>NC_090440.1:1905394868-1907894868 GCF_031143425.1 Pleurodeles waltl
GAAATTTGTGGCTCCTCTCAGATTCTAGAACTTTCTGCCACAGAAATGTGAGGAACATGTGTTTTTTTAGCCAAATTTTGAGGTTTGCAAAGGATTCTGGGTAACAGAACCTGGTCCGAGTCCCGCAAGTCACCCCTCCTTGGATTCCCCTAGGTCTCTATTTTTCAGAAATGCACAGGCTTGGTAGGTTTCCCTAGGTGCCGGCTGAGCTAGAGGCCAAAATCTACAGGTAGGCACTTCGCAAAAAACACCTCTGTTTTCTTCCAAATATTTGGATGTGTCCACGTTGCGCTTTGGGGCATTTCCTGTCGCGGGCGCTAGGCCTACCCACACAAGTGAGGTATCATTTTTATCGGGAGACTTGGGGGAACGCTGGGTGGAAGGAAATTTGTAGCTCCTCTCAGATTCCAGAACTTTCTGCCACAGAAATGTGAGGAACATGTGTTTTTTTAGCCAAATTTTGAGGTTTGCAAAGGATTCTGGGTAACAGAACCTGGTCCGAGCCCCGCAAGTCACCCCTGCTTGGATTCCCCTAGGTCTCTAGTTTTCAGGAATGCACAGGTTTGGTAGGTTTCCCTAGGTGCCGGCTGAGCTAGAGGCCAAAATCTACAGGTAGGCACTTCGCAAAAAAACACCTCCTGTTTTCTTCCAAAAATGTGGATGTGTCCACGTTGTGCTTTGGGGCGTTTCCTATCGCGGGCGCTAGGCCTACCCCACACAAGTGAGGTATCATTTTTATCGGGAGACTTGGGGGAACGCTGGGTGGAAGGAAATTTGTGGCTCCTCTCAGATTCCAGAACTTTCTGCCACAGAAATGTGAGGAACATGTGTTTTTTTTAGCCAAATTTTGAGGTTTGCAAAGGATTCTGGGTAACAGAACCTGGTCCGAGCCCCGCAAGTCACCCCTGCTTGGATTCCCCTAGGTCTCTAGTTTTCAGGAATGCACAGGTTTGGTAGGTTTCCCTAGGTGCCGGCTGAGCTAGAGGCCAAAATCTACAGGTAGGCACTTCGCAAAAAACACCTCCTGTTTTCTTCCAAAAATGTGGATGTGTCCCACGTTGTGCTTTGGGGCGTTTCCTGTCGCGGGCGCTAGGCCTACCCACACAAGTGAGGTATCATTTTTATCGGGAGACTTGGGGGAACGCTGGGTGGAAGGAAATTTGTGGCTCCTCTCAGATTCCAGAACTTACTGCCACAGAAATATGAGGAACATGTGTTTTTGTAGCCAAATTTTGAGGTTTGCAAAGGATTCTGGGTAACAGAACCTGGTCCGAGCCCCGCAAGTCACCCCATCTTGGATTCCCCTAGGTCTCTAGTTTTCAGAAATGCACAGGTTTGGTAGGTTTCCCTAGGTGCCGGATGAGCTAGAGGCCAAAATCTACAGGTAGGCACTTCGCAAAAAACACCTCTGTTTTCTTCCAAAAATTTGGATGTGTCCACGTTGCGCTTTGGGGCGTTTCCTGTCGCGGGCGCTAGGCCTACCCACACAAGTGAGGTATCATTTTTATCAGGAGACTTGGGGGAACGCTGGGTGGAAGGAAATTTGTGGCTCCTCTGAGATTCCAGAACTTTCTGCCACAGAAATGTGAGGAACATGTGTTTTTTTAGCCAAATATTTGAGGTTTGCAAAGGATTCTGGGTAACAGAACCTGGTCCGAGCCCCGCAAGTCACCCCATCTTGGATTCCCCTAGGTCTGTAGTTTTCAGAAATGCACAGGTTTGGTAGGTTTCCCTAGGGGCCGGCTGAGCTAGAGGCCAAAATCTACAGGTAGGCACTTCGCAAAAAACACCTCTGTTTTCTTCCAAAAATTTGGATGTGTCCACGTTCCGCTTTGGGGCGTTTCCTGTCGCGGGCACTAGGCCTACCCACACAAGTGAGGTATCATTTGTATCGGGAGACTTGGGGGGAACGCTGGGTGGAAGGAAATTTGTGGCTCCTCTCAGATTCTAGAACTTTCTGCCACAGAAATGTGAGGAACATGTGTTTTTTTAGCCAAATTTTGAGGTTTGCAAAGGATTCTGGGTAACAGAACCTGGTCCGAGTCCCGCAAGTCACCCCTCCTTGGATTCCCCTAGGTCTCTAGTTTTCAGAAATGCACAGGTTTGGTAGGTTTCCCTAGGTGCCGGCTGAGCTAGAGGCCAAAATCTAAAGGTAGGCACTTCGCAAAAAACATCTCTGTTTTCTTCCAAATATTTGGATGTGTCCACGTTGCGCTTTGGGGCGTTTCCTGTCGCGGGCGCTAGGCCTACCCACACAAGTGAGGTATCATTTTTATCGGGAGACTTGGGGGAACGCTGGGTGGAAGGAAATTTGTGGCTCCTCTCAGATTCCAGAACTTTCTGCCACAGAAATGTGAGGAACATGTGTTTTTTTAGCCAAATTTTGAGGTTTGCAAAGGATTCTGGGTAACAGAACCTGGTCCGAGCCCCGCAAGTAACCCCTGCTTGGATTCCCCTAGGTCTCTAGTTTTCAGGAATGCACAGGTTTGGTAGGTTTCCCTAGGTGCCGGCTGAGCTAGAGGCCAAAATCTACAGGTAGGCACTTCGCAAAAAACACCTCTGTTTTCTTCCAAAAATTTGGATGTGTCCACGTTGTGCTTTGGGGCGTTTCCTGTCGCGGGCGCTAGGCCTACCCACACAAGTGAGGTATCATTTTTATCGGGAGACTTGGGGGAACGCTGGGTGGAAGGAAATTTGTGGCTCCTCTCAGATTCCAGAACTTACTGCCACAGAAATATGAGGAACATGTGTTTTTTTAGCCAAATTTTGAGGTTTGCAAAGGATTCTGGGTAACAGAACCTGGTCCGAGCCCCGCAAGTCACCCCATCTTGGATTCCCCTAGAACTCTAGTTTTCAGAAATGCATAGGTTTGGTAGGTTTCCCTAGGTGCCGGCTGAGCTATAGGCCAAAATCTACAGGTAGGCACTTCGCAAAAAACACCTCTGTTTTCTTCCAAAAATTTGGATGTGTCCACGTTGTGCTTTGGGGCGTTTCCTGTCGCGGGCGCTAGGCCTACCCACACAAGTGAGGTATCATTTTTATCGGGAGACTTGGGGGAACGCTGGGTGGAAGGAAATTTGTGGCTCCTCTCAGATTCCAGAACTTACTGCCACAGAAATATGAGGAACATGTGTTTTTTTAGCCCAATTTTGAGGTTTGCAAAGGATTCTGGGTAACAGAAACTGGTCCGAGCCCTGCAAGTCACCCCTCCTTGGATTCCCCTAGGTCTCTAGTTTTCAGAAATGCACAGGTTTGGTAGGTTTCCCTAGGTGCCGGCTGAGCTAGAGGCCAAAATCTACAGGTAGGCACTTCGCAAAAAACACCTCTGTTTTCTTCCAAAAATTTGGATGTGTCCACGTTGCGCTTTGGGGCATTTCCTGTCGCGGGCGCTAGGCCTACCCACACAAGTGAGGTATCATTTTTATCAGGAGACTTGGGGGAACGCTGGTTGGAAGGACATTTGTGGCTCCTCTCAGATTCCAGAACTTTCTGCCACAGAAATGTGAGGAACATGTGTTTTTTTAGCCCAATGTTGAGGTTTGCAAAGGATTCTGGGTAACAGAACCTGGTCCGAGCCCTGCAAGTCACCCCTCCTTGGATTCCCCTAGGTCTCTAGTTTTCAGAAATGCACAGGTTTTGTAGGTTTCCCTAGGTGCCGGCTGAGCTAGAGGCCAAAATCTACAGGTAGGCACTTCCCAAAAAACACCTCTGTTTTCTTCCAAAAATGTGGATGTGTCCACGTTGCGCTTTGGGGCGTTTCCTGTCGCGGGCGCTAGGCCTACCCACACAAGTGAGGTATCATTTTTATCGGAGACTTGGGGGAACGCTAGGTGGAAGGAAATTTGTGGCTCCTCTCAGATTCCAGAACTTTCTGCCACAGAAATGTGAGAAACATGTGTTTTTTTAGCCAAATATTTGAGGTTTGCAAAGGATTCTGGGTAACAGAACCTGGTCCGAGCCCCGCAAGTCACCCCATCTTGGATTCCCCTAGGTCTGTAGTTTTCAGAAATGCACAGGTTTGGTAGGTTTCCCTAGGTGCCGGCTGAGCTAGAGGCCAAAATCTACAGGTAGGCACTTCGCAAAAAACACCTCTGTTTTCTTCCAAAAATTTGGATGTGTCCACGTTGCGCTTTGGGGCGTTTCCTGTCGCGGGCGCTAGGCCTACCCACACAAGTGAGGTATCATTTTTATCGGGAGACTTGGGGGAACGCTGGGTGGAAGGAAATTTGTGGCTCCTCTCAGATTCCAGAACTTACTGCCACAGAAATATGAGGAACATGTGTTTTTTTAGCCAAATTTTGAGGTTTGCAAAGGATTCTGGGTAACAGAACCTGGTCCGAGCCCTGCAAGTCACCCCTCCTTGGATTCCCCTAGGTCTCTAGTTTTCAGAAATGCACAGGTTTGGTAGGTTTCCCTAGGTGCCGGCTGAGCTAGAGGCCAAAATCTACAGGTAGGCACTTCGCAAAAAACACCTCTGTTTTCTTCCAAAAATTTGGATGTGTCCACGTTGTGCTTTGGGGCGTTTCCTGTCGCGGGCGCTAGGCCTAGCCACACAAGTGAGGTATCATTTTTATCGGGAGACTTGGGGGAACGCTGGGTGGAAGGAAATTTGTGGCTCCTCTCAGATTCCAGAACTTACTGCCACAGAAATATGAGGAACATGTGTTTTTTTAGCCAAATTTTGAGGTTTGCAAAGGATTCTGGGTAACAGAACCTGGTCCGAGCCCTGCAAGTCACCCCTCCTTGGATTCCCCTAGGTCTCTAGTTTTCAGAAATGCACAGGTTTTGTAGGTTTCCCTAGGTGCCGGCTGAGCTAGAGGCCAAAATCTACAGGTAGGCACTTCCCAAAAAACACCTCTGTTTTCTTCCAAAAATGTGGATGTGTCCACGTTGCGCTTTGGGGCGTTTCCTGTCGCGGGCGCTAGGCCTACCCACACAAGTGAGGTATCATTTTTATCGGAGACTTGGGGGAACGCTAGGTGGAAGGAAATTTGTGGCTCCTCTCAGATTCCAGAACTTTCTGCCACAGAAATGTGAGGAACATGTGTTTTTTTAGCCAAATATTTCAGGTTTGCAAAGGATTCTGGGTAACAGAACCTGGTCCGAGCCCCGCAAGTCACCCCATCTTGGATTCCCCTAGGTCTGTAGTTTTCAGAAATGCACAGGTTTGGTAGGTTTCCCTAGGTGCCGGCTGAGCTAGAGGCCAAAATCTACAGGTAGGCACTTCGCAAAAAACACCTCTGTTTTCTTCCAAAAATTTGGATGTGTCCACGTTGCGCTTTGGGGCGTTTCCTGTCGCGGGCGCTAGGCCTACCCACACAAGTGAGGTATCATTTTTATCGGGAGACTTGGGGGAACGCTGGGTGGAAGGAAATTTGTGGCTCCTTCTCAGATTCCAGAACTTTCTGCCACAGAAATGTGAGGAACATGTGTTTTTTTAGCCAAATTTTGAGGTTTGCAAAGGATTCTGGGTAACAGAACCTGGTCCGAGCCCCGCAAGTAACCCCTGCTTGGATTCCCCTAGGTCTCTAGTTTTCAGGAATGCACAGGTTTGGTAGGTTTCCCTAGGTGCCGGCTGAGCTAGAGGCCAAAATCTACAGGTAGGCACTTCGCAAAAAACACCTCTGTTTTCTTCCAAAAATTTGGATGTGTCCACGTTGTGCTTTGGGGCGTTTCCTGTCGCGGGCGCTAGGCCTACCCACACAAGTGAGGTATCATTTTTATCGGGAGACTTGGGGGAACGCTGGGTGGAAGGAAATTTGTGGCTCCTCTCAGATTCCAGAACTTACTGCCACAGAAATATGAGGAACATGTGTTTTTTTAGCCAAATTTTGAGGTTTGCAAAGGATTCTGGGTAACAGAACCTGGTCCGAGCCCCGCAAGTCACCCCATCTTGGATTCCCCTAGAACTCTAGTTTTCAGAAATGCATAGGTTTGGTAGGTTTCCCTAGGTGCCGGCTGAGCTATAGGCCAAAATCTACAGGTAGGCACTTCACAAAAAACACCTCTGTTTTCTTCCAAAAATTTGGATGTGTCCACGTTGTGCTTTGGGGCGTTTCCTGTCGCGGGCGCTAGGCCTACCCACACAAGTGAGGTATCATTTTTATCGGGAGACTTGGGGGAACGCTGGGTGGAAGGAAATTTGTGGCTCCTCTCAGATTCCAGAACTTACTGCCACAGAAATATGAGGAACATGTGTTTTTTTAGCCCAATTTTGAGGTTTGCAAAGGATTCTGGGTAACAGAACCTGGTCCGAGCCCTGCAAGTCACCCCTCCTTGGATTCCCCTAGGTCTCTAGTTTTCAGAAATGCACAGGTTTGGTAGGTTTCCCTAGGTGCCGGCTGAGCTAGAGGCCAAAATCTACAGGTAGGCACTTCGCAAAAAACACCTCTGTTTTCTTCCAAAAATTTGGATGTGTCCACGTTGCGCTTTGGGGCGTTTCCTGTCGCGGGCGCTAGGCCTACCCACACAAGTGAGGTATCATTTTTATCAGGAGACTTGGGGGAACGCTGGGTGGAAGGAAATTTGTGGCTCCTCTCAGATTCCAGAACTTTCTGCCACAGAAATGTGAGGAACATGTGTTTTTTTAGCCCAATTTTGAGGTTTGCAAAGGATTCTGGGTAACAGAACCTGGTCCGAGCCCTGCAAGTCACCCCTCCTTGGATTCCCCTAGGTCTCTAGTTTTCAGAAATGCACAGGTTTTGTAGGTTTCCCTAGGTGCCGGCTGAGCTAGAGGCCAAAATCTACAGGTAGGCACTTCCCAAAAAACACCTCTGTTTTCTTCCAAAAATTTGGATGTGTCCACGTTGCGCTTTGGGGCGTTTCCTGTCGCGGGCGCTAGGCCTACCCACACAAGTGAGGTATCATTTTTATCGGAGACTTGGGGGAACGCTAGGTGGAAGGAAATTTGTGGCTCCTCTCAGATTCCAGAACTTTCTGCCACAGAAATGTGAGGAACATGTGTTTTTTTAGCCAAATATTTGAGGTTTGCAAAGGATTCTGGGTAACAGAACCTGGTCCGAGCCCCGCAAGTCACCCCATCTTGGATTACCCTAGGTCTCTAGTTTTCAGGAATGCACAGGTTTGGTAGGTTTCCCTAGGTGCCGGCTGAGCTAGAGGCCAAAATCTACAGGTAGGCACTTCGCAAAAAACACCTCTGTTTTCTTCCAAAAATTTGGATGTGTCCACGTTGTGCTTTGGGGCGTTTCCTGTCGCGGGCGCTAGGCCTACCCACACAAGTGAGGTATCATTTTTATCGGGAGACTTGGGGGAACGCTGGGTGGAAGGAAATTTGTGGCTCCTCTCAGATTCCAGAACTTACTGCCACAGAAATATGAGGAACATGTGTTTTTTTAGCCAAATTTTGAGGTTTGCAAAGGATTCTGGGTAACAGAACCTGGTCCGAGCCCCGCAAGTCACCCCATCTTGGATTCCCCTAGAACTCTAGTTTTCAGAAATGCATAGGTTTGGTAGGTTTCCCTAGGTGCCCGGCTGAGCTATAGGCCAAAATCTACAGGTAGGCACTTCGCAAAAAACACCTCTGTTTTCTTCCAAAAATTTGGATGTGTCCACGTTGCGCTTTGGGGCGTTTCCTGTCGCGGGCACTAGGCCTACCCACACAAGTGAGGTATCATTTGTATCAGGAGACTTGGGGGAACGCTGGGTGGAAGGAAATTTGTGGCTCCTCTCAGATTCTAGAACTTTCTGCCACAGAAATGTGAGGAACATGTGTTTTTTTAGCCAAATTTTGAGGTTTGCAAAGGATTCTGGGTAACAGAACCTGGTCCGAGTCCCGCAAGTCACCCCTCCTTGGATTCCCCTAGGTCTCTATTTTTCAGAAATGCACAGGCTTGGTAGGTTTCCCTAGGTGCCGGCTGAGCTAGAGGCCAAAATCTACAGGTAGGCAATTCGCAAAAAACACCTCTGTTTTCTTCCAAATATTTGGATGTGTCCACGTTGCGCTTTGGGGCGTTTCCTGTCGCGGGCGCTAGGCCTACCCACACAAGTGAGGTATCATTTTTATCGGGAGACTTGGGGGAACGCTGGGTGGAAGGAAATTTGTGGCTCCTCTCAGATTCCAGAACTTTCTGCCACAGAAATGTGAGGAACATGTGTTTTTTTAGCCCAATTTTGAGGTTTGCAAAGGATTCTGGGTAACAGAACCTGGTCCGAGCCCTACAAGTCACCCCTCCTTGGATTCCCCTAGGTCTCTAGTTTTCAGAAATGCACAGGTTTTGTAGGTTTCCCTAGGTGCCGGTTGAGCTAGAGGCCAGAATCTACAGGTAGGCACTTCCCAAAAAACACCTCTGTTTTCTTCCAAAAATTTGGATGTGTCCACGTTGCGCTTTGGGACGTTTCCTGTCGCGGGCGCTAGGCCTACCCACACAAGTGAGGTATCATTTTTATCGGAGACTTGGGGGAACGCTAGGTGGAAGGAAATTTGTGGCTCCTCTCAGATTCCAGAACTTTCTGCCACAGAAATGTGAGGAACATGTGTTTTTTTAGCCAAATATTTGAGGTTTGCAAAGGATTCTGGGTAACAGAACCTGGTCCGAGCCCCGCAAGTCACCCCATCTTGGATTCCCCTAGGTCTGTAGTTTTCAGAAATGCACAGGTTTGGTAGGTTTCCCTAGGTGCCGGCTGAGCTAGAGGCCAAAATCTACAGGTAGGCACTTCGCAAAAAACACCTCTGTTTTCTTCCAAAAATTTGGATGTGTCCACGTTCCGCTTTGGGGCGTTTCCTGTCGCGGGCACTAGGCCTACCCACACAAGTGAGGTATCATTTGTATCGGGAGACTTGGGGGAACGCTGGGTGGAAGGAAATTTGTGGCTCCTCTCAGATTCTAGAACTTTCTGCCACAGAAATGTGAGGAACATGTGTTTTTTTAGCCAAATTTTGAGGTTTGCAAAGGATTCTGGGTAACAGAACCTGGTCCGAGTCCCGCAAGTCACCCCTCCTTGGATTCCCCTAGGTCTCTAGTTTTCAGAAATGCACAGGTTTGGTAGGTTTCCCTAGGTGCCGGCTGAGCTAGAGGCCAAAATCTACAGGTAGGCACTTCGCAAAAAACACCTCTGTTTTCTTCCAAATATTTGGATGTGTCCACGTTGCGCTTTGGGGCGTTTCCTGTCGCGGGCGCTAGGCCTACCCACACAAGTGAGGTATCATTTTTATCGGGAGACTTGGGGGAACGCTGGGTGGAAGGAAATTTGTGGCTCCTCTCAGATTCCAGAACTTTCTGCCACAGAAATGTGAGGAACATGTGTTTTTTTAGCCAATTTTGAGGTTTGCAAAGGATTCTGGGTAACAGAACCAGGTCCGAGCCCCGCAAGTAACCCCTGCTTGGATTCCCCTCGGTCTCTAGTTTTCAGGAATGCACAGGTTTGGTAGGTTTCCCTAGGTGCCGGCTGAGCTAGAGGCCAAAATCTACAGGTAGGCACTTCGCAAAAAACACCTCTGTTTTCTTCCAAAAATTTGGATGTGTCCACGTTGTGCTTTGGGGCGTTTCCTGTCGCGGGCGCTAGGCCTACCCACACAAGTGAGGTATCATTTTTATCGGGAGACTTGGGGGAACGCTGGGTGGAAGGAAATTTGTGGCTCCTCTCAGATTCCAGAACTTACTGCCACAGAAATATGAGGAACATGTGTTTTTTTAGCCAAATTTTGAGGTTTGCAAAGGATTCTGGGTAACAGAACCTGGTCCGAGCCCCGCAAGTCACCCCATCTTGGATTCCCCTAGAACTCTAGTTTTCAGAAATGCATAGGTTTGGTAGGTTTCCCTAGGTGCCGGCTGAGCTATAGGCCAAAATCTACAGGTAGGCACTTCGCAAAAAACACCTCTGTTTTCTTCCAAAAATTTGGATGTGTCCACGTTGTGCTTTGGGGCGTTTCCTGTCGCGGGCGCTAGGCCTACCCACACAAGTGAGGTATCATTTTTATCGGGAGACTTGGGGGAACGCTGGGTGGAAGGAAATTTGTGGCTCCTCTCAGATTCCAGAACTTACTGCCACAGAAATATGAGGAACATGTGTTTTTTAGCCCAATTTTGAGGTTTGCAAAGGATTCTGGGTAACAGAACCTGGTCCGAGCCCTGCAAGTCACCCCTCCTTGGATTCCCCTAGGTCTCTAGTTTCAGAAATGCACAGGTTTGGTAGGTTTCCCTAGGTGCCGGCTGAGCTAGAGGCCAAAATCTACAGGTAGGCACTTCGCAAAAAACACCTCTGTTTTCTTCCAAAAATTTGGATGTGTCCACGTTGCGCTTTGGGGCATTTCCTGTCGCGGGCGCTAGGCCTACCCACACAAGTGAGGTATCATTTTTATCAGGAGACTTGGGGGAACGCTGGGTGGAAGGAAATTTGTGGCTCCTCTCAGATTCCAGAACTTTCTGCCACAGAAATGTGAGGAACATGTGTTTTTTTAGCCCAATTTTGAGGTTTGCAAAGGATTCTGGGTAACAGAACCTGGTCCGAGCCCTGCAAGTCACCCCTCCTTGGATTCCCCTAGGTCTCTAGTTTTCAGAAATGCACAGGTTTTGTAGGTTTCCCTAGGTGCCGGCTGAGCTAGAGGCCAAAATCTACAGGTAGGCACTTCCCAAAAAACACCTCTGTTTTCTTCCAAAAATTTGGATGTGTCCACGTTGCGCTTTGGGGCGTTTCCTGTCGCGGGCGCTAGGCCTACCCACACAAGTGAGGTATCATTTTTATCGGGAGACTTGGGGGAACGCTGGGTGGAAGGAAATTTGTGGCTCCTCTCAGATTCCAGAACTTACTGCCACAGAAATATGAGGAACATGTGTTTTTGTAGCCAAATTTTGAGGTTTGCAAAGGATTCTGGGTAACAGAACCTGGTCCGAGCCCCGCAAGTCACCCCATCTTGGATTCCCCTAGGTCTCTAGTTTTCAGAAATGCACAGGTTTGGTAGGTTTCCCTAGGTGCCGGATGAGCTAGAGGCCAAAATCTACAGGTAGGCACTTCGCAAAAAACACCTCTGTTTTCTTCCAAAAATTTGGATGTGTCCACGTTGCGCTTTGGGGCGTTTCCTGTCGCGGGCGCTAGGCCTACCCACACAAGTGAGGTATCATTTTTATCAGGAGACTTGGGGGAACGCTGGGTGGAAGGAAATTTGTGGCTCCTCTCAGATTCCAGAAATTTCTGCCACAGAAATGTGAGGAACATGTGTTTTTTTAGCCAAATATTTGAGGTTTGCAAAGGATTCTGGGTAACAGAACCTGGTCCGAGCCCCGCAAGTCACCCCATCTTGGATTCCCCTAGGTCTGTAGTTTTCAGAAATGCACAGGTTTGGTAGGTTTCCCTAGGGGCCGGCTGAGCTAGAGGCCAAAATCTACAGGTAGGCACTTCGCAAAAAACACCTCTGTTTTCTTCCAAAAATTTGGATGTGTCCACGTTCCGCTTTGGGGCGTTTCCTGTCGCGGGCACTAGGCCTACCCACACAAGTGAGGTATCATTTGTATCGGGAGACTTGGGGGAACGCTGGGTGGAAGGAAATTTGTGGCTCCTCTCAGATTCTAGAACTTTCTGCCACAGAAATGTGAGGAACATGTGTTTTTTTAGCCAAATTTTGAGGTTTGCAAAGGATTCTGGGTAACAGAACCTGGTCCGAGTCCCGCAAGTCACCCCTCCTTGGATTCCCCTAGGTCTCTAGTTTTCAGAAATGCACAGGTTTGGTAGGTTTCCCTAGGTGCCGGCTGAGCTAGAGGCCAAAATCTAAAGGTAGGCACTTCGCAAAAAACATCTCTGTTTTCTTCCAAATATTTGGATGTGTCCACGTTGCGCTTTGGGGCGTTTCCTGTCGCGGGCGCTAGGCCTACCCACACAAGTGAGGTATCATTTTTATCGGGAGACTTGGGGGAACGCTGGGTGGAAGGAAATTTGTGGCTCCTCTCAGATTCCAGAACTTTCTGCCACAGAAATGTGAGGAACATGTGTTTTTTTAGCCAAATTTTGAGGTTTGCAAAGGATTCTGGGTAACAGAACCTGGTCCGAGCCCCGCAAGTAACCCCTGCTTGGATTCCCCTAGGTCTCTAGTTTTCAGGAATGCACAGGTTTGGTAGGTTTCCCTAGGTGCCGGCTGAGCTAGAGGCCAAAATCTACAGGTAGGCACTTCGCAAAAAACACCTCTGTTTTCTTCCAAAAATTTGGATGTGTCCACGTTGTGCTTTGGGGCGTTTCCTGTCGCGGGCGCTAGGCCTACCCACACAAGTGAGGTATCATTTTTATCGGGAGACTTGGGGGAACGCTGGGTGGAAGGAAATTTGTGGCTCCTCTCAGATTCCAGAACTTACTGCCACAGAAATATGAGGAACATGTGTTTTTTTAGCCAAATTTTGAGGTTTGCAAAGGATTCTGGGTAACAGAACCTGGTCCGAGCCCCGCAAGTCACCCCATCTTGGATTCCCCTAGAACTCTAGTTTTCAGAAATGCATAGGTTTGGTAGGTTTCCCTAGGTGCCGGCTGAGCTATAGGCCAAAATCTACAGGTAGGCACTTCGCAAAAAACACCTCTGTTTTCTTCCAAAAATTTGGATGTGTCCACGTTGTGCTTTGGGGCGTTTCCTGTCGCGGGCGCTAGGCCTACCCACACAAGTGAGGTATCATTTTTATCGGGAGACTTGGGGGAACGCTGGGTGGAAGGAAATTTGTGGCTCCTCTCAGATTCCAGAACTTACTGCCACAGAAATATGAGGAACATGTGTTTTTTTAGCCCAATTTTGAGGTTTGCAAAGGATTCTGGGTAACAGAAACTGGTCCGAGCCCTGCAAGTCACCCCTCCTTGGATTCCCCTAGGTCTCTAGTTTTCAGAAATGCACAGGTTTGGTAGGTTTCCCTAGGTGCCGGCTGAGCTAGAGGCCAAAATCTACAGGTAGGCACTTCGCAAAAAACACCTCTGTTTTCTTCCAAAAATTTGGATGTGTCCACGTTGCGCTTTGGGGCATTTCCTGTCGCGGGCGCTAGGCCTACCCACACAAGTGAGGTATCATTTTTATCAGGAGACTTGGGGGAACGCTGGTTGGAAGGACATTTGTGGCTCCTCTCAGATTCCAGAACTTTCTGCCACAGAAATGTGAGGAACATGTGTTTTTTTAGCCCAATGTTGAGGTTTGCAAAGGATTCTGGGTAACAGAACCTGGTCCGAGCCCTGCAAGTCACCCCTCCTTGGATTCCCCTAGGTCTCTAGTTTTCAGAAATGCACAGGTTTTGTAGGTTTCCCTAGGTGCCGGCTGAGCTAGAGGCCAAAATCTACAGGTAGGCACTTCCCAAAAAACACCTCTGTTTTCTTCCAAAAATGTGGATGTGTCCACGTTGCGCTTTGGGGCGTTTCCTGTCGCGGGCGCTAGGCCTACCCACACAAGTGAGGTATCATTTTTATCGGAGACTTGGGGGAACGCTAGGTGGAAGGAAATTTGTGGCTCCTCTCAGATTCCAGAACTTTCTGCCACAGAAATGTGAGAAACATGTGTTTTTTTAGCCAAATATTTGAGGTTTGCAAAGGATTCTGGGTAACAGAACCTGGTCCGAGCCCCGCAAGTCACCCCATCTTGGATTCCCCTAGGTCTGTAGTTTTCAGAAATGCACAGGTTTGGTAGGTTTCCCTAGGTGCCGGCTGAGCTAGAGGCCAAAATCTACAGGTAGGCACTTCGCAAAAAACACCTCTGTTTTCTTCCAAAAATTTGGATGTGTCCACGTTGCGCTTTGGGGCGTTTCCTGTCGCGGGCGCTAGGCCTACCCACACAAGTGAGGTATCATTTTTATCGGGAGACTTGGGGGAACGCTGGGTGGAAGGAAATTTGTGGCTCCTCTCAGATTCCAGAACTTACTGCCACAGAAATATGAGGAACATGTGTTTTTTTAGCCAAATTTTGAGGTTTGCAAAGGATTCTGGGTAACAGAACCTGGTCCGAGCCCTGCAAGTCACCCCTCCTTGGATTCCCCTAGGTCTCTAGTTTTCAGAAATGCACAGGTTTGGTAGGTTTCCCTAGGTGCCGGCTGAGCTAGAGGCCAAAATCTACAGGTAGGCACTTCGCAAAAAACACCTCTGTTTTCTTCCAAAAATTTGGATGTGTCCACGTTGTGCTTTGGGGCGTTTCCTGTCGCGGGCGCTAGGCCTAGCCACACAAGTGAGGTATCATTTTTATCGGGAGACTTGGGGGAACGCTGGGTGGAAGGAAATTTGTGGCTCCTCTCAGATTCCAGAACTTACTGCCACAGAAATATGAGGAACATGTGTTTTTTTAGCCAAATTTTGAGGTTTGCAAAGGATTCTGGGTAACAGAACCTGGTCCGAGCCCTGCAAGTCACCCCTCCTTGGATTCCCCTAGGTCTCTAGTTTTCAGAAATGCACAGGTTTTGTAGGTTTCCCTAGGTGCCGGCTGAGCTAGAGGCCAAAATCTACAGGTAGGCACTTCCCAAAAAACACCTCTGTTTTCTTCCAAAAATGTGGATGTGTCCACGTTGCGCTTTGGGGCGTTTCCTGTCGCGGGCGCTAGGCCTACCCACACAAGTGAGGTATCATTTTTATCGGAGACTTGGGGGAACGCTAGGTGGAAGGAAATTTGTGGCTCCTCTCAGATTCCAGAACTTTCTGCCACAGAAATGTGAGGAACATGTGTTTTTTTAGCCAAATATTTCAGGTTTGCAAAGGATTCTGGGTAACAGAACCTGGTCCGAGCCCCGCAAGTCACCCCATCTTGGATTCCCCTAGGTCTGTAGTTTTCAGAAATGCACAGGTTTGGTAGGTTTCCCTAGGTGCCGGCTGAGCTAGAGGCCAAAATCTACAGGTAGGCACTTCGCAAAAAACACCTCTGTTTTCTTCCAAAAATTTGGATGTGTCCACGTTGCGCTTTGGGGCGTTTCCTGTCGCGGGCGCTAGGCCTACCCACACAAGTGAGGTATCATTTTTATCGGGAGACTTGGGGGAACGCTGGGTGGAAGGAAATTTGTGGCTCCTTCTCAGATTCCAGAACTTTCTGCCACAGAAATGTGAGGAACATGTGTTTTTTTAGCCAAATTTTGAGGTTTGCAAAGGATTCTGGGTAACAGAACCTGGTCCGAGCCCCGCAAGTAACCCCTGCTTGGATTCCCCTAGGTCTCTAGTTTTCAGGAATGCACAGGTTTGGTAGGTTTCCCTAGGTGCCGGCTGAGCTAGAGGCCAAAATCTACAGGTAGGCACTTCGCAAAAAACACCTCTGTTTTCTTCCAAAAATTTGGATGTGTCCACGTTGTGCTTTGGGGCGTTTCCTGTCGCGGGCGCTAGGCCTACCCACACAAGTGAGGTATCATTTTTATCGGGAGACTTGGGGGAACGCTGGGTGGAAGGAAATTTGTGGCTCCTCTCAGATTCCAGAACTTACTGCCACAGAAATATGAGGAACATGTGTTTTTTTAGCCAAATTTTGAGGTTTGCAAAGGATTCTGGGTAACAGAACCTGGTCCGAGCCCCGCAAGTCACCCCATCTTGGATTCCCCTAGAACTCTAGTTTTCAGAAATGCATAGGTTTGGTAGGTTTCCCTAGGTGCCGGCTGAGCTATAGGCCAAAATCTACAGGTAGGCACTTCACAAAAAACATCTCTGTTTTCTTCCAAAAATTTGGATGTGTCCACGTTGTGCTTTGGGGCGTTTCCTGTCGCGGGCGCTAGGCCTACCCACACAAGTGAGGTATCATTTTTATCGGGAGACTTGGGGGAACGCTGGGTGGAAGGAAATTTGTGGCTCCTCTCAGATTCCAGAACTTACTGCCACAGAAATATGAGGAACATGTGTTTTTTTAGCCCAATTTTGAGGTTTGCAAAGGATTCTGGGTAACAGAACCTGGTCCGAGCCCTGCAAGTCACCCCTCCTTGGATTCCCCTAGGTCTCTAGTTTTCAGAAATGCACAGGTTTGGTAGGTTTCCCTAGGTGCCGGCTGAGCTAGAGGCCAAAATCTACAGGTAGGCACTTCGCAAAAAACACCTCTGTTTTCTTCCAAAAATTTGGATGTGTCCACGTTGCGCTTTGGGGCGTTTCCTGTCGCGGGCGCTAGGCCTACCCACACAAGTGAGGTATCATTTTTATCAGGAGACTTGGGGGAACGCTGGGTGGAAGGAAATTTGTGGCTCCTCTCAGATTCCAGAACTTTCTGCCACAGAAATGTGAGGAACATGTGTTTTTTTAGCCCAATTTTGAGGTTTGCAAAGGATTCTGGGTAACAGAACCTGGTCCGAGCCCTGCAAGTCACCCCTCCTTGGATTCCCCTAGGTCTCTAGTTTTCAGAAATGCACAGGTTTTGTAGGTTTCCCTAGGTGCCGGCTGAGCTAGAGGCCAAAATCTACAGGTAGGCACTTCCCAAAAAACACCTCTGTTTTCTTCCAAAAATTTGGATGTGTCCACGTTGCGCTTTGGGGCGTTTCCTGTCGCGGGCGCTAGGCCTACCCACACAAGTGAGGTATCATTTTTATCGGAGACTTGGGGGAACGCTAGGTGGAAGGAAATTTGTGGCTCCTCTCAGATTCCAGAACTTTCTGCCACAGAAATGTGAGGAACATGTGTTTTTTTAGCCAAATATTTGAGGTTTGCAAAGGATTCTGGGTAACAGAACCTGGTCCGAGCCCCGCAAGTCACCCCATCTTGGATTCCCCTAGGTCTGTAGTTTTCAGAAATGCACAGGTTTGGTAGGTTTCCCTAGGTGCCGGCTGAGCTAGAGGCCAAAATCTACAGGTAGGCACTTCGCAAAAAACACCTCTGTTTTCTTCCAAATATTTGGATGTGTCCACGTTGCGCTTTGGGGCGTTTCCTGTCGCGGGCGCTAGGCCTACCCACACAAGTGAGGTATCATTTTTATCGGGAGACTTGGGGGAACGCTGGGTGGAAGGAAATTTGTGGCTCCTCTCAGATTCCAGAACTTTCTGCCACAGAAATGTGAGGAACACGTGTTTTTTTAGCCAAATTTTGAGGTTTGCAAAGGATTCTGGGTAACAGAACCTGGTCCGAGCCCCGCAAGTAACCCCTGCTTGGATTCCCCTAGGTCTCTAGTTTTCAGGAATGCACAGGTTTGGTAGGTTTCCCTAGGTGCCGGCTGAGCTAGAGGCCAAAATCTATAGGTAGGCACTTCGCAAAAAACACCTCTGTTTTCTTCCAAAAATTTGGATGTGTCCACGTTGTGCTTTGGGGCGTTTCCTGTCGCGGGCGCTAGGCCTACCCACACAAGTGAGGTATCATTTTTATCGGGAGACTTGGGGGAACGCTGGGTGGAAGGAAATTTGTGGCTCCTCTCAGATTCCAGAACTTACTGCCACAGAAATATGAGGAACATGTGTTTTTTTAGCCAAATTTTGAGGTTTGCAAAGGATTCTGGGTAACAGAACCTGGTCCGAGCCCCGCAAGTCACCCCATCTTGGATTCCCCTAGAACTCTAGTTTTCAGAAATGCATAGGTTTGGTAGGTTTCCCTAGGTGCCGGCTGAGCTATAGGCCAAAATCTACAGGTAGGCACTTCGCAAAAAACACCTCTGTTTTCTTCCAAAAATTTGGATGTGTCCACGTTGCGCTTTGGGGCGTTTCCTGTCGCGGGCACTAGGCCTACCCACACAAGTGAGGTATCATTTGTATCAGGAGACTTGGGGGAACGCTGGGTGGAAGGAAATTTGTGGCTCCTCTCAGATTCTAGAACTTTCTGCCACAGAAATGTGAGGAACATGTGTTTTTTTAGCCAAATTTTGAGGTTTGCAAAGGATTCTGGGTAACAGAACCTGGTCCGAGTCCCGCAAGTCACCCCTCCTTGGATTCCCCTAGGTCTCTATTTTTCAGAAATGCACATGCTTGGTAGGTTTCCCTAGGTGCCGGCTGAGCTAGAGGCCAAAATCTACAGGTAGGCACTTCGCAAAAAACACCTCTGTTTTCTTCCAAATATTTGGATGTGTCCACGTTGCGCTTTGGGGCGTTTCCTGTCGCGGGCGCTAGGCCTACCCACACAAGTGAGGTATCATTTTTATCGGGAGACTTGGGGGAACGCTGGGTGGAAGGAAATTTGTGGCTCCTCTCAGATTCCAGAACTTTCTGCCACAGAAATGTGAGGAACATGTGTTTTTTTAGCCCAATTTTGAGGTTTGCAAAGGATTCTGGGTAACAGAACCTGGTCCGAGCCCTGCAAGTCACCCCTCCTTGGATTCCCCTAGGTCTCTAGTTTTCAGAAATGCACAGGTTTTGTAGGTTTCCCTAGGTGCCGGTTGAGCTAGAGGCCAGAATCTACAGGTAGGCACTTCCCAAAAAACACCTCTGTTTTCTTCCAAAAATTTGGATGTGTCCACGTTGCGCTTTGGGACGTTTCCTGTCGCGGGCGCTAGGCCTACCCACACAAGTGAGGTATCATTTTTATCGGAGACTTGGGGGAACGCTAGGTGGAAGGAAATTTGTGGCTCCTCTCAGATTCCAGAACTTTCTGCCACAGAAATGTGAGGAACATGTGTTTTTTTAGCCAAATATTTGAGGTTTGCAAAGGATTCTGGGTAACAGAACCTGGTCCGAGCCCCGCAAGTCACCCCATCTTGGATTCCCCTAGGTCTGTAGTTTTCAGAAATGCACAGGTTTGGTAGGTTTCCCTAGGTGCCGGCTGAGCTAGAGGCCAAAATCTACAGGTAGGCACTTCGCAAAAAACACCTCTGTTTTCTTCCAAAAATTTGGATGTGTCCACGTTCCGCTTTGGGGCGTTTCCTGTCGCGGGCACTAGGCCTACCCACACAAGTGAGGTATCATTTGTATCGGGAGACTTGGGGGAACGCTGGGTGGAAGGAAATTTGTGGCTCCTCTCAGATTCTAGAACTTTCTGCCACAGAAATGTGAGGAACATGTGTTTTTTTAGCCAAATTTTGAGGTTTGCAAAGGATTCTGGGTAACAGAACCTGGTCCGAGTCCCGCAAGTCACCCCTCCTTGGATTCCCCTAGGTCTCTAGTTTTCAGAAATGCACAGGTTTGGTAGGTTTCCCTAGGTGCCGGCTGAGCTAGAGGCCAAAATCTACAGGTAGGCACTTCGCAAAAAACACCTCTGTTTTCTTCCAAATATTTGGATGTGTCCACGTTGCGCTTTGGGGCGTTTCCTGTCGCGGGCGCTAGGCCTACCCACACAAGTGAGGTATCATTTTTATCGGGAGACTTGGGGGAACGCTGGGTGGAAGGAAATTTGTGGCTCCTCTCAGATTCCAGAACTTTCTGCCACAGAAATGTGAGGAACATGTGTTTTTTTAGCCAAATTTTGAGGTTTGCAAAGGATTCTGGGTAACAGAACCAGGTCCGAGCCCCGCAAGTAACCCCTGCTTGGATTCCCCTCGGTCTCTAGTTTTCAGGAATGCACAGGTTTGGTAGGTTTCCCTAGGTGCCGGCTGAGCTAGAGGCCAAAATCTACAGGTAGGCACTTCGCAAAAAACACCTCTGTTTTCTTCCAAAAATTTGGATGTGTCCACGTTGTGCTTTGGGGCGTTTCCTGTCGCGGGCGCTAGGCCTACCCACACAAGTGAGGTATCATTTTTATCGGGAGACTTGGGGGAACGCTGGGTGGAAGGAAATTTGTGGCTCCTCTCAGATTCCAGAACTTACTGCCACAGAAATATGAGGAACATGTGTTTTTTTAGCCAAATTTTGAGGTTTGCAAAGGATTCTGGGTAACAGAACCTGGTCCGAGCCCCGCAAGTCACCCCATCTTGGATTCCCCTAGAACTCTAGTTTTCAGAAATGCATAGGTTTGGTAGGTTTCCCTAGGTGCCGGCTGAGCTAAAGGCCAAAATCTACAGGTAGGCACTTCGCAAAAAACACCTCTGTTTTCTTCCAAAAATTTGGATGTGTCCACGTTGTGCTTTGGGGCGTTTCCTGTCGCGGGCGCTAGGCCTACCCACACAAGTGAGGTATCATTTTTATCGGGAGACTTGGGGGAACGCTGGGTGGAAGGAAATTTGTGGCTCCTCTCAGATTCCAGAACTTACTGCCACAGAAATATGAGGAACATGTGTTTTTTTAGCCCAATTTTGAGGTTTGCAAAGGATTCTGGGTAACAGAACCTGGTCCGAGCCCTGCAAGTCACCCCTCCTTGGATTCCCCTAGGTCTCTAGTTTTCAGAAATGCACAGGTTTGGTAGGTTTCCCTAGGTGCCGGCTGAGCTAGAGGCCAAAATCTACAGGTAGGCACTTCGCAAAAAACACCTCTGTTTTCTTCCAAAAATTTGGATGTGTCCACGTTGCGCTTTGGGGCATTTCCTGTCGCGGGCGCTAGGCCTACCCACACAAGTGAGGTATCATTTTTATCAGGAGACTTGGGGGAACGCTGGGTGGAAGGAAATTTGTGGCTCCTCTCAGATTCCAGAACTTTCTGCCACAGAAATGTGAGGAACATGTGTTTTTTTAGCCCAATTTTGAGGTTTGCAAAGGATTCTGGGTAACAGAACCTGGTCCGAGCCCTGCAAGTCACCCCTCCTTGGATTCCCCTAGGTCTCTAGTTTTCAGAAATGCACAGGTTTTGTAGGTTTCCCTAGGTGCCGGCTGAGCTAGAGGCCAAAATCTACAGGTAGGCACTTCCCAAAAAACACCTCTGTTTTCTTCCAAAAATGTGGATGTGTCCACGTTGCGCTTTGGGGCGTTTCCTGTCGCGGGCGCTAGGCCTACCCACACAAGTGAGGTATCATTTTTATCGGAGACTTGGGGGAACGCTAGGTGGAAGGAAATTTGTGGCTCCTCTCAGATTCCAGAACTTTCTGCCACAGAAATGTGAGGAACATGTGTTTTTTTAGCCAAATATTTGAGGTTTGCAAAGGATTCTGGGTAACAGAACCTGGTCCGAGCCCCGCAAGTCACCCCATCTTGGATTCCCCTAGGTCTGTAGTTTTCAGAAATGCACAGGTTTGGTAGGTTTCCCTAGGTGCCGGCTGAGCTAGAGGCCAAAATCTACAGGTAGGCACTTCGCAAAAAACACCTCTGTTTTCTTCCAAAAATTTGGATGTGTCCACGTTGCGCTTTGGGGCGTTTCCTGTCGCGGGCGCTAGGCCTACCCACACAAGTGAGGTATCATTTTTATCGGGAGACTTGGGGGAACGCTGGGTGGAAGGAAATTTGTGGCTCCTCTCAGATTCCAGAACTTTCTGCCACAGAAATGTGAGGAACATGTGTTTTTTTAGCCAAATTTTGAGGTTTGCAAAGGATTCTGGGTAACAGAACCTGGTCCGAGCCCCGCAAGTAACCCCTGCTTGGATTCCCCTAGGTCTCTAGTTTTCAGGAATACACAGGTTTGGTAGGTTTCCCTAGGTGCCGGCTGAGCTAGAGGCCAAAATCTACAGGTAGGCACTTCGCAAAAAACACCTCTGTTTTCTTCCAAAAATTTGGATGTGTCCACGTTGTGCTTTGGGGCGTTTCCTGTCGCGGGCGCTAGGCCTACCCACACAAGTGAGGTATCATTTTTATCGGGAGACTTGGGGGAACGCTGGGTGGAAGGAAATTTGTGGCTCCTCTCAGATTCCAGAACTTACTGCCACAGAAATATGAGGAACATGTGTTTTTTTAGCCAAATTTTGAGGTTTGCAAAGGATTCTGGGTAACAGAACCTGGTCCGAGCCCTGCAAGTCACCCCTCCTTGGATTCCCCTAGGTCTCTAGTTTTCAGAAATGCACAGGTTTTGTAGGTTTCCCTAGGTGCCGGCTGAGCTAGAGGCCAAAATCTACAGGTAGGCACTTCCCAAAAAACACCTCTGTTTTCTTCCAAAAATGTGGATGTGTCCACGTTGCGCTTTGGGGCGTTTCCTGTCGCGGGCGCTAGGCCTACCCACACAAGTGAGGTATCATTTTTATCGGAGACTTGGGGGAACGCTAGGTGGAAGGAAATTTGTGGCTCCTCTCAGATTCCAGAACTTTCTGCCACAGAAATGTGAGGAACATGTGTTTTTTTAGCCAAATATTTGAGGTTTGCAAAGGATTCTGGGTAACAGAACCTGGTCCGAGCCCCGCAAGTCACCCCATCTTGGATTCCCCTAGGTCTGTAGTTTTCAGAAATGCACAGGTTTGGTAGGTTTTCCTAGGTGCCGGCTGAGCTAGAGGCCAAAATCTACAGGTAGGCACTTCGCAAAAAACACCTCTGTTTTCTTCCAAAAATTTGGATGTGTCCACGTTGTGCTTTGGGGCGTTTCCTGTCGCGGGCGCTAGGCCTACCCACACAAGTGAGGTATCATTTTTATCGGGAGACTTGGGGGAACGCTGGGTGGAAGGAAATTTGTGGCTCCTCTCAGATTCCAGAACTTTCTGCCACAGAAATGTGAGGAACATGTGTTTTTTTAGCCAAATTTTGAGGTTTGCAAAGGATTCTGGGTAACAGAACCTGGTCCGAGCCCCGCAAGTAACCCCTGCTTGGATTTCCCTAGGTCTCTAGTTTTCAGGAATGCACAGGTTTGGTAGGTTTCCCTCGGTGCCGGATGAGCTAGAGGCCAAAATCTACAGGTAGGCACTTCGCAAAAAACACCTCTGTTTTCTACCAAATATTTGGATGTGTCCACGTTGCGCTTTGGGGCGTTTCCTGTCGCGGGCGCTAGGCCTACCCACACAAGTGAGGTATCATTTTTATCGGGAGACTTGGGGGAACGCTGGGTGGAAGGAAATTTGTGGCTCCTCTCAGATTCCAGAACTTTCTGCCACAGAAATGTGAGGAACATGTGTTTTTTTAGCCAAATTTTGAGGTTTGCAAAGGATTCTGGGTAACAGAACCTGGTCCGAGCCCCGCAAGTCACCCCATCTTGGATTCCCCTAGAACTCTAGTTTTCAGAAATGCATAGGTTTGGTAGGTTTCCCTAGGTGCCGGCTGAGCTAGAGGCCAAAATCTACAGGTAGGCACTTCCCAAAAAACACCTCTGTTTTCTTCCAAAAATGTGGATGTGTCCACGTTGCGCTTTGGGGCGTTTCCTGTCGCGGGCGCTAGGCCTACCCACACAAGTGAGGTATCATTTTTATCGGAGACTTGGGGGAACGCTAGGTGGAAGGAAATTTGTGGCTCCTCTCAGATTCCAGAACTTTCTGCCACAGAAATGTGAGGAACATGTGTTTTTTTAGCCAAATATTTGAGGTTTGCAAAGGATTCTGGGTAACAGAACCTGGTCCGAGCCCCGCAAGTCACCCCATCTTGGATTCCCCTAGGTCTGTAGTTTTCAGAAATGCACAGGTTTGGTAGGTTTCCCTAGGTGCCGGCTGAGCTAGAGGCCAAAATCTACAGGTAGGCACTTCGCAAAAAACACCTCTGTTTTCTTCCAAAAATTTGGATGTGTCCACGTTGCGCTTTGGGGCGTTTCCTGTCGCGGGCGCTAGGCCTACCCACACAAGTGAGGTATCATTTTTATCGGGAGACTTGGGGGAACGCTGGGTGGAAGGAAATTTGTGGCTCCTCTCAGATTCCAGAACTTTCTGCCACAGAAATGTGAGGAACATGTGTTTTTTTAGCCAAATTTTGAGGTTTGCAAAGGATTCTGGGTAACAGAACCTGGTCCGAGCCCCGCAAGTAACCCCTGCTTGGATTTCCCTAGGTCTCTAGTTTTCAGGAATGCACAGGTTTGGTAGGTTTCCCTCGGTGCCGGATGAGCTAGAGGCCAAAATCTACAGGTAGGCACTTCGCAAAAAACACCTCTGTTTTCTACCAAATATTTGGATGTGTCCACGTTGCGCTTTGGGGCGTTTCCTGTCGCGGGCGCTAGGCCTACCCACACAAGTGAGGTATCATTTTTATCGGGAGACTTGGGGGAACGCTGGGTGGAAGGAAATTTGTGGCTCCTCTCAGATTCCAGAACTTTCTGCCACAGAAATGTGAGGAACATGTGTTTTTTTAGCCAAATTTTGAGGTTTGCAAAGGATTCTGGGTAACAGAACCTGGTCCGAGCCCCGCAAGTCACCCCATCTTGGATTCCCCTAGAACTCTAGTTTTCAGAAATGCATAGGTTTGGTAGGTTTCCCTAGGTGCCGGCTGAGCTAGAGGCCAAAATCTACAGGTAGGCACTTCCCAAAAAACACCTCTGTTTTCTTCCAAAAATGTGGATGTGTCCACGTTGCGCTTTGGGGCGTTTCCTGTCGCGGGCGCTAGGCCTACCCACACAAGTGAGGTATCATTTTTATCGGAGACTTGGGGGAACGCTAGGTGGAAGGAAATTTGTGGCTCCTCTCAGATTCCAGAACTTTCTGCCACAGAAATGTGAGGAACATGTGTTTTTTTAGCCAAATATTTGAGGTTTGCAAAGGATTCTGGGTAACAGAACCTGGTCCGAGCCCCGCAAGTCACCCCATCTTGGATTCCCCTAGGTCTGTAGTTTTCAGAAATGCACAGGTTTGGTAGGTTTCCCTAGGTGCCGGCTGAGCTAGAGGCCAAAATCTACAGGTAGGCACTTCGCAAAAAACACCTCTGTTTTCTTCCAAAAATTTGGATGTGTCCACGTTGCGCTTTGGGGCGTTTCCTGTCGCGGGCGCTAGGCCTACCCACACAAGTGAGGTATCATTTTTATCGGGAGACTTGGGGGAACGCTGGGTGGAAGGAAATTTGTGGCTCCTCTCAGATTCCAGAACTTTCTGCCACAGAAATGTGAGGAACATGTGTTTTTTTAGCCAAATTTTGAGGTTTGCAAAGGATTCTGGGTAACAGAACCTGGTCCGAGCCCCGCAAGTAACCCCTGCTTGGATTTCCCTAGGTCTCTAGTTTTCAGGAATGCACAGGTTTGGTAGGTTTCCCTAGGTGCCGGCTGAGCTAGAGGCCAAAATCTACAGGTAGGCACTTCGCAAAAAACACCTCTGTTTTCTTCAAAAAATTTGGATGTGTCCACGTTGTGCTTTGGGGCGTTTCCTGTCGCGGGCGCTAGGCCTACCCACACAAGTGAGGTATCATTTTTATCGGGAGACTTGGGGGAACGCTGGGTGGAAGGAAATTTGTGGCTCCTCTCAGATTCCAGAACTTACTGCCACAGAAATATGAGGAACATGTGTTTTTTTAGCCAAATTTTGAGGTTTGCAAAGGATTCTGGGTAACAGAACCTGGTCCGAGCCCCGCAAGTCACCCCATCTTGGATTCCCCTAGAACTCTAGTTTTCAGAAATGCATAGGTTTGGTAGGTTTCCCTAGGTGCCGGCTGAGCTATAGGCCAAAATCTACAGGTAGGCACTTCGCAAAAAACACCTCTGTTTTCTTCCAAAAATTTGGATGTGTCCACGTTGTGCTTTGGGGCGTTTCCTGTCGCGGGCGCTAGGCCTACCCACACAAGTGAGGTATCATTTTTATCGGGAGACTTGGGGGAACGCTGGGTGGAAGGAAATTTGTGGCTCCTCTCAGATTCCAGAACTTACTGCCACAGAAATATGAGGAACATGTGTTTTTTTAGCCCAATTTTGAGGTTTGCAAAGGATTCTGGGTAACAGAACCTGGTCCGAGCCCTGCAAGTCACCCCTCCTTGGATTCCCCTAGGTCTCTAGTTTTCAGAAATGCACAGGTTTGGTAGGTTTCCCTAGGTGCCGGCTGAGCTAGAGGCCAAAATCTACAGGTAGGCACTTCGCAAAAAACACCTCTGTTTTCATCCAAAAATTTGGATGTGTCCACGTTGCGCTTTGGGGCGTTTCCTGTCGCGGGCGCTAGGCCTACCCACACAAGTGAGGTATCATTTTTATCAGGAGACTTGGGGGAACGCTGGGTGGAAGGAAATTTGTGGCTCCTCTCAGATTCCAGAACTTTCTGCCACAGAAATGTGAGGAACATGTGTTTTTTTTAGCCCAATTTTGAGGTTTGCAAAGGATTCTGGGTAACAGAACCTGGTCCGAGCCCTGCAAGTCACCCCTCCTTGGATTCCCCTAGGTCTCTAGTTTTCAGAAATGCACAGGTTTTGTAGGTTTCCCTAGGTGCCGGCTGAGCTAGAGGCCAAAATCTACAGGTAGGCACTTCCCAAAAAACACCTCTGTTTTCTTCCAAAAATTTGGATGTGTCCACGTTGCGCTTTGGGGCGTTTCCTGTCGCGGGCGCTAGGCCTACCCACACAAGTGAGGTATCATTTTTATCGGAGACTTGGGGGAACGCTAGGTGGAAGGAAATTTGTGGCTCCTCTCAGATTCCAGAACTTTCTGCCACAGAAATGTGAGGAACATGTGTTTTTTTAGCCAAATATTTGAGGTTTGCAAAGGATTCTGGGTAACAGAACCTGGTCCGAGCCCCGCAAGTCACCCCATCTTGGATTCCCCTAGGTCTGTAGTTTTCAGAAATGCACAGGTTTGGTAGGTTTCCCTAGGTGCCGGCTGAGCTAGAGGCCAAAATCTACAGGTAGGCACTTCGCAAAAAACACCTCTGTTTTCTTCCAAAAATTTGGATGTGTCCACGTTCCGCTTTGGGGCGTTTCCTGTCGCAGGCACTAGGCCTACCCACACAAGAGGTATCATTTGTATCGGGAGACTTGGGGGAACGCTGGGTGGAAGGAAATTTGTGGCTCCTCTCAGATTCTAAAACTTTCTGCCACAGAAATATGAGGAACATGTGTTTTTTTAGCCAAATTTTGAGGTTTGCAAAGGATTCTGGGTAACAGAACCTGGTCCGAGTCCCGCAAGTCACCCCTCCTTGGATTCCCCTAGGTCTCTAGTTTTCAGAAATGCACAGGTTTGGTAGGTTTCCCTAGGTGCCGGCTGAGCTAGAGGCCAAAATCTACAGGTAGGCACTTCGCAAAAAACACCTCTGTTTTCTTCCAAATATTTGGATGTGTCCACGTTGCGCTTTGGGGCGTTTCCTGTCGCGGGCGCTAGGCCTACCCACACAAGTGAGGTATCATTTTTATCGGGAGACTTGGGGGAACGCTGGGTGGAAGGAAATTTGTGGCTCCTCTCAGATTCCAGAACTTTCTGCCACAGAAATGTGAGGAACATGTGTTTTTTTAGCCAAATTTTGAGGTTTGCAAAGGATTCTGGGTAACAGAACCTGGTCCGAGCCCCGCAAGTCACCCCTCCTTGGATTCCCCTAGGTCTCTAGTTTTCAGGAATGCACAGGTTTGGTAGGTTTCCCTAGGTGCCGGCTGAGCTAGAGGCCAAAATCTACAGGTAGGCACTTCGCAAAAAACACCTCTGTTTTCTTCCCAAAATTTGGATGTGTCCACGTTGCGCTTTGGGGCGTTTCCTGTCGCGGGCACTAGGCCTACCCACACAAGTGAGGTATCATTTGTATCGGGAGACTTGGGGGAACGCTGGGTGGAAGGAAATTTGTGGCTCCTCTCAGATTCTAGAACTTTCTGCCACAGAAATGTGAGGAACATGTGTTTTTTTAGGCAAATTTTGAGGTTTGCAAAGGATTCTGGGTAACAGAACCTGGTCCGAGTCCCGCAAGTCACCCCTCCTTGGATTCCCCTAGGTCTCTAGTTTTCAGAAATGCACAGGTTTGGTAGGTTTCCCTAGGTGCCGGCTGAGCTAGAGGCCAAAATCTACAGGTAGGCACTTCGCAAAAAGCACCTCTGTTTTCTTCCAAATATTTGGATGTGTCCACGTTGCGCTTTGGGGCGTTTCCTGTCGCGGGCGCTAGGCCTACCCACACAAGTGAGGTATCATTTTTATCGGGAGACTTGGGGGAACGCTGGGTGGAAGGAAATTTGTGGCTCCTCTCAGATTCGAGAACTTTCTGCCACAGAAATGTGAGGAACATGTGTTTTTTTAGCCAAATTTTGAGGTTTGCAAAGGATTCTGGGTAACAGAACCTGGTCCGAGACCCGCAAGTCACCCCATCTTGGATTCCCCTATGTCTCTAGTTTTCAGAAATGCACAGGTTTGGTAGGTTTCCCTAGGTGCCGGCTGAGCTAGAGGGCAAAATCTACAGGTAGGCACTTCGCAAAAAACACCTCTGTTTTCTTCCAAAAATTTGGATGTGTCCACGTTGCGCTTTGGGGCGTTTCCTGTCGCGGGCACTAGGCCTACCCACACAAGTGAGGTATCATTTGTATCGGGAGACTTGGGGGAACGCTGGGTGGAAGGAAATTTGTGGCTCCTCTCAGATTCTAGAACTTTCTGCCACAGAAATGTGAGGAACATGTGTTTTTTTAGCCAAATTTTGAGGTTTGCAAATGATTCTGGGTAACAGAACCTGGTCCGAGTCCCGCAAGTCACCCCTCCTTGTATTCCCCTAGGTCTCTAGTTTTCGGAAATGCACAGGTTTGGTCGGTTTCCCTAGGTGCCGGCTGAGCTAGAGGCCAAAATCTACAGGTAGGCACTTCGCAAAAAACACCTCTGTTTTCTTCCAAAAATTTGGATGTGTCCACGTTGTGCTTTGGGGCGTTTCCTGTCGCGGGCGCTAGGCCTACCCACACAAGTGAGGTATCATTTTTATCGGGAGACTTGTGGGAACGCTGGGTGGAAGGAAATTTGTGGCTCCTCTCAGATTCCAGAACTTACTGCCACAGAAATATGAGGAACATGTGTTTTTTTAGCCAAATTTTGAGGTTTGCAAAGGATTCTGGGTAACAGAACCTGGTCCGAGCCCCGCAAGTCACCCCATCTTGGATTCCCCTAGGACTCTAGTTTTCAGAAATGCATAGGTTTGGTAGGTTTCCCTAGGTGCCGGCTGAGCTATAGGCCAAAATCTACAGGTAGGCACTTCGCAAAAAACACCTCTGTTTTCTTCCAAAAATTTGGATGTGTCCACGTTGCGCTTTGGGGCGTTTCCTGTCGCGGGCACTAGGCCTACCCACACAAGTGAGGTATCATTTGTATCAGGAGACTTGGGGGAACGCTGGGTGGAAGGAAATTTGTGGCTCCTCTCAGATTCTAGAACTTTCTGCCACAGAAATGTGAGGAACATGTGTTTTTTTAGCCAAATTTTGAGGTTTGCAAAGGATTCTGGGTAACAGAACCTGGTCCGAGTCCCGCAAGTCACCCCTCCTTGGATTCCCCTAGGTCTCTATTTTTCAGAAATGCACAGGCTTGGTAGGTTTCCCTAGGTGCCGGCTGAGCTAGAGGCCAAAATCTACAGGTAGGCACTTCGCAAAAAACACCTCTGTTTTCTTCCAAATATTTGGATGTGTCCACGTTGCGCTTTGGGGCGTTTCCTGTCGCGGGCGCTAGGCCTACCCACATAAGTGAGGTATCATTTTTATCGGGAGACTTGGGGGAACGCTGGGTGGAAGGAAATTTGTGGCTCCTCTCAGATTCTAGAACTTTCTGCCACAGAAATGTGAGGAACATGTGTTTTTTTAGCCAAATTTTGAGGTTTGCAAAGGATTCTGGGTAACAGAACCTGGTCCGAGTCCCGCAAGTCACCCCTCCTTGGATTCCCCTAGGTCTCTAGTTTTCAGAAATGCACAGGTTTGGTAGGTTTCCCTAGGTGCCGGCTGAGCTAGAGGCCAAAATCTACAGGTAGGCACTTCGCAAAAAGCACCTCTGTTTTCTTCCAAATATTTGGATGTGTCCACGTTGCGCTTTGGGGCGTTTCCTGTCACGGGCGCTAGGCCTACCCACACAAGTGAGGTATCATTTTTATCGGGAGACTTGGGGGAACGCTGGGTGGAAGGAAATTTGTGGCTCCTCTCAGATTCGAGAACTTTCTGCCACAGAAATGTGAGGAACATGTGTTTTTTTAGCCAAATTTTGAGGTTTGCAAAGGATTCTGGGTAACAGAACCTGGTCCGAGCCCCGCAAGTCACCACTCCTTGGATTCCCCTATGTCTCTAGTTTTCAGAAATGCACAGGTTTGGTAGGTTTCCCTAGGTGCCGGCTGAGCTAGAGGCCAAAATCTACAGGTAGGCACTTCGCAAAAAACACCTCTGTTTTCTTCCAAAAATTTGGATGTGTCCACGTTGTGCTTTGGGGCGTTTCCTGTCGCGGGCGCTAGGCCTACCCACACAAGTGAGGTATCATTTTTATCGGGAGACTTGGGGGAACGCTGGGTGGAAGGAAATTTGTGGCTCCTCTCAGATTCCAGAACTTACTGCCACAGAAATGTGAGGAACATGTGTTTTTTTAGCCAAATTTTGAGGTTTGCAAAGGATTCTGGGTAACAGAACCTGGTCCGAGCCCCGCAAGTCACCCCATCTTGGATTCCCCTAGGTCTCTAGTTTTCAGAAATGCACAGGTTTGGTAGGTTTCCCTAGGTGCCGGCTGAGCTAGAGGCCAAAATCTACAGGTAGGCACTTCGCAAAAAACACCTCTGTTTTCTTCCAAAAATTTGGATGTGTCCACGTTGCGCTTTGGGGCGTTTCCTGTCGCGGGCACTAGGCCTACCCACACAAGTGAGGTATCATTTGTATCGGGAGACTTGGGGGAACGCTGGGTGGAAGGAAATTTGTGGCTCCTCTCAGATTCTAGAACTTTCTGCCACAGAAATGTGAGGAACATGTGTTTTTTTAGCCAAATTTTGAGGTTTGCAAATGATTCTGGGTAACAGAACCTGGTCCGAGTCCCGCAAGTCACCCCTCCTTGTATTCCCCTAGGTCTCTAGTTTTCGGAAATGCACAGGTTTGGTAGGTTTCCCTAGGTGCCGGCTGAGCTAGCGGCCAAAATCTACAGGTAGGCACTTCGCAAAAAACACCTCTGTTTTCTTCCAAATATTTGGATGTGTCCACGTTGCGCTTTGGGGCGTTTCCTGTCACGGGCGCTAGGCCTACCCACACAAGTGAGGTATCATTTTTATCGGGAGACTTGGGGTAACGCTGGGTGGAAGGAAATTTGTTGCTCCTCTCAGATTCCAGAACTTACTGCCACAGAAATGTGAGAAACATGTGTTTTTTTTGTCAAATTTTGAGGTTTGCAAAGGATTCTGGGTAACAGAACCTGGTCCGAGCCCCGCAAGTCACCCCTCCTTGGATTCCCCTAGGTCTCTACTTTTCAGCAATGCACAGGTTTGGTAGGTTTCCCTAGGTGCCGGCTGAGCTAGAGGCCAAAATCTACAGGTAGGCACTTCGCAAAAAACACCTCCTGTTTTCTTAAAAAAATTTGGATGTGTCCACGTTGCGCTTTGGGGCGTTTCCTGTCGCGGGCGCTAGGCCTACCCACACAAGTGAGGTATCATTTTTATCGGGAGACTTGGGGGAACGCTGGGTGGAAGGAAATTTGTGGCTCCTCTCAGATTCCAGAACTTTCTGCCACAGAAATGTGAGGAACATGTGTTTTTTTAGCCAAATTTTGAGGTTTGCAAAGGATTCTGGGTAACAGAACCTGGTCCAAGCCGCGCAAGTCACCCCTCCTTGGATTCCCCTAGGTCTCTAGCTTTCAGAAATGCACAGGTTTGGTAGGTTTCCCTAGGTGCCGGCTGAGCTAGAGGCCAAAATCTACAGGTAGGCACTTCGCAAAAAACACCTCTGTTTTCTTCCCAAAAATTTGGATGTGTCCACGTTGCGCTTTGGGGCGTTTCCTATCGCGGGCGCTAGGCCTACCCACACAAGTGAGGTATAATTTTTATCGGGAGACTTGGGGGAACGCTGGGTGGAAGGAAATTTGTGGCTCCTCTCAGATTCCAGAACTTTCTGCCACAGAAATGTGAGGAACATGTGTTTTTTTAGCCCAATTTTGAGGTTTGCAAAGGATTCTGGTTAACAGAACCTGGTCCGAGCCCTGCAAGTCACCCCTCCTTGGATTCCCCTAGGTCTCTAGTTTTCAGAAATGCACAGGTTTTGTAGGTTTCCCTAAGTGCCGGCTGAGCTAGAGGCCAAAATCTACAGGTAGGCACTTTGCAAAAAACACCTCTGTTTTCTTCCAAAAATTTGGAGGTGTCCACGTTGCGCTTTGGGGCGTTTCCTGTCGCGGGCGCTAGGCCTACCCACACAAGTGAGGTATCATTTTTATCGGGAGACTTGGGGGAACGCTGGGTGGAAGGAAATTTGTGGCTCCTCTCAGATTCCAGAACTTTCTGCCACAGAAATGTGAGGAACATGTGTTTTTTTAGCCAAATTTTGAGGTTTGCAAAGGATTCTGGGTAGAGGAACCTGGTCCGAGCCCCGCAAGTCACCCCTCCTTGGATACCCTTAGGTCTCTAGTTTTCAGAAATGCACAGGTTTCGTAGGTTTCCCTAGGTGCCGGGTGAGCTAGAGGCCAAAATCTACAGGTAGGCACTTCGCAAAAAACACCTCTGTTTTCTTCCAAAAATTTGGATGTGTCCACGTTGCGCTTTGGGGCGTTTCCTGTCGCGGGCGCTAGGCCTACCCACACAAGTGAGGTATCATTTTTATCGGGAGACTTGGGGGAACGCTGGGTGGAAGGAAATGTGTGGCTCCTCTCAGATTCCAGCACTTACTGCCACAGAAATGCGAAGAACATGTGTTTTTTTAGCCAAATTTTGAGGTTTGCAAAGGATTCTGGGTAACAGAACCTGGTCCGAGCCCCGCAAGTCACCCCTGCTTGGATTCCCCTAGGTCTCTAGTTTTCAGAAATGTACAGGTTTGGTAGGTTTCCCTAGGTGCCGGCTGAGCTAGAGGCCAAAATCTACAGGTAGGCACTTCGCAAAAAACACCTCTGTTTTCTTCCAAAAATTTGGATGTGTCCACGTTGCGCTTTGGGGCGTTTCCTGTCGCGGGCGCTAGGCCTACCCACACAAGTGAGGTATCATTTTTATCGGGAGACTTGGGGGAACGCTGGGTGGAAGGAAATTTGTGGCTCCTCTCAGATTCCAGAACTTTCTGCCACAGAAATGTGAGGAACATGTGTTTTTTTAGCCAAATTTTGAGGTTTGCAAAGGATTCTGGGTAACAGAACCTGGTCCGAGCCCCGCAAGTCACCCCATCTTGGATTCCCCTAGGTCTCTAGTTTTCAGAAATGCACAGGTTTGGTAGGTTTCCCTAGCTGCCGGCTGAGCTAGAGGCCAAAATCTACAGGTAGGCACTTCGCAAAAAACACCTCTGTTTTCTTCCAAAAATTTGGATGTGTCCACGTTGCGCTTTGGGGCGTTTCCTGTCGCGGGCACTAGGCCTACCCACACAAGTGAGGTATCATTTGTATCGGGAGACTTGGGGGAACGCTGGGTGGAAGGAAATTTGTGGCTCCCCTCAGATTCTAGAACTTTCTGCCACAGAAATGTGAGGAACATGTGTTTTTTTAGCCAAATTTTGAGGTTTGCAAAGGATTCTGGGTAACAGAACCTGGTCCGAGCCCCGCAAGTCACCCCTGCTTGGATTCCCCTAGGTCTCCAGTTTTCAGGAATGCACAGGTTTGGTAGGTTTCCCTAGGTGCCGGCTGAGCTAGAGGCCAAAATCTACAGGTAGGCACTTCGCAAAAAACACCTCTGTTTTCTTCCAAAAATTTGGATGTGTCCACGTTGTGCTTTGGGGCGTTTCCTGTCGCGGGCGCTAGGCCTACCCACACAAGTGAGGTATCATTTTTATCGGGAGACTTGGGGGAACGCTGGGTGGAAGGAAATTTGTGGCTCATCTCAGATTCCAGAACTTTCTGCCACAGAAATGTGAGGAACATGTGTGTTTTTAGCAACATTTTGAGGTTTGCAAAGGATTCTGGGTAACAGAACCTGGTCCGAGCCCCGCAAGTCACCCCATCTTGGATTCCCCTAGGTCTCTAGTTTTCAGAAATGCACAGGTTTGGTAGGTTTCCCTAGGTGCCGGCTGAGCTAGAGGCCAAGATCTACAGGTAGGCACTTCGCAAAAAACACCTCTGTTTTCTTCCAAAAATTTGGATGTGTCCACGTTGCGCTTTGGGGCGTTTCCTGTCGCGGGCACTAGGCCTACCCACACAAGTGAGGTATCATTTGTATCGGGAGACTTGGGGGAACGCTGGGTGGAAGGAAATTTGTGGCTCCTCTCAGATTCTAGAACTTTCTGCCACAGAAATGTGAGGAACATGTGTTTTTTTAGCCAAATTTCGAGGTTTGCAAAGGATTCTGTGTAACAGAACCTGGTCCGAGCCCTGCAATTCACCCCTGCTTGGATTCCCCTAGGTCTCCAGTTTTCAGGAATGCACAGGTTTGGTAGGTTTCCCTAGGTGCCGGCTGAGCTAGAGGCGAAAATCTACAGGTAGGCACTTCGCAAAAAACACCTCTGTTTTCTTCCAAAAATTTGGATGTGTCCACGTTGTGCTTTGGGGCGTTTCCTGTCGCGGGCGCTAGGCCTACCCACACAAGTGAGGTATCATTTTTATCGGGAGACTTGGGGGAACGCTGGGTGGAAGGAAATTTGTGGCTCATCTCAGATTCCAGAACTTTCTGCCACAGAAATGTGAGGAACATGTGTGTTTTTAGCAAAATTTTGAGGTTTGCAAAGGATTCTGGGTAACAGAACCTGGTCCGAGCCCCGCAAGTCACCCCATCCTGGATTCCCCTAGGTCTCTAGTTTTCAGAAATGCACAGGTTTGGTAGGTTTCCCTAGGTGCCGGCTGAGCTAGAGGCCAAAATCTACAGGTAGGCACTTCGCAAAAAACACCTCTGTTTTCTTCCAAAAATTTGGATGTGTCCACGTTGCGCTTTGGGGCGTTTCCTGTCGCGGGCACTAGGCCTACCCACACAAGTGAGGTATAATTTTTATCGGGAGACTTGGGGGAACGCTGGGTGGAAGGAAATTTGTGCCTCCTCTCAGATTCTAGAACTTTCTGCCACCGAAATGTGAGGAACATGTGTTTTTTTAGCCAAATTTTGAGGTTTGCAAAGGATTCTGGGTAACAGAACCTGGTCCGAGTCCCACAAGTCACCCCTCCTTGGATTCCCCTAGGTCTCTAGTTTTCAGAAATGCACAGGTTTGGTAGGTTTCCCTAGGTGTCGGCTGAGCTAGAGGGCAAAATCTACAGGTAGGCACTTTGCAAAAACACCTCTGTTTTCTTTCAAAAAATTGGATGTGTCCACGTTGCGCTTTGGGGCGTTTCCTGTCGCGGGCGCTAGGCCTACCCACACAAGTGAGGTATCATTTTTATCGGGAGACTTGGGGGAACATAGATTAGGAAAACAAGTGTTATTGCCCCTTGTCTTTCTCTACATTTTTTCCTTCCAAATATAGGAGAGTGTGTAAAAAAGACATCTGTTTGAGAAATGCCCTGTAATTCACATGTTAGTATGGTCACCCCCGAATTCAGAGATGTGCAAATAACCACTGCTCCTCAACACCTTATCTTGTGCCCTTTTTGGAAATACAAAGGTTTTCTTGATAGCAATTTTTTACTCTTTATATTTCAGCAAATGAATTGCTGTATACCCGGTATAGAATGAAAACGCACTGCAGGGTGCAGCTCATTTATTGGCTCTGGGTTCCTTGGGTTCTTGATGAACCTACAAGCCCTATATATCCCCGCAACCAGAGGAGTCCAGCAGACGTAACTTTATATTGCTTTCGATAATCTGACATTGCAGGGAAAAGTTACAGAGTAAAACGTAGAGAAACATTTATGTTTTTTTCACCTCAATTTCAATATTTTTCTTTTTCAGTTGTTATTTTCTGTAGGAAACCCTTGTAGGATCTACACAAATGACCCCTTGCTGAATTCAGAATTTTGTCTACTTTTCAGAAATGTTTAGGTGTCTGGGATCCAGCATTGGTTTCATGCCCATTTCTGTCACTGACTGGAAGGAGGCTGAAAGCACAAAAAATTGCAAAAATGGGGTATGTCCCAGTAAAATGCCAAAATTGTGTTGAAAAATTGGGTTTTCTGATTCAAGTCTGCCTGTTCCTGAAAGCTGGGAAGCTGCTGAGTTTAGCACTGCAAACCCTTTGTTGATGCCATTTTCAGGGGAAAAACCACAAGCCTTCTTCTGCAGCCACTTTTTCCAATTGTTTTGAAAAAAAAGAAATTTTCCCTGTATTTTGGCCAATTTCTTGGCCTCCTTCAGGGGAACCCACAAAGTCTGGGTACCTCTAGAATCCCTAGGATGTTGGAAAAAAAGGACGCAAATTTGGCTTGGTTAGCTTATGTGGACAAAAAATTATGAGGGCCTAAGCGCGAACTGCCCCAAATAGGCAAAAAAAGGTCTGGCACAGGAGGGGGAAAAGGCCTGGCAGCGAAGGGGTTATTAGAGTTCTTAAGAAAACTATACAGTTAGCCAAAGTTAATTCCATGAATTGGAAAGATGTGATGAAAAGGAGAGTTGAAGTTTACAGAATCACACCACATACAACCATGGGTAAGACCCCATTTGAATTGTTCCGGGACAGATACCCCACCACTACTGTAGAACCTTCATGTGTAAATGAGTATGAGTTTGTTTTGGGAAGAGATATTACCAAGAAACTGTTGTGTGAGGGAAGAGAAGAAAATTAGAAACAGAAAATAATATTTTGATAAGAAGGGGGCAGTGAAAAAAGCAAAAGTATTGGTGGGTGAAGGGGTGACGATAAAAAAGTCCAGTATGAAAGGAAGGGTAGTAGTAGATTCTCCAAACCCATTCATGTTATCAAAACATTCAACAATTCAGACAGAACACAGGATAGTCACATATGGATCCTCAACAGAGTAGCTGTATGCCAAAGGAAGATCATTGATCCATGTGACAGAGAAAGTGATCCAGATGGGAAAAGAAAAGGAGCTGATAAGTGTGTTATAACAAGAAAATTACACAGAGCTGTAGGAACTACAGAATATTTCAAACATTATGTTAGGTGATATAGCTCTTCCTACATTACATGGTTTACCACATGTCAATATGCTGGAGGTGTTTTGTCAGGTATGATTATATAGGTCAATTTAATATAGTTTGTTTTATTTTGCTTTGTTTTGTTATGGGAAGGAGTGTGGTTCTAAAAATTCTGGACCCATGTAATTTACTTTGCCACAGCAGTACGATTTTAGTATCAAAAGACCGATAATGACTAGTACACTAAGCATGAACATTTTCGCTCAATTCCAGCAGCGTTTTCACCTCGAAATCGCCATTTTCGTCCTGCACTCGTGGCTCCCATTTTATACACGGCAGCCATTTTAAAAGTTGCCCTCACATAGGCTTATAATACAGTCAGATTTGATTCCAAGGACACGTACACCTTGATTGACTTTTCTCTGACCTGGGCAAGCTGGAACCATTGCCTCAGGCCAAACCTGTTTGGTCAGTCCCTCTCCCAGTGGCCGAATCAGATAGCATCAAGGCACACCATGCCATAAAACCCTTATTATCGCTCACACACCCTGCCTAATCTTGCTCACACCTGCACCTGCTCTTTTCTTCTTCTTACTTTACGAGGGGGAGGTGCCCGTTTTTATTGGGGGTCCACACTTATCTGATGTAAAATACTAGGCCTTGCCGGGTAATTTATTATGGGTTGGATGACATGAAATATGAGGTTTCATCATGACACTGTTTTTTCCTTTGTAGTGAAAACATGTGAATGACCAACCAAAATGTCAAGAATGTTTGCCTGAAGCTTAAAAAACTGTATATAAGGAAACCTGACTTTGCATTGAAACACAGTCTCCTGAGAACATACAAATCGTGCTGTTGTACTTCTAGGACACTTGTCAATTGGTTGCAGCCAATAAATTCGATCTTTGACTTCACCTAGAAGACTCTGAGTTTCTGTAGTCTGAATCAGGAAAGTACCCGAGGTCTTTGGGTGTACCCTGGCACCGCTGGGTTACCGGATCAGTACCGGTTCTGAAAAACCTAGTACCTCAGGAGGTGTGTAGTAGCTGTATACTTAGAGTAATGTTTTATTGTAATAGTCTAATGGAATGTAGCACCCCTGTGTAGGAAGCTGTCCTGGTGTGTGGTGGGCACCTATGGTGTTATCACCAAATGCAAGGTCCAGGTATCTCCTATTTGAGAGGTGTAGTCGGTGGCTAGGAAGCCAGGCTCTCTAAAGGTAGCTGTAGATGAGCAGCCAAGACTTATCTAGGAGACATGCAAAGCTTATGCAATACCACTACAGTCACACAACACTTACACACATGAAAGAACCACACAGTGTTACAAAAATAAAGGTACTTTAGTATGGTAACACCAATACAATATAGGCAAAACTCCACTAGCAGGATAGTAAATACACTATTATATACACTTTAGTAGCCAGGAATTGGCATAGAAAGTAGTAAAAACAATAGCAAGTACTGAAGGCCCAAGGGGGGGGGGGGCACAAACCATATACTAAGTAAGTGGAATGCCAAAGTCAGGCCTCCACCTAAGGAAGTGGAATCGGTAAAGGGGAGCTGGAGGAACCCCAAAAGGTGAGTACCAAAGTACCCCCCAACGACCAGGATAAAAAAGGTAAGTACCTGGTTCTCCCCAAACCTACCAAAAGGAATTCAGAAGAGGATTTTGCAAGACCCACACAAGACTGCAAGAAGCCAAAGGTGGATCTTTGTAGAGAAAGACCGTAAAGGAAGGGGACCAAGTCCAGTTTACGTCGGAGTGTCCGGGTGTGACAAGAGCCACTACCCACCTGCCTGTGGATGCAGGACCTGGTCAATAGTGGACGAAGATGGTCAGCAGTGCAGCACCAGAGCAGCAGAAGAGTTCCTGAAGTGATGCAGTCGATGTCCCAGATCGGAAAGAGAGTTGCAGTTGATAAGTGGTGTGGAAAAACCACCAACAAGCTTTGGCAAAGGCAAAAGTCGTGGAAGAAGAAATGCAGGGCTGCTGGGGACCAGCAAGGTCCAGGGGCACTCAACCCGTGGAGGGGAATCCCGTGTGACCCTCAGCAGTGAGGAGAGTTGCAGGAAGAGGAGGCAGCCCCCTGAGGTGACCCACAGGCAGCAAGCACAAGAGTTGAGGTGAGGCCCATACAGCACACCTAGAAAGGAGTCCCACGTCGTCGGAAAAGCATGAAGAGGGCTGTGCATCACAGGGAAGAGTGCTGGGGGCTGGGGCTACATGGAGCTTGAAGATTCCTTTGAGGAGATGCCAATATGCCTTGGTAGCTACAAGAGATCTAAGGAGCCCCCACAGTGCATGGAATCATATAACCAATACTGGCAACAGTATTGGGGTATGATTCCGACATGTTTGGTACCAAATATGCCCAGGTTCAGAGTTACCGTTATGTAGCTGGACATAGGTGTCCAGTACATGGGTAAAAAGGCTTCCCTGCACTTACAAAGTCAAGGAAAATGGAGCTGGAGTTCGTAGGGGCACCTCTGCTCATGCAGGGGTGCCTTCACACACAGGTACTTGCACTCTTCCCTCTGGGCTAGGAGGGCCTGCTATAGGGGTGACTTACAGTGACCTGGTGCAGTGACCTGTAGTGAAAGGGGGCATGCACCTTTTCAGGCAGGGTGCATTGGCAGGCCTGCAGACACATTTGGTATGGGCTCCCATGGGTGGCATAATACGTGCTGCAGCCAATGCCCTGGGTACCTAGGTACCATATACTAGGGACTTACATGGGGGTGATGAAGCAGAAAATGAAGGTTTCGATTTATTAATGCTTAAACGTAGTGCTGAAATAATCATGTGTGACATTAACCGAACTAATTAAGATTGTACGGGGACAAAATGTGCCCTCAGAGTAGTTTGCCATCATTTATACGCGTGCTTTATATAACGTGGTGAATTAGAATTGCACTAATCCGACATAATCGTAAATGTGTGCTACGATTTGCTTGTTTGAGATGTTTTAGCTTAGCATTACTTTAGCGGAGGCTTTGGCCTAGTTGCCTGGTCTCACGGTTTAGATGCTCGTATTTTTCCACTGTGCTATTAAACGTGTATTCTTGCTTGAAGCTGTACTTTTCCACAGAAACTGTTCACATGCTTATCTTAAAGTTAGTGCCAGCCTGGCATATTTTCTCTTTAATTCAAGGTCGACTTGCAGGTGCGGACAATGGAGGCTCTGAGAGTAAGCTAATTGGGAAACAATGTTGCGATTTGCGTACCCATCTCCAAGGATAATGTATGCTTAAGTAAAAGCTTGAGAACTGTCGTTTTTGATTGGTCAATTTGAAGCTAACCTATGAACCCTCCAATGGAGACCCTACAGGACTTGAACTGTTGTCTATAAAACCCAGGTGCACGAGAAGAAATGGGAGATCGTTGCTCTCTATCATCGGACATCCTGCCATTTTGACTTCGTAGCTATTATGGCCCACATTGCTGCGACGCCATTTTGAGAGACTTTGATGCTTTCTCTAATCGAGAGAAAGAGACTTTAATGATTCTTGCCCTAGAGACTGTAACTTCGATTTGATCCCTTTGCATGAAGTAATAGTTCTACCTTGCCGCCGTGAGGCAATCATCCCGTTCACCCCTGCCCCTTTGCCCAGTCCCGTGCCGATCGAAACGGTACCCATGATGACCGAAGAACGGTACCTGTGAGACGAAGACTTCCTTGTATGCTGATCGTAATTGGTAAATATGAAAGGAAATTGTAAAATTGCATTGTGTTTCTTTTAGGTAACCAACTGCTGATTTTGATAAGGGCCCTAGCTAGGAGTTTTCTAAATTTATGTTGCTAAATTGTTTTTTTGCATGAAGTCCCACATGCCGATGCTAATTTGAGGTTAGATGAGGATTCCATATGTCACACGATGCAATTTGAGATCTTGTTATGCTGACTAAATGTATGCCATTAGTTCATTACAGATTATCGTATTAGTGATTTGCATTGCCATTATCGAATGCCTTGTGATTCAAATGCTACATAGATTACACTTGTTTCGACGATATGGACAGCTATTAATGTTCATTTACGTTTATCATTTGGTGTTAAGACACATCTATATTGTGCTAGCTTTGTTAATATAGGGAAATAAATTCACTAACTTTGCAATAAACTGGTGTGGTTATTCCTGACTGAAAGGTCAGGGTTCGCCGAAATGTATTCTGGATTAATTGTAAAGTGTTATGTTGTTCAAGGTGTTGCTTATGTTCGTTATTGATTATTGATTTTGATGAGATTGATCGATTAAGAGTACAGAGAGTTCCCACTAAGTCAAAAGATTCATCGGCCTAAAGAGCGTCCAAAACAGGTAAAATTATTAGTACGGACCGCTCTATCAGTAGATGGTAGCAGAGGATGGTTTCGTCTTTTGGGACCCTGTACTATTAAAGTACATGGTGTTGGATTAACGGTTACGCATTTTGAGACCCATTCGAAAAGTTGAATTAGATTTTTCTTGGATAAAACGGATTGACAAGATGATGATGGGCTAGGTCCACCGCGACTTTCCCGGGATCTCGGAGCTTGCGAATGGAGAGAACGGAGGTGTGGAATCAGCGCTGGCGGTACTAGTGATGGTATGAGTGAAGTTAGGGTTTTGCGCTTGCACAGCTTATCGCCGCAGGGTGTGTGAAAAGGTTGTGAGGATTTTCTTTTTGAGGATAGCGGAGGTGCGACTCCGAGTGTAGAAGTAGTGAAGTCGTCGAACTTCATAGAGATATCGGAGGTGCGGCTCCGAGTGTGAGAGTAGGGAAGTCGTCGAACTTCATGTGCGTGTGGCGCTTTGTGCATAAAAAGGTCCACGTGGTTGTTGTTGTTGAGATGGGCCCTGCGAGGTCAAGAGACTCCGGAGTATGTTGATCCATGTTGTGGTCTGGGCGGTTTAGTAGGTTGATCGGGCGTGGTCAACAAGTCGGTACGTGTGTTAGGGAGTGAAAGAAACTTCGACTTCGGGCTTTGACAAAGATTCTAAGTGCACTAGAACAGATCATTGACAAGTTGAGAGTAAGTCTGCGGGTCAGATTTGCTTGCGAATGTGGGGACTGAGAAAGACGGAATAGCGGCCAGAGGCTAGTGAAAAGTCCCGAGGCTAGTGAAAGGTCCCTAAGGTCCTGAAGCGACTGTGTTACCCTTCCTGTAGTAAACCGACAGATCTGTTTTATTTTTGGTAGCTCGCAATATATGCAAGAAGTTGTTACGGAAAGAGGTGAGTGAAGGAGGATTAGGCGCGAGGCTTTGTCAGCCGCAGTGTGTGTGAGTGTGACGTCACTAAGAGCCGCGCTGGGATAGGTTGGTTGAAAAGAAGGGTCGCGCACGGATTGGACGCAGTCCGTGGCACTCGATTGGAAGGGGAAAGGCAGGTGAAGAGTATTCCGGGAATTAAAGTCACCTATCGATTACAAATTTTGTGGAATTAAAGTTACCTATTGATTATAAACTTGGTTAAATAAAAGACGAGAAAAATGAAATTCCTTAAAGCATTTAGGAGTGCGATGAAGGGGGAGTCTTACATTAAAGCGAGCGTAGGAGAAGAGACGCCGCCCGAGGGTACACCAGCTTACATTGTAATGGAAGAGAAGGGGGTAGCTCCGTGCCTTTGGCTAAAGCAATGGCACAAGTTGACAGAAAAACATGGGAGTGTAGCGTTCCCAATATATGGGACATTCAATATAAAGATTTTAGAGAATTTGAGATTCACGATGTATGACATGAAGGTGCCTCCAAGGCCAGCACAGTTTGAGGCTCTAGCAATTTGGGAACTAATGGCCAGACAGCAACAGCAAAAGAAGTTCGAGACCAGAATGAGGAAGGTAGAAAAGACACTAGCGGACGCTAGGTGGGATAATGCACAGAAGGTGTGGAGGTCAGATGTATTGCAGGGGATAAAAAATTTTCCAGCAATTACTAAGGAAGGAGAGGAGACAGGTAAGAAAGCTACCTGTAAGACAGACAGGAAGTGTTCCAAGGATAGAGAGGAAGAGGAAAAGCTGAGAAGAGAAGAGGAGTTAGAGGATGAGGAGTTGATAATGCAATTGCTGAACGACCGTCCACCGCCTTATGCAGAGAATGGACAAGGTCCAAGTACCAGTTCTGCCCCTCCGGCACCGATACAGAACAATGAAACTCAGAGTTCAGGAGCATCATCGGGATCAAAGGACCCGAGTCTGCTGTTCACCCCGCAGATACCGCAAGTTAGGAGAATATATCCAGATGTGCCTGTGTTGAAACCAGCAGAAAGTTATCAGTCACAGATGCCAGGGTACTACAGTAGTGATAACGGTGCAGGAATGATTCTAGATCCAACGGTAAGGGGAGTACAGAATGGTTACAACCAAACAATGGCACAAGCTGAATCAACTCAGTTTTTGATGCCTCAAAAGCAGATGCAGGGAGGAAATGCACATGTTCAAATGACGGGGAGCCAGATGGGCATGCCGACAATGATGACCCATGGTGTGGGAATGAACATGCCTCAGAACATGGGGAATGGACAGAACCCAGACGCGATATCCTTACCCATTACTGTAGGTCCAGCGGTACCTCTGTATAGTCAGCCTAATGCGGGTTTGAGCGGTCAGGGATCAATGCTGCAGAATGGGACAGAAAGAAGGTGCATAGAAAACACTCCAGGTATAACTCCGATAGCGGCTCAGCCAACTGGGTCTGGGTCCTTGATGGAGTTTAGTCCCGTATGCGCTCAGTCAACACTGGTGAGGTCGAGCCCCCCACTGATAATACCTCTCACATCGAACACTGAAAAGCTGCCGCAGCCATCGATGGCAGTCGATGTGAACGCTACCCTGATGGGGGTGAATGCGCAACAGCTGACACAGTGGTTCAACAGTCTGAATTCCACACAAAATTCAGCTAGTGGGAAAGGAGAAGACTATATGAATAGGGTCAGGTTGAACATGGAAGCACAAGAATTGGTGGAAGGGACTATGGGTGTGAACAGGTTAGAGTCCTACACGGAAGAAGAGCTGAGGTATCTATGTCCCAGGATTACGAAGGAAGTGAACAAGATACATAAGAGCTTGCAGGAAGCAGCTGACAGAAACGGGGTTGACATAGACAAGACGAAACACTTGAGCAGGAGCTACAGGCTAGATTTTGGGACCACAGATTTTGAACACATGAGGTCAGCAGGCATGAAGACCCACCTTAGAGAATTGCTGCAGAGTGCACAAGTGTGGAGGTGCTTAGACAAGTGGGAAAGCAGATGGGTAAAGAGGAAGGACAAGAGGAGGGACAGTGCTACAGAGCACAATGAGAGAAGACCGCAGAGTAGTGATACAGTAACAATGTTACCAATGAGGGAGACAGCAGGGGGAAAATTAGTACATGTACCATGGCACAGAAGCGACATTCAGTCCTTTACGGATGATTTTCCCAAACTAAGAGAGAAGCCGATTGAATGGTATCAGCAGACTGATAGGTTTGTGAAGCTTGCAAAATGTCTCTGGGAAGACCTGAACACTCTCTTTGAGATTGTGGTTCCGGCAGATTTGTGGGAGGATTGCAAAAGAGCCGTAGGTTGGCCGACAAGTGAACCAGAGAGGAACAGGGAGACAGGTGCACCATCGCCTTTGGTGATGAGCTTGTACTATAAGGTGATTGAGCATTTGAAAACGAAGGTACCCGCGAAAAACGTGGATTGGCAGAAGATTGACCGAACTGCCCAAGAGACTAAGGAATCGATTCATAGTTACTATGAGAGGTTGTTGAAGGCGTTCAAGAATTACAGTGGCACGGAAACCATAGAGGCGAAGGACATGCTCCATTTTGTCTTCAGATTTGTGGAAGGGCTGAGGCCAGAGATAAGTCAAATGATAAAGTCGCATTTGATTTGTTGGCAGTCTAAACCGATTCACGAAGTCTTGACCTATGCGAAATACTGTAGCGACGAAATTGAAGTGAAACAGAAAAGGTTGAAAGAGAAGGTGATGATGATGCAGCTTAAGGCAGCTCAAACAGGTTTGCAAGGTCTGCAAGGCTTGCAAGGGATGTAAGGGTTCCAACAGCAGGTACCACAACCGCAGTTGCAGTTGCAGGGAAACATGGCGTTTCAGCCACAGGCCAGAGGCAGAGGCAGAGGAGGTTTTGTGAATAATGGTCCGGATTTGAACACTGTTGTGACGGGAGTGCAGGCAATGAAGAAGGTGATGCCGTGTCACGTGTGCGGAATCGTCGGTCATTGGAAACGCGAGTGCCCGATGGTGGTGCAGGAAGGTGCAGGTGTAGGTGCAGGTGTAGGTGCAGGTGCAGGTGTAGGTGTTGGTCAGCAAAACAATGATGTCAATGCATTTCAGACAATGAGGGGACCGAAAATGAGAGGTCCAAGCCCAAATTTTCAGACTGTAAATCAATTGCAGGGATTACAACCTATGCAGCCGCAGCAGATGCAGATGCCTCGTATGCAGATGACGCAAATGCAGCCAATGCAACAGCAGTTACCTATGGTACCTAATCAGCAAATGCAAATACCCTTGGCACCAATGAGTCAGCAGCAAGTGATGGTTCCTCCGCAGGTAACGGGTCAGGTAATGAGTACAAATGGCACCGTACAACAGTTCCCATTACACAGTGAGAGTGGAATAAACAACGTATGGGAGAGTGAAAGTTCAGGAGAAGAAGGAGACTGTGTGCTTGCGGCATCCTTGGAAGTTGATCAAAGGGGTCCGTACGTAGAGGGAAGAGTAATGGGTCATCGTGTCTCATTCTTGGTTGACACGGGAGCCACACGTTCAACGGTTAAGAGTAGTGAAGTTCCAAATTTGCCACTCTCGGGAAGGACAGTTCAAGTGGTGGGAGTAGCAAACAGACATCTGACGAACCCAATCACAGATCCGGTTCCAGTCAGCATCGGTAACTATCAAGGGGTACATCAGTTTGTGCTGTGTGACTCAAGCCCGATAGCACTGTTAGGAAGAGACCTATTGTGTAAATTGGGTTGCTCGATCATGTGTTCAAACGAAGGGATAACAATACAGACGAGCAGTGATGGGGAAGAAGAGGACAGTGTAGAGGGGGATGAAATGGAAACGGTCGATGAAGAGTATCCTCTGATTTGTCTCTTCCCGATGATAACTGAAGAAGATATCCCAGCCGAACTACGGGAGACAGTCGGAAAGGAAGTGTGGGACATGACAGGGAAAGAGGTGGGATTGATGAAAGGAGTGGAACCAGTGAAAGTGATGGTAAAGCCCAATGCAATCTTTCCCCAGACCCCACAATATCACATGCCGCAAGATACCCTCATGAAAGTTGCTCAACTTATTGACGAATTTGTAAAGCAGGGGGTACTGAAAGAAGTGTTAAGCAGCCCATGTAATTCACCGATAATGGGACTAATAAAGCCAAGTGGGAAAGTCCGACTCGTGCAGGATTTGAGGAAAATAAATGACATCATAATAAAGTGCTGCCCAGTAGTACCGAATCCAGCTGTGATAATGTTTCAAGTTCCTTGCGATGCTGAATGGTTTTCAGTCATCGATTTGTCACAGGCATTCTTCTCGGTGCCTCTTCATGAGGACAGCCAATTCCTCTTTTGTTTCAAATTCCTAGACAGAGTGTACAGTTGGTGTCGAATTCCTCAAGGGTTTTCTGAGTCACCGTCAATATTCAATCAGATTTTAAAGAAAGACCTGGAAGCAGTAGAATTACCATTCGAGTCAACCCTAGTACAGTACATTGACGACTTGCTGGTTGCATCAAAGACAGAAAGTGGCTGCACAGCCGATACCATTGCTCTGTTGAACCATTTGGGAAGGAATGGACATAAGGTGTCTCCTTCCAAATTACAGTTCTGTCAGAAGAAAGTGAAATACTTGGGTCACCAAATAGAGAGAGGGTCACGGAGAATAATGAAGGAAAGAATTACAAGTATACTTCAAATGAGTCCACCAAAGACAAGGAAGGAGGTGAGGAAGTTTTTGGGAATGGTGGGCTATTGTCGCCAGTGGATTCCCAACTTCTCGTCTCTAGCAAAGCCTTTACTGAAATTGACCCAAAAGGATGCATTGGATGAAATTGAGCTGAAAGGAGACGAGATGGATGCTTTTGTTGAATTGAAAGAATGCATGTGCAGGGCTCCAGCTTTAGGTATGCCTGATTACACGAAGCCTTTCACATTGTTTTGTCATGAACGTGATGCATGTTCTTTGTCTGTCTTGACCCAAGCCCATGGTGGCGTGAACAGACCAGTAGCGTATTTTTCAGCTACTTTGGATCCGGTTGCAGCAGCACTCCCAGGGTGTTTGCGAGCCGTAGCAGCAGTTGGTATCAGCCTCACTCAGAGTGAAGGAATAGTGATGGGACAGCCAGTAACAGTCATGGTCCCTCACTCAGTTGAAATACTTTTGACCCGCTCCCGAACGCAACACATGACTGGAGCAAGACTCCCAAGGTATGAAACGATTATTCTGGGCTCACCGAATGTGCAGCTGAAAAGGTGCACTACGTTGAATCCAGCAACCTTGCTTCCTGGAGAAAATGCCGAAATTGAGAACGCTGAAGACGTCGAGCATGACTGCCTTCAGGTGACTGAATTTTGCACAAAACCTCGACCCGACATCAAGGATACCAAGCTTGATGAAAATGACCAAATTCTTTTTGTTGATGGTTCATGTCTAAGAGATGGGATGGGGATTTTGAAAGCAGGATATGCTGTATGCACTGTAACAGGGGTCTTGGAAGCGGGATGGCTTCAAGGAGTCTATTCTGCACAAGTAGCAGAACTTGTAGCCCTTACCAGAGCATGTCAACTATCTGCATTGATGAAAGTCACCATTTACACTGATAGTCAATACGGGTTTGGGATTGTGCATGACTTTGGACAACTATGGTCACAGAGAGGGTTCCTGACTTCTTCAGGATCCCCAGTAAAGAACGGGGAGAGAATAAGGGAATTGTTACATGCCATTCAAGTGCCAGCTGAAGTTGCAGTGGTAAAGTGCAGTGCTCATACGAAAGGACAGGACTATGTGTCTCTGGGAAATGCATATGCGGATCAAGTCGCAAGATTTTGTGCCTTGAACTGTATATTACTGAGAGATGATTGGAACACGATAAACGAGCCAGAACTCGAACAGGCTGAAGCATTTGCCTTGAAGGTCATAGATACAATAGAGGAACTAAAAGCACTACAGAATAATGTCAGGGAGGATGAAAGAGATTCCTGGATTAAATCACAATGTATAAAGAGACAAGACGAGTTGTGGGTTTCACATGAGGGAAAATTTGTTTTGCCAAATAGTCTCTTATCACAGCTTGCGCGGTTCTATCATGGGCAAGCTCACCTAGGGAGAGATGCCATGATAAGATTGTTCAAAACTGATTGGTTTAACCCCAGATTTCGTCAAGCTGCAGAAGCAGTTTGCCATCGATGTGTCACTTGCCAGCAGATGAACCCAGGAAAGGGAACGGTTGTGAGCGCGAGTCACATTGGTAGGGCAAGCGGACCTTTTAGTCGAATGCAGATGGACTTCATTGAGATGCCTGTGCATGGGGGTCTGAAATATGTGCTGGTGATTGTGTGTATTTTTAGTCACTGGATTGAGGCATACCCCACACGTAGAAATGATAGCCTTACAGTTGCCAAGTTATTGTTGAGGGAGTTAATACCACGTTTCGGATTCCCGATCTCTTTAGAATCAGATAGGGGAAGTCACTTCAATAACGAGGTGATAAAGTTACTTTGCGAAGCGCTGAACATTGAGCAAAAGCTGCACTGTAGCTATCGCCCTGAAGCATCAGGACTGGTGGAGCAGATGAATGGTACGCTGAAATCGAGAATGGCAAAAATATGTGCATCGACAAATTTGAAATGGCCTGACGCATTGCCCTTAGTGCTAATGTCAATGAGAAACACTCCTGATAGAAAAACTGGATTGTCTCCGCACGAAATTCTCATGGGCAGGGCCATGAGACTTCCTGCAGTTCCCGCAAACATGCTTTTGAATATTACAGATGATATGGTGTTAGACTACTGCAAAGGACTGGCTGACGTGGTTCGCTCTTTCTCTCACCAGGTGGAAGCGACCACCTTGCCACCGATCCAAGGTCCAGGACACGCACTGAAAGCAGGTGACTGGGTCGTGGTAAAGAAGCACGTGAGAAAATCGTGTCTGGAACCCCGTTGGAAAGGCCCTTTTCAAGTGATCCTGACGACAACTACCGCTGTGAAGTGTGCGGGGGTTCCCAACTGGATTCACGCCAGTCACACAAAGAAGGTGTTGTGTCCCACAGATGAGGAAGTTGAAGCGCTGAAACTACCAGTGCCTGATAAAGCGGTGCCGAGTGCTGAGACAGAACGAAAGCGAACTGAAGGCGAACAGGCAGAAGCAGGAGAGAAAGAGATATTGTTGGAAGGTGAAGAGTCCGACTCACTTGGGGAAGACCAAGGAGGAAGTTCAGACAGCGACGAAGAAGCTGCAGGTGACAAAGAACCTGAAGCAGCTGAGGGTAGCAAAAAGCCTGAAGCAGCTGAAGGTGACAGAGAACCTGAAGCAGCTGAAAGTGATAAAGAGCCTGACGAAAGTAACGGTGACGAAGGGCTCGAGAAAGGTGAAGAGGCAGGAGAGCCTGATCAGAGGAGGGCTTTCCCAGAAGCAGACGATACAGAAAAGGAAAAAGAGAACGTGATCGATTCCCCGGAAGAAGGGGATAAGGCAGAACAGAACGAAAAGGTCCAAGCTTCCACAGAAAAGATCGCAGGTCCATCAAATGGACATGGTGCAAAGAGAAGACTAAGCATCTCACCAATAAAAGAAAAGGGTAAAGAAGGTCTGAACGAAGGAGGGAGACCGAAAGTGAAAGAGAAAAGAAAGGAAGTGACTGTCGTGGAACAATCGTCAAGCGAAGAAAAAGACTTGACAAAAGAAGAAAGTACCAGCGAAGCCGAGTCGAAAAGGGAAGCAAAATTGAAAAGAAAAAGGATACCAAACAGGAGGTATTCCGGTCCTGAATGGGCATATGCAGTCAATGATGATTGGACAGACGAGTTTGTATCTCTAAGCATCGAGAACGAAGAAGAAGAAGAGATACCAATAGAAAAGAAAAGTTTCATAGACTCTGTCGATTGAAAGAGTAAATGATATTGCTTGTTACAATATAACGTGAAAGAAACAACCAGCTGAGACATTGTTAAACCGGATGAGACATTTGCTAAACCGATAAAGACTGAGTTATTGCCGAATTGAGACAAATGCTGCTAACCGATAAGTGACTGGCCTTTTGAAGAAGACGGTGTGAACATTGCGCTTGTTCAGCTTTGTAACTGAATTGCTGAATAGTTTCATTTATAAGTGCTTCTAGCTCTCTGATTCTATACAGATCATGACGCAAAATAATAGAAAGAAATATTGTAAATACGTGTGTATAGGCTTGGTATTAACATGTGTAATAATAATAATGGCAATTGTGTTTGGAATGCATGGGAAGGGTGAGAATGAGACTATTGCTGCTTCTACTATTGCTCCTGTTACTGTCACTGAACTAACCCCATTGAAAAGACTAGCAATGGATGAGAGGCTCTTGCATGATAAGAAAGAGCTTTCGTATAACGTTTTCTATCGCTTACTAACAGAGTATGTTGAAACTATGGATGCGAAGGATTGTTATGTGTGTACACAGATACCGACATCAGTAAAGGAAGGGGTAACTTATCACCACATGCCTCTTACATACGGGATTACATGTAGTATAGTAATGTCTAGGTTTTATGGTCAAACTAACATACAGTATTTTTACTCGAATTATGATGTTACCTTTGCTTATGTTCCTATAATAGCGCAGCTAAGCCAGATCGCAAAATATTGGGATTATAAAATTATGGGGGAATTTTTTGAGCCAATGCAACCTTTTGAAACGGCTCATGCTCATAGGGAAAACCTTACTTGCTCAGTTTCTGCTGTAGAAATAAGCTTTTTGGATCGCACAGATGATAGAAGGGCTCAAATGAAAGCGAAATTAGAAAAGGAGTTACATAAGAGGACTTCAGTAGATAATTATGATTTTGCTGCTATAAAGACACAAGGGAAAATAGCTTTAGATGCTTGGCATGTAGGGAAGTTTTGTATATATCGAGGTGAATCTTATTATGACAATATTTTTGTAGGAGCGAGTGAATGCAAACATACGTTTATTTTTAAGGCCAAATGGACATTCATGATGGACGGACTTGACCCTGTCATTCCGGGTGTATATTACATTTGTGGGCATAATGCCTATTATCGTCTTCCAAAGGGATGGTGGGGGAGATGTTATTTGGGTATAGTGTTCCCAAAGGTTTATCAACTGGATGACGTATCGATGATTCAAAAGACATCTGGATCTCATAGTATCCAGAAAAGAGAGACCGCAGCTGCTGTGGTAGGTGACATATTTGGAGCCATGATTCCTTCATTGGGAGTTGTGCTGAATTCCATCAAGATACGAAAGTTGTCTACTATAGTGGATAACATGTTGACAAAGTTTTCAGGTGCTATAATCCTGATAGATGCTGAGCTTGCAGCGGAAAGAGCTATGACTCTTCAAAATAGGCTTGCTTTAGACATTCTTTTAGCAAAGGATGGAGGCGTTTGCAAAATGATTGGTGCACGTCACTGTTGCACCTATATACCGGATAATAGTGTGAAGATTAAAACTATGCTTGCTAATCTAACAAAAGAAAGTGCAGATCTGAAGGAATTGAAAGAACCAGGAGTATGGGAGAAGGTTGGAAAGGGAATAGCTTCAGTGGGACACTGGATTGGGGGAATTTGGAATGGAATATTATTGAAAATAATAGAAGGAATATTAATAGTAATAATTTGTGTATTTGGAATATGGGGAATAAAAAGGGGAATAATAATGATTATGGAAAGAATTAAAAGAAGAAAGGAAGAGAAAATTATGAAAAGAATGGCAGAAGAATACAAGGCGCAAACAAGAGGTACAAAAAGGAAAAGGGAACTGACAGAATTTTAATGGAATAAAATTTGTGGGCTAAATTTGTGTGATGACTAGTAGTCATCAGAGGAGGGATTGATGAAGCAGAAAATGAAGGTTTCGATTTATTAACGCTTAAACGTAGTGCTGAAATAATCATGTGTGACATTAACCGAACTAATTAAGATTGTACGGGGACAAAATGTGCCCTCAGAGTAGTTTGCCATCATTTATACGCGTGCTTTATATAACGTGGTGAATTAGAATTGCACTAATCCGACATAATCGTAAATGTGTGCTACGATTTGCTTGTTTGAGATGTTTTAGCTTAGCATTACTTTAGCGGAGGCTTTGGCCTAGTTGCCTGGTCTCACGGTTTAGATGCTCGTATTTTTCCACTGTGCTATTAAACGTGTATTCTTGCTTGAAGCTGTACTTTTCCACAGAAACTGTTCACATGCTTATCTTAAAGTTAGTGCCAGCCTGGCATATTTTCTCTTTAATTCAAGGTCGACTTGCAGGTGCGGACAATGGAGGCTCTGAGAGTAAGCCAATTGGGAAACAATGTTGCGATTTGCGTACCCATCTCCAAGGATAATGTATGCTTAAGTAAAAGCTTGAGAACTGTCGTTTTTGATTGGTCAATTTGAAGCTAACCTATGAACCCTCCAATGGAGACCCTACAGGACTTGAACTGTTGTCTATAAAACCCAGGTGCACGAGAAGAAATGGGAGATCGTTGCTCTCTATCATCGGACATCCTGCCATTTTGACTTCGTAGCTATTATGGCCCACATTGCTGCGACGCCATTTTGAGAGACTTTGATGCTTTCTCTAATCGAGAGAAAGAGACTTTAATGATTCTTGCCCTAGAGACTGTAACTTCGATTTGATCCCTTTGCATGAAGTAATAGTTCTACCTTGCCGCCGTGAGGCAATCATCCCGTTCACCCCTGCCCCTTTGCCCAGTCCCGTGCCGATCGAAACGGTACCCATGATGACCGAAGAACGGTACCTGTGAGACGAAGACTTCCTTGTATGCTGATCGTAATTGGTAAATATGAAAGGAAATTGTAAAATTGCATTGTGTTTCTTTTAGGTAACCAACTGCTGATTTTGATAAGGGCCCTAGCTAGGAGTTTTCTAAATTTATGTTGCTAAATTGTTTTTTTGCATGAAGTCCCACATGCCGATGCTAATTTGAGGTTAGATGAGGATTCCATATGTCACACGATGCAATTTGAGATCTTGTTATGCTGACTAAATGTATGCCATTAGTTCATTACAGATTATCGTATTAGTGATTTGCATTGCCATTATCGAATGCCTTGTGATTCAAATGCTACATAGATTACACTTGTTTCGACGATATGGACAGCTATTAATGTTAATTTACGTTTATCATTTGGTGTTAAGACACATCTATATTGTGCTAGCTTTGTTAATATAGGGAAATAAATTCACTAACTTTGCAATAAACTGGTGTGGTTATTCCTGACTGAAAGGTCAGGGTTCGCCGAAATGTATTCTGGATTAATTGTAAAGTGTTATGTTGTTCAAGGTGTTGCTTATGTTCGTTATTGATTATTGATTTTGATGAGATTGATCGATTAAGAGTACAGAGAGTTCCCACTAAGTCAAAAGATTCATCGGCCTAAAGAGCGTCCAAAACAGGTAAAATTATTAGTACGGACCGCTCTATCAGGGGCACCAGTATGCCAATTGTGGAGTGTGCAAAGTCAGGAACAACCAAATTTAGAGGGAAAGAGCACAGTCACTGGGGTTCTGGTTAGCAGGATCCCAGTAAACACAGTCAAAACACACTGACAGCAGGCAAAAAGTGGGGGTAACCAAAAAAGAGGGTACTTTCCTACACCCTACACATCATATATTGAAAGTCATGACGTCATGTACAATTGTGGGGACTAGAGGGGAGAGAAGATAGCTCATCAGGCCGGTTGGATGAGATCTTCTGTGAATAAATATCTTATTTCAACCACACATGACGGCTGGTGTAAGTGGGCATGTAGTAAGAGGGTGGATGGATCCTCTTTACAACCTTAAAGGTTCTAAGTGACTCTTTTATGTGATGGATGATACCTGCTTGTTGGTCATGTTTGCTCCTCCTCAGTGACATTTTAATGAAGGTGTCATGGAGTACTGTTGAGCATCTTGAGTGACTGTATGAGTGTTAAAGGGTTGGTGTTTGATTTTCTTCATAACAGCCTAACATGTTCTAGAAGGTTTGGTAGGGAGTTCTGAATCATTTCATATTCTTGAGTTAGCCGCATTCCACTAGTATCAAACTGCTCCCCCATGCGTTTTTCACAAAGGCACTTTGGGACCTGTTTGACATGGGTGTTCACAGTATGCACATGGCACCCAGCTTCTTCTTAGGATGGCATAAATACCGGGCCATTCGTGTACGGGTCTATTCCTAAGAGGCATCCTGTCTTGGATAGGGAGCAATTTTTAATCCCTTAACTGAAATTCCACTGGCTAGTGTGCTCATGGGTATCACCCTCCGCTCATTGTTGATGCAAAGTCAAGCACCATGTGCGCTTATAGAAAACTACATGCGTCCCCTTAAGCATTACTTCAAGTATTGCGAGGAGTCTCAACACCTAATCAATATTATCGTAGTTTCATTCCATCCATCTTAATAACAAAAAGTTAAACATTTTCATGAATCATTCATTTTATAAGTGTTTTGCTTCCACAGTGTGACCAACTTCCAGGTATGTAACCACTTCATACTTTAATTTCCATCATCAACAAATGGCTTTACAATCCCGTGGTCCACCGATCCCCTATGTATTTCAGGCCTAGGAGGCCTATACTTCAAACACACGAAAGGGATTGGAGGATTAGTGGTCCAGTGTATACCCTCCAGGGAACCTAATAATATAATATGATACACTGTTCCAAGAAAACAAGGAGGGGGAATAAAGGAGTCCTAATCATTAGGAGCAAGAGTCCTCACACATCATACTAGGTGTCATGCTTCATCATCGGACAGCTCCTCGTCAGACCAGCACTGCAATGTCTGACGGGCACCCCCCGAAGGGGGGCTCTTTGCCGGAGATCTTTTGTTTGTCAATGATGCCGCAGAGCCAGATATAGGTCCGTGGAGAAAAGAAGATACAAGAGTAAAGGGTAAAATTGGCTCAGGACCCTCACTAAATATTTCATTCTTTGATATTGGGAGATGGCCAAGATTAAAAAAAATGACAAGGGAGTGAAGGTCGAGATAATGCTCAAACACTCACACAAGACAATCGGATAGAGGAAGTCGGTAATTATCCGATGTTCCTCAGTATGCGGTCGACATGTTTCGCGTCTCTGATGGTCCAAAAGGATCCTATGACGCTTCTTCAGGACCTACTGAATCGTTGGACTTCTTAATTTGAAACCAAGGCAAAAAAATTACATATAGACTCCTGCAAACAAACGCTCACCGTCAAGACGTCATCAGTCACTTACTAAAAAGAAAGAAACAGGACTGGCTTTTTCCTATCAGTCACCCTGAGTACAAAAAGAACAGAGGTTAAATTGCATAATCTCTTCATCAACATGGAAGAATAATTTGATCAAGCCAAAATTGAAATAGTGACAAACTGTGCAGCACAACGTGATGAGGTGGAAGATAGCAACCCATGCTTATGATATATAGGTGGGCTTACCATCTCCACTAGAGAACGGGCTTCATGGGATCACGTAGGTCTGTTGCCCGATTCACAACAGAACTGGTCAAGGGTTAAGCAGAAATACATAACAAAAGAAAAAATATCTCTGTTACTAAATACTAAACCAAGCCATTCGTATGGTAACTGGAGGCAAGTAAGTCACACTTTAAAAATAAAAAAAAGGGAAACCGGATGTAAAAGAGCCACACAGTATGTTTTAGTATGCGCAGAAAAACAATAGTTACATATTCATGGAGTCAACAGTGATAGAAATAATTACCCCAGGTTTCAAATACAAATACACATGATCTGTAAAACAGTCACGGTCGGACGTATGTTAAAGACATAAGGAAATGCACTTGAGAGATCCTGGTCATATAGCAGAGGTAACTGTATGGAGAGTAGCGTTAAGGGGGGGAGAGGCCGGGTGTCAGTTACAACCTCAGTCCCTCCCTATTGCTGCCAAAGACAACCCGTCAGCAAAACAAGAAGAGTCAAAAGCAGGGGAGTACTCGTTTGACCTTCGTATACCGAGTCAATTCAAAAGCGTACCGGGAAATTAAACATGCGACCTATGAGATCGGTATCTCATTGTAAAGAGATTCGCATTGTGGCCAGAAGAATATTTAAGAATGCGGGGCCCGGAAGCACTTACTTGCATGTGAGTCGGTGTCCGATGTAGCACCTACCCTCAGGCTACGTTCCCGAATGAGAACGAAGCCGGGTGCTCACGGGCATAAATAGTACGCGTGCAAGGCGCTCGTGGGTCAATTACTCAATTAGTTGCCAGGCAGCACCTTCAAACACACCAGACATGATCAAAGAAATGGAGAAGGGGACTTACAAGTGTACTCACTGTAGTCAGGATATCTATGGCGGCCATCTTAAGCTAGTATGTATCAAAAGGAAAACAAGTGTATGATCCACTCAAAATCAGCACAATGAACTAGGATACATACGTCTAAGTGAAATGGTATGGTTATAGATCATCAAATATCATAATGTGCAATCGTTCTAACAATCAAAATATTCCAAATTGGCGTAGTAGATGTTCTCACCATAACCCACATTGCAATAATTATAAGGAGTTGCAGTCAGATGTGAATAGTTAGTCACCCAACAGCTATCTAAATTGAGAGGTTATAGTCAGTTGGAAAGTGTACCGAAATCAGAAGAAAATTACACACAATTAAATATCTTGTATGTGGTACATTTCAGCAGTATGTTCCAATTGTAAATTTAGATTAACACATAATCAAATAATCAACATCTGTGCTTTGTATCAAAAGCATATGCTTATTTCTTGCATATCAGCAATCCAACACAAATCAATATGTACATAAATGAAATGCTATCCTACAACCTAAAGTATGTGCCAGGAAGGTCGTCTAAGCAGCTGTACTAATAGAAACTCATTCTTGTATTGATAACTACATAATAATCAACCACGAACCATTCTAAAAGCACAGTACTCATTAAACATTGAATTAACACCCCCGTGCGTCCTTCACAAGTACAAGACTAACTAAAAGACGCACACCCATTTTGAAAAACACGGTGATATGAGAACAGCGTCTCAACTAATAACTAAAACAATATCAACCCCTTTGGTAAATCTGCACATACATGCAGCCAAGCGGTAAATCTTCCCTTTCCTAGGACAGTCAAACTAACCACAGCGGTCCCCCTAATTTCACATACCCCAACAAAGTAGGCTTCTAGCTATCTCCACAAACTTCTGTGTCCAAATACTAACTCCCTGCTAGGAGACCTTGCTGCTTATCAGCTCCCTGTTTGACGATAGAAACAGGACTTGCCTCGTGTCTGATGTAGCGCAAAGTGCCATACTGGAATGGAGTGTTTGGGAAAAGACATCTGGGGCCAGATGTAGGAAACGTTTAGCGAGTCGCAAACGGCAAAAATTGCTGTTTGCGACTCGCTAAACGCGTTTCCCAATGCAGAAATGCATATTGCGAGTCGGTACCGACTCGCAATATGCATTTCAGAATCGCAAATAGGAAGGGGTGTTCCCTTCCTATTTGCGAGTCTGAGTGGTATGCAATACCATTTGCGACCGCGTACGCGGTCGCAAATGGTATCGCAGTTACCATCCACTTCAAGTGGATGGTAACCCACTCGCAAATTGGAAGGGGTCCCCATGGGACCCCTTCCACTTTGTGAATGGACCCAAAAATATTTTTTCAGGGCAGGGAGTGGTCCCAGGGACCACTCCCTGCCCTGAAAAAATACCGAAACTAAAGGTTTCGGTTTTTTTTTTTAAGTGCAGCTCGTTTTCCTTTAAGGAAAACGGGCTACACTTAAAAAAAAAAAAACTGCTTTATTGAAAGCAGTCACGAACATGGAGGTCTGCTGACGACAGCAGGCCTCCATGTTTGCGAGTGCCTATACTCGCTATGGGGCCGCAATTTGCGACCCACCTCATGAATATTCATGAGGTGGGTCATTGCGACCCCATAGCGAGTTGCAGTCGGTGTCTGAGACACCGTACTGCATACCAATTTGCGAGGTGCAAATTGCGAGTCGCATGGACTCGCACTTTGCACCTCGCAAATTTTTAAGTTGCTACATCTGGCCCCTGTTTCCTTAGTGTCCTTTGTACTCTAAAAAAAAAAATGAAAAAACGTCCTATTTGACCATGTTGATAACTGTAGGTAAATGGGTTCAAGACATGCTAATATGAATGCTAATATGAATGCATCTGTTCTTCAAGGGAACATGTGTATTGCCAAACAGAAAACAAATAATTCCATAATCACATGATCACATAATAACAAATCATAGAAAACAACTTTATTTAATGCAGTAATTAAGATCTTTCGGTATCTCAGTTTGCAGTTTCCTGATCCAATAAAGTTCTCTTTGTAGCAGTAGTTTTCTATTGTCTGTCTGAGATTTCAATGACACTACTTTCAGTACTGTATATTTCAACTGGCTGATGTTGTGTTGCGCTGAATTAAAATGTACCGCTACAATAGATGTAGGGTTCTTACTTCTGATATTACACTTGTGTTCAATTAACCTGATTTTGATTTTCCTTTCTGTTTTTCCTACGTAAGCTAGCCCACACCAGCATTTCAACAGGTACACAACATTCTTGGTATCACAAGTGGCTGAAGTACTTAACTGCAAGCCAATGGGTGTAAGGTCTTGGTACCTTTTATGATGTTGTTACAATTACCACAGAGGTTGGTGCCATAATGTGTGGTTGACTGTGTTGTCGACTTCGCTTTTAAAATTTCATAAATTTTTTGTGAAAGTTCATTGGCAAATAATTGTGAGTTGCTGAAAATTTGGTTCAGTTCTGGTTTATCACTCAAAAGCGGACAGTTTTTCATATGATCCGTTTAATTTTGTAGCTGCTGGTTGAATATTTCTAAACAAACATCATTTGGATGAATTGGTGCATAGGTTTCTACTTTCTAGTAAAGCTTTGCGGTCCTTAGAAAATGTTACATCTTTTGCTTCACTTAGTTTATGATTGGGATAACCCCTTTTAACAAATTTGTCAATTGTCTGTTCGTTGTGTCGATTAAAGGCATCATTGTCTGAACATATTCTTTTCAACCTCAATAATTGAGAATATGGTAGATGATTTAGCAATGACGGCTGATGAAAGCTTTGATAATATAACAAGTTATTTTGATCAGTCTCCTTGACATATATCTCAGTGTGAACTTTTCCATTATTCTTTGTAACTAATACATCCAAATATGAAATTTCCTTTGAATCTATCTTATATTTGAACTGCAATCAAGTATCCACCTGGTTCAAGGATTGTATGACTTCCTGAAGTGCATCCCTGGGTCCTCGCCATATCAAAAATATGCCATCAATGTATCTTAAAAATAAAGAAAAATTGTTGATCCAAAGTACCTGAGAAAAAATGTGTTCTTGCTCAAACTTAATCAGGAAGGTATTCGCATAGCTCGGGGAAGCACAATTTTGCATGCTGGTCCCAGTCAGTTGTTGATAAAAATGTGTTGCCCCATTTGAAATAGCTGTGGTATAAAGTAAATTGCATCATCTTCAACAAAAACACTTTGTGATCTCTTCACCATAATCCATCTGTCTCAAGGCCCATTTAATAGCCTGTAAACCAAAATTGTGGGTAATGGACATGTATAGGGACTTCCGATCAGTTTTACACATCAACTGACCCTGAATATTTTCTACAGTTATTTTCTCCAAATGGTTCAAAATGTCAGTTGTGTATCGTATGTATGTGGGATGTGTGTAGTTTTCTATATGTGCATATGGTGTTTAACCTTATGGTGAGCCCTGCATGATTCATATTCAGGATAGACATCCCCCAATAGCATGCAACACATATGCAAATAAGAAGCTCCACTCTTCAGGTGTGTGATGCCCAAACACCTGGAATCGGACATACAGCCAGGGGTGACATGGTGATACCTCAGAACTACCCAGAAGTCTGACATGGCCCAACATGTCTGCCTTGAATATGAGCAATAGAGATGCCAAGTCATTCCACATAACACTATGGTAAATTTAGTCAGATACTGCAAGCGATACTGGATATGAAGCACATCCTTGAATCCAAAATTGATAGATTTGCCTTACCTTGGGGAGTATAAGAAGAATCTGAGCTGCGCACAGTTGCAGAACAACAGAAGGAGATCTGCAAACTATAGATCCGGATGGAGGATGTGGAAAACAGGAACACACAGAAACAGTATCCAGGCGGTGGGCATACAGGAGGGGACAGAGAGACCCCGCCCAGAGATTTTCCTGGAAGAATGGTCACTATCCAATGTTTATAATAGTCACCAAAGGAAATTTCTCTTAGTGGAAAGAACCTGCAGGTAGTGCTTACTTTGTAAATAAAAATGTGCCGGTGCCCAAAGCTTTCCTCTTAAACATGCGGCTGGTGCAATTAAAATGTGTGAACATGGTACTGTGGCAGCATAATCCTGAAGCTATCTCGGTCCTCTTCAATCTATTTACAGCCACTCTCTGCCCCTTCAGCTCACTCCTGCAACTTTCTGCTTTCTCCCAATGTGACACTTTTTAGTTTTTCTTTTCCTCCATCTTTTCCATATGTGTCTTTTGCTCGCAGTAAATGCTTGAGGCAGAAAAATAGGTGCCAGCCCTCAAAAATAAGTGCCAGTGCTCCCCACCGAAAACAACAGGCACAAATTAAGCACTGCCTACAGGGGCCAGGCAGAGCTCGCCCCTCACGGGCCATGGTAGCCCGGCTCTTAAACTTTGAAGACAGGGACCAAATTCTACAGACGGCCTGCATGAATGGCTCCTGGCGCATGAAGGGAAGTGACTTGCACATTTTCCCTGATTATACAGCACAGATCCAATGGCAGAAGAGCTTTTCCTTACCATTTAAGTGGAAACTACCTCAGTCAGAACTCTCATATGCCCTGCTGCTCCTGTCGAGACTTCGGATAAAGAGAAAATGCTGTACACTTTTCACTACTCCTGAAGAAACGGGGAAGATGCCAGAGGGTGTAGCAGGACTGGTGCTGCACCACCAATAAACAGGCAAAGGAGAAAGCGGCGGACGGCCCAGCACAGATACTTCAGCTGTGGATACACGGCAGGTCACCCCGAGATCAAATTGCTATAGAACTCTGCCCATATGAACAACGAAGATGATCTGTTGTGGCAGGACAATCCTGAATTGAGGCAGGGCCCATGCTTACTCCAATGACGGCATATCCTTTACATAGATATAGTTATCATTATCCCATGTCATTAATGCTCAAGTTAGACCGCATTATTTTATTAAAAAGTTGTGTCTTACAATCTCACATCAGCTTTGAATCACAGTGGACAATGGGGCTTTATTGTGGGCAGGGCCAGCTTTTGGGCGGTGCAAGCGGTGCGGCCGCGCCGGGCTCTGACCTCAGGGGGGCGCTGTGTTAAGCAATAACTTCCGAAACTTGAGATTTAAAAGCACCTGCTGAAAAGTTCCTTGTGCGTTTAGCCCTCAATAAACAATTAAAATGTCACGAGACTTCTTGTGATTAATGTTCCTGCTAGGGAGAAAGAGGGGAGTTTTGCCTAGTGGCAGTTTTGACTCAACATAAAGTAGCGTAGAGGGTTAATATGCCTCCTGCAAAGAACAGAACTATGGGGCATATTTAAAAAAAGTGGTGCTGCACACAGTGCTATGCCACTTTTCTTGCACCTCTTAGCGCCCCCCCAATGCCACCATGTGTGTGTCATATTTAAAATACGGCACTCCATGGCGGTAGTTAGGGGACTAACATCAGAATTTTTTATGCTAGTCCGGTGCTTTGCAGGATTAGTGTAAAAAATGTTGACACTAATCTTGCAAAGCACCCAGAGGCCCATTGTAACTAATGGAAGCCTCCTTTTAATGCCTGCTCTGAGCAGGCTTTAAAAGTGCCGGAAAAAAATGACGCAAAGAAATCTGACAGATTTCTTTGTGTCATTTTTTTGGCCCCCCTAACAGGGGGATGCCCCCTTTGCAGACATGATTCCTGGTGCAGGCATAATGTAGTTCAAAGGGTTACCAAGTGGCGCAATGCATGCATTGCGACACTTTGTAAATATGGCACAGCATTTTTGGCCTTCTAACGCCACATTAATTTTTAAAAAATGACACTAATGTGGCGTTAGAATGGCACTAGGGGCTGTTAAATATGCCCTTGTGGGGCATATTAGAAAAAAGTGGCGCTGCACACAGTGCTGCGCCACTTTTCTTGCGCCCATTAGTGCTCCCCTAACGCCACATGTGTACGCTGTATTTAAAAATACGGTGCACCATGGCGGTAGTTAGGGGACTAGTGTCAGAATTTTTAATGCTAGTCCGGTGCTTTGCAGGATTTTTGACCTTCTAACGCACATTAGCATAAAAAAATGACGCTAATGTGGCATTAGAATGGCTAAGGCCTCTTAATTATGCCCCTATGTTTTATGTGGATAGCTGAGTGGATTAGTAAAGCCAGCCTTTACAAGTGCTTTAAAACACATGAATGTATGTGAAAGGGGAGCGATGGAGAGATGCGGGGCACATTTGCCGGGTGGTCTTGGGCTGGGGGGCGCCAAAATAAACTGTTGCACAGGGCGCCACCAGTCCTAAACCTGGCCCTGATTGCGGGTGTTGTGTCCTGTGGATCCGAGGGATTGCTGGTTACATCTTTATTTAAAACAGAATGCCAAATTTGAGATGAGCTGCCGAGAAAGCATGGGCTGCACAGCTTTAGACTGCAACCACCCCCTACAGCACTGGCTGCTCTAATGATCCAGTCGGAAGTTCTTAGTTTTATGGCTTAGGTTACATTATTGGGTGGCGAAGTTAGTCGTGAAATTAAGCCTGATGAGGGGACTTTTACTGAGCCCTTGGATAATGCAAATGTGTGAATAAGTGGCTGTTGTGTAATTGCTATGTGAGTGAGTAGGACAGATGCCCCTACATGCCAAAGCTCTTTAGGGTGAGAAATGAAAGGACAGGAGGTGAAGTTAGAATGTGAGCTGGGATTCACATCCTGCTGCTACAAATACTTTTGCCACAAACACTATGGTGCGTGGTCAATATGTAGGTTTGATATGGAATGTTAGGGGATTGGGCACTCCAGCTATGAGGCGACTGGTTCCCTCCATCATGAAAGAACTGCACATATTGCCTCCCTGCAAGAGACACATTAGACAGATTTAGAGTAGGCAAAATTAGGAATAAAGTGGCACGGGGAGATTTATGGTACCACATACCCAGGGTTTTCTATAGTCACGCCTATCTGGATGGTGTCTGGAATACTATATGTTGTACATTGATCTCATGTAGATAGAAAAGGATGGTACAAGAACCTGGATGTTAGGTCCCTGGTGTTCACTAGTGTATATGTGTCCAACACGGACCAGGTGGCCTTCCTAGAGGCTCTTGACCTTTTCTGTCTGAAGCATATTACGTCCCAAAGGATATGGGGAGGAAACTGTAATATGTTGATTTTCAACGCGATAAACAGGTGGTGGGTGGATGGAGCTCAGACCATACAGCCAGTGCTTAATTTGTAAATAAAGAGGTGCAGGTGCTCAAAGCCCTTCTCTTAAACACGAGACTGCTGTAATTAAATCTGCCAGCACTGAATACTGAGGCAGCGTAATCCTGAAGCCATCTCGGGCCTCTTCAATCCATTTACAGCCACCCTCGCCCCTTCAGCTCATCCTGCAACTTTCTACTTTCTCCCTTTATGACGCTTTATAGTTTTTCCTTCTTCTGTCTTTCTCATATGTGTCTTTTGGTCGTAGTAAATGCTTGAGGCATAAGAATAAGCCCCGGCCCTCACAAATAAATGCTGGTGCTCAGCACTGGAAACAACATGCACAAATTAAGCACTGCATACAGCTCGCTGCTGGGTTCGGAATTTGGTTGCAGCAGTGGCGATGGTCAGACATTTGGTGACAACTGCATGCACTAGAAAGAGAATGATCTTTCTATCCCCCAGTCCACAGGGTGCATGTTAGACAGACTTGATTTGTTCCTAGGGGATGATGATACGATGCTTATGGGGAGTGAGCAAGGTGGAATACTTGAGCCAAGCCACATCAGGCCACAATCTTCGGGGCCTGACACTGACATGAACGAGAGCTGAGTCTGAAATCCCTACCTGGTGTTTGACGGGGATGGAGCTCAGGGACACTTCCTTTCATGAACAGGTGGGAGGGCACATAGACAATTACTTTTGTGAGAATTCAGGCTCTATTGATTACTGTGCAATTGAACGGGATGCTTTTAAAGTGGTGATATGAGGGCACTATATTATGACTTCCTACAGAGTCCAGCAAGCGCTGCGTGCAACCCTTTTGGAGCTTTAGTCTAAAATGAGTGTGAGAGACAGTCTGTCTTTGATGCAGAGTGGAGGCCAGGTCTCCTGGTAGTGCATAAGGAATATGACTCACGTGTGGCCAGAGAGCAGCCAGTCAACTACTGAGACTTTGTGGCAAAGCAAGACCACAAGGGAGCTAGAGCAGGATGCTTGCTGGTCTGGCTGCTGTGTTCAGTCTTGAAAACGACACCAATGTGCACGATCCGCAAATGGAATGTGGTCCTGGTCCATGCAGTGAGGTAAATGAGATGTTTGCGGAGTACTATACAGATCTTCACTCACCTCTGCAGAAGGGCCCAGCCAAGATGTACAGGAATTCTTAGATAGGGTGCCTTTGGCATTTTTGACCAAGGCCCAGGAGCAGATGGTGAACGCACCTGTTACAGTGGAGGAAATAAAGACACTGAGCAAGCCACTGGTGACGGCAAGGCACGGGGCCCAGATGTCCTTTCCTCATTATTTTGTGCTGCATATGGGTCATGCCTAGAGCTACAGTTTTTGACTATGTATACTGATGCATACCAAAAGGGGGTTCTACCCCTCTCGGTCAGAGAGGTAATCAGAATGCTGCTACCTAAGCAAGGCAAGGATCCTATGAATCTGCACTCGTATAGGCACCTTCTCTTTAACACAGGTGGTAAAATTCTGGGCAAGCTACTGGCCAATAGCGTGCAAGATGTGAAGAAGGACTTGGTCCAGCTGGACCAATGCGGGTTTAACCCCTGGTCGGAACATAGCCTTTAACTTCGATATAATGAACCCAAAATGCTAAATGGTGCCATGCTGGTCATCCTCTACTGATATTGAAAAGATGTTTGGCACGCTAGTGTGGCCATAATTTTGTTGCATTGGAAAAAATGGGGTGGAGATCCTATATATTGAATTGGATGAGGCTATTTTACAGCTATCCGCCGGCCAGGATGTAAACGGGACACACAGTGCCAGGTGAACGGTCTATCCAACGAGGCAGGGGTGCCCTTTGTCCCCACTGCTTGTTGATTTAGCCATAGACACACTGGCGTGCTTACTGCCAGGCAGAGAACGTGAATGGGGAATTAGATTACCACAGATATCATACCGTGTCCCTGTATGCAGGCGACGCCTTCCTTTATCTACGTGACCCAGAATACACTTTACCTGAGGTAAAACGTTCTTGACTGATTTCGGACAGTATTGGGGCTTCAGATTAACTGGAATATACCATGCCTCTTTCCACCGACGCATGCAATCCGACCCGTGTGGTTGGACAAAAAAGGGTTGGGAGACCCAGATTATGAGGCCTATTGTCTGCTCAATTACAATGGCCTATGACATGGTTCTCAGAGGCTCAGGATAGTGGGTGTGCAGAGTTACTGGCAGACCTCCGCCCAGCAACAGTTTATGAAGCAGCCTTAGGGGCTGCCCGCAACCCAGCTGAGGGGCCAAAGATTCTGAGGGTGGCAAGGCAGGGCTGACTCCAGGTTTCGAAACATCTGGGGTCTGCGGAAGAAGTGCATGCCCCAGGGATCCCGTTCTGGGTCCTTCCTGACCAAGTCTCTCAATAGATTGCATAATTACCAGGGTTGGGGGGGGCGGGGGACATACACGTAGCGGGGGGGGGGGGGGGGGGGCGGGGGCTGGAGGGGGGATACGTAGCGGGAGATCTGCATTCCGACGGCACCTTCAGAAGTCTGATACGGGACTGGATTTATAGGAATTGGACACAGGCCACATTGTTACACACAATGCTCTGCTCGCAGCAGTTAGGCGCACGTGGAGGGAGGGAGATGGTGAGCGTCTACACACAATGTCTAGCTACTGATTTAGGCACAGGGGCGGGGGTTATCAATTTACTCTACAATGCCACTGCCCCAGCCTTTTACACTGACGTTGGCGCGATTCGAATTAGATGGCAGGAGAAAACGGACAGAGACGTCACAGATAATGAGTGGGAGACGATAGTACTATATTCCAAGAATTACGAGAACCCGTGATTCAAAAGTACACAATTCAAATATTTGAACTTAATATACCTCAACCCCAGAAAGATGGCGCGTAAGTAGCCGGAATCTGCGTATCGTTGTCTCCGATATCAGGTGCCGATGGCAGACTTTCCACACATGGTTTTGGAGTGTGGGGTGATCAGGTAATCCTGGGCGGTACTGGCTCTAGCTGAGCGGTCGGGAAGAACTATTTATCAGGACTTAACATTCTGCATACTGGGTCTAATACCCGAGAACAAATTCTGCAGGGAAGTGTGCACATTTCTAGACATAGCACTGGTGCTTGCCAAGAGCAATATAGCCATAGCGTGAACAGCGAGGCAGGTGTAGAGCGAGAGGATGATGGGTGGAGAGAAATGGACCCAGCCTGAAATAGCAGCTTCTACTGCACAGGGAGTGGGGAAGCAGGAGGACACAAGTTGAAATGGATTTGGATACACTATTGCAGTGGTTCCCAACCTATTGACTTCTGTGGACCCCCACTTTATCATTACTGGAATCTGGGAACCCCCACTGCATCATTATTGGAATCTGCGCCCCCCCCCCTACTGAGTCATTATTAAACGCTGGGGACCTAATCTGTTAATATTATTCAAATTTCTAAACTGTCACGGACCCCCTGAGGATGCTTTGCGGACCCCCAGAAGTCCCCGGATCACAGGTTGGGAACCACTGCTCTATTGATTCTGTTGCAAACCAAAAGAGACAAGAGACCCCTGTAGAGACCCCTGCAGAGGGAAGACGATATGTCCCTAAATACAGAGTTTGCACAATCTTATTGACCTGTCATAATCTTGACCCTGCAGATGGCCAGAGGGGCCTTGTTCTTTTTACAAATCTTTGCCATATGCAGTGCTTATTTTGAGCCAGTAGTTGCCAGAGGGGGCCAGAGGCACTTATGTATGGGGACAGATAGAGACCACGAGCAAGGGGAGAAAAAACACACAGATCAGGAAGTCGAGAAAGACAGCAAAACCATCAGAATGCATCATGAGTCATCAATATCTTGAGTTGCGTGCTGTTGCTTCCCAAAAAGTTAAGGTTTGTCTGATGGTTTTATTTAGAGGTTAACTGACATATAACATGGTAATATCGAACAGCACTTGTGATCAATAGCTGGTTTAATGCAAAAGGATGCAGCGCATACAAGGATTTGACAAACTGAGTTATCTCAGCTCTGCTGAGACAACTGTGACCCTGTATTGGATATTGAGCATGAAAATATGAATGAAAATACTTATATTAGAAAATGATTACATTTAAGTCATTCATATATTTAAGATGTTCAAATAAATTAATTTAATTTAAAATTAGTTCATAATGCGTTTAAGTCCCTGTCTCCATCATTTTTAGGTTTTGCCTGCATGCGCGCTTGCACACTGCTTGCAAAATCTATTGTAAATACCAAAAAAACATAAAAGGGGCTTAGAACCAGCCCCTTACTTACCTGAACTTACCATTGGCTTGCTCCAACGTCGATCTGATTCACGTGCTTCTGATTGACCAGCATGTCGCCTGCACGTGACTTCCTTTTGTCTTCTTCGTCTTCTTCGCCAATCTTGCCGTTGAGTTGCCTCTGTACTAAGTATTCCTTCTGGTCACTTTCCATTGGACACTGGACAGTATCCTTCCTCTGGCTATGATGCTGAAGGTACTTCTTTTTTCTTTCTGCATGGCGCCCTCTTTCTTTGCTGATGTCTTCTTTCTTCGCTGCCGTCTTCTGCCTTCTTTCTTCGTTGCTGTATACTTTTTATTTCTGCATCCTATCTTCTTACGTTGCTGACATTTTCTTTCTTCGCTGCTTTCTTTTCTGTCTTCTTTCTTTGTTGCCGGCTTCTTTCTTTTAGTTTTTGCAAACCGTCTTTTTTCTTCTTTCTTTGCTGCTTTCTTCTGTCTTCTTTCTTTCCTGCCCTCTCCTTTAATCTTCACCGCATGCCGTGTTCTGTCTTCACTGCATGTCTTCTGTCTTCTTTCTTCGCTGTCTTCTTTCGTATTTCTTCGCTGCCATCTTCTGTCTTCTTTCTTCACTGTCTTCTTTACCGCATGCCGTCTTCTGTCTTCTTCCTTCGCTCCGTATTCTGTCTTCTTTCAATGTTGTCTTCTTTACCGCATGTTGTCTTCTGTCTTCTTTCTTTGCTGTCTTCTGTGTTCTTTCTTCACTATCTTCTTTCTTCTTTACCGCATGCCGTCTTCTGTCTTCGATGTCTTCTTTCTTCTTCGCCGTATGCCTTCATGACCAATAGGTTTTGCCTTTGTTTCTTCTTTCTATCTAACTGGATTACAGCTATTAGAAAAATGTTATAATAATGTTTGTTTTAAATTTGATAAACCATTACAAGTTTATCAAATTTAAAACAAACATTATTATAACATTTTACTGCTATTTTAGAATCCAGTTAGAAAGAAAAAACAAAGGCGAAACCTTATGGCTTTGCCAATGCTTTTTTGTGGTTTTGTATTGCAGCATTAGTGTTCACCATGTGTGATGCTTGAGTCACTCCAGTTCTAGAGTACATTTACACCTGTTTTGAGTCTTTTTTGGTTGTAGTAAGTACAGTGAACTTACTCTTTTGTGGGTGGATGCATGCCCATCCCTAATCCTCCCCCTACTCTTCCCATTTAGTAGTAAGTATACCCCATTTTTCAGCCACTCCACCATCTTCCCCATTTACTATTAAAACGTAAACCTATATATGTGGAGATCTTTGCAGTCATTGCAGCGATCTCCACACATAAATGGTTATTACAGAAAATATTCCATCTTGTAATTTAATCAACCTGCAATCCTGCTTTGTTAACTTTTTAGGTCGAGCTTAGCAGCACGCAAGCGCTGTTTTCGACAAGTTGTTATCTATTCTGTGGGCTTTAACCACACCTATCTCGTGCCCATCACTTACATTCGTTCCTAGACTTGACTTTCAAAAATCCCTTGATGTCATTGGTAAAGGCTTTACATTTGTCCTGCCTTGAGGCTGCTTTGTTACGCCTTGCAGACTGATCCTTTTACATGGATTGTTGCACAATTGCCGATATACTTTATTGTGGGCGAACTACTTTTTTCTTTTGTCTCTTCCCTTCGCACTCCATGACAGCCATGGCGCTTTGAAGTTTTATACAGCACAAATTTGATTGGCAGTATAGAAGCGCTGTGCATGACTACGAGTTACGTCATATTGTTCACACTGTCACCGAATCGGAGTAATTTCAATTTCACTTTTGTCTCTCCCCTTTGCACTCCATGGCAGCCATGGCAGTTTGAAACGTGAGCTCGATCTGAAATATTGGAGTGCTGCATATGTATGTATGCTGCATGAGTTGCAGAACACACCTGCTTTCTACAGATGAGCAATTCAGCCTTTTTTTCCTTTGCATCATCAAATGCGGACTTTGTTTAAAGCAGCAGTGTGACTTAACCATACCTATTTTTTTAAACCAATAGTCTAACCTGAACAATACGTTAATTAAAACAGTTTGTACACATTTTCTACTATTCATCTTTACTAGCTGACATTGTTTCTGGATTGTCTTCGACATACAGTTAGAAATACAAGGCTATCTCCTCCTCACTGTGGAGAAGAGATTTGCTTCCCATGGCTGTTTGCTGAAAACAAACGCAATTGTGTCAGTTCTAGGACATAATTCCCCCATCACCAACAGGCTGTGGCAAAACCCATTTGCTAGAATACCCAAACGGCTATGCCTCACTAAAATGGTGTTAATGGAAGGAACTCCCATGCCCGAGACCAGACTCAAACATTGGTGCAATGTTCAACTTGAATATAACTTTCTTCACATCCGAGAAATATAGATGATGGCCTCCATAGCTCCCTTCGTCTCTTAATCACTTTAGACTTAATTAACTAAGTAATCAGATCTAATCTGTTCTTCCATCATGACATACGTTTCGACTGCCCACAAAGACAATCTTCATCTCATTCAGATGCAAGAGGCTCAACAAATTGGTGCTTGCGGGGGCAGTGGCAAAAATGGCGGTCGCAACGGATGCCTGAAGTGTGGGCTCCGTCTCGGGCCCACCAGCAAATCCTGTTGGGTGCTCCCAGAGATGTTCTGAGTGCCCGTGTGGACCAGCGGAACCCCCCGGGAAACTGATGGACGGGGAAGGAACCTCACAGGGCGATAACCGCAACGCTGTGAGCCAGGGGCCGGAAGAGGCCTTACTGAGGACTGCAGCCGGGACCTCGCTTAGGCCGGTGACGCCAGGGGAGTGGGGGCGGCGCCGAGTGCTGACCCTCGGACTTGCTGAGCAGGGACACCATGGAGCGCGGTGAGTGAGGCGGAGGGGACTTCAGCGGGGTGGGCCAGAACTTTTCACACTGCCCCCCCGGTCTCTGCGCTCTCCTTCCTCTCCCTCCTCGCTTCCTCGCTTCGGGAACCGCTGCAGAGGGCTCCCATGAGAGCAAGATTTGAGGATACGCGTCACTGTCTCTCTCCCCTCCTTCTCCCGGAGGCGCAAATAGGGGAGTGAAGGAAGCCGGGGTGCGGTGCGCGCATCCCGGCGTCACACTGCACAGAGAGAGACCTTTCCGGGCCCAATTGGGGAACAGAGAGGCCAGGGACAGCAACCGCCGCCCTATCTGAAACGGACCCCCCGGGCATCAATAATACGTGGGGAGTGAGGGGGACGAGGGGATAAGGAGGGACTGAGCCCCCCCCCTCCCCTCTCCACATCTACAGAAGTATAAGGAACATAGCATCAGGTGGGGCCAGAGGGGAACTCAAGGCGGTGGGGAACATAATTCCACCCTCACTCGTGGATTATTTTAAGAGCAGCGCGTCTGCACACACCCCACAAATTAAGACTCAGGAATATAATAAATGGCTGCATGAGACTCAAGCACTGGCCAGCGTAGCCTTTGCATAGAGAGAGCTGACTTTACTAATGTGAAGCGGGAAATCACATACTGCATAGTGGGTGCAAAAGTTGGAGAGGAATCAAGGCTCAAGCAACGCACTGTAACACTGCCCCAAACCACGGTCTAGAGGCAGCTTAAGCGAACCATGGCCGGGAAATCAAAATCAACAAAAGGCCAGGAACGATCTACACCCGGGCCATCACCAAATGAATAGCAGCTAATACCAACCTTACAATCCCTGGAAAGCACGCTTCAGGCCCACTCTACCCAATTTGAGAAAGTCCTACAGGCGATTATGGATACTAAATCCTCTCTAGAAAATAGAATAGATACAGTATCTCAAGACTTTAGTCTACTCAGAGTGGATCACTGCAACCTGGCGGAGAGAGTGAAGACAACAGAGGACTCGTTAAATGATTTGAACCCATTAGCCACGGACAACCAGAAACAAATTCAACGATTAGATGCAGAGGTGAAGGCCCTATGGCGACGCGCTGAAGAAGCAGAGGGTAGATCCCGGTGCAATAATGTTAGCTTCCGGGGATTTCCTGAGAAATCGGAAGGGCAAAGCACTGAAATATTCTTGGAGCAATGGCTGATCAAAGAAGTACTAAACGGTGCCCCGTCAAAGTTTTTTTCCGTGGAGAGGGCGCATAGAGTCCCGGGGAGACAACCGGCTCCATGACAACCATCCAGACCACTGATTGCAAGATTTTTGAATTATAGAGACTGTGATGCAATATTTCAGCAGTATCGCAGCAAAGGCCCATTCCGATACGAGGGCTCCTTCATTAATGCCTACCCAGACTTCACGCAAGACGTGCAAAGACAGAGCAAATCCTATGTGAGAATCAAACAACGCCTTCGTGAGCATAATATCAAGTACGCCCTGATGTTCCCTGCTAAACTAAGAGTGATAACAGACGATCGTACTCATGTGTTCACTTTCCCGGAAGACGCTTGGACGTGGATGCATGCTAAAGGGCTGGCACAACCCCAGGAAGGCACGGGAAAAGGAGAAGAATGGCTCACCTCGACGGCACGCAGGAGACCCAGGAAACGGTCAAAGGGACAACCCACTGTAAAACAGGCAGGAGCCAAAAGTGCAAAAATACTGAAGGAAACAACTCTACACATGCAGAACTCTTTTGAGGCACTATGGGCAAATCCCACGGATAACACAGACTCTGACTCAGTCAGCTCCGACTCTACGATATTAGAGGCGTTAAGGGGCCCGAAGCTCACTCCTAGATCTGCGGATGCACTGTGACTGCTAGGTGTGAGACAGGTGTGTCAGTCTGACCGAGTAATGAGCCAAGCGGCGGTGAAGCAAAGATGGGGAACGGCTGGGCCAAACGGAGGACACGGCCATCATTTATAAGTATCAGTTGGACAGCTATCTCTTTCTTTATAATAATGATTAATAACATTGAACGCATGGTGTGGGAGAGGTTAGCATTCCGGGAGCACCCATATACATATTTCATCTTTGTAAAAGGATGTGGGACCCTTATAAGGGCCACATCCAGATGTCAATATAGCTCTCCAAAAGGTATTCATATGGATACAGGTTTTCATAAGTAAAAGTGTGTTGAGTAGGTTGATACAAGTTCAACATAGATTAAGGGATTTAGTTGGGGTGGGCAGCGGGGGGGAATGTGTTAATTTGTATTCATTATGTCATGTTGAAACACAATGTACAGTGCTGCAGCTGTTAGTCTCAATCATAAACTGGAAGGTGATGGGATGAACCCGACTGGGAATTTAACTTTGTGGTGTGACATATGTAAGTTTGCTACACAATGACACATGGCCCAAATTGCAAATCACGCTACACATGACTATAATATAGTCAAGTTGAATGTAAGGGGAATGGGCACGCTAAGCAAAAGACTTCGACTTCAAGTCTGCCTCAAATGCCAGGGAATACATATTGCCATTCTACAAGAGACGCATCTCCTGGAGGCTGACCTACGTGAACTAAGGGGGAAATGGGGTGGACAGATTATAGGCACAACATACTCAGCTTACGCTAGAGGAGTGCTGGTGTGGATAGCAGGAGGGGTCCCCTATGTCCAAACTACACACAGGATAGATCAAGGGGGCAGATACGTGGTCATAGAGGGACAACTAGATGGTAGACATCTCACAATAATAGGGATCTATGCCCCTAATAGTGTGATAGCTGAGTTTCTGGGCACACTCACACCAGCATTACTAGTAAACCCTGAAGCACCGGTCATATGGGGAGGATACTTTAAGAGTACACCAGATGTGTCACTAGACAGGTCAAATACACCCCCAAGAGGACTGACAAATAGAAATGCCATAGGTCCACTGCTGGCATGGGCGGGCGACATGAGATTATACGATATATGGCGCATAAAGCATCCAGTGCAAAGGGAATATTTATTCTACTCAATACCTCACAAAGTACACACCAGGATAGATATTCTATGGGGAACCCTTGACATATGCTCACTGATTAAAAAGATAGAATACCTGGCCAAAACACTGTCAGACCGTTCTCCGCTGAAACTATCCCTAAGGTGGGGCAGAAGACGTTCAGTAATCCCCACCTGGTGTTTGCAGGTGGAGGCTCTCCAGGACCAGGCGTTTGTAGAAGAATTGAACACAAAAGTGAGACAGTACTGGGAAATAAATAAGGACTCCACAGACACAAGAGCGATAGAATGGGATGCACATAAGGCTGTTGTTAGGGGGCATTGTCTTTCAACCATCTGAGGAGTGAGGCGCACTCTCCATGCAGAGGTCAGCAAACTGTAAAACAAACTGAGGGTACTAGAGATTGCAGTGGCACAAAATGGGTCACCATACTCAGCGCTGAAAGACATGCGCACAAAATACGTCAAAGCGGACTTACGACTCCGCCGACATGACCACAATTATCATCTGATGAGCTTACAATCAGAAGGGGACAGATCGGGGAGGCTGCTGGCGTGGCTCCTTCGGGAGGACCACCAATAGACCCCCATAGGTACTATATGGTTGGATGAGGGCAACATGGTCAATACTCAGGAAGAGATTAATGGGGTGTTCAAGGACTATTACACAAACTTATATATTGGACAAACAGGGTGTACTGCCCAATAATTGGGGTCCTTCCTCGCAGAAGCACCCTTGGCACAGCTATCACAAGCAGATAAAGAAACGCTGGAAGCTCCTCTAAGAATGGAAGAACTGAAGTTAGCCTTAACACAGTTGTCCAAGAACAAGGCACCAGGAATAGATGGCTTGCCAATAGAATATTACACCACTTGTTCGAAATACTTAAAATCTCACTAATTGAAAGTATTCGAGGAGGCGTGGACTCATAGGCTACTGCCACCAACGCAGAGGGAGGCACTGATAGTGGTTCTCCCTAAGCAAGGTCGCGACCCCACAGATGTTAAATCATATGGATGACGGGCGACCGAGAACGAGATATCTCCCCCACACTACATCATATGCTGCAATATGACACTCAAACTAAAGTAGTAACAAACTTATATAACATTTTTGACCAGACCCCACGAAGCTAAACTGGAGAATGTGAGAGAAAGATGGAACACAGTCCTGCCGAACCCGCTATCGCAGGAGGACTGGTCAAAAGCACTATGCCATACTCGTGGGGCATCGAGAAACCCTAGATTCCGCTACACTCAATTCAATTACACGCACCAGACATACCTATCACCAGCTAGTCAAAAAAGCCTGTTCCCTGGATCGGACCCAGTTTGTCCCCAATGCAATGCCCCATTGGCTCACTTCTACAACATGGTCTGGGAATGTGATCGTCTGAAAGGGGAGTGGAGCGGAGTAGTGGCAGAAATCTCAGAACTGAAAGGTCATATATTTGAAGTAGACCCCAAATCCTGTCTGCTGGGGGTGAGGGCAAAGGAAAAAAAACACAGACATATACATAAGTTTGCAGACTTAGCGTACGTAATGTATAAAAGATTGATTGCTATGAACTGGAAAGCGCCTAAAGCACCAGATTTGAAAGCATGGCGAGCCCTGACATTGCGCTGGACTCGCACGGAATACCAAGTACTACGAAAGCTATCAGAAAAGGGCCAATTACATACAGGATGTGAAGCCTGGAAAATATTTGTAACTAATCTAGAGGCTAATCTAGAGGCCAAAACCGATGAGCCCCCACCATGAACTGGATGATACCAAAGAACCGGGGATGAGGTAGGCCCCGATCACTACTAAACACAGATGGGAAATAAACGTGCAAAGAATACTCAACACACAAGCATGGGCAGACTAACACTGATTTTATGTCCAGCAGGGGAGGAACGTAGGAGTATGTGTGGGGAGGTAGGCGAATCAGAGGCTTGTCAAGGGAGAATACACCCAAACCCACAATCCACTAGGTAGCATAGGAAACAGTTTAAGATGGGTAAAGAACAAGAGATATTAACAATGACACAGCCGCAAAGTATTCCACAACAGACAACACCCCAGGAGACCTTACCATCACACACACAATACGTAGAACAAGTGAAGAACGTTGTTAAATTGATACATATTACAAATATTATAATTTATGACTCAGCTGTACACTGAAGAAGATATATATATATTGAGAGATGTAACCAGACCTAAGTTGTTGAATGTAATATGTTATTGCGGATCAACTAAATCCTGTCATGGAACCAACAGAATCATTGTTTTAAGATCTGTATTGAAAATTAATAAAACAGATGTTTAAAAAAAAAAAAACAATTGGTGCTTGCAGTCATGTTCAGAGCTGGTACCGGCTTTGTATTGTCTTCATGGCTCCAAACTACCCAGAAGTTACCTTGAGCATTTCGGCCCTAATGCATAAATTCCAGGAGGAGGCTCCAGCTAAACGGACAGAAGAATTGCACTAGAAACCACCACTGCCCAAATTATGCATAAGGACACCGCCTCCATTTGCTCTGGGGCAGGGTGCCCAGTTATGCTTCCTCAGTGCAAACAGTGACACTTCATGCTTGTACAGAGAGCGAGTTAGTGAAAAAAGAAGCCATGATTTGCAAGCATGATGCAATTTTTCTGAGGAATTGGACTGGCTTCTTTTTGAAGAGGTGGAGAGGCACCGCCCTGCAGGTGAGTGTGGTGCCTTAGTTCATTAGCTTCCAGGGGGATGTAGGAGTCCTGATCACTGTGCCTCCCACTGCTCTGACTGTGCTCTACTATCAAGCAACGCACAGTCAGTGCGCCTCATGTCAGCTTCTTTACCCCCGTAATGTGTATGTGGGCATGAAGGCCAAGGGCTTCCTCATTGCATGGAGTGATAGAACTCCCCAATGTGATCGCGTTGGCGCAAAATATGGGCTGGTGCTATGCATATTATTACAATCATTTGTGGTCCCTTCTATACCCAAGTGCCTTGGGTGCATATAAAACAGGAGCAAATGCCCATTGCGCTCTTGAGGCATTTTCTGTAATACAGCCCCTGATATATTCAACATTCTAACAAGACTGAAGAACAATGTGACAAAGATGGCACATTGAGCCATCAAGAAGGTCTACTTTGCAGTTCCTAAACTCTTGCTCTGGATGATTGTTCGAACAAGCTTTGAGTTCACCAGAATTCTTCTGTCATCGTGTTCCTTTCAATCATTATAACTATTTTTGTCATCCCCCTCCTGTTGTTTCCCATTGCATCTCACGTGGCTTCTTGTGTCCAAAAATATGTTAAACTAAATTTACAGGTCAATTGTTTCCTCACCCAATGCAAATTGTTAACCGTTTAAAGCAACCCTAACACGTACCAACGCTGGTCTGGCCTGAATCTGTCCTTTGAAACATATTAAACTAGACACGTGTCTAGGAGGGGTAGAGAAGCAATCTGGACATGACTTAAGTAAAATTACAGTCATCTGAGCGTCATGCAGAAGCAGAGAGGGTGTTATACTAACACTTTATAAATACCACATACATACAAGGCCCCCTTAGGCAGCTTCTGTTCAATGCCACCACAAGAACGGGGCCATGCTACAGCAAATGGGCCAAAAGTTACTCTTTTCTAAAGGGCAAACCAGCACTTTGCTTCGGCACTGAAAATGTTTGCTCCGGAGCTGTGCAAAAGCCTATCCTGACAATAACAATGACAATAAAAATAACAAGGAAATTAATACAACAAATATTTTCCTTGAGCCCAGATACTTGTCATTTATAGTAAGCATTACATAAGGGTGCAGAACGACCACACCAGTAGTCTTTTTCAGCATCAGGTTTACCACAAACTATAGCAAAATGAATATTTTGATGTAATAGCAATAACGGAGGTCAGTTTCTTTATGTATGCATATAGCCTTTCCCACCATTCAGTGTCTTTTTAAGCTCTCTTATGGCTGGAACGTTTGTTTTACAGCTGGGAGTAGTTTGTGTTATAAGGGCCCTGTTTGAAATATTATTCCAGTAGGCCTGCTAGCCCTAACAATGTGTAATGCTCTACACCCTCTAGGGGCTGAATATATAGTTACATGACCACGTTTCTTACAAATGCTATTTTTGTTATGGTGCCCTTTAGGGGCTGTTTTGAGCATGCCAAAAGTTTATTAGGTCGAGCATAGGCGTCCTTTTGTATACTTTTGGTATACTTCAGTGAGCTTAAAGCCATTTCAATTGTTTGTTTCAGTGTCATTACTAATCCTTGCTTGCTAGTGGTCAGTCATTCCTCCTTGTCCCTCCTTTTTCTCTTTGGCAGCAGGGAGTAACTATCAATCAATCAGTTTTTGTAGATCGCAGCTACTCACCCGTGAGGGTCTCAAGGCGCTGGTGGTGGGTCATTGCCTCATTAGAAGAGCCAGGTCTTGAGGTTCTTCCTGAAGGTAGTGAGTGATAAGCTATGTCCCAGGTGCGTGGGCAAGTTGTTTCAGCTCTTCGCTGCGAGGCAGGTGAAAGATCTTCTTCTGGCAGTGGTTTTCTGGATGCATGGGATGGCGGCCAGTGCCTGCTGGGATGGGTGGACAGGTCTGGCGGGGTTATAGAAAGAGATGCAATGGTTCAGGTAGGATGGTCTGATGTTGTGGAGGGCCCTATAGGTGTGGGTGAGTAGTTTGAAGTTGATTTGCTTCTCCACTGGGAGCCAATGGAGGTTCCTCAGGTTTTGGGAGATGTGTTCCTAGCGAGGGATGTTCAGGAGGAGTCTGGCGGCGGCGTTCTGGATGGGTTGTAGTTTTTTGGTGTTCTTTTCTGTGGTGCCGGTGTAGAGTGTGTTGCTGTAGTCAAGCTTGCTTGTGACTAAGGCGTGGGTGACTATCTTGTGGCAGTCGTCAGGGATCCATTTGAAGATTTTGTGGAGTTGGCGGAGGGAGTGCCAGCAGTATAATTACGCTTTGTCATGTTCATCTGTTTTTTTGGGGACAACATTTCTCTGAAAATGTCAGTAACATTCCCTCACAATTCACTCACATTAAAAATAAATTACAAGAAAATTGTACTAAAAACAATCTAAGAGAATGTTCAAGGTCACCAGGGCAAGACTCTCTGCAGTAAATGGAAGTGCTCAAGTTATATGTAGGGCTACTGGAATTTTGTGGCAGAGAGGAAAAAATTATGCAGCAGGGTTGACAAATTTATGTGGCAAGAAAAGTGCAGTTATGTATTTACAATGCCAATAGCTCTAACTCAAGCTAATGCGAGAACTATTGCATTGCAAATGGCGGCCGTCTGACCGAAGGAATCAAGTGCAAGTAAGTTCCTTGACCCCAGTCCTGAGCCAATATTTATGTGCCGGACCTCACCCACATTACACTTGGCAGACTTGAAATTAAACCCTTCGAGGACTGAGGAGGCACTCGCCCATGTTATGAATTATTGCCTCGCCTTTCTTTCACCTGGCATACTTAAAACAAAACCCTTTGAGGGTTTGGGGAGGCACTTGCCCATGTTATAAATAACAACCACCACTACTTGATGCTAATTTTGGTTGACAGGATGAATGCTACCCCAATATAGTGCACATCTATAAATGTCTAACTTGTATGTCACTTGGTGGGAGCTGTCAGTCGGGCATTGGAGGCATTAGTAGAACTACGAGATTCTGGGTGTTGTTATTATTGCCCCAGGCCATTACTCATAGATCGGGCCCACTCATATTACACCTGACATGTTTTAAATAATAGCTTTCGAGGCTTGGGGAGGCTTTCACTCGATTTACCAATTACCGCCACCATTATTTGATACTTAGGCCCTCATTATGACATTGGCGGCTAATCCCACTTACCGCCATGCCGACTGCCGCCAACATAACACCGCAATGGAGGGTAACCGCCAACCATATTATGACACACACATACCAATCTGTCACTGTACAGCCACACACACAAGTCCGCCAGCCCAAAGGTCAGTGATAAACTGGTGGTAATAAAACCCACACCGTTACGCCAACAGAACTACGGCGATAACATTATGACCCACGAATCACCGCTCAAAATACACACACTCAAACAAAACAATACCACATTGGTCAATTCAAACTACACGTACCTGACACTCATACACACACCACACCCACATACCCACACCACTATAAAACACACACCCACATTACCCACAACCCTTTACGACTACAAACAATTGCCACCGAGAGGGACAGCAAGAGAACCCACACAATCAGAGCCACATACCACCATCACCCACGCACCTTACATCACACACCCCAACACATCACCCTACACACCCTCACCCACACCACTCACACCACACCCACGGCACCACAACAACACCCCAGATTCTCTGAGGAGGAGCTAAGGGTCATGGTGGAGGAAATCCTCTGGGTGGAGCCACAGCTATTTGGATCACAGGTGCAGCAGATATCTATTGCTAGGAAGATGGAGCTATGGCGGAGAATCATAGACAGGGTCAACGTCGTGGGACAGCACCCCAGAACAAGGGATGACATCAGAAAGAGGTGGAAGGTACGTTCCTTTGCAGCAAGGCACCAACTGGCTGTACAGAGGACTGGCGGTGGACCCCACCTCCTCCCCCACAACTAACAACATGGGAGGAGTGGGTCGTGATGGTGGGGTATGTGGGAGGTGGTGGAGTGATGGGAGTGAGGTTACCACTCATCCCAATACCAAGCCTTGCATGCAACACCAATGCATGGACTCCCATCACAGACCTGCATGGACACCCACCACCACAGCATGCACACTAGGGAGAATCACCTAGCCCACCAAATAACAACTCACACAAGGCAAAGCTACCAGGGCAATAACAACCATAGAGGGCAACACACCCATGCACATGATGTCACACACAGAAACAATAACACTGCTAATGCATCCCCACAGGTACCCCAGCCAATGTCCCCGGAGAAGGTGCCAGCAACATCCGGTCCCCCCCTCAGTAGAGGCCCACAGTGATGACAGCAGCTCGGGTCGTCTGGATCTGGATGACCAACATGGCCAATCAGGGACCTCCGGACAGTAGGTTACCCAGGCACAGTCACACACCACCACAGAGCCTCCCCTCTCAGGAAACACCTGCACAGCACCCACCGAGCAGGCCATACCTCTGTTCCCCGGACACGTCAATCAGCAGTGTGTCCACCACTACAGGGACCCCAGGCCATCCCACAAACACAGGACGATCAGGGACCTGGGGTCAGTGGCAGTGGGCACACGGTCCAGGGGACAGAGGCACAGGACAACAGGGAAGCTGAGAGGACTGCTGTGCGACATGGGAAGGATAGGCCCAGGGAACCGACCCTCCAGGAGGCACTCACCACGATCCTGGGAGCATAGCAACATTCCCAGGATATGCAGGGCCAGATACTGGACAAGTTGCAGGAGAACATGTGGCTATAGGAGGGATAGTACCTGGAGATCAGGGAGGACTTGAAGGACATCAGCAGCACCCTGGTCACCATTGCAGGGGTGCTGGCAGACATGGCCAACGCTATGAGGGAGGCAGTGGCACACCACTGGGCCCCTGACACTAGCCAAACCACCGAACAGCCCTCCACCTCAGCTGCCGCTAGTGGACAAGAGGCCACGCCACAGGACCAACAGGCCACCAGCACCCCTCCCCCTGCAGAAGGAGAACCACCCCGCAAACGTTCCCTGCGATCCAGACAGAAGCCAGAGACTATTGCCAAGACTCCCTCCAGGAAATAAGACTCTCCTGATTGTCACCCTTGTGTCCCACTCTGTCATCCTGTCCACCTTGAATTGCCATTGCTCCCCTTCCTATGACCCCTTGGACAATACACCTGTGATACAAATAGACTGGACTCTAGCCTGGACTTTCCTCGACCATCAACTGAGCCCACTGCACTACCCCCTCTTCTTCAGAGCACTGCAATAAACACACTTTGAAATAACACAAGTATGGCGTATGTCAGATTTTTCAAAATGTATTAGTTTAAGAAAGGTTCAAAGAATGCAATTCAACTGTACAGTAATGTTTACATTGGAAATACCTGTAGTTGGCTGCACTGTACACACCAGGAGCAATAGTGGGGCACCAACATCTGCAAAAAGAGATGCCAAAGGGTACAGTGAGTGGGCATATAAGTAGGAATGTCACACATCAAACCGTCAATTATATGTATATCAACACTGTCTTACTTGTGTCTCATTGGAAGTATTGACGAATAATTGCACTTCTGTTGTCCTCATTCTCATCCTCTGCCTCCTCCTCTTCACTGTCCACTGGGTCCACTGCTGCCACACGAGCATCTCCAGCCTCCTCCTCCTGCAGAAAAGGCACCTGGCGACGCAAGGCAAAGGTGTGCAACATGTAGCATGCCACGATGATCTGGCAGACCTTCTTGGGTGAGTAGCACAGGGATCCACCAGTTAGATGGAGGCAACGAAACCTGGCCTTCAGGAGGCCAAAGGTCCTCTCTATAATTCTTCTTGTTCGCCTATGTGCCTCATTGTAACGTTCCTCTGCCCTTCTCCTGAGATTCCTCACAGGGGGCAGTAGCCATGCGAGGTTGGGGTAACCAGAGTCACCTGCAAATATCGAGGGACAACTGTTAGCCACACTCTAACCCTTAGGGCCCACACCATACCCGTACACCAACATATACTGGGTGGGAACCAGGGCTTACCTATTAGCCACACCCTGCGCCTCTGGAGTTGAGCCATCACATTTGGGATGCTGCTATTCCTCAGGAAAAAGGCATCATGCACAGACCCAGGATACTTTGCATTGACGTGGGAGATGTACTGGTCCGCCAGGCACACCATCTGCACATTTATGGAGTGAAAGCTCTTTCGATTTCTGAACACCTGTTCATTTCGCCGGGGGGGGAGGACAAATGCAATATGTGTTCCATCAATAGCCCCAATAATGTTGGGGATATGTCCCAAAGCATATAAATCAGCTTTCACTGTTTCCAAATCCTCCACAGAGGAAAACGATGTAGCTGCACATGTGTTTTATCAGGGCAGACAACACTCTGGTTAGCACTATTGAGAACACAGGCTGTGACCTTCCTGCTGCCAAGCCCACTGTCACTTGGAAGGAGCCAGTTGCCAGGAAATGGAGCACTGATAGCACTTTCACAAGAGGGGGGATCCCAGTGGGATGACGGATAGAAGAGATTAGGTCAGGCTCCGATTGGGCACACAGCTCAGTGATTGTGACCCTGTCAAGTCTATAGGTAAGGATAATGTGCCTGTCCTCCATAGTTACCAAGTCCACCCGGGGTCTGTACACGGGGGGATGTCTCCATCTCCTATTCATCCGCAGTGGTAGCAATCTATGGGGCAAAGGAGTGAGTAGTTGGTCATTATCTGTACATTATAACTACTTCAGAGCAATGCATTTTGTGATTGTTACATTAATGATGTGGGCTATGACCATAATGTGTATTAGTGCACAGTGACGCAGTTAGGATCCATGGCCTGCCCCTCCCCCCCCCCGAAATGGCGTCCGCCTGTCGTGTATGGACGTACAGGTGAAAATGAGGTAATTCCGCTGACGTTGTGCGCCGTTGGGGGAGGCGGTCGAGAACTGCCATGCAACTCCTCATTGAATTATATTGGGCCATATGGGTTACAGTGGCTAATGTTGATGTATGCCGGCGGCGAAGGAACGAAACGCCACGGACGTGACCGCCATTTTCTATCTGTTCACTCACTTGCTACCTGACCGTCAACAGGAGAGGACCTACACTGCATTTCCTGCTGTGCCCTGTGTCTGGAACCAACCATGGCTCGTGCCACTGGGGAAAGAGCCCCTGCCTTCACCGCGGCGGAGTTGGAGAGACTAGTAGATGGGGTCCTACCCCAGTACCGACTACCTGTATGGGCCTTCAGACCAACAGATGAGTACTCTGTGTGTACCATGGATGGGGGGTGAATGCATGGAGTGCTGTGTGTGCAGGCCTCCTGTAGGGGGGGTGGGTGGAGGGTCCCTGGGAAGAGTGCTGCATGTATGCTAGGCCATGTCTGTTTGTAAGGGGATGGGAAGCGGTATGGTGGGCCATGAGTGTAACAGGCAGGACAGTGTGACTTACACCTTTTCCTATGTGTATTTCCTCTGCAGGTCAGCGCCCATCAAAAGAAGGGTGTATGGCGTGCCATCACCAAGGACTTGCGAACCCTGGGGGTCTACGGCAGGCGGAGCACCCACTGTCGCAAACGGTGGGAAGACCTGAGATGCTGGGCATGGAAGACAGCGGGCGCCCATGGGTGCCCGTCAAACCCTGACCCCCCTGATAGCCTGCGTACTGGCGGTGGCCTATCCGGAGCTGGATGGGCGGTTGGGGCATCGCAGCAGCAACATGGGGGTGAGTACAGTGCCCTAAGATACATCTTGTGTCTGGTGGGGTGGGATCCGGGTGGGTGGTGTGGGACTAGTGGGTGCCCCTAGGCCAGGCCTGGCATTGCAGGGTAGGTCCCATGTTGTGCAGGGGTCTGATGTGAAAGTCCTCCAACCAAGCTAGTAGGCATCCACTACTGGGCAGGGGTCTCAGGTATGCTGCAATTGGCGTTAGGTGTCCCTATCCATGGGCTGGTGATTAGTATTGTGACTGATAGTGCATTGGCTAGTGCGTAGGGCCATTCTCTGTGTGTGAGTTTGTTGTGTACGCCAACAGTGGTGTTGTGTGCGCCACTGACCAAGTGTTCCTTAGTCTCTTTCCCCCCTTTTTGTTTTGTCACCCTGTCCTTATGTGCATTAACTTCATCTGGCGGAGGAGCAGAGACACCGGTGACGGAGTGAGCTGCATTCCACAGGACCCAGGAGGCCGAGTCCACCGATGGTGAGGGCACCAGTGGGACGGAGGGCGAGGGAAGCACAACAGCGGGGACTGGAGGGGACAGTTCAGACACAGATACCTCCTCCGATGGAAGCTCCCTGGTGGTGGCAGACACCTCTGTGCCCACCCCAACTACAGGTACAGCCGCCACCCCCGTACCAGCACCGCCCTCTCAGCAGCCCTTCATTGAGTTTCGTATGCCCGCTCACCAAGGAGGGTGGGCATCTCCTTCGCCCCAGGCACCTCAGGCCCTGCCCCAGTTAGCCCTGCTGCCCTGAGTGAGGAGGCTATTGACCTCCTGAGATCCATTTCTGTTGGGCAGTCAACCATTGTGAATGCCCTCCAGGGGCTGGCAGACCAAATGCAACAGCCAATGCATTCCTGGAGAGCATTCACACTGGCTTGGAGGCCCAACAGAGATCAATCCAGGCTCTGGCCTCCTCTCTGATGGCAGCCATTACCCCTGTTTCCACCCTCCCCCCTCCAACTTCCTCTACCAAATCCCATTCTCCTCAACCCGAACCCATCCCAGGCACACATACAGACGAGCAGGCACTCAGGACAACACGCAAGAGTGGACATGGCAAAGCACCACACTTCATCTCACAGGCACTCACACAAACACCATCCAGAATCCTACATACCAACATCCACTGCCTCCACTGTGTCCCCCTCCTCCTCGTCCTCCACCTCCCTCCCAGTTGCGTCTACACTCACACCTGCATGCACTACATCCTCATCCACTACCTCCATCACCAGAACTCCTATCAGTACACACCCCTCATTGGCAGTCACCACCCCCACATCCATGCACACATCCCCCTGTGTTCTCACCCACTGTGTCTGTGCCCCCTCCTTCCAAAGTACACAAACGCAAGCACTCAAACACCCAACAGCCAACCACCTCACAACAGCATCCAGCCCATGCACCTGCACCCACACACAGCAGACAGACAACTCCTACAACCACTCCCTCTTCCTCCACTCCCAAACCTTCTCCCTCTTCCCGCCCCAATGTCCCTAAGAAGCTTTTCCTCGCCACCATTGACCTCTTCCCTAGCTCCCCCTTCGTCCCTCACGTCAGGCCAGGGCGGTCACAACCCAGGCAAACAACTCAGCCACCCAGTCCACGGGCACAGTAGTGTCCCCAACTACTCCAGGTGGGAAAGGATCCCGGCCACCAGCCAGCCAGACGGACAGGGTGCCAGCCCCAAGTGTGTCAAGGAAGGGCAAGGAGTCAGCCCCAAGCGCGTCAAGGAAGGGCAAGGAGTCAGCCCCAAGTGTGTCAAGGAAGGGCAAGGAGTCAGCCCCAAGTGCGACAGGGAAGGGCAAGGAGGCAGCCCCAGCTGCAGGAAGGAAGGGCAAGGAGGCAGCCCCTGCTGCAGGAAAGAAGGGCAAGGAGGCAGCCCCAGCTGCAGGAAGACAGGGCAAGGAGGCAGCCCCAGCTGCAGGAAGGAAGGGCAAGGGGCCTGCAATAGCAGGCAGTAGAGACAAGGGCCTGGTGCAGGGACTCAGTCGGAGCCCCCACCACAAACCATGGTGGTGCAGCCATCTGAGGCTGCAGGGGAAGGGCTGGAGCCTCCTCCCACCACTGCCAGCACTGCCACCAGCACCGCCACCAGCAGCAGCAGCCCCAGTGGGCAGTCGTCTGCGGCTGCAGGGGAAGGGCTGGAGCCTCCCCCCACCACTGCAACAGCGCCATCAGCAGCAGCAGCTCCAGTGGGCAGCCATCCGAGGCTGCAGGGGAAGGACTGGAGCCTCCCCCACCACTGCCAGCACCGCCACCAGCAGCAGCAGCCCCAGTGGGCAGCCATCCGAGGCTGCAGGGGAAGGGATGGAGCCTCCCCCTACCACTACCAACAGCAGCACCACCACTGCCACCACTGAACAGCCGTCACCGCCGGCGGACAGTGTGTAGTCCTTCGTCCATGGGCTGTTGCGCGGCCTGGCCCCTGCAAATCCTGTGGGTATGACACCCAGCTGAGAGACTGTGACCTTGCACTCCCCAAGATCAGCATCACTGGGCACAATGCCGCATCCAGAACCAGGGGAGAAGCCATCCACTTACTCCATCCTCCACAGGATGAAGCTCACTGGGCACAATGCCCCCTCCAGAACCTGTGGAGAAGCCATCCACTCACCCCATCCTCCCCAGGATGAAGCTCACTGGGCACAATGCCCCCTCCAGAACCAGTGGAGAAGCCATCCACTCACCCCATCCTCCACAGGATGAAGATCACTGAGCAAAATGCCCCCTCCAGAACCAGTGGAGAAGCCATCCACTTGAGAGACTGTGGCCTATCACTCCCCAGGACAGAGCACAAGGCATGTTGCCCCCTCCAGAGCATGTGGGCAAGTCACCCACTTGAGAGACTGTGTCCTTGCACTCCCCAGGACAAGTCAGTGGGCAAGTCACCCACTTGAAAAACTGTGGCCCTGCACTCCCCAGGACAAGTCAGCGGGCAAGTCACCCACTTCAGAGACAGTGGCCTTGCACTCCCCAGGACAGAGTAATGGGCATGTTGCCCCCTCCAGGACCAGTGGCGCTGTACCATCTTCCGGCTGAGGTGCCCCCCAGTTCCCCGTCCCCCTGAGGTGCCTGGCTATTTTCGACCTGATGCCCCTGCAGTGTTCTCTCCATGTTGTTGCAGGAGTGAGGTGGGGCATTGGACTATGTGATGTGGCCCTGTGGCCCACGGACATTGAGGACTGGGCAGTGTCCCTACATTTGTAAATATGTACATACTCTTGTTTGGGATGCACGTATTTATACTATTTTATCTTATTACACTCACTTTATTCAATTAATTATGTCCTTGCTTTATTCCTGAGGGGTATGTGGTGAATATGTAATGTTACTGCATCTGGTTGTGTGTGTATGGTGTTGGGAGTGGGGGTGTTGCATGTTGTGTGTGTATGTCACTCTCTTTTTCCTCCCTCCCTCCCCTGTGTGATAGGCGGCAGTACTCACTGTGGTTGTCTTTGCCAGCGTTGGTGTTCATAGTGGAGGAGTACATAGAAGAGCATGGAGAACACATGCAACTCGGGCTCCATGGCGGCGTGATTCTTCCTTGAGTCTCCAGAGGTGAGTCGTTTCCCTTCTGTAAATTGTTTCCGCCAGGCTTTTGATGTCATTGGTACCGCCCCGGAAAAGGGGGCGGATTGGCCTCTCATAATACAGTGGGTGGAACAATGTATTTCGCCTGGCTGTTGGCGGTTACCGCCGTGGTGCTTGTTGAATCTGCCGTGACGGTCAGTGTGTTAAAGTGGCTGTCTGTCTGAGCGGTTTCCGCCGTGGTCATAATTTCATATTTATTACCGCCGGCCTGTTGGCAGTATTACCGCCTCTATATCACCGACCGCCAGGGTTGAAATGACGGCCTTAGTTTGGCTGATGGGACTATGGCTACCCGATGAAGGGCATATCTATCAGTGTATATTTGGTACGCCCCTTGGTGGGAGCTGTCAGATTGTCCAATATTGAGACATTGGAAACATCTGTAACACTACGTGATTCAGAGAGATACTTTTGCTAATTGAGACTTGGTAGGAGCTGTCATTCACTTTTTTTCAGGTGAAGGTTGACTACAAACATTTATCTGACTATTCCACCCTTGCCAGAACTGTTATCTCAACAGATTTTTTATATCTGTGTAGCATATGACAGGGAATGTCAGTCTTTCATTTACTTAGGTGGGTACCTACCATTATGAAGAACCTAGATAACCCTTACCTTGGTCCACTATACTACCAATGTCAGTACATATTGTTCATCCCAGTGCATTACCAGATGCAAGTTTTTATTGTAGGGGTAGTATCTAACAACATTAGGTGTCAGTCCCTTATATACTCTTTTATGGATTACTGTATACATACAGATGAGTAGCCTATTATTAATACAATCCTATGAGATAGTCAATTAGACATCCCTATGACTATATCCCTTGCCTTTGACTCCATGGATGCATATTATTACATTTGCTGAAACATGCAGGCCTGTCGCTATCCCTTTGGGGCCCTTCCTTGAATTTGAGAAGGGTAAGCATCTTTCTATTTCAGTTTTTGATATCTAGAAGTGTACATCCACACATCTTCACGGTTTTAGAGAACATCACTAGGTGTTTCCACTAGTGTGGTTTGATTTTCACTGGCATATAATGTTTTGCACTTTGTGTTATTAGACTATGGTATGTTTAACAACCTTTTTTCCTTTTTTTTAGGTTCCAGTTCCACATAATTAATTTAGTTTACAGTAACAGTGAGGATTAGATATGAACTTTTTTGGTCCTGATGAATCGCATTTTGATCTTTGTAGGCACACTTAGCGAGAAACATGTTGATCTTTCGATTTCAGGCAGTGTAGGTGTTCCCAACCCTGCCCTCTACACACTATGGCCCTCATTCTGACCTTGGCGGGCGGCGGAGGCCGCCCGCCAAAGTCCCGCCGTCAGGTTACCGTTCCGCGGTCGAAAGACCGCGGCGGTAATTCTGACTTTCCCGCTGGGCTGGCGGGCGGTCGCCTTCAGGCCGCCCGCCAGCCCAGCGGGAAAGAGGCTTCCACGATGAAGCCGGCTCGGAATCGAGCCGGCGGAGTGGAAGCTGTGCGACGGGTGCAGTTGCACCCGTCGCGTATTTCACTGTCTGCGCAGCAGACAGTGAAATACATTTAGGGGCCCTCTTACGGGGGCCCCTGCAATGCCCATGCCAGTGGCATGGGCACTGCAGGGGCCCCCAGGGGCCCCGCGACCCCCCCTACCGCCATCCGGATCCCGGCGGTCGGACCGCCGGGATCTGGATGGCGGTAGGGGGGGTCGGAATCCCCTCGGCGGCGCAGCAAGCTGCGCCGCCGTGGAGGATTCAATGGGGCGGCGGTACACTGGCGGGAGCCCGCCAGTGGTGCCGGTCCGACCGCGGCTTTACCGCCGCGGTCGGAATCCCCATTGGAGCACCGCCGGCCTGTCGGCGGTGCTCCCGCGGTCCTCCGCCCTGGCGGTCTTTGACCGCCAGGGTCAGAATGACCGCCTATATCCCTGAATGATAGGTTTTTTCAACATAAGACATTACATATGAGTAGGGGTAAAATAGACATTATTCTTACTTTCCCTTTACTTCCTTTGTTTTTAATCTTGACAGAGGCCGATATCCTTAATGAATATTATATTTTATGGTCCCTCTAGCCAATTTTAACAGTTTACCTCACCAATCCCACATTACCGCATTCACCACCGGCAAGAAACTTTAAAAGATCACTGGTAAAGAGCCCCCTCGAGGGGCCCGTCAGGTATTGCAGTGCCAGCCTGACGAGGAGCAAAGACCGATGATGAAGCATATCACCGAATGGTGAGTGAGGGCTCTTGTTCCTGAGTTTGGATACTCCCAGGGACTGCTTGATTTCCCCTAAATTGGGTTGAAATCAGTCACCTCCATTGTGAAACTGTGCATCCTTTCTTTTGTGACTTATTATTATGGGTGTCATTATATCAACAATGGATGCTATTATGCCAAGGATGGTGAGCATTATGCTAAGGGTGGCCACAATTAAATCACATATCCTCAAAATATGCAACGGATAGTCACTTGTATTGAGGGCACCACAGCTAAGCCAGGGAAACCACAAACATGTCACAATTTACACCTGGATCATCATCCAGGAAGGTGGATTTTAAGCCAATAATAGCCATGACTGTACAGACGATGGTCTGGTATGCCAGAAGGGCAACATATGCCACTGGTAGGCCCAGTTATCAGGGATTTCCATGAGAGAGTAACCCTGTCAGAGAATGAGGTGCACGTAATCACTCACAAACGAGTACACGTATCAGGGACATAAATGTGCACACATTAATAAATACACAGACAGACACATACATACACACATTTGCACACAGTCAAACAAGGCAGTGTATGCTTGCACACCACACACCTCTCTCCACAACAAGTAAGCCACTTACCTTTAATGCTCCTTTCCCTGCTCTTGAATGCAACTCACAGATGTCCACACCAGCTCCGGAAGACCACTACTTGAACAGCTCCAAAACACACACACACACAACAGTATACAGACATAAACAAACAGACCTTCTCTGAAAGTTTTAAAGTTACAGATCAATTATACTTTCAAAACAATCCCAAGGTAACCTTCAATTGATAGCATTTAAAGGAAAATATAGGTGGGAACAGCAACACTTAAGTATTGGCTATTTCACTATGTATTATATAAGTCTATTAACATTTTTTCACATCAGAGGGGAGAGAAATCTTGGGATTACCATATTGGCTGACCTTTAGATGGGTGAAGAACCTGTCAAGGGCCTTAAGGGAGTATTGAAGTGTACACTGATGGCAGAAAATTAGGTTGTTAAATCATCGAACACATTAAGCCCAAATCACAAAATATTTCTTGCACATACGTGAGACTTGTGCACGGAAAAAAAACGTTGGATGAAAAATGTTATCCTCATTCTCAAAAACAGGAATGGTGTAGTTCTCCATGTGGAGATGTGACGTATGTAGACGTTCTCCCACATAAGCATATTTCTACTGTCCTAAGAGACACATAGAGGAGGGAAAGTGAGTTATTCTCATGGAGAAAGGGAGAGTAGGTCTTAAAGTGAATACCACTACAGTGTGTTACTTACTGTATGCGTCTGCAATACCTTTCTTAGGATAATCTACACAGAATCACATCGTAATTAATTAAGTGTAGTGAGTCATTCAGTGACTGAGGGAAAGTGCTCAATACACCCCCGTATTTCAAAGCTTTCTCAGGGAAAGGAAATCTTAAAATCCAAAAACCAAGGTTGCAGTCTGGAATATTGAGTATATCGGTGTACCTTACCTTAATATGATGGCTAAAATATTGGGGAAAAAATATCAAAAGGCAAATGCATGTAGGGAAGGGTAGAATTACTATTCTAACTCCACATCGACCAACCTTGATCATATCTATCTATCTATCTATCTATCTATCTATCTATCTATCTATCTATCTATCTATCTCTCTCTCTCTCTCTCTCTATATATATATATATATATGTATATATATATATATATATATATATCTCATATATATATATATATATATATATATATATATATATATATATCTCTATATATATATATATATATTTTTGTTTTGCCAAGGTACATATATGTGGAGTTAGGTAGTGAAAATCTATGCATATTTACCTGTCAATATTTTATGCTCGATATTCTGATATATAGAACCCACAGCACAAATTAAAGATATATTTGTTTAATGCTAAAGTATTTAAAGCTATGCATGCAGATTGTCTTACTAGTAGGGCTATGTGAGGCAAGCATACCCAACAGAGTTTATTAAGATAGTAATATCCTTTTTGATAAGGATTGTTGGCTAGGATTGTTTCAATTAGAGCCATTTACCACTGATGTTCTGAGGACTAACCCAACTACTGGATCCAAAAATAAGCACAAGAACTCCCCTTTAGCACTTTACCCTCTGGCAGTAAAGTCGAGCAGCCCAAGGCTTACATAGAGAGATGGCATGAGGAGGTGAAAGGACATCTAGCTGTCACCCTAACGATCTGAAGCTAAGTAACATTGCCAGCTGCAATCTGCCCAAATGCGAGACCTATTGCATTGTAAATGCTTGTTCTTTCATAACTTTTTGTCTGGTTGGAAGAAGGAGGTGAAAGGATGGTAGATGGAAGGGACAAAAAGATAGACAGAATATTGAAAGGATTGATATGTAAAAGAGTGAATGGATGGAAGGATGACGAATGGACAGATGCAGAACAGTGAAAGGATGGATTAATTAATACATGGATATATTAATAGGTGGATGGGTGAAAGGATGGTTAATCACATCAATCAATCAATCAATCACTGAATTTATAAAGCGCGCTATGTACCCGTTAGGGTTTCGAGGCGCGGGGGGGGGGGTGGGGGGGGTGCTGCTATCGTTCGAAGAGCCATGTTTTGAGGAGTCTCCTGAAGGTGAGGAGGTCCTTGGTCTGGCGTAGTGAGGTGGGGAGAGAGTTCCAGGTCTTGGCGGCGAGGAAGGAGAAGGATCTGCCGCCAGAGGTCTTGCGCTGGATTCGGGGGACGATGGCGAGGGCAAGGTTGGCAGAGCGTAGTTGCCGTGAGGGCACGTAGAAGTTGAGTCTGGTGTTCAGGTAGGTGGGTCCGGTGTTGTGTAGTGCCTTGTGTGCGTGGGTGAGGAGTTTGAAGGTGATCCTCTTATCCACGGGGAGCCAGTGGAGGTTCTTCAGGTGGGGGGAGATGTGACATCGGCGGGGTATGTCGAGGATCAGGCGGGCGGATGTGTTCTGGATACGTTGGAGTCGTTTGATGTCCTTCGTTGGGATGCCTGTGTAGAGTGTGTTGCCGTAGTCAAGTCTGCTACTGACGAGGGCTTGGGTCACCGTCTTTCTGGTTCCTGTTGGAATCCACTTGAAGATCCTGCGGAGCATGCAGAGGGTTTTAAAACAGGAAGAGGAGACTGCGTTGACCTGTTTGGACATGGTGAGAGCGGAGTCGAGGATGAAGCCGAGGTTTCGTGTGTGGCTGGCTGGGATGGGTGGGGGGCTGAGAGCGGTGGGCCACCAAGAGTCGTTCCAGGCCGAGGGGGTGCGCCCGAGGATGAGGACTTCCGTCTTGTCGGAGTTAAGTTTCAGGTGGCTGTTGCTCATCCACTCGGCGATGGATTTCAGTCCCTCGTGGAGGTTGGTTTTGGCGGTGAGAGGGTCTTTGGTCAGGGAGAGGACGAGCTGGGTGTCGTCGGCGTAGGAGATGATGCTGAGGTTGTGTTGGCGGGCCAGTTGTGCGAGGGGGGCCATGTAGACGTTGAACAACGTTGGGCTAAGTGAGGAGCCTTGGGGGATACTGCAGATGAGGTTGGTGGCTTTGGAGCGGAAGGGTGAGAGTCGGACTCTCTGGGTTCTGCCGGAGATAAAGGATGAGATCCAGTTGAGTGCTTTGTCTTGGATGCCGGCTTCGTGGAGACGGGTTAGTAGGGTGCGGTGGCATACTGTATCGAAAGCTGCTGATAGGTCGCGGAGGATCAAGGCTGAGGTTTCGCCGTTGTCCATTTGTTGTCTGATGTCATCTGTGGCGGCGAGGAGTGCGGTCTCAGTGCTGTGGTTTCGTCTGAAGCCAGATTGAGATGGGTCTAGGATGAAGTTGTCTTCTAGGAAGTGGGCGAGCTGTGCGTTGACGATCTTCTCGATGACTTTCGCTGGGAAAGGGAGGAGGGAGATTGGTCGGAAGTTTTTGAGGTCGTTGAGGTCAGCCTTAGGTTTCTTGAGGAGGGGTTGGATTTCTGCGTGCTTCCAGCTGTCCGGGAAGGTAGCGGTGTTGAAGGAAAGGTTGATGATCTTGCGGAGTTTGGGGGCGATGGAGGCGTCGGCTTTGTTGAATACGTGATGTGGGCAGGAGTCCGCGGGGGATCCTGAGTGGATGGAGTTCATGGTCTTTAGGGATTCGGCGTCGTCTACTTGGGTCCAGGTGGTGATGTGGCAGGCGTGGGAGGAGTTGTCGGGGGTGGGGTCTGGCGGAGGTGAGGTGTTGAAGCTGTCGTGGATGGCTGCGATTTTCTGGTAGAAGAAGGTGGAGAGATCGTCGCAGAGTTTCTGGGAAGGAGGGACCTCGTTGACGTTGGCGTTGGAAAGTTCCTTCACGATGCAGAAAAGTTCTTTGCTGTCGTGAGCGTTATTGTTGAGGCGTTCTGTGAAGTGGGAGCGCTTGGCGAGTCGGATCAGTTGGTGGTGTTCACGGTTGGCTTCCTTGAGGGTAGCAAGGTTGTCGGGTGTGCGCTCGAGGATCCATTTTTTCTTGAGTTTCTGGTAGGTGCGTTTGGAGGTGCTCAGTTCATCTGTGAACCAGGCTGGTTTTTTCTTTTCTTGGTTGGCGGTGGGTCTCTTGAGTGGAGCTAGGATGTTGGCGCAGTTGAGGATCCATTGATGGAGGTTGATGGCGGCGGAGTTCGGGTCGGTCGAGTCGGGTGGTGGGTTTTTGGCGAGGGTGCTGGTAGGTTGATCTTTGGTGATTTTTCCCCAGCGGCGGTGAGGCGGTAGAGGGGTGTGGTGGTGTTCGATGTTTTTCTTGAAGGTGAAGTGGACGCAGTGATGGTCGGTCCAGTGGAGTTCGGAGGTGTGGCTGAATGAGATGTGGTTGCTTGAGGTGAAGAGTGGGTCAAGGGTGTGTCCGGCGATGTGGGTGGGAGTGTTGACCAGTTGACGGAGTCCGAGGTTGGAGAGGTTGGTGGTCAGTGATGCGGGGTTGGCGTCATTGTTGTTCTCCAGGTGAAAATTTAGATCTCCCAGGAGGATGTAGTCTGGAGAGGCAAGGGCGTGGGTACTTGCGAGGTCGGAGACGGTGTCGCTGAAGGGGGCTCTCGGTCCTGGAGGGCGGTATATGAGGGTTCCTCTGAGGGTAGTGTTGGGGTCCGTGTGAATCTGGAAGTGGAGGTGTTCTGCTGTCTTGAGGGTGTCGTCCGTGTGGGTGTGGATCTTGAGGGTAGATTTGTGGGCGATGGCTATTCCTCCGCCGATTCCGTTGGTGCGATCTCTTCTGGTGATCTTGTAACCGTCAGGGATGGCGATGGCGATGTCAGGGGCCGAGGAGTCGTTCCACCAGGTTTCGGTCAGGAAGGCCACGTCTGGGGCGGTGGTGTCGAGCAGGTCCCAGAGCTCGATGGCGTGTTTTCTTGCGGAGCGTGTGTTGAGGAGGATGCAGTGCAGGTGGTTTGTGTTGGTTGTTGCTGGCTTCCTTGTCTTGTTGCAGGAGAACTTGCAGGTGCGGCAGGAGAAAGGTCCTTTGGTGTGATTCGGGGTGGCCTGGAAGCACTCTGTGGAGGGGCCAGTGTTGAGGGCGAGGAGTTCACTGGACGAGTAACGAAGGCAGGGGGTGCGGGGGTGTGAGGACCAGGGGGGGTGGCGCGGGGCGCGGTCCAGGCGCGGATGGGCGCAGACGGGCTTGCCTCTGGTGCGCCTCCGGCGCGCCAGCGGCGCGGCCGCGCAGCACCAGCCATTAAGAAGAGAGGGGGGAGCAGCTGGGAGGCGGGAGGGAGCGGCGAATGGGGGCGCGAGGGGGGCGGGCCGCAGGGAGGCAGCGGCAGGGAGAGAACTGCAAGGGGGAGCGCCCAAGGGGTGAAAACAAGGCAGAAAAAAGTCGGGCACAATTCGAAAAACAGTCACAAAAATAACAACAATACACTAATGGCACAAAATACAATCGGGGTACAGCAGTCAGAGGGGCACAACGGGGGCAGATGCGCAGGAGGCAAGGCGCTTGAAAAACAATAGAAAAAGCACTTACAGGACGGCGAAAAGTGGCACAATCAGAAGGGGCACGATAGGGGCAGAAGCGCAATGAGGCAAGGCGCTGAAAATATAGAAAACACTTACAGGATGGCGGAAAGCGGCACACGGGTCAAGTGAAGCCTCGAACATGCTAGCAGCAGCGTGGGCGGGGGTCAGAGGCAGAAGGCAGCAGGTTGGTGCTGCGGACGTGGGGGGCGAGCTCTAGACCTAAAACAGGTCAGGGGTCGCTCACTCGCGCCGCGCAGCGCCAGCCATTAAGAAGGGAGGGGGAGGGAGGAGCAGCTGGGAGGCGGGAGGTGGGAGGGAGTGGCGAATGGGGGCGTGAGGGGGGCAGGGCCGCAGGGAGGCAGCGGCAGGGAGAGAACTGCAAGGGGGAGCGCCCAAGGGGCGAAAACAAGGCAGAAAAAAGTCGGGCACAATTCGAAAAACAGTCACAAAAATAACAACAATACACTAATGGCACAAAATACAATCGGGGTACAGCAGTCAGAGGGGCACAACGGGGGCAGATGCGCAGGAGGCAAGGCGCTTGAAAAACAGTAGAAAAAGCACTTACAGGACGGCAAAAAGTGGCACAATCAGAAGGGGCACGACGGGGGCAGAAGCGCAAGGAGGCAAGGCGCTGAAAATATAGAAAACACTTACAGGACGGCGGAAAGCGGCACACGGGTCAAGTGAAGCCTCGAACACGCTAGCAGCAGCGTGGGCGGGGGTCAGAGGCAGAAGGCAGCAGGTTGGTGCTGCGGACGTGGGGGGCGAGCTCTAGACCTAAAACAGGTCAGAGGTCGCTCACTCGCGCCGCGCAGCGCCAGCCATTAAGAAGGGAGGATGGATGGATTATTAGACAGGAGATACACAGATATATTGGCCTGGTCTTCCCACTATGAGCCACTCGTTGGGGACTTCTCTCTCAAACACTTCCATGAGGCCCGTGGATTCGGGTGCACTTGGTTTACAAGGTAGTGCCTTTTTGACCTGCTATATTTGCAAGTCGCTGTGAATTTTGTTTACTGTATTGTTTTTTTATTTTCCTTCTGATTTCATGTTTTACATAAACTGTCTCCAGGAATGTATGTGTTTTTGTGCAAGAAGCATTTGAAAGAGTGTGTCATCTTTAGCGTTGTTTGTAACATCTCTGCTGCTTATACAGTATTGTTAGTACAGGATTGACAGCACAGCTGTCTGCAATACCTATTGTGACCAATGCTTTAGAGCAGTAGTTCCCAACCTTTGGACTTCTGTGGACCTCCACTTTATCATTACTGGAACCCGGGGATCCCGACTGAATCGTAATTGGAATCCGGGGACCCTCCACTGAGTCATCACTGAAAGCTGGGGACCTAATCTGTTAATATTGTTTATGTTTTTAAGCAGTTGGGACCCCCTGAGAAGGTTTCACAGACCGCCAGGAGTCCCTGGACCACAGGTTGGGAACCACTGCTTTAGAGTGAAGATTAATGTTGGATTTAGCTCATCATACAGGAGTATTTGTTTTTTTCACCTCATGCTATTGCCTGTTTAGTGTAACTTTCCTCACCCTATTGACCACTCAGATTGAATGCATAAGGAGCTACTTTACATTTTAAAAGTACACGGAATCCTTCACACATTAATGGCCTGATTACGACCCTTGTGGAAGGGATTACTCTGTCACAAACGTGAGAGATATCCCGCCCTCCCGCCATATATGACAAGTTCCACTATTTCCTATACAACTTGGAATACGGCGGACAGGATAACCGTCAAGTTTGTTAAGGAGTAATCCCCTCTGCCAAGGTCGTAATCAGGCCCCAGGTATTTTATTGCGTAGATGCACTGTATTCAGAAAGCGATCATTTGAGGTCACACCTACATCTTTAGCTGCCTGTTGGCAAGAGACCTATTTTACCCAATGTACATTCAGAATGGCCTTTATGTCTTCCCCGTGTGCATGAGTTTCAGTTTCCTGCTCCTGATTTGATGATTTCCCTCCCTATTCTTTTTTATACATTATTTTTATTAAAAATACCAATTCAACACACAGTATCTCATTACATTTTCTTTTAGCTTCTGTACAACCTATTTGATGTCTTTTAAATAAGACCAGTGCTCAAACTTAGTTATTTGCAGTTAAAAGTTCATGCCACCCCTACGCCCATGATGTCGGTGGCAGTTATCTGTGGTTGGTGTGTGGGTTTTCTTTACAGTTTACCTGTAACTAGAGTGATTCATATGTTTGCATGCATGTGTCACCCATTGTGGTTAGGCATTTAAATGTGTAGTGCCCAGAGAATCACCAGACACTTGACCTCTCTGCATCCTGTTTCCATGTAAGTCAAGGCCGGCTGCCAGGTCCCTATGAAATCATTATCCCTAGGCTTCTGTTTGTGATTAGGGAGTCTTTCCAGTGCCATCGTGTCCCACATTTTGGTGTACCAGTTAATCAAGTATGTAACGTTCGTGTTGTTCTCATCTGCGAGCTGACTCGTTTTTAGCACAAACCAACAACTGGAATTTGATTTTCTATAGTTTCTCAGCTGCTTCCTCACAGGTATCAGGTCACTGGTGTCAGATACCAATATATTATCAATTTTAACGATTATTGCCTGTATGCTACTTATTATTGAATATTGTTTCTATCCAAACTTCTATGCTTCATAGGGTGTTTTCTCTACTGAACATGGCATCGCAATTTGGCGTGTATTCAAAGGATCTTCTGTGATTCTGTGAGAATCTTGCTGGTTTGTCCTGGCACACACATTGTAGCATCTCCTTTCTATGTGTTCTAAAAAATACTTCCTCTATTCTTATCAGAATGGGTTAAAAAAACCTGACAGATGCGGTACCATTATTCTCTTGTCTGCAATTGTAGCCAACAAAGATGGGTTGGAATGCTACCTGAGTCATTGTCAGTAGTACACTTTTTGCAAGCGTTCCTTTCCTCAGCTCCTCTATGATTAATGTAAAGCCCTAAATGGTCAAGGGCTTGCTGAAATGTTGGTCCCTTGCTCACTGTGCCATTGGATCTAAGTTATACCTCACTGACAAGGCCTCGCAAGGCAAAAACCTGCCTGAGGTTGCTCTTGTTCCCTTCTGGAGGCTCTTGCCTCACAGTTTGAGGACTGTACCAATGAGGAGGATCAGTACTGATTTGCACAAGGCAGGCCTTTGACTAGAGTGGCACACTGGGTGAAAAAAGATGGGGTGGAATGCTGCAATGAGCATTTGCCAGTGGTTAGACTATTTGCAAGCATTCCTCCGATCACCTTTTGCGTGACTGATGTAATACTATAAATGTCCAGAGGTATGTTCAGATGTGGGTCCCATGCTTTGTGCGCCACAGGATCAAAGCTATACCTCATGGACGAGGCCTCACAAGGAAGAAACCTGCCTGAGATTGCTTGTGTTCTTTTCTGGAAGTTACCCTCGCTTGGCAGTACAAGATGGCTTCTTTCCACGAGGAGCATGATCAGTACTATTTTGCATGACGTGGCCCTTTGTCTAGAGTCTAAAATGCTATTATAATACTAATAATTAAAATACAACATCACACTGAAGAGAGGGGCACAAAGCCCTGTAAACAATTCTATACACTTAGATTTGTTGATTTCCAGGTACTTTATTCTTCGAAGTCAAATCTATTTTATTATCCAGTGTGCACAAATGTTATCTGTTGTCACTGTAATCAATCAGCATGACCAACAATCAGAAACCCGTTAATATCATCTAATGCACACCTCTTTCTTCACGAGTTAAAAAATTCACCTCTTGACAATCGGAATTACATGCATTTTGAGGCTTTTTTCACTTGAAAGTGGTTTTCTCTTTACATTATTGTGATTTCCCTGATCAAGGATAGTTCATCCAAAATGCATTGGGAACCATTTCATAGAGGATTGAATGAATTGATTTTGTTTGATTAAAGTGACAACAGAAGAAATTTGTTGAAACGAAATAACAATGGATTTGATTTAGAAGAACAAAGTACCTGGAAAAACAATGAATCTAAGAGTACATAATGGATTACAGGGCTCTGTGCCCCCCTCTCTTCAGTGTGACCTGGGACTATAATTATTTGAAATATAGCATTTTAGCATTTAAACAATGACCCTTGAATTAAGGTCCTACCAGTTCTGCACAACAAAAAGTTCTATATATGCTAAATTGGTTAACATAGGAGTGCTATGAGAAAACCACAGTGGTACTTTGTGTAGCGTGGTACATTGGGTGAAAAACGATGGGTTAGAATGCTACTTCAAGCGATTGTATGTGGCTAGACTATTTGCAAGTGTTCTTCTGATCACCTTTTGTGTGAATGATGCGATTCTTCTTAAACAGGACTCAACCAGAATATCAGTACAGTCTGCCATCTTCTAATGTCTTCTATCAACGTTGGTGTATTTGCTTGCATAAATCACACGTATTTAGTGCTATATGCAGCTCTAAATATTTTAGTGATTTCATAGCTATTCTAAAGAATGCATAGGCGTGTATCCTTTACACAATTTCCCATCCAGTCCCCAAGGGAAGTAATACAAATTTGGTGCTTTGATTCTATACCTATAGGTGCTTCTGTTTCTGATAAGATTTACTTGAGTGGAGGGATCAACTCTAATGGATTGTGAGATTCATGAGGACATCCTGTGTTTGTCTCCAACAAAGGTTAATATGGAAAGGTCATTTGATTGACTTAATGTTAGCACTAGGTTAGTATATGATGCCATTACCATTTAAACCCATTTTTAACCCCAACAAGCTTTCATCTTTACTTTTCTCAAGCAGGATCAGCTCACCCTGTTAAAGATCTTTTTAGCACTGTGAAGGCCTACAGTATTTCAAGGAGCCTTTTCGACAAGAAGGGGTATTCATCGAATGTTGTTGAAGGTTGCATGTCTGTGATGAAACCTGACTGGTCTTCAGGTTAGGTACAATTTGGGCCAGCCTTGTGGCTAATACTTTCATCTATATATTTTGCTGTCTGCATCTAATAATCCAATAACTCTCCTATATGAGATGCATTGTTGGGGGCCTTTGTCCAGTTTTGGTATCACTATTACATCTGCTCGCAGCACTGAATCCATGATCATGTCCACTGTCGGCCATGGATTCAAACAATTGTCATTGTTGGGACCTATTCTGTCACCAACATCTCATAAATATGGCACTGGAGATCATCTGGCCCCAGTGCTTTATATGATATTAAGCATTTTATTGCAAAGTGTAATTCAGAGCCTAACATTGGGCCAGCCATGCTGCCCTCCGCCCATCTGTGTTGCTAGCGAAGGTCAACCCTTCTAAAAACAGTTTTGAGTTTGTACTCTATTTATAACACAACCCATTCACTCTATTTCTGATAGTCCTTACATCTATCTTTCCTTTGTCATCATATCCAGTTGCCCATTCTCTCCCTCTGGATTCTGTCTCCATTTCTTTTGGATTTTGGTGTGTTCATTACCAGTGTATCTTCCGTGTTTACCAGTTTCATACATGTTCCATTTTTATTCCAAGAGAGCTGTTTCTGAGTTGTTCAGCAGTAACACATTTAATTGTCTCTTAGCTTTCTTAACCTTCCTGAGATCTGCTCTGGGGCTTGTCTGCTAACCCCTACAGTGCAGAGGGCAAGACACTCATGTCCTATGCAGTATGGAGGATGTAAATGTCTCAGCATAAAATCCTTCTGGTGCTTGTACCACTGGAAGCCAACTAGAACACAAAAAAGAGTAGGGTGCCATCCCATCCTGGCATTGGGCCATAGTCCCCACCCCTAAAACTCCAACATTCTTGCTGGGCCGATTAGACACTTTACCCCCTATTGTTCCATTTGGAGAAGGGCCACTGGGTGACAGGGATCGTTTTGTTTAAAGGGCTGAGAGCCTGAATACTGCTGCCAATCCCATGGCAAGCAAGAAGCAATATGGATTCTTATGTGTGGTACTTTGACATAGAGGCGTTAACCACCCCTCCCTCAATTCTGCCTCCCTGGAGTGGCAGGAAGAGTCCGGGGCCTGGGAGTGGTGGTACCAGGACAGACAAACCCCACACTCCATTCTGTTTCTCACTTTTTCCCTTATGGTCTGATGGGCTTTCTGACTCACCCACCTCCCACCAACCTCCAGAGGGCAGATGGTTGCCCCACAATCTGCCCATCTGGTGGGGTTAAAGCCCACCAAACTACCCAAGGAAAAAGTGAGAAAAAGAATGGACTGAGGCGCTGGACTATCTTGGCATTGAGCTCCACCCCTGGAGCACCAGACAGTATTTATGCCCCCTGGTGGAGGTATAATGCAGAGTTTTGCACGTTCCTGCAAACTCATATGGAAGAACAATGACCACAGATATTCCAAATTGTTTGTACAAAGAGAGACAGGGGAATTCAGAGTGTTGTGGATTGCATGGATCACAGCACATTTTCTTACTCAGAATGCACTACAAATGTATCACAAACCTTTCATTGATTCCATTCTTTGAAAAAAGGCACACTGTCGTGCAAAGCACATTTTCCACAACAACCCCCTCACCCACAATGTAACTACATTTTGACTACTTTCTTTAATCCCTCTGTTTCCATGAATCCTGTGCACTTTTAGAATTCCCAACATGAGGGGGAAAAAGGTTATGACAGCTTAAGCTCAAACTGTCCCAAACATTAAAAAAGGACTCAGCACTTGACGGGGAAAGCCTAGTCACTTAAGGGATTAATGCTACTCCTCTGCCTCCTGTACTTCTTCTTCTAGCTTATGTTGTACAATTTTCTTGCTATGTTTAGTAGCTGCACTTGTGCCATAATTTTCACTCACAATCACTGCCTTTAGTGCTCCTCTTGAGTCTCTCAAGATGTGAGGTCTGTGTTATAGAAGTGTAGAAATTTCTGCATGCCTGATATTATCTCAACCCTATTCTCTGTAGGAGAATCCTTGCCCATTGCTATTTCCTACCTCTAGAGTATAATTTCTCTTCAGGAGCACTGTAAATAGTGCATAGTCAAGTACAGTCATCAGCCTCAGTTAGGCTCTTCAACCTCACCCAATACAAATAGCATATCTATTCCCAGGTGTACTGAATGGACATGTGAGAAGTATGTATAATCTTTTGTTGTCTTGTGTGTTTCCTGTGCCATGCATCTAATAACCCTAAGTCTTGTATATGTTCAGTTTTCCGTTGTGTCTAGTGGCATCATGCTCATCATCTCCTTTTTCTTCTTTATGAGTTGGTGTTCCCATACTTCAGCTACCTTGGGGGCTTTGGTGGTAGGTGACACTGTAAGTCTGGCCCCCAGGCTATTTGGGTGAGGTGGTGCAGTCCGGGAGCTGTGAGGCAGAATAAGTTCAATTTACTTTGGGGACAGGATCACAAGCTTTAAGGCTAAAGGTAGGTGATAGTTGGGCAACATTTTGGAAAAGCTACACAGTGGTTGGTGAGAAATCAGTTAGTTTGTGGTTAGTTGGATGATTTGTCAGTTAAGTGGTGGTTGAGTAGAGAGATTTCCTAGGGATATGGGTTAGAATCTCAAATTAATGTAAAACCAAACCTTTCTGAGTCCCGAGGACTCTGTTTCATTGTGATGTAATTGCTAAAAGAGAATGCAATAAAAGGTTGGTTTAGAATGTTGGAGTTCACAGGTACAAACAGAGAAATAAAGAATTGTGAGTTACAGCTCCATGTGTGGTTTAGTCATTCAGCGGGTACAAAGCTGGGGAAGACGCTACAACTGGCGATGAGATAGGGGATCAGTAACCCAAGGAAAAAATTGTTCTCCTGGAGAGTTTGCCGTGACCCAAGCAAACTGCTTGTGCGTGCCACATGTGCCTTTGTCGAAGTGTAGAGTCAATGGTTGGTGCATTTAGAGTTAAAGCGCAGCTCCAGGCAGTGTGAAGTAAGTGAATGGAAAGAGAACTTCACAGAAATGTCTAAGCATCATTGGTCAAGAAATTATGACCCAGAACCTACAAACAGGTACTACGCTGCCTTGCAAAATAAAGTTATACAGTAGGCGCAGTCGATATCCACAATGGCCAGAAATTCGGCAGAAGGCCATTTGGCCAAAGGAGCCCATCAAGGACAACTCCGAGGCCGGCCCATCACATAGCCAGGGCCGGGGCATGAATGGAACTGATCCTGATATCCAGGCAGAAAGGCCAGGGAAAGTGCTGATCCCGATGTCAGTAAATTCCACACTGCTCTATAATGCTTCTGCCTTTCTCAAACCACCACCACCATTCAACACTTCCAGAAAGGCAAACTATTGGCGATAGATGGACTGCATGGATAGAGACATTTGAATATTTCATAGACGCAGATAGCGACTGATCACAGGAAGATTATCAAATATCTCAAAAACCTTACTGGTGATGGGGTGAAAGAAGTCATAAAGTAAATGACAAGGAAGTGACAAAGAAGTCACATACTGTCATTTTAGGAATGCTTTGAATCTCAGGCTTACCCCAGGAACAAATGATGACTATGAACAATATGTTTTCAGTTAAGAACAACAAAGAGTTGGTGAAACAATAAATGAATTTGTGGAATGACTCAACACACACTCATTAAACACTGTAAGTTCTATGAATTTAATGAAGAAGCCATGAGGCTTAGAGTGATAGATAGATGCTTGTCTGATTCATTAAGATGACGTATGCTGAGAGAAGCTCTTAGGGCCGGATTTAAAGTTTGGTGGAGGGGGTTACTTCATCAAAAACGTGATGGATATCCCGCCATATTACGATCCCATTAAAGCACACGGAGATGGTAATACGGCGGAAAAGATATTCGTCACGTTTGTGATGAAGTAACCCTACTGGCAAACTCTAAATACCGGCTCTTAGTCTGGACTGAGGGCTTCATTACGAGTTTGGCAGTCGAACCACTGGGCCGCCATGGTGGCGGTCTTTTGAATGGCGCCAGGCTGAGGGTCCCAGGACTGCTGGATTACGAGTTCTACACAGGGATGGCTTGACTGGTGGGGGAGGCACAGAGCAGTATTATGGAGCTACTGCTGGCCATGCATTCCTTCCTCTCTGCACATCGGGCAGCTGCGCTCATGCTCTATGTCATGCACGGGACACAGTGTGCCCCCGAACCTCAAATTTTGGGGGGGCCATACTTACTGGGTCTACACATTTTGGGCCCGTACCTGCCTAACCACAAAGCTTTCCATAGCAGTGGATTGCCATTGAAACTTGGCGGTCTTGCAGGCCGTAATGGCCATGGCGGTCCCAATGCTGGGCTCTCCAACATAGGCCGCTGCGGTCAGTATCACTACAGTGCCCATCTTACTGATTATGGCGATGCCGGTGGTGCCCTGGCGGTCTTATGGCGATCCGACTGCAAACTCGTAATCCAGCAGTCTAACTGCAAAAGTTGCGGCGGTCAGACTGCCACCGCTACCATGGTGATCCACGGACTGCCAAACTCGTAATGAGGGCCTGAGTGTTAATAGCTGCCAGAGCTGAGAAAAGTGCTGAGAGACAAGCTGCTGACATGGAGGCTCAAGGTGCCCGGAGCAGGTCAGTCATGAGTGTGAAAAAGTAATTCAAAACAAAAGAGCGAAGGATATAAAATGATGTCTACATGCAGAAAGAAGTTGTGTTTCAGGTGTGAATTTGCATCTCTTCACAAAGGAAAGTGTCCTGCCATTGGTCAGATATGGAAAGGCCTATGGTAAAGCGAACCATTTTGTGACGGTGTGCAGAGCGAAGGAGAAAGTAAGTGTATCACTGCGCAATGACAAAATGGCTGCCAGAAGGTTCCAGAAGCAACATTCGATGCAGGACCAATAGGCCAAGCGGCAACATCAGTTGAGGCAAAAAGATACTAAACAAAGTTGATCGTCATCTAAATCATTGTCAATCAGTTCTTCTGCCTCCATAGTAAGTGAAAATGAAGAATGTGATTGTGCCATGTCAATTCTTACCTAAGAAAAATGTGCACATGTCAGACTCGCTGCTTGTGAGGAAAAATCTCAGTCAAATTAAAATCGACTAGTCAAAGTAACTTAATCATACAAATACTGTCCAAAGATTACATTGAAAATAAATGGATGTTCCATACCTTTCATTGTCAATCGTGGTGCCTTAATATTTATAATGGCTGAAGAAAAGTGCAATGAACTGTCTCCATTACCGGGGCTTACGTTGTTAAATAGCAATAATCTGTCTACAGGAAACTTGGTCCTAAGATACGTTTTTTTTGGACGGGTATACAACTCTTTACCAGCCGGCAGAAACTTCTACAATGGGAAGAGTATGTGGAGGTCTGCTAATGTTCATATCATTACGTTTACCATCATTGAAGGCTTCCTTAATTTGGTCCTCTCCTTATTTTATGATTGTTTTATTATCTATTAGGGGGTGTAAAGGCAATTTGATCTTACATTTTTATAATAATGTCCCACGCGGTCTCCTTAAAGGAACATTAGAGGACTTTGTGGATTTCATTGACTCCTCTATTAAATTACAGGACGAAGACTTAGTAGTCTTATGGGTCGGCGATTTTAATACCTCCTTATGTTGTCAGGAAGATTTAGAATTGTGCGCTATTCCTACTGAAGGCAGAGAATCGTTAATTCATTTTACTCACTCACCTGAAGGAGAAGTATTGAACTCCTTCTTATGTAATTTTGATCTTCTTCATGTTAGGGAGATAATGGCACTAGATTCCCTAAATGTTCCAACGTATACAGGGAATGTGAAGGGGAGCACTATTGATTTTATTCTTATTGGTTCCCCAGATTATCATTCATTTCGTGATTTTAAGATAATCCCTCATTGTGCCAGTGACCACAACCCTCTGTGTATCAACCTAGACTTAATTATAGATCAGGTACCCAGGGATAAGGGCTTGAGAAAAAATATTACTTTTCATGTAAACTCCGGTTTACGCTTGAAGTGGGATAGAATAAATCCAATGATTTTCAATCAAGAAATCATAAGATCTATATTTGACTCTATTAACATATGTTTATCTCAGCAGCCTGACCATGATCTTATTGTTCAAGAATTTGAAATTCTAAGTAATGCCATTTCACACGCCCTGGTGGTGGACAGGCCTACTATGGGCTTGCCCGGCCATAAATGGTTTGACTCTGCATATTCTATCGCCCACAAAAAATTAAACGATACCCTTAAATTAGTTCCTTCGTCTCGTCACTTAATTAAATCTGTCAGGACCGAGTATAAGGCCACTTTGGAAAAAAGAAAATCAGAGATAAGGTCTAAGGCATGGTAAGAGCTTCAGGCCGCGGCAAATCTGAAGGATTCCTCAAAATTCTGGAAAGTGGTCAATCGTTCCTATTTTACGGATAGTAACACAAAGGTTGACAATTGTTTTATTGTAGAAGAAGTATGGTTGAACCACTTTAGGAAAGTATTCAATCCAGAAAATGATCTCCAAATTAGGGAGGATAACATCAATAACCGGACTAATACAGACCTTAATATTAATGCCTTAGATATTTCTTTTGACCTACATGAGATCCTTGGAGCCATAACTCGCTCTAAACAAGGGAAGGCCCCCAGCCCTAACGGTGTCCCCGTTGACATTTGTAAATCCATGCCCAATCTCTGGGGCCCTTTAGTAACAAATGTTTTAAGAAATTTTGTCAAAACTAATATCCCCTCTTCTTGGAAATTGGCAATTATTATCCCTATTTTTAAAAAAGGCAATAGGCAAGACCCTTCCTGCTACAGACCTATATCTTTGATTGACTCCACAGCTAAGATTTTGGGTAGTGTGATTTTATCTCGTCTGGAGGACTGGGTGTTACAGACACAAATTGTGTCTCCAATTCAATTTGGTTTTCGACCCGGTTTGGGAGCAGTTGAGCAAGTATTAAATCTGCATCTTATACTTAACAAATATGTAACTGCCAAAAGGGAGCCAATTCATATGGCTTTTATTGATTTATCCAGCGCCTTTGATTTGGTAAACAGGGAGAAGCTGTGGCAAATCATGGAAACTCTGGGATGCGATGTATCTCTACTGGATCTTATAAAGCGCCTTCACTTGGATTTAAAGGTGTCAGTTCAGTATGGCCCATCGGGACAGAGAACTGCCCCCATCTCCTCTTTTAGGGGAGTGCGACAGGGATGCATTTTGGCCCCCTTTCTTTTCTTGATATATATTAATGGGCTTTATGATTTTTTGACAAAAAATGGGAAGGACGTGCCAAAGATGGGTCAGAGATTGCTCCCAGTTTTACTATATGCAGATGACGCTGTACTTATTGCACGCACTGCAAATGGTTTACAAGGCTTGCTGGATCTTTTTTTGGACTTTATGTTGGACTTAGATTTAAAGGTAAATTATTCTAAGACATTTGCTATGACATGAGGCCCCCGAAATACAAAATCTAAAACATTTACTATGGGGGGCAATATCATTAATAAGGTGAGGGATTTATGTTATTTAGGCATGCAAATATGCTCTACTATGCTTTGGAATACTCACCTCAAATTTAAGACTCAGTAAATGTCAAGGAATACTGAAGCAATTTTTCGTTTTACTCGTAAACTAGGCCACAGACCGTCTTCCCAGATTACGACGCTATATAACTCAAACTGTGTCTCAGCAGCCCTTTATGGGGCTGAAGTCTGTGGTTACATTAAAATACCCACTCTCCAATGTACTGAAAATAAATTTATGCACAGACTATTGATGGTACCTAAGTGTATAGCAAACATCATTATCCACGAGGAAGTGGGCCAATGCTTTTTAGAGGACTCGGTTTCTATTGCCCCCCTTCTGTTGTGGATTTGATGTTGGACGAATCCAGCGGCTAGTATTGTGCGGGAATGTATTACGGAATGCACTCAATTGGCTAACTCAAATAGGATTCCATGGCTTTCGTACTTGCAATCATCTTTTGATAAGCTGGGGCTAAGGCATATGTATGAGGAACCGCAAATGCTAACTAATACTGCAAAGCCCCTGTTGAAAGCTCGGCATTCTGAGCATACTTTGCACAAAAGACTTTATAGCTGTCTTAACTTAAATCTTTAGATTCTTATATCCAGATTGCTATGGTTTTATATATTGAACCTTACTTGACTTGGTTTTCATGCCCAAAAATATATTCTCTTCTAACCTCTTTTAGACTAAATTTGATTCATTTTAAGGTGGCCTTTCCCGAGCAATGTACCTGGCAAAAAGATTTACCACCTTGCCCTTGTGATGCCTTCTCAAAACAAAGTACTACTCATTTTTTCTTCTTTTGTTCTCTTTACGCCTCCCCTAGAAATTCCTTCATTTTACCTATTTTACGTACTCTAAGACCAATCCATTATCAGGAAGCTTTGATACATTTTCAGAAATTACCAAATGAAAAAAATTGCTATCAGGTTTTAAACTTTATTAGATCATCTATAGCTATTAGGAACCGGTATTAACATTCTTTAATTTATTAATTTTATTCTATGCTGATTTTTAAATCTTATTTTAAATCTCAGAATTCTATACTCTATATGTGTGGTTTAGTATAGTTTTTTTAGTGGAAGAAATGTTTTTTTATTATATTTTAGGGTATTTAAACAGTTCTCTTTTAATATTATATTGCATGAAATTAGTAAACGTTCTGATAAGAATATTGGAATATTTATTAAGGAGGAACATGGATAAGATTATTCTGTCATCTTTTTCTTTGACAATATATGTAAGATGTGTTCTCACTGTTTGTTTTTCTGAAATTTGATTTAAATTTGTACTTTTATGGCATCTGCCGAATAAAGTTCTTTGACTGACTGAAATAGCAAAGTGTACACTTGGGCTGCTTGAATGCCCATGAAGTGTTGAGGTTGTTTATAGTGACAGTGAAACATAAGAAAACAAAAGTACAAGCACTGATCCATATGCTTCAAGGTACAGTGGCAACTTACCCAGTTTCAATACGGCTACTGACAAGGGACTGACCTTAGTGAATTACAACATGAATGCTCATCACAAAACAGTAAGTCAATTACCTTCATTGTCTCATGGTTTAGCAAAGTTAAAGTCTATAAAAGTAAATGATGTCCATCCTGTTGCTCAGAGCCATAGACAAGTTGCTTTTCATTTACAAGAAACTGTTGAAAAATAACTCAAATCATTACTTAAGAATGCCATTATTGAACGTTCCACTGTTCCAATGCCATTGGTTTCTCCCATAGTAGTAATGCTAAGAAAAGGACCAAGAAGGAACTGTACGCATATGTGTTGACATGCGCCAGGAAAACAAAGTGATTGAATGAGAACCAGGGCCGCACATTGCTGACATGATCATGTAATTGAATGGTGCCAAAGTCTTCTTTGGACTTGATTTGAATAAAGTTTATCATCAGTTAGAACGTGAAGAAATCTGCAGATATATTACAACATTTTGTATACATGTCGGTTTGTTTAGATACAAGAGACTTAGGGCCAGATGTAGCAAAGTAAAATTTTGTGAGTTGCAAATTGCGAGTCATACGACTCGCAATTTGCAACTCTCAAAATTTTATGCAGAAAGGTGTCTCAGACACCTTCTGTGACTCGCTATGGGGTCGCAAAGACCCACCTCATGAATATTAATGAGGTGGGTCGCATTTTGCGAACCCATAGCGAGTCCATGCACTCACAGAGATGGTGGCCTGCTGGAGACAGCAGACCTCCATGTCTGTGACTGCTTTTTTAATAAAGCAGTTTTTTTTTTCTTTTTGCAGCCCGTTTTCCTCAAAGGAAAACGAGTTGCAAAAAGAAAAACTTCCAAAACCATTTGGTTTCGTTTTTTTCAAAGCAGGCAGTGGTCCAAAAGACCACTGCCTGCTCTGAATTTTTTTTTTTTCCGGCATTCACAAAGGGGAAGGGGTCCCATGCATTAGGCTGTTTGCATGGCGCAAACTGCGTTTTTCACAGTTTGTGACATGCAAACAGCTACCTACATCTGGCCCTTAGGTCCTTATTTAAAAAAGTGGTGCTGCACCCAGTGCAGCGTCACTTTTCTTGCACCCCTTAGCGACCCCCTTAACACCACCATGTGTACGCCGTATCTATGATACAGAACACCATGGCAGTAGTTAGGGAACTAGCATCAACATTTTGGACACTAGTTTGGAGCTTTGCAGGATTAGCATAAAAAATGTTGAAGCTAATCCTGCAAAGCCGATTGAGTAAACAATGGTGTGCCTGCTTTTAACGCCTGCTTTGAGCAGGCGTTAAAAGTGCTGAAAAAAATTACACCTAGAAATCTCTTACATTTCTTTGCGCCATTTTTGCAACCCCCCTAACAGGGGAACGCCCCCTTGCATACATTATGCCTGGCACAGGCATAATGTGGAACAAGGGGTTACAAAGTGGCACTTTGTAAATCAGGTGCTGTGATTTCGGCCTCGTTGGGTCACATTAGCGTAAAAAAAATGACTCTAATGTGGCGCAAGGAGGAGCTTGAGGCTCTTAAATCTGCCCCTTAGTTTGGGTGTGTCATCGGCTACAGAACTTTTTCAAGACATCATAAGATGTATCTGAATCATACAACCGGTTGTGAATGCATGTAACTGTAGCAATGACATATTGGTGTTTGGAGCTACACAGAGGGAGCACGACAAAGCCCTCAGACAAGTATGTCAAATACTCAACAATGCAGGTTTGCCTTTAAGCGCAGACCAGCGTGAGTTCAACAAAACAAAGCTGAAGTTCCTTTCCATATCTTTTGGAATGGGGGCATGATGCCTGATCCTGCAAAAGAACAAGCTTTAACACGTGCTGAACCCCCACAAGATGTTTCCATGCTACACTCTTTTCCTTGCTAGCCACTGTTCACAATACATAAAGGACCAGTTATTGTTCATAATACATAAGGTACTTTGCCAGTGTCAGTGCTCCATTATAAGAGCTAACTAAGAGAATGTTTCTTTTAAATGGTCATGAGAATGTGAAAAGAGTTTCAAGAGCATCAAACACGCCATTGAAAATGCTACAGAAATGTCGTACTTCAATCCAAAGTTCCGTACCGAGATTGTAGTTGACGCTAGTTAAGCGCTATACTTGCACAGCATAGTGGATGCCCAAATGCAAGACAACATACTGTGGCCTATGCTATTAGAAATTTGTCTCAAACAGAACGTGCTTACTTATAGCTTAAGAAGGAAAGTTTGGCTGTAGTATGGGCTTGTGAACATTTTCATGTATTCCTGTACATAAAGCCTTTTATGCTAGTGACCGATCATCAAGCAAACTGAAAGCCAAGATACCTCCTCTAATTGAACAATGGGAAGTACAGATGCAAAAGTACAACTATATAATTGTGCTGGGGTGAATTCATTTTATTTACCCACTGGGCACAGGAGTTAGCTTAGCCATCGGCTTGCAGGCCTGTTGCCCTTTTTACCTAGTAACCTTTTACCCACTTAGCATGCTCTGTTTATTGTAATAAATGTTTTGCTTTTGCTTATCAGTGCCATTCTGAGAAGGCGTCATTATCAGTGATGTGTGTAGGTACTGTTGTCCCTTTCTCACTTACATTTGACAGGAACATAATGCGCACTTGTTCGGGATCGTTTATGTAATTGTCGATACAAGTCTACCACACTATCAGGGTTCCTACATGATCAGTATAAATACACCTCACATGGACAAGGTCAATAGACGGGTTCCTTCCAGTTGCCATCTATGACGCACGTCACCTTGCTGCAGAACTCAGCGTTTGGTCACCATGGAGTCTGACCTAGAGACCTTATTCCAAGGCAACTAGGGTTGGGGGGCACTTGTCATGGACATGGTACTGGCAGATTAGGGTTTATCACACTGAGCTCTCGTTAGGGTAGAGATTAAGCTTTCTTGGTCAGGAATATCATATCTTATGTTTATTGTAAGATGGTGGGGGATTTCATATTCACAACTCTCATCTTCACAATTCTGCTTTTATAATTGTTCATTATCCTAATCATTACAGCACATGCATTTTATCATAGATTGAAGTTTTTTCAATACATATATTGAAAACTCTCCTGCATCTCCTTCACTGCCTAAGTGCGTATGAGACTTGCTGCTAACAAGAGAAAAGGGTAACTTCCATTCCACCACGACTCCCCTGAGAAGTCACATCTAGAGTCCATGGGTAAGTCTGCCAGATATCACGTTTACTGTACGAGTTTTGGGTGAGGTACTGCTTGTGAGCCAGGAGGGTTGGGCCGACAGTTGCGACTTACTGTAGAAGTGACTCAATTGCCTACAAACAAAAGTGCTGTCTCCCCTACACCAGCAGTCTCACTAGGGAGCGAGAGTCCAACTATGACATGGTGCCACCAACAATGGTGTTTTGGCTCTAATTTACGGATATCATGAGTATCTCTGTCTCACACACAGAAAGTACCCCAAGTACAATTTTACGGAGACGTCCATGATCTTAGGGGTAATCCTCCTCAGCTGAATAGGGATCACCTATATGGGCTTTAGGTTGTTCAAGCTTGAACCTTTAAAAATATTTTTCCCCATTTGTTGGTTCTTCTCTATACCCATTACTCAACATGGCTAATGCCTTAGACATTCCAGAAAATATCAGACATGCATTAACACAACATCTAGTAGCCCATGGCCTAACTGATGAGGATGGGGATGTCACATTTATCATGGAAGCTCACGAAGCTTACCCAACAAAAACATTTAGGCTCATATTTATACTTTTTTAGTCATTTTTTGACGCAAAACAGGCGCAAACTTACAAAATACAATTGTATTTTGTAAGTTTAAGCTACTTTAGCGTAAAAAAATGATGCAAATGCGGAGCTAAAAAAGTATAAATATGGGCCTTTATTCCTGGGTCACGTTTTCAGAAGAAGACACTACAACATACACATTTCACACATATCAAGCAGCGAACGTACCGCAATGGTACCAGGATTACCGTTATCTAGAGATACCGCTTTCTTATCAAGAACATCAAAACTGGTTAATTGGCGCCCTACCACATGTTATACAACCAGTGAGATTAGGTCCCTTAAGTAATAACGGACGAAGGTGGTCTTTGTAAGCCACATATACACCACATTGTGGTGTACAGGCAATGCAAGTAGCTGACATACACACACTTTATCATGAACTAGTATCACACAGACGACTGGTACAGTTCTCTAAGCGGACCCCAAATACCCCTCCCCAGCATGGGCTGCACCAGCTTTTGAACAATTGGCCATTACTTGGATTAACCCACAAGCAGTATATTCTATCATGGGCAAGGTTCCCATAGAATGTGAGAATATTCTGTTCTGGATAGCACAAAAAACTAACCAGCTGGAATCAGTGTTTCCCTTATATAGGAACCCAAGATAAACATAGAATTCTCACAATGTGCTTGCAATTCTGAATGGTTCCTTTAATGGAGAGTGTGCCACATGAGGTACAGTCTTCGCTTCAATTTACACTACCATGCATGGTACCCAGACACTTGCCAACTTACCTGAAGTGTTAAGACAAATACAAAATGAGCACGGGGCTGCTCCAGCCCTGGATTTGGGGGTGAAACTGATGCGCAACTTCGATACAGTATCCTCAATAATACTCAGTAACATTAAAGGGGAAACAGTAGTGTTGGCTATAAGCCAGTGGCTCTGGGAGATTCCACAGTTGGAACAGGAGCTTCAACTACCAAAAATTATTTCCGAAACCTTTAACAGTATAGGACAGGATAGTGTGGGAGTCAGACCGAAGAAGCCTGAAATTCAGAGTACCACCCCGAAGGATAGTACTAAACAAGCACAAGAGGGTTCTAAGAAATGTTTGGATAAACAAAACAAAGACAGAAAAAGTCAATGAGCAGACTTTCTGCATCTGGAGAGCTCCAAAAGGAGATATAATCTCAGGAGTAGAGAAACTTTAAAGACTCCTGGCAGATATGCTGATACATCCCTCTCATTCCTTCCAGGACATGCCGGATAAATAGAGTGAGAGATTGGGCCGGCCAGAGCAACACACTGACTACGTGAAACAGAAGAAAGACTCACAGTGTTCCTCAGACAAGAAAGAGGACAAATCTCCCCAATAGAAGCACCAATTTAAAAAGAAGAAAGTGCCCGCAATAACAGTTAAACATGCCAGCAACGTTGAGGACGTTATTGAGAAACAAGATGTGGGTAAAGACTCTGCTAGACAGCGCAGCAGAGGTCACACATTGTCACCAGTGTCTGGAAGATCATCTGGATGTGACAGCAACTAATTACTTTCTTGTAGTCAAGACTGCGGATGGGCCTGTCCGCCCACCCGATAGGGTTTATGATTTAAATATCCAAATTGAGGGAGACATAGAGCACACTATTAGTGTAATCTTTTGGAAGATCTTAATTGTGATATACTATAGGCAGAAAAAGACTGGCCACCCGAGTACGCTCGCAAGCTTCCACATGGGGAAGATTTATTTTTGCCTTCTTTCTCAGATTTTGTTCCGGTAGGGTAAAGGAAGCCTATGCTGTTGACTTGGCTTTGGCGTAGGCACACGCTGTCCCGCAACCATGGAGGGTGAGATAAGGATTCCCTCTACCATGTAATACCTATTAGGTCTACATCTCAGCCTGTGCCCCAATATCCTGTTAAACATGAGGCTAAAGCTCCAGTGAGAGAAATCCTCAATCAACTCGAGTACCAGGGAGTAATAGAGCCCTGTGTCTCTATAATGAATAACCTGTTATTCCCCGTTGCAAAACCAGATCATTCATATAGAATAGTCTTAGATTACAGACACTTAAACAACTGCACACGCACAAATGCGATACAAAATGCATACAGTACCGCAATAATAAACAACAGGGTGCATCAGAAATACAAATCAATCTTGGATATTTCTAGTGTGTTTTTCTGCCAAAACATAGCGCATGAAAGTCGAGACCTAAGTGCATTCTTATTTGGCTTACAAAAATGCTTTTGCCATTTGCCATAGGACTATAAGAATATCCCAGGGTTGTTTCTGCCCATGTAACATTATAATTGCATGACATTGATCCTGAGGCGTTGTCCTATGTGGATGACACCTATCTCACAGATGACGACCTCAACATTCATTTTGCCAGGGTTGATCGGATTGTCTTACAGTTCACCGCATTAGGCTGCAAATTCAATTTTAGGAAATAAAAAATAGCCTTTCTCAGTGTCCGGTTTTTGGGATATGAGCTAACAGATGAAGGCAAGGGCATGGCCCTGCACTTTCTAGATAAATACGCTCAGCTTCAACCACCAAATACCATTAAGAAACTGCAGCCATTACTTGGTTTATTTAACTTTGGCAGAACTTACATTCCAGATTATGCACAACGCATAAAACCACTCTATGGTTTAATTTGTCCCGATTTTTCAAGCAAACACTGAACAGCAGAACACACATGCATTCTTAGAGAAATGCAGCATGACATGCTAGAAGCAAAACACACACGTTACAACAAAACAAATTTGGTCAACAGAGTATTTGGTGCCATCGTGTTCACCTTTGTCACCTTTAATGAGGGCGACACGGTGCCCATAGCATACAAATCACATTTGTACTCAAACGAGGAACAATGTTTTACACCCACAGGAACGATTCTGACTGCAGTACAGATGGCTGTCATCAAGGAGAGGCCACTTGCCCAAGAGAAACTCATTATTGTTGTTACTCCGATGCCGGCATTAGAGGCTGTCACCAAAGCAAGCGTTCCTAACACTAAGGGGGGTCATTACAACATTGGCGGTAAAAGCCGCTTACCGCCGTGCAGAAGACTGCCAATACACCGCTGCGGCCGCGGAAATCCGCCACAGCTATTATGACACACATTTCGGAATCCGCCGAAATTCAGACACCCACACAAGTCCGCCACACCAAAGGTCAGTGATAAACTGGCAAAAACAAATCCTCCACCGTCACGCCAACAGAAACACGCCCATGCTATCACGACCCACGAATCCACGCGGCGGTCTTTCAACCGCGGTATTCCATTGGCGCGCTCAAAATACACACACATCTCCAAAACACCGCCACATTGGACAATTCGAAATACACACACCTGATACACATACAAACACCACTCCCACACACCCAAAACAATATAAAACACACACCAACATCACCCACAAACCCCTACGACCAAAACTTATTGACGAAGGCCAGAGAGACAGCACAGCATAGACAACCCCACTACACAGAGGCACACAACACCATCACCCACACAACATCCACGCACAAAACACCACACACCACTACACATCACCACACTCATCACCACATACACCACCCCACACATCACCTACACCACCCCATGGCACGGCAAAGACACCCCAGGTTCTCCGAGGAGGAGCACAGGGTCATGGTGGAGGAAATCGTACGGGTAGAGCCACAGCTATTTGGATCACAGGTGCAGCACACCTCCATAGCTAGGAAGATGGAGCTATGGCGAAGAATAGTCGACAGGGTCAACGCAGTGGGACATCACCCAAGAAATCGGGATGACATCAGGAAGAGGTGGAACGACCTACAGGGGAAGGTGCGTTCCGTGGTCTCCAGGCACAACATCGCGGTACAGCGGACTGGCGGCGGACCCCCACCTCCTCCCCCACAACTAACAACATGGGTGGAGCAGGTCTTGACCATTATGCATTCTGAGGGCCTCGGAGGAGTCGGTGGAGGAATGGACCCTGGTAAGTCAATCTTAACTATCATATCTCCCACCCTTCCTGCATGCTATCACAGACCCCCACCCTCACCCCCTCCCCTATCACTCCACCTCCTCACTAATGTACTAATAACACAAACCACCCATCCCAACACCAAGCCCTGCATGACACAACAAAGCATGGACACCCCTCACTAAAGCATGCCCACTGCACATACCCATAACACCCCCCCAACCATCATCACACAAGCCCCCACACAGGAATGCTAGCACTGGGGTACATGCTCACCCACCCATTGCACACCATGACACACACAGATGCAATAATCATGCTTTTACACCCCTGCAGGACCACTACCCAATGTCACCAGACAGGAGGGTCCAGACATCTCCACCCCACCCACAGAAGAGGCCCACAGTGATGACAGCAGCTCTGGCCAACTGGATCCAGATGACCAGCCCGGACCATCGTGGGCCTCAGGACAGTCGGTTCCCCTCGCACAGGCACAGCACAACACAGACCTTCCACCCTCTGGAAACACCAGCACAGCACCCACCCAGCGGGCCCATACCTCCGTCCCCAGGACACATCAATCAGCTGTGTGTCCACCACTACAGGGAACCCAGGAGAACCCACCACCCCAACAACAAAAGGGACCTGGGGGCAGTGGTAGTGGGCACACGGTCCAGGGGACGGAGGCACAGGAACACAGGGGAACTGGGAGGGCTGCTGTGCGACAGGGGGCGGACAGGCCAAGGGAACCCACTCTCCACGAGGCCCTCTCCTCCATCATGGGAGCATACCACCACTCCCAGGAGACGGTGGCTACGGTCCTGGCCAAGTTTCAGGAGACTCAGCGCCTGCAGGAGGAACAGTATTTGGGGCTCAGAGAGGAACTCAGAACCATCAGCTCCACCCTGGGCACCATCGTAGGGGTGCTGAAGGACATACAGAACACCATGAGGTACACCGTGGCACTCCAAGGGGCCCCTGACACTAGCATGGACGATGAACTGCCCACCACCTCTGCCGGCGCTAGTGGACAGAACGCCCCACCACAGGACCACCACACCAGCACCCCACCCCCTGCAGATGGAGAACCACCCCGCAAGTGGTCCCTGAGATCCAGGAACAGGACAGAGCACGATGGCAAGACCCCCGCCAAGAAATGAGACCACCCTGATTGTCATCCCACTGTCCCACTTTGTAACCCTGTCCATATTGCAACTGCCCCAGCTCCACTTCCTATGCCCATAAGGGCAGTGCACTTGTGAGACTAATAGACTGGACTCTGCCATGGACATTCCTCCACCATCACCCCTCACCATTTTACCACCCCCTCCAATAATTAGCACTTCAATAAACACCCTTGAAGCACAAAACAATATGGAGTCAGTCTGTGATTTAGAAAATGTGTATTAGCTATGACAGTGACAAAATCCGTTCTCAAATGTAATTTCAACATACCTATGTCACACATCATCCATGAAAGATGCAAGCAGATGACACACGTTGGTAACCACACCTGTGAAACCGTAATGGAAATGTACAACTCAGTTACCAAATACTGCTTGAAATTGACAGACAGGATAAAGGTAGAAGTGTGAAAGTACTTGTAGTAGGCAAGAAAGTGTTCTCACCTGTGTGTCACTGGAAATATTGCTGGATGACCTAGTCCCTGTTGTCAATGTCTTCTTCCTCTGCTTCCTCCTCATCACTGTCCACAGGCTCCACAGCTGCCACAACACCGTCATCTGGACCATCCTCCAGCAGAAAAGGCACCTGGCGTCGCAAAGCAAGATTGTGAAGCATACAGCAGGTGATGATGATCTGGCACACCTTCCTTGGTGAATAGAATAGGGAACCACCTGTCATATGGAGGCACCTGAACCTGGCCTTCAGGAGGCCGAAGGTGCGTTCGATCACCCTCCTAGTCCGCCCATGGGCCTCATTGTAGCGTTCCCCTGCTCTGGTCCTGGGATTCCTCACTGGGGTCAGTAGCCATGACAGGTTGGGGTAACCAGAGTCCCCTAATAGCCACACCCGGTGCCTCTGGAGTTGACCCATCACATAAGGGATGCAGCTATTCTGCAGGATGTAGGCATCATGCACAGAGCCAGGGAACATAGCATTTACCTGGGAGATGTACTGGTCTGCCAAACATACCACCTGTTCACTCCTGTGGGGGGGGGGGCAAAGCCACATGGGTCCCATAAATGGCACATATGATGTTGGGGATGTGTCCAAGGACATAGAAGTCACCTTTAACAGTAGCCAAATCCTCCACCTGAGGGAAAACGATGTAGCTCCTCATGTGTTTCAGCAGGGCAGACAACACTCTGGACAACACGTTGGAAAACGTAGGCTGGGACATCCCTGATGCCATGGCCACTGTTGTTTGAAATGACCCACTTGCAAGGAAATGGAGCACTGATAGCACCTGCACTTGAGGGGGGGATCCCTGTGGGATGGCGGATAGCTGACATCAGGTCAGGCTCCAACTGGGTACACAGTTCCTGGATTGTGGCACGGTCAAACCTGTAGGTGATGATTAAATGTCCCTCCTCCATTGTCAACAGGTCCACCAGCGGTTGGTACACCGGAGGATTCCGCCATCTCCTCACATGTCCCAGCTGACGGTGCCTAGGAAGGACAACAGCGACCACAGAGTCAAGCAACTTAGAGGTATGTACCCACAGCTACACAGAACACGAAACATAATCCAAAAAGTTGTCTGTATGTGTGTTGAGTCCAGGCCTAGGTATGTGTGATGCAGTTGAAAATGAAGCCATGTGGGCCCCTGAAATGGCGGCTGCCTGACCTCTAAACTGGGACAATGGGATGTGAGGTAACTGCGCTGGCGTTGTATACCGTCGCGATAGGCGGTCGAAGACCGCTGCGCAATGTTGCATTGGTTAACATTGGACCCTATGGGTCCCAGGAGCCAATGACGAAGTACACCGGCGGTGATGATACGCACCGCCACGGACGTCACCGCCATTTTCTATCTGTTGAATTACTCGATACCTGATCTTCGACAGGAGAGGACCTATACTGCAAGTGCTGCTGTGACCTCGGTCTGGAAGAGACAATGGCTTGTGTGTCTGGGGAAAGGGCCCCTGCCTTCACTGCACAGGAGTTGGAGAAGCTTGTGGACGGGGTCCTCCCCCAGTACACGCTACTCTACGGTCCTCGAGACCAACAGGTGAGTACACAGGTAGCCAGTTGTATGGGCTATGCTTGGATAGAGAGGGCTGGTTGTAAGAAGGAAGAAGGCAGAGTTCTGCGAGCATGAAGGACCGTGAATGCATGTGCCACATGGCAAGGGTAGGGATGTGGGCCACTCGCTTCGACGGTGCAGTTGCTAATGACTTCTCTTCTTCCCCTTGACATTTCATGTAGGTCAGCGCCCACCAGAAGAAGATCGCCAAGGACGTCCGGACCCTGGGGGTGCACCAGAGACGGAGCACCCACTGCCGTAAAAGATGGGAGGACATTCGCCGCTGGAGCAAGAAGACGGCGGAGGCTCAGCTGGGAATGGCCTCCCAACGTGGGAGGGGTGCCCGTCGCACCATGACCCCCCTGATGTTCCGGATCCTGGCGGTGGCCTACCCTGAGTTGGATGGGTGCTTGAGGGCATCACAGCAGACACAAGGGGGTGAGTACACTCTCATGCAGCGGACTTTGCGCGCAGTGAAGGTGTCTGGGTGGGGGAGGAGGGCTGTGGGTTTCCCTAGGCCAGGGCGAGTTCCGTAGGCTATGCCCCTCAGTAAAGCAGGCCATGTGGCACTCCACCTCACCTCTATAGAGTGCCAAGTACAGTTATACATGCCTCTGTGTCATCTATGTGTGCTGATGTCCACCATAGCCATGTAGGCCATATCCCAGGAACTGCATCAGTAGAGCCCAACAGCGCGGCGTAGTGCAGGGGGCTGCTGTGTCTGTATTGTCCGCCAACGGTAGCGGTAAGCCATGCACTCAACCTGTCTTTCTTCTGTCGTCCCCCCACTTTTTGTGCTCTCCCTGTTCTTTTGTGCATCAGCATCATCAGACGGAGGTACAGTGGCACCGGAGCACGAGGGAGCTACATCCCACATGGCCATGGAGGACCACACCACAGACTCTGAATACACCAGTGGGACGGAGGGCGAGGGGAGCTTCACGGCGGTCACAGGATCAGCAACCAGCGACATGGACTCGTCCTCTGATGGGAGCTCCCTTGTGGTGGCGGCAAAATCGGTGCCCCCCACTTCTACAGGTACAGCTGCCACCCCACCTACCAGCACCGCCCTCCCAGCAAACCCTCAGCCTTCGCCCCGTGCCCGCTCACCCAGGAGGGTGGGCATCACCTTCGCCCCAGGCACCTCAGCCCTTGCCCCTGTCACCTCTGCTGCCCTCAGTGAGGAGGCCATTGACCTCCTCAGGTCACTCACTGTTGGGCAGTCTACCATTGTGAATGCAATCCAGGGTGTAGAAAGGGAGTTGCAACACACTAATGCATTCCTGGAGGGCATTCATTCTGGTCAGGCTGCCCATCATCGAACCCTGCAATCTCTGGCCTCAGCACTGATGGCAGCCATTGTCCCTGTCTCTAGCCTCCCCCCTCCAACTTCCTCCACCCCGACCCAATCCCCTGTACCCCAGCCTATCCCAAGCACACCATCAGACCAGCCAGCACACACTTCAACACACAAGGGAAGCTCAGGCAAACATAAGCACCACACATCCCACAGGCACTCACGCAAGCATCACCCACATACAGACACAGCAACATCCACTGCCTCCACTGTGTCCCCCTCCTCATCGTCTCCCTCCCAGTGTCGTCTACACTCTCACCTGCATGCACTACCACTACAGCCACTAGGTCCCGCACCAGCACACCCACCACCACACCCTGCTCACGTGCAGTCACCACCCCCACTACCATTCACACGTCCCCTGTGTCCTCTCCCAGTGTGTCTGTGATGCCCCCTCCCAAAGTACACAAACGCAGGCACACACCCACCCAACAGCCATCCACCTCACGACAGCCTCCAGCGCATGCACCTGCACCCAAATCAACAAAAGTTACACCTCCTACAACCACCTCCTCTTCCTCCACTCCCAGACCCCCTCCAGCTACCCGTCCCAGTGTTCGTAAGAAACTTTTCCTGAGCAACCTTGACCTCTTTCCCACCGCCCCCCCCCTCCAATTCATAGGTCCCGTACTAGCACCTCAGCCAAAAAATCTCCGGTACCAGTGGTGCCTGTTAGAGGTATGTGGAGTGCACCGGGCACCAGGGCAGCCAGTGTGACACGGAGCCACAGCACAGCCAGTCCCCCCCCTTGTGAAGCACCAAAAGTTGGACAGTGCCCGACGGGATAGGGGGAAGACTCCAGCCGCAAAGCCGCTCACAAGGGTCCCGGGGGGGACTGTCCACTCAGCTGTGACTCCTCCCAAGGTGGGGAAGGGACAGAAGACGGCGCCAAAGTTTGGGAAGAGCAGCACGGCGGAGAAGCCCGCCATCATTTCCGCTGCCCAGGAGGCCACTGCCAGCCCCATCGTCAGTGGCCAGGAGGCCACCGCCAGAGTCAGTGCCCAGGAGGGCAGTCCCATTGTCAGTGGCCAGGAGGCCACCGCCAGAGTCAGTGCCCAGGAGGGCCCCGGCAGCCACAGCCCCGCTGGGCAATGAGGGACCGCCATGGCAAACACCACTGCACAGATCAGAGACAGCAAAGTCAAGCACCGCTGAACAGGGCAAAGACCACCATGGCAAACACCGCTGCACAGGTCAGAGACAGCAAAGTCAAGCACCGCTGAACAGGGCAAGCACCGCTGAACAGGGCAAAGACCGCCATGGCAAGCACCGCTGAACAGGTCAGAGACAGCAAAGTCAAGCACCGCTGGACAGGGCAAGCACCGCCAACTCAAGCACCGCTAGCCTATGTGCGGCAGGGGCAGTGACGGAACTGGGACCATCACGGGGAGAGTGATGCACTCTGGGCACCAGTCCCCCTCCAGAACCAGTGGAGAACAACATCCACTACCTCAGTCCTTAACAGGATGAAGCACTCTGGGCACTAGTCTCCCTCTAGAACCAGTGGAGAACAGCATCCACTACCTCAGTCCTTAACAAGATGAAGCACTCTGGGCACCAGTCCCCCTCCAGAACCAGTGGAGACTGTTATCGACTTGAGAGACTGTGGCTTTGCACTCCCCAGGATTGAAGAGTGGGCAACCCACCCACTGTAGAGACTTGAGAGACTGTGGCTTTGCACTCCCCAGGATGGTACAGTGGGCAACCCACCCACTGTAGAGACTTGAGAGACTGTGGCTTTGCACTCCCCAGGATTGAACAGTGGGCAAGCCACCCACTGTAGAGACTTGAGAGACTGTGGCTTTGCACTCCCCAGGATGGTACAGTGGGCAACCCACCCACTGTAGAGACTTGAGAGACTGTGGCTTTGCACTCCCCAGGATATGGCAGTGGGCAACCCACCCACTGTAGAGACTTGAGACACTGTGGCTTTGCACTCCCCAGAATTGAAGAGTGGGCAACCCACCCACTGTAGAGACTTGAGAGACTGTGGCTTTGCACTCCCCAGGATATGGCAGTGGGCAACCCACCCACTGTAGAGACTTGAGAGACTGTGGCTTTGCACTCCCCAGGATATGGCAGTGGGCAACCCACCCACTGTAGAGACTTGAGAGACTGTGGCTTTGCACTCCCCAGGATTGAAGAGTGGGCAACCCACCCACTGTAGAGACTTGAGAGACTGTGGCTTTGCACTCCTCAGGATATGGAAGTGGGCAACCCACCCACTGTAGAGACTTGAGAGACTGTGGCTTTGCACTCCCCAGGATATGGCAGTGGGCAACCCACCCACTGTAGAGACTTGAGAGACTGTGGCTTTGCACTCCCCAGGATTGAACAGTGGGCAACCCACCCACTGTAGAGACTTGAGAGACTGTAGCTTTGCACTCCCCAGGATATGGCAGTGGGCAACCCACCCACTGTAGAGGCTTGAGAGACTATGGCTTTGCACTCCCCAGGATATGGCAGTGGGCAACCCACCCACTGTAGAGACTTGAGAGACTGTGGCTTTGCACTCCCCAGGATACATCAATGGGCATGGAGCCCCCTCGTGGATCTGGCGTCGTGCTGTCATCCAGCTGAGGTGCCCCCCACTTCCCTTCCCCCTGAGGTGCCTGTTGTATTTCTGTCTGATGCCCCAGCAGTGTTCTCTCCGTTTTGCCCAGGTATCGTGTGTGGGCCTCGCCCATGCATTTTGGGCCCAGTGGTCCACGGAAATTGAATGGTGCATTACCTGCACTACTACTCGTGATGTATATTTTGTTGAATGTGTATATATATCTGTATATATTTGGTTACTGTATTTTGATATATTACAATGGTTGCACTAATTTCCTTTTGTCTTTGCATTCTTCCGGGGGGTTTTAGGGTTGTTACTGTTATGTTTGGATATGCATTGGTGTGTGTGTTGTAGTGGGTGAGGGTCGGGGTGGGGGTGTTGTATGTGTGTGTCCCTGACTTTTGCCTCCCCTATGTCGTAGGTGCAGTTCTCACCATTGTCTTCGGCGCCGGCGTTGATGATGATCATACAGGAGCAGGAAGACTATCACAGGGAGTATATGGAGTTCCGGCTCCATGGTGTCCTACTTCCTCGTGGAGTGTGTAGAGGTGAGCGTTTTCCCATTGAAATGGCGGTTTCCGCCGTGTTTTTATCCACGGTGAATCCGCCCTGGAAAAGGTGGCGGATTGGTAGGTTGTGATACTGTGGGCGGTACTTTGTCTTCCGCCTGTCTGTTGGCGGTGACCGCCGCGCTGTTTGTCTGTACCGCCGTGGCGGTCGGAGTGTTAAAGTGTCTGTCTTTGTTTGCGGTTTCTGCCACGGTCATAATTCCCTTTTTTTTCCGCCGGCCTGTTTGCGGTCTTACTGCTGCTTTAACATTGTCCGCCAGGGTTGTAATGACCCCCTAAGTCATTACATCAACGTTGGAGTCAATGGGCAACATCCCTGACTTCCACTGATGTTGATTACATTTTTGGCCCAAAACTTAAAAAACAAGAATTTCTCCAATACGAACAGGAGTAGCCAGCACCTACTAACATCTTGCCACTTGACAGATACCATACTGTCATTTATACTGATGGTTCAGCACAACCAGCTGTAGGTACAAAACATCAATACTCAGCCGCTTGTGCAGCTGTAAGTGGAGTGATGAGGAAAGGTGTATTCCACTCTCAAAATACCTACATGCAGACCCTGTGGGACTGCACAGCACAGTTGGCTGAGCTTAAAGCTCTTATCTTGGCATTGGAAAATATGGATTCAGCTGACATTGATTGTGTGTGATTTGTACTACTGTGTTCAGTGCTACAATGATTATCTCAATTATTGGTGGTCGAACGGGTTCAAAGACTCAAAGGAGAAAACCCTAAAACACAGAACTCTGTGGGGGAGGGTAGCTGATCTAAAGGATAAGCTACCAGATGCTCATGTGGTACATACACTGGACCATCAACGTGTAGACGTACACATTGTAGGAAATACTTTGGCTGATGAAGCTGCCAGATCTGCAGTAGCTACGGCTTCTGTTGCTGCAGTGACTCGTTCTCATACTAGATTGGGTAATGAGATTCAGGCTGCCGTGAAAGCTTCGGCCGACGGCAAGCCTCTTCCAAAAGCATACCCTGCAAAATATTCCTACCATATTAGTGAACAGAATATTGCCTCTTCGACAATTCCTGGGGTGGGAGATCAAGTGATCCCCAACCAAGACCAGAGATTAGATCTCATCAAAGCAGCACATGAGGGTGTTGCATCTGCTCATGCTGGTGCAGTGGCCACAATATCACTTCTACAGAAACGCTTCTGGTGGCTGGGTCTATACAAACAGACAAAGCAATGTGTCCTTTGCTGTGACATTTGCCAGCAAATAAAGGGTTCCAACATCAAACCCCCACTGCAGACATTCCTCTTGGTGTCCAATAGTCCACTGCAGTGTGTGTACCTGGACCATTATGGTCCATTTCAACCTGATGATGCATACAAATACATCTTAGTTGCTGTTGATTCTTGTTCTAGATTACTGTTGGTATGGCCACAGTGGTCAGTTGACACTCAAACTGTTATTAAAGACTTGCTCGTCTTTATCGGTACATATGGAGTTGCAGCATTCAACTCGGACCAGGGCCCTGCTTTTGCCTCCAGAGCATTCAGGGACACCATGAGGACGATGGGTGTTGAACTCCCTTACTCCTCCCCATATCATCCAGAGGGTAATAGTGTTGTGGAGAGGAGGAATCGTGACCTAAAGCAGTTCTTAACAGCAAAAGTATTAGGTTCAGGCCACAGTTGGCTACATCACCTATATGGGGTCCAGAAAGCACTGAATAATCTGCCAAGACGGTCCTTGGGGGGACGCATTCCTTATGAGGTCCTCTTTGGGATACGTATGTATGTCCCAGATCTAGATGGCCCTGGTATGTAGGCAGCAGATACTTCATTTGACATAAATGAACGACTCACTGTCTTACGGGAGCTTCAACAATTTTGTGAAGACAATTCATCTGCCAATGCCGCCACTTTAGAAATAAGGGTTTTACCAACAACATCTACAGGCTGGATTCCTAAGGTTAGGGGATCTGGTTTGTGAGAAGATTGCTGTGAAGAAGGAATTCGGCCCATCTTACAGAGCACCGGTTCCAGTCCAAGGAATTCAAGGCACCAGAACTGTTATTCTACCACTGCTGCCAGGGTCTAAATGGAACAGATTTGTCTCTATTGACTAAATTAAATTGCACCATGGGGCCGATTCTGCACACTTGGGTAGTTCCTGGTCCCCTCTCACTACACAACAGGATATACCTCTTCAGGGGAGAAACAACAATACTTCTGAGTATACCGGCAAGTACAACAATGCTACAAATGCCTCCTCGAGCATGAGGAGGGTAGAGAATGAGCTTCTGCTAATTCCTGTTACCACTTCATTGACAAGAACTGTCCAAGATGTGGCTGTTTTCCACTCCAATGGAACACAAACTGACAACATTGTGTACTATGAACCTCCATGGAAAGTGGATTCGTCCAACAGCTCTGCACTGGCTCCTGTGTTTTTACAGACAGCTTTTGGTTACTTCATTGATGACTCTTCTTCAACTTCATCTGCATCTGCAACTGAGACTCTTTCAAATACATGTACGTTGTGCATATGGCTTAAGAATAATACCATAGTATTATCTGTGGATAAAACTGACATTGAGACTGACATTGCTTACCTTTCTGTTATGAATTGGTTTTGCGACTATTTTCTTTCTCCTGATAAATGGTCATTATATATAAATAAATTGTTATAAATTATATTTGTATAGCGCTTACTACGCCTGACAAGAGGCCGAAGTGCTTTGCATTGAATAGCACGCTACCCAGAGCCTAGTTAGTGTTCAGTCAATTGGTTATTGGGGTTAGCGTTGCATGCTGTGTGAGGGCTTGTTTCATTTGATGTGATTATTAGAGGAGGCTACGTGAGGCACAATTACTAGCTGGAATTAATATTGTTATGGTTTCCAAAGAGCTTTAAGGCAGTTAGGCATGAAACTTGTAGAGTAACTTGCATACAGAAGAGGGAGGCAGAAGCAGAGGTCAATTTAAAAAACATAAGTGATGGAATGTTAGTGTTTCAGGCAGGATTTTAAGGGTTATAACAGGTTGAGCATTTTTGCATTAATGTAAACCTGTTGAAAGAAACAGTTTCATTCAAAGATACTTCTCACAATAAAAAAAGGAAGCACAGTGTAAAAAATAAAAACCTCTTTTTATATACCCACTACACCATAGTTAATACTGTACTGTAAAGTATTGGAATTTATGCAAATTATATGCACCATAAACAATACGTCATCAAAAATGTCTGTAAACATCCCCCACTTAAAAATATAACAAAGCAATTAATATAGACACATTGCAGTAACCGCTAGTATGTTCAGTGCCAGGTTTCTCACCCATTCAATGTCTGGTTTGGGAGGCACCGCCCCCTTCATCCGCCTGATCCTGAAGAGCACCCCCCACAGAACAGACACCATGTCCAGCAGAATGGATGTGTCCGGGGTCACCTTCTCCTTCTAGGATCCATCTTCCTGAACGCTCTGCTGTTGAGCCAGTGGATGAAGTTTAACATCATATCTCTCCTTACATAAGGTCCGAAGAGACATTTCAGCAGTACCAATTCTTGACACTGGGATAAAGTACCATTTGAGATATATATATATATATATATAGGCCTACTGATGTAAGATTTCAATGACTGATGTCATCTGATGTAATTACACCTGGTGTTGTTTCAGATGACTGTGATGTTAAAACAGTTGATTCTATGCTGTCTAAACTGCAGGATTACACTGTATTTGAAAGAGAAGATGTGTATATAAACACAGCGAATTATGGGAAAATGTTCTGTTATCATCATTAGAGACATTACTTTCTGCACTGAGCTAACAGACCTAGACCAGTATCTAATTATACACAATGGGAACATGTGGGGAGCCCCAAAACATATTTAGATGAATTTGCACATTTTTCTGGGCATCACACTGCAAAAGCAGAGTCATATTATTTTAAATTAACACCTTCTAAAATGTGGAACATTTTGCTAACCGACACCAAATTAATCTATTTAGACTCCTTTCTTTCCCGGCGTGCAGCTGAAGGTTATAAATAGTAGAAGAACACTACTGATGTGAAGCAGCTATAGGGAACACAAGATTGGCAAATTCAGGGCAGGGAGGCTTTGTTTAGGGCATGCCTTTTTCCTGTCCAAATTATATTTTTAAATGACAGTTCAACAAACATCCTGTTTAGGGTTAGCAAAAATAAAAGAAATGAAAGTATCCAGTATCCCTTTTCCAGCCAAATTCACCAATTGGCAATCATTCCTAAATGTCACTGAAGAAGAACTAAGACCAATATTTATACTCTGTTTGTGCTGAATTAACATAATTTTTTTACGTTAACTCAGCGCAAACCTAACTCCATATTTATACTTTGACGCTAAACCCGTCTAGTGTAAAACATATGGAGTTAATATAATTTTTGGGATGCATGAAACCACCTTGCGTCAATGAGATGCAAGGTAGGCGTTCCCGTCCAAAAAATTACTCAAAGCCCCTAGCGCCATATTTATCCACCCGGCAAAAATGACGCACAGGTGGGAGGCGGAACCAAAAAATGACGTTAACTCCAATTTGCATCAAATTTTAACGCCTGGGTCACGGCAGGCGTTAAAATGAAGGAAACTCACCACTAAAGGAAAACACACACAAGCAACATCCCAGACCAACAAGACAACATGGAGGTGCTACTGATGCAGCTTGTAAGACAACGCGAAGCACAGGACCAACGGCTGCAACCACCATCACCCCAATGCGGCCTACAAAGGCAACTCAGAAGGCAGGAGAGACTTTTCAGAAACAGGACAACCTTCCTTGGCCTCAGAGATCAGGACATCATTCAGAGCTATCGACTCAACTACCAACCCATACTGCAGCTGCTGCGCCATATAGAGCCACAACTAACAGTTAGCCTGCAGACACCACACAACATACCACCTGTGACCAAGCTGTTAGCTGTCTTGCATATGTTGGCAAGTGGCTCCTTCCAGACAACGGGTGCCCTGGTCACTGGGGTATCACAGCCCTCATTCTCGGCTTTCCTGCCCACGGTGTTAGATGCCATGATCTCCCTGACACCCGCCACATCAGCTTCCCCAACACCCAGCAGAAGTAGTAGGAGATAAAAAAGGGGTTTTATCAAATCTATGGCTTCCTGCATGTGCTAGGTGCAACTGCCTGCACCCATGTCCGGATCATCCCACCTGCAGCAACAGAGCACCTATTCAGGAACAGAAAGCACACGCATTCTATCAATGTGCAGGCCATAGTTGACCACCAGGGACTGTTCCCTAACATCTTGGCCAAGTATCCTGGGAGTGTCCATGACTCCTTCATATTCCGGCTCAGCAGGATCAATGAGCACTTCCAGGATGGACAATATAGCAATGGCCTACTTGCCGGTAAGTCTCCAAACCTAGCAATATACACACAGCACAACAACCTTGTAGGACACACAAGACATACACCACTACATAAACACATGGGCAGGGTGACACTGAGGTCTGACACTGGTAGTCATGTTGTATACCCTGACACAATGGGATACACCCCTGGACACCTGACGGCTGCCATAAACATTAGCTGCCACTCAGGAGCACCAAGGGACCAATGCTAAAGCCCACAGTGACAATGTCATGGCCTGCACTTTAAGTACAACTTGGAAAATGAACTATTTCCAATGACTTGAGGCCACATAGTCAATTGGCCACCCTCCCAAGCAGTATGTAGCGTTGAAGGGGTGTGCAATGTGTGTTGCAGCAGGTCTTACACCATGAGACACATAGCATGATGATGGTGACTCAGATGTAGGCGTCACGGAAATACTGAGGCAGTGCCAACATCAAACACCACTCCAGGGGTGCCGTTTGCAGGTTGCAATAAGGAAGTGGATTGTGCTATGAACATATATGAATGTGTCACCAATGTATACTGCTGCATACACTGAAAGAGCCAATTGTCCATCAAAACAGCATACGTATAGGGAGGTGGCCCTTGCTGCACAGATACATCCACCTTCACAAGGCAGTTAGCCAGATTCCCTGGTGCAAGGTTGGTAGTGTAGGTGCACGGCTGCACATGAGAAAGTGGCACAGGGAACAACAAAGGGTTGCCTAGAAAAACTTACACATGGGACAATAATGCATTGTCAAAACTTTACAGTTCAGTGCTGCCAATTTTTGAGATGTGTTGTGCATTGTCACCTACCCAATTCAATGGGCCTCAGTGTCACATTTCATCTGCAATGACACATGTCTAAATGGTTGGGATGTCCAGAACATGTAGTGCGACCATGTTACCACCACATCTGAAGCCATTGTGTGTGTGGATGTAGCATGTCCCCTCTAGGTGCCTGGACATCACAGGAGGCAGCCTCCTATATGCTCCACACATTATTTGTAAAATTATACTGACCTGTGCTATCCTGCCCAACATTTGTGTGAGGATGAACATCCCATTATATGAGCCGGACCAAGAAGTGCCTGAGCAGGAGGAGGAGGATGGTGGCAGGGAAAATGAGGGGGAACAGCAGAACACAGCTGCTGGAATGCGCTGCAGACAGCAAATCTTACACAACTTTTTCACTTTATAGTCACTCTATGCACCTTGTAAATATTTGTAAATAAACACCTTACTTAGGGCCAGATGTAGTCCTTCCGACTCGCAAATTGCAACTCGCAAACTGGTATGCAGAAAGGTGTCTCAGACACCTTCTGCGACTCGCTATGGGGTTGCAAAGACCCATCTCATGAATATTTATGAGGTGGGTCGCAGTTTGCGACCCCATAGCGAGTCTAGGCACTCACAGGGATGGTGGCCTGCTGGAGACAGCAGACCACCATGTCCGTGACTGCTTTTAAATAAAGCATTTTTTTTTCTTTTTGCAGCCCGTTTTCCTTAAAGGAAAACGAGCTGCAAAAAGAATAAATACCGAAACCTTTTTGTTTCGTTTTTTTTCAGAGTAGGCTCTGAAAAAATATTTTTTGGGCATTCACAAAGGGGAACCTTTTGCGAATGTGTTACCATCCACTTCAAGTGGATGGTAACTGCGAGTTGGTTTGCGACCGCTTTCGCGGTCCCAAAGCAACTCTGCATCGCAATGTGGTCGCAAATAGGAAGGGAACACCCCTTCCTATTTGCGAGTCGGAATCACATTTTGCGAGTCGGTACCGACTCGCAAAATGTGACTCTGCATCGCGGAAGGCCTTTTGCGCCTCGCAAATTGCATTTTTCGCCGTTTGTGAGGCGCAAAAGGCTTCCTACATCTGCCCCTTAATCACACAATCCTGCTCTGGTGTCTTCATTCTCCATCACATGTACCTTAGGAATGTGAGTATTACCTCAGGGAGCATGTCACACATAGCAATCTGAAAACCTCTGTAGCAACATCACATGTGATGCGTATGATTGTATTGCTACCATCACACACATCACAAATAGACTCATCACTTGAATGTCACAACTGAAGGATACAATCTATGGACCATGACATATGAGTTACATCCACGTTGCCAACTTTACAACTGTAGCTCATAACACACAACTATAAAATCTCCAAAAATGAGGTAAACAAGGGCCCCACACATGAGGCAGTGGATGTAAAATTTCAGAAGGACAGGAATGTATGAACAGACCACTGATATTCCTAAGTGTGAGACTTGCAATGGCTGCAAGGAGCTTGTGTGATAAGGGGGGACATCATTGGTGACAATGGATAGTATGATTGGCCAAGGTATGACAAGCAATGGTAAAAACACTTGCCCTGCGCAGTACATCCCTGGAAATCAGTCCTGCCACTGCCATGGGGCCCAATCCTGACACAGGGTACACATGCCCACACACTTAGACTGGACACTTCTGTGGAATGCACATCAGAAATAAACAAATGCAGCTAGGACAGCAGGTCCACCCAAACAACACAGTAAACATTGCTAATTGTAACGAGTTCAAACTGACTTATGTGTTTAAAACATGATATGGGTAGAATTTAGGGAAGGTGTGTCAAACACAGTACGTACCAGATATGTACACATGTTAGACATATGTGTAGTCTACACGCAAGTCACAATGAACTCATGACCTACATTTGGAGACAGTTGAGGGGTAAGATATCCTACACTCATCAACCATCATCAACAATGCTTGAGTTGTGTATGTCATCTTAAATGTAATGCTGTGTAAGTCAAACAACTACACACATCAGATGAGTCTACACAATTCACAAACACATACCATGACTGTTGTAGATCACTGACTGCCATAAAATGTAGATACACATTAGTCACACATGCATACATACTCATGACGTCCAAAGTTTAGCATGCCATTCATTCAGAAACACACACATCGGTGTAACAGACCATACACACCCAAATCACAAAGTTGCACGGTCTGCCACATGTGGCCATACACAATATTACACACTGCTGCCCATCCCATCCCATTTGCATGTTGATACATGGTGAATGGAACAAAATCACGCAATCACAAAGAGAGTCCTAAATCTTGACGCAAATGCATCGAAAACATCCGCAAACGCAAAATATTAGAACCATGGGCCCTTAGCATGACTTCCAGCCTCACACTTTTCTCATGCGGATATCCCGTGAAAATCGAAGCATACAGGTAATGCGTCATATTTTGAGGACACATGTAGGTAATGCATCAGAAATAGTCATGCAAATATCTTATGTGTCAAAAAAATATACACGCATAATGGAAAACATGACGGAAGGGGACAGGAAGTGATGTAATAGGAAATCATGTTTACAGGCATGGTACAGTGGGTGTACATTCACTTTCACTTTACACTCTGAGCATCTTTCAACTGTGTGGCTGTGTCCTGGCTGTGGTGGTTTGTTTTTGGCGATTTTTGTATCTTGTGGTGTCTCTCTTGTTGTGTCTGGTGTGAACTGTTACTGTTGTACCAGTGCCTGTGATTTTGTGTAGTTTTTCTGTATTTCTCTTTGTACTTGTACTGTGGGGTGTCTGTCCCGGTATTAGATTAGTTGGGTTAGTTGGGGTTAATGAGTATGGGCTGTAAGTTTACTTTTTTGTCAAATTTTCTTTGGCAATTTACTTTGTTACATTGTGCATGAGGGACATGTCAGGAAGGACGCGGCTAACACGGATGGGGAGGAGGAGCTCGGAGGCTTCGTGTGGCTGGTGGGCCACTTCTTCCCAATGATGCTTCAGATAGGGGGGCAGAGTGATACAGGGGTATGAGACGGAGGTGAGGGGGCTTCGGTGGGGCAAGGTGCTCCACCACCGGAGGAGGGTGTACCGGAGCAGCCGTAACAAGCACCAGCTGAAGCATCGCTGGGCTGATCTGGTGGCCAGAGAGCAGAATCTGCTAGACCATCTGGGTGTGGTAATCGGTGGCCCTGTTGGTGAGTATCCCATTGACATACGTTTACTGTAGAACCCTCCTGAGTAACAGTAGCAGATGTGTTGGCGTGTTGTATGCAACGCTTGTGGACAGGTTGAATGCAACCAGTACCAAGTGTATCAGTCCCAAATACTGAAATGAAGTTCACATGTCTATACATTTTAACAATGCAGGTCAGAGGTTTGTTGAGTCGTGTACGACTATCACTTAGTCACACATTTCAGGGGTCATGGCAAAACCTGTGTTCCAGCATTGTGTCAATGATGATAAGGCAAGATACTGGCAGCATACCATATTTCACTGGATTCTGAAAGCAAAGTGGGCAATCCATGTATAGCGCTACACTGTCATCATCACACACACATGATCCCTGCCATTATGTTGTCAAAGGGGCATAACCGCCTTAGGGGACACTGGCAATGGGACATTTGTTACCAACGTAGAACTGTGCCACAATAGTCGTGGATCTCTGAACGCATAATAATTGCAGACTAAAAATTGAGCCCCATGTCCATCAAACAGTTACTCTGTGTGCCTTGAAGAACAAGCCACAATACTTGAGTCACTTGTTTTTCAGTGCACCAGGGTAGCACCATGGCTTTGTCACCCAAATCCAACTAACGCCATGGAGTACCATCTTTTATGGATTTCCCACATATGGTTGTTGTAGGGTATAGCACTACATGAGTTTTAGGCCCAGTGCATGTGTGTAGATGTGTGGCTCTCAATCACCAGTGTGTTGTGTCAATGTGAGTTTGCAGTGGTGTGTCTGTTGCACAGTCTTCAAGTAGGATCACTAGCTCACTCCTCTAAAATGTTACACACTGTGATATGTGTCCACTCGTAGTGACAGTGATATGACACTGAGCATGTTTCTCCATCCATGTCTTACAGGCGGACCTGCCCCCTACACCATTGGAGAAGTGGCAAGATTTCAGGACCCAGATGTATCCTTAAGTGTGATGATGTATGTCCTGTCTAGTGATTGTGGCTGTTGTGTGAGTGAGTCTTGTGTGTTGGACTCAATGCTAGATATGATGAGCTGGCACATGATAAGATATCAAAGTAGGCTGGATGGTGACACTGTGTCCCATGCAAGGGTTCCCCATTCATGAGCAGAGAGTCATATATTGGGAGCCTCATGCTGCGCAATTGGCAGCAGCATGTGAACAAGGTGATGACTAGCCACATGTAGGCCCATATGTGACTTGGAAGTGCACCACTGTCAGTATATTGGCACTGGGTCATACCGTCATTCTCACAACACAGTGATGCACCAGTTTTCTGCACAAATTGGTGCATTCCTGAATTGTGATGTACATGTGGGACCGGGTGGGCAACTGTCCCCCAGCATGGAGCCCCGTAAGGTGTACTCCATTTACGTGCCACTTATGTGGTATGTAATAGGCGTGCATGCAGGTCAAGGCCAGACATGTGCTGACATGGATATGGGTGTTAAGGGAATAGTGTTGGCAGATCAGGTGTTAATGGGTGTCCACACTTGGACACATGAATGTAGATGTGAATGACCTATGGATACCTGCTTCCTAGTTGGCAGCCCTCCTCACATGTGGTCTATTCCCTAACTCCTTTTATAAGTGGACATGCCTTAGTGGTTGACCTTGACAGTTGGGATGATGGATTGCATGGCCATCCCCCCTGAGGCACAGGGGTAGGGGGAACAACATATTTGTAGGTAAATGTGATGGTCACAGTGTAGATGATAGTCATCTCAATCAGGCTTGCATGTGTCCCAATCAACACTGACCCCTTATGACTACCAACTGCATACCATACTCCCAATAACATCTACTAGTTACTGGTGATGTGTGGTTTAAAGTTGACTCGGATGATGACGATTAGTAGCCCTGGCCCATGTGAAGTTGTTGCTGCCTTTGCATTGTGACACATTGCACTAAATCAATGCACAGATAAGTTGTTTTAGTTCTAAATCTTGCTGTGCATCGCTTTGGTGTCAATGAAATGATGGGTAGGCAGGGTTGCTGTTACATTCGTCAGGGACATTGTATTATCCGGAATGTGATTTAGAGTGCATGTGCAAATCGAGGTAGAGTGTTAGTGTATTATCTGTACATATATCACACAATGCTGACACTGATGGTTGCCTGTCTTAATTTAACAGCTGCCAACATGGACAGTGAGGAACTCAGGGCGATCCAGAAGAGGGCAGTGCACTATTGCGACATATTGGCAGTGGACTCTGGGTACCGCAGGATGGCACGCCGCTATCGTAAGGAAAGAGCCACAGGGGAACGGTGGGCATTCAGCCAGGTGGGACCCACACTGCCCTCACAGAATGGGCCAAGCACCACCTCAGTACTGGGAGGCCACAGGCCGCCACCGTCACTTCTGCCCCACTTGCAACACCCTCTACATCGGTACCACATCCCACCATGCCTGCTGCCATGGACATGTCGGCCATTCAGGACCTACAGAGGGGTATGAAACTAGTCCTCAAGAAGCTGGACAGCCAAGGAGGTGGACTGGAACTCCAAGAGAATGAAGGTCATCTAGAGGACACTCAAGAGGGCCAACCTATGAACAGATGCCTCCCATTCATCTCCAGTTCAGTCCCCTCCCTCCTCATTCATTTTCATATTTTCTAGTGGATTTTAGGGGGTTAGTGATAGGTTAGATTAGGTTAGTTGTTTAGATAGGGTAAGTAGGTTTGGGGGTGGGTTTTCAAATTATAACATGTTAGTTTGTGGGTGGGTGGGTTGTGGGTAATGTTGCTAAATTTATGTGTTTAAAAAATAAAAAAAAACAAAAATTAAAAATATAAAAACTATACATAAAATATATATTTGTTTAGGATTAGGTAGTATGGGGCATATTTATACTCCGTCTGGGCCGAATGTGCGTCTAATATTTTGACGCACATTCGGCGCAAACCGTGCACCATATTTAAACTTTGATGCCCGAGCCCGCGGACATCAAAATCCTGCCGTGTGCATCATTGTCTGAATGCGGGAAACCGCCTTGCGTTAATTGTATTCGTTCCCGTCCAAAAAATGACACAAACACCAGTGCGCCTTATTTATGCTACCGCGCAAAAATCCTGCACGGCCGGGAGGCGGAGTCGGCAAATGACGCACAGCGCGATTTGCGTCAAAAATTAACGTCTGGGTCAGGGCAGGCGTTAAAATGGGGCAAACACACCTGTATTTAATGAAACCACACAGAAGCAACAGCAGAGCTCCAAAAGGAAGACATGGAGGTGTTTTTCATCCAGCGTGCGCGCAGATGCAGAGCACAGGAACAACAACAGCAGCTTCCACAACACCAGCAGGGACCCCAAAGGCAACGCAGAAGGCAGGAGAGGATATTCCGCACCAGGACAACCCTTCATGGCCTCAGGGAACATGACATCATCCAGAGGTACAGGTTGAACTGGCAAGCCATTCAGCAGCTGCTGCGCAACATTGAGCCACAGTTGGTACCCAGCTTGCAGACACCCCGCACCATCCCACCAGAAACCAAGCCGCTAGTTGTACTAGACATGTTGGCAAGTGGCTACTTTCAAACCACTGGCGCCCTGGTTGCTGGGATCTCACAGCCATCATTCTCCCCCTTCCTGCCCAAGGTACTGGATGCCATCATCACACTCACACCCCGCCACATCTGCTTTCCAAACACACAGCAGAAGCAGCAGGAGACCAAACAGGGGTTTTACCTCATTAATGGATTTCCACACGTCCTTGGTGCCATTGACTGCACACATGTACGCCTTGTGCCACCTGCTGCAACTGAACATCTATGGCGCAACAGGAAGCAAACACACTCCATCAATGTGCAGGCCATTGTGGATCACCAGGGATTGATCAGCAACATCGTGGCAAAGTATCCTGGGAGTGTACATGATTCATTCATCTTCCGTCACTGTACCATCAATCAACACTTCCAGGATGGACGATATGGAAATGGACTACTTGTTGGTAAGTACAGAAACCTACTTATATACACACTGCACAGCAACCCTCTAGGACAAACAACACATACACCACAACAGCGACATGTGAACAGGAACACACTGATGTTGTGACACCGCTAGGCATGTTTGATATCCTCACCCAATGGGAGACACACCTAGGGACAAAGTACCGCTCCAAATAAAAACTGATGCCACTCCACAGACACAAGGGCAAAATGTAAAACAACACAATGACAAACACATAGTGCCAACTGGCATTACATCTGTGAAGATAAAACTCCAATAACACATCAATAACACCCAAACAAATACCCTTCCAGCTAATACGTACTGTGTAAGGGGTGTGGAATGTAATTTGCTGCAGGTCAAACACTGTGACTCACATAGCATTATGGTGACTACAATAAAGGTCACATGCAATCATTGAGGCCATTCCAATATCTCACATCACTCCTGCTCTCACATTGCCCACTACCAAGAGGCAAGTGGACTGTGCGAAGAACACATCTTGATGGCACTATATGGAAGGTGCACATTCCTATACATACGCATTGTGACAAATTAACACACACACAACAAATGTACTGCCATACGGACCTTCTGAAACTCAAAACGACAACCTCACAACCAAGTTAGCCAGCTGAACTAGACCATGTGCAGTAGTCTAGGTAGATGTTACAGCCTGAGTCAACTTGCCAAGGGCAGAGAAATAGGTCTGCAGTGAACTTGTCACACATGTGAAATTAGCGTACAGTCAAATGTTAAGACGTCAGTGATCATAACGTATGGAGAAGTTTGGCTAATTGTCACCTCGCAAAATGTAAGCGTCTCACTGATGGTTAAATTAATCTATTGCATATGTCAAAATGTATGGGATATCCAGGGTACATAGACGCAAACATGTTACCACCACTGTCGAATTGATTCTGTGCCTGGAACTATCATCTCACCCCCATTTAAGACACAGGGACATCTGTATCACAAGTCACAATGCTAGGGAGTACACACTGTACTGCAACTCTCAAAATATACTGCTGACAACCGGTCGGCAGCCAAACACTTGTTCAGCCAAGGAAACAACCCAATGCTGATGGTACATCCTAGAAGCCTGGGAATCGACACAATAACACAAAAACAAATGAGTCACAGACAACACAAGAGAACTACTGCCATGCAAGGTGATAGTAATGGGGCAAGCTACATCAACATGATCTCAATCATTTTCTCTTTCAGCTGATCAGGGGTATGGGATCCAGCCATGGATTATGACCCCATTTGGCAACCCAAGCACTGCAGCAGAGCGTGCCTACAATGAGGCACATAGGAGGACATGCACCATAGTCGAGAGGACCTTTGGCATCCTGAAGTCGAGATTCAGGTGCCTCAACATCACTGGAGGCAGCCTCATACACTCACCAGAAATGGTCTGCAAGATCATTTTAACCTGTGCCATCCTGCACAACATTTGTGTACGAAGGAACATTCCCCTATGAGAACCAGAGCCACAAATTCCTGAAGAGGAGGATGCTGGCCATCAACATGAGGGGGACCAACCAAACACAGCTGCAGGATTGCGTAGGCGCCAACATATTGTCAACAATTTCTTTTGAATCAACTCACCATCACCACTTTATTAACATATGTAAATAAACACCTATAATAATCACCATATCATGGTCTGGGTAATCATTTTTGCTCACCTTTATCTCTAACTATCAGAATAAGAGTGTAGCCTCATGGAGCATTGCTGATATACCAATCAGGACACAGAAATTCCCAAAGCAATTGTGATGCACATTATTCAACAGTCACATTCACACATCCTGTAAATGACATATATTCTGTACATTTCACCTTTGAAGGGCAATAGCAGAGGGCCACACCTATTTCACACACATGTTGGCAACATGATTCTTTGCAGCATATGGCACACAACTAAGACACCATCAGTCAATGATGGAACAAAAAGAATCATACATGAGTCAGTGGATGTGCAATTGCAACAGAAACATTAATGTCTGGCCACACCCTTGACAGCAGTAACTGTTACATCACCTATCTTTGCAAGGACCATGTGTGACTAGAATTCCATATAAGCAGAACATAGATAGCACAAGTGCCACACCTATGACAAGCATTGCGCATATGACATTCCATGTACATGTCAGCCCATGTCCTTAGTCCTGACACACCCATGTTCCCGGTCTCACCCCACCCATCTTAAGAGGTCCCTGGAATGGTAATATGTATACCCAGATATTCCCTCCTCTAAACACACAGACTAACAATATTAATCCAGTGTGCTTCACCCTTTAGTATGGTATGCCATAGTCATTGTACATCTGTCTGCATGGATGTCAGGTTAAATAATGCACTGGCTTGTAGTCTCTAAGCTCTGTTATCACCTGTAGATTGCTTCCCATGTGAAAGGTACTGTTGGCCATTCGAACTTGAATCTCACCTACAGGACTTGTGAGAGACTGATGCAGCACACACCTGTGAGCACCTCCATGCAGACCAGCCATTTGAACATGCACTGCCCTTGCAGATGCTTGGAACAGCATAGAAGCTGCCATTTTATCGATTACACTGTTATGCATTGCCATAAAAATCAGCTGTGTAACACAGCCCTTGGGTTAATGGGTCACCTTCGAAAACTCAGGACAAACACAGTTTTCCATGTCAACTCTCTTGTTCTTCCTCCGACCAGTCTCAGTCAGACCACTAAGTATGTACCTTGTGAAATTGCTGGTTCCTGATTGACCCTGCATCCTGTTAGCCTGACTGGCACCTGTCTGTGCGTTACCCTGAAGGTTCCTTGTGGCTAAATATGTATCATAGTTGCTTTCCCAACCCTCACATTCCTCCGGGGGTATTTTGTCAGTTGGTTCTTCAATGCATACTCAAATACGTTGTATAGCATAATTTGCTTATTTATCGTACCATAGTTGGGAACTTGTCTCCAAATACCAAAATCATGGCCTATCCCTTGTCTGGGTCTCATGTATGCATGAGGGACAAATTGTGACAGTGTACCATGGCAGTATGCAGGGATTAAGTATGGTGCCTCCAGCAGAACCAGCAATGTCAGATGATGTGCATGAAAAGTCCACACATGTTAGGACCCTGACAGTTCACACGCTGATTCACATTGCTCACAACATATTGATGGGCCGTGCGTGGTGAATAGCTGCAAGATTAATCAGCACAGAGGCTTTGATGTTCCCAGATGCAGTGGGAATTTTAGAGGCCAACCTGTGTACAAATGTTGTAATGACACCTGCCGGAACATGACACCTGAGACATTATCTCACTCAGCACACCAAGGTTGCCCTGTTGACAGTCTCATAACACATCTGCAGTGACATGGTAGGACCATCCCCATGTGGGTTCTCAAATCCTCATTGGCTTTACTTCCACTGATCTCCCAAGGATACTCAGTAGATTCAGGAATAGCCGCCGCAGACTCATGACTAGACCTGGACGTAACTGTGACAACATAGACCCCTAAAAATATACAGGATTAACATTGGCCCACACACATGAACCAGACACCTCTGTGCAATTGATCACTGGAAATATGTGGCCACGTGCTGCTTGGTCTGCTGGTCCTCCACTGCCAGAGGAGAGTTGTAGCTCTGTTATATGACCTCAACTGTGGCGTGACTTTACAAATGTGGTTTATCTTTGGCTCTCCGTGTCAAAAACACGGTACCCACTTAGTATGTGCATGTGCCTGACTCATGGTGGGTTCACCAACAAGTACCTAGGAAGCATTATCCAAAATTCCAGGACATGTGAGGGCCACGTTTTGGACCATTGACATGAACAACCATCTGCTATCTATCTGGTGCATGTTTTGTCATTTGTGGTGTTTATGTTACCCAAAAACTAGAAAATGCACACAGTAGTTGTTGCTACATGTATGACTAACACATGTCCTCTCTCATTTCCACACTGACTTGCATCTGAGGGTTGGACACATTGACTCTACATGAATACAAGCTTATTTGCAATAATGCATCAACAACAATATTAGTAGCCAATGCACACGCATTGAGCCATAGGCATTGAGGTATTGTACTTATGTGCTTCACCTTGCTATCCTCTCCTGACGCCAAACATGCCCAATTTGTGCAATACATATATGTAGGTCACATGTTTGGCCATCTATTGCATCAGTCAAGAGTGAAAATCCTGTACATGAAGTAGCGGATCAAGGTCCGCAGTAGTATGATGTGTCACATGTGCCCATACACCGTCATGCCCAAAGTGGGTGCAATCAGCCTATCTCAGTATTGTCACAACTGTAATATAACATTAAATTAAAAGTACCCAAACCCAGTTAATGCCTGAAAGTTTGCCGCATACGCGTCAAAAAATGACGCACATGTGTCTAAAAATGATGCTTATGGACGAAAAACGACGCATAATGGCCTGAAAGAACCAGACTTGAGCGGTATCTTCCACACTGTACCTCCGAAAATTGGTTAAGTTTAAAACTATTTAGAAACATATGGGTGCGGGCTCAAATCTACTCCTGTGCGTCGATAAAATGATGCGCAGACTGTGTGCGTCAAAATATTTTGATGCATGACATTAAAAACGCCCGCCATTTTATGCAGGAAGTGATGTGATAGGATATCCTGTTTACAGAATAGGTACAGTGGGTGTACTTTCACTTTGCAGTCTGTGATATTTCCTGACTGTATGGCTGTGTCTCAATTTGTCTCTGTGTATTTAGTGAATTAGTCTCCTGTGTGGTCTTTTTATTGTCTTTTTGTGATTAAAAACTTGTAGTATCCTGTCTGAGTGTGTTTTGTGGTCATTTGTGTTGTAAACTATTGTCTTTGTTTGGTTGGGAGTCTGTTGTGGGTAGTGTTAGTTTGGGTATAGTTGGGCAGTGTTAGTAGTTTATTTGAATTTTCCTGTCCTAATTTCCCCCTATTCTCCTTTGTTCCCCTTTATCCCCTATTTCTCTTTTTGTACAAATATGTTGGGTAGGCCTCGTCTTGGCAGGATGGGAGAGGAGGAGCTGGGTGGGTTCATTTGGCTGGAGTGCCATTTCCTACCCCTAATGATTGAGGCAGGTGGGCGTGTGATACAGTGGTATCACACTGAGGCACGGAGGCTCCGGTGGGCAAAGGTGTTGCATCATCTGCAAAGGATTTATAATACACCCAGAAACGACCACCAGCTGAAGCACCACTGGGCTGACCTTGTCTCCAGGGAGCAAGATCTGATGGACCACCTGGGGATTGTGAATGGTGGCCCTGTTGGTGAGTACAAATCATGTTAATGTGCATGTTTAAATGCTCTGTAGTGACCTCAGCTGGTTTTTACAATATCTGCCGGCAATGTTGTTGAGTGTATGGAATGCTACTGAAACATACAGGGTCATATTTCTACTTTGTTAAGGACCACAATTGCTAGCTGTTAGGAAGCAAGAACTCCGCAAACTTACTGAATACATTTGCATTATGTAAGTTAGTGCAGCCTTTGTGTCAAACAGCAACACAAATCAGGAGCCAATGATGTATAGATATAGGCAACAGTTGCCTGTGAGGTATAGAATTTTCCAACTCATTACCGTCATTTGTTGACGCAACAGCTAGACTGACTTTCTAAACACAACATGAGGCTGAAAATTTGTGCAGGCTTCACGTCAATTGATGATAGCAATGTGGTGCTAACATATGTCTCGTGTGTTTGGTGAGTGTGTAAGGAAACCGATCATGGAAATTCCAAAAATCTTAGGGATTATTGTACCCCTCCTTCATTTTGGATACATGTCTGATCTGGATTTGGACAGATAGGTAACAAGTTCTAGCTGCGCTCAGCTAACATCTTAGACTGGTATTTGGAGTTTTTAGTGCCACATTTCAATTAGGGATGGCTGGCCAAAGGTATGCACATGGGTTCATATCTCTATGGGTAGTGCAACTCATCATAGCTGTGCCACATCAAATGAAGAAACTGTAACAAAATGAGGGCTAACAACTGTCCCTGGCCCTCTGTTCATTGTACCTGTGTGTCATAAATTTGTCATAGTCACAATGGCTGGTTGACTGGTAATGCATGGCTTTGGATGTCTCTCATGGATACACATTATGAGACGAATACACTCCATGATTTTGTCTGCTCACTAATGAAGGAGCATGTTTGCCACCACATGATAGTTAGGGCCACTGCATGTGTGCAGATATGTGTGTATCACTCACTGGAGTCCCTGGGTCTGTGCATGTTTGCCATGGTATGTAAGATGCAGTATCATGTCTGAGAGGCTTTACTTTCTGATGTAATCTTACACATAGTATTTGACTTTGGAATTGTTGTACAGTGCACAGACATTGAGCATATTTCTCCCTTCCATGCCTTACAGGTGGACCGGCACCCTACACTGTTGGCGAGGTGGCTCGATTCGAGGACCCAGACAACTCCAGTAAGTGTTGATATGTCTGTTATGTGTTGTGTTTGCTGGTGATGTGTGATGGACTCCTGTGTGTTGGACACATAGCAAGGTGTGATGCGCTGGCCAATCATTTGTTTTGTTCAATGAGTGGAATATCATTTTATCACCATCTTTGAGTTGGCCCATCCTTATCGTATTGTAATATTTTGGTATTCTAGGTCAGTCCTGTAGGCACGGCAAAGTGAATAGGGATGAGTCATTTGGATAAAACTTGATTCAGAAAAAGTTGCACTGGACCATATTAGTGAATTAGTCAGCCAGTCAGACACGAATTCTCCCAGAATAGAGATGCCAAATGCTTACCCACAGACTTCAGCTTCCCTATTCACTAACGCACTTATTGAACTGTAGGTTAAACTTCCTAGAAGCATGTAGCTCCACATGTAGTGTTACGAATTTGGGGCACTTGAGTGCAATGGCTTAAGTGTGCATGCAACTGATGGCCAGAGGTGTTCTTGCATCTCTCTGTTTGTTGTAAGTCATGGCTTACTGGTAGTAAATGATGTGGATAATGGTCTGCATTTCCAAACATGAGTGTCGATGGGTTTGGTCAAGGGTTAGCTGTCTCCTATTTGGAGATCCTCCTTACCTATGGTGTGTGTGTGCTGGGCCAAACCCATGTCCAGCTTTCCTAAGCTTCCTGGGTGTCCTTGTTGTTAGAAATTATTAGTTGATAGTGCACCCCCCCCCCCTCAGACACAGGCATAGGGTTGTGAATAGTGTACCTAGGACTGATGATACAAGTGTGGTACACAGACATGTAAATCAGTGAATCACTTGTCTGAACCTAGTATACACACTCATGTTTAGCACATGCTTACTATACTGGCAAGTCCATTTACAACTCGCAGATCATGTGGCCCTAGATTTCCATCCGGTACAATGGCATTTGTAGCTCTGGCAGTGGTGGAGGATGTGCAGCATGATTGTTAGCTGACAACTGGCAGAACTATGATGCCAAAATCATGCCAGTTGTTACCCATCTTGTAGGGTTTGGATGTGCTATGTGTGATAGGACCTTTGTAGGCTGGCTTGCCATGTACTTCCTCAGGGACAATCAATGATCTGTATGATGATATGAGCTGTTACAAGTACAATAGATGTATTGTCTGATTTCCTTCTTGTGCCATTTCACACAATGCAGTACCTAATGATAGCTTTTCTATTCGTCTTAACAGCTGCAAATATGACTCCCATCCTGGTCAGGGAGTTTCAACGGCGGGCAATGAGATACCGCCACATCCTTGATGTCAAGTCTGTGTACCGCAAAATGGCCCGCAGATATCGCCATCTTTGCCTACCACAACCACCACCACCACTACCACCCAGGTGGCACCACCAGCAGCTGGGACCAGGACCATCCACAGCAACTGCTCCTGGACCAAGCACCACACCACCTGCAGGGCAGCCTACAGCCATTGACACAACACGGGCCCATACTTCCTCGGCTGGCACCCAGACCACCCCTGCTGCAGCCTTTGACCCTGCTGCTTTTTCACAAATGCAACGGAAATTGGACTGTGTCCGTAGAAAGATGAGCAGACTGCGGCAGGAGGTGTGACAGATCAACCGGCAGGTGCGTTCCATCAAGAAGACCCTCCGGAGGGCCAACCTATAGACATGGAGACTGACATGATTCCCTCCCCTCCTTCCTCTTTCCTCGTTCTTATACTTTGTGGGTTTAGGGGGCTTAGTGTGAGGTTAGTATAGGTTGTTAGTATAGGTTGTTAGTTTAGTTAGTGTTAGTGGGTGGGGGTTACTGAGTATTTCTACTGTTTATTTTTATGTGTGTCGGGCAATGTTGGGGTTCTTGTGTTTAAAAAAAATATATATATAGATATATATATACATATATATATATATATTTGTTTAGTATAGGATAGTATGCGTTTAGGTTAGTATCTGTTGTCCTCCATGTGTCCCGTCTCATAAGGGGGGTGGGAGGTTGATGTTTAGAACGTTTTGTTAAATGTGATAAGTAAGTTTAGCTTAGGTTAGTTAGAGACAGTTGTGGGTAATGAGTAGTTAGAGTAGATTAGGGTAGGTAAGGTCTTTCCCCGAGTTTTCACTTCTGTTTTTACTGTTTAATAAATATCTAGGTAACCCTTTACAGTATGTGTCACATGCTTGTAGATCAGGGCCTTGGCATGAGTGTACAGTGTCTCTTTTGTATTAGATTTTGTGTCCTATGCTGCAAACAAATCCCAACTGAGCTGTAACATTGGCAGCTACCCCAAAGCTACTTAGCTATGATTTGGCCATTCATTGCAACCACGATTCACAGTTACTATGGATCCCAAAGTGTTTTTTTTCCTTGATGTATGTTTTCAATGTCACATACTGTGCTTCCAGATTTAGTATTGGGGACACTGTGTTATGTCGACTGCAGTCTGATGTCCAAGGAAATCCTTATAAGGTGAGTGGTAGTAAGCTGTCTTGTAGTATAGTGTACATAACTCACATAGATCATTTGTTACACTGTTCAGCATTATTACTTATTTGGATGTAAACTCATACACCTCCATTCATGCAGTTGGGTGTGCATTAGCTTATATTTGTGAGAAATGTAACATACATTAGTTTTGCATTGAAGCGAGGGCGTGGCCAAGATGGCGGCCGGAGCGGACGCTTGAGCAAAGAGCTCCGCTCGCGGCCCACCTTCTTGCTGATTATCCTGGTCCCTGCTGGGCACAATATCGATGAGGCTCCCCCCCTCATACCGGGTGTGACCCTCAAGCAACCAGAACTGGCCGCAGTCTGCCCAGCAACGGACCAACGGGTCCGACGGAGTGAGGTGCGTCTGGCGCCCCGGACCGGGAGCCGAGTCAGCCCGCCCGAGGCTGACACGGCACGCATGCAGAAGCGGAGCGACTCCGTTTGGCTCCCCGTGGGGCTGCCGGAGCCTCAGGGTGGGTGAGCCCGGGTGGCGGCGCCACCACGCGCTGGGCTTTCTGGCTGGAGAGCACCCGCGGGAGCTCTGCAATACCTGGCTTGGCCGCGACCTGGCAGAGCGGCCCTCAACCAGTGGAGCGCGCGGAGGAGGAGCGCAGCCCTCCTGCTGGTATTTGCCACCCCGGAAGCCTCGCAGGGGCACTCACTCCACCCGGAGCCGCCGCGGTGTGTGTGCTCGGCCCCATCCCTCTTGGGCTCGACCTATGAGCGCGCCGACACCAGGATCGGGCGCTGATCTCAAAACGTCGTTTTGCCCCTGGCCTGGGGACACAGACAGAGTGCAGGTACCTGTGGGGGACTGGGACCCTGACACTTCTCCTTGGCCCCCCTGCTGCCAGCGGGGGCTGGGGCCTTCCCTGGGTGCCAAAACACATCGAGTGACCGCCCCTCCCCCCGCACTGAGAAACGGAACAATAACGCGGTAAGCCCTCAAGGTATTAACCAGCCACGTGCTACGGACCCGAACAAAGGGGGAGCAAATCGAAACCAATTAATGTAAGAGGTCGGTGCGTTGTGCAGAATGCAAGACAATAATAAATTGAAGGCTCCATGCGAAGCCATAAGCAGGTAAAAGCAGAATCTACCGCACCTGCCCCGGGCCAAAGGCGGCCAACTCTTAACTCGACACAGAGGATTGGGTCGACAACATAATCACAAAAAGGCTTCAAGCAGCAAATAACTACACCAGAACAGCTCCAAAAGAACGCAATCACGTTTGCACTACCGGTCGCACTAAAATCACCCACTCTAAAGGCATAAGGCCCCCCGCCTCGTCTTACCAGGGTACGCAGCTGGCTCCTCGCGGCCTCGTCCTCCCTGGCCACACAAGGAGCACCATGGTCAAACCTAAGCACTCCAAAACTGGGACCTCCTCGGAGGGAGAACTCCCCCCTTCCCCAGGCCAGCCGGACATGCAATCTGAAACTTTACTCCAACTGAACGAAACACTACGCACGCACTCTCTGCAGTTCGACACAATCATGCAGGCAATTATGGAAACCAAAACCTCGCTGGAAGGGAAAATCGATGCCGCGGTGCTGGAGGTCTCCCTACTCCGTGCAGACCACCGCAAGCTGACAGACAGAGTGCACAACACTGAACTGTCGCTAAAAACTGTTCAACCGGAGATGACAGACATGAAAAACAAATTCAAACAAATGGAAACTGAGCTGGCGCAGCTGCAGCGCAGGACTGAAGAGGCTGAGGGACTCTCAAGACGCAACAACATTAGATTCCTCGGCATCCCTGAACGATTGGAACTACCAAATACCGAAGACTTCTTGGAAACCTGGCTGAAAGAAATAATGAAAATTCAAGATACCACGAAATTGCCAATGATAGAGAGAGCACACAGAATCCCGGGCAGGCCCCCGCGGCCCGGAGCTCCACCTCGACCCATGATAGCTCAGTTCCTTAACCATAGAGACAGAGACTCTGTCCTTCAACACTTTAGAACCTCTAATCAAATCAGCCTGGAAAACAGTAACGTGTCTGCCTACACGGATTACACGATGGAAGTACAACGCAAAAGAGCAAACTTCATAAAAATTAAACAACTCCTGCAACTAAATACCATTACCTACTCTCTTATGTTTCCAGCCTGCCTGCGTATCATAATAGACGAGAAAACGCTCATGTTCCCTACCCCAGAGGATGCATGGACATGGATTCACGCCAAAGGCCTGATCAGCCCTCCAACGGAAAAAACAACAACTGAGGAGTGGATAACCCCCAGCACCAGGAGGAAAAAACAAAACAAGGCAACATCGCGTCCAACAAAGTCGCAAATGGAAGCCGACCAAGCACAAATACTAAAGGAGACCAGCACCTTCACCCGATCATAAACTGACACCCGAAGCGAGACAGACGTCACCTACAGCGGATCCCTTTTGGCTGGTCCTGACTTCACCCCACGCTCTGCGGACGAACTCTAGACCCCAATTGCGAATCCGAACAGTACCGTCAACGCGACCCTGGTCGGGGTTCGTGCGGCCCCCCCGCCTCCCCTGAGGCCAAGCAGGGAGCTCGGCAATTTCTTCCGGACGGAGCCTGACCGCCTGCCACTTCGGCTGAGACTTAAGCAATAATTAAAGCAGACGAGACCACAACCTGAACCGTGCAGGGACAGAACTATCCTGTAGTCGGGCCTTTCGACGCCCAGCCATCATAAACCCACACCACCCGACACCTCAACCACCCCCGAATGGAACTTATTCTTACAGACTGCAGTTTAGGCACCGGTTGTGCCACTACGTTCACCTCCGGGCTTTACCCGAAATATCCTTTTGCTTGTTATTTTTTCCCTCTTCACATTCTTTATTCTCTCTTTATAATGTTTTCTATTAGACCGGGGGGGGCTTTGGGGATGGGGCGAATGGCGGGGGGGATTCGTGGGGAGGATGCGCATACAAGACTAGCGGCAATTAGCAGACGCGCTTCGAACTGGGTCCCCCTGTCCACAAAAGCAGGCGCGCTACAACCTAATCCAACATGATGAACAAGGAACCAATATATAATATAATGACTTGGAACATTAAGGGAATGGCGGGCTTAAGAAAACGCAATAGGATACACGCACACCTAAAACGTCATCATATCCACATTGCCATTCTCCAAGAAACACACATCACCCCCGGCGATGTCCCCTGGCTGGAAAGGAAGTGGGGCGGACAAATTTATGGATCGGGAAATTCATCATTCGCTAGAGGGGTCCTGATATGGATAGCCCCGGGGGTCCCATATATTATACAACACAGCGTCACTGATGTGGAGGGAAGGTACATACATTTAATAGGCCGCTTGGAGGGGGAACTAGTGACACTAAACGGACTGTATGTCCCGAACTCCGGACAGAGTGAATTCCTACAAAAAACGATCTCACACCTATTGAATGACCTTCCCTCTACATGTATTTGGGGCGATGACATGAATTGCGTTTCACAAACAGACAAGGATAGATCACCCCCCCCCACATTGCTGCCTCTCTAGTAACCATAAATTCGCAGATGCTATGCCAATGGATGTCAGATCGCCGCCTCACAGACATTTGGAGACATATACACCCTTATGACCACGAATACTCCTACTACTCCCCGGTGCATCTCCTCCACACCCGCATAGATCTTATCCTCACCTCACAAGACATTACCCACAAGATCACAGGTGTCGAATATACCGCTAGAGTAATCTCCGACCATTCCCCTCTTGTCGCCCATATTAGATGGGGCAGACCGCACGCATGTATACCAACCTGGCGCCTCCAGACCCAAATACTACAAGATCCCCCATTTTGGACAGAACTAGCTACACACATCTCCTCTTACTTCACTCAAAATAGGGGGACAACGAACTCCAGAGCAACAGAATGGGATGCACACAAAGCAGTCATAAGAGGAGCATGCATTTCAGAAACAGTCGGTGCACGACAAACACTGGTACGTGAGCTCGGCAAACTGGAAAAGGAAGTACACTCTCTTGAGAGTGACTTCGCCAAGGGCGAGATTACACAAACAGAACTAGCTGAGAAGCGCTCGCAATGGTACGACACTGACAAACGATTAGGTCTGTTCGATTATCGCCACTACCTGACTCGTACACATGCTGAAGGCGACAGATCGGGTAAATTATTGTCATGGCTCATACACAACGACCGCCGGAACTCCCCTATAGGAGCCATCCGATTAGATACAGGTCTAATTGTAAACGCCCAGGCCGATATCAACACAGCTTTTAAGGAGTATTATAGCACACTATATAAAGCTCACCCCCCCCCCCTCAGTAACACCACTGAATGAGTTTTTCAGCGGCATTGAGCTGAATTGCCTAACTGCTGCACAGTTAGCGGACCTGGAAAGACCAATGGACATCACCGAGATACAACAGGCCCTAAAACAACTACCATATGGAAAAGCACCCGGTAGCGATGGACTACCCATTGAATACTACAACACATTCCCGACTCAAACACTAACCCCATATCTAGAGATGTTAACTGAGGCGCTAGAACGGGGCCATCTACCCGACACATGTCGTGAAGCACTGATAGCAGTGCTTCCTAAACCGGGGAGAGACCCTTTAGATGTACGCTCATACAGACAACTATTGCTACTGAACACAGACTGCAAACTACTCGGTAAACTCTTAGCCAACCGCTTACTCCCATGCATGAAAAACCTGATACACCACTACCAGTCTGGCTTCATACCTGGCCGGAGCACATTCAGCAACATTCGAAATTTACTGCACCTAATGGCAAATTCACAAATGGATGACTATGCTCAGGTAGCAGTCTCTCTGGATATAGAAAAAGCATTTGACACGCTAGGCTGGCCCTTCCTGATGGAAACTCTACACCGCATGGGATTCGGACGGATATTCATTAGGTGGGTAAGAGTACTCTACACTAACCCAACAGCGAGAGTCAAAACAGGTGACATGATTTCTCAATCGTTTAGAATCGAGAGAGGCACCAGACAGGGCTGTCCTTTATCCCCACTACTATTTGCCCTCGCGGTTGAACCCTTAGCAGCTCGACTACGGGCGGCAGCCCCCTTATGGGGCGTCCGTGATGACCACATATATCGCATAGTGTCTCTATACGCGGATGACGCACTCATTTTTCTCCGGGATTATACAGAATCCCTGCCCGACTTGCTGAGATTACTACGCAGGTTTGGCACGCTGGCTGGACTGAAGGTAAACTGGTCAAAATCGTGCATTTTCCCCTTGTGCCCTGTCCCTGAAACACATAGATTGCCCTCTAATCCAGGAGATCTGAAATGGTGCTAAACCACCTTCAAATACCTGGGTGTAAACATTTACCATGACGCACAAGACCTCAGAGACGGCAATTTAGGACGGGCGATCGGATCCGCTAGAGGCTCCCTGCCCTTTTGGTGGTCTCTCCCACTATCACCGATGGGCAGAGTAGCCATAGCGAAGATGATAATTCTACCCCGACTGTTGTATTTCTTCCTGGCCCTCCCACTGGTTCTCCCTGCCTCCTTCTTTAAGTCACTTAATAGCTTATTAATAGATCTCATATGGGGCAATGGAAGGCGACGTGTGGCACTATCAAAAATATACCAACCATTAACATCGGGCGGAATGGGAGCACCAAGATTTGAACAGTACTACGCAGCTTCCCAACTACAATGGATATCCACTTGGCTAGGCTGCCCAGATTGCGCTGAATCACAAGTGATTCTTGCATCATTGGGAAATATGGGTTTAATACAATACTTGATGAATCGTGAATCTCCCAAACACCCACGCAATATCTTACTGAATATTGCGCATTGGATATGGGGCCACCACGTGCTTACTGGCAATAAAACACCGCAGTATTCCCCCAGATTGCCACTCCTAGCCATTCCGAAACTTGTCAATATAACAGATGGGGTTGGCCTGAGGGGGTGGCTGGAACGCGGAATAACTCCCATTGTGACATATATAACGAAGGCCGCCTCCTTACCTTTAATGCCCTAATCGATAAGTATAACCTAGGTCGTGGAGGCTTTATAGCATTCGGAGCAGTGCGACAGATACTATGGTCCCACTGGAATAGTGGAAACTCTGAACCAAATATTTCCCCCAGATTACACGAGCTGCTAGGAAGCATAGAAGACCCAATAAATGTATCAAGAGCATATAAAATCTTAACTTCCTGCGTGGATAATAAACAAGAACTAGCAAAGAACAGTTGGGATGCAGTACTAGCTGAACCCTTGTCGCAACCAGCTTGGAACCAGGCTTTGAAAATGATAAAAGAGGTATCACGCAACCCGCGCTTTCGATACACCCAGTTCAATTATTTACATCAAACATACCTATCACCTTATCGAATAACCCGCATGTTCCCCCAATCGATGCAAGCATGCCCTAGATGCGCCACTCCCGAAGCCACCTTTTATCATATGACATGGGAATGTCTTTCAATCCGGAAAATATGGTGCAACATAATAGAATTGCTGGCCGACTGGACAGCTGTCACACTGTCCCCTACCCCAGAGTTATGCTTGCTGGGTATAGGCCCAAGCCTTAAAAATCGGGAACAAACACTCAGATGCATAGTGCTAGCGTTGGTGCTGTACAGGCACCTCATAGCCATGCACTGGAAGGCCCCAGTTGCACCGGGAATCGAACAATGGCGAACTGAACTGCTGCGGTGGGCCAGAGCCGAGGCCGGGACGCTGCAGCTCTTAACAGTAAAAGGCATTCCGGTCAAAGGCCTTGACACCTGGAACTCTTTCATTGCAATAATAGAAAGCAAAGACGACGAGCGCCCGCCCTGAATGCTCTCTCAAAGTACTAAAAGTCATGCGACAACTGTACCATATACCCCCAAATAACAGCATTCCCTCTAAATGGGGACAGGGACTCATAGCAATTGCAATAAGATAGTACAACCTTACAGGGGGACCCCCCCCCCATAGTGACACCAGACCCTCCGGTGAACCCCGCCACTCCGCTCTTGCGCTCCCCCTTCTCTGCCCCTGCCTCCCCGTCCCCTTGGGCCTCCCCCGCCCCCCACACTCCCCCTCTGTATCTTTTCACTATCCCCTTCCCCCATTAGCTGACTGTAAGTGCAATTGGGTGCGGTAGTAAGATGATCTGCCCGAGCCGTGCCCCCCTGCCCCGGCTTGCAGCGGCTCGGATTTCACAGCAGCAGTACAGGCGTAGGCGTAGAGCACAATAGCTCGGGCATGGTAAAGTTAACCGCCTTGCGCGACTTGATGAATACACCCTCTTGCAAAATGTTATTCCCCCTGTTATGTTTTATTTGTGTAATTCTGCTGTGTGATATAACAATAAAAACACATTTTAAAAAAAAACAATTGCATTGAAGCAACATTTTGAAGGCACTATTTTCTGGTTTTGACATCCCTTGAGGAAGCGTTAATCTGTCCAACACAGCATTATGGTGTATAGTTTCTCTTTTCTTCAGAAATTACCCTCAGGAAGGGCAGAGTATGGTAGAATCCAGGCCACTATGCATAGTTATCAGCCCACATTATTTCAGGACAGTTGTATTGACAATCTATGATAACTGACAGGAGGCAAAATTCACTGATCTACTGCACGGTTGATGTGTCACATTACACAGAGACAAAGTGGTTGTGTAAGTGCTATTTATTTAAAAGTGCTATATGTACATTGTCCAAGATTGTGAGTCCATTATAGTGACATCTTCCATTGTGATCCTACACAAGTGCAAAAGGACATGTCATTGGACATGCTGGGGTGAAGTGTCAGACAGTGCAGAGGGACAGGACTTGCCAATGAGTTAGTGAGAGACAATCACTGGGCAGGCTGACAAGATAAACACTGGTTTGCAGAACAGTGCTTGAGTGAAGTTGTTGCAATACTGGCATGTTACAAAGCGCAGGACCTTGGTAATAGGTGGCCATGTGGCAGGAACTAGTGCTACAGGGTACTTTTACGTGTGAAGGTGATCTGTTCCTGGTCTTCATCTTCTGATGTGTGTGTTGTCTCCTCTGCCCTTGTTGGTGGTGGTTGTGAAGTGGCAACACACACCTCAGTGTGTATAAACGTGGACTCAGACATCCCGGTAGCTGCTACCTGTGGGGGTCTTAAGGGCAGTACTGCTGCAAGGAGGATCTGCTGGTTCTTCAGAATAGCAGCCACATCATGATGGTAGGCAGCCAGGTCGGCCCTGAGGGGCTCAATGTTGCATTCATGCACACGTTGACAGGTTTGCTTTTGTAGGTGTTGGGTCAACTGTATTACAGCTGTGCTGATTTCCTTCAGCCTTTTTTCTACTTCCTGCAAGATAGTTGTTCGCCCTTGCATAGCTGCTGCCTGTTCTTCAGTTGACATCATGCACAAACGCACCCCCTCTAGGCTGGCTGCCATAGTTTGCATCCCCATCCGCACCTCCTTGGACAGCTCCCGCTGTACTCCGACTACAGTTCTCTCAAAGCTGGTGCCAGTGTCGTCAGAGTCCTCAGCTGTACTGGAGCTGGCAGGTCGTACAATTGGGGTGGTGGGTGGGTCCTATGCGATGGCTGCTGTATCTGTGCTCCTCCTTGTGACTGAAGGTGGGGTCTGGAGGGTTCCAAGGACCTCTTGGAGGGTCTGGTGGCAGATGTTTGTCAGCTTGTCATCCATGTCATCAGGGTAGTCCTGAACAGGCATATCCGCAGGAGATCCATCGTCCTCTGCAATGAAATACGGTGCAATTAGTGTGTCAGTGTTGTGGGCTTTGTAATGTGACATGCCTGCCTTGTGATGATTTTCACATTGTGATCTTGGTTCCTGTTCATTGCTCGTCTTTCAGATGGGCATTCTCCCAGGCCTATGCCCCACCTGCAGTCACATGTATTGTGGTCAGTTTGTGGACTTGTCTGCATCATCTCATCTAGGTGTTGGTTCTGGCCAATTAGTGATTTGCCACCTTCTTGTCCTACTCAACCCTCCGTCTACTTCCATTTCACTGGCTGTGGGTGCTCTGATGGCACTAGCACCACACTTAACAATCTGGACCTGCCCCAGTCTCTGATCTTTCACATCCACCTATATGTAGTTGAAATGTACCGTATACTATGTATAGCATTGTTATGGCACAATATGGATGTCAGCATTGGTAATGTGTACTGCTGATGTTGGGGAATTTGTGGTACATTGGATTGCCCTGATAGTCATAGAAGTGTCCTATTTCCTCCTCTGACTGTGCAGGTGTATTTCTGTGACCAGTTACATGTGTCCTCCCCCTCAATGCTGTTGTCTGAGCAGTATGCCATTTGGGATGTTGCATTGTGACCCAGGCACAGGATGGACCCTGACATATGCAGCATGGGTGTGAAATTACTGCTGTGTACCTCCTAATGTGGATGACATTGGCTGATGTTTGCAGCAACTATGGACATTCACATTTGTCTTGTTTCAGGGGATTGTTAACGTTGTCATACTAAACCCTCTAATTTGGGTGTGTTTGATCCATGGGGACGTTACTGCCATTGGCTACTTGACCAGCACACACAGCGGAGGTGGTAGTGGCAACTGTTGTCAATGTTACATTCCAGTTGTCAGTATGGCTAGAGGTTGTTAATTGGGCCCTAGTTAATGTAGGGAGTATAGTGGCTGATGTGTGACGGGATGCCAGTTTGACGTTGTGCCCTTCCCTCCTGGCTTGGCTTTACCTTTGCAACATCGTTGACATGGCAGCATACACCCATGGTAAGGTTGTTGGTGTTGTATAGTGGTGTGCCCCAGGTTTCCTCTGAACGGGCCATGGCCCTGTGCTGGGCACCTTTAACCATGCCACTCTATGTATATGATGACTTACATGCATTGTGTAGTAAGTATCCCCCCCGCTGGCAGTTAACATTTGTGCATTTTAATTCCCCATGCGACTTACCCTGCATGTGCGTTGTCTCCTGGTAGTCTGCGCTGTCCTGTCCTTGAATCCCTGTGACGATCTCCTCAGGGATGATGGCTGCAACCATCTCCTCCATGTGGTCCAGGGCCTCCTGTGGTGCTGGAATCCCACCTCCAGTCTGCAGTGCTGCCTTCCTGTTCCTGGCCATCTTTTCCTTGGTCTTGCACTTGCAGTCATGCCAGCGTTTCTTGCACTCGATGACTGTTCTGCGTACTTCTGCCACACTGTTAATCTTGTCAACAATTTGTTGCCATATTGCCTCTCTCCTACTGATTGGCAACTTTGAAATGGCAAACAGTTGGTGCTGGTGCTCCGTCACCTCTTTAACCAGAATTTCCTGCTCCTCTGCACTTAAGCGACACTTTCTTTTCTTCTTCTCCCAGTCCTTGGTCTTGTGTGGGTCCTCCTGGCTGGTTCCTGGTCTGTTGTCATCTTCCTGGGGTCTGTATAAGGATCTGGGATTCATTTTGGCTCTCCTCTGCACAAATTTCTGTGTTTGCGGCGAGTTTTGATGCTATTGCATCAAAAAACGCTGCATATCCGGTTTGCGGTGTCGTAAATCGGCTCACAGTCATTTCCGCCGCATTAACGTCGTTTTCCTTTACGACGTGACGCTGTGGTGTGCGTCAAAGAAAATGACTCACAACTGTGGTTTGCGCCCCCGTGCGTCAAAGTATAAATTTGACGCCCGCATGGCGCACAGAAATGGCGTTAGCCGGCGGTAATATTTTTTTCACAAAACTGCATCTGCGCAGTTTTGCGTCAAAAAGTATAAATATGGGCCTATATGTTTAGGTTAGTATATATGTTGTCCTGCATGTGTCTCGTGATATAAGGGGGGTGGGGAGCCAATGTTTAGAGTGTGTTGTTAAATGTGGTAAGAAAGTTTAGCATAGGGTAGTGGGGTTGAGTTGTGGGTAATATATAGATAGGATAGGTTAGGTTAGGATAGGCATTTTTCATAGTTTTTAGTTCCGTTTTATACCTATATAATAAAAGTTTGGGTACTCCCTCACTGCCTGTGTCATATACTTGGGTCTCATTATCTTCCCATGAGTGTACAGTAAGAATTGTGTGTTGGCCTAGAGATTCCATCCTGCCTCCAGATCCCTCTCTTGACATGTTCATTCCCACTTACAACTGAGCTGTCACATTGGTAGCTACAACACATCTTCTCGTCTATGCATCTGCCTTCCAGTGTACCCACCACTCAAGGTGACTATGTTACCCATGTATTGGACAGGTAGGTGTGGTTTTTAAGCTGTCATTGTTTGGGTCCTATGTCGTAATGTTGGGCACTGTGGGACGTCTGACAACAGCCTGCATTTCATGTCAACACTGCTAAACTGACTAGTGGCAATTTCAGATGAGGTTAAGTATATCTGTTTCACACCAATGTGTTCCACTGGTACTCCCAGCTGACGTTATTGCCCGAGCACTGTTTCACAGCCATTCCTGCCATATGTAGTGTGTGAGGCATACATGTGTTCAACATATTTCACATACACAGTGACTTGCTCGTAGGGGATGAGTCCAGCATTGACGTTCATCATGTAGGTACCTTGTGTGTAGATATGTGCCTCCATATTTCTGCACTTTTCTACTGACACCCTCTGACTATAGACATATTACACACATCACAATTCTAAAGCATAGTAGATGTGTCACATTACACAGAGACATGCTGGTTGTGTAGGTGGTGTTTATTTACAAGTGTTGTAGTGCAATATTTACATTGTCCAGGTCTGTGACCCCATTAGTGAAATCTATTAGATTGTGACACAATACAAGTCCAGGGTTGAGGGACATGTCATTGGACATGCTTGGGTAAAGTGTTGTTCAATGCAGGGGAACATAAATTGCCATTTGAGAAGTGAGAGACAATTGCAGTCCATAGTGGAAAGGTGAACAGTGTGTTGTTGAAGAATGCATGTCATCAACTGCAGCAACACTGGCATGATGTCAAGCACAGGACAAAGGGAAATCACTGCCCGTGTGGCATGGGCTGGTGCTACCGGGAACTCCTACGGGTGAAGATGATCTGTTCCACATCTTCATCCTCTGATGTGTGTGTTGTCTCCTCTGCCCTTGATGGTGGTGGTGGTGGTGAGGTTGAGGGGGCTATACACACTTCAGTGGTTGGAGAAGTGGACACCAAATTCCCTGCAGCTGCCATCTGTGGAATTACATATGGCCTCACTGCAGCAAGGAGGAGCTGCTGATTTTTGAGTATGGCAGCAACATCCCTGTGGTAGGCAGCCATGTCTGCCAGGAGGGAGGCCAGTTCCCGGTGCATGGAGTCCAGCTTGTTGTCATGCATGCTGCAGCGAAATTGGGAGGGCAGGTGTTGTGTCAACTCCCTCATGACAGTGGTTAGGTCCCTCAGACACTGCTGGACTCCATGCAGTGGAGATTGTGTGCTTGGTTTGGCTGCTGTCTGTTCAGTAGCCATTATGATGCACATGCGCATACCCTCAAGGCTGGCTGCCATACTTTGCATCCCCATCCGCACCTCCTTGGCCAGCTCCCGCTGGACTCCGACTACTGTCCTCTCAAAGGTGGTCCTGTGTCCTCGGAGTCCTCAGCTGTGTTGGAGCTGACACGTTGTACTATTGGAGTAGTAGGTGCTACATGAATGTTCCTCCTTCGACGGGGTGGTGTCTGGAGGGTTTCCAGGACATCTTGGAGGGTCTCCTGGCTGATGGTTGTCAGCTGGTCATCCAGGTAATCAGGGTAATTCAGGACAGGCAGATCCGCAGGAGAGCAATCGTCCTCTGCATTGAGATATTGTAAAATTAGTGTGTCTGTGTTGTGGCAGTTGATATGTGACGTCACTGACTTCCTATTGGTGGCTCATTGTCATCTTGGTTTCCATACATTTTTCCTCTACTTAATGATTGCAGTCTCTCAGCTCCCACCTGCATGTCTCATGTAGGGAAGGGCAGTTCGCGCAATTGTCTGTGTCACATCTTCTAGGTGTGAGTTATGTCCTATTTGTGGCTTGGCATCTTCTTGTCCTCATCAACCCTCCCTATGCTTCCAGCTGCATGGTGAGGCCTTGCAATGGGTGTTGCTGTGCTGATGCCATAGTACCACACATGGCAATATGCCCCTGTCCCAGTTTTTCATGTTTCACATACACACATGCAGTGCTGAGACCTAGCACCACCACATGCATGGTATTGACAGGACACAGTGCTCTTGTTACCATTGCTAGTTCCTCGTGTTGATGTTTATATGTGCTACATTGCATTGCACCGATGGACCTGGCAGAATTCCATTTCATCTGCTGTCTGTGCAGGTGTGTTTGCCTTCCTACACACACATGTCCTCCCCCTCAATGCAGTCCTCCTTCCAATATGATACCTGAGATGCTGCATGGTGGCATTGCAGCTAATGTGACACAGGCACAGGGGTAAACCCAGGGATAGCCAGCATGGGTATGAGATTACTGCTGTGTACATCATTATGTATGTGACAGTGCCTGATGGCTAATGTGTCTATGGACATGACCAGTTGATAGGAGTTGCACTTGGATCGGGGCCTGATGCTACTTTGATGGAGATTGATCAGGTAGTCATACTGAACCCTCATTTCATGTGTGCTTGTCCTATGGGCACCTGACTGCCATTTCCTAAATGACCAGTGCCAACATCACAAGTGGTAGTGGCAACTGTTGTCAATGGGGAATACCCCTTGGGCCAATGGCCTGGCACTGGGTGGTTTCCTGTAGGTTACATACTGACAATACCAGCTGTCCTGTGACACCAGACCAGTTTTACATTCAGCGCTACCCTCCTGGTCTGCTTCAGAATTTCCACCAGCCTTGGCATGGCGGTGAACCCCCATGCAGAGGTTGTTGGTTTTGTGTTGTGGTGTGCCCCTACACAGCCCATGCACCTGGCATGGGCAGTGCAGGGGGTCCCATGTCCTGGCTCTTTGCCCTTTCCACTGCCTGATTTGCAGGGCTGACATGCATTGTGTGTAACCTATGTGCCTCCCCCTTCTTGCACTTGATATTTTGGCATATTTTTCCCCCATGCAATTTACCCTGCATATGTGTTGTTTCCTGGTAGTCTGCATGGTCCTGCGATACCAGTGACCAGTTCTTCCAGGATGACCGCTGCAACCATCTCGTTCAGGTCCTCTTGTGGTGCTAAACTCCGACCTCCAGTCTGCAGTGCTGCCTTCCTGTTCCTTGCCATTTTTTCCTTTTTCCTCCGTTTGAAGTCATGCCAGCGTTTCTTGCAATCAGTGACAGTTCTCCTGACCTCTGCCACACTGTTAATCTTGTCCACTATCTGCTGCCAAATAGCCTCTCTCCTTACAATTGGCAATTTTGAGGTGACGAAGAGTTGACGTTGGTGCTCCGTCACCTCTCTCACCAGTATTTCATGCTCCTCTGCGCTGAAACAACACTTTTTCTTTTTCTTCTCTCTCCCCGGGTCATGTCAATGTCCTCCTTGCTTGTTCTTAGTTGTCTGGGGTCTCTCCTGGCTTTCTGGGTCCATCTTGCCTCTCCTTTGCACTGTTTTCTCCGTTAGCATCTCTTTTTGATCCTATTGCAGGCAAAAATGGTGCATTTCTGTTTTGCGACATGTTTACATGCCGTAAAATGTATTAGAGTCATTTTTCCTCCATTAACGTCATTATGCCTTACGACAAGGCGCAATGGTTAGCATCAGGAAAAATGACTCTAACCTAGTTTTAGCGCCACCCAGTGTCATAGTATAAATATGACACCCGGGTGGCATTAAAAAATGGCGCTAGTCAGCGCTAAACCTTTTGACGCAAAACTGCATTTGCGCAATTTTGCATCAAAAAGTATAAATATGGGCCTAAATGCTTGGGTTCAGAATGGTACTTTTAATTCCACACTTATAAATCCTGGCGGGTGGTCATTGTGGCCTGTAGACACAAATGGATGTCAGGCATGTTTTGTTAATTCCTCAGGGGGTTTCAAGATTAGCCGGCCAAACCTTTGCTATGTCTCGGGCCAACACTCTGGTATAGTTTCTACTTACTGTGTGGGAAAACTGTTCCAACAATGGTAACGCACTAACACTTTAGCAGCAGTTAAAGAACACCTTAGTCTACTATCAGAGGAAGTAGACTTGCAGGATGTCTTGTTAGGCCTAAGAAAACCCTGCTCTAAACGATTCCTGTATGCCATTTACAATGAGATCTGGAAGCTTTCTCAAGTGGAAGTGGCTGCAGATAGATAAGGAAAATATGGAAAAGGCTTTAGCTGTTGTTGATAATGGCATGAATACTCTGTCCAACAGAATATATACACTCAATAATATTGTGTGATCTGCAATTGATATCATTCAGAATGACATGTCCCTTTTACTACATTGGCAAAGACAGCTGCATTCCATCATACAGTTGGGTTGGACATTGCAGATTCTGTAAAATGGCTGCGTCCCTTGGAAATATTTAAACAGTAGTGAATTGTTTGCTGCTTTTAATTTGTCCAGGGAGCAACAGATTATGGCTAAAAAAGAAACAAGATACACCATGCTTAACACTGAAAAGTTAGAAAAGTTGCCTTTCACTGTGGCAGAGACACCATCAACAGTATGTTTATTACATGGGGTTATAAAACTGCCAATTTCCACCTTTCGTTTCACAAAATGTTTGAAACATTTTGCTGTGGGCAGATACGAGCGGCTGGGAGATGGCTATATTAAGGAAGAGTGAGTGTTGCCTTTTGAGTTCAAATGTATGAACAACGAAACAGAAGTATTTTTGAGCGGAAGCGAATGTGAGACCACTGTTTGTCATTCAATGATTTGCAAACAAGTGTCTCTTTGCATCTTTTGGAATTGGGGGTTGCAAACTTGGCATGCTTTCTGAAGGGTACTCCTATCCCTTTGATTCGTCCAGCATTTCATACAGTTTCAAATGGAAGTTTTGTGGGATGGTAACAATCAGAGTTGCTGTGGAATGAGGCCATGAATACACAATTTCCGTTTGTCAAATGGCCATGTTTTATTCCCCCCACACAAGAGATAAGAGTAGCAGAAATGTGGCCTTGCATTTATACAACTAATGTAAATTTTGACAAGCTGAGAAGACATATCTCTTTTTGTATGTTTTTTGCTTATAGCTTAACAAGATTTTAGGCTTTTAGTTCAGATTATTGTCAGATTTGGACTCATCCACCCTGACTAGTGTATTGGCATCCTTGTTTTGGCAATGGGGAGGGTGTGGTGAATCCATTTAAATTCCCCACTGGACCCAGGAATTAGCTTAGCCATCGGCTTGCAGGCCTGTTGCTCTTTTTACCTAGTAACCTTTTACCCACTTAGCATGCTCTGTTTTATTCTATTTATTTTAATATTTCTTTTAGCATTTTGCAGCTGCGTACATTTGATAAGAAATGTTTTGCTTTTGCTTATCAGTGCCTTTCTGAAAAGGCAGCATTATTAGTGTTATACATAAGTAATGCCATCTTGTCCCTTTCTCACTTACGTTTGACAGGAACATAATGCACACTTGTTTGGGATTGTTTATGTAATTGCCGACACAAGTCTGCCACATTATCAGTTGTTTAGGTGCATACCTGTGTCAGGGATCCTACATGATCAGCATAAATACACCTCACACGGACAGGGTCATTAGAGGGGTTCCTTCCAGATTGAATCTATGCTGCACGTCACCTTGCTACAGAACTCAGCCTCTGTGTCACCACGGAGTCTGACCTAGAGACCTCATTGCAAGGGAATGAGGGCAATTTCTATGGACATGGCACTGGCAGATTAGGGTTTATCTCACCTAGCTCTCGTTAGGATAGAGCTCACAACTGTCATCTTCACAATTATGCTTTTATAATTGTTCATTATCCTAATCATTACAGCACATGCATTTTATCGTAGATTGCAGTCTTTTCAATAAATATATTGAAAACTCTCCAGCATCTCCTTCATTGCCTATGTGTGTATTAGACTTGTTGCTAACGGGAGAAAAGGGTAACTTCCATTCCACCACAACTCCCCTGAGAAGTCGAATCTAGAGTCCATGGGTAAGACTGCCAGAAATCACCGTTACTGTCCGAGTTTTGGTGAATTACTGCTAATAAGCCGGGAGGGTTGGGCAGACAGTTGTGAATTGTAGTAGGAGTGACTCAGCTGATGAAAGGTGATACTCTGAAACCGGTTCCAGGATGCTTGTTTCAGGTCCAGGGAGGAACTGGCCTGGCAGTTCTGGCTGGACTGTTCCCATGAAGAACAGGGTCAAGACTGATTTGCATATGGCTGGGTCCAAACTGGGGGTGGCATGGAGAGCAAAAGAACAATGGATTAAACCCAGATCTGTGACTGAGGGCGAGTGTTTGCATTGTTCAGCACTCAGTCCATCATCCTTTTGTGTTGCTGGAGTGACTCAGTCACCAACAAGCAAAAAAGTGCTGTCTCCTATAAATCAGTAGTCTCACTAGGCAGTGAGAGTCCAACTACGACAGTGCACCAACCAGGAAAGAATCAAGATCCTGCTGACTACTTTTCCAGTGTACCTATTCAAGGTCATGGTACTCCATCAAAAATAGCTGAGGCCTACATCAATTTCACTGTCAAGTACACCAACTGCTGTGTCGTTAGCCCACATTGTCACTGCTATAAGTCATGATAGTGACCTGCTAAAGTTAAATGATATAACTACACATCAGTCGTGGAATAAACACATTCAACCTCTCAGTAATTATGGAGAGTATCAAAGTACAAAAATGTCTAAGATGAATTATCCATAACTCAGGAAAGAGTTCTACTGCGAGGATCGAGGATCCTGATTCCGGACAGTCTTTGACAAAAGGTGATAGAAGTGACTCACAAAGGACACTGTGATATTGTTGCTACAAAGAAAGCTCTCTGAGACCAGGTTTGGTTACCATACCTAGATGAAAGAGTTAAAAAGGAACTTAGAGCCTGTCACATATCCAATTGCCTATCAACCAAACTCACTCATGTCACCCCAAACATGTCAGAAATAGTCATTTAATTATTTGGTCCACCTGACAATGGACATCATTTAATGGTGATTGTAGATGAACATTCACGTTTTCCTTTGGTCGAAGATCTTTCATCCACAACTCATGAGCAAGTAATCGAAAAACGTAATGATATCTTGGCAACATGGGGCATACCAGCCATTGTGGAGTCTAACAATGGCCCACCCGTCAAAAGCAAAGAAGTTAAAGAATTTCTGGAGCAACTGAACATTAAGAATTCGAGGATCACACCCCTATGACCACAGGCCAATGGACTTGTTGAGCATTTTTTGAGTACGCTAAAGAAAGCAGTGCAGAGTGCAAGTCTTGAGAAGCTCAGTTTAAAAACAGTACTGAACTCTAATTTATAAGCGTATTGTTCAACACCCCACTCGGCCACAGGTGAAAGTTCTGCAAAAGTGATATTCGAGAGAGCAATGATAAGCAAGTTACCTCAAAAGACCACTAAAATAGATAGAAGTGACAACATGATTTTCACTAAGAAAATAAAAGTCTATGAAGACAAGAGGTGACATGCAAAAGACCTCTCTCTCAAACAAGAAGATTCGGTGATCGTTCTACAGGTAAACAAGAGAAAATCGAATGCTCCTTAAAATACTGAACCATTCCAAGTAGTATCTATCAAAGGACACATGGTGACTGCCTACGACTTTGGAAGTCCATTACCAGAGACTCTTCTCGCTTCAGGCCTGTAGTTCATCGGTCTTCAACCTGAGATAGAGAAAGAAAGCCTGTTTCTGAAAGCTCAATGACTGTTGCTGATTCCTTACCATCATTGGCAATCACCAACATTGAAGATGATAGTTTACAACTTCCAGTAATCAGATTGGGTCCACAGATCAAAGCACCAAGAAGATTAATTGAAGAGATATAGTTGAGCATGTTCCTACATATATATCTATTTGTGTATGTCACTAGACACATGGTCCTCATTAACAAGGGATTTGCTACACATTATCTTAACATGGTGTTCTTTAAATACTCCCATCCCACAGCAAGAATCATGCTCCGTGGTTATCAGATGGGATTTGCTGCATTTGCAGAGAGGTACCCACTAGGGATGCCCCACTCACCCCCACTTTTTGTCCTTTTCATAGAGCTCCTAGCCTATCATATATGACAATCATGAAACAGCATATAGATAAAATTGGGGGCACAAGACTACAACATAATCTATATGCAGATGGGATCCTGTTTTCTCTGGGGTGACCCAAGACTCCCATGTCAGAAGTAAACAAGCACTTGGATACCTTCATGAGGGTCAAGCTATAAAATTAACTAGAGCAAATCAGAGGCGCTTAACCCCATGTGTATGTGACAGCCAATGGCCAACACACGCACACCCTCCACTGTGCATCAGTGGGCCACTGGCCGACACTGGGGGGGGGGGGTTTACAAGGAATCCTGTGGTGCTCATACCAGAGGATTCCTTTAAAAAAATAAAATGGTGGGAGAGACACAGAATTGCTTCCATGTCTCTCTCCGATGCCACCCACCAGTCTGTAGCGGAGCGCCGATGCCACAGTTTGCTCCATTTGAGCTGGAGAAACCAGTAGGTAAGCGCTTTCTCTACTGTTTTGGGGAAAAAGGCCCAAAAAGGGCTCCCCACTTTTTAGAGTGGGTGTGCTGCGATATACTGCCAGGATACCCACTAGACCACCAGGGAGATCGTTTTAGTTGTCGGTCTCTGGGCAATGGGCCCCCTGGGAAACACACACACATATATAAAAACATGATATTTCTCTCTATATATATAGATAAGAGAGAGAGGGAGAGATCACGTTTTTATATGTGTACTGTTAAATATGTCTTTCTCTCTCTCTCTCTCTCTCTCTCTCTCTATATATATATATATATATATATATATATATATATATATATATATATATATATATATATATATATAAAAACGCGCTCTCGTGCCACTCAAATATTTACTTCTCCTTACCTGGTATTCGGACCATTGACTAACGATGATGAAAGACCATGAACATGATATTGCCTTGAAAAGGCCCCAGGTGAAATAGCCATAGGGGGCGAAACACGTGTCGGCTGTTCTCATTTGATCCCATATATTGTGATTGGATCTATTCTATTATACCTCTCATAATTCGACGGATCATTTTATCCTTTGCCTTCGAATTGGACTTATGGAGTACTAATTAAAGACATTTCTGCAATAATTGTTGTATGTGGGTCCTCATCTTTCTCAGTTGCTCATATATATATATATATATATATATATATTTTATAGTGAGAGAGAGCGAGAGAGAGAGACACTCTCTATAATACCTACTGGCGGTTGCCAATAGGTAGTTCTAGTTGGTACCAACTTATCCCATAGACTAATCAGGTTTTATTTTGCTAATAACTTTGTCACAGTTTGATGAATCGTCACAAAATTTTCAAAACTAGAATGCCACTTAGTTCAGCTGCTGTCAGGAAAATTTCAGGCTGGTTAGCCAAGAAGGGGCAAGAAAACGTTTACCCATGCAACGTCTATGGGGATTTTGGAGCATTTAGACATAACTGCAGTCTGAACTGCTGAGCAGAATTACACCAAATGTGGCAGAAAGAGCCTTGTTTATAACTTGGTGTAAATCTGTTCAGTAGTTTCTGAGTGAATAAGGGAAACAAATATAGATATCTAGGGATGTGGATTCACCAACAGGGATCTGTGGGTGCCAGCGGGGGATCCACAGATCTGGGTGATAAGCAGGCCCCTGTTTGGCTGGCTGCACCCTGAAAGGAAAGATGCAGGCACTATGTTGTTTCTTCGCAGGGCCCCCGGGAAAAAACATAAATAAAACACACATAAGGGGTGAGGAGGGTGGTTTCCTGACCCCATAGGACACCTGGAGGGGACCCCTCATGGGCAAAAACCTCCCACATTTTATTTTAGTCAATCCGCAAATCTGCTGTGGCACACAGCATGACCCCCCAATGGGAGAAAAAAAACCTTCACCCACAAAGGCCATGCGCAACACAGGGTTGGGTGCCCTGCGGCCAAGCCCTGCAGCTCATGGCCTTTGAGGAAACTGTAACTTGTGGCATTAAGCAACTTTAGACCATGAGCTCAAGTTTCTTACCATAAGAATAATTCTAAGTATAAATATAGCTGCTGAATTTCTATGGTTTTGAGTGGGTACAATGTGAACCTAACTATATCTTCCCTGTAATCTTCATTTTTTTCAGTGAATACTGGTGCGGCCACACTGGGCACTGACCTCAGAGGGAATCCCTGTGTTTAGCAATAACTTACGATTTAAAAACACCAGCTGCACAGTTCCTTGTACATCCAGCTTTCAGACAGCAATAAAAATGTCAAGATAACGCTTGTGATTAATGCTCCTGCTATAAAGACAAATGGAGTTTTATCTAGTGGCAGTTTTGACTCCTCATAAAGTAGCTTAGAGGGTTAATATGCCTGCTGCAAAGAACGCGTACTGTGCAGATCTGTATTTTATGTGGATAGCTGAGTGGATTACTGCTTTTGTCAAAGAGGTATTTTGTTGCTGCAGTTCATAAGATACAACTCTAATATAGACCGGTACGAACTGTCATCAAAGAACTGCATGCAAATTGCATAAAATAGGTTAAGGTATTGTTTTTTCCTCAGTATTTGATTCTCTATTCCTAATGTTGCTAAAGAGTTTGTTTGGGTAGATATACATTCTTGTTGGTAAAGTCAGCCTTTACCAGTGCTTTAAAACAAAAGAAATGTATGTGAGGGAGGGGAGCTATGAAGACATGAGGGGCTCTTTTGCTCGGTGGAAGTGAGGGAAACCAAGGAGGTGGTCCTGGGGGGATGGAGGGTGCCAAAAATGATCGTCACACTCGGCGCCACCAGTTCTAAACCCTGTGATGATGGATATATGGCAAGGTGAAGTAATACTGTGTCTTTTTTGTCTTTTTTAGTCCTAACTCGGGTTATGGAGGACAGTTCTGAGGAAAGATCAGAAACAGAGACAGCAGATACTGAAACATCATCTGAGGGAGAGAAAAATTGAACATAATCTGGAAGTGATTTTTCAGTCAGAGGAGTACCATCTGATGACTCAACTCTCAGCGATTCTGAGGGACACGATGATGGCAGTCATACTGTCCCGTCGCAACCACAGTCTGTGCAGAGGGGCAGCCGTAGCAGGTTACACTAACCCAGAGAGCAAACACATACGGTGGCAAGTACAGACAGTGTGCTTTCTTGGCAGCCTCCAAATTTAGTTCAGCACCAAATTCCACCTTTCACTGGCAATGCTGGATGTAAAGTCGTTATGGCCAATTGTTTGCCAATTGACTACGTCCATCTCCTTTTGGATGTTGACTTCCTTAAGCAAATTGTGCAGCAAACAAATGTGTGTGCCAAGCAATTTCTGGGGAGCATGGAGGCACTCTAGGGCCTTGTTCTAGGGCACACAAGTGGACTCACACTTTGCTTGTCGAGTTGAAGATATTTTTGGGCCTTACTCTCAAAATGGGGATAGTGCACAAACTAAACTTGCAGTCCTACTGGTCTACTCGCAGTTGTGTAACCCCCATTTTCGCCCCACATATGAGCAGAGATTGTTTTTAACTATTACAGTGCATGCTGCATTTCAGTGACAATCCTGCTGCATTGCCCTGGGACCATCCAGACCATGACAGGTTGTTCAAAATTTGGCCTATCATGGAACGTTTGTCTGCAAGGTTTCCAAAGATTTTTACTCCTGGAAAGAATATAACCACCAATGTGTCCTTGATCCTGTACAAAGGGCGGCTGCTGTTCAGGGAATACTTTGGGAGAAAAAGAGCTTGCTATGGCCTCAAGCTGTACATGCTGTGTGGGAGCTCTACTGGCAATGTGTTAAGCTTGAGAGTATATACAGGGAAGGACTCAACTCTAAACCCTTGCTCTCCCAGGCTAGGAGTCACAGGAAATATTGTATTTCTAGCCACTCCTTCACAAAGGTTATAACCTATATGTGGGCAATTTCTATTCAGGAGTAGAGCTGTTCATTGAGCTGTAAAAAGCTGGCACTCTGGCCTGTGATGCAGTTCATTATCACCACAAAGGATTCCAGCAGGAACTTATTTGTAAGAAGCTCCAGAAATCCCAGAGCACTGAGTTGCGTTCCAATGAACCTCTTGCAATCAAGTTCTTGGCTAGGCATGATGTGTACATTCTCTCTACAATTCATGATGAGAGCACTTCCCACATCATGGTTTGGGGTCAGATGGCCAAAGTTCACAAATGCACCTCCATACTTGATAACAAAAAGTACATGGGTAGAGTGGATAAGAACGACCAAGGTCTTCATCCATACATGAGAGTCGTAAAACTCGCACTTGGTACAAGAATCAGTTTACCCACATGTTCCAGATGGCAACATACAATGCGTATGTTATTTATCATCGAGCAACCACAGGAAGTCTCATGTTTCCTTGACTTTCAGTGGTCCGTCATTGAAAGTCTTACTGCTACAGAAGCAGCAGCCTCCACTTCGTATGTTCCGCTGGATGTGGCAAGGCTGCAGGAGCAACACTTTGCTAATCCCATCCCTGAAACACCTAAAAAGGCTGGACAATGTTGTCATTGTAAAGTCTACTTTAAGCATGGAAAGAGGCAGGAGAGTTGTGTTTACTGTCCCCAGGACCCATCTCAGCCAGCCCTGTGTTTTCCTACTTGCTTTATGTTGTGCCATACAAAAGTGAAGTACTGGGAAATTGACTGAGGTGGAGCTGTTGTTGGGTAACCTTTCAATGGATGTGCATGGATACCTACCTTTCATGGGCCACTACTTCGCTTGGCAAGCATCCACAGAATTTTACTTCTTCTACTTGAGGAGATCATGTACCACCTTACCGCATGCTCAACACCTTTACTTGCTGTCAGAATGTGGAAGGTTTTCTGTTCGCCGATTGACAAGTGCATTATAGCCCCCACACTGAACATAATGGTGGAGCATATGCCACGTTGTCACAGAGTATCCTGTGTGGCAAAATATTAAAGGCTTGACTAGATTTTGAAGTGTTTTTAAGGAACTTATGTATAAAACACAAAGACCACCCTGATTGCCTATGAGAACCAGAGTAAGAGTAATAAGTCAAACAAACGTCCTGTGGGACTTATTCACCAATATTTCTACTTGCTTTGAAAGCGTGCAAACTCAATTAGTAACTAGTATCATAACCAATGGTATTGAAAATGGGTACAGGACACAATATCTTGCATGACTGCTTTCACATCTTGTACAACGATGTGAAAACAATTATCATACACAATATTGTGCCCCTTACCCTTTTTCAATACCACTGAGTATGATACAAGTTAGTAATTGAGTTTTCACACTCAAAGCAAAAGTAGAAGTGTAAGTGAATGAGTCCCACAGGACATTTGTTTGGCTTATTACTTTAGGGAACTTAAGCAAACTTAGGCCCAGACTTACGAGGGCCTGCGCCGCTGATGCGTCACTTTTCTTTAGGCACTGGCGGTGCAGGCTGCTGACCCATATCTACAAGGCCACACAAAGCCACTTTGCATGGCTTTACATGGCCTTGTATATATGGAGTAAGGCAACGCAGTGTAAGTCGCTGTGTTTCCTTACTTTGCGTTGGGGAGGCGTTTCTATGGGTGTCGCGTGGGTGTTACCAAGCAACACCCATGGATTTTGACATATTCCCAGATTTACAAGGTTTTGTAAACCTGGTAATGCGTCAAAACCCTATGCCACCCCAGGGGTGGCATAGAAGTGATGCAACGGGGAGAAATATATTTATTTCCCCCTGTTTTTCCTCTTTCTATGTGTGCTGCATTTTGCAGCACACATAGGAAGAGGAAAACTTCTCTTGGGATTGTTTTTGTGCGGGAAGGTGCCCCTTCCTGCACAAAAACAATCATCCCTGCAATGCAGGCACCCTTGCACCATAATGCAAGGGTGGCTGCATTGGTGCACGGCAGCAATTTGTGCACAAATGCAGGGGAAAGGACAGGAATGCGCCATATCACGTAGATACGGTGCAGTCCTGCCCTTATGTTCTGAAGCAGGGCAGTGCAGCAAGAACGCTTGTGGCGCGGAGCGGCCCTGCCCCAAAACATTGTTTATCTGGCCCTTGGTTTCAACAATAGATTTGCTCACTCAGGAATGAGGCCTCAGAAGGCATACTCAGACACCCCCCAACTTTGCATCCACAAACTGGAAGGAGTTGTATTTAGCACAGTAATGCCCATATTTATGCTTTTTGAGGAAAACTGCGCAAACGCATTTTTGCGTCAAAAAGTTTAGTGCCGGCTTGCGTCATAGCTGTATTTATTGAATGGTGCAAGCCAGCGCTAAACTTGTGATAGCTTCTTAGAAGAAGATTCTAGCCGGGTGGGGTGGTGGTAGGGAAAGAGTGGGATGTGCATCAGAAAATGACGCTAGCCTGTTTAAAGGCAAAAAAAATGCCTCTAACCAGACTAGCACCATTTTCTGGCGCACAACCACCAAAAATATAGCTCCTGACTTAGGAAAGACAGAAGTCATGCCCACCACCCCAATGGCCAGCACAGGGAACAAGTGTCCCCTGGGCATAGCCATTCCACCCTGTGACATGCAGGGGGTCCCAAGTTAGGCCCCCGATGGCAAAAAAATAAATACTTACCTGAACATACCTGGGAAGGGGTCCCCCATCCTCTAGTGTCCTTCTGTTGGGGGTGTTCCTGGGGTTTGGGGAGGGGACCTGTGGAATGGGTCCACAGGTTCCCTAACGCCTGGTTTTACCCAGGCGTTAAATATTGGTGCTAAGCAGGCTTAGCACCATTATTTAGGCCCGCCTCCCACCCGTGCGCCATTTTTACCCAGGGGGGAGAAATATGGCGTTACAGGCTTAGAGTCATTTTTTGGATGGGAATGCCTACCTTGCATCTCATTGACGCAAGGTGGGTTCACGCATCCAAAAAATGACGTTAACTCCAATATTTTGACGTTAGACAGGTCTAACGTAAAAATATAAATAAATATGGAGTTAAGTTTGCGCTGTTTTTGCCTAAAAAAAGTGATGCACAAACGGTACAAACAGAGTATAAATATGCCCCTAAGTGCGCTGAAGGCACATGAAAGACATGTTTTCTGGAGCTTGGAGTAGCTAGGAACGGAATGGCATTATTACAGGTTCACTTGGCAAGTATATAGGATTAGTAAGGACTCTGATGAGGACAGGGACATGAACGGGTAAGAAAAGCTTAGGGTAGGTGTGCTTTCACAGGGATACTGCATAGGTAGAAGTCATATAGTAAAGGTAGTCCAGATACACAACATGATTTCATCTTCACCTATGGATTCAAACCCATTGGCGCTGACCTCACCCGGATACTGAATTACTATGTACATATGGGTAAATGCTTAACCTGCTTGCCATGATCATATGAGTGATCACCCTCCATCAGAACTTAGTAGATGTCCAGACTGCTGTATAATAAGTGCATTACAGTCACAGCCCTGCACATAACAGTGGATGGGACAAATGCTACGTTCTCACAGACTACCCTATGTGTCAAAATTACCGTTCTTCATAGTTTATGAAGTTTTCTTTCAGGAACTTCAGCAGTATTCCCCAGCATGTTTGTCTTAGTTTCCAAGGTAGATATGCACGCCTTGAAGGCATATCGGACACCCCCAACTTGCATCCACAACCTGGAAGAAGTTGGATTTACCACACGTCTTCCTGAGCATCATGTGGCTGACATGGAAGCCATTAGTAAAGGTTCACTTAGCATGCATTCGGTAATGTTCAGAAAGAAGGAGGCAGTTACTTGACAGGTCATAAAATGTAATTAAACTGATTCTGTCCAGTGGTGTATGAATGTGATGGGCCATTGCATGGCGGTGGTATGTTGATGTGAGTTCTCTGGTCGACTGGATTGGGCCAGTGGCCGGGGGTATGAAGGTCTTGTGTGTGGTGCATGAAGGGTGTGTGAATGGACCTTAAAACTCCTTGATGTGACTTTAAGGCTCACCTTCAGAAGTCTTGGTTTCAGCATTCAGATACTCTGATCAATATTTGTGCTTTGAAACCAGCATTTCTGGAGGTGCTACAACCAGTGCTTAATTTGTGTTGGTGGTTTCTGCTGCTTAACACTGGCACTTATTTAACAGGGCCGGGACTATTGAATTTTTCTCCCCTGTGCGAAGGGCCCAGTGAATATTAAAAATATATGTATCTACCTGTCCTGTCCTTTTCCTTTAGGTCAAGTACCTGTTCTGCAACCCACAGGTATTGTCTGCATTTCATGGTGCGCTCAGAACACTTTCAGTTTGCTGTGTCCCCTTTTGTCTGGCAGTATATTAAAGTGTCCTGAGGTGGATTTAAGACCAAGCTGCATGGTACTTGGCGCACCAGTGCCCCCACCAGTTTCTAAGCAGTGCTTTGAGCACCGGCACTTATTACTGTACAAATTAAGCACTGGCTGCAACCAACCAGTGTAAGTGGTGAATTAACTTTAAAACATTTTTACCAGATTTATATATGTGGGGGTAAGACAGCTCTTACAAAGAACTCCTTATTTTTTCCTCATTACGGGTAGCTGTGGATTTTGGGCACTAGCTCAGCTGGCACATAGGCAATCCAGCACATTTGTGAAAACTAGACAACCAGGGGAGTCCATGGGTGCATGATTTGCGTGGCTTTTACCATGTAATATTACACAGAAGCCCATGCAAACTTCAAACTTTGCTAAGAAACATACACTTTCATCACAATTCTGTGACGGAAAGGCATGGAATCTGCGTGGATCCACAGATCTCCTACTACCCTGAGTTCCTACATGTCTCCCAATAAGAATGGCACCAGACTTGTGTGGATAACCCAAGAGAAAAGGACACAAAAGGCCTTAAATCGCAATTCTGAGAGACAAGCAACATGGGTAGGTGCGATATTTGGGGCGATATTGTGCCGTTACCTTGCAAACTTTCGAACCACAGACATGTTTGAAAGCTATACTACCAAGGAAGTCCAGGGTGGTGTACATTGCATGAATCCCACAATGTTTTCTTACCCACAATGCTCTACAAACCTCAAACTCTGACTGACATAACACATTTGCTTTCCCTTTCTGTGATGAAATGTTGTGGAATCTGTAGGAATCCGCAAAATTCCTACCACTCTGCATTACCCCACTTGTGTCTATTAAACTGCTGCCCCACTTGTGTGGCTGGGCCAAGTGCCCGCTACAGGAAAGGCTCAAACCAAGGTCAACAGGAGCCCTTCCCATGGGAATCTCATTAACCTTGGTTTGATCAGTTTATGTCACAGGCACTAGTCCTACCCGCACAGGTGAGGTACCAGTTTTATATGGATACTCGGGAATGCCGGGCGGATAGATGTTTGTGGCTCCCCACAGATTCCAGAGCTTTCCATTACAGACATGTGAGGAAAATCTGTTTTTGTAGACAAACTTTGAGGTTTGCAATGGATTCTGCATTAAAAAAAAAACCTGGTGAGACCCACGCAAGTCAGGCCTCCCTGGATAACCCTAGGTATCTAGTTTTCACAAATGTACTGGTTTGCTAGGTTTCCTTAGGTGCAGGCTGATCTATGGTTCCAAACCTACAGCTAGGCACATTGGGAAAACAGGGTCAGTTTTCACTGGATGTATCCATGATGCGTTTGGCTGTTTCCTGTCGCAGGCACTAGGCCTAGCCACACAAGTGAGATACCATTTTTATTGGGAGGCTTGGGGGAATGCCTTGTGGATGGAAGTTTGTGTCTCCCCACAGATTCCAGAACTTTCCATTACAGAAACGTGAGGAAAATGTGTTTTTTTAGTCCAGGGTTGCAATGGATTCTAGGTTAAAGAAAAAACCTGGTGTCTAGTGTACAGGACTGCTACGTTTCCCTACGTACCAGCTGAGCTAGGGTCCAAAATCTAGAACTATCCACATTGAAGAAAAAAAATAATCAGTTTTCAGTGAAATAAATGTGATGCATTCATGTTGGGTTTTGGCCCATTTCCTGTCACAGGCACCAAGCCTACCACACAAGCGAGGTACCATTTTTATCAGAAGACTTATGGGAGCACAGAATAGTAGAAGATTTATTACCAATTGGATTTCTCTGCCTTTGTGCCTTTCAAATGTAAACCAGTGTATAAGAAAAATAGATATTTTGAAAAATACCCTGTAAGTCATACGCTAGTACGGGTACCCACAAATTCAGAAATGTACAAGTAACCACTTCTCCTAGACTCCATATCTTGTGCTTATTTCAGAAATACATAGGTATCCTTGATACCCAGTTTTCACTCCTATTTCGCTATATGAATTGGTCTATACTCAGTACTCAATGATAAAACATTGAACGGTGCAGATCTGTTGTTGACTCTGGGTACCTTGGGTTCTTGGAGAACTTACAAACCCTATATATCCTAGCAACCAGAAGGGTCTAGAAGGGTTTTTCCTAAAAAAGAAAAAAAATCAACGTTTTGTATTATTTTGCCTATTTTCTCGGTCCCCTGCAGAGGAATATCCACAAACCCTGGGTACCTTTAGAATCCCCAGGATGTTGGAAAGAATGGGCACATTTTTGGCATGGATACGTCATGTGGAAAAAACAATATGGAACTCTAAGCGCAAACTACCTCAAATAGCCCTTCAGAGGGAAGAAATCAATGATTTGCAGTGCATCTTTCCCTTAAGATGGGCCTAACGATACATTAAACATTTAGATATTAAAATTACCTGGATGCCAACAGACTTGTTTGAGGCAAATTACCCTCACAATTGATCACTTGGAAAGGCAGGGTTAATACTATCAAGATGAATGCTCTCCCCAGGCTCCATTATCCTGTCAAGGCCCCACCAATTGTAATCTTACAGTTCATATGAGGGAATTAGGAACCCAGGTTGTCTCGGAGATTCCTTTGTCAACACAGAATAAATGGGGGATAGCTGTCTCCTCGTTTCTATGCTCGTTAACCTTACTGTGAACAGCAGTTGGACAGACAAAGGCAGAATGCAACAAAAACTAAATTCACATGGACCACGGTATACTACGCTACTATACTACGTAGACCTCTCAGGGAGCTGATATGAGTAGAATGGAAACATAGACCTGCCAACCCGCACCTCAGCAGCCCAGCCAGCACCACAGTTATGGTTTGTAATGAGATTGAGGAAAAGAGAGGACTGACGACCTTCCCCTCCCCCTAAACGTAAGAATTTTTACCTGCAGTGAAGGAGACTCCTTTCCACGTGTGGTGACTAGGACTGTAAAATAATCTCAGACGTACCACAACGAAGCTCGGAAAACCTTTAAGCAATGCAAAGTGGACAGAAGGAACAACAAAGATGTGTGCAGATTAGACACTGGTTTACCCATCCCAAAATCCGACAGACTGCCCCCAAAATTAATTGTAACTAAAGGTACTATTTCAAACTCTTATCAAGTTAACTGTACAGGAACACGTATTTTGGGGCCCCTGTTCGGAACAGCTTTGAATTTATGATCCAGTTTCAACCCTTTCATGCCCTGTTTGGCCGGGACACTAACAGTGCACTAGCACACTCGTCCAAATTCTAAATGCGTTTACATCTAATATTCAGGGACAGTGACGTGTTTTCAATATATAACACAGCAATTCACTAATATTACTGCAAATAATCTCTGTGATGCCCTCCCATTTCTCATATGTGAGATCTTGTTTTGTTCGAATAGAAACTTTTTTTAATGGATGTTGCATGAAACATGAACACAACTTTTCTCTGCAGAGTGTCTGTACTAGACTCACAAACAACACCCACAATAAACATGAATTAAAGGAAAATGGTATTTAAAACAATCAGTTTAAGAATAATTCAAGGTCATCAGGGCAATACTCTCTGCAGACCAGAGCCGGCTCTATAAAGGGGCACCCTGAAAAGCTTGGGCCCTGGTCCAGAGCCCACTTTACCCATGGCTTAAAACGTCTCTGATATTGGACCTTAACAACTAAAAAAAATAGAAATATTACAAAGGATGGGAGAGGGGCATACAGAGACAAATGTCACATTGCGTGAGATCACCAGGGGAAGGACACAGACTCTTCCTCCACTTCCATTGGAAACAGAGAAATACAGTCTAAAATTTGGTATGGCTGAAATAACACACTCCACCACCTCCAAAGAACATAACCTGGTGTTAGTATGGACTATTTGTTGGGCTGTAGAGCTGTGGGGGATGCATTACATATATAGTGGCACTGTCCCAAACAGAAAGCCTTTTGGGAAGAAGTGGTTCATATCTTCTTGGCTTTTCCCTCCCGTTAAGAATGAAATACTACTGTTGCTGTTCGGCCTGAGCGACTTGAAAGGGTGGCTTTACAGTAATGATATGTGGCTTTGCAGTGAATGGGAGTGGCGAAATTGACTATTGCATTATTTAGAAAAAGGTAGCAATACCAAAAATTAAAAAGTCAGGCCACATGAGAGCGTGCGCGAGCCACCGACCAAGATGGCCACCTGATTACGGAGCTCTGCGCATCGTCAGGTGAACTTCTACCACGGGAGCCGTTTCTTTTCTTCCTTTTAATGTCGTTTCACAAAGAACAACTATGGGATGTTTTGGTGAGCATTTTCATAGTTTTTTGGGCTACCTAGCTTATTTCCTGACTCTTTAATTACGTTTTCTTACTTCTCCTCATGAGTGCAGCCATTTTGACTAACTTTGCTCACCATTACATTATACTTTTTTGAATATTTGACTTTCTTTTTTGCGCAAGCCTGGTTATTTATTTTGCTGTTTCGTAAACATATTTTTGGAGTTCCAGTGTCACTTGCTTCCTTATTGAAGGCTTTTTATTTTTATATGGGCAAACTAAAGAAAATAAAATCTCTGTTGCATTAGTCCTCCTCAGCTGACAAACTTTCGCACTTTTTACAATTGGACACTTCTGCTGCAGCGTCTTCTTCTTCCATATCAAAGATGTCTTCCTCATCTTCTTCTTCGCCTAAAGTTCCTCAGAATATTTTTACATCCACTCATAAGAGGGTCAAAAACAGGAACCACCTTCACCAGTATAATCTCCCTTGCCGATCTCTCTTGAACTTGTGCTTGACGAAATACACCCATTGCGTCCTTTTATCGAAGAAACTAATTCTCGGATACAAAATCTTGATTCTAAGTGGTCTCAAATGGAAGTGAGAGTCTCTGCTTTGGAACAAAGAGTCAGCGACGTGCACGATGAAACACATAAAATTATTAGTTTGGAGAAGGAAGTGGCAACCTTGAAGACTCTTACGGAGGATTTGGAAAACAGAAATAGAAGCAATAATCTTCGCCTTTATGGATTATCGGAGGGTCTTGAAGCGAGTGACCCAATTTAATTTTTTACCTCATTCTTTCCACAGTTGGTGGGTCTACCATCTTCTACAGTATTGAACATCCAAAGAGTGCACCGCATTGGTCATCGTTCTCCGCATTCCTCCACATCTAAACCAAGAGGCGTGATTATTTTCTTTCTTGAATTTACTGACTTATTGAGAGTTCTTAACGCTACGAAAGCCAAAAAACAAATTTCTTGGCAGGGAAGTAAAATCTTCATCTCACAGGATGTGTCCAAAGCTACAGCAGACAGAAGGAAAGAGTTTTTGGATCTTCGTCCACAGCTTCATGACTTGGGAGCTCGTTTTGGATTATTCCATCCATGTTTGTTCAAAGTGGCATATCAAAACAAGACCACTTCATTTACCTCTCCTGCAGTTCTTCGTGATTTTCTACGACTACATTCTACAAATTCTCTGGAAACAGCTGGTCCTTCTACACGTTGACTATATATGTTTCTTAATTTATTATGCCCTTTCATTGCTACTGCGATATAATTGATGGTCCTTCATATGCAGTTTATTCAGTATACTATATTGACATGACTACAGACCCTTTTTTGTTAATGTATTGTTTTCTTTCCACAGGTTCCTGGTGTTTTGTAATCATTATTTTTGCTTGTAACCTTTATCCGTTGATGCGTTCCGTTCCCTTGCTGTGCCGTCTTCAGTCTGTGCTGTGCACCCCTCCCCTATTGTTCATTCATCTCAGGTATGTTTTTGCAATCGTCTTTATTTGACATGTACTGTCTCTTCTTTTTTTCTTGATTATTTTCCATCCTTTTTCCTGCTGTTTTCCCTTTACTCTTCTCTCCTTTAGTTTTTTCTGTGTTCTTTTCCCTTATATGTATTTTCAGTTATTTATGGTACAAGGCCTTTCGTGTGTATATATATATATATATATATATATATATATATATATATATATTTGACGTAAAATCAGAGTTGTTTCTTGGAATGTCAAAGGTTTTATTAATCCAATCAAAAGGCAGCAGAGAATTTTATCCCACTTATCTAAATATAATCCAGACTTGGTTCTTCTACAGGAGACCCATTTGACGGACTCTGAAGCTCTGAAACTTAAAAAAGGCTGGGTGGGCAATGTTTTGACTTCACCTTCGTCTACAAAGATAAATGGTGTAATTGTGCTTTGCCATAAAAAACTATCAGTTAATGTTATTTCGCAAGACTCGGATTATGATGGTAGGTGGCTCTTCGTGAGGCTCAGTATTAATGGGATTACAATGACTATTGGTAATATTTATGGTCCAAATAATTCAGATTATCTTTTCTGGCCCAATATTACTAAACAATGTTTGCATTGTAATGATGATTTTCTTCTTATTGGAGGGGATTGCAATCAAATTCTTGATCCCTTTATAGATAGGCAATCTGTAATAAAATTTTCTCCCCATAAAATGCATAAACAATTTAGGCATTTTTCTCACAATGTGATTTAATTGACTCATGGAGAACTTGTAATCCTGATAATAGTGATTTTTCATTTTATTCTCCACCACATGGCTCCTTATCTAGACTTGACCATATTTTTGTTTCTAAATCGTTATCCCAAAATCTTATTAACTCCTTCATTGAACCTATGGTAATATCTGATCATGCCCCAGTCATTACTGATTTTGACTTGCTCCCGGTGCATCCCAAGTCCAATAGGTGGCGATTTAATAATTCTTTATTACTTGATTCTACATTTTCCACTTCCATTGTTTCCTTTGCGGACAAATGTTTTCGATTTAATGAAGATTCTCACGTTTCTCCACAATTGTTATGGGATTCGTTTAAGGCTGCGGCTCGTGGTCATATAATACATTTTGTCTCTAATAAAAAGAAAACTTTCAATGCCCAGCATCAAGCACTGATTCTCAAAATTAAACGCTTAGAACATCAGTATTATTCTTCCTCCTCCAATTTTAATATACAAGAACTTATTCAGGCAAAACTGCAATTTAACAAAATCTCAACGGATAATGCTTCCTCTTTTCTTCTACGTAGTAGTGCCCATTATTATGGAGGATGAAATAGAGCGGGGAAGCTTCTGGCTAATTATTTAAAAGTTCGAAAGCAACGCCATAATGTGAAGTCTATAGTTTCAGATACTGGTGAGTCCCTTTTTAAGGATGAAGATATTTTAGCTGAATTTGTGAATTATTACCAGACACTTTATACTCCTGAGTCAGTCCCGACCCCCTTACAGATTGATGATTATTTAAAGAATATTCCAAACCCTAATAAGACACTGATTGATGCTACTTCACTTGAAGCAGATATTACTTCGTTAGAAATTTGTAAATCCCTTCAATCTCTAAAAAAAGGTAAAACTCCTGGTCCGGATGGATTTACAGTGATTTCTTTTTACATTTTTATGACATATTACTTCCCAAACTTTTTCAGCTTTTCCAATTCTTCATGGGTTATGGTTCTACAAGGGGCTCATTTTAGGATGCTTCGATTTGCCTAATTCCAAAGGACGGTAAGGATCATACTTTCTGTAAAAACTTTAGACCAATCTCTCTTCTCAATACAGATTATAAAATCTTTGCTAAATTATTAGCCCTACGTCTTGATACCCTTTTACCTGCGCTGATAAGTAAGGAACAAACAGGTTTTGTCAAAGGTAGACTTGCTTCTGACAATTCTAGAACATTCTCTAATGTACTCAGCAAAGCTTCCGCTCTGTCGTGTTCTTTAGCAGCAATTTCCATAGATGCTGAAAAAGCGTTCGACCGGTTAGACTGGTCTTTTCTATTAAAAGCTTTAGCCTGGCATGATTTAGGGCCTCATTTAATTTATCTCTTTGCTTTATCAATCTCCAATGGCATCGATATTGGTAAATGGGAAATTGTCTAGATATTTTGTATTACGCCGAGATGTACGTCAAGGGTGTCTGCTCTCGCCACTCCTATTTATTCTAGCTCTCGAGACCTTTCTATCCAGTATTAGAAATAACATTAAAATTGAAGGTTTCCAGTATGGCGAGAAACATTTAAAATTAACGGCGTATGCAGATGATATACTTTTCTATATCTCAAACCCTGAGCTCTCGATTCCGTCTCTACTTCGGGAAATTGAGAATTTTTCCTTGATTTCAGGTTATAAGATAAATTCGGATAAAACTGAAATCCTCCCTCTAACAAAATTCTGTTTTAAAGCATCGTTTGATATCACTGGTTTTCACTGGAATTCTTCCAAGATTAAATATTTAGGTAATTGGTTCACTTCATCCATTAAAAAGTCCATTGAAGTAAATATTTCAGAGGCTTTAGAGAAAGTTGATAGATCGATTCTGGCTTGGAATCCCTTATTTTTATCTTGGTGGGGTCGTCTTGACTCCATTAAAATGATGATTTCTCCTAACATTTTATATATCCTATCCATGAATCCACTTCCTTTACCTGGTACCTTTTTTAAACATTTGGGCTCCAGATTGTCTAAATTCCTCAGGAACAATAAGAAATCTAGAATTTCTTTTAGTCATCTTCACCATTCTAAACAGGAGGGAGGAGTCAATTTTCCTGATTTTAGATTGTATCACAAATACTTTTGTTTGCGCCAAGCTTCTAGGTAGGTCTCCCTGTCAGACTCTAGGTTTACTCCATTATGGTTGGATATTGAGTGTTCTTTTCTTTTTCCTTTTTCCCCTAATGAGGTGGTATCCTTTTCCTATAATATTTCACTTATCTCCTCTCTGCTTCTTAAACATACTTGTTCTCTTCTGCGTTCTCACTATATACCTCCATCTGTTTCTCATTCCTCTTTTCTGAATTCCCCTATTTGGCATAATTGTCTTATCACTATTAATAAAAAAAACCTTATTTTGGAAATCCTGGCGACAAAGAAATATAGTTTGGGTCAAGGATTTATTCTCCAATAATACTCCACTTTCTTTTTCACAATTCCAACTTCTATTTCATTTTCCCAATTCATTTATGCCTAAATATCTTCTTATTATTAATATTATTCTTGATGTACTTTTTTCCTTGCCTTCCCCTTCTTCTTCTTCGGAATTACCCTTTTCTTTGTCCTCCTTTCTTATCTCATATCCTAAGGCATTAAATATCTATAAACTTTTTCTGTTTTGACGCGTCCTAAATCTAAAATTGAATCTCAATGGGAATTGGATTTGGGATGTACCTGGACTGTTTCCTTTTGGAATAAGGTGTGGCATCGATCTTATAAAATATCCAGATCAGCTCCTACCACACAGTCACTTTTCTTTCTTTATCACAGACTTTATTTTACCCCTTCTACTATAGCAACATTTTCTGTATCCTCCACTTCAAGTTGCTGGTCCTACGATAGCCCAAAGGGAGATCTTATGCATATCCTTTTTTAATGTCCTCCTACTGTCTCTTTTTGGAGAAAAGTTTGGTGTCAGCTTACCTGCATTTTTCATTTGCAATCCCAATTATCTCCGCTGGTACTTTTTTTAGATAGTCTCTCTGCTGACATTGTTTCAGATGATGATAATTTAAAATTGTTGGATTTCATGTTACCTTTGGCCTTTCAACAAATTACTCTCAATTGGAAAAATTCATCCAATATTTCCTACAAAGCTTGGTGGAATAATGTTTGTCACTACCATAGACTAGATATTGCTTTTACCTCTTTATGCTGCCCTTCCATAAATAGAGATTTGTACTGGTTACCTTTGACTGATTATCTTAATGCTGTTGCTTGTAATTCTACTAATTGTACATTATCTGAGAATTTTAAGCCACCATGAATTCTTTATTTTCTCTGTTCTTGTGTGAATTTTAATTTAGCTTACATTTATGCTTTTTTGAATATTACTTTTTTTCTTTTATTTAACTGCTGAAGATCCAATGCATCTTTCGCATTGTAAATGGTCTTGTTCTGTTTTCATTGTTTATTCCCCTTTTTATACTTTTAAAATGTTAAACAGCTTTTACAATTTCTTTTAAAATTATATCATTATCATCACAACAGATATTTTGTATTGTTAGTATGTAACCCATATGTATTTTGATTTTAATAAAGCTGATTTACCCCCAAAAAAACAGTAAGGCCACTTACATTACAGTGAAATGTGCAGGGAATCATCAAGTCAGAAGCTGATCATATTGCGAGGACGGGTTCAAGTAAAGATACCAGTGCAACAGGTCGTGTACTGCAGCCTATGGAAGTGGGCACTATCCTAAGAAAGAACTCTTTTTACAGCTCATAGAGTGAGTTCTGCAGCTCGAGTTATAGCAGTTTTTTTATTCAAGTGCAACAAACTAATTAGACGGGCAGGGTCTCAAACGTTAAAGTGACATAAGTGCAATATAGGCATAAGTGCAGCAAAGACTAGCCAGCTTTTCTACTTTCATCCAGCAGGTTTTGTAGTTGATAAATTAATTTAGCAAATTTAGCTAGGTCAGTAGGTTCTTTCACAGCAAACACTAAGTTCATTGCTTGTGCGCATATTCTTATACCTTGGCTTACAAAAAGAGGTTTGAGCAAAGCGCAACGTGCAATCCTCAGAGCCGGACAACAGCAGAGTAGATGGCTAAACGATTCACATTTATACCCACAAAGCCTGCAATTGGTGATCATGAAAAGGGATTGCCATTTTACGTTCAGCTCTTTAATTCTCAGGGCCATCAGCCTTGCAGCCATGATTCGTGACAAGCAAGCTTTTCCAACTACACACTTTAAGTATGGCTGCTCTATCAGCGGATGAGGGCAAGACTCGTAGGATGGTATCAGGGCCGCTACCACCGGAGAAGTATTTAATTTGGCCAGGTCTGTTGTCATTGAAATAAATCTGATCTGCTTCTTCAGAGTCGCTCTAAGAGTGGCTTGCGTGAGAAGCAGCAAGTCTAAAGCTGACTGGTTGATATGTAAAGATTGCAATGAGGTGTCTAGGAATTTCGACCAGGGATTAGATGGAGCTGATTGCTGATTTCAATCTTTTAGTTGGAGCTGTGGCACCCATATGGAATCTATTAGTTGGAGCTGTGGCACCCATGTGGGTCCACTTCTGGCTTTCTAGTCCCAGCTCTAGTCTTACTAGGCAACCTCTTATGTATTGTGGGAGCTTAAACACCCTTTTATATGCTTTAGCTTGGAGTTGTTCCGCTAGATTAATAAAATGCCTTGGAAACACTTTGTGACCATCGTTTAATGCTGGCAGAAGAGTAGCTGCAAGCACCTGTCAAATAAGAATTGAGGGAGGGCTCTCAATCAGATTGTTAAACTGGCACACTTGCAATTATCAAGTCAGCCTTAGTTTTAAGGTGGCAAAGATTAACTTTAGCCCTCCCATTTGCTGTCAGCCTCACACGTAAGTAGTTGTATAACTTTGCCCCAGTGATCTTCAAGGGACCCATGGACCAATTATGGCTCAGATTTTTAGAGGCTTTCCCGAAGGCAACTACCTCTGTTTTGAAAACATTTGCTGTCATCTTATTTACCTCATTATAATTATGAAGAGCAGATAATGCTTTTTGAAGTCCTATTCTAGAGTGATCTAGCAGGACAATGTTGTCAGCATACTGGAGAAGTGTTATTCTCAAATTCCCAATTCTAGGCGGGATCAAATTGGTGCTTTTTAGAACTGATGACATGTCTGGGGTATACAAATTAAAAAGGAGTCGGGCAAGGACACATCCTTGCTTCAAGCCATTGTCCATGGGGATCCTCCTGCTTAAGGCATTTGCAGACAGCTTTACTCTTATCCAAGTCTCTGTATGAAGTAGCTCTATCGACCTTAACAGATTAATCGGTAAACCCCAACCTTGGAGTTTTGCCCACAGAGGTTTCTATTAACAGAATCAAAAGCTGCAGAGTAGTCCACAAAGCAAGCACAGAGTGGGGGAGTCTTTTTACTAAAGGCGTATTGTATAAAGTAGGAAACGGCCACTATATTATCTGTTGTCTCCGCTTTTGCCCTGAATCCTGTTTGACAAGTGTGAATTATATTATTAGTTTCTGCCCAACTTTCCAGATCTTTCAACAGCAGAGAGGCAAAAACTTTAGCCTCAAAATCAAGAAGGGTGATGAGGTGATAATTTGCTGGGTCTTGTCTATCACCTTTCTTATAAATCGGATGTAAGTTGGGGGCCCCTCCAGCTGTTTGGAATCGATATCAGGCAGGCACGGTACAGAGTCGAAAGGGTAGCTGACCACAAGTTAATATTGTCTTTAAACAAGTGGGCAGGGATGCCATTGCGCCCAGGTGCATGCCGAACCCCTTATTTTCTGCAGACAAGTCGAGACGTCCCTAACCATAGGAGCAGTTACAAGGGGTTGTTGTTGTGCTTGTTTACTGACATGGTTCCCTGTACTAGCAGAGAAAGGGGTGTTAGTTACGTACAACTTGCTAACAAGGCGTATCCAGTTTTTCTTATTGATCGTGTTAAATCGTAGGCCCTCTTGACTCATCTTGTTTTTAATGAGCCTCCATAAGTCTACTTGATTGTGCTTACCCGAAAGAGAGTAAATGTGCAGCCACTCTTTTTCCGCCTGTGTGTGTTTAAAGGACCAGACCTGTTGCTTATGTTGCTTCTTAACAGCTTGAAGTTGTGCCAGGCGTTCAGAATTTTATGTCAAGACCGGAGGCTCATATTATGCTTCTCTTAACTTGCTTTAATTAGGTAGCAGCAGTCAAGAAACTACAATTTCCATGAGGCTTAGAGAACAGAAAGCCAATGGGAATGAAAAACGTATCGGAACATACACCAATCGGAATGCATGGAATAGTATAATCACCATACTTGACTGCGACCAGCCCTCTTTCTTGCTGCTCGCAGTCAAGATAAGTGATTATTTATTCCTTCTTTGCATATTGTGTGATAGCGTTTTAATTTACTGTCTGTACTGCGCTTCGGCACCCGCTTTGTTTGCTTACTTACTTTTTAGCGCACTGCAGTGCCTTTCTTGAGCGCTAGCGCACTTCCTTCTAACGGTCAACGGCCGTTCTTGGCAGAACAACGGGTGTCGACCCATTTTTCATTGTTGGCCTCATTTCGCTGCTCCGGTTTTCGCTGCAAGTGCCCTGCATTCGTCTTGGTCTCCCACTCCTGATTTTCTAACGGAACGACTAGAGTCTCAGCCTCTTGATCCAGTCATGCCCGTGGGGTGTGTACTTTCCTTCTTCCAACTTTTCTAGTCAGAAGATAACCCTTTCCTCGCTCTTGTGCTTTTTATTGTGGCTCCTCTATATTTAGCCTACAATGGAGCGAGATAACTCCCCTGAACATATTAACAACGATGAGGACAGTGGGGCTTTTATCAATGATGCTGTGGCCACAGCTATTTCAGCAACAGTAAGCAAAATGACAAAAAACCTTGAGTCCTCTGTTCAGAGTATGTTTTTTAAATTCTTAATGGACCATTCTGCGGGGGATAGCAAAAAACGTAAAGTTAAGGATTTGTCATCTCAAAAAGCCCTTCCTAAGGTCACCCCTGATGGCGCCTCTTTGACTGGTGAAGCTTCTTCACCCCAGATTGAGGACGAGTCTCCTCCCCGGCCTCCTTCTAAGGAGGGGAATTCTAAGTTCTCTCATGAGAAATGTAAATCTAAAACTAAACATACTTTGAATGCGCCTAAAAAGATTGTGATTTCTCACATTTCAGATACCGATGACAACATGGGTGACATAGATGACATGGACGACAGTTCAGACATTTGGGGTTCTCAATCTCAGTCCTCCCTCTCCTCCTAAGAAGTCTAAATTAGATCATTCCCCTTCTAATCCCTTCGCAGCCAAAATGATTTTGGATTCTGACTGCAATCCTATGTTTGATCCTTCTCTCCTTCACCACACCAACTCCACGGAATGGTTTTCCTCTTCTCATGTGGGTGATTATATCGCTTCTAGATTAAGACTGCCTTTAGACAAACAGACTAGAGTTAAATTGAAATAGTAATGTCCTAGGCCATCCCTTTTTTCCAACATTACCTCTACTCCTTCTATCAACCAACCCCTACTTACCTTCTTTTCAAAATTTGGCAAGGACCCCCATAAGGGGGTCGCAAGGCCTGGTCTAACGGCCAGGACAAACTTTTAGACTTGGTGGGTCCTTTGGCCCATATCTTGGATATGGCAGAGTCCGGCAGAATGGAAAATGCGGACATTGACCCAATGGTTCTTTCCTTATGGACTCAAAGAGCCTTTTGTCTCTTAGGCAATGCGAACGCTGCTATTACCCAAGAGAGGAGGAAGGGTCTTCTTTTGAAGCTAGACCCCAAATTAGCTAATTTAGCTATGCAGGATCCAGGCATAAAAGCGGACGGACTCCTCTTTGGAGACTCTTTCATTAAAGACCTGGGCAAATTCGTGTCCACATTTGCCTCCATCGACAAGGCACAGCAGTCCATCAAAAAGGTGTTCAATCACCGGGTTTTTGCAAGGGCTGGTACAGGCAGGAGCCGCTCTACCGGTCGTTCCTTTCAACTCCACATATGGAGCACAACCGTTCAAACCCCAGTTCTACCCTCAGCAAGGCAGAGGTTACCTGGGTCGAGGACAACGCGGTTTCAGGAACAACAACTCACAAGGTAAGCCTCACTTCTGACCTTCCTCCAGTAGGTGGTCGCCTTCATTTGTTCTCAGCAAAATGGTGCTCTATAACAGCAGATCCATGGGTACTAAATACAATTTAAGGTTATCTAATAGAATTTTACTCAATTCCACATCAAACATATTCCCCCCCTCCCTCTGCGTTTTTCAACAGATATGTCCTCTCTCATCTCGGAAGAGATTCAGGCGGTCATTCTGACTCTGGCGGGCGGCAACCGGGAAGCGCCATTTGGCCGCCACGCGGCCAAAATACCGATTCCCCCATTCTGACATTCCTGCTGGGCCGACGGGCGCTAAGCAAGTTAGCGCCCGCCGGCCCAGCAGGAATGAGGCCGCAACACAGGAGCCGGCTCTGAATGGAGCCGGCGGTGTTGCGGCCGTGCGACGGGTACAGTTGCACCCGTCGCGCTTTTCACTGTCTGCTAGGCAGACAGTGAAAAGCTGGCCGGGGCCCTGTTAGGGGACCCCTGCACTGCCCATGCCAGTGGCATGGGCAGTGCAGGGGCCCCCAGGGGCCCCAGGACACCGGTTCCCGCCAGCCTCTTCCTGGCGGTGAAAACCGCCAGAAACAGGCTGGCGGGAAGGGGGTCAGAATCACCAGGGCAGCGCTGCTTGCAGCGCTGCCCTGGCGGATTCGCCCAGCCGGGGGAAAAACGGCGGGAAACTGCCGGCCCCGGTTTTCTGACCGCGGCTTTACCGCCGCGGTCAGAATGGGCTTGGAAGCACTGCCAGCCTGTTGGCGGTGCTTCCGTCATTTGCGACCCTGGCGGTCAAAGACCGCCAGGGTCAGAATGACCCCCTCAATCTCTTCTGTCGAAACAAGCCATTCATCCCACCCTTCCAGACCCTTCAGGCTTTCTAAGTACCCTCTTTTTAGTTCAGAACAAAAACAAAAAGATGAGACCAGTCATCAATCTCAGAGCTTTTAACCGGTTCGTAGTCCACCGACACTTCAAAATGGAAACCATTCTCCATCTAAGGGACATTCTTTTTCCTTTCGATTTCATGGTCCGTCTGGACCTTCAGGACGCCTATCTTTCTGTCCCTATTCATGTAAATCACACAAAATTCCTCCAATTCCAGTGGCAGGGACAAACTTACCAGTTTTCTTCCCTTCCGTTCGGCCTTTCGTCAGTACCTTGGTGCTTCATGAAACTAATGAAACCTGTAACAGCTCACCTCAGATCTTTAGACATCAGATTATTAATTTACCTGGACGACATTCTCATTATGCACCAGAGTCGCCTTTCTCTTCAATCTCATCTACAAATCACGTCTTCTCTTCTATCTCAACTAGGCTTCCTTCTCAACATGGAAAAACCGATTACAATCCCTTCACAAAGAATAGAGTTCTTGAGGGTCGTGGTAGATTCTTCTTCCGCTACTCTTCATCTTTCTCAACAGAAAGTAAAATCCATAAAATCTGAAATTTTAAAGATTCTCCACAGTTCCCAAATTTCACTCAGATCCTTAGCCAGGATCGTGGGTCTCCTCTCTTCCTCAGTTCAGGCTATTTTCCCCGGTCCACTTCATTACTGGGCTCTCCAAAGGTTAAAGATTCGTCATCTCAGAAACAGTCTCTCATACTCGGAAATAATCAGCTTGGACCAAGAATCTTGCTCGGAGCTTCAGTGGTGGATAGACCATTTAGATGCCTGGAACGGCAGAACTATCTTTGCATCAGCCCCAGATCTTGTGTTAGAATCAGATGCAATTCTGACAGGTTGGGAAGCCCATTGTGGTCCAATCTCGACTGGAGGTTCCTGGTCATTAGAGGAGTCCAAATTACATTTCAATTATTTAGAGATGCTTGCTGGCTCCTTTGAAATCAAAAGCCTCGGAAAAGACAAAGTTCAGTGTACCATCCTCCTCTGTATGGACAATGTATCGACTGTCCGCTACGTAAACCATTTAGGGGGCACCAGATCAAAACCCTTAGCGGACCTAGCAGAAATTCTATGGGAATTTTGCTTACTCAATGAAATTTCGCTCACAGCAGAGTATCTACCAGGTTCTCTCAACGAGACGGCAGACTGGCACTCTCGTTTACTTAGGGATTCCAGCGACTATAAACTCCACACCTCCGTATTCCAATCTCTCCTCCACAAATGGGGCCCATTCAATATAGACCTCTTTGCCTCTTGCCTAAACACGGAGTTACCTAGGGTTTTCAGCTGGCGACCGGATCCTTCGACGTTAGCCTCAGACGCTTTTCTGCAGCATTGTTCTTCAGTCAACTACACTTTCCCTCCTTTCCTGATGATTACCAGAGTTCTGGCCCATGTCAGACGTCAGAAAGGGACATTGGTAATAGTAGTTCCTTTTTGGCAATCGCAAGTATGGTTTCCTCATCTCTTGTAGCTGGCAATCGACTTCCCAGTCCTCCTTCCGTTTTTTCCTTCGCTTCTTCTCGAACTTCTAGGGCATCTGCACACCCTGATACTCAACAATACTCTCACACTTTCGGCTTGGAAAGTGTCGGGTCTGCCCAACCTTCCATTCCTATTTCGGCAGAGCCTTCAGACTTTATTAACAAAGCCTGGGCTCCTGGCACCAAGAAAGCTTACAGTTCCGCCTGGTCTCGTTGGACAAGCTGGTGTATGGGAAGGGATCTTGATCCCATTTCAGCCGATATAATTTACGTTATTAATTTTCTAGCTGCCCAGGCCAGTGCAGGTAAGTCTTACAGGACGGTTAACTTATATAGATTGGCCATTTCTATGCATCACATCAATGAAAAACCTGTGGGGGAACATCCCCTTCTATGCCGTCTTTTAAAGGGAGTAAGGTTTTCTATTCCTCCTTTGCCCAAATACTCAAAATTATGGGACGTCAATGTTGTTTTCAATTTGTTTTTACCCTGGCAAGATAATTCTGATCTATCATTGAAAATGCTTTCAGCCAAACTCACTATGTTACTCTGCCTGGTTTCCATTAAATGATTATCAGACGTTAAAGCCTTAGACACTTCTTCTTGCCAATTCACCCCTACAGGTGTGTTGTTCTCTATCAACAAACGTACTAATACTAACTTACGTACAGTTTTTTATCCATATTTTCCTAACTAACCCAAATTGTGTGTGGGACAATGTCTCAAGTGTTCTGAAGATCGCACAGCCAATCTCAGAACGTCCTCCCTTTCCCAACTCCTTATTTCTTTTCGTAAGCCTCACAAACCCATAGCTTCAGCTACGCTGGCCAGATGGGTTCGTTGGGTCATGTCCCTGGCTAGTATTGACACCTCTGTTTTTGGGGCTCACTCTTCTAGAGGAGCTGTGGCTTCCAAGGCTTTCTGGGTGGGTTCCAGATTGAAAGACATTCTGAGATCGGCTGATTGGTTGCACAATAATGTTTTTAGAACTTTTTACTGTAAACCAGTTCATACAGCAACTTCTGTAGTAATTAACATGCTTTAAAAAAGCATAATATGAGCCTCTGCTCTTGACATAAAATGTAGATTTTCCTAGTAATTTATGATGGAAAGTCTTAATTTTATTAAAGACACGGAGGCGAGTATTATCCCACCGCAAATTTTCTATAACTGTTGTTTTCCGTTCTTTTCTCACTCCTTTGCAGCACCATCTACTCAGCCTCAACCTTCCTCTTGAGCGTCAGATGGGATTTTCATCTCCAAGAACATCTTCAAGAGATCCGTCTTGTTGCCAATGGAAATCTCCTCCTGTCTATTGGATTTCTTCTGCATGCTAGTCTTGGTTGAATTTTATTCAAGAACTTTGTTCTTTGTTGTTGGAAGTTTCCATCGTTCTAGCTATTTTTCCTTTGTTTTTTTGCACTGACTAGCCTTCTCGCATCAAGAAAGAGGGCTGGTCGCAGTCAAGTATGGTGATTATACTATTCCTTGCATTCTGATTGGTATATGTTCTGATACGGTTTTCATTCCCATTGGCTTTCTGTTCTCCAAGCCTCATGAGAATTGTAATTTCTTGACTGCTGCTACCTAATTAAAGCAAGTTAAGAGAAGCATAATACTCGCCTCCGTGTCTTTAATAAAATTAAGACTTTCCGTCATAAATTACTAGGAAAATCTACATTACACTGCAGATTATTACTTTTATGGCACAGATGTTGTAGCCTACAAATACGCCGCTTGATATCCCTTATCAAAGATAATTGAAAGACATGCAGTATCGCCCTTTGAGGGGGAAGGGTAGAGCTTAAATTATTCAGCAGATCATTGACAATTTTCGACCACTTGTTCAGCAGATTCTCACCAGACTCTAACAGAAGGGCGGGGGCCTTGACCAATCTCCAGGTTTGCAACTTTTCCAAAGAGAATGGCCCCCATTTTATGCGATGTATGACCTGTATATGTTCATCTCCATCTGATAGTCCAATGGTCAGCAAGGTGTCCAGCAGGAACGGACACGCAGTCAGCTCGATACGGAGAGGTAGATGGTCACTTGTCCCAGTGTTGGGAATTTCAAAGGACTTCAAATACTAGAAGAGTTGTGATGAGACAAAGATGTAGTTAAGAGTGCTTTTCCCCAGAAAAGTGCTCGGATAATTTACATCAGGGGAGCTCTCTTCCAGGGTATGTTGAATAGAAACCAAGCTGTGCCTGACAAAGAAGCTTTGTAGTAGCTTTGTTGTTGGACATACTGGGTGGCCCTCATATGAGGCCATTCCGAGGAACTTGAGATTAAGATCACCACAGAAAATTACACTGTACCCAGGATGATCACACAATACCCCCTCTAGGAATTCCACTAGACACATCTTCTCCAGCCTCCCCGGTCCAAAGAAATTAAATTATATATTGATTAATAAAATTCTTATTGCCCTCTAGCTTAATTGACTGAAACCTTTAATAGTCGTCTACCAATGTCGTCTTTAAGTCGAGGCCAATATTAAGGTAGATCGAAAGGCCACCAAATGGCCTTCCAAAAATGTTTTTCTTTATCGCTGGCTTATGAATTTCTACAAGTCCAGGTATTACCAAAGGGTTCATAAGCCATGTTTCTTGCACACAAAGTATATCAGCAGCCGTTAAGAGCAGGTTAGCTGGAGTAACCTTAAGGAGCCTAGACAGGCTAACTACATTCCATGAGATCATTTGTAGACAACGCCGTGATCCTTACACTCATTTAGAAGTGCTAGCAACAGTGATCCTTGGAAGAGTCGAGGGAAATTTGCCTAGAGGTGCCTAAAGGTGTTTTACAGGAACAAGTTATGCAGAAGCTGTGGCTTGGCAAATTAGGTTTAAAATTCTTCACTCCTTTTATAATACTGTATGTTGAGTTTACAGTGCTATGGGGGCCTTTTGTTTCTTCAGTGGAAACTGGTACTTGTGGGGACCTTTTTTGCAAATCCCTATGCCCCATTCCTTCAAAGTCAGCTTATTTGCCATTATTTGCTTAGTCAATTGAGGTGTTCGAATAGACAGTATTGTAGATACTCTTCCGCTTCTATCCTCTGGAAGAGTTCTGAATGCAACGGTCAAGATGTCCTCCGATTATATTATACTTGGCTTTGGCAGTGCCGAGAAGAGTCACAATAAGCTAGAACGGTTCAAGATATTGTGGCTGCCTTCAGTTTCATATTTTGGCATAAGTACAAGTTTCACTGAGCTGCTCTACCTTTGGTTGCATGTCGCTATATTGCCTGTTGAAGTCTATTTGCTCTTCTCGTGCTGGATGGCCAATAATTGCAGTCTCCCGGAGAGAGGCACCCCCTTGTTTTGAGGACTCCTGGGATTGTGCCCCCAGGTTGAATGAATTGTCTGTTGATGGAAGGGAAGGTCATTATCCCTGTGAATTTAGATCCATAATGGGAGAGTGGGTGGGGAGAGGGGGTCCATTTTATCCTTGGTATCTCAGATCTTAAGTGGCCATTCTTCCGAATCTGCTACAGCTTCAGGCGAGGGGTCGGCCGCCATACTCTCTTTGCTGGATGTTGATGATATCTCTATTATAGTGGTATCCAGCTGCTGTATTGCACCATTTCTTAATTGGCTCAGAGGCCTCAGAGGAGGATTAGTGATCCTCACAGTAGCTGAGTTAACTGGAAAGCTGGAAGTTTGAAACTGTGTTGCCTGATTTGAGGACAACACAGGTTTTGTTCTTGAAAAAGTCCAATATTGTTGCTGGGGCTTATGCTTTATTTTTGAGTTTGATTTGAGCCAATGTTTTGTTTGGTGTCAGACCTTCCCGAAACTCACTGTGCTTTTTACCACAGGCCATTACAAGAGCTGTTGCAGGCTGCTGCATAGAAGATGTAAAGGTTTGGTTCGGAGCTCCCAATCCCCCTAGAAACCCTTTGGATCTACGTTTACATTTACTACGCCAGGCATCCTTGGCATAGTGGCAGATAGAATAGGATTGAGCCATGTGCCGCTTTGCGCAGTCCTTAACTTAGTCATTTTGATCTTGGAGTACCGCTTACCGGAGCCCCCACTCCTCCTCCTTGTCTTCCTTATCCGAAACATGAATCATCGGCGTAGAGACCCTAACTTGAACTTTCTCCACTCCAATTAGTGGCAATGCAGAGAATTTGCAGTAGTTAGAGCACGGGAAAACCACTGTAATCGTTGTCTAAAAGTCACTAGAGCACCTGCTGGTTCCGATGAGACCGGGCAGTGAGTAGGCAGGGTAGTACCATAGGAGACCACTGGGCAGCTATAGTCTGCATTGCAGATTAGCACCGAGTTTGAGTAAACTAGATAAGTTAGTGCTTTAGGTTATGTTAGCACTATGATTGGGGGTTTAAAAATTAGGCGTCAAAAGGAAATCCAAGAAGAAGTAATTCAAGGGCAGACTGGTCACATCACCTCCAGCCCACCCGAGGGAGTGAGCCACACCAGCTCCTGCAAGCCACACCCGGCTCTAGCCAGGCCGCTTCCACAGGAGTTCTGGGGCAAACACTTAGCAATGACTGACTACAGCCACCGTACTCCACCTGGAGGAAGGTATTTGTCAAAACTTGGCTAGGCTTGGCGGCGAGATTGCAGGACTTCCAGGAAGCTTACAGTATCGTCGTACTGGTTGTTGTACTGGTTGTTGTACTGGTTGTCGCACTGGTTGCCAGAGCAAATGTCAAGGCAAATGTCAGAGTTTGACAATAACAGAGAAACTTTTTGGTGACAAGGATGGGATTTGTCTACGCAGGGGGCAGTGAAGACTCCTTACCCCTGCTCAAGTACTGCCATCTCACTGATGTCAATCAATAGCAACATTGATTGAGAAGGAACTACGGACTGCAAGGAGCAAGGTATGATTAATATACATACCGCATATCTTGGGAAAGGGCAGATCCAGGCTCTTCATTAAAACTAAGAAGGGGACAAGCACTTATTACGGCGGTGACTAAGTTGACAATGCTATTATAAGCTTCAAGCTTGAAGCAGGGAGTTGCTTCCGGATTGTCTTAGTGGCTGAACGGAGGGTGAGAGGAGGTGGAGTGAATGGCTGTGCAAGGGCAGCATAACCTCATATGTGAGCGCTGTGTTTTTGTATGACCGTAAAATTGAGTGGTAAGGCGAGTGGTCGTACATGAAGTTAAAATAAATCGTACATTGCTGCAGTGAGGCACATCACCAGTGTCATAAACCTTACCTGGGAGTTTGATGGGCCCAGTGCGTTCTGTACTCCTGTGGAAATAGAATGTTCGAAGAGCCAAGCGTAATCAGCTCAGTCTGTGGTAAAGGAGCTGCTGCTGTGATCCATGTGTGTCCGTGCTTGAGGCAGAAGATGCACAACGCATTGGAGTAAGGAATTTCTGCAAATCAAATCAATTTCCTTTCAACGCAATGTTTCCCATGAAGCTTTCATCGTCTTCTGAAAGGGAAAGAGAGTTGTGTTGAAGGAATCTAGCATACAGTTCTGGGTGGAGGAGGAGTCAGAACTGACATTCCTGTCATCGTTTGAGGAAAGCACATTAAATCAGGAAGTGTTTTGGCTGATAGGCAGGAGGAGCGTCAGCCCGTCTTTGTAAATCTGGAGGCGTGACCCGGCTCATCAACAAAGAAAAGGAGGGGCCTTAGTTACAGACAAGCATATAGGAGGGGCATAGGCTCCGTGGGTACTTTTCTTTAACCCTTTCCTGGATGTTGTAAAGAAAATGAGAGCTCCATTGTAAAGGAAGTTATTGGTGTGTAATTGATGTGTTAGCATCCGGTCAGAGATATATGAACTTGGTTGCCGGATAATCTTTTTAGTTTGGTGAATCTGAACTAGGGTAAAATGGAGCACCAAGAAAAAAAAAAGACAAAGACGGTTGACTCATTCTCCTGCCATTATAATTATGAAGCATTATAGAAATTACCGCTACTTACCTAATAGCATTTTGACATTTAGGTATTTCTGCACATTTTATCTGGTGGTGTACTTGTATAGTGTTTCCAGTATGGCAGCAACAGCCACCTCCTTTTCTTAATGAGACTGATGAACCTATTTTACCATGGAAGGAATGGTCAAAATTATTTGAGTCATACTTAATAGCACTAGAGGAGAACAATTTACACCTGTGAGAAAACAACACATTCTGTTGCACAATTTGGGTATTCGTGGGAGAAAAGTAGATGAAAACCTATTTGACCCTGACACAGACGACGAAGAAGAAAGGGACAACCTAGATGAATATGAAAAAGCTTCGAGCAAACTTGAAAGTCACTTTGGTCACAGGGTGAATGTGGTTTTAGAGAGGCATAGATTTTTCAGTAGAATGCAAGGGAAAGATGAAAAGGTGTCCAGTTGTATAGCGTGTCTTAGGGGTATGGCCAACACTTGTGAATTTGGGAACTTTGGAGACTCATTGATACAGGATCAATTAGTTAGGTCCACAAACAACTCTCGCATTCAAGGAAAGTTGCTGGCTCACAAACCAAATTTGAAGGATGCATTGCAAAAAGCATTGAGCACACAGCAGAATGTATGAAAGAAATAAAACACTCCACTGAATCAGACATAGTAAAAGTAGTTAAAGTACACTCTAAACACGATGAGACAGGGTTAAACCAGGAGGAGGAATTGAGGATACATGAGGTGAACAGTAAAATTGGCAAAAACAAATGTTTTAGATGTGGTAATGTTAGACATTTAGCTAATAGTCCCTTGTGCCTAGCTCACAACTGCACATGTAGGAAGTGGTGCAAGAAGGGGCATTATGCACATGCTTGCAAATATGAGAAAAATGACAGAGGAATTGGGAAACAAATTTGAATTGCAAGTAAAAGGTAATGAGCAGGGTAGGGACCTTGATAACACTTATCCAGCTTTTGAAATTGAATTGGATGGTATCAAAGTGAATGTGTTTGCAGATTCTTGTTCACCTTTCACTTTCATGGATTATAGTGTATTTGTAAACAGTTTTCAAAACAGAGGATATAAGTTACAACCTGCAGACGTAAAGCCAGGCGGTATAATGGAGACCCTAGTGGGAATGTTGACTATATGTATAACCTTCAAGGATCGCCATACCATTGGCAAGGTATATATTACAAGTAAAGGGTCCAACTTGTTGGGATGGAAGCACCTAAAAGAACTGGGAATTAAGTTAGATCTTAATAATGAAGAACAGGTATTGACAGTGGATTGGTCAGTGACAGGGACAGGCATATGCAAGGAGTTTCCTAAACTATTTGAGGACAGATTGGGGCTACTGAAGAGCTACCAACACAAGATTAAAGTAAAAGAAAATGCTACTCCAGTTGTTAATAAGGCCAGGCCCGTTCCCATCTCATGCAAGAACCATTGAAACAAGAACTAAACAGGTTAGTTGAACAAGGGATAATAGAGCCTATAGAAAACTCACTGTGGCTAGCTCCAATAGTGGTCACCAAGAAACCCAGTGGCAGAGGTATAAGACTGTGTGTTGATTTGAGAGATTTAAAAGCCAATCTATGGGTGGAGAGGTTTCCACTCCCCAGGATTAATGAAATGTTAAATTTGATTGGATCAGCAAATTATTTCAGCGTAATAGACTTAGCACCGGTGTACCATCAAATTGAACTCCATCCTTTGTCATGTTACCTCACGTCTTTCATAACACCACATGGTGCATTCAGATTTTGTAGGATGCCCTTCGGCCTTGCTTCGGCTGCAGCTGTTTTGCAGCGAATCACGCAAGGTATCCTGTAAGGGACTGACCATGTAATGTACTTCGAAGATGATATCTTAGTATATGGCAAAACTGAGAGTGATCATAATATAACGTTAAGGAAGGTATTTAAAGCCTTAGATGAAGCGGGCATGACTCTCAGGATGGACAAATGTAAAATAGGTTTTAGAATCAGCGGAATACCTAGGCCACAATATAACAAAAGAAGGAGTTAAACCCAAATGGGATTTGGTTATTGCTATAAAAGATGCACTGGCGCCCATTAACAAAGAAGAGCTAAAATAATTTCTGGGCTTGGCTGAATTCATGGCCAAATTTGTACAGAATTTTGCTGATGTAACAGCACCTATGAGAGCCTTGTTAAAAAAGAATAACTCCTTTGATTGGAGTTCAGAATGTCAAGATGCATTTGATGAAGTAAAGAATGCTATTGCCAACGCCCCTAGTTTAGGATATTTCGATCTTAATAGGAAAATACTACTTAACACTGATGCTAGTGGAAAATGTTTAGGGGCCACCCTTCCCCAAATAGTGGAGGGACAGGAAAAAAATAGTTGCTTTTGCATCTAGATCACTCAGAGACGCTGAAATGAACAATTCTACAATAGAGAGAGAGAGCCCTTGGCCTGCTACTGGGCCATAATCCACTTCAAATGTTTCCTTTGGTGCCTACCATTCAGTGTCAGGACTGATCTTAAATCCCTCACTTTCATATTCTCCACCAAAGGGAGGGACCATACTTGACTGAGACTGAGCCTTGACTGAGAACTACTTTAAATTTAAAGAACAACTCTATCATCAGATACGAGGAACCTCAATGGGAAGTACCTTTGCGCATAGCCTAGCCTGCCTTTACATGCATCACTTCGAAGAATTATTCATACTCAATGATTCCAACCCATACAAGGACAATATAAATTTATGGCGTTGATATATCATCAGGCATGGTCCCACTGACTTGGTAGGCAATTTCACCGCCTGGGTTAATGGACTTGACCCCTTTTTAAGGTTCACTTCTACTGTGTTCACCACACAGCTTCCATTTCTGGACCTTTTAATTACCATCCACCACGGCAAGCTGGAGACAATGACTTACCACAAACTAACTGACCGTAATAATTTACTTTTATAAGAGAGCCATCATCCGAAATCAGTATGGGATAATTTACCTTATGGTCAATTCCTAAGACTTCACTGCAACTGCAGTACTATCCCTAGTTTTGAGACGCAGGCAGACGACCTATCTCATAAACTACATGACAGACATCATCCCATGCAGATAATTAACTCTGCCCATAAACGGGCTTGCAACAATCACATAGAGGCATTTCTGACACCAACACCTAATCATTCAGACCGCCGACTGACGTGTCTCTACTTACACCCCTTCGTCAAATACCATTAAGAAATTGATTAATAAACGATAGTCGATTCTTGGCAGTGGTGGGATGAATATTTCAAAACCTTTGTTTGCTTTTAAACAGACTGCATATATCAAAGCTATGTTGGTATATACACGTCCAAGGGTGTTGACTCCAGAAAAGAGATAAAGTACCTTGTGGCAACTACCACCAGTAAAAGGACACCATCCATGTGTGAATTGTAACGTATGTACTTTGACTTCATGCATTGAGTCCTTGGACTTACAGCCCTTTGGCTGGGGGCATCTTTTGAAACACACCAACTGTAACACCCGTAATTGCATCTATATGATCACATGTCCCTGTCAGTTAGGCTATGTAGGGATGACAACACGCCCAGTTAAGATCAGAATTAACGAACATCGCAGTAATAGTAGGTGTGGACATACTACTAACAAACTAAGCGTTCACTTTCGTGAGACCAACCATACCCCAGATGATTTGTGGTGGGTAGTATTGGAGTCCCCTAATCAGACCAATAGTTCTCATGGTCTCTTTGAAAAGGAAAAAAGTTGGGTGTTCAAACTGGAGCCGCATATCCATGGGTTAAATGATGAAATCCCCTGGATGACCTTTATCTAAGACTTATCATTTGAAGATGTGGACATTGACTTCCTGCCCTTGCTCTATTATCAGACAGAAGACTTTTTTCTGACTAGTTTTTCAATTTTGTCAGATATGAACTTTTATCCATTTTATAGGCATCTATATTGGTCATTATTTAACTTTAAAGGGCTCTTAATTGTAATAACCCCTTTTTGTTTTAGTTGAGGGTTCCACCCGCTGTTGTCTTTAAAGCTACTGAACAGAGTTATTTCTCCTTGAGTAGCGATCGGCGATTATATATGTTAACCTTGGGGTTGATTCGAGCTGCCAGTCCTTTGTTTATTCTGACAGCCGGGCGAGATTAATGTCACACACTCGCCCCTTTCTCAGCGCTGGTACCACGCTCTGATTGGTTCTCACCACCTCCAGGAACATTTACCTGACGTGCTGCTCTTCCGGTTTTTACTTCCGGGACAGCGGCTGCCGGGTAGGTCTTCATCGAAGGACCTCACAGATTATATAAGTGATATCCTCCCTGGGGGCACTCAACCAACCGGGCCTGGGTTTTTTGTTGGCTTTACATTATGTACATGTATGTTTTTTTGTGACCAATAGACTCACTGATTTAGATGGACAGTAGCTGTATAGGCTATGGAGATAACGAAGCTGGTGGCTGTTGAAATCAGCGTCTTTCAGCCCTGGCTTACATTAACCCTCACTACACGTTCCACATTGTCCTATAAATACAAGATCATCTTGGGGATACAGAGTATATTTGCACATCTCCTCTGTATCTTATGTGTATCAATCAGTGCAGTTAGGACATCCAGAAAGTGTTTTTTGACCTTCTTTTTCTTTTAGTTTTTTCAAAAAACAACCAGCCTTGTTTACGTTACATTAAAATATTTGAGAATGGTTGTGTACTTTGGCAACAGACTATAATTTTTGTACATGCTTAGACAGAACCCCTTATTGTGTACTATACTGTTTTCGCTGTCTCTATGATTCATTTAGAGAGATGCGAGTCCCCAGGTCCGCTTGATCCCAAGGAACTCGTTCCCTAGGAAGGGAGGGTAAGGAGTACAGCATGTGCTATTTGGTTCATGATTCTGCATGGCAGCCCAAACTACATAGAGTGTCACAACACCATTGGGTGTTTCGAATAATTTGTATGACTTTCACTGTGTTTCACATGATATTTTGTATTTTTTTTGCACAGGTTCGCCTGTTTTATCCTGAGGGGAGGTTTGAATTCATTTCAACCCTGACTATGGCACACACTTTCATTTAAGATCTCCAACAAAGTGCCCCTGTGTGGGGCCGTCAGACATTGCAGCGCCGGTCTGACGAGCAGCAGGCCCTATGATGAAGCATGACAGCCATTGGATGTGTGAGGGCTTTTGCTTCTAAGTTATAGAAGTGATTATGCTGAACCTGTGCCTATCTTTCTGATCTCTATTGTTTAGGAACTGTATACTCTTTTTGACTTATTCAGTATTTAGGGAGGCTGTACACTGGACCTGGGTTAATCTCCCTGTCCCCCCCCTTTTTTGTGGGACCCCGCTACACCATGGATTGCCAAGTGGATGCTGGAATTAGAAGGCTTTAACGTTGGTGTGGAATACATACCAGGCAAGACAAATGTCTCAGCAGATTGCCTGTTGAGATTGCCAAGGAGGGAAGAGGAAGCAGAGAGACATGATCTTCCTGAACTTGTGTTATATATTGATTTAGTAGGTCTAACTAAAGAAGAATGGGATACAGAAATAAGTAATGATCAGGTCCTAAATTTGGTTAGGGAGAAGATAGTCAATGGATGGCCCGTAAAGTCTAAGGACTTAGTAGAAGAGCTTAAAGGATATTGGGAGATAAGAACTGAACTCCACATTTCCAACGATATAGTGATGAGAGGTAAGAGGATAGCACCCCCTAGAGAATAGTGGGACAAATTTGTGGAGTTAGCTCATGAAGGCCATTTGGAATCTCACCAAAAACAAACTTAGGGCCGCATACTGGTTCCCCACAATGGACAGCATGGTGGAAAATACAGTGAAGGACTGTGCTAAATGACATACAAGTCTCCATTATCTCCGGTTCATGTGCCACTAAAGCCATATGACAACTTAGGGTTGGATATTGTGGGTCCTCTCAGTCAACCTAGTGTGAGAGGAAAGTAAATACTGGTGTTAGTAGATTATCATTCACACTGGATAATGACCAAGTTAGTGAACCATCCAGGATGTGATTGAATTTTTAACAGATGTTTTCATGAAGGAAGGTATCACTGGTATACTAATCACTGATAATTGAGTACAGTTCACATCAGACAAAATGAAAGAGTCCTTAAAGGAAATGGACATCCAACATTTGAGAACAGTGTAATACAAACCCAGAGCAAATGGATTAGTTGAAAGGGTTAATAGGATGATTAAGGAATGTTTGCAGATGGTGTCAGTGTCACAAGAGTCAGGGGAACTGGCCCTCAAGCACATGTTGTGGTCATACCATACCACGCCCAATCTGGTCACAGGGATTTCACCCTTCCTTTCATTGACGGGAAGGCTTCCTGGAATCAAATTAAATCCAAATTGGTTGATGGGTGGGGAGCCCCAGTGGGTGCACCGAGAAAAGGTTTCAGAAAAAGTCCAGAGACATCAAGAAAAATACAGGAATTGGTATGATAACAAATTTGGTACAAAAAGTAGACCATGGAGAGTAGGTCGGTGGGTAAAGGTCAAACTCCCTGAATCCAACCAAAGGGATCGCAGCAAAATTTCCAAACCAAAAGGTTTGTGTGTAGTAAGGAAGCAGGAACAAGGTGAAGCCAAGTCTCTTTATTCAACTAGTCTCCTCAACCGCCATCTCTCATCTCACCAACATTCCAAGCTCCAGGATCCAGTGCATTTCATTATCTAGTATTCTGAGGTATATCATTGGAACATACCATTAAGGGTATACATGTATGGGGGTGTGGTCTGGCCATGGTACGAAATGGCCGCCTGAGTGAAGAGCTCCGCGTCTTGGGAGGCCCCAGACGGAGACGGGGGCGCCCTGGAGGCAGCGGACCCCCTAAATTCCAGTCCAGTGTGCGCCGCTGACGGTGTGCCCCGGCCGGTAATGTGAAACACTGCACCTGAGGTACAGAGGCCGACAACAAACCGCAACAGGGACAGTGGGCCTCACAGTGCAGTGCAGTGAAGCAGCGGCCTCGCGCTGAAGCCAAGCCGGCAGGGGCGAGCCCTGTCTTGCCTCGCGGGGTGCGCTTGGAAAGCGTCGCCCCCACCCCCACCCCTGCTGATACCTCGGAGGCACACTGGGGTAGCCTCCTTTTTAGGAGCGCAGCTCTCCCTCCATCCTGCTTTCCATTTCACCCCCGCCTTACATCAATAATTAACACAGAGGGGGCGGAAGAAGAGCGGAGATAAGCAACACAGGAGATCTACCCCACAGGAGGTAGAGAGCCCCACCTCCGTGACTCGACTCGACTGCAGAAGGATAAAATGCCATCATCTGCCCAACTTGGGGGTCAGAATATAATACTGCCCTGAGACTCCTCCCCCGAACACATGGAACCAAGGGCTGACGGCGCAGCATCCCACCCCGGCTGGACTTCCAGATGATAATTCCTGCCACTGACTGGCCTGCTCTGAACCACGGAGGACCTCATAGTGACTGCGTAAGCCCTAAAGCTCCCTCTTATACCGGTGGAAACAGGGACCAGGGGACCACACTTCCTCACAGAAGGGGCTAACAGAACTGAAATTGTGGCATCCTAGGAGATCACCTGATTGTCCTTGCACTAGACTCTACTGACCACGAGCACCGCAACGGCCTGAAGTCTGAACAGGGACCAGGACATGTTGTAGGTGGAATGGACAGCGACAGAGCCACCTGAGAGGAACCCATGATATCGCCTCCCCTCAGCCCTCTATACAAAGGTTAAGGGTCGCGGACCTGTAGAGGTACGACTAACGACTCTCCCTCCCGTCCAGACGTGAGGACCGCTACATGGCAAATCTATTTCTACCCAGACAGGAGATGCAAAAGTGGTAATGCCCCAATTCTTACCTGTCGGACGAGGAACATTTCTTGTCTTCTCCCACTCCCCACCTCATCGGGAGAGGTTTTGGCCGGAATTAATACATGGACAGCGCCTAGATCACTATTGGGTCAACCCCCACAGCAGCTTGAAGCTAGGGGGGAAAATCTGGAAATGCCCAACGGTAAATCCTCAGGCAAAATGTCCTGCAAGCCAGCAAGACAGCTCCTTTTCTCTGAAGCCCTTCAGCATTCACGCCCAGCGGCCTCAGCTCCAGATCGACTGTCGGCGGATAGGCCCACGCTTGTAGCGGACCTAGAGCAGGATAACACAATGGAACGCATTCTACAAGAAATCACAGCAGTGGGCCGGTGACTAGAAGAGATGGACTCTACCATCTCGACGCTGGCGACTGAAACTAAATCCATTTGTTTGGACATTGCGAGTTTTCAGTCCAGAATGACAGGGCTGAAGCAACGTGTAACGGCTATGGAGGATCATCTGAACACTGTGCCAGACCGGGATCAGGAACTCCTCTTTCTCTGCAGTAAACTCATTGATTTGGAGGATAGAAGCCGTAGGGACAATGTCCGCTTCTTTGGTTTCCGAGAACACATAGAGGGGCCGAACATTCAGGTCTTCCCCCAGAAGATACTTCCCGCCGTTACCGGTCTAACCTTTGATCCACCGCTAGAATTCCAAAGGGCACATCGCCTGGGACAGAAAAGACCGGATGGAGCATCCCGACCCTGATCAATCATCGCTTGCCTCCTGCGCGACACTCGGGTCTGACAGCTACTCATGGAGGCCCACTCCCATGGTCTGTTCCGTCACAAAGACTATGAGATCTGTATTGCTGCAGACTTCTCAAAAGAGACCAACGAACATCGCAAGGCATTTCTATCACTTCGGCCTCGTGTTCGCCAACTGGAAATTAAATATGACCTATTTGAACCGGCACAGATGTGGATCACCAAAAATGGGCAGTCAAAAGACTTCTACAATCCGGAAGACCTATGTCTCTTTCTGGATGGGCTGACGGCCACAGCTATGGATCTGAACCCATCGATTCCACCCTTCAAGCTACTTGAGGACTCTCTGGGCACACTGTCTTCGTATACCTCAGCGGATGGACGTAACAGTGGTGATAGCACGTCCAGACACAGAGGCAGAGATCTGGAGAAACTGTGAGAGACCCCACGGAGACAGAGATCAGGCGCTTTTAGCTGTGGCGCACCATACCCAACAACCAGACAAGGAGAAGTCCCGCTCTCCTCTGATGCCCATGACCTCACCCAACTGAACTTTTGGAAGCCGAGCAGGTCTGATGTGAGCTGGCAAAGGTTACGAGCCGTGAGTACCATACCCCATACTGTAGGGTGGCACGCATCCTGCTGCATGTCCGTATAAATTATGGGTCAAACTGAGCGGACTCTGAACTCATAATGAGGGGTAAATTTACGCTAAACTCGTTCTCACTGTATGGCATACTGTTTAATCACTGCCTCATACTCTAATATTTCCCCTCCTCTATTGCTCTCTACACCCTCACCCACCTCACCTTTCTCTCTAGGGCGGACCGGGTTAAGGACGAGTTTACGTCAGTTTCAAGTTATGTTCATTGTTGTAGGTTCTGTTGTTATATATGCATCCTAAAACTGAATTATACCCTACAGTCAAGGATGTCCCACTGTTTCTGTTACTGTTGACATTGCACCCTGGACTACACTAGCACCCACTTTTAATAGTACCTCCTCTCGGGGAACAGGGACTGGTATTACGGTTACCGCCAGCGCACGCACTCCTCCCCCCTCCAACAAGTGATCTGGGGGCTCGGGCACTCTTCATCCTCCAGGCACCCAAGGGTCTTTCAATACCGCGCCCCGGCTTGCTTTCTGTTGTTTGTCTTTTGGTTCTCTTCCACTCCCTTCCTCCCTCCCTGCTGCCCCACTCCCCTTTCTCACCTGCGCTTGCTCCCTCAGTCCCCCCCCCAGGTCTCCTGCAGGGTCCCTCCCATAGGCACGCTGTTTCCTTAGGCTGGGACCCCCAGTCTACAGTTCCGAGTATCTGGGGATTTGTTCCCCTCTAGAACTGGTTCCCTCCGTCACCTCAACCAGCTCTTTGTCTTGCTGTTTCTCTCCCTATCCCCTCCACACTCCCTTCTTTCTTCCTCTCACTACGGATCTTCTCCCTCTCTCCCCTCCACTCTCTATCCCTTAGGCACCTCGCTCTCTACTCCCCATACCCTAACGCATCCTATCTTCTTAGGACCACCTTTGGTAAACAACCGGCACCTCCCATCTTTCCATTTCTCCACCTCTCCCTCTTTCCTTTCCCCCCAGAGATTTGAAACCCCTTCTTTTGTCTTCATAGTACACCCTCCCCCGGTCACTTCCTACTTACCACTCATTGGTTTTATGGCAAGCAAATCTACTACCCCACCCAACCACTTTGTGTTATATCCTGGAATGTCAATGGATTGACCCACTATATGAAGCGGAAAAAAGTACTCTCCTACCTCCAATCCAAAAAGGTGGATGTGGCTCTCCTACAGAGATGCACCTAGATGACGTGGAATCCAACAAACTGTGCCGAGACTGGGTTGGGAAAGTGATTTTTAGCAGCTGTCCGGCGCCGCAGGTCTCCGGTGGTGGAATGCCCAGGAAATGCGGAGTAGCAATCCTGCTGCGTAAAACCATTCTGGTATCTATTGTTCGTATATGGTCCAACCCTGATGGGAGGTATGCGTTGGCTAAATTGAAGACTAGGAGCCACTCACTTTTTGTAAGTTCAGTATATGCGCCCACAGGTGTCAGGAACAAGGCTGTGCGCGGTCCAGACCCCACCCGAAGGTCCACTGCGCGAATTTGCGGCGCTTTATGCGCACCACTGGTCATCCCCGCTTGTTCCAAGAATGGCCAACAGCGTCGTTTGCACTGTGGTAAAGCTCACATAGCTGCAGGTTCAGGCCATTGGTGGTCAAGATGCACTTATCAGTGCTATCCTACGAAGGGACTACATTTCCCATGTTTTTAGAGGCAGTGGCCATCTTGGGGTGTGGCTGGCCTATTAAGCCCAGCCACACCCAAGCTCGTGGCTCACTATTTTAAGGACTTCTATGCAATCAGACCTTGCGGGACTTTCCTCTGGAGCAAAGCAGAATTTCTTCAAAGCAGCTTGGCACTAACTCGAAGGTTCCCAGTTTTCCATTGGGGATTCAGTCATGAGTAGGTCGAACTCATGGGTGGTAAGGTCGTGTAGAGCCCAAGTCAGAAGGGAGTTGTTTCTTCCTAACTTTCAGCACTCCCCTTGCCTAACGAGCATGGCGTTTTAGGCCACTTGAGTTTGGCGCTTCAGTTCACGGCAGCAACACGCTTTGGAAAAGCGCTTCAGTTCATGGCAGCAACGCTCTTTGGAAAAGTGCTTCAGTTCACGGCAGTAACGCGCTTTAGAATAGCGCTTCAGTTCATGGCAGCAATGAGCTTTGGAAAAGCGCTTCAGTTCACGGAAGTAACGCGCTTTTGATATAGCGCTTCAGTTCACAGTAATAACGCACTTTGGCACAGCGCTCCAGTTCCCAGGAATAAAGCACATCAACACAGCGCTCCAATTAAGAGGAATAACGCGCGTTGGCACAGCGCTCCAATTAAGAGGAATAACGCGCGTTGGCACAGCGCTCCAAATTCACAGGAATTACGCGAATTGGCACAGCGCTCCAATTAGGAGGAATAATGCACATTGGCACATCACTCCAATTAAGAGGAATAACATGCATTGGCATATCGCTTCAGTTTCAGAGGAGAAAAAGCGCATTGGCCTCAATGTTCGAAAGTGCTTCAGTTCACAGAAACTAAAGCGCCCTTGGCTCAGTACTTAAATCGCTTTTAATTTAGAGGAGGACATTTATGGAAAAAGTTTCAAAGATAAATAAATCACAGTTTCATTGTTTTAGGATGCATGATATGTGAGATACATATTAAGGTGTTTTATATTATGTGAAATACTCATTTAAGTGTTTCTAAACTGAGATCTAATGTTTAGAGTTTTCTCAATGCATAAGTGGTTCCATGATTGATATTTAAGAGAGTGTCCATAGTCTAAGACTCTAGTCTTCCCAGGACTCTGAGGTCTCAGTTCATTCTGGTTTCGTGATTTAAAGAAGGGGCTATTGCCCAATTCATAAAGAGTTTCAATCTGATATTATGGAGATGCATGTACGCAAAGGCTCTAATGGTGAGTTAGATTGTCATGAATGAGTATCTGCATATTTGTTCTAACTTTTTCCTTTCAGATCTCTCTCCCAGCTGTACCCTACCCTAATTCCCTTCCCCCGCCTGGCTTCATCATAACTCTGTGTAATTAAAGCTTTCTGAGTTGGCGACGCCGGGAGGTGGGCCTTCTTTTTCGGCAGCGTGCAGATCCTGAGGAAAAGACACTGTGACAACAGGTTTCAAACGCTTATTCCTTCTCTGCCTCAACCGCCTCCTTACAGAGATTGGGGCTACACGCTATCTCATAGGGGGTGACTGGAACCTCGCACGATATGCAGTGATAGATAGGACAGGCCACAATGACATTAGCAACAATCCAGATAATAATGACGGATGTGATAGCTGACCTCGGTCTGGTAGATTTCTGGAGACTTATCCATCCGGCAGAAAAGGAATATACTTTTCTTTCACCAGTGCATGGGACCCAATCATGACTAGACTATTTCCTTGTGTCGCAAACATTGGTGGCGCAGATATGGGATGCACAGATACTAGAGGGCACCCTCTCCAATCACTCGCTGGTTACAATCTCTGCGAACCTACGTCTCACCTCCCTAGGACGCAAGCCCTAGCGTTTTGCAGCACACCGCTACCGTACACCCCAAGGCAAAACACAGCTACAGTCGCATGTATCCACCTACCTGCGAGACAATCAGGGTTCAGCCCCTTACCACAGATTTATATGGGCGGCCACAAAGGCGACCTTGCAGGGCCAAATGATGCAGGATGCAGTGCTAGCCAACAGAGAAAGAGCAGCTTGCCAGACAGAGTTGGAAAGTACCATTACATCTCTCACCCGGTTGTATACCAACAAATCCTCACCACAGGTGCGCAGACGCCTCGAGAAAAAGCGTATGGCCTTCAATGAATTATATACCTCCCAAGCCGAATATGCGTTGCAACGCTTGCAGGGACGTCTCTACGGACAGGGGAAAAAGGCAGGCAGAATCTTAGCGGCCCAGCTTCACCAGCGGGAAGCAGCACAGGCTATTCCTGCAATATATTCTGAGACAGGTGAGATCCTCACTCGCCCACAAAATATAGTCCAAGAGTTTGCAAACTATTATCAGAACCTATACACACCGGAAGTGGAGTCCAGCCCTATCCAATTAGAATCCTATCTAGACGGTGCCCATCTTCCATGCTTGACGGATAAAGGAAGGGCCCTAATAGGCAGGGAGATCAGTAAAATCGAAATCACACAGGCTATATCTAATCTCCCATACCATAAATCACCAGGGGAAGACGGTTTCCCTGCAGAATTTTACAAATGGACTGGCCAGAAGACGGTGGGTTTCCTCTATGATAACTTCTGGGAGGCCAGACGCAAGGGGTCACTAGGCTCTATATCCAACAGAGCAGTAATAGCGGTCCTCCCTAAGCCCGGATGGGACCCTCTCCTTTGTGGCAGTTATCGCCCTACATCCCTTTCAAATAGTGATGTCAAAATTCTCGCCAGTGTCCTGGCATCCCACCTACGAAAAGTCCTCCCGGCCTTAATCACCCCATACAAGTGGGAATTGTTCTGGGACGTAGCTCCAGGAATCCTCTCCGCCTCCTTCCCCATGTCTTATGGGAAGCTAGGGACAGGCTGGAGAAATCCCTAGCACTATCCCTCAACGCTGGAAAAGTGTTTGACCGTATCAAGTGGAACTACTTGTTCGCAACACTATGGAAATTTGGACTGGGTGACCCTTTCATAGCCTTGGTTCAACTACTCTTTGATTGTCCCAAGGCGCAGGTTAATTGCAGTGATCTGCAGAGGAACGAGACAGGGTTGTCTGCTCTCACCGCCACCATTCGCTAATCTCAGATTATCAGGGGCTCTGCGTACAGAGGGTGGAGGCCAAGCTATACCTATATGCAGACGATATTCTACTTACCCTAACAAACCTAGATCGCGCCATCCCGGCCTTACTATATCTATCTATCTACTAGAAAGCATCAATGGATTTGCCTCTATATCAGGGTACCGGGTGAACTGGGACAAAAGCAAAGCACTACCCCTTTCCACTAACACCACAAGGGCGGCGATTCATGGTTTCCCTTTGCGTTGGACACCATCCTGTCTTAAATATTTAGGGATCCTTGTTAACCACGGACTGGATTGCATGGTGATGGATAATATGGACCCCCTTATGGCGCGTATGTCTCGCGATTTTGAGAAATGGGCCCACTTAGGACTTTCTATGTGGGGCAGAGTCCAGGCAGTAAGAATGGTTACACTGTCGCGCTTCACCTACGTGTTGGACATGTTACGCATGCAAGTACCCCTATTGACCTTTAGACGGATTGACCCTAAAATTAGAGCTTTCATGTGGGGCTACTCCGGTCCCCGCTTGCTAAACTCATGGCCAGTTGCTCATGTGGAGGTATGGTACACCCATCAGTGGAACAATACGCTCTAACTCTTCACCTATCTCAACTGGCACCTTTGGTACCTGAAGTGCCGGACCAATGGGTCCTTGTAAAACATAAGATGCTCGCCAGCCAGGGCAGTCTCAGCTCCCTCTACAGAACCTGTACCTCTAGGCTCAACACCAACAATCCGGTGACGGGGGCAACGCATGTGGCCTGGTGCCGGGCACATCACCTTCTCGGTTCCCACCCCTATCTACAAAAAAAGGCCCCTATATGGGCTAATGAATGCATACGCATAGGTGGGGATACCATCCATTGAGCACAATGGAAGGCAGCTGGCATTGAGCACCTAGACCAGCTTATTGTCAATGGTGAACTCACATCATTTGGGATATTACGTGAGGAATACGGCCTACAACCAGACCAATCGTGGAGGTACTTACAACTTCAGCACTGTCTTCGGCGCGTAATGGGTGCCCATCCATGGAATCTCCAAGCCTCTCCTGTTCTGTCCTACCTAGTGACATGGGGCAGATTTAAAGGCGTGACGTCAGGTTTCTATGAAGTGGTTACACATCACCTATACTCACAGCCCCTCCTGGACAACTTACGCTCTAGGTGTCAACTCCGCCTCCGAACGGAAATCGAGAAGGAGTACTGTACTAATATCATGACGACCCTGGACAGGGGAACCAGGAAGTTCACCTGAAGTTCTTTCTCTTCAAAATAATTCACAACTGGTATTGGACCCCAGTGAAATTGCGCAGAATAGGTCTACCTCACGCGAACTGCTGGAGATGCGCAGAGACGTGGTGCGATCTGACCCATATCCTTTGTGACTGTCCCTCAATATAGCCCCTGTGGGAGGAGGTGGGAACTACCCTCTATGGCTCTATCAACATTAGACAGCCGCTCTCCCCTACTCTTATCCTTCTTCATGACCTGAGGGACCTTCCCGACTTGTCCAGACCACAGAGGACTTGTCCAGACCGCAGAGCCGACTGCTACACACTGCTTTGGTGACAGCTAAGATATGCATCCTCTGTCACTGGAGATCTATCACTCCATCTACCCCAGAGGAGTGGCTAGTGACGATGATATGAACGGCTGCCCATGAACGTGTCATCTATAACCTACAAGATCAGTCCGCCTTGTTCACTCAGATATGGGCACCCTTCCTCCCTGGGGGGGCCATTGAACGCTTCATTAAACGTTCCGGTATTCCCACTGCTATTGTCAATGCTAAGACTGCTCACACTACTATACCATGACATTTTCCCCACGCACCCCTCACCTCCCCCCCCTCTCCTGCTGAACCATTTGCTGATCAACAAGATTACAGGTTTTCCTTGCTATACCAGTTTCCACTCCCCCTCTCTCTCTACTTCCTTCCTTCTCTCTCCCCCTCAAACACCATCTGGCGCTGGGTGCAACACTGCACCTCCTCTCCCCTCCTTCCTCCCTCTCTCCCCCCCAATTACCCTCCATCATTCTTCTATCCCTCACATGGATTCTCTATATCTATCTCTGTACTATGCTATCCCACTCTGGTGTCACAGAAACGACTCTACCCAACCTGCTTACCTCCTACTTCTCATTCTCTCCCCATATCCTCTTCCAACCTACGCCAACAGAGACCAACGCGAGGCCAGGCAAAGTGCGAGGTGAATAACACCTTCATCTCCACCCCCAACCCTCCAGTTGTTAGCGATCGGACTACTGCTTAAGAGACCAGAATAAATCTGTACATACCTGTGGGTATCTGCCATGAGCCAGGATATTCTCCCCTTCGTATGTCAAGGTTACTTTCTGACTTCCAGCCCTCACTGATGAAGTACTCTTTCCTACTGCTCCTCTCCCCCTCTCTTCTTTTCTTTATTTTCTCTTTCTTCTCCATATTCCGAATTCCTAGAGATAATCCCTTTTACCAATGTTTACTCTATCTCTTTTTGCAAAATGTAGGCTATAATGTATTCTGTATTCATGTATGGATATCTCCTAATAAAAAATTACAAAAAAAGGGTACATATGTACTGTATAGCTACACTATAACAATATATAAATTGGTTAACTGTTAATGAATACAGCATTTGTTGAGTTTAATGCTTGTAGGAAGTTGGCTCTGTATATATACTATTTCAAAGTAAGAAATAGTGTGCACAGAGTCCAAGGGTGTAGTGAATCCAAGTTTGTTTTAATGGGATAACAGGAGTTAGCTTAGCCTCTGGCTTGTAGACTCGTGCCCCCGTCACCTAGTGACTTTTAACCTACTTAGCTTGCTCTGTCTCAGCCCATTTAATTATTTATTTCTTCCAAGACGGCTGTCTTGTTTATAGTTGGGCCACTTGTTATGAGTTACATTATCAGTGTCACCGCGCCAAGGCATCAAGATCAAGCACCAAAGACAAACAAACAGTAGGTGTTCACACTTAGGGATTTTCCCTCTCTATACTTTCGAGGGAGTGTTGATATTAATTGCCGTCCCAAGCACGCCTGTTATCTATTGTTTAGGAATACACCTACGTCAGAGGACCTTGTAGATCTGTATAAATACATCACACTTTAGACAGATAATCAGAGGGATTCCGACCAGAGGGCATCGCCACCATCGCTGATACCGATGCTGTAGTCGTCTTGGCGCTGACCCAGTTTTCGTGTCCCTGCGGAGTCTGAGTCATTCCAAGGTAACGAGGGTTGGGGGTTCCTCCCATGGACATGGCATTGGCAGATTAGGTTTAACAAACCCAGCTCTCCTTTAGGTAGGAGGTTAGGACTTTTTACATTAGGGTATTAGGGCATCTTGCATCTCATATATCTTTTCTAAGTATTGCTAAATGGTGGGGGTCTTCGTAACAATGACTCTCGTCTTCACAATACTGTTACTTGCTTTATTCATTATCCTAATCATTGCAGTCCATGCAACTTATCGCAAATTGCAGTTATGTTAAATAAAAACTATTATAACTTTACTGCATCTGTGTCATTGCCTGTCTTTGTATGAGACATGATATATCTGTGAGAAAAGGGTAATCTCCGTTTAACCACGACACTCCCTGAGATATCTTATTTTTGAGTCCATGTGTAAACGGCTGCCATAAATCACCTTTTACTATTGTGTTTCTGGTGAAGTGCTGCTAGTGAGCTGGTGAGGTTAGGATAACAGTTGCGACTTGTTGTAGGAAAGACGCAGTCGCCTACAAACAAAAGTACTGTCATCCTTAAACCAGCAGTCTTGCTCAGAGCAAGAGTCCAAACTACGACATGGCGCCACCAACGATGGTGTTTAGGCACTAATTTACGGATACCCTGACTATCACTGTCTCACAGACAAAAAGGTACCCTAAGTACCATTATACGGAGACGTCCGTGGTCTTTGGGAGAATCCTCCTCAGCTGAAAAGGTAACACCTAATTAAGCTGTAGATTGTTCGAGCTCGAACTCATAAAAGGAAAATACTTCCCCTATCTGGTGTTCCATTTCTCTAAACAAATATGGCTGATGCCATAGACATTCCTGAAAATGCTAGACATGCACTGACGCAACACTTATTAACACATGGCCTTACATATGAGGGCGGGGATGTTACTCTGATAATAGAAGCTACTGAAGCATACCAAACAGAAACATTTTACTGTTGGGTCACCTTTCCTGAGGTTGACCAACGAACGCACACATTTCACACATATGAAGTTGCGAACGTACCATTACGGTACCAAGCATACCAGTATCATGAAATATCGCTCACATACCAGGAGCATCAGAACTGGTTTGAAGGCGCCCTACCACATGTAACACGAAGAGTGAGGTTAGGTCCCTTAAGTAATGATGGACCTACGTGGCCTATGTTTGCCACATACACACCTCACCCAGGCATTCAGAACATGCCAATAGCAGAATTACAAGTTTTATATAATGAATTAGTGGCATTATATAGACGCTTAGTTCAGTTCGTAATGCGGACATTGAACACAACACCAGCGCGTCCAGCACCGCCAGTAGCTGGTGGTTATCAATTGGACACTGGGATTAATCCACAAACAGTGCATACTATTATGGGTAAAGTGCCCACGGAACAGGAAAAAATACCGTTCTGGATAGCCCAGAAAACTAATCAGCTGGAAGCTGTGTTTCCCCATACGGGACCACAGGAAAAACATAGATTGCTCACTATGTGCTTGCCGTTTGGGATGGTTCCCTCGGTGGATGACTGTGCCACATGGGGTACAGTCTTCGCTGCCATATATACTACCACACATGGTACCCCGACACTTGCCAATTTACTGGAAGTGTTGAAGCAAATACAAAATGAGCATGAGGCTGCACCAGCCCTGGATTTGGGGATGAAATTAATGCGTAACTTTGACGCCGTATCCTCAATAATACTAAGTAATATCAAAGGGGAAGCGGTAGCACTGGCAATTCGCCAGCGTCTCCGGGAAACTCCAAATCAGGAACAAGAGAGACAGCTACCGATAATAATTTCCGATACCTATACTAGTATAGGACGGGATAATTTGGGAGCTAAACCTAAAAAATTGGAGTTACAAGGTACCGCCCATAAGGAGGGTACGAAGCAGGCACAAGAGGGCTTTAAGAAGTGCTGGGACAAACAAAAAGATTTCAAAGAAAGAAGAAATAAGAGAGCAGATTCTCCACACCCGGAGAACTCCGAAAGGAGATATCATCTCAGAAATAGGGAGAACATTAAACCTCCAGACAGATATACTGATTCATGCCCCTCTCGTTCCTTTCAGGACGCACCGGATACACGCAGCGAGAGAGGGGGCCGTCAAGATCGACGTCTGGACTACGTGAAAGAAAAGAAAGACTCACAACAGTCTACCATTAAAAAAGAAGAAAAGATTCCTCAGTAAAAGCCACACTTTAAAAAGAAAAAGGTGGCAGCTTTGACAGTTAAAAATGCCAGTAAAATTGAGAACGCTGTTGAGGAACAAGATGTGGGCAGTGACTCTGTTAAACAGTGCGGCAGAAGTCACGATATGTCGCCTGTGTCTGAAAGATCATCTGGATGCGACAGCACCTAGCGATTATATCGCGGTTGAAACAGCGGGTGGCCACGTTCTTCCCCCGATAGGGTTTATGATTTAAAAATTCAGATAGAGGGAGACATGAGGCGTACTATTAGTGTAATATTTTGGGATTAACTTACTAGTGATATCCTATTGGCCGAGAGAGACTGGCCACCTGAACACGTCCGCAAGCTCCCGAATGGGGAAGATGTAATTTTGCCTTCTTTCTCCAATCTTGTTCCGGAAGCAGCAAAAGAAACCTATGCTGCTGAATGGGCTTTAGCGCAGGCACCTGCACTATACCGCAATCATGTAGGTTGGGACAAGGAGTCTCCTTGTCATGTTATTCCCGTTAGGTCTACACCCCAACCGCAGCCACAATATGCTGTTAAACATGAAGCGAAAGCTCCAGTGAAGGAGATCCTATCACAACTTGAGTACCAGGGAGTAATTGAGCCCTGTACATCTGCAATGAATAATCCGTTATTTCCCGTAGCAAAGCCAGACCATTCATATAGAAAAGTAGTTGATTATAGACACTTAAATAGTCATACACCCACGTATGCTATACAAAATTCACACAGCACAGCACTGATAAACAATATAGTGTGTAAAAAATATAAAACTTCATTAGATATATCTAATGGATTTTTCTGCCAGAATTTAGCACATGAAAGTCGGGACCTAAGTGCATTTTCATTTGGCTCTCAGAAACGCTTTTGTCGTTTACCTCAAGGCTATAAAAATAGCCCAGGCCTGTTTTCAGCCTGTGTAACATCAATATTACATGATATTGATTCCAAGGCATTGTCCTATGTGGATGATATATCTCACACAGACGACGTCCTCGACATTCATCTTGCGAGGGTCGATCGGATAATTTTGGGGTTTGCAGACCTCGGTTATAAATTCAATTTTAAGAAAAGCAAGATAGCCTTTCTTAGTGTATTATTCCTGGGATATGAGCTATCAAACGAGGGCGACGAGCGTGCCCCCGCACTTTCTAGAGAAGTGTGCTCAACTACAGCCTCCAAACACACTTAAGAAATTGCAGTCATTACTGGGTTTCTTCAATTTTGGCAGAACATACATTCCAGATTATGCAGAACGCATCAAGCCACTTTATGACTTAGATCAGCCCAATTTTTCTAGCAGACGCTGGACGATTGAACACACACACATCCTTAGGGACATGCAACAGGACAAGCTAGAAGCTAAACACTTACACACACGTGACAATAAAACAAACTTGGTCATCAGAACAATTGCTGGTGCCCTTGGATTTACTTATGTCACCTTTAATGAGGATGACACGATACCGATAGCATATAAATCACATTTATATTCCAATGCTGAACAACATTTTGCACCTACAGAAAAGATTCTGACGGCACTTCAGATGGCCGTCATAAAAGAGAGGCCACTTGCCCCGGGGAAACGCATTATTGTTGTCTCCCCGGTGCCGGCCTTAGAGGCTGTCACTAAAGCGAGCGTTCCGAACGCTAAGGCATTACATCCACGTTGGATTCAGTGGGCAACGTCTCTGACCACCACTGATGTTGATCATATATTCGATCCAAGACTTCAAACACAAGAATTTCTCCAGTATGAACAAGAGTACCCCGCTCCTCTAAATATCTTGCCACTAGACAGTTATAATACTATCATATATACTGACGGATCAGTACAACCGGCTGTAGGTACTAAACATCAATACTCAGCAGCTTGCGCAGCCGTGAGCGGAGTGATGGAAGATGGAGTTTTCCACCCTCACAATACCTACACACAGACCTTAGGGGACTGCACAGCACAGTTGGCTGAGCTTAAAGCTCTTATTCTAGCACTCGAACATACTGAGACAGGAAGCCAGACTTTGATAGTCTGTGACTCTTATTACTGCGTCCAGTCATACAATCAATATCTCAATCATTGGAAACTGAACGGGTTTAGAAATTCAAAGGGGAAGAACCATTAAACACAAAACATTGTGGGGGAGGGTGGCTGATCTTAAGGATAAGCTCCATACATTAGGACACCAACATGTAGGAGTACACGTTGCCGGTAATACATTGGCTGATGAAGCTGCCAAAGCATCAGTAGCTACGGCTTCTGTGGCTGCAGTGACTCGTTCTCGGACGAGATTGGATAATGAATTACTGATTGCCGTTAAAGCTTCGGCTGCAGGCAAGCCCCTTCCGAAAGGATATCCTACCAACTATACTTACCATATCAGTGCACAGAATGTTGCTTATACAACGATTCCTAGGGTTGGAGATAGAGTGATCCCCAATGAAGACACGAGATTAGAGCCGATTACAGCAGCCCATGAGGGTGTCGCTTCTGCACATGCTGGTATACAGGCCACGATAACAATTCTACAGCAACGCTATTGGTGGCCTGGTCTATGCAGATGAACTAAGCAGTATGTCCTGTGACATTTGCCAGCAGATTAAGGGCTCTAATATCAAACGCCCTCCGCAGACATCCCTCTTAGTGTCTGACAAGCCACTTCAGTGTGTGTACCTAGACCATTGTGGTCCCTTACAACCTGATGGTGCATACAAATACATTTTAGTGGCTGTGGATTCCTGTTCTCGATTCCTGTGGGTATGGCCACAGCGGTCGGCTGACGCCCGGACTGTTATAAAAGATTTGCTGATCTTTATCGGTACATATGCGGCTGCAGCATTCCATTCGGACCAGGGCCCTGCATTTGCCTCTAAGGCATCCAGGGACACCATGAGGACGATGGGTGTTGAACTCCATTACTCCTCAACATTCCATCCCGAGGGAAATTCGGTCGTGGAGAGGCGGAATCGTGATCTAAAGCAGTCCTTAACAGCTCGAGTATTAGGTTCAGGTTCAGTTGGTTGCATCACCTATATGGGGTCCAGAGAGCACAGAATAATCTGCCAAGACGGTCCTTGGGGGGATGCTCTCCATATGAGGTTCTCTTTGGGATACCTATGTATGTCCCAGATCTTGATGCCCCTGGTATGGTGGCAGCAGAAACACCGTTTGACATAAAAGAACGTCTCACTGTTTTACAGGAGCTTCAACAGTTTCGTGATAATAAATCATCTGCAAGTGCTGCATCTTAGGAATAAGAGAATTGGCGAAAACTTCGACGGGCTGGATTCCTAACGTTGGGGATCTGGTTTGTGAGAAGACTGCTGTGAAAAAGGAGTTCGGTCCATCATACAGAGCACCTGTACCAGTCTTAGGAATACAAGGCAACAGGACTATCATCTTACCACCACTGTCTGGTTCTAAGTCGAACAGATTCATCTCCATTGATGTCATCAAATTACACCATGTGGCCGATGTTTCACAGTAGACCAGGAGGTCCCTTGGGTGGTTCCCGATCCCCTCTCACTCCCCAACAGGACATCCATCTACATAGTAGGATGAACATCACTACTACAAACTATGCAACAATGTCAACTGCTGTTCCAGACACTTCCTCGACCATGGGGAGGGCGGAAAATGAACTTTTGTTGGTTCCAGTCACATCTTCAGTGACCACCCCACTTCAAGATTTGGCTGTATTTTACACGAACACTTCCACGACTAATGACGTTGTCTATCAAGAGCCTCCATGTGCGGTGGATCAGAATACACCGGCTCCTGTGTTTACAGAGACTACCTCTGGCTATTTTATTGACATTGATGATTTTTCTTCGGATTCATCCTCTACAGTGATTGACAATATTTAAAAAAGTAGTAAGCTGTATCGATGGCTTAAAAATAACTATTTAATCTACCCATGGAACTACCTGTGGTTCTGTTTGACATTTATTGCATTATTTTTATGGATTGGTTTTGTTACTGTTTTCTTTTTGCTCATAAATGGTCACTATATTCCTGATCGCTCATCAGTGGAGCCTGTTGATGAAGTTTTAACACCACATCATTCTTCACATAAGGTCCGAAGAGATTTGTCCCCTGTAAATATTACAGCAATACCAATTACTGATGGGATTGTGTGGGACAAAGTTCCATTCGATATATACGGACCTACAGAAATTATTCAAGTACCATACGTGTTCAAAATTTCAATGTCTGATGTTATTACACCTGATGTTGTCTCTGATGATTGGGATGTCCAAACAGTTGATTCCATGCTAACTTGAAATGAAGGACTATTCCGCTTTTGAAAGTGATGATGTATATGATTATACAATGAATTATGGGGAAATGTTCTGCTATAACAATTGGGGACATCACTACCTACACCGTGCCACTAGATATAGGCCTCTCTTAAACTACACACATTGGGAACACTGTTCTACACCACAGGTGGGGAGTCCAAAGTATTATAGCGATAAATTTACATACTTTTCTGGGTATGATACAAGAAAAGCAGAGTCATATTATTTTAAAATACCTCCGGCACAAATTAGGAACATTTTGCTAACATACAAAACTGATTTATTCAGATCCCTTTGTTTCCCAGCTCTCAATTGAGGGTTATGAATACTGGAAGAGCACTATTGACTTAAAAAGTGCATGGGGAACACAAGATTGGCAGATACAGGGTAGGGAGGCTTTGTTTCGAGCATGCCTGATTCCTGTGCAAATGATTTTCTTAAATGACACTATTGAGCAGACATCCTGTCTGAGGTTAGCAAAAATTAAAGATCTGAACAAGCCCAGTATCCCTACTCCGGCAAAGTTTAAAGATTGGCAACACTTCCTTAATGTCACAGAGGACAGGCTAGATGCAATGGTTAAGGCTGCTACCTATAATTCTTTACTTTCCAGTCCCGCGGGTGGTTGGTATGGCCCACCGACACTAATGAGTGTCAAAGGCATTTCTTGAACTCTTCAGGGGTTTTTTCAATCAACAGGCCAGACCCTCGCTTTATATCGGTTCAACATACAGTTATAGTTACAACATACAGTGTGGGTAAGCTGTGCCAGCAATGGGTGCAAACGAACAAGTTACCAGCAGTTAAGAAACACCTGAACACTCTTTCGGACAGTATAGACTTGCAGGATTTTCTGCTGGGTCCTAGAAAACAGCGCTCAAAAAGGTTTTTATATGCTATGTACAATGAAATTTGGAAACTTTCCCAGATTGAGGCTGCTGCGCGTTTAAGGCAACTAGATAAGGAAAATTTGGAAAAAACATTAGCTGTTGTCGACAATGGCATGAATACACTGTCCAACAGGATTTATTCACTATCAACTATAGTGTTGTCTGCTATTGATGTCACTCAGACAGACTTCTCCCGGTTATATCATGGGCAAACACAGCTACGTTCCATAATGCAGTCAGGTTGGACGTTGCAGACACTGAAAAGTGGCCACATTCCATGGAAATATATTAATGGGAGTGAATTCTTCACTGCTTTTAATTTTTCCAGGGAACAAGAGACAATGGCTAAAAGGGAGGCTAGTTTCACCCTGCTTCAAGTAGAGAAATTAGATAAGTTGCCCTTCACGGTAGCTGAGAGTCCTTCAACTATCTGGCTCTTACACGGCATTATTAATTTACCGATTTCGACCTTTCGTTTCTCGAGCTGCCTGAAACATCTTGCAGTGGGACGATATGACCAACTAGGAGATAGCTTTATTAAGGAAGAGTGGGAGTTGCCCTTTGACTATAGATGTCTGAATGGTGAAAGGGAGGTCTTTCTTAGCAGAAGCGAATGTGAGACTGCTGTTCGTCATTCTATGATATGCAAACAGGTGTCTCTTCATGGTCTTTGCAATGCCGGGGTCGCGAAATTGGCCTGTTTTCTGAAGGGTACTCCTGTCCCCTTGATTCGTCCAGTGTTTCATGTACTTTCCAATGGAAGTTATGTGGTACTGAACGATCAAAGTTGTTGTGGCATGCGACCTGGAATTGCCTACGCAATCTCGGTCACGAAGGTCGTTACGTGTTGTGGACATGTTTTGTTTCCCCCCACACGAGAGATAAAAGTATCTGACATGTGGCCCCCCCACAGAAACTATTAATGTGAACTATGACAAGCTGAGTAGGCTAAAGGCGCTATTGTTTCAGAAACAGGTCACCTTGACATCCGCGAAAGAGACGTATGCTCTCCAGATTGCGAGATCATCAGCTGAGATACAATCCCTTTTAAATACCAATTTCCCCAAACACTTTGGAGAGCTGGTATCAAGAATATTCAATGCTTCGAGCACCACTGGGATTGTTAATTTCTTTAAGGCTGTCGGGTCTGGTTTCGTGTCCATCTTCCAGACTGTCTTCGGAGTCATCCCATCAGCCATCCATTCTCTCTTTTCAAGTGTGTTTGGTGGCTTTCCAATTATTTTGGCTTTAATTGGCGGACTACTACTGCTGTTTCTTCTGATTCGCAGTGGTTGTTTCTTTCCAGCAACGCAGAGCAATGGGAGCCGCTCCCGCCAACTCCACTGTGCCGTGAGCGCATGGTTCGGATCTTCGCTGCACCTTTGCTGGTGGAACTGGAGCTTGACTGCTCGTTGTCATTTAGGCCAATTCTCTGGTGTGTACAACCAGTCTTCCACTGCATATGGTGTCTCTTTGAACATCTGCCTATGGTCTGTCTTGCTGTTGCATCGATATCTCCTGTGGACCACGAACTGCTGATGTCCCCGATGAGGGTTCATACACGGTCATGCCTCTTGAGACTGAGGTTGCTCCGCGAGGCCACCTATGAGCCTTCCGTTGTGAGATCTACCATGGATGAGGACACTGCAACAAGTAACGATACACCAGGAAATACGTCTCACTTCTGCTCTGTGGATCCGTTTGTCCGCCCAGCACTCGACTTAACTTCGGTCGATGTTGACTCATTTTTTAGATCGTTGACTGGTGACTTCGATGACATTCTTCAAGATCATGTGTATAACAAATAATTTGGTGAATTGACTTGCCATTCCCGATTCCAAATTATGCATTTAAATTGACATTTGCTGTTGCACGCTGTACTTGTCATAGTTGACATTAACATCTCTGTATGTATTTTAAACGGATTTGTTTTAACATATTCTTGACACATGCAAATGCTTTTTTAGCTCGTTTTTGCTTTTCGCTTTTAGTTCAGAAGCAACTTTTAGCATTTGGGTTCCTGTACCTTCATCATACCTGTTACGGCAATGGGGAGGGTGTAGTGAATCCTAGTTTGTTTTAATGGGATAACAGGAGTTAGCTTAGCCTCTGGCTTGTAGACTCGTGCCCCGTCACCTAGTGACTTTTAACCTACTTAGCTTGCTCTGTCTTAGCCCATTTAATTATTTATTTCTTCTAAGATGGCTGCCTTGTTTATAGTTAGGCCACTTGTTATGAGTTACATTATCAGTGTCACCGCACCAAGGTCAAGCACCAAAGACAAACAAACAGTAGGTGTTCACACTTAGGGATTTTCCCTCTCTATACTTTTGAGGGATTGTTGATATTAATTGCCGTCCCAAGCATGCCTGTTATCTATTGTTTAGGAATACACCTACGTCAGAGGACCTTGTAGATCTGTGTAAATACATCACACTTTAGACAGATAATCAGAGGGATTCCGACCAGAGGGCATCGCCACCGTCGCTGATACCGATGCTGCAGTCGTCTTGACGCTGACCCAGTCTTCGTGTCCCTGCGGAGTCTGAGATAGAGACCTCATTCCAAGGTAACGAGGGTTGGGGGCTCCTCTCATGGACACGGCATTGGCAGATTAGGTTTAATAAACCCAGCTCTCCTTTAGGTAGGAGGCTAGGCCTTTTTACATTAGGGTATCTTACATCTCATATATCTTTTCTATGTATTGCAAAATGGTGGAGGTCTTCGTAACAATGACTCTCGTCTTCACAATACTGTTACTTGCTTTATTCATTATCCTAATCATTGCAGTCCATGCAACTTATCGCAAATTTCAGTTATGTTAACTAAAAACTATTATAACTTTACTGCATCTGTGTCATTGCCTGTGTTTGTATGAGACATAATATAGCTGTGAGAAAAGGGTAATCTCCGTTTAACCACAACACCTCCTGAGATATCTTATTTTTGAGTCCATGCGTAAACGGCTGCCATAAATCACCTTTTACTATTGTGTTTCTGGTGAGGTGCTGCTAGTGAGCCGGTAAGGTTGGGATAACAGTTGCGACTTGTTGTAGGAAAGACGCAGTCGCCTACAAACAAAAGTACTGTCATCCTTAAACCAGCAGTCTTGCTCAGAGCAAGAGTCCAAACTACAACAAGGGTTCCCCTTAGAGGTAAGATAGTGGCAAAATTAGATAATTCTAATGCTCTAATTTGTGGCAGTGTGGTTGAGCGGTAGGCTTATCACAGGGTAGTGTTAAGCATTTGTTGTACACACAGAGTCAATAAATGAGGAACGCACACTCAAAGACTTACTCCAGGCCAATAGTTTTTTATATAGAAAAATATATTTTCTTAGTTTATTTTTAGAAGATTTGAAGTAAATACATAAAATGCAAGTTACTCCACAAAGGTAAGTTAGGAACTTAAAGCAATATCATGTAGTTTTTGTTAAAATAGCAATAAGCTATTTTAAAAGTAGGCAGTGCAAAGATCAACAGTTCCTGGGGGAGGTAAGTATTGGTTAGATTGTGAGGTAAGTAAGGCACTTACAAGTCTCAGTTCCTGGGCATAGACAGCCCACCGTTGGGGGGTTCAAGGCAACCCCAAAGTTACCACACCAGCAGCTCAGGGCCGGTCAGGTGCAGAGGTCAAAGAGGTTCCCAAAACACATAAGTGCCTATGGAGAACAGGGGTGCTCCGGTTCCAGTCTGCCAGCAGGTAAGTACCTGCGTCCTCGGGGGGGAGACCAGGGGGGTTTTGTAGAGCAAGTAAGTAGTAAGTACCCAAGTAAGTACCCAAGTAAGCACACAAAACACCCTCAGCGGCACAGGGGCGGTCAGGTGCAGTGTGCAAAGCAGGCATCGGGTTTTGTATAGGACACAATGAAGGGCCTGGGGGTCTCTCTAGCGGTGCAGGCAGGCACAGGGGGGGGGGGGCTTCTCAGGACAGCCACCACCTGGGCTAGGAAGAGGGTCGTCTGGGGGTCACTCCTGCATTGAGGTTCGGTTCCTTCAAGTCTTGGGGTCTGCGGGTGCAGTGCTTGTTCCAGGCGTCGGGTCCCTTGTTACAGGCACTTGCGGTCAGGGGGAGCCTCTAGATTCTCTCTGCAGGTGTCGCTGTAGAGGTCCAGGGGGTAGTCTTGGGCTACTCCGGGGGTCGCAGTTGCTGGGGAATCCTCCCTGTGGTGTTTGTTCTCTGGATCTTGAGCCGGGCGTCAGGTGCAGAGTGGGAAGTCTCACGCTATCGGCGGGAAGAGTGAGTTCTTTAAAAGTTGCTTCTTTGTTGCAAAGAAGTTGCTGTTATTGAGCAGAGCCGCTGCTCACAGGAGTTTCTTGGTCCTTTAGTCCAGGGCAGTCCTCTGAGGCTTCAGAGGTCGCTGGTCCCTGTCGGGTGCGTCGCTGTTTGCAAGTTTTCGAGTCAGGAGACAGGCCGGTAGGGCTGGGGCCAAAGCAGTTGTTGTCTTCTGTCTTCTCTGCAGGCTTGTAGGTCAGCAGGCCTTCTTGTTTCTTCAGGTTGCAGGAATCTAATTTCCTGGGTTCTGGGGTGCCCCTAAATACTAAATGTAGGGGTGTTTAGGTCTGGGAAGGCAGTAGCCAATGGCTACTGTCCTTGAGGGTGGCTACACCCTCTTTGTACCTCCTCCCTGTGGGGAGGGGGGCACATCCCTAATCCTATTGGGGGAATCCTTTTAAAACTAAGATGGAGGACTTCTAAAGGCAGGGGTCACCTCAGCTCAGGACACCTTAGGTGCTTGTCCCGACTGGTGGGTGACTCCTCCTTGTTTTTCTCATTATCTCCTCCAGCTTTGTCGCCAAGTGGGGGCAGGGGCCGGAGGGGCGGGCATTTCCACTAGCTGGGATGCCCTGGGGTGCTGTAACAAAAGGGGTAAGCCTTTGAGGCTCACCGCCAGGTGTTACAGTTCCTGCAGGGGGAGGTGAGAAGCACCTCACCCAGTACAGGCTTTGTTCCTGGCCACAGAGTCACAAAGGCACTCTCCCCAAGTGGCCAGCAACTTGTCTGGTGTGTGTCAGGCTGGCAGGAACTGGTCAGTCTACACTAGAAGTCGGATTGGTATTCAGGGGGCATCTCTAGGATGCCCTCTGGGTGAATGTTACAATAAATTGCACACTGGCATCAGTGTGCATTTATTGTACTGAGAAGTGTGATACCAAACTTCACAGATTTCAGTGTAGCCATTATGGAACTGTGTAGTTCATGTTTAACAAACTCCCAGACCATATACTCTTATGGCTACCCTGCACTTACAATGTCTAAGGTTTTGCTTAGACCCTGTAGGGGCATAGTGCTCATGCACATATGCCCTCACCTGTGGTATAGGGCACCCTGCCTTAGGGCTGTAAGGCCTGCTAGAGGGGTGACTTACCTATGCCACAGGCAGTGTGAGGTTGGCATGGCACTCTGAGGGGAGTGCCATGTCGACTTAAGTCTTTTTCTCCCCACCAGCACACACAAGCTGTGAGGCAGTGTGCATGTGCTGAGTGAGGGGTCCCCAGGGCGGCATAAGACATGCTGCAGCCCTTAGAGACTTTATCTGGCATCAGGGCCCTTGGTACCGGGGTACCAGTTACAAGGGACTTATCTGAGTGCCAGGGCTGTGCCAATTGTGGAAGCAAAGGTACAGTTTAGGGAAAGAACACTGGTGCAGGGGCCTGGTTAGCAGGGTCCCAGCACACTTTATATCAAAACTTAGCATTAGCAAAGGCAAAAAGTTAGGGGGTAACTATGCCAAGGAGTCATTTCCTTACAATGCTTATCTATACATTCCTAATATAATGTGATTGAATACAGCTATATTTAAAGATTACAACATACAACACACTACGGACCGCCGCCTGCTCTGGACTGACTGCCACATCCAGCCAGTGCATTGGCCACTGGAGCTGTGCTGCGGCATAATACAACTCAAATGGGGGTGCACCTAGCCCCCCCCTCCGCAAGCGGACATTGAGCGATCACTAAAGCTACTCGACGATGACCTGACTCTCATATTAAGGCCAGCAGCAGACCATTTAGTTTGCGGGAGAAGGCTTTGGGAGCACTATGGGAGCACTGCAAAGAAATATAATAATCTCAACAAGATCAGCATTTTAGCTATTGCTATGCGACCCAAATGGGATAGAGGTAAGGAACACCAGAAGGGGGCGGATCCGCAGTCAATCTCATATGCGCCCCAAACTGCCCTCCTTAAGGGCCATCTCAGAGTGCTAAATGTGAATGCCGAAATATTTAAAGGTGTCACAGCACCATTGGAGATGATGCTTAGGCCCCATCTCCCTATGGATTTCAGGTATCCAGGGCAAGTGAAAACAAGCAGGATTTGCCCCAGTTGATCCAGAGTCCTGATATTGAGCTGAAGTCCTCTCTACAACCTCATCAGCAAGGGTAGAGATGATACTGAATCGCACAGGAAACCAAAGCACTGTTGGTATATAGCAATACGATGCAATGCGCAATTAACCCTGGTATCCCCATCCTCCCACATGAGGTGCAGGTGTCAAGCCAGGGGTTGCAGGGGTGACAGTGGGCATTTCTGGCGAGTGCCCCCGCTGGATGGTGAAGCTTTCTGATATCAGCTGGCCTGTCTTGACCCGGGCAGTCGCACCCAGTCCCGGGACCAAAGCCTATGCACGCCAATGCAGACAACAGATAGGTCCAGCTGAAAGTGTCAAAGACCTTTTCCCTATTCAAGGACACCACCACTCTACCATGTGTCCCAGGGGGTATGTCTTGGATCAGTCACAACAGACGACTGACGTTGAGAAAGGTGTGATGTCCAGGTATAAAACATGATTGGTCAGAATGTATTAATTTGCTGATAAGAGGTAGCAGTCTATTAGCAGGAATTTTTTCCAGGACCTTACAACTGAAGTTTAGTAGGGAGAGGGGACGGTAGGAATGTACATCCAAAGGGTCATGACCAGGTTTAGGGAGGACCATGATTATGGCCTCACGCATTAAAGCCGGCAAGTGGTTGGATGAGTGGGGTTTGTTAAATACCTCTAATAAATGTTGGGAGGGCATTGTTAAGTATGTGGTATAGTATTCAACGGGCAAACCATCAGAACCCAGAGTTTTATTCCTAGCGTTTGTGACAAGGCTAAGTTAATTTCCTCGAGTTGTATTGGGGGGTTGAGCTCGGTCCGCAGGAAGGGAGATAACCAAGTTAGTGGCAAGTTTTGCAGAAACGTGGGTATACTGGCAGGACAACGGTCGGCTCCAGTCGCGTACAATATGCAGTAATAGTCACAAAATTCCTAGTTTATTCCTGTTTGTGTGTTAGTCATGAGGCCGTTCCTGACACAAATGGCACCCTTTGGTGTGTGTGGCTGGCCCTCCCCAACCAACCAGGCCAACAATCTGCCCGAGCAGTCACCTTCCGCGTAGAGTGTGGTAAGTCAGCGTTTATAGTCATATCAGTTCAGTCGCATAGCAGCCTCCCTGTATTGTTTGCATAAGTGTCAGAGTCGTTCAATCCATTCTGTATTAACAGCCACTTCCCTTTCTATTGGGCATAAATCACGTTCCAAGGTCATCAGTTCTGTGTGAAGTGTGTGGCGGATGCCCCCTGTGGCAGACAGGCAATGACCCCGTACAACCACCTTGTGGGCATCCCACTCTGTTGCTCTGGTAGTGTTAGAGCCCTTGTTGTGCTCAAAGTATTGAGCAACACATTGTGAAGGGTCTTCCGAAACGGGGGATCGAGCAAGGCTTTGGGCTATAGTCGCCATAAGGGAATCCTTGGACTCAGCTTCCCCCACTGTATCTCTTCCTGGAGAGGGCAGTGGTCCAACAGCGTGTGGGGTAAACATTCTGACCTGATGATTTGTGCTCCCAAAGCTCTCGTACAGTCTCAAGCCCAGTCCTGTGTGTATATTGTGAACGGGAGAGTAAAACACATATTCCCGTTTGGTTGGGTGCCCCAGGCACCATACGCTGTGAAGACATCGCTGCGTGAGCTTGGACCTACGTAGGCAAAGTTCGGTTGAGGCCTATATCTACCACACAGTTAAAGTCCCCTTCCCATAGGCTTGGCGCTGGGAGATCCGTGAATAAAACTGGAGTGAGGGTATCAAAGAATTCAGGTTGGTTGGAGTTAGGAGCATATACACCCACCAGTATTAATGGAGATCTGTTTACATGTCCTTCTATGATCACATACCTGCCCCCTGCGCCAGCAGTGTGTCTGTCCACCACATAGGGCACCCCTGGCAATCCATATAAGTAACCCACGGGCATATGTTGATGAAGTAGTGCCATATACTAGCCCATGCCATTTCTCACATAGTTTGCATAGTTCCGTGGCAGTGAGGTGAGATGCTTGTAATACTGCAATGTGTGTGTGTGCTGGCGTTTAAGGTTTACATGTATGCAGTATCGTTTAGTGGAAGTGGCCATGCCACACACATTCCAAGTAATTATATTATCGTTGGTATCCGCTTGTCAAGCGAGGTAGCCATAACTTATGGAGGTCTAAGTCGGCACAGATCACGGTCCAATGGTCAGGCCTTGTGGATGTTGGGGGTGGCGTATGACCCCAATTGACATGGCGTGGTGTGCCTCCCTACGTGTTTGTGTCCCAATAATGTATAGTTGTGTGCAGAAGTGTCTTGTGAACTTAAAGAGAACAATATAAACAATACAGGAAACACAAACCCCTCCCAGGCCAGGTGACAGAATGGTCCCCAGCCACATATCCCTAGTGGAATACCAAAAATGTTGCAACCTCTTTAAGAGATAAAACAAGTTGACTTAGAAGTCTCTGTGGAGCATGAAAAACATTGGACAAGTGAGTCTGCGTCATGGGCACTCATCCAGATATTTTAAGGTAAACCGGCTTACCTCAGCGGCCTGCAATTGCAACCCAGGTGTAGGCCACAATTATCTAGCATTGCTGTACGATCATATCAATGTCACATGTCATCCGTGGAGTGACTGCGGGGCCCTGGAAGGATGCTGCTGTCGACGATTCAGGACCTCCTGCTTCTGAGTAAAGTCTGTTGGGTGATCCTTTTGGAGGGGGGCAAAAGAATTTGAGCTAAGCCTAACTCCTCCATCATCATTCTAGCCTGTGCATTGGCAACTTGGTTGTGTGAAGGTCGGGTTTTGTGGTCTTGCGCTTGCAACAGTGGGTGCGGGATTTAGCCATTCTCCGTTGTTAGATTCCCCAGTAGTCGTGAGCGCTAGCCCCTTGGCATGGAACCAAGCATCTTCGGGGAAAGAAAACACACGAGTCATCTCGCCTGCTATTACTTGCAATTTCGCTAGGAAAAAAGGGCATACTTTTAGTTCAGCTCCCGTAGTTTTTGCTTTACTTCACGCTGAGTCATTGTACCTCAGCTGTGAAGTCAGGGTAGGCGGTGATTGAGGCATTTTAATACTTCATAAGGACCAGGACACAGTCTCAGAAGATGACAAGCCAGGTAATGATGGGCTGGTTGACTGACAGGTATCCTGTGAGCTTTCTCCATGGAGAAGAACTTGGGGACCTTCCCTTCCCGCACCGTATCGAACAGCCACATTTCTACAAAGAGTTCCGAGCTGGGCCTTCCACTCTCTCAGTGACTTCATCTGTCTGTAGTTCTTGCACCGTGGGACATAGGGTAGTCAGCGATGATTCTGTGTCTTCCACTCTGTCCACCAATTTGCAGTAGTCGGCTCACAGTAAGTTGACCTCAGGAGAGAAAGTGTAGGTTCTGGTTTCCAGGGAGGTCTTGGTCTCAAGTAAAGCTTGTAGGACTTTCTCAAATTGTGCGGAGTGCGCATTGAGGGTGTTTTCCGGGTGATGTAAAGCCTCTGTCGTGCTGTCCATGGAGGTGGGGGCATTGGGTGGTGGTGCGGTCAAGTCTGGCAGTAAGGGCTTCGTAGACTTTGGTTTTACCATTGTAACAGTTCCCAATAGTGCCCACAGCTCCATCGAGTGAACAGCAGGCTTGGCATCCATACAAGATTGCTTGTGAAGCAATCAGGAGGTCTGATGTCTCTATACAGTGAATAAACATGATGGGCCAGCCCACACTTCGAGCGTGGTGAAGCCTCAGCTCATGCAAGACAATGGGGGTGAAGTGCATGAACGAGCAGGTCCCGTAACATGTCATTGCACCAGTGACTCTCTCTTAGTTCATAAAGTGGATGCAGAGAGTATTAACGGTGTCGGCAGATCTGGCTGAAGCTCTCTCAATAGGCAGCACTGATAGAGTGAGGGACACCCGTCGCGCCCAACGCACTGCGAGTATTGCTTTTCGCCCCTCTCCAAGTATCCAGCTTAGGAAGTATTTTGACAGAAAGTTATCAAGGTGAGGCCCTCATGTCAACAAGGAACGGGCACCAGCTGGTTAAATGTTTGAGGGTACTCCGCACCATTCAGATATTGCCCACGTGTAGAGTAGAGTGGCGTTTCTGCAGCCTCCTGGTGATAAGGTGAGATTTCCCCATCCTGTGCTACTTTTTGGTCAGTAGCGCTAGCTGGCCAGTTGGGTGAGATAGGCCAGCCCCTATTGTCATGAGCACTGTAGTGTTCGGAGCCCTCAAGCAGCAGTGTTTTCGGTATCTGGCACATCAGTGGTGAGGGGGCAATAATCAGCACAGGTCGAGCCAAGAAACAGATGGCAGCTGAACCCTGTGTCAGAGTGGTCCAGCCGAGAAGTAGGCCTGCACTCCCAGTACGTGAGCAAAGACATGCGCTCACTCTGCGATCAGCGTTTGTTAGATGCAGGGGCCAGGAGGGGCGGTCCGCAGCAGTTTGGCACTTACCAGCTTGCATATGCTATAATTGCACATATCACCCAGCGACTGGAGTGCTGCTACAATGGGTGGGTGCTGAGTGTGGAGTCTGTATACTCCTACTCTGGATTGGGAGTGCAGGCTCCTCAGTTCCAGATCGTAAATCGGGCCCGCTGTATTATCAATGCCTTGCGACTGCTATTTTGCCAACACCGGCGCCCCACTCAGAAACACAAGCAGGTGAGTTCCAGCTGTTGTGCTGCAAGTCCCGATCGTCTTGCGATGGCTAGTGTCACTGAACGGGCAGAATTATGTGCGGGTATTTGGCGGGCTAGGCGGAGAGCTTGGTTTTAAGCGTCCAATATGGGCACCATCTTGGCCGCACCTTCCCTCGATAACGACACTTAAGGCAAGAAACATGTCAACCTTTATACACTTTTTTTTATGAGCAGCATGGGATCATTACCTCCACATTCAGCCACCCACTGCTTTTTAATCATACATTTATTTGGGTATCTCTTAGCTATTTTTAATCCACATCATACCAATCTACACCTAGGGCACCTCCACCCTACACTTCACATCGACATCTCATGCTCAAAATACCTCCGGCAAAGAGCCCCCTTGAGGGGCCCACTGGGCACTGCAGCATCGGCCCAAGGAAGAGCTGCCCGATGATGAAGCATGACACCCACCTAGTTGTCTCAGTTCCCCTGTCCTAGATTTTCTCTGCTCCCCCCCCCCCACTTCCCCCTTAGGAACTGCAAACCTATTGTACTACAATGTCAAAATTTAACCAGCAGTAGCATTTAGGCATTTCATACAGTTTCCCTGTGAAGGTCATCACGGGGACTTCCCCTTCAGTCTGAGACAGACGCACATTAAATTGAGTGCGGAGAGCTCTTTCAGCAACTGAATCTGGCTGTGGAAAGAAGACTGGCAATTCCACTGACTGATTAATGTGAAATCGAGAAACCACTTTGGGTAGAAATTTTGGATTTGTCATAAGTTTTTTTTTGTGTTTGTGAACTTGGAAGAAGGGTTCTTATAAAGTGAACGCTTGAATTTCACTTACTCTTCTTAAGGAAGTCATTGCTACCAGGAAAGCAACCTTCCATGAGAGAAACTGAAGAGCGCAAGAATGCATGTGTTCAAATGGTGGACCCATAAACCTTGTGAGCACAATGTTAAGATTCCAGGCAGGAGCTGGTGGAGCGCAAGGTGGAATAACTCTTTTAAGGCATTCAATTAAAGCTTTTATGACAGGAATTCTAAACAGAGAGGTATGTTGTCTGTTTTGGAGGTAGGCTGATATTGCTGTTTAATTAATTTTAATAGATGAATATGCAAGATTTGCTTTTTGTGATTGAAGCAAATAACATATAATATCCTGTTACTGATGCTTTAAGTGGATCAATGTATTTAGGTTGGCAGTAATATATAAAACGTTTCCATTTATTTGCATAGCACTGCCTGGTTGTAGGTTTACGTGCTTGTTTTAGAATGTCCATACATTCTGATGGAAGCTGTAAATATCCAAATTCTATGTAGCCAAATTGCCAGGTTGAACATACTGGGATTGGGATGCCTGATCTGACTATTGTTTTGAGTCAATAGGTCTTGTCTGTTTGCGAGCTTGTGATGTGGTACTACAGACAGATCTAACAATGTTGTGTACCAGTGCTCATGTGCCCACGTGAGAGCTATGAGCATCATAGTGAGAGAGGTGTGACAGATTTTGTTGACTAGAAATGGAATTAGTGGGAGAGGGGTTAAAAGCGTAAGCAAATATCCCTGACCAATTCCCTTGGATCGAGGGTGTGGGAACCTGGATGTGAAGTTTGGGCATTTTGCATTTTCGCTTGTTGCGAAAAGGTCTATGTCTGGTGTTTCCCACATGTGAAAGTACTGTCGAATTACCTGTGGGCGAATCTCCTAGTCGTGTATTTGTTGCTGCACCTTGCTTAAGAGGTCCGCAAGTTGGTTGTGTATCCCTGGGATATACTCTGCTAGTAGTTGATTGTGAATTGCCCATTTCCAAATTATCTGAGCTAGAAGGGACAATTGGGATGAGTGCCCCCCCGTTTTTGCAGATAATACATTGTTGTCATGTTGTCTTTTCTTATTATCACTGTCTTGTGGTTGATCTGTGTCTGGAATGCTTTGAGTGCTAAGAACATTGCTAGCAATTCCAAGTGGTTTATATGGTAAGTTTGTTGTATTGAGTCCCATTCTCCCTTTATAGTAAGATTTTTGGAGACGGGCTCCCCAAACTGTCATTGATGCATCTGTGGTGATTATGGTCTGTGGCACAGGGTCCTGAAATGGCTGCCCTTTTGATAAGTTGGTGTGATCCCACCATTGCAGAGAGTTGTAAGTTTGAGGGTCCAACAACATTAGATCCTGTAGTTGACCCTGTGCCTGAGACCATTGTTGCGAGAGACACTGTTGCAGCGGTCTCATGTTTAGACGTGCATTGGGCACTATTGCTATGCATGATGCCATCATTCCCAATAGCTTCATGATAAACCTTACTGTGTAGGTTTGATTGAATTGTAATTGGGATATGAGAGTGTGAAATGCTTGAAATTGTTGTGGATTTGGGTAGGCTAATGCTGACTGAGTGTCAGAATTGACCCTAGATTATGGTTGAATTTGTGCTGGCTGAAGGTGAGATTTCTGGTAATTGACTGTGAATCCTAGCCTGTGTAGGGTATCTATTGTGTATTGCGTGTGTTGTTGACAGGTGTGAATAGTGCTGGCTTTTATGAGCCAGTCGTCCAGATATGGGAAGACATGTATGTACTGTCTTCTGAGGTATGCAGCAACTACTGCTAGGCATTTTGTGAATACCCTTGGTGCTGTTGTTACTCCAAAGGGTAGTACTTTGAATTCATAGTGCGTGCCCGCTATCACAAAACTCAAGTACTTGCGGTGTGCTGGATATATAGGAATGTGGAAGTAAGCATGTTTTAGATCTAATGCGGTCATGTAGTCTTGTTTTTATAACAAGGAAATTACATCCTGTAGAGTGACCATGTGGGAATGCTCTGACAGAATATATTGATTTAGAGGTCTGAGATCGAGAATTGGTCTGAGAGTGCCATCCTTTTTTGGTATGAGGAAGTAGAGGGAATATACCCCTGTCTGTTGTTGATTGATGGGAACTACCTCTATTGCACCTTTGAATAGAAGAGATTCTACCTCCAGTTTTAAAAGACCAAGGTGTTCGGGAGAAAGCCTGTGTGAACTGGGAGGAATGTTTGGTGGAGTGGAGATAAGTTCTAGGCAATAACTATTGCAGATAATTGACAGTACCCATTGATGTGTTGTAATTTGTTGCCAGTGAAGATGGAAATATTGCAGTCTTCCTCCCACAGGAGATGTGTGCTGTGTGGGGATGCAGGGAAAGTCACTGCTTTGATGAGGTGAAGGCAGCGGATTTGCCTCTAGATCTGAAAGTATGTCCTCTATAGGAGCTCCTGAAAGATCCCCTGGGATAATTTTGTTGTCCCTGTTTTTGTTGGGACATAGAGGCCTCTGATGTTTGCCGCTTAAAACCTCCTCTAAATTGAGGTTCACAAAATGTGCCCCTAAAAGGTGTTGTGTAAAGGGCTTCCATGTCCTTTGCTGTTTCGGAGTCCTTTTTTAATTTGTCAATGGTTGTATCTACTTCAGGTCCAAAAAGTTGTTGTTTATTAAAAGGCATATTAAGGACCGCTTGTATTTCAGGTTTAAATCCTGAGGACCTCAACCAAGCATGCCTTTTAATCAGGACACTAGTGTTAATTCCCCTAGCTGCTGTGTCAGCTGCGTCTAATGCTGATCTAATCTGATTATTGGCAATGGCTTGTCCTTCTGCCACTACTTGCTGTGCTCTTTTTTGGTGTTCCTCTGGGAGGTATTGAAGGAACTCTTGCATCTCGCCCCAATGTGCCTTATCATACCTGGCCAAAAGAGCTTGGGAGTTGGCAATTCTCCACTGATTTGCAGCTTGAGTTGCCACTCTTTTTCCTGCTGCATCGAAATTGCGGCACTCTTTTTCAGAGGGAGGAGCATTCCCCTGTGGCCTGGCTATTTGCCCTTTTCCTGGCTGCACTGACCACGATGGAATCAGGGGGCAATTGCTGTGATATAAAAACTGGATCAGATGGTGCAGCTTCATATGTTTTGTCCACCCTAGGTGTTAAAACCCTAGCCTTTACTGGGTCTTTAAAAATGTCATTGGCATGTTTTAACATACCTGGTAACATTGGCAAACATTGATATTGTTTGTGAGTTGAGGAAAGTGTTGAATAGGAAATCCTCTTCTAAAGGCTCAGAGTGCATCTGTACATTATGATTTGTTGCTGCTCTGGAAATTACCTGATTATAGGCTGTGGTATCTTCAGGTGGAGACAGAGTTGTGGGATACGAATCAGGGTCATTGGAAAGAATTGGGTCAGAATCATACATATGCCATTGGTCCATGTTATAATTATTGTCACCCATATAATCCCCATGTGAAGAAACAGGAGAATGTGTGGACAATTGTGTGGGTGAACGTGGTAGTAGTGGAGTATGAGGTTGTGGAGAATAGGGAAGATAAGGTGAATGCGGTGGAGAAGGCTGCTGTACAGTCTTTGGCTTCTCCTTGTGTTTAAAAATCTTCACCGGTGAAGGGCCAGTTTCCAAGCCTTGTTGGAATGCTAGTTTCCTCTTTGTTATAAGAGGAGAAGAGGCAATAATCTTCCCTGTATCTTTCTGGATTTGAATTCTCCTTTGCTTTTGGTCCAAGACCTCAATAATCGGTCTAATGTCTGTCTCATCTGTTTCCTGTTCTGAAGATGAAACCTGTTTCCCACCAATGAATGCTCCGAAAGCTGGGTGGCAGTATGCTTTATACAGGCCGAAAAAGTGGTTTGATCAGTAGGCGAAGCTTTGATGTTTATGTTTGTATATATAATCTTCTCGTTCTGCAGACAGTTTTCATTATAGGTCGAAAGCTCATGAAGATGTTGCTCGAATGAGAATTTACCATAAAAATAAATAAAAAAAAAAGACGAGGCATCTGGCAAAACAGGAAACGGTTTGTTTAATTAAATATTACAGCCAGAAGAGCAGTTACAGCACTAGGGTCTGAGGACTGTCACTCCAAGCACACTGAAATGACCTACATTTTATACATTTCTCTGGGAGCAATAAACACATAAAACATTCTTTCCCTGGTGAAATATGCAACCAATTGTAGATACAATTTCCAGATAGGGAATGCAGGTGGGCCTCAGCCTGGCATGAACACAGTGGGCCAGCGAGTACGTGTCCAGATGTCCAGCCTAAGCAGCGCGTGGTCACTGCGTATGCAGTGTCCTGACCGGCTAAGTGTACCTAACTACATTTGACATCTAACTTTATGGTGTTTTGGGAATGTATGCGTCCCTCTGGCCATTTGTGCTTTATTGGGGCCAATCTGAGGGGACAGTTGTAGTGTTGCTGCCTATCTGTGGGATCAGATCTAAGCTTGTGTGTTTGGCTGTCAGCTGTTTACCCCATCTATGACCTGTCAGTCATTAACCTGCAGGCCTGGGCTGCAGAGCCTGCCTGACCATGCACCTACATGTTGAGGTTGACAGAGAGTTTATAACGTGGAAATTCAACAGGGGTTATGTGACTTTGTGTATGAAAATGTATAGTTTGTGTATAAAGTTGTGTTGTTGTCGTGTGCATTGATTGATCCTAAGTTAACAAAGTGCTGCAAAATGGTTTGGGAAATATCTTGAAACACTGCAAGTATTCTTGAAAAGACAGCTCCCTTCAAAGTCTTGCTGCCTCTAGCCCCTACTCTTTTACTAAAGTATTGAAACTTCACCAGGATACCCTTATTCTCTGCATGTTGTGCCCTCTGCTAGTGTAATGTGGCATGTAAAGTCTAACCGACTGCTCTATCGCTCCCTGAAGGGTGGAGCAGATACCCAACAAAGCCCTCAAGGTCTGTACCGTGTGCATCCTCTCAGCTCCCTGATCCTCAGATACTCACATCAGAAGCAATTTTCTAGGTCCTCCGGTTCTGAGAATGAGCTTTCCAATTGCACCTCCAGGATGTCACACTGCTCCCTATCAAGGTTCTGCTATGTTTCAGGCTCATAACTTTGCACTCAACTTCCAGCACTCTCTGCTCCAGTAAGTTCATTCACATCATGTCTAAACTCACCAATTTTGTGGTGAGGATGTTAAGTGGGACTGTCAAGCTTTTTGTTGATGTCACTTTTGAGTTCATCCTCGAGTTCCCACTGAACATGTGAAGGTTTTTCATAAAGTCAGATTTTCTGAGGGACACTGCTGCAGCCGGGGAGCTCTCTCCTGCATGCTCCTCCCAGCCAATATTGACATCAGCCCATCTGTGGACCCATGTCTTTTAGATTTATGCAGATAGACTAGGAGTCTGTTCCAGGACTTCTTTTTGGGGGCCATGTAATAAGTTGTGGCCCCCACAGGTTCATGATAGACTACGCTTCTCAGAGCACTCAGGAGTTCAGGCCCACTTAGAGTAACAGGTACCTCTGCAATCCTGGTACACACAGTCAACAGGAGGGGGCCAGTCTGAAGGGATGTCTGCTCATGCTGGTCACATTGAGGTAGTGAGGGAGGACAGCCCAAGTATGCCAGCCGTGTTTCGCACCTGATTCTCCCAGACACTCTTGTGATTCACATTGGAGCTGGGTCTCCATTGATTTTGTTGAATATGCCATCTCCCCCAGTCCTCTTGCAGCTGTAGACCCTCAAAGTGCGCTGAATTACGCTTTGTGCTGTCCGCAAACTGCCATGGAGGCTGCACAGTCATTGGTCTCATCTTCAGACAGGCTCTGCAGCTTCACACACACTTTCAAAGGATCCTGGGAGAACCTTTCACTCAGGAGATTGCCACTTCAGGGGCCTTGGTGCCATAGTTTACTGCATCTGTAATTTTGAAAGGCTGTGCTACGTTGTTGCCCTGCAGGCCTGGTCTGGCCTCAACTGTGCCCCTCCTGAATCCTCCTGAGGCAACCAGTGACTCAAAGTCTTCCACCCGCAGTCCCCTGACCTGCATCATCGGCTCCTGGATTTTATTGGGTTCTGTGTAACAGGGGCCGGGAGCGTGATGGCACACTTTCACTCACACCGCCATCTGAGCCACATCCCATTTCATCGGGTTTTTTAATATCCGAAATATAAAGCTCACCGGCAGGAACAGCCACAATAGGTAATGCATTCTAAGATATGTTATTTGATGGGGATATAAAAAAAAAAGCATTGGCAACGCCAGTAGGTCAAGCCAATGAATGCACTGTTAAGCCAGACCTAAATATCCATGTACATTAATGACTGCCCTCCTCCCATCTGTGCTGCTGCCATAGAAAAGCGCAGTAAATTAAGACACCTTAATTACATTGCAATGGCAAGTGTGTGCCCTGGAAAGTTCAAGCTCAGGCAGCTGGATAAACAATATAATCAAAGCTGTGTGGCGGGCATGCAATTCTTTTCTGGAAGCACTCAGCTTCTGCCCAACCAAAACATGTACTCCTTGCTCCCATTGTGTGGGTGGAACCAAAGCCCCTCCCCTAGCGATACTCACATAATTGTTTGACGACAGCTTTGCGATAAAGCCAGACCATAAAAAACAAGCTAAGGAGTATTGGCTATAGAATTTTTGCTTCACACTCAATTTGTCCCTCTTCCCTTCAAAAACAATACCATGCTTGCATCCAACTGATTCATTTATAAAAATACAACACTAGGGAAGCACTGTTGACATCTCAAGGAGACAAATCGGGCAATACTTAATCAAACTGTTTACAACAACGGACACCAGTATTTCTTAGGTCAAGTACCTAAGATTTTCGTACAGTCACAATGATTCTCCCTCACACGCAGGCAGACAACACAGCCTTACATTTCACCTATCAGTCCATAATACATATAGTTCCACAGGCTTTGAAAAGAACCATACTCTCTCACTTGGCAAACCCAGACAAAGTGGGCAGTACATTATCAAGGCACATTAGTGTCAGAATGTTTCTTAGAACCATTATCAATCTATAAAATGTAATATTTAATGTACAGAAACATACATATGCGTAATGAAGTTGCATTTCATGATTCAAATGAAAACCAATTTGATGGCTAAATAAGACAAGAACACGCCAGTCAGATTTCCGAATCCGCCTGTATTGTACATCTGGTTCTGTTTTCTGAATGTCCATGGGTAGATGGATTATATACGTGCTAAAGAAGTAACTAGACTTTAATGTTCCGTAGTGGGTTGGGACAGGAAGATGCTGGCATGGATTCTCAGAGTATCAGTAGGGGAGTTAAAAAAAAAAATGAAAATGTAGAAAGGAAAAGGGTGAAGAAGATCAATAGAGGAGAAGAAAAACAAGTGAAAGTAGAGAAGACTTGGGTTACAGAATAACAGGAGCTATACAGCACACTATTATTTCTTCTCAGACTTTAGACCATCCTGATGCTGCATTCTAGGATCCTTTTTTCTGAGCCATCAGAAGAATAAGTTACTTACCTTTGGTAGTGCTCTTTGGTGGACACTCTATCTAAACAGGGATTCCTCACCTTGTAAATACAGGGAGTGCAGAATTATTAGGCAAGTTGTATTTTTGAGGATTAATTTTATTATTGAACAACAACCATGTTCTCAATGAACCCAAAAAACTCATTAATATCAAAGCTGAAATTTTTGGAAGTAGTTTTTAGTTTGTTTTTAGTTTTAGCTATGTTAGGGGGATATCTGTGTGTGCAGGTGACTATTACTGTGCATAATTATTAGGCAACTTAACAAAAAAATATATATACCCATTTCAATTATTTATTATTACCAGTGAAACCAATATAACATCTCAACATTCACAAATATACATTTCTGACATTCAAAAACAAAACAAAAACAAATCAGTGACCAATATAGCCACCTTTCTTTGCAAGGACACTCAAAAGCCTGCCATCCATGGATTCTGTCAGTGTTTTGATCTGTTCACCATCAACATTGCGTGCAGCAGCAACCACAGCCTCCCAGACACTGTTAAGAGAGGTGTACTGTTTTCCCTCCTTGTAAATCTCACATTTGATGATGGACCACAGGTTCTCAATGGGGTTCAGATCAGGTGAACAAGGAGGCCATGTCATTAGATTTCCTTCTTTTATACCCTTTCTTGCCAGCCACGCTGTGGAGTACTTGGACGCGTGTGATGGAGCATTGTCCTGCATGAAAATCATGTTTTTCTTGAAGGATGCAGACTTCTTCCTGTACCACTGCTTGAAGAAGGTGTCTTCCAGGAACTGGCAGTAGGACTGGGAGTTGAGCTTGACTCCATCCTCAACCCGAAAAGGCCCCACAAGCTCATCTTTGATGATACCAGCCCAAACCAGTACTCCACCTCCACCTTGCTGGCGTCTGAGTCGGACTGGAGCTCTCTGCCCTTTACCAATCCAGCCACGGGCCCATCCATCTGGCCCATCAAGACTCACTCTCATTTCATCAGTCCATAAAACCTTAGGAAAATCAGTCTTGAGATATTTCTTGGCCCAGTCTTGACGTTTCAGCTTGTGTGTCTTGTTCAGTGGTGGTCGTCTTTCAGCCTTTCTTACCTTGGCCATGTCTCGGAGTATTGCACACCTTGTGCTTTTGGGCACTCCAGTGATGTTGCAGCTCTGAAATATGGCCAAACTGGTGGCAAGTGGCATCGTGGCAGCTGCACGCTTGACTTTTCTCAGTTCATGGGCAGTTAATTTGCGCCTTGGTTTTTCCACACGCTTCTTGCGACCCTGTTGACTATTTTGAATGAAACGCTTGATTGTTCGATGATCACGCTTCAGAAGCTTTGCAATTTTAAGAGTGCTGCATCCCTCTGCAAGATATCTCACTATTTTTGACTTTTCTGAGCATGTCAAGTCCTTCTTTTGACCCATTTTGCCAAAGGAAAGGAAGTTGCCTAATAATTATGCACACCTGATATAGGGTGTTGATGTCATTAGACCACACCCCTTCTCATTACAGAGATGCACATCACCTAATATGCTTAATTGGTAGTAGGCTTTCGAGCCTATACAGCTTGGAGTAAGACAACATGCATAAAGAGGATGATGTGGTCAAAATACTCATTTGCCTAATAATTCTGCACTCCCTGTACACCCAAGCACCAGACTGGATCCAGAGATTTGTCTCAGCAATTGCCTTGTGTGCTACTAGTTTGCATCATCCTGCTCCACCCTGGTGCTGTCTCCCACCCTGGGATGACATTGAGGCCACAATTTAACACAGATTGGGGAGGAGAGTGGGTTGTTGCAGAACTTGCAGGTAAAGTATCCGCTAGAACATGCGTTACCAAAGGTAAGTAACTTTCTTCTGATGGATATTTCTAGCTGCTGATTCCTCCCCTTTTGAATAGATACTGAAGCAGTATCTTCCCAAGTGGTGAGTCTGTGGAGTAGCTCAGACCAGAACATCCTGCAGGACCCTCCCGTCGGAGCAAGCTATCCAAGCAATAGTGCCTCATGAACATGTGGACTGATGCCCACGCAACAGCCTGGCAGGTCCTCAAGACAGGTACACCACAGGCCAGCTCAGTGGTTGGAGCCTTGTCCCAGTTGGAAGGAGCCCACAGGCCTTCCTGGAGGCTGATTCTTGCCAATCCGTAGCAGACTTGAATACCAAGGACAATCCACCTGGAGATGGTTTGTTTCTGCACTGGCTTTCCCTTCTTTGCTCCAGAAAACCGAATAAAGTGCTGATCATCCTCCAGATGGTCTCTGGTGTAATTAATATAGATGCTCAGAGATCTCTTATTCCCGAAGCGATGGAGTTTGTCTTCCTCCTTGGATGGATTAGGGGGGCAAAGAACACTGGCAGAGTAACAGACTGCCTCACGTGGAAGAGCATGACAACTTACAGAAGGAACCCTGCCTTTGTGGTTAACACTAGCTTGTCTGGAAAGAAGGTGATATAAGTTTGCTGCACAGAGTGTTCCTGTAGCTCACTCACACAATAGGCTGACATGATCGTATGAGGAACATGGTCTTCAGGGTTAGTAATCTTAGAGAGCAACTGTGCAATGGTTCAGATGGGATGCACATCCGAAATGTAAGAACCAAATTCAGATCCTATTGGGGCATCACAAAAGGTTTCAGCAGGAGCTTACAGGTCAGCCCTTTTAGGAAATGCATCACCACAGGTGAAATAAACAGAGATGGCTGATGAGGTGACCATAGAAGGGCCAATAAGGCAGATCAATAACCTTTAACTGTGCCCACATGTCTTGCTGGTCTAGTAAAAAGGAGAAAAGAAAGATGTCAGATACCTGGACTTGCAGAGGCAGGATATGCCTAGAAGAAACTACTCCCACTATACTGCATACATGGTTTGGTGGAGGGACACCTATCTGCTAGAATGGAATTTACTACCTCAAGAGGATGGTCAACTCCAACAGGGTGGTGTTGGTGAAGGCAGTTTCCCCCCCAGATACCAGAGTCCTCTGATCTCCACCTCTTCCAGATGGCCTTCCATGCCCAGCAGTGATTTATCCATCACAACCGTCCGTTAGATGTGGGCAGGTTAGGGAGAGAGGTCTGCTGTCAGTTCAACAACCAACCCTGCAGTCTTTTACAGTCTCCTCCAACACCTGGATGGAAATGTTGAGGTTCCCTTGATGCTCAGGCCACTGAGACTTCTGACTTCCACAGAGATGTGCATCCTGGCCTGGTCCACTAGCAGGATGCAGGAGCCGCTCTCACTGAGACTAAGGTGAAGAGTTGAAACATCACTATCATAGCCCAAATATCCTGGACTCGATGAGGAAGAAGGGACGATTTGAAACTGCACTGTGTCCAAGATAGCTCCAGTGAAAGTGAGTTTCTGTGAAGGAGTCAGGTGTGACTTCGGCACATTGATGGAAAACCTCAGAGATGTCAATAGGTCAGCTGTTGTCTGGAGGTGACTGACGACTGAGGCGAGCCCACCTTTAGCAACAAGTCAATGAGGTATGGGAAGACTAGTACTGTCAACCTCCTTAGATGGCCAGCAACTTCCACCATCGCTTTTGTGAACACCAGAGGGGCACTTGTGAGGCCAAAGGGAGCATGGAGAACAAAGTGCTTGTGGAATACTTGAAACTGCAGGTAGCGTCTGTGGGACTGCAGGCTGGGGATATAGAGGTAGGCACCCTGCAAATCCAACATTATTAACCAGTCACCTTGATCCTAGGCAGAACTTGGGCATCTTTAACTTGTTCTTCTTGAGGAAGGAGTTCAGACAGCGTAGGTCTATAATAGGACAAATCCCTATATCCTTCTTCTGTATCAGAAAGTAATGGGTGAAGCAGCCAGTTCTGACCTCTAACACCAGCAACCTCTCTATGGCTCCCTTCTTCAAGAGAGTCTGAACCATCTTCCATAACATAGACAAGTGATTCCCTGGAAGTTGCAGTAGTGTATGAGGCATGTCTGGAGGGTGGATAGAAAGGGCAGAGCATAACTATCCCAGACAATTTGAAGTTCCCATCTGTTCGATGTGATTATTTGCCACAGTTGGAGGAAAGAACTTATTTTGCTTCCAACATGGCTACACTAAGGGAAAGCTAATGTGATTTTCCAGCAGCTGCAGCAGGAGGAGTGGGGGACTGGGTAGTACTTTGCTCCTGGTGACCCAGATGATGTCAGACGGACCACAAACTCTATCCTGAAAGGCTAGGGATGCTGCCTCTTGTGCAGGCATGTTGTAGCGTTGCCTCTGCTAACTGCCTCGTCCGAAGGCTCAAAAGGAGCAATATTATTGGGGGGGGGGGGGGGGGGGGGAACTGTCACACAGGTGCAGAAATAACTTTGGGAGCACACGCTGGCCTTACTTTCCAGGGCCAAATCTGTCTGGTCCCTGAAGAGATGGGTGCTACCAAATGGCATGTTCGTTAGTGATGTTTGGACATCACTTGAGAAGCTCATGGATTTAATCCATGTGAAACGCTTATGCACCAAACTGGTAGTGGCTGCTCGACCCAAACAGTCTGCAGTGTCCAGCTGTGTCCAAATTATTGGCCTGATTTAGATCTCGGCGGATGGACTACTCCGACACAGACGTGATGGATATCCTATCCACTGTATTCTAATCTCCATAGGCTACAATGGGATCTTAAAATGGCAGACGGGATATCTGTCATGTTTGTCTGCTGAGAACTAAATCAGGCCCTATATTTTGCACCTTCTTAGCCACCATGATTTATCTGGGCTAAATTGGCCCAGGGGTCTATTGGGAACGTTGGCAAGATCTCAGCGACCATGTCCCACAACACATTTGAGTAACGTCCTGAGAAGCAACTTAAAATGACTGATCTAGGGGTGAGGCTGGCAGAAGAGAAGATATGTTTTTTGAAGGCCTGCATGCGTTTGGATTCTCTATCCAGGGTTAAGGGTGGACCCTGGGATGAGGTCGAGAGGCACAGTCAGCATTGGGGACAAATACGCCAGCAGTAACCTGGCAAAGGGCCTCTTTAGATCCGTGGGACACAAATGTGCACCACAGGGCTCCAGAAGAGTACTGAAGATGCACAACATGGCTTCATTGAAAGTCTGTCTCTGTTGGCTTTGCTGATGGGCCCTGGAAACTCATTCGGAATTAGGACCAGGCTGGGTATCGGTCCGGAGGTGAAAGAGTGGGACTGAGACCAAGAGGTATCCTACCGTCTGGGCAACTTCTGCTTGATGAGAGTGGCGAGAAGAAGGGGTGTTATGTTTGAACTTATGTTTTCTTTGAACTTCACTTACTGGAGGGTTTGGAGTGGGACAACAACTGGAATCGAGACGAATGGAAGAGCATCAGGACCGAGAAGACATCTGTGTCCTCTTCTTCGACTGGGGCCTTCCCAGCCTTCCTGTGATGCTTGGAGACATAGAGTTTGGCTTCTCGGTCCCAGGTGGGCTTCAGATTCATCCCATTGCATCTGTCGCACAATGCTGAGTCATGTCAGGAGGCCAGACACTAGAGACAGACCTCTTGAGGGCCTATCACTGTTTTCTTTGGGGTTGGGAGGGGAGACACTTACCCTGTACACTGCAAAATGTTTTAGTAAAGTTTTCCGCAAGGTGACAGAAATTGATGGAGTGAGCTCTGCATCTGCATCGGAAGGTGCATAAAGAAAGAAATGGATATTGATACAGAGGTGGTTGTTATACTTTGGCCCAACATCAAATCTGAGGTGGGACATGACAGACCAGATTTGGAGCCGCAAAACACAACGTAGCAGCACAGAAGGGAACTGCTGAGTCGCAAGGCGAAGAACCTGTGGTTAGAAATACCCATCAGATATTCATCAATAGAGGTGCCACAGTATTCAAGCTGAGAACTGACAACCACACCAATTACAACGATCATCTTTCCCATACCTTAACAAAAACAATTGACTGTGCCAGATCAGAGAAGATTTTGCGGAGAAAAAAGATTCTAAAAGATTAAAAGAGATCACGAAGACATCAGACAGCAGAATGAAGTACAGGCAGATATGGAATGTCTGCGGGGTACTGCGAGCCACAAAGGACAGAAGAAGCAAAAACATTTTCCTAGGAGTAAAGTAGCAGCAGACTGGAAGTACAGGAAAAAGCAGCGAGGACGGTGAGACAATGTGCGATGTAAAGAAGGTGATGAGGTAAAGATGAATGAAAAAGTTAGCCTCAGGGCAGTGACAATTAGGAGGTGGACGTCACAGAGTTAAGTTAACTACAATGCTCGGCCCCTGACGATGCTCTTAAGCAACTTTCCCAGCAAGGTAGCTTGTGTGTGGTGTCTGCCTGCTGAATCACCCGGAGCACTTTGCACGTAGGCAGTAGGCACAGCCCAGACTTCTCTGCTGGGCAAGTTGCTTATGTATGCAATATATTTAGCTTAACGCAACTGGGCTTTGGGGTTATTTTGTTTTTACCCAAGGAGCAGTGGATCAGTCCCAATTCCACTTTACTTGTGGAAAAAAAGGAAGAGTTTCTAGCATTACTATGACAAAATTCTGCCCACCTCTACTGGCTAACTGCTTACTGGTATATGGAACTTTCTTAAAGTACAAAACATAAAGTGAAAAGTTTGCAAGAAGAATTCCCAATCGTTGAGACATTCCGGTTCAGTTTGCAGATGAGATGGAGGAAGATGAAACAAGTGGGTGGGGCTTGCAACGTGTGGTGGGGGTATGGCTACAGGAAAACATAACACAAGTGTTTATTTCACATGTATTCATATGACAGAGGTGCAAAATCAGTTAAAAATGTTATCCCACTATCACCAGCGTTAGCACCTATCTTCAATTTGGCAGGAAAGAAAAGATCATTTCACAGGGCCAAGCAGAATCAGATCTTGAAGTAGTACATCGAACAGCCTTTTAGCGTCGCTGAATCGAAGCACTGTAATTCTATCTAGCCCAACGTATCCATATCTTCCTCTTCTCTAAATTCATCAGGCTTTTGCAGAGGGACAGGGAAGATCAACTTCTTCCGTAGGGTTGAATCGATTTTGGGCATCTGTTTATTTCCGTTCAGAACTTTAATGGATAAATCTTTGTTCACTTCAGTGAGAATAGACATCAAATCAAACTCCCTGAAACACAAAGTAATGTAAATGTCAATGCCATGTACACTATATCATTTTCTTTTATGTCAAGTGATCTGTAAGATCTATAGAAACAATTTTCATGCATTTGAAAGTGAATTCCCCATAGGCAGGACCAACACTCATTCACATGTGGCTCGGCAGTGACTGAAGTGGCATAATGGGCAAAATGACAATGGACTTCCTGCTGCTATCAAATGTAACCCCTGCTCACAGCACAGTTGTGCCACAGTTACGCCACCAGGTAACTGAGGAAGCTTATACGTTTATGTTTCACCAGATTATGGAGCCTTACACTGCAGAGCTGCATCCCTACTGATAAAGCATTAATGCATAAGCTTCTTCCTGGTCGTGCTAAAGTGCCCACAAGCTATAATTCAAAGCACAGCTGTGGGTAATTTGTTGGATTGTTAAACTTTCGAACAGGGAAATTACTGTACAAGATCCACAGTAGTACAATAGTCTGGAGGACATATTTCTCAGATACATTTAGTACAGCCACATCAACCTTAAGTGCCACCTCGAACAGCTCTTCCAATTCTCTTTTCTGGAAGCAGAAAGTAGAGGCTGTCTGGAAGCCACATGCACTATGTACAAGGGTCTGTGTAGTACAAGAGTGTGTGCCATTTGGTGGAGTCCACTAACATAGCTTAGGCACAAGAGAACCTAAGTGATAGTGGCCTGTCCGCATGAGAAAATCAGAGGAGGACAATATAACTCATAGTAAAGGAGAATCTGGTAACCTGATATACCTGTTGAAGAATGAAGAGGTCACCATCAGGTTTGCTTAGGGAAGAGGTCACCCTCAGGTTTGCTTAGGGAAGTTGGGAGATCACTGATTTCCAAAGGCAAAGGGTAGAACAATGATGTGGGGACTAGTTTGCACATGTGAAGATCTCTATTTTGGAGGAGTTGAGCTAGATGTGATCACACAACATCCTTTGGACCTCTGTTATGCATGATTGTAAAAGGTGATGGTCATAGATTTGATGATTGTTAGAGGGTGCTGAGGTAAGCACTGAAGAGGAAGAGTGATGGTGGAGTCTTGAGGAACATCTACATTGAGGAGGAAATTGGAAGATGGGAGAGAAGGGAGGGATATATATATTTTTTTTAACAGATATGATGCCGTCCCGTCCAGGACTGCACCTTGTATTCTGAGATTGCTCGGTCTTAGTAAAAATGTTGGTGGTGGACTGTGTCTACAGCATAGGAGAGGGTTGGTAGCAGAAGGGCCTTGAGTCTATTCCCATTGACTTAAATGGGTTCAATGTGGCTGTAAATGGTGGTTCCATGAAATACAGAGGGAGGAATGTTGCCCAATACTAAAAAGAATAGAGAAACCAAAATACGCTGCGACCCAGTATCCCTAGGAACCCGGGTAAGTATAAATTACCAAATAAATAGGTTCCCTAAGGGGAAGCTTACACCTTAGCTTTCTAGGAAAAGAACTGTGCGTGATCACAAAGCGCTGGTAACTGGCCAACTGTTTAATGGATACCCACACAACCTAGAGTGCACAATCCTGTGCAGATATAGGGTATTACACATCTGCATGTGGTACAAATATCCACATCAATAACAAATGACGAACTGTAGGCATTCTTTGTGGACAGTGCAGTGTAAGTGGAAGGTGTGATATTTTGTGAACGAGAAGTGCGCAGAGAAACATTTATCGGAAAAACAGATGCTGACTTAAAGTTGCAAATTTGTGGTCTGTGAAGCCCTGTATTCAGGGTCAACAACGCCCACATTCTCATTGCCGACTCGGACACGGAGCCGGGGCAGGAACCTTGCCTCCTATGGTGGATCCTGAGCCTTATTTCTATGGCCTAGGTTACGGTGTGGAATGGGAGAGGTCCCTGGACCATTTAGAATACCAGCTCCTAGACGCCATGGACTGGCGTACAGACCTGGGTGAAGCCTGTGCCCTGGATACCTCTGAAGAAACTGGCACGCTCTCTTCCCCTTCCATGGCTATGGAGGGAGCTTCGTATTCAATGGTAGTGCTGAGAGCGGCCGAAGTCCTGAACCTCGAGCTGCCTTCGGTGGCAATCAGGACTAATCTCCTGACAGAGGTGCTTCAGCCTGGGGCTTCCTCTTCAGAACCCCATCGCTTCAAGGATTCTTGTGCTACAGCCAGGTCCTTGGGCCTCACGGCGTCCTCTTTTCCACTCAGTCTGCTTTTCGCCCCTTTAGTGGCTACGGAAGGGGAACCCAGCCACATCCGTTCCCCTCCAGCCACCATGCTGCGCAGCCTCTACGTGGCCGGGGAAGTGGGATCCACCGTCCTTGTGGATCAGAGAGCAAGCAGTCTGGCCATCCCCTCCCCCCACCCACTCTCTACAGCTGCCTGCAAACCTTCCTACCCTAACGATTCCTCACCAAGGACCAGTTGGAGGCAGGATTTGCCATCATCTGCTCCGCTGGCAATCCATCACGTCAGACAGGTGGGTTTTGTAGACAGTCCAAAGGAGCTACGCCCTCTCCTTCGAGGCTACCCCTCCATCCATGACACCATCCTACAATCGGATGATGGAGGATTCCTTGCCACTTCTCTGACAGGGAGTTATGGCTCTCTTGTGCAAGGGAGCCATAGAGAGGGTCCCTGTGCCAGACGTAGGTTGTGGGTGCTATTTCCACTACTTTCTGGTGCCCAAAAAGGACAAGGACCTCCGCCCTATCCTAGACCTTCGTCCTTCAATCTCTTTCTCAAGAAGGAGAAGCTCAAAATGATCACTCTGGCTCAGGTTCTATCTGCCCTGAACCCGGGAGACTAGATAGTAGTGTTGGACTTGCAGGACGCGTATTTCCATATCCCTCTCCTGCATGCCCGCAGACGTTACTTGCAGATCATGGTAGGCACGAGCACTTTCAGTTCATCGTTTGAAAACAGCCTTCCTTGTTGCCATTACATCTTCCCGCAGGGAGAGTGACCTGCAGGTATCGTCATCTAAGCCGGCCTTCCTTTCCATCTATCCTGACAAAGTGGTGCTTCTCACTTGGGCTTCCATTTTTGCCAAAAGTGGTCTCAACCTTTCATGTAGGCCAATCCATCACCTTGCCTCCTTTTTACGCACCCTCACATCCTTCTAAGGAAGAGGAGAGACTCCACTGCCTGGGCCCAAAAAGTGCGTTGCCGTTCTGCCTTGACCGTACCAAAGAGTTCCAGATGGATGATCAACCCTTTGTTGGTTACTGGGTGCAAAGAAAGGTTGTTTTGTGCAGAAGAGAACCACCTCAAGATGGGTTGTACTCTGCATTAAAACGTGCTATGCACTGGATAAAAAGCAACCCCCTCTGGGCTTTTGTGCTCCTTCTATTAGAGCTAAAGCTGCGACCACTGCATTAGCACATGGAATTCCAGACATTGACATCTGTCAAGCGGCAATGTGGGCATTTCTGCATACGTTTACTAAACACTACTGCCTGGATAGTCAGGTCCGAAGGGACAGGCACTTTGCCTATTTGGTCCTGCAGGACTTTATAGTATGATCTTAGTTTGCAGACCCACCTCCCCTTTCGGGACCCTACTTTGGATGCACCAGTGGTCAGTATTCTTCATGGCTCTGCACTTCTGGCGTAGAAAGTTGTGAAAAGAAACTGATATCAGCGCACAGGGGTGGCTCCTATATAGGACCTGCTATGTTATATGTCGCGCAGATGCCGCCGATGACTGACACAGAGCCAATTGACACCACCTAAAGGCACACAGGGGTACTGCTCAAGAAAAATCTCTGGATCCAAACTGAAGCCTGGGGAAATTATAAGGTAAGGAATATGCAACTAGATGTCTAGATCAGATGATGAATACAAAGAAAATCTTCTAAGAAGGCTCGGCTGTGCAGAGGGGACAGTAAGAAATGAATGATTGTTCTTCTTCTGTAGTTAGACTATCTATACATTAGGACATGGAATGGTACCTACAAGACTTTTTAGTGGTTAATTGTTGACTGAATCATGTCCCTAAGTAAGAGGGGTATGCCCAAATGTGGCCCAGAGTTTGCTCTGCTTAGTAACTCAAGCTGCCCTTCACCAGTGTCTTTCTAGTAGGACCAAAGAAGTCTCAGGTTGTAGACAGGATGGACTACCTATTTAGGGTTGTGCCAAGAGCGATTAAGTTTTGTTTTAAGCACATTGGTCATTACTTTTTCACTCTCATCATAAACTGACAATTTTTTGTACACCATGATAAAATAGGTCTCCTGATACTTCCATCAGGATGTTAATTACACGGTCATCTGGATGGTTAACATTTATGTGCCACAATCTCTTTAAAAAATGAATTATAACACCTGGCAGCGGCAGACTAGTATGCTCACTTTGCCACCCAATCAGGAAAAAGTTGAGACAAATGAGTGATCCCTCCCATTCAATCTTAGCTGATGCAACATGTCTTGTTCACCCTTTTATAAATTCAAAGAGTGTTAAACAAAAACAAGCATCTATAATGCAATAGGTCTCGCATTAGCAAGAGTTAGAGCTGTTGGCATTGTAAATGATAATGAGAACTTTGCATTTGGGACCTTATGAATATTTAGCCATGCAGCACAATAAACGTTTATCATAAATAAACTATTTGTACATTCCTTCATACACTTGGCATTAGACTGTAATGGTCTGAACAGCCCATACAGAGCACCACAGTAAAAATAGCATTTGGAAGAAACATGATCATGTAACCATTAATTCAGGCCCTAGACGGTATAATCACATAAAAAAAGAATAATAAAGAACATTGCAGTGTAACCATATAATCATGCCTTTGGGGGCATAGTGTATTGCACATTTGCAGGCCTAGCAGGCCTTGTAAGTATCATTTAACTGTGCAGTCTGTGGCACAAGGGTGCAGTGCCACAGATTGTTACTAGATGTCCCTGTAGAGTCAACAGACGGTGCAGTACCACTGGCTGTGGTTAGATGACCCTGTAGAGTCATCAGCAGAAAGTGCAGTACCACTGGTTGTGGCTAGATGTCCCTGTGGAGTCAAAAGCACTCAGAGTACAGTGTCACAGAACACTGCCAGAACTTATTCTGACATCAGAAGCTCAGAATGTCTCCCAAACTTGGAAACTACCAGATCCTCAGTGAAATGGCTGAAATATTTAGCCATGCTGTACATTAAACTGTGCTTGTGCATTAGCAGATGGTACAATACTACTGTTCACGACTAGATGTCCCTGTGGAGCCAACTGAGTTAGTAGAGCCTTGGGGCAATTATCATCCTTCAGCCCTTCCACATCATAGTGCATTACACATTTGCAAGTTGAGCATGGCTGTCAGAATATTATTACAAACAAGAACCTTAGAACACAACCTCCTATCAGCTGTAAAAACAAAAGTTCCAGCTATAAGAGACCTTAAACATGCATTGAAAGGTGGAAGAGGTTATGATTTCTGTGCCCCCTCTAACCTAGTGTGACCCACAAGATGGCCTGGAAAGAGCACACCGTTTTGAATGTTTTGGTGGTGGTCCCATTGCCCTAGGACCATCACAGGGTGAGTTAAGGGCAAAAATGTGTTATAAAAGGAATGCCTGCAAAGCATTATGGGAGAGCTTCCCCAAGTGCAGTGACTATTGTAGTATTGGCTCTCCCCGCGGGAGAGCCGCTGTTGAGGATTCATTCCTGGGTCATTTTCATGCTATATAAAGCTACAAAATCTTATACAAAACACATGCATGACACCACTACTTGTTATTACTGATTTTGTAAAGTAAGGACCAAGCGAAGGGCAAACACAGAAAATGAACTGATAAACACGAGAGGTCAGAAAACAAAGAAAAATAGTCCGTCCAAGGAACAGAAAAACATTCCAGGCGTAATTAAACTGTACTTGGCAGGTGCTCCTCAGCCAAGCACAGGAAGTGACATATCAGCTGCCAAACCAGTTAGGAGGCAGCAAAACAAGAGCGACACTGCCTTCAACGTATGGTAAGCGGCAGGCAGGAACAAAGTCCTATACTCAATCCAACAGGTCTTGCAGGCAGCGCATGCGTGCTGTCTAGGCTCGACCTAAAAAGGAAAGACAACTTTGCTTGGTTACATTCCTGTAGAGGTAAAGACATGTAAGGCAAAGATTGGGGTGTTTGTTTTACAAAATGTCTTCTCATCTGTAATTCCAAATGTAATTGGCACGTAGAAGAAACCTGAAATCAATCCTATTTTTAAGGCATCCAGCATATACTGTGAAAGAGGCACTGATAATCCCGCAGCTAGATTACATTCCAATGTATATGAAACTGTACTGCCCACTGACCATGATCAACGCAGATATTAAGATAATGAGTAGTCTGTTGGCCAATAGATCACTTAAAGTAAGCAAATATTTAGTTCAGGAAGAGCAGTGTGAGTTTATACCATGAAAAGATACATTATGCAATATCAGGCAATTCACACATGTGCTTCACAGTTTAGATACCCTAGGTTAGTACAAGTATGCCCTAATATTGATGGATATAGATAAGGCAATTGACACAGTTGGGTGCACATCTATGTGGGAGGTTTTGGAACATGTAGGAATAGGACAAACATACCTGAAATGAGTCAAGCTACTATATGCAATGCTGTGGGTAGGGTAAACACAGGTCAAATAGTCTCAGACATAAAGGCCCGGGAGAGAGGTACCAGGCAAGGCTGTTCACTCTCACACCTATTGTTTGCTTCGGCAATACAACCTTTAGTATGCCACCTGAGGGCAGTCTTACAGGTTTGTGGCGTGAGACTGGGTGCAATAAACCATGCTTTGTCAATGCAGATAGCACACTCATTCCTTATAAATCCCATTCAACAGACATCTAAACTACTGCAGAAATTTTAACAAAATTGTAGAACTGTGTGAATTGTTCACAAATTGGACAAAATCTAAGTTGTTTCAGCTGATTGGTTTTAGAGGGCTAGGATACAAGGACTACCCGGATATTTCTTGGACGTTATCCAGTTTTATTTGTCTAGGTATCTTATCTGTCTATCACATGAAGAAAGTGTCTATCACACTCTAAAGATTGGTTGAATCTTGGCTGGACTAAAGCCTTTAACAGCATTCTGCAACATCTTACCTCTATCAGTGATGGGCAGGGTTTCAATAGCAAATAATCCGTTTCTGCAGAACTGGATATGCACACACTATAACACTGCAGAAGCTCTAAAAGGGAAAAAAAATCCTTACTGAACGGGACTCACGAAAACATGTCACTATCAGACCTGGTGGGTGGTTAAACACTTGAGTCAATACCCATGGACAATTAGACTGATTGTTAAGGTGTGGGATAGATAAGTAAAAATAGTGCTGAGGCATCCACCTTTTGCAAACGATAAGCTGCTATGAAGTATACCCCCATAAAAAGGATAATTAGACATGAACATATGGCCCAGGAGAATGGGGGTTGTGAGGTGCTGGATAACTTGTACCCATAGAACAGACGTATCACATCTGTAGAAGCGTACGAAATATTTGCATTGGGAAAGGGTTAGTTTAAACATTAAGTGCAAATTGTTCAACCTTCTAGAGAGATATGCAAACATTACCTGGTCTAGTAGACATCACGCAAACCATGGTCACGATATATGCACCGTTGCTGTGCAGACTACCGAATGCTAATATCTAAAGGGCACTCAGAGAAGACAAAGGGGGGTGGCAGGATAGCCAGTCAGCTACAAACTAGTTGGGAAACAGTGATGAGGCGCTCAACGATTCAAAGTGGGTCAAGGTGTGTCAAGGAGAGAAATTAATATTCAGTAATGCCACATTCATATTTGTTCAATTACATTACCTTCACATGGCCTTCTTGACTCCACTTAAAATAAATAAGTTCTCCAGACAGCCTGAGATGCCATACGCAAACTGCACATTTACTACATGCCCCAGAGTGCAAGGTGATTGAACCGAGGCGTGCTGTTTACTGGCAGGCTCCACATGTTTACACAGAAGCAGTGAGCAGATACAAAAATGGAAAAATTAAAAGCAAATTTGATGCGTTGGGCACAATATTGGCCAAAAGGCAAATAGCATATATACCGGCAGGGTCCAAGACTGTCTAGGTGTCAGCAGCTGGTTTACACCAGAGACATGACAGATTGGACAGTCACAGAAGAGAGTCACGTGAAAAGAGTGAGAAGAGACAATAAGCTTAAACAAGAAGTGGCAGAGTGGGAAGCACGATGTAAGACCCCCAGATGCTAGACCACCGTGAAATCGAAACGCGTGCAAGAAAAGTGGATAAGAGAGTATGTTAACGCCATATGGCCATTTACAAAGAATGAATTCCTACTGGATGGTAGCGCCTTAAATTACCTTAGTGACAAAAATGAAAACGTATACAGCATTAATAAAACAAAATAACTAAATGTACTAAGTACAATAGCCCAAAATCCAAATCTCTTTAAAGTGAAAAAACGTAAAAATACTGCGCAGCACGATAATGGTTAAAAAATGTTTATAATGATGCACAGAAAAAACGAGACCGACGCACAAACATTCTGCAGGTCAAAACGTGACAGAATAGAGATTAATGTTGAGATTAATGCTATCAGAATGTACAGCATCTTTGTTCAGGTTCTCGGTCTGTTATTTCACGATATCACAAACTGAAAGTTGATGTAACCTGTTGAAGTGTGATTTATTGTCAAAGAAACATCAATAAATAAATATTTAAAACAAAAATATTAAACTCATTTTGGTGACTTTCTTTGCCTGCCAGACCCATTTCCCAGCTTCTAAGTTCCACATATTTCAGAGATCTACCTCTAATTTCAAATGGAAAGCTCAAATGGACTCCTACATCGTACAATTGATCGGTTCTGGTACTCAAGCTTACATTAATCCCATCTATCACCGATAACCTATTCTTCAGATTCCACTGCTGTACTGCTGGAGGCTGGTCCCGGAGTTGTATGCAGTGGTCACCTGTCACCTCTGGCATACATGATCTATTTGGTGATTTCTCTACATGTTTTGTAGTTTCTTCAGGTTGTCGCAGTTGCTCCTTTCTAAATACATCGGAGGTTCAATGCATCCATGGTTCTGAAAGTCTCCTGGCCCAGGTTTATTATCCTGCCATGCTATAGATGCTGCTGGATGTTCTAAGCAATCTCTTGTCCTTTGCCACCCTTGTTCAGAATCCACAGGTTCTTGCTACGATCTGCTCCTGATTTCAGGGGTATCTTGTCGGCAGAAGACTCCTTAGAGTAAGGTTGCCGCCTCTTGGTCAATGAGGGTTTGCTGGTGCATGGGACTAACTTTGGATCTCATTAGCTCTCCTGAGGCGCTCCTAGCCACCTTCCTGTCTGCAGTTGTTAAACAAAGGCTTGGCTTACCATTCTATCAAGCTCCTTATCTTCTGTCTCAGCTAGCAATTAGCTTGTCTCCAACCTGCAACTTGAAAAAAATCTCTCATTTGCCATCATACGAGTGGCATTCACCTCTAGAGAAATCCTGAACTGAGGAACATTACCCAGGTTTAATGCTTCCTAATCTCTTAACCACAAAACGTTTTTCTATTACTGAATCAGCTTTTCTGTAAGCTTGCTTTGTTTCTGTGCCTGGTAGCTATTGTGAGACTTTTGGAAATTTTTGCCCTCGGGTTTTCTGTAAGGTCATTCTCCCACAAATGAATTTGCTTTTGCCTAATGCGTTGCGCTAAGGTATTGTAGACTTAGGTGTATACTGAATGTGTGTGGTTTTTATACAGCGCAAATCTAACTAAAAGGCAGCGGAGCGCAGTACAGGGTCAAAGATACAGTGAATCAATGCTTGAAGGGGACGCTGGGATCCGAGTGTTGCAGTGGACCATTAGTTTGCTGAGAAGTAGTGTCCTTTGAAAATATGTGCCTTAAGTTCTTTCCTAGGTTGGAGAAGGGGAGGAGCAGTTCTGTTGTGTAAAGGGATACTCGGTCCAATCCTGGGTGAATACATGGAGAAGACCTCTTGCCTACTTTTTTTTCCCTCTTCTTTGCCTACAGTCTTATGGGCTTCTGGCTGCAGGAGTGCTGAGAGCTCCTTACTTAGGTCTTGAGCTCCTTACTTAGGTCTTGAGCTTGTCACCTAGATAGGCAGGAGTGCCTGTTGTAATGGCTTTATAGATGATGCAACTGGTTTTGAAGATGATAAATGCTGACAGGGGAGCCAGTGGAGTTCCTCCAGAGCTGGGGTGATGTAGTTATATATTATCTTGCCCTTAATCTGTTATGCTGCTGTGTGCAGTATGTCCTTACAGGGGCCCACTGTGAAGTCTGGGAGGCCATGGAGCAAGGCGGTGCCACCATCCAGATGCAAGAGTACGCAAGACTGAACAGCAATTCTGAAGGTGCTTACTAAAAGGAATGGTTTCACTTTCTTTATGAGAGACAGACAGTACCAATCTGTCTTGGTTTTCTTCACAATAAGTTCCTTGAGGTCCAAGGTGAATTCAAGGTACCTGACCTTAGGTGAAAGATGGGTCTCAAATCCGTCACCGTTCTTGTCATTGAGTCAGTTTTGAGCTACTTGTGTTGCTTCCAACAAACAGTCAGAATTCAATTTCGGATGGTTTGAACATCTGGTAGATGTTGGGCTTCCAGGTCTGGATGAGCTGCATGCATGGTTTGCCTTCTGTTTTTATCTGACCACTTTGGACTCTAACAAGCTCTATATGGTTTGCTGCCTGAATTTGATAAGGACAATACTGAATCAGCAAAGCAAAAATTGACTTCTGAAAACCTTTTGTCCGATTTTCTCTCCTTGCCGGCTTGCAGGACGCACTCCAATATGTCTAAATTGTGGACAGATTTGGGTGAGTACAAGGCATTCATGAATGCTTAATGACAAAGCTTACAAGTCATCCTTAAAGCAGCCAAATGGCTGTGGGTGTCAACCTTTTGCTTTATTTTACACCTGTGGACTACCCACCTTTATTGTTAGACAAAAACTAAACCTGCTGTTCTTAACTGAATATGGCAAGCAGATGATGCAGCCACCATCATGCAAGGAGCAATACCACAAGGGTACAAGGTTATCTTGAAAAACTCTCTGAATTAAAGCGCTAAACCCGTACATAACTATTCTGCACCACAATGTGTATCCTTCCTAGTTAAACACTATCCTTCCCCCAGTGACACAATTTCAATCTTGGTAATCTATGGCCTCCCAGATCAAAGCACCCCAATCTCAACAAATTTCTGCCATTACGTTGCCAGCCTCAGTTTAAACCACTCAACCTCATTGTGCTGAGCGATTTAAGATTTACTATCGAACTTCGGAGCTCTGAAACTGGCACTAATTATTGCACTCTGCAGAACACACCTTTGGCAGAATGTCTGACAGCACTAGCTTACCACATCCAAACTTTTTACCTTAATGTGCAACCACCACCTTGCCCATCCCTTTCAACATCATGATTCCAAAAAGAAATTTCAACTATGAACTGTAAAATGTGCATGAAAAAAGTTGACATTGGACCCCGGTTACAACCACAGATTTGACTCTCCAAACATTTAGGCGCATGGCATCAGCAATTCCAAAATTCAGTGAATGGCTATCAAAAGCCTTTAACAGGTCCATCCTATGGAGAAAAAAAAACAGTCACATTTGACTCGGCAAGGTTAGCATAATGGTTCAAGAAAAAGTGCCAGTAGAATCCAATACACTTGTCAATTCCAAATTTACAGAGCAACAATTAGGAAAATACAAAAAAAATATATTACTCCTCTATCTTTGCAACGAGTCATGCAAAGAAGGTCTTCATGATCATTTCTGAATTTAAAGATTAGACAGCTTGCTCCAATCAACTGGTTCCCTAACAAATGCTCTGTATTGTTCTGGCAACACATTTTGCAGAAAAAGCCAAACAGCAACACACCCTTAAGTGTTCAAAAGTTTAAAGGAACAATATGCACCCTGAGCCAGCAGCACATGCCCAAGCTATCGAAATAATTACCCTTAGTATGTCCTTCTTTCATATGTGCAAACCTTTAACATAGCTTACAATCTGAATCACCAGCCCCACTAAATCCTATCTCTCAAGCTAATCGCAAAGCAAGCAGACTTACAAATACGCCCACAAGGAAACACAACAAAAAGCCAAGGCGTTATCTTAGGAGCCGCTCTTACTCTGGAACCTCAAATAGACACTATAATAAATTCCTCAACAAATATGTCCAGAATTTTAAGACGAGTTTTGCCTATCCTAAGTTTCTCCCACAGAGTTCAAGCAACAGCAGAGTCTGTGCTCTTCTTCTCCGTTAATTAACAAATGGTGTGCACCCAGGAGCCCTGAATTCTCTCCTAAGCAAATTACAAGGGGTCCAAAACTCAGCAGCCAGATTACTTTTTCATTCCAGCTCACATGATCTTGCACTGGAGTCCACATTCTCATTGGATCGCTTTCAAAGCACTGTGTATAACACACCAAGCAATGTATTGAATCAAACCAATATTTCTACAACAAAAAAAATTGAGTTTACCTCCCTCGATGAGGCCTCCAATCCAAAACATTGCTACAGCTGAAAGGCTATGCTTAAAAAAAAACGGACTTGGAGGGTGTTCTTTCTCAATTCAAGCCATAAATTGTAGAACGTCTGGTCTATGCAAACAAGAAACCTAGAATACTTCCTTTCTTTTTGGAAAGCTGTAAAACTTTGGCTGCTCGAATGTTCAGCCCCTAAGTTACACCTAAACAACTTGAAAGAAACAAAACAACCACGAAACTAATAAACTCAAATGGAAAATGAGACAATACTACTTAAGACAAGAACTCAACTAGGTTTCGAGTAAAGGAAAGCTACATGACGCACAATATATTGCTCTCATATACTCTTTAAACATGAACCTGCATACGGGAGGTGCCACGCTTGCTGCAAAACGACCAAACCATGTTTCAGAACCTCACCCAGGTGTTCCCATGTATTCATACTACAACCACACACTTCTACAGCCAAACATGTAGGTGCAACTGTAATTGCTCCAAACAGTGAGAGAGCCAGGATGCCGCACTAGTGGCAGCTGCACGCTATACACGAGACCTAACATTATACAAATCAACAACCAAAAAAGAACTTTGGACTGCTAAGTTTCCTGATGTTTAATAAGTGTAAAATCAGGATTTAATCAAAAACAAGTGGCTCGGATTATTCTTCTCCTCTGACATTGTTTGCGTGAGCTATACTTTTGTCAGGTGATTTATCAAGTTCATAATTTGATAAACAAGTGAGCTTTTCTCAAATAATTACGCCATTGTGTCAGTATGTTGACTCTCCAAAATGGCTCTCAGATGTGCTGTGGGTATTTCACGGTAGCACTGTATTTCAAAATAGGTGTAAAACAGAGAACGGTATTTTCAGAATAGGGAGTGGAGAATCATTGGGTCTTGGGTTTGAAGGGGTGCTGAATGTGGACAGGACACAGTTCTTAAGATATATTGTCTGTGAAGGTGCCCTATCCATCAAGGGGCAGGGTCTAGTCAAAAAGCGGGAATGATCTTGACATTTTTTCTGTGGCGTCATTTGGCTGATGGCATGGCTTCTCTGTACTTGGACATTTATAAGACCTGCCAAACTGGATTCCCGAGACATCCTTCTTTTCGTATTTTGTCTCAGGGCTGTAGTGATTTTTTAACAAATAGTTCAAGCACGCTTAGGCAAAATAGCTTTTATTCATCTCACTGGAAAATTCATCTTGACTATTGAAGTTTTACATTTTTGCATATGTTTCGTAGAACTGTTTGCAAATAAATGCCTCAAATTCTGGGCTGTGTGAGGAAAGCAGGAAAAAAGGATTTTCGGGGGATCTTTTGTGCCTCTCCAATCCTGTGGTTCAATTTATCAACTGATTATTAGGGATGGAATTGGTTGCATTCTGCCATCTTTTCCTGACCAACAGATGAGCTACTGGCCAGTCCTCTCTATGTACTCTCTCAAATGCATATTTAAGAAGCAAACATGCACACATCCATCCACCACCACACCACAGATGCAGCCTAACTCACCTTGGGCAAAGTTTTTCCAAGTGCTTACAAAGGCTCTGTATGTAAAAGCTGCCATTCGAGATGTGCCTGTAGCTCTCATAATGGTCTACTGTAGAAATTCCAGTTAAGAAGTCGGCCCCGATAGGAATGGAGACCTTGGTATCATCGGAGACCAGAGGGTTTGCATCGGATTTAATGTCCTCACCCGAATCTCGCTGAATGAGGACACCTTTCTGTCCCTCTTTGCCTTGACAGGCCTGGATGAAGAAGACTTTTGGCTTGCCAGCAAGGGACAAGCACCTCTCTCCATCGACAGACCTAGTCAGCTCTTCAATCAACACTGACCGCCCATCTGTCCCATACACTGCTCCTTTTAGTCCATGGGACAGAATACAGCACACAAAGCAGTACATCTTTTCATGGTCCTTTTGTCCGTATTCCATCATAGTCTGGAGGATCCTGTATGCAGTCAGGTCTCGGCGCTCCTCTACTATAAACTGAAGCCACTGAAAGATTTTTTTTAGTTTTTCTGTAAGACAAAAAGAAACCACAGATTTGAATAAATACAAGAAGAAGGAAAAATGAAATAAAAGAAGGAGAGCCTTTAGTCTGTGATTCCAGAGCTAACTGGGTCGTGTCCACCCACTCACACCATTCCATATTTGATGTGTGCGCTGGTAATAACTCACTAAAGTGCCACAATGTATACAGAGCAGGGGTGGTCTGGGTATTGCCCTTACTGAGAAAATGTAAAGTCCACAGGTAGAATTAAACCTTTTACGGCCTTACCATCCTGGTCTAGAGCAGCTTTATAGCACCTGGCCTCATTCCTCCAAAGCAATGTTGCAGATTACACGTTCTGTGCAAGTTCCTCCCCACAGTTTCCCAAGTAAATAAATGCAGGTCACTCACAGGCTTATCTACACAGTTCATGCTCACAGTTTTCAGGGTTGAGTGACGGCATCCTACTCAGTCAAATCAAGGAATTCCAGCCTACAGAGTGGCTTTAATTTTGGGCTCTAGAGGTGCAGCACAGATGGACAATATCCACAAGTCCATGCCTGGCAACATGTATGACAGTGGTGCCCAAGACCTGTAGAGGATGTGTGGAAATGCGAGGATGTGGTTTTACTAAGCCACACAGTTTGTATGTAGTATTCTTGTTGCAATGCCTAATACAAAATGAGGTAGACTGTGGAAGCATGGACAATTTATTGTGTACTAAGGCCATCTTGCATTGTATTAAGCATGTCGAAATTACTTATGCAGTGGAACTTGTCTTGCTGAAAACAACTATAATGCATAGAATGCCTTCCTGCTAGAATCCAACCAATTTGAGTTCTGCTTGACAGGTACCTACAGCCATCTCATGCCTTCTTCCATCAAGTTGTGTTCTCTTTTACCTAATCCTTGCCTCTTGGCCCTTACTTGGCTGACTCTTAGAACTCAGCTTTCCTGTGGACATTTGTTTTACTACTGCACCTATAGGCTTTACTGACAATGGGGCACTCTGAAGTTCGTGTCTTTAGCCAAGCAAATAGTTTTATGCATCCCAGTGATCACAATGCTTTCTGTGGTAATTCCAGATTCGGTACTTAACAGACTTTGATTCTCCTTGAACAGCTAGCTGCCACTGTTCAGCAAACAGTTCTGTTGATGAATCACCAGAGCTGTAGGAATGTCCTTCACACTGCCCTTCAACAAAGTCTGCAATGTGACGAGTCTGTAACCTTACCCAACTCCTTTAGTGCTAATGTTTCTATGCTGATGCGCAATAGACAATATCACCCTTTTAATCAGAATCAAATATGGTAGTGTAACAACAACTGGCTGATTGGTCTCAGACCCTACACATCTTTAAACATGGCGAGAGGTATTAGCAGATGTTAAATATTAGTGAAAAAGTGTATGGCCCATACACAATTTTACAGATAGCAGGACTCTCTCTCAGTCTACAAATGTAAGACTTTTATGTTCTTTAGATAGCAAGGTTACCTTGGAGATATGGGGCAACACCGGCACTAGGATTCTAACAAATGCAATAAAGGACAGTCTAAAACTGAATAAGATGCCAAAAGACCTTAATCAAAACAGACAATTTTCATAGAAAAAAATCCACCATGCTGACTCAACAAGACACCGCATGATCAGATGTGACTAAGAGGAGAAGTTTCTATTTTTGAAGTCCTTGTTAAACCTAAAATAATAGCAACTTTTTTTTTTTTTTTTTAAACAAAGCACAGCAATATGTCTTCTTTTACTTAGCCTGGCAAGTAGAGTTCAAACACTTATCGTCAGAGGCCTGCTATTGTGTAACAGAATGCTTTAAATGGGCAGACATTATTAATTTGAAGAGGCGTGTACCAGCATTCCTTAGACAGGTGAAATATTTGTTCAAGGAAGAGTACCAGGACTTCTCAGTAGCACACAGGAACCGGGAGCTATTGAGCACCAGTGCTTCTTTATTATGTTTTTTTAATTCTTTGTAATTTTTTTTATAACAGAACAATACAATGAAGTAGGCATTTCAAAGGGGGTTCAATCAGATACACAGTTTGTACATTGAATAATGCCCGAAGAAACCCTAAACCAAATATTATTACATATACTGGTTAAATGTGGGTGAATAGGTACATTCAAATCTTGAGCAGTAGAAGATGTACTATTTTTTTATAGCACTCATCTAAAGCGGGCGTGGTCAGGCAGGTATACCAGATTCCTATTATAATCCTTCTGTTTTGGCAAATCCTCTCATAACGTATTGGTTTTTCATCTTCTCATACGTTTCCTTCAGGTTCATCCTGCTGTGTCCTTTTTTTAATTCAGATGTTCTTTATTTAATTTTATGCAAAAACAGAAGAAAACAAAGAAGCTAACTTTACAGTTGTGAGCAGTACACTCCAGTTGCCCGAGGGAACAGAGAAGCAATGCCATCAAATGTATAATATAGATGGTGAAAGTATACACGTAATCCAAGGCATGTCATAACGAGCTTACAAAGCATCTCTTATCACAGAGCAGATGCAGCAGTAGTAGTGATATCGAGCGAGTGGCAGGCCTATGTAATAGCAAACTAGTCTGTTTGTCTATTGTGTACCGCATAAACTGGGAGGAGCCCGCTGTCCCATGTAAGAGAAAGAGAAGAAGAGGAGGGGTTAGAAGTGGAGCAAAAGGCGAGAAGGGGACAGCTGCACTGGGCAGAGGTAGGGTGGCTGTAAGGTAAGATCTTGGCAATACCTATGGCAAGAGGAGATTCGAAAGGGGATATTTAAGGCGGTTTGTTCACCTGTAGATATTTATAGAGGGCTTCCCAAAGCTGCCTGGGGCCGGAGGAGCCATGAAGCTTAGAGTACAAGGTGTTATCAGTTCTTCTAAAGGAACATAGTAAGTTCCACTACAGGCGCAAAGGGAAGTGGACGTCCAACTGAAGAGAACTATTTTGAAGCCCAAGGAGAGGAGGTGGTCTACTAGAGAAGCGGTGTGAGAATCGAGTTCTGCCGCTCAGGGGTTGACATGTAGACCCAAGATCGGTGTTACGAAATCAATCTCTATTAAAACCCCCATGATCTAATGTTATAGGTCTTGGATCTTAGTTCATAGTGGGAGTGTCAATTTGCACGTAAGAAACATACTGAAGATCCCCTATACCCTCTCCACATCAACAACAGGTGCTTGAGTCCCTCAGCCCCAGTTTGCGTAGTCTGTCTGGGATCCAGTGTGTTTTGTGAACGGACCAGGATCTAGATTGTGCAAGGGCAGGGGTGATTTTGGTCTTGAACAGAGAATTCCAGGTCTTTTGCCACATTGTTTTTGTTAAGGAAGAGAGTGCCTGCAGAGTGTATGAGGCCTTCGCATTTTCAGTTAAAGAGTCTCAAAGCCTGTCCAGTGGGCATCGCAAGGAGTTTATACAGTTGAGAGGCAGTATAACCTGGTCTCTTATGGGTGCCCAAGAGCCCAGGAAGGTCTGGATCGTGCAGGGGATTCAGTTTACCCAGTACACTCTTGAGTCTTAGAAATTTGTAGAAGTCAACGTTTGGTAGGTCAAATTTCATTTGCAAGGTGAAGAACGGGATAGGATTTGGCACGCAAACCTAGGTTATTTACAGCGTTTATACCTTTTTGAGCCCATGTGTCTCAGTATAATGTTTTGATATTGTGATTAAACCACTGGAAGGCTAGGGATGAGCCATGCCCACAATGATTCTAGGCGTTTGTCAAGCATAAGGAGTGATGCAACAGTGTCCATTAACATCTGCTTAGAATGTTCCAGAGGAAGATTTGAAATGTTGTGAAGTGTGAGTGTGGAGTATGATTAAAAATGTGGCGCCACGGAGAGGGGTTATGTGCTTGTGGGAGCAGTCACCATGCCCCTTGAGAAATCAAGAATGCTCTTTGGTAACAGGTATTTATTACCTCAGAGGATTTGCTCCTCTTCAGAATTTTCATGGAGATTCTTGTTTGATTGTTTTCCCATATGAATTCGGATATAGTGTTATCCACTGACTTAAAGAAGGAGAGGGATAGGACCACTGGAAGCATGCCAGATGTGAAATTAATCAGTGGGCTCTCATTACCTCCACGGTTCCCATTCTCCCCAAGCAAGTTACACTTTTCAGGGACCATATATTAAGGAGATTTTGGTCAACGTTTTTTGTTCATTAAGTGTAACAGAATGTTTAAGATCCGAGGTAAACCACAAGCCCAGATATTTGATGGCTGTCAGTTGCCATTTTAGACCAAGGTCAACGATTACAGCAGAAGTGCAGTGCACATTCACTGGGAATATCTCAGTTTTATCTTTGTTTAAAGAGTAGTCCTCTACTTGTGAGTATTTATCTATTTCTTTCATGATAATTGGTATGGCTTGAGAAACATTTTCAGTGAATAAGAATATGTCCTGTGCATAAGCAGCAAACATTTATCTGCCTGATAAGAAGCTAATTACCGGAATACACGTTTTATCCCTAAAGGCGGAGATTAGTGGTTCAACGGCCAGTAGAAAGAGCAAGGATGAGAGCGAGCACCCTTGGAAAGTATCTTGTGAGACTGTTAAGGGCTGGGAGAAGTGACCGTTCACTCTAACCCTTGCTGTGGCGACCAGAGTAAATAAATAATCATGCGTATGAAATCTTCTCCAAGGTGATGATATCTGTGTAGTGTGGCATGCCGGAAGGGCCAAGAGGCCTTGTTGAAGGTCTTTTTCTGCATTGAGGGCCAGGGCTGCTGTTGGTGAGAGGGATAATTTGCCCCTTTCTAAAATATGACAGAATGTCCTGATGTTGCCAGCCGTGCACCTGCCCTTCAGGAAGCCTGTCTGAGAATTTTGCATCAATTGTTGAATGACCGGATCCAGACACCTTAGCATAGATCTTGCAGTCAATGTTAATAATGGAGATTAGTCTGTAATTTTGACATTTAGATGGTCTTTCCCTTCCTTGAGAATCACTACGGTGGTGGCTTCTGTGGCCGAGCCGGTAATAAGGCCTACTAAAGTATACTGTTGAAAAATTGCATGGATGGGATTTATCAATATATTGGCCATTGTTTTATAGAACTTTGCTGAGTAGCCATCTGGGCCTGGGGCTTTCCTAGATTAAAGAGAGCGTATAGCTAGGATGATTTCCTCTTCTGTAACGAGCTTATTAATAGCGAGGGAGTCCTGAGATATTTTAGGGAGATTACAGGAATTAAGATATTCATTAATTGGTGGACACATTAATGTTGTAGAGTTCTGTATAGAACAGTTTAAAGGAGTCAAGAATGCCTTTTGTGGAGGTGGTGACTACGCCTCCTGGATTTTCTGTACCCTACATAAAGGATCTATTTTTTTTTGTAAATTTAAGGTAATTAGCTAGCGATTTTCCTTCTTTACTGTTATTGCAAAGCCTAGTTGCATTAACCACATCGGTCCATTTCTGGGCTTTCTAGCTAAGAATTTGGTTATATTGGGATTGCACTGTGAGCAGTTTGGGAAAGAGAGATGAGCCTTTACCTTGTCTAAGTTGGGTACTTAGAATTTGAATCGTTGAGTCTAGTTCCTTGAGGCGTTTAGAGATGGCTCTAATTTTCAGGCTAACTAAGTGAATCAGTGTCCCCCTTAATATGGCTTTGAGAGCATCTCATTGGATTGTAGGTAAAGAGTCATTCCCGAGGATTTCTTTGAGTAAGTTTTTAATGGTTGTCTCGATTTCTAATCTATTGTTAGGGTCATCTGAAAGATCATCATTCAGGTGCCAGTGACAAGGTGGTGTGGTGGGTTAGTTGAGGATTAGTTGGGCAGAAATGCACGTGTGATTATAAATCACTATCAGCTCGACTGTCAGAGAACGGGAGAGGTGGAGGAGAGACCTGCACACCATAATATAGTCTATGTGTGAGATCTGCAATCCAAGGGCTGTAGCTTTGGTTGTATGACACATGCCTTAATAATACGGTCAGAACCATGGCAGCGTCTTTCCCACGCATGCCTTTACAATTAATTTTGTTGTAAAAACATATCTGGGAAAAGAAATATGCTTGGTAAATCCCACCTGTCATCCCCCCTCTCCCCTGTCCTGCCCCTAACGTCCAATACCCCAGCCCTGCAATCCACCCTGCCCCAACCCTTAAAAATGCCCTTTCCCCCCCTCCCTGGCCTTAAACCTAACTGACCCCACCATGCCCTTAAAACTACCCAACCCCTCACCCCAAGCACTACAACTGACCAGCACTGCCCTTAAAACTACCCCTTCCCCTGCCCCTGCCCTTAGGCCTAAAACCCTTCCCAAAAACTACCCTGACCCCAGCCCTCCCACCCTGAGCCCTACAACTGCCCCTGCAAACTACCCCTTCCCCCACCGATCTGAGCCCTAAAACCCGGCACCAGCCCTTAAAACTACCCCTACACCCCCCACCATGAGCCCTATAACCCTGCCCCTTTAAAAAAAAATAAAAAAATACTGGACCCCCCCTTCACCCACCCGGATCCCTAAAAGCAACAACACCTCTAAAAACTACCCCACCAAAACCCCGCCTCAGCTCCACTTACCTCTCCTGATCCTTCCTTTTCCTTTCTCCACTCTCTGTCCCCTTCCAAAAAACTACCCAACCCCAGTTTCCCCGCCCTCAGCCCTAACAGTGACCTCCACCCCTGAAAACTGTCCCTGCCCCCTTAAAACTACCTTGCCCCCCGCCCTGAACCCCCAAAGCCTGCCCTGTCAAAAAAACTACCCCCACCTGCCCTAAGCCCGCCACACCCCTAAAAGTGCCACCCCACCCACCAAACAACGCCCCAGCCCTAGTTACCTCTCCCAATTCTTCTTCTTCTGTTCTTCTCTGCCCATCCTCACAGCTAGACCACAGATTGCTCTCTACCTTAACCAGGCATATGTGTGGTTTAGGCATGTGTGTGGTTAAGGCAGATAACAGGAGAGTCATGGTTTAGGCAAGCAGGAAAGGGCACAACGGGCTTAGCCTGCATTGTTAAGGCCGTTTCCCATAGAATTTAACGTCATAAATGTTTTTCTCGTGGGTTTCTTATAAGAGGATAATATCACCTTGCAATTTGCAGTAGTCAGCCACCACTCTATGTTTAACCAGCTGGTTAAGCCCCTTTCTATTTGATGAGAGTATGTTTTGCGGGAGAGCCATGATGCAGTAACTGGATCAATTTGGGCTGCCGATGTATGGGGTGGAATGTTTAATAATTGGAGTCAGGATTGAGGCACAGGTATGAGTGATGACTTGAAGTCTAGGAGCGTGTTTAAAGGGATAGACCATAACAGAGTATCACCCAGGTAACCGGAGGAGGAGCAAGAGAGGCAAACAGTGGTTTAGAATTTAGGATAAGGGAGGTGAAGAGTGTTGGGGGCGGGGAGCCAGGGGAACAGGACATGCAAATAAAACTCTAACAAAGTCAACAAATCCAAATATTTTCCTCCTACCCCTCAGAATGCATTGAAAATGCAATCCCCCACCCTTAATTTACACAGGACACACTGAGGCACGAGCTGGTCCATCCCAAACTGGCTAGGTAGCTACCCAGCCCTGCAGGATAGCTGGTTGGAAACACAGAGAGAGGGTCTTCTATAGAAAGTCCAGGGAGCACGTGGGTGCACTGAAGAACTGTGCAGCAGTTCCTGCTGAAATTATATGTAGATAGCAGGTCTGTGAGAATAAAGTGGGTGCCTGAGTATTCTCAATCAATCATGATTTGAGGTGAAATTGGGCTTTACTAGAATACAATGTGGATGAACAGAGAAAGGGTAGTATCCTGGGGTGGATATGTATGGTATGTGGTAAAAAGGGTAAGGTTAGCCCCAAGTAGAAACATGAACAAGCATTGTATGTCCCTGAGAAGTGTTTTAAAACCCTGAGTTGTATCAAGGCTATTGGGAACTATGAGCTAAAGGCGTGGGTTTATTCATCGAGTCAGACTGAGCAAACTGGGCTATCCATTGTGGAAACAGGTGGCATCATCAGACAGCAATCTTAACCGGTTAAACAGGAAGTATCAAACAGTATGGTCATAACAAATAATTAGTTAGGAGGCATTGTAGTAAAACCGTATCCCTCCATAATTTTGTGAAAAACCTCCAACATTCTATTAATATCATCAAAGATATTTCTTTTATTAAAGACAATAATGTTCAACACTGAAAGGCATACATATCAGGCTTACAAATCCAGCACGGTGTATCAGGATGCTGGAACAGCGCTGTATATCACGCCTGGATAGAACAGTGTGAACCACAGGGGCCAAACAGTAAGTTTATATCCAAAAACAAACACAGGAACAGGATGGTGACATCAGAGAAAACTAAAGACAGCCTTGCAAGGAAGCAGAGAGAGCGGTTAAACTTGACGGAGGGATGCTGACTAGGGAGACATGCGGACGACTTAGGAAGGAGAAGTGGTGGATTGAGATCCCTCTTTGTGGGATCTTGGTGGCTTCACGGTAAGACAATCACAGAAACTTGAAAGTTAAAGGACATGTCAGGTAAATAATCATTAACAATTCATTGCAGCCTGTACAGAGGAGTCCAGGAATTTTTGGAGTTCTGCTGGGTCTGTAAAGAACAAGGTTTTCCCATGTATGACGATCCTGAATTTCGGGGGGTGTGCCAATCTGTATGGCAGGTTGTGGTCTTTAAGAGACTGGCAGAGGGCCAGGAAGCCTTTCCTAGTTATCACTGTCTCCTTTGAATAGTCCTGCGTGATATTGATTTTGGATCCGTTCCAGAGGACATGTTGAGCTTTCCTCATATGCACAAGAATAAATTCTATATAGCAGTATCTTAATGGTCAGAAGATCATGGCTATAAGGTGCGAGTTATGGGCATTGGAGCGGGGTTTGCCCATTCGTACTCAGTGAGCCTGTTCTACCTCAAAGTTTCTGTCAAATTTGATACCCAGGGTGGAGGGTAGCTAGGCCTTCAGGAATTCAACACAGGAGTTAGCATGGTCTTCTACCCTTTCGGGTCATCGAAATATGCAAAGGTTATCTTTCTGATTCCAGTCTTCAAGTTCGGAAATGTCTTTCACCTAGGTATTAATCTTATTAGTGACTGCATTCACTTTTGACTTCTCAGTTGATGCAGAGTGCTCAAATGCCTTGTTTCAGCTTCAGTGATTCTGCCCGCCACGTTTTGAAAATCGATCCGTAAGGCTCAAAGGTCCTCATAAATAGCATCTGCGTTCACTTTTGTTTTTTTTGCCACAAGTCATGCAGTGCGCTGAGTCCCTGAAGAATCATATCCAGGCTAGTAACGGAGTCTGATTTAGATTTGACGGGGGATGCCGGTAGAGGAGGTTTCTCGTTGGTTCCTTTTAGATATGATTTGTTTTTTCTTAGTGTCTCTGCAGTCTTTACTTTTTTCGTCAGTCATAATGGAGGACATTCAGCGTTCCAGGTTATTTTATAGAGTTGTGTAGCTTCACCAACTGTCTGTAAAAGTAAGCTTGATCCTTTAGCAGTGGAGGAATTTATTGATAGCCATTTCGTACACCACAAAATGGTATACTGAGTTCCTGATAAAGTTGAGTATGTTGCTCACAGCTGCAACAGACCACCTGGATCTGACTGAATGTGTTTGCAGGCCAGGAGATATGAACACATTGAGCATATAGAGTGAGCTGAGCAGAGGGCACAAATAAATTCGTAAAGGGTCAACTAATGGGATGTAGCTTAGTCTTGTTTCTCAAGAAAGACTGCCATTTTGTTTCCCCCCGGGAGGATGATGGTGTTTATTTCTTGAGGTAAGCCAAAAAGCACAGTGCAGATTGTAGTGGGGGAGAGACGTGTCAAAGGTCGCCTTATGATGAAATATACTGTCCAAACAGTTCTCTATTCGTGTCACGTGATCAGCTGGCTTTGGGCGATGATGAGATCTTTCTTATATGCGTAGGGGAATGATGATTCAGACACGCTGGCACACAGAATTTACTCAGGGGCCCGGGACCTGTTTAAGCTTTGACAGCATAATAGCAGGCTCACTATTTGGCTTCCATACACAGCATTGACTTTTATATTATTCCATGTGCTGTACTGACGTTCTGCAGTTATGGCTCACTTAGCTGCGCATGGTCATTTGGAGCCTCAAGCGCTGAGTAGGAAATAGGAATCTTCAGATTATCAGGTATCCATAGGCCTAGCTGTGTGCGGTGGGAGTGGTGTTTGTAAATCGCTGGTAATGATATTAGATCTTAAGAGATCAGCTTGGTGCACTAGTAGGGACGGTTCACTGCTGTCACGGCTGCAGGAGGGATAGGAGGCATAAACATTTCTCTCAGGGAGTGCCTATATATGAATGCGAGTGAAAAAAACCTGGCACAGGTGGCGGTTACTAAATATTTATGTAAATAATCCGGCCGGCGAGCGTTCAGTGGAAATGGCCTGCATTGGTGTCTGCTTATTGAGTTTTGTACCTCACTGGTACTGATGTATGAAGATGTTAGGGGCTCAACAATAAGTGGCGCTGCTGGAAGCCGCCATTTTGTTCCTGTAGCACGAATGAGGTGTAAGATTCTAATCCAGTCCAATCCACTGGACTGACGCACGATTTTCAGTGCATTGCACTCCTCCATGTATGTTGTGTCTCTGTTAGTAAGCCTTGGTCATTTGGTGAGCAAATTCCGCAACAATGTGTTAGGATCTGCAGGGCAGAGCACAGAGCAGCAAGATTATGCCGCCATCTTGCTTGGGACCAGGCCACACCTCCCATTCTTCGGTGTCCTCAACCAAGTCTTCTACTTTGGGTGTTTTAGATAACCACAAGTGAATCATACTTCCAGAGTAGAACGTTATAACAGACATGCACTAGGCCACAGGTTCAGAGACATATTGACATGTTGTTCATATCTGTGTTACTGCCTAACAAAGCCAGCCACACTGGAGCGCACATAACTCGAATTAAAGAAGTTTGCACACATTTTTTTAAATTTAGCTCATCTGGAATCATCATCGGTGGTGGATATATACAATCTAAACAAAATGTACATATGACTCAAATAGACCTTTACATTACTAAATATTTCTGTATTGAAGATTAACGTATCTACTTATTCCTGTGCAGACAGTGATTAACTACAGTATGTTTCACGTGATTTACTTTATCAAAAGACTTGCCAGAGGATTCTCTTTCCTGACTACAGAGTGTAACTTGGTGATCACTACCCTTCCCTGATCTCCAGATCATGTCTATGAGATTGGAGGAACAGTCATAATGGTTCTCCATGTTTTATGTGCCACCCTACACAGGTTTTAGTACTGAAAAATGTACCCCCATCTATTTGAATGCTGCTCTATGGTTCTCTGCATTTTCTGTATTGAATAATGCATCTTCAATAGGTATACATCTTCCAAGAACACAGCCTTCTTCACCTTTTTTTGTCCTACTTGAGCCTTAAATTGTCTTGGTGTCTATGACCATTTCTGCATGTGCTCCCAAACCAAACCACACCAAATGTTTATACATATGAACACCATACTGGTTAAGAATGGCAGCAGTAGTACTTACTTGCATCCGCATCAGTTCCTTTCCTCTGTTTAAGTATATTGGGTAGCGATGTACTAAAATCAAAGTTATTGATGATCAGGCAGTATCCAAGAGGCCTATCACCCATCCGGTATGTTTCCCCAAGCTATGGATATAAAGACAGAAGGCATCAATAATTGGAATTATTTTAATACTCTTTCTCTTGTCAAGACAGTTTCGTGCATTCAGTTAGTGGGAGATACACCACTACCACTGATTCAAAGTGAAAAATAATTAATCCATGTTTATTTTGGAAATATTATAGAAGTCATTCTATGCAAAATGAAAAATATAAACTTTTAACATCAATATACAATTATTACAAGAAAAGAAAATTAGTTCCATAGCTACAGCCCACCCACACAAAAGAAAAAAAGTTCATATATTATAATAGAGTAAAGCAAAGGAGACTGCTTATATCCACTACATTTCAGAGAAGCTGCAGAGCATATTATCTATTGGGGAGAAAAATCATGATACTAATCATAGTTGCATAGTAACAATCTGAAACACATATTAAAGAACAACTCATACTCTACACATTCCCTTAGTGCTATAGATAAAAAAAATAGTACACTTCCGATGATACACAGGAGCACTGCATGGCTAGTTAAACCTCATACTTAAACTTTATGCCTTGTCTTCTAAATTATGTTAAGCAAAGTTTTGCTCACCAATTATTTTTCTTTTTGATAACCAATGATATTGAATTTTCACAGCAATGATCCAAGAGGACATCATACATCATATCATTACAAGGCAGTGGCTGGGGGGAACCAGGGTTAGTACAAACAAAATTTAAGCAGACATTGGTTCACCTCAGATGACCCAATCACCTTCCCCCTACTCATGCTTCAGCTGGAAGCCCCTTGCTTCAAATACAGGTTGTTCTTGTTGTGCACACTAGTCTACTCCCCTCTGCCACTGCGATATCCCCAGGGGGAGCCGGGGTTTTCAATCATACTGCTATGTTGTGCTTCACCACCAGGGTGGCCGCACCGAAGAACGTGGTCAGCTCCTGCACCCTCCAGGACCCCAAGCTGTAAACTCCGAGAGGAAGGTTCTACCTCCCAGCCAAGCACCTCTGAAAGCTGCGGTCATCCAGTATCATTGGTTCACAAGGCATGACCAAACCACATGATAAAAATCTGTGGGGGTGTCAGATCAATGGGGTCAGGCTGGTTCAGGAAGAAAACCTGCACGATGTAGTTTGGCTGGGGTGAGATAGGCACAGTGTAAGTATTAAGTCTGAATCAGATGTAGCCTAGCAGAAATGTTTATAATACAGGGCATCTCGCCAATCGTCGTCCTCAGTGCTCCCAATGCACCCAAAGTGGTCTAGAGTACTGGGGGCGTTGGTGACCAGGGTGCAGTAGGCTTGTTATATGCCTCCCTTTTCCAGCATTCCCATAAGGAGTTTAGCTTCTAGAGGGCTAAATTCTAGGAAGGAGGTTTCCCAGGGCACATGGGCAGAAAGGGCGTGTCTCAGTTGTAAGTATTTGTAAAATCGGGAAGAGGTGAGTGCATAAGTGTCCTGAAGCTCTTGGAAGGAGCGCATCTGAGTACCCGACCATAAAGCACTGATTTGTGTTATGCCAATGAGATCCCATCTCCTAAAGCCCTCTAATGCAGCCACCTTCCTCAGCCATGTGCCATGCGACAAGGGGGTCTAGAGAGTGAGCATGGCATCCCAGCGGGTGTATTAGAGGGCCACACTCCAGACAAGAGAAATTAAGCCCATCACAACGATTAGCCCTTCTCAAAATCGAATAGGAGCAAGGCCAGGTTGGGTGTAAGTGAACAACGATGGGCCTGCGCAACACGAAGGCAGCAGAGGCAAAGAAGTGTGCTTCTATTCAGCATTAATCCACACTGGTCTGGGTGGCTAAGAATGCAGTACACCTGTTTAAGTCAAGTGGCCAGTTTTGTGCCGTAAACCTTAACCACGCTGTTAAAGAGGGAGATAGGATGGTAATCAGTGCAGGAGGTCAACAGGGGCCAAGTTTTCAGAATGATGACAACTGTGGCGGTGTCTATCTCTGGCGAGAAGACGCCAGTCTTTGCCCCTTCTTCATAAAGGGAAAAATAATGAGGCATCAAAATCTCCCTAAATTTGGGATAGTATTATGTAGGAAACCCGTCTGTCTGGTGGTCTTCCCAGAGGCCACAGCTGACAAGGCCACTCAGTCTCCTACCTCTTCAACCGATAGCAGCTGATCCAATAGTTGGACCCCAGAGCCAATTATTTTTCTTAATGAGAAATATTGATTAAATCACTCTTAGGCAGGTCACATCCTGCTATAGTGGCTGTTCCACCAGGTTCTTCTTACGAGCTCAGCAGAGTGACTGTCCTGAGAAAAGTCTGGAGTAGATTTGCAGTGATCTTTAGTGAAAGCTTTAAATTTCTCCCTCCATCGTATGGGCTGAAAGAGATACTGCTTGCATCAAACTGTACCATTTTGGTAATTTTGACCTAGGGGAAGATTTTACATCCTTTGCTGATGCAACTTCTAATTACCTTATCTCCTGTAATCACCCTCTTATTTTAGGCAAGATTTAACGGGATATGGATGATCATAATGACCACATGGTTTCTGAATTTACTGAACTGTTATACACTGCAGGTACACCGCAATGAATTTATGCCACCACATATAAGGAACGCCATATTCATGGCTTAATTTTGTCTCTTACATTGGTTACATTCCAGAAAACATTCTTGCTCCAGTCATTTTGGCCTAATCACCATTTGGTGACTTTTGAAGTGACCAGCCTTGCTTTGGTCAGCCTCATATTAATGAAAAACCAGCAGTTTATAGTGATAATGTACTTATAGCTCCAACTTTGCAGGGATAGTTTAGTAGGGCCTCTCATCTCAAACAACTCAGATTATGCATCTTTCACACACTGGATGAAAACTTCCTTAGACATGTGTCCAGTGCCCTATTTGGCCTGAAGGCCACTTAATAAGGCATCTGGTTAAAAGAATCCCTATTGAAATTGCAAACAAAATTGTGTGTAAAAACATGGAATGATGCTGGAAGCAGAAGGCAGTCCTCCTGACAGTTAAAGCCCACTTTCTGTATCATAACAAGCAAAGTAGAGTTTACTGTACTTTTCATTCTAATAAAATCGTCAGTGTACAAATTTGTCTAAAGAAATGTTTAAAGTAATGTAGGAGTCCTCCAGCTAGAGGAGCCTAGGTGCTGACACCTTCCCTATAGGTCTGTGAAGGCCTGTCACCCTATTTTATATTGAAACTGATGCCCGTAGACACACATTGGGATCATTTTAGAGGCTCATTCTTAAGCCCCAACTATTCCTTCTTCAGCCACAGTTGCACCTATTCCTCACTTCTCTGGGCTCTGGTTTGTCTACAGACCCAGTACCTAATTATATCTGGAGAGAACTTGCACCTGAAGTCGACTCACCTCTCCTGGACACCTTGAATTCTTCCCTAGTGACTGCGTTAATATTGAGACTTACGTTTTCTTTTCAAATCCATATCTCTGGAAACCTCTGGTGGCATTTGTTCATTTTGCTGTCTAAAAATTCATAAAAATATAACCTATTTTCATAAATTGGTGTCATATTTATTTCGCGTTGCGTGACTTTGTTCTATTGTTTTGGTACTTGGTGCTTTGGTAAATGCTTTATACTTGTTCCCTTGTTTAAGCCTGACTGCTCGAAGCCACAGCTACCCAGGGTTGAGCTAAGGTTTAGCAGACAAGCCTGACTGGACCTAAGTTTGTCTTGTGAGTGTATATCACAGCGAGGTCGCACAACCACACTATATTACCCATATTACACCACAATTCCTCACACCTGTAAGCTCTTTTCACCCTGCCTATCATTTAACTCCAGTCAGAGATTAAAAACACCAAGAACCATCAAATCTAAAGTTCAACACTGTATTCTGCTTCACATGAATAATATCTTTATGGTAAGATATATCAATCATCTAGGTGGTACACGGTTCCAAGTATCATCTGAGCTGACCATGCACATTGGGTACCTGTGTATGAATCACATACCATCTGCTCAGGTCTCCCTGGCCTGGCCAATGTGGTACCGCATTGGTCCTCCTGGCACTTGGGAAGTAAGTGGATGATGACAAGGAGGTTTGTTTTCTTGTGCTTGATAGACAAGCAGGGCTCTTATGCCATGGACTAATTTGCTTCGTGGCTGTATCACAGAGTTCTTCAGATGAAGCCTGGTCCCACTGGCAAGGGTTACAAAACTCTTCATGCAGGAGTGAGCTCTATTTCTTACAAACTCTTTTACATCATTTGTGATTATTCTTAGGTTGATAACATAGGCATGACATATTTCAGAAATGGTGTTACTTAAAAGAATGTGAATGTCATCAGTTCAGTTTGGTTACCAGTTCTTATGGAACTTTCTTGGTAGTCAGTATACTTTTTTTCAGACTCCTATTCCAGGTGCATGGGACAAGCAGGGGTTACTGGACCTCAACCACGGGCGCTTAAGTTATTCGCCTCTGATTTTTTGGGGTCTATCTTAGTATAACCCCTCCAGCACTTGACATTCACTGACGGTGATAGCAAATAGTCACAGGCTTCTTGGGGAGGTAGTATAGAGGTGCTCGAGCTCAGCACTTAAAAAAACATCAGGATAATAAAGGATTGTCCAAGCCAGTGCTTTACTTTCAAAACCAAACGAAGAAAAGTACTTGAACTCAACCTAGAGCTAGATACTACACACAGGGATGTACACATAGCAGTTTAGTATCCTGGGTAAAGAGTGAGTCGGCGCCTCTTCCCACTATGTCCTTCAATCACCATGGTCCAGGTGGATCCCTCCTTTGGGTAATGTTTACAGGGATAGTTTCATATGCAGATTGTCCCAACACTCTTAAAAATAGCGCTCTTCTTTAATTTGGTCAAAGTTTCCCAACCAAACCAGTTTTTGATTCAATGCATCTCAGTGGCTGCCCTGCTTCTCTCAGACTCAGCCACACCCCCTTTTCTGGAGCTGAGTGTGAGTTGGCAGTTCCTTTCAGCCTCCTCTATGGTTGGCTGCTCTGAGATGTAAACTACTGTTGGGGGAAGTGCTGGTTTGCAGGCTGCTCACTGAGGTGCAGTGCAGCCCTGACCATGTTGTTCAGGTTCAGATCCATGTGACCACGCACAGGCTGTGCTCTTGTAACAGGTAAGGCATCAGGCAGGTCTCTGCAGCTGTATAGAAGATTATGGATTACTTCATGCCAAAAATCGTAGGTTGCGCAATGGCTCTGGTAACACCGCAGCTTCCAAATGTGGACACAGCAACTCAGGTTGCGCAGCAGTTTCACACTTCAGGTGTAGCCTCTTTGGGCACATTATGGGGGTCATTCTGACCCTGGCGGTCTTGGACCGCCAGGGCGAAGAATGACGGAAGCACCGCCAACAGGCTGGCGGTGCTTCTGATCCCATTCTGACCACAGCGGTAAAGCCGCGGTCGCCCTGCCGGGGCCGGAGGTTTTGCACCGTTTTTGCCCCGGCTGGGAGAATCCGCCAGGGCAGCGCTGCAAGCAGCGCTGCCCTGGGGATTCTGACCCCCTTACCGCCAGCCTGTTTCTGGCGGTTTTCACCGCCAGGAAGAGGCTGGCGGTAAGGGATGTCCTGGGGCCCCTGGGGGCCCCTGCACTGCCCATGCCACTGGCATGGGCAGTGCAGGGGTCCCCCAACAGGGCCCTGGCCAGCTTTTCACTGTCTGCCTAGCAGACAGTGAAAAGCGCGACGGGTGCAACTGCACCCGTCGCATGGCCGCAACACCGCCGGCTCCATTCGGAGCCGGCTCCTGTGTTGCAGGCCTCATTCCTGCTGGGCCGGCGGGCGCTAACTTGGTTAGCGCCCGCCGGGCCAGCGGGAATGTCAGAATGGGGGCCGCGTAATTTTGGCCGCATGGCGGCCAAATGGTGGTTTCCGCCCGCCAAGGTTGGAATGACCTCCTGAGTCTTGAAAAGTAGGGCACAACAAGCCCTACCACAACTTCTTGCTTCAGGGACAGCAGCCTGGGTCCCACCACCACTTCAAACTTTAGGTACAACGGCTCAAGACATGCTGCAGCCTCACATTTCAGCACAACAGCTCAGAAAATGTCCCACCTCATGATTCCTGACTTGAAACGCGGGGGAGAATCTGTGGCCCGCCATCACAAGGGTACATGGATTGCTCTCTGTAGACCTCTGCTTCTGCTTATTACTGCACCGAGGTTTTGCTGCACCTCGCTCCTCCCTGACAGGCCATCCTCCTGCAGGGATGGCAGGCTCCTTCCCTCTCTTAGCAGGCAGGCTGCGTTCTAGGTTCTAGCTAGGTCCTAGCTATGTAATCAGCTCTTGCAGTAAAATGTAGACTCTGGCAATGTCCCCTCATATCTGGAAAGCTGGCTGTTAGGTAGACATTTGCTATGAGGGTACAGCACTCCTCTGAGTACTCTGCGGAACACTCAGTATAACTCAGGTCATAGACAACTTGAAACAGAACAGAAAGTGGATCTTTGGTCTCATTTTTATACAGCCGAAGCAGATAGGAGAGATGAATCCACTGTCTGCACTTTCTGCATCAGTTTGGGGGTTGTTCTTTCAAGTGTCCTCTCCGCTTTCCAGATACAGCTGTTCTGTAGAGTGATGTTACAGCAAGGTTGTCTCCAGCCTTGAGAACCTACAACTCAGGCACAAATACATGTAAGATTTCTGCAACTGGCTGTCATCAGCCACACTGAAGAATGACAAGAGAAAGACAAAAGCAGGTCTCACCTAAGGGGTCCTTTTAACACTGCAGTGCCACCTTTCACCGCACCATCTGCCAGGTGGCAGCGGTTAGCAGTTTCTCTCAAGAAAAGGACTAATACAATCTCTAAAGGAGCCTTGTACGCTCTCTCCCCACTTTAGTGCCTAGCTCTCCACTTATACTGTATGCAGAAACAATTTCATCTCCATCTTGCGCACAAGTCTGGGTCGGGGACGTCCAAAATGGATCCCTGAGACCTCTAATGTTCTGATTCCCTCATAAATGCAATGCATGTACTAAGCAGGTTACATACACAACATAAACTTGAAATGTTAGAGCTAGGATCTGGGTTATCGCATAGAAGTGGAATGTTACATGAGTGGGCCACTAGGCCTCCACTCCAGTGACACAGATTAAAAGTCTGGGCTCAACTCTGTATTCTCAAAACAAAGGGGGTCATTATGAACATGTCGGGAAACCCTGCCGTGTTCATGCTGGCGGTCTAAACATAGACCGCCAGCTCACTTGAGACCCCGCCGGCCCAATAAAGAACAGAATGCTGGGCCAGGACATTGCCGACAGCTCCACATGGAGCAATTGTCAATGCCGCAGTGCGGCGAGTGCAGCAGCACCCGTCGCGCAGATCACTGCCCGTAAATCGGGCAGTGACGTGCGCGATGGGGCTGTGCATGGGCAGTGCAGGGGACCCCAGAGCACCCCTTTCGCCAGGGTAAGGCTGGAGGAACAAGGGTTCTCTATCCTGAGGGCGGCACTGCTTGCAGCGCTGCCCTGTCGGATAGAGAAATCTGCCATCGTCATGCTGCCTGTTGGCGGAAGCCTGGCAGTGGCGGAGGACCGCCTGTGGAGGTCTTCCCTTGTTCTTTATATGTCTTTCCAGACCGCCATGCCGGTAATTTCCGCCGGCATGGCAGTCTGGACCGCCATGTTCATAATGAGGGCCAAAGTATGGTACCACCACCACTCCATGTGCGAAACCCATGACCTGCACCGTAATCTGTTGTCTGCACAATGGGCGCATGCCTGGTGCACTCTTCCAGGTCACAGAACAAGTCCAGGACCTCATGCATGTCAAGAGGCAGGACTAGGTCTCAGACTACAAAACGGATTAGTGTAAGTTTAGGGCCCAAAACAAAATCCAGGTTATTGGATATATGCAGTGCAACAATCTGGGCAGAACACAACTGTACACCATGCAGGAAACATTTCCATATCCAAAATGATTAATATTATTTATGTATTTGTTCATAGTTACATAAACCTTTCAATCAGAAAGCCTGTACATTAGAATATAGATGGTACATAGGTTACATTTTGGTAGATGTAACATTTTTCTTTACCCTAGCATTGGAGCCTTTAGCAGAATCTAGTGGAAGAAACACCTCTATCAGTGTAACATATCAACATGAGTTATCAGTGAGTTTTAACAGTTGCAGAAGGTTCTCTTAATAAAACTGGTGACGATGTCGAGACCAATCTCTGGTAAGGGTGTTGTTCATGCATATGATCACTGGACTTGGGACATAGGACATAGGACATTCTACCATAGTAGGAGTAAGGTGTCACATAACTAAATGAATGAATAAAGGATTATAGATTAGTCTACTATTCTAGTTTTCCTAAAACTGTGTGTGGCGAGATGTTTCCACAAGTGCCAGACTTTACGGGACTACCAAAGTTGCCCGAGTCTTTTGAAAAGCTGTTTACGCCAGTTTCAGATCATACAGTTGCTAGTTGGGTCAAGTGGGTGAAGCAGGAGATGGAGAAAGATACATTTAGATTTGGGACACATTCTAGCAGCGTAGTGATGACCTTGAATGTATTCAAAGTGGAATCCAGGTTAGAAAATATCCTTAAGTCCGTCAGGTGTTGCCACTAACATTCCCGCCTGCTACTCTAAAACACATCCAGTGCAAACTACTTGTGTTTGCATGGGACAATAAGGTCCCTAGAATTGCAAAACAACCTTGTATAAATCCATGTATGATGGAGGTCTGTCATTCTTTCATCTAGAAGCTTATATTTAAGCTACACAACCTAATTTTTGGTATTTTATGGCAAAGCAAAAAAATGACCTCTATTTACTAAAATGGATGAATTCATCTTTGAGGACATATTACAAGGGGTAAAGGTGACGCATCCTGTTACAAACACCATACCGTTAGGATAATTCCTGTGAAATACATCTTAACACAGGCTGTCATGGACTCACCACCTCTGTGCAACACCCACCATTGCAAACATGAAGATTTTTATCAGATGTAGCTATCTTCCGAAATGCCAAAGAAGGGCACAAACTATTTTACACTGGCAGGTGTTCAGGACATTGCAGAAATGGGGGCTTATATTAAACTAACAGTACTTCAGTCTGATTCAGAGAACACTTGCAACTATAATTCTCTTCTCATATCTCTTCTATGCATGTAAGAATGTATGTATGTATTTTGTATGTATGTGGTATTTGTACAGAATGAAGGCAGCCACGGGAAAGCGATATGCAGTACAGGGTCGAAGGCAACATTACGGGCAATACAGAGTCACTAGGTTTTGAGAGGTGAAATGGACATTTCCTCAAGATGTGGTGTTCGCTAAAGAGGTGTATCCTCCTCAACTGGAAAAAAAATTCTGGTGGCAGTTCAGGGACATGTGGTTTTGTTAATTATCCTGCATCTTTTCTCAGAAGAATAGCAAATATATGACAGTACAAGTAGAGCATGAGTCTCTCAAGAAAACTTCTTATGTTTGGTGCTGGTACTTGCTGCTGCCTTACCACTGGTGTTGGCAGCTGCTGTTGCTTTTCTCTAGGCTGGAGCTCACGTTTTGCCCACATTTTCACATTTGTTTGGCTTTCTTGCTGTGGTACACCTACTGAGAAAAGCAGAAAAGGGATAGCTTCACAGGTCCACAGAGCTGACATTTTAGCATCATGCACTTTAACTGTATACACAGTATTGCAAGTCAACACCATGTAGTTACAAAAGAAAACAAGTCACTAAATACTTTCAAACCCAGGACCCTTCACAATATCTTACATCTTTATGAAACTTGAGAAAAAAAATAAAAGGTCAATGAAGTACAAGTTACTTACCTTCGGTAACAATATATCTGGTAGCAACATATTCTAGTTGCAGATTCCTTACCTTTTGAATTCCCCCAGGCGTCAGACTGGATCCAGAGACTTTTTCTTTGAGCAGTACCTCTGCATGCCGGTAGGTGGCATCAGGCGACTCCGTGGGCATCGTGTTCATTATGATGACGTTGCGGTCATATATAGGCACCACCCGGGCGCCCTGACGTCAGTTTCTTTTCAGGACTTTCCATGTCAGAAGCGCGGAGCCATGAAAAACACTGATAGTGGTGTGCCAAAACTAGGGCCCTTTAAGGAAAGTTCCTGTCCCTAGAAATCATTTTGCAGAGCGGGGAGGATGGGCGGGTCGGTAAGGAATCTGCAAATAGAAGATGTCTCTACGAGATATATCGTTACCAAAGGTAAGTAAGTTGTACATCTGATAGAGACTTCTAGTTGAGGATTCCTTACCTTTTGAATAGATACCAGAGCAATTCCATCCCCGGAGGTGGGCTGCGAACCAAGATAACACCAGGAAGTCTTGTAGGACTGAACGACCAAAGTAGCCGTCCCTACAGACCAGACTGACCAGGCAGTAGTGTTTGGTGAATGCGTGCAGAGATGCCCACTTGGCTGTCTGCTAGATATCCAGGACTGGAACACTTCGTGCTAATGCTGTGGTAGCTGCAGTCGCTCTGGTTGAGTGAGCTCGCAAGCCCTCAGGGGGCCAAAGCATAGCACATTTTGATGCATAGGAGGACCCTTGTGAGATGGTTCTCTTTTGCACCGCCTTTCCTTTCTTCACCTCCACATATCCTACAAAGAGTTGATCGTCCACCAGGAAGTCTTAGTACGATCAAGGTAGAACGCTAACGCTCTTTTTGGGTCCAGGAGGTGGAGTCTCTCCTCCTGTGAGGGATATGGGGGTGGGTAAAAAGTAGGCAAGGTGATCGATTGACCTACATGGAAGGGTGTTACTAATTTAGGGAGGAAAGAAGCCCTAGTGCGGAGTACCACTTTGTCAGAATGTACTGCCAGAAAGGGTGGTTTAGATGACAGAGCTTGAAGCTCACTGACCCTGGGAGCAGAGGTAATGGCAACCAAGAAGGCAGTCTTGATGGTTAGGAGCCGTAAAGGGTAGCTATGAAGCGTCTCAAATGGAGTGCACATCAGATATGTGAGGACTAAATTTAAATCCCATTGGGGCATGATAAATGGGAAAGGTGCTAAGAGATGTGTGAGGCCTTTGAGAAACCTCCCAACAATGGGAGATTTGAATAAAGAAAGTTGGTCAGGTAGTCTCAGGAAGGCAGAGATAGCAGAAAGATAGCTCTTGAGAGTGTCCAAGGCAGACCCCTGTTGGGCAACAGAGAGAACAAAGAGCAGAACTTCAGAAAAAGGTGGAGAGGGAGGATCGACAGATTTGTCGATACACCATGCCACAAATATTTTCCAACAACAGGCGTATACTGTTTTGGTCGAGGGACGCCTGGCTACCAAGATGACGTTACAGACTTCGGGTGGAAGGTCAAAAGCCATCAACCGTCGCTGCTCAATCTCCACGCAAGGAGGCAGAGAGTGGACAAGTTTGGGTGGATGACCGTTCCCTGCTGCTGCGACAGAAGATCCTCCCGAGGGGGCAGTCTGATCAAAGGAACTATGGCCATGCTCAAGAGCTCGGGTTACCAGACTCTTCATGCCCAGTCTGGAACCACCAGAATTACTTGGGTCCGGTCTTGCCTGATCTTCTTCAGAACTCTGGGCAGAAGTGGTATGGGCGGAAAGGTGTACAGGAGGCCTGAGCTCCACTTGAGATGAAAGCAATCGCCGATCAAGTGCTGCCTTGGAAACTCCAACGTGCAAAACAGCTGACATTGCGCGTTCTCTGTGGAGGCGAAGAGATCTAACCAAGGCTCTGCACACTGCTAAAAGAGACCTTGCGTCACCTCCGGAAGGAGACGCCATTCGTGATCGACTATGCATCGCCTGCTGAGTTCGTCTGCTCTGGCGTTCAAAGAGCCCGTCAGATGTTGAACCACCAGGGAAATGCCCTGATGTTCCAGCCAAGTCCAGAGACGAAGCACCTCTTGACAAAGAGCCCACGACCCCACTCCGCCTTGTTTGTTGCACTACCACATGGCAGTGGTGTTGTCCGAGAGAGGGAAGAAATGCTTTCAATGCTAGTCGAATCGCTCGGAGCTCCAATAGATTGATATGAAACCCAGATTCCTCCGGAAACCAGAGGCCTCTGATCTCTGCCTCTCCCATGTGGCTGCCCCATCCCAGGAGTGACGCATCTGTCACTATTGTAAGGTCTGGTTGGGAAAAGGAGGAGGATCTGTCCTTGACCCACTCTTGATGCGTTAGCCACCAATGGAGATCTTTCGCAGTTCCTTCTGACATCTGAACTTTGTCAAAGAGTATTCCTTGATGCTGTGCCCACTGGAACTTCAGGTCCCACTGCAGGGCCCGCATATGCCATCTCGCCTTTTGAACCAGCAGGATGAAGGGGGCCGAAATCCAGGACAGAGGCTGAAACATCGGTATCATAGCCCCAATATCCTGGACTCGCTTTTCGGGAGGATGAGTCCGAAACTGCACTGTATCCAGAACAGCTCCTATGAAAGGGAGCATCTGAGAAGGAGTCAGGTGTGACTTCGGTATGTTTATAGTGAACCCCAACGAATGCAAGAGGTTCACTGTAGTCTGGAGGTGGGAGACAACTTTATGGGGATAGTCTGCCTTAAACAGCCAGTCGTTGAGGTAGGGGAAGACTGAGACCCGTAACCTGAGCAGATGAGCTCCAACCACTACCATCACCTTTGTGAACACCCGAGGGGCACTGGTAAGGCCAAAAGGGAGGACGGTGAACTGAAAGTGTTCGTGGCCTACCACGAATCTTAGGTAATGTCTGTAGGCTGGCAAGACGGGGATGTGGAAGTATGCGTCCTGCACGTCCAACGATACCATCCAGTCTCCCAGGTCCAGGGCAGATAAGACCTGAGCCAATGTCAGCATCTTGAACTTCTCCTTTTTGAGGAAGAGATTGAGGGACTGAAGATCTATGATAGGACAAAGGCCCTTGTCCTTCTTTAGCACCAGAAAGTAGTGGGAATAACAACGCCAACCTACTTCTGACGCAGGGACCCTCTCTATATCTGCTTTGGTCAAAAGAGCTTTGACTTCCTCGCAGAGAAGTGCCATAAGATCCTTCCGATATGTGGTCGAATGAAGGTGGCATGGCTGGTGGAGAAGATTCGAAAGGGAGGGAGTAGCCCTTCCAAACAATCTGGAGGACCTACCTGTCCGTGGTAATGGATTTCCAGTGGGGTAGATGATGATGAATCCTGCCGCCAACTGGTTCCAGGTGTTCCAACAGACTAGGAAGGTTTGGAGGCCGAGGAGGGAGGGGCGGGGTGGACTGGGTGACCCGCTGGCACCCTGATCCCCGAGACTGTGGGATCCCACGTCCGCATAGGGGCTGTACAGCATGCGCTGGTTGATGGCTCGGTGGAAAAGGACGCGGTTGGGTGCTCCTTCCGAAGCCATGAAAGGGGCGTGAGGCGGACTGATGGGGACTAGGGGCAAGCGCGAGGCCAAGGGACTGGGCCGTGTCTTGGGAATCCTTGAAGTGTTCGAGCGACGAGTCCGCCTTGTCTCCGAAGAGACCGGTGCCATCAAGGGGCATGTCCATCAACAATTGTTGGACACCCCCCGAGAAGCCAGATTTTCTCAGCCAGACGTGATGTCTTAATACCACTGTTGATGCAACCGATCTGCCTAGAGAGTCGGTCGTATCCAGTCCACAGCAAATGTTTAACTTGGCTGCATCTCTCCCATCTGCGAGCGCTTGGGAGAGGACAGTCGGGGCCTCCACCGGAACTGTAGGCAGCACCTGCGCAACTGTATCCCAGAGAGTATTGGAATAGCGGCCCAAAAGGCATGCAGTGTTCACAGACCGCAGCACTAGACTGGCAGAAGAAAACATTTTCTTCTCCAAATTATCCAGTCTTTTTGATTCCCTATCCGGGGGGGCGGTAGGGAATGCGCCAGAGGAAAAAGAAGAGGAAGCCTGGATCACAAGGCTCTCAGGCACAGGGTGTTGGGTGAGGAATTTCGAGTCTGTTGGTGCAGGCCGATGGCAGCGGGCAATCGTCCTATTCACAGGAGCCCCTGTGCTAGGTCTGGACCAAGTATCCAAAAGGACGTCCGTCAGTGCCTCATTAAAAGGGAGAAGGGGTTCTAATATGGAAGACCCTGGCTGAAGCACGTTGGTTCCGATATTAGGCCTAACCTCCACAGAAGGTAGCTCAAGGTCCAAGACCTCAGCCGCCCTTCTCACCACCATGGAGTATGTGGCGTCCTTCTCCGTAGCCACGGTACGGAGAGAGAGCATACGAGTGTCAGGGGACGTGTCTAGGCCACTGGCATCAACCAAATCCTGCACCTAGTCCATTTGGGGGTCAAGCTGGTATTCTAAAGGGTCCAGTGGCTCCTCTAAAATCTCCCCATATCCATACCCATAAGCATAAGGGCCTGGATTAACCCTGGGCCCACGACAGCCCAAAGAGAATGGAATTGGCGTCAAGCGATGTCGTTCCAGCTCCAGGTCGTCGGGTATGAGAATAGGGTCGACATTGATTGTGGGCCCAACCGAAGTCGGGAGCGTCGACGTCTGGCCCGATGTCGGGGAAGGTCACTGTGGCACGACCGGCGTCGAGGAGGATCTGTGATTGGATCCGGAGGAGCCCTCTGGAGTCATGGCCAAAGCCGACAACTTTGAATCCGAGGGCGCCGAGTGTGGGTCGGTCTGCCCAAAAATGAGGCACATTGCCTCATAAAACTCTTTTAGCTGGGAAGGGGTGGCTCCGGCTCCCGGGAAGTCTGGGAAGCGCGGGCGGACCCAGATGGAGGCTCCGAGGACAGTGGCCTAGAGCTTCGACGGTCTTCCGGTGCTGCATCGTCTGAGAGACGGGCGAAGTCGAAGAACGTTTTTTCTTCTTCGACATCTTTTTCTTATGACCCGAATGTCCAGATGACTCCACGGCCGGTATCGAGACCTTCCTCTCGAACGAGACCGTGAGCGTGGCGGAGTCAAGTGTCAGGCCGCCATTAGCTCTAGGGACCGCTCCCTCAAAGCTTTAGGGTTCATGGCCTGACACTCGGAGCACGGCTTTGGGTCGTGATCGCGCTACAGGCACCAAAGACACACGAGCATTGATTCTTACTGATTAGCTTGTCACTTCCCAAATTAAAGAATGCCCCAATTGTTTGTTTATGTTTTTCCCTTCCACGTATCCCCTTTTTTAGATTACAAATGTTAATCATTTAGGTATGAGTGACAAATATAGAATACATGTTTGTTTAATATAATGTTTTCATTGCAAAGTGATAATCAAGTCTGCTCAAATATATTCACAGTATTTAATCTGAATTGCATTCTCTATTTTGAAATAGTTATTGAGGTTTGAACAAAGTTTCATTGAAACAGGTAACTGCATTTCTTTTTTATTAATATTATTTAAATGGCATGGTTTACCAGAATGAAAACATGTAAAAGGGCATCCAGCCTGTTTTTGCTCATTTGTTATTCTGAAAGATTAAAAAATGACCAAATAAATGTTATATAAGTTAAGAACAGAGTCTGAAGGGCTAGAGAGGACAGTCGTATAAGGCCATACAGAACTGCTTCACCTACTTCTGCTTAAGGCTAATGAGAGGCGCACTCAGCCTTGCCTTCACATCACTTGCTGTGCTTATCAGCCTGTCCTCCCACGGAGATGAGGATAACAGATTGTGCTATTATACTGAACAGTAACTTCATAGTTTGAAGCAGGTATAACCGCATGAACCAGCTGCAAAACTCAAATTGAGCTCTTTCTTTTGGTGTCGAGTTCAGATTAGTAAACCAAAAGTATGAGGGTGGGATTTTTATAAAGTTACCCAGCCAGTATTGTTGTAATACTTTCTGCTGTTCACCTTACTTGTAAACATTACAACTAGTATAGTTTGTTTTCATAATAGTTACTACACATTGTGTGTGCACTAGGATATTATTTTGCTAAAACAAATCTCTAAATAGGTCTATTGCTTCCTATTGTTCTTGAGTGTGCCTTTCTATCATGAAAGAAGGTTTAGGTTCCAATAATCATCCCTGTGATATTTCACAGAATTGATTGTTACCTGAAACGTATATTAATCAAATACTGCTCAGTGGGTTGCATGATGGTTGCAGTCAAACTGGCTTTTTCTCTTGTGTTAGCACACTTATGAAGTCCTTAGAGACAGGTGGTCTAGAAAGCCTATTTTCAGGGTCGTGTTCTGGAAAGATCCAGAAAACGTATCACAATGACATGTTGGTACCTCTCACCTACTCATCACGATCTGGTGTTTGTTATAATCAGGGCCAGTAGAATTTTGGGACTGAGCGGCTGCAACGGTTTTTGCATAATTATGGCTCTTCTGCATTTGCCACATCTGCTGCATAATCTGCAACATTTGTTTCTAGCCCAAACAGTTCAAAAGTTACTAAAACATGCAGCAACACAATCTGTCTCGAAGTGGAATGCCCTTTACAAAGGTTGACTGGCACCTTACTCATGCTTATTGCTAGATTTGAGCATTAAACTGGTACAAATGAGGCGCAATCTATGCCCAGACAGGGTTAACAAGTGTAAACATGACAAAGTAATAAAGTAAGACTATTTGAAAACGTGCCACATTATGCTGCATATTATGCCTCTTCTTGCTGCATAATTTGGTCAAGCCTGCTGTATAATTTGGCCCTCTCTTGCTGCATAATTCCAGTGGCCCTGGTAATAATTAATTAACTTATTAAATACGCCCCCACATTTCAGATGTTCACCTGCTATTAAAATGTTCTCTGTAAAGCACTAGCACCTCCCCTTGCAGCTAGGTTCACATAATATCAAATACCTAATTTAAAATATCAACAGCCTTTTGGTGTGCAAGTTATGGCTTGCATGGCAGCGGTGCAAGTTACAGATTACGGAATTGACCATGTGGCAACCGAACTCCAATATTCTGAACACCTGATTTGTATCTAATCTATTCAGCTCCAAAATCTCCAGTTGATCTAGAGGTTAGAGACAACCAACACACCTCATCAGAAAAATACACACTTTAGTGGAATGAAACAGTATACATAGTGAAGCATTAATGACTGAGTGACAGCCCAAACATAAGGCAAAAATTGCTTTATTACAGTATCTGTAACAAGTAGAGGTACAGAGAAAAATGCACAAATCCCACTGAAGGCCCCAATACAGAAAATCACTATAATCCTTAGCCCTAATTAAACAAGTCTAGGCAAAAACAGAAATTAAACTCAGAGTACTGACAGCACCCTCACAAAAGAAATCTAAGACTAACGGACAGAATCCCAGAAAAAAAATGGCGTCACCTCAGCAGCAGCTGATGCCATAACAGCCCTTGAAACCAATATAAAAAAATGAACCCCCACAATACCAAAATCCAAGAGTTTTCATACACAATTCGCGCACGCTATTAATAGATTCTGCAAATTCAGCATATTAGGATCTTGGTTAGGGTCGCATCAGCAAATCACAAAATTCCAACGTAGTATTTCAAATCTTTAATACTAACCCATTTCCTAAAGTAAAGATAATCTTCCGTTTACTCCCTCGGCAACTGCACTCCAGAGATGCTCAAAATAAAATGAAATATTTCTTAAACAATGGCTCAAAGAATTAGCATGCGTACAATGGAACTTCGAGTGGAAATCCTTCAATTGACACTTTGGATACATGTTGGAAGCTTCATTCACAATACACACTTTCGTAAAGTTGTTCATCTCTGATATCACTAATTTGCTGCTCTGCGGAAATGAGCAAGAGATGGCTTGCGGCAGGACACTGATTGGGAGGGGTACTGAGCAGCAGCAAGAAGAGAGTAACGACAGAAACTGCATCCATTTAGAATAAATGGCGTCTTAGGCAAATGTGGCATAAATACATCAAGGAATTAATTACAACTCTAAGTGATATAGAAAATGTGTTTCAAGTGCAGCATGATTAATTTACTGGTCATGATTCTAAGCATCATCAAAACAGTAATTTTCACTCAATATTTACACATTTTTTTAAAAAGCTACCACAAGCATCATTTGTGAATTTTGGTGGTTTATCAGTTTTAATTTGCAACCATACCTTTCCTTTTTTTTTTTTTTAAATCTATTTATTCAACGTTATTCAAAACATAATACAAGAGCTGCAGTACATTCCACTTAACTTAGCGAGAGTATATACAACTTTACTACTCATATATATCCATGCATATTAGTGGTTTGTGTATAATACAGGTACATTTTAGCGTACTGGCATACAACCTAACATTGTGTAACTTTCAAAACTAGTCATGTCAATCAATATGCATAGGTCTATATATCGGTATCAGGAGTAATGATGTTTGCATTAGGCTGTTTAGGCACGAGAGGTAACTATCTTTTGCTTTTGCATGGCGTGGTTAGTTAGTAATATCGGATCAGGGCCAGAAGACTAGTGGTGCGCGAGCATGGCGTTTCAGTTCGCCTTTGAGTGCGGCTCCGTTTAATAATTTCTGTTATGTTTTGGTTAAGTGTGATGATATCCTGCTAGCCTGTCAGTACAAAGCAAGAGGAAGGGAGAGGAATGAGGGGGCGGGTGTTGTGCTTGCTGAATATCAGACAGGGGATCCACTAGCGGATGTTCTTTACTTTGGGCGTCTCAGGGAGGGTACTTGTCATCTCTAGATTCTATTTTTACTACGAAAAGATCCCAGCTTGCAGCGCCTTCCTGTATCTGTCCCTTAAGTTGCAGTTGTCTTAGTGTTTGTGCCTCTGCTATTGCGCAACTATGCAAGTCTCTCAGCCAAGTGGAGTGAGGAGGAGCATTTGGGGCCTTCCGGTGTGTGGCGATCAGGCGCTTGTATATCATAAATGCCAGGTCTACAAACATGTGGGTGTGTTTGTCTCCCTTAGCCCGGTGTTGTATACAAAGCAGGCAGGATTCCGGAGTGGGTGTTAACGCGTGATCCACTATGTCTGCCGTGGTAACAGTAATGTGACACCAACCAGTATTTACTGAGTGACATTCCCAAACCATGTGGTAGAAGTTGGCTGCAGGGGTGGCGCACCTTGGACATATTGGTTTAGAATTTGGGTATATTTTATGGATACGAGCCGGAGAAAGATATGATTGATGTATGTAATTAAATTGCGTATATCTTAGCCTAATATTACGAGATACGGACTTAATTTAGGTGAGGGCTGCTTCCCAGGATTCCTGGGTGGTTGATGTATTAAGGACTGAATCCCATCGGTGTTTAACCTGAGTTAAGGCAGTGCAGTTGCTTGCTAGGAGTATTTTATATAATTTGGTGATGGTACCCTTTGCGTTACCCATTGAAAGTACTGAAGTGAGTAGAAGGGATTCATTAGGTTCGTTGGGGCTACGTCCCCATAGGTTGTGTAAAAGATTAGCGATGGCGCTGTATGTCAAGAAAGCCCCAGGTTGCATTATTTCAGCCGTCACCAATTCTGCAAACGTACTTGCTTTGGAGCTCGAGTAAAGGTCTCCCAGGTTCAATGTATTAGTCACGCGTATATCGTGATAGGAGGAGAGAGCTTGTATGCCCGGAACCTGCGACAGTGGCAGCAAGGGGGAGTAAGGGGGGGACAGTGCTCTGCCTTGTACATATCTCTGCCAACAGTGCCTGGCCGTGTTCCATAGAGGTGAATGATTTGCTGGGTAGGGGGGTCCTGCCAGCAGAGAGGTCAGTATCGCTTGTGGTGCTGTGTGAGCAGCTATCGCTATACACTCCGGAATGGTCGGTTCGTTGACCCACATTGTGACCCATTGCAGTTGGGCTGCTACGTAATATAAAATTCTAGATTCGGCATGCCAAGCCCGCCTTCTTCTTGTGGGTATTGCGTGATGGCTAGTGCTACTCTGCGCCTGTCCTTACCCCATAGTAAATCAGTTAATAGTGAGTGTATTTTGCGAAAAAACGAGCGTGGCAAGGATATCGGGAGCGCAGTAAAGTAATATAGGAATCTCAGTAATACTAGCATCTTGGCTATGGCCGTCCTGCCCATAGGTGATAAGGGTAGCGAGCTCCAAAATGAGAGGGAGCCACGGGTGGAGCGGAGTAATCGGTCTAGGTTGCCTTCTCTTAGGTCTGACAAAGAGTGGTATATCTGAACGCCCAAGTATTTGAAGGTCTGGTAAGCCCATGGTAGCTGGTGACTAGGGAGTGTCATTTGCTGTTCGGTGGGTATACGAGTGAGAGGGAAAATACATGATTTAGTCCAATTGACACGTAGGCCAGAGGCAAGGGCAAAAGTATCCAATATTTGCATAACCCCAGATAGAGAGGTAGAATAATTGCGTAAATATATCAGGGCATCATCTGCGTATAGGGATATGATGTGATATGTTTTAAATTCCTGGATGCCCCATATTTGAGCGTAGCTGCGAAGCTTAATTGCCAGTGGTTCCATGGCTATTGCAAATAATAACGGAGAGAGCGGGCATCCTTGTCTAGTGCCTCTACCGATGGGGAATGCTTCCGATATTACTTGACCAGTTTTGACACGGGCTATTGGTTTGGAGTATAATGTTGCAATCCATCTGATGAAGCCGCTCTGGAAACCAAACGCTTTAAGAGTGCGGAAGAGATAATCCCAACCGAGCGTATCAAATGCTTTTTCTATATCTAAAGACACAGCCACAGTTTCTGGTTCTGTGGTATTGTGCATGATGCGAATTAACCGTCTTATGTTTAAGAAGGTATTCCTACCCGGGATAAATCCTGATTGGTCTGAGTGTATGAGGTGCGGTAGGTGAGGGAGCAATCTGTTTGCCAGGATCTTCCCTAACAGTTTGCAGTCAGAGTTCAGAAGGGAGAGTGGTCTGTAGGATTTGACGTCTAGTGGGTCGCGGCCTGGTTTTGGTAGGACTACTATTAGTGCTTCGCACATGGAGTCTGGTAGCTGTTTTCTATTGCGTGCTTCGTTAAACACCTCAAGCAGAGGTTGTAGAAGGTGAGTGGTTTGTGAGTTATAGTATTCTACTGGTAGACCATCTGAACCTGGGGTTTTGCCGCGTGCCATTTGAGAAAGAGCCAAGTGAAGTTTCTCAATGGTGATGGGACCGTCAAGTATATCTGCGTTGCTGGTGATGTTTGGATTTTGAGGAATCTGTGCTAGTAGCTCGGTCAATTGTTGGTCATTTGGAGGGGTAGTGATTTGATATAAAGAGCGCTAGCACATGTAGAAGGCTCTGTTTATGTCTACCTGAGTATTAACCATATCACCTGATTGTAACCTAATCGCACCTATTGGCAGGGATTGCGACGGTTGACGTACCAGCCATGCTAACAATCTTCCTGATCTGTCTCCTTCTGCGTGCTGCCTCATTTTAAAGTGTCTATAGTCATGCCTACCAAGTCTATCATCGGCTTCTCTATATTTCGCCTTCAGTAGATTTAGTGTTGCTGATGGGGTGTCGCTTGTTGAGGCTTCAATCTCTGCTCTATGTATTTTGGCTTCCAGCGTTAGTAGTTCTCTAGTAAGCGTTTTTTTGACCCCCACGGAGGCTGCCAAGCATTGTCCCCTGATTACGACTTTATGGGCTTCCCATTCCGTGGTGCGTGTTAGTGTTGAATTTTTGTTTAGGGAGAAATAGTCTGATAGCCAATTGGTTATTTCAGCATTGAAGGGAGGATCAGTTAGGACGTCTGGTTGTAGGCGCCATGTTGGGATGCGCGTGTTTGTGTAGCCCCATAACAAGGTTGCATAGTGTGGGTTGTGGTCTGATATGGTGCGGGCTAGATAGCCAGATGTGCTTATCTTTGAGGTTATGTTGGATGATGCGAAAAACATATCTATTCTGGTGTAAAGTTTGTGTACTGGTGAATAGAAAGACTATTCGCGCAATGTAGGGTGGCCAGTTCTCCAAATTTCGTTTAACCCATTGTTAGAGGCCCATTCTGTCAGGTCAAGTGACGCACGTTTAGTTGGGGCACTGGCTAGTGGGGGGATGGAGCGATCTTTTTGGGTGTCTAAGATGCAATCAAAGTCGCCTCCCCATATTGCATCCGTCGCGGGGTCTCCGAGCCTACTGTTGTTAAGTGACCAGAGGAATTCCCGTTGATTTACATTGGGAGTGTATAGTGCTATCAGTGCTATAGGGTTACCGTCTAATGTTCCTTCTAAGATCACGTATCGTCCATTTGGGTCACTTTGAACGCGGGACATAATATGTGGGACCCCGGGGGCTATCCAGATTGCCACTCCTCGTGCATATGTTGAAAAGGTGGTGCCATATAGTTGTCACCTCCATTTTGTTTTTATGCTTGCGAGCGAGGGTGCATCCAGGTGTGTTTCTTGGAGCATGGCAATATGTATTTGGTGTCTACTGAGATATGCATAGATCCGTTGTCGTTTACTAATGGATGCCATGCCTCTTATATTCCATGTGAGTATTTTATAATGTGGGATATGTCGTTGATTTTGAGAAGCCATGGTGTATATGTGGTTTTACGCGAGCGCATAGTGATTTCGCAAGCCTAACTTCCCATATGTTGGTGATGTACTTCGTGCCTATTGTGCTCAGCCATTTTGCCTTGGGATTACCTAGCATGTTCTTTAAGTTTACATTGTGCTGGACCGTCTTGGTATTGACATTGATCAACTCGTAACCGGGAAACGTCCCGTTTAGTTTTAACAATAACATTTACTATAGTTAACTTTAACTGTAAGTGTGACAAGCACAGGGTTGCTGCAGAACTTGCCAACCTAATGTAATGGTCCATATGGAGCGGGGGGTGCTTCAGATTGATGGGTACAAGACAGCGTTGATCCAGGCCCATTTTACACTTGGTGGTGTAGCTACAGTCCGGGAGCCTCAGTCAACAAGATGGTATAGCTGGGAAAGATGGTGTCACGGTGGAGTGCCACAGCGGCATTCGAGGAAAAGGGGGGTGGGAGGAGGAAGCTAACAGATATCGTCCGCTGTCCGTGGAGTGAGGTTGGGGCCACGGGCCGAGTCCGCAGAGTCAGAGTTTACTTCTGGTTCAGGGTCTGCTTCCGATTGCGCAGACATGGATGTTGGTGATGCCGAAACAAAACGCGATGTGGTCTGTAATAGTAGTGAACGTTCTTCACGAGACTGCTCAGGGGTAGGTTTGGTGTCTTGTTTTCTGCGGGGTCTCCGTTTATCCATTGGTGGAGGACTTTTGTCTGTGGGGTTACTCGCGGATGTCGGGTCAGCAAGGCCTTTTGCGTGAAGCCACGTCCATGCGTCTTCCGGAGTAGTAAAAAAGAGAGTACGGGTATCATCTTGTATTCGGAGTTTAGCAGGGAACAACAGGGAATATTTGATGTTATGGTCTCTTAGTCGTTCTTTGACTCAATAGAATGAGTTGCGCTTCTTCTGTACCTCAACAGTGAAGTCTGGATAGGCCGAGATTTCGGCACTTTCGAAGCGTATTTGGCCTGATTTTCGGAATAGCTGTAATATGAGGTCTCTGTCCCGATAGTTAAGGAGTCTTGCTATTAGGGGGCGAGGTTGAGCACCCGGTGGCAAGGGCCTACCGGGACCCTGTGGGCGCGTTCTATGGAGAAAAACTTTGGGACATTGCTCTTTAAGACCGCTTCAATTAGCCATTGTTTGATGAACAATTCTGCGCTGGGGCCCTCGGCCCACTCGGGAAAACCCACGAAGCGGATGTTGTTGCGGCGAGACCTGCCTTCTGCGTCTTCCGGATGCTGTTACGGCTCCCGTCCGTGACTGGAGTTCGAGTATAGATGGTGTAAGGTGTGACGTATCTTTTTCCAGTCCTGCAACCTTTTCAGCCAGCGCTTGTTGATCTGTGCGTAGCAGGTTAACATCCTCAATTACTGAGCCTATTTTTGCTTCCAAGGTGGTTTTAGTGTCTAGTATGGCTTGCAGTACTTTTTCAAATTGTATTGTATGTGTTTGTAGAGTTGCGTCCATTTTTTGTAGAGCCTGAAATGTGTCGGAAGCCCCAGCGGGCGGGGGCAAATCGCCTGAATCCATGTCTCCTGGGGGCCCACGTAGAGTCTTTGGTTTGCCCATTGGTTGGCTGTTGTATGATATTGTTGCTGGTAGCTGGGTTTTATGCTGTGTTGATTGACTGGTGCTGCAACAATTTGCCGTTTTTATGTGGGCGCCTTGTTTAGCATGGTGCAAGAGAGCTTTAGAGTGTTCTGGTCCTCGGGTGCAGTAATCGGTTGGTTTAATTATTACAGTAGGTACTCAGTCTTTATCAATTCGTTACTTGGTTTCCCTGGGTACTGTGCATATGTTTAAGCCTTTGGGGTAGACAGTACTGAGTAGAAATGTATGTTGGGGCAGCCTATTGATTGTGTAATGTATATTACACGGGGTGTTTATGTTACTTTCACTTTTCCCTTCCTTCTTTCTTCCTCTTCCCTTCTTCCCCCACACTCCTCCTTTGTTTAGTGTGGTGATTAGCTAGTGTTGGTAATTTGCAAGCTTCAATTTTGCGGGCGTTTATTTTTTAATTGCTTTGGGAGGGCTGATTTCAGCAAGAATTTGCTTTACTGCATGCTTTTGTGTTCACTGAGGGGGAAGTTCATGTCCTTTATATGCGCTGCGACTCGCTTTATGTCGCCGGTGAAGCACGTTGAATGTGCTCCTATTTGCAGTTGTTTGGATGCTGCTTTATATCCTCACTGGCTGCATGTAGACGAAAAGGGCACGATGCGTCCCCGCGCGTCGATATGCATTGAAACCCCCAGTCGAGTCACGGGAGTTCTCCTCGACACTCAGTGGCCCCCCCACGATGGCCGCCTCAGGATCCTCGCAACGTGGCAGGGAGTGGGGAGCTGGCAGGGCGTCCGCGCACCACGTCGGTGCTCCGGTCACACCCCCAGCGGGCGCGACCTCAACGGAACAGGGCCACGAAGCTGAAGCAGCGGCGCAGCTTCCCACCCGCACCGCCGATAATCTTGACCTGGGGCGCGCACCGATGGCTCAAGCCGACTCCGTTTATGCGGCGCAGGAGCCTCTCGGGCTGGCGCCGACTCGATGCAGGCCACGTCACTTACTGCGCGGCTCATCAGCTCCTCGGGCGATCAGGGCTTCTCCCCGCTCTCAGCGGCTCCCGGCAGGACTCCTCGCGCAGCTCCGGTGTTCCACCTCCACAGAGCATCGGCGACTGCCTCTCTGGTGTGTGCAGGCGCCTAGGTAAGGATATTTGTTTAGGGCCAGGATCGGAGCTGTGGCTTATGCGTCCGACCCGGTAGCCATGCTGGACACGCCCTCAACCATCAGCATTTTAACCTGTGACCCACAGATTACACGCATCAACCACTGCATCTTACACTCAGCCTGCTGGGCTACCTGGATGGGATTCAAGCCCTAAATTGGGAGATCAAGCAACTAGAGAAAGCATGATAAACACACAGTCACTAAATGATGTTCTGTGCTTGTCTCTAGAGAGCCAACACCTAAGAATGCTTTGTAAATTAATAGATGTAGAGTCTAGGGCTACTCGCATGAAGAGCATTTGCCTTAAGGGGCCTGGGTGCAAATTCCGACTAAAAAGTAATAACTACCCGAGTAGTGGTAGTGGGCAAATTCTTTGGGTTTAAAAGTGTGCTTCATTTCTGTTAATATTACTGTTAACTGTGTCTGGTGTTATTCCATTCTTCTGGAATACATGTACTGCTCCCTTGATCTGTAGTTAAGGACACACTTTATACTACCTTTAGTAAAATAACATAACACTGATGTTCTGCATCCCAAATTTTAATTATCACTTCAATATTTGATCTCAGCCTCAATAAAAATGGTACATGCGAAAAAGATATACAGTATTAGTTCCCCGCTTGTTATAACCAAAACTTCAATAAATGGACAAAGGGGAAAAAAAATGTTTTTGTCATGAAAATAAGTGGTAATCCTGCCCATTGCTACAACCTTTACTTTAAAACCACAAACTGGGTCAGACAAATTACAGCTGATCGGTCTACAAACCAATATACTCTGTGTTTATAAATTTAAACATGAAGGTGCTCTGAGGCACCTTAAAGAGATATGTTAGAGATACATTTGAGCACCTTCATCACAAATGAGGTGAGCTGATATGAGACTTAAACCTGTGACCCTCACATGGGCTCAGCTGCAGAGACAGCGTGGAACTAGAGAGGTCTTGTGAAATCCAAATAATGGTAGCTTGATTCAGCCTAGCGCTATCCCATCTAGCGCTCCCATCTTCCGAATGCCCTCCCTGTTTGAGGCCCTCCAAAATCATTTGACTTGGACATCGCCTTATTGGGGATTGGAGCCCAGCACTGCAGGCACTTCAACACAAACATTGTCCAAAGACAAACATTTTCACCTCTGATGCACTCGGGCAGAAACACACCCAATCAGTCTGAATGTTTTACCAAAACTGAAAGTTTTTCATACTGAACCGTGTAAGCTTCAATTACATAATATTAACTGTAACATGTTGTCAAGGTAGGAAAATGTGAAATTAAGAAGAGCAAAGGTACACTTCCCTATGAATGCTTCCCTTGCTAATACGTTGGTAGTTAATATTCTGGAGTGTAGACCTCAACCTCCATATTTTGACATACAGTCCAATTTTGTAAAGTCCTATCTCCCACACCAGGGTCTCCCCACATACAACTCAAATCTATCCTTCGAAGTTTCTTGTATTGGTTTTACCAGTTAAGTTACCTTGTATTCCATTTCCCAGTAGTCTACCATTGTGGAAAAAAACAGAGGAAAACAGAGGACACAGGGCTCTGCTCTACCTTTGACTTTTTATTAAACCTCCAAACCAGTCACTTTTTTAGTGTGTGATTGACAGAGCTCACAGTTGCTGGGCAACCCACTCTGCCCATCCACGCCATCTAACACACCACCGGGTATAATTACCCAATGCCAAAGACAGCCTGTCTACAGCTATCTGCGACTCGTTTGGGACCCAGACCTCCACTCTTCCTGTCATGCCATTCTGCACACTTACACTCACTCAGAGCTTCCAGAAATCAGACTGAAGTTATGTTCCTTCCCTGGTCCTGACAGCTCCTCTCTTTGGGAACCTTTTTGTACCACCAAACAACCCATACACAAGCTGTACTTCTACTGCTGTAACTGGAATGTGGCTCTTTCTCTGACCACTACAAGGTCAATCCTCTTAACTTACGCTCCCTCCCCAAGTTTTTTGCCTCACTCAAGCATGGCTTTTGGACAGTTGCTCCCTATTTAGATATGGCCATTCCACCTGGTTTTAAGATATCATTTCAAGACCACCACATCAAATGGGCAGCTGCACTGTAATTGTTTTTCACAACAATTTGCAAACTCCCTATCACCTTCTTTCAATCTGTAGAAATTCTTATCTGTGCAATCTCGCACCATCCTTCACTAATGTATAACACTGTGCTCTGCTATCACCCTGCTGTTACCTATGTATATTGTGTTTTGTTCAGACACTGATCACTTTCTAGCCCCATACATATAAGCCGCCTCAAAGTTTTTTTTCCTAGGCGACATCAACATTTGGCTAAAAGATTTCTCAAATCCTGGGGCCTCTTCTCTCCTTAGCAGCTACTCCATCCTGGGTCCTTCTCTTCTTTTTTTTACCCCTACTCACATGCCTGGTCATCTATTGGACCCAATTTGTTCCTTCTCTGGCATTATTAGTTTCACTTTCTGTCCAGTTTCCTGTACAGACCGCTTTCTTCTTTCTGCTTCTGATGCATCTCACTTAAGACCTCATGTCTCCCCCGCAACCATTAAAGCGACAGCTGCTGGGCCACACTTAAACCCAGTGCCTTAGCTAACAAACATTTAAGCACACCATGCGCGAATAGCGAACTCAATAGTTAATTAGCTAACAACCATAACTCATGGCTTCTATCTGTTATTGATGCCCTAGTCCCTCTCAAATCAATCGATATGATGTATGTGTAATTATCACTTTGTCCCTTGATACTCTGACAATCTAACCAGTGCTTTAAACAATGTAAAGGCTTGCACTACGTTGGCATCACAACTACCTTCTAGCAGCTCTGCTATATAACGAATCTAAAACTGTACAAAAAAGATTTAAGGAGTACCTAATATTGCTCTAAAATTGAAGATGCACCCAACTCCGGTAGAGACGTTTCTCACTGTTTAAGAACTATGCTTACCTAAATGTAAGGAACTCCTGCCCTTTCCTAACAATTTTTTGCTTTCTGCTCTTGGACTTTTTCACAATCAAAACTGACAAAATCTTTGCAAATTTCATCCCTCCTAACACCAACTTAAGGGAACATTCTTCCCTGAACGGTTCACTTACCCAATTCCAGCAACTAACCTTGAACTCCTTCTGCTCTCATTTCTAGTGTCAAATCTGGCTCTCCTCTCGATCCCTACTTCCTTCAGTGAATATAAAGACAGGGCCCAGAATAATTCACTCTCTTACTAACCTTCCTAATTTATCAACTCTATCTGCTACCATTCCATCATACTGGAAGACTATTCCTCCCACTTTTGAAAAACCTTAGGCGGAACCCATTATTTCAACTATCGATCAATATCTTTGCTGCAGAAGCCATCCAAGCTTCTAGAAAACATATCAACTCTCGCCTTTCTGCCTCTGTAGAAACCCATCCCGCTCCAGACACCTCAAGATTGGGTTTTTCTCGCCAACACAGCACAGCAACACCCCTACTAGCTGTAATGGATAATCTGAGAATGATTCTTGAAATAGGTGGTAGCACTCCTTTAATATATTTGCCTACCAGTGCATTCGACAAACTGGTACCCTGGGCCATTCATACATTGGCCCATCAGAGGTCAACATGCATCACTATCGCTCACAATACAAACTCTTCTGTGAAGGTTGCTCAGGGTTCATCACCGAGCCCCACATTTTTTAGATCGCCCCCCACACCCCTGCCTGCCCAACCAAATCTGTTGGCCTTTAACTTATGTCCTACCCAGACAACATTCACATCGTACGTAGACTGGTACTTGTTGCGAGTTGAATGAGTTCTAACTTGCGTAAACTAAATTTAGACAACACTGAAATATTTCTTTTTAGGTGTCCACCTACTTTATAGTCATCCAAATGGAGGTCCTTAAAGCGAACTGCTGCACACTGTTTATTGGCTACTGATAACAAAGTATGCACTGTATTTTGCTCTATCCTGTCACCATGCCCTTTATGGCTTAGGGTTATGTCCTAAAAAACTTCAAGACAAAATCCATCGGTATGCTCATATCTATTTCCTTTAATCTGCACCATCCACCTCTTGATATCTCCCAGGGTTCAGCGTTTTAGGATTGGTGGCAGTGTTTTTTCTTATACACCAAGAAGTGAACCAGCCCCCCGTTAATTTCTGTGCACAATTAAACCATCTGCTCGTCTGCATATTTTAATTTTGTCTCTATTCACACCAGTTGTCACTATAAATCTCTCTGTTGCCTTTCATTTGGTTTTAGCACCAGTACACCTCTATGAATAATTGTGTGCTTTACAAAGCCCCTTCATCGTCATGATGCTGTGCCGTCTCCACTTTCACATCAAGAGTGGCACACAACCCACAAGGCTTGAAAAGGCCAGGCATTACCAACGCAGACAAACTCCAGAGACCTAGGTTCTGATTTATATTTCAGCAGATGGGTTACTCCGTCACAGCGGTGTCATATAGCCCGTCTGCCAAAATATAAATCCGAAATATAAACCCCATTATACCCTATAAGATTTTTCGATGGACAGGCTATTTAGGCCGTTGTGACGGAGTTACCCGTCCGCCGAAATATAAATCAGGCCCCTAGTCTCCATTCACACTTGCACTTGAAGAGGAGAGATCCCAGTATAAGAAAGAACATATCTCTCAGGATGAAAGAAGAGAAGCTATAATGTTTTCAAAACAACACGGATAAGAACACATACAAATCTGTTCTCAGCCATTACCACCAGAAAATCTGACCACCAAGTGCTCTGCGCTTTCAGACCACTTTGAGGCCAGCACCAACAGCAGCAAAGACATCTTCACCAGCGTAAAGGATTTAACCTCACTAGTGGTCCGGCCAAAAATATTACCCCCTCACAGGACCTCTGCAACCAACTCCTGCAGTTCTTCTGCAGCAAGACAACCTCCATATATGACAACTTCAACCCTATAATGGAACCGACAGACCTTGCAGCAAGACTTCCCATCACACCCAAGAAAACAACTACATCCACTTGGCCAGACATCACCATGGAAGAAACCGCCACCACTGTGCAGTCCATCCACTCAGGGGTCCATCAGAGCCTTTCCCCCACCACGTCTTCACCAGATGACTTTAACCCATCATCACAATACTCCCTCCGATCCTGACCCTCCCCCCACCTTCCGGGACACTCAGAAACATATCACAGTTCTCCCCACACCACGAAAGCCGCCTGCAGTCACGTCAAGGCTCACCAATTGCAGATCCATCTCCCTGCTACCATAGACAGCCAAAGACCTAGAGAAATCCATCAACAAATGACTAACCGACCACCTAAACCAACACCAACTCCTCAACAACACAAGGTCCGGCTCCAGACCTAACTACAGCTCATAAACAGCCCTGATCGCTGCCTCAGACTGTATTCATATGATCATGGACAGAGAAGACACAGCTGCCCTTATCCTCCTGGACTTATCTGCCTCTTTCGGCACTGTATCCCACCCCATCCTCATCCGAAGCCTACACAAATTTGTAATACAAGGACCTGCCCTTCACTGAGTCTGTACCTTTCTGACTGAACGCACCCAGTCAGTCTGCTCGACCCCCCACACTTCTGGTGCCTGTGACCCCATCTATGGAGTACTGCAAGTAATCTCACTAATCCTGTCCCTCTTCAAAGCATGCATGATCCGTCTTTCTAGCATCATCTGCGCCTATAGCAATAACATCCTCTCCTACACCAGTGACAGCTAATGCTGTCCTTCTTGGCCAAGTTCCTCAGCACCCTCATGCAAGTTCACCACCTGCATGACCGAAGTCGGCAATTGGATTAAGACCAACTGTCTCAATCTCAACAACCCCAAAACAGAGGCTGGGAAGACCAACTGTCTCAATGTCAACAACCCCAACACAGAGGTTGGGATCTTCTGAAAGAACCCATTGTCATGGGACTGCACCTGGTGGCCAGCTGAGCTGGGATGCACCCCCACCTCCCACGCCAATAATCTCGGATCATTATAAACAGCAAGCTCAACATGACCACCCAAGTCAACACATTGACTAACTCATGCTTCTTCACCTAGAAGATAATCTTCAAATGGCTCCCAACCAGCACACACTTTATCATCACTCACACCCCCATCACTATCAAGTTGCATTACATGAATACCCTCTACACCAGGATCAGCAAACAACTCACTAGGCGACTACAAACCAACTAGAATTTGTCTGCAAGAATCCCACTCAAATTCTCACATGGCACACGCATGGAACTACATCGCAAGGAGCTCCACTGTCTCCCAATACACAAATGAATACAGTTCAAATTCCTCACACACACACACACACCTACAAAGCACTACACAACACTAGCCCGGCCTATTTCATTAGGCAGCAGCATCTACTACCACAAACCATTTAGACATTCGGCCAGACCACTTCTTGCATACATACCACTCATACACAGGAGCAGATCAGATAATTGGGCCTTCTCCTACATCATCCCAAAAGTCTGGAATGGCCTGTTATTACACAGTAGAGCCTCCTCTTCAATTCTTGAATTCCGAAAGAAGCTGAAGACCTGGCTCTTCAAAAAGATCTCTCCCTCCGCCTCTCCAGGCGAGATTAGTTGTACACTGGCTCAGTGCCAAGACACCCTCCTGGGTGATAGCACCCTCTATAAGTACACACACACACATTTGCTTTTTTGTAGACATAACAGAAAGGAATTATATGTGCTATTGTCTTCACAATTAAAATATAATACAAGGGATTCTGCAAACCCTTTATAAAATCCTGTCTCTAATTTCTTTATAATCGTCGACTTGTGATGCAGTCGCCAATTACGAAGCAATGATGTCAGAACTCAACTGAAATAACTTAATTATACTCGAGTTCTGGTATCATAATGCCTGCTGCTGGAGCCGACAGCAAGGAAAAAGGTAGATCAGGTCACAGAGCATAATTAAAGCAGCTTTTAAAAAAAAAAAAAGAAAAAGAAAATGTTGCTTTTCTTTCTTCTACTCTGTTTTTTCCAATGTATATTGACAAGCAGAAAGGAGATACTTAAAGCAACATGCTTATATTGTGCACAGCTTTTTTATGTGTTTAATTTTTCACTTGATATTCTAATTTGTTTCTTCATGCTTACAAACATGCTCTCTCTTTCATATGAATGAGCTACACGCCAAGGATTTAAGTGGCTTGTGGGAAAGGAGACGGTGTGATCATGTATTATAAGGAATAAAGTACCCCTGCCGTAATAAGGATATTGTCAGTCTTCTCGGACTTTCAAAACACTGTAAAGGAACTTGGCTTTCGGCCTTATTCCTGTATATGGTCATGGAACTCCTCTGTGACTTGCAAAATCCTTATAATGTACGGCAGGTGCTACTTTATTCTATATACATTAACTATAAAAAGGTATTAAGAGGATGCAAAGGGAGTAAGATGTGTCCGTGTGCTCCCTATTACGGTCTTCGCATTCGGTGTTCTCTTGAGGCATGAATTTTCAGTGAACTCAGTAAAGATAGTTGAGCGATGTTGCTCAGTGCAAAAGGGTACAGCCTAAAGAGCTCAAACTGTCCAGAGACCAGAAAACAGACACTGTGCAGTGGGCTGCCATTTTATACAAATGGCTTTGGTGCACCGTTCACTGTACCCAACACAGACCCAAACCTGTAAAGCAGTGGAGAGAATTCTGTCCACGTCATGCTGAAGCTAAGGATCCAGTGAAGGACAGTGAAGGATACTCCGTACGGTGACCTGAAACTGAAACTGGAAACGGCACAGAAGGTGATCTCCGAGGAATAGAAAGCGGGAATCTGAGAAACTTGAGGGTCCTGTCCTACAATGAATACCAAACATAACTAAGGTGGTGGTGGAAGTAGCTTGAAAAAGGATTGATGAATCTGAATGAATCTGAATTTACTGAAAGTGCTTTTGGCAGACAATTACGATTAACTCATTTAAAACAATGAAAATGGCAAATATCTTACTTAAAAGATCATTAGGGTTCTAAAGAAAGTTCTTCCACATGAGACATAAAACCTTTCTATTTTCAGCCAGGTCTATTGAACAGCCAGGAGTTTTATATGAATGTCCAAGCTTTTCCTCAAATATAAACCAGTTAATTTTGTTGTATAACCTGAAAGGTCTCTAAAGGGGAAGAATATTTGTTCCACTGTTTTTTCAAGCTGTTCTCTGCATAAGATCTTAGCTATTGTATTAGACCTGACCTTGTTGTAGAAATTACAAAACAGCATGCAATGCTCTATGTCCTCTCGTACACCACACAGACATTTATCTGTATCTGCGAGGTTTCTTCTGCTCTTGATGTAATTCAGTAGCAGGCAACCACTTCTTGCCTGGGCAAAGATTCTCCTTTCTCTATGACTCGCTAACAGAATGAGTTATTGTTGTGCTTACTAAGAGGGATCGAACAAGCCAGCATGGCTCCTTGGATGTAAATTTCCAGAGCAACTTTTGGTTCAACTTTTAGTTTCAGAATTGCTAATAATAATGGCGTCTTCTGTTGCGTAAGAAACTCCATATTTGAAGATGCGCTTGACTGAGTCAGGCCAATTCTCTTGACTTCCTTTTTCCACTGGAATGCATATATTGATTTACCATACATAGAGAAGTGTTCTTTCCAGGCCTGGTAAACTAAATTGTTACCCTGTGTTCTTATTCTTTGCAGCCCATATTTTATATAAGCCATGTGGCTTCAATAGTGGAGCAGCTAATGCCTGATTCCAAAGCTGATGTGGGAGCTTGATGGTAGTTTAAGCATTGTTTTCCTAAACTTTCTCTTGTGGCAGCCTACTCAGATTAGGAGTTCATCCAGACTCCACAGCTCAGCCCCATATGAAATTTGGCTTCCAACTTTTGTCTTGATGTAATTAGGGGAACAATGACTGTTTTTACGCACCATCATCAAAATGGCATGTACCGCAGCTTAAGATTTTCCTATAGTTGTTTGATTATGAGTTTTCCATTTTAGTGTTCGGTCTATTGTTACCCCAAGGTACTTAAAGGATACAACGTCTTTCAGTCTGGTTTTCAAACAGTGAGTTCTTCTTTTCACTCTTTGTCCTGAAAGTCATAGTTTTGGTTTTCCCTCTGTTGATTATTAAATTAGTTGCTGTACAATAGTATTCCACAGCAGTAAGTGGGGTTTCCAGCCATTTTGGGGTTTTTGATATCAGAATGCAATCATCAGCATAAAGTAGGGACAGGATCTTAAAGCCGTTTATTGTTGGAATGTCCTCAGTGGCTTTTTGACTTTTGGGTACAGATCATTTGTATAAAGGGAAAACAGGAGTGGTGCCAAAAGGCACCCTAGTCTGACCCTTCTATGGATGCATAATTGTTTTCTGATGTTCACTTTTGGATTGGGTTTCACATGAGAGGAGGTTCCAATATACACCAGCTGGATTAGTGTCAGAAGCCCTCAGTCGACGACCAGAATGGTCAGTTTTTCCCCCAAAGGCGATTTCTTGAAATCAAATCGAATGTCAATGAAAAATCTGAAAATGTCACATAGAAAGGTTTTTGAGTGAAATAATGTTTTATTTTAGTTTGTGACCCATTCGTATGGGCCCTTAAGAATCAATTTCAAGAAAACTGTGCAGTCTATTTCTATTAGACATTTGGTCAGTAGGACTTTGGGTCCTCTTTGTGGCACAATAATACTGTTTAGCTAAGAATATGAGGATTATTTATAAGGAGAATCTTTTTAAAGACTTTTGAAAGTATTTAACACCACCAGTCTGAATCAGAAGGAAACACATCTGGTAGTATCATGTTAGGTCCCGATGCCTTACCTTTGTGGAGGTCTTGCATTAGTTTTTTCACTCTGTCTTTTGAAAGTATGTCAAAGAGGGCGGGAAGTTTGTTCCCTAAACATGACTCCTGCAGTAGCAATCTGAAGAAGTATTTCTTGTAATGGGTCATTTATGGTATTGAAGATGGCAGTAAAATGTTTTACCTATGCTTCTTCTGTGATGTTTGACTCCCAAATGTTTTCTTTACTCCTAGGCCTTTCCCAATTTTCTGTTAAGAGGTGTGTATCCTTCTCCAGAGCGGCTTTTTCTAGATCGCTCTGGCCACTTTCTGTTTAACAGATACATTTTTGTCTTCCTGATTAAAGATTTATAACAAAATTTTGTGGCCCTTATTTTCCTGTCTAGAGGATTCGCTGCAAATTACTGTTTGTAGTTCTGTTTTCATTGCCTTACGTTCTTTAGCAAAGCACTCCTCTGTAGATATATTTTTTGCTGCATGGTGTATTTTTTTTATTTTTTTTGTTATACAAAAGTACACGTTGTCCAAACAATTGGAGTAAATGATTTCAGTAATTAACATAAAAATGGTAGTATAACATTGTCAACTGACCCTTTAGTATGTGTCTTTGAATATCTATCAACTGTGGATAGCTCTGTTTTCCATTCCTCAATACTGGATTCAAGGTTTGGCTTCCATTTTATTCTGATTTGGTCACCTAAATCACGGGTGTTTTTTAGCTGTTGGTTTTCTCTGGACTCTGAGGATTTTATACCCAGAAGTAAGGGGCTATGATTGCTTTCTAGTTTCAACTGGTTCCTCATGTTTTCAAACCTGGGCTAATTGGTGATCTTCATCAAGATGTAATCCGTTACAGATTCTGCTCTGCAAGCGAGGTAGGCACATTCAAATCTTCATTTATGTAGGAATTGCAAACTGAAATAAGACTTATGATTGTACACGTGGGCCAGATCTTTACCTTTGACATTTGTTGTGATGCAGCATGCGGTTTTTAATTCTATTAATGAATCATTATCATTACTACATTCTCCCATCTTCCAGTTGAAATCACTACAGATCAGAGTGTTAACGTTTGACTGACAGGGCAATAATAGTGCTTCCTTAATGATTTTTAAAAGATATGTAATACCAGCCATCTTTTTCTGTTGTGCATAGATGTTTATTATTCTTAGGATTGTTTTATCTAACAGTCAGATGTCGACAACTTGCAGATTTTCATGGATATCGTCCCATGCTTTTGTTGAAGAACATTTGTCAGCTCTGCTCGATACCTGCAGACCACCACTATTTCCTGTTATCTCCAACTCTATTGCCCATTTTGTGAATGGTTAACATATCCAAGCAGGAACCACAGAGCTAAGGCCAACGTTTCTTGAAGTATTATTACATTGTGGGATGTGAAGTCATTACGAAAGTCACTGTCGCCCATATTTGAGGGAATTCTTGCCACGTACCAGGGAATGATTGAGCTGTTTGGTTCCCATATGCTGGATTCAAATACCTCCTTAGTGTGACTTCTAACTAGTGAGTCAGATACAACGTGGTTTGTTGTGCTGGGTTGTGTGGCATAATAAATGCATTCTCCTGTGCTATGCGCTCCTCTTCTCTGTGGCCATCTAAGGTTCTTGCTGACCCTACCTCCAGTAACTTTTTACAATCTGTTTTTGCCTGGGTTTGGTTTGTTGTTTGACTCATCATTCTTAAGCAGGTGATCTTTGCTATTGCTGACGTGACATTTATCGTCTTGCTTCTTATCGGGGAAATTGTGTCATAGTCTATATCTTTAAATTTTGCAGTGTTAATTCACAGTTTTCATGCTGTAAATTTTGGTTAGTCACAATTCTGGTGGCTGAAAAGAGGTTTGCTAGTGAAGTGATCTTGCACATATGATCGATGAGATTTTTATTTCTTGTGTCAATTAAGATACAACTGGTGTAAATGTTAGCAATGGTTTGATGGAGTTTTACAATCTGCAAATCGTTCATCTCTAAAATATTGTTGCGTCTTTTGTCGGTTAACCCTTTGTACGTTTTGTTTCTCATGATTCTCTCCCTTTTCTCTTAGTTGTTAGTGGCAGGTTAAAGATGATAAAATTCCTTGCATCTTTTCTCCAATTCTTCATCACATGGTCTAAATTTCTGTACCTCTTATCTTGGAATAGTAATAGCTCTTCCATTCCAGTAGAGGTATTATTGTCTGACCATTCCGTTTGACCATATTTATCCTTCAGGAGATATTCCTTTCTACTCAGTACCTCTGAAGATTGATAGTTTAAAAAGGTTCACCTCCTGTTTGTATGCTTTTTTTTTTTTTTACCATTGACAGCTTCCATTGTATTTTCTCCATTTTGTTTGATTTGCTCCATGAATGTTAACTGTGTGTATAACTTGTTACCTAAAGGCAGAGGCATAGCTTTGTCTTCTCGCAGATATAATGTACGTGCCTTCTGCTGAACCCGCTTACCTGAGCTCTTGAATTTCCTTTCTCACTTCTGTTATGTCTATGTTAAGTTCGCTTTTCAATAGCACTATTTCCATGCAGTAACACTTGTCGGTGTTATTCGGCTGCCTTGCGTAACATACTATGTCTCCGTTAATCCGGTAGCCTGAACCAGGACATGCTTTTTCTTTTTGATTGCCAGAGTAACCTTGAAGACCCATTTGTACAATCTTGTCCGACGGTCTTATTTTATGATCTATCAAATTTGCCTGATGGTTTGGCTTACTGTCTTCTGTTTGTGTACCCTGATGCATACTGTTGTGTTGACTTAGTCTATTCAGGTCGAAGGTATGATATTGTATGTTGTCATTTGGAATCTGTTCCATGGTCACCTAAGGCATAATTTCATGACTCTGAAGGAGGCAGCCTTGTTAAAACGTCTACCTTAAGACATTTCTTGGGGGTTTTGGCTTCTGATTATATTGTAGATTTTTTCTCCTATGTAACTCTGAGTATTGATCTTGTTTAATCTTTCTTTCCTGACAATGCTAGCTGTGATAACTCCACTGAGTGCGCTTTAATGGCGTTTGCTTGCTTTTTATTGATGGTAACTTTGGGGTTAGGCCCTCTGTTGTGTTCTTTTTATTATTTACGGGAATTTTCATTTCTGCGGCCAGGACAAATGTCTGGGATTTGGTTTGGAGAATTCTTTTTGGCTGATAGTATGTTTTTCTGGGATTTTCTGATGCAACTCCCCTTTGAAGCCTTTGTGAATTCCAGCTTAGCAGCTGCTTTTGTGCAGTCAATTACCAAATCTCTTCCGGACACTCCTGGGGGCAGGCTAGACATTTCCTCACTACTAAGGATGGTTCCTTGATGACACAGAGGATGAGATATAATTATTGGTGAAAATTTAACTAGATAAAGAGTATGATTGCTTTCTGGGAGGCATGCCTTACTTCCTCTGCATCCTTTGTGGCCAAGGACCAAGCAAGGGGTAAGTGATGCCTTACTTTCCTCCTTCTCTTTTTCTATTTCTTTCTCCATTTCTTGCCCCATTGATTTAAACACTACTCTATATATTTACTTTCTCTCCTTTCCTCTCAGTGACTTTTCTGTCAATACCCTTGAACTTCATATTTTTCATACTTCTCTCAGGCAGCATGTCAGTCGAGGTATCCTCACAAACCATTGACCTCTGTGGATTTCAATGCACCTCTGCCTCGATTAGGAGAACTCTTGAGTCTGTTTGAGATGGTTGGACAGTTGACTGGACCATTGTTTGTGTAATCTTAGACACTGTTCAATGTCCTAATAGCTACTTCAGATGGCCTGGGGTGCCCCTGAAGGTTGACATTTTGGCCAATACTTTAGCAGTTTTGTCTGATTTTGGCGGGAAGTTAACAGAAAAGTAAGGTCCACCTGCTTTTCAGTCCCCTTTTAACCCCACCCTCTGGTTTCTCTAATTTCTAGGCATTCTCAGTGGCTGACCTATCAATCTGATGACATGTACTGGTTATCTGATATCTGGTGTCAGACGCTTCACAGCCTACTCTTCTTAACAGATATTTAGCAAGGCCTGCAAATACAATGGGGATAAAACCAGGCACTGTGGGCGCTATAAATTTTAGATGAGCATTGTCATTAACTGGTGCTGTCTACATTGACCTCAGTAGAGTCATTAACAGTTAAAAATATCGGAAGTGCGCAAACAGAATAAGCATGCATGCATTTAATATATGCGGAGTCTTATACCTAGTTGCGAGTGTGCATCTAATTGCACAGTATGAAGCGCAGTATAGAAAGCAAGGTGGAGAGCAAAGTGTAATATCAGTGGATCTGGGCTTACCAGTGATTTATTTACCGTACCGTACTGAATCTGGCCCTGGTTCACGTTGCTCTGCTTGCATCGGCTTACCTTCACTTGCCTCTGCACCTATGAGCCACTTGTCACGGGTCACTCTTGCACTCCTCTGGCCTCCTTTCTACACACCCTACAGTGTGGTTTGGAAATTCCAAGGGCTCTGCGGATCTCTGCCAAGGGGTGAGGAGATGGGCTTTGTGCGGGGGATTCAGATAGACACTGGTTCCTCTTGCCCTTAGCACGTAGCTGGCCCTTTGGTTTGGTGCTTGGTGGCAGGGGCGACAGGAGCCTGTGGATGCCAAGAAGACATGGAAGACAAGCTGGCGTGAGAGAGCAGGCGAGCAAGCGGCACCAGCCGCTAAGCCAGCCACTTGTGCTTCGGAACTGTGCAATCCATGGCATCAGAAGCCTAGTGTACTGACAACTCCCTCCTTGATGATGAGAATACTCAGAAATCCATTCTCAGTGATTAGTCCATACCAGGAAGTGATGAAGATCCTGGGACCAGGCTAAAGAGAAGGGGGACCTGTAGCAGCGGGGATGCCTCCCGGCTGTGAGAGTGGCAGTTTGAGAGTGGCAGGCATGGAGCAATCTCATCTCCTTTGTAATAATTCATGCAGACTGATGTGGCATGACTGCTTGCTGGAGCTACCCGGGCGTCCATGCTCCATGTTGTTGGCATTCAAGGGGCGCCATGAAGAAGAATGACAGCTGTGACATGCAACGGTAGCAGAATTTGATCTGGGAGACTATACCAAAGTGAGGCTTGGATTTGTCTGAGTTGACATTGCTGCCGCTCACAAGGCCCGGATGGGGGTGCTTTGGATCGTGTATCCTACTAGAACTACGAATGTGGACAGACAGCTTTCTAGCTATAGGATGAGTGGTGGGCAAGAAAGCCACAAGGGAGCCCCCCCCCCCAAAAAAAAAATATGATGACACAAATGCTGATACACAGAAAGAAACTCATGGAAAGCGACATACCTGGAAATCCCTGCAATCACCCACCCGTATTCCTGGAGTGGGTAGGTTAAAAAATAATTAATGGTATTATTACATTGTGACCTGAAGGAAGAATTCTTGGTGCTCAGGGTGGATGTTGGACAGAATCTCAAAGAGGTTAAGCAAGAGCTGGGGAAGAGAGTGTGCAGCATACAGGAACAAATTGTGGCTTGCTCAATGCAACTGGAGTTTCCTAAAACAAACATAAGTGTCCATAGAGGAACAGAACATCATTCTTAAAGAAAAACTCAAAGATCCTGAAAACTGCTCACGCTAGCATAATGTGTAGATCAGAAGCACAGGTTCACAACCAGCAATGAGTGGTGGCACGGAGTCACAGCTACAGCCCTGATGAAGTCTACCTGGAACAAAATGCTTTGCCTGGGCTGAGTTGAAGGCATGAGGCATGAAGATTTCAAATAAAGGAATTTTGGACATTACACATTGGTTCCCGTCTTGTAATGGATCTCGAAAGGAACACCAAATTAATAATTGAATAATTAACTCTGGGACTACAGTGTGTGTTCCCTCCATGTGGGTTTTTTCACTACACTTCTAGAATAGAGGCTGCTACAGAAAGGGATTTATCAAAAAGGGCCTCTTTCGAGGAAGAGGGAGGAGGAACTGGTAGGTGACTGGTGAACAATGGAAAATGAAGAATTCAAGGAAGGGAATTGTTCACACTCAGGGACTGGAGTTGGTTAGTATGATGGCATTTGTATCTGTATCCACTGAATGGTACTGATACTAATAATTCAGAGAAATGTTGGAGAGGATGTGGGAGAATGTGACTACTTGTGCATGTGCTATAGGTCAATGTCAAGATACAGGACTTCTGGAATGGAGTGTTGGGTGTGATGAAGGATGCCAACAAGATACTGATGCAGCAGAAGTGGGTGACACTGTCCTGGAGTGGTTACAAAAGGTCTATTGGGGATCCTGTAAGGCAGCTGCCAAAATGTCCATTGTAATGTTATTGGCAGCTAAGAGGGCTATTTTGGGGACGCAGGGGACTGCACTGGTCTGTCATCTTTACTACTTTTACATCTTGGGTAAGGAAAATAAATCATCCACAACATCAGAACTACAAAATGTTCATGTTCGCAATTATAGTCTCCTTTTTTGAGTACTTTTCCATACACTGTAGAGCAGAGGTCTCCAAACTTTTTAATGCCGTGCCGCCCCAATTGAAAAATAAAAATCATTGGGCCCCCCCTCAGAATTTTTCACAATTATTTTATAAACATGGCAATGTTTAAATATGCCTAAACCTATTTAAACATTGCAGTTAAGTACTGTTACCTTTTTAAAACTGCAATAACATGCTTCTGCTTAAAACAAAGGCCTGTTATCTGTATAATGTTTATTTTGTCCAGAGTCTGGGGCCCCCCCTGGGATCACTTGAGGCCCCCCTAGGGGGGCCCGCCCCCCACTTTTGAAGACCTCTGCTGTAGAGATTACATGCCTGTTCTTGTAATTGGCTGTTGATTTTGAAAATGCTGATAGAAAATGTATTGAACCTGAAAAAGAGGTTACCTTTTTTCCTTGTCTCTTCAAAATCCCTAATTTTCTTAAGTAGGTCAAAGCGCTGTATAGACTTCATCTGATATTTCAGCTCCTCGAAATTGGCTTCAGCCAAACGATCAGACCTTTCCATTTCAAGAAACAGCTCCAACACTGACTGCAGGAAAAATGTTACAGTAAATGTAAAAGACATTAGATACAGACTCTAAATCAAACTTTGATAATGTTGACTTTGCATTTCTTTTAGGATTGATTGATCGAGATGCTTTTTTTGCTTCGCTTACACTTGTTTTTCTACACACTAGCATTAAGGTAGACCAACTCACCTACTTGGACTGTGAGCCAATTGATATGTTGGATATGATTACTATCATGTACAGTCCAACTAAGGTCCTGGTCCACTTGGGCTTCATTGTATTGTTTATTGAGAGGGACTTTAAAGATCAAGTCAATTTTCGTTTTGACAGTTTACACTTAGACCACATGGGGATGGTACTTGACCAAAGTCAGAGCCATCTCCTTGAGTTCTGATCTGCACTTAACTCAATAGTAAGGTGATACTGGGGGCCCCAACTAGGCCTAAATGCAATTTTGAATCCTAATGCAGCCATGCCATGAATGTTAATTTTTCCTCTCATCACACATAACAAACTGTGCATCAGTAAAATGCTCTGTGTTGACATGCTGCTCTACAAGAACTAAGGAGGAAGCTTTTGCATGATTCAAGTTTCTTCCTGCCTGTGTTACCTTGGGGTTATTTATTTATAAGACCTGTTCTGAATGTAACTAGATTTGTTTTGGCACATCCAATGACATTCAGTCCATAGGGTGGTTTAATATTGGTGTGAGATAATGAAATTCCATTTTATATTCTGATTTGTCATTTGTGTGTGGCAGCATGATTACATTATGTTCACATTGTGATTTTCACAGTGAATTTCATTATAAAATGAGCTGTTTTTGGAGGAGAGACACTTCTGGTTTACCCAGACACTTGAGAGCGGACACACGTCAGCCTTTCTTAAAATATGTCCTTAGAACAATTTTGCCCTTAAAGTTGACTTTATGTCAGACTCTTTGCTGCATCTAAATTAGCTTTATCAAAATTCTCTATACTGATTTACCATGGATTCTGATTGGCTTTATTTTTGCCTTCTGTATTGCTTCTTAATTTGAAATACACCTTCATGGTTTCTAAGTGTTACTGGACTCCAGCCTTTTTGACTTGTGTTTTATTTGATGAACTGTGCTAATTTAAGTACTTCTAAACTGTTATGTTCTGTGACACATTGCTTCATATATCCTTGAAGATTGTCTATTGATCCTTTATAGGCACTTTATTTTAAGATTATCTGATAACAGTGTCAACAGAGGCATTTCTTTACTCTTCCACCTAAGCGGTGGCAGTCTAGTAGTAATTACATTCCGGTGTTAAAGGGCACTGTAGTCTGCTTTCCATGTCCTTGAACGGACTCTGAAACGTCTGCTCTTTAATGTGTTTTTTATATTTCTACAGTATAGTTATATATGTTTCACTGGGGATACATTATATATTTTTAAACCATTTGTTATGTATTCCTTTACTTCTAATGTTTCCATCTTTTTATGTTGCATACACTGTACCAGTGAGCAGGTCATCCATGTCTATGAACTAGGCTTATTTCGAAGGTATGTTTATTATCTCCAAGGTTTGTGGAACTTGCAATTGTCATTGAGAAAGGCAGAATTCTATAACATTATACACCCACAATTAACAGGTAAGCAGAATTCTGTAGTGCCAGCATTTTCCCTTTAATTCAAGAAACCTTGGCCCCACCAGTTTGGTTTGTGGACCTCTCCTCCTTTAAATTCACTTCTAGAGACTACATTGAACATGACTGTACTGCCCTTTTTTCTTCCTTGCCTCTCATTTACATGCTTGTATGGACATTCTATGCCTGGCTGGACTGTAGCCCCAGCGTCCTGAGATCAGTTGTCAACTGTATTGGGGCCTAGGTCTTGCTGGCTTGTTGAACCACTACTGTGTGGTCCTTCTTCTTAAAGGATCCCCTGTGTTCCAAGTCCTTGCTGACGTGTCACTTGAGTGACGCCTGGGGCGTAGCTTCTATCCTGTGGGACACAAGTCTCTTTGCATGGCATCCCTCTTCTTGGAGCACAGCGATCTGCTTCATGGCTGCATGTACTGTTGATTTGCTTCCTGCTAGTGGATCTGCTCTCGTAGTCAGTATTTGACCCCTATTGATATGAACTCTGGAAGTTCTCCAGAACAACAGCAGTAGGATTTGTAACCCACAGGTGCAAGGAATTGATTCAGTACTCCAGCACCAAGTAAAAAAAGTCTTAATGGGCAGCAGTCCCAATATGTGCATTCCAAGTTACCTTTGTGGAGGCAATGTTTTCAGGGTACTATCAGCAGTTCCAAGGAATAGGTTCAGGGACACAATGGTGATTCCAACAATTATTTAATCACTTGACCAACACACTTAATGACAGCACTTAGAAACTGGGACTTATAGGTCCAAAACATTTATTTTAAAAGTCTTGATCTTGTGCAAAAAATATGGTAAGCACACAGAGAAACAATAAAAAAGCCAGCTAAAATTGTAACTGTCAGCGAGAACAGTATGAATATTTCTAGCATTGTATTGAACTGGCTACCATACTATACCTAATGCTATCTCTAAGCTTACACTGCTTTAACTAGCTGAAACATTAAATAGCATCTCTGCCCGTCGAGTTTCTAAGATGGATTGTACAGACGACCTTTTAAAGGCGCAAGCAGAACATCAATAGCATGGCAGGCTACATGAAAGGGCGACTCAATAATTTAAGAGGACATATTAGTGGAATGTTGTGTCGCCCTTTTTACTATCAAAATGCCAAATGAGGTATTGCTTAGTAAGACATTGCTTAAGCCTGACAGAAAAGACAGTTACTACTTCTATAAATTGAGAAAAAAAAGATGACGGAGGACAGAATCCAATTAATAGGGCAGTGCAGTCGTTTCAAAGGAGAGTAATTAATGCTGTCAGTAGCTTAGCAAAAGAAAATTCTTGCAGCACAGATGTAAAAAACTTGAAATCATATTTATCAACCTGCATACTGTCCCGGGTAGGACGTGCTGACATCTTCGTGGAATACTGATGAGCACATGTGGAAAAAGGTTGTAACAATAAAAATATTTACAGCTTATGCATCAAGAATTTTAAATTCTATTAAGGACATGCAGGTGAATATTATGCATCTCTCTCTTTACTGCATTTTTTTCTTTTACAGCAGCCCATTACAAACAAGAAAACGTAACTACATTTCCTATGAACAGTACAGTTACATCATACGTAACATACTCCAATCACCATGAAGCTAGTACTTTAAGTACTGTTGCCGCCACTTTGCTTCCTCTTTCTTTGCTATATAACAGAAATACCAACATCTTTGTAAACACTGAACCAATACTCAAATATAAAGGAACAAGGTTCCAAAGATCAAAATCCGGACCAACTCTTCCTCAACTATAAATCGTCCAAGACCAACTGAACCAGAACAGATTCTGCATCTCGTATGTGAGGCCTCCTGCCCATAGACCAGGAGTAGACTCAATCGATTTCTCATCACGTTCAATATGCATCTGCACCAAGAACCATGGCCTCACCTGTATTTCTGAAACAAAGAACAGAACACCATAAAGTCTTCTCTCTTAAAATGTATCTTCAAACAAACTTACAATTTACGGTGGGTAGAGAAAACATAACGATGCAATATATACTTAATATATTTTGTCACATCATAATATCACAATGAGATAAATCCATTTGTAAATATGACGGGGTGGGATAATCCTCCCCTCAGTGTCCTTAACAGAACTGAAAAATCTTGACGCGTAAGGTAGAATGAAAATGTCACTTACCCAGTGTACATCTGTTCGTGGCATCAGTCGCAGTAGATTCGCATGTTTTGCAATAGCTCGCCATCTGGTGTTGGGCCGGAGTGTTACAAGTTGTTTTTCTTCGAAGAAGTCTTTCGAGTCACGGGACCGAGTGACTCCTCCTTTTGTCTCCATTGCGCATGGGCGTCGACTCCATCTTCGATTGTTTTTCCCCGCAGAGGGTGAGGTAGGAGTTGAATTGTAGTAATAGTGCCCATGCAATGGAGTGACTAAGTATGCACCTATTTAAGGTTGAGATGATACATATATAAATAGTTGAAGGTAACTTCCAAACTGCTACAGGCTCCCGGGGAGGCGGGTGGTCACATGCGAATCTACTGCGACTGATGCCACGAACAGATGTACACTGGGTAAGTGACATTTTCAGTTCGATGGCATCTGTCGCTGTAGATACGCATGTTTTGCATAGACTAGTAAGCAGTTATTTCCTCAAAAGCGGTGGATCAGCCTGTAGGAGTGGAAGTAGTCTGAAATAATGTTCTTAATACGGCTTGACCTACTGTGGCTTGTTGTGCGGATAACACGTCTACACAGTAGTGCTTGGTGAATGTGTGAGGCGTAGACCATGTGGCTGCCTTACATATTTCTTGCATTGGGATGTTTCCTAGAAAGGCCATGGTAGCACCTTTCTTTCTGGTTGAGTGTGCCCTTGGTGTAATGGGCAGCTGTCGTTTAGCTTTAAGGTAGCAGATTTGGATGCATTTAACTATCCATCTGGCTATACCTTGTTTTGATATTGGGTTTCCTGCATGAGGTTTTTGAAATGCAATAAATAGTTGTTTAGTCTTTCTGATGTTTTTTGTTCTGTCAATGTAATACATCAATGCTCTTTTGACATCTAATGTATGTAGTGCCCTTTCAGCTACGGTATCTGGCTGTGGAAAGAACACTGGAAGTTCCAATGTTTGATTTAGATGGAACGGTGAAATAACCTTTGGCAAAAATTTAGGATTGGTCCTTAGGACGACCTTATTCTTGTGTAGTTGTATAAAAGGTTCCTGTATTGTAAACGCCTGAATCTCGCTTACTATTCTTAGGGAAGTAATGGCGATGAGAAATGCCACCTTCCAGGTTAGGAACTGTATTTCGCAGGAGTGCATGGGTTCAAAAGGTGGACCCATAAGTCTAGTTAGGACAACATTTAGGTTCCATGAAGGAACAGGTGGTGTTCTTGGTGGTATAATTCTCCTAAGGCCCTCCATGAATGCTTTAATGACTGGTATCTTATATAGGGAAGTTGAATAGGTAGTCTGCAGGTATGCAGATATTGCTGCAAGGTGTATTTTAATGGAAGAGAAAGCCAGGTTAGATTTTTGTAAGTGAAGCAAGTAACCCACTACATGTTCTGGAGTTGTGTGTAATGGTTGTATTTGATTAATATGGCAGTAGCAAACAAACCTCTTCCATTTACTTGCATAGCAGTGCCTGGTGGATGGCCTTCTGGCTTGTTTTATGACTTCCATATATTCTTGGGTAAGTTGTAAGTGCCCGAATTCTAGGATTTCAGGAGCCAGATTGCTAGATTCAGCGATGCTGAATCTGGGTGTCTGATCTTTTGGTTGTGCTGTGTCAACAGATCTGGCCTGTTGGGCAATTTGATGCAGGGTACTACTGATAGGTCTAGCAGCGTTGTGTACCAGGGTTGCCTTGCCCAAGTTGGTGCTATTAATATGAGTTTGAGTTTGTTTTGACTGAGTTTGTTTACCAGGTAAGGAAGGAGAGGGAGAGGAGGAAAAGCGTAAGCAAATATCCCTGACCAGTTCATCCATAGGGCATTGCCTTGGGACTGTTTGTGTGGGTATCTGGATGCGAAGTTTTGGCATTTTGCGTTCTCCTTTGTCGCAAACAAGTCTATCTGAGGTGTTCCCCAGAGTTTGAAATAAGTGTTCAGAATTTGGGGGTGAATTTCCCATTCGTGGACCTGTTGGTGATCTCGAGAGAGATTGTCTGCGAGTTGATTTTGGATCCCTGGTATAAATTGTGCTATTAGGCGAATTTGGTTGTGAATTGCCCAACACCAAATGTTTTGTGCTAGCAGGCTTAACTGCGTGGAGTGCGTCCCCCCTTGCTTGTTTAGATAATACATTGTTGTCATGTTGTCTGTTTTGACGAGAATGTATTTGTGAACTATTATTGGTTGGAAAGCTTTTAGTGCTTGAAAAACTGCTAGAAGTTCTAGGTGATTTATATGCAGTTTTGTTTGATGTACGTTCCATTGTCCTTGTATGCTGTGTTGATCGAGGTGTGCTCCCCACCCTGTCATGGAAGCATCTGTTGTTATTACGTATTGTGGCACTGGGTCTTGGAAAGGCCGCCCTTTGTTTAAATTTATGTTGTTCCACCACAGACGCGAGAGGTAAGTTTGGCGGTCTATTAACACCAGATCTAGAAGGTGACCCTGTGCTTGTGACCATTGTGATGCTAGGCACTGTTGTAAGGGCCTCATGTGCAGTCTTGCGTTTGGGACAATGGCTATGCATGAAGACATCATGCCTAGGAGTTGTAGTACCATCTTTGCTTGTATCCTTTGTGTTGGATACATGCGTTGTATGATGGTGTTGAAATTTCGAATTCTTTGTGGACTTGGAGTGGCTACTCCTTTTGATGTGTCTATTATGGCTCCCAGGTATTGTTGTACCTTGCGCGGCAGAATTTTGGATTTTGTGAAATTGACGGTGAACCCTAGTTTGAAGAGGGTTTGTATGATATGATTTGTGTGATTTGAGCACTCTATTAACGAATGGGCCTTGATTAGCCAGTCGTCTAGATATGGGAACACATGTATTTGCTGCCTTCTTATGTGTGCAGCGACTACCGCTAGACATTTGGTAAAGACTCTTGGTGCGGTTGTTAATCCGAAAGGCAGTACCTTGAATTGGTAGTGTATTCCCTTGAATACAAACCTTAGGTATTTCCTGTGCGATGGGTGTATTGGTATATGGAAATAAGCATCCTTGAGGTCTAAAGTTGCCATGTAGTCGTGTAGTTTTAGCAATGGCAATACTTCTTGTAGTGTGACCATGTGAAAGTGGTCTGATTTGATGAAAGTGTTCACTACTCTGAGGTCTAGGATTGGTCTCAGCGTTTTGTCCTTCTTTGGTATCAGAAAGTACAGTGAGTAAACTCCTGTGTTTATTTGTGTGTTTGGCACTAATTCGATTGCATTCTTTTGCAATAGTGCCTGCACTTCTATCTCCAGGAGATTGGAATGGTGTGTTGTCAAATTTTGTGCTTTTGGTGGTATGTTTGGAGGGAATTGTAGAAATTCTATGCAATAACCATGTTGGATAATTGCTAGAACCCAAGTGTCTGTAGTGATTTCCTCCCATGCTTTGTAATAATGACTTATTCTTCCCCCCACTGGTGTTGTGTGGAGGGGGTGAGTGACATGTGAGTCACTGTTTAGTAGTAGGGGTTTTGGGGCTCTGAAATCTTCCTCTATTCCTAGGGAATTGCCCTCCTCTATATTGTCCCCGAAAACCTCCTCTATACTGTCCCTGGTAACTGGACGGTGTTGCTTGTGAGGTGCTGGCTTGTGTGCTCTGACCCCGAAACCCCCCTCGAAAGGGTGTTTTACGGAATGTGCTGTAATTCCCTCTGCTCTGCGGGGAGTAGAGTGCGCCCATGGCTTTGGCAGTGTCCGTATCTTTTTTGAGTTTCTCAATCGCTGTGTCCACTTCTGGACCGAACAGTTCTTTTTCATTAAAAGGCATGTTGAGAACTGCTTGTTGAATCTCTGGTTTAAATCCAGACGTTCGGAGCCATGCATGCCTTCTGATAGTTACAGATGTATTAATTGTCCGTGCAGCTGTATCTGCAGCGTCCATGGAGGAGCGGATCTGGTTGTTGGAAATGGTCTGTCCCTCCTCAACCACTTGTTTTGCCCTATTTTGTAAGTCCTTGGGCAGATGTTCAATGAGATGTTGCATCTCGTCCCAGTGGGCTCTGTCATAGCGCGCAAGTAGTGCCTGGGAGTTCGCGATGCGCCACTGGTTTGCAGCTTGTGCTGCGACTCTCTTACCAGCTGCATCGAACTTGCGGCTTTCTTTATCTGGGGGTGGTGCATCTCCAGATGTGTGGGAGTTGGCCCTTTTCCTAGCTGCTCCTACAACGACAGAGTCTGGTGGCAGCTGTGTAGTGATGAAAACCGGGTCTGTAGGAGGCGCCTTATACTTTTTTTCCACCCTTGGTGTGATTGCCCTACTTTTGACCGGCTCCTTAAAGATTTCTTTTGCGTGCCGGAGCATACCAGGGAGCATAGGCAGGCTTTGGTATGAGCTATGGGTGGAGGAGAGTGTGTTGAATAAAAAATCATCCTCGACCTGTTCTGAGTGGAGGCTTACGTTGTGAAATTGTGCTGCTCTAGCCACCACTTGAGAATACGCGGTGCTGTCCTCTGGTGGAGATGGCTTCGTAGGGTATGCCTCCGGACTGTTATCTGACACTGGGGCGTCGTATAGGTCCCATGCGTCTTGATCTTGGTCACCCTGGCTTATGGTGGTGTGAGCTGGGGAGTGTGATGGAGTTTGTGCTGGTGAGACGTTAATCACGGGCGGAGGAGAGGGTGGTGGGGTAACTCTTTTCACCACTTTTGGTTGTGGTGTCTGTTCAGTTTGGAACTCCAACCTTCTCTTTCTTCTAATGGGGGGAAGGGTGCTTATTTTTCCTGTCCCCTGCTGTATGAAAATACGCTTTTGCGTATGGTCTACATCAGTTGATTGTAGCTCTTCCTCAAACCTATGCTTTTGCATTTGGGAGGTTAGCGAGTGCTCTTCTGTATAAGAGCCTGAAGCTGGGTCGCTTGCAGTTTGTTTCGGCACCGAAACCCTGTCTGCGTGTTTTTTCGGCTCCAAGGTGACTTTTTTCTTTTTCGGGGCCGAAACCTCTCGGCGTCGATCTTCTTCGGTGCCGCTGTCTCGGCGTCGAGCCGTGTCCACACCGGCATCTCGGTGTCGAGGCTTGTCTCCAGCACTTTCTCGGTCCCGAGAAGGCTGCGTGCCGGTGTCTCGACCGGAGTCGGACGATCTCGGCAGTGTTTGGGCCTTTTTCGGTGCCGACGGTCGGTCACCGAATTTATGGGTGGAGCCATGGCCTGATGGCAGTGGCGTCCCCTGGGCCTTGTAAATCTTCCTCTGTGTGGTTTTCGACGTCTTACTCACGGTTTGTGTATCGTCGAATCCTTCGGAGTCCGATTCTTGGATCGAGAAGGTACCTTCCTCTTCTTGTTCCTCGAACTCTCGGTGGGCTGTCGGCGCGGACGCCATCTGAAGTCTTCTGGCTCGACGGTCTCGGAGTGTTTTTCGGGACCGGAACGCACGACAGGCCTCGCAGGTGTCTTCACTGTGCTCAGGTGACAGGCACAGGTTACAGACCAAGTGTTGGTCTGTATAGGGGTATTTATTGTGGCATTTGGGGCAGAAACGGAACGGGGTCCGTTCCATCGGCGTTCTTCAGCACGCGGTCGGGCCGACCAGGCCCCGACGGGGGATCGAAAAACTACCCCGAAGGGCACCGGAGCTCTTCGATCTTCGATGCGGTGTTTAATCTAATTACGCCGATCCCGAACGCAACAATACCGACGAAAATCTTCCGAAATTAGCTATCTTTCCGTTCCGAAACTCGGAGCGACAGGAACACGTCCGAACCCGATGGCGGAAAAAAAACAATCGAAGATGGAGTCGACGCCCATGCGCAATGGAGACAAAAGGAGGAGTCACTCGGTCCCGTGACTCGAAAGACTTCTTCGAAGAAAAACAACTTGTAACACTCCGGCCCAACACCAGATGGCGAGCTATTGCAAAACATGCGTATCTACAGCGACAGATGCCATCGAACATTATTTTATTCTGTGTAAGGACCGGAGGATCCGATTATGCTTGTTTAAAGCTGTGCCACAATCACAGATGACAAATTCACGATCAGTCTGTAGTAGAAAGTTTTAAATGTGGATTTCGAGGACCAATCAGCTGCGCTCAAGTATCTTCAAGAAGAGAACCCAAGGCATACAACTTAGACATCATAGCAGCCCTAGCTGTGTTGGCCCCAAAACTGGAGTTATCTATACCTGCTTCTGCTAGAAGCCACCACATCCATCTAGCTGTGCCACAACAACTGACACCAAATCTACAAACGGTTTGTAAGAGAAAGTTTTAAATGTGAATTCCAAGAACCACTCAGCCACCCTTATATTATCATCAAGACAAGCACCCAAGGCATACAACTTGGATGCCATAGCACCCCCAGCTGAGTGGGCCCCAAAAGTGGAGGTATTTATACCTGCTTGTGCTAGAAGCCACTGCATCCATCTAGCTAAAGTAGCTGCTACTACTGGTATATGTAAAGCGATAAACAATTGTCCTCTCAGATCTAGTCTCAACTCACTAGTACAAGCCTTGTATTCCCTCAAGCACTGTACCCAAGTTAATCAGAAAAGCTGGGTAAGAAACCAATCTGGAGTTGGATTTTATCTGTCTAGTGATAGAAAACCTTACCAGCCAGGTTGAGGGCATGAACATCCAGCCCTCTATTGTACAAGAGCAAACACAATAACATTGTGACCTTAGCAGAGAGCTGCTTGCAAGATAGATATCTGTTTGCTGGCCACTGTTCCAAGAACCTGAGCACTATGTTCACATACCATAATGTAAAATACCTGGGTAGTGGCACATATGACATCCTAATGAACCTCATGAGTTTGCTTATCAAAGGATGTTTGCCAATGGGTTTCCCTTCCACTAGAAATTCACCTGCCAAAATTACTGATCTGAAATTATTAACAGATCTTTAAACCAACCTGTAGGTCACTGGATCAGTCTAAAAATTAATCACCAGTCAGCAATCCACCCACACGGGATCAACACTCCGCTTGTTACACCAACTACACCATCTCCTCTATGTCGAAGCACAACGCTTATGGGTGTTTGCAGACCAGGCCTGTCTGACATAGCAAGCACCTTGCTGCGAAATTCCTGGCAAATTCGTTCTCTCCCTGAAACCTTTCGTGCCATCAACACGAGTTGCCCGGGCAATATTAATGGACGAGGTCAGTCCATTGGGTTTAGCAATAGATTCTAATGAAATGGAATCTTCACTGGCAAAGCAGTTGTCAAGGCTAGCTCTACAGGGAACCACAGCTGTGCTTTCCACAACGAAGTCGCTAGAATGATTTGTTTTCTGATCATAGCTAAGAGTCTGGGGATCATTAAGAAAAGAGGGAATGCATATCCCTGGAACTGAGACCAGTTCAGTAGAAATGCATCTGTCGCCCGCACCCTTGGACCCGAGCACGAACTGAAAAAGACTGGTAAGTGACAACTGAGGCGGGATACAAAGGGATCCTCTTTACACAAATCTTCAAGTCGTTGAGAGCACCATAGAATTTCGGGTGAAATCTCCAGTTGCTGTAGTCCCTGAGGTAATGTGAGTGCCAATCCGCTACCACATTCTCCTGACTTGGAAGATATTCAGCTGTGACGGAGATCCAATGCTCGAGGCAGCAGTGCCAGTAGTCCTTGGCAATCTCTGCCAACAAACTGGATTTTGTCCAAGCCAGGTTGTTGACATACCACACCGCTGAGATGTTGTCTATCCTCAGCAGGATGCAACAGTTTGTCCTCTAGGATAGGCTCCCGATGGCTAAGGAACCCGCCAGAAGCTCCAAACAACGGATGTGGTGACCTTATTCCAACTCCAACCAACAACGTTCTGTGGAGACGAGACTGCGTCTTGCTCGGAGTCCCATCTGTTGGCATCCGACTCTAGAATGATTTCTGGAGTGTTGCTGAAAATCAATTTGCCATTACAGGACTCCAAGTGGTCTAACCACCATGTCATCTCCGTCGTGGCTTTTCTGAAAGGTTGGCTTGTTCAGAATACATCAGACCCATCCCCTCAGGAGTTGAATCTTTAGTTTCTAAACAGGGTCCTGTAATGGAGAGGCCCGGGAAAGAGGGCCGGAATCGAGGAAGCCAGAAGACCCATAATCCTGGCCACAGATCTCAAAGATACTGTCTAGCTGCACATCATAGCAGACCTCAATTCCTTCTTGACTATCCACATTTTCTGTGTGGGAAGAATCAATTGTGTCAGAATCTAGTCTATCTGGAAGCCTAAGAACTCCGGACGTTGAGAGGTTTATGATGAAATCCAGGTCCTGCAAGAGCCAAATGGTCCATGACAGATGAAGTAAAACTGTCTAATGCTTCTGTGCAATCAGAATGAAGTCTAAGTAAACTGTCAGATGTGCACTCCTTGCCCTTAGAGTTTCTACCACTTGTCTCGTCAGATTGGTGAAGCACCAGGAGACTGACTAGAGACCAAAGAGCAGTGCTTTAAATTCGACACAGCACCCTGGGCAGAGGAATTGCAGGAAATCTTCTGTGCGGAGCAAAAATGGAGACTGTCAAGTATGCGTCTTGCAGGTCCAAATAGACCATCCAGTCGCCCTCTTAAAGAATATCTTGTTAATAGCTGAATTCCTTTCATCTTGAAATACCTGTAAATAATCCAGGCACTGAATTCCTTTAAGTTCAAGCCAAACCTGAGCCTTCGCCTTTCTTCTCTAACAAGAAGATAAGACTGATGAAACTGTTGGGATGTGGGTCGACAACGAAAATGGCTTGTTTCTGTAGGAGTATTAGAATCTCTGAGGTTATGAATGTCTGCTCGCTTAGGAAAAAAACCTAGCTCTTTCAGGAGAGAAGTTTGTCCTGGGATTTCGTAAAACTCAACTCTACCCCTGGTCTTACTTCAAAACCTATGGGTGTTGAGTAATCTGTTGCCAGTTGTTGAGAAACAGACAAATTCTGCTCTCTAAAATCACCTCTGAAAGGGGAATAACTATCACCTGTAATCCCCGAGTCTATGATTGCTTTCTGCGTTCCAATGCGACCAATTCTACAGAAGTGGCTTCGGCCTCTTCAGGCTTGTCAGGAGAAGAACGTTGTTCCTGAAGAGTCGCCATACCAAACCCCTCGGCTTCGGGGTAGTATTCTCGTTGGGAGCCTTGGAAAGAGCCTGACGAACGCCCCCTTAATCTTCCAGCCCTGCCAAAAAAAAAGTCTGTATGAAGACTTTTTTTGAGGGATAATTGTGCCTTATCCAAAGTGCTCTAAGTGCATACAAACTTAGTGAGGTCTTTCACGAATGGTCCCCTGAAACAAAGGCCTTCTTTACCTGGACCAGCTTCTGAAGAGGCCTAATCATTCAGCTTGTCTATGCAGATGAGGCTAGACCGTCCGAGCATGGCCGAAATGGCGCAGTTGATGTTCTACAAATGACAGATGCCTCTTTGGGCCCATCCAACTAAGACATCTGGATCTATGGGATAATTTGTGCCTTTCGCACGATACACGATTTAGAGGATTTTTGTCAAAGGACCTGACATGCCTAGTAACTTGTCTTGGCAGTTACGCCACACCCTGTCCAGACCCTTTTTAGGATCCTTGGAATACTTCTTCATGAAGGTGACCATCGCAGGTTCTACCTCTGAGGTTTCCGCAATTTTGCCTGGGAGATCTGGTCTAGGACATTCATCATGTAGTCAAGCCCTGAACTCCTTTTTCAAAACTCTGTCAAATGTGGGTTTGCACATAATCAGCCACTTCCTGTGGGGGAACCCAGTTGGATGCCCTAGGGTGAACAATGTCATTAGGTTCAAAATCCAGCACCTTCTGGGCTTTTGAGGCCATAAAAGTGGTCCTGTAATAGGGTAGAGCACCTCCTTTTGCTAGGCACAGGCTCTTCTTCTAGGGCACCATTGTTGGATTGGGATGAGAATAAATCAGTCAGCAAGCAGATCAGTATTAGCTGGACTATTGAGTTTAGGGGAATCACCTGGCAGAGAGGCGCTATAGTCATGCTTGCTTGCTAGATTGTCCTTTAACATCTCAATTGCTTCTGAGTGAGGCCATTTAGGGGTTTTGGTTTGTAGCTTTACCCGTTTTGAGAGGAGAGACAGCATTGTTTCCAGCTGTGGGGATCTGTTTGGGGGTGAGGGGTGGAGGGGTATGGGGGAGTTGCCCAGCCCTGCTGCCGAGCATAATCACATAAATGCTGAATGAAAGGTCCCAGAGCCCATACCAGGGACTAATTGACAGAGTGCTGGATGCTACAATCTAGAGCATCTACCAGGTTCTGTTCCAGGGTGTCCTCTGTCTCTTCGTGGTAAGCCTCTATGGCAGCCTCACAGGGATCACTGTTCCATTTTAGAATTAACAATGGGATGAGCACTGTAGGGAGGTGGGAATGTATGACCCCAGTCAGGCAAGGAGTATGTAGGCAAAAATACTGAGTGTAAGGGAGCATACTTAAGGCAGAGCCTGATGCGGATTTTACAACCCTGATCAGTCTGCATTGATCAAGGCGTCACTGGGGAGCTATCCTGGCCATGTCAACCATAGTGGGGATCGCCCCTACTCCAGCTGCTTCATTCAGAATATTCAGAATCATTCAAGGATCATGGGTTCTGGAGCGCATGAGGTCCCTTTCAATGGAATTGAGATATTTCTCTCATAGAGAGTCCATTGCACAGGACTGGCGCAGTCTGCACCCACTCCACAATATCACAAGCGACTGCTGGGAACCAGGCGGGTGAGTGAGCCGTCTAAAACTGGAATATGAAAGTGAATAAAAATCGAACAAGCGACAGAGCCCCACGAGATCCTAAGTCAACATGGCTGCCTGAACACTCAAATTTACAATATCAATAATAAAGTAGAAGCACTTAACTGGCTGCACAGCAGCAAAGAAAGCAAAATGGTGGTGACAGTACTTAAAAGGCTAGCTTCATGGTGACTGGAACACGTAACGTATGAAGCAACTGTACTGATCATGGGAATGAAAATGTCACTTACCCAGTGTACATCTGTTCGTGGCATCAGTCGCAGTAGATTCGCATGTTCTGCAATAGCTCGCCATCTGGTGTTGGGCCGGAGTGTTACAAGTTGTTTTTCTTCGAAGAAGTCTTTCGAGTCACGGGACCGAGTGACTCCTCCTTTTGTCTCCATTGCGCATGGGCGTCGACTCCATCTTCGATTGTTTTTCCCCGCAGAGGGTGAGGTAGGAGTTGAATTGTAGTAATAGTGCCCATGCAATGGAGTGACTAAGTATGCACCTATTTAAGGTTGAGATGATACATATATAGATAATTGAAGGTAACTTCCAAACTGCTACAGGCTCCCGGGGAGGCGGGTGGGCACATGCGAATCTACTGCGACTGATGCCACGAACAGATGTACACTGGGTAAGTGACATTTTCAGTTCGATGGCATCTGTCGCTGTAGATACGCATGTTCTGCAATAGACTAGTAAGCAGTTATTTCCCCAAAAGCGGTGGATCAGCCTGTAGGAGTGGAAGTAGTCTGAAATAATGTCCTTAATACAGCTTGACCTACTGTGGCTTGTTGTGCGGATAACACGTCTACACAGTAGTGCTTGGTGAATGTGTGAGGCGTAGACCATGTGGCTGCCTTACATATTTCTTGCATTGGGATGTTTCCTAGAAAGGCCATGGTAGCACCTTTCTTTCTGGTTGAGTGTGCCCTTGGTGTAATGGGCAGCTGTCGTTTAGCTTTAAGGTAGCAGATTTGGATGCATTTAACTATCCATCTGGCTATACCTTGTTTTGAAATTGGGTTTCCTGCATGAGGTTTTTGAAATGCAATAAAGAGTTGTTTAGTCTTTCTGATGTTCTTTGTTCTGTCAATGTAATACATTAATGCTCTTTTGACATCTAATGTATGTAGTGCCCTTTCAGCTACGGTATCTGGCTGTGGAAAGAACACTGGAAGTTCCACTGTTTGATTTAGATGGAACGGTGAAATAACCTTTGGCAAAAATTTAGGATTGGTCCTTAGGACGACTTTATTTTTGTGTAGTTGTATAAAAGGTTCCTGTATAGTAAACGCCTGAATCTCGCTTACTCTTCTCAGGGAAGTAATGGCGATGAGAAATGCCACCTTCCAGGTTAGGAACTGTATGTCGCAGGAGTGCATGGGTTCAAAAGGTGGACCCATAAGTCTAGCTAGGACAACATTTAGGTTCCATGAAGGAACAGGTAGTGTTCTTGGTGGTATAATTCTCCTAAGGCCCTCCATGAATGCTTTAATGACTGGTATTCTATATAGGGAAGTTGAATAGGTAGTCTGCAGGTATGCAGATATTGCTGCAAGGTGAATCTTAATGGAAGAGAAAGCTAGGTTAGATTTTTGTAAGTGAAGCAAGTAACCCACTACATGTTCTGGAGTTGTGTGTAATGGTTGTATTTGATTAATATGGCAGTAGCAAACAAACCTCTTCCATTTACTTGCATAGCAGTGCCTGGTGGATGGCCTTCTTGCTTGTTTTATGACTTCCATACATTCTTGGGTAAGTTGTAAGTGCCCGAATTCTAGGATTTCAGGAGCCAGATTGCTAGATTCAGCGATGCTGGATCTGGGTGTCTGATCTTTTGGTTGTGCTGTGTCAACAGATCTGGCCTGTTGGGCAATTTGGTGCAGGGTACCACTGAGAGGTCTAGCAGCGTTGTGTACCAGGGTTGCCTTGCCCAAGTTGGTGCTATCAATATGAGTTTGAGTTTGCTTTGACTGAGTTTGTTTACCAGGTAAGGAAGGAGAGGGAGAGGAGGAAAAGCGTAAGCAAATATCCCTGACCAGTTCATCCATAGGGCATTGCCTTGGGATTGTTTGTGTGGGTACCTGGATGCGAAGTTTTGGCATTTTGCGTTCTCCCTTGTCGCAAACAAGTCTATCTGAGGTGTTCCCCAGAGTTTGAAATAAGTGTTCAGAATTTGGGGGTGAATTTCCCATTCGTGGACCTGTTGGTGATCTCGAGAGAGATTGTCTGCGAGTTGATTTTGTATCCCTGGTATAAACTGTGCAATTAGGCGAATTTGGTTGTGAATTGCCCAATGCCCAATTTTTTGTGCTAGCAGGCTTAACTGCGTGGAGTGCGTCCCTCCCTGTTTGTTTAGATAATACATTGTTGTCATGTTGTCTGTTTTGACGAGAATGTATTTGTGAACTATTATTGGTTGGAAAGCTTTTAGTGCTTGAAAAACTGCTAGAAGTTCTAGGTGATTGATATGCAGTTTTGTTTGATGTACGTTCCATTGTCCTTGTATGCTGTGTTGATCGAGGTGTGCTCCCCACCCTGTCATGGAAGCATCTGTTGTTATTACGTATTGTGGCACTGGGTCTTGGAAAGGCCGCCCCTTGTTTAAATTTATGTTGTTCCACCACAGAAGCGAGAGGTAAGTTTGGCGGTCTATTAACACCAGATCTAGAAGGTGACCCTGTGCTTGAGACCACTGCGATGCTAGGCATTGTTGTAAGGGCCTCATGTGCAGTCTTGCGTTTGGGACAATGGCTATGCATGATGACATCATGCCTAGGAGTTGTAATACCATCTTTGCCTGTATCTTTTGTGTTGGATACATGCGTTGTATGATGGTGTTGAAATTTTGAATTCTTTGTGCACTTGGAGTGGCTACTCCCTTTGATGTGTCTATTATGGCTCCCAGGTATTGTTGTACCTTGCGTGGCAGAATTTTGGATTTTGTGAAATTGACGGTGAACCCGAGTTTGAAGAGGGTTTGTATGATCTGATTTGTGTGATTTGAGCACTGTATGAACGAATTGGCCTTGATTAGCCAGTCGTCCAAATATGGGAACACATGTATTTGCTGCCTTCTTATGTGTGCAGCGACTACCGCTAGACATTTGGTAAAGACTCTTGGTGCGGTTGTTAATCCGAAAGGCAGTACCTTGAATTGGTAATGTTTTCCTTTGAATACAAACCTTAGGTATTTCCTGTGCGATGGGTGTATTGGTATATGGAAATAAGCATCCTTGAGGTCTAAAGTTGCCATGTAGTCGTGTAGTTTTAGCAATGGCAATACTTCTTGTAGTGTGACCATGTGGAAGTGGTCTGATTTGATGAAAGTGTTCACTACTCTGAGGTCTAGGATTGGTCTCAGTGTTTTGTCCTTCTTTGGTATCAGAAAGTACAGTGAGTAAACTCCTGTGTTTATTTGTGTGTTTGGCACTAATTCGATTGCATTCTTTTGCAATAGTGCCTACACTTCTATCTCCAGGAGATTGGAATGGTGTGTTGTTAAATTTTGTGCTTTTGGTGGTATGTTTGGAGGGAATTGTAGAAATTCTATGCAATAACCATGTTGGATAATTGCTAGAACCCAAGTGTCTGTAGTGATTTCCTCCCATGCTTTGTAATAATGACCTATTCTTCCCCCCACTGGTGTTGTGTGGAGGGGGTGAGTGACACGTGAGTCATTGTTTAGTAGTAGGGGTTTTGGGGCTTTGAAATCTCCCTCTATTTCTAGGGAATTGCCCTCCTCTATATTGTCCCCGAAAACCTCCTCTATACTGTCCCTGGTAAGTGGACGGTGTTGCTTGTGAGGTGCTGGCTTGTGTGCTTTGACCCCGAAACCCCCCTCGAAAGGGCGTTTTACGGAATGTGCTGTAATTCCCTCTGCTCTGCGGGGAGTAGAGTGCGCCCATGGCTTTGGCAGTGTCCGTATCTTTTTTGAGTTTCTCAATCGCTGTGTCCACTTCTGGACCGAACAGTTCTTTTTCATTAAAAGGCATATTGAGAACTGCTTGTTGAATCTCTGGTTTAAATCCAGACGTTCGGAGCCATGCATGCCGTCTGATAGTTACAGATGTATTAATTGTCCGTGCAGCTGTATCTGCAGCGTCCATGGAGGAACGTATCTGGTTGTTGGAGATGGTCTGTCCCTCCTCAACCACTTGTTTCGCCCTATTTTGGAAGTCCTTGGGCAGATGTTCAATGAGATGTTGCATCTCGTCCCAGTGGGCTCTGTCATAGCGCGCAAGTAGTGCCTGGGAGTTCGCGATGCGCCACTGGTTTGCAGCTTGTGCTGCGACTCTTTTACCAGCTGCATCGAACTTGCGGCTTTCTTTATCTGGGGGTGGTGCATCTCCAGATGTGTGAGAGTTGGCCCTTTTCCTAGCTGCTCCTACAACAACAGAGTCTGGTGGCAGCTGTGTAGTGATGAAAACCGGGTCCGTAGGAGGCGGCTTATACTTCTTTTCCACCCTTGGTGTGATTGCCCTACTTTTGACCGGCTCCTTAAATATGTCTTTTGCGTGCCGGAGCATACCAGGGAGCATAGGCAGGCTTTGGTAGGAGCTGTGGGTGGAGGAGAGTGTGTTGAACAAGAAATCATCCTCGACCTGTTCTGAGTGGAGGCTTACGTTATGAAATTGTGCTGCTCTAGCCACCACCTGAGAGTACGCGGTGCTGTCTTCTGGTGGAGATGGCTTTGTAGGGTAGGCCTCCGGGCTGTTATCTGACACTGGGGCGTCGTATAGGTCCCATGCGTCCTGATCTTGGTCACCCTGGCTCATGGTGGTGTGAGCTGGGGAGTGAGATGGAGTTTGTGCTGGTGAAACGTTAATCACGGGCGGAGGAGAGGGTGGTGGTGTAAGTCTTTTAACCACTTTTGGTTGTGGTGCTTGTTCCGTCTGGAACTCCAACCTTCTCTTTCTCCTAATGGGGGGAAGGGTGCTTATTTTTCCTGTCCCCTGCTGAATGAAGATACGCTTTTGCGTATGGTCCACATCAGTTGCTTGTAGCTCTTCCTCAAACCTATGCTTTTGCATTTGGGAGGTTAGCGAGTGCTCTTCTGTATAAGAGCCTGAAGCTGGGTCGCTTGCAGTTTGTTTCGGCGTAGAAACTTTGTCTGCGTGTTTTTTCGGCTCCGAGGTGACTTTTTTCCTTTTCGGGGCCGAAACCTCTCGGCGTCGATCTGTTTCGGTGCCGCTGTCTCGGCGTCGAGCCGTGTCCACACCGGCATCTCGGTGTCGAGGCTTGTCTCCAGCACTTTCTCGGTCCCGAGAAGGCTGCGTGCCGGTGTCTCGACCGGAGTCGGACGATCTCGGCACTGTTTGGGCCTTTTTCGGTGCCGACGGTCGGTCACCGAATTTATGGGTGGAGCCATGGCCTGGTGGCAGTGGCGTCCCCTGGGCCTTGTAAATGTTTCTTTGTGTGGTTTTCGACGTCTTACTCACGGTTTGTGTGTCGTCGAATCCTTCGGAGTCTGAGTCTTGGATCGAGAAGGTACCTTCTTCTTCCTGTTCCTCGAACTCCCGTTGGGCTGTCGGTGCGGACGCCATTTGAAGTCTTCTGGCTCGACGGTCTCGGAGTGTTTTTCGGGACCGGAACGCACGACAGGCCTCGCAGGTGTCTTCGCTGTGCTCAGGTGACAGGCACAGGTTGCAGACCAAGTGTTGGTCTGTGTAGGGGTATTTATTGTGGCATTTGGGGCAGAAACGGAACGGGGTCCGTTCCATCGGCGTTCCTCAGCACGCGGTCGGGCCGACCAGGCCCCGACGGAGGATCGAAAAAACTACCCAGAAGGGCACCGGAGCTCTTCGATCTTCGATGCGGTGTTGAATCTAAGTACGCCGATCCCGAACGCAACAATACCGACGAAAATCTTCCGAAATTAACTATTTTTACCGTTCCGAAACTCGGAGCGACAGGAACACGTCCGATGGCGGAAAAAAAACAATCGAAGATGGAGTCGACGCCCATGCGCAATGGAGACAAAAGGAGGAGTCACTCGGTCCCGTGACTCGAAAGACTTCTTCGAAGAAAAACAACTTGTAACACTCCGGCCCAACACCAGATGGCGAGCTATTGCAGAACATGCGTATCTACAGCGACAGATGCCATCGAACATGTAGTTTTAAGTTTCCTTGGTTGTAACAAAAAATACAGTGAAGAGAGAGAAGCATAATCGGAGTCTCTGGTCCCGATAGATTCTGGAAACCTCCTTCGAATATGGTAGTGCCAAGAAGCGGTAGTGATGAGGAAAGTGGGCCTGTTCTGAGCATGTAGTTATGAGCAGAGGGGGTGGCCATATGTCTATGGGTCGGGAGCATGGCAGCATTAGTTCCCAATATGTGTCTAACTGTTCTTGGCTATATAGGACGTTACGCAGCCAGGCGGTAGCTGTAGCAGCAGCGGCAGGGCGCCCTCCCCAGTGCATGGACACTCTCCTTTTTGCTAACAGGACTAGCTTGGCTGTAAGGCATCTACTTTCAACAGGTACCTTCCCAACGTGGCCTAATAGTGCCAGCAATGGCATCTGGGATGGGCGGTATCCAGTTATTTCTTGTGTGATTCTAAAAACCTCCTCCTAAAATGACATTATTTGTGGACAAAGCCATGCCAGGTGCAGAAGAGGGCTTGCGGATCTCCGCATCTAATGCACTTTGCATCTACGGCTAAACCTATTTTAAATAATTGTAAGGGGTATAAGTAAAGGTGATGCAAATAGTTAAAGTGTATGAGGCGGAGTCTGTAGTTTAGGGAGAGGTGCTCCAGTTGACTACAGCAATAGCCCCATTGTTCATTAGACAGTATAATGGAGAGGTCTTCATCCCACCCGGCTCGGGCTCTAGATGCAAAGAGCAGGGCAAAAGCCTGAATGGGGGTATAGAGGCGGGTGACCAGGCGCCTCGGTTATGGGGACGCGAGAACTATTTCTAGGGATGACAGCATGGGCTGTGCGGCTGGGAAAGTTGGTACATCAGTGTGTCCCACCGGGTATGACAAACGCCCTCTGCCTCAGGTAACTGCGCAATGAAATGACCAACAGGGTATAAATCTGTGAACTGAAAGATATTGTGTTTAAGTGCACGTGCTTTGGTGCCGGGGTCCTGAAGGAGGGAACTGTTGGGTTCTAAAACAGTGTGATAGATGGCGCGTACAGTAAGGACAGTCCGGCTTGTTTACACAACCCCTTCCTTGACCAGCGAACACAAGCAACAGTGTCAATCTCAGCTCTGGATGTCTTATAAGGACTGAACAATGTCGTCCTGAGAGGGCACAGCACTGCTCTATCCGCCTCAATAGCTATATGTGGTTGAAATGGGGTATGATCCACCCAAATGTGCTTCTGCGCAATATGCATAAAGAGCCATGTCCCCAGGATACCTGAGGTTATTTGCCTGGCCAAGCTAGGGTATTCAGGTTGGATTTTAAACGTTCGAAGAAGGCGGCAGTCAGGGGGATAGGGATGTTGAGATAAAAATAAAGGAATTTGGGGAGGACCACCATCTTCGTTACTGAAATACGGCCTGTGAGAGAGTGCAGATAGCAGGTCTATAATGGTATCCTGTCGTCTAACCAGGTCATAGCCCTTCCATAATTTGCTTGCCCCAGAGTGGTAACATCACAGCTAAGCCAAATGCCAAGATAACGGACTGGCTCTACAGCTCATTGAAGGTGAAACTCGGAGGAGAAAGGTAGAGTCTCATCTGTAAGTGGAAACAGCACCGATTTTCCCCAGTTTATCTGAATACCTGAGTAGCATCTGAATCGGATCACCTACTGCATCATAGGATTCAGGTTTTCTTGTGAGTCGCGGGTATAAAGCATGATTTTATCAGCATACATTGAGACCACCAGGGCTCTGGAGGTGAGTCCGATGCCCCTGTGGGCGTGGTGCTGCCTAGAACGTGCCACCAGTGGTTCCATCGCAATGGTGAATAAGAGGGGCGACAGTGGGCAGCTCATCCCCCGAGTAATCGGGAAGGGATCTGAAACAGACCCATTCGTACACACTCTTGCCAATGGGACGGTGTACAGTAGATGGATCTGTTTTATGAATAGTGGACTGAGGCCTATTCTGGCTAGAAGGGGGAAGAGGTAGGAACATTCTAGTGTATCAAACACCTTGGTGGCATCTACTAGGGCTGCTGTTGCCTGAATATATGGAGCAAAAGTTTCTTCTAAATTACTTAACATCTGCGTGCCTTAAAAATATAAATCTGGTTCTACTCACACAACTTATGCCCAAAAATAGATTGAAACTTTTAAATGAGTAAAAGAAGAAAGCAAAGAAAAATGTTTTTACCGAAATGGAGAGAAGATTACTGTAAAAGAAGACCCACTAACTCACACAGTGCCACGTGTGTCACACAATATTGGCTCCTTTCACACGTCATCTTGTGAGAAACAGAGATCACACAGCAGCAAAGAAAACAGCTGGAAACCACTACTAACAGTAGATTTCTAGCTTGCGTTTGAAGGCTCTAATCAGCTGCTGTCCATTAAGAGATGTGAAAACACTCTAGGACTTCGCCACTGGCTTTTTGCAAGCTTTTTATTTTTGGAAGTGGGGACAGGGGCAGAAGTGCCTCAAATAGTTCTTGGCAGGAGGCCTTTCCCCTCCAAGGCCCTTCTCCCTCTCATCACACAGCGAAATATCTTTTCATTTGGCAGGTCTGTATAAGAGTCATCTAAAATGCTCAGAGATTCAGTCCTTATGTGTGAGTAGACACACCACCATCCCCCTTAAACGGTGGGGAGCACACATAAGAAAGGACCAGAACAACCTGGAACACTACTTCCAATATCACACTTCCAGGAAGCGAACTGCCTTGCACATCCTCATGTAAGCATTAAGTCAGGACTGGAAGCTCGACTTATGCTTCTCGAACTTTACTGCTCTAAAACACTGCAGACAAACATATAACAATACAGTTTAAAAATAATAAAAAACACCATTTCCCATTAACACATATCTCAATAACAGTGCCACTATCCACCAATCATAGTCCACCAAGGACTACAAGACAAGAGAACCCCACAGTCGGTCATCTTTTGTGCTGCTTCTGCAGCCAAGCTCACTACTTCCGTACATTTACATAACATGCTTGTTTTATTAAAATATAAAGTGAAATTGGTATAGATTGTTTTTATTTTTTATTTTTTTAGAATGAACAAGGGCTGCGCAGTGCGTGCGGGACCGACAGACGCCTTGTCGGCCCATCCCGAACCACGCACATTGACTATTCAGGTTTTATTTTCCTCAGGTTCCCCACTGTCTTGTTAATTTATATAACTACCCCAATTAGATGTGGATCCTGCAGTCTCCTATTACCGGCGTAGAGCGGGAGCTTGAGGAGCAGGGGATCTTTCTGGGGGCCTGTACTGCTGAGGAGGGGTCCCCTTTCTATCACGGGTGTTTGTGCATGCATGCGTAAGTCACCATGATTTTCAAACAGAGTGGCGGCCCTAGGCACCGCGGCCGAGCGGAGTATATCAGAACCAGTATCCCGCCTTCATAGCTGCTCGATTTGAAAAACAAAAGAAAGACTTTGGCCGTTTTCCAAGTGTTCCCCTTCACGCGTTATTGTCAGATCTAGGGCTGTAATAATGTAATGAATAAAGCACTGCCCTAGGGGTTACAGGCCTCTCCCTCCACACTGCGCTCTACCGGCCCTTCTCACTGCCTGCTTGGGGACTCCCTCCCTTCCCCTCTTGGGAGTGTTTAACAGTCAAGGGATTAACAGTACCTACAGCGGAGGAATATGAAGAGACTGCTGATGGGTACCAGTTTGAGGAGCAATTGGCTGAGGTGCTTGACAACTCCGTGCAGGAGTCAGTAAACAGTGCCCTTGTCATGGCACCTTGCCCACTTACGTGACCGCTGACACTGTACAGCTGGAGACAATTTGGCTTGAAAGTCTCTACCCCATTTTTCAAAATTAAACTGTCAGGCAAACCTGACGTGACTGTGCCCTCAAAAGATGCGCCAAAGTGGCTCTCTTACCGAGGATCTTCCATAATATTTTATTGGACCACGGGTATGGTGTGCCTGACGTACTATCGGGGCAAGGCTCCTCATCACTTCCCCAACAAGATGATTCATAATCACAGTCCCCCCGATCCGACCTTTCTCAAGACAAATAGACACCATCTGTAACAAAGCGCAAGCAAAAAACCCATCATGCACAATATCAACCATCAAAGTGAGGTGAGCTTATTTTGATCCAGAAGAAATTGGACATCCACACTCCTTGGACTAGTCTCCTTCCCCGGAGGTAGCGGAGTACGTTCAGACACACCTACATAAGGGATTTGAGAAAGATGTTCAGGCCCACTCCTGAGCAGAATGCCCTCATCCCTCAAAGATGTGTAAAGTAGCAGTAATGCCAGAAATTTATCCCAATATTGCTCTTTTAATGTGCAGGTTTGTGAAGGATTCAAAGAAGGGGGTTCAATTTTGCCTAGTGCGGCCCTCAGGACAAACTCCTCGACTTATCAGGTCCCACCACAAAGATCTTGGAGGTGGCCTTTTGAAGTCCAGAAAACAAGGGCCAATGTAGACCAGATGTGTTTATAGGATGGACTCATCATGCAGTTTGCTTGCTGGGAAATGTTAATTGTCCAATCTTTTAGGGACAACTTGCTATCTTGCTGTAGAACGACTCGAAGCTTGTGGAACTGGCCCTGATGAAAGTGGATTCATCGGCCAATGATTTACTTTTTGAAGATAATTTTATCAAAGACCTTGGAAAGTTTGTCTCAACTTTCTCCAATCTTGATAAGGACCAGGTTTCACTCAAAAAGGTTTTCCCACCTGTCCTTTTTGCCAAGGCTAGACGATTCAGAGGTAGATCGCCAGCCTGCAACTATTCCCAGATCTCCTACAGGTGATGTGGGAGTTGGTCAGACACAAACAGAAGTTCCACATTCTTCCCCTCCAGAGCCTGTGGAGACAGAGGCTGCTACAACAGCGGTGGAAATCATGGTGGTGCTACAGGACACTCCCTCAATCCTCTCACAAGTGAGCATAATTTCTACATCCGAAGTAACATTGGGTGGGAGAGTAGGTCAATTCCTCAACAAATGGCAAAAGATTTCCCAGAATGTTTGAGTTCTGCAAACCGTACATGGTTACAGACTGGAGTTTTATCGCAGTCTTTTTCAACAATCCTGTCCGGCCCCTCTCCATTTAGAACACAATTCAAACTTCTGATGCGCAAGATTACATCCATCAAGTAAGAACTGAGGCGAGCTCCGTCATCACACATGTTCTCTCTGAGATCCCTAGGCAGGGTTGTTGGCCTCTTCTATTCAAGCAATTTTCCCAGGGTGCCCTCATTATCAGACCCTCCAATGCCTCAAAATTCTCGACCTTCGGAAGGGGTTTACATATTGTGAGCAGATCTCTCTGTCAGACCTGGTCGCTTGTACACACAGAAGCCTGGAACTGCAAGGCCATCTTTGGCAGCTTTCTGGATGTCATAATATAGTCCAATGCCAGAAGGTTGGGTTGGGGAGCGAGATGCAGTGCCATATCCACAGGGGACAGGAGGTCTTCCTCTGAGCTCCAGATTCATATCAAAAGCATGAAGCTGGTGGGCCAGCAAGTCTGCAATCAGCACCTTCTCCCCATACAAATTAAACTGTTGCATGCTGCGGTGGATGGACAACATACCCACAGTGAGATACAGAAACAAGCTGGAGGGGAGACTCAATCCAAACTCCTAGTGGAGATTGCCAAGGATTTCTGGCATTATTGCCTCTGCCATCAGATTTCAGTAATCGCAGAGTACCTTCCAGGACAGAAAAATGTTACAGCAGATTGGAACTCGCAATATCTAAGAGACAGCAACGACTGGCACCTGCATCCTCAAGTCATCCAATCCCTTAACCGGTCATGGGGCCCATGTGCAGCGAACCTATTTGCCTCATGCACAACATCTGATTTTATTCAGTTGGAGAACAGATCCTTTGGTGGTAAGATCAGATGCCTTTCTACAGAGCTGGAGGGGGAATCTATATTATGCCTTTCTCCCCTTTGCAATGATTACAAGAATCATATCTCAAGTGTCAATTAGCCGAGCTGATTCCAGCGACACCAGTATGAAAAGCTCAGCCCGGGTTCCCAGTACTCCAATAGATGTCTTGCGACAATCCAAGACAGACTCTGAGCTTCCAGAAACTTGTGACAGACCTATTGGGTTCTCCTCACCCATTGATGGTGTCTGGACAGCCCTCCCTGATGGACTGCAGGATTTCAAGACATGATGGCAAGGTTCCTGCAATTTTGGAACAGGTTGTTCTCTACCTCAAACAATCTTGGGCCCCCAGTACACAAACGGTATGCTCCTGCTTGGAGATGCTGGGTTGGCTGATGAAACAAATAGGATGTGAATCCCCTGGGCGAGAGCTTCATCTAATCATCAACTTTCTTTCACAACTGGCTGTGCAAGGTTTAACCTACATATCAGTGAACAACTTTAGGTCTGCAATACCAGTGGAGCACCATCATATCGAGGGCAGACCCTTAGAGAAACTTCCTTTAGTTTGCAAGCTGTTGCGCAGTATCCAACTAATAATTACATAGAGTATTTAACTTTTAAGGTCTAAGAGATCAGTTATCTGGTCTCAAAATATCTTATGATGGTGGGGGATCTGCACCCAGGTAAATTGGTGCGTCTCTGGCATCTCATGGATATATTAGTAGGATCCTCACCCACATGTACCACCAGTGGCATCCTTTATCATCAGATCCTCACACACACTGCAAGCAGTGTGAGTGGGTGGGCTCAACGCAGTTTTAAGCGGAGCTCTTTGCCTAAGAGATAACGAGTGCAAGTTAAAATCGTCCTTCAGCATTCTGAATCACGTTTACAAGCAGGGTCCTTTGGCAAGAACAAAAACAGTGAGATGTTTTGTGATTATAATGATCCCTAATATTAATAAGGTGAACAGTGCCATAGGGTAAGTACAAGTCCATAGTGAAAATACACACACACAGCATGCAGCTCCTACTGCCTCTTTCCAGGCATTGCTTCATGGCGTAAAACAGAGCTGGTGTCACTGCACAGCCATGTTCATTTGTGGTCAGTGAATGTTCCGGAATAGGTGGCAGAGGTCAAATACATCAGAAATGTACACTCACACCTGCCTCCAGACTCAGAAAACCATTGGGGAAACATCAATGCACTGCCTTGTTGCTCTGCAAGGTGGCTAAGACATAAGCTGATGCATTTATTAATTTACTTACAAGGCATTCACCACAAACCAAATGGTTTCTGAACATCAGGATTTATGACTAACAAAGAAGCTTAGTCCTTCTAGCGTAGAAGAAGCCAAGCTTTATTCAGTGTGGTGTCAATCAGGAAGCACCTGAAACATTATGACAACTTCTGTAATAAATAATTATGTACACAGCAAGCTAAGAATGTTACATTTCACCATGTTAAATGTCACTGAGAGATCAGAGTGAGTAAAGGTATAGTATAGACTATGTTATAGTCTTTAGCCGATAATATGGCATCTAGTAATGAGACCAGTACTGTATCCATTCCAAGGTGAGGTTGGAAAAACACAAATGACAGTCAATATGAAAGCGTTCAGTTTACTAAGCTTTAGAAAAAGGATTTGCAAAGGAAAACTGAGGAAAAAACATGTGATTATGACCTAAAGAACAGAGAAAAAAAGTACTACATACAGCTCCTGGCAAGCTAAGGAGGACCGTAAGATGGGTTTGAATAAAGATGGCTTTTCATCTGCACAAGGATTGCTGCATCTGATCCGGATAGAGAAGAACATTCATTTTATTCAGCCTAGGTAAAGAAATTGAAGCCCTAAAGCATAGACTAGGAGTTCTAATGCCAGGACCTAGAGGTTGAATAGGATCAGTGACACTAAAGAGTTCTTGGTGAACAACTAAAAGTGACCCGAAGTGAGAAGAAAGTGCACTTGTTGACTAATTAAGGAATCATTAAGGAATCAGCGGGTCCAGCACCAGTGGCCCCTCACTATCCTCAAGGCCTCTCTAAAAATCATGAGAGTTTGGCAACAGGGAATCTACCTGTTGGTTGTTTGACCAGACCTAGAGGTAGGATGTCTAACCTTTGGACCCCTTCCTTACTCCTTGAAGGTGCAGTGTTGCATCTCCAAGGTCATCAAATGCAGGTGATGGCTATCCCTTGCTACTAAATGGCTGGAGGTAGACTAAAAACTGACCACTCTTAAAATATCCAGGTTTAACATGCATCCATGCTCCTGTCAAGCTCCCTCATCAGAATGCAGTAGCTCCTGCCATTTATACTTAAGATGAACCAGAAACCCTTACCTGCCTTTCCCTGCACTCTGCAAAAACTTGTACCATCTGAATTCGTCCAGCACTCTCCATTCATCAGTATTTACTTACCACAGGAAAGGCAGCGGTAATACAGGAACCAAAATTCACCTACTGCTCAGCATCCAAAGAGATGGTATATTTCAAGGAAAAGAATGTGTATTTGTGTTTACGACAATCAACATTCCAAAATTGTCTAGACTGCTGGTAGTGTGGAGGGCCTAATCCTAAAAGAGGGACTGACATTAAAACCACTGGCACTGACCTAAGCAATAGAGGCGTGAGTCACAAAAATAGGTCATTTATTGCCGTCGATTTCCTTTCATTTTTCTGCTGCATACATGAGTTCCCTCTAGAGTCCTACTGTAGGAAGTTGGCTCTGTATATACTATCTAAAAATGAGAGATAGTGTGCACAGAGTCCAATGGTTCCCCTTAGAGGTAAAATAGTGGCAAAATTAGATAATTCTAATGCTCTAATATAGCCTTAGAACCCGCCGTAGCTGGCTCTATCGGCCATTAAAGGCCTGCTCCCACGTTTAACAAGGGAGAGGGCCTTTAATGGCCAGTAGAGCCTGCTAAGGCGGGTTCTAAGGCTATTAGAACATTCTGCCACTCGGGGGCAGAATGTTCTATTAAATAAAACAAATTCCTCACGAAGCCCGAGGGGATTAAAATCCCCTCGGGCTCCGTGAGGTTTTGTTCACAGCTGTTGCTGTGAACAAAGAGAACATTAGAATGTTGGCTCATTGTCTCCAATGGAGATCTGAACATTCCAATGTTCTAATTTGTGGTAGTGTTGTCGAGCAGTAGGCTTATCAGAGGGTAGTGTTAAGCATTTGTTGTACACACACAGGCAATAAATGAGGAACACACACTCAAAGACTTAACTCCAGGCCAATAGTTTTTATATAGAAAAATATATTTTCTTAATTTATTTTTAGAACCACAAGTTCAAGATTTGAAGTAAATACATAAAATGCAAGGTACTCCACACAGGTAACTTAGGAACTTTGATTTAGAGCAATAACATCTACATTTTTTGTTAACATGGCAATAAGCTATTTTAAAAGTGGACACTGTGCAAAAATCAACAGTTCCTGGGGGAGGTAAGTAATGGTTAGTTTGTCAGGTAAGTATAACACTTACAAGTCTCTGTTCCTTGACATAGGCAGCCCACCGTTGGAGGTTCAAGGCAACCCCAAAGTTACCACACCAGCAGCTCAGGGCCGGTCAGGTGCAGAGGTCAAAGGAGGGCCCAAAACACCTAGGCGCCTATGAAGAACAGGGGTGCTCCGGTTCCAGTCTGCCTACAGGTAAGTACCTGTGTCTTCGGAGGGCAGACCAGGGGGGTTTTGTAGAGCACTGGGGGGGACACAAGTAGGCACACAAAACACACCCTCAGCGGCACAGGGGCAGCCGGGTGCAATGTGCAAAGCAGGCGTCGGGTTTTGTATAGGATTCAATGGAGAGACCCGGGGGTCACTCTAGCAGTGCAGGCAGGGCACAGGGGGGCTTCTCGGGCCAGCCACCATCTGGGCAAGGCAGAGGGTCGCCTGGGGGTCACTCCTGCATTGAGGTTCGGTTCCTTCTGGTCCTGGGGGCTGCGGGTGCAGAGCTTGGTCCAGGCGTCGGGTTCCCTGTTACAGGCAGTCGCGGTCAGGGGGAGCATCTGGTTTCTCTCTGCATGCGTCGCTGTGGGGATCCAGGGGGGGTCGTCTCGAGCTACTCACGAGGTCGCAGTCGCCTGGAGTCCTCCCTGTGGTGTTGGTTCTCTGGAGCTCGAGCCGGAGACGTCGGGTGCAGATGGTGAAGTCTCACGCTTCCGGCGGGAAGAGCGAAGTCTTTAGAAGTTGCAGAAAAGTTGCAATATTGTTGCTGTTTGTTGAGCAGAGCCGCTGCTCATGGGAGTTTCTTGGTCAATAGGTTCAGGGCAGTCCTCTGAGGCTCCAGAGGTCGAAGGTCCCTGTTGGATGCGTTGCTGTTGCAGTTTTTCGAGTCAGGAGACAGGCCGGTAGGGCTGGGGCCAAAGCAGTTGTCTTCCGTCGTCTCTGCAGGGCGTTCAGGTCAGCAGTCCTTCTTCTTGTTTCAGGTTGCAGGAATCTGATTTCCTGGGTTCTTGAGTGCCCCTAAATACTAAATTTAGGGGTGTGTTTAGGTCTGGGGGGCAGCAGCCAATGGCTACTGTCCTGGACGGTGGCTACATCCTCTTTGTGCCTCCTCCCTGAGGGGAGGGGGCACATCTCTAATCCTATTGGGGAAATCCTCCAAACTCAAGATGGGGATTTCTAAAGGCAGGGGTCACCTCAGCTCAGGACACCTTAGGTGCTGTCCTGACTTTTGGGTGACTCCTCCTTGTTCTTCTAATTATCTCCTCCAGTCTTGCCGCCAAAAGTGTTGGCAGTGGCCGGAGAGGCGGGCATCTCCACTAGGTGGGATGCCCTGTGGCGCTGTAACAAAAGGGGTGAGCCTTTGAGGCTCACCGCCAGGTGTTACAGTTCCTGCAGGGGGAGGTGGAAGCACCTCCACCCAGTACAGGCTTTGTTCCTGGCCGCAGAGTGACAAAGGCACTCTCCCCATGTGGCCAGCAACTCGTCTGGTTGTGGCAGGTTGGCAGAAACTGGTCAGCCTAACACTAGAGGTCGGATTGGTATTCAGGGGGCATCTCTCATTTTACAATAAGTTCCACACTGGCATCAGTGTGCATTTATTGTGCTGAGAAGTTTGATACCAAACTTCCCAGATTTCAGTGTAGCCATTATTGAACTGTGGAGTTCGTGTTTGACAAACTCCCAGACCATATACTCTTATGGCTATCCTGCACTTACAATGTCTACGGTTTTGCTTAGACACAGTAGGGGCATAGTGCTCATGCACATATGCCCTCACCTGTGGTATAGTGCACCCTGCCTTAGGGCTGTAAGGCCTGCTAGAGGGGGGACTTACCTATGCCACAGGCAGTGTGAGGTTATCATGGCACTCTGAGGGGAGTGCCATGTTGACTTCGTCATTTTCTCCTCACCACCACACACAAGCTGTGAGGCAGTGTGCATGTGCTGAGTGAGGTCCCCAGGGTGGCGTAAGACATGCTGCAGCCCTTAAGAGACCTTCCCTGGCATCAGGGTCCTTGGTACCAGGGGTACCATTTACAAGGGACTTATCTGAGTGCCAGGGCTGTGCCAATTGTGGAAGCAAAGGTACAGTTTAGGGAAAGAACACTGGTGCTGGGGCCTGGTTAGCAGGGTCCCAGCACACTTTCAATCATAACTGGCAACAACAAAAGGCACAAAGTTAGGGGTTAACCATGCCAAGGAGGCATTTCCTTACACCTACACTTCAGAGCTCCAAGCTGCCTGTCCAGGTTTGTTTTTGTACACAAGCAAGACAAAGTGGTGTGTCTTGTGCCATCCTTTGTAGTCTCTAGCGAGGACACCAACGGACAACTGGCTGTCAATCTTGATGCCATTATTTGTTACTCGTTGAGTTATTGAGTGAGTACTGTAGTTGCACAGTTTTCTCTCTTCATGCAACTCATGTCAGCTACTTATAATGTAAGTGGGGTGTATGGCACTCTCAAACTGTGTTCGTAGAAAGCCTTCCATTCTCACTCCTGTTTTGTTGTACTGTTATGTTATCATTCTCCTCTTCAGTTTGTACATGTGGTGGGTCCTTGAATTATTGAACCATTCAGACAAGGGGATCAGTGCATTAGTGTGTACCAATTCTGGTGTTATTAGAGCTATCCGAGAGCGCAAGGTTCAATAGATTTGGATGCAAGTCTGCATCGCAAGGAAAATGTCACTTACCCAGTGTACATCTGTTCGTGGCATTAGTCGCTGCAGATTCACATGTTGTGCATAGCCCGCCATCTGGTGTTGGGTCGGAGTGTTACAAGTTGTTTTTCTTCGAAGAAGTCTTTCGAGTCACGAGACCGAGGGACTCCTCCTCCTTTGCTTCCATTGCGCATGGGCGGCGACTCCATCTTAGATTGTTTTCCCCGCAGAGGGTGAGGTAGGAGTTGTGTTAGTAATAGTGCCCATGCAATGGAATGAATAAGTATGTACTAATTGAGGTTTAAGTAATATATTTACAAATGTACAAATGTTGAGGATAACTTCCAAACGGCTACAGGCTCCCGGGGAGGCGGGTGGGCACATGTGAATCTGCAGCGACTAATGCCACGAACAGATGTACACTGGGTAAGTGACATTTTCCGTTCGATGGCATGTGTAGCTGCAGATACACATGTTGTGCATAGACTAGTAAGCAGTTATCTCCCCAAAAGCGGTGGTTCAGCCTGTAGGAGTGGAAGTAGTCTGAAATAAAGTTCCTAGTACGGCTTGACCTACTGTGGCTTGTTGTGCGGATAGCACGTCTACACAGTAGTGCTTAGTAAATGTGTGAGGCGTAGACCATGTGGCTGCCTTACATATCTCGTGCATTGGAATATTCCCTAGAAAGGCCATGGTAGCGCCTTTCTTTCTGGTTGAGTGTGCCCTTGGTGTAATGGGTAGTTGTCTCTTTGCTTTAAGATAGCAGGTTTGGATGCATTTAACTATCCATCTGGCTATACCTTGTTTTGATATTGGGTTTCCTGTATGAGGTTTTTGAAATGCAATAAACAGTTGTTTTGATTTTCTGATTTCTTTTGTTCTGTCAATGTAGTACATTAGTGCTCTTCTGATGTCTAATGTATGTAGTGCCCTTTCAGCTACAGAATCTGGCTGTGGGAAGAACACTGGTAGTTCTACTGTTTGATTTAAGTGGAACGGTGAAATAACCTTTGGTAGAAATTTAGGATTGGTTCTTAGGACTACCTTATTTTTGTGTATTTGGATAAAAGGTTCTTGTATTGTAAACGCCTGAATTTCACTCACTCTTCTTAGAGATGTGATGGCAATGAGAAATGCAACCTTCCAGGTTAAGAATTGTATTTTGCAAGAATGCATGGGTTCAAAAGGTGGACCCATGAGTCTTGTTAAAACGATGTTGAGGTTCCATGAAGGAACAGGTGGTGTCCTTGGTGGTATAATTCTTTTCAGGCCTTCCATAAACGCTTTAATGACAGGTATTCTAAATAGAGAAGTTGAATGGGTAATCTGCAGATATGCAGATATTCCTGCGAGGTGTATCTTAATGGAAGAGAAGGCTAGATTTGATTTCTGTAAGTGTAGTAAGTAACCCACTATATCTTTTGGAGATGCGTGTAATGGTTGAACTTGATTATTATGGCAGTAGCAAACAAACCTTTTCCATTTGCTTGCATAGCAGTGTCTAGTGGATGGTCTTCTAGCTTGTTTTATGACTTCCATACATTCTTAGGTGAGGTCTAAATGTCCGAATTCTAGGATCTCAGGAGCCAGATTGCTAGATTCAGCGATGCTGGGTTTGGATGTCTGATCTGTTGTTTGTGCTGTGTTAACAGATCTGGCCTGTTGGGTAACTTGACATGGGGTACTACTGACAGGTCTAGTAGTGTTGTGTACCAGGGTTGTCTTGCCCATGTTGGTGCTATCAGTATGAGTTTGAGTTTGTTTTGACTCAATTTGTTTACTAGATATGGAAGGAGAGGGAGAGGGGGAAAAGCGTACGCAAATATCCCTGACCAGTTCATCCATAGAGCATTGCCTTGAGACTGCGTGTGTGGGTACCTGGATGCGAAGTTTTGGCATTTTGCGTTTTCCTTTGTTGCAAATAGGTCTATTTGAGGTGTTCCCCAAATTTTGAAGTAATTGTTTAGGATTTGGGGGTGAATCTCCCATTCGTGGACCTGCTGGTGATCTCGAGAGAGATTGTCTGCTAACTGATTCTGGATCCCTGGAATAAACTGCGCTATTAGGCGAATGTGGTTGTGAATTGCCCATTGCCATATTTTTTGTGCCAGGAGGCACAGTTGTGTCGAGTGTGTTCCCCCCCTGTTTGTTTAGATAATACATTGTTGTCATGTTGTCTGTTTTGACAAGAATGTATTTGTGAGTTATGATTGGCTGGAATGCATTCAACGCTAGAAACACTGCTAATAATTCGAGGTGATTTATATGCAGCTTTGTCTGATGTACGTCCCATTGTCCTTGGATGCTGTGTTGATTGAGGTGTGCTCCCCACCCTGTCATGGAAGCATCCGTTGTTATCACGTATTGTGGCACTGGGTCTTGGAAAGGCCGCCCTTTGTTTAAATTTATATTGTTCCACCATAGAAGCGAGATGTATGTTTGGCGGTCTATCAACACCAGATCTAGAAGGTGACCCTGTGCGTGTGACCATTGTGATGCTAGGCACTGTTGTAAGGGCCTCATGTGCAGTCTTGCGTTTGGGAATGGCTATGCATGAGGACATCATGCCTAGGAGTTTTAATACGATCTTTGCCTGTATTTTTTGTGTTGGATACATGGTTTGTATAACCTTGTGAAAATTTTGCACCCTTTGTGGACTTGGAGTGGCTAATCCTTTTGTTGTGCTGATTGTCGCTCCTAAGTATTGCTGTGTTTTGCACAGCAGAATGTGTGATTTTGCATAGTTGATGGAGAAACCGAGTTTGTAGAGGGTTTGTATGACATAATCTGTGTGTTGTGAACACTTTGTTAGGGAGTTGGTCTTGATTAGCCAATCGTCTAGGTATGGGAATACGTGTATTTGCTGCCTTCTGATGTGTGCAGCTACTACTGCTAGGCATTTTGTAAATACTCTTGGTGCGGTCGTTATACCGAACGGCAACACTTTGAACTGGTAATGTATTCCCTTGAATACGAACCTTAGGTATTTCCTGTGCGAGGGATGTATCGGTATGTGGAAATACGCGTCCTTTAGATCGAAGGTGGTCATGTAGTCTTGTTGCTTTAGCAGTGGTAACACGTCTTGTAGCGTGACCATGTGAAAGTGTTCTGATTTGATGTAAGTGTTTAGTGTTCTGAGATCTAGGATTGGTCTCAGTGTTTTGTCCTTTTTGGGTATCAGGAAGTACAGTGAGTAAACTCCTGTGTTTAGTTGTGTACATGGTACCAGTTCTATTGCGTCTTTTTGCAGTAATGCTTGGACTTCTATTTCTAGAAGGTCTAAATGCTGTTTTGACATATTCTGTGGTTTTGGTGGGACATTTGGAGGGAGTTGGAGAAATTCTATGCAATAACCATGTTGGATAATTGCTAAGACCCAAGTGTCTGTTGTTATCTCCTCCCAAGATTGGTAAAACTGACTTAGTCTTCCCCCCACTGGTGTTGTGTGGAGGGGTTGAGTGACTTGCGAGTCACTGTTTGGTTGTAGGGGTTTTTGGGCTTTGAAATTCTCCCCGGTTTCTAGGGAATTGTCCTCCTCTGTACTGGCCCCGAAAGCCTCCCCTTTGGTACTGTCCCTGGTAGGTGGACGGTGTTGAATGTGAGGTGCTGGCTTGTGTGGCCTGACCCCGAAACCCCCCTCTGAAGGTTGTTTTGCGGAAGGTGCCGAAAGTGCCTCTGCCCTGCGGGGAATAGAGTGCGCCCATGGCCTTGGCTGTGTCAGTGTCCTTTTTCAGCTTCTCAATTGCCGTGTCCACTTCGGGTCCGAACAATTGTCGTTCATTGAACGGCATATTGAGCACTGCTTGCTGTATTTCCGGTTTAAAGCCAGATGTGCGCAACCATGCGTGCCTTCTTATGGTCACTGCGGTGTTTATTGTTCTTGCAGCTGTGTCCGCTGCATCCATAGAGGAGCGTATTTGGTTATTGGAGATGTTTTGTCCCTCCTCAACTACTTGTTTTGCCCGTTTTTGAAATTCCTTGGGTAGATGCTCGATGAGATGCTGCATCTCGTCCCAATGGGCTCTGTCATATCGCGCTAAGAGCGCCTGAGAGTTTTCGATGCGCCACTGGTTTGCAGCTTGTACTGCGACCCTTTTCCCAGCTGCGTCAAACTTGCGGCTTTCTTTATCCGGCGGTGGTGCCTCGTCTGATGTGTGCGAGTTGGCTCTTTTGCGAGCTGCCCCTACTACAACCGAATCTGGTGGGAGTTGTGAGGTGATGAAAGCAGGGTCCGTGGGCGGTGCTTTATATTTTTTCTCCACCCTTGGAGTAATCGCTCGACTTTTGACGGGTTCATTGAAGATCTGCTTTGCGTGCCTTAACATTCCTGGAAGCATAGGCAGGCTTTGGTAGGCGCTATGGGTGGAGGAGGGGGTGTTAAAAAGGAAGTCATCCTCGACAGGTTCTGAGTGTAATGACACATTATGGAACTCTGCTGCCCTAGCTACCACATGCGCATACCCTGTGCTGTCCTCGGGTGGTGATGGCTTGGTAGGGTACGATTCAGGACTATTATCTGAAACTGGGGCGTCGTATAGGTCCCAAGCGTCCTGGTCATCTTGGCTCATGGTGGTGTGAGCCGGTGAGTGTGACGGAGTCTGTGCCGGTGATATATGAGTTACAGGTGGAGGAGAGGGTGGCGGAGTTACTTTCTTCACCACTTTTGTTTGTGGTGTTAGTTCTTGTGATTGAAACTCAAGTCTCCTTTTTCTCCTGATTGGGGGAAGAGTGCTGATCTTCCCTGTCCCACTCTGTATGAAGATCCGCTTTTGTGTGTGGTCTACATCAGTGGTCTGTTTCTCTTCCTCAAACCTGTGTTTGCCCATCTGAGAGGACAGTGATTGTTCCTCTGAATATGAGCTGGTAGTCGGGTCGGTTGCTGGTCGTTTTGGCACCGAAACCGTGTCCTTGCTTGTTTTCGGCTCCAAGGCGATTTTTCTCTTTTTCGGAGCCGAGCTTTCTCGGCGTCGATCTTCCTCGGTGCCGCTGTCTCTGCGTCAAGCAGCTTTTTCGGCAGCACTTTCTCGGTCCCGAGATTGCTGCGTGCCTGTGTCTCGACCCGAGTCGGACGATCTCGGCACCAGTTCGGCCTTTTTCGGTGCCGATGGACGGTCACCTACTTTATGGGTTGAGCCATGGCCTGTTGGCAGTGGCGTCCCCTGGGCCTTGTCTGTTTTCTTGTGTGGTGCTTGTTTCGACGTCTTACTCACGGTTTGCTCGACGTCGAATTCTTCCGAGTCCGATTCATGGATGGAGAAGGTTTCCTCTTCTTCTCCTTGTTCCTCGAACCCTCGGTGTCCTGTCGGCGTGGACGCCATTTGTAATCTTCTGGCTCGGCGGTCACGGAGCGTTTTTCGGGACCGAAACGCACGACAGGCCGCACACGTTTCTTCCTTGTGCTCGGGCGACAGGCAGAAGTTACAGACCAAGTGTTGGTCTGTATATGGATATTTATTGTGGCATTTAGGACAGAATCGGAACGGGGTCCGTTCCATCAGCCTCGATGTTACAAGCGGTCGGGCTGACCAGGCCCCGACGGGGGATCGAAATTACCCCGAAGGGTTTCCGGAACTCTTCCCGATTCGGTGTCGATTCTATCTAATCCCGATACCGAACGAAACAATACCGACGTAGTTTTCTGAAGTTCTGACTATTTTTCCGTCCCGAAACACGGAGCGAAAAGGAACACGTCCGAACCCGATGGCGGAAAGAAAACAATCTAAGATGGAGTCGACGCCCATGCGCAATGGAAGCAAAGGAGGAGGAGTCCCTCGGTCTCGTGACTCGAAAGACTTCTTCGAAGAAAAACAACTTTTAACACTCCGACCCAACACCAGATGGTGGGCTATGCACAACATGTGTATCTGCAGCTACACATGCCATCGAACACAGAAATTACCTGCATGTGTCATTGATTGGCTTTCCGGTTTGTCCTGAATATTCACAAACAGGACAGCTATAACATGCCTACACCATGCAAAACATAACTTTAACTCCTTGGCTTTACCCAAAAAAAGGCTGAATTGGAAGTGGTTGTCAGAGCAGGATATAATGATTAATAAATTATGACTGTGTGCTGCATGTGGCTAAAGTTTAATAGAAGAAAATGTTTTCTATGTTGTGTTGCGACAATACTTTCCAGGAACTGGAGGTCAAGAGGAAAATAGGGAGGCACTCACTGATCCTAATAAGTAAATCTTCCCTACAAACACACAGGGTCATTCTGGCCATAGTAAGGTACCACCTATGGCTTAGAGAACAAAGAGAGGGCAACTACTTAATTTTTCTAGTTTGCGTGCTTATGCTTTCACATACCACATTTAAATGCAAGAATTAACAGAACAGCTTCTTAGTGGGCGAACCTTACCTAGAAGTACCCACGATTAGTTAAAGGAAATGAAGACATATTTGAACGTGCAAACTACCTTTGTGAATAATAAAATGGGTACTGACAGTTCCCAAATTTACAGGAGCAACAACAAAAACCGCAAGAAATTGTGAGACTAAGTGTTAAAAATGGCAGTTTTAAATGTTATTGTACGCAACATTTAGATAATTCTAAACGTCGTGAAAGGCATTGTGTAAAGTTTTGCAAAAAGTATTGAGGGCAGAGATCTTATGGCTTACAGTTTAACTCTAAGGGTGAAAGAAATATTGCTCTGTGCTAATGAACATTTTTAAAGTGGTCCATATCCAAGGGAAGGATCTTTCATGTGCTGGTGATCTATGGCTATAGCTCCATATCGTGAAACAAGTAGAATTTTCAGCAAAGTGACAATTGAGTTAGAGGCCTGGAACTGACCTGTGGGACAAGAAGGAAATCCCATTGAATTTTTTCCTTGCACAGTACATGAATATAAAGTAAGGCTTTTAGGAGAACGATCTAACTGTGTCATGATAACCAAAACTACTTTAAACCTGAGTAGTGAAGAACTGGTTCTACAACCAGGAGTAGCACAGAAGACATGTCTACAAGGAGAACCCCTAGTGTGTAACAAGTTACTTCCACTAGGGTTGATACTAGCCATATAACTGATAGCCATGAAATGGAAATCATGGTTTCTACCAGGCTATGTACATTTGGTGAGACAGGAAATTGTTGAGAGGGTCTTAAGGGTCGAACACTGAGAGGGTCTTAAAGAGTGAACATTGAGAAGGTCTTAAGGAGCGAACTTAAAACAGTAGATGATGATCTTGCAGTGATTTCTCAGTCTTTTCTAGGCTTCATCTACATCTAATAGTTTACCTTCTTAAGCCAGTTAGATAATTAGTCCAAGAGATATGAGAATCTTAACATGCGGCTTTCGAAAATGGACTCCTCAGTGAGAAGACCCTCAGGTGATTTACAAAACACCTACTCACCTAACCAGGAAGAGACAGGCTTTACTATAATAATTATAGGTAAATAATCTGACGAATCTGGATGAATAATGACAGACTGCTAATAGAAAAGTGCAAATTGTCTATGCACAGTGAACAAGTTACTTATCTTCAGTAACAAATGATCTGGTAGAGATATATTCTAGTAACAAATTCCTTGCCTTAGAATTTCCCCAGGCGTCAGGCTGGAACTGGAGATTTTTCCTAGAGCAGTACCCCTGCGCCGTCAGGTGGCGTTCGTCGACACCCCGTCCATCGTTGGTGTCGTGGTCACCTTGACGATGTCACAGTCGTATATAGACGCCTCCCTGGCATACTGACGTCAGTTTCTTTTCACGACTTCCATGCCAGAAGCACGGAGCCATGAAGAACACTGAGACTGGTGCGCCAGAACTTGGGCCATGAAAGGGAGTCCCTGTCCTTAGAAATCAGTTCGCAGAGCGGGAGGATGGTTGGTTCAGTAAGGAATCTGCAACTAGAATATATATGTCTAGCAGATAATTTGTTACCTAGTTGCAGATTCCTTACCTTAGAATAGATACCCAAGCAATACCATCCCAGGAGGTGGGTCTGCAAACCAAGATCATACTAGGAAGTCCTGCAGGACCAAACGGCCAAAAATAGCCGCCTCTGTGGACCTTACGCGTGCTAATGCAGTGGTTGCAGCTGTTGCTCTAATTCAGTGAGCACGCAAACCCTCAGGAGATTGCTTTTTAGCCAAAGCGTAGCACATTTTGATGCAGAGAACAACCCATCTAGAGATGGCTCTCTCCTGCACTGCCCGGCCTTTCTTCACACCCACATAACAAACAAAGGGTTGATTGTCCACCGGAAGTCTTTGGTACGACCAAGGTAGAATGCCAACGCTCTTTTTGGATCCAGACGGTGGAGTCTCTCCTCCTCACGAGAAGGATGTGGGGGTGCGTAAAAAGTAGACAAGGTGATAGATCGGCCTACATGAAAGGGCGTTACCACCTTAGGTAGGTAGGAGGCCCTAGTCGAAGCACCACTTTGTCAGGATGGACAGAGATGAAGGGTGGAGATGAAGAAGATGAAGAGCTTGTGGCTCACTCACTCTCCGTGCAGAGGTGATGGCCACAATGAAGGTCGTTTTTAAGGTGAGGAGCCGAAGAGGTCAATTGTAATGAAGCTCAAAAGGAGCACACATGAGGAAAGTAAGTACCAGGTTCACATCCCACTGGGGCATTATGAACAGGGTAGGCGGAAACATGTGGGTAAGACCTTTGAGGAATCTTGTAACATTGGGAGATTTAAACAAGGAGGGTTGATCAGGAAGTCTGAAGAAGGCAGAGATGGCTGCCATATAAACCTTAAGGTGCCTAAAGTGGAGCCCTGCTGGGCAAGAGAGAGAATAAACAAAAGAACCTCCGACAGAGGTGCAGTAAGGGGATCAACAATTTTGTTGGTACACCATGCCACAAATGTATGCTAACGACAGGCATATATCGTTTTGGTGGAAGGACGCCTGGCTACCTAGATAACATCACAGGCTTTGGGCGGAAGGTTGAAAGCTGTCAACTGCGCCATTCAATTGCCACGCAAGAAGGTGGAGACTGGACAGGTTTGGGTGAAGAAATCTCTCCTGCTTCTGCGACAGAAGATCCTCCCGAAGAGGCAGTCTGAGTGGAGGATCGATAGCCATGCTCCAAAGACCAGGATATCATACTCTCTCTGCTCAGTCAGGAGTCACAAGAACTACTTAGGCCCGGTTGTTCCTGATCTTCTTGATAACTGTGGGAAGAAGAGGTATTGGCGGAAAGTTGTACAGGAGGCTTGAGTTGCACTCGAGGCAAAAAGCATCGCCTAATGAGTGCCACCTTGGAAATTCCAACGCGCAAAACAGCGGACATTGCACGCTCTCTGCTGAGGTGAACACATCTAACCAAGGCTCTCCCCTCTGCAGAAAGAGACCTTGCATCACCTCCGGATGAAGACGTAATTCGTGATCAACCAGGCATTGACGGCTGAGTTTGTCTGCTCTGGCGTTCAGAGAGCCCGCCAGATGTTCAACCATCAGGAATATGCCCGGACATTCCAGCTACGTCCAGAGAAGCAGGGCCTCTTGACAAAGGGCCCACAACCCCACCCTGCCCTCCTTGTTGCAGTACCACATGGCGGTGGTTTTTGCCGTGAACACCTGCACCACTTTCCTTTGAAGAAGGGAAGGAATGCTTTCAATGCAAGCCTGATCGCCCTTAGCATCCGAAAGGCTGATGTGGAGCCCGCACTACGCCAGAGCCCAGATGCCTCTGATCTCTGCCTCTCCCATGTGGCTGCCCCATCCCAGGAGTGATGCATCTGTCACCATGGACTGATATGGCTGGGGAAGGGAGAGGGATCTGCCTCTGACCCAATCTCGGTTCATTAGCCACCACTGCAGGTCTTGTACAGTTCCCTCTGAGATCTGGACCATGTCAGAGCGATTTCCCGAATGCTGCGCCTACTGGAACTTCAGGTCCCACTGTAAAGCAAGCATATGCCACCTGGCATGTGTGACCAGCAGGATGCAGGAGGCTATGAGGCCCAGCAGCTTCAGAGTCATTCTCACCAAAACCCAGGAAAGAGACTGAAACATCGATATCATAGCCTGAATATCGTGAACTCAGCGCTTGGGAGGATATGGCCCAAAATTGCACTGTGACCAGAAAACCTCCGATGAAAGGGAGCTTCTGAGAGGGAATAAGGTGTGACTTTGGCACGTTTATAGTGAACCCAGTGAAAGCAGGAGGTTCGCCATAGTCTGGAGTTGGGAGATGACAGCCTGGGGCAGCCAGTCATCAAGGTAGGGGAAGACTGAAACCCCTAGCCGGCGCAGATGAATTGCAACCATCGCCATCACGTTTGTGAACACCCGAAGGGTGCTGGTAAGCCTGAAGGGGAGCACAGTGAAGATAAAAGTGCTTGTGACCTACCACGTACCGCAAGTAACATCTATGGGCAGGCAGGATGGGAATATGAAAATGGGTGTCCTGCAAGTCCAACACTACCATTCAGTCTGCAGGGTCCAGGGCAGAAAGGACCTGAGCTAGAGTGAGCATTTTGAACTTCTCCTTCTTGAGGAAGAGACTGAGGGACCGGAGGTCTAGGATAGGACAAAGGCCCTTGTCCTTTTTGGGCACCAGAAAGTAGTAGAATTAACATCCACGGCCTACTTCTGGCACAGGAACTCTCTCTATGGCTTCCTTGGCCAAGAGAGCTGTAACCTCCTCACGGAGAAGTGGCAAGTTATCCTCCATCATCCAATCGTAGGATGGTGGAATGGCAGGAGGGGTAGTCTTGAAGGGGAGGGAGTGCCCCTTCGGACAATTTGCAAAACCTACCTGCTGATGGATTCTCAGTGAGGCTGGAAGGTTTGGAAGCTACAACTGGGGTTTTCTCGGGGGGAGGAATAGTTGACTAGCTGACTGCTGGCTCCCTGATCCACAGGGGTGTGGGATCCTGCATCCTGGCGGCGCAGAGACTGTAGGGAAAGTGATGCGGTTGGGTGCCCCTTCCATAGCCACAAAAGGGACGAACAGCGGACTGAAGGGGACGAGGAGCAGCTGTACGGCCAAGGGACCGAGCCACAGCCCAGGAGTCCGCTTTGTCTCCGAAAAGACACGGCCCATCGAAAGGCATATTGATAAGCAATTGTAAGACATCCCCCGAAAAGCCAGATGTACTTAACCAAGTGTGGCACCAAAGGGCCACTGTTGATGCAACCAATCCGCCCAGTGAGTTGGTGGTGTCCAGCCCCCATCAAATCGTGAACTTGGCTGAGTCCCTCCTGTCAGCAACAGCTTGGGAGAGAATGGCTCGGGCCTCCTCTGGACTTGTGGCAGCACCTGCATGACCGTATCCCATAAAGTATGGGGATAACGGTCCAAATGGTATGCGGTGTTCACGGACTGCAATGCCAGATAGAGGAAGAGAACATTTTCTTCCCAAGATGGTCCAGTCATTTTGATTCCCTGTCCAGGGGTGTAGATGGGAATGTGCCAGAAGAGGAAGTAGCCTGAATGACGAAGCTCTCAGGTGTAGGATGTTGGGTCAGGAATTTAGGGTTGTTAGGCACAGTCCTATGGCGGTGGGTAATTGTCCTGTTGACAGGAGCCCTTGTGCTGGGTTCAGACCACGCCCCTCAGCAGGACATCAGTGAGGGATTCATTAAAGGGCAGTAGGGGTTCAGATGTGGAAGCCCTGGACTGAAGCACCTCAGTCAGGAGGTTGGTCCTGGACAACACTGAAGGCAGCTCGAGGCCCAGGACCTCAGCTGCTCGTCATACCACCATTGATTACGAAGCACCCTCCTCCATAGCCATGGTAGGGGGAGAAAACATGTCAGAGTCAGGGGTGTTGTCCAAACCACTGGCGTCGCCCAATTCCTGAGCCCATTCCACGTAAGGGTCTTCAAGCTGGTATTCTAAAGGGTCCAGCGACCCCTCTATACTCTCACCGTATCCATACCAATAGGCATAAAGGTCAGGGTCCAACCTGGGGAAGGAGGCCCCCGTCAAAGCTGGAATCAACTTTGGGTGATGTGGTTCTGGCTCCGTGTCAGAGTCTGGCATGAATATGGAGTCGACGTCAATTATGGGCCCAACTGACATTGCTTTGACTACTGCACCAGCGGCAGAGAAGGTCGCAATGGCACATCCGGCGTCGGCTCGGATCCGCTGGTATGGAATCTGAGGGGGCCCCACCGACCCTACTCGGCCTGAGGGCATCACAGGAGGTTCAGTCTGCCCAAATATGAGGCGCATGGCCTCATAAAACTCCCTGATTTGGGCAAGGGTGGCTTCGGCTCCTGGAAACTTGGGGAGGTGCATATCCGACCCAGAAGCAGGCTCCGAGGACAGAGGCCTAGAAGGATGATGCTCCTCCTGCGTCGCATCATCCGAGCAACGGGGCGAAGTAGAAAATCACTTATTCTTCTTTGTCTTCTTCTTGTGGCCCGAATGTCCCAAGGACGTGGAGTGAGACAAGTGGTATTGGCTCCGCAAGCGGTCTCGTGACCTTCGTCTCAAGCATGACTAGGAGCGACGCAGAGCCAAGCGCCGGGCCACCATGAGCTTTGGGGATCGCTCCCTCAAAGCCTTCACGTTCATGGCTCGGCACTCAGAGCACGACTTTGGGTCATGGACATCATGCGGCGTCAAGAATCACATGGCTTAAATCTAGGTCTTACTGGAAGACACTTTGATGCACCAAGTAGTAAAAAACTTTGCAAAAGGGTAAAAAATAAAAATCAGTCAAAAAGCGTCTGAGGGTAGCTCTTCTCTGAATCTGCGTGTAGGCTGGCACAGAAAGAAAAGAAAAGAACAGGCATCAGCAAGCTGGGGTGGTGCCTATAGTCGACCAACACCACCTGATCGTGTGCAAGGGTACTGTTTGAAGAAAAATCTCTGGACCCAGTCTGATGCCTGGGAGAAATTCTAAGGTAAGGAATCTGCAACTAAAAGTCTCTATCAGATGCCTTTGATTATTTTTAAAAGGTCATTAAGACTGTATATTGTGATGATAAACATTTATGTAGCTTATGCTCTGGTTGTCTCACTTCGATGCCAACCATCCCTTATGTAAGCTGGCAGGTGTAAAATTTCTGAGAGGTGTATTCGAGTAGGAAATTAAAATTTGATCCAGGGACATTCGATTCCAAACTGTGAATACTGGTAACAGAAGTGCGTTTAAATGGCAGGAAGGTGTTTATTTTTTCAGTATTAACCATCCTGGACAAACGAACTCCGGATGTTACAGATAGGTGCACTGTATTCATCCAGGTGAGACATCACGCTGGTCATTGTATTTTATATGAGGAAAGGGCAGGGCAACTAAAGCCCCTGTCAGTGTTGAACTTGAATAAAGCAAAGCAATAATAAATGATCTTATATGTCAGGTAAACATGTCCAAGGCTCCACGACGAGGTCATTAGAAACGGATTATATTGTGCCTATCAATCGGATTAATCATCATAATGATAACACGTACATCTAAACATATTGGTATATCTGGAGAAAGTAAACAGACAACATAAGAAGCTTTTAAAGTAAATGTCCTTACCCCATCTGCCAATTTGTGTTTCGCCACCTTATCATTCAAAAGGAACTTGATTTGTTTCACCTGGTCTCGAGACAGCTGTTCCGCAATGTTAAAAAGAAAAATCCTGGCAAGGTAAATGAAAATGTTAACAGAAACGTTCCATAAAGTCATCACAAGCCTTAAATGAGTTTTCTAACTCTCATCCATTTTTGTGATCACCTCCCAGGCTTGAAGTTTAGCTTTCCAACATGCTGAAACGTTGTGAGATTCCTTCCAGATAGTGGACAAAAGACGCCCACAGTCATTTAGAAGAAGTACTTGATGCCTAACTGGTTTGTGCCTATTTGCGCATTAGTGTTTTCTTTCGGAAGCATATAAACACAGTAGTAGGTGTAGTTTTAGTTGGAAGATAAAGCCTTTCTAGCTATGTGTCAGGGTGTTCTGTACCAAGGACTAGTAGTTGATATATGCACGATCACAAGGGATGACGTAGACCAAGAAATGACATGGCATAGTCTAATAACAACAGAGAAAACACATTAGACTGCATGCTAGTGGACAAAGGGAACATATTTCATGTATGTAGTCACAGCTTCGGCAAGCAATGTCATGGGAACATAGCGGTCAATCAATCAATATTTATAAAGTGCAGCTACTAACCCGTGAGCGTATCAAGGCGCTGATAGGTGAGGGTGATTTTATACTGTAGCATGTAAGACTGATTGTACTTTTGAGTTAGTAAGAGGGCGTTGAGGTTGTACTTGAATTAAGGTATGCAGATTTGCCGGCTTGACCTAGGCCAGCATTCCCAAAGTCCTGGCTATAAGGCGGCCTGTAAACCTGGCACACTACAAGTTACCCCTCCTGTGTGCTGCATATAAGTTAAAAAAGATGTGCTGCACGCAAACTTCTTTACTCTGTGCATGATGCCCACTCAAATCATAAAATGTAGTACCTGGCTGTGAGGGATGTGCTACTAAGAGGTAGTTTGTTTTGGGAATGCCAGTAATTTTTCTCCTGTGTGCATGCATAATTAGGTATCATTCTGTACAGTGTGTTATTTTTCTGAAACTATGACATCTTTCGTATAGGAATTAAACTGAAAAAAACACGTTTTGTGGTCAACCTATACATCCACCCTTGCCCAATCTGAATTTAATCAAACTCTCAGATGATCAAACCGAATTAAGGGCCAGATGTAGCAAGCCTTTTGCGCCTCGCAAACGGCGAAAAACGCAGTTTGCGAGGCGCAAAAGGCTTGTGGCGATGCACAACCTCAAATTGTGAGTCGGTACCGACTCGCAATTTGAGGCTGCGACTCGCAAATAGGAAGGGGTGTTCCCTTCCTATTTGCGACCGCATCGCCATGCTGAGTTGGTTTATGACCACGAATGCGGTCGCAAACCAACTCTTAGTTACCATCCACTTGAAGTGAATGGTAACACATTCGCAAAAGGGGAGGGGTCCCCATGGGACCCCTTCCCCTTTTTGAATGCCACAAAAAATATTTTGTTAGAGCAGGCAGTGGTCCTATGGATCACTGCCTACTCTGAAAAAACCGAAACCAAATGGTTTCGGAATTTTTCTTTTTGCAGCTCGTTTTCCTTTAAGGAAAACGGGCTGCAAAAAGAAAAAAAAAAACTGCTTTATTCAAAAAGCTGTCACGGACATGGTGGTCTGCTGTCTCCAGCAGGCCACCATCCCCGTGAGTGCCTAGACTCGCTATGGGGTCGCAAACTGCGACCCACCTCATTAATAATCATGAGGTGGGTCTTTGCGACCCACCTCATTAATAATCATGAGGTGGGTCTTTGCGACCCCATAGCGAGTCGCAGAATGTGTCTGAGACACCTTTCTGAGTTGCAAATTGCGAGTCGCTAGTACTCGCAATTTGCAACTCGCAAAATGTATTCTTGCTACATCTGGCCCTAAATTACATATATTTTGAAAGGTTTGTGGAAAATTATCAAATGACGCCAAAATTAACAGCAAAACAAAAATGCCTTTCCTATGCAAAGTGCAAGAGGACATGAGGTCATGATAATAAGCCACTAAGCCAATTCGTTTGAAAATACCAAGAATGCCCGGAGATTGAATTAATGGACCAAGTAGTAGCACACATGTATATGTTTTAGTCGCAGAAAAAAAAAAAAGGTTAAAGCGTAGGTACACATAGGTCTAATAGTAAAACAACCTGTTTTAAACCCCAAAAAACACTGAAATTCACCGGTTATATATAAATCACTTAGTTTAACTTGAGCAGCCATTGAATCTAGATGTTATCATCAGTGGTGTAATATGTGAAGTCAGATGTAGTGCATCACAGTGGTGTAAGTTATACTTGTGTCATTTAGGTAAACTGTTGAATTTCACTCATGTTTTAAAACTTTTTTATTATGACAAGACATATGTTTAACTACTCTTCAACCTTAGATTTTTTTAGTGAATATATATATATTTTTTTTAACTATAAAGTAACATATTATTATACATCCATGGCCAAATGATCACAGACCCCAACCCCACATTTTCTTATGTTTTTTTCTTGGTTCTGTGCGCTGGCTCCCGGAGGAGCCCAATGGCACATTTTGGGGTTTGGGGCTTATTTTTGTTTCCCGTCCGGCAAGAGTGCTGCATCACTAAATATAATTTTTTAAACCTTAATTTCTCTAAAACGGCTGAACAGATTCATGCCAAATCAAAACAAGCACTGGCAAAGCCAATAGGTCTCACCTATGTAAGAGCATTGGCTTTGGCAACATGTTTTAGCCAAGTTGTACATCAGTGTGGCTTCTGTTCAGCATGACTAAAAGTTAGTGGCATGGGGTGGGGTGGAGTTGGGTTGGGTGGATTGGGGTAGATTGGGTTCGAGTGGAGTGGGGAAGACTGTAGCACAGTAGACTGGGGTAGACTGGAGTGGGGCAGACTGGGGTAGATTGGAGTGGTAGTTTAGAGAGGCAGAGTGGAGTGGGGTAGATTGGAGTGGGGTGGACTGTGGTAGATTGGAGTGGAGTGGAGTGGGCTAGACTGGAGCTAGGTACATTGGGGTGGATTGGATTAGAGTGGGGTAGATTCGGTGGAGTGGTGTGTAACTGTATTGGGGTGGAGTAGGTTAGAGTGGAGTGGGGTAGACTGGAGTGGAGTGTGGTAGATTGTGGTGGAGTGGAGTAAATTGTGGCAGAGTGGAGTGGGATAGAGTGGGAAGGAATTGGGTAGATTGAAGTGGAGCGGTGTGAATTGGTATGCAGTATGGTGGATCGGAGTGGGGTAGATTAGAGTGGAATGAGATAGAATGGCATAGAGTGGGGTAGAATGGAGTGAAGTGAGACAGACTGGAGTGGAGTAGGGTAAACTGGAGATCAGTGGGGTAGATTGAGGTGAAGTGGCTAGATTGGGGAGGAGTGGGGTAGAGTAGAGTGGGGGTAGATGGGAGTTAAGTAGGGTACATTGTGGTAGATTGGAATGAGGTAGAGTGGGGTAGATTGGGGTGAAGTAGACTGGAGTGGAGTGGGGTACATTCTGGTGGAGTGGGTGTAATAGGGTAGGGAGAAGGGTAGATTAGAGTTGAGTGGTGTAGACTGGGGTGACATGGGGTAGATTGGAGTGGAGTGAGATAGACTGGAGTGAAAGGGAGTGGAGTGGGGCATATTGGATTGGGGTAGACTGGAGTAGAGTGGGGTACATTGGAATGGGATGAGTAGATTGTGGTAGATTGAAATGGGGTACATTGTGGTACATTAGAGTGTGGTAGAATGGGGTAAATTAGAATGAAGTGGGGTAGACTGGAGTGAAATGACTGGAGTGGGGTAGATTGGGGTACATTAGAGTGGGTGGATTGAGGTAGTTTGGAGCGAGGTGGATTGTAGTTGAGTGAAGTGGGGTAGGTTTCGGGTAGACTGGAGAACAGTGGGATAGACTGGGCTAGAGTGGAATGGGGTACATTGGAGTAGAGTGGATTGGAGTGGGGTGGATTGGGATCGAGCAGAGTGGAGTAGATTGGGCTTAAGTGGAGCCGGGTACCACCCGAGAGGAGTAGATTGGAGTGGAATGGGGTAGATTGCAGTGGAGTAGATTGGTCAGAGTAGATTGTGGTAGGCTGGGGTAGATGTGAGTTGAGTAGAATGGGGTAGAGTGGGGTAGACTGAAGTGGGGCAGGGTTGATTATGTTGGAGTTGAGTGGTGTAAATTGGTATTTACTGGGGTAGATTTGGGTGGGGTGGGGTGGGGTGATTGGGGAAGAGTGTTGTAGAGTGGAGTAGTGTAGACTGAGCTACAGTGGAGTGGTGGCGAGTGGGGTAAAATGTAGTAGGAGGAGGTAGACTGGGATGATGTAGATTGGGGTGGGGTAGATTGGAATGGGTGGGGTGAATTAGATTGGAGTACTGTGGGGTGGATTGTGATGGTGTGGGTTAGACTGTGGTAGATCGGAGCAGACTGGATGGATTGGAATGGGTTAGATTGTAGTACAATGCAGTGTGGTAGATTGAAGTGGTGTAGATTGGAGTGCAGTAGAGAATGGAATGGGGCAGATTAGAGTGGATTGGGGTACACTGGAGTAGGGTAGATTGTGGTAGAGTCAGGTATATTGAAATGGAGTGGGGTAGACTGATGTGGAGTGGGGAAGACAGGAGTGGGGTGGGGTTGACTGGGGTAGAGTACAGTAGATAAGGGTAGTGTGGGATAGAGTGGAGTGGGGTATATTGGCATAGAGTGGAGTGGGGTATATTGGGATAGAGTGGAGTGGGGTATATTGGGGTAGACCGGAGTGGAGAAGGGTAGAAAGGAGTGAAGTGGTTTAGATTGGGGTAGATTCTAGTGAAGTGGAGTGGGGTAGATTGGAATGAGATAGATTGGAGTGGGGTACTTTGGAGTGAAGTGGGTAAGTGGTGGGGAGTGGAGTGATGTAGAGTAGAGTAGAGTGGACGGACCTAGAGTAGAGGGGAGGGGCATAGAGTAAGGTGGTATGTCGTAAAGTAGAGTGGCTTGTTGTGCAGTTTCGTAAAATGGAGTGGAATGTTGTAGGGTGCAGTGTTGAAGGGTGGAGAGGCACAGAGTGAAGTAGAGTGTTGTAGAGTAGAGTGGTGAAGTGTGGAGTATGCATGATGTTGTAGCACTCTGCCCTTTCAGATAACACATTTTCAACTAAAATGACCCTTACATTTGCACAGACATACAGTTTTACTGCCCACAAATGATAATGTGTGGTCATGATTGGAGTGGGGTACATTTAGATGAGTGGGTTTTAATTTGGGGTTGGGTGGATTGGGGTGGAGTGGGCTGGAGTGGATTGGGTTAGATTTGAGTGGAGTGGGTTAAAGTGGAGAGGAGTAGAGTGGGGTAGATTGGAGAGGGATAGATTGAGGTAGAGTGGGGTGGAGTAATTGGAGTGGAGTTGGGTGAGATAGAGTGGAGTGGGATGAGACAGAGTGGAGTGACATAGCTTGGAGTGGGGTAGGGTGAACTGGAGTTAGGTAGACTGGAATGGGGTAGATTGAAGTGAGGTAGGGTGGGGTAGATTGGAGCTGGGTGGAGTGGAGTAGCACAGATTGGGGTGGAGTGGGGTAGATTGGAGAGGAGTGGGATATTTTGTAAAGGAGTGGGGTAGATTGCAGTGAAATGGAATGGACTGGAGTGGGGTAGATTGGGGTGGAGTTCGGTGGATTGGGGTGGACTGGATTGGAGTGGGTAGTCTGAAGTGGGGTATATTGGAGTGGAGTAGATTGGAGTGGGATAGATTGGGGTAGACTGGAACGGTCTGGGGTAGATTGGGGTTTGTGGAGCGGGGTGCACTGAATGGAGCAGATTGGAGTGGAGTAGATGAGGTAGACTGGAGTGGGGTAGATTGGGGATAGATTGGAGTGGAGTAGATTGGGGGAGACTGGGGTAGATTTGAGTGGAGTGGGGTAGACTGGAGTAAGGTGGGTTAGATTAGAGTGGGGTGGGGTAGAGTGGAGTTGGGTGGATTGCTGTAGAGTGGGATGGAGTTGAGTAGACTGGAGTGGAGTCGGGTAGATTGGGGTGCAGTGGGTAAGATTAGAGTGGGGTGGCTTGGAGTGGAGTGGGATAGAGGGGAGTGGGGTGGCTTGGAGTGGAGTGGGCTAGAGGGGAGTGGAGTAGATTGAAGTGAAGTGGGGTAGACTGGAGTGGAGTAGGCTGGGGTGGAGTGGGGTAAATTGGGGTGGAGTGGGGTAGATTGGAGTGGGGTGGAGTGGAGTTGGGTAGATTAGAGTGGGGTGGGTTAGAGTGGGGTGGATTAGGGAAGATTGCAGTGGGGTAGATTAGAGTGAGGTACACTGGTGTGGATTAGATTGGAGTGTGGTAGATTGGAGTGGAGTGGGGTGGATTATGGTGGAGTGGGGATGATTGTGGTGGAGAGGAGTGGGGTATATGGAGTGGGGTAGATTGTGGTCATTTGGAGTGTGGTACATCGGAGGGGTGAACACTGGAGTGCACTTGAAACTGGAATGGGGTAGATTAGAGTAGGGTAGATTGGGGTTAGGTAGATTAGGGTGGAGGCAGGTAGATTAGAGTGGAGTGGGGTAGACTGGAGTTGGGTAGACTGGAATGGAGTGGGGTAGACTGGAGTGGAGTATGGTAGACTGGAGTGGGGTATATTGGGGTGGACCATAGTGGAGAAGGGTAGACTAGTGTGAAGTGGAGTAGATTGCAGTGAAGTGGAGTAGGGTAACTTGCAGTCTGATAGATTGGAATGAGGTAGCTTGGAGCGGAGAGGGGTAGTTTACATTGGAGTAGGGTAAGTGGTGGGGAGTGGAGAGGCTTAGAGGGGCCTAAACTAGGGTGGAGGGGCGTAGAGTAGCGTGGCATGGGATGGCTTGTCATGGAGTTTCGCAGAATGGAGTGGAATTTTGTAGAGTGCAGTGTCAAAGGGCAGAGGGGCACAGAGTGGAGTGGTGTAAAGCTGAGTAGCATAGTGTGGAGTATACATGGTGTGGTAGCGCTGCCATTACAGACAACACATTTTCAATTGAAATGACAATTACATTTGTATACACATACAGTTTTACTGCGAACAAACGATAATGTGTGGTAATAATTGGAGTTGGTTAGCTTTGGTGGACTGGGGTCTGAGTTGGAGTGGAGTGAATTGGGGTAGAGTGTATTAGAGTGGAGTGGGGTAAATTGGAGGGGTAGATTGTGGTGGAGTGGGGAAGATTGAGGGAGACTGGAGTGGGGTAGACTGGATTGGAGTAGACCTGAGTGGGGTAGATTTGAGTGGAGTGGGGTAGATTGGAGTTGGGTAGACTGTGGTGGAGTGGGGAAGATTGGAGTAGATTGGAGGGGGTTAATTGGAGTGGGGTAGACTGGAGTGGAGTAGATTGGAGTGGAGTAGGGATAGAGTGGAGTAGGGTAGAACGGGGTGGGGCACATTGGAATGAGGTAGATTGTGGTAGATTAGAGTGCGGTAGAGTGAGATGGATTGGAGTGTGGTACATTGAAGTGGAGTGGGGTAGACTGGGGTGGAGTTGGGTGGATTGGGGCAGAGTGGATAGACTGGCAGGGATTTGGGTAGAGAGGAGTGGGATGGATTAGAGTGAGGTAGATTGAGGTAGACCGCAGTGGAGTGAGGTAGATTGGGGTTTGTGGAGCAGGGTACACTGGAGTGGAGTAGAGTGGAGTGAAGTAGATTGGAGTGTTGTAGATTGTGTTGGAGTGGAATGGGGTATATTGGAGTGGGATAGATTGTAGTGGAGTAGATTGGGGAAACTGGATTGGGGTAAAATGGGGTAGATTGGATTAGAGTGGGGTAGGATGGGGTAGATTGTAGTGGGGTGGACTGGATTGGTGTAGGGTGGGGTAGAGTAGATCGGAGTGGAGTAGACTGGAGTGCAGTGGTGAAGATTACAGTGGGGTAGCTTAGAGTTGACAGAGTGGGATAGAGTGGAGTTAAGTAGATTGGAGTGTGGTAGACTGCTGTAAATTGGGGTGGAGTAGGGTAGACTGGAGTGGGTTAGATTAGAGTGGAGTGAGAGCAGAGAAGGACAGAGTGGGGTGGGGTAGAGTGGAAAGGGAAGATTGGAGTAGGTCGCAGTGAAGTGAAGAGGGGTAGATTGGAGTGGGGTGGGGTAGAGTCGGGTGGATTGGGGTAGATTGGAGTGGAGTAGATTGGAGGGGGATAGACTGGCATATGGTAGATTTGGGTGGGTTAGATTGGAGTGGGGTAGGTTTGGTGGAGTGATGTGGATTGGAGTGGGCTGGATTGGAGTGGAGTGGGGTAGGCTGGAGTAGAGTGGAGTGGGGTAGATGGTGGTAGATTGGAGTGTGGTGTAGATTGGAGTGCAGTGGAGACTGGAATGAGATAGATTAGAGTGGATTGGGGTAGATCGGAATGGAGTGGGGGTAGACCGGAATGGACCAGGGCAGAGTGGAGTACAGTGGGGTAGACTGAGTGGAGGGGGTAAATTAGAGTAGAGTAAAGTAGACTGGAGTGGTGTGGGGTAGAGTGGAGTGGGGTATATTGGGATACACAGGAATGGAGAAGGGTAGACTGAAGTGAAGTGGGGTAGACTGGGGCAAATTTTAGTGGAGTGGCATAGATTGGAGTTGGGTAGTTTGGAGTGGAGTGGGGTAAGTGGTGTGGAGTGGCATAGAGTAGATTGAGGGGCCTAGAATGGAGGGGTGTAGAGTAGCGTGGCATGTCGTAGAGTGGGATGGCTTGTCGTGGAGTTTCATAGAATGGAGTGGAATGTCAGAGTAGAGTGCAGTGTTGGAGAGTGGAGGGGCACAGAGTGGAGTAGTGGTATAGAGCAGAGTGGCTTAGTATGGAGTATGCATGGCGGGGTAGAGCGCTGCCATTACAGAGAACATATTTTTAACTGAAATGATCATTACATTTCCCAAGACATTCAGTTTTACTGCACACAAATGATATTGTGTAGTAATGATTGGAGTGGGCTAGATTCGATGGAGTGGGGTGTGATTGGAGTGGGGTGGACTTGGGTGTAGGGGGGTACACTGGAGTAGGGTAGATTGTGATGGAATGGAGAGTGGTAGATTTGAGTGGGGTCGATCGTGGTAGATTGGGAGTGGGGCAGATTGGAGTGGAGAGGAGTGGAGTGGAATAGAATGGAGAGTGAAGTGGAGTGGAGTAGATCAAATTAGGTAGACTGTGGTAGATTAGAGTGTGATTGAGTGAGGTAGATTGGAGTAGACTGGAGTGGAGTTAGGTAGATTGGGGTAGACTGGGTGGGGTGGGTTGGAGAGGAGTGGGGTAGGTTGGAGTGAAATGGAATGGACTAGATTGGAGTAGGGCACATTGGAGTGGGTGGGGTGGAGTGGAGTGGGGTAGATTGGAGTAGGGTAGATTTGGGTAGACTGGAGCGGAGTGGGTTGTATTGGGATTTGTGGAGTGGAGTACATTGGAGTGGAGTAGATTGGAGGTAATGGGCGGAATGCATTCCAAGGGAAGCCTTCAGAATGCCCACATGAAGTTGTTAGCAAACCAAACAAATGTGCTGTCTCCTAGGCTTTGACATAAAAAAACATGCTTTCTGGGTAAAGATGTAGCTTTCTGCCAATTTTTGCATAAATCTGTTCAGTCGTTTTTTTGCAGTATCGTCTATTTTTCCCTACAGAAATTGCATGGGGAAAAACTGCTTCCGAACCCCCTCTTTTCATCGGCCCGTGCTTGATGGTTCACGTTTCATATCTTTGCAGGAAGGAGCTAAGGTGGATTCACTTTTTTTGGGAACGTTTTGTGAACATTCGTCAAATGGCGCACCGCGCATGGCCAAAGGCTTGTGCAGTCTAGGGTTGCCCACCCATGGGTGGCTGGCTGCCCACAGGGGATTGGCCGCAGGGCCTGGCCAGAGGCTGAAATCCATCGGTGGCAGGGAGTTGGCATAGCAACATATGAAATACAATATTACTTTAAGTTAAACAAAACCCTAGAAATGCACTGAAAAAAACAAATGTTAAAGTGATGTTATAGTTAGGTATGGGTTACATTTAAAAAGAAAAAAAAACAGAAATTCAATTAAAAACAAAACCAAGATTAAAGTGGCGTTATAGCTAGGTGAAAATGTCAGCTAAAACATAGCATCTGGGGCCAGATGCAGGAAACGGATAGCGACTCGCAAACGGCAAAAATTGCCGTTTGCGACTCGCTAATCGTGTTTCCCAATGCAGAAATGCATATTGCGAGTCGGTACCGACTCGCAATATGCATTTCAGAATCGCAAATAGGAAGGGGTGTTCCCTTCCTATTTGCGATTCTGAGTGGTATGCAATACCATTTGGTGTCGCAGTTACCATCCACTTCAAGTGGATGGTAACCCACTCGCAAATTGGAAGGGGTCCCCATGGGACCCCTTCCACTTTGTGAATGGACCCACAAATATTTTTTCAGGGTAGGTAGTGGTCCTGCCCTGAAAAAAAACCGAAACTAAAGGTTTCGGATTTGTTTTTAAGTGCAGCTCGTTTTCCTTTAAGGAAAACGGGCTACACTTAAAAAAAAAAACTGCTTTATTTAAAAGCAGTCACGAACATGGAGGTCTGCTGACGACAGCAGGCCTCCATGTTTGCGAGTGCCTAGACTCGCTATGGGGCCGCAATTTGCGACTCACCTCATGAATATTAATGAGGTGGGTCATTGCGACCCCATAGCGAGTCGCAGACGGTGTCTGAGACACCGTACTGCATACCAATTTGCGAGTCGCATGGACTCGCAATTTGCAACTCGCAATTTTTTTTTTGCTACATCTGGCCCTATATACCTTGCAATACACTGCTTATGACCTCACATACTACATTACTCGAGATAATGATATGTTCTATTATATCATTCACAGATGATGGTATTTGAAATTACACCATTAATGAGAACACTGGAGAGAGAGAGAGAGAGAGAGAGAGAGAGAGAGAGAGAGAGAGAGAGAGAGAGAGAGAGAGAGAGAGAGAGAGAGAGAGATATATAGATATATATATAGATATATATATATATATATATATATAGATAGATAACTGAGCTTTCAAATAAGGTCACACCAGGCCATAATCAAACTTACCGGTAGGGGCTTATTTGGGCTTTATCCTGAAGTTCTTTCTCAACTTCCTCCTGGTTGGTATCCATTTTATTTTTCAAAAGGTCCATTCGTTTTATTCTGAAAAGCAGCTCCTTTAGGAGCCCACTGTTTACTTTTTCAAGCTTGCCATTCTGTTCCAAAGCCTGGAAAAGTTCATACCCTTCAGTGATCTTCTCAAGATTCTGTGTTGTGACAAAGTCTATGCACAAGAACTTAAGACACTGCAGATCATATGTTTTCAGCTCGTTGCTGATGGCCAAGAAGAGATCACTCATGTCCACTAGGTCTCTGGAAGTTAAATAAAAAATAAAAAAATAAAAAAAGACAAAATAAGATTCACTGCCATTAATTATCCAGCAAGTAACTTTCTTTAATCTAGGTGAAAAACCTGCTGCTTCCGTCCACATGTGTAGAGAGAAAGCTGGTTTACACTGTCCATTATAATCTTTCCTTTTTTTGAAATCCTGACCAAACATTTGAGCATCTGATATTCATGTGAAACTGACAGGTTTAATCTTTCAGACAGACAGAGTTTTTTAGGTTAATGGTGTAAAACAGCAAACCGTTACCAACAAAACCGATATGTACATTTTTCTCTCATCCACGATATCCCACAAGCAGCTATATTTTCTTTACTTACGGGTCTCTTTTTACAATTCTTTCATCACACAAAACAAAAAACCTGTTTAACACCTCTCTGCCTATATATCATTTGTATTAAATCGTTCATTGTTGCTATTATGTCAAAACTAAGCAATGTAAATCTACCTGCAATCTGCCTTGTATAGGCCCTGAAAGTGTTCAATAGAGAAGACAAGCACTCAAGGGACAAGAGACCGACTACATCTGACATTTGCATAATCTACAGATTAGGTTAGCGGCTTTGACGGTGGAGTTTGGGTTTTAATACTTCAACACCATCCTAATTTCACAGTACAACTGTGCTCCCAGTGCTACTCACAATACAGCAAGCCTATCTACAACATTCACTCCAAACTTGTTTAAAGTGCCATGCAGTTTCTAAATTAAGCCAGTACATAGTGCATCTGACACAATGTGTATCACAAACCTTCCTAGTCAGTAGGCAATGCATTCTCTTAGCTGCTGATACAGCTATCTCCAGTGCCGCTCCAGTCCACCCCACTCCAATCTGCCCCACCCCACTGCAATCTACTCCTGGATGGTTTTTCTGAAAGGGTTCAATGAGGTCTCGATGTGGTCCCTGGAGGAGGATTTTCAGTGGCAGGTTCATATCTGCTCAGATGCTGCAGGTTGTGAAGGTTTTGGAGTCTTTTGGGACAGCAAGTGGTGTCTAGAACAGTGGCCAAAGCAATGGAAGACATTGTAGGAGTAGTGCCTTCTTTGGAGTCTTTTCCTTTATTGGTAGCCTTGGCGGTCTGGGGTGGACCGTTGGCAAACAAAAATGTGCTCTTCAATGTGGATAACTGGACAGAAGTAGACCTGGTCAATAGCCAGAGAGTCAAGGATAAGAAGCTGCTTAAACCTTTACAGCGTTTCATGCTAGGATCCTTAGTGCATAACATTATTTTTGGAGCCAAGCATGTGCCAGGTTCAGACAATAACATTGGGGACGCTTTACCTTGTTCACAGTGGCAGAGAATATCTGGTTTGGCGCCCGGAGCGTATCTGCAGAACACAGTGGTACCATAGGAGGTTTGGGACCCGACACAATGGGGATCCTGGATGTATTAGAAAAATTATTACTCCAAGCACACGGGATGCATACAGAAGACCTTGGGATGAGTTTTTGGGAAGTGGAGCTTGCTTTGAGACCCATAGCGCTGCAGCCACTGAGACCAGGCATAATGATTTAGTACATTTTATTGGGAAAAACAAAGAAGAGAGTATGTCCACTACCATACTGGGAAGTTAGGGGGCATCAGTTTTTATGGAAAACTTTCTGGAGGTACGAACCGTCTGCAGGTGAGTTGGGTAGGAGGATTTTGGCATGTTGGGCAACGGATTCAAGAGATAGACGTTTGTGAGAGAACCTGTAACTATAGGCAAGTTAATTGGTTTATTTCTGCATTTACAGCAGCATTGTTATTCTACATTTGAAAGTAATTTCTTTCAGCTTTGCATGATTTGGTTATTTTTCAGGGCTTTAGGATTTCTGAACTTTTAGGGGAGAAAAAGCAAGGTGGATTGGTGGTTCCACATGTGAAAATATCAGGTGAGGCTATCCGGATTTTCTTAGCTCGCTCCAAAACGGACTAGACAACTAAAGGTATTAACATGTTCTTAGACATGAATATGGATCTCATTTGAGAGCAGGTCAAGTTTTGGCAGTCATCAGGCAAGTTTTACAAAGTATGGGGGGAGTTCCAGGTAATTTTGGTACACATTCCTTTCGAACTGGTGCAGCGTCTGAGGCTGAGAAATTGGGGGTTTCTATATGTGCAAATAAGAATGCTAGGTAGATGTTCTTCTAACTGCTGTTTGCCCTACATTAGAAGTTTGGATGGGTTATAAACTGTGGGGGGTAATTTAGTTTTCTCATCCTAGGTTGTGTTACAGGATCGACTTTGGCAGCCTTCTCGATTTGGATTGCGTATCACACCTTCATCCAAAGGGCAGAAAAGCATGCAGAGAAAAGGCCATGGGGACAAATTTGGGGTTTCGCTTTGAGGATGTACATTTGGAATGTTGGGGAGGACTGAAGTGGGGGCAGTTATTACCTTGTTTGTCCAATCTGATTGTTAATAGGGCTTGTCCTCATGTTTTAATAATTGATCTTGGGGAAAAATGACTTAGTTAAGGAATCTGGATTGGGGTTGCTTGAAGCCATGAGAGCGGATCTAGATATTATAGGTAGATCTGGTCAGGGACTCATCTCTTTTGGACTGCATTTGTCCCATGGTGGGTGCGGTGAGGTGCTTTCAAATACACATCGGTGGAGAAAGCGCAGAGAAAAGCTAAAAAGGAGATGCAAATATTTTGCTAAGCTAATAGGGAAGGGTGGCTGGAGCATAGTGATATTAAGAAGAATGATTTTGAATTTTTCAGACAGGATGGTGTCCACTTATCCTTTTAGGAAATTAGTTATATTGCCTAGAGATAAAGGATACTTTAGCTAGTGTTCTGGCCAAGAAAGGTTGGTATTAATGGCTGTGTGGCGACAGCCTCATTGCGTTGATTTGGCGTTCTTTGTAAAGATGAATGATATTTGGCTGATGTTTTGGCCAGGGGTATTTGTTAAGGGCTATTTTGGGACAGCCGCATTCCAGTTAATTTGACATTATTTTGTACAAGTTTACACAAGACTGTTTGGTGACAGTCCACTACTCAGTTACCGCTCAGCATCAGCACTGTTAAATTTCATAATGGAGATCACAAGGTAGGGGGGGCAAGAAAATTGCCTGTACAGTGTTTTTTCTTGATGGCAGAAAGCGGGAACCTCAAGACAGGACGGAAGGGTTGGGGGCCTTGCAGGGTAGGCATGGCTGAGGGAATGCAGGGGACAGATGGTTGGGTGGAGTTCAGGGGACAGAGTAGGAAGAAAGGTGATTCTGAGGAATTAATGTTTGGTTGACATGTGGGGGACTATTTTGGTCAGGGTGGACAGGCGTAAGGGTGGGGGGATTATGAATTCTGTTGTATTAGTGAAGCTGTGGTTTTTCACTAATATTTAAATTTCAAGTTGAGTCTGCACACCTGTCCTAGGAATGTGGCCTTTTACTCTCAAAATGGTGTGGTTATTTTTGCCTTCCTGCCCGATGGGGTCCCGGTGGTGGCATCCCAAGGATGTCCACCCACGGAGGTACCCAGGCGGGTGGTGCAATCCAGGCAATCAGGGGTTTGGTATTGAGTCACTTTAAGCTTGGGTGCACGGTTGAAGGACAGTTTTCTGTCACTGTCAATTTAGTTTGGCCCCTCTCCAGTGCATTTGGTCCTAGAGGTAGGAGCTGGTCAGGTTTTTTCCCTCCTTCTCTCCCTCCCTCCCTCAGTTTAGAGGTTTGTTATGCGCAGCTTCACTGGGGTAGGTCAGCAGAGATTAGTTGTTACTCAGGACAGGTTGCAGAAAGGGGGAACCTCATGACAGTGTTGTAGGAAATGTGAAAAACATAAGCATTACCGTGAGTACTAAAAGTGAAAACATCACGCAACGTCAATCATCAATAGAGACTGCACCACTATTCACAATCAAAAAGCAGTTTAGGCCAAACCCCCACACTAACACGAGCAAGGTTGCAAAACAAACTCCAGAAAATGAAGAGGGTCCAAAGGCACTGACTTCCTGTATGAATTGCCTGGTTAATTAGACCAGGGGACATGGACCCAAGTCCTCCAGAGAAAAGGTAAACTGACTATGGAAAGTGGTAAACCACATCAGAAATAAATCCAGAAAGGAACCATGGGAGTCAGCCAACACGTGTTTTGCCCCACCAGGCGCATAGGCTGACGGCTTTCAGCTGATGGGGTGTCTGCTGCCGTTGCAGCTTGTACATCTCCAGTCAAGACATGGAAAAGATTTTGTGCCAAAAGCGCCACCAGTAGAAAGGTCGCGCACTCACCTGAGAGGGAAGAAATTGTTGAATCTGGGTTGCTGGGACACTCGCTGGGCGGATTGAAGAGGCAGGGAATTTGTAGGCTGCCTAGGCGGCAAGGCTTGTCGCTATTGAGGTGGGTAACAGCAGGAGGCAGAGGCTCTGCTAAGACTGCGGTGGCGATGCGCGGCCGCATGGGGGCTCAGATTCGATTCGCGCATGCGCGGATTGGATCGACAAAACAAGCTTGTGCGTCTGTAGAAAGAGGCGCCGAGCGTGACGTGCTGACGTTAGAGATAAGAATGTTAGCGGACACGTCCAAGATGGCGGCGCCCAGTGTATTTTGTCGGCAGGTTTCAGTTTCGGAAGAAAGGAGGTCGGGCGCACAAGTTAGAAGGGACGCCCATGTCTCCAATATTGATAACGAAGTGGTAGTTATTTCAGATGATGAGGAGGAGATTCACGTAAGTCAGGGTGATGCATTAGTGCAAGGGGAAAAAGGGAATTCAGGGTCAGCTCTCCAGAAAGGTGGCAGGCTTATGCAGTTGATTCCGAGGGAGGTCAGTCCAATGTTGCATAGGGTGCAATCTTGGGGGATAAGTAATCAGGCTGTTTTGCAGCTAGGGGAGCAGAATGAGTTAGCGGACAATAGTGGGGCTGTGTTTAAAGGTACTGTGTGTGGTGAGAGGAGCAGTTCTGGTGCTATAGGTAGGGCATATGTTAGTCTAGATTTTTGGCACCCCGATGGTGGGGAAGGTCCTTCTGGGTGTGACACGTCCCATGCTTCTAGCGGACATGGGTTGCAGGCGAGTCACCGGCAGTCTGGGCAGATCGTTGGTGAGCAGAGCATGCCGGTGAAGGTCAGGGCGCCTTCGGTACACCAGAAAGAAGTGAGGGTTAAACCTAGAGCGGTTTACCCGACATCGGGGGAGACCATTGGAGTTGACGAAGCACAGCCATCCACTAGCCAGGGCGCTGGTGCTGGTTTGGCTTTTATGGATGAAGAATTTCTTGACTATGATGACGACTTTGAGGAACCAGTCACGTCACGGCAGCGGGTGGTGTTAACGGGAGATATGCCTGGGGAGGTCCAGGGCGGCCACTCTAAGGCTCATCACCAGGATGTGTCGGCTGGAAGTTTGCCGAGAGGTGAGGATGGGTTGGTGGGGTCTGCAAGGGTTCATGAGCTACGGAAACAATTGGGAGGTTTGCGTGGGGCAAGGGTTTTGGAGGTTATGGGTGGTTTAAAAGAGTACAGGATGGGTAAGGTGGATGCATCTATTCAGGTGAGTTCGGTCACGGAGGTGGATGGTAAGTTGGAGGTAAGTGGTGACAATGTTGATGGGTCTGTTAAAAAGGTTGAGTTAGGTGATGGTAGTAAGAAGACTACAGGTGCTGTTACGGGTGGTGATGAAGCGGGGGCTGGGGTTAAGTCTAAGAAGCTGCCTTATATGGGAGTGTCGATGCCTTTGGGGGCGCATCTCACTCTGAATTTGAAAGAGAAAATTTGGAAAGGGGAGTTTATTGACGTTTTCAAATTGCTTCATAGGGAGGGTCAGGCGAAAAAGGGGTCAAAAGAAGAAGAATGGGAATTGGCTAGGAGGCCTAGAGTCCCAACCACGATAGAAAATTGGACATCGGCCTTTTTGATTTACCCTAGTGTTTATTGCGAAAAACATCAGGACTCTTGTGTGGCTTTGTTAAAATACATGGACGTTGTGCGAAGAGCTCAGGTGGATTTCGGCGGTTTTGGATTGTTTAGGTACGATGAAGAATTCAGGGCACGGAAGGTAATGGACTCTACTAAGATGTGGGGTGAAATTGATAACGAATTATGGATGCAGTGGTTACGTACAGCAAGGAATGCGCCCACAACGCATACGGCGAGTGGTTTACCGGTTCAGTATAAGCCCTTTCATGGGCGTCCCACCCAAGTTGGGGTGGGTTTCTGATTCAGGTCAATTTCAATATAATGGGGCGTGCTGGTCCTTCAACAGCGGTCTCTGTAATAGACAACAATGTAAATTCAGACATGAGTGCTCCAATTGTGGTGGGAGACACCCAGTGTATCAATGCTTCGGTGGGTTTCAGTGGGCTGGACATGGGCCATCGTCAAGAGGAGGCGACAGAGGTAGAGGACATATGCAGCCATTGGCAGGTAAAGGGCCCTACGCCTATTAGATTTGATGTGGTTGCCTATTGGTTACAGTTTTATCCACGTTTTGAGGCCAAGGTTCTTTTTAGTGGATTTTCAGATGGTTTTAGGTTATGTTATCAGGGCCCGAGGTTGAGAAGATGGGCTAATAATTTAAAGTCTGCAAGGGAACATCCTGAGGTGGTGAGGGCTAAGTTGAAAAAAGAACTGGAACTGGGCAGGATTGTGGGCCCCTTTCTAGAGTGGCCTTTGCCTAATTTGACTATTTCCCCCTTGGGTGTGGTCCCTAAAAAACAGGTTGGTGAGTTCCGGCTGATCCATCACTTGTCATGGCCAGCGGGGGCTTCAGTCAATGACTTTATCGCAGTGGAAGACTCGATGGTTCACTATGCATCGGTTGATGAGGCTATTGCGTTGGTACGAAAGTGTGGGAAAGGTGTAGAAATGGCGAAATCAGATGTGGAGTCAGCCTTCAGACTGTTGCCGGTTCACCCAGACGATTTTTCTTTATTGGGAATGCAGTTCAAGGATGTTATATATGTTGATCGGATGTTGCCGATGGGGTGTTCAGTTTCTTGTTCATTGTTTGAGATGTTTAGTTCCTTTCTGGAATGGTGTTTTAAATTTCATGGTGGTGGCAGATTTGTGACTCACTATTTGGATGATTTTTTCTTTGTTGGGAGAGCCAACTCAGGAGATTGTAGCAGAGCCTTAAGTGAATTTGAGTGTTTGATGTCTCTTTTTGGGGTTCCGTTGGCAAGAGACAAAACGGAAGGGCCTGCAACGTGCCTTAATTTTTTGGGTATTGAATTGGACTCTGTTCGAATGGAAGTGAGGCTGCCTAGGACTAAAGTACAACAGTTGATTGCTATGTTAGAGGAGGCTGTGAGGAAACCCAAGCTGGAGCTGCGTCAGGCACAATCTTTATTGGGTCATTTGAATTTTGCTTGTAGAGTTGTAAGGGTTGGCAGGGCGTTTTGCCGTAGGCTCAGCTTTGCGCTGCGTGGTGCCTTTTTGCCACATCATCATATTCGCCTTCGGGCATGTGTTAAGGAGGACCTACGGATGTGGATTGTGTTCTTGAAGGATTTTAATGGTGTGACGATGCTGGTGGAGGAAGAGGATTGGCTTTGGCATATTCAGATATTTTCAGATGCGTCCGGTGCTCATGGTTTTGGTGTGTTTTGGGATGGTCATTGGGCAGCGGAGGCTTGGCCCGTGAGTTGGAAGCGAGCTAAATTTAGCATTGCATTTTTGGAATTTTTCCCTTTAGTAGTCGCGTTGTCAATTTGGGTCCGGTTCTTGGCAAATAGGAATGTCATATTCAATGTGGACAATCAGACGGTGGTGCATTTGGTTAATTCCCAGAAAGCAAAAGATGAGAAGGTACTTAAGTTGTTGAGGGTTTTCTTGCCATATTGTTTGAAATTCAATATTTTGTTCAAGGCTCGACATGTGCCTGGCATTAATAATGACATCGCTGATGCCCTATCTCGTTTTCAGTGGCAGAGATTCCATGGCTTGGCGCCGGGAGTGGATGTCCAGAAGACGGCCATACCTGGGGAGTTGTGGGAAGTAGGAGATTGAGAATGTTGGAGCTAGTTCAGCAGTCTATAGCTCCGTCGACGAAGAGGTCTTATTTTCAGGCTTGGTTGGAATTTTTGAATTCCGATGCGGTACGTCGATTGGGTGGGTTTGATGTGATTTCTAGGAGACAAGAAAGCAGTTCGCTTTGTTATGCAGCAGATTGAGGCTGGTTTAGCGGCGGTCACTATATCAGGTAAGTTGTCTGGGGTTTCGTTTTATAATAAGTATTTTTGGGGTTACGATCCCGTGGAAGGCGTGTATGAGGATTTTGGCAGAATGGGCCAGGTCAGGCGGGGTGAGGTGTGACCGGAGGCGCCCTATCACAGCTCTTATGTTGAGGTCTTTGTTGGGCAGTTTGGGTGTCCTTTGTTTTTCTGGTTGGGAGGTACGTTTATTTTCTCTCTGTATGTGTTGGCTTTTGCATGGGGCATTTAGGATTTCTGAGCTTTTAGGTGTAAAAGGGAGTAATGGGCTTCTTTATGAGAATGTGAGAGTTGGGGATGAGGGTATTTGCATATGGTTGCCTTTTTCTAAAGGGGATCAGTTGGGGAGGGGTCAGGAGGTGATTTTAAAAGCTAAACAATCAATTGATTGTCCAGTGCGTTGTTGGTTTTCTTTTTCAGCGGTGTTGCCTCAAGCATCAAGGTTTGTATTTGTTCAGGAGGATGGGACGCATTTGTCAGCATCTCAGTTTTTAGCTGTGTTGAGGATGTCTGTTAGGAGGTTGGGTTTGGATACCAGTATCTATGGTACACATTCTTTTAGGATTGGAGCTGCAACGGAGGCGAGGAGACAAGGTAAATCAGACCAATCAATTAAACAATTGGGTAGGTGGAGATTGAGATATTTTCAGAGGTATGTGCGTTCTTTTAAGCAGTAAGATCTCTTTTGTGGGTTTCTCTGAATCTTTTATCTATTTTTCCTGCTTTTGGTTCTCTATACCTCGCCCTTTTTTCCCTTTTCTATGCTTTATTCCTTTTATTTCTATGGGGTTTTTCATATACATCAACGCTAGTATGTTACTTAACATATTTTTTCTTGTAGGTTGCGTTGGGGGTCCTGACAAGGTGTGTGGATTGTAGGATACTCTTTTGTTCGCTGGGCGGAGAAACAAGCTTCATCGCGGCATTTTGGGAGACAATTAGGGCTGGATGGGTCAAGGATAAAGATTAGCTGGGTAGGAAGGAGTGGGATGAGATGGGGTGAGTTACTCTATGTGTTGGCAAAACGGATGGAGGAAGGGGTTTGTCCTGATTTGTTGGTTTTACATCTGGGGGAGAGTGATGGGGTTGCACTGTCAGGTATTGGTTTGTTGAAGGTTATGAAGTTAGATTTTTGTAGGATTAAAGAACGTTGGTCAGGGACACATATTGTTTGGACGAGTTTGGTGCCGAGAAGAGTGTGGAGGGGTGCTCATTCATTTAGAGGGATCGAGAAGCAGCATAGGAAGATTAACAGGGAGATGAGGAGTTTTTGTAAGGCTCAGGGCATTTCGGTTCTTACACACAAGAATATTGTGGTTTCTGATGTGGAATTATTTCGGCAGGATGGTGTGCATTTATCGTTTTTGGGAAATGAGCACTATTTGTTGGAGCTTCGGCTGGTGATTGCTGAGTTAATGGGTGAACGTCTATGGGATAGGTAGATAGGTTTGGGTGGGGCAGGAAAACGCCTGCTCGGGTTTTCCTGGGTGGCCTTTCGGGGAGGAAGGGGTAGATCAGAAAAGATGAGAGGGCAGGGAGTTTTCACAGACAAGGGTAACTGGAGAACGTGAATGCAGGACAGATGGGTTAATGGGTTGGTCAGGTCAAGGTGGGGATGGGACAAGGGGTAGTGAGGTGGGGTCACTTTAGAGGGAGGGGGAGGGGTTAGGTGATGAATTTGTATTAGTGAGGTTTGGGTACTTTTGAGAGGCTTTATGCCAAGAATGTATTTTTACCAGACCTGCTCTATTAAAGCGGCCTTTTACCCCTTCAAGGAGTGTCGTGGTCATTTCACTTTATAGCCCGATGGGGCCTTGGGAGGGAGCAAAGAGCTAGCCCTGTCTCCCCCCGGGTTTATCGGGCTAATGTGGAATGTTCCACGAGCCCGAATGTGGATTGGGCAGGGTTTCCGGATGGGGCGGTGCTGTAGGCAGGGGATAAAAGGCATGGGCTGGGTGTGGGTGGCCTCTTTGGCCGTTTGTCACACCCAGTGGGTGTTTTTGTCTTCGTGCCCTCCCGCCCACCCATGTGGATTGTTGTTTTCCTTTAGTGTATCAATCGGGGGGGGGGGATTTAGTGGGTCATTCCCAGTTGATTTGTTTTCTCCCATGGATCAGCGGTTAGTGTTTTTTTGCGTTTTAACAGGGCAGGTCTTGATTTTGTTTGCTTTGTTGTTGGTTACGGTAATGGGCATTGTAAGTATTGGGGGGGGGGGGGGGGTTGTAGTTTTCGCCGCTGATAGTCAGGTCTGGTTTGGGTATGTGCCTTTCGGGGGGGAAGGGGTAGATCAGAAAAGATGAGAGGGCAGGGAGTTATCACAGACAAGGGTAACTGGAGAACGTGAATGCAGGACAGATGGGTTAATGGGTTGGTCGGGTCAAGGTGGGGATGGGACAAGGGGTAGTGAGGTGGGGTCACTTTAGAGGGAGAAGGAGGGGTTAGGTGATGAATTTGTATTAGTGAGGTTTGGGTAGTTTTGGGAGGCTTTATGCCAAGGTTGTATTTTTACCAGACCTGCTCTATTAAAGCGGCCTTTTACCCCTTCAAGGAGTGTCGTGGTCCTTTCACTTTATAGCCTGATTGAAGCTGCCAGGAAGTAAATTATGCTTTGTTTATTTAAATGACTATAGTACGGTCAGTCTTTGACATTGAGAAAGGTTTTATGCCAAAACGCGTTTGTCAAAGTCAGTTTTGTGTTATATGGACCAATAAACATTACGACGGCCCTCCGGAGTGTACAATTTGTGTTTTTGTGAAACAAAAATACCATGAGGCCGCCCTCACGCTCAGAGCACCTGCTGTGCTAGTGGTGCGGTGGAACGGAAGATTTATATATAGATATATATATCCAAACACACATGCCCTCCTTTGGGCGTGTAGCCAGCCCGCACTCGAAGCAGGCTGTTCAATTGTGTTTTATTCCTAACAAAAAAGAGATTCAGCAACAATAGAATGCCATGAACTGAACAGCCTGCTTCCAGTGCAGTCCTTTCCTCACATGGAATTTGGGATTGGAGGTTTTTGAAAAAATATATATATACATTCAACAAAGTGTTAAAGATAAAAAACACTGGCTATGCTACCTTTGGTGCGGAGACATTTTAAAACGTCACACACGGACTTGCTATCGTTATTAATGAGACACTTTAATGCTAATGTAATGACCATAAAAACTAACAACTTATGGCAAAACTATATGATCAAACAAAACATACCAAGATCAACCCTCAATTTCTAAGACTAGATAAGCACGGGATGGGAAGCAGTAAGGCATTCAATAACATGGACATACGCCTTTTAAATGGCAGGCTGTCAACAGACTCCCCAGAGGCCTACCTACAACTTTCAGCCAGCAGGCTAGCAACTCTGGACTATATGTGGGTATCAATTGCCCATTTTCAGCAGGTACCTCCCACAATAGCCTGCGATCATTTGATGCTTAAAAACAGGCTTAACCTGTTGAGCGAGCATCACGCCAAGCAGCTACACATAGGCAAGCAAGAGGTACTGGAATCAGTTAAGAGACTAAAATGGATTACTAAAGATCAGGAGGTATTAAGATGGGCAACGGAAAAAATGCTAGATCACCATCAAAATCAAGCAGAAGGAATAACACAAAAGAAGTTCCATGGCGTGAATGGGACTCGCTCCTTCAAAAAAATCGTAGCTGACTGCACTACATCCAGAAGTAAGCGTGGAGAAAACAACTCACAAATAAAGAATCTCTGCAAAGAAGTAAGTAAAATTAGGATGTTGCTGAACAAGGCTCTTAGAGAACAATGCAAGAGCAACAATGCAAACAAATTAAACAGAAATAAAGTAAAGGTCCTACAGGAAACTGATTCAGGAGAAAAATCGGGAAAAAGAGGCCAAGAAATGGGCACAAGTCCATGAGTTCATAAGCTCTAACAATCAGAGAAAAATCTGAGCACGGATAAACGGCATGGAAGAGGCCACATCTAAAAAAGAAGTGGCAAACATTGCACCAGGTCTATGGGAAACCCACATAAAGCACCTCTTTAAAGATCCAGCACCAATGGGCTAACAACCCCAACGAGGGGACAAGTGAACAAACACTAAATCTCACCACAACTCATGTTGAAAAGCCACTAGGTTCCCTGCTCAGAAATGGGGCGCCCGGACACAATGGCATTCCGGCAGCCATATTTAAAGTGGCACCCAAAAAAATGGATTGCGGTAAATCCCCCCAATCTTCTAATCTTACCTCCCAAGCACAGCGATCCCAGACAGATGGAGAAGCTCAATTAAAGGGGATCGTATAAACCCTGATAACTTCAGGCTAATATCCCTGATGGACAAAGAGGGGAAATGCTACACAAACATCTTAAATAAGGAACTAGAAAAACGGCCGGACGGAAACAAAAAAAACAAAAACAACACTGATCCCACTATTCCAACAGGTTTCAGAAAAGGCTGCCACAGAGGACAATCTGTTCTGCATTTTAAACCTGACAGAAAAAAATGTTGCTGGCAAAAGACAAAAAGCACTATATGTAGGTTATGTTGATTTTGCTGCATCATTCGATAGTGTCTCACAAGGTAAACTCTGGGCCAAGTTACATAGATGGGGGATTTCAGCTACTGTACTCAATGCTATAATAGCGCTATATATATAAAACACATGGGTAAAAATAAAATTGACAGCAGGTTAGGAAACATCTACAAAGCTGGAAACCAATAAGGGCTTAAAACAAGGCTGCACGTTTACGCCCCTGCTGTTCAACCTTGGCAGACCTACAAGATCCTCTAGAAATAACAGTATTCCCTCCAAAAACCGCCACACACAAAATATAGCTTCTACAGTATGCTGATGGCATCGTTCTAACAGACCAGACACAAATAGGTCTGCAGAGACTGTTCAACACTTTATCCGGATATTGTAAAAAAAAAAATGAGGATCAACACAGCAAAAACAAAAGTGTTAATCAGAGAACAATTAAGAATGGTGCATGATTTTGACGAGGGAAAAGGATCGAGAATGTGTTTTCATACAAATATTCAGTAGTGCCGCTGAATACCTGGGGCCGCCATATAGCACAGATCTCCACGCAGTAGGCAGCTGCCAACTCGGTAACTTGGGCGTTCTGTAAACTGAGAAAATTCGTCCAGAGCTCGCAGTCCCAAGCACTGCTAAACGTAGTAGCCATCAAGCCTCTACCTACCATTTCTTATAGTGCAATAGTGCTCTGAGGTAAAATGGTGAAATAGCCTGACAGAGGACAAATTAGCTGCTGCAAGAAAAATTTCGCTCTACCAAACTGCACAAAGCACGCGCAAGTACGCCTCAAATTCTATCTAACCTGTGAACAGTTAATGCTAAGTGCAAGGTACTTCGCTTATTGCCTGAAACTAAAGCAGGCACACTCCGGTTCACTAAAACACATCATTTCGGCAGGAATAAATGACAGTAAATTGACCAGGCAAAGATATCTGGAGAGCTCACTGAAAGATGTAGAAGCAGAAGACAGAGATCAGCGACCTTCCAGCTAGATTTACAGCAAAACTGCCTGTTAAGCAAGCAAAACTAATATAAAAGGATCAAGGCATGCAAACACTGAAAGGAAAAGCGCATGGCAGCTGGCCCCCCAACCTATATTATCCCGGTGCTCTGCCAATTTACCTAGCTCAATGACAGATCAAGGCTTTTCAAACAAACCTAATGAAATTAAGATTTGGCCTTAATCCGCTCAAAGCTTATTGATACAGGAGAAGTGAAGGGGACAAAAGCAGGCTCTGCAGACTGTGCGCACATCCCCAACATATGTAATATGCATTTGAAAAACAATGCTTCCATACAGGATAGGCTGGCTCCGTCCTCTTCTGAGGGCACGAAGGGCCACATGTACAAAAGTTTTTAAGAGGTCGCAAATGGTCCGTTTAGCAGAATAGGGCTATTTGCAACCGCTAAAAAGCATTTTTGTATGTATCAAAGCCAAACTGTGAACTGGTAACCCTCTTACGGAATCGCAATTTGGCTTTGCAATTTGGTATTAGGAAGGAACATGTTAAGAGCATCACTTCCAAATACAGAATAGCAGTGGTACGTATGAATGTTTTGTGACCGAAATGCGGTCCCAAAACATTTGCAGTTTACCACCAATTTCAAATTGGTGGTAACCCACTCGCAAATGAGAAGGGGGCCCCGAGGGATGCCTTCCCCTTTGTGAATGTTTGTAAAAGCATTTTTTAAGAGCAGGCAGTGGTCTCACACACCACTGCCTACCCTTAAAAATGAAAAAAACTTTTCATTTTCTTTTTTAAATGCATCCCATTTTCTTTTAAGGAAGACAGGGATGAAGGACGGCTCGGAATCAAGCCAATAACGTATTTAACTGTCTGCAATATGTGGCTTTGAAACTATTGATATTAACAATCTATTATGCCATGCGGCTCCTTCTGAGCGAGGATTGATTATTGTAACAACATTTTACCAAACTGATTTTATTGCAACTGTAATTGTAATGATTTAAAATAATTATAAAATTAAAACCATTCTCTGATTTTTATCAAAAAGTGGGGAGAGGCAGAGCTAGGCACATTGTTATCTTCAACTATCTGGGAATGGCTATATGATAGAGCACTCCTTTAGTTCCCCGGGCAAGGCCCTAGTAGAATTTTTCTGAATTTAAAGTCCTTATGGAATCCAACAGAGGTATGTGGGAGGTCATTCACTTCATACATGCAATGGTTTGGGGCTTACAATCACCTCCCTCTGTACGTAACCAAATTCGCCCCATCACATTTCCATGACTACGTTTAACTCATAACAAGTGCTGTCTTAATGGCTCTCCACTTACTACAAGGTACAGCTCTGTCTGATTGGCATAGATTAATGTAACTGATTAACACTGCAATATTGCGTTCTTGTTCAGAGAGACTGGTTATGGGTAATCAGGATTTATTTAAAGGTTTTATATCTAGGAGTTATCAAGCCGCAGTGCTGCGGGACGACAAATGTTTGTCTGTTTCTCTTACCAGTCATCTAATAAGAAGATTAAATAAATGCAGCCAAGTTGTTATTTTTAGACCAAACCTTTGATGAAAAAGCCTTTTTTATATAGATATTCAAAATAGTTATATGGTTCAGAGTTTGATAAAATGCTGAAAAACTTGGAGGGATTATGAGCCACTTCAGATATTTTGGTATAGCCATGTTTGAGAGGGAAGATCTTTCCTTAATAGTTACAGGCCATTAGTCTCCCCTTTACCTGCCAGTTTTGGATAATCATATATTACAATCTTCATTAAATTAATTAATGTGTGAATTTATAGATCCAACAAAGTGTGTTAAAGACAAGCATCCACTACATTTCACTTTATTAATGGGTAGGCAGGGTACCTTAGAAGGATTTCTCTCTAAGATAACTGGGGATAAGGCCAAGTGTTACTTGCACGGATTTATCATCAAGACTTGAAGGAGCAAGACCTGTTTATTTTAAACAAATTAGAGAACAGATTTTTAATTCAGAATTGGACAGTCAAGCTAGAAGAGTTTAACACAGATGTATTTAATAAACAACTGAAGATGTCATTCTAATGTAAGAATCACCAATTTGATTATTACACACTTATTTTATTATTTTTGAATTGTTTTGTTATCCAGTAAACCAGGTCAGAACTAAATGCTCACCCTGCGCTCACTATCACAGTTGACAACAAGGTGATCTTTGTTTTATATGCAGGCACAAAACAATCCTGGTCTAATGCCCTACAACTGCTAATATCACTCCACAAATAGTTACCCTGGCCACACCTCTCTGCTTTTTGGTAGATGGAAAACCTCTACTTTAAAGACCACATCTATACTATGGGCAAATCAGCAGACACCAGAAACCCAAAAACCTCAAACATATTATGCAACCACAATTAGTAGGTGTTGAGCCCCAGCTAACTCTTGTCTGGATTGTTGATGTGATGTCTTCATCAAAACACAAATACCGTGAAAAATATCCACAGTAGGGAACTGTAGGCTCTAGGGCCTTCAGGGTGAGCTGGCTTCCAAACAGAACCCGTCATATAGACAAAAGAGCCACCAGAGTCATTTGATCAAAACATTTTAAAATATCCCCCATTTGGTTATATCTATGTTCCCAGTCTGCTCCCAGGCATATATAAGATTGTGGCAGGGTGTCCTCACATACACCAGGTGTCATGCTTCATCATAGGACATCCACATGCTCTTTAAAAACCTGGTTTGATGAAGGGCAGGCCTACTCCCTTGATTTGGAGAGGCACTTTACTGAAAACTAAGGATCCATGAGAAAAAAGCCCACTAAAAGCCAATGTGGCAACCCACATGCATATAGGGTACCACCAGATATTAAAAACTCAGTGTGGGGAGTAGGGGAACTAGTATCCCAACCCCACTATACCACGTGATGTCTTACCAGACTTCTAAGCAATACTTGATATCTTGGGTGCTATTCCCCATGCAGCAGATAATTTCCTGATCAAAATTCAGAAAACCAATGCCATCATTCACACCCTTCTCTCTCTCAAATGTCTGCTTATTGAGAGACATTGCTCACTCGAACAACTTGCCTTACATACAAAGTTCTAAAAATAAACAATCTGAAACACCCTATGTAAGGTCATTATAATATATACTCAAAAAGAAGACCTCCTGTCTCCACCCGTTATCTTCTACATTTTGTACACCTCCAAAATAAATATACTATATTGTTAAAATTGCTTTAGAGATGGCAGCATTTAACAACTATAAAACCCAAGGGGCTTTATAAATAAGTTTTTGCCTTGGTCTGGACATTCTATGGGGGAAGTTCCATGAATCAAGTCTGCTTTCGGTGGGGTTATTTTACTTTCAGGATCCTACAAAATGAATATACTATATTCCTAAAACCATTAACAAAAATGACGTTTGTGTAAAAAAACCTATACAGTGTTTCTACATGCAGTGGGGTAACCTTGATGCTTTCTCAGAGCAATATTGTCTCTTTCCAGACGCCAGCTGTGCCCCAAGAAGAATATATGCAATGGAAGAAGTAATTTAAGTGGAAATCTAAGAGTGTGTTTTAATACACAAATGGTCAACTTGCCACTTACATTAGCCCAAGTTATATGGAGGCTATATAATCAGCATGTCATCTCCTGCATTGTAAAACCAGCTGAAATACTTGGAAGGTGTAGGATGGTCATATAACCTAAAGTAATTCAACTTTTCTTTTTAGCATTGAGTATTATATGATGATACCTGTTGAAGGGAAGAATATGGATAGCTTATTTTTATGTAAATACATGGGATTCAGAAATCCCTGTATAAATAGCAATCAATAATTTCTTTATAATCACTGCCTTGTGACGCACCAAGCCGCCGATTGTGAAGAAAAGACGTCAGAACTCGACTATTATAAGGTTATTACAGTTTAGTTCTCATGTCACAATAACTGCTGCTGGAGCCAGGAGCCAAGTTGAAAGGCAGATCATGTCACAGAGCATAGTTAAGACAGCTGTTTAAAGCAATAAATGGAACATTGCTTTTCTTTCTTCTGCTCTATTTTAATAGCTTACAATGACAAGCAGAGAGAATATGTTTATTTTTTACACTTCTTAGTTACTCAAAAGCTAGAATCTTTCTGCATGTTTCTACAAGTTCTGAGCTACTGCGGTGTTTCTTTTTTTAGAGACTTGTTTTGAACTGTTTCTAATATCTGTTTGCAACAAATATCTAACAGAATTTTTTTTTGATGTGTTTTATTTTGCAACAGAGGTTTTATTTTTATTCTTCATGTTCATATGAAAGAGCTACACACCAAAGCTTTAAGCTGAATGCGGAAAAGGTGGTGGTGAGACCATGTATTATATGAGATAAAGTATCCCCTGGAGTACATGACAAGGATATTGCAAGTGACCTTGGAGTTCCATAAACGTATGAAGGAACTCTGCCTTGTTCCTCTTTGTGGTTATGGAACTCCTTGGTGACTTGCAATATCCTTATAATGTACAGAAGGTAGGTACTTTATCCCCAATATAAGATGCCCCTTACAGTCGAGAAATTTAAATCTTTTTTGCAAACTTTACATTATTCTTAATTGGAATCATCTGAAAGTAGATGAAACATCAAACCATAAATTAAAGACTGTGGGAACAAAGTGCTTGTAACACAGAACACAAAGGAATAATAATACTTATTTACAGGTCTTTGATAAAATCAGGAATCATTAATCTAATCTTTCTCACCAAAGTCATAAATCAATACTCATTCCCAAAAACAACAGCTGCTGGGGACAGTAAGCTGTACACTAGAAGCTGATAACTTACCACAGGAGTCAGTTCATTCACCAAATTCAAGTTTGCTTAATATGTTTTTTTCATTCTCTGCACTTGAATCTTTTTAAAAGTGTCAGCTACGACACAGCTGTGAAACCAAAAATACTTTTTAAGTAAGACTGTTGAGGCTTGCTTATTGGGTCTATACTCACAACTGAAAAAGGGTAGGGTGGACTCCAAATTTCCTGATCTGGCATTGGTGCTCGCCAAACAGGGCATAGCAATACACCAGAGATCCCGAGAGGGTCTCCCCATCCCCGTGCAGATGTAAGGAAGAAGTCAAGAAATGGGCTGCAGTGGAGGCTGCCGTCCTACATGCGGAAGAGAGACTGAGGCGGAATATATACCTTATCGCAGACCTATGGGATGACCTAATAAACTTGTTTACTGAAGCTCTCGATGGAACACGCATAACAGATGAATGGAGAAATATGTGCTGATGTTACTGCTCCATAAATTCATAGAGGATATGGATATTGGCCTCCCAGAGGAGGGCTGGTACACATTCAGTGTAGCACTCTAAGCTTTAGATTCAAGACTTGGAGGTGGGCCGGGCAAGGGTTGTTTTAATTTCTACATTTTGGTTTCTTTTTGTGGAAATTTCGTCCTTATGTGCATAGAACACAGACTGGTCAACTTCTTCTCTTAACCGCCATGGTGCCTGGGGCGAGATGATCTAGTCCAGGCACACGGTTCACGTGTGCCCTGGACGAGACCAGCTCGTCTTGCACCCGGCCCACAGGGGGAGCGCAAGCGCACCCCGTGGGCCTCCCACCCACACCCCCCAGTCGAGGATGGAAGGGGAATCGCTTCCCCTTCCACCCCCGACACGTAGGCCCGTGCGCCGACGTCATCAGAAGCTACCGGGGACGCGCTGGAAGCCATTTGCTTCCAGCGTGTCGGCAGGAGAGGACTTCTCAAGGTGAGTCTCTCTCTTTTTGGGGGGGGTTGGGGGAGAAAACAAACACAGGGGGAAAGGAAAAAGTTGTTCCTTTCCCCCTGTGCCTGTATTCAGTGGATGAGGAGGAATCCCCACTAGGCACCAGGGATTTCCTTTTAGTTTTATTTCGGGGAGTGACCCATTGGGCAAGGGTTGCTCCCTTGGGGAGGCAATTGCAATCCTGTTTCCCCCCCCCCCCCCCCCCGGGGGCAGATCGGCCATTTTTTCGAAAACCACTAGACCACCAGGGATTGTAATTTTCCTATGTTTTTGGGCAGCGACCCCTTAGGCAAGGGTCACTGCCCCGGCGGCAATCATTTTGTATATGTTCTCCCCCCCCCCCCACCCCCCCGGGCTAGATCAGCCATGTTTTTGGCTGACCTCACCCCCGGGGGTCAAACCCCACTAGGCGCCAGGGATTGTGTGGTGTGTGTTTTGTGTGTTTGGGGGCACCCATTGGGCAAGGGTCAGGGAAAATTAGTATTGGCCATTACTGCCCCCCTTGGGGGCAGATGGGCCTGTTTTTTTTAGGCCCTTCCGCCCCCAAGGGGGGCAGAAACCACCAATACACCAGGGATTATTTTTTTTGTTCCCCTTTTTTTGTTCTGTGCTGGGGGTGCCCCCTTTTGCAAGGGTCGCCCCCTAAAGGGGGCACAGAGATGTTGGCCATTTCTGCCCCACTTGTGGGCAGATTGGCCTATTTTCTTTTAGGCCCATCTGCCGAATCCACTTAGGCACCAGGGATCTTGTGTGTGTGTTTTGTGTGGGGGGGGGGGGGGCCCTTTGCAAAGCCTCGCTCCCCAAAGGGGGGCACATTACTGATGGCCATTTCTGCTCCCCTTGGGGGCAGATCGGGCTATTTCTTTTTTTTAGGCCTATCTGCCCCCTAGGGGGCAGAAGCCACCAAGACGTGAGGGATTTTTTTTTTGTCCCCCTTAGTTTTATTTGTGCTGGGGGCGCCCCCTTTTGCCCACTTTGGCAAGGGTTGTCCCCCCAAACAGGGTACAGAGCTGTTGGCCATTTATGCCCCCCTTTGGGGAAGATCGGCCTATTTATTTTTTTTCCACCAGGGACAATTTCTAAGTTCTTGGTGGTGGGGTGTTTGTCAACTGGTGAAGTATTTGTATTTGTGATTATTTCTTCTTTTTGTTCTAGTTCAAAGCTTTTGCTTCCTTTGCTGTGGATCCTTGCGGTTTTGGCAGTAGTTGTCCTGCGGTTTGCATAGTTGCATGTTTTAGATAAGTAAAAGCAATTTACTCCAAAGGAGTATTGTTGGCATGCATGAATGACATGTTTGTAGGTGGTGTACTAAATGCAGTATTGTGTGTGAAATTGTCCTTAGATTTGAGCACAATTATATTTGTGTTGTCATATATCTAATTTGCTTTTTTCTTTTTAGTGGGACATCATTGGTGATTGCTATGTCTGTGCAGAGTAGTTGCTGGTGAGTAGCTTCTTCAGGCAAGTGAGTGGTATAGTTTTTTTAGTACATAACTCTTTGTGATAAAGCTACACTTTGTTTATTACTTATTTTAGTGCTGGTAGCTGTTGGCAATTTATTTGTTGTTAGTGAGGATCATGGCTAGCCGCAGAGTGACTGCTCAGCAGGTTGTTGGCATGCTTGTTGAGTTGTCTTCAGACCATGATTACGAGACTGACTCTGCATCTGAGGCAAAGGAGGAAGTGAGAGATTCTGGCAGTGAGTTATCTGTCCCAGAGGATCTTCGGATGAGGAAGCCACTCTCAGTACAGATGAAGGGCCTGTTTTAGAGGAGGACACTGATGTGCCAAGAGTGCAGCAGCCTGGGGCTGAAGGGTTTCTCATTAGAAGACCTGACACCTGGATTGCCCCAAACATGGAGCAGCCACAGTTACCTGCATTTACTGGTCTCCCAGGGTGTAGAGTCAATACGGAAAACTTTTTGCCTGTCAATTTCTTTCACTTGTTTATGGACGATGTATTTTTGGAAGAGATTGTGGAGCAGACTAATTTGTATGCGGAGCAATATTTGAGGGACAACGCTGCCAGACTTAGGCCTCAGTCTAGAACTACTCAGTGGGTTCCCACATATCTGGAAGAGATGAAAAAGTTTTTAGGTTTGACTTTTTTGATGGGGTTAATAAGGAAGCCGCCACTGGCTTCTTATTGGTCTACTAGTCCCTTGAAGGCAATGGCTATATTTCCTGCAACTATGACACGTAATTAGCTATATTTATTGTCTGGTAAGACATCACGTGGTATAGTGGGGTTGGGATACTAGTTCCCCTACTCCCCACACTGAGTTTTTAATATCTGGTGGTACCCTATATGCATGTGGGTTGCCACATTGGCTTTTAGTGGGCTTTTTTCTCATGGATCCTTATTGATAGAGTAGATCAGAGGTTGGAACCTTACACTGCTCTTCGTAAGTCCTATGTGTGGTATAAAAAGTTGGCCCTACATTTATTTCATTTGGCAACTTTAAATGCTTTCATTGTGTTCAGGGATTGTTCACCTGAGTCAAGGATGAAATTTGTTAAATTTCAGGAGTCAGTGATAGAGAGCCTTATTGTGGTGGAACAGGCAAGAGTTCCTAGAGTAGCAGTGGTGGAGGATGTGGCTAGATTGAAAGATCCCCACTTTCCAGATCACATTCCTCCCACTCCCAAAAAAGACTTGCCCACTAAGAAATGTAGAGTATGTGCCCGAAGAGGTATCCGGAGGGAGAGCCGGATGTACTGCCCCAATTGCCCTTCAAAGCCTGGGCTGTGTGTGGCCTGCTGTTTTAGAAGTTACCACCCGGAAAAAAAATATTGTGAAATACCGTGAGTGTAAACTGCCTATTTTATATTTTCATATGTTCAGTTTCACGGTTGGCATTACTGTCATGTATTTATGTTAGAGCTTTTGTGTTTGTAGTTTTGTACTTATTTTATAATTAGTTAGTGTTTTTTTTGTTGTTGATAAACAAAAATAAAAGTGATGGTGGTGTGCGTGGGGTGGCCCTTGGCTGGCGGTGTGCGTGGGGTGGCGCTTGGCAGCCTAAAGATGTATAAAAGAAGAATGTGTGCTTATCAACTCGCTGTGCTATCCCCTCAATCTCTACAAGTATTTGGCCTTTTTCTGTTGCAGGCACCTGGCCACCCACACAAGTGAGGTATCATTTTTTAAATCGGCAGACTTGGGGGAAAGCTGGGTGGAAGGAAATTTATGGCTCCTCTCAGATTCCAGAACTTTCTGTCACCGAAATGAGAGGAAAAAGTGTTTTTTTAGCCAAATCTAGAGGTTTGTAAAGGATTCTGGGTAACAGAACCTGGTGAGAGCTCTACAAGTCACCCCATCTTGGATTCCCCTATTGAAAAATGCACAGGTTTGGCAGGTTTCCCTAGGTGCCGGCTGAGCTACAGGCCAAAATCCACAGGTAGGCACTTTGCAAAAAACACCTCTGTTTTCTGTGGAAAAATGTGATGTGTCCATGTTGTGTTTTGCGGCATTTCCTGTTGCAGGCACTAGGCTACCCACACAAGTGAGGTACCATTTTTATTGGGAGATTTGGGGGAACATAGAATAGCAAAACAAGTGTTATTGCCCCTTGTCTTTCTCTACATTTTCTCCTTCCAAATATAAGAAAGTGTGTAAAAAAGACGTCTATTTGAGAAATGCCCTGTAATTCACATACTAGTATGGGCACCCCAGAATTCAGAGATGTGCAAATACCCACTGCTCCTCAACACCTTATCTTGTGCCCATTTTGGAAATACAAAGGTTTTCTTGATACCTATTTTTCACTCTTTATATTTCACCAAATGAATTGCTGTATAACCAGTATAGAATGAAAACCCACTGCAAGGTGCAGCTCATTTATTGGCTCTGGGTACCTAGGGTTCTTGATGAACCTACAAGTCCTATATATCCCCGCAACCAGAAGAGTCCAGCAGACGTAACAGTATATTGCTTTAAAAGATCTGACATCGCAAGAAAAAGTTATAGAGTAAAACATAGAGGAAAAATGGCTGTTTTTTAACTTCAATTTCAGTATTTTTTATTTCATTTGTTATTTTCTGTAGGAAACCCTTGTAGGATCTACACAAATTACCCATTGCTGAATTCAGAATTTTGTATACTTTTCAGAAATGTTTAGGTTGTTGGGATCCAGCATTGGTTTCACACCCATTTCTGTCACTGACTGGAAGGAGGGAGAAAGCACAAACAAATCGTAAAAATGGGGTACGTCCCACTAAAATGCTACAATTGTGTTGAAAAATTGGGTTTTCTGATTCAAGTCTGCCCGTTCATGAAAGCTGGTGATTTTAGCACTGCAAACCTTTGTTGATGCCATTTTCAGCTAAAAAAACACAAGCCTTCTTCTGTTGCCCTTTTTTCCCATTTTATTTTTTTAAATAAACAACATTTTCACTTTATTTTGGATAATTTCTTTGTCTCCTTCAGGGAGACCCACAAAGTCTGGGTACCTTTATAATTCCTAGGATGTTGGAAAAAAAGGACGCAAATTTGGCAAGGATAGCTTGTGTGGACAAAAAGTTATGAGGGCCTAAGCGTGCCCTGCCCCAAATAGCCAAAAAAGGCCTGGCACCTGAGGGGGGAAAAGGCCTGGCAGCGAAGGGGTTAAAATTATGTGTGATACCGTAAACTATGGCCTACTATAGAAAACCTGACTTATAACATAGACAATTGTATGTACACAAGATCACGCTGAATCAGTACCTGGTCAATAGTAATACTGTGTATTGAACGGATGGCTGAAGTTCGTAAAATCAGTTAAAACAGTTAAAAAAAAGAAAGACTTTGCTTTGGTCAGTACATCCTAAAGGAGAAGTTCCACCATGAATCAAGTCTTCTGTAAGATGAGCTATTGTAGTTCTGAAGTCGAGAGAGGCCTCTCATCATCTCCAACCGCACTATATTCCAGTTACTATACCAAATAATTACTCATTATAAACGTAGTCCTGAATTCTTTATACTGTACATTTTGTTTAACAAACTACTACACTGTTGGATGTGCCAGGGTACAGCCACATATTTAAAAAGAGACTGCACTGTGATCATGTCATTGCATGTAAAATACTACACATCAAAATGTAGGTTATGAAAAAAGTAATTGTAAAGAATTTGATCAGAAATATGGCACGACTTTGACTGTATTGTGTTACAATTGACCTAAGTTTAATATCAGCTAAAGGCTACTCATTTGGAAGCTGTTGGTAATTATTGTTTGACTAAAGTATACAGCTTCTTAGCAAGGGGTCTTTCTTCTAAGAGAACAATTAATTTATAAACAATTTTCAAATATTGGATTTTCTAGTTGTTGGTATGCTCTAAGATATTTAATACATAACATACTAAACTGAAATTAATGGTAAAATTATGATCCCTTTAATATGTAAAACTAACGGTAAATCATTAAAAGGAGTAATGTCACTATGGTGACTATAGAAAAAAATAATTTGGCCCGACAAACTCATCTTAATCATTAAATTATTTACATTTTAGACACAGCGAACGGGTTGTTGAGGTACTCAAAATAGGATACCCTTGTAGATAAGGTAGAGGATATTGCCAGGACATTGAAAGGGATATTAGAATAAAGATTCTATAAAGACAAACAAAGAGGGAATGTTTTGGAACAGAGGTCTAATAACCAACACAAAGAAAAAGGAAATGTCATCCTTGGAGGTACGCTTATGAAAATATTCAGACCAAAATGCAAAAACAAAGAAAGGGACAATTAGAAAGAATGGCATGGCTTTGACTGCATTGTGTTACCATTGACTTGCGTTCTATGTCCCCTAAAAGCTAATCAATTGTAGACAGCTGGTAATTCTTCTGTGACTAAACTGTACAGCTTCTTACCAAGGGGTCTTTCTTTCACCAGATTGGAATTAATTAAATTTTATTTTTTCAAATATTGGCTTTTCTAGTTGTTGGTATGCTCTGTATGATATTTAATACATGACATGCTCCACTGAAACTAATGGTAAAATAAAGGTAAGTAAAACTAATGCTAAATTATTGAAGGGGCAATGTCACTATTGTGACTACGGAAAAAACACATTTGGCCTAGAAAACTTGTCTTTATCATTAAATTATTTACATTTTAGACAGAATATACCTCAACTATGGGTGACGCTTTTCAATTACATTTTGTCTGTCAATTAACTAATCAAATTGAACAGTCTCACAAAAATAAATTTCCTCTTTTAATAAATATCTTTTTTAGGTACAAGAAAGAGATGGCAAAAGGTCAGTCCTTAATGAGTGAGTTGGTCAAAAATGTTACAAGCTATCTGAAGAAAGAAATGAAGATTGCCAATTAAGAAAAAAAGACAGGCTCTACAACTATATGTTTCGTCAGCAATGATCTAGCAACCCAAGAACCTATTTTCCCAAAAATAGCTTTAGACATTATGAGCTACTGACAACCCAAACTAGTTCTGCACAAATATGCTTATCTCCAAGTATCGTAATCCCATACAAATTTTAAAAAGTGAAGCTGAATTTCTAGTGAATGCTTTAAATTCCTGAATAATGTGTTTTAATCTCTCATGGATGAACCCATAGCTCAAGAACTCTCCAATAGCTCAAACACTCAGTAGAAAGGAGTCAATTGAAACTACAAAAAGGTGGGAATCCATTATTCTTGGAACCAGTTTGCAGAAAACAAATAACCTCTGCATTAGCAGATCTAAGCAGAATCAGTCGAATATGGTTTTAAGTGCAGACTATTCACAGGATGGCTTAGAAAGTTAAAAAATGTCTACAAGAGATTCTAAATGTAATTGAATTGACAAAGTACTGAATTAACCAGACTGGATGTGATAGGAATGTACAGAAACTGTCAAGGAAGATCTACAGTACAGATGGGAAGTATTTATGAGCATTCTACAGTGTGATGAAGCCTGCAGTACTGAAATACAGAAAATGAAAATTCTTGATTTTCTCTGCAAACAATATATCACACTGAGATGAAAGTCAAACACTTTGACACACTGATATCTGGGGAGTGAAATGGATGAGTAGCATGACTGGTTCTCTATCAATTTCAGGGCTATATAAGTGAAATTGTCAACCCAGTATTTCAGGATGGGACTTAGGTGAGGGTGCCCATGTTTATCTCAGGAGTTATGGCTAAGCACATGATATATTCTTAATGGGGGGTTCTACTGGCAAAGGTTGCAATTACTAATAGAGATACACTATCAGAACCTCCCTGCCCAGTACGCTGGCTTAACATTATAGAAAAAAGGATTAGAATCAAAAGTGCTGTACTTTTATTTATGGAAGCAAGTGATATGCAGGCAAGAATTTTGACAAACTCCTTCTCTATAGTGAATTGAAAATCTAAAAGATTTGAAGTGTGCAGATAATCAGCATTTATCTAGCCATTGTTAAGGGCTCTCTGTGTATTTGTTCTTTATCCTAGTATTATTTCCTCTGAGCGCCTTAGAAACCATGGGAGGTCCAGTTGCAGGTATTTCCCATTTTGCCTACAAAAAAACTGTTTTGATTCACAACATAAAAATTATTTTAGCAACATAATATTTGGCTTTTGGCATGCTTCTAAAGGAAGCACATGGCTTTCAGTGGGTCCAGCTGAGAAAACAAATCAAACATTTCTATAAAGACATTCACAATAATACTCTTAAATACACGCAGCCCTTGTACAGAGTGCATCTGTCCATATTAATCTCTATGAGTAGCAACTAATCCATTACAAGATTGTGCTTTCTTCGTGTCCGGAAGGCTGGAAGATGATTGAAAATACTACATATAGCTCTAGCAAAATGAAGTAACAAGAAATGCATAACTGTGTGTTTGAGGACAGAGCAGAGCCATGGGGAGCCCAGTCTCGAGGCACTGTACAGCTTTACCAGGTAAATAAAGTTTGATTGTGCCTTAGGAAAGGCTGAAGCAGGAAAAGTGCATTTTCTACACCACAGCAGTACTGTCAAAGTATTGATACACACAGACTGAGTAGTGTGGATTCTAAACTGTGCATACTTACATCCTGTCCAGTGAGTAAAGTACTGCGTAGGCACTACATTTTCTTTACTTACTTACAATAACATAGTGGGTTTTGATATTAAGAGAATTCTCAGAAAACTTTGGCATATGTTAACTGAGGATCCATTACTAAAAAGCCACATTTCAGAGAAAGCCAGCATTACATTATGTATAGCAATAACTATTGAGTATCTAATAATTGTGAGCTATCTGCCACCCATACCTCTGCTACATATGTGGCACCGAGCTAGAAAACATGGATTCTTCAAATAGATCAGATGTAAATTTTGTAGACACTGACTGGATGAGTTGTCGTAATTTACCAAATTACATAACAAAAATGTCAGGTGCAGAATCATATTAAAAGTCAAACCAAATTTGTAGAATGTGTTATAATCTACCACATGAAAACAAATTGCCCTAGGTTAGATGATCATGCTACTCGGGATAGGATTTGAAAGCATGTGAGAGCAATCACCTACAAGGATCTCCCTTACCCTATGGCTGTTTCACCACAATACAATCCACTACATGGACACACATTTGCGTGAGATTTCATGGGTCACAATACGTTGAACGCAGCCTGAGTGGTGGTGACAAAGTACTTCAATTGCATAGGAAAGAGGCACCCTGGATCATGCAGTTGTGATATGTACAGCATGATCACAACATAGAGAATGAATTAGAGTACTTTGGGAAAGTATGTCATGATTATAAATCACCATTGGGCTGTATGGACCTCCTACTATGAGCAAAGAACTATGAGGCAAATATGGCTAGTGGTACCACTAGAGCAGCAGGGCTGTAAAAAAAAAAAAAAACATCTGTTTTTGAGGTGCTTGGAATCCTCCCACCAGTCAAGTGGGCTTAGGAACAGTTATTACCAGGAATGAGTATCTACAGTGTTTCCATTGAAGTTAAATGAATTTTGGTAGCCTGGTGTACTTAATCTTCTTTATGAACCCTGATACACGTTCTGGGGATTAGAGATTCGGTCTTTTACCTACCTATGAAGTTTGAAAAAAGAAGCAAATAAATTTGGACAATATAACTTATGGGGGAAATCACATATCTCTGTCTGCCAATGTTTCAATGAACCTCCAATTGTCGATGTATGAGGCGGCTAAGGGCCAGTATGTGCACTTACCTGGTTAGCAGGACGAGGTATGCGGAGAGAGCTCCCAGTGGAGGGTGTTACCTAAAAATAAAGAAAGGACCTAAGTTAGGAAGAAGGGAGGGGAAAGGGCACAAATATAACAAACCTGCTGACCAAAAGCAAACTACCCCACACAGGAGGAAAGGGGTGGTGCCAAGAGGAGAAAAGATGGACAAGAGATACAGAAAGGGACACCAAAACAGATGACCAGGAGGAAGACGCCTAGGATTGAGGGAGAATGCTGGACTGTCAAGAGGGTCGGGAAGAGAGTCCGCAGGGGATCCGAAGCGGGAAACTAGTCGGCGGAGTCGAACAGAGCAAAACTCTCACCCCAGCCACAGAGCACAGAGAGAACAGTGAGAACGTTGGGCTCAAGGAAATGGAGGATGAAGATGACTAGTCTAAAGAATGGAGGTTTCTGCTCACTAATGCGTACACCCCTGACAAAACTCAGCAGTGCTGTGGCTACTGGGGTGAGTAAACTGGGACAGAATACTGTTTTTTTTTTTAAAACCCAGATTTTATTAGGAGTTTAACATAGTAATTTCTTCTCATACATATGTTCCCTCTCTGGGGAAGTTCTTATTCACATTTTATAAGTATAACAATTCTATCATATATTCTGGCATGATATTGTCCAAGTATTTAAACAAGATTAATACTAATATCAATACTAACAATCCCCCCTCCCGGTCCCTACCTATCCCCTTCTTCCGAGAACCCTTGTTCAGATGTTGGTATTGCTCTCGAAGTGTCCCATGTAATGTTTTAAGTGTGGTTTGATATATTGGGTTGAGTGTGGTCTACTACTCCTCCGTCTTAATTTTTGGGTATGTGATCCAGGTTCTTATTAATGGCTGATTGCCATGACCCCTTTTGCCGTGTATTATCCCGCCGGTGGTATTACCATCTGAGGGAACCTTAGGGTGCGGTATCTGCTCTAAGTGTGTCCATTATTACTTCCCAACCCTCTGCCACTTCGGGGGGTCTAATCCCTCTCCTGGATTCACGCTGGAGAAGTATTCCCTCCGCATTTGCCCATTTAAGTAGTTTGCTCTTCCATGTTGATACCCTGGGGCCCCTGGGATTTTTCCAAATAGATGTGATCTCCCTTTTAGCCAGTGAGAAGGCCAAGTCCTGGAATCTATCTGTGATTTTGTGTTTGGCCGAGTGAGTAAAGGCGTGTAAGAGACAATTAGCCATGGAGCAGGTTACTTCCTTACTCAGGAGATGCGCCAGGGTCTGGCACACCTCCGACCAAAAGGGTTCTAGCCCAGAACATGTGGCATTCCCAGAACATGTGGCGGAACTCAGAGCCGATCAACCCGCATCTCGGGCAACACTCTGTTACCTTGCCAAAGTATTTGTTTATGCGGGCTGGGGTCAGGTAGGCTTGGTGCAGCACGTAAAAGTTTTTAAGTTTAAATCTAGCGTTTCAAGTCGCTTTGGGGAGGATCCTCAGGATGCATCCCCATTCTTCTTCTGGGATATCCCGGTTAAGATCTTTTTCCCACGTTTGTTTGAGGGAGATCAAAGGTGTCCGTTCTCATCAGCCCATAAAGTATTGAAACTACCTTAGATTTGTCATTTGGGGAAGTCATATATGTACAGATTGCCTGAGAGGGGGGGGGCTCTGTCCCCTTCCTTCGCCAGTGTTTTCGTATGTTGGCCTTTAATGCCCCATACATTAAGAAGTGTCCCGCTGGATTGTCAAATTCCATCCTAAGGGTCTCGAAGGACATCAGTTTGTTATCCCTAAAGAGGGTGCCCACCATGGTAATCCCGGCTTCCATCCATTCCCCAAGATCAATCCGAGTGCCCCCCTGTGTTACTGCCTGTAAGGAAAGAAGGGGAAGCTCCGTAGAGTAAGGAGTCTCCACCTTGATCCTGCGTAAAAAAAGTCTTCCAACACTGATTCAGGATCTTTAATTCTGGAGAATCCTGTTTCCCGTCACCAGGGATTCTCAAAAGTATCTCAAACAGCCTATCTTCCTGTGGGGTGGATGCCCTCACATTCGTTTTTGCAATTAATCTGTCTAAGAACCAATGTGCCAACCACTGAAGTTGTGCCGCTAAGTAGTAGGTCTCAAAGTCAGGAACTGCCATGCCTCCATCTGTTGGTTGTCTTTGGAGCTTTGTCAGGGCAACCCTCCTCCAACCCCTTCCCCATATGAATGAAATTACCATGGTGTCCAGTTCCTTAAAGATGGTCCTAGGAATCCAGATCGGCAGCACTGAGAAATGGTATAGCACCCTTGGCAGTACAATCATTTTGAGGATTGCTATTCGCCCAGCTACCGATAATGGCAGTGTCTGTCAGAATGCCATACAGGTTTTTATGGAGCGTATTGTGCTACCGATATTACCATCTAGGATGTCCTGGGAGTCGTGGTAAACTTTCACTCCCAAATAGGGGAGTCCATTCGGCACCCATCTAACCAAACCCAAGTTCAGAGATGATGACTGCTGTCCCTTCAACGGAAACAGACCTGTTTTATCCCAATTCACTTTTAATCCTGAGTGACCCTCAAATCGGGAAAGCATTAGTTGTACTAGGGGTAAATCTCGCTGGATATCTTCCAGGAATATTAAAAGATCATCTGCATAGAGGGCTATATGGTGTCTCTCGCCTACTGCTAGTATATCCGGGCCCCCCTTCCCGCCCTGGCTGCAGCAGCCAGTGGTTCCATTGCCAAGGCAAACAGAAGAGGAGACAGAGGGCAACCCTGTCTCGCTCCAGGCTCAACCCCATACCTGTTGGATATTGTGTGGCCTGTGCGGACTCTGGCCGTGGGATTGGTATAGAGTAATTTTACCCAGGAGACGTACTCGGGTCCAAGTCTGAGTTTGGACATAACTGTATAAAGGAATTCCCAATCCAAGATATCAAAAGCTTTTTCTATGTCAACTGCTAAGATACCTGAAGCCATGGCATTGGGGGCCAGTTCTCTCATGATGGCTATTAGTCTACGGATGTTTCCAGCTGTACTTCGCCCTGGTATGAACCCTGCCTGGTCTGGGTGTATCAGGGAGGACATCAGCGGGAGGAGTCTGGTTGCCAGGATCTTACTAAGGATTTTATAGTCAAGGTTCAGCATGGATAGAGGTCTATAAGCTCCCACCTTTGTTGGGTCTTTGCCCTGTTTGAGAAGGGGAACTAAGACTGCCTTGCAGGTGGATTCCAGCAGTAAGCCCTGGTCTTTAGAGATTTTATATATATTTTCTAACCTCGGGGAAAGTATATCTGCAAAGGTAGCATAAAATTTGATGGGAACCCCATCTGTGCCAGGCGATTTTCCTCTGGCCATTCCTTTCATAGCCTCACTGATTTCGGCTAGTGTGATGTTCCCTTCTAATGGTTCTGTAAGTTCAGGTTCCAATGATTTTAAATGTAGTTCCGTTAAATAGTCTTCAGTTTGTTCTCTTATGTGATTGAATCTTTTTTTGTATAAACCCTCATAAAATGACAAAGTGGAAGTTAATCTGTTCTGGTTCGTATAGGTGGGTCCCTAGGTCCGTGGTCAAGTCCGTAATGGGGGGAGATCTAACGGATTGTGAAACCACCCATGCTAGTAGTCGGCCTGCCTTATCCTTCTCTCCATGTGCCTGGGTGAGGTAATTTTTGTAATCAAAGCATCGAAGACGTTCAATGCAATGAGCTACCTCAGTCCTAAGGTCTTGCACTGTGTTTTGTAATTGAGGATTCCCAGGTCTATTTTTCTCCGCCTCCCGTAGTTTGTCTTCAGCCCGTTCCGTGTCTCCCAGTAGTGTCCTGCGCACACCCACAGTCTCTGCTGTACACTTCCCGCGCATTAGCACCTTAAGGGCACCCCACTCCACCAGAGGACTAGCAGTGGTTGCATTGTTGTCCTCAAAGCACTGCACCACGCTTTGGCGCAGCCCAGCACGAAAGGGGACATCTTCTAAGAGTTCGGGTTTGAGCCTCCACGTGGGGATACGAGGAGCAATGGACCCCCATTTCAGGGTCAGCAAAAGAGGGTTGTGATCAGAAATTGTGCGGGACAGATATTCCGTGTACGGAACTTGTGAGTATACATCTGGTGAGCAGAGGAATGCGTCCAATCTAACGTGTAGTTCATGTAGATGCGAGAAAAAAAGAGTAGTCTCTAATAGTGGGGTGCAATCTACGCCAAGCATCAACTAGACCCCAATTTGTTTGCCATGTGGTGAAATGTCGAGCCGTTCTCACCAGAAGGGAGCTGGGTAAAGGAGGGTGTGATCTGTCCATATTAGGGTCTCCCACGCAATTGAAATCCCCTCCCAGTATCACTGAGGATTGTAGGTATGGGGCTAGTAAAGTAGTTAGTCGTGCAAGAAACTCTCCCTGATCAGTGTTGGGTGCGTATACATTAATGAAAGCCAAATCCCTGCCCTCTAATCTGCCCTTGACTGCCACAAATCGGCCATCGGGATCTATAAAGTTGTCTGTCAATTGGAAAGGGACTCCCACTCGGATCCAAATCAGGGTGCCTCTCAAGTATGCGGAATAGGAGGTATAGTATGCCTGGCCTCTCCATCTTTTCTGGAGAACTTTACCCTCTGTCTGTGTTAAATGGGTTTCTTGGAGCATGTCTATCTGAATTCCCCTCCTCTGTAGGTATGAAAAAACTTTATATCTCTTAACCATTGAGTGCATGCCCCTGATGTTCCACGTGAGGAACTTGTAGGATTTTGGCATTGTCATGTTGGAAATTCCCCCCCCCCCCCCCGGTTTCGGGCGAGCCCCAGGAGGTAGAGGCTCACATATCTCCCCTTCATGTAACTGGTATCCATGGGTAACTCCTCCTTTTAAGTAAGGGTTCTCAGGAACTTATCTAAACCCATAACACACACCCAAACTATGGTTACCCAACTCCCCAAACCCAGGACAAAGGTAGAAACCTCTCTCGCCCAAACTAGTGAAACATTTTTAACCAGTCCATCAATGTGGGGGGTGCTCTGAGGTGGATCTGAGAGCATAGCGAGGCGTCCTCTCCCCGACCCTCTGGAGTCTATCACACAGGGATTTCATAGCCCCAAATCTGTATTCTGTTCAGTTGTTTTCAGCCTGTTGGGTTACACCGCAGGGATGTAAGCGTTCATTGACTTGGTTACAGGCGTGGCATGTTTTTCTCCTCAGGTTCCCGTGCCCCCGCGGCTGTGACTACCTGACATTCCATCAGATGATGTTATCCGAGGTCCCCGGAGTCACATCTAGACCCTGTTTATCAGATGTGTGCGAGAATTCCGATTCTTGCTCTGATTCAGAATGTTCTATGTCGACTTGGGATTGTTTGGGGGATCCGTGATCTGAGCAGCTGAAGGAAGCAGCTGCTTCCATAGCTTTTTGTCTTTCTTTCAGAATTTCTAGTGGGGACGGGCTGCTCAGTCTACTGGAATTATTCTGTTTGTTTTTCCCCTTGCCGTCCGAGTGGAGATTATCAGGACTGCCATTTCTGTCCCCTGTCGTCTGTGCATCGATCCAGCACCAGGTCTCCTCCGCCGTGCCGAAGAATTGTGCACCAGATTTGGTTACTATTCTTAACCTGGCCGAGAACATCATCCCATATTGGACCCCCATCTTGCGGAGTTTTTGTTTGGCTTCCCTAAAGGAGGCTCTCTGCTTCTGCACTTCTTTAGAGAAATCAGGGAAGATACGGATCACGTGGTTGTCAAGCATGCAGTCTCCTTTCTTCCTACTTTGACTTAGTAGGTAGTCTCTGTCTCTGTAATGAAGCAATCTGGCTATTACTGGCCTAGGGGGAGCTCCTGGTGGAGGGGAGCGCGCCAGAACCCTGTGAGCTCTTTCTATTGCAAAGAACTGGGATAAGCCGTCATCCGCTACTTTCTCCTTAAGCCAATTCTCAAGAAATTCTCAAGAAATTCTACCAGGTTGGACCCGTCAGTTCGTTCCGGTAGCCCTATGACTCGGATATTGTTTTGCTGTCATCTATTTTCGGCATCCTTAGCCTGTAGTTCTAGTTCTCTGATTCGTTTCTCCATTTGATGTGTTAATTTGGTATTGTCTTTTATTTCAGGCTGCAGTTCCTCCAATTGCTTGTCCGTGGTGTTCACTTTTTCTGCAAGGCAACGATGGTCATCCCTGAGAACCGTTAAGTCAGTTGCCAGTGCGTCTATTTTCCCTTCCAGGGCGACTCTGGAGGGTGATATGGCTTGCAGCATATCTTAGAGGGTGGGATCTTCTTTTTCTTCCGCCTCCTCTGGGGCAAGTTTCGTCGAGTTCCCCTGGTCAGTCATCGCCTTGGCCAGTACTGCAGTCTGTGTCGCGACGTCGGCCCGTTTTGCCCATTTTCCAGAGCCGTAGGTGCGCCCAATGTAGGTGGCTTCTCTGCAGGTCGCTGTTATTTGCCTAAGAGAAGGGGCAAGATTTGGAGCTACCTTCAAAATCCACAAGCCACAGTTGGGGTTGGAGATGAACTGGGTGGGCCACTTTAGCTCTTATTTGGTCCCGGTGCCCCCCTCTTTGTGCAGAGTTTTGAAAGTAGTCTTCGCTGGGATCTGGATCGCTGTATTTCCTCTAGGTGATTTTCAGTGCTGGGGGTGTTTCCCTTATTACCAGGGGCTTCACCCTGGTGTCGCGTTTGAATTGCCTTATTTTCAAGTACCCCCAGTGGTGTTCCGCTGGGACCACAAACGGGGGCCCTCAGAGTTTATTTTCCAAGGGCCCCAGGCAGGGGGGCCCTGCCTGCTACGTTCCCAGCCTCCGATCTGTTCATCGGCGCTCCACTTTCTCACTCTCCGCGGGGGCCAGAGATACGTGCTGCTCACCTCGATGCGGCGGGGTCAGCCGGGTCTGGTCTTCCTCAGGGGCCCGTCTCCCTTACGGGCTTCGTGGTACCTGGATGATGTCTCCGGCGCAGAAGACTGGAGATGCGCTGGAGATCTAGCACAGAGCGCGGTGCAGGCTGCTCTTTCCCCCCGCTCTATGCTTGCGATGGGGTTGCGAGGAAGATGGCGGCCGCCATCTTACGTTCTGCCATGGAACCACCTCTCCCCATTTCGGGGCTCACAAATGAGATTCCCGGACCCCAGATCTCATTTTGAAGCAGCCGGGGGGGGGGGGTCTCCGCACCTTCCGCTCCTAGTTGTTTCGGTTTGGGGCAGATTTTGATGTTGTAATCCCGAGGGCGAGGAGAGTAGAGCGGGAGCCTCAGGAAGGGGCTGCAACCGCCATGGCATCAGGCCACGCCCCCCATTTGGGACAGAATACTGTTGAGAAGATGGGGGATCCTGGGAAGGCTGGGGTTGTGATTCTTCTATCTGTGATACACTAGTTCTCTCTCATAAATACTAAGAGGACAACAGTGTGGAGGGTCTGCAAGGTGCTAGTGGTGATGGGTTAGTGTGAGTTCAGTCTACTACCTGTATCAAATCACATGTCTGGCATCGACACTGGGGGATGAGCATCAGAGAGGTAAAACGCTCACCATGATTCAAAGTGGAAAAGAAGAAAGAGGAAACGGAAGATCAAGATTCACTGGTAACGGGAACATATAACACCTTAGAACCACTAAGAGGGAATCAATGCTCTCATTGACAAATATATAATCACACTTACCTGGATGTTCTGGGTGTTTTCAAGGGCCGTGTGTGGCACCACCTTACCGGACCTAAGAAGAAAGAGAAAGGGCATTAATAAAAGGTATTACTACTAGGGCCCGTCCTAGGGTTTGTGGGGCCCTGGGCAGAAGAGGAACATGCGAGTCCCCTGTAAGATGTGACATCACAGGAAGGGACATCAATTTAACATTAATGTTCAGGAATTGTTGAAGCAGCTTTGCAAGACTCTACCAACCTAGTGTGGATATCACTAAAATGGCTACAAATATAAATAATAATCCTAATGAAAATTTAGATATTTTTTGAAGCTGTATCACATGAAAATACATAATATTAATCAAAATGGCTGAAAAAGCTAGGCCTAGGTCTCTCCAAAACTGATATGAATGCTACAATGTTCACCGATTCCAGATTAGGTCATGATTAAAAGTCCAAGACAGATTGTCACAGAACAGTATAGGGGGACTTTCTCTCTATCCAGCTATCAGCTAGCTTCACTGTCAGTGATAGCAATCTGCCTTTTCACAAGGAGCATATCAGTGCACAAAGTAGTTTTGTTCGGTGCAAGACTACTGAGGAAATGTGTGCTTTTTGAGACCAAAAATATTTTTGTTTTTGCAAATGTTTGCTACATGTGAGGAGGAACGGCACGAGCGGCTGGGGCCGGATGCCTGAGTCGGAGCGCCCTTGCGACGCGCCGTTCATCCCGGGGAGGTGAGGTGACGCCACCACCCCCCGGGACGAGGAGGACAGAGCGGACGTGTGACCCTTTTCGGGGCCGGTGGTGGGCCCGTGCTGAACCATGGGGCCCTCTTGGGAGCTGGCGAGGCCCTGGCAGCATTTGTCTGGACCCTCACTGCGGTGATGGAGGGGGGAAGACAACCCCCAGTGGCTTGAGTCTTGTGTTGGGGTGCAGTAAAAGAGTCACCAAGAGTAAGTGATCGGGGCCCTTCCGGGCCTGAGGGGAGAAGCGGATCTGTGCCTGCACCGCCTTTGGATCTAACTGGCCCATTGAGAACTTGTGGACTGTTAAAGGGACCGGTGACACCAGAGTGAGTGGCGGAGTATTAGAGGTGAGGAGACAATTGGCCTTCCCCGTCATCTTGGGCGTCCGCGCGAGCTAAAGATGCACGGAGGCCTCTGCGACTAGCTAACTGTTAATAACGCGGAGGACGAGAGTAGGGGTCAGCGTTTGGTGCTGTTCTCTGATGGGCCGGCCACAGCTGGGGGTCCGCAGCGCGGAGTTGGAGGCAGCCGTTGGTGGTCCTGACTGGCGTCAACTGAGACTGAACAAAAGTAAGGAGCTCACACAGTGGCTGGCGAGGCGGTGAGTCGCGGCTTGGGACTAGACAGAAGCTCCTTGTGGCCTGGTGCATGGCGTCTGCGCTCTGGTGCCTGGAGATCGCAGGACTCGATGATGCAGGACAGTCAGAAACTAGATGCCATACTTGCCGCAGTAGAGCGCATTTGAGATTCGCTGGAGCGCGCCCGTACATCGTTGGAAGCCAAGATAGACACAGTCGCGAGTGACCTTGTCCTGCTGCATGCGGTCCATCGCAAGCTGGCAGACAAAACCAGCGAGATCGAGGCAAAAGTAGGCGAGCTGACACCAGCGGCCTCCCGGCTGAAAACAGAAATGGAGGATGTGCGGGCCAGGGAGGCGGAGTTGGAATGCAGGGTGGAAGACACAGAGGGCCGCTCTAGGAGGAACAACATCCGAGTGGTGGGCTTGCCGGAGGGCGCCGAGGGTCAGGATCCAGTGGCCTACTCGGAGAGCTGGCTGCAGGGGCTGGTGCCGGCGGGCAGGCTCACCCCTTTCTTCTCTGTGGAGCGTGCCCATCGGATTCCGGCGCAGTAGAGGCCACCGGGGAGCGCCCCATGTCCATTTATCATTCGCCTCCTCCACTATGCAGACAGAGACGTTATACTACGAACGGTGAGGGCCATGAGTGGATGGTGCGCAGATCTTAGTATTTCCGGACTACACCCTAGCGGTGCAGAGGGACCGGGCCTCCTACCTGCCTCTGAAGCGTAAGCTACGATCCCTCTGCTTAAATTACTCTTTGCTATTTCCTGCCAAGTTGCGTGTTGTGGCGGAGAACAAATCGCATTTCTGTGCCACACCTGAGGCGGCGTGGGAGTGGCTTGAGTCATTGGGACTGGCTTCTGGTGGCGCCGCTGAACGGACTGTGCCGGTACTTCGAGGCAGACGCAACCGGCCCAGATGGGTCCAGAAGAGAAGTGAAGCTCGTGCTGGTCCTGCGGCGTGTGCGCCAGACCTAGAACAATTAATACAAGAGAGAAGGGAAGCGATTCACTCTGCTGCGGCGATCAGCGCATCTCCCCTAGCGTCAGGGTCAGACACAGAACTCTTGCAACCTGCCAGTGACCAACCTGTTACGCCGGACTGCCTATCGGAATTAGGCCTTGCTGGGGGCCCTCCTGTGACACCGGCCACTGCAGACGAGCTCTTTTAAAAGATCCTTGAGCGGTGTTGAGAAACTGTACATTGTTGGAACTGCCCAACTGGCTAACTAAACTTCCACTAGTATGGTTCAGGAAATGAGCTGGTGGGGGATCCGATTGACAAATGCGTGCGTCAGACTCTGTGTGGTTGTGTGTATGGCGGATGGCACAATGCCCTCCCTCGCGCGCTGCGCCACCTTGCGGCTGAAAAGCGCGAGATTTCCCTTGTGTTCCCCTCTATTTTTTCTATTATCTGCTATAGCCGGATAGAATGGCTTGTGTTTGAACTGCTTTTCTGCGGGTTTGGCCTACCCCATACTCCTACTAGTGGAGACACATAATTTGTGGCTGTGTGGCTACACGCTACTGTTTTCGTTGTTGGGTTTGGGCGGTGACCTGTTGTCTATCTGCTCCGATGGTGTTAACTATGTTTTGTTCCTGCTGGAGGGTGTCTAGTGAATACCCGATTGATGGCTGGGAGTGGATGAATGACGGGGTGGTGCTGTGCAGGGGGGCGAGGCGATGGGAGATGAGCGGTGATCTGCTACCTATGGTATGTCTTTATATATAGCAATTACATGGAATGTGAGAGGCATTCACACCCCCAAGCGGCGATACGCTATCTATTCTTATCTTAGAAGACACTCAGGGGGTGATTCTAATTCTGGCGGGCGGCGGAGGCCGCCCGCCAGAATTCCGCCCCCATAATACCGCTCCGCGGTCAGAAGACCGCGGAGGGTATTATGAGTTTTTCCCTGGGCTGGCGGGTGGTCTCCAAAAGACCGCCCGCCAGCCCAGGGAAAAACTCCCTTCCCACGAGGATGCCGGCTCGTAATCGAGCCGGCGGAGTGGGAAGGTGCGACGGGTGCAGTAGCACCCGTCGCGTATTTCAGTGTCTGCAAGGCAGACACTGAAATACCTTGCGGGCCCTCTTACGGGGGCCCCTGCCGTGCCCATGCCATTGGCATGGGCACGGGCACGGCAGGGGCCCCCAGGGGCCCGCGACCCCCCCTACCGCCATCCTGTTCATGGCGGCTTTCCCGCCATGAACAGGATGGCGGTAGGGGGGGTCAGAATCCCCCATGGCGGCGCAGCAAGCTGCGCCGCCATGGGGGATTCTGAGGGCAGCGGTAAACCGGCGGGAGACCGCCGGTTTACCCTTTCTGACCGCGGCCAAAGCGCCGCGGTCAGAATGCCCTGCGGGGCACCGCCGGCCTGTCGGCGGTGCTCCCGCCGACCCTCGCCCCGGCGGTCGAAGACCGCCGGGGTTAGAATCAGCCCCTCAGTCCATTTGGCGTTTTTACAGGAGACACACCTGGTGGGGCTGGAGATCCCCCGGTTGCGTCGACGCTGTAGAGGACAATTGTATGCGGCAGGTCACTCAGCATATGCTAGGGGTGCATTGATTTGGATCAGAGCCGGCACTCCCTTTGCAGCAGAGGAGCAGGTTGCGGACCCGCAGGGTAGATTTGTGTTGGTTCGTGGGAGGCTGGCGGGTCATACTGCTGTATTAGGCTCTATATATGCCCCAAACACAGACCAGACTTCCTTTTTGCATGGCCTGTCTCAGCATTTGGTGGGTTGGAGTGGCCTACCATGGCTGTTGGGAGGGGACTTCAACAGTGTACTTGATGTGGATCTGGACCGCTCCTTTCCCCCGTTGCCCACGTCCCCGGTGGTGGCTGCCTCACGCGGTCTGGTGAACTGGACTCAGCAATGGCAATTGGTAGACATATGGCGGTAGCGACATACGGTGGACAGGGTCTATTCCTTCTACTCTGCCCCACACTGCCTCCACGTGCGTCTAGACAGAATGCTTTGCACCGCGAACTTCGCCTCAGTGAACACGGACTACTTGGGGTGCACACACTCTGATCACAACCCGCTGGTTTTGCGCCTGTGTTGGGGGTACTCCCGTCTGGCTGTTCCCACCTGGAGACTGAGGCCAGAACTGCTAGAAGACGCTGCTTTCAGAGCGTCACTGAGCGCTGTAATCCCAGAATATTTTGAGCACAATGATGGCACGGCTTTGTCAGGTTTGGTGGAATGGGATGCATTCAAAGATTTTATCCGAGGGCACTGTCTGGGAACTCAATGTATCTGACCAGGATGGAGCGGGTTTTGCTGCGACCGGAGGGGGAGGTAATTGGCAGTCAGGCTGCAAATTCGATGTTACCAGCGATACGCGCTGAACACCTGTCACTGCTAGAGCGCCTGCGATGTTTGAACTATGCTGCGCACTGTGCGAGAACCCATGCTTCGGCTGACAAAGCAGGCAAACTACTAGCTTGGCTGACCATCTAGATTGTGAGAGGGGACCAATAGTGGAAATTTGCTCGTAGGCGGGGGGACTGATACACGCGCCCGGGAAGATACAAGCGGAGTTTACGAGGCATTACAAGACGCTCTACGCCTCGGGGGCACCTTCCGGGGATGATCTCTGCGCCGAGTTTCTCGCTGAGGTGGAGCTACTGTGCTTAGAGGGCAACCAGATTGAGGCACTTGAGGCACCTCTCGACCTTGAAGAGATCAGGTCTAGTATCTGTGAGCTTGCACCTGGTAAAACGCCGGGCCCGGATGGTTTGCCAGTTGACTTCTACAAGGCCTTCGCGCCGCAATTAGTGCCCAGGCTGCTTCGTGTGTACGAGGCGGCTGAGCAGGGAGGTTGTCTGTCAGCTACTTTCCAAACGTGTACACATTTTTACTGGTACCACTGTGAGTACTGCAGTCCAAGCTAGCATATGGACACAAAAATTACCTCAACTGCAGACAATTCCCTTCCCTGCTCCATGTTGTGGTACTGTAAACTGGCAGCCAAAAGGTTTGGAGCTGCAGGGGGTTGGGCCTACTTGTCCAAGGACAAAATAAACATGAAACGTTGTTCTCCTTGACCCCCAACAATATGTCCTGGGTGTTGGGCTAGATGAATTCCACACCCCTGCAACTCTATTTTTAAAAGATGCAAAGAACTGAAATAAGTTAAAGATTTATACAATGAATGGCTTAAAGGAAAAACAGTTTGTGAACTGGGACAAAAAGACTGCCAAAGCTACAGTGGGAGCCAGTCACTAAAGAGATACATTAAACCAACAAAACAAAAATGGCGTACTGAAGTAGACTTTAAACAGTTTACAGCTAAATGGAAAGGAAATGTAGCGATGTGGAATCGGTTGGTAGGGGGAGGTGGTATATGACTTGCAGACAAACACTAAAGTAATACCAGAGACTTACAGTTTAAAAATAATTGTAACGCCCTTAATATCTGAGTAGACACTTGCCAAATCCAAATGGACATAACAATGCAACTCGACTCATATTTAGCTTTAGAAGTAATACCGAAATTGTGCCTGCCCCTCAGGTAAATCCATGGAATCTTGGTTAAAGTGGTAATTGAATGCAATACCTTTTCCATTATCCAGAAGTCAATCCATTCAGTCCCCAGGTACCGAACCAAACATGTTTGCTCTTCCAGACTCCATTGAAAGACCTCTCTTCCTCAACCTACTGGTTACCTACTTGGATAAGCTCAGTGTTAGGGAGATCACTCAGTGTGCAATAATGTACTCTATGGAGTGGCCCCTCAGTTGCTCTCCTCCACCACAGCCCCACCATCTCCTGTACACTGCTCCTTCTTCTCCTAACTCCCCACAGGAGGCCAATTCTAACTGTGTTCCTGAAAGCCAATCACTTTCCCATGCCTCACTGTAACTCCTTGGGGTTTGGGATTATTTGTTGTGGGAAGAGGCACACATCATAACGTGCATGCCCTGACCGGCCTATTGCCAATCTGCACATGGCAATGAACCAGATGTCTTTGTTAGCACAGTCACCTTACATTTTTTCTTTGATTCTGCCACTCTTGCATCCATCTTCCCCCTCGGTGCTCTACTCCTTTCCCCTCAAATTTCCACCCAACCTCTCGCCTTCTCTTGCCTCAACTTTTTTGCTGGTTCTGCCACATTTACATCAACTGCTCCCTTTTCCCCAGCCTTTTTTGCTAGTTCTGCCCCTCTTACATCCACATCTTCTCTCCATTTGCTGCTCTTTTCGACTCTTTTTTTTAGCTAGCCTCTTTCCTTAATCCAGCTGTTCTCTTCCTTTGCATCCATCTCTCCCCTTCTACCCTCACACCCTCTGAATGTTTTTTCCATTTTTGCATGGATTCTGCCCCTCCTAACAAAACTTTCTTTTGCATGGTATTATAGGTGGGAAGGCCACTGAAAACTCTAGCCAGAGGAATATCTCTGCTCAGTTCAAGGTGCTCTTGTAACCAGAGTCCAAAATGAGCCTTATGTACATGGCCAATGTTTGTGCTATGTAAAACTGTCAAAAATACAATTGGACCCTGCCTGTCACTCAGACTCTAGTCTCATCATCTAAGAACTAAAGAGCAAGCGTTAAACTTTCATGCGGGGCGTGGCTTCGGACGTCAAGATGGCGGTCGCACTCTGAGAGTGCTCTGGACCCCTCCGTCATCCGCCCTTAACCACTGTGGTCCAAAAGAGCGGAAAAACGCTGTACATGGCGCCCCGGTGTCCCGGGGACCCGTAGAGAAGTTTGTTGGGGCGAATCGATGGAAAGCCGGCGGCTCGCCCTCATACGGCGACCCGGCTGCTCCCGTAAAGAGGAGCTCAAGATGGTGGCCGCTGCGAGATGCACCCCGCGGATCTGAGGTGGGCTTGGGGGCCCGACGAAGTTCACTGCCGCGGGCTGAGAGGCGGCGAGAGGCCCGGTGAGAGCTGGGGGCGTGCCCCGAAAGTGGTTCCCTGCCACGGGGGCGCCGGCGGACCCCCCCCCTCCTGTCGTGGAGGAGGACGCGGGGTGAGCGGCACCGCACCGGCACGCGAGGCGCGAGTGTGACCCGGAGGACCGGGAGCCCTCCCTGACCGCCTCGGCGGCTTGCAGTGCCGCGCTGGGGCCGTGGCGGAGGCCCTGGACCCCGAGATCCCCCTGCTGCGGGGAGTTTAAATTTGGAGGCGAGAGGCCCGGAGAGAGCTGGGGCGCGCCCCGAAGGTGGATCCCTGCCGCGGGGGCGCCGGCGGGCCCCCCCGCCCTCCTGTCGTGGAGGGGGCGCGGGGTGAGCGGCGCCGCACCGGCGCGCGAGGCGCGAGTGTGACCCGGAGGACCGGGGGCCCTCCCTGACCGCCTGGGCGGCTTGCGGTGCTGCGCTGGGGCCGTGGCGGAGGCCCTGGCCCCCGAGATCCCCCTGCTGGGGGGAATTTAAATTTGAAGGCGTGCTGGGGACCAGGACCCAGCTGAAAAGCGGAGTGGTGCCCGGGGGGGCAGGGAAGTGAATAGAAGACCGGGGGGGTGGAAGGAGAAGACGAGCGGTGACGCCCCCGCCCCCCCCCCGTCCCTGTAGCAACAAGAGGGGACTCCGGGGCCTGGGGACTTGGCTCCGGCCTCTCTCGGGCCTGAGCCCGGGTGGAGCGCGAGCTGGACTGCGGCAAAATCTGGACTGCGGGCCGAGCGGTGGAGGGCAGCACCTTGAGGCAAGTGGATACCCTGGGTTCCGGGTCGTGCTTGGTTGACTTTAGACCCTGGTCGGAACGACCTGAGAGATCGAGAGCGCGATCGCGACGGCACGAGGCCTACAATGGAGTCGCAGAGCCCTTAAGGTGGAGAGACCTGGGTCTGGGTCTCGGACGGGTCCCCCCCAACTGGTGGAGAGAGCGAGAAAAGGAGCTGAAAAGAAGGGGCCAACAATGTAATTGCCGGCCGTCCTTACGTGATCAGACACAGCGAACCCACCCACAGTCCATGGTACTTAACAACGCACTAAATTCTCAGGCTTGAAACCGCGTTAAGGAAGGTGTGGCCCACCTGACGCCCGCCTCAAGTGCCACGATGGGGGAAGGATAAAACGAACAAACAACCTCCGCCCTCCCAACAAAAAAATCGACCAGTTCACGACTGCGACGGGCCAACGAGGAGGGGGAGAAGTGGCTGGTGGGGGTTCAACCCCGGACGGGGTGAGTGCCATTCTCCAAGCTATTAAATCACCGCAGATAGCCGTGGAAACGAAAATTGGTGAGGTGCGAGTGGACATGGGCCTCATCAGACAGGACCTTAGAAATGCTGTAACCCGAATTACGGAAGTGGAAACCCGAGTCTCCCAAACCGAAACTGATTTGTCTGACCTCAAAGCCAAAGTAGCCCAGCTGCAGTCCCGAACCGGCGAGCTTCACCGTCGTGCAGAAGATGCGGAAAACCGGGCCAGGCGCAACAACCTACGCTTCATAGGTTTCCCGGAGGGCATAGAGGATGACAAGGCCGCCGAATTCCTGGAGACGTGGATCAAATCTTGGATGCCTGACCAATCCCTCTCGCCCTTGTTTGCAATTGAAAGAGCCCACAGGGCGCTCGCGCCTCGCCCACCTCCGGGCGGTCCGAAGCGCCCGATGATCGCACGATTCCTTAACTTTAAGGACAGAGACAATATCCTCAGGGAAGCAAGGCGGCAAGATGGTACGCAGTGGGAAAACCACAAAATCCTAATTTTCCCGGACTACACCAGAGAAGTCCAGACCCGCCGTAGGTCGTACGAACATGTTAAGCAAAAACTAAGGGCAATGCAGCTCTCGTACATGCTCCTTTTCCCCGCTCGCCTCAAAGTCCTCATGACTGGGAAAGCTTACTTTTTTGATTCCCCGGAGGAGGCTTGGGACTGGCTGACGGAGGAGGGCATTGGAGCCCGAAAGGGTCCCCCCGGGACCACTGGAAGAACCCCACATGTCGGGCCCTCACCATCAGAGGGGCCCCGGAGGAGCAGGCGGCGCACCAGATCCCGGAGAGGCAGACAGAAAGACACGATCGCTCCTGCAGAGAACGAAGCAGCCCGGGACTCTGGTCCTCAGACTAAATCTAACATTGAGACTCTTCCGGTGGCCCGAACACCGTCCCAACCCGCCGAGGATGGGCGATTGAGTCAGTCTCCGGTACTCGGCTGACAGGAGATGTAGGACCCCTGCGCGAGACGTAAGGGGATTCGGGCTTCGCCTGATCCTCTCAGGCGACCCCTAGCGAGATTAACATTGATGACTCCGGAGGCTTCCTAGAGTATGGTGTTGAACGCTTGTTTTGTGACTACTAATTGCAATTGATCCGAAAGAAAGGAGGGGTCCACCACTCCACCCCAATGACAGTTTTACTGGCTGTCTGGTTTTGGTTGGGTACATGGGCGACAGATGCTTCCGGGGGGGGGGGGGGGGAAGAGTATGGGGAGGGGGGGAGTTTAGGGGGGAGGGGAAGTTCAAGTTAGGTTTAAGAGGCGACAAGTTGGTTAGCCTGGTTTGTAGATTTAAAATTTTACGGTCATGTCTGAAACGGTCATCCCTGGGCTTGCTCCCGCACATCCAAACATGCCCAACAGTGTTACACCTAACGCTTGGTCCTCAGTAACCCAGGTCCTCTCCTGGAATGTAAACGGCCTGTTAGACAAGATCAAACGATCGGCAGTATTTAACAGCCTCCGCAGGTATTCTCCCTCAGTAGTTCTACTACAAGAGACCCATCTTCTTGGGTCCAGATGCCCTATGCTTGCGAGAGGAGGATACGATAGGGTATATCATGCAGGGTTTTCCAGAGGCTCTAGAGGAGTGGCCATTCTGCTCCACCGATCTCTGCCCATGGTAATCACTTCCACGCAATCTGACTCACAAGGTAGATTCATGGTGGTCACGGGGACTCTTCACGGACAACCGCTAAACTTGGTGTGCGCCTATGCGCCCCCGGCAAATCACGACTCCTTCCTACTTTCGCTCCACCGAGTAACCTCAGGATTACCCCAAGGAACTACCCTGCTGGGAGGCGACTTCAACGCGGTCCTTGACCCAAGGCTGGACATTTCTGGGGAAGCTACCATACATAGATCCAAGCGGGCCTCAGCCCTAAGTAGTTGGGCGGAGAGCCTTGGCTTGTGTGAGGTGTGGCGCACCTGGCATCCCAGGGAGCGCCAATACACACATACCTCGGCAGCCCACCAGACGCAATCCAGAATAGACCTGGTATTCATGCCCGCCCTAGATTTCTTAAAAGTAGCAGGAGCTGAGATTCTTCCACAGGGGGTCTCCGATCATGCGCCAATACGGATCCGGCTGGGTAGAGCAGACCCTGCCAGACGGCCTATGTGGCGCTTGAACGCGTGGCACTTACAAGATACAGAGTACACCCAAGAGATCAGGTTGCACCTCGACCAATATTTCGAATTAAATGAAGGCTCGGTTCGATCCCCAGGAATGCTATGGGCTGCTTGCAAGGCCACTATTAGAGGACATGCCAGAAGCATTCTTCGGTCCCGTGAACGAGATCATAATTCCCAAATCACCGAGCTAGAGAACAAGGCCCGGGGACTCGAATGCCAACATATAAACTTGGCATCGGCCACGACCATGAGGAAACTGACCAGGGTAAGAGAAGATATTAAACATATAATGCTAGATTCGGCCAAGCACATGTGGAGAGCCTCAGCAAGCCGAATTTATGGATGGGGGGATAAAAACGGGAAACTACTGCATTGGCTGGCCACCCGCCCCATGGCTAACAGTATTATACCGGAGATCTTAGATGACTCAGACACCCTTGTCAAAACAGCAGTGGAAATCGCACATAGCTTCGCCTCCTACTACGCCCGTCTATACGCCAGGCATCCACGCCCTGCTGTTGAGAGAGAGAGTCCCCCCTACTAAATGAGATTACCCTTCCCGTGGTAACTCCAGAGGCGAGAGACAGACTGGACGAGGCCATCGGTCTTGTGGAAGTCTGCAGCGCAATATCGGGACTGGCATCAGGCAAAACACCAGGCCCCGACGGCTTTCCAGCGGAATTTTATAGTAAATGTAGCGATATTCTGGGTCCCCACCTGCTCAACATGTACGAAGAAGCGGAGAATCAAGGCCGCTTCCCAACAGAGATTGATCAAGCCACTATTGTGGTGATCCCCAAAACTCAACCCCCATCACGACAATGTTCAGCGTACCGGCCTATCTCGCTCCTAAATGTGGAAGTCAAGGTGCTCTCTTCGATCCTTGCTGCCAGACTGAGGGAGGTAATGCCCACGCTGGTGCACCCTGACCAGTGTGGTTTTATGCCCACTCGTAGCACAAGCCACTGCATCAGACGATTACATCTTGCTTTGGCGCACCGCAAAGTGCTATCGCATACGCAGTTGGCACTGCTTTTACTCGACTTCGAAAAAGCCTTTGATACGGTAGATTGGTCCTTCCTCAATCAGGTCCTATGTAAAAACGGGCTCGGACCTAAATTCCGGGGACTGGTGAAACTCCTATACTCTAACCCGACGGCTCAAATCAGGGTGAACGGAGTAGTCTCCGACCCAATCCCCATTGGTCGTGGGACTCGACAGGGATGCCCGTTATCTCCCCTGCTCTTCGCACTAGTGATAGAGCCACTGGCGATATTAATGAGAGGCGACCCACTGATCGAGGGCTGGCATTGGCCCTCTGGTTCGGAAGACAGAGTGGCTTTGTACGCAGATGATGTGCTCCTGTATATCTCTAATCCATCCAAAAGCGGCCCACGCGTCCTAGAGATCCTTAGACTTTTTGCGGAAGCCTCAGGGCTGACCCTGAACCCAGCCAAATCTTTACTGATCCCCCTTCATCGCTCACACGACTGTATAGATTTGCAATGGAATATCCCGATACGGAGAAACAGCTTTAAATATCTTGGGATACATATCTCACTTCTCCCCGAGCTAGCGTGGGAACTCAATGTCACGCCGCTTTCAAAGAAAATCAAAACCGACCTTCTGCGCTGGAGGGCCCTCCCCCTGAATCTACTTGGTAGAATAGCGCTGTACAAGATGATGATTCTCCCCAGGATCTTATACCTCCTGCAGAATTTTCCACACCCCTTCCCCGTGAGATGGTTCAGGGAGATGGATTCTTTAGCACGCCAATTCATATGGAGTGGCTCACGTACAAGACTGTCGCTAAAAACCTGTCAGAGGGATGTTTATGAGGGTGGACTGGGCATGTCGAATATTCAATACTATTATCTAGCGATGCAAATACTTGTAATTAATGACTGGATGGGAGGTGGATGGACAGACCCCGCATACCAACTAGAATTGCAGACAATGGGCTACCCACAGATCCTTGACATACTCTACGGGAGCCCGATACCCCGGGATACTCCAGATGTGACCAAAATGGTACTTCTGGGATGGCGTACAGCCCAGAAAGTGACGGGGTGGTGGGGGCGCCTAACCCAACAAACCCCGCTATGGCAGGGGAAGCAGCTGATACATGTAGCAGGTCTGGAGGGCTTCCAGAAATGGGACACCATAGGGATCTCCACGCTGGGAGATATTTGGAGAGGGACACATATACGATCTTTTCAAGACCTCCAGAAACAATATTCCTTAAACAAAACACAATTCCATCGATATCTCCAACTACGTCATGCCCTACTAGTTCACCTGCAGACAGGAGACACCATACCTGAGCACAGCCCCATGGAAGCCAAGGCACTGATGGGAGTCCTGGGAAGGGGAGGGGTTTCTCAGATTTACCGCTCCTTAATCACCGCCACTGGGGGACCCCTGAGAGAGCTTCACCAAAGGTGGGAGAGTTGGGTGGGACCCATGGAAGAAGCGGACTGGACAGAAGCACTAATGGCCCCACGCTCCCTAACAATGGCCACACGCTTCCGTTTAATACAATCCTATTTCCTTCACACCGCATACCTCACACCCGCCATGTTACATAAAGCAGGCCTCCGCCCCACAGCGGAATGCCCCCGCTGCAGGTATCATACAGAGGATTTCTACCACATGGTATGGACATGCCCGATTATAATGGCCTATTGGGAAAGGGTGGTGCAAGAGATATCTGAGGCCCTACAGAAGGAGGTAAAGAGGTCGCCATTGCCCCTCCTTCTCGGGGTAATGGGAGATACAGAGCTAAGAAGAGCAGATCGGTCCTTCTTAGGGGTGGCATGTCTGGTGGCCAAAAGGGACATAATGGCAGACTGGAAGGCCAGGGTGGCTCCGGCACTGACTAAGTGGAGACGGGGAGTGGATTGGTGTGCGCAGCGAGAGAGACTTGTGTACGAGGCCAGAGGTTGCTTACACAAACACAAGAAGATATGGGGGAAATGGGAGGATGTAGCGGGCCTTTAAGAGGGGATGGTGAGTAACATTAGTGATGAAAGCAGCAGGGACCGAGGACTTGACCATTATTGTATTGTTTTGATGCCCGTTGGCATCATGTTGTGCTGTATTCATAATTGTTCTATGCAAAATTTGATAAAATTTCTTTATAAAAAAAAAAAACTTTCATGCAATACCCACTTGGTGGTTGGATTGCACAATGAGAAACTGGAAAATCTAGGATCAATCCCAGCTTCCCTGCTTGACCAAAATGTGTGATCCTAGGCAAATGCTTTATTTCACCAACCTCTATCATCACACACCAGAACACATTCAAATGCATGCAGTCAGGATGCGTGCTGTAGAACACTTCATTTTTTGATGTAATAGACTGTAATTTTGCTACATGTTTAATGACAATGTAGCTCACATACAGGATACAACTGAACCCTGACATGCCTCTTAGTCAGGGCCACTGGAACTAATAAATTTTCCGGTTGCTGCGATTTCTGAATCATTATGGATTCGTCACGTTTGCAGCAAAAGCCATCTGCTCCATAATCTGTGGCTTTTTTTTTTAAATTACTTTTGTTTCTAGCTCACATGCATTAAATGTTACTAAAAACACAGCAACTCTTGTTGCTGCAAGTGGAAAGACCTCGGCTAAGGTTCACTGGTCACCTTTATATTGCTTATTGCTGTATTTTGATCAATGACAATATAATGAGGTAATACTATCTCAAAATGTGCCACATTACGCCATAGAATTCCATGTACCAACATAAAACGCTACTGTGTATTGAAGCAGTGTGTGTGTTTTTTATTTTGATGATGCTCGACTCTCTTTTCTCCATCCTAGGTAATGGGACATCTTTATTTATTATGTTGTGAGCCCTGACAGACACCCTGCTTTTCATTCATGCAAGGGCAAAGCTCACTTCACACCCAAGGGCCCCCAATCTAATCGCTGTTATCATGCAGATGCAGCAATTAGATTTTTGATGCCCTTTCAGCCCATGGCTGTGAGGCCCAGGGGAGGGGGTCCCTCCCTTGGGCTTTACAGCTCTGAACCAATGACCCTCCCTGAGCCTTGTAACACTGAAGTTTTTTAAAATGTGGTGCAAGGACCCTTAGTTGTGAGCAGGCGCAGGGCCATGGGCAGCTGCCCACACTGCCCATGCCTGGCACCAGCCCAGATTACTACCCAGTATAACAGTCCTAGGAATAAGAGGGTGACTTAACCTGATGAAAGAAGAGTTTTGTTGGAGTGCTTTCTTTACCTGACACTCTTGTCTCACTGTAAAGTATCTTCCATCATCAGGCCTCAAGCTCTTTGTTCTGCACTACATTGCTGCTCAGCTAGATGTCTCTATCAAACAAACACTGGACACAACAACCTCAAGAGACAGGCATACCTCAATTATCGCAGAAAGGCACAGTAGACTGATTGTTTGCTGTAATCATCTACATAACAAAGAGCTAGGCACTGCTTTAGGAGGCACTTATTTAGCCCACAATTTGCTCCTGCTCGTAATAACCTTAGTGCCCCTCAGATGGCAGAAATCGATTTTATATTACTTATGTCTCTGGACAGGACCAAAACTGAAGAACCCCTGAACTCACAAGAAACATTGTTAAACACCTCCAAGACCCTGTGAATGACGTGCGTCATCTTGGACTATCACAATGCAGAAGCCAAAATTAAATAATTATTGCTTGGTTTACAAAATCCTTATCTAATGTCCAACACCAGGTTGCAATACCAAAACTAAACACCATGTGAAATCACAGATTAGACATACGGCACAGAAAAACAAAGATCATTCAAAAATACAAATTATTAAAATCTTGTGGTACATAAAATCTGAAGTAGCTAACCCGAAAAAATACAGAATTAGATATTTTTTTAAAACACATTTTAAAACAATGGCTACAAAATTAATTTCAATGCTGGATGGTGAAATCTTGACCACTTAACATGAAATGTACAGTATCCAGGCATGTTCTGATGTTATATGTCTGATGTCTACAACTTTTTTTTTTTTTAAATCTGCGATAAGTGAATTAAATGTTCTTTAAAGTGTTGTCATGGTCTACAGTGAGCGTTGGGGTGTGGCCAGATTGACCTCAGTACAAAAAGAAAGATTGCATCTGAATGAACTCATAGAATGCATGCTGCAGATTTTTGCCTCAGCCGATTCAAGTCTTAGATTTCTGGTATTCTGATTATACATTTGGTGGTGTTCTGGATTGCATGGTATATTGTGGGGAAGAAGCGTCATATGGCTAGCGAGACAATTTCCATGTATTTGACCTGGCACTTTCTATGAATTATTTACAGTGCCTAAACGGATGTGATGTAACAGGGCAACAATCGGCTGTGAGGGAGGAGCTGATGTTGATCCTCTGTGGCACATTCATTTCTATTTCGGAAGCATACACCGTATGCAACATGATGCTTGAGAGTTTCAATGATGGAGAGCACAAAATCCACACAGTTCCCAGAAGATGCCTATATATGTATATATATTATCGTTGTCCGGGCTGAAGCTGAATCTCGATCCGACGTCCCTCGTGCCCTCCTCGAATATGCTGCACAGGAAGTCGCGGTCAACTTTTCACATTCGGAAATTGTCTGTTTTTTTTAGCTTTTTCTCTCTGATGACGGATGACCTTCCACAGCAAGCCGATTTCGAGTCGACGGCCTTGGATTGCCTTTCCAGAAGCCCCCGGTAAAATCCTTTACATCTGGGGGTCAGGAGCTTTTCAGCGGGACAAACCTACAAGTTAGGCCGGGTCGCGGTCGACATAAGCCAGCTTTTACTCACGACGGCGGGTCGGTCCCCTTATGGAGCTTTTTTCCAAAAGCTCTCCAAAATTCTGGACCTTCTTCCAGAAGGCCTTTGATCGCCCTGGATCTTCTTCCAGAAGGACCTGGCTCAAACTCCAAAATGACCACTGGACAATGGTCAGCTATTGATGGCTATTTTTCACATGCAGCAAGTAGGAAGTCCCTTCTTGAACCAGTTGAAGCCAGGCAAAGTCATTGTAGTGGTAAAGCCCAAGTGTGCAGCTGGTGCAGTGCTTCAGAGTGCAGTGTCCAGGTGCGGGGCAGGGGTCCAGCAGGGCAGTCCTTCTTCTTCTGATGTTGTTCCTTGTAGGGATCTGAGCTGTGGGTGCAGCTCTGCCCTATTTATCCTTACCCTTGAGGTGGAAGGCGGGGGTGGGAGGGGCAACTATCCAATCAGAGGCAGGCCACTACCCCCTTGGATGACCACTTTCTGGGAAGTGTGGCAAAAATCAATCCCAGGCAGCAACATTCCTTAAAAATCCAAAACGGCAGAAACTGAATTTTGGAGGTTAGGTTAGGTCTGGCTGAGCCCACCCAATGGTGTGGCTAAAAATCAATAACACATCCATCTCCTACCCTCTCCTAATCTAATCAAGAGGGCACCTGGTTGTCTGGGTTTGCAGGAAATGGGGGAGGTCCTAAGCTGCTCCAAATGTACTTCCCTCCTTTGAAATCCTGTTTGGCTGCTCTCCTCCATCCAGTTTCACCATCTGCTGAAGCAGATCTCCTCCACCAGGCACTTCCTTTGTGTTCAGCCAAGGCCACTTCACACCTCATCAAGGCAGCCTGACCTGGCTGCCAGGGGCTGGTCAATCAGAGAAGGGCACTACAGAGCTGAAGTTGGCAATTTTAGGGAGAGTTCTAAAACTCTTTCCATGAACAAGTTATATTAAATGTAACAATGGCAAGTTGTTGCATTTATTATAACAATCAGTTTGATACCAAACTTGAAATATCTGGCTCCTATTGGGACTCTATTAATTAAAATAAATTCTCCCCAGCCTATGGAGCCCATTCACTACAGTGATGGAAAAACACATTTGACTATTTTACCTCACCAGGGGTTATAAAACAATTTTCATAAGGCCCCTTCATAAGAGCACTTAGGGCACACCTTAGGGGTGACATGTGTAAAACTAAGGTTCAATTTGATATATAACTTTAGTTTAAAAGCACGGGGCACCTCAGCAGCGCACCTATGGGTGCACTATCTTTGCTGGGGTCCCTAAACCTACAATTAAAGAGCTTATTTCCCATTTTAATTCCCATAGGGATTTTAGACATGACTACAGCCTGAACTGCTGGAGAGAATTACACCAAATTTGACAGAAAGGTAGCTATTGGTTCAGAAACTGTGTTTTTTTTATATAAATCAGTTCTGTAGTTTTTGAGATATTAAAAGAAAAAGATATCTAGAGGTGCAAAGGATTCGTGAAGACTGCCCTGATCCCGTGCAGAGATGTGATTGGCCGACAACACTTCAACCAGGAAGTGTTGGCAGCCATCTTGGGACTCAAGTCTCAGAAAAAAGGGTACAAAAAAAAAAAAAAAAAAAAGAGAAGGAGCCAGGGCAGGGACACCCTGACCCTTTAGCTCTAGTGTTGGGGGTTGCAGTGCAAAATAACACTTTTTAATCAATTTAAAAAAGAAAAAAAAAAAACACAACTACGATCTCCTGTGCTTGTTGTACTAAAGGCCCCGGGTGGGCCAGGTTCCAGGTTCATATAAAAAATAAAGAAGGGGGGGCATGGAGCACCACCCCCCAAGGCTTATTCATTCCCTGAGGACTGCCACCTCCCCAGGGCTGAAAGAAAATGATGAAGGAGGTTTGTTGTGAATGTCCAGCCCAGGGGACCACCTCCTCCCCGGCCCGGAGCAATTAATTGCAAATAAGGGGATGTTGCGCATCCTCGGGACTTGCTCCTCCCCACGGCCCGAGGGACCATAAACATTGGAGGGGGGTTTGCATGGACCCCGTCATGGAGCCACTAACTGCCCTGGGGACCGCCAGCCCCCAGGGCCGGCTCCTGCTATATCCTAGGGTGCCAACCCCATGACACACCTGTTTGCTCTGATTTGGTGGGAGCTTTGACAGCTTCCTCCAAGTCAGAGCAAACACTCTGCTTCCAGCAGGCCAGAGCTGTCAAGCACATCCCTGTGTGCAAAGCAATGCTGGCTCCCGCAGGAGGTGGGATTTCAGCTGGGACAGTGGGGGTCTTGAGGCTCCCCCTGCGGTCCCATTGCACACAGGGTGCCCTGGGAGGCACCCAGCAGAGATGGCTGGGCCCATGGGGATAGGGTCCCCGGGGCCGAGATCGGCCTGGGGGGGGGGGGGGGGGCATGCAGCCCCTTTCTGCAAACAGGTCATTCATCCAACGAGTTAACACTAACTAACCAGTAGAAAGTACTCCAGTTGGATAGACATTTTGTGAAAAACTGTGGAGTCTTGCTGGATAAATGAGCAGGTGAGCTTCTGGCCATGATGCTCATTTCACAGAAATTAAATGTTAACAAGTGCGGTCCTAAGCTTACAACCCACAAACTGGAAAAAAACTCAACCAGCAAACTACTTTCAATAAGCAGATAAGCTAAGATGGGCTGACCTATGGTTTGTTGTGTCATTTTCAAAATGGGACCCACTCTTTCTCATCCGAACCATCGTGATAGAGTCAATCTCAACTGTCACAGAGGTCTTTTCATCTCTGAAAAAAATATGCAAAAATGGTAAAGTCTCATTTGACTATCAGTAATGAATGACAGGGAAATACATATCCCACAGCACACGGCCTGTGGGGTTATTGTGTCCTTTGCTTTGGGTTTGTTCTATTCTACAGTGCTTTCTGCTCTTCGCTAATCCTACTTCTCATGGAAGACGTGCTCGAAACACGTCCTCCTTGGGGCAGAGATTCTCTATTGCAGTTTCTATATTTTTGACCTCTCCTTAGCAGGTACAAGGATTTTCAGAGTATTTTATTAAGTGTTTTTTCAATTCAATTGCTCCCATGGTGTCTTGTGTTTATTATATGCATCTTTGTCTTGGCAGCAGTGTATGACACAGTCACCATACACAGGAAGCAAAGTCACAAACAAAAACAGGCCTTCCAGCATCAATAAGTTGAAAAAGTAACCTATAATGAGGAACGGCAAGTTCAATCTCAGCATTAAGGCAAATGAAGGACAAATAATATTTAAGAGGTGAACAAAGAAAAGGGAAAATTATTAGGGACAATCATATGGATCTATCCTTTAAGAGATCAATAATTTGAAGGGGCAATTTCAAACCAAAAAATCAAAGTACTGATGCAAACTAGCTCCACCTTTTAAGACCTCACCTGTACTTTTCACCATAAGCTATGGAAAGGGGATATTGAATAGTCTTACCTGCTTTGGGTGTCGATATTTTGCAGATGTTTGTTGTGCTTTAGTGTGGGGTACAAAGCTTCACCGACTCCTGAATCTACCAGTGGATGACAAACTCCTCTGAGTTTGGCACCAAATCCTCAGTTTCAGTACGCCTTTTATATTACTTCCCATGGCATGAGTGTGCTCTTGAGATCCTGTCCCAAAGCAGGCCCACCCTCTTGGCATCGGCAGCTCGCTGTCTTACAGTTTGGTACCACTGAACTGTTACCGCTCAGTCATGAATTGTTTTGCCCAGGCTAAATCATGCTGCCACAATGTTTCCTAACCTAATATTCTTGCCAATGGAAGGTAACTATGAGAATCCTCATTTACAGCACATTGTGCCCGCCTACTCTGAACAATATAACGTAACTTTAATCACAGACAAGGACATTAAAATGTGCTCTAAGCAATAGGGAGGTAATGATACAGATGCCTGATGACATCACAGTGTGCCCCGATATTCTGAGAAATAGGACTGTAACTTTAACAATGCCTGATAAGATTTCAGATGATTGATGACATCACAAAAAAAGAATGTTAACAGTGACTGATGACTTCACAATGTGCTCATCTGAACAACGAGAGGTAACCAGCAACTACTGATGACATCACAAAGTCTTCAGAGATAATGAACAGTGGGAAGGCAGCTTTATAATGATGGCATCACAGTGTGCTCTGCTATTTAATCTGAAGAGTGTAAAGCTAACATTCGTAATGACTGAGGCGATCACAACATTGTCTGTTTTGTGTTGTGTTATGTTCTGTAGGTGGTTTCAGCCGCTGTATGCATTTGGATCGGTTAGTGTGTTCCAGGAGACAGCTTGTCGATTGCTCCTGGGCAGACCCAGAATTGGTAGCTTATGCTCATCTCGCGAAGAGCTTTCACTTCACTCTTATTCTGAATAACGGGAAGGTAATTTAACAAGGATGACATCACAGAGTGCTTTGTTATTCAGAACCAGAACAATGGGAAGGAAATTTTACCAACAACCGATGACACCATAATGTGCTATTCTGATCAAAGGGAGGGAGACTAACAATAACCGGTGGAAGGAGGTAGATTGAGGATGATAGAGTGCGTACATCGAGTTTGATGCTGTACTGGGAATGTAACATTAACATCTAGTGATGAACTCACAAATTTGGTAAGCTGTTCTTAACAGCGGTAAGTTAAATGGGTGATAACATCACAAATGTGTTCAGTGATTCTAAGCAATGTGAAGGTAACTCTAGCAATGGGTTGTGAAATCACAAATGTGTTCTGCTGTTTTTAACAACGGGAGGGGGGTTACTTCGTCAGTGAGCAATTCTGAACAAAGATGTAACTTTTGCAAAGACTAGTGACATCACAACGTGTGCTTCTATTTTGAATAAGTGAAAATGAAATTCAGCAGACTTCACATTGCGTTCCCATTGCTTCATTAGCAGACGTTGCAAATGTTTTGTTTCATGAATTACATATGCAAAGGCTTTTAGTGTTTGTTAACATTTCACTGCCTTCCCTATTCCCGCGGCCAAAGACAACAGACCCTTGCACATGGCAAAACCATTTAGCATACACTTTGTAAATTTTCAACAGCAAATATATTAATATTCTGTTGTAAAATAGTGGTTAATGGCAAATAAAGACAGCCAATTTCCAAGTCATTTCTCCTGCTTACCGTAACTTCTTAAACTCTACCTCATCCACAGCTTTATTAGTTTACACTATAAATATACTAATAAGCAGAGCCAGCACTAGCCTACCATTGCTATGCGACTGGCCCCTCTTCTATGTGCCTTGTAACCATGTTTCAGCATTGCGTAGCCCAGGGGAAGCCTTTTCTCCCCTAGGCCTCACAGTCATGGTTGTGCAATGCGAGGCCCAGGGAAGTGGTGCCCTCCTATGGGTGTCGCAGCACCAGACCATGGCTGTGAGACACATAGGACAATACCCCTTTTAGATGGTGTAGCTATCAACAGAACAGTAGATGCATTGGTACCACAGGGTTTAGTGATACTAGGGATCCAATGATTCCAAATTATGGCTGTTCTGCCGACAACCAAGTGGGGGGGAGGATGGAGGGGGGGGGGTATTTGCTTGCAACAGGGATCATGGCATCTTTGATAGGCCACTAGCCCCAAGGGCTCTAAGTCATAATTCAGTGGTACAAGGCCTAGGAGAGGCCCATCTTCTCTTTGCCTCACAGCACTGGACCATGGCTGCGAGGCCAAGGAGAAAAGGCTCTCTGAGGGCAATATCTATAGTGTGGCAAGCGCAGTGGCGCCGTGACTCTGTGGGGTTAAGGCCTAGTGCACCTAAATCATGACTGTATTTTACTGTCCATCCAGTGTATTTCACTGTCCATCCAGTGGACGGGGAATTATGCTATTTGCTTTGTCTGCACCTGGGCCCATGGCACCACTGCTATGCCACACTTGGCCCTCCACCTGTGTCTCTCAGGGTGGTCCTATGATGTGACGCCTAAGGGAGTAGGCATTCACCTGGAACTCACAGTTCTGTATCATTGGTGTGAGGCCCAAGGACACTCCACAACACAGATCATACCTACCTGAACTGCTACATTCATTTCCACCAGTATTCAGACACCTCCGCTTAGACAGTCTCACACTAGAACACACCCCAAGCATAAACAAAAGCAGAGCAGGGTGCAGAGCAGTCTCATACCTGGCTCCTAAAATCTGGAACTACCTCCCACAATACACTGGAGCCTCCTCCTCTCTTCTTGACTTTTGCAAGAAGCTGAAGACCTGCCTGTTAGAGTAAGCCCTCAAGGGCTCGCCCCATACACCGTCTACAGAGAGCCTGCATACCCTCATAAGTGATTGGTGCGCTATAAAAACACAAATAACAAAACATAACGATAACACATACCTCCCTCTCTTTTGCCTCACAGACATGATCAAGGGCAGCAAGGCTCTGGGGAGGAACAGCTGCACCCTGGCTTTGCGGCGATGTTTATGGGTGGGAGCACTGCAAGACCCATTGAAGGGACCCCTAGGTTTCTCTTGATTGCTTCTGAAGTTTAAAGAATAACTTATTTCAGTTACTTACCTGTAAGCAAACTGGTGCCAATGTTCCCAGATCCCAGTCCACCCATGCACAAAATTCCTTCAACGTTTGTTGCACATTGTACAGATTGCATATGGTCATGTCCACTAAATAAACATCTGCTTTGTGTTAAGAACAAACTAATCATTTGTTTTATGCTAAAAGACAATTAAAATAGTTTTACTAGAAATGTCCGATTGAAATTGCACAATCGTCCCAATAATATGACCAGAGTTTTGTTGCTAGTGTATAATGAACAGCAAAATATTCAGTCATCTGGTTCACACTTTCTCAATATACTTAACCTAAATAGCCTTCAGTTGTACCTTGCTTTCTCACTTTTGTGCACCAAGTTCTGCAGATAAAACAGGTATTATGCGCTACAAAGGGTAACTTAACTAGCCAGAAAAGACAAAAATATAAGTTATTGGTTAAAGAGACGGTTTTTGATGGCTTGCTGAATTTGATTAAACTAGATTCTGCATAAAAGGCAGCTGGGAGACAGCGTCACAATTTGGCAGGCATAATGAGGAAAGATCTGTCCCTATGTGTGACTGTTATAATTTGTGCCATGCTTAATGATTGGTGATGTCTGAGGTTTTACTTGGATGCAAAAGTGAACAACAAACCCTGAAGGTGAGAATGGTAGGACAGTGGTGTTGTAATCTTTTATGTATGACCATAAGGGTTTTGAGAAAAATGCTACATCGAATTCGTAGTCAGTGAAGTATCCTGCCATATCTTGAAAAGGTGAAGATGAGGCAGGAAGCAGCATTTTTTGCACAAGTTGAAGGAGGTGTTTTTCACGGACGGCTAAATAAATGGTTTAGTGTACACCAACCTAGACTGAATCATGACTTTGACTACTGGTATGTGCCAGTTGCTGTTGGCATAGGGAAAACAATTCATTAAGATTTTGAACATCTGCAGGATACCACAGTTCAGTTGCTTAGGTGCAGAATAAAAAGGTGGAAATTTAATAATTTGTGGATGGTCAGACAGAAATGATGTAATCCATTTGATGACCTGGCCACCTCGCTGGAGCCCCACTTAATTACGGTTATTTTCAAGATAGAATGATCAATGGTGGTGAAGACTGCTGTCAAATGTACTGGTGTTGGGCATAACCATTGTACTTAGGGAGTTTCACTTAGAAAAGAAAAAAGGTGACAAGTGGAATATTTGAATTCATTTCAGCCCCATGTAATTATTATAGTAATCATTCCAGGACATCATTTTTTTGAGGATTATCATTCATATGCAAGCCAGCCGTGGTCCTACTGTAGAAAACATAGAAAAATGCAGTCTTTTGTCGTTGTCCAATTTTTCTTCTGGTTTACTCATGAAAATAGTTGCCATGCTGGTAAAATGGTGGCCAGTAGGCAACCCTAGAGGGCTGGCCCAAGAAAAGGGCAGGTTAGTGAGACAGACCGTGACTTCATTTAATTGCATTTAGACTTGTTTTTTGTAGGCCTTCTGCAAAATTTGGAAAAAAAATTGTTGTATGCAAGTAAAAGGATATATATCTCAAAACGTAGTTAAACGATCATTGTGCTAATTTATAAATGAATGTGTATTATGGAGCCACCCAAATGTATATGAAAGATTAGTATTAGAACTTTTAAAGGCTGCAGAGGGTTGGTAGGAGCCTTTAAGCCATGACTCAGGGCACATGGCATTGAACCGTTTTAGCCTATATACCATTGCATTCCGGTAGTTTCACATTTCATAAGGTAGATATAAGCTGATAAACACAAGATTGCTAATCACTGTCAGAGAAAACTGTAAATAAAAATACTTTGTTTGTATATCACTCTGCTGCCCTTCTCCTTGGTCTGATCTATGTTTTATAATCTTTCAAATAAAAGTGTAAAAGTATCAGAGCTCACATCTATCTTGGTAGATCCTACTGCTTACTTTTACAGTGACTTAAGTGACACGTTAAATAGAAATCAAGCTATTTCCAACTGTTATATTTGGTTCCTTGTCTTTTTTACTAAAACAATCTTAGGCGCCACACACATTACCTTGCACTGTTTATCTGAGAAACAATCTTTGAGTATTAATCCACAATGCTGCAGTATGCTTACATGCTGCAGTATGGCTCATATGGCCTGAAGTAATTTGACCACATTACCCCACCCTCATGGAATTCCACAGCCTCTCCTTGACAGCCTGCACCACCTTCAAATCCGTCTGCATCATCTACAAACTCATCAGCACTGGCGCTAGCTGACTGACAAGCTCATCATCTGTGGTGGCTCTCTGTACACAAGCAGTCAGGACACCAGCAGAATGGAGACGAAGAAGTGCAAAAAAAGTAAAAACAAAAGCTGTTCTCCAGTTAGGCACCAAGGTCCTGGAAAGATATTACCATATCTATCTGAACTTCCTCAACTCAACTCCAATTTAGAAAACAGCTGAATTCAGCTGAATCCTAGCCTCTTTTAACAACACTTCATCAAGAAGCAGTAACATCCCACAAACCAACTATGTCTCCCAACACGTGGCCTGCGACTTTGACCCTGTACAGCTCGACTGCTTTTCCACTAGGTTTTCTGCTAAATACTGCATATATAAAAACGTACTAACCTGGGGGACATTTTTAACTTAACATTGGACTAAAAACATATTAAACATGCCAACATTTTAAAACAGAAAAGTGGGAGATTGTGAAAAAATGGGGGACTGTATTTTGCACATTTACTTATATTGAAGTAGACACCATTTTAAGTAGGAAACAGCTAAAATAAAGCCATTTTTGCTTCAAAAATCAGGGGTCTCCAGCATGATTTGGGTAAGTTGGCATTTTTTAAATAAGTTTTGGAAAGAACTGACCCAAGCTTTTCCACATAGTGTGACTCATCGCTGGTTAACTATTATGTGTAGTTTTAAACTTTTGTACATCTGTTAATTCCTGACCTGTCACTACAATCCTTCATTTGAGACTTCATTGTAAGTACTGTCAGCCTCACGTTTTACCAAAAAAAAACCCTCTCTATATCTCTTTAGCTACGTTTATATCCATATATCGCATATAGCGCATCTAGCTCACCCCAAACCTCAGTTTACTACCATGATCTCCCAAACAACCCTACTAAATTCTTCCTCATTCATCTCACCTTTGACTCATCCAAAACCCTGACTGCTATTACGATCTCCCTAACCCTTTCCACAGACTCTTCCCTCCTCCAGCTCTCCTTTACTCACCCCAAGCCTCATCCTATTAGTATAAACTCCCAATAAACTGTTCTGGATTCTTCCCTCCTCTCACCCTCCATTACTCTGGTCAATCCAACTAACAAACTCACATATCCTCTGCTCAAATTAACTCATAATAATATTAATACTGTGCTCATATTTTCCTAAACGAATCCACCACTAATTCCTCTTGGGTTCCGGAGTAGCGTGCTACTCGCCGAAAAGCGCTTTCGACGCCTCGTCAGGGGTAGTAAGCACTACAGAAATACAATACAATTAAAAAACGCGTTGCCACTTAATAGAACTTTAAAATATATTTACTTATTTTGTTAATATTATCATTTATGATTTCATTGTTTTATTACTATATACACTACGGCAGCTCCTTCTTGCAAAGTACCTTAAACAATGCCAGAGGATTTCCAGTTAAGTGATCACACTTACTGTGATGTAATTTCCTGTGACGTCATGTCGCATGCAATTTATTAGAGGCCTTTTGGCCTAAGGTACCAAAAATTCTGTAAGTAGCCATGTTATTGTTCAAGAGAATTGTATATGGTAAGTAGCCAAGGATAAGTAAATGCTAGAGAGTAGATCTAGTTTGCAGTTGCTTTCAGGATAGGCTCGATTCCAACTCTGCTTTCGCGCGAGCTGTAACTGAATATCTTAGAAAACGACACTTTGTCATGAAAAGTGCTACTCAGTCCTTTAAAAAGATAGGCACTCCTAAAGGAAAGTATCGGTACATAAACGTCTGCATTGGCGTCGCTCAAACAGCAAAATAGTTCTGTAATGCGCAGTAAATGGTATCCTCCTTTAACGTGTCAGTGCGCGCGATTACAAACCCAATTTGCTTTCGGTTTGTAACAGTCAGTATAACTCAGTCTCAGCAAACTGGCACTTACCAAATGAAGTCAGACACAAGCAGCCTGCTCCTCTGCACAAACAAGCCGATTAACTGTGTTCGAAAACAGATAATTCTACAATATTTACTTCCAGAGCTTGAAGCCTGGAACTCAAGACTTCCTAGCGCAGCGCGGGCTGTAGTTTTGACCCGACTTCCTGGTCACGTCATACAGTATCTGATGTTCCCCGGGTGGGCGGGGCCAGCGAGGCCCGCGATTAGGGATCCGCAGACTTTATTACTCGTGCAATCTTGCTCATTCTCCACAAGTGCTCGCCCAGCAGATGCGAGGAAGGGAAGCAAATCTAGTCGACTGTCAGTGAATACATATATATGTGCACTGCTTCAGATGGACAGGGCCGCTTCGGTACTAAGTATCTGCACTTGGAATGTACCGGCACTTCTCGGGACGGGAGCAATAAGGTACTCTGAATAGTGAGTACCTGCACGTCCTCGTTTCTATTTGAATCCAGGGCTGGCTTTAGTGCGGTGCTAGCGATGCGGCCGCACCGGGTGCCGAACTGAATTGGGGGCGCTGTGTACAATAACTTAAAAACGTGCAAGTTAAAAACACCTGCTGGAAAGTTCCTTCTGCCTCCAGCCTTCAGAAAGCAATTAACATATCACCATATTTCTTGTGATTAATGTCCCTGCTAGGGAGAGAGATGGGAGTTTTCCCTAGGCAGCTTTGACTCGCCATAAAGTAGCGTACAGGGTTAATATTCCTGCAGCAAATAACAGAACTATGGGGCATATTTAAGAAAAGTGCACTTTCCTTGCACCCTTAAGCACCCCCTAACCGCCACCATGTGTGTGCTGTATTTAACATACAGTGCACCATGGTGGTAGTGTTAACGTAGAATTTTAAAGTGCTTTATTAATGAATATTCATGCATTTTGAGTGATGGATTTGCATAGAAATTGTATTAACGTAGAGAAAAATAATGTACACATTTGAAGGTGCGCGTACAAGATTGGCCGTCAATCTTAATGCAGTGTACTTATGGCTTGTTAATATGAAATGTTGAGCTTATGTTTGATTAATGCAATATGTCATATTAAGGGTTATGCATTATATATTAGCTTTATTAATTGTAGGCCTTAACTTAGCGAGGTCTTGGCCTAGTTGCACGGTCTCATGTCAAGCTGCATTTCTTAACCAGTTTATAAAATGGATGCTTAGAGAATTAAATTGTGATTTTCCACTGTACTCTCTATGTGCTCCGAGCTGAAGTTCTTTCTCATGAGAAACTGCTTGCTAGAAGATGATGTACTATCCAAGGTACAATGTTTAATGTGATGTGTGTAAGACTGACCTTCCCAGGAGAAGACAATGGACCCACTGACTGGAGTATAGGCTGGAACAATATTGATACCTGACAAACCACGCGATGGAAACAGGGGTCGAGGAGCCAATCTTCGACATGTGAACCATGTAGTAGAAGAACTTTAGATTAAGGGTTTTAGTTTTATTGGGCAAAATTTGAACATGCGATCCCCTTACCAATGGGGACATTGGAAGTAGTTTTAGGAAATCTAACTTAGCCGGACTGCACCAGGAGAAGATGCGCCATTTCTTTTGACTGCCCAGAGAGGCCATTAGCTATATTCTTTCGTACTGCTTAGAGAGACTTTGCCTTTTCTGAACTTTGATGCCGAACCTGATGCCTTGCTGACCAGACTGATGTCCCAATGATGAAGGCTATCACAGCTTGCTGATCCAAACTGAGGAGAGGTAGATCTCTCTAGATAGCAACCTCTATTTTGATAGAGCCATAGTTAGATGTTTTTCCAAATTTGTGTGACAAAATTGTTTTGCATGAAGTCCAAACATTCTATTCTAACCTGATGTTAGTTAAGGTTCTCACTGATGAAGTTCACTACATGTAATAACAGTTGATGTTTTTTTCTTTGCTGAATCTAATTGTATTTTATATCATTTGCGCAGTTATTCTAGTTATTATGTTAGAAGGAAATCTGTTAATAAAATAAGACAGATCAATTTGACAAACTAATATAGGTTTAATCGATTTTCAGCTGGGAACGATAGGCAGTCTCAACATAGAGGCCATGACTGAAGATCAAAGTTCTAGTTCACAAGTAGTGGTATTTATACTGTAAAAACCACAAAAAACTACGGTCACAAGTTCAGCATTGACGTAAGCAAGAACAAGCAGTACAGGTAAGATAATAGGGGAGAGGGACCTCTTGAAAAGAGCACGTGCACGATTATTGGTCGCCTCATGGGTGGGTAAGTAACATTGACGTCATTCAACATCTCTATCTTTCTGCACAACAAGTGATTATATGTTACATGATGCTCACGGTAGCCATGCCTTGTGCAAATGCTTATCTGACCCTTACACAGTTCCCCTCACCAAGATATGAATGACTTGTGGTTTTTAGGACCCTTGCGCTACGGAAGGATACACCCTTTTGTTCCACCCTGTTCGTGCTAAGTGAAGATTTTGAAAGCAACAGTTGGTGCAGCTCCAAAGAAAAACTCTCAACAAGGCCTTGAACAACCCCGACATCCAGGACTGCACCCAATCGAACCAGCCCTCGAACCACCCATCAGGGGCACCCCCCTCATCGATCGTTTTCTTTTGCAGATCATGCAATGTCTGAATGGCCTGAGTTAATGTCCCATTGTCCGCATCATTGGCCGGCACATAAGTACAGCAGGCCGATCCAATCTTCTTACACACGCCTCCTTCCATAGTCGTCATTAAATCAAGTACATATCTTGTTGCATTACTATCAGCCTAAGGGCTCGGAGTTCTTCCTTGATAGCATTGAATCCATCTTCGGTTGCATTCATGGTCTTCATCAATTCAAAGCGCGTGATCTGCAGCCAGCGTGCAGTTGCTTTCGCCTGAATAAATGGTAGGATGCTACCAAAAAAGATTTGGGCATCATTAAGTAGTCTATGTTCCTGTGAAATGTCTTTCCACACTGCAGTACCAAAATACTCAGCAGCTCTTTTTGTCCGGTAATGGTGAAGCAAGGTTGTTGGATGGCTCATGGGATGGTCATGTAACTGAGAGATGTCCACACCTGGTATCACCAGGGAGGGGGTGTGCAGAGTCACTAGGGAGCAGAGGCCATTCCAGTTCGGGGGTAGTTGTATGTGGAGCTGGGCCCCACACATCCAGTAGTGATCCATCAGGCTGGAGGTGCTGCCCTGCATATCAGCGTTGAAGGTGGTGATGTTGCAGTTGAGGTTACTCCCCACCTTCACTGTCCCATTCCCTCAGAAACAAAGATAAAACTGTGTTAATTTCATTTGCTATTCTAGGGTGTATGGTAGTTCCTGACCATGTATATCTCTGTATGTTCGCATCCCATATTTCCTGACATTGGCCTATTACCTTATTAAAACTTAGTGGACCTGTGTCTCGGTGCCATTCCATAATGATATTGCTCTACATGTGAACCTGGCTTCAGTATGCCATTTATCATGGGCAAATACTGATCCTGTGATACTAAGAACTGGCCTGCTTGCGCAATCAGGGGGCAGGGGTTTAGCTAAATAGTTACTAAATTCAGATGATGGATAAGACCTTCCAAAAATACCTCGACGTAATACCCCTTGTTCCCAATCTGGGTGAAACCTTTTTTGCCCTGCTTTCTTCATTTTTGATATCTCTTCCATTAACTCTTGTTTTTCTGTCAGGACTTGTAGGACTTCTGAGGTGGTGTCAAATCTAGTTGTGTTAACTCGTGCAGTAACAGGACTAACGTGAGTTGGTTGTATCTGTGCTCTCATTCTGCATAAAAATAGGTGCAGGAGGCAATGTGTAATGTTTGGGGATACCTCTTTAGGGAGATGCAATGTATCTACTCCAGCAGCATGGGGGATGAGAGAGCATTCATAACAACTGGTGTTGGACGTGGATGTGCCTATACTATGCATGTGCTGGTACCACATATTATCAAACAAAGCAGTATGGAGAGGGTGATGGTCAATATCATTATCAACAGTTCTACGCATGCATGTAATAATTGATATAGGATCAAAAAAATAAAAATATCCAAGGGCTAAAAACATCAATATCAGTGCACAGAGGAGGAAAAACAAACATAAAATACATAACTTGAAAAAATAATTGTCTAATATTGGTGCTTTAGAGGGAGGCTTTACTCCGGTTGCTTCCCCTGTTCTCCCCCCTCTTTTTCCTGCTTGGTGTCCAAAGGGATGGATGGCATGGTCGGGGCCAGGCGGATGTCCTCGAGGTGGTACAATGGTTTGTGGCCTTGGACTTTCACTGCTGTAGTCATGCTGTCTGTCACTGGGAAGGGTCCATTGAATTTGCAGTCCTTCCATTTTCTGACAAAATTGCGAGTATATACTAAAGTTCCCAAAGGTAATGGTGTTTGTTGATCCTTTAAAGGAGATGCGTGGGCGCGCTTATTGGCTGCGCGTGTAACCTGTTTAGAGAAGAACTTTGCAACTTTGGTTAGCTCAGACATGTATTCATTCATTTCAGTTTGTACAACTTCAGGTGCACTCTCAGTCTCCAACTTATGTCTAGTTGATGGCACAAATGTGCTCATTGTTCTACCTGTCACTATTTGATGAGAAGTCAAATGGTGATCCGATCCTGCGGTATTTCTCAAAGCAAAGAGTGCTAATGAGAGACAGTACAACCATTTCTTTTTCAATGTCACACATAGTTTACTTATTTTGTTCTTCAGGAGGCCATTAAGGCGCTCCACAATTCCATTGCTTTGCGAATGATAAGCTGAGGACAATTTGTGTGTTATTCCTAACAAGGTGGTGAGGTGAGAAAAGATATTATTGACGAAGTGGGTGCCATTGTCGGATCTGATCCCCTCAGGTACACGCCACTGCGGTATTACCTCACAGATCAGAAAATTAGCAGCAGACTTGGCATCACAGTGAACACAAGGTCCTGCTTCAATCCACCTTGAGAATGGGTAGACTACAACTATAAGATAGCGATAATGCTTGCATCTGTCAATCATATCAATGTAGTCAATGTGCAGTTCCTTAAAGGGATCTTGTGGGCGAGGTATTGTGGAAGCCATTACCTTAAAGGTGGGACTTGGTGAATACTGCTGGCACACTGTGCAGGTGTGTATGTACATTGTAATCATCTCATGTAAGTTAGGGACAAACCAATCCCGACGTATTTGGAGGGACATATTGGTGGTCATTCCTGCCGCCCGCCAAGCGGGAACTGCCGAATGACCGCACCGCGGTCAAAAGACCGCGGCGGCCATTCTGGCTTTCCCGCTGGGCCGGCGGGCGACCGCCAGAAGGCCGCCCGCCGGCCCAGCGGGAAACCCCCTTCTACGATGAAGCCGGCTCTGAATGGAGCCGGCGGAGTCGAAGGGGTGCGACGGGTGCAGTGGCACCCGTCGCGATTTTCAGTGTCTGCAAAGCAGACACTGAAAATCTTTATGGGGCCCTGTTAGGGGGCCCCACGACACCCGTTCCCGCCATCCTGTTCCTGGCGGTTTTTACCGCCAGGACCAGGATGGCGGGAAGGGGGTCGGAATCCCCATGGCGGTGCTGCGAGCAGCGCCGCCATGGAGGATTCTTTGGGGCAGGGGAAAACCGGCGGGAAACCGCCGGTTTCCCTTTTCTGACCGTGGCTTTACCGCTGCGGTCAGAATGGCCCCGGAAGCACCGCCAGCCTGTTGGCGGTGCTTCCGCGGTCGTTGGCCCTGGCGGTCCATGACCGCCAGGGTCAGAATGACCCCCATTGTCTCTAGCAGTTTGTGAAGGAAGATGTAGCTGGTTTAGAGCTATCAGTATTAATGCTTGGGGCATGACAGGCTTCCCTGTTGACACTTGTCTGTATATTAAATCTTTTCCTGTCTGTGTGCATCTTCTGGATTCCCACAACTGTTTCTCATGCTCTGGTGCATTTTCTTGTATCTCTCTTATATGCAGATGAGCTGTCTCTGTGTAATGTCTGTGTCGTAGGCTACTGTAGTTACAGAAGACGCCACTATGATGATCTGGTAAGTGGGTTTTATTTACAGTAGGTGGAGATTGTTGTAATGTGAGGATATTCCAATAATAAGGCTACATGTGATACGTTCACAAAAAGTGCGGATGGTTGACGTCTTCTCTGCCCTGTTGTCCGTTGTCTCTTCCTTCTTTCTCTGGCTTTTGGTATGGTGGTTGACCGTGGGTCTTGGTCCCGAGTATACCGGAAAGGAAAAAAAGAAATGGTAGGACAGATAAGTCAACTGGGTTTCTCCGGGGTTGTTGGGGTTAGTTACATGCAAGGGGAACCGTATAAGGGTTTTGGGGAAGTTAAGGTTGGGAGTGCTCAGTGATGTAGGGTTAGGGTCACCAGTGCAATCTCTTCAGTGGCATTCTCTTTCTCTGGGTCATAGACCCCGTGCCAACATAGTGTGACCCGTACCCCTCCCCTTACTCCCCTCCCTGGCCTTCTCCCTGTCCCCTGTTTCCCCTTCCCGTTTCCCTGTTTTAGCCTGGAATCTCAGTAGTCCTATCAAGGACCGTACCTTGTAAAGCCACGACCCTCCAGGGTCGTGGCTGGGCTCCTCCGTGGTAGTTCTGGTCCCCTGGGTGTCTGCTCCAACTCCTTTCTCTGCTCCGGTGTTCCGCTCGTCTCTCTGGTTGCGCCTTTTTTCCTCTGTGATCAGCTTCTCCTCCTTTTTACTCTCCGCGTCTTCCTCCTCCCGGCATTCCGTGCCGCCTGAATAGTCCGTTCTTCCTTTTTGAGATCGGACCCGGAAGTCCGGGTCCGATACGTCGTTCAGCGTTCCCATGTCATCATGGGAACGCGCTCGTCTTCTTGAAAGGAGAGGCGATGTCGGCCCGCTCTGGGTAGGGAGAGACGCGGTCGAAGAGACCCGTCTACAGTCTGGATGTATTCAAAGGGTCTGAAGGTGTCAGTGTTTCACTAGCTAACAAAACTGTGGTATGTGTGTCACTAAGAGGGCGTGCTGCTGCATATTTGGCTGCCCAATCAGCCAGGGCATTTCCACGGGACACAAAATCCTGAGCATTAGTGTGGGCTGCGCATTTCACTACTGCAACTGTATGTGGCAGTGTTAAAGCTTGTATCAAGTCCTCTAAAAGGGGGCGGTGCATGACAGGGCTTCCATCAGACTTGAGAAATCCACGTCTGTTCCACCGCATAATGCTGGAATGCACTGTCGTAGTGACATAGGCTGAATCAGAACATACTGTTATTGTTTCTCCTTCCCCTTGTTTGAGTGCTGCCACTAAAGCTACTAATTCAGCAGCCTGAGCTGAATATTGAGAAGATAAACTTATCTGTTCGGTTAGCTGCAGTGTGTCTGAAGACTTGTGCTGTATCGCTCTGACCACTGCAGCACCTGTATGTCTTACACTGTGTCCTGATCTATTGTGGAAGACCCATCCACAAAATATACAACACTACCTGGAATGGGGTCTTCTGTTGCTTGGCCACACTCATCTGGCGTATATGTGGAACAATCATGGGCATCATCGTCAGTGTCGGAAATGGGGTGTGCAAAGAAGGTAGCAGGATTGACTATGTGGCGTTTAACCACCTTCAAGGATGGTAATGATAATATTATCTCGTAGCCTAATACTCTCTGTATTGTTAGTGTTGTTTTAGCTTTCTGAATTATTGCAAACACAGCATGTTCAGCATACAGTGTCAGAGGTGCCCCCATGACAATGGGGGCACTTTTCTCTACTGCAAAGGCTGCTGTGGCTAGTGCTTGTTCGCAAGGGTAATGGCTTTTCATGACAGAATCAAGTAGGCCACTAAAATATGCAATTGGTTTGTGGCCAAAAGGATACTTTTGGGTGAGGACAGCCGTCATCACCTGGCCATTACAGTGGCAAAAAAGAAAAAACTCTTTGTTGTAGTCTGATGTTCCTAACACTGGTGCATTTGGTATCTCTGTTGTTAGCTTACTGAAGGTTTGTTCCATCTCCGTAGTCCATGTTATCCTGTCTTTCTGTGTTTTCGCCTGTTTGATAGATGCAAGCAGTGGGGATATTAAAGTACTGTAGTCAAAGACCCATTGCCTGACATAATTACATAAGCCTAGGAACTTCTGCATTCCTATCACAGTCTCAGGCTTTGTCATCTGCCGAATGGATTCTGCTCTCCCGGGCATAATTCGGCGGCCTGATGCCGACAGTAGTTGCCCCAAGTATTGAACTTCTTCCTGGCAGTACTGTAATTTGTCTCTGTCCACCTTGTAACCTCTTTGAGCAAAGGTGCACAACAAGGACACAGTGTCCTTTCTACACTGCTCCTCTGCTGGACTACAGATCAGTAGGTCATCGACATACTGCAACACTGTGCTGTCACATTGAAAATTGGTGAGGTCATTCTTGACCGTCCTGTTAAAGACACTAAGGGGCTCACAGTACCCTTGAAGTAATCGGGAATGAAGGTACTGTGAACCGCGATAGGAGAATGCAGTAAAATAGTGACTGTCTGGGTACAGGGGAATGCTGAAAAATGCATTCTTCAAGTCTACGACTGAACAGTATTTAGCATCTTGGGGTATGTTGGTTAGGATGATGGAAGGGTCAGGTACTACAGGGAATTCTGGTATCACTATGTCATTAAGGGGGCGCAGGTCTTAAATCATGCGCCATAAATTTTCCTTGGCCTTCCTTATAGGGTAAATTGGGGTGTTGCAGGGGGATACACCTGGGTATATGACTCCCTGCTCCACCAATGCCTGTATAACAGGTGCAATGCCCTCCTCTGCTTCTTTGGATAGAGGGTATTGTCTCACTCTTGGCAGTATTGCTCCTTCCTTCAAAGTTATTCTGAATGGTACTGCTGTGCGGACGAGGCCTACATCATAAGTGCCTTTTGTCCACAAGTTGGAGGGTACCTGCGCAAGATCATTATCTTTGATAGGACTGGAGACATTTATTGGTATCGCAGGCTTTGTCTCCAGTGTGGTGCGTAGAGGTACACTGTTTTGAAAAACAATCTCTGTCCTTCTAAGATCATCAGCAAGGGGCGTGGCTTCGGGCGTCAAGATGGCGGTCGCACTCTGAGAGTGCTCTGGACCCCTCCGTCATCCGCCCTCAGAAGCCGCCATCGAGAGGTCTACCATGCTGCCCTGGCCGCCCCTGTGAGCTCCTGGACCTCGGGGAGGCCTCCGGCGCTAGCGCTGGCTCAGTCCGAGCCGGGAGAGCTGTGAAGGCTGGATACGACCGGGTCGGTGGGTCTCCTAAGATGGCGGCCTCCTCCGGCGCCGGTGCCGTGTGCGGGGCTGGAGTGCCTGGGGCGAGCTGAAACCTGGTGCCCCCGGGGGACGGGAGAGCGACGAAGCCGGCGTTCTCCGTTGGTCCTCGGAGGGCCGGACTATGAGGTGCTGGACCCGTGGGCCCGGCGAGAGGCCCGGAGAGAGTGAGCCCCGGGAGAGGGGCTCCCCTGCCTGACTCGAGTGGACGTGGTTGGGCCCCTGGACAGGGGCTTGCCCGCTAAGAAGACCGCGCGGAGTGTCCTACGGAGGGCGTCTGGACCGGATTCTGCAGTCCGGAGCCCACGGGCCGGCTTGTGATACCCTGCCTATGCGAGGGGAGAGTAGCGAGGACGACGTGGAGGAGGTGAGCTGTGCGACTACGGGGACGTGACTGTGCGGCACGGCCGCTGATCCTGGGCGACCGGGGTGAAGTGGACGCCTGCGGCCCCCCCTGGTCCGCCCGCGCAGGAGCGCAGTTGCCCCTCACGCCAGAGAGGAGAGGAGGAGGGGAGAAGAGAGATCGGGGCCCCCCTCCCCATAAGTAAGCAGCGTAATGGGAACTCAGTAGGGCGCAGCGGGCCTGAACATTAAGGCTGTGCCCTGCGATTCACAATCCCTAATTTTAAAGAGACTCCCCAAAGGCTTGCCCCTATTCCTCAGCCGCAATTTTGATAAAGCACGCCAATAACCTCGGAGATGGGAATTTAATTGCGACGCGCTGGGGCTCGCGGATGGTCATCGAGCCCCACGACTTCCCGTCTTTCCAAAACTGTCTGATAGGAGAAGAAACCGGCCACGGGGTAATCCAGCTACACATGACTGAGTGGAAGCCAACAAATTCAAAGGTCCTTGACATATTTCGCTGGCACACCCTGTTGGGGCCCGACCGCTGTGTCTTCCCTGTAGATGCGCTTAGGGTGCTGAATTTGGACGGAAGAGCTGCATAATTCGATCTGGGTTCTCCATCCCCTCCCTCCGAGATAACATGGGGAAAGACAGAGCAAGTAAACACCCTCCACCCTCTCAACCAAAGATTGATCAATTTGCAACGCCAACAGGTCCGAGAGGGGGCGGAGAGACAGCCGTGGGGGACCCAACACCAGACGGAGTGAATGCCATCCTCCTGGCAATCCAGTCTTCGCAATCAGCTGTAGAGACTAAAATCGGAGAGGTGCGTGAGGAGATGGGCCTTATCAGGCAGGACCTCAGAAATGCGGCAAATCGGATCACTAACGTGGAGGGCAGAGTCTCCTGCAACGAAGACGAACTAGCTGACCTTAGAACCAAGGTGGCCCAGTTACAAACTCGAACAGCAGAATTACATAGCCGGGCAGAAGATGCGGAAAATCGATCGAGACGAAACAACCTACGTTTTGTAGGATTCCCGGAAGGCGCGGAAGAGAATAAAGCCACAGAATTTTTAGAGCAATGGATCAAAAGCTGGATGCCAGACCAATCTCTTTCACCTTGGTTTGCAGTGGAACGTGCGCACAGGGCCCTTGGTCCTCGCCCCCCTCCGGGCGGTCCAAAACGGCCGATGATTGCCCGAATCCTCAACTTTAGAGATCGTGACAATATCCTCAAAGAGGCGAGGCGCTCTGAAAATCTTCAGTGGGACAACTACAAAATCTTAGTATTTCCAGACTATACCCGGGAGGTCCAGGTCCGCCGCCGCTCATATGAGCAAGTGAAACAAAAACTTAGGGCGATGCAGCTTTCGTACATGCTCCTTTTTCCTGCGAGACTCAAAGTTATTATGGCAGACAAGGCGTACTTCTTCGATTCCCCGGAAGAGGCATGGGACTGGCTGACTGAGGAGGGCGTCGGGGCTCGGAGGGGCCCGGCGGCGCGAAGAGGGGAGCCCTTCCGGGGGGATCCCCCCCCGCTGGTGGGCCCTGGCGGGGTCGTAAACGTACTAGGTCTCGAAGAGGAAGACGAGGACACTTGGACACTTCTGTGAACGGAGAGGCGGTGGGAGAGGCTGGCCCACAAATGGGAGGGTTGCCCGTTGAGTCTCCGACGGGACAGATTCAGGCGCAGGCCGAGGAGGAGGGCCGTCTGAGTCAATCCCCAGCGCTTGGCTGACGTGTTCCATGGAGCCCCGAATGGAGCGCATGGGGAAGTTTGGAGAGTCTGGTCCACCTTGAAGAAACCCGTGATGGGCTACAGCGGGGATACAGGCTCCCCTCAAGTACTGTAAAATATGGCTTGACTTCTAGTGAATAATTGTAAATGATCCGTCTTACTGGAGGGGTCCATCACTCCACTCCTATGGCAGTCCTTATGGCTGTCTTGTTTTGGTTGACGGTTAGGGCGACAGATGCTTCCTGGGTGGGAGTATGGGGTGGGGGGCGGTTTTGGGGGAGGAAGGTTAAGTTAGGGTTAGATAGTTGTATTTTGAGTATTGCGTTATTAAGTTTTAATTGGTCATTCCTTAGCCCACTGACTGGCATCCAAAGCTGTAAGACTCCTTCGCAACCCGCGTCTGGTCCACATTGACACAAATCATTTCTTGGAATGTGAACGGGCTGCTAGATAAGATCAAGAGATCTGCAGTAATTAACACTCTCCGTAGATATTCCCCATTGGTAGCCCTATTGCAGGAAACACACCTCATGGGAACTAAATGCCCTATGTTGGCCCGAGGGGGATTTGATAGGGTCTATCACGCAGGCTTCTCTAGGGGATCAAGAGGGGTAGGTATCCTGCTTCATCGCTCACTACCCATGGTGGTAACATCTACGAGATCCGATCCACAAGGCAGATTCATAGTAGTCTCAGGACTACTTCGTGGCGTGACATTGAATCTTGTATGCGTATATGCCCCCCCAGCGGGATTTGACACCTTCTTATGTTCACTTCGACATGTGGTGGCGGGACTCCCCCAAGGAATCACAATAGTAGGAGGAGACTTTAATGCGGTTCTAGACCCTAGATTAGATGTGTCAGGAGATGTCACAGCGGGCAGGTCGGCCCGAGCCACAGGCCTTAAGAGTTGGGCAGACAGCTTAGGCCTATGTGAAGTGTGGAGAACTTGGCACCCTATGGAGCGTCAATATACGCACACGTCTGCTGCCCATCAGACACACTCTAGAATTGATCTAATATTTATGCCGGCCATGGACTTCTCCGGTGTCACGGGAGCAGAGATACTGTCCCGTGGGGTGTCGGATCACGCACCGGTGCGAGTCCGTCTGGGAGGAGTAGACCTCACCAGGCGCCCGGTATGGCGCCTAAATGCTTGGCTCTTGCAAGATGAAGATTGTGTCCTCGAGATTAGAGATCGTCTCACGCAGTACTTTGAACTGAATGTGGGAACAGTCCAGTCGTCAGGCACGCTATGGGCTGCCTACAAGGCTACCTTGAGAGGGCAGGCTAAGTGCCTCTTGCGAGCACGTGAGCGCATTCGTGAGTCACGTGTGTCCGAGTTAGAAGCGGTAGCGTTAAAACTGGAACGCCAGCAAGCAGTCTTATCCGAAATCCCCACATTGAGGCAGCTCACCAGGGTCCGAGAAGAAATTAAACACCTAACACTTGAGTCAGCGAAGCATATGTGGAGGGCATCGTCCGCCCGAATTTATGGCTGGGGGGACAAAAATGGGAAGCTCTTTCACTGGTTGGCCACTCGACCCTTAGCTAACAGAATCATTCCCGAAATTAGAGATAACACAGGTACCCTTCACAAGACACCCATCGAGATTGCACAGAGTTTTGCTTCCTATTATGCATGCCTATACGCAGAACACCCCCGGCCTACGGTTGAAAAAGCTTCCCCCCTCCTAAACGACATAACACTCGCCAGAGTGTCTCAGGCGACTAGGGACAGGCTGGACGAAGCACTTGACCTAGCGGAAGTAACGAGTGCGATTGCCAGTCTGGCTTCAAGCAAGACACCAGGTCCGGATGGGTTTCCTGCGGAACTGTACAAGAAATGTAGTGACATTCTGGCCCCACACTTACTTGAGATGTATAGAGAAGCCGAGCAGAAAGGTCACTTCCCCTCAGGGATTGACCTTGCTACAATAGTAGTAATCCCGAAGACCCAGCCCCCATCGCCAAATTGCTCGGCTTATCGGCCTATCTCCCTCCTCAACACTGAGATCAAGGTGCTAGCCTTGATCCTTGCCAATAGATTAAAAGAGGCAATGCCCGTCTTGGTGCACCCTGACCAATGCGGCTTCATGCCTACGCGGAGCACCAGGCACTGTATTAGGCGTCTACATTTAGCCTTAGCACACCGTAAAATCCTGTCACACACCCCTCTAGCGCTGCTCCTACTTGATTTCGAGAAGGCCTTTGATACAGTGGATTGGTCCTATCTTGAACAAGTACTTATTAAAAACGGCCTTGGACCCAAGTTCCGAGGTCTTGTGGGACTGCTCTACTCTAATCCGACGGCTCAGGTCCAAGTAAACGGAGTGGTCTCAGGGGTGTTCCCGATCGGGCGTGGTACCAGACAAGGATGTCCACTATCCCCCTTACTCTTTGCATTAATAATAGAACCCCTGGCGAAGTTATTTCGAGAGGATCCTCTGATGGAAGGCTGGTCTTGGCCAGTGTGTCCAGAAGACCGTGTGGCACTTTATGCGGACGATGTCCTATTATACATAGCCAATCCGGCCAGGAGCGGTCCCCGTATCATGCAAATTCTGGATGTCTTCTCGGAGGCATCGGGTCTCGCCCTAAACCCCCAAAAATCCCTGTTGGTTCCGCTCCATCAATCTAGAGATTGTATGGACTGGCAACAAAGTATTCCAGTGCGAAGAAATAGCTTCAAATACCTGGGGGTGCATGTCGCAATGCTCCCTGAATTAGCATGGGAGCTCAATGTCACACCTTTAACCAGAAGAATCAAAGACGATCTTCAACGTTGGAAGGACCTTCCTCTTAATTTGCTGGGAAGAATCGCACTCTATAAGATGATGGCCCTTCCCAGACTTCTCTACCTCCTTCAAAACTATCCTAACCCTATCCCCATGAAATGGTTTAGAGACATGGACTCGCTAGCACGCCAATTTCTATGGAGTGGTACCCGTCCCCGGCTAGCGCTTAAAACCTGTCAGAGAGATGTTAATGAAGGGGGCTTGGGAATGTCTAATGTCCATTACTACCACCTGGCGACGCAACTACTAGTGATCAACGACTGGTTGGGGGGGGGGTTGGACAGATCCGGCGTACCGTCTGGAACTCCAGACATTGACCTACCCCAAGATCTTTGACGCCCTATATGGTGGTAAGATCACTCGTGAGACCCCTGGGGTGACAGGGGTGGTGCTGCAGGGATGGCGGACGGCTCAAAAGATCTCGGGATGGTGGGGACGCCTTACTCAGCAGACCCCACTGTGGCGGGGGACCTGCTTGGGCGAAGTTGTGGGTCTTGATGGATTCCAGAAATGGGATATTATAGGCATCTCTACTCTGGGTGATGTATGGGAGGGCACGAGCATGCGTTCCTTTGAGGATCTCCAAGAAATCTTTGCACTAAATAAGACACAGTTCCACAAGTACCTCCAAGTACGACATGCCCTTCTGACGCAGGTCCAGCCAGGGAATAGCATACCCGTAAGCAGTCCTATGGAGAGGAGGGCTCTGATGGGGAATCTGGGTAGGGGAGGTGTCTCCCAGGTGTATCGCACATTAATCTCTACTACGGCCTGCTCCCTGGAGGAACTTCGTCAGAAATGGGAGGGATGGGTGGGCCCTCTTGAAGAGGAGGACTGGACTGAAGCTTTGGCAGCTCCCCACTCCCTGACTATGACGACACGTCTCCGACTAGTACAGACATATTATCTTCATACTGCTTACCTTGCACCCTCCAGATTGCACAGAGCAGGACTCCGGCCTACGGCTGATTGTCCCCGCTGTATGAGCCCTAAAGCTGATTTTTTCCATATGGTGTGGTCATGCTCGGTTATCAGTACATATTGGAAGATGATCTCGCGTGAGGTCTCGTTGATTCTGCAAGTTGACGTGGCGCTGACACCATTGACATCCCTATTAGGGGTTATGGGAGAATCGGGACTACGTAGAGCAGAACGTACCTGGCTGGGGGTGGCATGCCTAGTGGCCAAAAGAGACATCGTGGCGGACTGGAAAGCCACTATGGCTCCGGCCCTGACCAAATGGAGGAGGGGAATGGACTGGTGTGCCCAATGTGAAAAGCTCGTATATGAGGTTAGAGGGTGTCCGAGTAAGTATAACAAGATCTGGGGGAAGTGGGACGGAATGACATTTTAACCCCCTGGGATGCGGACCGACATAGTGGAAAGAAGAACCCTTACACACTCCACCAACTCCTTTGGAGGGAAATGAGACACATACGTGGCACGTTGGTATTGACATGTACCGTCTATCTACTCAAGGTGCTGTCTGGGGCTTTGGAGCTGACCACTGTTTGGTGCCCATTGGCGCCTTGTTACTTTATTTTTAGTATATAATTGTATTGTTTGTTTTGTATTACTTTATTTTATTGCAAAATCAATAAAAATTCGTTATAAAAAAAAAAAGATCATCAGCAAACAAATGGTCATCTGATATGTCACCCACCTGCAGGTTGGGATCATAAAAGATGATACATGCCCACATCGCACCAGTGTGGTCACTTGCCATCAGTGTTCCATAGGTGGGGGACACTTCTAGAGCCTCTATTTCCAGAATTAGGTCTTTGTCTAATATTTCAAAATAGGGGCCCTGTCGTCTAAAGAGAAAGCTCTTGGGTAATTCAACTAGCTTCCCTGTCAGTTCTGGTGTTTCTGCTATGATGGTGTACACTGCTCTAGTAAAGGCTAAAATGTCTACAGGTCTGGCTCTAACTTGGTTACCATCTTGGGGGGGGGGGTGGTGTAACTATTGTCATGATGCGTGTACTAGATACTCCAGGTGTTGAACAGATCATAGTCCCATCCTGTTCAAAGTGAATAGTCATGTTTAATTTTGCCATGAGATCACGTCCTAGCAGATTAGCTGGTGCATTTGGGGAGAATAAGAAACATCCATCAACATACCTCCCCCCTATTTCCATCTCCACAGGTTTAGTGAATGGAACCCTCATTACAGCCCCGGAGAATCCCTGTGTGTCCACTGATAAATTTGACAATGGCAGTCCCCTCTCACGGATACAGGACCTAGTGGCCCCAGTGTCGATGAGAAAGGTGTACTCCTTGTCATTTATGGCTACCATCACAGTGGGTTCCGCATCTGGCCTGTGGGTTACCGATAAGACTGGACACATGAGACTTCTCCTTGGACACCTTCATTGGGCATATCCTCCCATGTAGTTTTGCTGGAATGGGTTCTCTCCCCTGACAGTTACCCCTCCTTGTAAGGTCTGGTGCTGCAAAGTAGGCTCCACTGTCCGATGTGGCCCATACTGTATTTGGGGCACTGATTGCTGTAACTGCTGAGGCTGTATCTGTGGTTGAGGCTGCAGTTGTATTTGGGGCTGTGGGAGACATATCACTTGGGGACTCATGGCAGGTTGTGCTACAATGCCACCAGACGGTGCCATTTGTTGGCCATAATTTCCCCTTGTCAGGTTGCTAAGTTCAACTTCCTTTTTAAACCTACAGTCTCTAATGAAATGTCCTGTCATCTTGCAATAGTGGCATGTCTGTCCACTCTGGAATGTGTTTACTCTATTTCCCCCAAACCTTCCTCGCCCTCTTTCCATTATTCCTGTTATTGCTTCTCTGGGCATACTGGTAGGGTTGCATTGGGGTGCCTGAAGGGGACACTTCCAGGGACACTGCAGCTAACTGGGTGGTGGCAGTGGCAATTCTATGTCGGGACCGGAGGCTCCGATTATGCTATCTCTTTCTTTACTGTATAAAAGAGCAGCCAATCAAATAACCACAAACAAAAAACTACACATCCCATGATGTTAGTAATCAAGTATCACATGCTCCAATCACTGCACATGACCTTTGTCCATATTAAGCATGACCCCCAACATCATATCCTCTTTCTTTGCTGCTTTGCAGCAGATAAGCGTATTTTCCTTTTCTCTCCGTATATTTAAATGTGTTGAAGGCTTATTTTGTATATTTTTGGATAGGCTCTTAGCGACGCGATTCCGCTCACTAGCCTTGATATTTTATACTATTTTTGGCTTCGTGCCGATATCGGTGCCCTTATTTGTTTATTTTAGGTGGAGTAGGAGTTTATACGTGCCTCGCGCGTACAGTCTCTTTTCTATTTTTGGCACAACAGGTTTCGTGCGCGTGCGATTTCACAAGCCAATCTTTCCTTTCCAGTATTGTTGGAGATCGGCTTGTGATTTCAAGCGCGGTGTACTTCTGAAACTGGTTGCCTCCTGATAAATATATATTTTTACTCCCTGACGCCCAGCATTTTGATGCTAGGATTGTAAAATTAAATTAGGCATTGCCTAGAGTGTTCCTGCAGGTTGCCCCCTCCACATCTTATTGGGCCTCACAAATTTGGTGCCTGCAAGGGGTTTTTGCACTCCCCCTAAAAAAAGTTATTTCTGCCTAGGTACTATTAAAACAAATGGCTCAATGGAATGAGCAAGATGCAGGATATTATCCTGATGATTCTAACAACTGGTTAGAGGTTAATCTGGTTGAAGCATTGGACTCAAGGGTTCAGCAGTCCGTTAATGATGCCCTTGTGAAAGCGTTAGGACCCTTCTCGGGTCAACTTTTTGAATACGCTCAATCACAGGGCTGGTTAGCTAATCAAACCTCATCTTTACCCGAAAGGGAGAAACCTAAGGCAAAGATTAAATCTAAGAACAAATCCAAGAATCTTGAAAGTTCTAATGCCCCTGCTGGAGATTTTCATGCCGATATATTTGAGAAACTCCGCAAGAAACGAGTGGCGGAACATAATTATACTACTGGAGATACTTCTCCATCGTCTTCAGATAAGAGCTCTTCAGACAGTGATTCAGATAATTCTAACAATCCTGGTCCTAGTAAAAAGTCAAAGAAACAACCCTCTACTTCTCAAGTTTTGGACTTCGACCCTTCGGAAATAGTTCACCCTAGATCTTCTAATTGGCTTCCGTCAGAGGAGGTAGCTCAATATATTCATGCTAATCTGAGACGGGGATTTGATAAAGAGGTTCGCTCTCGGCTGAGAGCAGAATGCCCTAGACCAGACTTGGATAATATAGTTTCGGATACTCCGGAAATTGATCCTACAATGATGACCTTCATGAAAAAGTTTGGAAAGGATCCTAAAAAAGGTCTAGATAGATCTTGGCGTCTGTGCCAAGATAAGCTTTTAGATTTAACAGGCCCTCTAACAAAGATTTTGGACATGCCCGTTCTGGCGAAAGAGTCAAGTTCTGCGGTAGACACTGAAGTTCTGATGGGATGGGCTCAACGAGCCGTTCGTCAGCTGGGTAACATCAATTGCGCTATTTCTGCGAATTACCCTAAATTAGTGGGTTTAGCTTCTTCCGAAGCAGGCCCAGCAGCAGAAGGTTTACGTTTTGGCTCCTCATTCATCAAAGAACTGGCAAAAGTCTGTTCCACCTTCTCTTCATTGGATAAAGCGCAAATGTCCCTTAAAAAAGTCTTTAAAAGAGGCCTTTTTGTCAGGGCCGGTCATTTTGGTGGACAAAAACCCGGCCGTGGTTCCTTTTCCAGTCCCCAAAACTATACTATCCTAGAGGATGTGGTAATTGGTACGAAGAACAATCCGACTCTACATTCTATCCCACTCGTTCCAGAGGTGGTAGACCCAGATTCCGCAGAGGACATCGCAGGGGTCAGCAAGGAGCAATCGAGGAAGCTGCCTATACAGGTAAACATTATTTCCCATTCACAAGTTATTCTTGGACAACTTGTTGTTTTTGGACAACTGGAGAAAGATATCAGGGGACCCCTGGATCCTTCAGACGGTCACAGGTTTTCATCTGGAGTTTATCAATACTCCAATCCAACTTTCTCCTCCAGTTCAAATGCATTTTTCCCTCGCAGATCAGAATTTTATAGATGCAGAAGTTCAGGTGTTATTAAACAAAGGAGCGGTAGAATTTTCAAGTCCACACCCCTCAGGGTTTTGCAATCCCATTTTTGTCGTAGACAAGAAAGGTGGGGGTCATCGACTGGTATTAAATCTAAAAGATTTCAATTCTTGGATTGTGTACAGACATTTCAAGATGGAAGGGATACACATGTTGAGGGATATTCTATTAGAAGGAGACTGGATGGTCCACCTAGACCTAAAGGATGCTTACTTTACTTATCGATTCCGGTTTGTCCCCCTCACGGGAGACTCCTTCAGTTTCTTTGGAAGGGCTAGTGCCTAGAATTCAAAGCCCTGCCGTTCGGCCTGTCCTCAGCACCATGGAGTTTCACGAAATTGCTGAGACCAGTGGTGGAGTGTTTGAGAACCAAGGGTGTACGTTTGATCATATATTTGGATGACATCTTATTGATGGCGCAGGATCCCTGTTCTCTTCAGATACACCTGAATCAGTCTGTTACAGGATTTAGGTTTCCTGATCAATGTGCAGAAGTCATTCTTGAATCCGACTCAAGTGATAGAGTTCTTGGGTTTCAAGATAGACTCAGTCCTGTCTCAATTGATCCTTCCCTCGTTAAAGATTCTCAATATCAAGAGGGAGTTGAGATCAGCCTTAGCCAGCCCGACCATCTCCTTGAGGAACATTGCCAGAATAGTGGGTCTATTGGCCTCATCTATTCAGGCAATCTTTCCTGCCATCCTGCACTATCGTGCTCTACAGAGGTTGAAAATCAGACACCTACATCAGGGTCTGAGCTATTCGGAATTGATTCCGTTAACCTCAGAAGTCAAGGAGGATATTCATTGGTGGCTTCAACACATGGAAGCCTGGAATGGCAGAGCCATCTTTGGGTCGCACCCGGAAGTAGTGATAGAATTAGACGCCAGTCAGTGGGGATGGGGAGCATGCTGAGGGTCCCTAGTGACAGGGGGCAGTTGGTCTCAGGTGGAACAAAACCTGCATATCAATTGCCTGGAACTCCTAGCCTGAAGACAGACTGTTGCATTCTTTTGAGAATGGACAACATTTCAGCAGTCCGATATGTAAACAAGCTGGGGGGAACGAAGTCCAGAATTCTAGCAGAGATTGCCAAGGAGTTCTGGCATTATTGCTTGAACCATCGACTAGTTGTGATGGCAGAGTACCTTCCGGGAGTCCAGAACACTATTGCGGACTGGAACTCCAGGTACTTGACGGATCCCAGCGACTGGAAATTGGATCTCTTAATTTTTCAACAGATAGTCAAGCAGTGGGGTCCTTGCAAGGTGGATCTTTTTGCGTCTCGGCTCAATGCCCAGATTCCGAAATTCTTCAGTTGGGGCCCAGACCCTCTGGCTCTAGCGACAGATGCTTTCCTGAAAACCTGGTTTCCTTTTCAGGGGTATGCTTTCCCTCCTTTTCTGTTGATTCCCAGGGTGCTGTTGCAAGTTCGGAGACAGAAATCAGACCTGATTCTGGTGACACCATTTTGGAGGTCACAACCCTGGTTCCCAATTGTTCTTCAATTAGATTGTGCTCTCCCGCTACTCATTCCTCCTCGTCTGAATCTTTTATTGAATCCGGAGGGCCTTCAACATCCTCTGATTTTAACAGGGAAATTGACGCTGATGGTATGGAAGGTTTCGGGGCAAGATGGAAAACCCCAGGCCTTTCGCAACAAGCTGCAAACTTTATCAAACAGGCTTGGGCCCCTGGCACCCACAAAAGATATTCTTCGGCATGGCGCAGATGGAATAGGTGGTGCAACGGAAGGGGTAGTAATCCCTTGGAGGCAGGTATTGAAGTGATTGTTGATTTTCTTGCTGAATTGGCATCCTCGGGTCTGGCATATAGATCTGTTAATAATTTCAGGTCAGCCATTTCTGCTGGTCCTCGGCATGTTGATGGCAAACCGGTGGGTGAGCATCCCTTAATTTGTAAATTATTGAGAGGTATTCGATTTGCCAATCCTCCTCAGCCTAAATATTCAGTCTTATGGGATGTGAATATTATGTTAAAATTTCTAGTTTCCTGGCCTAGTAACAAATATCTTTCTCGTAAACAGATCTCTGCCAAGTTGACTTTGTTATTATGTTTAATTTCTCGTAAGAGGGTTTCAGATGTCAAGGCTTTGGATTCATCGGGTAGAGTTTACTCCCCTAATGGTGTTACTTTTACCATTATCAGAAGGACAAAGACTAATTGCAGGTCAGTAACCTATCCTATGTATCCAGATAATCCAAAACTCTGTGTTGTGCAATGTTTAAAGGATTATGAGGTGGTTACAGAGGAATTTAGGCAGTCTGCTAATGGGCAATTACTAATTTCTTTGCAGAAACCTTTTAAGCCAGTTTCCTCAGCCACTCTATCAAGATGGATAAAATGGTTAATGAATGAAGCAGGTATAGATACTAGTCTTTTTGGGGCTCATTCTGTTAGAGGAGCTATGACCTCGAAATCTTATGCTTTAGGTTCTAGACTGGAAGATATTATGAAGGCAGCAGACTGGTCTTCTGAGGATACTTGTTATGAGACAAGTATTTTAGGGTCACCAAATGTGTCATTGAAAAGATGTACAGTGCTGAACCCCGCAACCTTACTCCCAAATGAAAATGTTGAAATTGAAAAGGTGGAAGACATTGAGCATGATTGACTTGAAGTGACTGATCTGTACAGAAAGCCGAGACCTGATATTAGGGATACCCGATTGGAAGAAAATGACCAAATTATCTTTGTTGATGGTTCCTGTTTAAGGGACAATACAGGAATACTGAGAGCAGGGCACGCGGTGTGTACCATTACTGGTATACTGGAAGCATCTTGGCTTTGAGAAGTATACTCTGCACAAGTAGCGGAACTGGTAGCCCTTACTAGAGTATGCCATGTTTCTGCTCAGCTTAAAGTTACCATCTATACGGATAGCCAGTATGGATTTGGAATAGTCCATGATTTTGGCCAGTTGTGGTCACAGGGAGGCTTCATGACCTCTTCTGGTTCACCAATGAGAAACGGTGAGAGAATTAAAGAACTGTTGCAAGCTATCCACAAACCTGAAAAGATTGCTGTGGTGAAATGCAGTGCACATCTGAAATCGCAAGATTTTGTGTAAATGGGAAATGGATATGCGGATCAAGTCGCAAGGTTCTGCGCATTGCACTGTATATCTTTCAAAGATAAGTGGGAATTGTTACCTGAGGACGATGAAACATGTCCTAGTTTTGCATTGCCTGTATTAGATACATTGGAAGTATTGAAAACACTGCAGAATATTGTTGACAGGGAGGAAAAACGATCATGGAGTAAAATGAAATGTGTACAGAGACAAGATGAATTGTGGGTTTCAGAAGCGGGAAAATTGTTTTTGCCAAACAGTCTGTTGTCTCAGATGGCTAGGTATTATCATGGTCAAGCCCATGTTGGGAGGGATGCAATGATTCACCTGTTCAAACATGATTGGTTCAATCCAAAGTTTATACAAGTTGCTGTCAAGAAATTAACGTGGAAAAAGAGACAGTGGTTAATTTGCGCCACATTGGAAGAGCAGGAGGTCAATTCAGCAGAATTCAAATGGATTTTATTGAGATGCCTGTGTGTGGAGGGTTGAGATATGTGTTAGTGATTGTCTGCATTTTCAGTCCCTATATAGAAGTGTACCCTACGCGAAGAAATTACAGCCTCACAGTAGCAAAATTACTGCTTAGGGAACTGATACCACGCTTTGGGTTTCCGATCTCTTTAGAATCAGATAGGGGAAGTCACTTCAACAATGAAGTGATCAAATTACTATGTGCAGCTATAAACATTGAGCAGAAGTTGCATTGTAGTTACCGCCCAGAAGCATCAGGACTAGTGAAACAGATGAATGGTACCTTGAAAGTAAGAGTGGTGAAAATGTGTGCGTCCCCAAATTTGAAATGGCCTGACGCACTGCCGTTAGTTCTGATTACAATGAGAAACACACCAGACAGGAAGACAGGATTGTCGCCGCACAAAATTATAATGGGCAGAGCAATGAGGTTGCCAGCGGTGCCTGCAAATGCGCTTGTGAGCATTACAGATGTTATGGTGTTAGACTACTGCAAAGGTCTGGCTGTTGTGGTTCGCTCTTTCTCTCAGCATGTAGAAGCCACCACACTGCCACGATCCATGACCCAGAACACAACCTGAGAGCCGGTGCCTGGTTTGTGGTCCGGAAACACGTGAGGAAAACGTGTTTGGAGCCCAGGTGGAACAGCACGTTCCAGGTAGTTCTGGTTACTACCACAGCTGTGAAGTGTGCTGGAGTTCTGAACTGGATCCACGCCAGCCACACTGAAGAGGAGTTGTTGAGGGACCACTAAGCCTCAGAGCCGGAAAAGAAGAAACCGGTTCTGAGCCCATTGAGGACAGTTCAGTCACTCTTGTGAGAGATGAAGGAGAAGACCTCCAGGAGAGTGACAGTGAGCCAATATCAATTGAAGCAGCAGGAGAGCCTAGTCAGAGGAAGGCTTTCCCAGAAGTAGACAATTTTGAGAGACAAACAGAGCAAACGCTAGACCCTGAGGGGGAAGGAGTTGAGGCGGATCAAAGTCAAGGTGATCTACTCCTCCTGAACCAGTCGCTGGACCGTCAAGAGAGAATCCTGCAGAGCAAGAAGAAGTTTCTAGTTTGTCACTGAAAAGAGCATTGACCAAAGGTCCACTGGAGGGAGATAAGTGGCCGGAGTCACAAGCAAAGAGAAAAGAAGCAGTTGACATGACAACAATAGAAGAGGAAGTAGATACAACAAGGAGATGCGATCTGAGTGAAATGAGAACTGAATGAAGATTGAAAGTTGAAAAGAAAAAGGATAGCAAGTCAAAGGTACGCAGGTCCTGAGTGGGTGTATGCAACTACAAGTGAATGTCAGAAGACGTTTTTGTCTTTTTGTTTTGATTGAGACATTCCAGGTCAATATTTTGGTACTTGAAGGAAGTAACAAACTGAACTGTTGAGACAAATTTGAAAAACAATACAAGGAGAGAAGATACTATTGAAAGTAACCGGAAAATACTTTGATAACCTGATTTGACGAGATAACCTGATTTGACAAGCTACTAAACTGATTTTGAACAGCTTACCGATTTTTGACAAAGGATCCTGGAAGTGAGACTGAAAGCTGTAAATAGCTGCTGAAAGAAGATTTTTGTTTTTAATTTTTGCTGCATAGTTCTAAATTTTCTCTTCTACTTTCTGATTCTTTACGGATCATGAGTAACATTAGCCAACAGGGTAGGAAGAACAGGTGCTGTAAATACATAAGTATTGGTTTAGCAATTTTATGTGTGATGTTGTGTGTGATATTGATTGTGGGTATGGCTGTTCTTGACAAGAGTAAAGCCAACCACACTTCAGCCTTAGAGACAACTACTGTATTAACAGCAATAGAGAAGTTCAAGTTATATGAGAAATATCTGCATGTAGATAAAGCCCAAGGGGAACTTTCTTCTAATGTGTTCTATCGCTTATTGAGTGAGTATGTTGAAACGATGGATGCGAAGAATTGTTATGTGTGTACGCAGATTCCTTCATCAGTTGAAGGAGTTACCTATCATAGTTTGCCTCTAACTTATGGGATAAGTTGTAGTTTGCTACTAACCAGATTCTATAACCAGTAGTACCTTCAGTATTTCTACTCCAACCACAATGTGGTGTTTTCATTTGTCCCTATAATTAGGTATCTGAGTAGATTAGCTAAGGACAATTACATAGTTTTAGTGAGGGGTTTCTTTGAGCCTACATTAACTTTTGGGACAGCTTATGCTCACAGGAATAACCCGACATGCTTGCTTACACCTTTAGAAAAGAGCTTCTTAGATCACACAGATGACAGGAGAAAGGTGTTGAAAGAGATGTTAGAAAAGGGCTTAGAGAAAAGGACTTTTAGAAATGATTAGCTTTAAATGGCAACACGTAGGGAATCTTTGTGTATATAGGCCTAAATCTAGCAGTGACACTTTGTGGGAACAAGTGAATGTAGGAAAGTGTTTTTGTTTCAGAGTAAATTGACATTTATGTTGAATGGACAGGATCCAGCGATTCCTGGTATACATTACATTTGTGGACCTAATGCGTATTACCGTTTTCCGAGAGGATGGTATGGCACATGTTATTTGGGGATAGTTTTCCCAAAGATTTACCAACTAGACGACTTAAAGAAATTTCCAAAAGTGACTTAGTTACATCACATTAGAGAAAGGAGAGAGTCTCTCTCCTTCTGGTATAGTAGGAAATATATATTTGGAGCAATGATTCCTTCAGTGGGAGTTGTTCTGAATTCGATAAAGATTCGAAAGTTGTCTACTGTTGTGGATAACATGCTGATAAATTTTTCAGGAGTTATGATCCTGATAGATACTGAATTATCTGCGGAAAGAGCTATGACTCTTCAGAACCACCTTGCGTTAGACATTCTTTTGGCAAAAGATGGCGGAGTTTGCAGAATGCTTAATTCGAAGCATTGCTGCTCGTATATTCCTGATAACAGTGTAGAAATTAGAAGCTTACTTACTAATCTAACTAATGAAAGTGCTGATTTGAGAGAGTTGAAGGAACCAGTTGGTAGGGAAAAGGTTGGCAAAGGATTTGCTTCAGTGGGAAATTGGCTCAGCAACATTGTGAAAGGGATAATATTGAAAATAATGTAAGGGATGTTGATTATTGAGATTTGTACAATTGGAGCATGGGGAATATGTAAATTGTGTAGAATGATTAAATTGAAGAAAATGAAAAATAATCAGAGGAGGGAAGAAATGAAAAGGGAAAATTTGTTTAGGAGAAATTTGAAAAAGGGACAAAGATTTGAAGTGGTAGAGATGACAGAATTTTAGCGTGATGACATATTTAGTCATCAGAGGAGGGATTGTTAACGCAGAATTTTAACAAGTTTTATTAATGAATATTCATGTATTTTGAGTAATGGATTTGCATAGAAATTGTATTAACTTAGAGAAAAATAATGCACGCATTTGAAGGTGCGTCTACCAGAGTGGCCGTCAATGTTCACAAAGTGTACTTATTAATGGCTTATTAATATGAAATGTTGAGGTTATCTTTGATTAATGTAGTGATGTGTCATATTAAGGGTTATGCATTATGTATTAGCTTTATTGATTGTAGGCCTTAACTTAGCGAGGTCTTGGCCTAGTTGCACTGCCTCATGTCAAGCTGCATTTCTTAACCGACCTAAAAAATGGATGGTTGGAGAATTAAATTGTGATTTTCCACTGTACTGCCCATGTGCTCGTAGCTGAAGTTCTTTCTCATGAGAAACTGCTTGCTAGAAGATGATGTACTATCCAAGTTACAATGTTTAATGTGATGTGTGTAAGACTGACCTTCCCAGGAGAAGACAATGGACACTCTAACTGGAGTATAGGCTGCAACAGTATTGATACCTGACAAACCACGCAATGGGAACAGGAGACGAGGAGCGAATCATCGACATGTGAACCATGTAGTAGAAGAACTTTAGATTAAGGGTTTTAGTTTTATTGGACAAAGTGTGAACATGCGATCACCTGACCAATGGGGACATGGGAAGTAGTTTTAGGAAATCTGCACCAGGAGAAGATGTGCCATTTCTTTCGACTGCCCAGATAGGCTATTAGCAATATTCTTTCTTACTGCTTAGAGAGACTTTGCCTTTTCTGAACTTTGATGCCAAACCTGATGCCTTGCTGACCAGACTGATGTCCCAGTGATGATGACTGTCAAAGGTTGCTGATCCAAACTTAGGAGAGGTATACTGACTATGACACTGTTTGCTATCTCTATTTGATAGAGCCATAGTTAAATGTTTTTCCAAATTTGTGTGACAAAATTGTTTTGCATGAAGTCCAAACATGCTATTCTAATTTGATGTCAGTTAGGGTTCTCACTGATGAAGCTCGCTACATGTAATAAGAGTTGATGTATTTTTCTTTGCCGAATCTAAATGTATGTTATATCATTTGCGCAGTTATTCTTGTTATTAGTTTGTACTGTAACTTTGGAAGGTGTAGTACTTCAAGCTTTGGTTAGATTGTGATTCTTTCGCCGCATTGGACAGCCAATATTGTTTCTGTATGTTTATCATTTGATTTTGAGGTTGTTACGTGACATTGGCATTGTTAATATAGGGAAATAAACATTATAACCATTACAAAGGTGTGGTTATTCATGGCCACGAGGTCATGGTGAGTGGAAATTTCTGACTCTATTGATTGTTGATGTTATTGATCTGTATTCATACGGGTTATATGGTGGGAAAACCTTGAAGCGAGTCAAAAAGTCCATTTGCCTATTTGTGTCTCCCTTGTAAGTTTACTTAATAAGGTCTGATATGCTAACAGTAGTTAAGGGAACTAGCGCCAAAATGTTTGACGCTAGATTGGCGCTAATCCTGCAAAGCACCTAGAGGCCCATTGAATACAATGGGAGCCTCATTTTAATGCCTGCTCTTTGCAGGCGTTAAAAATGTCAAAAAAATGGCACAAAGATTCTTTTTAGATTTCAGATTTCTTTGTGCCACTTTTTCAGCCTCCCTAATGGGGGAACGCCCCACTTGCATACATTATGCCTGGCGCAGGCATAATGTGGCGCAAGGGGTTACAAAGTGGCGCAATGCATGCACTGCGCCACTTTGTAAATATAACACAGAGATTTTGGCCTCATTGGCCACATTAGCGTAAAAACAATTATGCTAACGTGGCACAAGGAGGGCGGTAGGGGCTCTTAAATATGCCCCTATATTTTATGTGGATAGCTGAGTGAATTAGTAAAGCCAGCCTTTACAAGACCTTTAAAACAAATGAATGTATATGAAACGGAGGCTATGGAGTGATGAGTGGCACATTTGCTGGGTGGTAGTGAAGGAATCCGAGGGTGTGGTCATAGACTGTCGCAGAGGGCACCACCAGCGCTAAAGCCGTCCCTGTTTAAATCACTTTGTATACATGGATTTTACGACTTAGTAAAGAGACAAACATAATTCTATGTCAGGACCGGAGGCGAGGATTAGGCTTTTTCATTCACGTTATTTTAACAGCAGCGTTAACCAATGAGAACTTGGGAAAAGCAACAAGGAAGAAGGACCAAGCAGCGGCATCCAATCAACCGTCATCAGGAGCCTGAAGAGCCCAAGCCTACGTCTTCTCCTCCTCTTCCTTCACTGCTCCTGAGATAAGTACCACTCTTTGTCTCTCTACAAAGTTTTTCTGTGTAATTCTGGTGTATTTGCTGGTACTTTAAGGGGAAATTCCCTTATGACATTTCCCGACTCCTTTGAGGCATCACATACAAGCTCCAAACGTGGTGCAGTCTTTCGACCACCAGAGGGCCCCACGCATTCTTTGCATTCCTCACAAACGGCACTTCGTGAATCAGACCCCAGCAGCCAGTGAGTGTCAGTTTCAATGTTCTGAGCAACTGTCACTGACACGCAGCCGCTCTCTAAACTGGCAGGAGGATTTACCTTCCCTACGCTTGGTGGGAGCTGTCAATTATTATATTGGAGCTGGCCTGGAGCCTGACACCCGACGGGGGTAGGGCCTATAAAATACATTCCAAGGGACACAGCACAGGCACGATAACGCTCAGCGTTATCAAAATTTCCCTTATAAAACAAAGGGTGTATTAGTGTCCCGCCTTACTCCTCAAGTGCCCCAGGCACATTCTTACATAGGGCTTGACCCGAACCGAACCAACCCGCCCTTCCCTCAGTGCTCAGTGCGCATCGTGCCCAACTCACAGTCTGACCTGACCACACCTCGCAATATGGCTGGGAAACGCCATTTTGAAGACCCCTCTGGGGATTATGTAGAGGAGTAACAGATCTCCTACCTCCTGAATGATGAAAATTTTTGCCAAATAATGGATGCTTCCATATTTAAGGTCGCCACTCAATTAATGGTCCTCCCTGGAGAGGAAACTAGACTTGATGGCATCCCGATGCCCTCTACCCCTTCTAAGGGAAGACCAGGCTGGACCCTCAGGCCTTACACCTCAGGGGCAGGCGAAAAGTCTGGGTCCTAAGCGAAAGTGTGCAGGGGAAGATGGCATCAACCTGGAGGCCTTTGCTCGCCTCAAAAAAGCTTTCAAGGAGAATCCCCAATTCCCTGACCCCCCTGCCCAACCCATCCAGGGAGCCTATGCAAACCGCTTGACAAGGAAGCCAGAAACCGTATTAAGGCGGAATGTCCCTGCCCCTCTCTCGAGGTTTAAGTGGCAACCACCTCCGAGATTGATACCAGTATGGCAACGTTCCTAGTAAAATTCATGAAGGACCCCAAGAAGGGGATCGACCGGTCCTGGCGGGCCTGCCAGGATAAACTCTTGGACATAGTAGGCCCTCTCACCAAGATCCTCGACATGGCAGAGGACTTTAAGTCCTCGGGTACCCTCATCTCCCCAGAAGCGCTGTCAGGATGGGCGCAGCGGGCAATCATCTTCCTGGGAAACGGAAACTGCACGTTCTCGACAGAGAGACACGGGTCCTTACTTATTAGGTAGACCCCAAATTAGGGGAATCGGTGATGTCAAAGGTGGGCCTAGTGGCTCAAGGCGGACTCTTTAGTGAGCCTTTTATCTGGGAACTCAGCAAGTTCATCAACACCTTTACATCCCTGGATAGGGCGCAGACGCCCATCAAGAATTTTTTCACCCTTCAGGTTTTTGCCATGGCCAATCGATGATGGGGGTGCTCGACTGGCCGCCCGCCTCAGAAGGCCTCCAGGGGGCGAGGACAGTCTCAGGACGCCTCCCGCTTTGGGCCCTTCAACCCGACCAGATGATACCTAGACACCGGGGATCCAGAGGCACTGGCAGAGGCAATAACAACAATCCCCAAGGTGAGTGCATCCCCTATCATAGGTTATCCTTTGGGGGGCAGATTGGCGCAATTCTCACACAATTGGGAAAGCCTTACCTCAGATGCCTAGGTCCTGCAGACAGTGAAAGGGTTTCATATAGCGTACTATGACTCCCCAGTACAGGCAAGAAGAACCCAACCCCTACTGTTCTCCACAGCCCAAATGGATCTGAAAGAGAAATATCCAAACTATTGGGGAAAAGGGCTATCACCCCATCCTCTCCCCACCCTTCTGGATTCGTCAGCAATCTTTTTCTGTTGGAGAAGAGGGACGGAGGTTACCGTTCAGTTATCAATTTAAAAGAATTCAACGAATGGGTGGTGTTCCGGCATTTTAGAATGGAGGGGATCCATCTCCTGTGGGACCTCCTGCAGGAGAACAACTTGATTGTGCACCTCGATCTAAAAGATGCTTACCTAACAGTGCCTACTTTTCCCCCTCATCGTTGCTTTCTCCAGTTTCAATTGAGAGTTGATGTTCGAGTTTACTTCTCTGCCGTTCAGCCATTCCTCTGCCAGTGGTGTTTCACCAAGCTATTAAGGCCCATGGTGGGATTCCTCAGGGTCAGGGGTATCAGGCTCATTATCTACCTCGATGACCTTCTCCTCATGGATCAATGCCCATATTGTCGCTCCACGCATCTCCAATTCTCCATTCACATCCTGGAGTCTTTAGGTTTCATCATCAATGTGACGAAGTTAGCTCTGACCCCTGTTCAGTCCCTCCAGTTTCTGGGTTTCATAGTGGACTCAGTCAAGGCCACCCTCAGACTTCCGACTCGTAAGCTATCCAAGATACGTCACGAACTCAGACGGACTTTGGTCAAGGAAACTATCTCCCTTCGCCACCTGGCTCACATTGTCGCCCTTCTATCATCCTCCATCCAGGTGATCTTTCCGGTACCCCTTCACTATCGAGCCCTGCAACGGCTCAAGATCTCCCACCTTCATAGGGTCCTCACATACTCTCAAATGATTCCCCTCTCGAACAAAGCTAAGGAGGAAATCCAATGATTGATTACGCACATGGAGGCATGGAACGGCTGCGCCATCTTCGGCTCTCAACCGGATTTGGTCATAGAATCCGATGCCAGCACATCCGGTTGGGGAGCGCGATGTGGGGAGTTTACCACAGACAGCGTGTGGTCTTCCGAAGAATGTTCCCTCCACATCAGCTGTGTAGAACTTTGGGCGGGCTCTTTCGCAGTACGCTGCTGGATGAGAGACAAGCCTCAGTGCTGCGTCCTCCTAAAGATGGACAATGTGGCAGCGGTCCGCTACATCAATCACCTGGGAGACACCCGCTCGAAGGATCTTTCCGACCTAGTGAAGTCCTTCCGGGAGTATTGCCTCGACAATCGAATCTCGGTGGTGGCAGAACATCTACTGGGAACCTCCAACCAGATGGCGGATTGGCACTTGCATCATTGGCACGATGCAAGCCTCTGGAAGCTCCACAAGGAGGTCTTCAGAGCAATCAAGGATCGTTGGGGTCCTCTCTCTATAGACCTCTTTGCCTCCAGACTGGACCATCAAATCAACAGGCATTGCAGCTGGAGACCAGATCCCGGGGCGATCTGGACAGGTGCGTTCCTCCGAGATTGGTCTCAGGAACAGGGATAGGCGTTCCCTCCCTTCGCCATGATAATGAGGACATCATCCCACCTCCGGTGGCACAAGGCGGACCTAGTGCTGATCACGCCGACATGAAAGTCTCAAGCTTGGTTTCCAGTTCTGAAGGAACTTTCTTGGGATTTTACAATCCGTCTACCCCTTCTCCCGGATGTCCTACTCGATCCATCGGGGTATCCCCATCCCCTGATAGGGAAGTGTTCTCTCAGTTTTATGGCGTGGAGGATTACCGGGGACGATGGAAAGTCCTGGGACTTTCACAAGAGGCTGCCTCTCTCCTTGCCAAAGCCTGGTCAGAGGGCACCAACAGAAGATACAATTCTGCATGGAACCGCTGGCTGGGTTGGTGCCTTCAACGACCCCTGGATCCCATGGGGGCAGGAGTTGTCCATATAATTAACTTCTTAGCGTCTTTAGCATCTGAAAGGATGGCGTATAGGTCGATTTAATACCTTCCACTCCGCCTTCTCAGTGGGTCATCGCCCAATTGAAGGGCTTCCCGCAGGGCAACATCCTATGGTGTGCAAGCTGTTGAGAGGTGTTAGACTATACTCTCCTCCCCAGCCTCGTTACTGTTCCCTCTGGGATGTCAGCAAAGTTCTTGCTGTATTCCACGCTTGGACTTCTAATAAATACCTTTCCAGGAAACAATTGTCAGCTAAGCTAGCAACCCTCTTATGTCTGGTATCATGTCACAGAGTTTCAGATGTCAGGGCATTGGACTTAACAAGTAGAGTATTCACTCTGAAGGTGTGACTTTTCATATTCACAGGCGTCCAAAGTCTAACTCACAGACAATTTCATATACACAGTTCTCACAGGCTTCACAACTGTGCCTGGTCAGAGAGATAAAGGCTTACGAATCCATGACAAGCGAACTCAGGCCACATGGAGAAGAACAACTTCTCATAGCCCTGACGAAACCCCATTGAGCGGTTTCTTCCCCTACGATTGCAAGATGGGTTAAACGGGCCATGAGTGAAGCAGGAATAGACATTTCTATTTTTGGCGCAACCTCGGTTTCATCCTGGACCCGCTTCTCACCATGACCAAACAAGTCAACACCGTATCATCTTCCTGCTTCCTCACTCTCCGCATGCTCCGAAAGATCTTCCGCCGACACCAGAAAACTGTGACCCACGCCCTCATCACAAGCCGCCTGGACTACGGAAACACCCTGTATGCAGGAACCACCGCTAAACTCCAGAAACGTCTGCAGCGAATGCAAAATGCCTCCGCCCGCCTCGTCCTAGACATATCCCGCAACAGCCACATCTCCGCCCACCTGAGACACCTGCACTGGCTTCCCATCAACAAAAGGATCACTTTCTGGCTCCTCACCCACGCACACAAAGCCCTCCACAACAAGGGACCCGAATACCTCAACCGTCGCCTCAGTTTCTACACGCCCACCCGTCAACTTCGCTCCGCCAACCTCGCACTCGCCGCCGTCCCTCGCATCCGCCACACCACAGCAGGTGGGAAATCCTTCTCCTACCTGGCAGCCAAGACATGGAACTCCCTCCCCGCCAACCTCAGGACCACCCAAGACCACCCTGCATTCCAGAGGCAGCTCAAAACCTGGCTCTTTGAGCAGCAGTAACCCCCTCCCCCCAGTGCCTTGAGACCCTCACGGGTGAGTAGCGCGCTTTATAAATGTTTTGATTTGATTTGATTTGATTTGGTGCCCATTCAGCGAGAGGCGCTATGGTATCTAAAGCTTTCTCCTTGGGAGCTCATTTGGAGGATATCCTTAATGCAGCTGACTGGTCTTCAGAGTCTGCTTTCAAGACATTCTATTTTAGACCTATTCGGAACGTAGCCTCACTAGTGGTCAATAAGCTTTAAACTAGCCTAATCTTCACCTCCAGTCCTGACATAGAATGAAAAATTTCCTAGCTATCGTAACGGAAAGTTTTAATTCTATTAAGGACATGGAGGTGAGGATTAGCCCTCCCTTTAGATCAAGGTTCCCGCCCGACGTATCAGGTGGGTAAGCTAAATTGACTTCTATACCTGTACAAAAGTGCTAATGACGAAGGTTTAATGTTCTATATACAGAAGTTCTAATGATGAAGGTTTTGATGTTTTATATACTCGCATGTTGTTTCTGCAGTTCTTGGTATGATGTGGAACTTGGACATGACCCAGTTGCAATGTTTGATTATATGTTTTCTTTAGAGATGACTTGTGTTAATCACTGATTTGTTACCTTAGGGACAGATACCTCGAAACAAGAGTGAGGAAGTCCGTTCTGTTGCAGGTCGCAGGAGAAAGAGGAGGAGAAGACGTAGGCTTGGGCTCTTCAGGCTCCTGGTGACGGCTGATTGGGTGTCGTTGCTTGGTTCTTCTTCGTTGTTGCTTTTCCCAAGTTCTCATGGGAAATGCAGTTTAATGAGTGGTTAAACGCCTGGTTACCGCTGCTGTTAAAATAAAGTGAAGAAAGAAAAAGCCTAATCCTCGCCTCTGTCTTCTTAATACAATTGAAACCTTCCATTACGATAGCCAGGACATTTTTCATTCCTATCTGAGTGGAGGTCCCAACTCACTTGTGAGAAGGCCATCTTTGTCCAAGAGAGTAACTCACTTTGTTAAGAGTATAAAATTTAGTAATGCTTTTAGTGACCCAGACATCAGCATTCAGTGACATTTATACTCATGTTTAAAAGCTTAACATAGAGAGAAAATGTGTGCCTACCAGAATTCACAATGATGAAGTATATTTTACACATTAGAGTAACCGTTAGTAGTGAAACGGAGTTGGTTTAAATTATTGTGATTTATTAGTACAAAGTTATGTGTGCATAAAAATAAATGCACTTCTCTGTCATACTTAATGTGATGCTTTAACAAAGTTTGCAATTATTAATGACATTTTATTTTCATATTCTGATGATATTTTAATAATGCTGAACTTATAAATTTGCATTTTATGTGTGTTTTATTAATAACAATATCAATGTATTTTTATATCTCCTGTGTTAGCATAACTAGACGTGAAGTCTTTGTATTTGTAGTCATGTAAAAGTGATGAAGTATTTCTTTTGCCTTAACATTAATTTTTCCATTGGTTGTTTCTCATGATTAGTAAAGGGTCTAATTGTTCACTGTATAAGATTTGTTTCCCAGTGACCTTGATTCTAGACCATTCAGGCATGAAGATTGAAAGCTAAAGTAGTATATACTGTTGAACTGTATTTTTCTCATGAGCACTGTTGAAATTGTCTTGCTTCATGAGAAAATGCGGATTGCAGCAAATGATGTACAAAATTGTTATAGTTTACTGCAGTGATTCCCAACCTGTGGTCCAGGGATCTCTGGGGGTCCGCGAAGCTTCCTCAAGAGGTCTGTGACTGCTTAGAAAATTAAATTATATTAATAGATTAGGTCCCCCAGCTTTCAGTAATGATTTAGTGGGGGGGGGGGGTCACAGGATTCCAGTAATAATTCAGTGGGGATCCCCATGTTCCAGTAATGATAAAGTGGGGGTCCACAGAAGTCAAAAGGTTGGGAACCACTGTTTTAATGGATTCACACGGAAAGGGAAGACTTCTCATCAAACTTGAAAACTTTCTGTCATGTCTCAAACTCAATTTTGCATGATGTGAACTCATCAAACTGACCAATCAAACTGTTTGGAGTATTTCTCATTAGGGATGGATCTTGTAAGTTTCGGTCAGAGTCCTCTTTAGAATTGCCCCTTGGATGTTTCCTGATTTCTCTGTGCAGCCTGTGTTCTACACTTCCCCATGATTGTGCCTCTAATGGACTTTGCTGATGATCTCCATGCTTTGCTGATGAAAGTGAATTGAATGCTGACCCTAGGAGAGGTATATTCTATTGCAGATGCTATTTTCCCCCTGACGTGCGTTTCTTTAGTAGACGTTAGCATGCTGACACCTGTTTAATTTTTCTAGTCAGTTTAACTTAGCTCAAGAGAGATGATTTTCCAAATTATGTTGGTTTTTCTTTTTGACTTTTGCCTACATGTGTTAGCCTGTTCACACATATGCTTGTCCTAGTTTGGTCAGCAATAAGGATAACATATGTTCAAAATCCTGAATTCTAAATCTTTGTAATGTGATTTGACTAATGTATTCACAGTCTGATTTAAACAGTGTTTCTGTGTCGTAAATTATCTCTTTGTTAACATGCATTATTATTCTTGAATGTCTAATGGTGGTGCTATTGAGTAAATTAAACATTTTTTGTAGATTTGGTCAACCCTTGGTTCTAATTTACCTTTACAATCTGATTTTGCGCACTAGTTACATGACTTTGGCTTTGGGGTTATAAAATAAATTGTGTATGGTTAACCACACTCTTCACTGGGTCCAAAGATCCCATCGACCTCGGGGAAGCGTTTTCGAATCCTGCGAAGGATGAGAAAAATGTGTTAATAGATCTGGTAGCGGAGTGATGGTTTTGCCCAATAAGGAGAGGAACCATATATTTGATTAGTGTTAAGGAAAACAAATTTGATAGTAGAGTGGTGGTTATGTTCCAAATTCGTGGATCACTCTGTAAGTTGTTCTATGGATAGTTTGAGAGGTTGATGAAATTCCAGCGTTGTGTTACAAGTGTATGGCATATGGATAAGTAGGGATTTTGCTACAGGTTGTAGTAAAGTGTGATGATGTGTGGTGCTTGTGGAGTCATCGTACCCAAAGGTGCTTGGTGCTCAAAAATGTCTGCAGTTGTTGTTGACTGGTCCGACGATACCTTAGACCCCCCGGGGTAGGGCACAAGTGTACGGAGACACTTGGTTAATTTATTGTCTGCAGTGAGGTATTGGTCATGAGGCTCCATTGACAGTATCAGTAATTTTCCTTGAGTGAGTGTGAGTTGTTGGTTGGTATTAGGTGAATCCTGAATGCACATGGGGGATCTGTATCAACCAGGGTGAGATTTGCTGGTCAAGATTCATTCATATAGTTGTGGAAGCCACAGTCGGAAGTGTAGCCTGTACAGCTTCAGAGTGTTTGAGTTCCTATCCTTTGTGAACAGTTTTTATTTAGTGCTTGCAATAATATGCATTTAGTGTATCTGTGAGTAAATGTGTAAGAGACAATTACAAAGCGATTGCAGCTGCTGAGTGAAGTGAGTGTGACATCAGTAGTTCTGCGCTGGGATAGGTTGGTTAGTGAGAAAGCAGCTTACGTATTGGTGGACAATACTGCGTTGCCATTGGTTTAGAATTGTGAGATTGAATTTACTTCCTGGTTTTGTAATACTGATTGAAAATTAGTGCAACAATGACATTTGTCAAAGCTTTAAGAAGTGCACAAAGAGGAGATGTGTTTATTCCCGTTAAGGAGGGTGACCAGATAGCACCGAAGGAACGCCAGCATATGAAGTGGCAGGGACAAGAGGAGTTTCAGCATGCATTTGGGTTAAACAGTGGTGTAAGATCACTGAGAAAGAAGGTTCTTTGGCTTCTCCATGTTATGGAACCTTTAATTTGAGGATTTTAGAAAATTTGAGGAGAATATTGTGCGATTTGAAGCCTCCTCCAACACCCGCACAATTTGAATCTCTTGCTGTTTGGGAACTTGTTGCTAGGCAAAAAGAAACTGCAGAATTCGAGAATAGAATGAGGAGAGCAGAAAAGACAATATCGGAACCTAGATGGGATGAACAGCAGAAAAGGTGGAGAACAGAAATATCAGAAGAAGTTGGAATGTTTCCAGTAATCACAGAGAAAGGTGATGGTAGTACAAAACCTAAAATGAAAAAGAAGCAGATAGAAAGGACAGAGCAGACAGCAGATGAGGATAAAAAGACGGTTACACATGAAAGTGACTTAGAAGATGAATTTATAATTTAGCTTTTAATGAATCATCCCCGCCATATCATTCAGTTGAGGGAGGAGTGCAGAATGTAGCCCCAAGTGTGCCAAAAGCTCCAGTTTCACAAAGCCCAATTGAGGTAGCCCCAAGTACACTTGTCAGTTCAGTTTCACAGGTGCCTGCAATTTATCCACCAGTTCCTCTTGTTAGTACAGCACTGCACGTTACAAGCCCAGTTGTGAATCAAGTAGTTCCAAGTACAAAAATTATTCAGGTGGAATCTACACCTAACGTGGCAGCACCCGTGCAAAATTTCAGTCAGAACCAGACGATTCACATGTATAGTCCAGTACAGACAACCCCAAGTATTACCCCAAATCAATCAGAACAGACTTTCAGTACATTATTAACAGGTCAAAGTACTGGTATGCCGATTCTTCAGAGTCAGACTAATTTGACAGGACCAAATGCACTGACAGTCCCTGTAACCATAGGTCCAGTTGTTCCATGGTATGCTTCAGGTAATTCTGGGAGTAACCTCCAGACTCCAAATCTCGTATCGGCAGGGGTGTCACCATATGATATGCAGAGATTAGTATACTCAACTAATTAGGAAATGGAGAGATTAGCTTTGTTTGTTCCAACTTAAACCCCTACATGAATTGAAAATTCTGACCAGATGTTAAATCAAGCAGGACCGATAGTAGATGTGAGAGATGTCGACAGGGAACTCCAATTCCATACATGCCCACACCAGATCTTTTAGGAGAGGTATATTCTATTGCAAACATTATTTCCCCCTGACCTGGGTTTGTTTAGTAAAAGTTAGCATGCTGACACCTGTCTATTTTATTTTTCTAGTTAGTTTAACTTATCCCGAGAGAGGTGATTTTCCAAATTATTTTTGTCTTTCTTTTTCACTTTTGCCCCCATGTGTTAGCCCGTTCCCACACATGCTTGTCCTAATTTGATTAGCAGTAATAACATATGTCCAAAATCCTGAATTCTAAATCTTTGTGATGTGTTTTGACTAATGTATTCACAGTCTGATTTAAACAATATTTCTGTGTCGTAAATAATTTCTTTGTTAATATGCATTATTCTTCTTGAATGTCTAATGGTGTTGATGTTGAGTAGATTATACCTTTTTTGTAAATTTGGTCAACCCATGGTTTTTATTTACATTTACAGTTTGATTTTGCGCATTATTTATGTAACTTTGGCTTTGCGGTTATAAAATAAAGCGTTGAAACTTTTATTGATTTGGAATTTTCTTCCGTTGCCACATTGGTCATGGTGTTTAAATTTGTTGTTGGGTTTGAAATTATTGTGTATGGTTAACCCCACTCTTCACTGAGTCCAAAGATCCCATCGACCTTAGGGAAGCATTTGTGAATCCTGCGAATGAGGGGAAAAACCCATTAACAGATCCGATATTTATGACCTATGAATGTCCAGTATTAATATTTTATATGGAGCACAGGATACTGATTATACTGCTCATTAACTGTTTCAGTAATATGTGCACTATAAAGAAAATCACATATATTTGAATATTTTATCAAATAAGAAATCAGATGCAAAGCCTTGCTAAATCATTTTTTGAGGACTGAGCAATTTATCAACTTGAGCAAACTTGGACTTAAATGCAGCAAGCACATATATCCTCCCATTTTGCCTGCCAAAATACGCACACTTGGTTGTGAGCAGTTGTCTTCCAACCACTCAGCTTCACAAGCCTTGAAGTACTTTGTAACTTTCAACCTCAAAATAGACAACTCTGTACACTAACCTGCTAACTGGACTGCGTGTGATCATAAGAAATACCATAAAGGGACCAGCAGCTTCTCAAAGTTGCCAGCATACTGAAAATCACAAACCAGGCACCTGTCTCTCACACTCCATTATCCTCCACACTTCCTTTTCCGTAACACAATAACCGAACACCAGTCGTCTTCAAGCATGACATTAAAACACTTCCCACGTCTTCAAGCACAACATTGACACACTTCCGATGTGGGGTCAATACTAAAACGACACTCTCCCAACCACACACCTTACGCAGTGTAGCATGTTGGCCATGTAAACAAGCACTTTAGCGCCCCACATAGCAGCAGTGAGTGCTATATAAATGTGCAATACTACACCCATACATTTTTAGACAAAGATTGGGAGTGCTGCTGTTGCTGACCTGGTATTTACCTTTCAAGGGAAGAGGACTGTGCTGAAAAAGGGAGCATCCATTATTCAGCACAATAGACTTTTGAGACTGCATTATGAACATTTTCTGCAGCTCATAAATAGGTCACCATTTTATGTATATGTTAGTATCAATCCCATGGCTACCTATATGCACAAGCTTGCTGTGCAGCATCAAAGGCCCACCTCAAACTGTGATGCTATATCCATTTCACAAAATACAGTATTTTTGACTGAACAGCATTTCTCTCCTTGCAGCAGTCTGACTTCATAACTCTAGTCATCCTCCATGTTCGCCTACAGGCACCTCAACCTATGATGAGTTTCAATCTGAAATGTGTCTTAGTACATCAACGAAGGATCCCACACCCCTCTCTCTCACTCACTCAGGACATCAAATCTCTAAAATAGGCCCAGGTAAATCCTCACTCCTGAAACTTAGACACCACCTCTCTTCATTCCAATTATCGCCAGAACAAGACATTCAGAATTGTTGAATTCCTATAGCCCAACGCCTAGATCATATTGTTTGGTGTCAAAGTCAACAGGTTTTCATGTTTATTTTATCCTAGGGACAAGTGGGCCCTCCGCAGTACAAAACCTTTGGCTGCTAGTTTACAGTACCACGTTATGTATCAGGGAAGGGTATTGTCTACAGTTAAGGTAATATTTGTGTTCATATGTTAATGCTTTTTGGTTAATGCTGTTCGAAGTTGTATTAATGGTTTATTAATGCAAAGCCTTTATTACTAGGGTGAGCGCTCTAAAGAAATGTAAGCTCGAATTGCACTGCTGACAGAGGCGCCAGTATAAAAATATGTAGTCATGTTTGTAAAGTGAGACTACACATAATGCTCCCGAGAGTGCACTCTGACAAGGTGCAAATATTTGCAGAAGCTTGAAAGCAAAATTGATGAGACTTTGCTTTCAAATTAAATGTGCACAAAAAATGCATCTTGGAAAATAAACGTTTTGGTGAACTACTGTGAAAATGTAGGTACCATTTCTTTGAAGCATCATCTAGTAAGATGTGGTGATGCATGATAGTATTCCCAAAAATATATTCATAATGGAAATTCAGTGCAAACAGTTCAACAAGATTATGAGAAACATGAAAATAATCATTGGCAAAGCCAATACGTCTGACATTGGTGGTCAGGTTTTTGGTTTTGTCAATGTGTGTCTCGTTTTGACATGGTTTTTGTAAAACTTTATTGTTGTTGGAGCTGCCAGGCCTTCTCCATTATAACAAACATTGGCAAAGAAGAAAATGATTTTTGGACTCACAGAGCACACATTGGCACACTAGTCCCAGGCATAAAAACAAAACTACTTTGTGTGCCGATATGCTCCTTGTGAAAGAGCAGAATACTGTAACTCACAGTGAAGCCAGTCTATAGCTAGAAAGAGAGAGAGAGAGAGAGAGAGAGAGAGATAATTTTAATAAAAACAAAAGGTCTTGGTTAACTCAAGACCTAATTAGGGGCCCAATTTTTAAATAAAGACACAAAAGTGCACCCATGGTACAGGCCTTTCCATTAGTGTAGATTTAGACCGTTCATGAGTTTGCAGAAATGTAAAAAAAGTAGACCAGGAAATCATACTCCTAGGAAATATTTGTGAACTGCATTTGAGCACGAGCAAATATGCATGTGTAGATTTGCTCTCATGAAAAGTTTGAGTGTTTACAAGTTCACTTTCCTTCCAGCCATTTTTCTCCCATCCATGAAAAAAGTTTCACTTCTGCTCTTGTCAGGAGTAAATTTCCAACCTTTCTCAGAATGGTAAAAGATTAGAGGAGAGCTGGTGAAAACCCCTAAAACATGCAAGTTATTAGGTTTGCATAGACTCAACAGTGCATTCCAACCCTGAACTATTTATTGCTTAACTCTACCGTCAGCCCCAGTATGTAGATCTGTGAAAATGTGGCAACATGCGGGAATTGCTACAATTCCAACCCTACTATAGTATGAGCCTTGGCATAATCAGAGAGGCTATTATCAGAGCTCTTATATAATGAGATTGCTGCCATAATGTATCGCCGCACTACGTAGCACAAAAGGGACAAATGGATTTTGAACAGGACAATTAGATTTATGAAGCAACCTGTCCCATGGATAAGTGGATATTTTATTAAATTCTACATCACAGATCGATATGCAGGAATAACATGGTTGGCATCCTTGCACCAACATTCTACCTAGTGGATGTCACTATAAACTGCAGGTCTTCAATATTCCGATCTGCAGCAATCTCTCCCTTGGATAAAACCTTGAAGTGCCCATACTTAATAGAAATTGGATTCATACCTTCATGAGCAACAGGCGTCTTTGGCTGTTACTTAACTCAGCCTTGGCCTGCATGGATTTGGTGTAGCACCGAGCAGTGCATGACACTTGCATATTCATGCTGAGATGTGTGTGTCTCTGTGTATGATACATAACATGGAGGCTGGTGGGTTCCTTTTTTGAAGCCCAGGGCTTGGAGAAGCTAGAGAAGGTGAGGACTGCAACCCCAGAGAGGAGATATATATATTGCTGACATTCTTGAGGGCTGAAGTGGAAAAAGACTTTGGAGTAAGGGGAGCAGAGCATACTCTGTGCACTTAAGAGGTCTCTTTTATTCCAAGAAGGGTTACTGGTCAGTGGGGCCTGGGCTAATTGTCAGGGTGATGGCAGGATTGATAAGGTTGCACTGTAGACCCCATAATCTTGACACAGAGGAGAGGGGCAGTAGGACCATTGGGCCAGCGCCCATGTCGGAGGGTTTCCTGCAGCCAAAGGAGGGAGTCAGAGCAAGGTCAGAAGCAACCTCATAGCACATACCCTGCTCCATCAACTTACCGGGAGAAACCATGCAGAAGAAGAAGCTAGTGCACCTGGAAGCCATTTCTTCCTGCAACTGCTTCAGTATGCCTCCCACAGACAGCAGGATGACATGGTGCAAGCTGCTTGTTACTGTAGAGCGGGAAGACGCGCCTGACTCCCAAACTGTTCTAGAGGCATCAGTTGGGTAAGACTTTAGCAGGCCCCCAGGCACTTTTGGGAGATTTGCATGAGCCCGACGGACTGTCACCCAAAGAGCTGAAACTTTCAATGCTAAAGCCTGACTTTGATTCTGAGAGCAGTGAGGTAATCTCCAAAGGTCTGCCAGGGAGATGTTGGTTAGCTTGGAGAGGGAGAGTACCCTGGTGGGGGACCTAGGCTGCTACAGCACCAAGCGGTAGGACATTAGCCAAGAGAATTATTTTGTGTGACTGATTCAATGTGCTGTGGTTGCATGAATAGTAAATACTGTTTTCTTATGTTAAGTAGGTATTAAACTGGGAAATCAACGTATTTCCCAGTATGGGCCTATTCATACCTTGCATCTGCCTTCCCCTGAAGAACCTCTGACTGCTCGACCCACGCTGGCACTGTAAGTCAAGTGTTGAAGGGGGGTACATAACCCAGTTACTCAGGACTCATAGTAAGTCGGGCCTTGGCACAGTAGGAGTTAGAGGCCTCAATCCCCCACAGTTGGGCCCAGAAACCCCTGCTTGATTAAAGGGGTTGTGACAGATTCTATCATGCCACTGCATGATAGTTAGTCACCTTGGCAGGCAGACACAGTTCACAGATCCACACTTCACACAGCGTTCATGTAGGGGTGTCGCTAGCGTTGGTCTTCACGGCAAACACTCTTACTAGTCTTCCCCGAGTATTCCTAAGCCAGTAGACAGTACCCCTCCTTCGCAGTTGTCAGTTCAGTTCATGGTGTTGACACCCACGTTTTCAATTTCCTCTACAGACTCCTCTTTCCTGCTTTGTCCCTCACTTTGTAGATCCAATAACTAGTCTCCACTGCATCCAGTGCCAGACCAGTCACAACTGGTGTGCTTCACAAGAAGAGTGTTTTGGATACCCTGTTGTGAAACTCCCAGAGATCAGACCACCCTGATCCTTTTCGCTGACAAAACACACCGCTCTTGGTTTTTGGAGGGGGGTTGCATTTACACTCAGCAGTCTCTCATCTCTTCAAAGTCTTGCACCATATATGTTCTTGAATCTGTCTTTCTTCCCTGTGGGTTCAGACTTCCAGCTGTGCTCTGTCTATTGGGAGCCCCTAAAGGCTGGGCTCTGGTGGCTAAAAGCACCCAGTGCTTCTTTCTGGTTTGGGGCGAGTGAGGGTCTGTTTCCCCATCTTCCTGGTGACAGCATTAGTATGGGTTGCAGTTTAACACTGATTAGAAACTCCATCAGATATAGCACCTAACAGCGATGAGGGGGCAATGCCATTCTCCTGATCAGTCATTCTACAGTTTGCTACAAATCTCTGACTTAGTGTGACAACTCGTTTAAGTGAGTGATCGGTTTACAGCTTTTAAAATAAGACAACTGTAATGGTAAAAATGGAATACGCTATCAAAAATTATCAAAAAGGCAATTTATATTCATTCTCTCCCATGGAAAATAATTCTGATCTCAGCCAGGCTAGTTTGATGACTCCTGGTCCTAGCCCTCCCTGTCAAAACAGACTAAAAACGTATTTCTCTTGTGCTGCTTTCAGGTTTCACCATAGGAATGGCCCTAATGCACAACTCCTGAAGCCTGTGAGTTCATGCAAAAGGAGTCGGCTATTCTCATGCAAAGAAGAAACAAGCTGCACCCCTGTAGTTGAGAAGTGATATACAATACACATGCAATCCCTATACCATGAGTATTACAATTTCTCTTCATGTTTTAAAGGAAACACATGCCCTGAGAAACCAGTTAGTGGTTCTCCATGTGTTGGGTCAAAATATGAGGAGTATCCAGCAGAGGAAAATGAGGAAAACCATGCAAAAAAGTAGATTTTCTACAATGAAATACCTGAAAATTGCAATTTTCCTATTGGCATGAAAGGTGTTCTCCTTTGGCTACATCATTGTGGACAACTACATCAATGCTGGCCTTTTTCTCATATTATGCAATGCTGTTAACATATTTTTGCCCCTTTTCCCTTTATATATCAAGTGAACAGATAAGTCCAGGCTTCCTGGTATCAAATCAAACACCTGCTAAAACTAAAGTCACAATTTCAAGTATTTCTCCTCTCACAATGAAGGAAGCAATGCTTTGCTCACTGGCATCAATGATACCTCACTAACCCACTCAAAGCTAACTTCTAAGGAGCTGCTCAATAATAATAAAAATAACAATAATAATAAAGGGTCTGATTACGACTTTGGAGGAGGTGTTAATCCGTCCCAAAAGTGACAGTAAAGTGACAGATATACCACCAACCGTATTATGAGTCCATTATATCCTATGGAACTCGTAATACGGCTGGTGGTATATCTGTCACATTTGGGACGGATTAACACCTCCTCCAAAGTTGTAATCAGGCCCCAAATGTCTAATAATTACAAGAGGTGCATTGAATAATGGTCTGTTTGATTACACAGTAGTAAAATAACATGTAGGTGTATTTCTTTGTGCTCCTTTGGTAGAACTGTTCATTTCATAGTGGAAATTCATTTGAGGTAATTTGTGTAGGATACATTTGAATTTCAATCAATACTTTTTTCATAATTTGTTGAATACCTATATTGTAGTGTATAACACACAACAAGCTTAATGCATTGTTGCCGTAACATAGTTCATTGCATTTATTAAATACTCATTTAAGAACACTGAAATCTTTGGAGCTCCACTGAAAGCAATTAAGACACTCAGGGCAAATAATAGCTTCCATCATTTCAATATATGTCTTTCTATTCCTTCCTGTTTATTTTAGAACAGTCTTTCCTTAGTGGGTAGATTGTTTTAAAAACATAATACAGGGTTGCTTGCTATCTCTGTATAAAAGTAAATCTCCAATTTCCTTATTTCAGGCAGCTTGTGATGTATAGTCACCTGTAATAACAAAATGACGTAGCTGCTAAACTGTGATAAGTTATTATGTTCGAGTTGTGACATCATAATGCCTGCTGCCAGAGCCAGAAGCCTGGGTGAAAGGAAGGGTACAAAGCAACATTACAGCTTGAGTTTAAACAAAGCAGCGAAAATCAAAACTGCCTTTTCATTCTTCTAATCTTTTTTTGTCTCAAAGGAAAATTGATGAGCATATAGGAGATATTTCCGGGAATGTGTTTATCAGACTAACTGTGGTAACTGGAACAATACCATATCGCTGCATTTATCTACACGTTGTGAGCCCCAACATTCTTAGAGGTCTGGCTCAACAGCGCAGCTGTTTCTCAACCTTATATGACAAACCTGAAGAGCTTTCAGGAGTACTATAGAGAGGGGCTTTGGCTCAGCCAACATGTTGGTGAACAGGAGTACATGTTCTCCTTGGGCAAATGTTGTGTGCTTTCACTGAAAAAGTGCCTACCGTTCAACAGCTGTAATAATTTATCAAGTTGTGTGAGCCAAAGCACATTATCAAGTAAAGCTATTGTTTTACCACAGAACCCGAACTCTAAATCAAACATATCTCACTGCAATGCTACATGTCTCCTCAGTAATCATGGTGGTTATTCTTCTCTAGCATAACATGTAAAAAGAAATGGTTCTGTCGGAAATGTTTGAAAAGAGAATTTATAACTTTGAGAGAAAGAATATATCATAAACAGCCCACCAGAAAGCAGTTAAAAAAAAGAGTAAAACATTGACCCACAAAAGACATGAACATATTTTTCTGAGTTTAAAATATATTGACTCTAGATAATTCAGTTTAACACATAGGCAATAAGCATAAACAAGGTGCTCCATGTGCAGTGTAAAAAAGTGCTCATGCAAACTATAAGTGCGCATGAAAGAATATGTACAATGTTCGATCAGTAAATCATGTATGTGCTTACTCAATGGTAGTGTGTAACGGTGTGCAAGCCCCCCTCCAACTTTCACATAGCAACTATCCCACACCCACCTCACAGAATATCACCACACATCATTTATTAACCACCACTCCCTCACCACACAGCACCTATGTCCCATCATCCTTTTACACTGTTATCCACCACCACCACAATGTCACCACAAAAACATCCCCTTTTCATATACGAAGAGTTAAGAGTCAAGGTGGATGAAATTATCAGAGTAGAGCCACACTTATTTGGAGCCCAAGTCCAGTGCACCACAATTGCGAGGAAAATGGAAATGTGGCAAAGAATAGTCAACAGGGTGAATTCCATAGGCAGCTACCCAGGCACAAGGGAGGATATCTGGAAGAGATGGAACGATCTGAGGGGGAAGGTGTATTCTATGTCAGCAAGGCACCAGCTGGCGGTACCCAGGACTGACGATGGTCCCCCACCTCCACCCCCAGAGTTCACATCATGGGAAGAGAAGGTCCTGGCCATTCTGCATCCTGAGGGCTTGACAGGAATACCTGGGGGATTCAAGTCAGGTAAGTCACTACACCAATTAAGCCACCAAAATGTTTTGTCATGCATGCTCATTGATCAGCTTTTACCACCTTAACAGTCAACCCACTCACCACCCCTGTGTCCAACTGTCCGAATACCCCTGTCTGCCCTCTCACTTGGGTGCACAGTAACTGACTGGCGTGGGTGTTACAGGGACTGACAGCACTACAGCTGCCAGCAGGCATTGTTCTACCATTAACAAAACCAGGACAGTGTACCATATTGAAAATAGCTTGGCATGTAACCTGAACAATGGAGAATACTCACCTGAATGCTCCACAATAGTACAGTCTGTGGGAATGACAGCAATACAATGGAAAGCTGCTAGTACAATAACACAAACACACATCTACAAACTGTCCTTTCTACCTCACATCACCTATAGAACTGTACTTACCTAGGGGGATATCAATAGTGTAGTTTGTTACCATCGGACAGCTATTAACAGGAATGCCAAGGACAGCTGCCACTGACATACCCCCCACACACAGAGCTACAACTGTGTTCTCTGCTACTCTGTCCCTCCTACTTCCCATTACCTAATCACCTGGGGATATCTCACATATATGCAGTGTGCTGTACTCGGTGTAACACTTTGTTGTGTAGCCATTTTAGTTATAGCTTCATGCATGTTATTTTAGCATACGAGGCCTGCCGCTGTGCACTTTAACCTAGATATATTTTATTCGGCTTCATTTTATTATTGTTACAATAGCCACTTTTACGGTCTTGTTTCATTTTCTCTATCTAGCTGTTTTTGCCTAGGCCAGCACTCTGTTCTCAAACAAGACATTCTTGCTCACTCTGTGCTTCTTCCAAGGCTGCAGTAAGATAGGTTGCCGATGAAAGTGGTATAAGGTTTTGTCTCCAACATTCATAGAAAACACACTTCCTTACGTAGGGACATTTTCTCAGAACATCAGCTGTTTTATTATAAAAACACTTCCTTGTCCCTTACACGTTAGAGGGAGATTCCAGCCAGAGAACCATGACTGTATGCTGATTGCTGAATGCTTCGCTACAGCTGCTTATGCAGACTTCAGGCCTTTTCTCGGGTATGGGGGTTGATGTCTTCCCAGGGGAACACTGTGCTCTATTATAGCCTAGGTAGGAATTAGTCTATTGACTGTAGTGACATTATGATAACGCTATTTCTGTGCTTCACTCTCCTTGTCACAATTTTAATCTTGTCATGCTGTATCGTCCTGTTTATTGCAGCTCACGCTTTGCTATCTAAGATGCAGTCGCTTCGTTAAAGTCATTATTGAAACATATACTGCCTCTGTTTGTTATACGTATGAGACTACTGTAACTGAGAGAAACGGATGAGACCTGAGTGTCCACGGCTTCCCTGAGAAACCAGTTATGTCATGCGCTCTGCTTTCCAGTCACCCCTGCGTAGAGGTGAGGCACTGCTAGTTAGCCGGAGCAAAACCCGGATTGGAGCGACATGTGCCACCTGTAGTGGGTCAGACTCAGTCTACCACACCGCAGGCGATTCTGCCGCTCAGAATCCTGTAGTCTCATTAGAATAATGAGAGCCTGCGCAACATGGCTCTGCCAACGTTTGGTCAGGCTCTAATTTTCAGGTCCTCCTGAGTATCTCTGTCTCATTATATACAAAGACACCTCAGTACTATGTACAGAGACATCCGTGGTACTGAGGATTTCCTCCTCCGCTAGTAGGGAACCCTATCTGATGCTGGAGGTTGTTCAAGCTTGAACTCTAAAAGGAGAATCCCCATTTGGTGTGCCTTCTCTGAACAAATTTATCATATAAAATGGCGAATCCACAACAGGTAGCAATCGCAGTCAATATGAGACAACCCCTGGCTGCACATTTATTGGCAAATGGCTTAACGGCCCACGGGGGTCCACTCACATTTGTGGTGGACGCACATGCAGCTTATAGAACAGAACTTTTTTATTCTTGGGTCACATTTCCAGCAGTCGATGGGAACACAAATACATTTCATCACTTTACACTTGCAAATGTACCTGGACAATACACGGCATATGCATATTTAGAAATACCTTTTATCTTATCAAGAGCATAATAATTGGCTTGATGGCGCCCTACCCCACACAATTTTACCGGTTAGGTCCTCTAAGTAATGATGGTCCTACCTGGCCTTTATTGGCCACTTATACACCTCACCCTACAGTAGCAAATTTAGCAGAACTGAGGTCCGTCGCTTATATACTGAACTGACGGCAATATGTAGATTAGTACAGTTTGTAATGCAAAAATTGAATACTATCCCAGCATGCGATGCTCCAGCGCACCCACATGCAGTGACACCAGGCATTAACCCTGCAACTGTATATTCGATCATGGATAAAGTACCTGCCAAATAAGAAGAAATTCCGTTTTGGCTAGCTCAAAAAATAAGCGCACTGGAAGCAGTATTTCCCAATACGGGACCTCAGGATTAACATAAAATTCTAACGATGTGCTTGCCATTTGGGATGGTCCCTACAGTTGATAACTGTAATACATGGGGCACGGTATTTGTCGCGCTCTATAATACCACACACAGTACACCGACACTTGCCAACTTACCGGAAGTGTTGAAACAAATTCAAGATGAATACGGGGCTGCCCCGGCCCTAGACTTAGGGATGCAATTGATGGGCAATTTTGCCGCAGTATCCTCAATTATTTTAAGTAACCTTAAAGGAAAAGCGGTCGCACTGGCAGTGCGCATGCGGCTCCGGGATGTTCCTCAATAGAATCAAGAACGCAAGCTGCCAAAGATTATTGCAGAGACCTATTCCAGTATTGGTCGAGATAGTCTAGGGGCCAGACCAACAAAACCACAATTTCAGGGAAAATCAAATAAAGATTTTTCCAAGCAAGCTCCTGAGGGTAACAAGAAACGCTGGGATAAAAAACAACAAACTCCAAAAAAAGAAAGGGGAGAATCTCCGCTTACCGAGACCCCACAGAATAGATATAATCTCAGAAATAGAGACAATATAAAAACGCCTGATAGATATCAATATACTGATACATGCCAATCTCGTTCCTTTCAGGACTCATCAGAAAAATGCTGTGAGAGAGGTGGACGATTAGAGGGAAGAACAGAGTATGTGAAACCAAGACAGGAATCACAACTCTCATCAGAGGTTTCTGTTAAAAAGGAAGAGAAACCTCCTCAACAAAAAACCCCAATTTAAAAAGAAAAAGGTGGCAGCAGTCGCAATACAACATGCTGCTCAAGAAGGGGGCCCTCTTGAAGACGAGGGCACTAGCACTGCTAGACAGCGCGGCAGAGGTCACAATAGTTTGCCGGAGTCTTCTAGAGCATCTGGAGGTGAAAGCAACTGATGACTTTCTACAAGTAGAACCTGCGGACATGCATGTCTCCACGCCTGATAGGGTGTACAAAGTAACGCTACAGTTAGAAGGAGACATTGAACGCACAATAGACGCAATCTTTTGGGATCGCATGGTAAATATATATGATGTTTAGTTGGCCAAACAAGATTGGCCACCTGAATTTGTCCATACCTGCCCATGTGGGGAAGATGTTATTAAACGTTCTTTCTTGCCCCTTGTTCTGGAGGAGCTCACTGAATCCTACGCCATCGATTGGGCATTGGCGCAGGCATCCGTGTTATATGGCAACCATGTAGGATGGGATAAAGAATCCCCCTACCTAGTAATTCCTATTAAAAATCAACCTCAACCTCAGTATCCAATAAAACAGGATGCAAAAGCACCCTTGAGAGAAATCCTCACACATCTAGAGTACCCGGGCTTAATTGAACCCCGCGTCTCCTCAATGAATAATCCTTTATTCCCAGTAGCTAAACCGGACCATTCATATAGAATAGTCTTAGACTACAGACACTTAAACAGCCATACACGCACATATGCTATACAAAACTCACATAGCTCAACACTGATGAACAACTTAGTGCACAAAAAATACAAAACAACACAAGACATTTCCAATGTTTTTTTCTGCCAGATTATAGCACATGAGAGTAGAGACTTAACAAGTTTCAGCGCACTAGGCTCTCAGAAAAAATTCTGTTGTTTACCCCTGCAGTTTTGCACGACATTGACCCTGAAGCATTGTCCTATGTAGATGATATCTATCTTACGGATGATGAATTGCTGCAACATTTAAGAAGGGTAGCCGGCATTGTTGTGGGATTTGCTGAATTTGGCTACAAGTTCAACTTCAAAAAAACAAAAATAGCCTTCCTCAGCGTCATGTTTCTGGGAAATGAGCTATAGAGTGAAGGAAAGAGCCTAGCGCCACAATTCTTAGAAAAATGCACACAACTACAACCTCCAAATACGATTAAAAAACTCCAATCTCTATTGGGTTCCCTAAATTTTGGCAGAACTTACATTCCTGATTATGCATCTCGCACAAAACGTTTATATGACTTAATACGTCCAGACTTTTCAAGTAAATTTTAGAAAGTCAAACACACACGCATTCTCAAAGAGCTGCAGACAGACATGTTAGCTGCACAACTAGGGACATTAAAAAAAACTTGGTCATCAGAGTAATTGCTGGTGCCATTGGTTTCACCTATGTAACATTTAATGAGGGTGAGACAGCCCCCATTGCACACAAATCACACTTGTACTCAGAAGCAGAACAACACTTTGCTCCCACTGAGAAAATTCTCACTGCTGTTCAGATGGTTGTCATTAAAGAAAGACCTCTAGCCCAAGGCAAACGCATTATTGTGGTTTCTCCGATACCAGCCCTAGAGGTTGTTACATAACCTAGCGTTCCTAACGCTAAAGCACTACATCCATGTTGGATACAATGGGCCACGTCTTTGACAGCCACTGATGTAGATTATATTTTTTACCCAAAGTTACAAACTCAAGAATTTTTGCAATACGAACTAAAATACCCAGTTCCAGCAAACACGTTGCCAATTGATCAATATCATAGTCATGTACACCGATGGCTCAGCACAACCGGCAATTGGCACAATACTCCGCTGCTTACGCAGTCACAAGTGGCTATATGGAGGATAATAAATTCTGTCCCCAACATATATTCACACAAACCCTAGGGGATTGCACAGCACAACTAGTGGAGCTGAAAGCCCTGGTGATGGCACTGGAACATATGGATCCTGCACAGCACATACTGATTGTTTGTGATTCATACATTTGTGTCCAGTCCTTCAACGAATACCTGCATTACTGGTGCCAGAATGGGTTAAGAGATTCCAAAGGCAGTACCATTAAATACAGACTTCTGTGGGGGAAAGTAGCGGATCTGAAGGAAATGCTACCAAATGTCCATGTTGTACATACACTTGGACACCAACGAGTTGGAATACACGTGGCTGGGAATACACTGGCTGATGAAGCCGCAAAGTCAGCCGTTGCTACGGCCACAGTTGCTGCAGTAACCCGCTAAGGAGCGAAACCGGACGCAGCCATATGGGCTGCCGTGAACGCTACAGCTGATGGTACGCCCTATCCAAAAGCATTTCCTGCTAAATATTCCTACCGATTGGGAGAATGCCTAAACGCTGAAGTAAAGATACCAGGCATAGGGGTGCGAGAAATTCCCAATAAAGATATAAGACCAGAGTTGATTAAAGCAGAGCATGAGGGAGCGGCATGTGCCCATGCTGGTGTGGCAGCTACAATATCATTGCTACAAGCCCACTTCTGGTGGCCAGGGATATACAAGGAGGCTAAGCAGTATGTCCTTTGTTGTGACATATGCCAACAAATTATATTTTCCACTGCTAAGCGCCTACCGCAGACACCCCTCTTGATTTCTAATAAACCTTTACAATGTGTGTCCTTGGATCATTGAGGTCCCCTAACACGGGACTCTGCATACAAATACATCCTAGTCGCTGTTGACTCTTGCTCCAGATTTCTATGGGTGTGGCCACAAGGCTCAGCTGACACTCAGACTGTTATTAAAGATTTGCGAGCCTTTATCGGTACATATGCTGTTGCGACTTTCCATTCGGACCAGGGCCCTGCATTCGCCTCAAGGGCATTCAGGGACACCATGTCTTCATTGGGGGTCCAAATCCAGTACTCTTCTCCATTTCATCCCAAGGGAAATAGTGTTGTGGAGCGATTAAACCATGATTTAAAGCAATCCATTACAGCCAGAGTCTTAGGTACGGGTCGTAGTTGGTTTAATCACCAGTACGGAGTCCAGAGAGCACTTAATAATCTGCCTAGAAGGTCCCTGGGGGGGTCGTACTTCATATGAGTGCCTGTTTGGAACTCAAATGTATGTTTCAGATCTTGATGGTCCTGGCTTGAAGGCGGCAGAAACACCTTTTGACATAAATTAACGTGTCACTGTCTTACAGGAATTACAACAGTTCCGTGATGACAACTCTTCTGCCAGTGCCGCCTCCAGAGGAATTAAGGCTGTACCTGTAACACCTACCGGCTGGATTCCTAGAGTGGGGGATTTAGTACGTGAAAAGGTTGCTGTGAAAAAGGAATTTGGTCCTTCTTATCGTGCACCGGTCCAAGTCCCGGGAATACACGATACCAGAACTGTCATTCTACCACCGTTGGCAGGTGCCAAAGAAAATCGTTTTGTCTCCATCGACAATGTCAAACTACACCATGTGGCCGATCCTGCACAGCCGACCAAAAGGAACAACCAGTAGTTCCCAAATCCCTCTCACTTCTAGTCAAGAAATTCCTTTACAAGTTGTAAGCCGCAACACTGACACCTCTCGGAGCTTGAGGGAGGGGGGGTGGAAAATGATCTTGCATTGGTTCCACTAACATCAAATAATACAGAAATAGTTGATTGATTTGATACAGCTTCAACACAGACGGATGGTGCTATTTACTCTGTGCCACCGCGGGAAACACCAACGCCACCAACTAACACAGCTCCAGCTTTTGCAAGAACTGCTTCTGGATATTTTGCCAACATCAACGATGACGTCTCAGACACATTCGCCTCTTCGACATTTGAACTGTCAAAAACACATAAGCTAATAAACTGGCTTAAAATAACATACTTTATTCTTCCATGGAACTATCTGTGGCTCTCTTTGACTATACTAGCTTTCCTGCTTTGGATTGGGTTTGTCATCACTTTCTTTTTGTCGATACATGGTCATTTTCTTCCCGAAAAATTGACATTTGAACTGGTGGATGAGGTCCTGAAACTACACTTTTCTTCACACAAGGTCCACAGAGGCTTGTCCTTTGTGAACATTTCCGCTATACCAATTCCTGATGGGATTGTTTGGGATAAAGTAACATTCGATATTTACGGCCCTACGGAAGTCATTAAATAGCATATGTGTTTAAACTTTCAATAAATGATATAATAATACCCGGAATTGTTTCTGATGACTGGGATGTGAAAACAGTTGATTCTATGATGACCGAATTGCAGTATTATACTGTATTTGAAAACGAAGATGTTTATGAATCTAAAGAGAATTATGGTGATATCTTTTGCTATAATTATTATGGGCACCATTTCATCCACAGAGCAAGCAGCCCAAAAACTGTTTTTAATTTTACACAATGGGAACATTGTCCGACTCCACCACATGGGAGTTCTAAAACGTATTCTGAAAAGTTTACATATTTTTCTGGGCACGATGTTAAAAATGCTGAGTCGTATTATTTTAAATTGCCACCGACAGAAAACATACGCATACTATTGACAAATACAAAATTTATATATTCGGATTCCTTTGTTTCCCGGTTGACTATAGAAGGCTATGAATATTGGCTGAAGTCGATTGACTTAAAAAGTGTGTGGGGAACTAGACATCGGCAAATAAGGGAGAAGGAAGCTTTATTTAGAGAATGCCTGATACCTGTTCAAATGATATTTTTAAATGAAACTGTACAACAAACAAGTTGTTTAGGCTTAGCAAAGAACAAGGAATTGAACACGCACAGTATACCTGCCCCTGCATAATTTTATAAATGGCAAAAATTTACAAATGCAACTGAAGATGAGCTCGATGAATGGGTCCAGAATGGTACATTTAATATTTCACTGACACGTCCTGGCAGGTGGTTATTGTGGCCAATAGATTCCAATGGGTGTCACAAATGTTTTATCAACTCTTCTGGGGTTTTTAGAACTAGTAGGCTGGACCCTTGCTATATATCGTCCGAACATGTGGATTTAGTAACAACATACAGTGTAGGGAAACTATGCCAGCAATGGTTAAGAACTTCCTCACTAGATGCAGTTAGAGAACACCTCAGTCTCCTGTCTAATAACGCCGATTTACAGGACTTCCTGTTAGGACCCAGAAAACATTGCAGAAAGCGTTTCTTATATGAAGTATATAATGAAATTTGGAAGCTTTCTCAACAAGAAGCTGCTGCCCAGTTAAGGCAAATAGACCAGGAAAATCTAAAAAAGGCATTAGCTGTTGTAGATAATGGGATCAAAACCTAGTCCGACCGGGTATACACCTTAAATAACATGGTCTCTTCTGCTATAGACATTATACAAACAGATATGTCTTCCTTACATCATGGACAGAGTTAGCTAAGGTCCATTATGCAGTTGGGTTGAACACTTCAAACACTGAAGGCGGATAGCGTTCCCTGGCAACATGTCAGCGGGAGGGATATATTTTCTTCCTTTGAAATTTAACGCAACAACCAATGGCTAAGAAAGAAGCGACTTATGTCATGCTAAACATCAAGAAATTAGAAAAGTTGCCTTTTTCTGTGGCTGAAATGCTATCTGCTGAGTGGTTAATACACGGGGTCAATAATCTGCCTATTTCCACACTTCAATTCACCTCTTGTTTGAAACACATTCTGGTAGGCAGACATGAGAGGCTGGGAGATAGTTACATCCATGAGGTGTGGGAGCTTCCCTTCCCGTACAAATGTCTCAGTGGCATGAAAGAAGTCTTTCTTAGCGGTAGTAAATGCGAGACTTCTGTCAGCCATTCAATGATTTGTAAACAGCTGCCTTTGCATGGGACGTGTAACGCGTCTGCAGAGAAACAGTCCCGTTGATTAGACCTATGTTCCAGGTGCTTTCAAACAGCAGCTGTTTCCTCCTCAATGGTGAAGCTGTTGTGGGATGCGAGCTGGAATAGTTTGTGTTGTTTCGGTTTCTAAGATTGTTACATGCTGCAGGAACGTACTCTTTCCTCCCACTAGAATAAAAGAAGTAGCGGACATCTGGCCTCATATTGCTACTTCTAATGTGAATTTTGACAAGTTGAGCAGACTCAAGGCTTTATTGTTTCAAAAACATGTGGCTCTCACATCTGCACGCGAGACCTTCGCACTTCAGGTGGCAAGGTCGTGAGCAGAGATACAGTCCCTTTTAAGTACTAACTTTCCGAGACACTTTGGTAAACTCGTGGGACGGATACTTAATGCGTCCAGTACAACTGGAATCGCAAATTTCTTTAAGGATGTGGGTTCTGGTTTCATTCACACCTTCTCCTCCACATTCGGTGTAATACCATCAGCCATCCACTCAATTTTCTCTAGCATTTTCAGGGATTTCCAGTAACTTTGTCTATAATTGTTGGCGTTTTGTTGTTGCTATTTTTTATGCGCAATGGCTGTCCCGCCGCAACAAGAAGGAATTAAAGCGATCCCATCAGCGCAGCTATGTCGTGACCGCATGATGCAGTATTTTGGAGCAACACTCCTGGAGCGATTGGAGTGTGACTGGTCTTTGTCATTCAGTCTGGTTTTACATTGTGTGCAGCCTGTATTTCGATGCTGCTGGTGCCTTTTCGAAAATGCACTGGAAGTTTGTCTTTCTATTCAGCACTTACTTTCATTGGACACTGATCTGTTGATGTTCTCTCTGAGGGTTCATTACCAAACATGCGCGTTGAGGGTGCGTTTGCTACGGGAAGCTACTTATGAGTTGCCCTTCCTGGAAGATGTGGCATTTGACTCATTATTCGGCACACCACGGAATGCCGACTTGGCTGAGGCTCAGGCTATGGAACACAAATGCTCCTTGGTCCTTCTCGGTGATGCCTTTTTATCTTTAACACCTGCCAAAGTGGAAGATCTTCTGTCTTCCGTTGTCCTGGAACAGATTGGAAACTCTAAAAATAACTCTGACTCGTGAAATTCGGTTCCCTTTATGCCACATATTAACATTTTACATTTTCCTTTTATATGCTCATGTGTCCTTTTAACTTGTCATTATTGACATTCTTCTTTTACATGTATATCTTAGGTTGAGCTTTTAGTGGCATTTTATATGTAATTAAGCTTTGAATCACCTTCAACCGACAAGGGGAGGGTGCTGTGTAGCCATTTTACTTATAGTTCCATGCACATTATTTTAGCATACTAGGCCTGCCGCTGTGCACTTTAACCTAGATATATTTTATTTGGCTTCATTTTATTATTGTTACAATAGCCACTTCTACGGTCTTGTTTTATTTTCTCTATCCAGCTGTTTTTGCCTAGACCAGCACTCTGTTCTCAAACAAGACATTCTTGCTCACTCTGTGCTTCTTCCAAGGCTGCAGTAAGATAGGTAACCGATGAACGTGGTATAAAGTTTTCTCTCCGACATTCATAGGAAACACACATCCTTACGTAGGGACATTTTCTCAGAACATCATTAGTTTTATTATAAAAACACTTCCTTGTCCCTTACACGTTAGAGGGAGATTCCAGCCAGAGAACCACAACTGTATGCTGATTGCTGAATGCTTTGCTACATCTGCCAATGCAGACATCAGGCCTTTGCTCAGGTATGGGGGGTTGATGTCTTCCCAGGGGAACCTGAAGGGCAGACTTAGAGCTTAACACACTGTGCTCTATTATAGCCAAGGTGGGAATTAGTCTATTGACTGTAGTGACAATATGGTAGCGTTAATTCTATGCTTCACTCTCCTTGTCACAATTTTAATCTTGTCATGCTGTATCATCCTGGTTATTGCAGCTCACGCTTTGCTATCTAAGATGCAGTCGCTTCATTAAAGTAATTATTGAAACATATAGGGGGTTATTCTAACTTTGGAGGAGTGTTAATCCGTCCCAAAAGTGACGGTAAAGTGACGGATATACCACCAACCGTATTACGAGTTCCATAGGATATAATGGACTCGTAATACGGCTGGTGGTAAATCAGTCACTTTTCCGTCACTTTTGGGACGGATTAACACCTCCTCCAAAGTTAGAATAACCCCCATAGTGTCTCTGTTTGTCACTGCACATATGAGACTAATGTAACTGAGAGAAACGGATGAGACCTGAGTGACCGCGGCTTCCCTGAGAAACCAGTTATGTCATGCGCTCAGCTGGGTAAGGTGAGGCACTGCTAGTTAGCCTGAGCAAAACCCGGATTGGACCGACAGGTGTCACTTGTAGTGGGTCAGACTCAGTCTCCCACACCGCAGGCGATTCTGCCGCTCGAAATCCAGTAGTCTCATTAGAATAATGAGAGCCTTCATGACAACTTCACATATGGCCAGGTAGAATGGTAACTCCAAATCTGATGGCCAGGTCAGTGTCCACAGGACATTGTGCAGCTGTCTGTTCACTCTACAATTAAGTATTGCTAACTGCGAGGTATCATGAAACATATAACGCTACACTGCTGCCAAGTTATGAGTCAATGAACAGACATCCAAGTGCCAAGAAACTCTGACATCCTGTAGCAAGGTGACTAAAGAAGGAATTATCTGTACCCCAAATGTCAGGTCTCTATAATTGCAAGCAGGTGTCATTGTCATATGAGGGGATCAAGCAAAGCCAATCTATACTTGAGCGAAAACATATCTAACTGTCAAATCGGGTGCTACATGTCACAGAAACAACCTTCAACTGGCTGTTTCCCATCTTCAACAGGTCTACCTGCTACTGGGACGATGGAAAGCACTCCTGAGAAAGCCACCTCCCCCTGGATGAAGCCCTCAGTATGGAAAGCACTCCTGGACGTGTGAACATTGAGGACGGCTCTAGCCCATCTTGGCAACCTGGTCAGATGACAACTGTCAGCCTCCCCCTGCCGAAAGCAACTCCTCCCAGCCCTGTTGCATCTACATCCCAGGTAACCAGTCACCCACAAACCTGTGTCCCAAAGACAGTAACAACTATCATGTGCACCCCACTGAAGCTACCAGAGTCACAAAACTCGTAATCCCTGACAATGATGGACCTGCCACCAGTGGCAGTGGGCAAACTGTGCCAAGGGCACAGGCACATGGGGGTAGGGTGCCTGGGAGGGGTGGTGTGGGCCAGCAGCATGAGGATGCTAGGGATACTTGTGGTCAGGACACCATCTCCCAAGTCTTGGGAGCCTACCAACAATCCCAAGGCGTAATGGGCCAGGTACTTGCCATGATGGGAGAGATCAAGCAGCTGCAGAGGGACAACCACCAGGAAGTCATGCAACAGTGGGAGTCCAAAATGCCCATCTGGCTGCCATGACAACACCAACCTGAGCAGGGAGCGTCTACAACACTAGACCCCTTCCATTGGCCAAGTTACACCAGCCCCTTCAACATCTGTGGCAGCCAGTGGCATGGAGGCTCTGCCAGGGGAAGGACATGCCTCAGACACCCCTGCCTCTGTAGCTGAATGTTCTGTTTGAGCCACTCACCTGAATTCCAGGTGTTCCTATGGGAAGATGGCAATTCCCCAATCCTAGTGAGGACTAACTTGACCACAATGAAGAGTACATTACCCTCTCTTAAGTCTTCAAGGGAAAGGGGTATTTGGGAAGAGAGAAAGAGCAAATACCAGCTTCTGCTTCATGGACTGCAGAAGCGGACTACTGAAACCTGGACTGCATGTCGAGTTAGGCGTCAGGACTTCTGATTTCTGAAAAATACTGGGTTCTTGGTTTTTAGGATTCTGGGCTGCAAAAAAGTTACTTAATTAATACATTGAACTTGCATAAACTATTGTACATCGCATAATGGCAGTTATTGTTGAGACAATGTGCATACGTTTCTATAAGTCTCTCCCTCTTTTTACAATACTTTCAGAGTCTCTGAAGCAATGTCCAAACTCAAAAACAATCAACTTGACTAAAGGGCTTCTTTGTGTTCTGGTGTAATCTCTTGCCAGTAATAGTTTTGATAAACTTGTTCTATTTCCAATCCCCTAATTCTTAAGGGAGCGCATGTTACAGGAAATACCTCTTTCCTTAATGTCTGTTTAGCGGTATCTTGAATTCCCACTAAAACGATAAATCATGCTAGTTCTTATTGTCATCAATTATTTGAAAGATAGAGCTCTGTTTTTTTTTATTTAAGCGATTAATCTTTCTTTACCTTGAAATTAAGTTACTTGCTTGAAAATTTCAGAAGAACCCAAATTGTTTTTTTTCACCTTTCTTATTTTCTCTTTTTTTTACAGAAAATATGGGATCATTGGCAGAAGATGGAAAAGGAGGGCCAGGAGTCTGCAGGAAGCCAACCGCAGGGCAAGGGTCGCCAAAACTCGACTGGAGGCTATCTGGAGGACTAGAAATGCTGGAACTCGACTGGAAGCTTGTCGGAGAATGAGTAACACTGGAACTCGACTGGAGGCAGGCTGGTGATCAAGGAACTTGACTTGCACTGGAACTCGACTGGAGGCACCCTGGAAGACAATGAACTTGACTTGACTAGAAACAGGTGAGCAGAGCAATAGGTACGAAGTCGAGCAAGGCTTCAGACTCACAAGCATCCTTAAATAATCAAATGTGCACATGTGCCTTTTGGCAGTTGATTGTTAAGGAAATGAGCTGTTATCCTCCTGATAGTGGCACATGTTCAATATAGATCACATTGTGAAGAGCAGATATTTTGGCAGTTACAGTTGGAGCAGGTGGAAAGGCAGTTAGTTGCTTGTTAAGGAAATGAGCGATTATCCTCCTGGTTGTGGCACATGTTCAACACAGATCACATTGTGAAGAGCACGTTTTGGCAGTTACAGTTGGAACACGTTTAGCAGGTGGGATACATTGTGCATAATCAACAAGCATTGGTTATAATAAATTAGACATTTAACAAGCATTGGTTATTGCAAACTTGATATTCAAGGATGTAATGAATATACACAACAGCATCTTACTGTGATCGAGCTCTTGGATGTGCTAGTGTACCCACAACACAGAAGAACCCTCCTGCAAGCGTGGACGTCCACCCAAACAACCAGGAGGTGCAGAAGGCAAGACATCAACCACTGCTAGGAAGTAAGCCCCAGCTGAAAGATTCCCTTTTTGTGCCTCAGATGCACCCTGTTGACTTTTCTACAACCGCTTTCCAATTTCCCAGGATAGTAGGACACTGGACTTGGGACTTAAAATGTTGTGGCAGCTACCTTAATGATAACATCCACCATGACTGATCCCTTCAGTGTTTGAACATTATTTTTTGCTCACATTCCTCCTAATCTCCTGTGCACATGTAAATAAACACAACTAATACACTATCTAAGTATGATTGTCATTTTTAATCTATGTGAATAGTTTCATCTGAAATATATTTCCTGTTCATTGTTGACTCAAAAGAAGGAAATGCGAGGAGGGACATGTCACAGGTAGTGTCATGCTGGGGATCAATACTAACACAATGACACAAGTGGACAATCACCAATCTCTATTTTTAACACTGTACAGCACATAGTCTGACCGAAAGTCATCGTCAGGTATGTCTAAACATGTATTGCTTCTGCCTAGGTGTTGGTAAGTAAATTCCCACAGATGACTGAAGTAAGGGACATGTCACACTGTGTCCCTCCGAATAGGCTCACAGATTGATGGAAATTTTCACCAGCTAAACCCTTATGACATACCTATACCATGCCTACCAAATCAACATACCCCATAATACAGACAGAGAACAGTGTAACAGACCCTAGTCAGAGAACCTTTCACTTACAATGGTCAGGCATCTGTAGGCATGCTACTCACCTATGTCAGTGTTGACACACGTGCACAGTGGCCTGCAATGAGGAAACCCAACAGCTTCATACATGTCAAACAGGATCATTATCAATACAGTGTGAAGGTTGAGTGAACGGATTGCATAGGATGACTTGTGTCAAAGACACATGATCACACACATGACACCATTGAACCCACATACCATGGCAAACAGGTCTATTGTGTAGAACAACTCTCTGCCATCTCACTGTCCTGACAGCCTGGGCATGGGACTCACACTCCCTAAAATTTGTAAGACAGTGTCTGTATCAATCCATGTCCACTTCACATGTCAGACCAGCTAAAGCCACCTGCCATTGAAACAACTCAGAAATGTCCACATGAGGATGGCATTGTGAAGAGACCTAGAAGGAAAAAGTTTTAAACAAAGAGTTTAGGCATGTAAAGGCTTACATAACTTAGAAAAATATTGTTGTTTCTCAGATTGTGCATTTTTACTTCCTCAAGCAAAGGAGATGCTCACAAGAGTCACGACTCCAAGTCTATACTTGCCTGAAAACCTGAGCTGTATACTGCAAAGCATCAAATGACCTGTCTGATGTTCACGCAGAGACCCTTCTCAAACCATCCTGACCCCCACATTACCCTACGGAGTCAGTGAAATTACAGACTATCATATACATACATTCAGGTGAAGTACTGATCTTAGCTCGTCAGACCTTAATAAGTAGACTTACAAGGGAGATGTGAATAGGCCAATGGACCTTTTGACTCACTTCGAGTTTTTTTCACCATATATCCCATACCAATCCATCTCATTAACATCAACAATTAGTAACATCACTAATCAATAGGAGTCAGTAATTTCCACACACCATGACCTCTCGGCCATGAATAACCACACTTTTATGTAAAAGTTAGAATGTTTATTTCCCTATATTAACAACGCTAATGTCACATAGCTTAACCTCAGAATCAAATGATAAACATACAAAAACAATACTGGCTGTCCAAAGCAGCGAAAGATTCGCAATCTAATCAAGACTTGAGCTACTACACATTCCAAAGTTACAGTACAATTTATTAACAAGAATAACTGCGCAAACGATATAACATACATTTATATTCAGCAAAGAAAAAACTGTCAACTGTTAATACATGTAGCGAGTATCATCAATGAGAACCCTATCTAACATCAGATTAGAATAGCATGCTTGGGCTTCATGCAAAAAATTTTTTAGTCAACACAAATTTGGAAAAACATCTAAATATGGCTCTATCAGAATAGTGGATGGTACCTAGAAACAAAAGCAAATAGACATAGCAAACAGTGTCATAGCCAGTATACCTCTCCTCAGTTTGGATCAGCAAGGTGTGATAGTCTTCGTCCTCAGGACATCAGTCTGGTCAGCAAGACATCAGGTTCGGCATCAAAGTTCAGAAAAGGCAAAGTCTTTAAGCAAAAAAGATAAACACTTCTCCTCTCGGGACGGTCAAGAAAATAATAGTCTAACTCTGAAGAAGAATGGGAGAATGGCGCATCTCCTCTCAGTGCAGTCCAGCTGAGTTAGATTTCCTAAAACTACTTCCCACATCCTAATTAGTCAAGGAATCGCATGTTTACTTTTTGTCCAATTAAACTAAAACTTCAAATCTATATTTTTCCTAGTACATTGTTCACATGTCGACGATTGGCTCCTCTTCTCCCGCTCCGGTCATTCGGCTCGTCAGGTATCAATATTGTTGCAGCTTATACTCCAGTCAGTACATTCATTGTCTTCTCAGGGAAGGTCAGTATTACACACATTATATTAAACATTGTTACACTAGTAAGTACATCATCTCCTAGTAAGCAGTTTCTCATGAGAAAGAACTTTAGCTAAGAGCACATGGACAGTGGAAAATCACAATTTAATTCTCTAAGCATCCATTTTATAAGCCGGTTAAGAAATGCAGCTTGACATGAGGCCGTGCAACTAGGCCAAGACCTCGCTAAGTTAAGGCTTACAATTACACCTTCAAATGTGTGCATTATTTTTCTCTAAGTTAATACAATGTCTACGCATACATGAATATTCATTAATAAGACTCATTAAATTCTGCATTAACACTGATTGATGAGATCTGCCTGCATGCCTCCACCTTTATTCTCATCACTGTCTTCCTCACTTGAAATTTCTGCATTTTCACCCAGTTAGCTTCCGCTTATTTAGGATGTATGGGATCTGTCGCCACAGAGAAAGTTTGTGAAGCATGCAGCAGGCCTCAATGATCTGACACACTTTAGCAGGTGAGTAGAGGAGAGCTCTACCAGACTTATCAATGCTGAGGAATCTTGCCTTCAGGAGCCCAAAAGACCCCTCCACAACACGCTATGTCCTTCCATGGGCCTCGATGAAGCGGACTTTGCCCTGGCCTGGTTGGGTTCCTTACTGGTGTCAACAACCAGGGACGTTTTGGATAGGCAGATTCCCCTCTAAGGAATCGTGACATGTGTGCAAACATGAGTCCAGGGCATCATCACATTTGGCAGCAGACATAGCATACAAACCCACGTGACATATGTAAAGTACCAACCAGAGAGGCCCTCTCTGGGTACTGTTGTGTCATCAGCTGTGGGATAGTGCTGTTCTTCATGATGAAGGTATCATGGACTGAACTTGGGTACCATGCACATACTTGGGAAATATAGAGGTCCGCCAAACAGACTACTTTGACATTTATGGAGTGGATGTTCTTCCTGGTCCGATAGACCTGTTTATTGCCATGTTGGGGAACCAAGGATACATGGGTAACATCAATGGCTCCCACTACATGTGGGATGTGTGCCAATCCATAGAACTCTGCCTTCACATGGCCAAAATCCTCTCGCTGTGGAAATTGGATGTAGCTGTCCAGGTGTTTCATCAATACAGACAGTACAGCCTTCAAGATCAGAATTAACTTAGGCTGGGACATCTCTGCAGTTAGTGCTATGGTATTTTGAAAGGAGCCTGTGGCCAGGAAGTGCACCACTGACATGACTTGTACAGTGGGTGGTATACTGTCTGGATGACGAATGGCAGGCATTAGATCTGGCTCCAACTGACAAGGGGGATCCTTGATTGTCTGCCTGTCCAGGAGGAAGATCTGAATGACATGTTTTTCCTCCATGGTCTGCAAGTCTGCTGTGGACAGTACACAGGCGGTTGTCTGACCCATCTCATTCCATGGTAACTATGTGAGGGAAAATAAGAAGGTATGTCTATCACCCATTGTGTCCCTTGTAAGTGACACTACCTATGTCACATAATAAATGTGACATGCCATTTGATACAGTGAAAACATGACACACAGCACATATCAGTGGTAAAAGTGGCACATTATTGACATGTCAGCCCCTTGCCTCAGTGGAGATATGTACATATAAACAGATGCATCAGCGATACTATGTGATACTGACACGAAAGTATGTCTGTGAATAAAAGTCCAAACATTTTTGCCAATGGCCGAGAGGGTGGTGACTGTGCAACCAAAGATTTCTGAAACTTAGCAGGACAACATCTTCCTTCAATCTGGGCAAATGTACATGTTTGGGCTATGCCAGCGCTGAATATTATGTGTTATAAATGTGTCCCACATTGTGAAGCACCATAAAAATGTACTTTTCCGACCATCGAAAGGCTTTAAAATGGCGACTGCCTGACCTACTACACTGGACAATAGCAAGTCTATGACAACTTCCACGACCGCTGCCGGAAGTCGTCATGGAGGATGCTACCGTGTTGGGCATTGCCATGGGCCACATAGCTGTCTGTGGTGGTCTTGGGCCAATGGCAGTGTTCGCCAGCGGTGACAGTCATGTACGTGGAGGACGTGACCTGTTTCTGTGGCTCGACTAAGCTTTGATTAGGTTAGGCAAGGCTTATGAGCAATATGTCAGAATGTGTCCTTAAAGCCCTGTAGGTACTGTCAGTGTTCTTAAATGATTGAGCTCCTGGGCATGCACCTATGTGACGTGACAGGTTTAGAGTCCTGAGACACTGTGGAGAGTGTGCAATGAGTGTTTGCTGACCCAACTTATGACTGTTCCACATGGTTAGCTGAGGTGTAATGCCAGACATCACCAGGTAAATCCCATCATCAGATGTGCTTGATGTGTGGACATATGTGCTAACATGACAGCGTGAGATGTCAATGCATGTTGTTTGCCGGTTTCTCACCATACTTATGCACTCACTGTATCTGCACATACATCTGTGGCCACATCTAGCATTGTTGTAGTGTTGTACTGAAGCCAGCAAATGGCACTCTATGGTCCTAAGTTCTGCACAATGACAGCTCTTGCCAATTGGCTATGGGATACATGACGTATTGTGATGCGTCTAGCATTTTGGGACATGGTAGTATGTGTTGATTTGTGTGGTCTGCCTGCAGAGAAAGTTGCTTTTCAATTGCCACTTTCTGTGAACATTGAGATCTGGACTGCTATTATATTATTATATTGCTTTTGAACTGCAAGGCCCATATTTATACTCTGTTTCTACCGGATTTGCATCATTTCTTTTCACGCAAATCCGGCGCAAACCTAACTCCATATTTATACTTTGGTGCTAGACCCGTCTAGCGCCAAGTTTATGGAGTTAGAGTCATTTTGTTACTGTGGAAACCTACCTTGCGTCAATGAGATGCAAGGTAGGTGTTCCCGGGCAAAAAATGACCCAAAGACATTTGTGCCTTATTTATACTCCCGTGCAAAAATGATGCACGGGAGGAGGAGGGCCTTAAAAATGGCTCTAAGCCTGTTAAGAGTAATTTTTTATAACCTGGGTCAGTCCAGGCGTTAGAGGACCAGTGGGCTCATTTCTATGGTCTCGGACCATGGAAGCAGGCCACAGGTGCCCTTCCCTGCACCCAAGGACACCCCTTGACACCCTCGCCCACCCCTGGAGGACACCCATGGATGGGGGGGACCCATCTACGGCAAGTACAGGTAAGTAGAGCTAAGTAATTTTTTTCTTTTTTTTAAGTGGCATGAGGGGGCCTATCTTGGGCCCCCGACATGCCACTGTGCCCAATGGCCATGCCTAGGGGACAGGAGTCCCCCAGGCATGGCCATTGGGCAGGGGGGCATCACTCTTGTCTTTTCTAAGACAGGAGTCATTTCCATAGGGGTTGTGCGTCAAAAAATGACACTAGTCAGGTTAGTGTCAATAATTTTGACTCTAACCTGACTTGCACCATTCTTTGACGCACAACCCCCAGTCTTCCCTACGCCTCCGCTGCCCGGTTAACGTAAATTATTTTGACGCTAAGCAGGCCCTAGCGCCGGCTACCGTCATTCATTAATTATGACGCCCGGCTGGCACGTTGGAATGGCGGTAGCTAGCGTTAAACTTTTTGAGGCAAACCTGCTTTAGCGCAGGTTTGCGTCAAAAAGTATAAATAATGGCCCAAGTGTGAGCCTGTAGCCACACCCTGTATCCATATACAGCCTGTGATAGTTAAAATTCATGCCTTACTACTAAGGTTCATTGACTTCTGCCTATGCCTAGTGTTTACCATTGTTGTGGATTTGGGGGCATGGTGAAGAGTTGTGCCAGATGTGCTCATGACAGTTCTGAGCATTTGTGTTATATGTCCTTGACGGGTCCCATAATCACACTGCTTCATTGGCTCCTTAATAAAGCTCTGATGAGTACTGTGCATGCTCCTAGTTTATTGGGCATTAAACATCTGCAAACAGTTTGTTGTGAACTGATGTTCATGACATTTGACCCTGTGTATTGGGCATGATGTGGACATGTCAAATGCAAGGCTAAGTGTATCTTTCTTACACATAGTTTTTGTGTCCTCACATGTTTTGGAAGTATAGTGCAAATTGTTTGGAATGACACAAAGACCCCCACGTCCAGAAGTAGCATATTGGGTACATGTGTATGTGCATAGGTGTACACATGTAGAGGCTTGCAGGTTTGTGTGCACATGTGACTCCCTTGTATATTGTTCCGGCAACATGGGCCTGTCTGTAGCCTGGATTGCTCATTTCACACAAAACACACTGCTCTTGTATCTGGTCAGTGCAGGGGCTGAGCTGGTGGTTGTGATGGGTACTCTTGTGGGGAGTGTTAAACTGTAAACTTCGTACTTGTATAGCGCACTACTCACCCGTTAGGGTCTCAAGGTGCTGTATGCATACCGCTGTGGAACCCCTCCTGGCTTTTCCCTCTGAGATGCCCACTCCTGGGCAACCTCCAAGGTGAAGCCAGGCATCCCAGCGCTGTTAGGGCCGTTGTGGAGATTATGCAAGCTATTGCCCAGAGTTACGGAGTGGGACCCATGAATTAGATTAGGCACGAATTAGCAGATTATGCGAGAATTATCAGGTCCGAGGAAATTGAGCCCAAGACCCGCTGAGGCGGGAATTGAACCCTGGTCCCGGGCCATATTTCTGCATTAGGGTCTGCCGCTCTAACCATTGAGCCACACTTCTCCACTGTGTTAGCAGTAATGCCCCCCTACCCTTGTCTGCTATGTGCCATAGGTGGACAGGATGGTCAAGACAGTCTTTTATTAGCTTGTTGGACTGACTGGTAGTAAACCTTGCCTGTTCTTATGTGGGAATTGTGGACATGATTTTCTGCCTTGTCTTTTGCATCCACGCAGGTCAACGCCCATCAGAAGAAGGAGATTTGGTGTGCCATCACCAAGAAGGTGTTGACCCTGGTGGTCCACAGCTGGCGGAGCGCCTACTGTCAGAAGAGGTGGGAGGACCTGAAACGCTGGGTCCTGAAGATCGCAGAGACCCGGCTGGGGCTGTCCTCCCAACAAGGAAGGGGTGCCCATCGGACCATGGCCCTTAAGGCCCGCATTTTGGCGGTGGCCTACCCGGAGTTGGATGGGCGTTTGAGGGCAGCACAGCAGCCACAAGGGGTTAAGTACATACCAAAAAGATGTTTGCCTCTTTAACAGGTAATTGAGTGAGGGACAGAATGTTACCTCTGACAATGTGGTAAGTGTAATGTGTCACAGATCTTCTGTGATCACATTGGTGTAGATGAGTCATGTATTGGCAACAGGTGTACACATTCACTTTGTTTTGAGACATGGTACTGAATATAGCACATATGGGAGTGAGCTTTGTGTTCCAGTGAGCTGCTTTTACTAACATAGTGGGTGTTAGTTCCCACCAACAGATCACTCCTCCCTAATGTCACAGTAGAAAGGTGGGTCAGTACTTGCTCTCTGCCCTTTGCTATGTATCAGGGGGTATGTATATGTGTGAATTAAAGTCATCTCCAGTGTTTGTTGGATTCTGATGTGTCACATAATTTTGTGATGCAGTGGTGTCCATTAGACATGTCACATAACATAAATAGCTAACATCTTCACACCTGTTGCAAGGTAATTCCCCTAGGTAAGTGAGGAATGTACAATGACATGTGATGTCCCATCAGAGTTGACAATATGCATGCTGCTTACTAGTGTGTATATGCTACATTTCCACAGTAACACATATGTTGGTATCAGATGTAAGAATGTGATTTGCATGCTGATATCCTGTGGCAGAAACTTGACACATATTTTTTCCACAGTGTACTTGTGTAGGTATGATACATAGACAATGGTTGCCCACTTACACCTATGGCCCAGACAGCACTGTGTCAACATCATGTGTATTTTTAAGACACATTTCATGCCTCACTGTTGGAATTTATCATGTGTACTTGCTGTAGCTATGAATGAAATGACAAATGATTACAGGGTGTTTGGGATCTTCATGTTTGACAATAAACATATGTGGTGCAGTTGTGGTAGTTCATAAACACCTGTGTGTATGTTGGTAAGTGTGACATGACTGTTGGCTTGCATCATGGTTGTTGTACCAGTTATGTTAACATCACTTATGCTTTGCCTCTGGGAATCCACCACAGACAGATGCCAGACTTGCCATGTCTAATGTGTGGGTAGTAATGTTGCTGCTCGTTCTGTGACAAATTGGTTTACTCATCTTAGGGTTAACAAGGTCTGTTTTACCTCCTTCCTGCACAATACAGTAGTCGATTTGATACATACACAATATACTAAACTGCTAATTGTGTATGGGGCATTGGTGTGAGCTTACTTGGTCCTTACATGACTATTATTGTTTGTCTTTTGGAGACATTTTTCATGGATAGCTTGGACCTGGGTCCATTGTCACCCCTTGCTACATCACAATTGGTGTCTGTGTGTGACATGTCTACTACCTCCTTGTCCAACAGTTGGCAGGCGTGACATGTTTATATGTCATATGATGGTATGTGTCCAAAGTGATAGGGTTGAATCTGTGTCACTTGATGAAAGTATGGCTTGTTTGTACCAGGGTTGCCTGCCTTTATTTGGAAACATATGCCATTGCCTGGTACATGACATCAGGTAATGTATTTGTGTGGTAAGGATTGGGTTTGTGTATTTGTGAAGCTACCTTACAATGGTAATACATTGCTTATCTACTGGTTGTCTGTGTTGTTCTGATTAGGGAACCTGTATTGAGTGGAATTGTCAGCAAGTCAAGGTCTGGTATGATATGTGATTTGTCTACTTCATTGATGGTATTGTAAATATAAGTTAGCTTTCTTTGCTGGTGTGTGACAGTTGTGAGATTGAGGAACATGCATAGTATTCTGTTGTTACATGATGTTGGCACTTTACTAGCACCTCCTTCTTGGGGGGGAGGGGTCAGTTGACATGATAGTATGTGATTTCTGTCTGATTTGTGACGGGAGTGTTATCATGTGTATGTTATAACCCTACTTCACTATCTATTTTCAGCATTAGCACTTGCAGGCAAAAGAGAAGGGGCATAGCCGAATGGGGAATCTTCTGGCCACAGGACCTCCAGTCACGACACCACAAAAGCTGAGGGACCCAGTGGCCTGGAGGACGAGGGGAGTGGCAAGGGGAGACCGGATCTGCTACATCTTCATCTGAGTCCTTCTCCAGTGGCCACTCCCTAGTGGTGGCGGACCTATCGGGGACCATTCCAATGCCATCTCTGTCCTCAACTCCCCGTTCTATCACCACCCTCCCTGTTGTTCCCCACCCAGTTGGCTGTGCCCACTCATCCAAGAGGGTGGGTGACTCCTTTGCCGCAGGCACCTCAGCCCCAGCCCCTGTTCTCCCTGCTACCCTCAGTAAGGAGGCTATTGACCTCCTAAGGTCAATCTCTGTGGGTCAGTCCACCATTGTGAATGCCATCCAGGGACTGGCAACGCAGATCCAAAAAAGCAATGCGTTCCTAAAGGGCATTCACATGCAATGGCTGGCTTACAGCTATCTTTTCAGGCTCTAGCCTCCACACTGAAAGCAGCCAGTCACCCATTATCCACAGTCCCCCCTCCTTCTTCTTGTTCCCAGTCCAAATCCCCCCTTACCTGACCCAGCCAAAGCACACAAACAGCATATGGCATATGCATGTGCATATGGCATAGTGAGCACGGGACCCACGTTTGGGCGTACCCTTCCCACTTAGGGCAACTTTAGCAACATAAAAGGATGATGGACGGAGTGCTGAACAATGCAAACACTCACCCCCAGTCACAGATCTGGGTTTAATCCATCGTTCTTTTGCTCACCATGCCATGCTTTTTGCATTTGTCGCCCCAAGTGGGAAGGGTATGCCCAGACGTGGGTCCCATGCTCACTATGCCACCAGATTCAAGCTAGCCTGGCTGAAGAGGCGTGATACCCCGAAACCGGTCCCAGGATGCTTGTTTCTGGTCCAGGGAGGACCTGGCCTGGCAGTTCTGGCTGGACTGTTCCCATGGGGAACAGGGTCAAGACTGATTTGCATATGGCTGGGTCCAAACTGGAATGGCATGGTGAGCAAAAAAACTGATGGATTAAACCCAGATCTGTGATTGGGGGTGAATGTGTGATTTGTTCTGCATTCCGTCCATCAACTGTTCTTTTTGAATTTGTCGCCCCAAGTGCGAAGGGTATGCCCACACGTGGGTCCCGTGCTCACTATGCCACCAGATTCAAGCTAGCCTGGCTGAAGAGGGGGTGATACATCGAAACCTGTCCCAGGATGCTTGTTTCTGGTCCAGGGAGGCCTGGCCTGGCAGTTCTGGCTGGACTGTTCCCATGGGGAACAGGGTCAAGACTGATTTGTATATGACTGGGTCCGAACTGGAATGGCATGGTGAGCAAAAAAACGGATGGATTAAACCCAGATCTGTGATTGGGGGTGAATGTGTGATTTGTTCTGTATTCCGTCCATCAACTGTTCTTTTTGCATTTGTCACCCTTACTGTTTATCCAACACATGAATATTTACAGTTTTAAGTCATCACCTGTCCAAATCACGACATTGTCTATATATCTTCTCCAGAATCATATTCTGTTACATTTTGATAGAAAATATAAGTTATTTTGAATGACAACATTTTTGTCCATCAGGACCATATCAAGTAATGTCACAATAAAATCAATTGGTACTTGTATAAGCTTCTCTCTGTTGTTTAATGTGGACCTAATTACTTCTAATGCTTCATTCTGGGAGATATTGGTGTATATAGTTATGGTGACCAACATTTGATTTCCGGTTGTAAAGGAATAATCCTCAATGAGTCTAATGATATCCATAGAGTCACTTAAGTAGGCTTGGGTTTCCTCAACAAATGATCTGAGGAATATGTCAATGTACACGCAGAGTGGTTCTAGAAGAAAACCACAGCCAGACACTATTGGCCAGCCCGGAGGGATTTCCAGGCATTTGTGTATTTTAGGTAGTGTCTAAATGGTAGGTAATTGGAGATGTGTTTCTGTTCAGAACATTATACTCTTGTTCACTTAAATATCCTTCCTGAAGCAGCACAGATGGGAGAACTGTTAGAAGGAATGTGTTGCTTTACTGACATCATAGCCAACTCCCCTTCCCTTTCCATTAGTAATTTCACATGGTACTCTTTGACTGAATGGTGCATTTTATTTCAAATTCATAGATTTAGGATTTATGGTCCGGAAAAACCTTTTTAAGCTCATTGGTTCTCTAAAATTATTTTAATTATAAATGTTAATGGTGTATTTAGTTTGTAAACATTATATTATTGACAATATATTTAATTTACTTCAAAATTAATAAAATAATTTACTCATTTAATATACTGTTATTTTAAATTACTCTTCCTGAACCCTGAACACTTCTTACTGACCTCTAACCCTACCAGTCCATGAACCATAAAAACCCTTACTACGTCTTAGCGTTACCCTTCCCCAAACCTTAAATATTCCTTAATGCCAACAATCCCCAAACCCTAAAGAACCTGTTACTACCTATCAATGCTACCTCTCCATGAACTCCAAAAACCATTACTACTGCTACTACTAGGTTACCCTTCCTTGAACCCTAAAAACCTTTTACTACCCCCAAAAGCTATGCGTCCTGAATCTAACAGACCCCTTACTATCCCTTAACACTACACGTCCTTGAACCCTAAAAACATTAGTATCCCTTAACACTACCATTTCCTGAAAACCTGTTGCAACTTCTCAGTGTTACTCTTTCCTGAACCCTAAAAACCCCTTAATACTCCTTACTGATGCCCTTCAGTGAACTCTGCAAACCCTTTAATGATAGTCATCACTGAACTCTACAAACTCCTTACTATTCCTTAATGCAACCAATCTCTGAGCCCTAAAAATCCTATCCACCTCTTATAACTACCATTCCTTGAAGCCTAAAATGCCATTACTACTCCTAATTCTACCCATCCCTGAATGCTACAAAATACTTACTATCCCTTAACGCTACCCTTCCATCAACCCTGAAAACCCCTTAATTCTACTCACTCCTAAACACTTCTCCCAACCCCTTACTGCTACCCATCTCTGCACCTTAAGAATCCCTTACTACCTTCTACTGCTACCTAAAATCATAAAAACTGCTCCATATTATCCCTTAACACTACCCTTCCTGAACTGTAAACATCCCTAACTGCCCCTTAATGATACCCTTCCCTGAATTCTGCAAACTTGTTAACACTACTTGTCTATTAATCTTATTAACTTTTAACTACCCCTTAATGCAATCATTCCTTAAACGCTAAAAGTCCCTTACTACCCCTTAACGGTACCCTATCCCTGAACCCTAAAACCCTCTACAGCCTCTTAACTATTTCCTTCCCTGAAACCTAACTTAACTTTACTATCCCTTAACGCAACTATACCCTAAACCACAAAAATCCCTTAATACCCCTTACCAATAACCTTTGCTGAGCTCTGCATTTCCTTGCTACCCCATAACGCTACCCTTCTGTGAACTCCCCAAAAAAAGAAGACTACCCCTCGGTACCATCCTTCCCTTAATCCTGAAAACCCTATAGTACCCTTCACAGCTACTCTTCCGTAAAACCTAAAAGACCCAACTGACTCTTTAAGGCTAATCTTCCCTGATCTGGAAAAACGTGCTACCCTTAAACCACTGCTCTTCCCTGGACCTTAAATAACCCTTAATACTCCTTAGCTCCACCTACCCCTGCACCCTAAGAACCATTTACTACCCCCAAACGCTACCTTTCTCTGAACCCTGCAAACCCCTTACAACGCCTTAACACTCCCAATCCTTGAACCCTAAAAATCCATTTCTGTTCCTAAACACTACCCTTCTCTGAACATCTCTTGCTACCGCTTAATACTACTCTTTCCTGAACCCTAAAAACCAGTTACTGTCCCTTATAGATACCCTTCTGTGAACTCTAATAATGCTTTAATGCTACCCTTCCCTGAACCCTACACGCTCTGTACTATTCCTTAATGCAACCAATACCTAGTCCCTAAAAACCCAACTACCCCATAACACTAACCTAACTTGAAGCCTAAAAACCCACTACTTCCCCTTCACACAGCCCATCTCTAAATCTTATAAAGCCTCACTAACCCTTAACGCTACCATTCCCTGAACCTCAAAAAGTTCTTACTGCTCTTTAGCGCTTCCCTTCCCTGAACCCTAAAACCTCTTACTACCCCTTATCCCTCACTCAATGCCTCAGTCTACTGAAAGCAGAGGGAGTCTAAAAGTGACATACTGGGAAGAATTGGCAATCAAACTATTCCCCCTGTAATTTCTCATGTCTAAGGCAATCTTCAGGGTCCCGCTTGTGAGATTTGTTATTTCTATCATTACCTCTCTGCCACAATTATCAATATGCCTGCTATCAGGAATTCGTTAAAACCTCTTTAAAGCGATAGAACGCTTTAGTGCATCAGTGAGAGCACTTTCAAGAATACATTCTGCTGGTTATTTACTGTGGCACTATGCAGCATTAACATTTTGTAAAAAAAACATTGTCCCCACTGATGGTCATTTACAGAATGTTCGATGTTTTGCTGTTATACCACAATTCAGTAATATCATTACTACAACCAGGTATCATGACAATTTCGTAAATTTAGAGATGACGATGCAAGTATTGTTTCTGTCTCTTCTTCCGCAATTATCAGTGTAAAAGTTTTTGCTTATGCTCTGGTACTTATAGGCACAAACTATGGCACATGTTTCATGGTAAAAATAGCTTTAAATGGAAGGAAAACCACATTCCACACATTTCATTGGAAGTTTTACAGCTTCATATATATTCTAAATTACCCCCAAAGTAGTATGTTCATGAATGACAAATGCGACAAAAATTTGTGCATTTTCCCCGCCATTGGCAAAGCCAGTAAGACAGGCTTTATTGTGATAAACAGCATATGTGTATGCAGAGCATGCAGGCAGCATTTGTGAATGCCTGTGTTCTAGGTACATTAAAGCCAGACCTACGAGTTTGGCCAATGTTTGTTTAATCTGACTTACATCAAATATCTTGCAGTACATTACCAACCGCTTTTTGATGTACTTAATTTCACACTAGATTCTGCTTTTATTCATTGTGTCTGTAACTATAGTATCTCTTTCAAAAGAAGGAGCAAGACATCAAGGATTTAAGCAGTTTGATGGAAGGGTGATGGGGTGACCATGTATTGTAAAGAATAACTACACTCTGCTGCACATTTTATGGCTACTGTAAGTCACTTCGGAATTCTATGAGCTTACAAAGGAACTCTGCCTTTGGCCTCATTACTCTATATGGTCATGGAACTCCAGTCAGTTGCAGTATCCTTATAATGAATAGGAAGAGGTACTTTATCCTATATATAGACCTGCTGTCTTGGGCATTATGGTCCTCCCCCTGGTTACAGGCTCTCTCCTGCAACTCGTACCTATATCTCAGGCTCAGGGCCTTAATGTTTTTGCCTTAAGCAGCGGGCTATAATGCTGAAATATAGCATAATAATACATCATTTACTTTTTTTTTTTAATCTCTTTATTGCATTTATGACATAAACGAAAACGCATCCAGTTAAACAATACAACTGAGATACTTATAAGAGATAGGAGCAGAGTAGGAAATGAGAATAGATAGTAGTCGTTTGAGGATAACAAATGCGAGATCTGCGCATCTATGTTTTTGTTTATCTTTGCTATGTCTGTGTCGGATACCCAATAGGCAGGACTCAGGGGTAGGTGCTAGGGGTATGCCCAGCCATGTCGCGGTTTGTTGTGTGATGTCTTGCCATACGCGGAGTAGTGGTGGGCAGTTCCAGGTCATGTGTAAGAAATCAGCTTCCGTATTACCACATCTTGGGCAATCAGGACTTGCTTGGGGGTACATGCGGTGGATGCGGTGTGGAGTCAGGTATGTCTGATGTAGGTAGTTGAGCTGGGTGTATCTGAAACGGGCATTGCACGATACCTCGCGCGTGGTTGTGAGGGCCATGGACCATGTTGGTGTTGTAAATTGTGTGTGTAGTGCTTTTTCCCATTTGTTCTTGGCTTGTAACTGTACTTCTTCTGGATTGGCCCGTAGTGTGTTGTGGATCCATGAGATTTGTGTTGGTGTGCCGGTGTCTAAGAGCAATTCGTGTAAAATAGGTGATGACCATGGTTCCCTGCTACCGTGCCCCCATGCGTTACGTATTAAAGATTGTAGTGCGCCGTACATAATAAAACCGCCCTGTCCCAGAGTATATGTCGTCGCAAGTACTTCATAGGAGATGAATTGGCCCTCTGTGAATAATTCTCCCACTAACCGGAGACCTTTGGTGGCCCAGTCAGTAAGACACACACGGCCATGTAGTTTATGTATACCTGGGATGGCGAGTAATGGGATCTTGGGCGAGTATGGTGGTTTTCCAGACCCACTGTTCACGTAGCGCCGCCACACCCGATTAGCCACTTTTAACAGGATATTGCCATGCCGCGGAAGGGCCACGCACCCTATAAGCCATTCCAGTGTGTTTAAGCCACCCAGTTGAACGCCCACAGTGTGGCTTTCAGAATGAGTGGGGTTTTGTAGCCAAATTAGGATCCAGTGCAGCTGAGCCGCTGCGTAGTAAAGTTCGGATTGTGGTACTCCAATCCCGCCTCTGTCCAGTGGTAGACAGATCTTAGCCAAGGCCACACGACTGCATCCAGTGCTCCATATTAAATCTATCAATAGCTTTTTCAGCTGTGCAAAAAAAGTGCTGGAGAGCCATAATGGTAGGGCAGCGAAAACATATAATAGTCGAGGGAGTATAATCATTTTGATTAATGCTACTCTGCCCATAGGTGATAGTGGTAGTGCACACCAGAAGGGCAACAATCCTTTTATTGATCTAATCTTCCGGTCTAAGTTGCCCTCCTTAAGGTCAGATTTGTCATGATATATGTGCACACCTAGATATTTAAAAGTGCTATAAGTCCATTGTAAGTTATGCTCGGCGGATATGTGGGTCTGTGTGTCGGGTAGTCGGCGCATGGGGAATAGACATGATTTAGCCCAATTAACACGCAAGCCGGATATGTCTCCAAAAGAATTCAAAAATTGTAGCAGGTTTGGCAGGGATTCGGAGAGGTTACGTAGGTATATTAATGCATCGTCTGCGTATACAGAGACTATGCGGTGTTCCATGCCATCCGGTATGCCCCATCTTGTGTCTTCATTACGCAATTTAGCCGCGAGGGGTTCAATGGCTAGTGCGAACAAAAGTGGTGATAGGGGGCAACCCTGGCGTGCGCCTCTACCGATTTAGAATTTTTCCGAGGTGATGGTGCCCGTTTTAACTCGTGCTATGGGGTCTGAATATAGGATAGATATCCAGCGTGTGAACGCTTTACCAAATCCCATTAACTGCAGAGTTGCCATCAACTATGGCCAACCCAATGTGTCGAAAGCTTTTTCGACATCTAGTGAGACCGCCACTCTGGAGTAGTCTGTGTCAAGAGTTTCAGCTATCAAACGCAATAGGTTCCTGATGTTAATAGAAGTGCTGCGTCCCGGTATTGATCTGGGTCGGTTTGACAGTACCTTACCTAATATTTTACAGTCCGTGTTTAATAGTGACAGGGGTCGGTAAGAGCGTACATCTAGTGGGTCACAACCCTTTTTATGGAGGACTACAATTGTTGCTTCACGTTGTGAGTCTGAGAGACGACCTTTTTCATATGCCTCCTGTAACATAGTCAGATACGGAGTGAGCGTTTGTGATGAGAAAGTCTGGTAGTACTCGATCGGTAGTCCGTCTCCCCCTGGGGCTTTATTGTGGGCTAGTTGTTGTAATGCTTGCTTTATTTCGTCACTTTCTATGGGTTTGTCTAGCTCTAGTGTTTGTGCAGTCGTTAGATGATTTACGTGGGAGGTCCTGAAAAAGTCTTTTAATTGTGTTGCGAGTGGGGGAGGTTCTGCCTGATATAACCTTGCATAATACTGCTTGAATGCGTCATTTATTTCTGATTGTGTATTCACAATCACACCAGTATCTAGGCGGATGGCATTTATAGGAGTATGCCGCTGAGTCCCTTTCGCTAACCAGGCCAACATGCAGCTTGATCCATCACCCTCGGCGTGTAGTCACGCCGTGTAGTGTCGATAGTCGAATTTTCATAAACGGGTTTCAATGTCACCCCATCGCTTTTTGAGTGTGATCGTGTTATTGTTAGCAGTACTGTTTAAAGCCACTTCGCATTCCGCCTTACGTAATTTCTCCTCGGTGTCATGTAGCTCTGAGAGTAAAGTGCGTCGAATACCTCCTGCAGCCCCGATACACATGCCCCTAATTACCACCTTATGTCCGTCCCACTCGATTGCGCGTGTTGTGTCTGTTATTGATTGTGAAGTAGGATGCTATGGTGTCAGCTAGTTGTTCCCGGAAGGGCGGGTCGCACAACAAGGTGGGTTGTAAGCGCCAAGTAGGTGTTCGTGATAGCTGAGTGCCCCATCTCAGTTTGACAATTAGGGGACAGTGATCTGATAGGGTTTTGGCCAAATAATTGGCGCTGTGTATTAAGTGTGTTATCGTGGCCGAGCATAATAGTAAATCAATCCGTGTGTGGAGGTTGTGTACCGGTGAATAAAAGAAGTATTCTTTATCAATGGGATGAAGACTTCTCCATGCATCATGTAGCCTCCATTCTGTTATCCAGGACCTTAGCATCTCAGATACCCGCCTACTAGGGGCGCTTACCATTGGCAGGTGTGATCTGTCCATAGAGATGTCCATTACGCTGTTAAAATCTCCTCCCCAGATAATTGGTATGGACGGGTCTTGTGAGATCTGTGCAGATGTGGCCCTCAGGAATTCCCCTTGTCCCGAATTTGGGGCATATATACCAGCTATGGTTAACTGTCTACCATCCAGCTCTCCACTGAGGCAGACATATCTGCCATCTGTGTCTATATATGTGTTTTGGACCGCGTAAGGGACCCCTGAAGCGATCCAAATCAGTACTCCCTTCGCATATTTTGATATTTTAATGTCATAGACAGTGCCCGTCCAGCTCTTATTAATTTCCTTTAATTCTTGTGTGGTGGCATGGGTCTCCTGTAGTATAGCTATATGCACCTTGTGGCGTCTGAGATAGGTATGTACTCTGCGTCTTTTAGTAGGATTAGCCAGGCCCCTTATGTTCCAGGTTACAATATTGTATTTCATTGAAGCGTTTTGTGTACGCACTGCAAGCGGTGCGCATTTTTAGGTAGAATTCGCCGCGTCCCACCCGCCCATCACCCCCGCACCCCCCGATTCGGATCAACCCTTGAGTGTAGGGTGACTAGTACATACCTTGAGGAGTTAAGAGTGAGAGGAGTATGGAAGAAAGGAAGAAAAAGGAAGAAGTGTGAATAACCAGGCACAACAGGTGCAAGCGTGGCTTCGAGCCGATTCGTGTCCATACGGGAACCCATCTGGGTTAGGGGGCTGCTGTAGTATATGGTCCAAGGTGGCCGCGAGGACCGGCCTAATCAGATGATGTCATCTCCCATACAGGCACAACATGGTCTCCGGAGGGATTCCAATTTGCTTGGTGTGATACGAATTAGGGTAGTGCATCTTCCACCCATAGGCAGGTTAAAGGGGAGATGATCGATTCCGGTATGTGAGGTCTGCCCAGGTGTTGACAGGGAGCGCCTGCGTAGGCCGGAGAGTGTGCAGGCCGCGGGCACATGGCGCTTATGTCTTACGGAGTAGGTTGATCACTGCATTTATGTGTTACTTTTAAAGGTTGTCTGCGGTGCGCGGTGTGAACGCCGGTCCCAAGATCAGAGGGGATGCGGGTGGGCTCTGCGGGGTCCCCATCGAGTCCGAGTCCGTGGTGCAAGATTCACGGTTGTTCTGTGTTCGAGAACCTATTGACGCCCTTTAGCGCTTGAGCTTGCCAGTCCGCTGCTTGTTTTTCAGTAGGACGTGATCCGATTCTGGGTTTCGATTTCCTTTTCTTACGCTTCTTTTGAGTTAGCCATTCCTTTTGCTCCGTGTGTTCATCTGTGGGGTCTACTAAGCCCTTGGCGTAGATCCAAGTCCAAACATCTTCTGAGGACGGGAAGACGTGGGTTTTGTCGCCATCTACTACGTGTAGTCTAGCAGGGTACATGAGGGAGTATGAAAAGTTCTTGTCGCGTAGTACCTGTTTTGCTTTAGTGAAAGTGGCGCGTTTGCGTTGGACCTCCGCTGTATAGTCCGGGTAGGCCGTGACTTTTATGTTTTCAGTTCCAACGGGACCTAGCGCTCGAAAGCCCTTTAGGATTTGATCTCTGTCACGGTAATTCAATAGCCTGGCTATTAATGGGCGAGGGGGGGCCCCTGGCCATACAGGTCCACCCGGGATCCGGTGTGCCCGCTCCACCGTCCGGAAAGGGGAGGCCTCCTGTTTCAGTATGTGATCTTTTAGTCAACACTCCAGAAATGACTCTGCGTTAGGGAGCTTGATTCGCTCCGGAAATTCCAGGAATCTAATGTTATTACGGCGTGAGCGGCCCTCCGCTTCCTCCGCTCGTCTTTGGAGCTGTATTATCTCAGATTCCTGTTGTTGTATTTGGGTTTTCATGTCCTCAATATTTGGTTGAGATGTTTCTAGAGTTGATTCGACTGTGGTTACTCTGTCCGCTAGCTTCCGGTGTTCAGTGCGCAGTATAGTGACCTCCACTGCCATTGCGTCTATTTTTCCTTCCAGGGATGTTTTAGTTTCTAATATCACCTGCAATACCTTGTCGATTTGTAAAGAGTGAGCAGCTAGCGTTTCAGTCACTTTGTGCAGCGGATCTGAGCCCTCCATCGGTGGCGGGTCCCCGAGTCTGGCCTCTAATTGGTCCTTCGTCGGTTTCGGTTTCACCATTGTGGTGCCTCCTCTGAGCTCTCCTCGTATTACGTTGTGGTTTAGGTGGCCAGTTTATGCGGTTCCGACATTTGTGTTATGCCTTGATTTCAAGGTTTCGGGGGAGGGTCTTTATATACAATTAGGCCAGTCTTGTCGTGTGCCTGTCGGTAGGCGCGTGGGAGTTTGATGTGCTTTGCGAGAGATATGTGCCGGATATTTGCAGTTGACGATTGCGCGTTGCAGCGCACGTATCTGTGCGTTTAATGTTAGGAAAAAATCTGCGTTGCTCCCGGGCTTTACACAAAATTAGGAAATGTCATTGAACCTGATTTTGTTGGTGGGTGTGGTGGTTAACTCACAGATTGCTTGACTTCAGGGCCCCCCAAGTCACTTTATCAAAAGGGCACAGTGTAGTTTGAGTTCCCCTCTGAACTCTGGTGCATGTTTCATGTAAGAAATGGCTAGCGCTCCTCGTTTTTGCAGGGCCCCATACCTCATCTCAGGCCCGACGGCCCAGTCGCACTCCCCAGCGGGGACAGGGGCCCACGTCCCACACCGCCGGATCCTTCTTCAGCGCGCAGGTGTTCGGCGTAGTTGAGCAGCAGTTCCGAACAAAAAGTCCGGTTTTCGTCTGTCCCGCGCCACGGCCCCTTCCTCATCCGTAGCTGGATCGCAATCAGGCCGTGCCGTCATGCGCGTGCCCAGCAATCGGGCACTTTTCCGCTTGGAGTCTTAAACCACATGTCAGGTTGGGCGCCTATAACATGCGCCTTCACAAGGGTCGCCACCTACGGGGGTGCAACCGCAGCGCTCCGCCGTCTCCGCCCGCCGCGGTGGTATCCCTCCGTACTTGCACGCAGGGATCAACTGCTAAGACCGCCAGACCGCTCGGCTCCGAGCTGGGTCCGCGTCCTCGTCTCCATCCGGACCCCGAACGAGCCGCTGCATCGGTTGGGTCAGATTTTTGGGGTCTCGGTATATTATTGAACATAAAGCATGCAGGTCCAGGGGTTTTTAACGCCTGGGGACAGAGGGATTGCAGGATAATTGTAGGCCGCGTGCAGAGCTCTGATTCAAGCGACCACACTCGCCGCCATCTTGGCCACACCCCCTAATACATCATTTACTTAAGTATCAAATCTTATATTAGTACGCTACCCAATGTTTAATGCTACCTATTTCTTGCATTTGGCTTCTATTTATTCACCTTTGTAACATTCATTAATATGCCAACTGGTTTGAGCCTTTCAGAAACTCTGGTGAAAATGAGCAGCGAACCTATAAACCTAAAGTTTGGTAACATTAGTTTGGTAGTGGATTGAATAATCCAATTAAGAGGACAGCACTAGACCACCTCATAAAGCTAAATGTGGATATTGCACTTTTACAAGAAACCCACCGTAGGCAGAAGCTGAAAACCTTGTGAATGGGAGAACAGCTGCATAATTGCTATACATTCAGTGATAGTAAACTGGGCATTCTGTTCAAAACATCCCTAAATATGAAGTGTAACAGAACATTAAGGGACAAACAAGGCAGAAACTTGATTACAGATGTATATATAAATTATGAAATAGTATTGCTAATAGCACGTGCTCCCCAAGGAATTCCCAGGTTTCAGGTTCCACAGATTTCAAAAGAAACCGAATCACATTTATTTGTAACAGAATACTAGTATCAGGCGAAATTACCAATGCTTTATAATTTAATCTGGATCAAACTGGCTCTGCATTTGACCTAGGACATAGTAAGAAACAAAATATTGTGAAACTAATACTTTGATTTGGATTAGTAGATGTCTGCAGATTGGCTAATCCAACTGAGACAGATTACACCTGTTACTGTTAATCACTTGACGGTCATTCTAGAATAGTTTACGTCTTTGTAAGTAAATATACCCATAATACATTAGGAAAAAGTAAAAATAAAATAATTTCTGAAGATGGAATCAGATCTAAGAGAACTAGAAAAGTGGCACTAAAATAATAAAAACAATAACATAAGTAGAGGCAAGTTATTAAAGCGAAAATTCCAAATAATGAAGACTATACATTATCTACTAAATACTTGCTATTCTACTTGAAATGGTGACACTGGGATTAGGGTGAGAAATATAGAAAGGTATTAGCATATAGGATCATAAAGGTGGAATTAAACAAAACGTGTTTGCAGTTCGGAAACAACACAGGGGAGCTGAAGTTGAAACATGAAGACATGTCACACCTTTATGTCTTTCCATATCAAATTTTATTCACCAAAGGAGAGCAGCCAGGCAGGAGATGGTATTTATCTGAATAATTCAAGCATTCCAATAGTAACAGAAAAGGAAAAGCAAGAAGCCTTGACAGCTTAAGCAAAAGACAAATATGTAGTTAAAAACCTGATGGCAGGGACATCACCTGATCCGGATAAGGAGCATTATACAAGATCCTTAGTAAAGAAATGACTAACAGCCAGATTCCAATTTACAGTGCCAATACTGAAAGAGATAAATTCCATAATGAAATTGATGAAAACCTCATTACAGTTATATACAAGATAGGAGTTATGTTTCCCAAATTATTGGGGTTTTACATGGTAGATACATAAATAGGGTCATTATGAATACGGCGGTGTTTACCGCCGTGTTCATGCTGGGGCTCATTTCACTGACCGCCAGCCCCCTAGAAAGCCCGCCGGCCGCATAAACAACATTCTGTTGGGTCGGCGGGCGGAAACATTGTTTCTGCCCACCGGCCCAGCAGAATGCAGGGGCGAGACATTACCGGCATCTTCACATGGAGCCGCTGTCAATGCCGCTGTGCAGCGGATGCAGCAGCAACCATTGCGCAGATCACCTGCGCGACGGGGCACTGCACGGGGGCCCCTGAGCATCCCTTTCGTGCTGGTGGAAAAGGAATCATTATCCGGAGGGCAGCGCTGCCCTGTCGGATAATGATTTCCGCCATCATCAGGCTGCCTGTCGGCAGTAGCCTGGCGGTGATGGAAGGCCACCAGTGGCGGTCCCCACAGCATTCATTATATGACGGCTGAGACTACCAAGCCTGTGTAGGTCATTACCGCTGCCACAGGCTGGGCGGTATCAGCTGCCAATGTTCAAAATGAGGGCCTAAGTCCCTGAAGGAAAGTGGACTTTTTCAGAAAAACAAAAACTTACAGTTAGTTGCCTCTCAACCTTATTGACGAGTTATGTTTGTCTGGATAAGCATGTTAGGAGTCAGACAAACTTGGCAGAAAATCTTTCATCTGCAGGTGATATTACTAAGACCTACATTGAACTCTAAAATCAGAACACACACAAGTTCCTGTATTTTATAACAAACTAACATTAATTTAATGTTATTCTTCTACAAATTATTAATTCAGAAAACAAAATAGTTAAAAGGATGAACTGTAGATATACCTCAGTCGTATTTCATCACATATATCTAATCACTTGTGCCACTTTGTAAATCTGGCGCAGCAAGTTTGGCCAAGTTGAGCCACATTAGCATCATAAAAAATGACGCGAATGTGGTACAAAAAGGCACTAGACCTTCTTAAATCTGGGCCATTGCTTCTAAGTGAATGAATACATGTAGTGGGTGGGCTTGTGGGATGGGGAACTGCAACAGAACCTTAAACATGCATTCTTGATTTGGTGGTCAGGTCCAGGAAGTTAAAGTCATATGTGGCATTATCAGTATTCTGATTTTGCCATGAGTTAGAAAAATCTAATGTGCCCTATTACATCTAATGTGATCATTTGGCTATCCAACACATACAAGGCAGGCAAAAACAAAGGAAGTAATTAATACTAATTATCCTTTCTTCTTTGTCCCATTTTTGGGAGGATTGGGGAAGAAAGTGCAGTGGGAGAGCAGGGCCAAAGTAGCCAACATCTCTCTTGTAATTTTATATTTTCAAAAAGTGAGCAGAAAATGTGTTTGTATACCAGTCGCATCTTGCCGTGCGGTCAAGGGGTGGCGTGTGTCCGAGGGGGTGGGTGGAGTGCGATGCACCCAAAACAATAGAGACAGTACATTTAAAAAAAAAAACTTACTTTACTTCGGGCCGCCGCGCTACGCAGCTCAGCTGGCAGCATTATGACTGGCTGGGGCACCCTGGTTTGGTGCTCCGAGGCACACTAGGAGCCTCTGTCTGCTGTCTCCGGGTTGGTGAGAGCTCAGTGCTCATGTATGTTTGGCCGGCCTGAGGCCCCCTCCGTTCCTATCACGCCCCAAGGCCCCGCCCCTTTAACAGTTAAACAGTAATAAACATAGTTTGCTATTGTTATATTGTTAAAGGTTTGCAGCTGCTAGTGGGGGTGGGGCGACACTCCTCTGCCATAGCAGAGGAGCCGCCGCTGATGTAGACAGCCATGTATATAATCATGCTTCCCACCTGCCTCCTTTAGTAGGACAATAGTAACTTTAACCGCTTGGGTGCCCCGGACGAGGTGGTCTCGTCCGGCTATGGGCCCTCAGATGGCACCCCCCTCCCCTGGGCAGAGATGGAAGGGGAATCGCTTCCCCATCCCCTCCCCCCGTGACACCCCCATGGCATCTGGTGACATCAGCACGTTTTCGTGCGCTGACCTCATCAGAGGCTTTCCCCCGGCTTCCAGCGCTGATCGAAGGAGAAATGCAAAAGCATTTCTCCTCTGATCACATGGTGGGGGGCAGAGAGGCATGAAAGGAGAGGAAAGGCCTTTCCTCTCCTTTCATGTCTCTCTGAGCATTTCTGCTGCCCGATCGCATCGCGATTTAACTGACACCAGGGAATTTTTTGTTTGTTTGTTATTTCAAATAAGGGGCGCGGCCCCTTGAGCAAGGGCCGCTCCTCGGGGGGGGCAAATTATTTCCAGGCCATTTCAAATAAGAGGCAGATCGGCCTTGCGATAGACACCAGGGGTTTTTGTTTTGTACTTGCGCATAAGGGGAGTGGCCCCTTGGGCAAGGGCCGCTCCCCAGGGGGTCAAATGATTTTTAGGCCATTTCTGCCCCCCCCTGGGAGCAGATCGGCCTAAAATTATTAGGCCGATCTGCCCTCAGGGGGGGCAGAAAACCACTAGACACCAGGGATATATTTTTTTGGTTTATTTTTATTTTTTTATGTTTGGGGAGCAACCCCCTTGGGCAAGGGTCGCACCCGGGGGGGGGGCAAATTATTATTAGGCCATTTCTGCCCCCCCGGGGGCAGATCAGCCTAATATAATTTGGCCGATTTGCCCCCGGGGGGGCAGAAACCACAAGACACCAGGGAATTTTTTTTTTTGTATACTAACGCATAAGGGGAGCGGCCCCTTTGGCAAGGGCCACTCCCCTGGGAGGGCAAAATATTTTTATGCCTTTTTTGCCCCACCCGGAGGCATATCGGCCTAATATAATTAGGCGGATCTGCCCCCGGGGGGGCAGAAACCTCTAGACACCAGGGATATATATATATATATATATATATATTTTTTTTTTTATTGACTTTATGCTTTTATGTATGGGGAGCGACCCCTTAGACAAGGGTCGCTCCTCTCCTCTGAGGGGCAAATTGTATTTATAAACAAAATTATAAAACAAAATAGTGGGGTGGTGGCTACCAACCAGTATGGGCCTGGTTATGCCCCCACCCGAACTGAAGGTGCTAACAGTCATTCAGCTCTCACCCGCACACTGAAACATCTTATCCCATGGCAAGCAAGAGGACATTTGATTTTTTTGGCTTTTGTTTTACATTTGGGCCATGAGAGCTTGGTAACTCTCAAAATCATCCCACTTGGAATGGTGAGGGCTGCACTTTTTTTTACTTTGGGACGCTGCCATGTAGAAAAATCCACAAGACCTAGACACATCTGAAAACTAAACATCTAGTTGATTCCAGGGTGGTGTGCTTCACATGCACCCGCACCATTTCCTTACCCACAATGCCCTGCAAACCTGCAACTTTGCTGGAAAGCACACATTTTTCTCACATTTGTGTGATGGAACCTTCTGGAATCTGCAAGAATCCACAAAATTCCTACCACCCAGCTTGTCTCATCTATACCGATAAAATTTCTGCTGCACTTGTCAGCCTAAAAATGTTTTTTTTCAAACTGCCCTTTTGGACCCACTTTGGTTCCCCCTCAATTTTGACGTGTTTTTGGCTCTTCCCTGACACAAACACTTGGCCCACCTACACAAGTGAGGTATAATTTTTATCGGGAGACTTAGGGGAATGTTGGGTGGCAGGAAATTTGTCCCGGTGCAGTGATCCTACACAGAAGTGGTGTCATTCTTGATTCCTGGTGAGATGCTATCATTAAACCTATCCACAAAAAGGGGAATGGGTGTTGCAATCTGCCGTTGAATTACAGATTAATTTATCTCTTTTAGCACCACTGCCAAGATATTTGCAAGAACATTACTGAAATATCTAGAAAGTTGGTCTGGTGTGGTAAATGTTATTCCTAGCGATCAAGGAAAACTCAGAAAGTATCATTCTACAATAGATCTTTGCCTAGTACTTCGGGCATTAGCCAGCAGGTCCATTGAAATAGCTGAAAACTGTGCTACTGGTTTGTGGATCTCCAGGCAGCTTTCGAACAGACTGGCCAGAATTTGCTAGAGGATACATTCCTGACATATAAGAACGTGCTGGGCCTTTTAACAATGCTAAAGTTGCTTTACTCTATGCTAAAGTTACTATCATTGGGATACTCATCTCTCTGCACTTAAATCCAAACCTATAGCCTACGCCAATGCACTAAAGCAGTTTAAATCTAGATTTTGAGATCTTTCTTTTGAACCATTAAAGAAAGACCTGAGGGGGAAGCTGACACCTCAAGCCATATACAGAGCTGGGTGATTGACTTTAGCCCAAAGGGAGAGCTTGTCAGATTTGGAAAGCTGCTGTATAAAAATACTCCTTTCCATTCTACTAGTTCAATGATTTCTGTGTGGAAAGACTGGAACTTAATTTAACATCTTGCGAACTACTGAGCAAATGTAGTAATTTGGGCTTTTTGCGTTTATTTAACCTGTAACTGAGACAATAATAAGCTGTCAGCAATTCCCTGAAATGATGTAACAGAGAGAAATGATGCATTGTCTCGACAGGCAACTAACTCTGGGGACTGATTTAGATATAATGCAACTGTGAAACTGTAATGATGGCTATAATTATAAAATGTTAAATGAAAAATATAGAAATTACTAAATGTACAGAAAGAGAATACTTGTCATCTAAGACTACCCATACTATCTCTTGGATTGGATCAGAAGATATGTTCCATTATCTATTTCTGTTATATATTAAGCACCTTCATGGAATGGAGTAAGAATTAGTATTAAACCAGTTTGGAAGATCTAAAATGTGAAGAACAAAATGGTGAATTAAAAGTAAAGCATAATGCTACCAATCTTGTTGATAGCAGGGTAGCACATACACTGAATCTAAAGTTGAATAGAATTAATTTAGTCATTGCAATTGGCTTCGAACCTGAGTACTGAAGATTTCTTTTGAGCAGACACATATTTGGACACTGTCAAACCTAAGGGTCTCATTATGAGCTTGGTGGTCCATCGACTGTCACAGTGGCGGCGGCAGTTCGACCGCCATACGGTTGGCGGTCAGACCGCCAGATTATGAGACATGAAGACCTATGGAGCAAAGACCACTTTGGTCACACCGGCACCGCCAGGCAGCACAGACCAACACGGTCACAAGGCAGCAAAACAGGCCGGCAGAGCCTGTGTTTCCGCCAGACACATTATGAGGTTGCTCATCTCCAATGTGACCGTGGTATTCCAACCACCAGGTCCCAGCAGGAGGAAACGGGGACTATAAAGGAAGACACTCACCTGCAGGTAGCCTCACACATCCAGGGCTGCGATGGAGCCCATCACGCACGTCCTGCCACGGCTGATGGTCATCGAAGATGCACAAAATCCACACAGTTGTGTGCGCAGCCGACCTTAAGTACACACACCTACCTGTGTCATCAACCGTTACAACAGATCACTGCGCCATTGTCCACATCATATTGGGGCACAGTCTGAATCATACAGAAAGATAGACACATTCACAGTCACAATACGCCCTTGGACAGGTCACCAACACTGTACAGCAACACTACACAAAAACACATATGACCATCTCACACACAGGGACAGTAAAGGGTACACAACACCAACAGCACACCAACATCACATATACAAATACTACTTACATTCTTTACAGGCAATGGACTCTCATCACATTCAACACACATATGTGACTTGGAACACAAACAACACTCCAAGTAAACAGCCCTGCAATGGACACACACATTGCAACACAATGGAAGGACAATGACATGCACAAGTCAGAGAGAAAAATATACAAAGCTCACTATGCAAACAATACCTGCACAATAGGGATGGGGTCTGCAGGAACACCCAGGGAAGGAGGCTGCACTGAGACACATATCACCTTGCAACTGCCCATATACAATATTTGCACAGGAACTGGCCCTTCAAGTATCTCTGGTACAAACAATACTAGACCCAAGGGGCATGCCTATCTGCACATGTGGAAGTGCAAGGCAACTAAGCACATTCAACTCCAACTGCATAGACATACATCTATAGGAACTAGCTGCAAGGTACAGACAGATAAATGGACACATGCCCAGCCAAATGCAAACAAAGGTAGCACAATTCAAAACAATCCATCTCTGCACAAACAAAACTCAACCTGACACACATTTTATGAATCTATAATCCATATCAGGGGGCAAGTGTAACCCCATACATGCTCACATTGAACAACACAAGATGAAATACTTACCATAACAAAGAGTACATATTGCCCTGACATCACCAATGCTGTTACACCCACAGATCCATACGCTCAACATATACCCTTTTCTTGAGGGACACCAGCATTTCCCACAAACTCTGATACTGCAAACAACAGCAAATGGATCAGCAGGCAGGCAGAAACACATGTCAACTGTAGACACACGATACAAGTCACTCAGGAATAACATTATGGTAGAAAAGGAATTTCAGGACAAACATGTTTACCAAGAAAAAACAACTCTTTGGGTTTATTAACTGTAAATATTCAAAGTGAAGGCCATTGGTCAGTCAGTTAGTTTAGTTTATTGTACAGATATTAAAATCCATTACAATTTAAAACCAGTGTCAATCAGTGACAACAACACATAAATGCCCACTTCATAACGTGTGCACAGTTTGAAATCCCTGTATTGCCATTAAAACACATCACTAATAACAAACAATATGATCACAATAAAGAGCTGATTACATTAATTATGTAGGCATGGGAGCAGTATAAAGTTTAACAACGCTGAATGGCAATATATTTGTATCAAGAGGGTACGTTTCGATAGTGACGTAAAATCCAAACTACAAAATTCAAACAGTAAAAAAAGAGAAGACGTATTGCACGTATTGGTTGCTAAAACAACTACATACGTTTTTAAAGTGCTTGCGTTCCTGCCTTGTTCCATCTCCCCAAAAAAAGTGAAACATTCACAACCTAGTACACATATTGTTGCTAAAACAAAGAGTGCTTACATGCTTTCCATATTCCATCTCCTACAAGGGAAGAAAAAACACTTGCATCGATAAGACCAACAACAATAAAAATCTAAAAACCATATACCTTGCAAAAATCCAACATTATCACATTAGCCTATAAACACCAGAAGAGCAAGAGATGTTTTTATAAGACGTTAGTTGCTGCTCGCAGTGCTCTTAGTGAACCTAATTAGTATAACATTAATAAATTTGGTCAGAGAGACATTCAACATCGTATTATCTGGGTCCAGAGATGCAATCATGGCCTGCTGACAGGAGCGGATTCCCAATTACTTCCACTTACCCCGCATTAGGGATCTACGCTCTTTCAACAATGCTGGGCACAAACATACAGCATGTTCGAAAGATTCCTCCCAGCTGCCACAGCCCCTGCAAGTTACACCATCCGCTGGCTTCCGCTAGTGGGAAAGATGCTCCCAAAAGAGCCCAGTCTCCCAACCTAAGGGCCATGAATTTCTCCTTCAGATGAACATCATAAGTACATGAAATATATCTAGCCAGGAAGGCTGGCTGGTAAGTACTGATTACTGTAAAAGCATGCTTACATTTAGCAAGGAAGGCTCTGTCTGAGTGAAAGGACCATAGCAGCACACTCTTTTTGATGCCGATTTTAAACAGTGACTGAGATGGGTTGTCAGTCCAAAGATCCTCTACTCTCAGTAATCGCCTACAATCTTCCAAAAAACGAGGGTGTGATCTTTTTGTCCACTGCAACTAATTTCAAGCCATAAAAATGTCTCCAGACTGCCCTCTTTTTCCCTCCGCAACTTGTGACACAATTTCAGGAAGGCGCCAGCTGCCCACTGATCTATGAGGCTAAATTCAAACCAAACCTGGGCAGGGTACGATAATTTCGGCAGACGAAAAACTTTCTTGTAAATCTTAGTAACCGTGTTATTCAGCATACAACTGTCTCTATCCAAAATAACGTCCTGGCCATTAGTCAAAGAGGGTGTGATCTTTTCTGTCATGACTTCCAACAGTGGTGACAAACTTGGCCCTTTAAGAGAATTAAATAATTTCAAGAGAGACAACTGCAGGGCCAATGCTTTCACTTTGACCTCTTTTCTCTACTTCACAAAGCTGCCCCAGCATCAATGTGCACCCCTAGGTACTTATAACAGTGGTCTGATTTTTTTTATTATTGTTATAATGCCAGCTACCTCCCAAAAGCCTTTTTCTACCAAAAGAGACCACTTTTGTTTTTAACAGATTCACTTCCAAATTATTGGACGCTGTGTAGAATGATAACTGATTAAGCAGTCGCTGAAGACCTACCCTTGTGTGGCTGAGCATTGACAGATCTTCAGCATAGAGCAAGTGGCTGATCCGTAGGCTACCAATCTTGGGAGGATGGCAGTTAGTAGTATTGAGTAGTATTGACAGGTCCGTAATAAAAAGATTGAAAAGCAAGGTAGCAACCACACCCCCCCCCTTCACACCGCCAAATGTGGGGATTTTCCTCTAGAGTGAGTGGCCGTCTCCCAGTTTAATGCAGACCCAAGTGTCTGTAGGCAACTCAGTTATTGCCCCCAAGTGCACAGGTGATATTCCCCATTTTTGTAATTTTGCCCACAAAATCCCCCTAGGTACCCGATCAAACGCTGCCTTAAAATCCTCAAAACAGCAATGCATCGCAGAGCCTGATAACATTACCTATTCTATCAGAACAGATAGAGGTATTAAGTTGGTCAAAGTACTAGATTCAGCAACAAACCCTGTTTGACATATTGGAATTAACCCCTTCAACTCAGCCCAAGCCTTCAGGTCCTGTAACAGGAGACTAGCATAATATTTAGCCTCATTGTCAAGTAATGCTCTTAGCCTGTAGTTGCCTGGGTCCGACCACAAGCCGCCTTTGTGCAGTGGATGGTTTATAGCACCACACCACGACTCAGGAATTCTGGAGGACTTCACACAGTGTTCAAAGAGGTTTTTGAGCCGGTCTTCCCAAAAGGTTATATCCTGCTTAAACAGCACTTATGGGTGGCCATTGGGGCCTGGTGCCCCATCTCGTTTAGCCCTGGATATAATACGGCAAAGTCGATATGAAGAGGAAGTCATGGCTTCAGACAGAAAATGCAAAGGCTTCCGGGGTAAGTGTTAGAAAAAAGTTGGACGATGCTGCGATGAGAGTCTGCCCTCCTTACCCAGCAGATGGTCTTCAAGCTTGCTTACAGAAAAATGGCTGGCTTTAGAGTCTCAATACATGCTCCGAAGCTGATGGCCCTGGCCACAATGTCATGTTTGGATGCTGATTTTATAACAATAGTCTGGGGACGATGGTCGCTCTCAGCCCGAGGGGATATTAGGAATTTTTCGATGAAAGAGAACATTTTAACAGTACAAATGGTGTAGTCCAAGAAGAAACGTGTCCATCCATATGATCTCATCCAATTCAGTAGGAAGTCTTGTGGCAGACGACCATTCAATACTTTATATTCCATGCTGTTTAATTGTAATACCATATGTTCACACAAAGAGCTGTGAGGGCATCCCCTTGGTCTAGACTTTTTAGGCACCAGCAGCTGATTGTAAAGATTGGGCCCCTCAAGAACCTCGGCAGTCTTGGAACAGTCAACATGAGGCTGATCACTAACTAGGTCACCCAATATTTTAATCAAACGGTTCAACTTCCTCCTTTTTTCCTTTGCCCTGGGATTGATGTAAACATTTATCAAGAAGAGGGTTTGCTGCAATCTCCAATTACTGATCTTAATGCCTTGTACCCAGTTCTCCACGATAATCGGTGTAATTCACCCTTTTAATTTAACAGCAACATATATGGATAACCCACCCTGGGTCTACCATTTTTATACTCTCTGGAGGCAGCTTAAAAAAATTCTAGGTACCCTGGCAGAGCACAACTTGCCTCCACCCAAGTTTCCTGCAGAGCGATAATTTCACAATTTAGAAACTAAATTAAGTCTGCAGATTGCATCTTCTGAGCAACGCCGTTGATGTTCCAAGAACATAATGTCAGCGATTCATACTTAGGCCTTAGGGGCGCCTCCAGAGAAATTCATTTCGGGCGCTGATGGGTTAAGGCTGTGGGCAACTATTCCCAGTTTGTCCCCATGGAACATGTCCCCAGCTTCATCCCTTCCGGTGCTGTTGTGTGAGATGGAACTGCCCTCAGCACCTTTCAGAATTGAATATGGTTTTGCCCCATGGGGAGCTTTTGGGCCTAATTGATCGGACAGCAATGAAGGCTAACCAGGAGACTTCAAGGGGCTGAACGTGATGCCCCATGAGTGAAATATATTTTCTCTGGCCAAAAGTGCCCTTTGGAGGAAGAAATTCAATGGAGACAATATCCCCGGATCCTGTGCTACCCAACTCAGGGATTGCCTTAAGTAATCTTAAAATGTTCCCCCTGTTCAGTATGTCATGGGCGCATCTTGAGCAGTATTCAGGATTGAAAAGTAACCTTGTGGTTGAACACTCAGGGAGGATCATTGTTTGAAGGGCTGGAGGTCTTAGATATGTCTGACCCACCACCTAGAGTCACCTATGAATCCCTCTTGCCTCAGTTCCAAGCAATCAGTGTAAGGGATCTTATCTTCATAGATTGAATCTGCTTGGGGGGGTGGGGACAAACAGTTTTTGTTCACAAGAGGCATTGCAGAGGAAATATTAACCTGCGGTCTTGCTGCATTACAGCCAATTGCTTCACAAACAACAGTGTGTTTTGTTGAAACTTCTGGGGTATTTACATGTCTATCCCCTTCAAGACTTTTGGCGACTAATGTCGTGGAGCCGTTGTTTTTACTTATAGTGAAAGGTCCCAATGCCTCTTCTGATAGAGTTCCTTCCCCCATGATTGAAGTATTAGGCGGTAGATTTTGCACAATGTCGCTTGGCGGTTTCAGACAGTCCAAACTAACCAAAGGTGAGTCAATTGGCAAAATCGGGGTTTCAGACTCTGCTGCTGCTGACAATCGTGTGGGACCAGTCGTTGACATTTATTTAAGCTTACATGTAGAGAGGGACTTAGCCTTTTTTTCTGTTGTTTATGGAGTTTTTTCTTTTCTCTCTTACTTAGGGTACACTGTGGCGAGGATTAGCCACTAACAGAGTTAATTTTAATGAGTCAGCTTGGGGAATGCCAGAATGACCGAACTAGAGCCCTCATTATGACATTGGCAGTCAGCTGATCGCCACGCTGGCGATGGCAGCAGTACCGCCGCCAGGTCGGCGATAATGACCGCCAAATTATGACCGTGATCCCTCCCATGTACCACCCCAACCGCCAGTGCGGTACAACCACTGAACACGGTGGTAGCCACCTACAGGCAGGCATCAGACAAGAATCCGCCCACCATATTATGACACAGCAGAGCGTCAGGATTTCCGAGGCGTTAGCAACGCCACCAAAAGTATGGCGGAAACACATCATATAAAAGGAGACACTCCACTCCAGAGACACAGAGGAGTCCGCAACCAACATGGAACCAGAACTGGAAGTCTTTCTGATGCTGTAACACGCCATGGCTGTCCAGGAGCACCAATGGCGACGATGACGGTGAGTACAGCCGCCTAGCACACAAGGGAGGGAGGGAGGGGAGAGTGACACACACACACACACGCGCACAACACACATCATACACACATACCACACACCCAGAACAATCAGCAGAGTAATACAACAGCAACAGAACCCAGGAGCAAAGAAAGCCAGGACACATACCTTTGCTGCAACCACTGTAATTAGGTGGGAACAGCGACCTCAATTGTAGAAAGAGTGAACTTGAAATATTAATATGTACAGAAAGAGCCATTGGCCAGTCCAAAGTGTCTAAAGGCCACAGGGCAACTTCCAAGGCCCAACTTGACTTCTGACAGCCCAATCACTCCACTGGGCAGGGGCATCATGGATATGGTAGGCAGGCGCCTCAGGGGGTTGTAGGGGAGGTGGGGGTCATCGCAGGGGGGTCCTTGGGCTTGGTTTTTGGAGGGGCTGGTCTTTGCCCTTCCGTTTAGGTGGCAGAGGTGTGGGCTTGGGGCGGGGGGCCGGAGTTCCACTCTTGTGCCCCTTAGTGGCAGGCAGCAGAAGTATCAGGGGGAGGATCAGGGCTTGATTTCGTACTGGAGGTACTGGGTTGGGGGTGTGGGACTTTTCGCTTATGGGCAGGACGGGCGGGTATAGGGGAAGGGAACAGGTCAAGGCAGGAAAGGAAAAGCTTCTTAGGACCAATGAGGCGGGCTGTGAGAGGAGGTATGGGAGTGGAGGTAGAGGGAGTGGTTGTGGTTGTAGGAGGAGGAGGTGTGCTGGACTTGCGTGCAGGTGCATGAACAGTGTGCATGTGTGAGGTGGATGGCTGTTGGGGGTCTGAGTGTGAGCGTTTGTCTTTGGAGAGGGGGCAGAAAGGGTGGGGGAGGACAAACAGGACATGTGGATGGATGTTGTGGTGTTGTCTGCAAGTGAGATGGGTGTGCTGCATGAGGTGGTGATGGTGGTGACTGCGCATGTGGTGTGTGGGGTGCATGTCTGTGGGTTTGCTGTTGTGCTGACTGTGGGCAAGGCTGTGCAGGTGGCAGGATCTGGGACTGTTGATGCAGTGCATGCAGGTGTGAGTGCTAATGTGACTGTGAGGGAGGAGGAGGAGGGGGAGACAGTGGAGGCAGTGGCTGATGTGTGTGCATCTGTGTGTTGGCTGTGTGTGTGCTTGTGGACTGAAGTGTGCTGCCTGTGTTTGTCTGTGCGAGTCTTGTCTATTGTCTTGTGTGCGTGGGATGGGTTTGGGGAGAGGAGACTGGGTCTGGGAAAAGGTAGTTGGAGGGGGGACTGAAGAAACAGGGACACTGGCTGCCGTCAGAGAGAAGGCCAGAGCCTGAAACGATCTCTGTAGGGCCGCCAAGCCACCGTGAATGCCCTCCAGGAAGGTATTGCATTGCTGCATCTGAGATGCCAGCCCCTGGATGGCATTCACTAAGGTTGACTGCTCTACAGAGATTGATCTCAGGAGGTCAATAGCCTCCTCACTGGGGGCAGCAGGGGTGGCTGGGGCAGGGCCTGAGGTGCCTGGGGCGAAGGAGATGCCCACCACCCTGGGTGAGCGGGCACGGGCAACTCGGCGGGGTCTACTGGGAGGGCGGTGCTGGTACGGGGTGGTGGAAAATGAAGTAGCTGGGCTGGGCCCAGAGGGGTATGCCACCACCAGGGAGCTCCCATCGGAGGAGGAATCAGAGTCAGTAGTATCAACTCCTGTCCCCTGTGGTGCTCTTCTCACCCTACGTCCCACTGGTCCCCTTGGCGTCAGTGGACTGTGCCTCCTGGGTCCCGTGGGCTGCAGCTCCCTCACTCGCCGGTGCCCCTGCTCTTTCGCTAGATAGATGATGGACAGGTAGACAAAAGGAGAGGGGGGAGAAAGAAAGGGAGCACAGGGTCAATCACAGCACCAACATCACAGATGGCATACACATCACTCACTGGAACTAAGAATAGGCAGTATGGACTACGCTAGCATACCATCGGGTAGGTACTACAGCAGGCAGGAGCTAAACACTGCCATCTGTACACCTACTAGGAGCAACTAAGCCCTGTATGCCAAGGAAAGCCAGCTACCTAGCAATTGTAAATATGCATACCACCCAACATACCTAAGCTACACCATGCAGCAGTGTCTAAACTGGCATATTGTGGCATACACTGACTAGAACCCTGCACACAAAACCCATGCCAGGCAACAAAATATGAAGTCACACACACTGTACTCACCCCTTGTGGCTGCTGTGCTGCCCTCAAGTGCCCATCCAGCTCTGGGTAGGCCACCACCAGTATGTGGGCCATTAGGGGGGCCAGGCTCCAAAGGGCATACCCAGCTGGGTGTCTGCGGTCTTCTGGGCCCAGCATCTCAGGTCCTCCCACCGTTTCCTGCAGTGGGTGCTCCGCCGGCTATGGACCCCCAGGGTCTGCACGTCCTTGGTGATGGCACCCACAACAACTTCTTCTGATGGGCGCTGACCTGCATAGGAAACACAGACAGAGGGACACCATGATCCAGACAATCCAGCCTGTCAAACAAATGGCCCACATACAGCATTTGCCCCTCATCAGGCACACACGACTCATACCTCTCCATTCACATACATCTACATGCAGCCATGTCGCATGCAACATACCCATGATGTACTCACCTGTTGGTCTGGAGGCCCATACAACTGCCCATGCAGGGGTAGGACCCCATCCACTAGCCTCTCCAACTCCTCCGACGTTAAGGCTGGGGCCCTTTCCCCTCTATGATGGGCCATGGCAGACACCAGACACAGGTTACAGCAGCACACGCAGTGGAGATGTAGTCCAGTGGAAAGTCAGGAATCAAGTGAAGTAGTAGGAAGAAAATGGAGGTCACGTCTGCGGCAGTGAACACAGTCACCGCCGGCGTGGATCATGACTGGTTTCTGTACTCCATAGAGCCAATGAGGAATTGCACTGCGGTGCAGACCGCCTTCCGCTATGATGCCTAATGCTGGCGGTGTGAGGTCACTTCAACCTGTCCCTGCATACAGGACAGGCGGTTGCCATTTTCTACTGTTAGTACTCATGTATTGAATATAAAAGTGCATCATTGGTGTTGAATGTACACGATTAGGCAATTCTAGTGTCCATCATACATACATGCTCTGTGTACTCTGGTGTTGTGTGTCCATAGTTCCTGTTGTCACTCCACCACTACGGACGAATAGGAGGAGGAGGCAAGCACCCGTGTACAGACCCCTTGTGGACTTGGCTACACTGGAGGACAGGCACATCATACCTATTGTCTGGATAGGGCCACAATCACAGAGATTTGTGCACAATTGGAGCCTGATCTGTTACCTGCTATTCGTTGCACCACAGTAATACCCCCTCTTGTGAAGGTACTATCAGTGCTCCATTTCCCAGCAACAGGTGACAGTGGGTTTGGCTGCAGGAATGTCACAGCCAATGTTCTCTATTGTGCTTGCAAAGGTTTTGGCTGCCTTGCTCAAGCACATGTGCAGCTACATCGCATTCCCCCAGGTTGATGATTTGCCCACTGTGAAGGCTGAATTATACGCAATGGGACACATACTACATGTGATTGGGGCCATTGACGGGACTCATATTGCCTTAGTTCCCCTCCCCAGATCCCCCCCGGCCAATGAACAGGAATAGGAAGAGTTTCCACTTGCTCAATGTCCAGATGGTGTGCCTTGCTGGCCAGTATATCTCCCACGTCACTGCCAAGTATCCTGGGTTGGTGCATGATGCCTTTGTCCTGAGGAATAGCAGCGTCCCACAGCTGATGGCACGATTATGTGGTTAATAGGTGAGTCTGAGTCCCCACCCAATGTATGTGAGTGTATGCCTACAGGAGTCATACCCCATGCCATTGTGGATGGCTAATATGTGTCCCTCACTTCTTCCAGGTGACTCTGGCTACCCAAACCTGTCCTGGCTGTTGTCTCCTGTTAGGAATTCGAGAACAGGGGCTGAGAATAGGTACAATGATGCTCATGGGCATACCAGGAGGATTGTTGAACGGACCTTCGGTCTCCTGAAGGCCAGGTTCAGGTGCCTCCATCTGACAGGTGGATCCCTATGCTACTCCCCTGAGAAGGTCTGAAAGATTGTTGTTATGTTCTGCATGCTGCCCAAATTGGCCCTCAGACGCCATGTGCCCTATCTGCTGGAGGAGAGGGGTGACAATGCAGCTGTGGCAGTAGTGGACACTGAGGACAGTGAGGAGGAGGAAGAGGAGGAGGATGTGGACAACAGCACACATATCATACAGAAGTACTTCTAATGACACTCAGGTAAGTCTGTTGAAGTACACATTTCTCCATTACAGTTGTGCTGTGTGGCTGTTGTCTAATGCCTGTCACTACCTTTGCATCCCACCTGACTATCACCTATGCCTTCCCTTATTGCAGATGTTGGTGTGGTCACAACAGTGTAATGCTGTGATGTGTATAGACTGCTGAGACACACATGTAGGATGGATGAATACATTACAGGACATTTGCACAGGATCATGTTCTATACGGTTCAAAACATTGTACATTTCCTTCTGATAAAGCACTATTACTCAAGTTGTGTCCAAGGGTGTTTATTTATAGATTTGGTATACAATGCAATGTGCAATAGGGTGGGGTGATGTTTGGGAAAAGTCTAGTGTAGTGGTCCAGTCTGTTTGTAGCACAGGCCCAGTGTCCAAGGGGTCTAGGAAGAGGAGCAACGCCAGTTCAAAGTGGACAAGGTGGCACAGTGGAACACGAGGGGGACATTCCGGATGAGCTAATTTCCTGGCAGTGGTCTTGGTCTTGGCAACCGTCTTTGGTGTCTGTCTGGGTTGCAGGGAACATTTGTGGGGTGGTTCACCTTCTGCAGGGGGAGGGGTGCTTATGGCCTGTGGGTCCTGTGGCAGGGCCTCCTGTACACTAGCTGCAGCAGATGTGGAGGGCTGGTCAGTACACTGGTTAGTGATAGGGGCCTGCTGGTGTGCTGTGTACTCCTGTGTTGACCACGTTGACGACATCACCCAGTACCCCTGCAATTGAGGCCATGGTGGTATTCAAGGCCTGCAATTGTTGCATGACCTCCTGATGGTGTTCCCCCTGCAGCCGCTGGTTCACCTGCATGATATTGAGCACCTGATCCATCCTGTCCTGGGATTGTTGGTATGCCACCAGGACATTTGTGAGTGCTTCCTGGGCAGTGGGTTCCCTGGGCCTGTCCTCCCCCTGGCACACAGCTGTCCACCGACTGTCCCTGACCCTCTGTGCCTGTGTCCCCTGAACGGTGTGCCCACTCCCACTGACACCAGGATCCTCATTGTCCTGCCTGTGTGGTGTGGACTCGGGTCCCTATACAGGTGGGCACACTACTGATTGATGTGTCCTGGGGACAGAGGTTTAGGGGGCGTTGGCTGGCTGCTGTAGTGTTAGATTCAGAGGGGGGAGGCTCTGTAGTGGACTGGCTGTGGGATGGGGTAGCCCACTGACCAGTGATCCCAGAAGGGTCAGGGAGTTCATCCAGATCCAGAGCACCTGAGTTGCTGTTATCACTGGGGGCATCTTCTAGTGGGGGACTGGGTAGCCGTGGCATCTCCTCGCCGCTGACATTGGCTGGGGCACCTGTGGGGATGTAAGTGATGTGTTAGGAGACTTGTCTGTGACATATTCAGCATTTTTACCTTTACCAATGATATTGGTGTTGTCCTCCCACCTCTGGTAGTGTGTGGTGATGGATTGTGGGATTGGTAGTTCTCCATGCTGTGCATGCATTGGTGGTGGGTGTGCATGCAGAGCTGGAAGGAATGTGCTTTCTGTGGGTTTGGCATGCAGGGTCTGACATTTAGGTGTGGTAAGTGGGGTGGAGCACTGTATGAGATAGAGTGGGGTGAGGGGGTGAGATGGCATGCAGCTATGGGGGGTTGATAGGTAGTAAATGTTGACTCACAAGTATCCAGTCCTCCCATGATGTCAGCTGTGGGGTAGGAGGTGCGGGTCCACCGTCAGTCCTCCTGATGGCGAGCTGGTGCCTTGCTGCAATGGAACGCACCTTCCCCCGTAGGTCGTTCCACCTCTTCTGAATGTCGTCCCTTGTGCATTCACCCTTTCCACGATTCTCCGCCATAGCGCCATCTTCCTGGCTATGGAGATCTGCTGTACCTGTGCTCCAAACAGCTGTGGCTCTACCCTGACTATTACCACCACCATGACTCGCAACTCCTCATCAGTGAAACGGGGGTGCCTTTGTGGGGACATGAGTTTTGTGTGGTGTGCAGAGGGTGATGTGTGATGTGATGGGGTGTGTAGTGTGTGGTGCATGAGGGATGAATAGATAGTTGTGGTATGTGTGTGCAGTTGTCTCTGGGATTGGCGTAGCAAGTTGTGGTGGTCTTCTCGTGTTTGCAAAGGTTTGTGGGTTTTGTTGGGGTGTGTTTTATAGTGCTGTCGGGTATGTGTAATTGTGTCAGGTTTGTTTTTTTAGTTCTGGACAATGTTGTCTTGTTTTGTATTTGGGTGGCCATTCCCGCCTATGCGGTGTGCACTGCCAATGGTTTACCACAGTTGAATGTCTGCTGTGGTGATTCGTGGGTCATTATTGGAGGGCGTTGTTTTGGTAGCCTAATGGTATGGGTGGTAGTTCCGACAGTTTATAGCTTTCAGTGGGTCTGGCGGATTTGTGGTTGTGGCTGTTTTCTGTCGGTTTTGTGTGTATGTGTCATAATCGGGTGGACGGATGTTCACCTCTGTGGTGTTATGTTGTCGCAGTCACCGCTGAGGTATTCGGTATTTACTGCCAATGTCATAATGAGGGCCTATGTCTATAAGCTCGGCTCCAGAGGAATGGGCTGCTTGACAATCTGTGCTGACAGGGGTACCTTGATCAAATACTCCAACAGCTTCATGGTGTTCAACTTCATATTTTTTAAGCTCTTACCGGGGATAAAGTTTTCATCCAGAGCCTTAATTTTTTTTCTGTGCCAATTCAGATTGATGGACCATATTCACCGATGATACTGGTTGCTCTGAACGAAATGAAAACTTCTTAATTTCTGACAGAACTGAACTTAAAAAAGTTGGGCAAGATGGCAGGCTTTCCATAATCAGAGAGCAGCAACAAGCTGCTTGGACCAGGTTAGTATTTGCTTGCACTCTGACAATCAACTGATTTTAATTATCTAATTTGCAGTCAATCCCCGCCACATATGTGGCTAACGGCTTCAACAAATCAACCTGCACATCGAATTTGTCAGAGTGATAATTTAGAGCCAGAACAGTAGATTGTAATGTTCACAAAAACTGAGACCAAACAGCACCACAGAGGTCAGCTGCAGCACTGGTCGTGACCTTAGGCTGAGTACCTAAACACTCCACAGATTCTGTACGAAAGCAAGATAGGTCCAAGAGAGATTGATCATTTGGCTCCTTCCCATTAAATTCAATTTGAGAGTTGCTTCTAGCAGCCACAATTGGTGATTTCATTGGAAGCAAGGGTAATATATTGGCAGTCGGAGTAAGGGTCCATTGTGCAGCTGTGGACTGGTAATAAAGTCTGTGCTGTTGTCCTGCTGGCAATTAAGGCCTTGATAGATTTGCACATTCTGCTGCGAAAACGCAGATGGAGAGAGAGCCGCTTCCAGGGCGTCAAAAGAATAGTCACATAAATCAACTATTGGTGAAGCCTCATGCCTCAGCAGAGCCGAAGACGAGTTAGCTGCTTGTGAGCCCAGAGAGGCTATTATTTCCTTGGAATCCAATACATCAATGACTAAATCCTCAGCATCTGGGCTACTTACAAGGCTGGAGAGGCCCACAGAAAGAAATGGTGGTGTGGGGAAATGTACTTGAGCTTGAAGATTGAATGACCGAGGCCCCTTTGCTACGGTCTCTGTGACTCTGTTTGTTGAGGAATCACTCACGCTCACAGTGTGCAGGGTGCCACAGCCTTCCACTTTTTTAACAGTAGGGGTTTTCTTAAAGTAGGCCAATAAGGACGACTCATGGGGCATGGGGGAACCCAACGCAATACCAAACAGTTGAGGCTTGATTGCAACAGGACCCAGGGATGCTGTGCTTGGTGGATTAGCAGTAGTAGCACCTGGCACAGAATTCCAAGAAGCCACTGGTAAAATAGGGTTTATGATTGAGAGTTGATGCCCATTCCCCTGGGCCGACTGTGGCTGGTCTGTGGCATTATAAACAGTATCTCCCAGTCTGCACTTCTTACGCCTTGCAGGTCCCCTTCTTGACCTGCCTGACCCCATGATCCTCAAAGCTCTTACCGCTGCCTCGCCTCCCCTCAGGGCTTAACTAATAAACTGCGAGGGGGTGGATTGGCATACTGTCTGTCTGTGGATGAATGCCTGTACTCAAACACATGTGATTTCAACATATTTGCAAGCCACTCCGTGATGCACGCCAACTGTCAGGGCACAAACCTTACCCGTTACACATGTGCAGTACACTTTTCTGCATGGTGCCACATCAAGGGCTTAGAAATTCACATTGTGGCTCAAACCTCTAAGCCTACCTGTCATGTCCGTTATTGCTACTGCAGCTGTAGATGCCAAATGATATGCTATGATGAGTGAGGGTACGTGTCAGTCAATAAACAACGTGACACACTCCTGCATGTGGCACAACATGGAATGCATCCCCAATGTAAATGTAGTATTCCACAAACAGTTTGCCATGCACATACATGTGAGGGAATACAGATATCATCCTATCAACATAGGTAGGCCATGCATCAAACTGCAGCTTACAGATTTTTTCTAAAGAGAAAGGGACACATGCTGACATATAGGCACAAGGAATGTTGGCAACAGTGATGGCACATAAATCATGTCCATGGACATTCCCCACTTACCAAGGGAAAGTACTGACCTATAACCGCATCCAAACAACAATGTAAGCCCTGTCACATATTTGTTGGACATCTTCACATTACTGTTAGGGTTTGTGCACAGCAAAGAGCATGTCCCCTCTCACTGCACTAGTGGGTTCTGTAATAGCTCCCTTTTAAACTTACTATTGAAAGCCTTTCTTGTTATCTCACCTTCCCCCCCCCCCCTAGGCTTCTGTGTATGTTGTTTAATGTGCTGTTTTGTTTACACATTGGGCCTTGCTTTTACCAAGGCTTCTTTAAAACACTCCTCTCTAGGCCATGTGTTAATTTAACTCATTTGCATAATAACTGAAACTTTGCACACCTTTCAAGAACATGTGCAGCATGTGAGGACCACACCCAGCTCTTCAAACCACACCCAGCTCTGCACACCTTTCAAGAACATGTGCAGCATGTGAGGACCACACCCAGCCCTGTCTATAAAAGGCAGCCCCCGAGCCTCGCCCAGTGCTTGTGCTCGTCTACCTCCCGCTTACCTGAGGACAGATCCCTCGGCGCTGGCACTCCTGCTCTCTACAGACTTTCATTGGCTTCAATGGGCGCAGCTGCTGGCTCTTCCTTCTTCCGGTTTCCGGTTCCTCCTTGCCTCAGCCTCTCTCCTACAAGCAACCTGCAAAAGAGAAAGAAGACAAGTTTAGACTGATCAGTATCTCTTGCCAGCAACAAGTAAGTGCAAAACTTTTATTACCTGAAAGAACTTTGACTACAATTTCTGGATTCGTGTATAGACAATTTGAAACAAGATACCTTCCACGAACATTGTGATTCAAACTCTTTGTTACAACAATACTTTGCGGAACTTTGTGAAGCAAACATTTTTTTATGGAACTTTTAAGAATCGAACCGTGGAAACCAGGACTTGCACAAATTACATGCTGTATTTTGACGTAAAAGTACAGTATTTGTTTTATAAAAGATTCTGGAAATATGGGAAAAGTGAGTCTGCTATTGGCAATTTAGGCTTTAGTTATATTAAGATGAATGTTTGATATTGATAATTCTGATAACGGTATTTGTTTAATGTTTTAGAAGCTTTAGAGTAATAGAAAGCACATCCCAGAGCAGTAACACATTCCAAACCTGGAAACTAGAGACCAGGATCCAAGAGGTACTTTTAGAAGAAAATTTCTAATAAATAAAGGGATAGTCAGGAACCCAGTTAGGAATAGGATGTACTTATCTGTTCTTTGTTTATGTTTCATTAGGCACCAGTTTCTACAGAAGTCAGAGAGGGCCGCAGATTTGTGCAGCACTTCAACAGTGGAAACGCAAGAACGCTGTTGTCTCTTTATTTTATTTTATCCACTTCCCCCCTTCCCTTGAGCTTCTGTTCTTAGTGCACTGTTTTAAAAACTAGTGTGCTGGAACAAGCAGTTTCAGGGTGGGGTCGGATTGTCTTCAACCTCCATCAGAACTGAACAAGGACTCAGGTGAGCTGGGCTTTGACAGAAGCACAAGCCTTAAATAAAAAAAAAAAATCAGTTCTGGTGGACGATGAATATCGGGGAAGAAATAGGTCACGGATATGGCGCAGGCCCTAAATGAGGACTTGGCTCATAATGAATCAGTGTCTGGCATCTTGCAACATATGCAAGAGGAAATAGAGAGATTAAAGATGGAGAATACCTCTTTAAAACAGGATTCAAGCAGGTATAAATTTAGGGTATCTCAGTGGAACACAGCTTTTACGCCTTTGTTTAAAACCTCCTCAGAGACAGGGGCGCCATCAAAACATAGAACTTTGCCTCCCCCAGTTGAGGTCACTGTTAATGTTCCTAATGCTGTGCCCTTAGCAGCACCTGAACGTTTTCATGGAGATAGTAACAAATTCCATGTTTTTATCAATCAATGTCAATTACACTTCGTTTGTAAGCCACAACAGTTCCCTACTGATGCTACGAAAGTGGCATTCGTCTTGTCTTATTTGGGTGGCACAGCAGCCAATTGGTCAATTCCTTTCGTGGAGAGAGGTGATCCCATCCTCCACAATTTGAATCAATTTAAACGTACCATGACCAGCCTTTTTGCAAAACACACTTTCATGCAGGCAAGTGATAATGAGCTTTTAAATCTTAAACAAGGTAACAAGGATTTATTGACCTATCTCACTAGTTTTAATCGTTTACTCACCGAGACACACTGGCCAGAAGAAAAGCGTGTCTCCCTTTTCTATAAAGGTTTGAGAGACGAGTTAAAAGACGCGCTGGCTCATATCGTTGATTTGCCAGAAGACTATTCGGACTTTGTAGATTTAGTTGTGAAATTAGAACATAGACTAGGAGAAAGAAAGGGAGATAAATACAAACTGGAATCACGGTTAACTTTTATTAGACACGAGAAGAAAGACCCAGATAATAAACTCCCTGAACCTGAGCCTATGCAAATAGGGACACCCAGAGGTTCACTCACATCAGAGGAAAAAGAAAGAAGGAGAAAACTTCAATTATGTTTATATTGTGGAAGGGCAGGTCACTTTGCCAGAGAATGTCCAGTAAAGCCTAAAAATCCACGAAAGGGTGCTGTTTCCTCCACCTCCTCAACTGAATCGGGAAACGATTAAGCTCGACAAGGGGAGAGGTTACTTGTTCGAGAAAACATCTTAATCAAACCTCTAATGCTGCAGCCTTCATGGTACCGCACATACCTAGACATTTCATAATTCAGGTCGTTTTAATTGTTACTACCCAAGTGAGGCATTCTCTCCCTGTCCTACTGGACTCAGGCGCGACAGGAAATTTTGTGGATAATAAGTTAGCTGAAAACTTAGTACTTCCTATGTGCCTAAAGCCTTGTCCAGAAGCAGTATGTGCAGTGGATGGGTCAGAATTGACCTCTGGATTAATCACAAAACAAACAAGTCCACTTGTTATGGTCTGTCAGAACGGGCACACAGAGGTGATTAGCTTTGATCTGATAGATACTCCTAATTTTGGTTTGATTCTCGGGGTACCCTGGTTAACAACTCATAACCCAAAAATTGATTGGGTGAATAGAAATGTTACTTTGGATTCCTCTTTCTGTAGAACCAATTGCTATCAAGAAGCAGGTACAGAACAGAGCACAGTATTACACTGTGCTAGGGTTATACAAGATGAACCAAGTCTCCCTCCTGAATATTCTGACTTTAAAGACGTCTTTGATCCAGTAAAGGCTAGTGTGCTGCCCCCACATAGGTCTTATGACTGTCGTATAGATCTTATCCCAGGGGCCCCTTTACCTAATAACAGAGTATATGCTTTGACTGACGAAGAAACCAAATACTTAAGAACCTACCTAGATGACCTACTACAGTCTGGGTTCATCCGTCATTCCACATCTCCGGTGTCATCTCCACTCTTTTTTATCCCGAAGCCGGATAAATCCCTGCGCGCGTGTATCGATTATAGAGGACTAAATAAGGCTACAATAAAGAATAAATATCCTCTTCCTCTAATACCTGTGTTGTTGGATCATTTAAGACATTCTACTGTATACACTAAACTAGATCTGCGGGGAGCTTACCACCTGGTCCGAGTAAAAGAGGGGGATGAGTGGAAGACAGCTTTCAAGACAAAGGCCCTCATTCTGACCCTGGCGGTCGGTGATAATGCGGCGGCCAAGCCGCCAACAGGCCGGCGGTCCAAAATATGCAATTCTGACCCTGGCGGGAACCGCCAACACAGCCCGCCGCATTAACACTCCGCCCGCCACGGCGGAACAAACAAACAGCGCGGCGGTCCCCGCCAACAGCCAGGCGGCAGACAATGTACCGCCCACCCTATCACGACCCACCAATCCGCCACCTTTTCCGGGGCGGGAGCACCGCCGATAAAAACACGGCGGAAACAGACTACGAACGGGAAAACGCTCACCTCTACGCACTCCACGCGAGATTCCGGCAGTATGGAACCCGAGTTGCAGGTCATCCCCGCACTCCTATACCTGCTCCTGTACCAGGAGCACGCCCGGCGGCGCGGAAGACATCGGTGAGTACTGCACCTACGACACAGGGGAGGGAAAAGAGTACCGGCACACACCCACCCACCCACACCCACTACAACACACACATCAATGCATTCCCACAGATCACTGTCACAACCCACAACCCCCCCCCTCCGAAATAATGCAAAGACCAAAAGAAGAGATCATAAACGGGCAGATATATTGAAATATGGACACCAGTAATCCCAATAAATAAATAAACTATGTACAAAATATATACAGCTACTAAATGTAGTCCAACCACTGTCCGTGGACCACAGGGGTCCTGTGCAAAGGGGCAAGGCCCAGTCCCACGACAAGAACTCCACGGAGAGAACACTGCAGGGGCATCAGAAAGAAAATAGGACAGGCACCTCAGGGGGAAGGGAAGGGGGGGCACCTCAGCCACTTGAGTACACGACGCCAGATCCACGAGGGGACTCCATGACCACTGGCCCATCCTGGGGAGAGCAAAGCCACAGTCCATACAGTCCATACAGTGGGTGGCCTGCCCACTGGGCCATCCTGGGGAGAGCAAAGCCACAGTCCATACAGTCCATACAGTGGGTGGCCTGCCCACTGGGCCATCCTGGGGAGAGCAAAGCCACAGTCCATACAGTCCATACAGTGGGTGGCCTGCCCACTGGGCCATCCTGGGGAGAGCAAAGCCACAGTCCATACAGTCCATACAGTGGGTGGCCTGCCCACTGGGCCATCCTGGGGAGAGCAAAGCCACAGTCCATACAGTCCAGTGGGTGGCCTGCCCACTGGGCCATCCTGGGGAGTGCAAAGCCACAGTCCATACAGTCCATACAGTGGGTGGCCTGCCCACTGGGCCATCCTGGGGAGTGCAAAGCCACAGTCCATACAGTCCATACAGTGGGTGGCCTGCCCACTGGGCCATCCTGGGGAGAGCAAAGCCACAGTCCATACAGTCCATACAGTGGGTGGCCTGCCCACTGGGCCATCCTGGGGAGAGCAAAGCCACAGTCCATACAGTCCATACAGTGGGTGGCCTGCCCACTGGGCCATCCTGGGGAGAGCAAAGCCACAGTCCAAACAGTCCATAACAGACTCCACTGCCACTGGAGGAGGCATGTTGGCCAGAGGACATCCTGCAGCCCTGCCCGAGACAGATCCTGCCCTGCCACGTCTGCCAAAGGGCCAGCGGTTCTTGCCTTGAAGGGCCCAGTTCAGCGCTTCTTGCCTTGAAGGGCCCAGTTCAGCGGGTCTTGCCTTGAAGGGCCCAGTTCAGCGGTTCTTGAGACGGCGGTCCCCAGCGGAGCGGTGCTGGAGACGGCGGGGCCCAGTTCAGCGGTGCTTGAGACGGCGGTCCCCAGCGGAGCGGTGCTGGAGACGGCGGGGCCCAGTTCAGCGGTTCTTGAGACGGCGGGGCCCAGTTCAGCGGTGCTTGAGACGGCGGTCCCCAGCGGAGCGGTGCTGGAGACGGCGGGCCCAGTTCAGCGGTTCTTGAGACGGCGGTCCCCAGCGGAGCTGTGCTGGAGACGGCGGGGCCCAGTTCAGCGGTGCTTGAGACGGCGGGGCCCAGTTCAGCGTTTCTTGAGACGGCGGGCCCAGTTCAGCGGTGCTTGAGACGGCGGGGCCCAGTTCAGCGTTTCTTGAGACTGCGGGGCCCAGTTCAGCGGTGCTTGAGACGGCGGTCCCCAGCGGAGCGGTGCTGGAGACGGCGGGGCCCAGTTCAGCGGTTCTTGAGACGGCGGTCCCCAGCGGAGCTGTGCTGGAGACGGCGGGGCCCAGTTCAGCGGTGCTTGAGACGGCGGGGCCCAGTTCAGCGTTTCTTGAGACGGCGGGGCCCAGTTCAGCGGTGCTTGAGACGGCGGGGCCCAGTTCAGCGTTTCTTGAGACGGCGGGGCCCAGTTCAGCGGTGCTTGAGACGGCGGTCCCCAGCGGAGCGGTGTTGGAGACGGCGGGGCCCAGTTCAGCGGTGCTTGAGACGGCGGGGCCCAGTTCAGCGTTTCTTGAGACGGCGGGGCCCAGTTCAGCGGTGCTTGAGACGGCGGGCCCAGTTCAGCGGTTCTTGAGAAAGCGGGGCCCAGTTCAGCGGTTCTTGAGACGGCGGGGCCCAGTTCAGCGGTGCTTGAGACGGCGGCCGGTCTATGGCCAACTGCTCATTGCCTGGTGGTGCCCTCCTGGGCAGCGGGGATGGTGCTCCTTCAATGCCCACCTGGGCTGTGGGTGGTGGGGCCCTCCTGGCCAGCTGGGCTGGGTCCTCCCTGGCCAGCGGCTATGGGGGTGGTGGGCTCCTCCTGGGCAGCAGGCCTGCAGCCTGACCTCTCCGACTTGCTGCCCTTGCCCTCCTTAGTCGGGAGTCTGTGGCCCTTTCCTCCCTTTGGAGCTGTGGCTGGTGACTGTGTCTGGGTGGTGTCCGGGGGGGATGTAGAAGCCGGGCTCCTGCGGCGCCCCTTCCGCCTTCTGCTCCTCTTCCCAGGGGGTGGGCTGGCTGTCCCCTTGCTGCTGGGCGAAGATCCAGACATGCGGGCTGGTGGGCTCCAATACACCTGCACCCTTGTCAAGGGGGCTGCAGGGCTGGTGGTGGCTGAGGTGCTGTTCTTACCCCGACGAGAAGGAGGGGGGGGCTCAGGGTCAGGAAAGAAGTTAGCAGTGGCGAGGAAGAGTTTCTTGGGACAATGGAGAGTGGTAGGTACAGTGGGAATGGGAGTGGAGGGAGAGGATGTGGTTGTAGGTGAGTCACGTTTGCTGTCTTTGGGTGCAGGTGCAGGAGGGATAGGCTGTCGTGAGGTGGGTGGCTGTTGGGTGGGTGGGTGGCTGCGTTTGTGTGGTGTGGAAGAGGGGGTGACAGACACAGTGGGAGAGGACACAGGGGACGTGTAAATGGCAGTGGGGGTGGTGACTGCACGTGTGCGGACTGGACTGGAGGGTGTGCTGGTGATGGAAACACTGGCTGATGGTGAGGTGAATGGAGGTGTGAGTGTAGACGTCACAGGGAGGGAGGAGGGAGACGAGGAGGTGGGGGTCACAGAGGTGGTAGTGACTGTTGGCATGTCTGCATTGGAATGTTGCGTGTGTGAATGTCTGCGTGATCTGTGGTGCTTATGTTTGGATGAGCTTCTCTTGGGTGTTGAGGTGTGTGCAGGCTGGTCTGATGGTGTGGGTGGGTTAGGCAGAGGAACAGGAGACTGGGAGGAGGGAGTTAGTAGAGGGAGGCAGGAGACAGGGACAATGGCTGCCGTCAGTGCTGAGGCCAGAGCCTGGAACGATCGCTGATGGGCAGCCTGACCCGAATGAATGCCCTCCAGGTACGCATTGCTGCGATGAACCTCCCTCTCCACCCCCTGGATGGCATTCAAAAGGGTAGTCTGCCCAACAATGAGCGTTCGGAGGAGGTCAATGACCTCCTCACTGAGGGCAGCGGGGGTAACAGGGGCAGGGCCTGAGGTGCCTGGGGCGAAGGAGATGCCCGGCTTCCTGGCAGAGCGGGCACGGGGCGAACGCTGAGGGGCTGCTGGGAGGGCGGAGATGGTGCGCTGGGTGGCGGCTGTACCTGTAATGGCGGGGGGCACGGATGGTGCCACCCCCGCAAGGGAGCTCCCTTCCGAGGACGTGTCCGTGTCGCTGCAGGGTCCAGTCGTCCCCGTTGTGGAGCTCCCCTCGCCCTCCGTCTCACTGGTCCAGTCAGACTCTGTGGCATGGCCCTCCTGGGCCATGTGAGATGCAGCTCCTTCCTGCCCCGATGCCACTTCTCCTCCGCCTGATGATGCTGATGCACACAAGCACAGAAAGACAAACAAAAAGGGGGGGGGAGAGAGAAATAAAGGGATATTGAGTACATGGATCTCCGGTACAGTTAGCGGACATGACAGACACAGATGCCCCCTGCACTAAGTTGCGCACTTGGGGTCCGCTACGCATTCCGTGGAACATGCCCTACACGCCTAGAGTTGACAACTGCACCCATGGATGACACGGCCCAGGGATGGCTGTACTGACACACTACTGAGGGTGGTGGCTGGGGACACAGGGGCTTACGGGGGTGCCCAGCCTACAGATATCGCCCTGGCCTATGGGGACCCACAGCCCTCCTCCCCCACCCAGACACCTCCACTGCGCGACAACAGAGTAGATAATGCTTGTACTCACCCCCTTGTGTCTGCTGTGCTGCCCTCACGCGCCCATCCAAATCAGGGTAGGCCACCGCCAGGATCCAGAACATCAGGGGGGTCAGTTGACGGCAGGCACCCCGCCTACGTTGGGAGGCCATCCCCAGCAGAGACTCAGCGGTCTTCTTGGTCCCGCGGCGGATGTCCTCCCACCTCTTGCGGCAGTGGGTGCCCCGTCGATGGTGGACCCCCAGGGTCCGGACTTCCTTGGCGATGGCACGCCAAATCCCGATCTTCTCATGGGCGCGGACCTATGTGACACGTACAGGGAGGGAGAAATACCACGTTCAAGTTTGTCTGCATTTTCGTTGCCAGTGGCCCAACGCCCCCCATCCCCGCCAGGCCCCCCGCCATGCCCCCGGCCAGGCCCAACATGCCCCCCATCCCCGCCATGCCCCCCGCCAGGCCCAACATGCCCCCCATCCCCGCCAGGCCCCCCGCCATGCCCCCCGCCAGCCCCAACATGCCCCCCCATCCCCGCCAGGCCCCCCGCCAGGCCCAACATGCCCCCCATCCCCGCCAGGCCCCCCGCCATGCCCCCGCCAGGCCCAACATGCCCCCCATCCCCGCCAGGCCCCCCGCCATGCCCCCCGCCAGGCCCAACATGCCCACCATCCCCGCCAGGCCCCCCGCCAGCCCCAACATGCCCCCCATCCCCGCCAGGCCCCCCGCCATGCCCCCCGCCAGGCCCAACATGCCCCCCATCCCCGCCAGGCCCCCGCCATGCCCCCCGCCAGCCCCAACATGCCCCCCCATCCCCGCCAGGCCCCCCGCCAGGCCCAACATGCCCCCCATCCCCGCCAGGCCCCCCGCCATGCCCCCCGCCAGGCCCAACATGCCCCCCATCCCCGCCAGGCCCCCCGCCAGGCCCCCAAGCCAGCCAGTGGCCCCAAATCCATATTGAATTAAACTCACTTGTTGGTCTGGAGGACCGTAGTGTAGCGCATACTGGGGGAGGACCCCATCCACAAGTTTCTCCAACTCCTCTCCAGTGAAGGCAGGGGCCCTTTCCCCAGTCGCAGCAGCCATTGTCCCTTCCAGACCGAGGTCACAGCAACACTTGCAGTATAGGTCCTCTCCTGTGAAAGTTCAAGTCGCAAGTGGATAAGTAGATAGAAAATGGCGGTCACGTCTGCGGCGGTGCGTACCGCGGCGGTGCGTACCGCCACCGCCGGCGCCCTTCGCCATTGGCTCCTGAAACCCATAGGCTTCAATGTTAACCAATGCGGCTTCGCGCCGCGGTCTTCGACCGCTGACCGCCGCGGTGTGCCACGCCAGCGCATTGACCTCACATCCCATTGTCACACTTCACAGGTCAGGCAGCCGCCATTTCGAGGGTCCACATGGCTCAATTTCAACTGCGTCACACAGGCCTAGGCCTTGCATAGCCACTCAGACACGCCATTCACTGCATAGAGAATCGTTTACTGTGCTAGCTGTGAGTACGTACCTGTGGGTTGCTTGACTGTGTGCTCCATGTTGTCCTTCCTAGGCACCGTCCGCTGGGTTTGGCGAGGAGACGGATGAATCCTCCCGTGTACCGACCGCTGGTGGACCTGTCGACAATGGAAGAACGCCACATTATCCTGACCTACCGTCTTAACCGTGCCACTATACATGAACTGTGTGCCCAGCTGGAGCCCATCCGCCAACCCACAGGGATTCCCCCTCTGGTGCAGGTCCTGTCAGTACTCCATTTCTTGGCAAGTGGGTCATTTCAGACAACAGTGGGAATTGCTTCTGGGATGTCTCAGCCCATGTTTTCGAAGGTGTTATCCAGAGTGTTGTCTGCCCTGATGAAATACGTGAGGAGCTACATCATTTTCCCTGAGGTGGGCGAATTGGCTGCAGTGAAGGGTGATTTCTATGCCCTTGGACATATTCCCAACGTCATTGGTGCCATTGATGGGACCCATGTGGCTTTGGTTCCCCCAAGAGACAGGGAGCAGGTGTACAGGAACAGAAAAAGTTACCATTCCATGAACATCCAGGTGGTGTGTTTGGCTGACCAGTACATCTCGCATGTAAATGCCAAATTCCCAGGGTCAGTGCATGACGCCTACATCCTGAGGAATAGCAGCATCCCTTACGTGATGGAACAGCTAGAGAGACACCGTGTATGGCTATTGGGGGACTCTGGGTACCCCAACCTGTCGTGGCTACTGACCCCAGTAAGGAATCCCCGGACCAGGGCAGAGGAACGGTACGATGAGGCCCATGGGCGTACTAGGAGGGTGATCGAACGCACCTTTGGCCTCCTAAAGGCCAGGTTTAGGTGCCTGCATATGACAGGTGGATCCCTAATGTACTCACCTAAGAAGGTGTGTCACATCATCGTGGCCTGCTGCATGCTTCACAACCTGGCTTTGCGCCGCCAGGTGCCTTTCCTGCAGGAGGATGGTCGAGACGGTGGTGTTGTGGCAGCGGTGGAACCTGTGGAGAGTGACGAGGAGGAAGACGACGGGGCTGAAACAGACAACAGGGACAGAATCATTGAACAGTACTTCCAATAGGACACAGGTAACAATTCAAAGATAATTTAGTAAATCTGAACTACTCTCCTGCATCTCTGCTGCCTGTCTATTTGCCCCAGTGTATGATGACTGAGTTGTGGCTTTTCCCTCCCTATTTCAGATCTGGGGTCCCCACTACGAGTCCTGTGCTTCGTTTCCCCATGGACTACAGCTTTGTGGCAGCTGTTTGTTGACTTCACTATGTACAAGGACATATTTGCACTGTCATGTCAATTACAATATTTTGAAATCACAGCCAGACTCCAGATAGTTTTGTGCAAAATAGGTGTTTATTTCAGTGCTCAAAATGGGATGGGTGGTTTCAAGTGGGTGGGGGCTATGGTGAAGGAATGTCCATGGCAGAGTCCAGAGTAACAGTCACACAGGTGCATTGTCCAGAGGCCTGTGGAGAGATGGAGCATGGGCAGTTCAAGGATGGACAGGGTGACAATGTGGGACAGTGGGATGACATCAGGTGGTATCCTTTGCTGGCGGGGGTCTTGACATCCTACTCTGTCTTCTTGCGAGATCTCAGGGCCCTCTTGCGGGGTGGTTCTTCTCCTGCAGGAGGTGGGGGTCTGGTGGGCTGCTGTTGTGCGGGGGCCTCCTGTCCACTAGCGCCGGCGGAGGTGGTTGGCTGTTCTTGGTCCAGGCTAGTGGCAGGGGCCCTTTGTTGTTGTTGAGTGTCCGTCCTGGTGTTGATGAGGTCCTGCAGCAGCCCGACCATGGTAACCAGGGTGGAGGTGAGGGCTCTGATGTCCTCCCTGTACCCCCGATAGTGTTCCTCCTGCAGTACCTGGATCTCCTGGAACCGGGCCAGTACCGTCGCCATCGTCTCCTGGGAGCGGTTGTATGCTCCCATGATGGTGGTGAGGGCCTCGTGGAGAGTGGGTTCCCTGGGCCCGTGACCCCCCTGTCGCACAGCTGCCCTCCGAGTTGCCCTGTTTCCCTGGGCCTCTGCCCCCTGGCCGATGTGCCCACTACCACTGCCCCCAGGTCCCTGTTGTTGTTGGGGTGGTGAGTTATCCTGGGTGCCCTGTAGTGGTAGACACACCGCAGATTGACGCGCCCTGGAGACAGAGGCATGGGCCCGCTGGGTGGGAGCTGTGCTGGTGTTCCCAGAGGGGTTTGGGTCTGTAGTGGCCTGTGCCTGTGTGAGGGGAACCGACTGTCCAGAGGTCCCCGATGGTCCGGGCTGGTCATCGGTGTCCAGGTCGACAGAGCTGCTGTCATCGCTGACGGCCTCTTGGGTGGGGGGTGTGGAGAATTCTGGGCCCTCCGCGGCGGTGTGTTGACGGTCGGGTCCTGCAGGGGTATAGAGGTATGGTTATAGTTTCAATGTGTGGCATATGGGTGTATCTGTGGGTTCCCGTGTCCCCAAGTGCTGGCATTCGTGTGTGGGGGCTTTGGTGAGGGTGGCTTGTGGGGGGGATGTGTATATGCATTGGGCATGCTTTGGTGATGGGTGTCCATGCTTAGTGGACGCATGCAGGCCTAGGTTTTGGGATGTGTGGGTTGTGATGGTGAGACATTGGCAGGGAATAGGTGTGCTGGGGGTGGGGGTGAGGATGGTGGTGGGGGTGAGGATGGTGGTGGGGGTGAGGGTGGGGGTGAGGATGGGGGTGGGGGTGAGGGTGGGGTTCGAGGATGGGGGTGAGGGTTGGGGTATGATTTGGCATGCAGGTGGGGGGGAAGCAGTAGTGAAGCTTCAACTTACCAGTATCCATTCCTCCGCCGACTCCTGCGAGGCCGTCAGGATGCAGGATGTTCAAGACTTCCTCCTCCCATGTTGTAAATTGTGGGGGTTGAGGTGGGGGTCCTCCGCCAGTCTTCTGCACGGCGATGTTGTGCCTGGATACCATGGAACGCACCTTCCCCCGTACGTCGTTCCATCGCTTCCTGATGTCTTCCCGATTTCTGGGGTGCTGTCCCACAGCGTTGACCCTGTCGACAATCCTCTGCCATAGCTCCGTCCTCCGGGCAATGCTGGTGTATTGGATCTGTGTGCCGAACAGCTGGGGCTCTACCCGAACGATTTCCTCCACCATGACCCTGAGTTCTTCGTCTGAGAAGCGGGGGTGTCTTTGGGGTGCCATGGGGTGGTGTGTATGATGTGTGGGGTGGAGTATGTGTAGTTAAGTGTGTTGAGTGTGGTGGTGTGTGTTGTTTTGTGTGTGGATATTGTGTGGGTGATGGTGTTGAGTGGCTGTGGCTGCTAGTTTGTGGATGGTGGTGTCTCGCTCTGGCCTTCTTTCGGAATTTTTGGTCGTAGGGGTTTGTGGGTGATGTGGGTGTGTGTTTTATATTGTATTGTGTGTGTGGGAGTGGTGTGTGTATGTGTATCAGGTGTGTGGAATTCAAATCGGCCAATGTGGCTGAGTTTTGTTCGTTTGTGTGTATTCTGACCGCGGCGGTGTGTCCCGCCAATGGAAAACCGCGTTGGAAAGACCGCCGCGTGGATTCGTGGGTCGTAATGGCATGGGCGTATTTCTGTTGGCGTGACGGTGGAGGTTTTGTCACCTCCACTTTTCCGCCGACCGCTGGTCTGGCGGTCTGTTGTGGCTGTCGGATTTTCGGAGGTTTGGCTGCTGCGGGTCAGAATGACCGTGGCGGGTTTCCGCGACCGCAGCGGGATTATGGAGGATTTCTGACCGGCGGTAGGCGCCTTTTACCGCCGAGGTCAGAATGACCACCAAAGTTTGGTTTATTTGAGTACACAGTAATGCCCTTTGGGTTATGTAATGCCCCTGCGGCCTTTCAGTTCTTTATAAATGAGGTCCTACACGAATTCCTGGACGTTTGTGTCATAGTATACATAGACGACATCCTCATTTACTCTAAGAACTCAGAAGAACATACCCAACATGTTCGTGCAGTATTATCAAAGTTAAAAGAAAATCATCTTTTTGCTAAGTTAGAAAAGTGTACTTTTAATGTCAGCAAGGTGGACTTTTTAGGATACTGTCTGTCACCTCAAGGAATAACTATGGATGTAAAGAAAATCAGTGCTATTGCTGATTGGCCAGAACCATCCTCTGTAAAAGATATTCAGAAATTTCTGGGTTTCGCCAATTTTTATAGGAGGTTTATTGCACATTTTGCAGACATTGCGGCCCCAATAACTACCTTGTTGCGGAAAGGGCAATGATTTCTTTGGACTGATGGGGCGGCACACGCCTTTCAACTCCTAAAACAAAAGTTCACTTCAGCCCCAATTCTGAAACATCCTGATCCTGACTTGCCTTTTTTTGTTGAAGCGGATGCTTCACAAGTAGCTTTAGGAGGAGTTCTCTCTCAACGAGATGCAGTAGATGGCCAGTTACATCCTATAGCCTTCTATTCCAAAAAGTTATTACCAGCTGAACAAAATTACACTGTGGCTGAAAGGGAACTACTAGCTATCAAAGTAGCCTTTTCAGAATGGAGGCACCATTTAATGGGAGCCAAGTACCCAGTTACAATCTTTTCTGACCATAGGTACCTACAGTTTTTTGGATCACTTAAAGCACTAACACCACGTCAGATGCGCTGGTTAATTTTTTTTAGCACATTTGACTTTGTAATAACCTATAGACCAGGTGCACAACAAATTCAATCTGATGTGTTATCTAGATACGGACATACTTCAGACATGAAACAAGATAAAATAGGAGAATCCATTATTCCTCCCCAAAAGTTTTTGGCACCAGTACAACAGAAGGATTTCATCACAGATCTATATAATGCACACATGCAAATAGCACCTCAGGATTGGTTAAAGGATTCCCATAACACAATACAACGAGGTTTATTGTATCACGACAACATGCTGTTAGTGCCCACCTCTGAATTACAAACACAGGTGATAATTTGGCATCACGCCTCACCGTTGGCAGGTCATCCTGGTTGGGTAAAAACCCTGGAAAATGTGCAAAAACACTTTTGGTGGGACACTATAAGAAAGGACATTAAGCAATTTGTCACTACCTGTCCAATTTGTGCAAGACATAAATCTTCTCATAAGGCCCCTGACGGTTTGTTAATACCAATGCCAACACCCAAGCAACCTTGGCACACTGTGAGCGTAGACTTTATTGTAGGTTTACCACCTGTAAAATCTTTCACAACAGTGTTGGTTATAGTGGATTTTTTATCTAAAATGGCACATTTTGTACCATTACGGAAATTACCCACGGCGGCAGAATTTGCCGATATTTTTATAAGGGAAATTGTGCGTTTACATGGTTTGCCAAGCAAAGTGGTGTCAGACCGAGGGAGCCAGTTCAACTCTAAATTTTGGAAAAACTTACGTAAAAAACTGAAAATAGATGTGGCATTATCCACTGCTTTCCACCCAGAGACAGATGGACAGACTGAACGACTGAACCAAACCTTACTTCAAACGCTACGTTGTTTATTGGCTGATTATTCTAGTGAATGGTTGGAAGCTCTCCCTGTAGCGGAGTTTGTTTATAATAATACTGAGCATTCAGCTCTACTTTGCTCACCATTCTATTTCTTGCAGGGGTATCATCCAAGAGCTATACCCATTTTGTTAGAAGATTCTCTGTTACCTACAGTAACGGATAGACTAACAAGGTTAGGTGACATACAAGACAAAGCCAGGAAACATTTATTAAAGTACAAGGAAAGCATGAAAAGACAAGCAGACAAACACAGATCTGAGGCCCCAATGTATAAAATTGGTGACAAGGTATGGCTCTCCACAAAGAACCTAAACATAGAGGGATCCCGAAAGCTGCAACCACGTTTCATTGGACCCTTTAGTATAACTGCCATAGTAAACCCGGTAACAGTAAAATTAGATTTACCAAAAGAATATCCAGTACATACTACATTCCATGTGTCCTTGCTTAAGCCGTACAATCCAAAAACCCGACCTGAACCACCACCTCCACCCATACCAATTAAGGGAAATCTAGAATATGAAGTGAAAAGCATAAAAGACTCAAAAAGAATTAGTGGACGTCTGTTTTATTTAGTAGAATGGAAAGGATATGATGAATCTGAGAATTCATGGGAACCAGCATCATATGTACATGCCCCACAGCTGATTAGACGGTTTTATTTAAAAAATCCAGGAAAACCCCGTCCTGTAGGAGGGCCTTTGAGGGGGGCAACTGTTAGGGTTTGTGCACAGCAAAGAGCATGTCCCCTCTCACTGCACTAGTGGGTTCTGTAATAGCTCCCTTTTAAATTTACTATTGAAAGCCTTTCTTGTTATCTCACCTTCCCCCCGCCCCTAGGCTTCTGTGTATGTCGTTTAATGTGCTGTTTTGTTTACACATTGGGCCTTGCTTTTACCAAGGCTTCTTTAAAACACTCCTTTCTAGGCCATGTGTTAATTTAACTCATTTGCATAATAACTGAAACTCTGCACACCTTTCAAGAACATGTGCAGCATGTGAGGACCACACCCAGCTCTTCAAACCACACCCAGCTCTGCACACCTTTCAAGAACATGTGCAGCATGTGAGGACCACACCCAGCCCTGTCTATAAAAGGCAGCCCCGAGCCTCGCCCAGTGCTTGTGCTCGTCTACCTCCCGCTTACCTGAGGACAGATCCCTCGGCGCTGGCACTCCTGCTCTCTACAGACTTTCATTGGCTTCAATGGGCGCAGCTGCTGGCTCTTCCTTCTTCCGGTTTCCGGTTCCTCCTTGCCTCAGCCTCTCTCCTACAAGCAACCTGCAAAAGAGAAAGAAGACAAGGTTAGACTGATCAGTATCTCTTGCCAGCAACAAGTAAGTGCAAAACTTTTATTACCTGAAAGAACTTTGACTACAATTTCTGGATTCGTGTATAGACAATTTGAAACAAGATACCTTCCACGAACATTGTGATTCAAACTCTTTGTTACAACAATACTTTGCGGAACTTTGTGAAGCAAACATTTTTTTATGGAACTTTTAAGAATCGAACCGTGGAAACCATTAACAGCAAGGCAAACAGTAAATCAAGGACTTGCACAAATTACATGCTGTATTTTGACGTAAAAGTACAGTATTTGTTTTATAAAAGATTCTGGAAATATGGGAAAAGTGAGTCTGCTATTGTCAATTTAGGCTTTAGTTATATTAAGATGAATGTTTGATATTGATAATTCTGATAACGGTATTTGTTTAATGTTTTAGAAGCTTTAGAGTAATAGAAAGCACATCCCAGAGCAGTAACACATTCCAAACCTGGAAACTATAGACCAGGATCCAAGAGGTACTTTTAGAAGAAAATTTCTAATAAATAAAGGGATAGTCAGGAACCCAGTTAGGAATAGGATGTACTTATCTGTTCTTTGTTTATGTTTCATTAGGCACCAGTTTCTACAGAAGTCAGAGAGGGCCGCAGATTTGTGCAGCACTTCAACAGTGGAAACGCAAGAACGCTGTTGTCTCTTTATTTTATTTTATCCACTTCCCCCCCTTCCCTTGAGCTTCTGTTCTTAGTGCACTGTTTTAAAAACTAGTGTGCTGGAACAAGCAGTTTCAGGGTGGGGTCGGATTGTCTTCAACCTCCATCAGAACTGAACAAGGACTCAGGTGAGCTGGGCTTTGACAATTACAGACTGCAGTAAGCACCAGCACCCATCATACGCTGAAGAGAACTAGCCTCTGGGTGGCGGATGCCTATATACACATTTACCCAGACACACAGCAGAGGACAGTGATCCATCACCTACTTTTCTTTGGCCTGGAACATTTATGAGTAGTGGTCTGTTGCACAGAAATTACACACATTACAACAACGAACAGAACTTCATTGATCAATTTACACAGCCATATGTCGGCCCTGCAGAGCAAGTGGTTTGTGGATTCCACTGAGTTGTGTCCTAGGTCCATGGGCCAATAGGCAAGGCACAGCAGTATACAACACATAATGGGCCTGATTACAACTTTGGAGGAGGTGTTAATCCGTCCCAAATGTGACGATATACCACCAGCCGTATTACGAGTTCCATAGGATATAATGGACTCGTAATACGGCTGGAGGTAAATCCGTCACTTTACCGTCACTTTTGGTACGGATTAACACCTCCTTCAAAGTTGTAATCAGGCCCAATATGTCTAACAAACGAACAATCTCTCATCTATTGTGTGACACATGGCTCATCCCTAATTTGTCAGGGGGAGCTGTCAGAACCTAACTCAATCACTTGGCAACAGGACAGGCAGGAATATGCCCTGTACTCACCACCTTGTGGCTTCTGTGTTGCCCTCAAACGCCCATCAAGCTCCAGATAGGCCACAACAGAATGTGGGCCATTGGGCGGTGTCATTGTCCAATGAGCACCCTGCCCACGTTGGAAGGACACCCCCAGCTGGGCCTCTATGATCTTCTGGGCCCAGCATCTAAGGTCCTCCCACCTTTTTCTGCAGTGGGCTCTCTGCTGGCTGTGGACCCCCAGGGTCTGCACCTTCATGAAGATGACTCTCCGTATTCCCTTCTTTTGATGGGCGTTAACCTGCATGGATGCAAAAGACAAATCAAGGGATCATGTTCACAAGTCTCATCACAAATGGTTGAGTCACATACATGTCAGTAATATCAAGTTAGAATTTTCCTATTTGTCAATACTCCCCAAGTGTGACACATACAAGCCAATAGGTACAGGGACATGACTACGGACATACATTTCTCCATCTGCAGACTAACCCACTACCCTTCTCAGGCCTTACAATGACTAAGCAAGCTTACTGACATATTGTAGACCATGCTCTAGCAACCTGACTGAGATGTGAACCACTATGACACAAACCACACCCATGTGGCTTCTGAAGGGTAAATTCCTTAGGCATGAATGGAACAACACATTCACACTATGTGAGAATGACTTTCTACATACAGTCCCTAAAGGCAACTGCCAGAGTTCAAACTCAAACATTACACATGGGTAACAATGAAGGGACTGGCATGGTGGTTACAAAAATGTCTACCCAGTCCATGTGTGGACATGTGAACTAACAAATGCAGACTCATGCCACTTCAGGTGTTGGGGTTCTGTTTTATGTACCTGTACAACAGAACACTCCTGTGGACATCTGTGTCCATCCTACAGATAGGGCATCCAACAAACAAAGGCATGCGCTGTACAGTTTCTGCTATGTGACCAATCTACTGAGTCACATATCATGGCCCCCCAGGAATCAACACACTGTCTGCACTGTGGGACTGTCATGTATGCAATAAGCCTGCGCAAGACAAATATGACCTGTGGGAAGGTGACAACAGGGCTGTGGGAGTAAGGGACCTGTCATGAGTCAAAGACACACATTGACAATGATGCTAAGTGCACAAGTGGACTAGATTAGTAACTTACCTATGTACCCATTCCTAATCTAATCAAAGGAGTGAGGCATTCTGGGCAGGATTTTATACCAGAGCCTTGTATTTTCCACATGACAGGATCTGTTGGGGTACAGGGCGTGAGCACAGTGCCATAGTTGTATAGCCACAGTGACGCCACCCCAGCCTAGACCAGAACCCATACTGGGAGATACATTTGACAGGCCCTGGTCTCTGCAGGCTGAGCAGACAGAACCTACAGGATACCCCACTCCCATCACTTCCATGCATGACAGTACATCATGTAGTCAATAGCAAATTGGCATACAGTGTGTGTGGCAACCTGAAGAGCAGAGTGAGTCATGATGTGCCTTCCAAACAACAGTTTAGCACGGGCAGATGTGTTAAGAAATCTCTTTGGCACCATACACATTGCTCACATTACTCACAACTGACTCATACAACATGCATACTCAGCTCATTCTGTCATGCACTACATGTTGTCTGACATTTACAACAATCATGAGGAAAGACATGTCAGTGGATGGCAGTAATGTCTCCTCACCTAGTTATGTACATCCAACACAAGAATGGAACCCAAAAACCCACACAACACAATCTGAATGAACTTTACATATGGCACTGATCACTAATACCTGTACATTGTCCCTCCCATTGGTCCCACATAGACTGTAAGAACAAGAACATGAGTAGTCAACTTGGCACACATGGCCACATTCTAGCCTGTGAGGAGGGAAAGTACGGTGAAGTACAGAGAAAACTGTGCACATGCTGCACTTACCTGCTCCTCTGGTGCACCATAGAGTGTTCATACAGGGGTAGGACCTCGTCCACTAGCCTCTCCACCTCCTGTGGAGAGAAGGCAGGGGCCCTATCACATGCTGGATGTGGCATGATTCCTCCCAGAGGCGCCACACAGCTGCTCAGATAGTGGAGGTCTTGCTGGCAGCAGTGATAGGAGTCAACTGAGTGAATCTGCAGAACATGGCAGCCACGTACGCGGTTGTCAACGCCGGCGGACACAGCCATTGACCTGGGACCGCCACAGGCAACAACGTTAGCCTATCACTGTGTCTGCCACGGTTGCAACCGCATAACACCATGACGACTTTTGCTGGTGGTCGTGGGCCTTTCCTAATGTCCAGTGGAGTAGGTCAGGCAGCTGCCATTTTGGCCCCCTGAAATGCTGTACTGGAATATTTGCACTGCTTCACACCCTAATAACATGTGATGTAAGCTCACATACATCCTCATGTTGTATTATCAAGTAGGTCCTTGTCATCAAACAGCATTTTAGCATGTTGCAGGGGACAGATGGCATTTAACAGTGCTGTGGGGAATCTATATACATTTTTATTGGGAAGCAGGAGATTAGCTTAGCCCTTTGGCTTGCAGGCCTGTGCCCTTGTCCCCTAGTGACCTTTAACCTACTTAGCTTGCTCTGTCTTAGCCCATTTATTTTATTATCTCTTTTAAGATGGCTGCTGTTGTTTACCATTATAGAAATGTTTTGATTTGCGTTATCAGTGCCACTCTGTGAAGGCATCACTATCAGCGTCATAATCAAGTGATGTACGCAGGTATTCACATCATGTGTGCTTCTCATGGACATGGTACTCACAGATTAGGTTTATCACTCCTAGCTCTCACTAGGTTAGGGATTAGGTTCTCTATACTAGGGATTTTACATCTTATGTTTATTCAGTGGCGGCTGACACTGATCGGGGGTGGCAGGGGAGGGGGAAATAAAAAATAAAAAAATACCTCTTTCCTACGGACGAAGATGGGTTTGTCTCCTCCGTCCTCTTCCCGGAAGAACACAGGCTTCCAGACTCCCCTCCAATCATGACATTGCGGTCACCAGAATGACAGCAGTGCTGTGATTGGCGTGAGCACCTGCTTTGGTGCTCACAAAGGAAGTGGCACCCTGTGCACTTTCTCCTCCCCGCTGTTCAATACAGCCGGTGGATAAATACAAAGTGCGCATGTCTGTTTGGCTGGCTGATCATGGCCAGCCATACAGACATACACACTTATGGTGCACCAACCACTCCTCCCTCCAGCCCCACCCCGCCCTAACCTGGCACACCAAAAATAAAATAATAATAGCGCTTTGTTATTATTGTTTTATTTTTCCTTCCCCTCCCCCCCTGTGTTTATTGCAAGATGGAGGAGGTCTGTATATTCACGACTCTCATCTTTACAATCATGCTTCTTTTTTTATTTAATATCCTAATCATTACAGCTCAAGCATTTTATCGTAAATTGCAATCTTTTCAATAAACTTATTGAAACCTCTCCTGCTTCTTCTTCTTCATTGCCTGTGTATGGCTGAGACTTATTACTAACGTGATAATAGGGTAATTCCGTTCCACCACAACTCCCCTGAGATGTTGCACTCTAGAGTCCATGCATAAGGCTGCCAGAAATCACCTTTTACTGTTTGGGTTTTTGGTGAGGTACTGCTTGTGAGCCGGGAAGGCTGGGCTGACAGTTGCGCCTAAGAGCGAGAGTCTAACTACGACATGGTGCCATCAACGATGGTGTTTTGGCACTAATTTACGGATATCCTGAGTATCTCTGTCTCACACACAGCAGGCACCCTAAGTACCACTAAATGGAGATGTCCGTGGTCTTAAGGAAAATCCTCCTCAACTGAATAGAGAACACCTAATTAGGCTGTAGGGTATTCAAGCTTGAACTCTTAAAAGGACTTTCTCCCCATTTTGTGTTCCTTCTCTGTTTTCATGACTCAACATGGATAATAACACAGACATTCCAAAAAATGTCAGACACGCATTAACACAACAGCCCATGGCTTAACAGACGAGGGCGGGGATGTCACATTTATTGTGGAAGCTCTTGAAGCTAACCAAACAGAAACATTCTATTCGTGGGTCACCTTTCCTGAGGAAGATGAGAGAACATATACATTTTACACATACAAAATAGCAAATGTACTGAAGTGGTACTGAGCATATCAGTATCTAGACATACCCCTTTCCTATCAAGAACATCAAAATTGGTTCAGTGGCACCCTACCACATATAATACAACCCTTGAGGTTAGTTTCTTTAGGTAATGACGGACTGATGTGGCCCATGTTTGCCACATACACACCGCATCCTGGGGTGAAGGCTATGCAAGTAGCTGACATACATACACTTTATAATGAGCTAGTACAACTTTACAGACGACTAGTACAATTTGCTATGCATACCATGAACACCGCCCTAGCACGGGCTGCACCAGCTGGTCACAGATTGGCTGCAAATGGGATTTCCCCACAAACAATACATTCTATCATGGGCAAAGTGCCCGCAGAACGTGAAAATATTCTGTTCTGGGAAGCACAAAAAACTAACAAGCTGGAAGCAGTGGTTCCCCATATGGGAGCCCAAGATAAACATAGAATTCCGCAAATGTTCTTGCCATTCGGAATCGTTCCCTCAGTGTACGACTACACCACATGGGGTACAGTCTTCGCTGCAATTTACACTATCACACATGGTACCCCGACACTTGCCAATTTACCGGAAGTTTTAAAAGAGATTCAGAATGAGCATGGGGCTGCTCCAGCCCTGGGTTTGGGGATGAAACTAATGCGTAACTTGGACACAGTCTCTTCAATAATATTAAATAACATTAAAGGATAAGCAGTAGCGTTGGCCATACACCAGCGGCTCTGGGAGATTCCACATTTGGAACAGGAGCGTCAACTACCCAAAATAATTTTAGATACTTTTACTAGAATAAGACGGGATAATTTGGGAGTGAAGCCGAAAAAGCCTGGAATTCAGGCTACCACCCGTAAGGGTGGTACTAAACAAGCACAAGAGGGTTCTAAAAAACGCTGAGATAAACAAAAACAAAATAAAGACAGACAAAGTCAGAGAGCAGACTCTCCGCATCCGGAGAACTCAAAAAGGAGATATAGGCCCTCATTACAACCCTGGCGGTTGGTGTTAAAGCGGCGGTAATACCGCAAACAGGCCGGCGTGAAAACAAATGGGATCACGACCATGGCGGAAACTGCCTACATAGACAGCCACTTTAACACTCCGACCGCCACGGCGGTACAAACAAACACAGTGGCGGTAACCGCCAACAGACAGGCGGAAGACAATGTACCGCCCACCCTATTATGACACACCAATCAGCCACCTTTTGCGGGCGGAAACAACGCAATCAAAAGCACGGCGGAAACAGTACACAGAAGGGAAAACACTCACCACTCCACACCCCACGAGGAACCAGGACGCCATGGAGAACGAATTGCAGATACTGCCCATGCTGGTCTTCCTCCTCTTCTATCAGGAGCACCAACGAAGACCGCAACGACCACGGTGAGTACTGCACCTACAACACAGGGGAGGGAGGAGGGAAAAGAGAGTGACACACACACACACGCAACACGCAACACCCCCACCCCCAACCTCACCCACAACACCATGCACACAAATACATGCAGCATTAATACATATACACTCCCCCCACCCCCTGGAAGAATGCAAGGACAAAAGGAAATGATTTGAACAAATGTAATCATGTGAAATAACAGTATCAAAAGTCAAAATCCAGTATATACATTTATGTACACCAACTACACAAGTCCGGATAGTGCACCAATCATTGTCCGTGGACTACTGGGCCCAAAATGCATGGGCAAAGCCCACACTAGATACCTGACTCGAACCAGAGAGAACACTGTTGGGGCATCAGATCAAAAATACACAGGCACATGACATTCTTGATCACTTTGTGCTCCAGTCAAGGCTACAGTTTGATACATTGCCGGTGAACATGGTAGAAGTTTAGTCTTTAACATTCATAGAAAATACACATCATTATGTAGGGACATTTTCTCAGAACATCAGCTGTGTTATTATAAAACACTTCCTAGTCCCATTACACGTTAATAGGAAGATTCTAGCCAGGGAACCACGACTATACGCTGAATGCTAAATGCTTCGCCGCAGATGCTAACGCTGACTACAGGCCTTTGCTCAGGTATGAGGGTCGATGTCCTCCCGGGGGAACCGGAAAGGCAGAGTTAGAGCTTACCATGCTGTGCTCAAGATTATGACCTAGATAGGAAATAGTCCACAAATAATAGTGACAATATGATAGCGTTATTCTTGTGCTTCACTCTCCCAGTCACCATTTTAATATTGTCGTGTTGTGTCATTCTGGTTATTGCAGCTCACGCTTTGCTATCCAAAATGCAGTTGTTTTATTAAACCAGTCTTTAAAACTTATACTGCTCTTATTGTCATTTATATATGAGACTGAATTGTGTATGAGAGAACCGGATGCGACCTGAGTGACCACGACTTCCCTGAGAAGTATAATATGTCATGCGCTCGGCTGCCCAATCGTCTCTATCCCGTGATGGTGAGGAGGCACTGCTAGTTAGCCGGGGCAAAACCCGGATTTGGAGCGGCAGGTGTCACCCGCAGTGGGTCAGACTCAGTCTCCCACACCGTGGATGATCTTGCTGCTCAAAATCCAATAGTCTTATTAGAATAATGAGAGCCTACGTGACACCACAGTCTCTCAAGTCTCTCCAGTGGGTGGGTTGCCCACTGCTTTATCCTGGGGAGTGCAAAGCCACAGTCTCTCAAGTGGATGCTGTTCTCCACTGGTTCTGGAGGGGGCCTTGTGCCCAGAGTGCTTCATCCTGCCAAGGACAGAGGTAGTGGATGTCAATCTCCACTGTTTCTGGAAGGGGCTTTGTGCCCAGAGGGCTTCATCCTGCCAAAGACAGAGGTAGTGGATGTCAATCTCCACTGGTTCTGGAGGGGGCTTTGTGCCCAGAGTGCTTCATCCTGCCAAGGACAGAGGTAGTGGATGTCAATCTCCAATGGTTCTGGAGGGGGCTTTGTGCCCAGAGTGCTTCATCCTGCCAAGGACAGAGGTAGTGGATGGGATACTCCACTGGTTCTGGAGGGGGCTCTGTGCCCAGAGTGCTCTACGTGCAGTGTGGCCGGTACAACCCACTCACCTGGGTGTGCGTGGCACGACATTGGCGAGGTACAGGTAGCATGATACGGCATGGAGGCAACAACATACCCCACACTGCTGCGGCTTCGTCTTCCACCTGTAGGTGCCAACAGTGATGGATGTCATGCCTCATGGAAGCTGCCCCGGGTCCTGCAACTCTCCTCCAGCCTCAGACAACTGACCACTGGGGATGGTAGGCATGTCAGCGGTGGTGCCACTGTCCGAGGACGTTGCGGGGCCGCTGGCGGTGCTGGCGGCGGGGTCAGTGGCGGCGGTGCTTGCAGCGGGGTCTGTGTTGGCGGTGCTGGCGGCGGGGTCTGTGGTGGCGGTGCTTGCGGCAGGGTCTGTGTTGGCGGTGCTTGCGGCGGTGTCTGTGTTGGCGGTGCTTGCGGCGGGGTCCGTGGTGGCGGTGCTGGCGCCGGGGTCTGTGTCAGCACCTGCTGAGGGACAATGCAGGATGTCTCCTGCAGCCTCGGATGGCTGCACACCGGGGAAGAGGCTGGGGACTGTCGTAGCGGCTGTAGACGTGCCGAAGGTGGTGCAGGTGGCGGTGCAGATCGCGGTGTTCTCCGCCGTACAGGTTGGCGTGGACGTGGACAGAAGGTGTGACACTGATCCCTCAGTCGGTGCCACCATACCCTCTCCTGACCTGCCCTTCGATTTTTGGCCCTTCCCCACCTTTGATGGTGCCGCAGTTGTCTTGCCACTATCCCCTTTCGTTTTCACAGAGCCCTTGGTGGATGTTGGTTTCGGCTACTCCCTCTGGGATGTGGGCACCTTTTTCACCTTGGCAGGTGGCAGAATGTCCTTGCCCTCGCTACGTGGCACACTGGCAGCACTGATGGGTGGCGCACTCGATGACCCCGCAGTTGCTGGCACCACTGTGCCTGGGGAGGTGGTGGCTGAGGTGCTGGGCTGGGACCTGGAAAGCCTGGCCCTAAGGGAAGGACGGGGAGGGGGGTCTAGGGAAGAGGTCAATGTTAGCCAGGAAGAGTTTCTTAGACACACTGGGATGGGTAGGAGGGGGTTTGAGAGTGGAGGAAGAGGTAGTGGTTGTAGGAGGTGTACGTTTGCTGAATTTGGGTGAAGGTGCATGGGCTGGAGGCTGTTGTGAGGTGGATGGCTGTTGGGTGGGTGTGTGCCTGCGTTTGTGTACTTTGGGAGGAGGGCTCACTGACACACTGGGAGAGGACACAGGGGATGTGTGAATGGTAGTGGGGGTGGTGATTGCACGTGAGCGGTGTGTGGTGATGGGCGTGCTGGTGATGGAGGTAGTGGCTGAGGATGTAGTACATGCAGGTGTGAGTGGAGACGAGACTGGGAGGGAGGAGGAAGACGTGGAGTAGGGGGACACAGTGGAGGAAGTGGATGTTGGAATGTGTGCAAGGGTATGGTGCTTGTGTGAGTGCCTGTGGGATGTGTGATGCTTATGTTTGCCTGAGCCACTTTTGTCTGTTGATATGTGTGCATGCTGGTCTGATGGTGTGCTTGGGATAGGCTGAGGTACAGGGGATTGGGGTGGGTGGAGGAGGTTGGAGGGGGGAGGCTGGATACAGGGACAATGACTGCCATCAGTGCTGAGGCCAGAGCCTGAAATGCTCGCTGTTGGGCTGCCTGGCCAGAATGAATGCCCTCCAGGTATGCATTTGTTTGTTGCAAATGCCTCTCAACACCCTGGATGGCATTCAGAATGGTAGACTGCCCAACAGTGAGGGATCTCAGGAGGTCAATAGCCTCCTCACTGAGGGCAGAAGGGCTGACTGGGGCAGTGCCTGAGGTGTCTGGGGTGAAGGAGATGCCCACCCTCCTGGGTGAGCGGGCACGGGACACATGCTGAGAGGCTGCTGGGAGGGCGGTGCTGGTAGGGGGGGTGGCGGCTGTACCTGTTGATGCGGTGGGCACAGAGGGGCCCGCCACTGCAAGGGAGCTTCAATCAGAGGAGGAGTCGCTGTTGGTGGTCTCTGCTCCTGTCCCCGCAGTGGAGCTCCCCTTGTCCTCTGTTCCACTGGTGGCTTCAGACTCCGTTGCTTCACCCTCCAGGGATGAGTGGGTTGCAGCTCCCTCCTGCTCCGGTGCCATTGCTCCTCCGCCTGATGATGCTATTGCACACAAGAACAGGGAGACCACAGAAAGGGGGGGGGGGACAGAAGAAAGACATGTCCAGTGCATGCAACACCACTACCATTGGCGGACACAACACACATTGAGCAGCCCTCTACACTACGCCATGCACTTATAGTTCCTAGATTTTTCACATGCCCACGGGGTACGAGGCCTAAGACCTATAGCTGTACACCTGGATGTCACAGGAGCCTGACTAGGTGTAGATGGCTCTTACCACTAGTGGGTTTGGGTTGCCACATTGCCTGCCTCACAAGGGGCCTTGCCTACTTAGTTCGCCCTGGCCTAGGGGAACCCACTGCCCACATCCCCCACCCAGACACCTCGTAATGTGCGGAGAGTCAGCTGAATACGAGTGTACTCACCCCCTTGTGGCTGCTGTGATGCCCTCAAGCGCCCATCCAACTCCGGATAGGCCACCGCCAGGATCCGGAACATCGGGGGTCATGGTGCGACGGGCACCCCTCCCACATTGGGAGGCCAGCCCCAGCTGGGCCTCCGCTGTCTTCTTGGTCCAGTGGCGCAGGTCCTCCCATCTTTTACGGCAGTGGGTGCTCCGTCTGTGGTAGACCCCCAGGGCCCGGACGTCCTTGGCGGTGGCACGCCAAATACCCTTCTTCTGGTGGGCGCTGACCTAGAGGAATGGTACAGGGGAAAAGGACATTATTCACCCGGCCGGACCATCATACTCATTGCCCACCAGTTCACACCCATGCCATGACGCACATACACTCACCATCCGCACATGCAGGCCTCAGCCCCCCCCTGTTTCTACCAGCCACAGCACCCAAAGCAGGCATTGCCCATTCAGCATGCTCACAGTGTACTCACCTGCTTGTCTGGAGGACCGTACAGTTGAGTGTACTGGGGGAGGACCCCATCCACTAGTTTCTCCAACTCCTCGGAAGTGAAGGCAGGGGCCCTTTCCCCAGACACTCGAGCCATCGTCGCTTCCAGACACAGCAGCACTTGCAGTGTAGGTCCTCTCCTTTTGAAGGTCAGGTATCAAGTGAGGGAACAGACAGAAAATGGTGGTCACGTCCGCGGCGGAGCGTACCGTTACCTCCGGCATACATCGTCATTGGCTCCTCGGACCCATAGGGCCCCATGTTAACCAATGTTGAATTGCGTTGCGGTCTTTGACCGCCCACCGCGACGGTGTACAACGCCAGCGCAGTTACCTCATATCCCTTGTCCCACCCTATAGGTCAGGCAGCTGCCATTTCAGGGGGCCACATGGCATTAATAATGACTGCGTCCCACCTATCTAGGCCTGGAATATACACAGCTACAGGCACATTGGGGATTAATAAATTATCTGCAAATAACATTTTGTGATACCTCAGTGTTGGGTGACTCTTTGCTCGCTGTTCTCCTCCAGAACGTCTTCTGGGGCAGGTGATGAGATGGCGGAATCCTCCGGTGTACAGACCCTTGGTGGACCTGTCGACAATGGAAGAGAGACACATCCTGGTCACATACAGACTTGATTGTGCTACAATCCAGGAACTGTGTGCCCAGTTGGAGTCCGACCTCATGTCAGCTATCCGCCATCCCACAGTAATACCCCCTCTAGTGCAAGTCCTGCCAGTACTCCATTTCCTGGCAAGTGGTTACTTTCAAACAACAGTGGCCATTGCATCAGGGATGTCCCAGCCAATGTTCTCTAACGTGTTGTCCAGAGTGTTGTCTCCCATGCTGAAACACATGCGCAGCTACATCGTGTTCCCTCAGGTGGAGGATTTGCCCACAGTGAAAGGTGACTTATATGCCCTGGGACATATCCCCAACATCATTGGTGCTATTGATGGGACACATGTGGCATTAGTACCCCCCCGCAGGAGTGAACAGGTGTACAGAAACCGGAAGAGCTACCATTTGATGAATGTGCAGATGGTGTGTTTGGCAGACCAGTACATCTCCCATGTGAATGCCAAGTTTCCTGGATCAGTGCATGACGCTTACATTTTGAGGAATAGCAGCATCCCTTATGTGATGGGGCAACTCCAGGGGCACAGTGTGTGGCTAATAGGTGAGCCCAAGGACCCAAATACAGTGTAAATAGGTTTCTGGGTATGAGGTTGTCCCTAAGGGTTAGTGTGTGTCTAACAGTCGTCCCTCTATCTTTGCAGGTGACTCTGGTTACCCCAACCTGTCATGGCTACTAACCCCAGTGAGGAATCCCAGGACAAGGGCAGAGGAACGCTACAATGAGGCACATGGGCGAACTAGGAGGGTGATTGAACGCACCTTTGGCCTCCTGAAGGCCAGATTCCGGTGCCTCCATATGACAGGTGGTTCCCTATACTACTCACCAAAGATGGTGTGCCAGATCATCGTGGCCTCCTGTATGCTGCACAACCTGGCTTTGAGATGGCAGGTGCCTTTTCTGCAGGAGGATGGGCCAGCTGGTGGTCTTGTGGCAGCCGTGGAGCCTGTGGACAGTGAAGAAGAGGAGGGAGAAGAAGAGGATATCGACAACAGAAACGACATTATCCAGCAATACTTCCAGTGAGACACAGGTAAGAAGATGGCACTGCCTCCTACATCTCATACTATTGTTGGAGCTAGTATAAGTCTGTCATTTTCACTCAGTGTATGGACCCTGATTTGTCACTTTGACTTTCCATTTCACAGATGTGGGTCCCACTTTGTGCCCTCTGCTCTGTTTCCTCCTGGCCTACAGCTGTGTTACATTGGTATGTGAACAAGTAAATTGACATTGCTATTTTCCAATGGTATTGCAATTACACATTTGTGAAAGCACAGACTGACTCCGGATTGTTTTGTGATATGTGTGTTTATTTAGGTGCAAATAAGTTGAGGGGCTAGTAAAATGGGCTGGGGGATGGTGGAGGAATGCCCATGGCAGAGTCCAGTCTATTTGTTTCACAGGTGCATTGTCCAAAGGGGCATAGGAAGTGGAGCAATGGCAGTTGAAGGATGGACAGGGTGACAAAGTGGGACAGAAGGGTGACATTTAGGGGGGTATCATTTCCTGGTGGGGGTCTTGGCAATGTTCTCTGTCTTGGTCCTGGATCTCAGGGACCGTTTGCGGGGTGGTTCTCCATCTGCAGGGGGTGGGGTGCTGGTGTCGTGTTCCTGTGGCGGGGCCTCCTGTCCACTAGCGCCGGCAGAGGTGGAGGGCTGTTCATCGTCCAGGCTAGTGTTAGGGGCCCCTTGTTGTGCCACTGTGTCCCTCCTGGTGTTGACTAGGTCTTGCAGCACCCCTGCAATGGTGACCAGGGTGGTGTTAATGGACTTCAAGTCCTCCCTGATACCAAGGTAGTGTTCCTCCTGCAGCCGCTAGGTCTCCTGAAACTTGTCCAGTTCTGTTGCCATTGTCTCCTGGGAATGATGGTACACTCCCATGATGTTGGAGAGAACCTCGTGGAGAGTGGGTTCCCTGGGCCTGTCCTCCCCCTGTCGCACAGCAGTCCTCCCAGCCTCCCAGCTTCCCTGTTGTCCTGTGCCTCTGTCCCCTGAACCGTGTGCCCACTGCCACTGCACCCAGGTCCCTGATCGTCCTGTGTTAGTGGGTTTCCCTGGGTTCCCTGTAGTGGTAGACACACTGCTGATTGACGTGTCCTGGGGACAGAGGGATGGGCCCGCTGGGTGGGTGCTGTGCTGGTGTTTCCTGAGGGGGGAGGCTCTGTGGTGTCTTGTAACAGTGTCAGGGGAACCGACTGTCCCGAGGTCCCAGATGGGCAGGACTGGTCATCTTGATCCAGGTGTGCAGAGCTGCTGTCATCACTGTGGGCCTCTTCTGTGGGGGGACTGGATATGTCTGGCACCTCCTGTCCGGTGACGTTGGGTAGGGGTCCTGTAGGGGTGTAAAAGCATAATTATTGTATCTGTGTGTGCACCATCTTGTGCAATGGGTGAGTGACCCTCTACTCCTTAGCATGGATTATTGCCTTGGCCCTAGTGTGATTGGTGATTTTGTGGCCTGGGTGAGTCTCTGTAGTGGACATGCTTTGGTGATGGGTGTCCATGCATTGGTGTTACATGCAGGGCTTGTTTTTGTGATGTGTGGGTTGTGTTGGTGGGGTATCTGTGGGTTTTTGGGGTGATGGGGGTGAGGGTAAGGGTGTGGTATGTGATGGCATGCAAGTAGGGTGGAGGAGAAGGTAGTAAATATTTGCCTTACCAGAGTCCAGTCCTCCTCCTGCCAGGCCCTCAGGATGCAGTATTGCCAAGACTTGCTCCTCCCATGGTGTTAGTTGTGGAGGAGGAGGTGGGGGTCCACCGACAGTCCTCTGTACTGCAATCTGGAGTCTTGAAACCACGGAACACACCTTCCCACGTAGGTCGTTCCACCTCTTCCTGATGTCATCCCGTGTTCTTGGATGCTGTCCCACTGCGTTGACCCTGTCGCCAATTCTGCGCCATAGCTCCATCTTCCTTGCAATGGAGGTCTGCTGCACCTGTGCTCCGAATAGCTGTGGCTCTACCCAGACGATTTCCTCCACCATGACCCTGAGCTCCTCCTCCGAGAACCTGGGGTGTCTTTGCGGTGCCATGATGTGGTGTGGGTGATGTGTGAGGTGGTGTATGTTGTGATGTGTGAGGGGATGTGTTTGTGTGTGTTGTTTGAGGTGCGTGGATGTTGTGTAAGTGGTGGCGTTATGTGTCTGTGGATGCTGCTGTTGTTTAAGGTGGTGTGTCTCTCTGGCCTGCTGTAAATTTCTGGTAGTAAGGGTTTGTGGGTGATGTGTGTTTTATATTGGATTGGGTGTGTGGGTGTGGTGTGTGTATGTGTATCAGGTGTGTGTATTTCGTATTGTCCAATGTGGTGGTGTTTTGAAAGCGTGTGTGTATTTTGAGCGCGTTGATTCGTGGGTCATGATACTGTGGGCGTATTCTTGCTGGCGTGACGGTGTCAGTTTTGTTTTCGCCAGTTTATCACTGACCTTTGGTGTGGCGGACTTGTGTGGGTGTCTGAATTGTGGCGGATTCCCAGCTGTGGGTCGTAATACCTGTAGCGGAATTCCGCTGCCACAGCGGTATGTTAGTGGTCTTCTGCACGGCGGTAAGCAGGATTTACCGCCAAGGTTGTAATGAGGGCCATAATCTCAGAAACAGAGACACATTAAAGGCTTCTGACCGATATACTGATTCACGCTCTCTTGTTCCTTTCAGGACACACCGGATAAACATAGTGAGAGAGTGGGCCGGTCAGAGCAATGTCCTGACTACGTGAAACAGAAGAAAGACTTACAGCGGTCTTCAGACAAGAAAGAAGAAAAATCCCCACAACAAAAGCCACAATTCAAAAAGAAAAAGGTGGCAGCAATTTCAATTAAACATGCCAGCAAACTTGAGAACATTGCTGAAGGACAAGACGTGGGCAGTGACATTGCTGGACAGTGTTGCAGAAGCCACAATATGTCGCCAGAGTCTGAAAGTTCATCTTTGGATTCTACAGCAACTAACAACTTTCTCGTGGTCAAGACTGCGGATGGGCGCGTTCCCCCACCCAATAGGGTTTATGATTTAAATATCCAAATTAAGGGAGACAAAGAGCAGGCCTTTAGAGTAATTTTTTGGAATGAAGTTAATTGTGATATCCTATTGGCAGAAAGAGACTGGCCACCCAAACACGTCTGTAAGCTCCCAAATGGGGAGGATGTCATTTTGCCTTCTTTCTCAGATCTTGTCCCGGAGGCGGTAAGACAAGTTTACGCTGTTAACTGGGCTTTGGCGCAGGCACCTGCACTATACTGCAACCATGTAGTGTGGGCTAGAGATTCCCCCTGCCATGTAATACCTATTAGGACTACACCCCAGCCTCAGCCACAATATCCTGTTAAATACGAGGCCAAATCTCCTCTGAGAGAGATCCTCACACAGCTCAAGTACCAGGGATTAATAGAACCCTGTGTCTCTGCAATGAACAACCCGTTATTCCCCGTTGCAAAACCAGACCATTCATATAGAATAGTCTTAGATTACAGACACCTAAATAACTATACACGCGCATATGCATTTAAAATTCACACAGCACCGTACTAATTAACAACATAGGGGGTCATTCCGACCTCGGCGGTAAAAGGCGCTTACCGCCGTGCAGAAGACCGCCATAACACCGCCGCGGTAAACCGCCACAGTCATTCTGACCCAGAACAGGCAAACCGCCAAAATACAGACATCCACAAAAGTCCGCCACACCAAAGGGCAGCGAGAAACTGGCGATGACCAAACCTCCACCGTCACGCCAACAGAAATACGCCCACACTATCACGACACACGAATCCACGCGGCGGTCTTTCAACCGCGGTATTCTATTGGCGGTACACACCGCCGCGCTCAAAATACACACACTTGTACAAAACACTACCACATTGGACAAATCAAAATACACACACCTGATACACATACACACACCACCCCCACACACCCAATACAATATAAAACACACACCCACATCACACACAAACCTCCACTCTTAGAGATTCGTGAACAGGCACAGAGAAAAGACATCCGAGCACCCAGACGCCCAATTCACTGTCACCCAGCAATATTAGCACGCACTTCACACAACACAACAATACACATCACCACACTTAGCACCACACAATCCACCCACACCACCCCATGGCACCGCAAAGACACCCCAGGTTCTCTGATGATGAACTCAGGGTCATGGTGGAGGAAATTGTACGAGTAGAGCCACAGCTGTTCGGGACTCAGGTGCAGCACACCACCATTGCCAGGAAGATGGAGCTATGGAACAGAATAGTGGACAGGGTCAACGCTGTGGGACAGCACCCAAGAAATCGGGACGACATCAGGAAGAGGTGGAACGACCTACGGGGGAAGGTGCGTTCCATGGTATCCAGGCACAACATCGCGGTGCAGCGGACTGGCGGCGGACCCCCACCTCCTCCCCAGAATTTACAACATGGGAGGAGCAAGTCTTGAACATCCTGCATCCTGAGGGCCTCGCAGGAGTATCTAGAGGAATGGACTCTGGTAAGTCAAATCTTAACTACTTCATCCCCCCCCACCCCACCAGCATGCCAACTCATACCCCCACCCTCACCCCCACCCCCATCACACCTACTCCTTGCAAATGTCTCCCACCCATCCCAACACCAAGTCCTGCATGCGACCACAAACCATGGACACCCATCACCTAAGCATGCTCACTGCACATACCCATCCCCCCCCAAACCACTGTCACAAAAGCCCCCACACAGGAATGCAAGCACAGGGGTACACGGGCACCCACCCATTGCACGCTATGGCACACACAGAAGCAATAATCATACATTTATACCCCTGCAGGACCCGAACGCCACGTCACCGCGCAGGAGGGTCCACAAATGTCCACTCCACCCCCAGAAGAGGCCCACAGTGATGACAACAACTCTGTCGACCTGGCTCTAGGTGACCAGACCGGCCCATCGGGGACCTCTGGACAGTCAGTTCCCCTCAGACAGCCACAGTCCACAGCAGACCTTCCCCCGTCTGGGAACACCAGCACAGCACCCACCCAGCGGGCCCATATCTCTGTTCCCAGGACACGTCAATCATCGGTGTGTCCACCCCTACAGGGCACCCAGGTTAACCCACCACCCCAACAACAACAGGGACCTGGGGGCAGTGGTAGTGGGCACACAGTCCAGGGGACAGAGGCACAGGGAAACAGGGGAACTGGGAGGGCTGCTGTGCGACAGGGGGGGGACAGGCCAAGGGAACCCACTCTCCACGAGGCCCTCTCCTCCATCATGGGAGCATACCACCACTCCCAGGAGACGATGGCGACGGTCCTGGCAAGGTTTCAGGAGATCCAGCTTCTTCAGGAGCAACAGTATATGGGGTTCAGGGAAGAACTAAGAAACATCAGTACCGCCATGGGCACCATCGTAGTGGCTCTGAGTCAGGTAGTCACCACATTGTGGGACACTGTTGCACCACAAAGGGCCCCTGACACTAGCATGGACCAAGAACTGCCTACCACCTCCGCCTGCGCTAGTGGACAGGAGGCCCCGACACAAGACCAACAGGCCACCAGAACTCCACCCCCTGCAGAAGGAGAACCACCCCGCAAGCGGGCACTGAGATCCAGGAAGAAGACAGAGTAAGAGGCCAAGACCCCCGCCAGCAAAGGATACCTCCCTGATTGTCATCCCACTGTCCCACATTGACACCCTGTCCAACCTTACACTGCCCCTGCTCCACTTTCCACAGGCATCTGGACAATGCACCTGTGATACTGATAGTCTGGACTCTGCCATGGACAATCCTCCACCATCACACCTCAACGATTTGCAACCACCCACCAATTTAGAGCACTGTAATAAACACACTTATTGCATAAAACAATCTGGAGTCTGGCTGTGATTTTGTACAAATGTATTAGTCATTACCGTGCCAAATGGCATATTCACATTGTGATGCCAACATACCAATGTCACACAGCTGTAGTCCATGGGGAAATAAAGCAGATGTCACGCAGTGGGGCCCACATCTCTGAAATCGGAAGGGAAAGTCACAACTCAGTTACCATTCACTGGGGAAAAAGGACAGACAGTAGAGAGGTAGTAGGGGTTAAGTAGATGTAATATGCTGGTGTGGATTCTTACCTGTGTGTCATTGAAAATACTGCTGTATAACTGTGTTCCTGTTCTCTATGTCGTCCTCTTCCTCATCTTCACTCTCCACAGGCTCCACAGCTGCTACAACACCACCATCTGGACCATCCTCCTGCAGAAAAGGCACCTGGCGTCGCAAATCCAGGTTGTGAAGCATACAGCAGGCCACGATGATCTGGCACACCTTCTTTGGTGAGTACATTAGTGATCCACCAGTCATATGGAGGCACCTAAACCTGGCCTTCAGGAGGCCGAAGGTCCGCTCGATCACCCTCCTAGTTCTCCCATGGGCCTCATTGTAGCGTTCCTCTGCCCTTGTCCTGGGATTCCTCACTAGGGTCAGTAGCCAGGACAGGTTGGGGTAACCAGAGTCTCCTAATAGCCACACACGGTGCCTCTGGAGTTGACCCATCACGTAAGGGATGCTGCTATTCCGCATGATGTACGCATCATGCACTGACCCAGGGAATTTGGCATTAACATGGGAGATGTACTGGTCAGCCAAACACACCATCTGGACATTCATGGAATGATAACTCTTCCTGTTCCTGTACACCTGTTCACTCCTGCTGGGGGGGACCAAAGCAACATGTGTCCCATCAATGGCACCAATGATGTTGGGAATATGTCCAAGGGCATAGAAATCACCCTTCACTGTAGGCAAATCCCCCACCTCAGGGAACACGATGTAGCTCCGCATGTGTTTGAGCAGGGCAGACAACACTCTGGACAAAACCTTGGAAAACATGGGCTGGGACATCCCTGATGATATGGCCACTGTTGTTTGAAATGACCCACTTGCTAGGAAATGGAGTACTGACAGCACCTGCACTAGAGGGGGGATCCCTGTGGGTTGGCGGATGGGTGACATCAGGTCTGGCTCCAACTGGGTACATAGTTCCTGTATAGTGACTCGGTCAAGCCTGTATGTCAGTATGACATGTCTTTCCTCCATTGTCGACAGGTCCACCAGCGGTCTGTACACGGGAAGATATCTCCATCTCCTCGCATGTCCCAGCGGACGGTGCCTATGAAGGACAACAGCGAGCACAGAGTCAAACAACCCACAGGTACGTAACCACAGATTGCACATAACACGATTCCCAATGCATTGAATGGCTTGTATGAGTGTCGATGCAAGGCCTAGGTATGGGTGACGCAGTAGAAAATAAGGCATGTGGGCCCTTGAAATGGCGACTGCCTGACCTGTGAAGTGCGACAATGGGATGTGAGGTCAATGCGCTGGCGTAGGACACCGTGGCGGTATGCGGTCGAAGAACGCTTCGAAAAGCTGCTATGGGTCTCAGGAGCCAATGACGATGTGCGCCAGCGGTCGCAGTACGCACCGCCGCTGGCGTGACCGCCATTTTCTATCAGCTTAATCACTCGATACCTGATCTTCGACAGGAGAGGACCTACACTGCAAGTGCTGCTGTGACCACGGTCTGGAAGAGACAATGGCTCATGCGACTGGGGAAAGGGCCCCTGCCTTCACTGCTCAGGAGTTGGAGAAACTCGTGGATGGGGTCCTCCCCCAGTACGCGCTACTCTACGGTCCTCCAGACCAACAGGTAAGTACACTGGGACCATGCTTTGTGGCCAATGCCTGTGTTGAGTGGGGTGGATGAAAGATGGTGGGGAGGGGAGCGAGTGAGGCATGCATCAAACGACGGATGAGAGCATGTGCCACATGGCAAGGGTGGGGATGGGGGGCCACTCACATCGAGCATGCAGAAGGTGATGATTATTCTTCTCTCCCTGTACATGTCACATAGGTCAGCGCCCACCAGAAAATCGCTATTTGGCGTGCCATCGCCAAGGACGTCCGGACCCTGGGGGTCCACCAGAGATGGGGCACCCACTGAAGGAAGAGATGGGAGGACATCCGACGCTGGAGCAGGAAGACGGCGGAGGCTCAGCTGGGGATGGCCTCCCAACGTGGGAGGGGTGCCAGTCGTACTTTGACCCCCCTGATGTCCCGGATCCTGGCGGTGGCCTACCCCGATTTGGATGGGCGCGTGAGGACATCACAGCAGACACAAGGGGGTGAGTACACTCAAATCCTGGAGATTTTGCGCGCAGTGGAGGTTTCTGGGTGGGGGAGGAGGTCTGTGGGTATCCCTAGGGCAGGGCTGTAGGAAGTTGGCTCTGTATGCACTATTTCAAAGTAAGGAATAGTATGCACAGAGTCCAAGGGTTCCCCTTAGAGGTAAGATAGTGGCAAAAAGAGATAATACTAATGCTCTATTTTGTGGTAGTGTGGTCGAGCAGTAGGCTTATCAAAGGAGTAGTGTTAAGCATTTGTTGTACATACACACAGGCAATAAATGAGGAACACACACTCAGAGACAATTCCAGGCCAATAGGTTTTGTTATAGAAAAATATATTTTCTTAGTTTATTTTAAGAACCACAGGTTCAAATTCTACATGTAATATCTCATTTGAAAGGTATTGCAGGTAAGTACTTTAGGAACTTTGAATAATTACAGTAGCATATATACTTTTCACATAAAACACAAATAGCTGTTTTAAAAGTGGACACTGCAATTTTCACAGTTCCTGGGGGAGGTAAAGTAATGTTAGTTTTTGCAGGTAAGTAAACCGCCTACGAGGTTAAGATTGGGGTCCAAGGTAGCCCACCGTGGGGGGTTCAGAGCAACCCCAAAGTTACCACACCAGCAGCTCAGGGCCGGTCAGGTGCAGAGTTCAAAGTGGTGCCCAAAACGCATAGGCTTCAAGGGAGAGAAGGGGGTGCCCTGGTTCCGGTCTGCCAGCAGGTAAGTACCCGCGTCTTCGGAGGGCAGACCAGGGGGGTTTTGTAGGGCACCGGGGGGGACACAAGTCCACACAGAAAGTACACCCTCAGCAGCGCGGGGGCGGCCGAGTGCAGTGTGCAAACAAGCGTTGGGTTCGCAAGGTAAATCAATGGGAGACCAAGGGGTCTCTTCAGCGGTGCAGGCAGGCAAAGGGGGGGCTCCTCGGGGTAGCCACCACCTGGGCACAGGAGAGGGCCTTCTGGGGGTCACTCCTGCACTGAAGTTCCGATCCTTGAGGTGCTGGGGGCTGCGGGTGCAGGGTCTTTTCCAGCCGTCGGGATTTTAGAGTCAGGCAGTCGCGGTCAGGGGGAGCCTCGGGATTCCCTCTGCAGGCGTCGCTGTGGGGGCTCAGGGGGGACAACTTTGGTTACTCACAGTCTCGGAGTCGCCGGAGGGTCCTCCCTGAGGTGTTGTTTCTCCACCAGTCGAGTCGGGGTCGCCGGGTGCAGTGTTGCAAGTCTCACGCTTCTTGCAGGGATTGCAGGGGTCTTTAAATCTGCTCCTCTGGATACAAAGTTGCAGTCTTTTTGGAGCAGGTCCGCTGTCCTCAGGAGTTTCTTGTTCCTCTTGAAGCAGGGCAGTCCTCTGAGGATTCAGAGGTCGCTGGTCCTTGAGAAAGCGTCGCTGGAGCAGGTTTCTTTAGAAGGCAGGAGACAGGCCGGTAGGACTGGGGCCAAAGCAGTTGGTGTCTTCTTTCTTCTTCTGCAGGGGTTTTCAGCTCAGCAGTCTTCGTCTTCGGTAAGTTGCAGGAATCTAAATTCTTAGGTTCAGGGGAGCCCTTAAATACTAAATTTAAGGGCGTGTTTAGGTCTGGGGGGTTAGTAGCCAATGGCTACTAGCCCTGAGGGTGGGTACACCCTCTTTGTGCCTCCTCCCAAGGGGAGGGGGTCACATTCCTATCCCTATTGGGGGAATCCTCCATCTGCAAGATGGAGGATTTCTAAAAGTTAGAGTCACCTCAGCTCAGGACACCTTAGGGGCTGTCCGGACTGGCCAGTGACTCCTCCTTGTTATTCTCATTATCTCCCCCGGCCTTGCCGCCAAAAGAGGGGCTGTGGCCGGAGGGGGCGGGCAACTCCACTAGCTGGAGTGCCCTGCGGTGCTGGAACAAAGGGGGTAAGCCTTTGAGGCTCACCGCCAGGTGTTACAGCTCCTGCCTGGGGGAGGTGATAGCATCTCCACCCAGTGCAGGCTTTGTTACAGGCCACAGAGTGACAAAGGCACTCTCCCCATGTGGCCAGCAACATGTCTCGAGTGAGGCAGGCTGCTAGAACCAGTCAGCCTACACGGGTAGTTGGATTAGGTTTCAGGGGGCACCTCTAAGGTGCCCTCTGGGGTGTATTTTACAATAAAATGTACCCTGGCATCAGTGTGCATTTATTGTGCTGAGAAGTTTGATACCAAACTTCCCAGTTTTCAGTGTAGCCATTATGGTGCTGTGGAGTTCGTGTTTGACAGACTCCCAGACCATATACTCTTATGGCTACCCTGCACTTACAATGTCTAAGGTTTTGCTTAGACACTGTAGGGGCACAGTGCTCATGCACTGGTGCCCTCACCTATGGTATAGTGCACCCTGCCTTAGGGCTGTAAGGCCTGCTAGAGGGGTGACTTATCTATACTGCATAAGCAATGTGAGGTTGGCATGGCACCCTGAGGGGAGTGCCATGTCGACTTACTCGTTTTGTTCTCCCCAGCACACACAAGCTGGCAAGCAGTGTGTCTGTGCTGAGTGAGGGGTCCCCAGGGTGGCATAAGCTATGCTGCAGCCCTTAGAGACCTTCCATGGCATCAGGGCCCTTGGTACCAGGGGTACCAGTTACAAGGGACTTACCTGGATGCCAGGGTGTACCAATTGTGTAAAACACAAGTACAGGTTAGGGAAAGAACACTGGTGCTGGGGCCTGGTTAGCAGGCCTCAGCACACTTTCAATTCAAAACATAGCATCAGCAAAGGCAAAAAGTCAGGGGGTAACCATGCCAAGGAGGCATTTCCTTACAAGGGCGATATCTGTAGGCTAGGCCCCTCTGTAAGGCATGGCCCTGTGCCCCTGCCCCCCACCTCTGTAGGGTGCCAAGTGCAGCTATTCATTGCCCTGTGTCATGTATGTGAGCAGAGGTCGCACATAGGCTTGTAGGCCATGTCCCACGGATTGCGTAGTCGACCCCAAGTGCGCGGCGTAGTGCAGGGGGCTTCTGTGTCTGTCCTGTCCGCCAACGGTGTCGCCAATGCATGCACTCAACATGTCTTTATTTTTCCCCACCCCCCTGCGCTGGGCCCTTCATCTCAAGCACCGCTCCGCAGGGCCCTTCATCTCAAGCACCGCTCCGCTGGGCACCGCCGTCTCAAGCACCGCTCCGCTGGGCACCGCCGTCTCAAGCACCGCTGCGCTGGGCCCTTCATCTCAAGCACTGCTCCGCTGGGCCCTTCATCTCAAGCACCGCTGAACTGGGCCCTTCATCTCAAGCACCGCTGAACTGGGCCCTTCATCTCAAGCACCGCTGCGCTGGGCACTGCCGTCTCAAGCACCGCTGCGCTGGGCCCTTCATCTCACGCACCGCTGAACTGGGCCCTTCATCTCAAGCACCGCTGGCCCATTGGTGGAAGGGGCAGGCCCGCATCTGTGTCGGGCAGGGCTGCACGAAGCACTCTGGGCACTAGTCCCCCTCCAGTACCAGTGGAGACTGATATTGACTTGAGAGACTGTGGCTTTGCACTCCCCAGGATGGAACAGTGGGCAAGCCAGCCACTGTAGAGACTTGAGAGACTGTGGCTTTGCACTCCCCAGGATGGCACAGTGGGCAACCCACCCACTGTAGGGACTTGAGAGACTGTGGCTTTGCACTCCCCAGGATGGAACAGTGGGCAAGCCTGCCACTGTATAGACTTGAGAGACTGTGGCTTTGCACTCCCCAGGATGGCACAGTGGGCAACCCACCCACTGTAGGGACTTGAGAGACTGTGGCTTTGCACTCCCCAGGATGGCACAGTGGGCAACCCACCCACTGTAGGGGCTTGAGAGACTGTGGCTTTGCACTCCCCAGGATGGAACAGTGGCTATGGAGGCCCCTCGTGGATCTGGCGTCGTGGACTCATCTGGCTGAGGTGCAGCCCCTTCCCTTCCCCCTGAGGGGCCTGTAGTTTTGCTATCTGATGCCCCTGCAGTGTTCTCTCCGTTGGAGTCAGGTATCCTGTGTGGGCTTTGCCAATGTGATTGGGGCCCAGTGGTCCACGGACAATGCCTGCTAAAATTTTCGGACTTTAATATTTATGTATATAATAGTTTTAGATGTGTGATATATTTATAAGCCAGTGATACAATATATTAGACTGTTTATAATCATTTCCTTTTGTCTTTGCATTCTTCTGGGGGGTTTGGGGGGTGTAACTGTGATGTATTGCTATGCATTGATGTGTGTGTTGTAGTGGGTGAGGGTGGGGGTGGGTGTGTCGCCTATGTGTGTCCCCGTAATTTTTTGCCTCCCCCCTCCCCTGTGTCGTAGGTGCAGTACTCACTGTTGTCTTCTGCGCCGGCGTTCGTGCTCCTGGTAGAGGAGCAGGAAGACAATAGCTGGGAGGATGTGGAGTTCGGGTTCCATGCTGTCCAGATTCCTCGTGGGGTGTATGGAGGTGAGCGTTTTCCGTTCGAAATGGCTGTTTCCGCCGTGTTTTTATCTGCGGGGCTACCGCCCCGGAAAAGGTGGCGGATTGGTGGGTTGTGATAGGGTGGGCGGTACATTGTCTCCCGCCTGTCTGTTGGCGGTGACCGCCGCGCTGTTTGTTTGTCCCGCCGTGGCGGTCGGAGTGTTGAAGTGGCGGTCTCTGTTGGCGGTTTCCGCCAGGGTCAGAATTCTATTTTTTTTACCGCCAGCCTGTTGGCGGGTTAGCCGCCGCTTTAACACCGACCGCCAGGGTTGGAATGACCCCCATAGTGTACACAAAATGTAAAACAATATTGGATATCTCCAATGTTTTTTTCCTGCCCAAATTTAGCACATTAAAGTCGGGACCTGAGTGCATTCTCATTTGGCTCACAAAAATGCTTCTGTCATTTGCCCCAAGGTTATAAGAACAGTCCAGGGTTATTTTCAGCCCGTGTAACATCAATATTGCATGATATTGATCCCGAGGCGTTGTCCTATGTGGATGACATCTCTCTCACAGATGACAACCTCAACATTCATCTTGCCAGGGTCGATCGGATCGTTTTAGGATTCACAGCCCTTGGCTACAAATTTAATTTTAGGAAAACTAAAATAGCCTTTCTCAGTGTAATGTTTCTGGGATACAAGCTATCAAATGAGGGCAAGAACCTGGCCTTGCACTTTTTTAGAAAAATGTGTTCAACTTCAACCACCGAACACTATCAAGAAAATGCAGTCATTGCTTGGTTTCTTTAACTTTTGCAGAACATACTTTCCTGATTATGCACAATGCATACAGCCACTCTCTGATTTAATTCACCCAGATTTCTCAAGCTGACAGTGGACAGTTGAACACACAGGCATCCTTAGAGGGTTGCGGCAAGACATGCTAGAAGCAAAGCACTTATACACATGTGACAACAAAACAATTTTGTCATAATTGCTGGTGCCATCGGGTTCACCTTTGTCACCTTCAATGAGGGCGACACGGTGCCCATAGCAAATAAATCACATTTATAGTCCAACGCAGAACAACGATTTGCACCCACAGAAACAATTCTGACTGCTGTACAGATGGCTGTCATCATGTAGAGGCCACTGGCCCAAGGGAAATGCGTTATTGTTGTTACCCCGGTGCTATCCTTAGAGCCTGTCACCAAAGCAAGCTTTCCTAACACTAAAGCATTACAACCACGTTGGACTCAATGGGCAACCTCCCTGACTGCCACTGATGTGGATTACATCTTCAAACAAGAATATATCCAATACGAGCAGGAGTACCCCGCACCTCGTAACATCTTGCCACTTGACAGATACCAAACTGTAATTTTCACTGATGGTTGAGCACAACCAGCTGTAGGTACAAAACATTAATACTTGGAAGCATGTGCAGCTGAGAGCAGAGTGATGAAGGATGGTGTATTCCACTTTCAGAATATCTACATGCAGATCCTGGGGGACTGCAAAGCCCAGTTGGCTCAGCTTAAAGCTCTCATCTTGGTACTGGAACATACGGATCCAGAACATCTCACCTTGATTGTGTGTGATTCGTACTACTGTGTCCAGTCCTACAATGATTACCTCAATCATTGGCAGTTGAATGGGTCCAGAGACTCAAAAGGGAACACCATAAAACACAAAACTCTGTGGGGGAGGGTGGCTGAGCTTAAGGATAAGCTACCAGAGGCTCATGTAGTCTATACACTGGGCCATCAATCTGTAGGAGTACACGTTATTGGAAACATCATGGCTGATGAAGCAGCCAAATCCGCAGTAGCTATGGCTTTTGTTACTGCAATGACTCGTTCTCACACAAGATTTGATAATGAAATTCTGGCTGCTGTGAAAGCTTCAGCTGAAGGCAAGCCTCTTCCTAAAGCATACCCTACTAAGTATTCCTATCATATTAGTGCACAGAATGTGGCCTTTGCAACAATTCCTGGGTTTGGAGATCGATGATCCACAACCAGAGATTAGATCTTATCAAAGCAGCGCATGAGGGTGTCGCATCTGCTCATGCTGGTGTTGCAGCCATGATATCGCTCTTGCAGAAACGTTTCTGGTGGCCGGGTCTGTACAAACAGACCAAGCAATATGTCCTTTGCTGTGACAATTGCCAGCAAATTAAGGGCTCAAACATGAAACGCCCTCCTCAGGCATCCCTCTTAGTGTCTAATAAGCTACTACAATGTGTGTACCTTGACCAATGTGATCCCTTACAACCCGATGGTGCATGCAAATACATCTCAGTCGCTGTAGATTCTTGTTCAAGATTCCTGTGGGTATGGCCACAGCGGTCAGCTGACGCTCGAACTGTTATAAAAGACTTGCTGGTCTTTATCGGTACATATGCAGTTGCAGCACTCCACTCGGACCAGGGCCCTGCTTTTGCCTCTAGGGCGTTCAGGGATACCATGAGGACAATGGGTGTGGAACTCGATTACTCTTCCCCATAACATACTGAGGGAAATTCTGTCATGGAGAGGAGGAATCGTAACCTAAAGCAGTCCTTAACAGCTAGAGAATTAGGTTCAGGCCACAGTTGGCTTCATCACCTATATGGGGTCCAGAGAGCATTGAATAATCTGCCAAAACGGTCCTTGGGGTGACACACTCCTTATGATGTCCTTTTTGGGATACCTATGTGTGTCCCAGATCTAGGTGGCCCTGGTATGGTGGCAGCAGACACACCTTTTGACATAAATGAATGTCTCAGTGTCTTACAGGATCTTCAGCAATTTTGTGATGATAATTCATCCGCCAGTGCTGCATTTTAGGAATAAGGGATTTGCCAACAACTTCTACAGGCTGGATTCCTAAAGTTGGAGATCTGGTTCGCGAGAAGATTGCTGTGAAAAAGGAATTCTATTCATCCTACAGAGCACCGGTTCCAGTCCTGGGAATACAAGGCACCAATACTGTCATCCTACCACTGCTGCCAGGTTCCAAAGAGAACAGATTTATCTCCATAAACAACATCAAATCACATCATGTGGGCGATCCTGCACAGTAGACCCAGAGGTCCCTTGTGTAGTTCCCTGCCCCCTCTCACTACCCAACAGGATATACCTCTTCAAAGAAGAAACTACAACACTTCTGAATATGCCAGCATGTAAAACAATGCTACAAATGCCTCCTCAAGTATGGGGAGTGCGGAGAATGAGCTTCTGCTGATTGCTGTTACCACTTCACTGACAAGAACTGTCCAAGATGTGGCTGTTTTCTACTCCAATGCAACACAAACTGACGACACAGTCTACTATGAACCTTCACGCAAAGTGGATCCATCCACTAGTAATGCACCGACTGCTGTGTTCGCAGAGACTGCTTCTGGACTTCATCGACATTGATGACTTTTCTTCAACTTCATCTGCACCTGTAACTGAAACTGTTTCAAAGACATTTAAGCTGAACATGTGGCTTAAAAATAACTATTTGGTTTATCCAGGGTATTATCTGTAGATATTTCTGACATTGCTTGCCTTACTGTTATGGATTGGTTTTGTGACTGTTTTCACTATCTTGATAAATGGTAATTATCTTCCTGAACACTCTTCTGTCAAGCCTGTGATCTTTCCTCACATAAGGTTTGAAGAGACTTGCCCCTTGTGAACATTTCAGCAGTACCAATTCCAGATGGGATTGTTTGGGATAAAGTTACCTTTGATAAATACGGGCCTACTGAGGTTATTCAAATTCCATATGTGTTCAAAATTTCAATAACTCATGTAATTACACTTGGTGCTGTTTCTGATGACTGGTACGTTCAAACAGTTGATTCAATGCTTGCTGAGCTGCAGGATTACACTGTTTTTGAAAGTGATGATGTATATATGAACAGAGCGAATTATGGGCAAATGTTCTGTTATGATCATTGGGGACATTACGATCTGCACCGAGCAACTACACATAGATCAGTATTTAATTACACACAGTGGGAACACTGTTCAGCTCCACCTGTGGGGAGAAACAAGATATATATATACAAATTTGCATACTTTTCTGGGCATGACACTACAAATGCCAAGGCATTTTACTTCAAATTACCACCTTCTAAAATAAGAAGAATTTTGCTGACATCAAATGAATCTATTCAGATTCCTTTGTTTCCTGACTTGCTGTTGAAGGTTATGAACACTGGAAGAGCACTATTGATGTTGAAAGTGTATGGGAAACACAAGATTGGCAAATTCAGGGTAGGGAAGCTTTGTTCAGAGCATGCCTTATTCCTGTCCAACTCATATTTTTAACTGGCACGGTTCAATAAACATCATGCCTAGGGTTAGCAAAAATAAAAGAAATGAATGCGCCTAGTATCCCCACTCTAGTATCCCCACTCCAGTCAAATTCACCAATTGACAAACATTCCTATATGTCACTGAGGAAGAACTGAATACTTGAGTTCAGGATGGTACCTTTAATTCCACACTTTCAAGTCCCGGTTGGTGGTTATTGTGGCTAGTAGACACAAATAGGTGTCAGGCGCGTTTTGTTAATTCCTCAGGAGGTTCTAAGATTAGCTGGCCGGACCCACGCTTTGTCTCGGGTCAACACACGGATATAGTTACCACAGTGTGGGTAAACTGTGCCAACAATGGTTATACACTAACACCTTAGCAGCAGTTAAAGAGCACCTTAGTCTCCTATCAGAGGAAGTAGACTTGCAAGATTTCTTGCTGGGTCCAAGAAAGCCCCGCTCCAAATGATTCCTGTATGCCATATACAATGAAATATGAAGCTTTCTCAAATGGAAGCAGCTGCACGTTTAAGGCTGATAGGTAAAGAAAATATGGAAAAGGCTTTAGCTGTTGTCAATAATGGCATGAATACTCTGTCCAACAGAATATAGACCCTTAATAAAATAGTGTCTTCTGCGATTGATATCATACAGAATGACGTCCCTTTTACAAAGTCAGCTGCGCTCCATCATGCAGTTAGATTGGACATTACAGATTCTGAAATATGGCTGCTTCCCATGGAAATACATTAACAGTAGTGACTTGTTTTCTGCTTTTAATTTGTCCAGGGAACAACAGATAATAACTCAAAAAGAAGAGAGTTACACCATGGTTAATATACAAAAGTTAGAAAAACTGCCTTTCACAGTACCTTCAAAAGTACGGCTCGTATATGGCGTTATAAATCTGCCATTTTGCTGTTGGTAGATACGAGTTGCTAGGAGCTGTATTAAATCAAATCAAATCAAATCATTAACATTTATAAAGCGCGCTACTCACCCGTGCGGGTCTCAAGGCGCTAGAGGGGAAAGGGGGGGTTATCGCTGCTCGAACAGCCAAGTCTTTAGGAGTCTCCGGAAAGCGGAGTGGTCCTGGGTGGTCCTGAGGCTGGTGGGGAGGGAGTTCCAGGTCTTGGCCGCCAGGAAGGAGAAAGATCTCCCACCCGCCGTGGAGCGGCGGGTGCGAGGGACGGCAGCAAGTGCGAGGCCAGCGGAGCGGAGGGGGCGGGTGGGGACGTAGAAGCTGAGGCGTCTGTTGAGGTATTCCGGTCCCTTGTTAAAGAAGAGTGGGAGTTGCCTTTTGAGTTCAAATGTCTGAAAGCAGAGGTCTTTATGAGAGGAAGTGAATATGAGACTACTGTTAGTCATTCCATGATCTGCAAGCAGGTGTCACTTCACAGCTTTTGCAATGTGGGGGTCTCGAACTTGGCATACTTTCTTAAGGGTACTCCCGTTCTTTTGATTTGCCCAGCATTTCATATACTTTTGAATGGAAGTTATTTGGTCCTGGACGTTCAAAACTGTTGCGGGATGAGACTAGTAATTGCCTACGTAATTTCAGTCTCTCAAATTGTCACTTGTTGTGATCATGTTTTATTCTCCCCCATACAAGAGATATGAGTATCAGAAATCTGGCCTCACATGGATACTACTAATGTAAATTATGACAATCTGAGCAGACTATAGGGGCTACTATTCCAAAAACAAGTGGCGTTGGCATCAGGCAGAGAGCCATATGCTCTCCAGATAGCAAGATCATCAGCCGAGATACAATCCCTATTAAATACCAACTTCCCCAAGAACTTTGGCGAGCTGGTTTCCAGAATATTCAATGCCTCAAGCACTGCGGAGACTGTACACTTCTTTAAGACTTTTGGGTCTGGATTCATTTCCATCTTCCAGAATGTCTTCGGAGTCATTCCATTAGCTATCCATTCACTCTTTTCAAGTGTGTTTGGTGGCTTTCCTGTGACTTTGGCACTGATTTGCGGGCTACTGCTGCTGCCATTCTTAATATGCAGTGGTTGCCCCATCTCAGCTAAGCAGATTGATGGCGCTTCTACCACCAGCCCAGCTGTGCCGTGATCGCTGAAAGAATTGGAGCATGATTGGTCATTGTCATTCCAACCAGGCCTGTAGTGCATGCAACCTGTCTTTCATTGCACCTGTTGCCTCTTCGAGTATCTGCCATCGGTGTGTCTTGCTGTACTGCCAGTGCCTCCTGTGGAAAAGGAACTGCTGATGTTCCTGATGAAGGTTCATTCACGGAAGTGCCCCAGGAGACTGAGGCTGATTAGCGAGGCCACCCATGAGCCTTTCTCTCTCTTGTGAACTATTTGGCTCCATCAGGCACTATGGATGGTGCTGCCTATGCGGGTGATCCTACATTTGAGGCTTCTATGCTCTTCAGCTTCATGGATCCATCTGCCAATCCAGTCATCGATCTGACATCCGACAATGTGGAGTCATTTCTGGATGCGCTCCCATTTGATGACTTCGGAGACATTCTTCGGGATCACGATTATTGTTAAATGATTTGACAATTGGTTTTACTAAACGTTCAAATCAGATCAAAAGAAATCATCTTTTACTGTTTGGGTTTTTGGGGAGGTACTGCTTGTGAGCTGGGAAGGTTGGGCCGACAGTTGCAACTTGTTGTAGGATTGGCTTAATCGTCTACAAACAAAACTGCTGTCACTCCTAAACCAGCAATCTCGCCTAGGAGCGACTGTCCAACTATGACAGTGCATGGTACACCCCCACCAACAGTCTTTTTTGCACTTTGGGAGGCAGTCACATTTTGAGGGGCAATAGTGTCGCAGAAAGTACTAGTTTGGTCCAATACCATGTTGTGGACACATGTGTGAAAACACGAGTCACATGTGACCCTTGTATAGTTGCAAGCTGGGATGTTTACTGGGTGCCATGTCTATACAGTCTGAAATCCTATATCACATGATAAACTTTGAATGCATCATGTATGTTGCTGTGGACACACTGACTAATGTTACAACTCATGCCTTGTCACACATAGGTACCCAAGGAGAGGGAGGAGGCGTCAACCTCCTGTCTACAATCCACTGCCAGACCTCTTTACCATGGAGCATTGCAACATCATAATGTATTACCACCTGGATAGGCAAACAATAGTGGACTTGTGTGGTCAGTTGGAGCCAGAGCTGATGCCAGCTATTAGCTATCCAATCAGCATACCACCCATTGTACAAGTCATGTCAGTGTTGCATTTCCTGGCCACAGGTTCCTTTCAACATACGGTGGCCCTGTCAGCTGGCATGTCCCAGCCTATGTTCAGTCTGGTGTTGAGGGATGTCCTCTCTACAATATTGAAAAACCTTGACACCTATATCCAGTTTCCCCGATGTGAGGATTTAGCCAATGTGAAGACTTTTATGGTTTTGTCTACCTACCACATGTGGTAGGAGCCATTGATTGCACACATGTTGTCTTGGTGCCACCGCATGCCAATGAACAAGTTTATTGGAACAGGAAGAACTTCCATTCCATCAATGTGCAAGTAGTCTGTTTGGCAGATCTCTACATTTGACATGTTTGTGCCCGTTATCCGGGTTCAGTTCATGATTCATTCATTATGCAAAACAGCAGTATACCCCAGCTGATGTCACAACTGCGACTAGAGAGGGCCTGGCTGGTTGGTAAGTCACGTCTGTACTGGTTCTGTGTGTGCAATGTCAGGTGCTACAATCATGAATTGTGGGACCCACTGATGCAAATATATCCCATTCCTTGGCAGGAGACTCCGCATTTCCCAACTGTCCTTGGTTGTTGACAGAACTAAGGAATCCAACTACGCCAGACAAAGTCTGCTTCAATGAGGCTGATGGAAGAACAAAAGGGGTCATGGAGTGGGCTTTTGGGCTTCTGAAGGCAAGATTTTGGAGCCTTGATCGGACTGGTGGAGCCCTTCTCCACTCAGCCGGGAAAGTGTGTCAGATTACTGTGGCATGTTGCATGCTCCACAACCTCGCTCTGTGTAGGGACATACCATACATCCCAGAGGAAGGGGAGCTTGCAGGGCTACCAGATAAGACTCCTGAAGTGCCAAGTGAGGATGAGAGTGGTGAAGAGGAAAGAGCTAACTTGCGGGAAGATCTCATCAACAGCTACTTTTCATGAGTGTAAGTATGTCCTGTGATGATGCGACTGTGACCATACAGTGGGGTGCAGTTGTGAGAATGTGTGGAGTTTTATACAAAACAGCAAAGGAGCTGACACTCTGAAATGACCAGCCAAAGGCAGTTTGATTAATTTGCGTTTGTCACATCCCCACCTTGAGGATGGTACTTTGTTAGTTTTAGTATCCCTGCAATGTAAGTGGTTTTCAAGTTGCTTGAAATGTGATTTGTGTCATGGCTATGATTCCAAGCCTATACTCCTTGTTTGTCTTTGTACAGGTATATTCACCATGACATCCTTATGTGGGCATTTCAGTGTTTTGACATTGGCAAGTTTGTGATGCTGTTAGAACAAAGTGGGCATGGATTGTTCCAGGTAATGTAGGTCACTGAGTGTGGGTGTTGGAGATCGGTGCCAAGACAGCTTCCACAGTGCCTTGTTGGAAGGTCAGAATTGCCCATTGGAGTTGTTGTATGTGCTGTGGATGGGCCATTTGCATCTTGTGTGTCATCATATGGGCATGCCCCATGTAGTCATAGATTGCAAACAGATCATTTTACCTTCTAAATTGACTAAACACTTTTTGCGTGGCCGATATGTGGCTGTCGGTGTGTTTCAACTTTGCAGGCCACAGTACCTGTGTCACAACACTGACATATGTGTGTGTCATACCACCAGATGAATGGTTACTGGATCATGATGGGCCTGTGAGCAAGGACTGCTGCACTGCAATCTTTCTGTATCTTGGATTATGTGGTGTTGGAAAGCTTTGATGTGGTATGTGATAAGGCTCAAACTGGTGACATCATCCACTTCCATGTTTGCCTATTCTATAGGCAAATCCCTTTCCTACATGGTCTGGGGGGCTGTACCTTGGGATATGTACTATGTCTCAGTATGAGTTATTCATTCTTGTTTGTAGACGTCCATGCATATGGACAGCCTATATGCTTAAATTTAATTTATTTGTGTGACCAGTCACTTGTGCTAATGTTTTGGTTTGTAATGATTATGGTCCTGAGCCAGACACTGTGTACCTGTGACTTATCCCTCCTTGCACAAGTAGCTTGTGTCCTCATCATATGGTCTAGATAGTCTTACATCTCCACATAGCAATTAGTAGAAATGTAGCAAGCAGACAACAAGTTTGTGATGGGTAAATTTATTTCAATGCTGGTGCAAAACAAACTGTGGACAAACATGAACTTAAAAGTAAAGTGAAGGGGTCGGTCATGATGGATGAAATCATCTGAGTAGAGGCCACACAATTGGGAGTCTAAAGTCCAGAGTACTCCACCCATTGGAACAAATAGGTGGTTCAGGAAAAGGCAACAGAGTGAATGTGTGGCACATAAAGGAGGTCACTTAGGTAGAGGTCACTTGCTGGCAGTGGGGGGTGTCTAACCATTTGCAACTCCTGGATTCTTTGCTAGAAATCCCTGCTTACGGCAGACTGTGTGTGGGAGGGGGTATATCTGCTGCTACAGAGGCAGGGGTGACTGGGTCTGGTAGTTCCCCTGGCAGGGCCTCCCTTCCAGTGGCTGACACCGATGTTGATGGGCCTGGTGTTGCTGCGTGGAGTGATGTTGAATAGCCCTGCCCAGGGTGGTGTTGATGACCCTCAACCCCCTGGTCTGGGAGACCATGTTAGTGTTATGGGTCTCCCATTACTCCTGCATGTCCCAATGGATTTCCCTCTGCAGCTGCATGATTTCCCGGAGTTCATTCAGTACCTGGCCCATCATGCCTTGGGACTTCTGATAGACCCCCCAAGATGTGGTTGATGGTGTCCTGTCTGATGGCAGCTCCAGCTGCCTCACCCCGCTGGCCTACAGCATCCCTCCCACACACACCACCCCAATGGACCTGTGCCCTTGCAACAGGTTTTCCACACCTACTTGTTCCTGGACCCTCATTTGCCAAAGGGTTGCGCCGCAACTCAGGATCCAGGACTGGGGGCATGAGACTGTGTACACTGTGATTGGTACACAGGTTGGGGGCGAATGGCTACCTGAGATGTTGAGGCAACTGGGCTGGGAGGTGTTGATGTGGCCACAGTAAGACTTACTGTAGCCATCTGACTAGGTTGCCCAAAAGGGCCACCGGCTTCCTCCACGTCTGGCAGTGCAGGAATGCTGTCCTCATTGAGGGCTTCATCTGGGTAGAGGGTGGCAGTCTCCTCTGTGGCCTCTGTGTGCCCAGTGGCAGGTCAACCTGTTGATGTGAAACGTACAATGTTACTGGTTGTATTGTGACATCTACCAGCAACAGTTTAGTGTTGCAGTAAGCAGAGACCTTGTTCAAAATTAAGTTGCAGTTGATCTAATTGTGCCAAGTGACCATAGTATTGGGTGTTTTGACTTAAGATGTGTGAAGTTTGACAATTCATTTTGAACCAAGCAGCTGATGGGATGTACAGATCATTTTCACTTTTGAGGATGGCCTGGAAATTCCATCTTGCCACCAGTGCAGGCAAAACAGTGGCTGTGAAGGATATAGCTTGGGCCATTTTGTGGCCTAGTTGATTGAGATACAGGCAGAGGCAGGAGTTTGTTGTATATGTGCCTGGAGTGATCATGTGGTGAGTGCAGTGTGAATGTGTCTGTTGCCAATACCGTTCTGATGATGCATCTTAAGGCCTTGGGGCTCATTGTTTTGTACAGTGTGTAAGGTGTCCTTCCTGTCCTCACTGGTTTTATCTTGGGTTAGCATGTCAAGATGGAGCTAGGTAGGCAGACACATCTCTGAGTTTGGCATGATCTGTATCTTGGTCCCTCCCAGTTAAGTAGACTTCAATTGAGAGTTAGCAAGCAAGTGTATTTCGACAAGTGACCACTGGTCTGTTGTTTGGAGTAACAGTTACAGAGCCTGCTGGGAGTTGCAGTCAGGTCACTCCCTATACTCCTAAACACTTGACATATGTTATCCTCCCAGGTAAGTGAACTTCAAATGGTATTTGACAAACAGGGGTATCTTAGTGAGTGACCACAGGGCTTGTGTTTGTAGTTTCTGAAATAGAGCCTCCTGGTCTTCCCATTCATGTCACTCCTTCTACTTCCTCCACTTGACAAATGTGGGTTACCTAATGAGGATATTTGGAGATGAGAACACTGATCTGGTGGTTGGGGTGATAGAAACAGGCCCTATTGTGAGCTGTAGTCAGCCCAGTCCCTGTACCTCACACACTAAACAGATGGTATGCCCCAGGTGAGTATACTTCATTTTGGAGTTTACAAACAGGTGTATTTGGACTGGAGTACACTGGCCTGGTGTTTAGAGTGACAGAAACAGGGCCTATTGTGAGCTGTAATCATCCCAGCCCCTGTACTTTCTCCCAGGTGAGTAAACTGTATTTTGGAATTAACAGACAGGTGTATTTGGCCTTAGGTAAGCTAGGCTGGTGTTAGGAGCTTGATGAACAGTGCCTGCTGGGAGTTGCAGCCTGGTTACTCCCGCTACTTCACATAGTATACAAATGGTATCCCCCAGGTGAGTAAACTTCATTTGAGAGTTGGCACACAGGTGTATTTGGGCAAGTGAATACTGGCTCTGGTTGTAGTGACAGGAATAGGGCCTATTGTGAACTGTAGTCAGCCCAGTCCCTGTACTTCACACACTAAACAGATGGTATCCCTCTGGGTGAGTAAACTTCATCTTGGAGTTTACAAACAAGTGTATATAGGCAGGAGTACACTGGTCTGGTGGTTGTAGTGACAGAAACGGGGCCTATTACGAGCTGTAGTCAGGTCAGTGCCTCTACTACACACCCTCTACCAATGGTATCCTCCCAGGTGAGTAGACTTCAATTGAGAGATGTCAAATGGGTATTTTGGCAAGTGACCGCTGGGCTTGAGTTTGTAGTCACAGCAACAGTGTCTCCAGACCTTGGCAGTCATGTCAGCCCCTGTACTTCCCAACACTTGACAAATGTTATCCTCCCAGGCGAATATAGAGCACTAGAGTAATTACAGACAGGTGTAATTGGGTCTGTGAATCCTGTGCTTTTCTTTGTAGTCACAGACTCAAGGCCTTGTAGTTGCAGACATGTCACTCTATGTGCTACACACACTGTGCAAGGGTCATCCCCTCAGGTGAGTCCACTTCAACTGATCTTTGTTAATACAGATGTCTAGTATCATGATACCACTGTGGTAGTGTTTGTAGTTACAGGAACAGGGTCTCCTGGGAGTTATAGTCTTGATAGTCAGTGTACTACACGCACTGTACAGATGTCATCTCCCCGGGTGAGTACACTTCAATTGTGATTTGCCAAACGGTAGTCTTTGGGCACTGGAGTGACAATAAATGAGGCAAAAGGTGACATGTTCATGCATGACATGGCATTTTGGTGACCTTTTCAGTGCTGTGACTTACCAGACTCCACTTCTCCAGGTATTCCTGTCAAAACCTCAGGATGCAAGATGGAAAGAACCTTCTTCTCCCGGGTGTAGTAGCTGTAATGGGGCAGTGGAAGGGCCACCGCCAGTCTTCTTGGCCTGCAGCTGGTGACTGGAGACCAGGGAACGGACCTTGCCCTGAGGTCATTCCAGCTCGTCCTGATGTCCTCCCTTGTGCGCAGGGTGGTGCCTATAGCATTGACTATGTCGACTATCCTGTCCCACATTTCCATTTTCCTACTGAGAGGAGTATTCTGGACTTGTGCTCCAAACAATTGTGGCTCTACTCTTAAGATTTCATCCACCATGACTCTTAACTCTTCATCTATGAAATGGGGATTTTTGGAATGTGACATGGTGGTGAAAAATAAATTTGGGGTGACAGGGACTTGCTTAACAGGGGAGGTGCAATAGGGGGTGAGTGGTCAAGGGTGTGTGCAGGGTGTTCTGTGGGAAAGAGAAATAAATGGGGTGTCTAATCTATGTGCTCTCAAGATGCAGGTTCTCTGGATTCAGTGTGTTGCAGTGTAGAAGCAAAGGATTGTGGGGTGTGAAGAGGTATGTTTATTGTGTTCTTTGCAGGGGGGGTCCAGTGTGACCATGTGTGTCAGCTGTATTGTTTTCTAATGCATCCAATGTGCAGTTGTGTTTTGCTTTGCAGATGAGGACCGCCATTGTTTGGACTGCCATTGGCTGACCGCCATTGAAGAACCACCACGGTGGCTGTGTGCTTGTAATATGCTCGGTGGTTGATCACAAGCCTGGAAAGGAGGGAAGTTGGACTGCTTTTTTCCTGAACGCAGCTGGTGGTCAGGCATTTTTGGCTGGTCGTCAGCAGTCTTGTCTGTGTAACTCGTAGTAGGGCGGTCTGAGAAACCGCCAACATGGTGGTGTTTTCAGGACCACCAACATGGCGGTCGGACTGCCAAACTCATAATGAGGCCATAAGTCTTTCTAGATGAACCTTTGTTTTTGATGAAAAGATATTACCACTCCTTGAGTTGCATCGAAGCCCAAAGCATTCGGTTAATAGCTTTGCTAGACAAAAAAGGAATACGTTTTGTAACAGCAGGACAGACCAAGGATGGTACTTGCTGATGCTGTGATGTAAGTGAGAATGGCAAAGAAGGCTCTAGGTAGTAAACATAACTTGTTTTGATACTATGTGCATTACAGCAGTGCCTTTGATAAAACTGATATTCAGCATTTGTGGAAGAAATTGGCCCTCATAGATATCAAACCTTATTTGTTGTCTTGTCATACCATTTTCATATCGGTTCAGCTCATTAATAAAGGTGGTTTATTTTTAAGGCTTAATGGACTTAAACAATGTTGTTGCAAACTTGCTCCTAATTTATTCACCCTTTATATTGCAGACCTTGTTAGCTCTTTGCAAATAGTTACGGGTTTTCCTCTGAAGCTGGTGTATGGCATGGGCAAACAACCTACAGTTACTGAACAGCATTCCTACTGGACTGCATAATTTCCTAAATGCTCTTACAGACCAATTTTTAGAAAGGAATCAGGCTGTAAACATTGAGAAAACAGTTTCTTCTCGAGCTCCCGGTTGCAACTTTGTTTATTGGCCCAGGCTTGTCTTTTTAGACACCAAAGCAATGTTGCTGGCAGTACATGACTGAGCAGCAGTAATTTCATGGAAGCATGATCCGCACAAAACTACTGAGCAAAGAAGCTGCCACTGTTCCATCTTGTGTTGAGGGGGTAGGGCTATGGTGGTAGTAAAAGGCAACCAAATATATTCTGAGAGGAGCTGCATTTCTAACCGGGGAATGGTCTTCACTTTGCTGGAGGGAGCTATTTCTAACTATGGTGACCCTATTACCATCAATTCCAAGATAACTATCTCTGATTTTGTTCCTTCTTTGGTGTTATTACTTTAGGGGGACTGTCTATCACACCAGCATTTGAAAAAGCTATATGCCCAATTCACTCTGTACTCACGGGTGGCTCCTCCGCAATGGCGAAGGGGCATCACCACTCTGGCTAAGAGCCAGCAGATGAAAAATAAAACAATAGCTTGGTCAGCCAGCAGTGCAAAGCGGGGCGGGCTGGACCACGGGAGGGGGGATGAGGGCACAGTGTGCACATAAGTGAGCATGTGTGTTTGGCTGGCAGTCTCAGCTGGGCTGAATAAAACTGCACAGACCCCAGGCTTGTGTCTGAGCAGCAGTCAAAGCTGCTCAGACCAATCCTGAAGCTGCATTCATGCTACCTGTAGCATGAAAGCAGAGCCAGGATTGCCGGGAAGCCTGTGCTGGTGTCCCAGTGAATGCTGGGACACCAGAAGTGGAGTAAGGTAGCGGCGACGACGATGGTGACGAGAACGGTAAGAGGTTTTTTCTTTTCTTTTGTTTTCCTTTCCCCGTCGTCCCCCCCGCCTTACCCCCTTTGACATTAGGGATGGTGCCACTGTCTGTACTCCTGACATATTTGACTTGAAAGTAAGCACATGGGGGAGTTTCCCCAAACACATCATACCATGTTAATTGTGACAGTAGTATCATGTTCAGTGGTTACAAGTATGCGAGTTCGCAACATGAAATAAGGGGGATATGGCACAGTGTTCTAGAGAGGAGATTGACATCGTCAGCAGCACCACTGGAGTCATTGCCCAGCCCTTTGATGGTGCAGGGCCCACAATACATGTTGAACTGTGTAGGCAAGGGACATTATCAGCTGATCCCATTTATCCACCCAGTGGGCTCTCCTATCAATGCCAAAAGTGCTTTGTCATCATTGGGGTCTGTAAGCTCTGGGAAAGTTGTCAGGTACTCCTCCCACCTCAATGTGTGCTCAGCCCCGTGTAGTTATCTCTGCGGAGCATCTCTAATTCAATGTCCACTAAGTATTTGACTAATCCAACCTATTGTCAGATGAAGGGCCTCTCAGGGACTTCCAAGAACTGACAATGCCTCTTTTCGTTACTGTTAGGGCTACATTTACAAACCTATTGCAAATTTTCCCTCTTTGGGCTGGGGAATAGCACTAGCAGGCAGCTGTTGTGGCCATGCGGCCTTTTATATTCTCTAAGGATAGTGTCACAGTGTCTCATTAGTTTGGATAGGCCCATGTTCTGTGATTAAAAAAACATCACCCTCTGCGCCACATCTACGACAGTGGTTGTTTGTGTGATGATCAGTGCTTAATTTTTAGCAGGTGGTTTCCGGTGGGGGGCACCGGCACTTATTTTTGAGGGCCGGCACTTAGGTTTCTGCATCAGGCATTTACTGTGAGCAAAAGACACATATGGGAAAGACAGAGGAAGAGACAAACGAATAAGCATCACAAAGTGAGAAAGCATTAAGCTGCTGGAGTGATCTGAAAGGGCAGGGAGTGGCTTTAAATGGATTAAAGAGGCCCAAGATGGCTTTAGGATTACGCTGCCTCTGTATTCTGTGCTCACACATTTAATTGCAGCAGCTGCGTGTTTTATTTACAAATTAAGCACTGGTGGTGATAGATCCCTGTGGGAATTGATGATGCCATGGCAGGTTTTATCAGATCTCTCTTTAAGTGAGACATCCTATAAACCCCTCCCCATTCACTTCGATGATGAAATCCTGAGATTTTCAGAGATTGTGAAGCCCTTCCGCAATTGGTTCTGGAATTGTTGTATGCAGGAATTATATTTTGTATATTCTTAGGTTTGTGTATGATTGTCATGCATTAGATGTATCTGTATCTTTTACGCATAAAGGTACTTTTATATATTGAATCGCAATGAATCTCTTTTGAACTAGAAATGTAAGAGGAAATAAAATCTGAAAAAGGAACAAGCTGCTTTCAGTGAAAATGAGCCATTCTCCTCCCTTCTTAAGATTTCAAAATTGGCACAGTAGCAAAATAATTTGGCATACACAAATATACAGTCAGTTGTTAAGCAACACTTGCCCGATTTAACTGTGTTTGATGCAAGTTGATCATTTGAAAATTGACTGCTCAACAGATCCAATTGATTTTCCATCAGTGTATTGCTCGAGCAAAACACAGATGTAGGGCCTGATTTAGAGTTTAACGGATGGAATTCTCCGTCACAAACGTGGCGGAAATCCCGTCTGCCTTATTACAATCCTTATAGGATATAATAGGATTGTAATACAGCAGATGGGAAATCTGTCACATTTGGGATGGAGGATTGCCCCCGCCACCAAACTCTAAATCAGACCCTTAGTCATTTGACAAGGAAAATGTTCCCAGCAATGATTCTGATGATAAAAAAAAAATCAAAACCCTCAAAATCTCACTTCAAGTTAAAATCTCTCACTAGCCACATCGTTCATGAGGGATATTTCTTCCTCGGTTGTGGGGTTATTTTAGTGCTTTGCATGGACACAGTATTTTAGCTTTAGGCCCAAGGCCTTTCACCAAGTTGCATTTCATTTTATTCCTTTTATTATTTTAGTAAAAGCTTAATTTTAGAGGAGATGATTTATTATTTTTATCATTTGCCCTTACATGCAGAATTTGTTATTAGTTTTTGTGCACAGCATTTATCTTGTGCTCAGCCCAAGGCTATACATGATTGTTTACCAGGCATTGCCGGTCCAAAGAGAACAATGTCTCCCTTACACAGAAGAGACGTATCATCACGTCAGGAGAGTTCAACATGTTTTATTATAAAACAACACACTGCCCAAACCATGGCAGAGGGGACATTCCAGTCAGCCAGCCATCTTCTGCTGCAACTTATCGTCGCAGTTCTGGGTCTTCTCTCCGTCTATGTGCTAGGACTCCCAGCAGAACAACAGACCTCTTCTCTACCTATCACACAGGTATGGGGAATGTGATTCTTTGCAGAGACTAGATGGGCAGATTAGGGCTAATACTGTTATTGGTCTCATTTAGATTTTTAGTAGTGCAGGTTGGGATTTTAGACTCACTGTTGGGACAGTATGGTGGGACTGTTTATCTGTTTCACTTTCCTAGTCACTGCAATAATAGTGTTGTGTTACATTATCCTTATAATTGTAATTCATGCCATTGTACATAGAATGCAGTTGCTTCAATAAAATGTATTGAACCAAATCCTGCTTCTGTTTGTCTTTTGCATGAATGAGACTCATGTAACTGAGAGAAAGGGGTAAAAAATGTTCTACCACGACTTTGCTGAGAAGTCTTAGAGTGTTATGCATCAGGCTGCCACAAACCACCTTTACTCTTGGGTTTTGGTAAGATGCTGCCAGCTAGCCGAAAGGGGTAGGCTGACAGCTATCCGACGGTGTGGGATAAGACTTAGGCCCTCATTCCAAGTTTGGCGGGCGGCGGTTGCCCCCTGCCAAGCGGGAACCGCCAATTGGCCGCTACGCGGTCAAAAGACCGCGGGGGCCATTCTGACTTTCCCGCTGGGCCGGCGGGCGCCCGCCAAGGGAGCGCCCGCCGGCCCAGCGGGAAAGGGCCTGCAACACAGAAGCCGGCTCCGAATGGAGCCGGCAGTGTTGCAGGTGTGCGACGGGTGCAGTTGCACCCGTCGCGCTTTTCACTATCTGCTAAGCAGACAGTGAAAAGCATACTGGGGCCCTGTGAGATGGCCCCTGCACTGCCCATGCCAGTGGCATGGGCAGTGCAGGGGCCCCGAGGACACCCGTTCCCGCCATCCTGTTACTGGCAGTGAAAACCGCCAGAAAATTCGGGCCAGCCTAGAATTTATTTTCAAAGTAGGGACTCTCAAAGAGCCTGTTCTGCTACTTCTAGTTCATCCATCAGAGTAATTCAATCTTTTGTCAAAAGATCTTCACCATTTATGAACCAAGTTAGTTACAGACTGGATATCAAAGGTACACTAGCGTCCGTCCAGTTTCAGACATCCACACTAGCCTCCTAATCTTTCACAGTACACTGAAGTAGACCAGCAGCTTTAGAAAACGCTTGGTGATTACTAGACACATTTAGATTTCTCTTTTGCACTTAAACACAGATATTTCCAAATCTCTCTCAGGGGGGATTGTTGTTTATTAACCACCACTGACATATTCGGAATGCCTTGCATCATAATCTGCAATTACCTCATTAAGACAGCACCCGATGAGGGTCTTTACTCTTTTGATGAACCCTGGAAGGACACCATCTACTTTCGTTGATGCAACTGAAGCAGAATATGAATGGGGGCCTCAATCATATCAGAGACATCTGGAAGATCCAGAAAACTAAGCACACTCTTGGAATTCTGTTCATGGGAGAGAAAAACTGGGGCAGTTAAAACCTTCAAAGCAGGGAAAGAAAACCAGGAATATAATTTAAACTGTTTATATATTCAATACAGATCTGTCCCCACTTGGGTTTTTGTTAGTTTTCCTCCAGACTTCAGCTTTACCCATCTTTTTCCTAAGATGTTCATTTATTTATTTTACATCAATCACAGGTCCTTAAATGAACGATCCTCAACAGATCCACGGACCTGGCTAACGTTAGTTGATCTGCATTGATGCGCTTTGCACCTTTCATAGGCTATCGCATCGCTGAGCACTGGCACACAAAGTAATAAGTTAGTCGGTGATGGCAACGGCAGAGCTAGCTGGGATGTACCCATTCACAGAGATGGTGTGGTGAAAATAACCACTTACCGGGGTAGCCAGACTAGCACAATCAGGAGCCTTGGTAATAAAGTTGTTGGGTGGGAATGTGGACAGAGATAACAACGAGGTAGCCAATCATGGTGGTGGGTGTGTGGGTGTGTCCAGCCTTACATTTTTTTTGATATTTTATTTATAAGGTGACACGTATAGGGTAAACACCAATTACCCTTAGAGGTTGACATGAATCTTTGGACTCAGATAGGAGTGTGATAACGTCCTAACAAACAATATTAACAACATCAAATCAATAAACATTGACTTCAAATTTGGAGTCAGCAACTGGATTCAAACTAGCCTGGCTGATGAAGGGTGATACCCTGAATCCAGTTCTAGGATGCTTGTTTCCAGTCCAGAGAGTACCTGGCCTGGCAGTTCGGGCTGGACTGTTCCCATGGGGAACAGGGTTAAGACTGATTTGCATATGGCTGGGTCCAAACTGGGGTGGCATGGTGAGCAAAAGAACGATGGATTAAACCCAGATCTGTGACTGGGGGTGAGTGGTTGAAAGGTTTCAGCATTCCATCCATCATCCTTTTGTGTTGCTTAAGTTGCTCTTAGTGCGAAGGGTATGCCCAGACGTGGGTCCCTTGCTCACTGTGCCTCTAGATTCAAGTTAGCCTGGCTGATGAAGGGTGATACCCTGAAACCGGCCCCAGGATGCTGGTTTCTGGTCCAGAGAGGACCTGGCCTGACAGTTTGGGCTGGACTGTTTCCATGGGGAACAGGGTCAAGACTGATTTGCAAATGGCTGGGTACAAACTGGGGTGGCATGGTGAACAAAAGAACAATAGATTAAACCCATATCTGTGACTGGGGGTGAGTGGTTGAAAAGTTTCAGCACTCCGTCCATCATCCTTTTGTGTTGCTGAAGTAATTTATATGCACAGTGACCAATGTATTGCCATGAATCACCACACCAATTGAGTAAAATTCAAACACTTATTGCCCTTCAGATTAACAATGCTAATGTCACGTAAATCAAACGCAAGACCATATGATATAAGTACAGAAACAATACAGGCTGACCAAATCGTTGGAAGAATCTTAACCTAGACAAAATATTTAATCATTAAACATTTAAGAACCACCATGCAGAATAACAACAATAACAGATGAATGATGGAAACAGAATATGTTTAGTTATCACAGATGAATTGTTTACAATCAAATTATATAAAAACAATCACATTTAGATTTTGGCATCCCTAACTATTACATCAATTTGATTAGCATGTGGGCTTCATGCAGAAAGAAAAATAAGACAACATTAATTTGTAAAAACATCTAGCTATGGCGCTAACCAAAAATAGCAGTTGGATTTTCTAAAGAGAGAAAACATAAAAATCTGCAAGGAAAACTAATGCACATTTGGTTATAACGCTCCTCAATGAATTAGCAAGCAGCGACATCTTCATCAGTAGAGCATCTGGTCTTCATTTTACAGCATTAGTATTATGAATGGGGAAACAGTTCAGTGAAATTTGGGCCTAATATATCTGAACTGACTGAATCATAGGCAAAGAGCTATGAAACAGAAACACGTCATTTCTCTAGCTTAGCAAGAATGAATCTGCATTTGGTTATACGGCTCTTCAATGAATCAACAGCGACATCTTCATCAGTAGAGCATCTGGTCTTCATTTTACAGCATCAGTATTATGAATGGGGAAACAGTTCAGTGAAATTTGGGCCTAATATATCTGAACTGACAGAATCATAGGCAAAGAGCTAAGAAACAGAAAAACATAATTTCTCTAGCTTAGAAAGAATGAATCTGCAGACAGCTGAGAACTGAAAGGAACTGCACTGACATCATATAAACTTTGCTATCTCAAAACCCTGAAAAGCAACTAGCTAAGTTTCTATTGGTCAGACAATGGGCTGTTTTAGTGTTCAACCAATAACCTTTGATCCACGTTTCAGAAGTCTTTCTTCATTTTCTGCACCCACAATTGGCTAATTTTCTCCTGCTTCTGATCACCAGTTTCCTCTCCAAAAATTAAATTTAAGCAGTGTAGAAAAACCTTACATGAGCTTCCTTCCAGGAAACTAAAACTTAAGCAAGTACAAATATTGTAACATGAACAGGGTCTTGAGCACTGAAGTCTATTGTTTAGTTCGTACATTATTATATCATCTCAGGAAACAAATGCTACAAGCAAGGAACACAATTTTTCCACAATGAGCAAGTCACACAGGATGCTTGAAGAAACATTATTTTGCATTTTTAAAACATTGCATCTCGAAAATTCCTAAAATGTGAGGCCTTTTCAAACCAATGCTAAAACATGAAGAATAAAACATTTTATAATATTTAAACTATTAATCCTTTTAGTACATATTAATATTTATTTTTCAGTACATTTAATTATTAAACAAAAATACATTTTCATTAGACATTATTTTTTCATATTAATATATGTTGTTTTTGGTGTCCACCATGGTAGCTACATGTTATTATTTACTAATACATAATGTCAGCTAGGCCATTTAATACAAGTTATTTCACATCATATTTTAATGACACATTTTTATTAATAATGTTTGCACTCCAACAATCCCTCCTTTGACTGTATGTGTTGTCACAAAAGAAATACTTATTAATACTTGCATTAATACTCATGAGTCAGTTCACAATTTTGTTTGTCTAAAATATCTATTGTTTCTCGGGTTTCTCCAGTTTTCAATTTCCTTATATCATGAAAGTATCTGCTTCTCATTGTTTCTTCCCTTCTCTGTACATGTTTCTTCCTTTGTCTTTGTATAACTTTATACAGTTTGTAAAGTCCGATTATACAGATGACACATACAACCATAATTAATAATTGTTTCAATATTTTTCCCACAAAACCCTAACCAAGATTACCCAGACAATTTTTCACTTCAGTAACACCTTTGCCAATATTTTCCCATACCCCTGGCTCTTTTAGATCTTTTAATTCAGAATTTGAATCTGTCAGGTGCTTAATAACATTTCTAATTCCTTTACTGTTGTCAGGTATGTACGTGCAACAGTGTTTCACTTTCAGCATCCAGCAGACTCTGCCTTCCTTTGCTAAAGATATATCTAGCCCAAGCCTATTCTTGAGAACCATTGAACAGACCGCAGCCATTTCAGTATCCATTAAAATTATGGCTCCAGAAAAATCTGTCAGCATGTTATCCACAATAGTAGACAACTTTCTAATTTTCATGATATTCAGACCAACTCCTTCAGAAATAATAATTGCTCCAAATATATCCCCAATTATTTCAGAATAAGTTGTTCATTTTGATCTTGGTCCTTGCAATTCATTCATGTCTTGTGTGTCATCTATATTGTCAATCTGGTAAATCTTTGGTCAGACCACTCCCAAATAACAAATCCCATATCATCCCTTTGGGATACGATAATGAGCACTTTTTCCACAGATGTAATATACCCCAGGAAACACAGACTCTTGTCCATTTAACATAAAATCCCATGTATTCTTAAAAAGAAATACATGTCTGCACTCACTCGTTCCCACAAACTTAGTATCAGTTCTCGGATTGAGGTCTGTAAATACAAAGCTTTCCTACATGTTGAAAATCGACAGCAAGCTTCCCTTGTGTTTTAGTCTCACTATATGCATAATCATTTCTAAATGTTCGCTTCACTAATCCTTTCTCTATTTTCTCCTTCAATGCCTTTCTCCTGTCATCAGTTTGATCTAGAAAATATTTTTCTACTGGCGAAAGCAAGCATGTAAGATTATTTTGGTGAGCATCAGCACTACCAAATGTTAGTGTAGGCTCAAAGAAGCCTCCCACAATTTCAATATTTCTCTCTTTAGCAATACTACTCAGATGTTGGTTAGTCGGAACCAAAGAAAACACTATGTCATAGTTGGAGTAGAAATATTGTATGTACTCTTGGTTATAAAGCCTTGTTAGTAAAAGACTGCAACTAATTCCATATGGGAATGGCAAGCTATGGTAAGTAATTCCTTCCTAAACTGATTAAGGAATCTGCGTGCAAACATAACATTCTCTCACATTCATCATCTCAACATATTCATACAGCAAGTTATAGAAAACATTAGAAGAAAGATCTCCTTGTGAGTTGTCTAAATGTAAATATTTCCCATCCCTGCTAATGTTAAATTTTTCTAACTTTGACAGTGTAATAGTCTCTGAAGAAGTTGTATTCTTATTTTCAGCCTTGCTAGAAACACTCATGCTCACAACCAATAACAAACTTACGAACACATATACAATTGCTAATCCAACACACATACACTTGCAACGCCTATCGTTTTTAACGCAATAGTGATTGGAATCAATGACCTGTAAAGAATCAGAAAGTAGAAGAAAAATATTTAACTATGCAGCCAAAAATCAAAACAAAAATTGGTTTAGCAGCTTGTCAAAATCAGTTGTTCAAAGGTCTCTTTCAATAGATCATAATCTATTGATCACTAATTATGACTTGTAGCATGTACTGTCTTTCCCGTTCTGTTGGCAATGTAGTTTCAAAACTAAGTTCACACACAATTTAAAAGTTAAAAAATATTGATCTGGAATTTCACTATCAGACCAAAAGGACAAACATTCATGTTGTCAATCATCTGTTGTAAAATATGCCCATTCAGGACCTGAGTATCTTGGACTTGTGACTCTTTTTCTCTTTTTTCTCCGATTTGCACTTATTTCTCCTTCACTCAGATCTTCATCTGTATCTGCTCTTGTTGTTGTGTCTGGCTCCTCATTTATAGTTGACAGCACATCTGGAACCTTTTCGCTTGTCTGCAGTTTGGCCACGTATTTCTTTTCACAGTTTTTCGTGACACTGTTGTTTGCAAAACTGAGCTTACAACTCTTGATTCGGTAGGATTCTGACTTTGACTTGATGTTCCTGCAATTTTAGTTAATTCAGGAGGAGTCAAATCTGCATGACTTTGATTCAGCTCAGCTCCCTCCTCTGCTGATTCAGGAAACATGACTTGTTTTAACTGATCTTCCCATTCCTCTGCTTCTGGGAGAGTCCTCCTCTGACTTGACTCCCCTACTATGTTTACTGATGATTGAACAGCTTCAGGAACCTCTATTTCATCCCTTAGAGGTGTACCTGGATCTTCACCAGTTTGCACTGCCTCTGTTCCTGTCTCCACAGTCTTCCTTCTTGCTCCTTGAGACTGTATAGTAGATGTTGGAGCTCTCAACCACTCTTCTTTATCATCCAGAGAATAGGGCACTTTTTGAGTGTGGCTGGTGTGAATCCAGTTCGGGATCCCAGCACACTTCACAGCAGTCGTTGTTACGAGTACAACCTGAAATGGACCGTTCCACCTAGGTTCCAGACAAGTTTTCCACACATGCTTCTTGATGACCACCCAGTCACCAATCACCAGCTCCCAGACTGTGACTGTGACAATGGCGGCACGGCTGTAGCTTCCACCTGATGAGTGAAAGAGCAAACCGCATCAGCCAGTAATCCAACAACATGTCAACTGTTATAGTCACAAGATCATTTGCAGGAACAGCTGGCAATCTCATTGCTCTGCCCATGAGAATCTTATGGGGAGAGAGTCCAGTCTTTCTGTCAGGTGTGTTTCTTATGCTCATCAGAACCAAAGGTAAAGCATCTCGCCACTTCAGATTTGTGGATGCTACACATTTTTGCAAGTCGTGCCTTCAGAGTAGCATTCATTTGCTCCACTAATCCATAAGCTTCAGGGCGATAGCTACGGTGCAACTTCTGCTCAATGTTTAAGGCTGAACATAGTAATTGTATCACCTCGTTATTGAAGTGACTTCCTCTGACTGAATCTAAAGAGGCTGGAAAACAAAAATGCGGTATCAACTCCTTAAGTAAAAGCTTTGCTACTGTGAGACTATCATTTCTACATGTAGGGTAGCCAGTGACTACAAATACATACAATCACCAACACGTATCTCAAACCACCACCCACAGGCTTCTCAATGAAATCCATTTGCATTCTGTTGAATGAACCTCCTGCTCTTCCACTGTGACTCAAATTGACAATTGTTCTTTTTTCCACATTCATTTGTTGGCATGTAACACATCGGTAACAAATTGCTTCACAGATCTCTCTAAACTTTGGATTGAACCAGTATTGCTTAAATGTGCGAATCATGGCATCTCTGCCAATATGTGCATTACCATGTCAGTAGACAGTTTGGCAAAACCACTTGCCCTTCTTTTGAAATCCATATGTCATCATTGTCTCTTTAAAAGCATTTAAATTTTATCCAACTTTTCTTTTCGTCTTCAGAAACATTCTCTTGCAAATGTTTGATTTCCTCCCACGTTTCAATCATAGTGAACGTGTAATTTTGGCTTACTTCATCTTCATTTAGTTCTTTCCATTCCTCATCAAAGAGATGCAGTTCAACTCGCAAAACTTTGCGACTTGATCTGCATAAGCATTTCCTATTGAAACAAAATCATTTGATTTCTCATGTGCACTGCATTTAATCACAGCAATCTTTTCAGGAAATTGTAGGGCTTGTTACAAATCATGAATTCTATCACCATTTCTAATTGGTGAGCCAAAAGAGGTCATGAAACCTCTCTGCGACCACAACTGCCCAAAGTCCTGTACTACACCAAATCCATATTGACTGTCTGTAAAAATTGTAACTTTAAGCTGTGCAGAAATACAGTATGCTCTAGTAAGAGCGCCAATTCAGCCAATTGTGCAGAAAATACTCCTTGAAGCCATGAAGCTTCAAGTATACCAGAAATTGTGCACACAGCATATCCAGATTTCAATGTTCCTGCATTATCTCTTAAACTTAAACAGGAACCATCAATAAAAAATAATTTGATCATTTTCCTTTAATGGGGTATCCTGAATATCGGCCTGGGTCTCGTGCACAATTCATTAACCTCCAGGCAGTCATGTTTTTATTTCTCATTTTCAACATTGTCTACTGGAGGCAAGGTTGCTGGGTTAAGCACAGTGCACCTCTTTAAGGACACATTTTGAGAGCCTAAAATCGAAAGCTCATATCTCATGAGGTCTGCATTCGTCAAATATTGGGTCATTGTTCGAGTAAGCAAAACCTCAACAGAATGTGGGACCAAAAAAGTTAATGGATGTCCCATCACAATAGTCTCACATTGAATGAGGCTCAATCCAACTGCAGTCACAGTCCGCAAAAAAGGCAGGTAAAGCTGCTGTGACTGGGCCCAAAGTAGCAGAAAAGTATGCTACAGGCGGTTTACACCACCATATACCCGTTTAAGGACAGAAAGTGCCCAACAATCACGTTCATGAAAAAACAATGGTACTCTGCACAGACGCTCTCTCAGCTCAGTAAAAGCTTTCATACAAGCTCCATCAAAGGGCACTGGGCAGTAATGTCTTTGTGGGTCAGTCTCTGCAATGGCTTTGAAATAACAGAAAAATTGGGAATCCATTGGTGACAGTAGCTCACCATTCCTAGAAACATCCTGACATCTCCTTGCTTGTGTAATTAGAGAGTTCATTTTCAAAATAACTGTAACTCTTTCTCCTGACACTTTCCCTCACCTTTTTGTATTTGGTGACCCAAGTATTGCACTTCTTTCTGACAGTACTGTAATTTTGCTGGGGTCAATTTATGTACATTTTCACCCAAATGATTCAATAGAGCTATAGTATCTTGCCTGCATGCTTCTTTCATCTTTGAATTAACCAAAAAATCATCAATGTACTGAACTAATGCTGATTGAAAAGGAATTTTCAATGATTCCAAATTCTTTTTCAACACCTGATTAAATATTGACGGGGACTCTGAAAAGCCCTGTGGGATCCTACACCAGGAACATACACGATTGCAGAATTTGAAACAGAAAAGTAATTGGCTATCCTCATGTAGAGGCACTGAGAAAAATGCTTATGACAAGTCCACCACCATGAACAATTCTGCGTCACATGGAATTTGGAACAGAATCACTGTTGGATTGGGTACCAGTGGACAGTTTTTGATAACTTTGTCATTAATGTTACTCAAATCTTGAACAATTCTAAATTTCCCAGTTGGTTTTCGCAAACCCATAATAGGAGCATTACATAGGCTGCTCAGCACTTCTCTCAGAAATCCCTGCTTCACAAAATCCACAATTACAGGAGTAACGCCTTCAATTACATCTGGTACCATATGATATTGGGGAGTTTTGGGAAAAACTGCATTAGGTTTGACTGTGACCGTAACTGGTTCAACTCCTTTGATCAGACCACTGTCCTTCGCAGAAAGATCCCAAACTTTTAAAGTAACTGTACCTTGTAAGTCAGTTGGCAGGTCTTGTACTGTAAATGCAGGATAGAAACTAATCAGTGGAAATTCTTCATTAACTGAATCACATTCAGTTGGCATAGATGAATCATCATCATCATCATCACTATTCGTCTAAATAGCAATTCCATCATTTGTACAGGTAATCAAATATTTTGTTTTGCACAACAGGTCTCTTCCCAGTAAGGAAATTGGACTTGAGTCACAAATTTGTGTAAACCTTCAAAATTGCCAATTTTAACAGGAATCGGTTTAGTAATCTAATTTGTCAGGATCTGATTTGCAACACCTACAATTTGCACTGTGTTCCCAGAAAGTGGCACATTAGGAACTTCTGCAGTTCTTACTGTAGAGTGTGTAGTTCCTGTATCAACTAGGAATGAAACCTGATGACCCATTACTTTTCCATTTACTTAAGGACCCTTTTGATCCACTTCTAATGAAGCTACTAACACACATTCTTCTTCATCCGAACTCTCACTCATCAATTCATCATTTGATACATCCTCACTGTCAAGTGCTAATTGTTGTACCATTTGATTAATTTGATTTAACTTTTGACCTGTGTTCTGCTGAGGAAGCATCATTTGCTGCTGTATCATTGGAGCTTGAGGTATCTGCATTTGTTGCTTTGATATCATTTGCATTTGGGGCTGCATTTGTTGTGACTGTGGCACCTGAAAACGTGGCACCTGTATCTGTTGCATTGTTTGGGGAGTCTGCAGTTGCTGTGGAAACTGCATTTGATTATTCATATTCTGAACATTTAATTTAGGACCCCTTATTCTCAGTCCTCTCAAATTTTGAAACTTGTTTTCATTCATCTGCATAACAACACCTTCCTGCACCATCATTGGACACTCCTGTTTCCAACGTCCAAGGCCCCCGCAAGTGTGACAAGGTGACATCCTTTTCATTGTCTGCATATCACCTGGATTAACAATAGTATTCAAATCGATGCCATGGTTTCCATTTCCATCATGACCTCTACCTCGTGCCTGACCCTGATTTTAAAACACGTGCATGTTTCCCTGTTGCGAAAAAAATTCCTGCCTTCTTGATTTTGCCGCTTTAATCTGCTTCATCATTGCTTTTTCTTTCAATTTCTATTGCTTCATTTCAATCTCGTCATTACAGTGTTTAGCAAACTGCAATACTTCATCAACTGGTTTTGCTTGCCAGCAAATCGAATGACTCTGGCTAGACTCTAAATCCTAAATCAGGTCTCAATCCTTAAGCATCTGGCTAGACTCAACAAATCTGAACACAAAATGAATCATGTCTTTGGGCTCAATTGTTTCTGTACCACTGTAATGTTTAAATGCTTGTTAGAAATGGGGTCTTTGGTTGGCAGCCAGGTTACCCCCTGTCCAAGCAAGGACCCTCACTCTAGTTAGGGTAAAAGAGAATCACCCTCAGCTAACCCCTGCTTACCCACTCGGTAGCTTGACATGAGCAGTAGGCTTAACTTCAGAGTGCTAGGTGTAAAGTATTTCTACCAACACTTACAGTAACTTAATGAAAACACTACAAAATGACACAACACCAGTTTAGAAAAATAGAAAATATTTATCTAAACAAAACAAGACCAAAATGACAAAAATCCAACTCAAGTTATCAATAAAAATCCATAAAGAGTTTTCATGTAATTTTAAACACACACTAACGCTTAGTGTGAAAATGTACCTTGGGTGAGTAAAAAATAACCTGCACGGGCGAGTGTGCGTCGAAAAGGGCTTGCGATGCGTCGATTTCACTCACGACAAGACCTTGCGTTGTTTCACCTTTAGTCGGGTCGGTGTTCGTCGTTTCTTCTCTCCACAGGAGAGCGATGCGTCGATCCGGTCAGCACTCTCAGGTCCGGGCAGGCCTTGTGTCATTTTTACACCCCCAGCGGTGTTTGCATCGGAAATACAGCCGCACGATGATCCGAAAACCACGCAGCGCAGTTTGCAATCTCACCAGCCTCTGTCAGCAATGCTGTGCATCGTTTCTCCAGCCCCGTGCATCGATCTTCGGGTCGCGTTGCAGGCGAGCGTCGATTTTCAGCCGCAAAGCCGTCGGCGCGTTGATTTTTCAGCTGCAGATCGGACTTGCGTCAATTTTGTTCTCCACACGACGGTCGGTGCGTGGATTTCTTACTCTTGAGCTGCCAGCTTCTCCTTTTAGGGCCCCAGGAACTGGATGGGCACCACTTGGCAGAGTAGGAGTCTCTCCAGAGACTCCAGGTGCTGGCAGACAGAAGTCTTTGCTGTCCCTGAGACTTCAAACAACAGGAGGTAAGCTCTAAATCAAGCCCTTGGAGAGTTCTTCACAAGAAGGAAGGCAACACAAAGTCCAGTCTTTGTCCTCTAGCACAGGCAGAAGCAGCAACTGCAGGATAGCTCCACAAAGCACAGTCACAGGCAGGGCAGCTCTTCTTCCTCAGCTCTTCTCCAGGCAGAGGTTCCTCTTGGGTTCCAGAAGTGTTCTAAAGTCTGTGGTTTTGGGTGCCCTTCTTATACCCATTTTCCCCTTTGAAGTAGGCCTACTTCAAAGCAAAGTCTCTCTTGTTTGTGAAATCCTGCCTTGCCCAGGCCAGGCCCCAGACACTCACCAGGTGGTTGGAGACTGCATTGTGTGAGGGCAGGCACAGCCCTTTCAGGTGTGAGTGACCACTCCTCACCTCCCTCCTAGCACAGATGGCTCATCAGGAAATGCAGACTACACCCCAGCTCCCTTTGTGTCACTGTCTAGTGAGAGGTGCAACCGGCGCAACTGTCAAACTGACCCAGACAGGGAATCCACAAACAGGAAGAGTCACAGAAATGGTTTAAGCAAGAAAATGTTCACTTTCTAAAAGTGGCATTTTCAAACACACAATCTTCAAATCAACTTTACTAAAAGATGTATTTTTAAATTGTGAGCTCAGAGACCCCAAACTCCACATGTCTATCCGCTCCCAAAGGGAATCTACACTAATTAGATTTAAAGGTAGCCCCCATGTTAACCTCTGAGAGGGACAGGCCTTGCAAAAGTGAAAAACGAATTTAGTAATATTTCACTGTCAGGACATATAAAACACATTACTATGGGGGTCATTCTGACCTCGGCGGGATAAGGCGCTTACCGCCGGTCAGAATACCGCCATACCACCGCTGCGGCCGCGGTAAACCGCCACGGTCATTCTGACCCGCAACTGGCAAACCGCCAAAAACCCGACATCCACAAAAGTCCGCCACACCAAAGGTCAGCGAAAAAATGGCGATGAACAAACCTCCACCATCACGCCAACAGAAATACGCCCATACCATTCCGACCCACAAATCCACGCGGCGGTCTTTCAAACGCGGTATTCCATTGGCGGTACACCCCGCCGCGGTCAAAATACACACACACATACAAAACTCAGCCACATTGGTCAGTTTGAAATATACACACACCTGATACACATACTAACACCACTCCCACACACCCAACACAATATAAAACACACACCCACATCACCCACAAGCCCCTACGACCCGAAATTATTGACGAAGGCTAGAGAGAGAGCACAGAATAGACAATCCCACAACACAGAGGCACACAACACCATCACCCACACAGAATCCACGCACCAAACACCATACACCACCACACGCACCACACTCATCACCACAAACGCCACCCCACACCTCAACCACCCCACCCCATGGCACCCCAAAGACACCCCAGGTTCAGTGACGCCGAACTCAGGGTCATGGTGGAGGAAATAGTCCGTGTAGAGCCCCAGCTCTTCGGGGCACAGGTGCAGCACACCACAATTGCCAGGAAGATGGAGCTATGGCAAAGGATAGTGGACAGGGTTAACGCGGTGGGACAGCATCCACGCAATCGGGAGGACATCAGGAAGAGATGGAACGACCTACGGGGGAAGGTGCGTTCCATGGTATCAAGGCACAACATTGCGGTGCAGAAGACTGGCGGCAGACCCCCACCTACTCCCCCCGAATTTACCGCATGGGAGGAGGAAGTCTTGCACATCCTGCATCCTGAGGGCCTCACAGGAGTAGGCGGAGGAATGGACTCTGGTAAGTCAAATCTTCACTTCTGCTTCCCACCCCCACCCCACCTGCATGCCAAATCATACCCCCACCCTCACCCCCATCACACCAACACCTAGCAAAAGGCTCACCATCACAACCCACCCATCCCAACACCAAGCCCTGCATGCAACCACAAAGCATGGACACCCATCACCAAAGCATGCCCACTGCACATACACATCACCCCCACAAGCCACCCTCACAAAAGCCCCCACAAGGAAATGCCTGCACTTGGGTACACGGACACCCACCCATCACACGAAATGCCACACACAGAAGCAATAACCATACCTTTATACCCCTGCAGGACCCGAACGCCACCACACCGCCACGGAGGGTCCAGAGATGTCCATCCCACCCCCAGAAGAGGCCCCCAGCGATGACAGCAGCTCTGTCTCCCTGGAGCCAGATGACCAGCCCGGCCCATCGGGGACCTCTGGACACTCGGTTCCCCACAGACAGCCACAGGCTACACCAGACCCAACCCCCTCTGGGAACACCAGCACAGCTCCCACCCAGCGGGCCCATGCCTCTGTCTCCAGGACACGTAAATCAGCGGTGTGTCCACCACTACAGGGCACCCAGGTTGACCCACCACCCCAACAACAACAGGGACCTGGGGGCAGTGGTAGTGGGCACACCGTCCAGGGGACAGAGGCCCAGGAACACATGGGAACTGGGAGGGCTGCTGTGCAACAAGGGGGGGACAGGCCCGGGGAACCGACTCTCCAAGAGGCCCTCTCCTCCATCATGGGAGCATACCACCGCTCCCAGGAGACGATGGCGACGGTACTGGTCCAGTTCCAGGAGATCCAGGAACTGCAGGAGGAACGGTACATGGGGTTCAGGGAGGAACTGAGGAACATCGGTTCCGCAATGGGGACCATCGTCGTGGCCCTTACCCAGATCGTCACCACATTGCGGGACCATGTGGCACCCCAAAGGGCCCCTGTCACTAGCCCAGGCCAGGAACAGCCTACCACCTCCGCCGGCGCTAGTGGACAGGAGGCCCCCACACAACGACAGGCCACCAGAACCCCACCTCCTGCAGAAGAAGAACCACTCCGCAAGCGGAACCTGAGATCTCACAAGAAGACAGAGTAGGATTGCAAGACCCCCGCCAGCCTAAGATACCCCCTGATGTCATCCCACTGTCCCACATTGTCACCCTGTCCAACCTTGAACTGCCCCTGCTCCATCCTTCCCCAGGCATATGGACAATGCACCTGTGCGACTGAGAACTGGACTCTGCCATGGACATTACTCCACCCCCACCCATCACCGTTTCCCAATCATGTACCTATATGTAGCACTTAAAATAAATCACTTATTGCACTTAAAATAACAGGAGTCTGCTTGTATTCTTAACAAATGTATTACACATAACGGTGCAATAATGTCCAGTTACTTTGTGATGACAACATACCAATTTCAATAAGCTTTAGTCCATGGGCAAACAAAGCTGAAGTCAGGCAGTGGGTCATACAGCTCTGAAAAGGGAAGGGAAAGTCACAAATCAGTTAACAGGAACTGGGGGGAAACACAGACAGTGGAGACGCATGAGGCCTTAAGTAAATGTAAAATGGCGTGGCTGATTCTTACCTGTGTGCTACTGAAAATATTGTTGTATGACTGTATCCCTGTTGTCCGTGTCGTCCCCGTCATCTTCCTCCTCTTCACTCTCCACAGGCTCCACAGCTGCTACAACACCACCATCTGGACCATCCTCCTGCAGAAAAGGCACATGGCGTCGCAAAGCAAGATTGTGAAGCATACAGCAGGCCACGATGATCTGGCACACCTTCTTTGGTGAGTACATTAGGGATCCCCTTGTCATATGCAGGCACCTAAACCTGGCCTTCAGGACCCCGAAGGTCCTTTCTATGATCCTCCTAGTTCGTCCATGGGCCTCATTGTACCGTTCCTCTGCCCTGGTCCGGGGATTCCTAACTGGGGTCAGTAGCCACGACAGGTTGGGGTAACCAGAGTCACCAATTAGCCACACACGGTGTCTCTGTAGCTGTTCCATCACATAAGGGATGCTGCTATTTCGCATGACATACGCGTCATGCACTGACCCAGGGAACTTGGCATTTACATGGGAGATGTACTGGTCAGCCAAACAGACCACCTGGACATTCATCGAATTATAAATTTTTCTGTTTCTGTACACCTGCTCACTTTCTTTGGGGGGAACCAAAGCCACATGGGTCCCATCAATGGCACCAATGATGTTGGGGATATGTCCAAGGGCATAGAAATCACCCTTCACTGTAGCCAATTCGCCCACCTCAGGGAAAATAATGTAGCTCCGCATGTATTTCATCAGGGCAGACAACACTCTGGACAAAACCTTAGAAAACATAGGTTGAGACATCCCAGATGATATGGCCACTGTTGTCTGAAAAGACCCACTTGCCAAAAAATGCAGTACTGACAGAACCTGCACCAGAGGGGGAATCCCTGTGGGTTGGCGGATGGGGGACATCAGGTCTGGCTCCAGCTGGGCACATAGTTCATGTATAGTTGCTCTGTCAAGCCTGTATGTAAGTATGATATGTCGTTCTTCCATTGTCGACAGGTCCACCAGCGGTCAGTACACTGGAGGATTCATCCTTCTCCTCGCAAGTCCCAGCGGACGGTGCCTAGGAAGGACAACATGGAGCACAGAGTCAAGCAACCCACAGGTTCATTCACACAGCTTGCACAGTACACGAATCGCTATGCATTGAATGGCTTGTATGAGTGGCAATGCAAGGCCTAGGCCTGTGTGACGCAGTAGAAATTATGCCATGTGGGCCCTTGAAATGGCGGCTGCCTGACCTGTGAAGTGTGACAGTGGGATGTGAGGTCACTGCGCTGGCATGGCACACCGTGGCGGTAGGCGGTCGAAGACCGCGGCGCAAAGCAGCATTGGTTAACATTGAACCCTATGGGTCTCAGGAGCCAATGACGATGTGCGCCGGCGGTCGCGGTACGCACCGTCGCGGTACGCACTGCCGCGGGCGTGACCGCCATTTTCTATCTGATTAATCACTCGAGACCTGATCATTCACAGGAGAAGACCTATACTGCAAGTGCTGCTGTGACCTCGGTCTGGGAGATACAATGGCTGCTGCGACTGGGGAAAGGGCCCCTGCCTTCACTTCCGAAGAATTGGAGAGACTTGTTGATGGGGTCCTCCCCCAGTATGCGCTACTCTACGGTCCTCCAGACCAACAGGTCAGTACACAGGGTGCACGTTGAATGGGCTATGCCTGTGTTGAGTGGGGTGTATGTAAGATGGTGGGGAGGGGAGCGAATGAGGAGTGCAACGCACGAAAGATGAGAGCATGTGCCACATGGCAAGGTTGGGGAGGGGGGGGCACTCACATTGTCCAGCCAGAAAACTGCTGCGATTTCCTTTACCACCCTGTACATGTCACATAGGTCAGCGCCCATCAGAAGATCGACATTTGGCGTGCCATCGCCAAGGACGTCCGGGCCCTGGGGGTCCACAACAGACGGGGCACCCACTGCCGAAAGAGGTGGGAGGACATCCGCCGCGGGACCAGAAAGACCGCCGAGTCTCTGCTGGGGATGGCCTCCCAACGTAGGAGGGGTGCCAGCCGCCAATTGACCCCCCTGATGTCCCGGATCCTGGCGGTGGCCTACCCCGATTTGGATGGGCGCGTGAGGACATCACAGCAGACACAAGGGGGTGAGTATCAGCACATTCTGCTATCTTTGCGCGCAGTGAAGGTGTCTGGGTGGGGGAGGAGGGCTGTGGCTATCTCCAGGCCAGGGCGCATTCTGTAGGCTAGGCCCCTCCGTTAGACACGGCCCTGTGCCCCTGCCCCCCACTTCTGTAGGGTGCCAAGTACAGCTATCCATGGTCCGGCCTCACCCATGTGTGCATTTGTCGTCCATAGACCTGTAGGCCTAGTCACAATAACTGAGTAGTGTACCCCGATTGCGCGGCCTAGTTCAGGGGGCTTCTGTGTCTGTCCTCTCCGACAACGGTGTTGCCAATGCATGCACTCAACCTGTCTTCATTTCTCCCCCCCCCCCATTTTCTTTGTCTTCCTGTTCATGTGTGCATTAGCATCATCAGGCGGAGGAGAAGTGGCATCGGCGCACGAGGGAGCTGCATCTCACATGGCCCCGGAGGGCCATACAACAGACTCCGAGTACACCAGTGAGACGGAGGGCGAGTGGAGCTCCACAACGGGGACCCGTGGAGACGTCAGCGACACCGACACGTCCTCGGAAGGGAGCTCCCTAGCGGTGGCGGCCACATCCGTGCCCACCGCAACAACAGGTACAGCCGCCACCCAGCGCACCAGCCCCGCCCTCCCAGCAGCCCCTCATCCTTCGCTCCGTGCCCGCTCGCCCAGGAAGGCGGGCATCTCCTTCGCCCCAGGCACCTCAGGCCCTGCCCCAGTTACCCCTGCTGCCCTCAGTGAGGAGGTCATTGACCTCCTCAGGACACTCATTGTTGGGCAGTCTACCCTTTTGAATGCCATCCAGGGTGTAGAAAGGGAGGTGCATCGGAGCAATGCATACCTGGAGGGCATTCATTCGGGTCAGGCTGCCCATCAGCGATCGTTCAACGCTCTGGCCTCAGCACTGACGGCAGCCATTGTCCCTGTCTCCAGCCTCCCTCTTCTGACTCCCTCCACCCAGTCCCAGTCTCCTGTTCCTCTGCCTATCCCATCCACACCATCAGACCAGCCTGCACACACCTCTACACCCAAGGGCAGCTCATCCAGACATAAGCACCACAGATCCCACAAGCATTCACCCAAGCAACATCCAGATGCAGACATGCCAACAGTCACTACCACCTCTGTGTCCCCCACCTCCTCATCTCCCTCCTCCCTCCCTGTGACGTCTCCACTCACACCTGCATGCACACCACCATCAGCCAGTACTTCCATCACCAGCACACCCTCCATTACAGTCCGCACACGTGCAGTCACCACCCCCACTGCCATTTACACGTCCCCTGTGTCCTCTCCCAGTGTGTCTGTCACCCCCTCTTCCAAAGCACACAAACGCAGGCAGCCACCCACCCAACAGCCATCCACCTCACGACAGCCTCCGTCACAAGCACCTGCACCCAAAGACAGCACACTTGACTCTCCTACAACCACATCCTCTTCCTCCACTCCCATACCCACTACACCTACCCGTCCCTGTCCTTCCCAAGTCGTTTTCCTTTCCAACCTTGAGCTCGTTCCAATCACTGACCCACCCCCTCCATCTGGTAAGAGTAAAAAAAGCACCTCAGCCACCACCAGCCCTGCATCTACTGTGACCATAGTGCAGGGCTATTGGAGTCCATCAGCTCCTAGGGCAGGAACATCGGCCAGCAGCAAGGGGACAGCCAGCCCACCCCCTGGGAAGAGGACAAAAAAAAAAGGCCTGGCGCGACAAGACTGAGACGGCTGCCACCAAGGACAGTAGCCTTGCCTCGTCACCTGCCACATCATCCAAGGGAGGCAAGGGCCACAGAGCTTCAGCGAAGGAGGGCAAGGGCAGCAGGGCGGAGAAGTCAGGCAGCAGGCGAGCTGCCCAGGAGGGCCCCACCAGCCCCATTCCGGTTGTGACGGACGACACCCACGGGCCCAGGACTCCATCACAGGAGGGCCCCGCGACCGCAAGTTCGGATGGCGAATGAGCGGGAAGTCTTGCCCAGGTCTGCCTCCCTAGACACACAGGACAAGCACCGCTGAACAGGGCCCTGCCGGGAGGAGCACCGCTGAACAGGGCCCCGCCGGGAGGAGCACCGCTGAACAGGGCCCTGCCGGGAGGAGCACCGCTGATCAGGGCCCCGCCGGGACAAGAACCGCTGAACAGGGGCCCGCCGGGACAAGAACCGCTGAACAGGGGCCCGCCGGGACAAGAATCGATGAACAGGGGCCCGCCGGGAGGAGCACCGCTGAACAGGGGCCCGCCGGGACAAGAACCGCTGAACAGGGGCCCGCCGGGACAAGAACCGCTGAACAGGGGCCCGCCGGGACAAGAAACGCGTGTCCGCTGAACAGGGGCCCGCCGGGACAAGAATCGCTGAACAGGGGCCCGCCGGGAGGAGCACCGATGAACAGGGGCCCGCCGGGACAAGAATCGCTGAACAGGGGCCCGCCGGGAGGAGCACCGCTGAACAGGGGCCCGCCGGGACAAGAACCGCTGAACAGGGGCCCGCCGGGACAAGAACCGCTGAACAGGGGCCCGCCGGGACAAGAATCGATGAACAGGGGCCCGCCGGGAGGAGCACCGCTGAACAGGGGCCCGCTGGGACAAGAACCGCTGAACAGGGGCCCGCCGGGACAAGAACCGCTGAACAGGGACCCGCCGGGACAAGAACCGCTGAACAGGGGCCCGCCGGGACAAGAATCGCTGAACAGGGGCCCGCCGGGAGGAGCACCGCTGAACAGGGGCCCGCTGGGACAAGAATCGCTGAACAGAGGCCCGCCGGGACAAGAACCGCTCCGCTGGGCCCTTCATCTCAAGCACCGCTCCGCTGGGCCCTTCATCTCAAGCACCGCTCCGCTGGGCCCTTCATCTCAAGCACCGCTCCGCTGGGCCCTTCATCTCAAGCACCGCTCCGCTGGGCCCCGCCGTCTCAAGCACCGCTCCGCTGGGCCCCGCCGTCTCAAGCACCGCTCCGCTGGGCCCTTCCTGTCAAGCACCGCTCCGCTGGGCCCCACCGTCTCTGCACCGCTCCGCTGGGCCCTTCATCTCAAGCACCGCTCCGCTGGGCCCTTCATCTCAAGCACCGCTCCGCTGGGCCCGCCGTCTCAAGCACCACTCCGCTGGGCCCTTCCTGTCAAGCACCGCTCCACTGGGCCCCACCGTCTCTGCACCGCTCCGCTGGGCCCTTCCTGTCAAGCACCACTCCGCTGGGCCCTTCATCTCAAGCACCGCTCCGCTGGGCTCTTCATCTCAAGCACCGCTCTGCTGGGCCCTTCATCTCAAGCACCGCTCCGCTGGGCCCCGCCGTCTCAAGCACCGCTCCGCTGGGCCCTTCCTGTCAAGCACCGCTCTGCTGGGCCCCGCCGTCTCTGCACCGCTCCGCTGGGCCCTTCCTGTCAAGCACCGCTCCGCTGGGCCCTTCATCTCAAGCACCGCTCCGCTGGGCCCTTCATCTCAAGCACCGCTCCGCTCCGCTGGGCCCTTCATCTCAAGCACCGCTCCGCTGGGCCCTTCATCTCAAGCACCGCTCCGCAGGGCCCCGCCGTCTCTGCACCGCTCCGCTGGGCCCTTCATCTCAAGCACCGCTCCGCTGAGCCCTTCATCTCAAGCACCGCTCCGCTGGGCCCTTCATCCCAAGCACCGCTCCGCAGGGCCCCGCCGTCTCTGCACCGCTCCGCTGGGCCCTTCATCTCAAGCACCGCTCCGATGGGCCCTTCATCTCAAGCACCGCTCCGCTGGGCCCTTCATCTCAAGCACCGCTCCGCTGGGGCCTTCATCTCAAGCACCGCTGGCCCATTGACAGTGCCGGTTCTGTGTCGAGCAGGGCTTCAGGAAGCACTCTGGGCACCATGCCTCCTCCATTAATAACAGTGGAGTCGGTAATCCATCTGATGGACTGTGGCTTGGCACTTCCCAGGATGGAACAGTGGGCAACCCACCCACTGTAGAGACTTGAGAGACTGTGGCTTTGCACTCCCCAGGATGGGACAGTGGGCAACCCACCCACTGTAGAGACTTGTGAGACTGTGGCTTTGCACTCCCCAGGATGGGACAGTGGGCATGGAGGCCCCTCGTGGATCTGGCGTCAAGGACTCATGTGGCTGAGGTGCCCCCCCTTCCCTTCCCCCTGAGGTGCCTGTAGTTTTATCATCTGATGCCCCAGCAGTGTTCTCTCCAATGGTATCTGGTCTCCTGTGTGGGCTTTGCCCATATGTTTGTGCACATTGGCCCACGGACTATGGAACTTTGACGGAATGTGCAGGACTTATTGCCTATGTATATATTGTTGACTATGTTCATTCCTTAATTTTGTATCTTTTATATAGCATATTTCCCATACCTTTAATGGAGCTATTTATACATATATTTTATAGATCATTTTAATTGTGTCTTTGCATTATTCCGGTGGGTTTGGGTGGTGTCACTCTGACTTGTTGCTCGGCATTGGGGTGTAGGTATTTGTGGTGGGGGGGTGGGTGTATGGCGCATGTGTGTGGACGTAAGCTTTCCTCCTCCCCCCTCCCCTGTGTCGTAGGTGCAGTACTCACCGTTGTCGTCTGCGCCGGCGTTCGTACTCCTGGTAGATGAGCAGGTAGACAATAGCTGGTAGGATGTTTAATTCGGGTTCCATGCTGTCCTCCTTCCTCGTGGAGTGTGTATAGGTGAGCGTTTTCCCGTTCGTAGTCTGTTTCCGCCGTGTTTTTATCGGCGGGGCTCCCGCCCCGGAAAAGGTGTCGGATTGGTGAGTTGTGATAGGGTGGGCGGTACATTGTCTGCCGCCTGCCTGTTGGCGGTGACCGCCGCGCTGTTTGTCTGTCCCGCTGTGGCGGTCGGAGTGTTAAAGTAGCGGGCTGTGTTGGCGGTTCCCGCCAGGGTCAGAATTCCTTTTTTTTGACTGCCTGCCTGTTGGCGGGTTGGCCGCCGCTTTATCACCGACCGCCAGGGTCAGAATGACCCCCTATATGTCCTACCTTAACAATACACTGCACCCTCCCCTTGGGGCTACCTAGGGTCTACCTTAGGGGTGTCTTACATGTAAAAAAAGGGAAGGTTTAGGCCTGGCAAGTGGGTACACTTGCCAAGTCGAATTTACAGTTTAAAACTGCACACACAGACACTGCAGTGGCAGGTCTGAGATATGATTACAGAGCTACTTATGAGGGGGGCACAACCAGTGCTGCAGGCCCACTAGTAACATTTGATTTATAGGCCCTGGGCACCTCTAGTGCACTCTACTAGGGACTTACCAGTAAATCAAATATGCCAATCGTGGATTAGCCAATTACATACACATTTTGTATAGGAGCACTTGCACTTTAGCACTGGTTAGCAGTGGTAAAGTGCCCAGAGTAACAAAAACAGCAAAAACAGAGTCCAGCACACATCAACAACCTGGGAAACAGAGGCAAAAAGTTAAGGGAGACCATGCCAAGGATGAAAAGTCTAACAATGCTTGTAACAATCTCTCATAATATGTATGTATTGACTCTTTTACTTCCTATTCTGTCCTTTCAATTCTCTGCGAATCAATACTTTTAGGAGAAATTCTTATTTTTAAAAATTCAATCACTTTGTAATAGTATTTATTACATCAGGAGATGGTACACCTGTAACTGGATCTCGTGGAGGTTCTCTTGCTAGCCAGTCAACACTCCTTTTGCATTCAACCCACAAATCAGCTGGAACTACTATTTCTAACAAGGTATTCAAATTCTCCCATAGGCATTTTGTGAGCTTTAAAATTCTATCTGTCTGCTTGAACCATTCCACTGGTTTCTCTCTCAGTCTCGGGTAGTCATTTGTAAATGACAAAATATCACTTCTGCTCCAAGGGACATGTACATTATTTCCTCCAGGAAGTTCTCTCATTGGTAAAATCTTTACTGGATTATCAGTTTGATGCACATCAGCACTTAAATTCACAGACTCCTTTTTCTTTTGATCTCTTTTCTTTACCCATCTGCCTTCCCATTTATCTAATGCCCCCCACATTTCAATATTCTGAATTAATCCCTTAATGTGAATTTTCATTCCCGGTATTCTCATGTTCGCAATATCTTTTGAATCAAATTCTAATCTATAACTTCTTTTCAGTGGCTTGATTTCTAAATTTCTATTTCATATTTCTCTGCAAGTTCTGATAATTTCTGGTGTGCCATTCCTGCTCTGTTTGTGACATATTTACACATGAAGCGTAACTCATCTTCATTTTATGAGTCAATTCTATTTAACTCAAGTGTTACCTCAAACAGTTCATTTAATTCTAATTTAAGTCTTGCCAGGTTCAATGATTTTCTCCCTTCAATCAATCAATCAATCAGGGAATTAAAGAGCGCACTACTCACCCGGTAGGGTCTCAAGGCGCTGGGGGGGGAGCTACTGGTCGAAAAGCCAAGTCTTGAGGTGTTTCCTGAATGATAGAAGGTCTTGGGTAAGGCGGAGGTGGATCTGTAGGGAGCGCCATGTCTTGGCAGCTAGGTGAGAGAATGATCTTCCTCCGGCGGTGGTGCGACGGATGCAGGGAACGTAGGCGAGGGCGCGGTTGGCAGAGAGAAGTTTGCGGGTGGGGGTGTGAAAGGTGAGTCTGTTGTTGAGGTAGGCGGGACCTGTGTTGTGGAGGGCCTTGTGTGCGTGGATGAGGAATTTGAAGGTGATCCTCTTTGATACTGGTAGCCAGTGTAGGTCTCTGAGGTGGGGTGAGATGTGGTCGCAGCGAGGGACGTCTAGAATGATGCGGGCGGACGCGTTCTGGATTCTTTGCAGCTTTGTTTGGAGTTTGTTTGTTATTCCTGCATATAGGGCGTTTCCGTAGTCCAATCGGCTACTGACCAAGGCGTGGGTGACGGTTTTCCTGGTTTCGATGGGAATCCACTTGAAGATTTTGTAGAGCAGGCGGAGGGTGTTGTAGCAGGAAGAAGAGATGGCATTGACCTGCTGAGTCATGCTGAGTGTGGAATCCAAGATGAAGCCCAAGTTGCGTGCGTGGGTGGTGGGTGAGGGTGCGGATCCTAGGGAGGTGGGCCACCAGGAGTCGTTCCAAGCTGAAGGGTTGGTGCCGCAGATGAGTATTTCTGTCTTGTCTGTGTTTAACCTGAAGTGGCTTTATTCCATCCAGGTGGCGATGGCGTGGAGTCCGTTGTGGAGGTTGTCCTTTGCAGTAGTGGGGTCTTTCGTGAGGGAGATGATGAGCTGAGTGTCGTCAGCGTAGGAGACTATGTTGATGTGGTATGTTCGTGCAATTTTGCCGAGGGGGGGCATGTAAATGCTGAAAAGTGTGGGGCTGAGCGAAGATCCTTGAGGGACACCACAGGTGATTCCGGAGGCTTCTGACAGGAACGGCGGGAGGCGGACTCTCTGGGTTCTGCCCATGAGAAATGACGAGATCCAGTCCAGTGCTTTGTCGCAGATTCCAGCGTTTTGGAGGATCCCTTCAGCATTTGTCTTTGCTCCACTCATTTTCCAGTATGTTCACTGCTACGCTGTCAAACCTTGCAATGAGACATTATTATTTACATTGGGCACACTCTGTAGAGTAACACAAGGAGTCTCAGGTGTCATCATAAATGAATTTGAATTCAAATCTGACTTTCCCAAATTCTGTGAAATCCTAGGATAATTTAAGTCAATTGGTGGACTTGTCTTATTTAAAGTCTGATTTGTTGGAGACATAATTACAGCAGATGCATTGAGTCTCTCAATTTCTGCATTCAAATTAAAAGATTCTGTACATTATTCTCATTATTTCCCTGGGCATACAATGGTACAACAGGACCAATAGTAACAGGTACTGTTAATGCTTCTGAACTTGAAGCATTGTTCTGATTTCTTGAGTAAATTACTCCAGAATTCTGACCTGAAAGCATTGAAGAACTCAACTGTGATATTGTTACAGGTGTATACCTCTGCATTGTCTGACCTTACACTGGAGCCATTGAACTAGGTGTAGACTCCACTGGAACCATCAATGGTTTCTGGAAAATTTATGATGATTGCACCACTGGTACTATCATGCTCGGTGTAGAACTTACAACGGGAATTGTAGGATAGACTACAGGTAGCTCAACCTGAGTCATAGGTACCTGAGTAACTGTGATAGTAAAATGCTAAGCTCCCTTCCTTCTCTATAATTTTGCACCACAGTTTTAACCAAATACATGCTGCAGTACCTTGCTCTTCAGTTATGATATATGCAGGTTTACCTTCTGGAGGGGCAATTTCTCCTACTGTAACTGGAATAAAAGCATCTTCCCTAAATGTACTCTTTAACGCTTTGAAAAATTTAATTTTCACTTTAATCAGGCTTAAAACTAGAATTTAAATTCAAAACAGGAAGTAATTCAATCCCAAAATCATTTTAGCTTGCTTCTGGCAACCAATAACTCTTCAGAACTATTCTCCAATCACTTTGCGTCTACTCCCCACCACCTTACCAATCCCAGAGTGGACCTAGTGACGTCACACTCACAATCACAGCGGCTGACAAAGTCTTGCAGATGAATCCTCCAAAACTGATTCATACAAAACTAAATGGTAAGTTTTGCGAGCACCAAAGAAAAATCAGGACATCAACTTGTATGCTTACTACAGGTAGGGAACACAATTACTTCGGTAGCGTCAAAAATATTTTGACAGGCTTTTAGCTCTGACAACTACTCATTCGATCTTTGCTTTTTCTGATTCGCAAGTAAAATTCGACCAGCAAATTTCACTCTTGACTAATAATAGATCCTCCTTGTGCACTCAGGAATCACCAATATCTGTCAAAACTAACACTCCTTTTAACACACACTCTAGAAATACTATTTGTTAACCACGCCTGATTGACTAATTAAGCAGACAAGTTACAACAACAAACAAGTGTCTTATACATTTGTACAATACTCCGGAGTCTTAGACCATGCAGGGTCTGTATACCAACAAACAGGTGGGCAATTTTTTAGCACAAAGCGCCACACCCAATTGAAGTATGACAATTTCCTTACATACACACTTTGGAGTATGCACACTCCCTAACAAACTACATTGGAGTACGTAAACTCCCTATTTCACACAAACATCACAATTCACCTGTGATTTTGCTAAAGCACTGCGAGCCCAAACCCTACTCCAAACACAAATCACACTAGGAACACTGGGAACATCTCTAAACAAGCATTGGCAAAACCAAATTTCAAAATTTTGAATTTTCAACAAGCACTGGGAAAACCAAATCTTCCAATTCTTACCAAATGATATATAAAACTGTTGAAAACAGGACCTTTCCCCCCTATTGAGACAAAACCATCCTCTGCTACCAACTTCTGTGGGCCTGTTCAGCCTTATATTTCTTTTGATATTTTATTTATGAGGTGACACGTATAGGGAAACCATAAATTACCCTTAGAGTTCGACACAGATCTTTGGACTCAGATAGGAGTGTGATAAAGTCCTAACAAACAACATTAACAATCTCAAATCAATAAACATCTATTTCAAATTTGGAGTCAGTAATTTATACGCACCATGGCCAATGTATTGCCATGAATCACCACACCAATTTAGTAAAATTCAAACATTTATTGCCATTTAGATTAACAATGCTATGATCACTTAAATCAAACACAAGACCAAAAGATATAAGTACATAAACAATACAGGCTGACCAAATTGTTGGAAGAATCTTAACCTAGACAGAATAATTATCATTAAACATTCAAGAACCACCATGCAGAATAACAACAATAACAAATGAATGATGGAAACGGAATACATTTAGTTATCGCAGATGAATTGTTTACAACCAAATTATATAAAACCTGTTAAATTTAGATTTTGGCACCCTAACTATTACTCCAATTTGATAACCATGTTTGGGCTTCATGCAAAAAAAAAGGAAGACAAAATTAATTTGGAAAAACATCTAGCTATCGCTAACTAAAAATAGCGGTTGGATTTTCTAAAGAGGGAAAACATAAAAATCTGCAAGGAAAACAAATGCACATTTGCTTATACCTCTCCTCAATAAATCAGCAAGCACCAACCTCTTCATCAGTTGAGCATCTGGTCTTCACTGTACAGCATCAGTATTATGAATGGGGAAACAGTTCAGTAAACTTTTGACCTAATGTATCTGAACTGACAGAATCATAGGCAAAGAGTAAGAAACAGAAACACATCATTTCTCTAGCTTAGAAAGAAAGAATTTACAGGCAACTGAGAACTGAAAGGAACTGCACTGGCATCATCTAAACTTTGTTATCTTAAAACTCTAGAAAGGAACTAGCTATGTTTCTATTGGTCAAACTATGGGCCGTTTTAGTGTTCAACCAACAACCTTTGATCCACGTTTCAGAAGTATCTTTCTTCATTTTCTGCAGCCAAGATTGGCTCATTTTTTCTTGCTCCTGATCACCAGTTTCCTCTCAAACATTACATTTAAGCAGTGTAGAAAAACATTACATAAGCTTTCTGCCAAGAAACTAAAACTCAAGCAAGTACAAATATTGTAACATGAACACAACATTGAGTACTGAAGTCTATTGTTTAGTTCATATATTATTATTTAATCTGAGGAAACAAATGCTACAAGCAAGGAACATAACTTTTCCACAATGAGCAAGTCACGCAGGATGCTTGAATAACCATCATTTTGCAGAGTTAACACTGCCTCTGGAAAATTTCTAAAATGTAAGGCCTTTTAAAACCAATGCTAAAACATGAAGAATAAAACATTTTATAATATTTAAATTATTAATCCATTAAGTACATATTAATATTTATTTTTCAGTACATTTTATTATTATTAAACAAAAATACATTTTCATTAGACATTATTTTTTTCATATTAATATATGTTGTTAATGGTGTCCGCTACATGTTTTTATTTACTAATACATAATTTCAGCTAGGCCTTTTAATACAAGTTATTTCATATTATATTTTAATTACACAATTTTTATTAATAGTGTTTGCACTCCATAAGGTGCGGTGAGATTAACTACAATTTGTTCTGATAAACACAGAGGCGCCACCTGGGTCGATAGGTAAAGATAGGGCGTTCAGTGGCCCAGGTCCACTAAAGTTAATTAATAACATTTAAAAAACAACCTTGGAAACCCTTGTTTTTTGTCCTTCACTCATCATCCAGAAACACACAAAGTAAGCCAAGGAGAAAAAACTGTACTTGATAAGCAAAGTGACAGTTACCTCTGAACTGCCACAAAGGCACACTAGAGCACTGGTTCTTAACTTTTTGACTTCTGTGGACCTCCACGTAATCATTATTGGAAGCTGGGGACCCCCACTGAGTCATTATTGGACTCTGGGGATCCACAGTGAATAAGTATTGGAATTGGAGGACCCCAGACTAAGCAATTTTGATGATTTGAACCACAAAACAATGCACAAAAATACATAAACAAGCATTCATGAAACAAATACACAAATCATGAAATATCGTACTAAATTCACAAATTAATATAACAAAAAATCAAAATCTTAATTTTAATAGGAAGGTTGGAGCTGTTCTAAATTCAGTTGAGGCCACCCATCCTCCATACTATACTCTATTGACCATGTGCACTGCTCCCACAAATTAATTTGAAGATACCAACTTACTTTTTCACCTCTACTTTCAAATGAAAATAATTCAGGTTTAAATTCTGCTCTTTTATTTATAAGCACTTTATTAATCTGTTAATATCATTTAATTTTCCAAGCAGTCTCGGACCCCCTGAGTAGGCATCATAGATGCTCAGAGATCTCTGGACCACAGTTTTAAGAAGCACTGCACTAGATTGGAGCAGGATGGGAAGGCTATGATGTTTTTATAAATATATTCTATGCCGACATTCTTTATTTTTTGTTGTGTAGTTGGATGCAAAGACCAGTTTAGGGAATGGGAAGGATATGCTAAGTGAAATCAGCTGCAAGATCGCCGTTTACCACACAAACCAGGCCTAACATATGTGCACTGACAGAAAGGTGGAAGTCATGAGGTTGGGAAGTTGGAAGTATTCACTCTTGTAGAGTGATTTCGACTGGTCAGGAATGCACTGCAGCACTATATCCACATACCACAAAGTTACATGTTCAAATAAGCATTGGCAAAACCAATTGATCATGACTTTATAATGGGAGTGTCAAGCTATTGGGTATGCCAGTGGTTGCTTGTAAAGCATTATCTTCAATCTTTATAAATGGCATGGTTTATTATTCAAATATTTTTTACTAAGCAAACAGTGAACAGAATTTGAAAAAGAATAAGGATGTTTAAATGAAAATTCTTGTCTGGGCCTAATTTACTTTCCACAGGACTCAGAACTGAAACATGCTCTAGTCATGTCTAGAAACAGACATCTCCTTTTCAGTTATGCTAATTATACCTTCTTTCTCAAGCACTAGCTGAGTGCAGCAGCTGACCCCTCCAACAGCCCCAGAAAAGCCTCTGTGTGCCAATGCCTGAGCTCTTGTGCAATATGTGGAATGCAGGAAACAAAACAAACACAACCCTTAAAGTTTGCTCTTTAGACATACTCTGGCACACATATACCTGCCACTGTGTTTTTAAAGACAAGCTGGGATAAGTGCGGAGCAACGCAGCGAAGGGTCAGATATTTGAGGGGGAAAGCATCACACGAGGAGAGAAGAAGAAAACACATGCACTCTCATGGAATGCTCAATGAAAACAAACATAGTTCCCTAAATATGAGCAGTGGAAGAATGCAAGATAGCCTGTCAAAATGATGCTATGATCCGGGGAAGGGACAAACAAAAGCCACGGAATAAGAAACAAGCAAATGTGAGGGACCATAATGATAACCAATGGGCAGGTTGTAAGTACACTTCAATTTTTGCTACAGTCAAAAAGCAGCTTTCACCTACAAACAACTAAAAGCTATCTGGTAGGTCAGACCTTAAAATGTTACACAGAAATGGGCAGACTGGACAAACGTGTCACACAAGTGTCTGCCCAGTCTGATTATTGCTCACTGATGTATGAATATGGTACTGAGAACAAAAGTGCCTTCCATCATAGGCACTCACAGTCTGCACTTTGTTGGTCAGCTGGAATGGGTGCATTCTTCCATCTGAAGAACTTAAGGGGTAGGCACAATGCACCATCCCAGGCCATCCTTCCATCTGAAGAACTTAAGGGGTAGGCACAATGCACCATCTCAGGCCTTTCTGTGTGCACTACAGCAGCATTAGTAGAGGTGCAGAGCTACCTTTCTATTGCCAACTCAGAGTGATGTGCCATTCTGCAGGGGTTGACAGAAGAGCAGATGGATGGAGCAAGGCCTTAGGCCCCGATGCTGCCATACATGCTACACCATCCAAAATTACATGTCCTGCAAACAGCCATAAGGAAGTGGCTGAGGACTAAACTCTTCACTTTCTCAGGCCCATTTCCAACTAGCTAATCCAGTTCAGGGTTTTGCTTTGCACGCTTGAACTTGTAGTTCTATAATTTAATCCATTATAAATTGGGACTACAAGTCTCAGAAGGCAAAATAAAAATCTAGTTGGTTAAGATAATCATGAATGGACCTTTGGAAAACTTAGAGCTCGGAGCATAGAAGGGTAAAGAGAAGAGGACAAAGCGAGAACAAGAGGAGGATGAGACATTTGTGAAACAGACAGTACAGAACATTATCACATGGTTTTTACTATGAGGGACGTTAAAGCGCAGGTTAGTACAACTCAGCTAAAAAACACTCGGTTCACTTTTGGCCTGTTTACAAGGCAGTACTTTAAACCGCACGCATTTTATTTTTTAAACCACAGGTATTTGATTTTTTTAAGTGACATATTTTTAAAAAAGATAACCCAAAAAACTACAGTCTCATTGCCCTCTTCGACTTCGAAGGGAAGCTTTTCTCTAAATTTTTTATAACCTATTTGCAGGATTGGGCTATTGACAATAAATTATTTCCTTTAATTTAAACCAGATTTAGAGCGGGCTGCTCTATCACTGATAGTATTACTGCCCACGAGCATTTGGTAAACAAGATCTTAAAAAGATGACTGCCACTATATGTGTTTTTTGTCGACTACTCGCAGGCCTCCGATAAAGCAAACCGAAGTAAGATGTGGGGCAAATTAACTGATTGGCGCATTTTTCAAACCCTGCTGTATTTTCTGATTCTATTGCATGACAAAACAAGGCAGCAAATAAAACTAGCTGGAGGTGTTTTTTCACCTAGACCAGTGGTTCCCAACCTGTGGTCAGGAGACCCTTGGGGGTCCGCGAAGCCTCCTTAGGGGGTCCGCGACTGCTTAGAAAATTTAAAAATATTAACAAATATTGACAAATTAGGTCTCATGCTTCCAGTAATGACTCAGTGGGGGTCCCCGGATTCCAATGATGATTTAGTGGGGGTCCTTGAGTTTCATTAATGATAAAGTGGGGGTCCACAGAAGTCAAAAGGTTGGGAATCACTGACCTAGACTGTTTACTGTGAATGGCCTAAAACAGGGATGCGTTTTGGCACCTTTACTATTTTTCCTATACATGGCTGACATCTTTAGCATTGGATCACTAGTATGGTTTAGAACCCAAATGAGGCTGTAAGGCAGCGGTCTTCAAACTGGGGGGGGGGGTTCCCTGCTAGGTAGGCCTAAAATGATCCCGGGGAAGGGGAGGGGAGACGGAGAGGGAGACAGGCTCTGGCCAAGAGAAGCATAATGCTGAAAACAGGACTTTCTTTTAAGATTACAAAAATGAGCAGCAGTTAACCGCTCTGTAATGGGCCATCACTAACATGTTTTGTCATTTATATCCAAGCTGGGAGTATGTGTCCAGTGCTATCCGACGCCACCCACCCATATGCTCACACTGTGAATACTTTTACACGTTAGTAAGGCCTGCATCGCCAGAATAGTATGTTGGCGTCATGTATGTGATTGCATTTTTAAAACAGTAACAGAACTTAACTGCAATGTTTAAGTAAATCTAGATTTATTTAAACATTGCCAATGTAATAGAATAATTGTGAAAAATTCGGAGGAGGGCCCAATGATTTTTTTTCTCACTGGGGGGCGGTGGCATTAAAACGTTTGAAAACCACTGCTCTAAGGCAATTAGCTACCTTGCTTATGCAATGGATATAGTTATTTTTTCATTAACCCCCAACGGGCTTCCAAAACCACCTGGCAAGATTATAGAACTTCAACAAGCTGAATAACCTACAAGTTAATTGTGATAAGATCAAGGTTATGTCCTTTGGTAGTGCTAAAATTAGCACAAGCCAGATCCTTGACAATAATTACCTTGAAGAAATTGACCAGAATAACTATGTGGGTGTAATAATTGATAAATAACTATCTTGGGAAGATCACATAACTGATAGACTAGCAAATGCACATCTTATCACCCGGCCACTTGAAAAGTACTTCAAAACATACTGTGGATGGGCCATTCTTCAAGCATTCGAGGTATTTAACAGCAAACGTTTTTCAACTCTTCTAAATGGCGACTTGATCTTTTATGATAAAGCAATTACAATACTGAATAATCTTTATCTGAATTAAATTAAACACTTGTTGGGCCTCGGCTCGTCCACTCCACACTATAAAAATCAGACTGGAGTTTGCTTTACCTTTGGTATATATGAGGCATTAAAGAGCAGCGTGTGACTCTCTTAACACCAGAGAAGATTCAGGGGGTCATTACGAGTTCGGTTGTACCACCAACAGGCTGGCGGAGAAGACCGCCAAATTATGACCATGGCGGTATTCCCAACAGAATACAGCCAATCCACCGCCGGCACCGCCAGTGCTGTCAGGCCGCCACGGATGATGGTAGCCACCTTCAGGGTGGCGGAGACAATGTTCCCGCCGGACAGATTACGAGGCAGCACACTGTGAAGGTTTCCACCGTGGTCGCAACACCACGGAAACCCTGGGGGAAACCAACTTTATAAAAGAAGGCACTCACCTTCAGGAACACATAACCGTCTTGAGCCACCATTGAACCTGAGCTACACATCTTCCCGCTGCTCCTGCTTGCCCAATGACTCAGGAACCAGCAATGACGATGACAACAGCAACTGTGAGTACGTACACTTACTTGTCACTGTTGCACAATGCCAGTGTATCTATGCGCACACAACATACCCATCCTGAATGGGTGGCGAAGGTGACACATGCACGTACCCTTACACTGACATGCACACCCTCACTCAGCCCCATACACACACGCACATACATTGCACACACACAACGGCCAACACACACACATACACATACTTTCAAAACACACACAACACCCAGATACACAGCATTGGCACAGTCAAACACACAACACATAACACAACCAAATGCCACAACAACACCACAACCGCAACACCTCAGAATCACCGTCATTCGCCCACAATAGACACCTCCACTTGACAAATTATACATACACCACAACCTAACAACACCAGAGAACCAACACACACAATCCACATCCATACAACAAGCCATACGTCATATCCTGCCAATGCACATCACAACAGATCTGACATGACAATCAACACACACACTCACAAACACAGTACAACCACACAAGGGTACACAACACTCGAAATAACACAGGTCAACACAATCACTACACACAATATCAACATTATTCCATGTCCCAAACTCATACATGCCCATCACACAATGCACAGCCATCACAGTGAGACAAATGCAATACACACACCCACACATGCTGGCCAGACACAACTGGTAGCACAATCACCACATACACAAAACGTACTGACACATAAACAAAAGCAGCCAAGACTAAAACAACCATAAGGAAAGAAAGGCAGAACAAAAATCTGACCTTGGAACCAAATACTTGTTGGCTTAGATGTATGGCAAGATATAAATATAAATAAATACAGAACTATGAACATGACAAGAGGCCATAGGACACTCCATACACATATGTGCTACAGGCACATATGGCACATTCCAGTGCCCCTATTTGACTTCTGACTGTCATACAACCTCCAACGGTAGGGGCATCAAGGGGGCAGGCAGGCACCTCAGGGAATGGGGGCGGGTTTGGGTTTCAGCTTGGGAGGTGGATCCTTGGGCTTGGGAGGGGGAGGCTTAGGTCGAGGGCTGGGAAATCTTGATAGGGGTCGACTTCTTGGTGGGGGGAGGGGCATTGGTACCTGCAGGGAGGCCAGGGGAGGACTTGGAGGTGGAAAGCTGGACTTGGGGAGGGATATAGATCTTCTGGGGGTCACACTGGGTGGGAGAGGAGTAGGGAAAAGGTTCAACTCCGGGAGGAAACATTTTAGACACACAGGGACAGTCATGGCAAAACGGGTTTGGGAGTGGAGGGAGAGGGAGTGGTTATAAGAGGTGTTTTAGGGGATGTTGGGTGCATGTGTGTGCGAGGTATGCTTGTATGTGCTGGGTGTCTGCTGGGTGGGTGAGTGTGGGTGTTTATGTGTTTTGGGAGGGGGGTGGAGATGCTGGGAGATGCCGTGGTGGATGGGTGACTTTTGGGGTGGTGATTGCAGGTATGATGGATGTGCTGCATGTAGGCGTGCCTGTGGTTGTGGTGTCTGCGGATGTGGTGACTGGGGTGGATGTCTGCGGGTCTGCTATTGTGGTGACTGTGGGTAGGGTAGGAGCTGTGGCTGTATCGGTCAATGTTGGTGTGGTGTCTGCAGGTGTGTCAGGTGTAGTGTCTGTGAAGGTGGGGGTGGTGGACGTGTCAGTGCAGGTAGTGAGTGCTGGTGTGTCTGCAGGTGCGTGTTGTCTGTGTGCATGCCGGTGGTGGGTCTGGTAGTGCTTGTCTGTCAGCTGTACCCTTGGATTCTGAGGTGGATGCATGCTTGTCTGTCTGTGTGTTTTGGCTGGGATGGGGAAGAGGGGTTTGGGATTGGGAAGAGGAAGATGGAGGGGGGACAGAAGACAAAGGGTGACTAGCTGCCGGCAGTGTTGAGGCCAGAGCCTGACAGGATCTCTGTCGGCCAGCCAGTTCACCGTGAATTCCCTCCAGGAACGCATTGCTCCGCTGGACTTCAGTTGCCAGCTCCTGGATGGCATTCACAATGGTCGACTGACCCACAGAGATCGACCTCAGGAGGTCAATAGCCTCCTCACTGAGGGCAGCAGGTTTGAAAGGGGCAGGGGCAGAGGTGCCTGCAGCGAAGGAGACGCCCACACTCCTAGGTGAGCGGGCACGGACAACTGGGTGGGGAGCTACAGGGAGGGTGGTGGTAGTATGAGGGGTGGCAGGCAAAGATGGTGCTGGGGTGGTACCAGAAGGGTCAGCCACTGCCAGGGAGTGTCCACTGGAGGAGGATTCTGAGGATGATGAAGCGGAAGATCCGGTCTTTCCTGGGGCACTCCCCTCACCCTCTGGGCCACTGGGTCCCTCGCTGTCGGTGGTATCAGCACTCCGGGTCCCGTGGCCAGCAGCAACCCCACTCACCTGTGCCCTGTCGCCTTCCCCTGCTGATACACACAAATAGAGAAAGAGGGAGTGAGAGATAGGGAGGGTCATCACATTTGTCACATACACACATTAGAACAAGGACAACTGTAGTTATACATCACCTGGCTAGGCTATATCATCTAGTAACCCACATAACCTACATCATGTCACAACATGTTACTCCTATCCACCCCTTCATGTCTTCCCTCTCACCCACATCATAATCCAATTGAGCTACCACGACTGGAGCATTCAAAGAAATCACCTGTGGCTGAAGCAGAAAATCTGTCCTAATCTAGATCAGAACTCTCCATACTCCTATAACCTTTAGGGAAACAGTTTACTGATCACAAATTAACATGAATATTCAGAGTCTACACCTGACCAGTCCATGTCCATAAATAATTCCCATGATAGTTAAGAAACTCTATTCACAGACTACTCAGCGCCTGCCATTCTAATCACATGCCTGGCTGAACACTCTCTACATATATGCCATAATGGAAACAATCACTGATATAGCCACAACATGAGACACTTCCATACAGGTGACATCTGATGTGTATAATACATGTTTGGAGAACAGCCATGTGACTACATGTACCAAATTCCAGAGGAACCTCTGCAGACACTGAACACAGATACACCACATCACTTCATACATGCATGTGCAGCTACAGTGGGGAACAGAGCACACATGAGACATCCACAGACATTCACTGAGTGCAGTGTAAGAACACCTACACATTAGCCAGCCACGAAAACTTCATAGGGCACCTAACATACCGACTGACATGCTGTTACAGTTCCACCCCATGACTACATGAGTAAAGCAACACCACTCGCACCTTTCCTGATATGTGATTACCTGTACCTAAGTCCAGACAACACACATATCCCACTGAAGAGAAATGTATACATGGAACTACACAACTGCTGTTGCACTGACAACATATTACACAGCAACACCTTTTGTAGTAAATGTACTACAGCTAAACCATTATACCTTGAAATCAGAAGTCATTCAATGACAATTCCTGTCCAAACGTCCCACATCAGCTAGGCAGAGAGTAGCAATGATTGACCCACTCGATTACATGTGACCCCAAGTAACCACTGAGACATGATGTAGGCAGATAATAACATATGTGTCACTGTAATTGGTAAGACATTGGCACACATAGCATGGACATTGCATATTGTGAAAGGGTAGCTCTGCCTAGACACTTACTGCCAAGGAACAAAGCCATTGGGATACATTATGATTTGCCCATATGGCAATGCCATGGAGATGCATGAAAAGGACAAATAGAGAAATCAAGCACCCAAAGTAGAATAGCCTTCCCATACTCCCTTCCCATACCCCATAGTATGAAGATGATGGGACAATGTAGATACATCTACAGACCCATATGTACTGTCCTATCCTGGCCATATCTGTGTAGTGATTGAGAGGCCTGCTTCACATTGAGTCAATACTTGTGCCAGGACAAATGTTACATAGCCCCTGTACAAAATATGTCAGTTACCCAGTTACAAATACAGGTGATCAAGACAGATTGGAGTGCTTAGACACCTTAGAGGTACCAGAGCACATATGCTCAAGGATGGACCAGGACATACTCTATGGGTAGGATGAAACAGCAGCTTACAACCATAAAAATGGCTGGGTGGAGTCACACATGTGGCATTGTCATCTGACCACCTCCACATGCAGTCAAAGCTATGTCTTGATACAGGTGAAATAAACGTACACATAGCAAACCATGAATGCCATATCTACATCTAATAGTCAGGGAGTGTGGGTACTATGTATTCCCACTAATCTACATGCATGTAGCACCTACAACATTGCCACAGCTGCGACAGTGTGACTGTAAACACCATACAACCAGAGCCAAGAACAAGGATACAGTCCGTACTTATCCCCTTGTGGCTGCTGTGCTGCCATCAAATGCCCATCCACCTCAGGGTAGGCCACTGCCAAAATGCAGGCCATTAGCGGGGTCAGGGTCTGACAGGCACCCTTCCCTCGTTGGGAGGACATCACCAGCTGGGCCTCTGTGATATTCCAGGCCCAGCATCTCAGGACCTCCCACCGCTTTCAACAGTGGGTCCCAGGGTCCTCACTTGCTTACCCCCTTGTGGCTGCTGTGCTGCCCTCAAATGCCCATCCACCTCAGGGTAGGCCACTGCCAAAATGCAGGCCATTAGCAGGGTCAGGGTCCGATAGGCACCCCTCCATTCTTGGGAGGATATCGCCAGCTGGGCCTCTGCTATATTCCGGGCCCAGCATCTCAAGTCCTCCCACCGCTTGCAACATGGGTCCCAGAGTCCGCACTTGCTTGGCGATGGCACGCCAGATCCCCTTCTTTTGATGGGTGTTCACCTGCATGGATGACACAGACAAAATGAGAAAGTCATGTATACAGGCACCATTCAAATAGGAGTGGTCACTACACATGTCACTGCAAGTATGTATACATACCCATCCTCTCTGCTCACTCGCCTTTACAACATGGAATCTGCATGCATCTACACCCTCACCATTTCACATGCCTGAATAAACGTTACACACAACACCTATCACACATGGCTGGGCCATTGAACTCACCTGCTCCTCTGGTGCCCCATATAGCTGTTCATATAGGGGTAGAACCTCCTCCACTAGCTTATTGAGCTCTTCAGGGGTGAAGGCAGGGGCCCCATCACCTGCAGGTCGTAGCATGATGGCTCCCAGAGGCAGTACACAGCAGCTTACATCGTGGAGGTCTTGCTGGCAACAGTGTCAGGAGTCAAGTGAGCAAAACTGCTGAAAATGGTGGTCATGGCCGCCACGTACAGGACCATCACTGCTGGCGGTCATGTCCATTGGCCCCAGTCCTCCAAAGATAGCAATGTTAACCAATGACAAGTTGCACGGTGGTTGTGACCGCCTACTACCATGATGACTTCTGCCGGCGGACTTAGGTCACTTCCAACTGTCCAATATAGTAGGTCAGGCACCTGCCATTTTGGGCACATGTAATCGATGGGTGTGCAAAATAATCTGTCAGTCACTTACTCTACCTATCTTTAGTGTAACCATATGTTGGGCCATCATGGTTATGCAACATATTGTGACAGTCTGTACAGAATGACGTGTTCAAACTGTCTGTAAAGCAATTCTGTGGTACATAGGCCACGGCTCGGTATCAGTAGATACCAAAACATATGTGTAATAAGTCCATGACAGCAAAGTCACCCACACATTTACAATGACATATATTTCATATGTAGGTTCCAATTTACATGTGAGCCAATGTGCATCAATGAGGGTGAATTTGGTACATATCTGTGTTCTGTAATATATAGGTCAACAGTCCTACGTCACCTCTACAGATGTTAGTTTTCAGATAATATACAATGTGTTGATGATGTGTGCACACTGTATAACTCATTGTACATTATCTCCTCTCAACCTAGTTATCCTATCTTGAGGAGAGTGAGACAACCACCAGTGTACCGTCCACTAGTTGACCTGGCAACCATGGAGGACAGGCATGTCATCCAGACATATTGTCTGAGTCGTCATACCATCATGGATCTATGTACAAAGTTAGAGCGAGATCTGATGCCAGCCATTCGCAATCCCTATTGCATACCTCCCATATTCAAGTCTTGTCAGTGCTACAGTCCCTTGCCACAGGGTCCTTTCAGAATACTGTCACCTTAACATCAGGGATGTCTCAGCCCATGTTCAGTCTGGTGTTGAAGGAGGTACTGTGTGCCTTACTGAAGCACCTGGACAGCTACATCAGATTCCCCCAAAGAGCCAATTTGGCATTTGTGAAGGCAGACTATTAAGAGATGAACACATTCCTCATGTGGTAGGGACCATTGATGGAACCAATGTAGCCCTGGTCCCTCCCAGTGTCAATGAACAGGTGTATAGGAACAGGAAGAACTACCACTCAATCAACGTACAGGTGGTGTGTCTGGCAGACCAGTACATCTCACAAGTCACAGCCAAATTTGCTGGATCAGTGCATGATTCCTACATAATGCGGAACAGCAATGTCCCACATCTGATGGCACGTCTACAAACAGAGAGGGCCTGGTTGCTTGGTAAGTTTGCATTGTATTGTGCATTTCTGTGTTATGTCACCTGTCATCATATCATAGGCAGTTGCTGAAGCTATTCATGGTTTGTACTAACATTGTGTTCACAGGTGACTCTCGCTATCCAAACCTTCCTTGGCTGTTGACACCAGCAAGGTACCCAGCCACGCCTGGGGAAATCCGTTTCAATGAGGCCCACGGGAGGACAAGACATGTAATTGAGCGAACATTCAGGCTCCTGAAGGCAAGATACAGGTGTCTGGACCAATCAGGAGGTGCCCTACTCTACTCACCTCACATGATATGCTGAATAATCGTTGCCTGCTGCATGCTCCACAATCTACTCCTAGGCGTCAGATACCATTGATAGCAGATGATGGGGAGGCAGCAGGACCAGTGGCTGGTAATGCTGATATGGCAAGTGATGAAGAGCCAGAGGAAGAAGGAGCAGCTGACTCTAGAACAAAGCTCATCAATCAGTACTTCCACTGACATCCAGGTATGTGAAGTGGACCTTTACAAATGTTGCATGTGCACATTTTGATGTGCCTGGATACTTTAGCACCTCTTGACTAGATTCATCAGTGGTGGTGTAATGAGCTCCAATGCCTATATGTGAGTTGGGGAAGCTGACTGATATATTTTAAGGTGTACAGTAATAGAGGGTCAGCTCTAACATGTATTGTTACATCTGATCCTAATATTCACTTCTGGAATAGACTATCCAGTTTTGATCTATTTTTCCTGCATTCTCCTATGCTCTATTCCTTTCACTTAGTTAAATTGCATTATCCTATTTGTCTATGAAACCTATGGCTTGAGGTATTCATTGTCAGTAGCCAATGTTAGTAGATGACAGACATGAGAGTTGTTAATGACAGGTAGCAGGTCAATTGGATATTGTTACAGTGGGATGTAAACTTGTTTGTACTTCCTTCATACACATGGAAATGTGACAGTATTACCAGTGGGGTTGGGGGGATGTGAAGTGGTATTTTTCATGTCAGTTGAAGTATGTGGCACTTGTGTGAAGAATGGATCATGACCTCTGGCTACACAGTGGGTGGAGTAGTTTGGGATGACATTGGGGCCTAGTTGTGTTTGTATTCTGATGTTGCTGTACAAGGTGCAGATGACTGTAAAGTGACAAATCAGTAAGAACTTTACTTCAGGTACAGGCCCTATGTTTGTGTATGGTTAATGTACTGGGTCCTCTGTGATTTCATGTGTGTTCCATGGCACATGTGTTCATGTAACTATGTTATGTGTATGTGAACAGTCTGTACCTGTTGATATATAGGTCCATTCTGGGTGCCCTTGTGTTTTGCTTTACTGCGGACCGAGCCAAAATACACACACTGAAAGTAGGCAAAAAGAATCTCTGGAATGCACTTTTAAGTCTAAAGAAGACATTTATTATATCACTTCACAAGGCTCATGAAGGAAGGTCAGTATAACCAAAAGTGTACTTTCAAAATGTGCAACGATAAAGTGAAAACATGTCCAAAGAATCTTCAATCTATAAACAGCAAATGTATACACGCAAACATACAAATACCTATATGGACATATATTTTCATACACAATGCAAAGCAAATAATTAGTAAAAATTTATCACCGTGGGCCTATCTGGTGCTTCATCCTTCTCCTGCCAACAAGTTGTTGCTTTCTCATTGCGACTGCAATGAGAAAGAGAGAAATCTACCCTCATGGGAAATGTATCAGGCATTCGACGTCTCAATCATGATTGAGGTCTCTGAAGCTCCCACTGTCGACCTGGGTCTCTTATATTTCTTAAACAAGTGAGGAAGGAGATTTCTAGAAAACCCCTCTTGCTACGGAAGAAGTATTCAAAAATGCTGGCTACTTTAGGCCAGTTTTGAAAGAAACAGGTTGGAACTGGCCAGTTTCCCAAGGTGTCTCTTCCAAAACGAAACCGTTCCCTGCTGTACCATAAACATCATTCTAGCACATCCTTATCTTGCTGACTGACTCCTCAATGTTATGTCCTAGCCCTTTGGTGAGAAAGAACACGCAGACACATAGAATAGAAAACATGTTGCATAACATGTTTTGTACTGAAAATTACTCGCACCTTTAACGTGGCGGTGAAGCTAAGGCTAAGCTGTATACAAAATGGAGTCTGTAACTTGTGACTGCTAATGTGACGGGGGACAGCTAAGCCAAGTGCAAAGTGGTGTGACATGGTGTCAGTGGTCAAACACAAATATCACTACACTCTGCCCTTTGACCAGTGACTCATGTAGCCTATAGGTTTAAAATCTACTTTTTTCGGTCTAAACATTGCAAGCAAATTAGGTATACATTGTACACAGCAACATAATGATATAATAAGAGCTAATACCACAAAAATTCCACCCAAAACTTGGCGTAATTGTCCAAAATCAGGTAACCACTGAAACAACCAGTGCCACCATCCCTGATCCATACCCTGTTTTACCCATTTCACTAATGTATGTAGTGTATCAATGTGGGCCCGGATAGATTTTGAGTGGTCTGAAAGGTTAAAACAACACATGCCTTCGAATTCAGTACAACCATGATTATGTTTTAACAGCAGATAGTCTATAGCAGCCCTGTTTTGTAATGTAGGTTTTCTAGTACCACACACATCTAATAAAAATCCAGGTAAAGCAATAGAAGTATGGTAAAAAAAATTAACCATTAGACATGCTACCTTATTGCTCATTCTAGTATTATATACACCTAAACCAGGCACGCCTACAATAGAAAGACTTAAGATTAGATACTCTGCTTGGGATAATAATTGAATATCTGAATCACAATCTTCACTTACTTGCATAGTGTCTTTAGGATAACGAGCATGTATAGGGTTAGATGGAAAGATCATGAGTTCCAGGCGTGTAAAAGTACATGGTCCGCCTGTTATGTTAGCTGGGGTGTAGGTAAAAGTGAACAGCCAGCCAACTGGCAACTTAGCATGTTTAATGTGACTGGCAGCAGTCACTAGATGATGACAAGCCATGTGATTTGACATGTTTTTATAATGTCGGTCCGTTCGGTGAAAGCATAAAACTCTGTGTTCCCACAGTATATTTTGAGAAGTTGATGTTTTCTTCTCTAAACTCAATTGAATGCATTTTCCAACTTCACGAGAATTGCAGGACATGTAGTAACACACGTCACCAGTAGTAAGGTTGTATGTAAATATCTGAGTGAGATTATCCCACTTCTCATCGGCTGTTTCCTGACAGTCCCTGCAACACTCATAGGGACTGAAGTGGGTTTCCATGTCATGTCTTGCACATCTTTATCCTGGTTAGTGGCATTGAAAATTTCTAACAAAATGCTTGTTGGTGTTGGTCTGGAGATCATACAGGTTGACAAAACATCCACAGTGGTCCTCATGGCGCCCATGCAGAAGTCAGATCTGTTGAGACCGGTCTGCGCTAAATGAATCCAAATATTGTCAGTCAGATGCAGTAAAGGTGTTGCGCAACGTGGTCGATCAATCAATTTGAAATTGGGGGTGTTAGGTCTTTCCTGACCGCACACGCCCAAAGGATACCACACAATACACTCACGGCAAAGGCAAGCTGTAGTATGATCTGTAAAGTAAACAAGTATGATCATTCTCGCAAATAACATTTATCAGCTGGAATTTGCTCCCATTTTTCCTTTCCTGGTTTCATGATCAGCAGGACATTATTGGGGCCCTTTGCTATAATTACTGTAGGTTCTGGAGGGCCATTTGGGGATTCCACCCACACTTTAGCACCAGAGTTTTTGTCAGTTAAACCAAAACCTCCCTCACCAAGTGCAGTATGAAGGGCTGGGGCAGTCCCCTTCCTTATCAATCCTCCATATACTGGAATTATGACAAGTTGAGCAATTCTGTCTCCGATTTGTATTGATAAATCAGCTTCTCCACTATTCAACAGAATAGCTTTGATTTCTGCTTGGTAATGTGCATCAATCACTCCCCGTAAAATCTGAATACCTTTGAGGGCCAACCCAGATCTGGGAGCAATCGATCTGAAATGATCCGGGGCAATCTGTATTCCGACACATGTGTTTCACACAGTGCTATGTCTCGTCATTTCTCTGTAAGCTTGTAAAGCATGTAAGTCAAGACCTGCAGATTTGGGTGTGGCTCTGTAAGGAGCTAAAGCTCTGGGCTTTATTTCCCAGTATGCGATGGTATTGGTGGCCAAATGTGGTTGTATTTGCAAAGCTGGAGTTAACATTCGCATCATGGGTGTTTCAGCATTTGTTAATGGTCTGTTATTCAGAATCTGGAGGGCTTCATTCAAATGCTCTCTCTAGTTTTTCAAAGTCCCATCAGATAATTTTTGCAACTGAGCTTTCACTAAGCCATTCATTCTCTCAATCAGTCCTGAGGCTAGTGGATAATAAGGGATATGATAAATCCACTCAATATTGTGCTGAGAACAGTAGTCCTGCATCAATTTGCCTCTGAAGTGTGACCCATTGTCACTCTGGATCTGGAGTGGTACTTCATAGTATAACATTGACAAGTCCAAAGTTCTGATAGTGCTGTGCTGAGTAGCACATTAGCAAGGGACAGCAATCAGGTACCCAGAGTAAGTGTCCACTACCTCCTGGTAACTTTCCTCTCCCCAATTGACCTTTGACTGTTGGCGGGACAGATCTTTGTTGTGTGTGCTGACAAATACAACATTGCAAAATCACAGTTTTTATCAAATCTAGGGGAATGTGCATCCCTCTAATCTCTGCCCACCTGTAAGTGGCTTTTTCTCCCAGGTGTCCACATTTTTGGTGCATCCATTTAGCCATCCCCACCAAGTCAGAATCCTGTGTTAGCACTTATGTCTCTGAGATTTTGGCTTTGTCGTCTGCAAGGGAATTGAACCAGCGTTCTAAAGAGTCAATGGGACAATGAGCATCCACATGATAAACTGTAAGGTTACTCTGCTCTAGCATTTCCCACATTTCTTGCCACAACTCTTTACCCCACACATCCTTTGAGTGGATAAACCAGTTATGTGCATGCCAAGTGGGAAACCAAGTGGCTAACCCATTGGCAGTGGACCAAGAATGAGTGTAAATATGACACGTTCCAGGCAGCTCTTGCTTTAGAGCCTGATACACAGCGTACAGCTCTGCATATTGGCTACTTTTCCCCTCTCCTTTGGTGGTCAACAACGTTTTGGTAACTGGATTATATGACACCGGTTTCCAGTGTCTTTTGGTATCCCAGTATTTGGATGAACCATCAGTAAACCATACATAATTCCAATCCTCAGGGGACAAGAATTCAAATGGCGCACCCCATCTCACTGGTGACTCTTCTATCTGTGGTACCTCCTGCACCCTCTCCTCATCCTGTACAGGGGCTCGTGACACCTGTTCATGTAGGGCTGCAGTGCCTGCCAGTCCTACTAGAGCCCTGTCTTGTATGTACCATTTCCAGCGTATGAAACAAGCCTCTTGTGCATGTCCTATACGGTGAGATTTAGGTGAACTTATCACCCACTGCATGATCGGTATTTCAGGTCTCAGAATTACATTATGATCTAGCGTTATTTGCTCAGTATCTACTAGAGCCCAATAACAATCCAAAAGCTGTTTTTCAAAAGGAGTATAGTGCTCCCCAGAGTCAGGTAGTTTTCTAGTCCAGAACCCCAGGGCCACTCTTGTCCTTCCTTGTTTTTGCCACATACTCCAATTTGCATTTTGTCCCTGAACAGTTACATGTAACTCAATGTCTCCCTCCTGCACTGGCCACAAGTCTAAAGCCTGTTGAATTGCTTCCTTTGCCAAATCAAAAGCACACCGCTGCTCTTCGCCCCATTCAAACTCATGTTGCTTCCTTGTCACTTTGTACAGAGGGGCCAAAATCTGACTCAAATGAGGGATGTGCTGTCTCGAAAAATCTAAACAATCCAATAAATCTCTGTGTCTCCTGCTTAGTGCAGGGTGTGGCAAACTTGAGAATCTTTTGCTTCGCTTGCGGCAACACCTCTCTGTGTCCCTGATTCCACTAAGTGCCTAAAAACATCAAATTTTGAGATGGTTCTTGTGTCTTATCTGTGTTAATCATCCACCCCTTACTCTGCAAGAGTTCCACCACTCTTTCCAACTGAATCTGCACCAGTTCTTCTGTCTCTCTCTGAATCATCACATCATCAATGTAATGGGTCAATTGCACACCTGGAATGACAGATACTTCATCTAGGTGCTCTGCCACCAGCCGGTGACAGATGGTGGGACTATGTATGTACCTCATTGGCAAAGATAACACACAAAACTGTCTTCCATCATGTGAAAATAAGAATTGTTCCTGACATTCTGGCGCCAAGAGTATAGAAAAGAAAGCATTGGCAATATCAGTGGTGGCATACCATGTCCCTGTATGTTTCTGTATTCGTTCAATCAAAGTGATGGTGTCTGGGACCGCGGCTGTCAAAGGGGGTGTATGTTTATTCAGCTTGTGTTAATCAATTGTCATTGTGTACCACTCGTCAGGTTTACGCATGGGCCATAGGGGATTGTTCCATTCAGCAGTAGTTGGAGCTATCACACCAGCCTCACTCGTGTCTTTTATAGTTTCACTTATTTCATCATGCCCTCCAGGAATGCGGTACTGTTTCAAACGAATTACCTTGGTTGCCGGGGGCACCTTCACTGGGGGTATCTTCAAATGACCCACTGTCATGGCTGCCACTGAAATGTGTCTTTTGTTCCAAGCTGATGACAACCATCATCCAGATATAAAGTAATTCCTTTCCAAATGTCAATTTCCAGTATGTATTCTAAAAGAGGCACAATCAGCACAGTATATTCTCTTTTTGGTGTTCTCGCTATTTTCATTTGTACTGTGGTTTGCCCAGCGGGGGTCTGCCTTCCCTCCAACCCTGTGATAGTGTAGCGCGGTCCGTTAAACTTCCTAGGGTTTCCACAGATCAAAGAGGCCTCCACCCCGGTCTCAACTAAGGCTCAAACTTTTTGCAAACTTTTGTGTTTCCAATGTATTTCTAAATCAACATGAGGTCTGTTATCTCAACGAGCCCAACTTTGTACCAGAGCTTGGCCAGTTTCCTAGTCTGATTTAAACCTGTCAACTTTTGCCCAAGTGAGGTCTGAATATATACTTTCATATTTGCAAGCAGGCTCACCCCGTCCCTGTTCTCAAAAGTTAACCTGTCACTGTCCAGATTTTCTTCCCTCTCTCTTGAGGAAACATTTCTCTCCCTTTCTTTTCCTTCCCCTGATAATTGTGACTGGCTCTGCGTTTCACACTTGTTATCTTGCTTGTTTACCTTTCTGCTGCCTTCCTTATGATCCAAACCTCTTTTACGGTACATCTCCGACAACAAGCTCTTGGTATCTATCCCATCAATCCACTCTTTCTTGACACCATCTTTTAGTAACGCCGTAAACATGTCTCTTCTGGACACTCTGTTGGTATCTGTGCGACCCTCAGATCTTGAAGATCTCTCAGGTTTATCCCATTGTCCTAAATCCCTGAACTCACTGACAGCCTCTAGCACGTCTTTTAAAGTCTGTCCTGTCTGATTAATTAGGAGAGTCATGATTACTTGTTTGTAGGTTGGTGGAGCAAGGCGAATAATTCTGTTGCGCACTGAGACAGCGAGTGGTCCATCTAACAGATGGTGTGCATTGTTCAGGAAAATGGCAGTTTTCATACTTTCCTCTTTAAGTCTCTGCATTGCAACTCTTAAGGTGTACCACGTCTTATCATTAGGTGGCCAATCTGATTCTGTAGGGTACTTATGATTGCACCCCTCAGAGGCTAACTTCGGCAGAGTAATTTGGTGTGGACCTTGAAAACTTCTGAACTGTTCCTGTATGAGGAATCTGTGCTTAGAGTGCAGAATTGAGAAGAGTCCCCTATATCAAGCATAACACCCGAAGCGCCACAATTGAACAATCGCACCATCCAGGTAAGTACTGACTCTCCCGCCCATTGCTTAAAAATCTATCTATGATATCATTGACTTCTTGCTGTGTGTAATCTTCTAAGGAATTCATTTCAATCCCTGCCGGATTTTGTGGTGTGTGCTGCAATTTTCAACTAAATATTGGCTGTGCATGCACTACGTTCTGCTCCTGTAGGTCCCCATGCCCCCACCTTTTTTACTCTCCTCATCACTAGAGTTTGAAAGATCACTGCTGGTCCTAATTTTAGTATCCCAAGACGAACTTGGGCACCAGTCCAAACCAGCATTAGCAATGCCTATATGAACCTTTTTCGGATTTATCCTTCCTCTACATTTACGATATTTGTTTTGAGCTACTGTGATTGCAGCACGTTCTGCAATGGTTTGATATGTGTCTGCCTTATCTTGCAATAATTTATTCTGACAAGACAACATGGTTGCAGTATTTGTTGAATCAACAAGCTGCTTTTCTAACTGTTCATTTGCCCTTTCTAACTGTTTACTTTTTTCATGCCTTTTACCGTAGGCAGACAAAAGTATCCACCTAGGTTTGCCAAGAACTGAAAGATCATTCCCTTCAACAGGTACTTTTCTTAAGCAAGACAAAACATCTGCTTGTTCTGCTTCATTCAAACATTCATCCCAACTCTCCAATAAACCAGCTAAATTTTAAAATTCATTAGCTAATACATCATAGGGTGCCCTGCACCATCCAGGAATTTGAAAAACACTTTGTTCACACGTTTTTAGAAGCAGATGTTTTAGTTTTCTTGCCAAACATATTTTCACTTTTTAACGTACATTTTCAACTTATAGCACCTTCCCGACAGACTATGCCAAAGTGTTTTGCTTTACTGCGGAACAAGCCGATATACACACACTGAAAGGAGTCAAAAAGAATCTCTGGAATGCACTTCTTAGTCTAAAGAAGACATTTATTATATTACTTCGCAAGGCTCATGAAGGAAGGTCAGTATAATCGAAAGTGTACCTTCTAAATGTGCAATGATGAAGTGAGAACACGTACAAAGAACCTTCAATCTATAAACAGCAAATATATACATGCAAAGATACAAATACCTACATTGACATATATGTTCATGCACAATGCAAAACAAATAATTAGTAAACATTCATCACCGTGGGGCCTATCTGTTGCGTCTTCCTTCTCCTTCAAGCAAGTCGTTGACCCCAGTGCGACTTCAATGAGAAAAAGATAAATCTACCCTCACGGAAAATATATCAGGCATTCGATGTCTCAATCCTGATTGAGGTCTCTGAATCTCCCGCTGTCGACCTGGGTCTCTTACATACCTTAAACAAGCAAAGAACGAGATTTCTAGAAAACCCCGCCCGCTCTGCAAGAAGTATTAAAAAATGCTGGCTACTTTAGGTCAGTTTTGAAAGAAACAGGTTGGAACTGGCCAGTTTTGAAAGGTGTCTCTCCCAAAACTAAACCGTTCTCTGCTGTACCATAAACATCATTCTAGCACATCCTTATCTTGCTGACTAACTGACTCCTCCACTTTATGTCCTAGACCTTTGGTGAGAGAGAACACGCAGACACGTAGAATAGAAAACAAGCTGCATAACATGTTTTGTACGGGAAAATACTCGCACCTTTAACGTGGCGGTAAAGCTAAGGCTAAGCTGAATACAAAATGGAGTCTGTAACTTGTGACTGCTAATGTGACGGTGGACAACTAAGCCAAGTGAAAAGTGGCACGACACGGGGTCAGTAGTCAAACACAAATATCACTACACCCTGGTTTGGAGGTGGGTTACCTTGGCCATGACTTTTGTTACCTGTATTTGTATATTGTGTACCACCATACCTTCCATCTTGATAGTACTCTCTGTCATGCTGTATTTTCAGATTGGAATACTAAATATACTGTTGTGTTGGCCTGGATTGCAACCCCCCTGACACCTGTCCTGTGACATCTCTGTTATATTATGTCTCATGCTGTGGGAGGCTCCGTCTGATGACCATTAGACTGGCTGTTCGATGAGGGGGGGCATGACCTCACCACATTTGGCAAGCAGGGCAATTGTTGAGGTGTTTATAAAGAAACATATACAGTAGCTGTGCTCAATTGTGATTTATTGTGCATATTATGATGAATCAAAGTGGCAAAATAAAAAAAGAGATGATGAGTTAGGCCATGGTAGATGGGCTCATCAGAGTAGAAGCTACACCAGTTGGTTGCACAGGTCCAGTGCCCTTGTACCATGGGAAAATTGAGTCATATCTCAGATCAGTCTACAGGGTGTCTCAATGGAACACAAGGGTGACATTTCAGACGAGGTTCACTTCCTGGCAGTGAGTTTGGTCTTGGCATCTGCTCCAGCCGGATGTCTGAGTGGACGTCCACGTTTGCAGGGGGGTTCTTCAGCTACAGAGGGAGGGGTGTCTGAGGCTTGTGGTTCCCCTGGCAGGACCTCTATTGCACTAGCTGCCGCAGATGTCGATGGGGCAGATGTTAGGTTGCTATTGGAAGGGGCCTGATGGTGTGTTGAGGAACCTATGAGGATGGTATTGATGTACCTCAGCATCCCTGCAATGGTAGCCATGGTGGCTTTATGTGCCCGCCACTGCTGCATGACTTCCTGATGGTATTCTCTCTGCAGCCTTTGATTCTCCCCCCAACATGGTGATAATTGGGCCCATCCTGTCCTGGGAGCTTTGGTAGGCTCCCAGGACTTGGTAGATGGTTTCCTGGTCAGTGGAGTCCCTTTGAGTCCTACCCTCGGGTCCACAGCAACCCTCTGATGCACCCTACCCCCAGCTGCCTGTGCCCCTGGCACGGCGTGCCCACTCCCGGTGGTAACAGGGCCTTCATTGTTAGAGATGTCAAGGTTCGACTGAGGTCCCTGTACTGTGGGGCACACAATTGACTGAACTGCCCTTGGGACACAGGTTGGGGGTGAATAATTGCTTGTGATGGGGTAGCACCAGGGGTTGCGGGGTGTTGATGTGGGCAGGGGGAGGCTGGGAGTCGTTGACTGACCAGGTGTCCCACATGGGCCAGGTTGTTTGTCATTGTCCAGACATCCAGACATGTTGTCCTCACTCAGTCCTTCATCCTCAGGGGGACTGGCAGTGTTGGGTATCCTCTACATGGTGGCAATGGCTGGGTTACCTGTGGAGGGAGTGAGACACGGAGTTCAGCTTGGAATGTGTGTTAGATTACCTCTTAATGGGATGCATGACACTGGCTCTACATGATTCCCTGCAATGACATTGACAGATGCTGCACAGCATACCTTTGTTGTACATACTACTCTGTGACTTAATTGCCAAACTCCATGTTGGGAGATGTCAGTTTAATCTATTTCCGGCTTGGGATCTTTGATCTGCGCCCATTAGGAATGGTCACTAAGCTGTAGCTGTATGATGTTTTGTATGCTATGGTGAGTGTGCCATTGCATTTCTGTCATTGCCATGTACCAGTCCTCACTTGGTCAATCTAGATGGTGTAGCTAGTATTTAGTTGTACATGCATGAAATGTGATGTGTTGAGCACATGCAAGGTGTTCAAAAAGTAGTGTTAGTACATTCTGGCAGTCGTAGTGATTTGATTTGCCAGTCGTTAACGTGCCATTGGTAGGGGCAGTGGGGCAGTTGGGCAGGGTGGAGTGGTGGCATGTAGGAGAGGGAATTAGGTGAATAGGTGGGAGGTGCAGTGGGTAATTTAGTTAATTAGGGAGTATTTGGGTGGTGAGGCATGCAGGACAATACAGTGGCAAGACTGCTGCAGAGCCATTTTAGTTACATCTCTATGCGCGTCAAGTTTAACGAACTAGGCCGCTGTGCCGCTGTGCACCTTCACCTAGAGCAGCAGCACCCTCTCACCTAGATATATTTTATTCGGCTTCACTTATTTTTCTTACAATAGCCAGTTTCACAGTCTTTAGTTTGCGTTTATCCTATTGTTTAGCCTAGCCCAACACCGTGTTCTCAAACATGACATTCTTGTTCACTCTGTTTCAGTCAAGGCTATAGTTTTGTACGTTGTCGGTGAACGTGGTAGAAGTTATGTCTCCAACACTCGTAGACATTACATGTCCTTACGTAGGAACATTTCTGCAGGACCTTAGCTGGGTTATTATAAAAACACTTGCTAGTCCCGGCACAAATCAAGGGGGAGATTCCAGCCAGGGAACCACGACTGTGAGCTGAATGCTGAACGCTTCGAAGCAGATGCTAGCGCGAACTACAGGCCTTTGCTCAGGTATGAGGGTCGATGTCATCCTGGGGAACCCTGAAAGGCAGGGTTAGAGCTTACCACGCTGTGCTCAAATTATAAATTAGACCGGAGGTGGTCCACTCATAATAGTAACAAGATGATAGCATTATTCTTGTGTTTCTCTCTTCTGGTCACCATGTTAATATTGTCATGTTGTATCATTCTGGTTATTGCAGCTCACGCTTTGCTATCTAAGATGCAGTCGTTTTATTAAACCAATCTTAAAACATATACTGCTTTTTTTGTCATTTATATATGAGACCGAAGTGTGTGTGAGAGAACCGGTTGAGACCTGAGTGACCACGACATCCCTGAGAAGTATCAGATGTCATGTGCTCGACTGCCCAATCATCTTCATCCCGTGATGGAGATGAGGCACTGCTAATTAGCCGGTGCAAAACCCGGATTTAAAGCGACAGGTGTCACCCGTAGTGGGTCAGACTCAGTCACCCACACCGCGGGTGATCTTGCTGCTCAAAATCCAGTAGTCTCATTAGGATAATGAGAGCCTACGCGACATGACGCTGCCAACGTTTGGTCAGGCTCTAATTTTTGGGTCCACCGGTGTATCTCTGTCTCACTATATATAATGACACCTCAATACCGTATGCGGAGACGTCCGTGGTACTGAGGATTTCCACCACAGCTGTGTAGGTAATCCTACTACAACTGGCGGTTGTTCAAGCTTGAACTTTAAAAAGGAAACCCCATTTTGGTATACCTTCTTTGAACTCATAGGTTTACGATCATGGCGAATCCCCAACATGTACAAATAGCTGTCAATATGAGACAGCCTCTCACAGCACATTTATTAATGAATGGCCTCACGGCCCAGGGAGGTCCAGTCACATTTGTGGTGGACGTCCACGCAGCTTATAGAACAGAACTTTTCTATTCTTGGGTCATATTTCCAGCAGTTGATGGGAACACAAATAGATTTCACCAATACACACTTGCAAATGCACCTGGACAATACAGAGCATACGCATCTTTAGAGATACCTTTATCTTATCAAGAACATAATAATTGGCTTGATGGTGCCCTACCCCATACAGTATTACCAGCAAGGGTAGGTCCACTAAGTAATGACGGTCCTACCGGGCCTTTATTGGCCATATATACACCACATCCTGCGATAGCAAATTTAACAGTGGTGGACGTTCGTCGGTTATACACCGAGTTAATATCAATATACAGACGATTAGTACAATTTGTGATGCAAACACTAAATACAAATCCAGCGCGTGCTGCTCCGGCACATCCACATGCAGTAACGCCAGGTATAAAACCTGCATCTGAATGTTCGATTATGGGCAAGGTACCCGCCAAACGAGAGGATACTCCGTTTTGGTTAGCGCAAAAAAATAAATACGCTGGAGGGGGTATTTCCCCATACGGGACCTCAGGTTAAACTTAGAATATTAACGATGTGCTTGCCCTTTGGAATGGTCCCCACAGTAGAGAACTGTAACACTTGGGGCACGGTATTTGCCGCGCTCTATACAACAGCACACGGTACACCCTCACTTGCTAATTTACCGGAAGTGCTAAAACAAATTCAAGAGGAATATGGGGCAGCCCCGGCCCTGGATTTGGGGATGCAACTGATTGGCAACTTTGCCACGGTGTCCTCAATCATTTTAAGTAATCTTAAAGGGGAAGCAGTCGCGCTCGCAGTGCGCATGCGGCTCTGTGACGTCCAACAACAGGATCAGGAACGAGAGCTGCCTAAAATAATAGCGGAAACGTATTCAAGTATCGGGCGAGATAGCCTGGGGGCCAGACCACAAAAAATTTTAGTACAGGGAAAATTGAATAAAGATAATACAAAACAACAACCTGAGGGCAACAAGAAGCGCTGGGATAAAAAACAACAAACACCTAAGAAGGAGAGGGGAGAATCTCCACGCACGGAGGCCCCGCAGACTAGGTATAATCTCAGAAATAGAGATACTATAAAAACGCCTGATAGATATCAATATACTGATACACGCCCTTCTCGTTCCTTTCAGGACCCCTCGGAAAAGAGAAATGAGAGAGGTGGGTGATCAGAGCAGAGAACAGAGTTCGTGAAACCGAGACAGGACTCACAGCGCAGGTTTCTGTTAAGAAGGAAGAGAAACAGACGCAACAAAAAGAACAATTTAAAAAGAAGAAGGTGGCAGCAGTCACAATTCAACATGCCACCCAGGAAGAGGGTCCTCCTGAAGAACAGGACATGGGCTCTAGTTTTACTAGACAGCGCAGCAGAGGTCACAATAGTTCGCCGGAATCTTCTAGAGCATCTGGGGGTGAAAGCAACTGATGACTTTATACAAGTAGAAACTGCGGATATCCGTGTCTCCGAGCCTGATAGGGTTTACAAAGTAACGCTACAGTTAGAAGGGGAAATTGAACGCACAATAGATGCGATCTTTTGGGATCGCATGATAAAAGTATATGACGTCTTGTTGGCCGAACAAGATTGGCCGCCTGACTTTGGCTGTACCTGCCCGTATGGAGAGGATGTTATTAAACCTTCCTTCTCGCCCCTTGTTCCGGAGGAACTTGCTGAGTCATATTCTACTGAATGGGCTCTAGCGCAGGCACCTGCTTTGTACAGAAACCACGTGGGATGGGATAAAGATTCGCCCTACCATGTAATTCCAGTTAAAAGTGAACCTCAGCCTCAAGCGCAGTATCCTATAAAACATGATGCAAGAGCACCGGTGAGAGAAATACTCACACAATTAGAGTATCAGGGTGTAATTGAACCCTGTGTATCACCGATTAATAAACCCTTATTTCCGGTGGTTAAACCAGACCATTCATACAGAATAGTCTTGGACTACAGACATTTAAACAGTCATACACACACATATGCTATACAAAATTCACATAGCACAGCGCTTATGAGCAACATTGTGCGTAAAAAATACAAAACAACACTAGACATCTCGAATGGATTCTTCTGCCAGAATATAGTGCCTGAGAGTAGACTTAACAGGTTTCAGTGCACTTGGCTCTCATAAAAAAGTCTATTGTTTACCTCAGGGGTATAAGAACAGCCCTGGGCTGTTCGCGGCTCGTGTAACGACTATTTTACATGAAATCGACCCTGAAGCCTTGTCCTATGTAGATGACATATATCTCATGGACGATGAGTTACTACAACATTTGAGACGAGTAGCACGCATTGTTGTAGGATTTGCGGGAATAGGCTACAAATTCAATTTAAAATAAATCTAAAATAGCCTTCCTTATCGTCCTCTTTCTAGGATATGAGCTTTCAAATGAAGGTAAGAGCTTAGCACCCCAATTCTTAGAAAAATGCGCACAGTTGCAACCACCTAATACGATCAAAAAACTCCAATCTTTGTTTTTTTATTTTTTATTTTGGCAGAACATACATTCCAGATTATGCTACACGCATAAAACCATTATATAACCTGATACGTCCAGATTTTTCAGGTAAATTTTGGACAGTTGAGCATACACGCACTCTGCGCGATCTACAGACAGACATGCTTGCAGCACAACATTTACATACTAGGGACAACAAAACACATTTGGTCATCAGGGTCATAGCTGGGGCCATCGGTTTCACCTATGTGACATTCAATGAGGGTGAGACAGTCCCGATTGCGTACAAATCACATTTATACTCACCAGCTGAACAGCGCTTCGCTCCCACAGAGAAAATTCTCACTGCTGTGCTGATGGCTGTCATTAAGGAGAGACCTCTTGCCCAGGGGAAACGTATCATTGTCATTTCTCCAATCCCAGCCCCAGAGGCTGTTACAAAGGCTAGCGTTCTGAACGCAAAGGCATTACATCCACGTTGGATACAATGGGCTACGTCTTTGACTGCCACTGATGTAGACTACATTTTTGACCCAAAGTTACAAACTCAGGAGTTTCTACATTATGAGGTAGAATATCCAGTTCCGGCAAACACCTTGCCTATTGATCAATACCATAGAGTCATGTATACCGATGGCTTTGCACAACCTGCTATTGGTACTAAGCATCAATATCCTGCTGCTTGCGCCGTCGTCAGTGGCCATATGGAAGATAAATTCTGCCCCCTCCACACTTTCACACAAACACTTGGGGATTGTACAGCACAATTGGCCGAGCTGAAAGCTCTGCTGATGGCACTGGAACGCACGGATCCGGCGCAGCCTACGCTGATTGTCTGTGATTCTTATTACTGTGTCCAGTCCTTTAATGAATATCTTCATTATTGGCACCAAAATGGGTTCAGAGATTCAAAAGGTAACACCATTAAACACAGACTTCTGTGGGGGAAAGTAGCTGACCTAAAAGAGGCGCTACCGAACGTCCATGTTGTTCATACACTTGGACACCAGCGCGTTGGAATACACGTTGCTGGAAATACATTGGCTGATGAAGCCGCAAAGTCAGCAGTGCAGTAGCCACTGCAGCTGCAGTAACTCGATCGAGTTCAAAACCAGATACAGACATTACGACTTCCGTGAAAGCCACAGCTGACGGTACGCCCCATCCTAAAGGATTTCCAAACAAATATCTTTATCACATGGGTAGTATGATGAACGCTGAAGTCGAAATCCCAGGCGTAGGTGTACGAGACATCCCTAATAGAGATGTCAGACCACACTTGATTAAAGCAGCGCATGAGGGGGTGGCATCTGCACATGCGGGTGTGGCGGCTACAATATCTATCCTGCAGGCCTGTTACTGGTGGCCAGGTCTCTATAAGAAGACTAAGCAGTATGTCCTTTACTGTGACATCTGTCAACAAATTAAGGTGTCTACTGCCAAGCGCCCGCTGCAGACACCCCTCTTGATTTCGAATAAACCATTACAGTGTGTGTACTTGACCATTGTGGTCCCTTAATGCCTGATAGTGCATACAAATATATTTTAGTCGCTGTTGATTCATGCTCCAGATTTGTATGGGTGTGGCTGAAATGCTCAGACTGTTATTAAAGATTTGCGCATCTTTATCAGTACATATGCAATTGCGGCTTTCCATTCGGACCAGGGCCCTGCCTTTGCCTCAAGGGCATTCAGGGACACCATCGCTTCATTGGGGGTCCAGCTCCAGTACTCGTCTCCATTTCATCCCGAGGGAAATAGTGTCGTGGAGCGATCAAACCGTGATTTAAAGCAATCCTTAACAGCCAGAGTATTAGGTATGGGTCGTAGTTGGCTTAATCACTTGTATGGGGTCCAGAGAGCACTTAATAACCTGCCTAGAAGGTCTCCGGGGGGGTCGTACTTCATATGAGTGCCTGTTTGGAACTCAAATGTATGTTCCGGATCTTGATGGTCCTGGCATGGAGGCAGCGGAAACACCTTTTGACATAAATGAACGTGTCACTGTTTTACAGGACTTGCAACAGTTCCGGGAAGATAACTCTTCCACATGTGCCGCCTCCACAGGAATTAAGTATGTGCCTGTAACATCTACCGGCTGGATTCCCAGAATCGGGGATCTTGTATGTGAAAAGGTCACTGTGAAAAAGGAATTTGGCCCTTCTTATCGAGCACCAGTCCCTGTGCTAGGGATACACGGTACCAGAACTGTCATTCTACCACCGTTGGCGGGTGCCTGTACTGCCATTTGATGGAGTTTGTTTTGACCAATGACTTTGTGTTTCACCACTGCGCATATTAGTTGCTCAATGTTCACCAGTAGCACATGGTATGTTTTGTTCAGTTTAGCCGCCTATGGGCTTTGACATGGCATTAGCCATTACTTTCTGTATTCAGTTTAGCCGCCTATGGGCTTTGACATTGCATTAGTCATTACATTCTGTTTTCTGCCTATTGGCTTTGACATGCTGTATCCAGTCTAGCCGCCTATTGGCTTTGACATTGCATTCCTATTGGCTTTGACATGATGTATTCAATTTAGCTGCCTATTGACTTTGACATGCTATTAGATATTCTGCCTATGGGCTTTGACATGATATCATATATTACATTTTGTATTCAGCTTAACTGCCTATTGGCTTTGACATGATATTATACATTACATTTTGTATTCAGCTCAGCTGCCTATTGGCTTTGACATGATATCATACATTGCATTTTGTATTCAGCTCAGCTGCCTATTGGCTTTGACATGACACTAGACATTGCATTTGATATTTAGGTTAGCTGCCTATTGCCTTTAACATGACATTGCATTTGATATTTAGGTTAGCTGCCCATTGCCTTTAACGTGGAGTTAGACATTGCAGTTGAGAATCCAAGCTGTATTTTTCCAAGCTGTGTTTTTGCACAAGATGAACCAAGATGTTTTGTTCTCACAGTAGACTAGACATGATAAGAGAGAGTACATGGGTGTTGTTCTCTCTGCTTGAGCTTGGGAACAGGAGTAGTCTTGGAGACCTGGCCAGTCTCCAAAAGGCTTACTCAGTTTCCCAGGTCTGAGAGGAGGGGGCACACCTTTGTAACGAATGTAACAGGCTGCAGAGGGTCAGATTCGAATCTGCCGGACCTCGTGCTGGAGCTTGGCGCAGGCTGCCAGCAATCCCGTGTGGGTAGATGAATCTCTTTCTCGCGGCTGACAGGGGTCATCAGCTTGCAGACCTTAGAAAGATGAAGCTGTAGATAGTTCCCACACGGTGAAGTATTTGTTTTGCTTTGCATTCAATATCTTATAAATATAACCTGCTGTGTATATTGCAAACTGATATATTTTGTTTGATTAACGCGGACTTGAAAGCTACTAATTCGTCATACATAAATATTGTGGTTGGGGAAGAATTAACAACAATAAAAGTCTTCTTTGACCTCAGAAGTGCACTTCTGTTGTGTTATGTTAGTGCTTAGAAACTAGATAAGAGGAAAGCACTACAATTGGTACCAGGAGTGGGGTCGGTCATTAAGAGGTGATTAAGAGGGTGTTGACGAGTTGGTAGATTTCTAAGTGCACACTTTAAAAGTGTAATTGTTTTTGTTGTTTGGAGAATTACAGAAATTGTTTTTTTTGGAGAATCACAGTAGCACGGCAGACCATGTCTGAGAATGCATGTATTGGTAAACTGCCTGATGGTGCTACGAAAAACTGTGAATTGTTTTCTGTTTGGGGAATTACAGAAGAAAATGCATGTGTAGCTAAAATGCCTGATGGTGTTTTGAGAAATAATTCCTGTTGTACATATGTAGAAAACGTGTCTTTTGGAAGTAATGATGACAGAAAGGTCTGGATACCTTTATCTGCTTACAGAGAAATGCAGGAGAAATGTAGGAAGTTGGAACATGAAAATAGGAATTTACGTGAGCAAATTAGCCCGACTGAAAGTTCCCATTCCAGTAATGAGGGGGTTAAGACAGCTCCGAGCTGCACTGAGTTTCCGTGTGAGCCAGGGTTTTTGGCAGACAAAATGCATTCCTTAACTGATAACACGGACGAGAGAGACCAGAATGTGATTTACGAGTTACCGTTGCAGAATGAAGTAAAAAGAAAGGTTTTAAAGGAAGAGACACCGAGTTTCATTAGCTTGTTTGATTTTTGGAAAAAGAATAGCCCTCATTTGAGAGAAATCCTAACACTTTTGTATATGGTCACTGTGAAAAATAATATGCAGTTGCGCGCTTGTGATTTGGCAAATGAAATAATGCAGACTTTAGGTTTCTGCGCAGTGCAAGAAGGAAATACTTATGTACATGTAATTCAAGAACAAGGGAAGAAAATAGTGCCCCTAGCTAGAATCATACAATGGATCTGGTACTTGCAAGACAGGGCTAGAGTACCACAGGTAAAAGAGTTATCAATGAAGTTGTGTGCACCATTTGAATTCGTGTCCACTGAAGATAAAAAGCATGTTTGTTTTACTAATGATTCATTGACTGAAATGTTGTTTTCTGGCACAGGAGAAGGAATGGAGTTGTATAATGTGTGTCAGATTTTAAAGCAAGAGCTACGTGAGATGTGTCATTTTTACGGTGATTTTTGGTTCATTGCTAATGTTTTAGCACCTAATTGGTTCAATTACCTTGCAGATGTTAATGAGAAAAATTCAGAGAGAGAAGTGTACACCCAGAATTCTGCCTTAGTGGGGATGGCTAAGTGGGTGCCCCAGAAATGTGAACAGCTGAGAGAAAAAGCCACTTACAGGTGGGCAGAGATGAGAGGGATGCACATTCCCCTAGATTTGATAAAAACTGTGCAGCACGCACAAAAGCAATCTGTCATGCAAGCAGTCACAGAGCAGTTGGGGAGAGGAAAGTTACCAGAACAGAAATGGCAAATTGATCAGGTTTTAGGGAGAGTGATTGCTGCAAATTACCAAGGAAAAATCGAAATTTTGCTGATACCTAGAAAAGAATCTGATTCATTCATACAAATTGGAGACAGAATGGCCCAAATTGGCAAAAATGCAGTGAATGGAGGTTTGGTAAAGAAGGAGTCTGCCCCAGCCCTTCTGACAGTGCAAGAAAAGGGAAGCTGTGGTGCAGCAGATAAAAACCTCAGTGCTGATGTGTGGGCTGAAGCCCCAAGTGATCCTCCAAAACCTGCAGAAATTATAACAAAGGACCCCAAAAACGTCCTGCTGATTATAAAACAGGGAAAGAAAGAGGAAGGGTGCAGTTTAAATGAAAAATGTTATTTGCAAGAAAAGTCGTACTTGTTTCTTTTGCAGATCCTACCACGTTTCGCCACTGTCCCTGAGTGTGCTGTGTGGTCCCCCTTCCGGTGTGTGCGTGTGGGGTCGGGGAAGGGACCGAATCCCCAACCTGAACCTGGCTGAGTAAAGTGCCAGCACCATGGATCCATTTTGCGCAAACTGCGCCTTCAGTTCAAGTTCAACTTGTTTGATTGCATTCTTCCACTGGAACTAAGCTGTGTTTTTTTTTTTTCCCCTCTCGTATGGAACTCTGACTTTTGCTTACCTTCCAGCAAACCTTTCAGGTGGACCGTGCATCTTTACATGAGTAGAACTCATGCCACATCAAATTGCTAACACTGTTGAATTAGAGACTCATTCAGAGTACAAATTGCTCAGTCTTTTCTGTATAGATGTAGCTGATGTGAAAGGTTATGAAATCAATGTGTTAATTCACTTCTATTGCTTTACAGGGATTGCTTTGATCATTCAAATCTCATTTGCTGATAATGTTTTTTTGTGCTGATGTTTTTTGTTTTTGTTTGAAACAAGAGATATGTGAAACAAAAATTCATTGGTCAAAGGGCGGAGTGTACTGCCATTTGATGGAGTTTGTTTTGACCAATGACTTTGTGTTTCACCACTGCGCATATTAGTTGCTCAATGTTCACCAGTAGCACATGGTATGTTTTGTTCAGTTTAGCCGCCTATGGGCTTTGACCTGGCATTAGCCATTACTTTCTGTATTCAGTTTAGCCGCCTATGGGCTTTGACATTGCATTAGTCATTACATTCTGTTTTCTGCCTATTGGCTTTGACATGCTGTATCCAGTCTAGCCGCCTATTGGCTTTGACATTGCATTCCTATTGGCTTTGACATGATGTATTCAATTTAGCTGCCTATTGACTTTGACATGCTATTAGATATTCTGCCTATGGGCTTTGACATGATATCATATATTACATTTTGTATTCAGCTTAACTGCCTATTGGCTTTGACATGATATTATACATTACATTTTGTATTCAGCTCAGCTGCCTATTGGCTTTGACATGATATCATACATTGCATTTTGTATTCAGCTCAGCTGCCTATTGGCTTTGACATGACACTAGACATTGCATTTGATATTTAGGTTAGCTGCCTATTGCCTTTAACATGACATTGCATTTGATATTTAGGTTAGCTGCCCATTGCCTTTAACGTGGAGTTAGACATTGCAGTTGAGAATCCAAGCTGTATTTTTCCAAGCTGTGTTTTTGCACAAGATGAACCAAGATGTTTTGTTCTCACAGTAGACTAGACATGATAAGAGAGAGTACATGGGTGTTGTTCTCTCTGCTTGAGCTTGGGAACAGGAGTAGTCTTGGAGACCTGGCCAGTCTCCAAAAGGCTTACTCAGTTTCCCAGGTCTGAGAGGAGGGGGCACACCTTTGTAACGAATGTAACAGGCTGCAGAGGGTCAGATTCGAATCTGCCGGACCTCGTGCTGGAGCTTGGCGCAGGCTGCCAGCAATCCCGTGTGGGTAGATGAATCTCTTTCTCGCGGCTGACAGGGGTCATCAGCTTGCAGACCTTAGAAAGATGAAGCTGTAGATAGTTCCCACACGGTGAAGTATTTGTTTTGCTTTGCATTCAATATCTTATAAATATAACCTGCTGTGTATATTGCAAACTGATATATTTTGTTTGATTAACGCGGACTTGAAAGCTACTAATTCGTCATACATAAATATTGTGGTTGGGGAAGAATTAACAACAATAAAAGTCTTCTTTGACCTCAGAAGTGCACTTCTGTTGTGTTATGTTAGTGCTTAGAAACTAGATAAGAGGAAAGCACTACAGTGCCAAAGAAAATCATTTTGTGTCCATTGACAATGTCAAACTACAACATGTGGCCGATCCTTCACAGCTGACCAAGATGAACGTCCAGTAGTTCCCGAATCCCTCTCGCTACTGGTGAAGAAGTTCCTCTACAGGTGGTTTACACCAACACCTCTCTGAGCCTGGGGAGGGTGGAAGATGATCTAGCATTAGTTCCACTAACGTCATCTAATTTGGATACATTTGACCGAGTCATCTTGTCTTCAGACAGTACAGATGGTGCAGTCTATAGTGTGCCACCGCAGGAACCACCGACTCTGCCGTTGACGACGTCCACGCCACTTGCACGAACTGCTTCTGGTTATTCAACGATGATTTCTCAGACTCCTTCGCATCTTCGACACCTGACTTGTCAAGAGCACGTGAGTTAACGAACTGGCTTAAAGACACGTATTTCATTTTTCCATGGAACTACCTATTGCTTTCTTTGACTGTCCTAGCTTTCATACTTTGGATAGGGTTTGTGATTACCTTTTTCTTGTTAATACATGGTCATTTTTTACCTGAGAGATCAACTGTTGCACAGGTGGAGGAGGTTTTGAAACCAAATTTTTCCTCACACATGGTCCGTAGAGACTTATCGTTTGTGAACATTTCCGCAGTGCCAATTCCAGATGGAATTGTGTGGGACAAAGTAATGTTTGATACATATGGTCCCACGGAGACGATTCAAATTCCATATGTGTTCAAATTGTCAATGAATGATATAGTAGTACCAGGCATTGTTTCTGATGCGAAAACTGTTGATTCTATGTTCACTGAATTACGATTTTATACAGTTTTTGAAAACGAAGATGTTTACCAGTTTAGAGACAATTATGGTGATATGTTTTGCTATCATTATTATGGGCACCACTTCATACATAGAGCGAGCAGCCCGAAGAACATATTGAATTACACGCAATGGGAACATTGTCCAACACCACCACATGGGAGCTCTAAAACATATTCAGACAAATTTGCGTATTTTTCAGGGCCAAATCAAAAAAATGCTGAATCGTATTATTTTAAAGTGCCCCTGACTAAGGTTTTGGACATGCTGTTGTCCAATACGAAATTTATAAATTCGGATTCCTTTGTTTCCCGGTTGTCAATAGAAGGATATGATTATTGGGCAAAATCGATTGATTAAAAAAGTGTCTGGGGGACAAAAAATTGGCAAATTAAGGGGGAGGAAGTATTGTTTAGAGCATGTCTCATTCCTGTTCAACTGATTTTCTTAAATGAATCTGTACAACAGACTAGTTGTTTGGGCTTAGTGACAATTAGGGAATTAAACATGCCCGGCATTCCGACCCCTGCAAAATTCACCAAATGGCAAAAGTACGCGAATGTGTCTGAAGATGAGCTCAATGAGTGGGTCCAAAATGGTACATTTAATGCTTCGTTGACACATCCGGGCGGGTGGTTATTGTGGCTAATAGATATCAATGGGTGTGACCATCGTTTTATGAACTCATCAGGGGGTTTTAAGACGAATAGGCCAGACCCTCACTATATATCACCAGATCATGCAGATATTATTACCACATACAGCGTAGGAAAACTATGCCAGAATTGGCTACGGACATCCTCACTGAAAGCGGTTAGGGAACACCTCACTCTCCTGCCTAACATAACCGATTTGAAAGATTTTTTACAAGGCCCTAGAACACCACGTAAAAAGCGTTTTTTCTACGCAACATATAATGAAATTTGGAAACTTACCGAACAGGATGCTGCTGCCCGGTTAAGGCAAATAGATCAGGACAATCGGAAGAAGGCATTAGCTGTGGTGGATAATGGGATTAACACCTTGTCCGACCGGATATATACAATTAACAACATTGTCTCTTCTTCAATAGACATTATACAATCTGATATGTCTTCTTTATATCATGGACAGAGTCAGACCAGGTCCATTTTGCAGTTAGGTTGGACGCTTCAAACACTGAAGGCGGGTCGCATTCCATGGCAGCATGTCAGTACGAGGGAGATATTCTCTTCTTTTAATCTGATGCAACAACAACAAATCATGGCTAAGAAAGAAGCGACTTATGTCATGCTTAATATCGAAAAGATTGAAAAATTGCCTTTTACCGTGGCCGAAATACCTTCGGCTGAGTGGTTGATTCATGGGATTATTTATCTGCCTATTTCCACATTACAATTCACCTTGTGTTTAAAGCACATTCCGGTAGGCAGATATGAGAAGCTGGGAGATAGTTCCATGAGGTGTGGGAGCTGCCCTTTTCATACAAATGCTTTAATGGCATGAAAGAGGTCTTTCTTAGCGGCAGTGATTGCGAGACCTCGGTCAGCCATTCAATGGTTTGTAAACAGCTGTCTTTGCATGGGGCACGTTCCACTACACCATTACTTTGGGGATGATATAGTGGAGTTCTTATGTGCTTGATTCCACACTTACTCAGGAAATGACACACCTCCGCGGATACAAACTGTACCCCATTATCGGTCATGATCTGTTCAGTGAAACCTTCCCGACTAAAAACATCTTTCAAACATTTAATGACGCTTTGTGTGGTAGGAAATCTTACAGGTAGAACCTCAACACATCTTGAAAGATGATCCACCATCACCATGAAATACCTCATGTCAGGTGGCAACACATGGTAAGGAACTAGAAAATCCAGACCAATTTTCTGCCAAGCTCTAGCTGGCACAAAAGAATCATTTACTCCCTGAGTAACTAGAACTTTGTCACTTATGTAACACCTAGAACAATTCCTCAATTTCTTTGTCCATCCTAGGCCACCAAAAGTCCGATCTTAGCTTCCTTTTGGTAATGGTGGAACCCAGATGTCCTATATGTGCCTTGACTATCAAGTCCCTCCTAAGACACTCTGGGGGAATAAGTTTATCACATCTAATAAGCTTGCCACCTTCAATAGATAATTCATCTGACACCTTCCAAAAAGGTTGTAACTCAGATGGAAGAGTCTTCTCTCTTGGCCAACCAGTCTAAACATAATGCATAACATCACACAACAATCTGTCCTTTTGCAATGACTTAGTCCAAACACCTTCATCCAAAGTTTTGTCAAATTCAGCAATGCATGCTATGAAACACTCTTCGATTTCAGTTTCCCACTCCTGTTCCTCATCATCCCTGATAGGTAAGCGGGATAAACAGTCTGCCTTACTATTTTTCCCACCCGGGATGTACTCAACTGAAATGTTGAATTCTAATAACTTAGCTCACAATCGAGCTATGCGAGCAGTAGAGCGTTTAATTTTTTTCCTGACAAAATCTCTACCAGGGGACGGTGATCAGTTTTTAAAATAAAATGTCTACCCCAGATATTGCTTAATTTTTCTGCACTCCATACACAAGCAAGAAGTTCCTTCTCAATTACGGAGTACTTTCGTTCCACTACTCGCAATGTCCTTGAAGCAAACCCTATGGTACTTTCCTTGCCTTCACGTGAAATCTGAGTCAATACTGCACCCAACCCATGCTCGCATGCATCCACCGTTACTATAGTTTTCTTACTTTCCGAAAATGGTTGTAACACTGGAGAATTAATTATGTGTTGTTTTATCTGTTCAAATGCCTCATTGCACTCATCAGACCAATAAAATGTTTGTTTCTTCTTAAGAATTGCCCTGAAACATTCTGTAGTTTTGGCAAAATCCTTAAAAAACTGCGCATAAAATTCACATAGCCCCAAGAAGGAAAGTAACTGCTCTTTAGTCTTTGGCGCAGGAGCTTCAAGAATGCTTTTTACTAATTTTGGTCTAGGTTTGACACCCTGTTCGGATAAGACATGACCCAGGTACTCCATCTCCCTAGTCTTAAAGAGGCATTTGTCTTTTCTTAGAGTGACACCTCTATCCTCCAAAGTTTTAAAGACCTCCTCCAAGACTTTATCGTGTGCAGTATCAGCAAAAATCAAAATATCATCTTGGAATATGACCACATTGGGATTGTTGGGAAACATGTCAGTCATCAATCTTTGAAAAACGGCAGCTTCGGACGCTAAACCGAATAGCAATCTACAAAAATGGAAGTTCCCATCAGGAGTCACGAAAGCTGTAAGATATCTTGAGTTAACATCTAGTTCCACCTGATGATACGCCGATCTTAGATCTAACTTCGTGAACCAACTAGCAGAACCCACTTTCGCGATCAGGTCATCAATTCTAGGTAACGGGAAACTGCCAACCCAAATTACCTCATTCAAGCTTCTTAAGTCCACACACATTCGCAGATCTCCAGAACTTTTCTTTGCTAAAACTATGGGAGACAACCATAGGGTTGCTTCCACCTTTTCTATTATGCCCTGTTCACACATGTCCTTCAGTAAATTGGACAACTCCGTTCTCACGCTAAAGGGAACATTTCTCAGTTTATGTTTAACAGGGACCGCCCCTTGTTTCAACTTAATTGTGTGTGTGAAATTTGTTATTTTCCCTAATTTGTCCTGAAACAATCTCTTAAATTTTTGTTGCCAAGAATACGCCGTGTCAGAAAACGTTTTAACACAATTGGTATCACTCCTGTCAATAGACACAGGTTTTCCCTTCCTGGCTTAATGATTAACTTGAAATCAGCTTGATGAATTAAGCCTAAGACATTGATACCCTTTTTGGCCACATACACATTGCCTTGGATTGTCTCTCCAAAAATGGACAATGAAGTCCAAAAGTACCCAACCAAATCAATTTTGCTCTCCTCAAAAGTGTGGCAACATCAGGAGGAAAAATAGTTTTTTCCCCCAAAACACATTGAATTTTTCTAATGAAACAATTGTGATGCGAGCTCCTGTGTCCACTAATAGTTTAACTGCAATTCCTCCCACCAACACCTCAATGTCAGGATCTACTACCATCTTGTTAACTGTAGAGATATTATCCTTGACTACTAACATAAACTCATTGTCATCATGTTGTACACTCTCCTTATCTCCATCGAGGACACATCCAACACTACTCCACTTACCACCGCTACACATACGTGAGAAATGTCCAAGTTTGTTGCAGTTCCTGCACTGTTGATTAACAGCTGGGCAATTTCTGAAAGATGATACATGGTTCGAAGAACCACACCTAAAACACATTGGTGGTCATTACAACCCTGGCGGTCGGTGTTAAAGCGGCGGTAAGACCGCCAACAGGCTGGCGGTAAAAAAAATTGAATTACGACCGTGGCGGAAACCACCAACATAGACAGCCACTTTAACACTCCGACCGCCACGGCGGTACAAAGAAACACAGCGGCGGTCACCGCCAACAGACAGGCGGAGGACAATGTACCGCCCCCACATGATTACAACCTACCAATCCGCCACCTTTTCCGGGGCGGATTCACCGCGAACAAAAACACGGCGGAAACAGGACTACGAAGGGAAAACGCTCACCTCTGCACACCCCACGAGGAACCAGGACGCAATGGAACCAGAGCTCTACATTTTACCAGCCGTTATCTTCTTGCTCCTCTACCAGGAGCACAAATGCCGGCGCAGAGGACCGCGGTGAGCACTGCACCTACGACACAGGGGAGGGGGGAAAGAAAAAACAGTGACACACACACGCAACACGCAACACCCCCACCCCCAACCCCACCCACCACAACACGGACACAAATACATCATGATACATTACAGTTACACCCCTCAATCCCCCCAGAAGAATGCAAAGACAAAAGGAAATGAGGTGAACGACTGTAATATATTAAAAATCAGTATTAAAAAAATATACATACACCATTGACAAATATATACACCAATCATAGAAGTCCAAGGTATTCCACCATTGCAGTCCGTGGACCACTGGGTCCAAAATGCATGGGCGAGGCCCACACAAGATACCCGAACAAGACGGAGAGAACACTGCAGGGGCATCAGATAGAAATAAAACAGGCACCTCAGGGGGAAAGGAAAGGGTGGGCACCTCAGCAGGTTGAGTCCACGACGCCAAATCCACGAGGAGGCCCCATGCCCACTGTTCAATCCTGGGGAGTGCAAAGCCACAGTCTCTAAAGTCTCTATAGTGGGTGGTTTGCCCACTGTTCAATCCTGGGGAATGCAAAGCCACAGTCTCTCAAGTGGATGTCAATCTCCACTGGTTCTGGAGGGGGTCTTGTGCCCAGAGTGCTTCATCCTGCTAAGGACAGAGGCAGTGGATGTGGATCTCCACTGGTTCTGGAGGGGGTCTTCTGCCCAGAGTGCTTCATCCTGCTAAGGACAGAGGCAGTGGATGTGATTCTCCACTGGTTCTGGAGGGTGTCTTGTGCCCAGAGTGCTTCATCCTGCTAAGGACAGAGGCAGTGGATGTGATTCTCCACTGGTTCTGGAGGGGGTCTTGTGCCCAGAGTGCTTCATCCTGCTAAGGACAGAGGTAGTGGATGTGGATCTCCACTGGTTCTGGAGGGGGTCTTGTGCCCAGAGTGCTTCAACCTGCTAAGGACAGAGGTAGTGGATGTGATACTCCACTCGTTCTGGAGGGGGTCTTGTGCCCAGAGGGCTTCATCCTGCTAAGAACAGAGGTAGTGGATGTGATACTCCACTGGTTCTGGAGGGGGTCTTGTGCCCAGAGTGCTTCATCCTGCTCGTGGCGGCCTCAGTAGCGTCAGAGATTTTGGCGCTCATGGGCCTGCGGTGCTTGTTGCTGCGGTGTTTTTGGCAGCGGTGCTTGTTGCGGCGGTGTCTTTGCCAGCGGTTCAGCTGCTGGTGGTCCTGTCTGGGGCAGCGGGGCTGCTGCTGGCGGTCCTGTCTGGGTCAGTGGGGCTGCTGCTGGCGGTCCTCTCTTGGGCAGCGGTGTGGCTGCTGGCGGTCCTTTCTGGGGCAGCGGTGTGGCTGCTGATGGTCCTGTCTGGGGCAGCGGTGTGGCTGCTGGCGGTCCTTTCTGGGGCAGCAGTGTGGCTGCTGGCGGTCCTGTCTGAGGCAGCGGGGCTGCTGCTGGCGGTCCTGCCTGGATCAGTGGGGCTGCTGCTGGCGGTCCTCTCTTGGGCAGCGGTGTGGCTGCTAGCGGTCCTTTCTGGGGCAGCAGGGTGGCTGCTGGCGGTCCTGTCTGGGGCAGCGGTGTGGCTGCTGGCGGTCCTTTCTAGGGCAGCGGTGTGGCTGCTGGAGGTCCTATCTGGGGCAGCGGGGCTGCTGCTGGCGGTCCTGTCTGGGTCAGTGGGGCTGCTGCTGGTAGTCCTCTATCGGGCAGCGGTGTGGCTGCTGGCGGTCCTATCTGGGGCAGCAGTGCTGCTGGCGGTCCTTTCTGGGGCAGCGGGGCTGCTGGCGGTCTTCTCCGCCGTGCTGATCTTCCCAGACTTGCCGGTTTTCTTGTGCCCCTGCCCCACCTTGGAAGGTGTCGCAGCTGACTCCACACTCCCACTTGTACCCCTGGAAGCGGCTATGGTGGCTGGTGTCTTCCCCCTTTCCCGCCAGACACTGTGCAACTTTTGATGCTTGACAGGTGGGGGACTGTCCGTGCTGTGGCTCCTTGCCACACTGGCTGCCCTGCTGCACTCCATAATCCGGTGACTACTGGCACCACTGGTCCAGCCGATGTAGTGGCTGAGGTGCTAGGTTGGGACCCTGGAGAGTCGGGCCCTAGGAGACTGACAGGGTGGGGGAGGTGAGGGAAAGAGGTCAAGGGTGGCCAGGAAAAGTTTCTTAGGAACACTGGGACGGGTAGATGGAGGGGGTTTGGGAGTGGAGGAAGAGGTAGTGGTCGTAGGAGGTGTCCGTTTGCTGACTTTGGGTGAAGGTGCATGGGCTGGAGGCTGTCGTGAGGTGGATGGCTGTTTCTGCGTTTGTGTACCTTGGGAGGTGGCCTCACAGACACACTAGGAGAGGACACAGGGGATGTGTGAATGGTAGTGGGGGTGGTGACTGCACGTGACCGGTGTATGGTGGTGGGTGTGCTGGTAATGGACGTAGTGGCTTAAGAGGTACTCCATGCAGGTGTGAGTGGAGACGAGACTGGGAGGGATGAGGGAGACGAGGAGGAGGGGGACACAGTGGAGGCAGTGGACGTTGTTATGTCTGCATGTGTGTGATGCTTGCGTGAGTGATTGTGGGATGTGTGGTGCTTAGGTTTGCCTGAGCTTCCTTTGTGTGTTGAGGTGTGTGCATGCTGGTCAGATGGTGTGCTTGGGATAGGCTGAGGTACAGGGCTGTGGGTCTGGGTGGAGGATGTTGGAGGGGGGAGGCTAGAGACAGGGACAATAGCTGCCATCAGTGCTGACGCCAGAGTCTGAAAAGCTCGCTGAAGGGCTGCCTGACCAGAATGAATGTCCTACAGGAATGCATTGGTTTGTTGCAACTGCCTCTCTACACCCTGGATGGCACTCAGAATGGTAGACTGCCCAACAGTGAGGGACCTGAGGAGGTCAATGGCCTCCTCACTGAGGACAGCAGGGGTGACTGGGGCAGGGTCTGAGGTGCCTGGGGCGAAGGTGATGCCTACCCTCCTGGGTGAGCGGGCACGGGGCAAACGCTTAGGAGCTGCTGGGAGGGCGGTGCTGGAGGGGGGGTGGCGGCTGTACCTGTAGGTGCGGGGGCACAGATGGGTCCGCCACCGCAAGGGAGCTCCAATCAGAGGACGAGTCCGTATCACTGGTGTCAGCTCCTGTCCCAGGCGTGGAGCTCCCCTCGCCCTCCATCCCACTGGTGAAATCAGACTCCGTAGTGTCGCCCTCCAGGGCCATGTGAGATGCAGCTCCCTCCTGCTCCGGTGCCACTGCTCCTCCGCCTGATGATGCTAATGCATACAAGTACAGGGAGACCACAAAAAGGGGGGAGGAGACAGAAGAAAGACATGTTGAGTGCATGCATTTCCGGTACCGTTGGCAGATACGACAGACACAGAAGCCCCCTGCACTACGCCGCGCACTTGGGGTACACTATTCAATCCCTGGGACATGGCCTACAAGGCTATGGCCGATATCTGCACACATGGATGTCACAGGAGCCTGACTAGGTGTAGGTGGCACTGTACCCAGGTTGGGTGGGGTGCCACAGGGTCTGCCTGAAAAAGGGGACATCAACTACCAAAATTGCCCTGGCCTAGGGAAACCCACAGCCCACCTCCCCCACCCAGACACCTCCACTGGGCGCTGAATCAGCAGAATGAGAGTGTACTCACCCCCTTGTTGCTGCTGTGATGCCCTCAAGCGCCCATCCAACTCCGGATACGCCACCGCCAGGATCCTGAACATCAGGGGGGTCATGGTGCGACGGGCACCCCTCCCACGTTGGGAGGCCATCCCCAGCTGGGCCTCCGCCGTCTTCTTGCTCCAGCGGCGAATGTCCTCCCATCTTTTACGCCAGTGGGTGCTCCGTCTGTGGTAGACCCCCAGGTTCCGGACGTCCTTGGCGATGGCACGCCAGATATCCTTCTTCTGGTGGGCGCTGACCTACAGGAATTGTACTGGGGAAATAAATAAGTTTAACCAACTGCACCGTCAGTCATTGGCCCGCATCCCTACCCTTGCCATGTGGCACACGCACTCACCTTTGTTTCATGCACGCCTCATTCTCCCCCCCCCATCTTTCATCCACACCACTCCACACAGGCATTGCCCATACACCATGCTCCCAGTGTACTTACCTGTTTGTCTGGAGGACTGTAGAGTAGCGTGTACTGGGGGAGGACCCCATCCATGAGTTTCTCCAACTCCTCCGTGGTGAAGGCAGGGGCCCTTTCCCCAGACACAAGAGCCATTGTCTCTTCCAGACTGAGGTCACAGCAGCACTTGCAGTGTAGGTCCTCTCCTGTCGAAGATCAGGTATCGAGTGATTGAACAGATAGAAAATGGTGGTCACGTCCGCGGCGGTGCGTACCGTCACCGCCGGCGTACATCGTCATTGGCTCCTGGGACCCATAGGGTCCAATGTTAACCAATGCAGAATTGCGCGTGGCCTTCGACCGCTTACCACAACAGTGTACAACGCCAGCGCAGTTACCTCACATTCCATTGTCCCACTCTACAGGTCAGGCAGGTGCCATTTCAGGGGCCCACATGGCTTTATTTTAACTGTGCCACACATACCTAGGCCTTTGCTCAATACTCATACAGGCAAATTTCGGTTTATGAATAGTTTTCAGAGTAAGCTGTGTTTACGTACCTCTGAGTTGGTTGACTCTGTGCTCGCTGTTGTCCTCCATAGGCACTGTCCGCTGGGACATGTGAGGAGATGGCGGTATCCTCCGGTGTACAGACCGCTGGTGAACCTGTCGACAATGGAGGAAAGACATGTAATCATCACCTACAGGCTTGATCGTGCCAAAATCCTGGAACTGTGTGCCCAGTTGGAGCCAGACCTGATGTCAGCCATCCGCCATCCCACAGGAATCCCCGCTCAAGTGCAGGTGCTGTCAGTACTCCATTTCCTTGCAAGTGGGACTTTTCAAACTCCAGTGGCCATAGCATCAGAGATGTCCCAGCCTATGTTTTCCAACGTGTTGTCCAGAATGTTGTCTGCCCTGCTGAAACACATGTGGAGCTACATCGTTTTCCCTCAGGTGGAGGATTTGCCAACAGTGAAAGGTGACTTCTATGCCCTGGGACATATCCCTAACATCATAGGTGCCATTGATGGGACACATGTGGCCTTGGTCCCCCCGCAGGAGTGAACAGGTGTACAGAAACCAGAAGAGTTACCATTCAATGACTGTGCAGATGGTGTGTTTGGCAGACCAGTACATCTCCCATGTTAATGCCAAATTCCCTGGCTCAGTGCATGACGCTTATATTTTGAGGAATAGCAGCATCCCTTATGTGATGGGGCAACTCCAGAGGCACTGTGTGTGGCTACTAGGTGAGCACCTGGAACCAATACAGTGTGACTAGGTGTCTGGGTCTGGGGATGTCCCTGAGGGTTAGTGTGTGTCTAACAGTTGTCCCTCGCCATTTGCAGGTGACTCTGGTTACCTCAACCTGTCATGGCTACTGACCCCAGTGAGGAATCCCAGGACAAGGGAAGAGGAACGCTACAATGAGGCCCATGGGCGAACTAGGAGGATCATAGAGCAGTCCTTTGGCCTCCTGAAGGCCAGGTTCCAGTGCCTCCATATGACAGGTGGTTCCCTCTTCTACTCACCAAAGAAGGTGTGCCTGATCGTTGTGGCCTGCTGTATGCTTCACAACTTGGCTTTGCGACAACAGGTGCCTTTTCTGCAGGAGGACGGTCCAGATGGAGGTGTTGTGGCAGCTGGCGAGCCTGTGGACAGTGAAGACGAGGAAGAAGAGGAAGAGGACATCGACAACAGGAACTCTGTGATCCTGCAATACTTCCAGTGAGACACAGGTAAGAAGACAAACCTGCCTACTACATGTACTTTAACACTACTACCTCTCTACTGTCTGTCCTTTTCACCCAGTGTATGGTCACTGAGTTGTCACTTTCCCTTACGATTTCACAGATGTAGGTCCCACTGTGTGACATCTGCTTTGTTTCCTCATGGACTAGAGCTGTGTGACATAGGTATGTTGACATTACAATTGAAAGATAATTTTGTCACTGTAATTGCTAATACACTAATTCGAAATCACAGACAGACTCCAGATTGTTTTGTGCTTTGAGGGTGTTTATTTAAGTGATCAATATTGGAGGGTGTTGTAAAATGGTGAGGGGTGATGGTGGAGGAATGTCCATGGCAGAGTCCAGTCTATTAGTCTCACAGGTGCATTGTCCAAAGGGGCATAGGAAGTGGAGCTGGGGCAGTTTGAGGGTGGACAGGGTGACAAGGTGGGACAAAATGCAGGGGTCTTGGCTTCGTTCTCTGTCTTTGTCCTGGATCTCAGGGACCGTTTGCGGGGTGGTTCTCCATCTGCAGGGGGTGGGGTGCTGGTGTGGTGGTCCTGTGGCGGTGCCTCCTGTCCACTAGCGCCGGTGGAGGTGGTGGGCAGTTCATCGTCCAGGCTAGTGTCAGGGGCCCCTTGTTGTGCCACAGTGTCCCTCCTGGTGTTGAGGACTTCCTTCAGCACCCCTACGATGGTGCCCAGGGTGGAATTGATGGATCCTCCCTGAAGCCCAAATACTGTTCCTCCTGCAGCCGCTGGGTCTCCTGAAACTTGGCCAGTACCATTGCCATCGTCTCCTGGGAATGATGGTAGGCTCCCATGATGGAGGAGAGGGCCTCGTGGAGAGTGGGTTCCCTGGGCCTGTCCTCCCCCTGTTGCACAGCAGCCCTCCCAGTTCCCCTGTTTCCCTGGGCCTCTGTCCCTTGAACGGTGTGCCCACTGCCACTGCCCCCAGGTCTCTGTTGTTGTTGGGGTGGTGGGTTAGCCTGGGTTCCCTGTAGTGGTGGACACACTGCTGCTTGACGTGTCCTGGGGACAGAGGTATGGGCCCGCTGGGTGGGTGCTGTGCTGGTGTTTCCAGAGGAGGGAAGCTCTGTGGTGGCCTGTGCTAGTGTGAGAGGAACCGACTGTCCCGAGGTCCCAGATGGGCCGGGCTTGTCGTCTTGATCTAGTTGGACAGAGCTGCTGTCATCACTGTGGGCCTCTTCTGTTGGTGGTGTGGACATGTCTGGACCCTCCTGTCCGCTGACGTTGGGTAGGGGTCCTGCAAGGGTGTAAAAGCATGATTATTGCATCTGTGTGTGCCATGGTGTGCAATGGGTGGGTGACCGTGTACCCCTTGCATTCCTGTGTGGGACCTTGTGTGATGATGGTTTAGGGGGTGTATGGGTATGTGCAGTGGCCATGCTTTGGTGATGGGTGTCCATGCTTTGTTGTTGCATGCAGGGCTTGGTGTTGGGATGGGTGGTGTGTGACAATGGGACATTCGTGAGGAGTTGGAGTGATAAGGATGAGGGTGGGGGTATGTGATGGCATACAGGTAGGGTAGGGGAGATAGTATTGAAGATTTGGCTTACCAGAGTCCATTCCTCCATCTACTCCTGCGAGGCCCTCAGGATGCAGAATAGCCAAGACTTGCTCCTCCCATGTTGTTAGCTGTGGGGGAGGAGGTTGGGATCCGCCGCCAGTCCTCTGAACCGCCAGGTGGTGTCTTGAGACCACGGAACGCACCTTCCCCCGTAGGTCGTTCCACCTCTTCCTGATGTCATCCCTAGTTCTTGGGTTCTGTCCCACTGCGTTGACCCTGTCCACTATTCTGCGCCATAGCTCCATCTTCCTAGCTATGGAGGTGTGCTGCACCTGTGCTCCGAATAGCTGTGTCTCTACCCGGATGATTTCCTCCACCATGACCCTGAGCTCCTCCTCCGAGAACCTGGGGTGTCTTTGCGGTGCCATGGGGATGTGTGGGTGATGTGTGGGGTGGTGTGTGTTGTCATGTGTGGGGTGCTATTTAGTGGTGTGTTGTGTGAGGTGCTTGGATGTTATGTAGGTGATGGTGTTGTGTGCCTGTGGATGCTTGTTTGTAGATTGTGGTGTCTCTCTCTGGCCTTCTTTCGGAATTTTTGGGTGTAGGGGTTTGTGGGTGATGTTGGTGTGTGTTTTATATTGTATTGGGTGTGTGAGAGTGGTTTGTGTATGTGTATCAGGTGTGTGTATTTGGAATTGTCCAATGTGGCTGTGTTTTGTAAATGTGTGTGTATTTTGACCGCGGCGGTGTGTACCGCCAATGGAATACCGCTGTTGAAAGACCGCAGCGTGGATTCGTGGGTCGTGATAGTGTGGGCGTATTCCTGTTGGCGTGACGATGTCGGTTTTGTTTTCGCCAGTTTATCACTGACCTTTGGTGTGGCGGACTTGTGTGGGTGTCTAAATTTTGGCAGATTCCAAGCTGTAGGTCATAATGGCCGTGGTGGAATTCCGCTGCCGCAGCGGTGTGTTGGCATTCTTCTACACGGCAGTAAGCGGCTTTTACCGCCAATGTTGTAATGAGGGCCATTGTCTTTTGGTTGAATTTAGATGGCAAAATATTTCTAGAAAATGTAATGTTCTCTTGTTTTTTCTCGGTACAACTTGTTTCTTGTATCATTGTTCTGTGTATTCATCACCGCACCTGAAATAGAAACATTAGACAAAGACAACTCCAACTGTTTTGCATCCTCCAAGGAACATTCAATGCTCTTTGCTATGTCAATAGCTTTGTCTAAGGACGGATCCTTACAAGTTAGTAACTTTTCTTGGATTCTTTTAGAATAGCATCTCGCTACTAATTGATCGCGTATGAGTTGAGAGGTGAAATTTTCAATTTTGCACTTGCCAGCCAACACTTTTAAATGCTGTAATAAACAAATCTACACTTTCATTGGGATTTTGCGCCCTCGTGAAAAATTTGTACCTATGTACAACAACATTTTTGGTCTTACTGAAATGCTTGTCCAGTTGTGCGACCGCCATCTCGAACTCATCTAACTCTTCTTCCTCATGTAATTTGTAGACAGGTAGATGGTCAAAGATATTCTGTCCTTCCATACCCAGATAATAATACATTAGACTTTTTTTCCTTTCAGGCCTAAATTTGTGACCATCATTAGCTCCTAAATAAGCCTTGAAAGAACGCAGCCATAACTTCCATTCCAAAGGAGGGTCACCCGGATCTTGTAGAAAAGGAGAAGGTGGCAACACGTTCTGCATTCTTGCTTTTTTATAATTTTCCCTTTTTCTTCTTTAGACTGGCGAAAAAAAAACAGTACCAATAAAAAAAAATAGAAAAATAAAGAAAAAGAAGAAAAAAGGAAAAAGAGAAGAAGAAAAAATATATATATATGTGTCTATGATGTCCCAAAGAAAGATGGCCGATATAAACTGCACTCTCCTTCTTCTGGGGTCCTTCTTCTGTGTTGATGTCAGAAGTTCTTCTTCAGTTTTTTTTTTTTTTAAAGCACTTCCTGCCAGTCACAATCGACGATTCCCAGGAAGAGAGACTTGAAGCTAAAGCTGGCAGCACAAGCATTAAATCATCTAAAAAAAAACACGCTGCCGAAGGTATATATGAAAAAAAATACAGCACGCCCAAGTAGCGTTCAGTACTGCACACGCACGCTCAATTATGCCTCGCGCCGAACACACAGTTAGGTCCAACGATGTGTTAGCTCTCAGCTCTGTGCCCCCAAATACCTGAAACGAGGAAGCCGGCCAAGACTTCACAGAAACAGAGCCGGTCAAAACTTCATCGCCGCACGGTCAAAACTTCACCGCCGCACTGAAGATGAACATGAAGCGAAGTGCGGCAGAACGATCCGCTTCATCATTGTCGCCACTTCTGAGGAGATCAGATAATCCAACGCAGATTCTTCAGGTAAGTAAATCTTTATTGTCAAAACTGATGTAGAGCAACACGTAAAGTAAAAATACAGAGTAAAGGGGCACAGAGGGGGCAGAGGCATGTGCAGCGGTCCGTTAGTGGCAAGTAGAATCCCGAGACATCACCATGCTATGTCAAAGGATTCCACATGACACACTAGAGTTCCGAGCCACGTCACAACACGACTGTACTTGAGGACAAAAATATCTGAAGGATGATTTTATTAAAGGTAACTGTTGAACACTTCACACTAATACAGGGAGTGCAGAATTATTAGGCAAGTTGTATTTTTGAGGATTAATTTTATTATTGAACAACAACCACGTTCTCAATGAACCCAAAAAACTCATTAATATCAAAGCTGAATATTTTTGGAAGTAGTTTTTAGTTTGTTTTTAGTTTTAGCTATGTTAGGGGGATATCTGTGTGTGCAAGTGACTATTACTGTGCATAATTATTAGGCAACTTAACAAAAAAAAATATATACCCATTTCAATTATTTATTATTACCAGTGAAACCAATATAACATCTCAACATTCACAAATATACATTTCTGACATTCAAAAACAAAACAAAAACAAATCAGTGACCAATATAGCCACCTTTCTTTGCAAGGACACTCAAAAGCCTGCCATCCATGGATTCTGTCAGTGTTTTGATCTGTTCACCATCAACAATGCGTGCAGCAGCAACCACAGCCTCCCAGACACTGTTCAGAGAGGTGTACTGTTTTCCCTCCTTGTAAATCTCACATTTGATGATGGACCACAGGTTCTCAATGGGGTTCAGATCAGGTGAACAAGGAGGCCATGTCATTAGATTTCCTTCTTTTATACCCTTTCTTGCCAGCCACGCTGTGGAGTACTTGGACGCGTGTGATGGAGCATTGTCCTGCATGAAAATCATGTTTTTCTTGAAGGATGCAGACTTCTTCCTGTACCACTGCTTGAAGAAGGTGTCTTCCAGGAACTGGCAGTAGGACTGGGAGTTGAGCTTGACTCCATCCTCAACCCGAAAAGGCCCCACAAGCTCATCTTTGATGATACCAGCCCAAACCAGTACTCCACCTCCACCTTGCTGGCGTCTGAGTCGGACTGGAGCTCTCTGCCCTTTACCAATCCAGCCACGGGCCCATCCATCCGGCCCATCAAGACTCACTCTCATTTCATCAGTCCATAAAACCTTAGAAAAATCAGTCTTGAGATATTTCTTGGCCCAGTCTTGACGTTTCAGCTTGTGTGTTTTGTTCAGTGGTGGTCGTCTTTCAGCCTTTCTTACCTTGGCCATGTCTCTGAGTATTGCACACCTTGTGCTTTTGGGCACTCCAGTGATGTTGCAGCTCTGAAATATGGCCAAACTGGTGGCAAGTGGCATCGTGGCAGCTGCACGCTTGACTTTTCTCAGTTCATGGGCAGTTATTTTGCGCCTTGGTTTTTCCACACGCTTCTTGCGACCCTGTTGACTATTTTGAATGAAAAGCTTGATTGTTCGATGATCACGCTTCAGAAGCTTTGCAATTTTAAGAGTGCTGCATCCCTCTGCAAGATATCTCACTATTTTTGACTTTTCTGAGCCTGTCAAGTCCTTCTTTTGACCCATTTTGCCAAAGGAAAGGAAGTTGCCTAATAATTATGCACACCTGATAAAGGGTGTTGATGTCATTAGACCACACCCCTTCTCATTACAGAGATGCACATCACCTAATATGCTTAATTGGTAGTAGGCTTTCGAGCCTATACAGCTTGGAGTAAGACAACATGCATAAAGAGGATGATGTGGTCAAAATACTCATTTGCCTAATAATTCTGCACTCCCTGTATTAGGTACTGTTTCTCCTCTAATGATGCCCAATTTATAAGGAAGCTCACCAAATTCTCGGACTACACATATCACCGTCTTTGATTTATCTGAATTGTTTTTAACCTTTACTTGTCTGAGCTGCTTTTGATTTATGTATATATTTTTAAATTCATGAATATAAGATTTAATTGTAACTTATTTGTTCTTATGATTGTAAATGATATTTTAATATGTCTATCCAATAAAAAAAACGAACTAATATAATTTTTAAAAGAAGTGTATTTAGGGTTAAGGGGTGGATTTCTTAGGGTTCAAGGGTGAGTAGAAGTAAAGGGAGGAAAAGGTATTTTATGGTTTGGGGAAGTGTAGAGGTTAAGGATTGCAAGGGGTTTTTAAGATTCAGAGGCGGGTAGAGGTAAGAGAAAGCAAGGGGGTTTTTAGGGTTCAGAAGGTGGGCAGAAGGAAAGGTGGGTAAGGGTTTTTATGGTTTAGGGGCAGGTAGCGATAAAGGGATGTAAGGGTTTTTTAGGTTTAAAGGATGGTTAGAGATTAATGAACATAAGAGGTTTATTAGCGTTCAGGAGTGGGTAGAGGTTAAAGATGGTAAAGAGTTTTAAGGGTTTATAGTCAGATACAGGTAAAGGATTTTTAGGATTTAGGGGTGGGTAGTGGAAAAAGGGAAGTAAGTTTTTTGGGGTTCAACGGAGGGTAGAGGTAAGGAAAGTATATAAAGGAAAAAGCTCCTTCATGGTATAAGATGATTTCAACATGCATCTAGAGGAGCACAAAAATCAGGTGGCAGCAAGATTAATGCAGGACATGGAGGCCATACAGTTATTTCAATAGGTAGGTGCTCCTACACATGAGAAAGGTCACCTTTTGGATCCCATTTTGAGTAATGGTCCAAAGGTACACATAAATACAGTATTGCCACTCACGTGGACTGATCACCATTCTATCTCATTCACAATCAAGAAAATCGGCATTGAGAGAAATCACTAACCCTTGTTCAAGACAAGATGGAGTAAACTCTCTCTAACGGATTGGATGGTGGCCATAAAAGTTATGTTATCATTATTAGGGGATAATTCCGATGAAGCCTATAAACGATGGAAGGACTGGATTGTACATGCTATAAATGAATGCGTTCCATCCTCCAAGATATCTAAGAAAGTACATACCAAACCGGCCCTTTGGTTCAATACCCACTAAGCCTCTCTGAAGAAAAACTGTAAGAAATTGGAGAGGAAGTGGAGGAAATCATACCAGCCAAAACAAACAAATGACTATAAATCTGCGAGCAGGCACTACCACAATGAAATTAAAAAGTCACAGGCAATTTAATATGAGGAAAAAACTTGTCAGGCCTCAAATTCCCCTAGGGAATTATTTAAGATTATCAAATCACTTATTACAGGCCATCCAGGCAATGTCCTTCCGCCACCCACCATAGCTGGATGTAAGGTGTTGGCTATTTTCTTTCAGGAAAAGGTTTGAATATCTATGACTCACTATCACATAACCTTGCCCAACCCTCTCATCAAAAACCTATCTCTGTGCCGCCTGCTGTTTCAATGCATCTGACAGCTATTCCAGGGTTCGATGAGGAGAAGATCCTGGAAGCCATGAGGAAGGTTAAATCAGGCTCCCCTCTGGACCTGGCTCCTCCACATATTTTGGAGAAAGGCCTATAAGTATTACTCCCAACCATCGTGAAAATTCTCAATATCTCTCACTTTAGGCAGGGGTAGTCCGTAAGAAATGGAAGCATGCCATTATCAGGCCTCTCATGAAGAAACCTCACTTAGACCCGTTAGGTCTGGACTCCCAATTCTTCTTCCACTTACAGGCTAGGGTGACCAACTGGAAAAAAGGCAAATTCTGGACAGTGACACTAAAAATTCAGAACAAAAGGACATTTTTACGGACATATCTGAGAACGTCACACAACTATAAACTAGACAGTTGGCAGAAGTACAACCTAAAATATGTTTATGTTTAGTTTATATTACACATTGGAATAATGAGCAAACATTCACACATAGCTAGACGTATTGAAAGATGAACAAACTAGCAAAGATATTTACACCAAGCTGAATCTGAGAGCTGACATAAGGGGGTAGTTTTCTCAATTCAACCCCATCGGCTCGCCCACTTCTAGCTTCATCCCTGACAGGGCCAGCTTTACTGCTGGTGGCAGCCAGCATGACAGTCTTTGTTGGCACTACCCCTAAAAGACCAACTTCTCCACAGATTCCCTTAAAACCATCCACCAATGGTATTCCGCATCTTTACATAGACCCTCTCATGTGTATTTAATTTATTTTGTAACACTTCTCATTGCATATATATAGGGCAGGGTGTTACATCGCACACATATTATACAGAGACAATGACTCATGAGTGTGTACGTCAATGTGTAGGAAATGTTTCTTAAGATAATGATAGCAATAGATAGGTATAGAAGTCACAGGTTATCCATAGTGGTAGACGTTATATGTTAAGAGTGCCGGGCCTGGTGAAATACAAACTCAGGATTTAAAACATAACCTAGTGGTTGGAGTTGTTTTTACTAAAAAGTATTCGTTATCATCGTAATGAACCCTATTTAGCAATCTTGGAATAATGAAAGATGGGGGAAAAACAACTGCTAGTAACAAAAGGAACTATGTGACAACAGCAGTAACCTACTGAGCTATCTACATTAAAAAAAACAATTTGTTTCATCTGCATGTAACACCTTTTTCTTTACAGGAGGTACATTATCCCATTGTACTACCTAGACCCTGTGCTGTACTACATAGACTGTGAAGTCTATGGAATATATTTCAAAATGAAAAACCTTTCCTCCCTCCCTTCCTCCCCACAAGGCCCTCCCTACCCAAGAGCTTGGCCCCTGGTTTAGGGTGACCAGACAAAAAAAAGGGATATTTCACAAAAATAAAAGAAGGACCACAATTTTACACTACCCCAGGGGCACAGAAGGACAGTCAGTATTCGCATAATAACACATGCAACAAGGTACTAAGGAAATAAAATGCATTTTTTTAATCTCAGCATTTTATCTATTCCCTAAATTCCTTTCTGAGTACAGTTGCTAACTAGTGTTGTGTTCTGACACATAAAAGATGCCTCTGTTTTCATTTGGCCGTCTTTGAAAACTGGGACACAAGCCAAATTTGCTGAAATCAGCCAGGACAGCAGGTGAAAAACCAGGATTGTCCTGGCAAATCCTGGACTCCTGGTCACTCTACCCTGGTGCGATGCTAGAACCCCTGGATAAAAGCAGAATAACCAGCCCTAGGCCTGGGCAGGAGGAGGCCTAACACATGCTGAGACACTGTGAATCTGTATGTGACAATCAGCAGCAGGCAGAAGGACAATGGGCAGATTGATCGTCAGTGCGAGGTCGGGAGGGGCTGCTGTTGTGCGCAGAGAAGGAGTTTGAGCTGACCCAATGGAGAGTTCTGCAAAATTCTGAGGTTTCTGCAGGGGAACAGCACAGCTTGCTGCAATCCCCAAAATTATGGACAGAGGGTTCCAAAAGAGGGATCGTCACAGACAACGGACGTGATGCCCAAATTACAGACGGTATGTGAAATTTACGGACAGTTGGTCACCCTATTATAGGCATATCTGGGTTTGACTGCTTGAAGCGGGGTGGAGTGGAGCAGCTCGAGCAAGCGGTAGAAGCCAGTGTTGCCTTTCTTAGTCTGGTGAGCTTCAAGGAATGCTTTGGTAGCTTCAAAGTTCATTGAACTTGAGGGTGAGTGGACAGCGAGGAAGGTCAGTGTAATAATTGTAACATGTACAGAGGATGAGCTGTGTGAAATGCAGAGCGAAGGGACAAGGTTTCAGTTGACAGGGGGCTTTCCTGCAGAATAAAGGTCAGCTAATGTAGCCATTGCATCAGCAAACCATCAACGAAACCCTGTGTCTGGGAGAAAGTTTGATGTATTCAGAACGGGGGACATTGGGAGCGGGGGAAGTGGTTAGCCCAGAGCTACGGAGGCTGGCCATCCAATGTATTAATGTAATAAGCAAGGCACAAGTCCTAAAAAACGAAGTGGGGGACTACTAAGGCAGTATATAAGTGACATCACGGTGCGGGCGTGATATTGCATGTGGCAGTACAGGAAGTGACATCACAGGAAGAGGCATCACAACCCATGACGTTACAGTAAGTGACATCATAAGAAGTGACATTAGATCTAAAGACCTCACACATATATTTAGTAGGTCAATCGAATACATTTGAGTGCATTATGAGTATACATACAAACACTCCTTGGATGTAACGCCTACCTGACGCAAGGTACCGCAATGCAGGGCAACGTGCTGTCTTGCGTTTGTTTTGTTTTTTAACAAATCAACTCAACCAGGATTTGTGTGGCACTATAAATCCCCAAATAGATTTTACATCAGGGTTGCACCAGAAAAGTGATGCAACCCTAACGCAAAATCTGTGCCTCAATTTATACATTTGTTTTTTAAAACTCTGCCACAAAGAAATTGGCAACAAATGAGAAACCGGACAGTAAATCTATATGGCTTAGTTGGTTGTAAAGTCTGAAGTTTTAATTATCTTATGGGGTTAAGGCACCTTCTGCAGAGATCTTTGGGTTCCTAATAAATCAGAGAGAATAATAATAATGGTAAGATAACTTTGGTGGTTAACGCATTTGCTGGAAAGATCTGTGGTTTGTTTAGTACCCCTTTTAACTCACTGTAGCATAGATGGTTAATGTATCTTCTGCAAAGTACATCATGTGACATGGAGAGGACATATTTTTATTTTTATGGAGACAGGTAAGCGGGTTACTGCTTTTAAGGCAGAGATACTTTTGTTACTTGCAGTTCATAAATTGTATTCCTTCTAATATAGCGCAGTGAGCTATGAAGGACAATATGATTCCTACACCTTGTAACCCTCACTGTCTTATGTAACACATCCTGAACATTGATGTACAAACTTGTGTTACTAAATGTCAATGTAATGTGTGTTTGATTTAAAGTGCTTTGACACCCTGCATTTTGATGAGTACCGCTGTAACAGAAATAAAAATAAAACAGCAGTATTTATATTGTTATTTTGTGTAAATACCGGGACAGACCAACACATCTGAAATACGTAAAGCATTGCATGCATATCACAGGGACTGCACAAAGTCAAAGTGTGCTTCTTTTAAGTTCTTCGGTGTTTCCCTTCCACTGCATTTACATCTAGATGTTAGGCCCCAGATAGGTGCAAGGCAGAATACTTCAAAAAAAGAAGGCCTGAAGGCCACCTAAATTTGACCTTTGTTATGGGCCCAGCTGGAGCTTGAATTATGAAAAAAACCCTTGCCGCCTTCACGTTGTTGCTCGGATCGAAAGCAGACAATGTGCAGGCGCAGCTGAATGTGTCCCAGTGTCTGAAAATTACACCAAGATATAGTCAACATTTTACAGTAGGGCCCAGCTTCATCTTGGCAGGGTGTGTGTGTCCACCCTGTGAAAAAAGTGGGTGGACGCCAGCCACCCACGTGTACCCCCTGACTTGTGCCCTGGTAATACGCAAAGAAGACAACAGGGAGGAAAGATGTTGGTGGCAGCGAGGGAGCCAGGCTGGTGTGCGTATGAGGACTGACAAATTGTGAATCTCCACTGGGACCCACAGTTTTCCTGTACTAGGAATAATTATATCCAAGAGGGGGTACAATTGCGCTGCTCAGATATAACGGTACATCTGGGGGAATCCTAGGCCTCCCTCCGAATGGGGTGTGCGCACTATATTGTATGATACTCTTGGGAGTTTCCCTCTCCTACATAAAGGGCAGAAGCTTTCTGTAGATAAATTGGATTGTGGAGCGTAGTATCGAAAGGCACCCCTGTCTGGTGCCACTCCAGAGGGGCATCCGCATACTCCTGCAGTTACTGACTTTGAGCTAGGTTGATGATGGTTTAACAAAGTTTGTTTTAATATACTTCCTAACATGGGGACCGAGAGGCATTTTATCCAGCATTATGAACATATACCGCAAATTTAAGCATCCAAAGCTGACTTGGCATGCAAGGAGAGAAAGACCAGTTGCTCAAAGAGCCATTTATAGCGCACGGCTTTCCAAAGGTGGACTCACACCCTGCACATTTGGGATCAGGCACATAAAAGTGGTCATATTGTCTTAAAGAAATGGGAGGCAATCCTAGGTGGCTTCCCACCCTGGAGTGTGAAGTATGAGGACAAGAGTACCCCAATCGCCCAACATTGTGATAAATGGAATGCATATGTGCAGTGCATTGTCATACCATACTAACAAGAAACAAGTTAACTGATATCTTAACCATAAACTATCACACAATCTAAGTATGTAGGCTAGAGTTCTAGGTACAGCATACTTGGAAGAAATTAAACATGAAAACACAACAGAAGTCTGGTAAAACGACAAGAAAGTTGGCAGCTGACAGAGATCCTGAGGTCAGGATTTATATAAACATGGATGAGAAGCAGGGAAGAGGGATGAGAAGTAGGGATGATGGAAGAGAAGCAGGGATGATGGATGAAAAGTAGGAATGATGTATGATGGATGAGAAGTAGAGTTGATGGATAAGAAGTAGGGATGATGAAAGAGAAGCAGGGATAATGGATGCGAAGCAGGGATGATGTATGAGAAGTAGGGATGATGGATGAGAAGTTGGGATGATGGATGATGGCAGAGAAGTAGGAATGATGGCAGAGAAGCAGGGACGATGGATAAGAAGTAGGGATAATGGATGAGAAGCAGGAATGAGACACAGGGATGAGAATTATGGATGATGGAAGAGATGTAGGGATGATGGATGAGAAGTAGGGATGACGTATGATGGATGAGAAGTAGGGATGAAATATAAGAAGTAGGAATGATGGAAGAGAAGCAGGGATGATGGATGAGAAGTAGGGATGATGTCTGATGGATGAGAAGTAGGGATGATGGCTGAGAAGCAGGGATGAGAAGTGAGGAATGAGGATATCCAAAAATGGATGCTGTACCCACTGGGGAACTCGGAGTGTAAATGACTTTGTAGGGGAGGTCACAGTAAAGATCAGTGCTCATGGGTTTGCTCCACTGCTTGAAAGGCACCTCCTGGTTTGGCAATCCTGCATTGTTCGTCGCTGTTTTGGAGTTTGGCGAGACTTCCACAGTTTAAGTCGCTCCTCCCTTGAAGTAGCTGACTGCAGAGAGGTAGGGTTAGCATCTTGTGGAAGAGAGAAGAACGTCTCAGCTTCCTCCGGAGAGCGTGCTGTACACCACTTGCCCTTAATCATGTAAAGGAGACCCAGCGGGAATCCCTAGCAGTAGGCTACACCATTATCTTGCAAAACATCAGTTGCCCATTTTAATTCCTTTCACTTTGCTAAGGTGTTTGCCGAGATGTCCTGATAAACTTGCAACTTATTGCCATTGTACTCGATGGTTCCTTGCTTGCAAGAAGCTTAAATGATCTCCTTCTGCTTTTAAAAAAATGAATCCTAGTTGGGACATCTGGTGTGATAAGAACATTAAAAAGTTTGAATCAGTCTTGTAGGCTAGGGAAGAACTACACTGGCTTCCCATCAAAAAGAGAGTAGCTTTTAAAGCCCTCTGCATTGCACATAAAGTCCTCAATCACTCTGGCCCTGTCCTTCTCAAGAATAAAATCACATGGTACACCCCCAAACAAATGCCTTCATTCAGCAACATCCAAGAAATTGACTGTTCCAAAAATTCTTAAAGCCACATGGGGTGGCAGAAGATTCTCCTACACTACCTGCCTTCTCTGGAATCAAATTCTGCAGCATTTGAAAAATCAGCCTAATTTACAGATTTTTAGGCATCTCAAAACTTGGTTGTTTACTCTTCCCATGTAGCTTCAGCTATAGGCAGTTTCAGCCTCCAGGTAGATGGTAGCACCTAGACACCTATAGGCATGTGTTGCACTCTATAATACAAAAATCAAATAAAAAAAATCAAATATAATATGTAGGTTGAGTCTAACAGATCTCCAGGTCTGCAGGGGCCGCTAAGAGCAGATACGTAACTTGGTCAGTAAGATTGGAGGGGAGCGAGTTTCAGATTTTCTGAACAATCTCGTTGACATATAGGCCCTCATTCTGACCCTGGCGGTCTTTGACCGCCAGGGCGGAGGACCGCGGGAGCACCGCCGACAAGCCGGCGGTGCTTCAATGGGGATTCCGACCGTGGCGGTAAAGCCGCGGTCGGACCGGCACCACTGGCGGGGTCCCGCCAGTGTACCGCGGCCCCATTGAATCCTCCGCGGCGGCGCAGCTTGCTGCACCGCCGCGGGGATTCTGACCCCCCCTACCGCCATCCAGATCCCGGCGGTCGGACCGCCGAGATCCGGATGGCGGTAGGGGGGGTCGCGGGGCCCCTGGGGGCCCCTGCAGTGCCCATGCCACTGGCATGGGCATTGCAGGGGCCCCCGTAAGAGGGCCCCTAAATGTATTTCACTGTCTGCTGCGCAGACAGTGAAATACGCGACGGGTGCAACTGCACCCGTCGCACAGCTTCCACTCCGCCGGCTCGATTCCGAGCCGGCTTCATCGTGGAAGCCTCTTTCCCGCTGGGCTGGCTGGCGGTCTGAAGGAGACCGCCCGCCAGCCCAGCGGGAAAGTCAGAATTACCGCCGCGGTCTTTCGACCGCGGAACGGTAACCTGACGGCGGGACTTTGGCGGGCGGCCTCCGCCGCCCGCCAAGGTCAGAATGAGGGCCATAGTGTTAAAATACATATATGAGAAGTAGGGCATGAGGAAGCTTAAAGGCAGTGGAAAGGGAGTGCCGATTGTTAGGGGTACTTAAAACAGAATAGCTTGTAACATAACAAAATAACGAACAATGTTTAAGAATTTAAAAAAACAGAGAGAATGTGTGTGTATGTTTTTGCCTGTATGCGCCTCTAAAACTCTAAGATGAAATCTAAGAAACACCTCACCATACCCTACTGAAAGCACCTGTACCCAACTAGTTACTACAGAATACATTTAGTAGTGTGGTGTAACACCCCAAACACCCCTCCTCAAGCTACACCTAAAGCTAGGAGGCTGCAAAAGAGTTGTTACAAATATACTGGTAGTTTTGAATCCTCAGATGCGCAGGTTGTTACAACGGCTGCTGTTTCTTAGTTGATCTTCCCGTAGGAGGGGATTTGTTGAGTGCTCTCAAGGGCTGCTACACTGGCGAATAGTGTGTCCTGTTCCTGATGGTGGTCCACTGCAGTGCCTTCAAGTTGGTCCAGGCATCCCTCCAGTTTATGTAAGTAGTGAGTCAAAGTTGGCTATGGACAATATAGTGCCTGAGCGAGGTCATCTCCTTGTGAAAAATTAAGCTTGAATGTATTAACGTCTTGATTAGTGACTGGGACACCCATGTCGAGTGAGGTCGGGAGATCAGGATTCGTATTATGTAAAGATGGGCCTGACTGGGCTTGTGCCTGGGCCAGAAACACTTATTTTATGTTAGAAGAAATGGTCGTCATGGTCGATAGGAGATCCAAAAGAGAAGAGTTGTCTGATGCTATGGAGCATACTGGCCCCATAGGTATTGGGGACAGGCTGTCACTGGTAGAAGGTAAGGTGTCTCCATGGTCCAACAGAAGTTGCTCAGAGTTCACTGTGGTCAAACAAGGTGCCCCCAGTCTCTCATGTGATCATTCTTGGAAGGGCTGAAGTCAAACACTGGTGGAAGAAGCACCCACCCTGCCCAATTCCACAGTCCCCTAATTCAGTTCATGCGAATACTGCGGGAACCCCAATTCTCTGGGAGGACCAGCAGGGAGGGCCGTCATCCCCCACGAGTCCTCCCCAGGTGTAGGTGTCTCCTTAATGAAGCTGCTGGGGCCATGCCAGAGCTGGGGCAGCTCTTATGGCAATCAAGTCCTGAACCCTCCTCCCCCCTATTTGGCCTGGGTGAAGACACTTAGGGCCTGATTTATGAAACGATAGCGCTGCCTTTGCATCTTTTTTTGACACAAAAGCGGCATAAACTTACAAAATCTAATTATATTTTTCGTAAATCAGGCCCTTACTGTGCAGTACTTTTTTGGGGGTAGGCCTCCAGGGAGTCCTAGCGACCAGCAGGATGGGAGCAAGCTCTAGCCTCACCAGGATGATTGGTTTAGAAGCCCGATAGTCGTGGCCATCACGTTTGTCTACCAAAGGAGGGGAGGCACACTTCAGGGGACCAGATCCACAGCCACTGGCCCCCTCAACTCCAGATTGTCAGTCCCCAGGTGGAGAGATGGCTTCTTGTAGTCGGCAACGGATCTCCCTTAACTCCCAGAGTAGTCGGGGAGGCCCATACTCATTGCGAAACCCATGTTGGAGTCGGCTGCAACAAGGTAATGGATTGAATACTTGAATTAATCTCAATCACTGGCAATTGCTCGGGTGGCATCCCAATCCATCATTTTTCGCCCACCATGCCACCTCAGTTTGGACCCAGCCATATGTAAATCAGTCTTGACCCTGCTCCAATGTGAATGGTCAGGGTTGGATTGGTAAGGCGGGCACTCGGGTAATGGGCTGTCATCGGAGTTGCAGCTGTGAGCTGCTTTTCTAAGCCGCATGAAAGCCAATTTGGGCTATGCCTGAGCTGTTTAAATGCTACCAGTGGGGGTATGAGCAGCCTTAATGGAGGAAGATGGGCCTCTATTACCTCCCTTTTACCAGTGTCAATCCCCGTCTCTCCATTAGCTGGCCCATTAATGTATGCAAATTGAGCAGACAGGGAGCCTGAGTAGAAGTCCCCTCACTTATATTCAGGTGTGGTTCACCAGTGTGAACTAAGCAATGCACAAAGAGTCCTTGCGGCATTTGCATTTAAAAAAAAATCTCAGTGAAGTTAAGAAAACATGGCTCTTATAGACAACCCACCCCCCTTCTTTTTATAATACTTGAAACAGTGTTTTGCGAAAAGGCGCAATCCGCAAATGTGGGCCACTTTTTTTTTTAAGGATGCCTCAGCCTATTTTGCATCCCAATCAACCAATCCAACCCTGGGAATAGTACAGCCCAAACTGCCAAGCCAGGTCCTCCCTGAACTGGAATACAAGCTTCCTAGGACCGGGTTCACCATGATTTTTTTTCTAACAGATTTTATTTAGTTTTGCATCATCATCAAACAGCAACCATATTTGTGACATCAATGCCGTACAATAAGGCAAGTGTATCCATTTTTTGTTAAAACCTCCATATCTGAATACCTCAAAATCCCTGCCCTCCCCTAACCGATCCCCCAAAGTGTGCCTAAAATAAATCTGTACATCAGGTAGTAAAGTCTTATCCATAACTGCCCCATCGCTACATTCAGATGTTAGGGAGGTCCAGAGTGCACATCCAGTGGCGGAGTCACTACTACATAGGGAGGCCTACTGTAAGGAATCTGTTTGCGCTTGCAACAACAGTTCTGGAGTGGGTCCTGGAGCTGGTGATCTCCCTGAAGTGGTTCACAATGGAAGGTCTGGGTCTCTCAAGTAATCTACTAGTGCTTCCCAAGCTCAGGCTGTGTCTAGCTTCTCTTAACAGTACCTCAACCGCATATCCCACCCATCTTCTCAAGTTCCCTATGCCAGGTGGCGACACGGGGTTCTCCGGGGGCCTTCCATTGTCTAGTGATTTCCCTCTATGCTAGTATGAAGGCTAACTCCCAGGATTTACTTGTGACCTTAGTCTTGGATATGTGTGGAAACCAGCTCAGCAAGCAATGTCCTGGGTAGCAGGTAATCTCTCTTGTGATAATGTCGGCAACCACCGTTGTTTTCTCTTCCCAATAATCAGTCAGCAAGGGGCAGCGCCACAGCATGTGCATAAGGTCTACCCCGACCTCCCTATATCTCAGGCATGCAGCTCTGGCAATGTTGAAGTATCTATTTATCCACCGTGGGATTAAGTATGATCTGTGTAGGATATAGAAATTAATTAATCTGAGCCCTGTGTTCCTAGATACCTTTGTTACCCTTTCCAGGAGGGTCACCCAAGCGCCTCAGGCATGGGAATCCCCAGGCCCTCCTCCCAACATGTCCACTAGGTTTCTAGAAATTGAAGAATGTCTTCCCTTATCACTCTGTATAGGGATGTGACCACTTCGATGGTGCCCAATGACAAGACCATATATTGTCAACATTTATGAGTTTCTGACATGCTGGTTCTCCAGTCCTTGTGGATCATGGCTGTCACTACCCTGTGGAGTAGGAAGTGGCCCTTTGTTAGATACCGAACAAAAATCCTCAAACAGGAGGAGCCCTTCAGCACAGAACAAGACCCCAATTTTTGATGTCCTCGCGGTTGTCCAATCCTCTACTCCTCCCCAGTTACCAGCATGGAGCAGTGTTGTTAGCAGTACAGTACTTTTACTCATGTCTTCTGTAAGCATTAATTCCAGCAATGACGGATTACACAAAATTCTTCGGTGTTACTATCTAATGGGCACTCCGTTCTCAGCAACACCCCCAATAACCTATGGCAGTGGTTCCCAACCTTTTGATTTCTGTGGACCCCCACTTTAACATTAATGGAACCTAGGGACCCCCACTGAATCATCATTAGAATCCGGGGACCCACGCCTGAGTCATTACTGGAAGCTGGGGACCCAATTTGTCAATATTTGTTAATATTTTTTAATTTTCTATACTCTCACAGACCCCCTGAAAATGCTTCGCGGACCCCCAGGGGTCCCCGGACCACAGGTTGGGAACCACTGATCTATGGAGCTCTGGGACAAGCAACCCTATTGCCTGGCCTGGAGTTTCCCTGCCTGCCAGCCACTGTGTAAACCACTAGAGTTGTGCTGCGAGGTAGTACGACTTGAATATAGGTACAGTCATCCCTTCCTCATTTCCCAGTGCTGCAGCGTGGCTAGAGCCACCTTTCTGTGGCCCGATCCCGAAACTAATGCAGTGGTCAGCGAATCCAGCTTCTGAAGCAGTGCTCGGAGATCGGCACTGGTAGCACCACAAAGAAAAAGAGCAATCGGGGAGCGTGACCATCTTAAGCAGTGTGATTCGCCCCGCTACCAATAAGGGAAGCGTATTCTAGAAATCGGTGCTCGCTCTGAGTGCCCTAACTGCCATCCCTACATTCTCTTCCAGGAGATCAGTCTGGTGGTGAAAGATTTTGACCCCCAGTTATGATAGGCATCGGGGTTACCACTGTAACATATCTAGTCCCTCGGGGGGATCACGATTGGTCACTGTCAGGAATAGCCTTGACTTTTGCCTTTTGACCTTTAGTCCAAATAGCGAGCCAAACTCCTCCAACAGGGCCAAGGCACCCTACAAATCTGTTGTCATATTCCAAAAGAAGATTAAGAGATCATCTGTATTTAAGGCAATGCGGTGGTCATGACTGTCAACCTGTAGGCCGATATGTCTCCTGTCCTCGCATAGCTAGTTAGAGTTCCATGGTAAATGCAAAAAGTAAGGGTGACAGATGGCATCCTTGCTGGTCCTGCACCCTGCTTTATAGCTCTCAGAGATGGTCTGATCCATGCAAACTCTGGCTGTGGAGTTTGTGGATAGCAGGCTGGTCCAGGCCAAGAAGCCAAGTCCTAACTGTTGGCACTCCATTACATCATACAGAAAATCCCACTCTAAGTTGTCAAAGGCTTTTTCTATATCAACAGAAAATACCACTGCTTCCCTGTGGGCACCTGCCTCCATCAACATCAAAAGGTACCTAATATTTAGCGTCATGTCATGGCCGGGGAAGAACCCTGCCTGGTCATGATTGGAAGGAGTTTGGTAGCCAGAACCCTGCTTAGAATCTTGTAGTGGATATTGAGCATCGACAATGGTTGATAGGCTTTGCAGTCCTCGGCTTCAACAATGGCACCACCAATGCCTCTTGAGTAGAAGTTGGTAGGCATCCTGTGTCCCTAGCCTCTTCACAGAGGTCTACCGGCTTGGGGGCTAATTCTTCAGCATATGCAGGTTAGAACCCGGCAAGGAACCTGTCGGTCCAATGCTAAATTCTCTAGCGCTGCACATACCTCCTGCAGGGTTATGTCCCCACCCAGTCCCTCGGCCTCTTCGTTGGTGATGTACAGGAGAAGTAATGGTGCTAGGAAAGTATTTATTGCTTCTGCATTGTGTGCAGACACACTTGTATATAAGCTGGTGTAGTACCGGCTGAAGTATTGGTTAATCACGCCTTGCCCATACAGCCGGGTCCCACCCTCAGTCTCGAGCTCACTATAAACGTGCCTCTCTTAGCCAGGTTAGCCAGCCAAGCCAGGGGGAGCCAGTGTGATCGCATTCTGCCTGTGCCCGTAACATATCAATTCTGTAATTGAAGCATCTGAACTCGTTAACCTGTCCAGCCAATCTTCCTTTAGTATCCAGCAAGGCACTCGCTTTAAGTCTGGGCGACCAGGCCTGCATCTCTCCGCCTCCCTTAATTCCTGCTCCGTAGCCAGGACTTACTATAGTAAAGTACACCTGACCCCTATAGACTCAGCTATGCACTTCCCCCGATCACAGACTTAAAGGCATCCCACTCTAGCTGGGGAAAGGATGATGTGTCACTGTTGTCCTCAAAATATTGCCTTATATGGTCCTCAATCACTTCTCAGTATATCAGGTCTTCTAGTGATTCAGGTTTCGATATCTGTGTAGGGATACAGAGCTTAGTCCTCTCCCAGTTCTGCTGGAGGAGCACCTTGTTATGGTCTGATATTGTTCTGGCTCTGGTTGCAGAGTGGAGTGGCATAGAGTGGAGTTGTATGGTGTGGTGTAGAATGCAGTGGCTAGTTCATAGATGCATAGTAGTGGAGAAGAGTGCAAATATAGAGTAGAGAGGCGTAGAGGAAAGTGGTGTAGAGTGGAATGGTGCAGAGTGGAGTGCAGTGACACAGTGGGGAGTATTGTGGAGTGGTGCACAGTAGAGTGCAGTGGCGTGGAGTGGTGCAGAGTGGAAGGGGGTAAAGTGGAGTATGCATGATGCGGTAGTGCATTGCCATTACAGACAACACATTTTCAATTAAAATGACCATTACATTTGCACAGACATACCGTTTTACTGATAAAAGTATACAGTACACAAACTGTAATGTGTGGAAATGTCACCACCTGGTGTATTGATTTTCATGGTATTAAAATATTCGTTTCCACCACACTTCAGAATTACCGCCAGCATGATTGTCACATACATCTTCTCACTTTGAAGTCAAAGACAGAGAAGTAAACATCAAGCTCCCTCGGAAAGAGGAACCTAACATCTGGCCTCTGTCTTTCAAAGTACAGCAAATGTGACAAGATAAGAACAAGACTTAAAAGCCTGTTTTCAGAAAGGGAGCACTTTGAAGGACACTGTAATTAAGGTTTGGGCAAAAGAAGGGACCAACTCAAGCTGGACAGCCTAAAACAAATAAAGCCAGCAAACAGAAAGCAAGACAATGTGAGTTCCAAACCAAAAAAGCCAATGGTAAGCAACGGGCGGCATGTGCCCCAGAAATACCATTAGCAAACCAGACATCCGCTTCCTTCTATGATGTGGTCTCTAGGACCCTGCTTTAAAGGTATCAACCAGAAACTGAACTCTATTTACTGTAGACAATCAAGGACAAGAAGGAGAGCACACAAGCGCCCTTCCAGTTAGGAAAGAATAATGACAACGTGGTAGGAGGTATTGTCATGCAGAAGTTGAGAACAAGTAACACAGAAGGAAAAACAATTAAAAATACACATTTCTCCATGTAATCCGTCAGTAGTAGGATACATATAGTATATATTTTAATCCCTTTAAAGTGAACAACAGGCACTGTGAAATCCCTGTGGAGTTGCAAGTGACAAAATGTGAAGTCATGAGTGCTTTTCTGAGAAAATAAGTTGGCAACCATCATTTTTCTAGACCAGAAGATCCTAATAGAAGTTATGGAGCACTTTATTTTAAATATGGCACACACATGGTGGCATTAGGGGGGCACAAGTAAAGTGGCAATGAACTATGTGCAGTGCCACTTTTCTTAAATATGCCCCGAAGTGTTTTGTAATTCGCTAGAAAATGTATAAAGGGTCATTCTAGAGTGGTAAAATCCTTCATAAGTCGATAGAAAAGAGTCCCAACGACCAGCAGCCTACAGTCTATTTACCTTTTAGTGTGTGCTGCGCAAACGCACTGCCAGGGTCAAGCTTAAGTTTAAAGCTGGCACAGTAACCTCTTACTGTTTTTTTTTTGTTTAAAACACTTTTATTTATTGACATTTTGAAAATAAAACAAGTACCCAACAATATGATCTCATGTAATGTCTGAGTCAATATAGTGGTAAGTCTGTATGGTTTATCTGATAAGTAAATGTTGGCACAGTAAAGCGAGGCATTGGTACCTTCTCCAGATATTTGCATTCCACAGTATGAGTGTCTTAGAAATATACAACATGCCAATCTACAAACGTAAAACTGTGTCCTTAAATTATGCAGTCTCGGTAATTGTGTGCATTCAGGAGCAAAGGGATGCTGTAAACACAAGTGGCGGTTGCGGAAGGGACCAGTGGGACAGTCAGGGGTGCCAATACATCCTGTCCCCGGGGTCAGCACTATACTGTACATAAGGGCCACCTTACCCAATCTCATCCCGGGGCCCAACATTTGAACAGACACTCGTTCTCACCAAAGCTTGGTGTGTTGTCACTATTCGACCCTACTTCCTCCTCCAGCCCAGCACTCGCATCCCCTGTCAAAGCAACTATTCTACCTTCTGTCCCCCAGACGTCAACCACCTCTATCTACAAATGCGCTATGGGTCTGTGTCAGACTCCCCGTCCTTCCATCCTCTGTAGTGCCCTTTCCTCCACCCGTGCTTATTGTGTGACATCAGTCACCCATGTTTCCAATCAAGGCCCTCCGGGTGACTTCCAGGCCATGGCCACACGCTGCTTGGCCAAAGCCAGGGCCACAAATCTATTCCCCACCTTCTTGGGGACAGGTCTAAGGAAGAGGCCCAACAGACAAACAGCAAAGGTGTTCTCAAGCGTTCTATTCAAAGTCCTGTTAATTCTTGAGACCACCCCTTCCCAGAACCCGTTAAGTCCTAGGCATCCTCAGGTCATATGACAAAAATCTGCATCCAGAGTCTGACAGCAGGGGCAGCTTCTGGGGTCCCCTCCACAAATGTTCATGGTCCTGTGAAGATTTAGCTAGGTGCTATGTATGTAAATAAACTGTATATATTTGAGATGTGTATTACAGGAGACTGTGGATAAGTAAGTACCTTCCCCCATTCAGTGTCTGATAGGTCCCTGCCTAAGTCAGTTGACCAGCAGGTTCTAAGGGTGTCCAGTGACCTCCCCACCATCCCATTCAGAGCACTATACAACCATGCAACCAAGTAAGCACCCTCCCCCATTGTCAACATGGTTTGAAGAACTGCATGTTTTGGTGGTTCTGCGTCACTATCACCCCATAACAGCCTCAGGGCCTGGGCAAGTGCCTCATGCATAAGAAATTGTCCTGGAGGGAGCCCAACCTGTTCTACCAATTCATCAAAGGTGGTTAGAAGCCCCAACTGGAAGCATTCACCCAATGAATCTATCCTTGCGTCCTCCAGGGGCCCATCTGCCTTGCTGTAAAAAAAAGGTGGGGGGGTCACTATAGGGGAGGCCCACAAATAGGGTTGCAGGGGTGTAGGGGGTCACAGAACCTGAATGCTTAAGTGCTTTGCACCGGCTAGCGAGGGGAATAGAAAACAATGTGCTGGTTCGGTAATGCGCAGAGTCTGGTGCAATCATTTGGCCAGCAGCATCCCCTGGTTAAATTCAGCACTCAAGGGACCTCACTCCGTCAGACCTGTTCCACTTAGCCATCCAGATCCACTGGAGCTGGGCTGCTAAAAAGTACAACTCAAAATCTACCACTCCTAACCCACCCGCAGTGTATGGGAGGCTGAGTGTGGCCAAGGCAACTCTGATGTCCCCCATCCCATGTCAGCTCCCAAAGGAGCACATCCAATTTCCGAAGCCATCTCACCAGGATCCTCACCGGGAGGTTTGAGAAGCCTCAAAAGCATACCATTTTAGAGAGGGAGTTGCGCACCATGATAGGTAGCTTGAAGGTCGCCCAGAAGGAGCCATAGGATCTCAGGGAATAGCATGCCTTCCCCAAATTCCCTTCTCCAACGTCCCCCATCTCATGAAAGATTTGGATGCCAAGATATTTAAAAGTGTATGGAACTGAAGCCACATCAGGTGGGCAGGCAATAGGGCGGCAAGCACCCTCCACCACTGGAAAAACACAGGTCTTACTCAGGTTCAACCGGAGACCCGAACAACAACCAAACTCCTTTAGTAACTGCATCTCTTGAGGGATAGCCCTCTCACCATCCTGTAGATGTGTAAGTATATCGTACGTATACAAAGATATAACATGTGTTGACTCTCCCAATACTATCCCTCAGTCCTGTCCCTCCCTGTGAAATCTCTCCACCAATGGCTCGATGTTCATGGCAAATAAGAGAGGCAAGAGCGGGCACCCCTGTCTGGTACCCCGGCTCCTGAGATTGTATGTCCTGACTTAACCCTTGCCATCGGGAGTGTATAAAGCAGTCTGACCCATTTCAACCATGGAGTTCTCAGCCCCATAAGGAGCAGAGTGGCCTCCAAGTAGTCCCACTGCACCGTATTGAAGGCCTTCTTCAAATTCACTGACACAATCACTGCAGCAGAATCAGGCAGCCAATCATGGAGTCCCGCTCTGCCTTAGGGAGAGTCTGCAATGAGAGACCACCTAAGAAGGCACCCAACTTCCCTGGTTGGTCAGTCTGTGATGAACTATAGAGGGATACATAATAGCTCTTAAATGCTTCATTAATGTGCATAGGCTAAATTAATATAGTTTCCTCGTTGTCAACAGCCTAGTGAAGGAGGTACCTCTGGACTCCGGGTGAATCAGCCAATCCAGGATTCTTCCTGCCTCCCCCTCCTCTTTGTGAAGGCGGTTCATGTAGGCTTTGTAGTCGTGACAGTGAAGGCATTCCAATGCCTCATTGTATTGCTCCTACATTTCCAAAAACCGTTGGAGAGCTCCAGGCATCCTGCCTTGTTCACTATCCCACTAATGTAAATCATTCTTCAACTGCTCGAGGTCACGTTCCAGGTCCTGCCGGATTCCCACCATCTGTCCCAGGCAATGCCTTCGCACCACTACTTTGAAAGCTTCTCATTCTCTCCCTTGGCTCAACATTGTACCTGGGTTAAAGGTGAAAAGGTCTGCCATCTTGGTTGCCAGTGCATCTCTAAAGACCGAATCCTCTAATGCTGCACGGCATAAACACCAGGTTGGTATGGAGGGGGCATGCGTTAGTTGTTTGCAACATCCGTAGAAGTGGACTATGGTCCGAAAGTGTGCTGCCCAGATATTCTGTACATGTTAATAGTAACCTCTCACTCAGTGCCTTGACGTTTATTCTCTGGGTATACATGCTCATCAACCATGCCTTCTTGACATTTTGACCTCTTAAAATACATTATAGATCTTTAGGTCTCAGTCAGCAAGGTCCCATGTTTCGATTTTGAGTCTATTATTCGATGCCAAATTTTGGTAACTTTTACATCTCTGAATAGTGTCCAGTCTGACTTGTAGTTTATCAATCAGTTTTGAACTGTCATCTTGCATTTAGTGGCTTCACAGGCCTCCAGAATGGCGTGAAAATTCTGTACAAGGCCGTGGGGACTTCAGATTCCACTATGCTCTAGCTAGCTCTTTTGAAAATGTATAAAGCTACAAAGCATTCAAAGGAGCTACAATCCAATAACATCCAGGGGGTTGCTCCACTCTTTGTAAGAATCAGAGAGTGTTTTATTTTTTTAAGGAAGGTATGTAAGCAGTGGAAGTCGAGCTCCTTGTTCTTACATTGAGCAGATTTCTGACTATTGTACTCTTCAACTATGAGAACTGAATGCTACCAAAATTGTGTGTGCCTCAAAAATGTGACTACTAATTTTTGTTTATCAAATTATGAAGTCTTAATTAGGCAAACATTGGCAAAAAGGAGGCAAGTATATTATTTTGCTAGTGCGGTTTACACTTGACAGTAAACAGATCAATGATAGTATCATGAATATTGAAAAGTCAGAGATGGCCATGTTATTCACACAGCAATAGCAATTAGTGTGACAATTGCTAGATGGTGATTGTAACAATCAAAACTTTTGCTGGGTATGAATACACTGAAGGCCTTGATACCACTCGTACTACAACACTGATCTCCCAGACCATCGGTTATTCTGGGAAGAGAGGAGGGTTTTCTGGCATACAGGATACTTTCTCCCTATTTTTACACTCAGGCACTCATCACATAAAGGTACTCAATAACCTTGCCTAATCAGTCACTGTCTGACTTGATTGGCTCTCAAAACCAGCAACCATGCAGTTGTTTTTGTTTGACCCTCACACACCCCATTGGTGTCTTGCTTCATCATTGGATCTTATTCTTGGTCACTATAAACCAGGATGGGCTCAACCGTTTTTCACGGGCACTTTAGATATTAATCTCAACAGGGTCTACTGCAAAAATGGATCAAACACCTAAAGGTCACCCCGGTATCCCTTTAATTGGGGGGCTTTGATATGGTTTAAAGACAGGTTACTTTTGGGTGTTTGTAGAGAATTAAGGGCCTGATTAAGAGTTTGGGAGAGGGGGCTCATTCAGTCACAAAGGTGACGGATATCATGCCCATAGAAAAATAAATCCCATCATATCCTAATATTTAGTCAGAATGTTCTGGTTCGTTTGGACTTTTTTCTAAGTGTGTAATTTTAGCTCAAAATGTTGTGTCCTACTTGTTCGGCATCTTGGTAATGCAGAAAGAAAACATACAACATAAAACATGAAACCAGGCCTACACACCTGAGTTCTTATTGTGTGCACATATAAATGCCTAGTTGTATGTCATAATAGCCTACAGGGACAGGCGGAGGAATGACCCTTGTGCCAAACTCACTCCAAGAATCCCATGCTGCTGACAATACCTTTTATATCCACTGCTCTGTCCCCTATAAGGTTGATACCACCTAACCATCACATTCCAAAAGGCGCTCTTTCTGATCTAACATACAGGAATCTGCTGCTAATTCGACAGGGCAGTCACTATAAAAAAAAAAGAAAAGAAAAAAGACTCAAGGTGGAACAAATAAGTCCCATTTTCAAACCATCCTAAACGTTCACACACGTTTTGTGTAGTACATTTATTTCACTTTATTGCTTCAAAAAGATGCCAACAAAGCACATGATTTAACACAAGCAACATTTAAAGACGAGCTCTGTATTTAGAGTCTAGTTCCAAAAGACTACTGTAGAGATTGGTTTGTAAGGAATGAATGGAATGTGGAGGGGGGTGCATTCTAGATTGGATTAGGAAGGCTGGGAGAGAAGATTGGAGACAGGAGAGTGCGGAGCAAGCTGGGAGTTATTACTGCTGTACTGAAATATATATATATTACTGGAATAAAGGATTTCTCACCTTATCTACTGAAGTGTTTACTACATAATTTGCGACAAGGGACTCTGCGCAGAGGGCAGAGAGGATTTCAATAACTCCCAACCCCTGGATTGATGGTGAGCAAGAAAAGGACTCAAAAGGAAACAAAAGGACAGAAAACAACAAAAAAGACGGGACGAAGGAAGGAGAAAAACATTGAACTTGGTAACAGTGAGTTATCTGTATAAATACTGTCGGATTGGATGGACTTGGGTAATCGTTTTTTCCTTTCCATTTTGTTCAACGGACGATATGGCAAAGATCTGAAGTGCTGGAGGCAGGAATGAGATTTATTGCGTATTTTACATTATTACTAGTAGCGGTTTAATGGCACATTTGTGGCGTGGAATATTTTCATAAGCAAAGTAGAGAGGTTGCTTTCACGCGCAACACTCTTTTGAAAGTAAACTGGAAGGAATTCCCTGGCGCTGCAAACATTCCTGGCATGTTTCTTTAGATCTTGCTCTCGCGCGTGAAGCATATTTGGAAGTAAACAGTGGAGCTTTACCTGCACGTGTTGGAGAGACTGGAGCCGATCGCTGCTCGAGCACAGTACACGCAACTCAGAGAGCCGGCTTCACGTGCCGGCTGTGCACGTGAATCGACTTCGCGTGCTTGAAGACGGGGGAAGAAAAAAAAGAGAGAGAGAGAGAGAAGAGAAGGGAGGAGGAAATACAAGCTGCATTTTTGTGACGAACTGGAGACAAATACATGTTTGATTTCTTACTACCTTCCACCGATACAGTTGTCAAGGCAAATCTCTTATCACCTTTCACCAACACCGAGTGTGAAACTGAAGAAGCACTAATCTGAAAACTGGCCACTGTGAAAACAGAAAGGGGACTATTACAAAATATGTTATACACTAGTGTGAATTATAGAGAATTTCAGAATATTATTTATTTTAGATAGTTGTTTTAAATTGTTATTTTGGCTAGTTATTTTAGATTCTTAAATTAGATTATTTTAGTATTTTGTGGTAGTTTGTTATTTTATATTTTTATTGCAGGTATGGCTGAACAGACCATTTCAGCACCACCGTGCTTCTTACCTTTGCCTGGTAAACCGATGATCTTGTGGAAGAGATGGAAAAATATTTTTACTACGTACCTATTGGCTATTGGAGGGGACAAATATAGTCCGGTTAGAAAACAAGCGATTCTATTACATCACCTAGGTACTGAAGGGAGAAGGATATATGATGATTTACCTGAAGTATCTTTAGGCATGGTTGAGGGTCAACCCATGAATGTGTATGAAATGTCCTTGCCAATGCTGGAAAAACATTTCACTCCAAAGATCATTATTGTGTTTGAGTGGCATAGATTCTTTTCTCAAGTTCAAGGGCTTGATGAAGATATAATGACTTATGTCGCAGCGCTGAGAGGATTGGCAGTAACATGTGATTTCCGGGATCTATCTGACTCTCTTATACATGATCAGCATGTGCGCTGCATGAACAATAAGAAAGTGAAAGAGAAGTTGTTAGCTACTGATCCTTCATTAGAAGAATCTAAACATATAGCGAGGAGTATGGAGCATACTGAAGCATGGATAAAGGAAATTGAGACTAAAAGCTATATGAAAGATTCGAACAAAGAAACTACAGTTGAGGTGAAGGAATTTAAAGCAAAGAAGCAGGAGAAACCTGCCGAGAGTAATGCAATGAGGGTCGTGGAGAAGAAAAACTCGAATATCATATGTTTTAGGTGTGGGTGTCCAGGACATATGGCTTCGAGTTCGATGTGTGCTGCACGTAACTTAACATGCAGAATGTGTGGAAGAAAGGGCCTGTAGACGGGTCTCCTCGACCGCGTCTTGTGATTCCCTGAGCTGGCGCAGTTCGCACGCCTCTCTTGATACACTTCCGCGTTCCCATGTTACCATGGGAACGCCACCAGACGCTTCAGGCTCGGATTTCCGGGTTTGGCCAAGAAAAGAAACAACGGACTTCAAAGAAAGGAGGGAGGAGTTTTGTGCGGAGCTGAGGAAGACGAAGGAGGAAAAGACGCCGGACGCCGAGAAGGAGGCTTTCCACCCTGAAAAGACTCCAGAGACCCGAGAGGCAGATTCTACTTGAAACCGAGACACAACGGCCTACAAATCCCACCACGACCCTGGAGGGTCGTGGCTAAACAAGGTACGGTCCTTCTTAGGACAGAGACCCCCTAGAAGAGTTATAAGTGCACAGGGAAAGGGAACCGGGGAAACAAGGGGAGGGTCGGAGGTGGACCAGGGGAAAGGGAACACCGGTGCAACACTTGAGAGCACTATCGGACATAGCTCTGAGTGATAAAAGAGAGAGAGCGTGCCGAAAGTACCTGAGACCCACACCCTCACGGCTGGGCACTCCCTTCCTATCCCTCCACCACCAAACCCTTAGAACCCTCCCTCCTTGCATGCCAACCCCTAAAAAAAACCCACACAAAGAACCCACAACCGACTTACCTTTGGTATCCCCTGTGTTTTGTTTTCGGTATCCACGGGAGACGAGAGGAGCTGACGTCCACCAAACCTAGAGGAAGAGAAAAGACAAGACAGTTAAAAGATAAAGGAAGAATCAACAAGGCTTACGGGCATCACAATACCTTTACATCACTTGAACTGCACCATCTTAATATATAATAAAATCACTAACCATACCTAAGGCTCAGACTCTTCTGTACCGCCAGTAGCCTACCACAGGGCCATTTGGCCAAAGTATGTAGGTTAAAGGGGAAAATGTTAAGCAACAGTGTTAAGTCCGTGGATGATATACAAGGTGGGGATGAAGAAATTGTATTAACAATCAGTAACATGACTGAAAAAGTCCAGCAGAACATTGAGTACATGAGTGAAAAGAAACTGAAGAAGGAAAGTTCAAGCAATCTGGAGAAACCTCATTGTGATATAATGCTGGGGTCTAAGATTGTGAGAGTATTAGTAGACTCGGGAATTTTGTTTACTCTAATATCCAAGGAGATATACGAGGGAGTTTTGAAAGCAAAATAGTAGCCCTACAATGTGCGGATGTGAAAGAGGTTGGATATGGGGGAAAGAGAATCAATATTTTAGGAATTAAATGGATGGACATAATGTTCAAGGGTAATGGGGTGCATGGGAAGGTGTACATAACTCAGGAGGGATCAAATCTTTTAGGTTGGTGGCATCAAAAAGATTTGAATATTGTGCTTGACCCCAATGCAACTGAGCCGGTTATGGTTGTGGAGCAAATGAGTGCAGAGAATATGGAAATTCAAGAGTCAGAGGTGGAATGGTGTGAGAGATTGATGAACAGGTTTCCAAACGTTTTCACTGACAAACTAGGCCAGCTAAAGAAATTTACACACCGTACAATTTTAATACCGGTGGTACATAAGGTTAGGCCAACACCATTTTTTTATGAGGAAACCACTCTAGCAAGGACTTGAAAGATTATTAGAGGAAAAGATAATAGAGCCAATAGAATCTTCGGAGTGGTTGGCGCCTATTGTTGTGGCACCTAAAGATGGAAACAAGATCCGTTTGTGTATCGATTTGAGGGACCTCAATAAGAATATTTGGGTGGATAGGCAAACTTTACCAAACATCACAGAAATGTTGAGTATGATGGGAGAGGGCAAAGTGTTTAGTGTATTGGACATGTCTGCAGCCTATCATTAGGTTAGCCTGCATCCGGAATCGCGTCCATTAACTTCTTTTGTTACCCCTTTGGGTGCATACCGTTATTGCAGAATGCCGTTTGGATTAGCCTCTGCATCAGCTGTGTTTCAGCGCATAATGCAGAGCGTTTTTGATGGGTTGGAAAATGTGTTGTGCTTCCAAGACGATGATATAGTAGTGGGGAAATCTTTGGAGGGACATGATGTGTTGATAGGAAAGGTATTGGAGAGAATTGAAGCTCATGGTTTGACAGTGAAGAGAGAGAAGTGTCCGCTGAGAAAGGATTGAGTAAACTATTTGGGTCATGAGATATCAGCCGAGGGGATAAAACCCAAGAAAAGCATTGTGAGAGCAATTAGTGAGGCTCCAAGGCCAAGTAACAAGGAACAATTGAAATAATTTCTGGGGTTAGCAGAGTAGTGCTCTAAATTTGTGCATAATTTTACAAATGTTGTTAAACCCATGAGGCTATTGTTAAAAAAAGGAGCAGTGTTTGAGTGGGGAACAGATTGTGAAGCAGCATTTACGACGATTAAAGATTCTATTGCCCGTGCTCCTATGTTGGGGCATTTTGATGTAGGCAAGAAGACAATCATAATGACTGACGCTAGTAGTGTAGGGCTGGTAGCAGTTCTCATACAAGTGGCTGATAATGAAGAAAGAGTGATTGGGTTTGCATCCAGACGATTGCAAGGGGCGTAACGATCAAATTCCGCCATTGAGAAGGAGGTACTAGCTTGTTGTTGGGGTAATCATTATAGATATTATTTATGGGGTTTGCCTTTTGTGCTTCGTACTGACCATAAACCTCTGCTGCAAGTTTTCAAATGTGGTCGAGGTTTGGAGGGGAGTATGACACCTCGGATTTCCAGATGGTTGATCAATGTCATAGACTTCAATTTTGTGGTGGAATTTGTGAGGGGCAAGAAAAACATAGCTGACTGTCTGTCACGCATGCCTGTTGATGAGTGTTCTGAGGAGGTCTCACTGACGTGTGGGAAGAAAGTAGAGGCGTTCTTGGTGGATGAGGAATTGTCTTTGGGACAGGAGGAATGGGTAGATGCTACGGTGGGAGATGAGGAGTATGATGAGTTGAAGAAATTCATAAGTGGTCCAGATCAAGTTAGAGGTGACCTACATGAAAGTATGAGACAGTATATGGATGTGAAGGATGAGTTGAGTATTCAGGGAGAGAAGGTATTAAGACGTGGGAGAATTGTTTCTCCAAAAAAGTTGAGAATGAGGTTAATAAGGATAGTGCATGAGGGCCATTTAGGGAGAAGTTTGACTAAGGAGATTAAGACAGTTTTATTGGTGGCTTGGGATGGATAAGGATGTGGAGCAGGTTGTGGGTGAGTGTGTGGCGTGGGTAATAGTGATAAGGCTAGAATTATCAGACAGCCACCTTTGGGGTGTGTACAATTTCCAGCTGGTCCATGGGAAAAGTTGGCTTTGGACTTTATAGGGCCAGTAGATAAACTTGGTGGAAGGAATCGATTTCTTGTAGTCCTTGTGGATTACCATAGCAAATGGTTTATAGTTAAAACCATGGAACGGATCACTACTGATAATGTCATAGAGTTTCTCAGGGAAGTGTTTCTGGAGGAAGGTGTACCAAAGATTTTGGTCACAGATAATGGTGTGCAATTAGTGTCAGCCACTATGTCAGAGTTTCTCACCGGATTGGGAATTAAGCATGAGAGAGTTGCATTGTTTCATCCTCAAGCAAATGGTTTGGTGGAGAGGGTGAATCAAATTATCATGGAGAATGTTCAACTTTCTCTAGCAAATGGACTAAATTGGAGAGAGGAGTTGAATAGGATGTTGTGTGCACATAGAGTGACACCTTATACTGTAACAGGAGTATCACCATTTGTTGCTCTTAAGGGAATAGAACCTGCGACAAAAGAATCTCCATGGTAGTTGCGTGATAAGGGACAAGTGTGGGTGGATCGTGAAAGAATGAGAGCGAGGGTGTTGGACTTTCAGGAGCGTAATAAGTTGAGTTATGATTCTCGGAATAGAGTGAAGAATGTAGGTGTGAAAGTAGGTGATTGGGTGGCTGTGAAAAAGTTTGGTATGGTGAGAAAAGGTGAGAGAAAGTTTTCTAAACCACAGAAAGTAGTAAAAGTGACAAATGCAGTGGTCAAGCTGGAGGATGAAAGAGAATGGAGTATAGGATATTTGTGCAAAGTTAAGGAAGCGGATAAATTTAATAATTGAGTGAATTGTAATAGTGTATTTTTGGGATTTGTATGCAGTTTATTGTTTGTCAAGATATGTGAGGGGGAAGATGTGTAGAGATTGGCTTGTAAGGAATGAATGGAATGTGGAGGGGGTGAGCATTCTAGATTGGATTAGGCAGGCTGGGAGAGAAGACTGGAGACAGGAGAGTGAGGAGCAACCTGGGAGTTATTACTGCTGTACTGGAATATATATGTATTACTGGAATAAAGGATTTCTCACCTTATCTGCTGAAGTGTTTACTACATCTACTTAATCTTAACAATGCCATACAGTGGGTTTAAAGCCAGCCATTGCTTACGACTGGTTGACTTTACTGCCCGTCTCATTTGCTTGCTTCTTATTCAACTGTGTGCTTTGTCCATCTTGTGTTCTCACCTCCGCACGCCCGAGCATCCTACTTGTCTCCATCCACTGCTCACGTTTAAGGAACTACTTTTTGCTTTAGCAATCCACACGAGTGCATGTGTTTTCTAGCTTTCTCATTCATGTGCTTCTCTTCACCTTCCCGTTCCATGTTGCTTTCTGACATCCATCTGCTTTTCTCCCTCCAAAGCTGCACTATCTCATTCCTTTTCACTTAAGCACTCTACAAGTGTAAGGGCTTTCCAACTGTCTTTCCTGTTTGCTTCTTTCCCTGTGCTGCTACCTGCTGCTCCCTCGTCTGTGCTTCTGTATCCTATGTCGCTCTCTCTCTCTCATCTGTGTGCTTTTCTCTCCCTACTCTGCGTTGAGTATCTCTCTCTTGCCTGTGTGCTTCAGTGGTGTTCTGTCGATCTTGTGCTTCTCCCATCTGTCCTTCAAGTGCTGCCTTTACTCTTCCTCCCATCATTCGCATCCCTATTAATCCCAACATACCAACACTGTTTTTAGGGTCGAGCGCGCAAGCATTCTGGCCTCTATTGTAATCTCTCTGTGGGCTTTTAACCACGCCCATGTCACATCCATCACTTTCATTGGTTTGTGGGGTTGCTTTTTAAAATTAGCTTGATTTCGTTTGTAAAAGGTATGCATACGTCATGCCTTTTCCAGTGTTTAGCCCTCCTCGAGCGCATCGGCCAACTACTGAAAACATACGAGGCTTCATGTTTTCAGCATGGTTTCTGGACTACCTTTTCTTTTTATTTCGTAGGCAGTGCGATCTCGCTGGGTTTTACTGTGTGATCGCACTTTTCTAAAAACAAAATGCTTGAGATTTGCGGCAGCTGCCGCTGCACATATGCATTGCCACACATCCTCTAGTTTACAACGCTAATAGCTCTAACTCGAGCAAACGTGACGCCCATTGCATTGCAAATGCTTGTTTTTTAATTGGTGCTTTTGTGATGAAAAAACATCAACATTTCATAAGTTACTGATGCAAGTGGTGTTCCCCATATTGGATTGGAAAATAAAATAACAAAGCAGGTGGTGCTTATGTCATTCCGCTGGTGCTCATATGTGTCCGGATGCTTGTGCATCAGTGTGAAAGAGACGACAATTGTGCCTTTTTTGTCAATATAACGATGCTTCACTGTTTCCTAATGCTGTACAGCACCACAAACAGCAACTGGCAAAGTTAAGTGGCCCCAAAAACAAAACCAGTTGGCTTTGACAATGATTGTGTATTGGGGTGGTTATAGTTGGTCCTCTAACACATTTCTGTGGGGATCTTTTTGGTATTTTGGTAGGCCTGTGAAGGAGATGCTTTGGATTAAAAAATAACTTGAGCAGGAGTATCAGGCAGAATTTATAGAAGGAACAGTCAGAACAGGAAAGTCCTGAAAGAGGAGGCACAGCACATGAGGACTCTGGTACACAGACTGTACACGTTAGGTGAATATAATAGTTTACAATCCATTTAGTTTGGCCATTTAAATACAATTATCAAAATTTATTACAAATCTTCAGCACAAAATACAAACAAGGTTACAGCCAAATCAATAAAAATGTATAGCAATGCATAATAGCACCGAGAGCTTTACATAACCTAAGGGAACTAATACTGTAGTCACCCATTTTGTGTAATTTGTGGAAGATATCTAAATAACATAAAGCCTCAAATAAGATCTCAAACTGACAACAGCTGTTAAGCTGTGGTTGGTAATAATGGAGAGAAAAAGGCACTGCACACCCAGTTAGGATGCCCTGCATGAACAGTCTCTTTATTAAGACCCATTAACAAAGTTGTAACTCCATAGGTGTGCTGTGTCACACCCTTGTGAGATCTCCAAACGACAACACCCCCTATTCTAAACATCTTGTATTCTCTCCATATATCCGGTGACAGTTCCAGCGAGACATAATGCTTGTTATACCAAGCTTGACAGCTAACAGCATACCTCTAGAGGGTAGGTTTACTAGGTCTGGATGCTGGGAATCTTTTGCCAAAGCACATGCCAACCAGAAGCTTAAAATGACTACGAAAAGGTCTCTGTGTCAAATAAAACTCCTAGTATCCTACGCCTCAGACATAATTAAAGTTTGAGAATTTTAATGACCACAAATCTATCAGTTGTCTTAAGTTGCTTGTCTTTCATGGGCTTTGTTGGAAATGGCCCTTTTTGCAGGGTTATCCCCAAACCTTTTGCCTTCTTCCTCCTATTTTTTTAGATCTGTTTTTGCTGGTTTATTGTCTCTGTGCACTTTACCACTTCTAATCAGTGCTAAAGTGCAAGTGCTCCCTATAGAAATTGTACTGTTGATTGGTTTGTCCATGATTGGCATATTTGATTTACTAGTAAAGAGCACTAGAGGTGTCCAGGGCCTGTACATCAAATGCTACTAGTGGGCCAGCAGCACTGGTTATGCCACCCACATTAGTAGCCCTGTAACCATGGCTCAGATCTGACACTGCAGTGTCTGTGTGTACCCACTTGTCAGGCCTAAACCTTCCCTTTTACTACATGTCAGGCATCCCTACGGTGGCCCCAGTGGCAGGGTGCAGTGTATGTTTAAGGTAGGACATATACTAGTGTGTTTCATATGTCCTGACAGTGAAATACTGCCAAACTTGGTTTTCACTGTGCAAGGCCTATCTCTCTCCTAGGTTAACATGGAGGATGCCATTAAATATCCTTAAAGCTCAGATTCCCTTTGAGAGTAGATACAAATGTGTAGCTTAGGGTCTCTGAACTCACAATTTAAAAATACATATTTTAGTGAAGTTGTTTTTTAAATTGTCTGTTTGAAAATATCACTTTTATAAAGTAAGCATTTTCTTGCTTATACCATTCTGTGACTCTGCCTGTTTGTGGATTGTCTGTCTGGTCAGTTTGACAGTTGGGCTGTTTTGCACCTCTCTGGACAGTGACACAAAAGGGGGCGTGGTGTAGCCTGCATATCCTGATGAGCCATCTGAGCTACAGAGGCGGGAGGAGTGGCTGTTCACACCTGAAAGGACTGTACCTGCCCTCACACAGTGCAGTCTCGGACTCCCTGGTGTGCGTCTGGGGCCTGGCCTGGACAAGGAAGGATCTTGCAAACACTTGAGACTTTGCTTTGAAGTTTACCAACTTCAAAGGCAGAACTGGGTATAAGAAGAAGAGTCAAAACCCCCGACTTTAGAATCTTTCTGGAATCAAGAGGAACCTCTGCCCAGGAGAAGAGCTGAAGAAGGAGTACTGCCCCTTTGCTGTGTTGCTTTGCTGGCCTGGCCTGCAGTTGCTGCTTCTGCCTGAAAGAGTGCAAAGGGTGAACTTTGCTGTGTGTCCTGCTTGAGAAAATTCTCCAAGGGCTTGGAGTAGAGCTTGCCTCCTGTTGGAAGTCTCAGGGACAACAAAGACTTCAGTTTCCTCGACCAGCAGCACTGGGAACTGTGTGTTTTGTGCTGTTCAAGAGGAGGACCCGCTGCGACGCCAACGACGCCGCTGGCCTGCACCGTGACCTGCCGACGACAAGCGGAGTCGCGTTGCCCTGCTTCGCACTGCAACCCTGGTCTTCCCGACACCATCATCGGACGACTTCACTAAGGCCGCTGCTCGCACTGTGACCTGTGGGCCCCGCACTCCGACATTGCCTGCTCACCCCGCAGCCTGGGCATCCCCGACGCCGCCGCTCCTGCTGACACCGGTGCCACTGCCTGCACCTTGGCCTGTAGACACCACTTGTGAGGTACACGAAGCACCATCCAGTCTCGCACCGCTGGCTTGGGCCTACTGACGACAGCGCTTCAGCAACAACGACGATGCTGCCTGCACCGTGACCTGTGGACACCGCATGTCACACTGCCCCGCTTCACACCGAAGCCCTGGTCTCATCGACGCTGCTGGACGCTGTCACCGAGCCGCTGCCTGCACCGTGACCTGTGGGCACCACACGTTGCATCGTCCCGCTTCGCACCGCAGCCCCGAAGCCATCAATACCGGCGCACCTGACTTCATCAGCCTGGAGTTCAGTCTGCAACGTGTATGACCTCAAGGGCCCGACGACTCCTGCACCAACTCCGGAACCGACACCGCAACGTCAGTGACGACGTTCTCCAGAGCTCACCACGAGAATCACGACGCCCTGCAAATCCAAGGTACTGTTTGTGGGTATTCCCGACACCGTAGCTGGCCCACAACGCCACGGCCGGCCTGAACTGTTGGTTTTGTTGATCACGATGCCGTGATAGCCCCAGGTGGAGCTATCGACTTCAAGGAACTGTAGTTTTGAGTAAATCTGGCAGAATTCATATTTTTCTTACTGTATGTTGGATTTTTATCGTATGTGGTCTTGTTTTATAAAGATAAATAGTGGCTATTTTTTTAAAACTGGTGTGGTGTCCTTTTGTAGTGTTTTCACTTATTACTGTGTGTTATGTGCAAATGCTTTACACATTGCTTCTGAGATAAGCCTGACTGCTCTTGCCAAACTACCAGGGGGGAGAGCAGTGGTTATCTGAGTGGGTATCTCCCTTATCTAGAGTGAGGGTCCCTACTTGGACAAGGTGCAAACTGACTGCCAACAAGAGACCCCATTTCTAACCTTGGTTGACAGCAGTGAGGATAGGACTTGCATTTGCATTTGACCTACAGTGATTGGTGTACACTACTACCATATCGCAGACCATTACGTGCCACATAGTTTTTTGTTTTAGATTTTTTTCGGTTTGACCTATTTTTGATCTTGAGTTCAAGTGAACCCCAATGACATCATGTTTCAATCAAGAGCATCTTCAGTTGCATCCCAGGATTTGGTTTTTGAGAAGGATAGGTTGGAAACCAATTTCATGAAGGAACTGAAGGCAGTTTGCAAAAACCTCCGAGTTCAGATCAGAGGCCTCACCAAAAAGGAGGAGCTACAGAAGGCGCTGAAGGCCTGGGTAGCAGCCAGAACTGCCAGTGGGCAGTTTGAGGATCCAAATGGAGAGTCTGCTGACAGAAAAATCTAGGGAAGATGTACTGAGGGTGCAGGAGCTGCCAGGGGGGAGGTACTCCCTGTGCCAAGCAGCAGTGGTGGATCAAAAGGACTGACTCCAGAGGAGCTGGAGGACAGGAGAGAAGCCAGGAGGCACCGGATTGAGTTGGAGAGGTTAAAAATGGAGGCTCAGAGGGAGCAGTGAGCCATGGAGGAAAGAAAAATGCTTTTGGACCATGAGCTTAAAGTAAAAGAGCTGGATGTGAGGAGCAAGTCCAGCCAGGATGGTGGCAGTAATTCCTCAGTGCAGTCAGACAGAATTGTGCACATTTCTAAAAACGTAGGGAGAGAGTACAAGAAGGGAGATGACATACAGAGGTGGTTTCGGGGATATAAGGCATCCATCCACATGAATGGGGTCCCTGAGAAGAATTGGGAAGCAGGATTGTGGAACCACTTCACAGAGGAGGGGAGGGACGCTTTGCTAGCTTTGGGTAAGGGGTACATCCTCACCTACGCTGACATGAAGGAGGCCCTTTTCCTTCGGTATGGACTCACTCCTGACAAGTAAAGGGATCAGTTTAGGCAGAGTAAGAAAACCGTGTCCCAGACCTGGTTAGAGTGCGTAGATTTGTTTTGCAGAGCACTGGATGGTTGGGTGAAGGGTAGTAATGTGACAGATTTTCAGTGGGTGTACATCTCAATTGTGTGGGAGCACTTGTCTAGTCTGTGTTTTGCAGAGCTGCGCCAGCACTTGACTGATGGTAGGCTGACTGACCCCAGGAAGCTTGCTATGGAGGCGGACTGCTGGGTGAGTACCAGGGGCCACAAGAAGATTAATGGAGGAGACTCCACCAAAGGTGGGCAGGGTTCCCAGAAGGAGGAGAGGGAAGTCAAGGGAGATGCAGACAGGTCCCAGGATAAGGAGGGAGAAAAAGAGTCCCAGGCCCCTTCCGACAGGAAGTAGGGAGGTTCTGGTAGGCGGTGGCCCAGGGCAACCCATTTTCAACCCCGGTGCTTTGAGTGTTCCTAGTTAGGAGACATGAAAGGTGACTCTGTCTGTCCTAAGACAACCCACATTGATGGCCCCTCTACCGAAGTGGCTAATGTGGCCTTAGGGGGAGATAGCCCCCAGGGGCAGGTCATAGACCATGCCACTATATCCCTTAGTTGGGAGGTTGACTCTGAGGGTGAGTTGGTGATCCCTGAGGCTGGGAGTCGTCACTTCCACCAAGTAACAGTGAATTATGTCCAAGTCACTGCTCTGAGGGACAGTGGGGCTAGCCATACAATGATGGTGGAAACGCTTGTCTCCCCAGAACAGTACACCGACCAGGTGTGTAGGGTGACACCAGCCCATGGGCAGGGCTTCTTTCATACAAGCTTAAATAAGGTATCTGCCTTTTTTGGGGTGGGGGCTGCGAAAGAACGACTCCCAGACTGATCAACTACAGATCTAGCCCCAAACTGGCTGACTTGTGCGAGTCAGAATTTCAAAAATATATATTTATTGAATTTTGCAGTTAAACAACAACACATGACCAACGGCCACAGGGCAAGTATTCATTATCATCAACATCATAACAGTTCCATCCTGTGCATCAAGTTGCATTTTTTGTCTGTGACAGGCCCAGAACCTGGGAGCTATATTAGCAATACTGTGTATAGCACAAGGCAAAGCAAAATGATAAGACATGGTTTACTTTAACCTGTGGAGGTCATTTATGGAACTTGGGGGGGTAGAAGAGGAGAAAGAAGGGTACATGCACTCTGTCATCATTTTCAGTTGGAAGGTGCGCCAAGGATCAGCCTTGCAGGGAAAGTCCCGCAGGAAATGTCTGCTCATCTACGCGCTAAACAGTCAAACCACAATATATAAGTCTTAGACATAACATACGTCTGGAGGGGTGTCCAAACATCCGCCGGACGAGAATGGGCGGCATCATCTCCCAATAAGCCGTCAGTTGCTCCTGACAGTACACCGCATCCTTCAGCTAGTCCACCCTGCATGGTGCATGCTTACTACCCTAATTCATAGCCACCCTACGCTTCGCCAACACCAGCAACAAGCCTATCTACTTCCTAGACGCAGGCTGTATATCCTTCACATAGCCTAAGAGTGTGAACTTGGGGGTGCGCAGGGCTTTCATTCCAGTCATTTCATCAATTGCATCCAACACCTCTCACCATATCCCTGTAGCCCACTGCAACTCCAAGCTGAGTGCAGAAAGGCTGCATCCGGTGACAGGCATCTGATATCCTCTCTAAGACCCATACACAAGAGTCGCTGCAGTGTATAGTATATGCAGTTTAAGAACTTAAAATTAATTAATCGCAATCTGTAATTAAGGGAAAGATCGCACATATGCATGCAGCAGTATCGCCAGACGTCATCTGTTAGGGACTCGCCTAGCTCCGACTTCCACTGAGTCCTGGCTTTGGGATCCGCAGAGGAAGCGTTGGCCTGCATGCTGGCGTACAAACTGTTGACTAGCCTACATGGCGTTGGGGCCTAGTATAGTAATTCGAGCACATGAAAGGTCTGTGGTGCAGAAGGGAATTTCAGATATCGCGCCCACACCTCCACTTTTATCTGAAGGTACGTCAGACAATGTATTGCAGTATCATAGGGTTCGTAAAGTGCTGCTTCTGGGGAGATGACTAGGCCCTCTGGATACAGTGATCCCAGGGCTGTCAGCTTCATATCACAGAGACATGCATGAAACTCCCCCTCCCCCCCCACCCTTCCGCCATCTGCAGTCTTGGAAGATCTAATATTGGCATTGAGGGTGCATATATCTCCGAAGCCCCAGTTCGGCGGAACAGCGCCCGCCAGTCCAGACCTGTGCACGCCACCATATCAATGCCAGCCCTGATCCGCTTTGGGGGGTGGTGTATTGCGCCACATAGCTTATGCATATAGAATCATGTTCTGGGGCCAGGTGAGGGAAGGTATCTAACGGGGTGGATCCAGAAATGCGCGTAGTGTGCCTGGGCACAATTATAGTATAGTTCAAGATCCTGGGCAGCCAGTCCTCCACTTTCAAAGGGTTGAGTTACTATTTCCCATGAAATTCTGGGCTGCTTGCCCGCCCAGACCAGCAAGATCAGTAGCGATCTAAGTGGCTTTAGGAAGCTAGATCTTTAGGAAGCTAGCTGTAAGAGTAAGGGGGATGTTGATGAATAAATATAAAAAGTTGGGTAAATCTCTACTAAGCCAGATACCTAAATAGCAAACCGGCTCCGATGCCCAGCATAGGGGGTAATCCGAGAGATGTGGGGTTGTAACATCTGACAGTGGAAATACTACCAACTTGGTCCAGTTGATAGTAAAGCCCAAAAGGTGACTAAAGCGCATGAATTCCTCTATGATGGGGTCCAAATGGACTTGCGGATCCCGCACATATAGGGCGACAGCATCAGCGTATATCAAAACTAGAATTGAACGCTGCCGAAACGCAAGCCCTCGGCTATTGTGGTGCTGCCTCAGGCGTACCTCCAGTAGCTCCACTGAGCGAGAGGGGGTATCCCTGCCTGGTGCCTCTAGCGACCCGGAAGGGATCCGTTATGCTACCATTGACTCTCAGTCTGGCTGTTAGGTTTGTGTATAGTAAGCAAATTGGATAAATCTTGGGCTCAGCCCCAATCTTGCGAGTAGGCCGAACAGGTATGACCAAGCAAGGGAGTCAAAGGCCTTCGTGGCATCTAAGAAAATTGCCACTTCTCAATCCTCTGGCTCCACCATCCGGGCCACTGCAAAGAATGTACGAAGATTGAATAGGGTTGAGTGCCCTGGCACAAATTCCGATCGATCCGGGAGAACTATGGTTGAGAGCAGAGGTTGTAGTCTGGATGCTATTAGCTTTGCCAGAATCTTAATATCAACATTAATAAGCGATGGCGGTCGGTATGAATCGCATAGACATGGGTCCTTGCCAGGCTTCAATACAATGACCCCTTCTCCAAAAACTCTGCATACATTTCTAACAGATGTGGCGCCAATATGTCCACATACTCTTTATAAAAAGCCACTGTGCTTTATCGCCTGGTAGGTCACGTATGACCTGGGTGACATCTTCAACCGAGAATGGGGACTCTAAGTATTGTCTACGGGAGCTCTCCAGACAAAGCAGGGTCTGGTTCCCCCGGTGTGGAATATAAAGACATGTAGAAATCTGTCATCAACCTCTGGACTTACACTGTACCAGCGTGACACACACCACTTGAGTCTTTGAGCTCAACGATGTAGTCCCCTGCCCATGGCTTGCGCAGCATTGCTGCAAGTGTCTTACCAGCTCGCTTGCCTCCCCGTAGCTCCTCGTTTGTGCCTCTTTCCCCAAAAAGCAAACTTCACAATGTGCAGCTTCCTCATTCTGCAACAGCTTTCCTCTTGCCTCACCCAGGAAAGCACCATCCATACTTTCGAAAAAGCGACGTTCCAGTGATGGCAGCTGAGTCTCCAAGTCAGCCAACTCGCGGCGGATTGTCCGGAGCACTCCATGCTGCTTAGCAAGACAGACTCCATGAATCACCACCTTAAAGGCTTCCCAAAGCATGCTAGGGGAGGATATAGAGCCCTTGTTGTGGTCGAAATAATCCGCTATTGCCACCCGCACTTCTTCCCTAAAAGCCTGATTACGTAGTGCCCCGCTTGGCAGGCACCAGGTAAACTCCCGGCGAGCACCCCCAGTGATCCGCAGTTCAAGGAGTACCGGAGAGTGATCCGATAGAGTTCGAGGCAGGTGCTCCACCTCTGTAGTCCACAGCTCTACATCTCTAGTCCCAAGCCACATATCTATACGTGACCAGCGGTTGCGTACTGTGTTAACGCAAGTTCCCTACTTGTGCATACCATGCCTCGTCCTCCATATATCTACTAGGGCATGTTCTGACATGATATCAGACAAGACCTTTGCCACATGGAGTTGGGGGCATGTGCAGCTATCTCAGTCTACGACAGGGTTAGCACCACATTGAAATCGCTGCCCCACAGCAGGGTACCGGCGCTCAGCGAACTCTCCAGGCGCCAGGTCTCCGCAAAGAACTCTGGATCATCAATATTAGGGCCATATATTGACAAGAGCAGAAAGGGCTTGTCCTGGAGCAACCCCTGCAGCACTACAAAACAACCATTCAGATTGCAGAGTACCCTCCCGGTATGCCATGGCAGCCCCTTACGTATAATTATTGCTACCCCAAGCGCATAGCTTAAGTATGTAGCCATATGTCACTCCCCCATCCATCCCGCTCGCAGCTGCGATTTAGATTCAGAAGTTAAGTGAACTTCCTGCAACATGCAGACATCAATCGCATGGTGCTGTAAATATGCCGATAGTAGCCTAATTTTTCAGGTGTCATTCAGTCCCCTTACATTCCACAAGCATCTCACTGTAACAAATTTACCATGATCCATTATATAGCTGCCCCATCGCGACCACACAGCGACGCCAGCCAGCACAGCGACTACCAACAACAAGTGCGAGTACGGGGAAAGGAAGGGAAAGGAATTCAAGGAAACGTGTAAATTTTTCTAACCAACATCTCCTGACCCACTCACCACACACGTCAGCCCCACAATCGGGCCAGGCTACCCTCCCCCACCCTAAACAGTCCCATGTACAAACCCTGACCCCAAATGTGCAACCATTCTCGTGGACTAATTCAATGGGGCATTGGTGTGGCCGTAGAACCCACTCAAGAGTGGGTGGGTGGGCAGGAGATACAGCAACCTGATGAGACAGTTGGGCCAGAAGCCACCTGGCTTCAAAAAGTTAACAGTGCTTCCAGACCTAGTGACCCACAACAATATGGTACTTAATCAAGAGTGACGTTATAATTTAGTCATTGTCGTTGAGGTGGTCGCCCCCCCCCTTCTCCATTGTCAGGTGCTCGGGCCTGGGCTAATTTCTTAGGGAAGATTTTGCGGCCTGCTTCGGATCTGTGAAAAAGTGTAGTTTGTCGTTATGCTGGATTTTCAGCTTGGCTGGGTATATTAGGGACTATTTTGCTTCTGTTTGATTCAGGGAGCGCTTAACCGGCATAAAAGTTCTGCATGCCACCTGTACACCTGGGGAGTAATCCGAGAAAATGCTGAGCGTGTTATTGTTGTATATAATGGGTTTGTGGTTGAGGGCAAGGTGTAACACAGTGTTTCTGTCTCTATAGTTTAGCAGGCGTGTTATAATAGGGCTGGGTCAGGCAACTGAAGGCGGCCTCGGGCCCAGCAATCTATGTGCCCGCTCCACCACTAAAACCTGGGAGAGCTCGCCCGGGAAGAGCAGTCAGCATAGACTCCACGTAATCCTCCATGCAGCACATGTCCGTTGACTCGAGGACTCCTAGGATGCAGAGGTTGTTTCTGCGTGAGCGGGCTCGAGATCTTCATTCTCGTTGCTAATCAGCTCCAGCACCCGCTCCATCTGGAGTAGGCGTTCATCCTCCTCGCGCCGTCCATCCTCCAAGTCTGAGGTTCGGGACTCCACCTTGTCTAAACAGGTGTCATGGTCATCAACCTTGTCCTTCAAGCGATCCATGCGATCTGCGAGGTGGTCTAGTTTAGCATCTATGCCTGCCAGGCTTTGTTTGGGATCCATAAACATGGCTTTTATTGTGGACGGCAGGGCCTCACTCTCCTGAGACTGCTCCGGATCGCCCATCTCTTCTGGGCTTGTTTGTGGTCCAACTTCCGCATGTCACCAATGTGGTTCGGCCTGAATCCTCAAGGGATTCTCAAGACTCCCTCCACCACACAAGAGATGCAGCCATAGCACGGTTCCCCCACCTCTGACCACCTCCTCGCACAGTGGAACCCAATCTGGTCTCCAAGGCGCTCAAGTTCTCAGCTCTCCAGCCGCCCGTGCACCAGGCCCTTCACTCCCCCAAGAAAGCACACAGCACTCCACATCTTACGGGACAGGCCCTCCCAGGGGGTAATAGGCACCCGACCAGGCAGCGGAGCCCTGCCGGGACCAGTCCCGTTCATCTGAGCTGGGTCCCTCGATCCTGCGTCCCTCCTTACTTCGCTGCACTTTGCTGCTCTCACCTGCACCACCAAGGACCTCAGAGTCCGACCGCCAGGGCAGACCCCAGACAAACGCCACAGCCCTCCGTTTGCTGGTTCCACGTCCTCTCCTGCAGTCACCTCACCGCCCGCCAGGGGCAATGTCTTGGCCGATCCTACAGTACATCCGCTCCCAGGCCTCAGCTCCGCAGGTCCACTGGCGGATGGGGCGCCCACCGGGGCGCTGCACTCATCAGTCCACAGCGCGGCCAGCCACAGGCCTGATGAATCCATCATGTCCTCCCTGCCGCTGGGCCCACCTCCGCCACTCCCGGTCCCCGCCAGCAACTCAGGAGGTACCTCTGAGAAGTCCAGCACCACGCAGCCAGGCCCGATCTCAGCAATGATGACGCGCCTCCATCGCCAGCTCTCACACAATTTCGCCTCAGTTTGGTCTCTGACGGGTTGACGTTCTGGTCCCCATCCGGATTCCTCGGCAAGCGGCCCCAATGCCCAGATAATTGTAGGATTAATTCTCCTTCCCCGTGGAGCCTCACAGAGTGGCGGCCAATTTTTAATTTTATTATCATGATTTGGAACTCCAAAGAGATCCACATGTATAATGATACAAAAACAATATAAATATATAATGAATTAATACATTTTCTAAAAGTAAATAAAACTCTAAACCACCAATTCATTCCAAAATACTTCACAAATTACGAGAACTATCAATAAGTGGGGGCGTGGCCTGGCCGCCGGGCAAGATGGCCGACACCAAGTGAGGCTCCGCCGGGCCTCGGGCTAAAACTTTGTTTATTGCTTATCCTGTGGACGGCTGCGGCAGGGGCGGGCCTGGTGGTACCTCCCCGGGGGCCCCGGAGACAAGCGGAGCATCGCGGGGGTGGCCGAGTACGGCGCTGCGGTCGGGCTCCGTGCGGGCGGGCCTGGTGCTGCCCTCTACCACTCACGCGCTCTTGCGGCGAGGGGAGGAGAGGAACTGCGGCCGCTCCCGGCAATAGTGCACAGCCGGGCACCCATTGGGGCTTCTGCGGCCCTGCGCTGGTGAAGGCGTTCCTTTTTGGGCCTTGTGGCCCTTCGGCTGCAACGGCTGCCTGTTGAGGAAGATGATGCCTGGCCTGGGATAGGCCAGGGGAGCGCCTGGAGCGGGCCTACGTGAACGCTGGTGGGTCCTAAGAGACGGGACGGACCCGTAAACTGCATCACCTGGGAGCCTTCGGCGCAGGAGAGCGAACGGCTGGGGAAGGCTGTGGCCTAGTTTGAGGACGTTCCCCTCGGGCTCACGAGAGGGGCTACCTGACCACTGGGGAGCCTCTACTTTATTGCACTTGGAAGGCCTGTTTGGAATTCCCTTAGGCTGCCTACTGGACACGCTTGGGGCGGCCTGGTGGAAGCGAGCTGCCCCATCGTGCGGAGACCCGCTGAGGGCCTGAGGCTGCGCAGGGCCCTTATATCGCGGAGTCTGGGCTCGATGGGTGAATTGAATACCTACTGTGATGTGGAGTCTCTTGGCTGAGATTAAGGACCGGTGAGTCGCTTGTGAATGCCAACGTGATTTGATCTGTGGTGAGACTCGCTGTGGGCCTAGTGAGTCGAACTTCGGCTGGGCTCGGTAAGGCGAGTGGGGCAGCCGGGAGAACGGTTTTTGCAGTAAACGCCCACTGTCCGGGTCAATTCTAGACGCTTTGGTGCGGTCAGGAGGCCGTGCAAGCCGTGTTGCACTATGGGCAAGTCTGATCACCGACAGGCGAAACTTACCTTTGAAGGTGGAAAAAAGAGAAGTGCTGCCTCTGCTTCCCAGTCCAGTGAAGTTGATATTGGAGAAGAGAGCCCAGAGATCTCTGTGCGGTCCATGTTCTTAGAACTCAGGACCAGTCTGGCTGGCATTGATGCCAAGCTGGACCATGTGACGGAGCACTAGACCGCATAAGAGCACGGGTTGATGATCACGATTCCCGGTTTGAGGCACTGGAGTCACGCACGTCAGAGATAGAGGATGCACACCGGGGAGGCAGAGACCAAGTCTCACAAATGGAGCGTATCCTGGAGGTAATACGGAATAAGAACGAGGACTTGGAGGCGCGTTCTCGGCGTAATAATATCCGTATTGTAGGTCTTCCGGAGGCGACGGACATGGGTCGTATGGAAGACTTCGTTGAGAGCATCTTGTTGGAATTGTTTGCTGGTGAACTCTCCCGGATGCTGGTGGTGGAGAGGGCGCTCCGGTCCTTGGGACCCCGTCCTCCACCGGGAGCGCCTCCACGGCTAATTATTGCGCGCCTGTTGAACTATAGAGACCGAGACGCCGTCCTTCGCCTGGCGAGGGAGAGAAGGCCACTAGTTTACAAGAACTCCGAACTTAACTTTTATCCGGACTACACCCCTGGTGTGCAGGCTCAGAGGCACGCATTTCTGCCGACCAAACGGCTGCTGAGCCAGGCTGTGGTTGGGTTTGCTCTATTATATCCAGCCAGATTGCGGGTGCGACACGAGGGAAAGGCGCTGTACTTCACAGACCCAAAGCAGGCAATTAAGTTTGCTAGGCGTTTGCCTGGTGGGCGCGGGGCTGCAGGGTCGGGGGGGCCAGGGGCCGAGGATGCTGATCTAAATGACAATGACTAACCGGCTGTGATTGATTTAAGTGCATTGATTGGGGCTGGCGGGGGGGCGCGGGGCCGCGTCCTGTGCGGCTATGTCCGTAGTGTGGTCTGCTACTAGGCCCATGGGCCCCTCTCCCCCTGGTGTACTCTGGGTGGAGAGCTGATGGCCGACTACTGCCACGGAGATGAGTCCTATTACTTTCTGCTTTCGATGTTGGGGGTTGGTCTTGGGGTTGAATGGGCGGGTTACTCTAAGGGTCCGATTGGGGGGCCTGTGTGGGTGGGGGAGGGCCCAGATTGCTGTTGATCGTAACATGTTGGGTTCTACAGTTGTCATGGTTGCTCTTTATTACTGTTTCTGGCAGGTGGAGGTGTGCTTGCTTGTGAGGTTATGGGTGTCTGTGGTATGGGATGAGAGGTGACAATGTGACGTTGATTTGTTGTCTGACGTGGAATGTACGTGGGCTCAATGATTGGAGGAAGGCTCGATTGGTGGCTGCATATGTTAAGCGACACAACATTGACATTTGTATGTTGCAGGAGACGCACCTGTGGCGACCACGATGGGTAGACTGAAAGCTGGCTGGGTTGGTGAGGTACACTGCTCCACGTACTCTGGGTACGCTCGTGGAGTCGCTATTCTGATCCGAAAGGGGTTGCAGTGGCGCACGCGCAAAGTTATTGCAGATCCAAATGGTAGATACGTCTTGTTGAGCGGTACGTTGCTCGACAGAGCCTGCCGGCTTGTGGCAGTGTATGGACCGAATGTAGATGACCCAGAGTTCTTCTTGGAGCTGTGGCGACTTGTGGAGTCCTTGGGGGCCGGTGCAGTGATCTGGGGTGGAGATTTTAATGTGGTTTTGGACGCTCGGATGGATCGCGAGAGGGTGGCCAGAATACAGCACATCTCGGCGGCAAAGTCCCTGGCGGCAGTAATGCGGAGTGGCGAGTTGGTGGATCTGTGGAGACGGAAGCACGCAGATGTGAGGGAAGGAATGTGTCTGAACTATGTGCATAGCAGCTGGTCTCGTATAGACCGTTGGCTGAGCACTAGAGACGTGGAGGTCTGGACGAGAGCGGTAGATCACCTCCCCCGCACCTTGTCGGACCACTCGCCGGTGAGGTTGGAGCTACTGATACCCAGTGAGCTGCGTCAGATGACTTTTTTGGCGGTTGCCTAGTGGTGCGCTATGAGATGAGGTTTTTCGGGAGGAGGTTAAGGAGGCGATACAGTTGTTTTTTTCTGAAAACCGCGGATCTGTGAACTCAGTGGGCCCCGTATGGGAGACATTCAAGGTTGTTATTCGCGGAGTGTGTCTTTCCAAACAGCACGGGATTGCGAAGACCATGCGGCAGGAGATGGCAGATATTGAGAGTAGGCTTGTGTAGGAAAGTACCATCTTGCCTGGCATGTTACCCCCATTTTTCACTGTATATATGTTCTTTTAGTTGTATGTGTCACTGGAAACCTGCCAGCCAGGGCCCCAGTGCTCATAGGTGTGCCTGACTGTGTTACCTGTGTTATGACTAACTGTCTCACTGAGGCTCTGCTATCCAGAACCTCAGTGGTTATGCTCTCTCATTTCTTTCAAATTGTCACTAACAGGCTAGTGACCAATTTTACCAATTTACATTGGCTTACTGGAACACCCTTATAATTCCCTAGTATATGGTACTGAAGTACCCAGGGTATTGGGGTTCCAGGAGATCCCTATGGGCTGCAGCATTTCTTTTGCCACCCATAGGGAGCTCTGACAATTCTTACACAGGCCTGCCACTGCAGCCTGAGTGAAAGAACGCCCACGTTATTTCACAGCCATTTACCACTGCACTTAAGTAACTTATAAGTCACCTATATGTCTAACCTTTACCTGGTAAAGGTTAGGTGCCAAGTTACTTAGTGTGAGGGCACCCTGGCACTAGCCAAGGTACCCCCACATTGTTCAGGGCAAATTCCCCAGACTTTGTGAGTGCGGGGACACCATTACACGTGTGCACTACACATAGGTCACTACCTATGTGTAGCTTCACAATGGTAACTCCGAATATGGCCATGTAACATGTCTATGATCATGGAATTGCCCCCTCTATGCCATCCTGACATAGTTAGCACAATCCCATGATCCCAGTGGTCTGTAGCACAGACCCTGGTACTGCCAAACTGCCTTTTCAGGGGTTTCACTGCAGCTGCTGCTGCTGCCAACCCCTCAGACAGGTTTCTGCCCTCCTGGGGTCCAGCCAGGCTTGTCCCAGGGTGGCAGAACAAAGGACTTCCTCTGAGAGAGGGTGTTACACCCTCTCCCTTTGGAAAATGGTGTGAAGGCAGGGGAGGAGTAGCCTCCCCCAGCCTCTGGAAATGCTTTCATGGGCACAGATGGTGCCCATTTCTGCATAAGCCAGTCTACACCAGTTCAGGGACCCCTCAGCCCTGCTCTGGCGCGAAACTGGACAAAGGAAAGGGGAGTGACCACACCAAACAGAGGTGCTGCTGGCACACTGGACTGCAATGAGTGGCCAGGGCCAGCAGGTGACGTCAGAGACTCCTTCTGATAGGCTCCTTCAGGTGTTGCTAGCCTATCCTCTCTCCTAAGTAGCCAAACCCTCTTTTCTGGCTATTTAGGGTCTCTGCTTTGGGGAATTCCTTAGATAACGAATGCAAGAGCTCATCAGAGTTCCTCTGCATCTCTCTCTTCACCTTCTGCCAAGGAATCGACTGCTGACCGCGCTGGAAGCCTGCAAAACTGCAACAAAGTAGCAAAGATGACTACTGCAACTCTGTAACGCTGATCCTGCCGCATTCTCGACTGTTTTCCTGGTGGTGTATGCTGTGGGGGTAGTCTGCCTCCTCTCTGCACTAGAAGCTCCGAAGAAATCTCCAGTGGGTCGACGGAATCTTCCCCCTGCAACCGCAGGCACCAAAGAACTGCATCACCGGTCCACTGGGTCTCCTCTCAGCACGATGAGCGAGGTCCCTTGAATCCAGCAACTGTGTCCAAGTGACTCCCACAGTCCAGTGACTCTTCAGTCCAAGTTTGGTGGAGGTAAGTCCTTGCCTCCCCACGCCAGACTGCATTGCTGGGAACCGCGACTTTTGCAGCTACTCCGGCCTCTGTGCACTTCCGGCGGAAATCCTTTGTGCACAGCCAAGCCTGGGTCCACAGCACTCTAACCTGCATTGCACGACTTTCTAAGTTGGTCTCCGGCGACGTGGGACTCCTTTGTGCAACTTCGGGTGAGCACCGTTTCACTCTTCTTCGTAGTGCCTGTTCCGGCACTTCTGCGGGTGCTGCCTGCTTCTGAGAGGGCTCCTTGTCTTGCTCGACGCCCCCTCTGTCCCCAGACGCAATTGGCCACATCCTGGTCCCTCCTGGGCCACAGCAGCACCCAAAAACCCTAACCGCACGATTTGCAGCTAGCAGGGCTTGTTGGCGGTCTTTCGGCGGGAAAACACTTCTGCACGACTCTCCACGGCGTGGGGGATCCATCCTCCAAAGGGGAAGTTTCTAACCCTTGTCGTTCCTGCAGAATCCTCAGCTTCTACTGTTCAGTATCAGCTTCTTTGCACCCACAGCTGGCATTTCCTGGGCATCTGCCCATCTCCGACTTGCTTGTGACTTTTGGACTTGGTCCCCTTGTTCCACAGGTACCCTCGACTGGAAATCCATCGTTGTTGCATTGCTGGTTTGTGTCTTTCCTGCAGAATTCCCCTATCACGACTTCTATGTCCGTTCGGGAACTTTAGTGCACTTTGCACTCACTTTTCAGGGTCTTGGGGTGGGCTATTTTTCTAACCCTAACTATTTTCTAATAGTCCCAGCGACCCTCTACAAGGTCACATAGGTTTGGGGTCCATTCGTGGTTCGCATTCCACTTTTGGAGTATATGGTTTGTGTTGCCCCTATCCCTATGTGTCCCCATTGCATCCTATTGTAACTATACATTGTTTGCACTGTTTTCTAAGACTATACTGCATATGTTTGGTATTGTGTACATATATCTTGCGTAAATTTGCTATCCTCATACTGAGGGTACACTCTGAGATACTTTGGCATATTGTCATAAAAATAAAGTACCTTTATTTTTAGTATATCTGTGTATTGTGTTTTCTTATGATATTGTGCAAGTGACACTAGTGGTACTGTAGGAGCTTCACTCGTCTCCTAGTTCAGCCTAAACTGCTCTGCTAAGCTACCATTATCTATCAGCCTAAGCTGCTAGACACCCTATACACTAATAAGGGATACCTGGGCCTGGTGCAAGGTGTAAGTACCCCTTGGTACTCACTACAAGCCAGTCCAGCCTCCTACAGCTTGTAGAGTTGGAGAGGCAGCTGGCTACCAGTTGGTCGAGTGAGGTGCTTGCTGAAATTCGACGCGAGGTGTCCCTGTATGAGGAAGCCTCTATGAGAGAGCTATGCTTTGCTGGGAAACAAGCCCAAGCTCACCGGTATGGAGAAGGTGAGAGAGCGGGGCGAACACTCGCGGGCATGCTTCGTAGGTCTTGGGCCAGTAATTATGTCACAGAGGTTGTTGACGACGGTGGTGGAAGTGTGACTGGCTCAAATGATATTATGCAGGTGTTTACTGAATACTTTGCGCGGCTCTATGCTGCCCCGGCAGGCCCAAGTGGGGAGGTGGTGCGGACCTACTTTGAGGATATTGCTCTTGTCTGGTTTGAGGAGGCGCACAGGGCGTATTTAGATGAACCGTTCACTGTGGAGGAGGTGTCAGCGGCGATCCGTGGGTTGCCAGGGGATAAATCTCCGGGGGTGGATGGCCTTACTCCAGCGTTTTATAAAGAATATGTGGATTTTCTTGCCCGTGCTTGTTGGAGGTGTATATGGAATCCCTGGAGGCGGGGTCGCTTCCGGCCTCCCTCCGGGAGGCTTTGTTGATAACAATTCTGAAACCTGGGAAAGACCCGACTCGTTGCGACTCGTACCGTCCTCTTTCTATGATAAACATTGATAATAAAATTCTGGCAAAGATGATTGCGGCACGCCTGCAGCCCCTTCTCTCTCGGCTGGTGTTGCCGGACCAGTCTGGTTTTGTCCCTGGAAAGTCTACGAGTCACAATATGCGCACCTTTTTTTCGGTGACAGGATCTTTGGGGGATGGAGATAATGTGGCTGTGGTATTTCTTGATGCCGCCAAGGCCTTCGACTCTTTGGCCTGGGATTATATGTTCACGCTGTTGGGCCGGGTGGGACTCAGCGCTCGTTTCGTGAAGTGGATCCGTCTGTTATATACTCTCCCTACCGCCAGGTTGCGTCTCAATGGAGGCGTGTCGGCTGCGTTCCCGGTTGCGCGTGGTACGCGTCAGGGGTGCCCGCTGTCGCCACTCCTTTTTGCGATAGCTATGGAGCCTTTGGCGGCGAGGTTGCGACAGCGACACAACAACAGAGGCTTGCAGTTTCGGCAATGACCAGTTTTGATCTTGTTATACGCTGATGATATCGCGTTGTATGTGCGGAACCCTGGTCAGAACTTGGATATCTTATTAGATGAAGTTGTGCGCTTTGGTGGCCTCTCTGGAATCACTATCAATTGGTCGAAATCGACAATATTACCTATAACCCCCAATGTGACGCAATTTGATTCTCGATACCCTCTGGTATGGGCAGAGGGGCCAGTGTGTTATTTGGGTATCCAGTTGTGCCGAGATGTTGACATATTGCGACGGGCTAACTACGGCGCTGCATTGGCATGGTTGGAGGAAAAGGTTGAGATCTGGCACGCTCTGCCTCTCTCGCTAATTGGACGCATTGCCATAGCTAAGATGGTAGTGCTCCCTAAGTTTCTGTACTTGTTTGTGAATCTTCCGCTCCCTCTCGCTGGCGGCTACCTTCGGAAGTTGCGATCCGCGCTAATCTGCTTGGCGTGGCCGGGGCGGCAGCCGCGCATCTCCAGGGAAAGACTGACACTGCCGTTTGAACTAGGTGGGCTTGATGCTCCGGACCTAGAGCTTTATTACTATTGTGCGCAGGCTCACTTTGCGTATTATTGGCTGAATCCGATCCATTATATGCCGCATTTGGCGCCTGAGAGTGACTCCGTGTGGCCAGACGGCTTGGTGCGTATGCTTGGAAACCAGGTGCAGTCCCGGTCACGGGAATTGATACAGTGGCATGCACCATGAGCGTGTGGGAGGCGCTGAGATGACGCTCTGGATTTACTGCTCCATTTGCCCCCTCGCTCCCTGTCATGGCGGTTGCAGACGCTAGGATGTTTCGAGATGGCGGGGTGCGTAGTTTTCTCCGTGCTGCTGGCTTGACTGAGTTAGGAGATTGGCTGGAGGACGGACGTCTCCTTGACGTCTCGGATGCTCTGGCTGGCTGCGAGAGCACAGCGCTGCAGCGCCTGTGCGCTCTTCGAGTTCAAGCTATGTTGCGAGACCGATTTCTTAACTTGCCTGGAGCCCCGTCAGAATTTCGTGCTTTGGAGGTGCTCTGCAGTGCACGGTCCCCCGACAAGTTGGTGACCAAGCTGTATAATTGTATGCAAGAGCAGAGAGATGGTCCTGGGGAGCACTCCAGAATTGCTTGGGAGGAAGAATTGGGCGAACCCATTACTGTGGCTGTGTGGCGTGGGTACTGTGCGCATATGAGAGTGCTGTCCCCAAACTACAGGCTGCGACTGCTGCACTTTAAGTTCCTGCATCGCCTCTATTATACACCCAGGGGGCTTCACTCTATGGGCCTGCGTTCGAACACGCACTGTGCCCGCTGTCGAGCTCCGAATGCGGGCTTTTTGCATCTGGCATGGGAATGTGCGGAAGTACATGATTTCTGGGTAGAGGTCTGGCAAGCTATCTCTATCATGGTTGATCTGGAGCTTTCTCTCTCCCCCAGGGTTGGGTTACTTGGATGTGTGGACGAGATCCCGGGGCCGCACAGGCGTTTGGTGGGTCTGCTTTTGCTGCTGGCTAAGAGAAGGGTTGCCATGTGTTGGGGTAGGAGGAGGGCTCCGCGCAAGTCTGAATGGTAACGAGATGCTGCCTACTGCCCCGACCAGCTGGTGGTCTTTTGGGATCTCATGCCTGGGGGGTCTCGCCCCAGAGATATTTGGGCCCCCTTAATAGCTACCTGGCTACTTGCAGTGTGTAAGTGATACGGTTGGAGCTGCCCACGGGGGAGACTCATCCCCCTTCCCATGGATTCGGTATGATCCTATTATGGATTCGGTATGATCCTATGCTGCTGAGACGGATTTGCGTGGTCAGTTCAGTGCTCCACCTGCCTATTAGAGTGGTATGTTTTTTGTCGTTTTCTCCCCTCTGCTATATTCCGCTAAGTCTCTCTGTTGCTTATGAATCTCTTTTAGGTTGACATTGATGACCTTGTTATTTGGAGACTGATGAGCAGACTAGTAGATGCGCCCCTAGATATTGATGCTCACTGCGAGACATGTTATTGCAATTTATTCTTTGCTATCTGGGGCAGCGATGAGATGAGAAGGATATTATGTGCAAAAATTCCATAAAAAATAAATAAAAAAAAACTATCAATAAGTGGCAATATTTAATCTTGATATGACATAGATTTATCCTCCTACTACAAACTCAGATTCTAAAATTCTAGGAATCCACGATCAGCGAAGTTAAGGGTCTTGCTCATCCCTTCTTCTGGTAAATCTCTCTTTATAAACAAGACAACATAAAATTTCAAGGGCAGTCGAGAGGGCCCTCCTCCTTCAAAGCCCCTAAAAGAACTTTAAAAGACCCCTGCAGTCCCTGCGGTATTTAATTTCCACACAAGGGCCCAAGAGGCGATCGAATCTCAAGAGGTCAATATAACTGCAGGATAGTTCGAAAAAATGTAAAAGTCCTGAAAGAAAATCTTTCATTAGGGGGGTTATACCATAAATCCAAAGCATCTCTATAAGAACTAATATTTAACCGCAGGTAGAGGGGTTTCAACCATAATTTCCCCTGAGCGGCTAAAACTGGGCAGACAAAATGTGCTTAAGATTCTGTACCCCACCTTGACACAAGTCACAAGAATTAGTAGCACCATCCCATTTGGAAATTAAATCCCTACTCTATTGAGTCTAATCAGTATAAAACAATTGCCTCACACTGTGCGGGAGATTCCAAGTCAGGTAAGGTTGAATCACTTTCGGAGACACTGACTTGATTAAATTTTCAAGTCCTCTTTTAGGGCGGAACGACTCAAGATCCATCAATAAGCCTTTGGACCTTGTCACCTCCTTCAAGATTTGTTTTAGGATTATAAGGGGAGTCGAAGTAATGATGTTCGGGTCGAGCTCTAAAAGCTGGATAGCATGAGTGTAATTTCTAATGATGATGTAATTTCTAAAAAACCTGGATTTTCCTCTCAAATTATTAAAAATGTAATTAAAAGCCAGGTTTCTCAGTGTAGATTTCTCACTGTGGATAAGGCAATGTACCCTCCGGATCACAGCCACAAGACCCTGCACAAAGATTTTCTTGATGCCAAATTCAAGCCTTAGAGCTGCCCCCACGGCTGAATTATTGCAGGAAGCCAAGCGTCTTAGAATCCGGCCTTCTGTCTTGTCAAGAAAGTCCCATTTATCTACATCTATGCATTCTCTTGCATACAGAAGGGCAGCTGGGATCTAGACCAGACAAGTAAATGTGAAAAATTGTGTTTACCATTTGCATAAAAAAAAAGCCACTAAGCCTTGAAGCATACCACCTGAGACTTAGAAATATTAATTCTCAAGTGGTGCTTCGCAGAGTAAGAATTTAGAGTGGCCAGACGTTCATTTAGGCCCTTCGGGGTGAATTCAAAGACAACTATATCATCTGCATATAATAGGCAGGCGATTGGTCGGCCACCCACCCCAGGGGGCGTAACCATTCGCACTCCTAAAGATTTTGGGGAGGTCATAAATGTATTGGGAGAATAGCAGTGGAGCCAATAAACAACCCTGCTTCAGGCCATTTTTGGTTGAAAATTTTGAAGACAAACCTTGCTCTCCACCCATAAGGATTTTACACCACGTTGAAGAGTGCAGGGCTATCACCAATCACAACAGGCAGGGTGGAACCCCTAGCTCCTGTAGTTTCCACCACAAGATCTTCCTGTCCACCTTATCAAATGCAGTGGAGTTATCAATAAACGCAGCAAAAAACACTCTCCCCCTAACCTGGACATATTTATCAATTATTGTTTGCATTAGTAAGATGTTATCTAAAGTATTGTGGGCCTTTCTAAAGCCTGCCTGTTCCACTGGAAGAATGTCATTTTCCTCCACCCACTCAGTTAATTGCATTAAAATACTTATCACAAATATCTTGCCCGTTGCGTCTAAAAAGGCAATTTATCGATAGTTCTATCTCCCTTTTTATATAAGGGGAGTATGATACTACCCGTCCAAGAGTCTGGGATACTACCTTGAGAGTAGCAGGTGCAAAATACTGGGTGGAGAAGTCTTGCCCAAAGCAAAGGCTCCCTTTTAATTAATGTCATCGGAACCTCATTGGGACCAATGACTCCCGATGAGCGCATTGAATTTATAATCTCCTCTAGCTCAGACACGGAGGGTGAGCCCGTATTGACCACTTACCTATCACAGTTTAATGCTGTCACCACTTTCCTTGGGTCTGCGACCCGGTTTTCAGCATAAAGAGATCGAATATACAGCCTCCAGTCATCCTCAGCTATCAGGGGGCAAAAAGAGTTTTGCAATTTCTGCACCCCTCGGAAATAATAGCCCAGAATTTGCTAGGGTTTCTCATTGCAGCTGCTTCCCTCAGTGCGATCCACATATGATCCGCTTCTTTCCTTCGGAAGGCCAGTTTCACCTGCGGTCTTCTCTTAAAGAGTGATATTTTCCTACTCCTTTCCATAGACGTACACTCAAGCTGTCGCCTTACCAATTTGTTAATTTCTCTATTCAGATTCACAATGGGTAACTGAGCTTTTTTTTTTTTTTTTTCCACAGGAATGGTGCACTCAGGCTGGTTACACGCAATAATGTGTCTCATTAATTTAGGAAAATATATTAAGGCGTCTTTCCCCCAAACCTCCATATTTCCCACAATATTTTCAAACAGTGGCTTCAACGATGTTATTTTAGCTGTAGACCAGTACATTAACTTATTTTTCCCATTAATCCTAGGGCTTACGCCTTTTATGGACCAAGGATCTACCGCAACTAGCAGAATTTTTAAGGTGAGTTTTAGAATCATATGATCACTGTACGTGGTATCAATTATTACCATATCCTCGACTATTTGAGCGATGCTATACGAGGTGCAAATATAGGGGGTCATTCTGACCCCGGCGGGCGGCGGGAGCCGCCCGCCTGGAGGGAGCCGCCATATGGCCGCTCCGCGGTCGAAAGACCGCGGAGGCCATTCTGGCTTTCCCGCTGGGCTGGCGGGCGACCGCCAGAAGGCCGCCCGCCAGCCCAGCGGGAAACCCCTCCCCACGAGGAAGCCGGCTCCGAATGGAGCCGGCGGAGTGGGAAGGTGCGACAGGTGCAGTGGCACCCGTCGCGAATTCCAGTGTCTGTAAAGCAGACACTGGAATTCAAAGTGGGGCCCTCTTACGGGGGCCCCTGCAGTGCCCATGCCTTGGCCCTCAAGCTTCAGCCGCCCGCCAAGTTCGTAATGAGGGCCCAGGTCTCTTGAATGCATATCAAATCAATCTTCAATGAACAAATTACATTTCATTTTCCTAGGTGTTTCCTAATCCTGTGGCATTCCAAGAGACCAACGAGAGGTCAGGGTTAGTAACTCGACTTTATCAACTTACCCTTCGCCTGAGACCTATTCAAAGCCCCTGCCAACCAATTCCAATTTTCATGTTAAGGACTGGTAACCTGTTGAAGGGGACCTTCCATAACCTTCACCACCCTTGCACCATGGAATAAAGAAACTTGCACAATTTGGCCAAAGGATGATAAACATTTTCCCCCCTAGTTCAAATTATTATTCGAGGAACCTAAACCATAAGAAGAATACTGCCCACCGTAATACGTTAACTTATCCCGAACTGGGATAACATATATACCTCTGCGTTGAAGTTGAGCACAATTGACCAAAATTAATTTCAAAACAGTTTTAGAGGTGAACCAAACATTTGCCTTGCACCCACCTATACTGTGGTCAAGAAAGACCCTCACAATATCACTACTTTCAATTAATTTGAGTTCCTCTATTTTCCAAAAAGCAAGACAGTAAAAAGGATTGATTTAAACTTATGAGTGTCAAATTTAGTTTAAAGAAATCCAGGCTATCCGGTAACTCTGTCTGCCTTTTAAAGTCATTATCCCTTCTGGATATTTCTCCAACAGTCTGGATGTCCAGTATAGAGCTGGAGACAGGAGCTCTTAATCTGGCAATCTGACCAATTTGGTATTTACAGCTTTCAACAGTCCCAAGTTTGTTTCTCCGAAGAGGCTAACAATTCCTGTCATCCCTGAGCCTAAAATGTAAGTTTGCTTACTCTTAGGTGCATATCGTTCTTAAAAATCCAGTTCCCTTTATTAGACAAGTAGAATCATTCTGTGGTGGAGGTGAGAGGTAGGAGTCTATTCCTGGCTTGCATGGCAGTAGGCACCTGTAATTGCAGGCCTTTTTCTTTTGCATGACGGGTAGGAGTTTTTCAAGTATTCTGTTTCAGAGCACTGACCCTCTGAAATTGCCTCTACAAGTCAAACTAGAACATGTGCAGTCGCAAACTAATACTGCTTTCTATTATGTCGTATTATAATTTGCATCTGGCACTTTCTGGTAGATGCCCGGTTATGCTAAACTCTAAATGACACCCTATTTTAGAATAGGTAAGCTCACATTAAAAATGTGGACCGCAAACAATGGAAGAACTGAAAAATCCCTTTATTTTTGTTATCCAGTTTATAATTGTATCAGTAACCATGATGGTCTTTGTTACCTTATATAAAACACATCTTCTGCCAAACATTTGTTGTGCAAAATCAGATGTTTGTTCAGAGCTCAAACAGCTTAGAGAATGACTTATTTGTTTGACAGCCATGGGCAATGTCATTAGTGTCATGTGTATTTGTAAATATCAAGACCCCTTCCTTTCCACATGTGCAATGTCATTCCCAGAGTGGCTGCAGCGTCAGACAATTTGTACAACAAACAGGAAAATATCTGGGACGTAAGGGGCCTCACAGTCCTCCTCCATTCTTAATACATACCCATACGTCATCTATGCAAATTATATCTACATAGAATAGAGTGCACTGAGCACAGAAAGCATGCTAGTTGCATAAAGGAAGGCGATGCATGATAACAAAATGCATATTTCAATCTTACTTCTCTAACTGTAGGCTCTGTTCCTCCCAACATATTGGACAAATTCTAAAGACATAAAGCCCAATATTGAAGGCAAGTAAGGCATGCTCAGACCACCCCACCATGCATATTCAACAAGCACTGGCAATGCCAATGGGTGAGCTTATAAATGCACTGCGAAGCATACCTCATAATCTATGTATGTTAATGACTGCAAACCTTCCATCTGTGCTGCTGCTAGAGAAAAACACTATAAATTATCTAGGCATCTAAGAAGACATTATAATAGCAATACAGTGCCATGTGTGTTCCCCTCAAAATTCAAGCTCAGACATTTGGATAAAAAAAACATGATCACAGCTGTGTGTGTGTGTGGGTAGGGGGGGAGACATGGGGAGCACTTATGTTTAAAGCACAATTTTGCCACATTAAAACGTACTCCTGGCTCTCAACATGTGGCGGAGGCAAAGCCCTTCTCCTGGTGATTCTCATTTAATAGTCGGACAGCTGTGCTGTTATGCCAGATCATAAAAACATGGTCAGAGAAAACTGAACCATAAATTCATATTACTTACTGCCATGGCCAACTGCATGTGCACTGATGCCCTCAGAGGTGGCAATCCTCACACCAAGTAGCTTAACAAGATTCAGAGAATATGTTTAGCAGGGACAGTAGACTGGACCCTGATTTCTATTCTCTGGGCTACCGGTACAAATGAATAGTATGCTTGTAATCCATTAACGATTGTACATTTTAAGTGAAAAAGCTATATAATTTGTAACATTGTAAACAGAAAACTGTAGGAAGGATTACTTCTTGATTCAAATGGAAGAATTAAAATAAACTCTGTCAGAAACATGGCTTAAATTGTGAAATCAAAGGTATCTAATCACATACAGGATAGGTTTCCTTGGAGGAAATAGATGGCACCTACATATCACATCACACAGACATGACCTCTATAGGGAAGGCCATCTTCCATGTCACAAGTTTAATGTCAGAGGATGATGAAGCCATGTACTCTGATGATACAAACCATATACGCCTGCTTCCAAATGTTATATAGATTCAGTCAACAGCAGCTCAGGCTGGAGTGTATTAATGTATGAAGAAGGCTAAGGACAGAGGAATCCTGCCCAAGAATTTGGGAAAAATACAAGAAAAGTACATAGCAGTGTATGCTTCATAGTATGCATATTTACTATTCAACCAACCACCACCCATAATTGAGGAAGAAGGACTTGTGTGAGGGGAAGCAGAGGTGGTACATTGCTAAGTTGGTAATAATACATGCACTTAGGCTTTCCTGCACTTTTTCCTTTACTTTGCAAATTGATGCTATTCCACCACATCTTTGTAGGATGTCCAACTTTTGGGGAAGAAAAGCAGATTTCAGCTGAAAGTGCACTATATAGTATACCAGGTTGAACTGATCTAGCTGGGACTGCACGTGAGAATCTAAGAATGTCACAGATATTAAAGGCAGGCATGCAACAAATGATACAGAAAATAGCCCTCCAGCACTTATTATGTAATACATATAGCTTCCCGTCATTGAACAGATGAGGTATTGGTTTTATTTTCTATCTTATTGTCTTTACTGCAGAATACTCATGGACTGCGAACCACCTGTTATTTATATATATAGGTCAGTTCTCCTCAATTCAAAATGGCCCAGTGAGAACTGTAGTTTAGAACACAACTAGACATTCAGTAGGTACTGGGTAAACATTTTTGCTTAGGCTTCTTTGGCATCAGAGCTTCTCTCCCTGAGATGTCAACATGTAAAAAGTTGGCTTGTTGAATAGTCTTAATAGCACCACAGATAGCTTCCCATGCAAAATCTCTGTGGCATAATGCCGTAAGAGATAAATGTTTTACTAAAATGAGTAAATGTGACATCTATGAAGGAACCCAAGGGACATCAGAAAGTGTTGAAAAAAAGTACTGCTGATTGTGGTATAAAATCTAGGAAACTAATCCAAGTTGGGTGGTGGTTCACTAGGCACTGGAAATATCAGCTTTTTTCTTAAAGTGAATGCAGGTTGTGGCATCTGTTTCTTCATCCCTGAGCGGTCAGCCTGCGCACTCACTTCGTCATTGACTTTTAAAAGGATTGAAAGGATATCTTCATGCCTGAAGAAACAACAGAGAAAAGGAGATTTAGTTGAAGAGCAATCAAGTGAAATCTATTCAAATGGCTATATGTCCGATATCTGTCTTTAACTTCTGAATTAGAGAAATAATACCTACATCAAATCTTAAATTCAATTAACATTGTTCCTTATACTTTTTGGCATACAAGATAGATTTTACTTATGTGTAACGGACTGTATGTGGTTTGTCGTATTGTATGTTCAAAAGATTTATGTGAACTACCCTGCCATCTAGTTTCGGGTCCACAATATTTCGTTTTTTTTCTTTAGGTCAAGATTAAAATTTTGGTTTTGAAAATTACTCTTAGTCATGTAGCCAAAACCCAAAATGTTTCAGCACATAGACGCCACCATTTAAAAAAAATGTTTTAATGAGATTTAAATCAACAAAATATAACACAATGGCACTATCACCACTTCAGTTTATAATAACAATAGGATTAAGTATGAGACTGTCGCACCTTACACTCAATCACATACCAATCTCCGGTTATCCAAGTCGAGTGGTAACGAGATGGCGCGATCATCAATTAACACCACGAGGGGCGGTGGCCCACCACAATCAACGCAAAACATGTATTGAGATGGGCAGGCGTATGAAGGCAACCCAAAAGGGACAGTGGGCCGAGGGAGGCCCACATCACTAGTAGGGGAAAGATATGGAGGGACTAAGACATGATTCCCGCACCACAAGGTTAATGTCCTTTCCCAGGTATTGATTATACCCAAACCCTTCCCCATTTTCTGCGCTTTCGTTTTCCCAGAGAAGAGAGAAATTCCCCTCAGCTGCATCCTCTATGGCTGCTAGTATATCGTCCCAGGCCCTTACAAAGTCTGGAGGTCTCTGATCCCGTTTAACTGCAATGTGCAGCAGGGCACCCTCTGCAGTCTCCCATTTCCTCAGCTCATGCAGTATCTGTGGGGCGTTGGGCTCACATCGCTTTTCCAGTTGTGGGTAACCTGCCTGTTTGCTAGCACTAACTGCAAGTCAACAAAGCGTGTTATAATCTTCTTAATCTTTGGTCAGCAAATAACACCAACTGGTACTCTGCTGGCGAGCAGGGTATATCCCTTTCTGTGACAGATTGTATTGTTTCTGCCACTTTCTCCCACTCCTCCCTTAAGCCAGGGCAATCCCATATCATGTGATGAAATGCAGCACCTGAGCATAAGCATATGTGACACGTAGCCTGTGTCTCTGGGTATAGATATATTTCTAGCAATTTGAAGAGCTTTCTGCAGTACTGCTCCCCCACTCTTCCTCTGCGATCTCCCTGTGTATATCAGTTGCACATGCAAATGTAAGCTCGAACAACTTACATTGCGTTTGAGAAAGCAGTGCCCAGGACATAAGAGTAATGGCTTTGGCTTTACCACTGGTATGGCATATCAATTGAATGCCCTTGTGTTCATGTGATTCCTTCCACTACTGTTGTCCAAAGATCCTGCAGTGCTCATTGTATTTGACTGTAAAGCAGAAAGTGGGCCGGTGGTACATCATACTTTCCTCTCAATTCGTCAAAGCCCTTCAAGAAGCCCTTCTGATACAAGCCGCTCATGGCTGCCACTCCCAATTCAGTCCCGCCAAAAATAGGTGAAAAAGCACTGCAGTGGAAGTCTTCCTGCATGTTTTTTTGGTGTGCATCCTAAGGAGTACCCCATGCCAGCTAAAATGGCGTACTCAGGTCTGCACAGTCTTATCCCTAACCCTTCTTTGGGATTTCAGCAAAACCGCAAGGATGCCAGCGAGGTTTGCTATGCCTGGACGTGCTTCCCTACTACATATAAGGGAAACATTTACCCATCTAGTAACCCACTGCAACTGCGCAGCTAGATAGTATTGTTCGAAATCAGGAGCCATCTTTCTCCTCTCCTATGTGGGCAGTCGCACGGAGTGGGCAGCCCAAGTTTCGCCAGTGCAAGTTGGTGTTGGACGATGTCCCATATGAAAACTAATAGGATAGCATGCGTCTCTTGGAACAATATCCTTTGAATATTACAGGAAGGGTGTAAAAGTCATAAAGCAGTTGAGGCAAAGGTACCATTTTTACAAATGCTGTTCATCTAGAAGATCACACTCATCGTGCCCCCGATTCACGAATGTTCCCGTCTACCAGGTCTTCATCTGTCCTATAATTTGGGTTCCCTAAATATTTTGTGGTGTCAGTCTCCCAAGTCAGACCATCCCTCGATGCCGGTGTGCCCTTAGGTAGTCTTCATGGGTTAACTGGGAAAAAGCTCTCACTGTACTCCATATAGTAAATCAAATTTGTGCAGCACCTCAATTGCCCCCTCTATTTCAGTTTTGTATGTAAAGTAAAATCTCATCTATGTAGAGGGAAATATAGTTATCTTCCTTCCCACTTTAACTCCCCTAAACATCCTACCACTTCTACACATCTCAGACAGTGGCTCCACTACAAAGGAGAAAAGGAGGGGGACCCTGGGCATCCCTGCCTGGTGCCACTTCTGACTGTGTATTCTCTGGAAATGGTCGAACCTGTGTACACTCTAGTTGTTGGATTAGTATAAAGTAGCTGAATCCATTGGTATGAAACCTTCCCTTAGTCCCAGTTTTTGCACTGTTGCATACAGAAATCCCAGGACTAGGTGTCAAATGCTTTTTCTATATCAATGGAAAGCATTACTGTATAGGGGCTGTCAGTGCCAGTACCTGTATCAACCTATGAATGTTTTAAGCCATATTCCTGCCTGGGATTAACCCATTTTGATCCTCATGTAGGATGATGTGACCATGTCTTGAAAGAGTTTATTAGCTAATATTTAGCTGAGGACCTTGTAATCCGCATTGAGCGAAGGGTGTCTCAGGTCTCGTCATGGTTTGGGAACAGCTACAAAAATAGCTGTTACCATCAGAGTTGACAGTTTGCTTCTTGCTGCGCAGCATAAATAAAGCAATTAGTGTTGGAGCTAAAAGTTAAATGTAGGAGTACAGAACTCAATTAGCAGGCCAACCAACCGTGCTACTTCTTCTTTTGCCATGCTTTTAATTGTTGTCTTCACTCCTCACCTTCTCTTCCATCACTTCACCTCTCATAGATTCCAGATCAGTAGAGGCTATCAAGGCCAATTCCACTTCTACAAAGAATTGCTGAGTCTCTCGGTCCTCAACTCCCCCACCCCACAGTTCCCGGTGCTTCACAGAGTGGTACTGTAATAGTTTAAAAATAATTGTTGATTTTGTGCTGCATGAACACCCTGCCCCCATGTGCATTATAATTTATTTCTATGGGGCTGCCTTGCATATGGGAATTAGCCAGCCAGTCCAGTCCAAACTCCACTTTTATTATTGTATTTTCCCCATTGTAATATGTGTGTTTGCTTGTGATTATGAAATTAAAGATAAAATGCTTAGTAAAGGTAAATCAGTAAGCCCTTCTATTGCAATCCTCAGGGGAGGTAGGTGTCACATAAGAATGTACAACACAACAAGCTTCAAACAGTTTTTTATAGATAAGGAAAATGTTGCTTACCAGTATACATCTGTTCGTGGCATGTAGTGCTGTAGATTCACATGCTGTGCATAAGCTCGCTATCTAGTGTTGGGTTCGGAGTAGTACAACTTGTTTTTCTTTGAAGAAGCTTTTTGAGTCACAGGATTAAGTGACGCCTCCTCTTGGTAATACTGCGCGTGGGCATTGAGTCCTTTGTTAGATTGTTTCTCCCCAGGCAGGAGAGTGAAGTAATGAAAATAGAGAGTAGAATAGAAAATATATCCACACCATGTATCTAATTATGTACAATATTTACATATTAATAAATTGCGTCCACACACGTCCGAGGAGGAGGGAGGGTACATGTGAATCTACAGCACTACATACCACAAACAGATGGCTACTGGTAAGTAACATTTTCCGTTTGATGGCATGTATAGCTGTAGATACACATGCTGTGAATAGACTATAAAGCAGTATCTCCATAAAGCTGTAGCTAGCGTGCAGGAGTTGCAACTGATTGGAAGAGTGTTTTGAGTACAGCTTGCCCAACATTTGCTACATCTCCAGCTACACAATAATGTTTAGTAAATGTATGTGGCGTAGACCATGTTGCTGCTTTGCAAATATCTGCTATAGGTATGTTACCTAAAAATGCCATAGATACACATTTCTTCCAAGTGGAGTGTGCTGTAGATGGTACAGGTAATTGTCATTTGGCTTTCCTATAGCATGTTTGATTACACTTGACTATCCATCTAGCTACAGTTGCTTTAGATATAGGTTCTCCTTTATGCAGCAAGGAGAAAGCTGCAAAAGTTGTTTTGTTTTCCTACATTCTTGTGTTGGCATTTTTTGTTTTGATATGTGAAAAATAAGTCTGTTTGAGGTGTTTGTGGGTGCAGTTCCCACTCGTGGACTTGTTGCTGCATCCTGCTGAGCAGGTCTGCAAAGTGATTGTCCCTTAGAGAAACTGTGCCACTATGTGAATGTGGTGATGAAATCCCCATTTCCATATTGTTTGTGCAAGATGGGACAGTTGATGAGATTGTGTGTCCCCCTTTTTCTTTAAGGGAGTACATGAAAATCATGTTGTCTGTATGTACCAGCACTATCTTGTGTTGCAATTGTGGAAGAAACGCTTTCATTGCTAGGAACACTGCTTGCAGTTCCAGGTAACTGATGTAGAAAGACCGTTGAGTGTTTTCCCATATTACCTGAAATGTGAGGTTGAGGAGATGATCTGCTTGGCTGTCTGTTTTTTTTTAACAGCACTTACATTTTCGCTGAGTATAACTCCACATTACTGCGACAGTTTATCATTACATTTAACATTTCATTGTGATTTACATATTGTGTCGACAGGTCGTTCCCTATGCAATCAGTTGACAAATGAGGCAGCAAAATTTAAGAAAAAACTAAACAATCCAGAGAGAACCCACTGTAAAGGGGGGGGGGGGGGGGTTATGTCAGGGGAGATGTGGGGGGGGGGGGGGGGAGTGGGCGTATAGCCCAGGGTCAGTTGTGGGTATGAGTCTGTTATTTGCATGTTGACTAATCCTCGCAGGTGTTCAAGCGTGCTTGTTCCTAGATTGGATGAATATCCAATTTGCTTGGTTGTCTGTTAATGTGGCAATCATTGTTTGAAAAGCCTGAACTCAGACTGAGCTGGAAAATGCTAGTCCTAACTGTGTTTTGAGGATAGCTCCTAGATAGGGCTGTATCTGGAGAGGGTGCAGATGAGATTTGACGTAATTTATGCTGAACCCCAGAGAGTGTAGGAGATGTATTGTGATTTGAGTGTGGCTTTGACACTGTGTGAATGAACTGGCTTTGATGAGCGAATCGTCCAAGACACATGAATTTGTTGTCTTCTGAGATGTGCTTCGACTACCGCAAGGCATTTTGTGAATACTCTGGGAGCGGTTGTGTCTGCGAAAGGTAATACCTTGAATTGGTAATGTTTTCCTGCAACTACGAATCTCAGGTATTTGGGGTGTGCTGGATGAATGGGAATGTGAAAGTAAACGTCCTTTAGGTCTAACGCTGTCATGAAGTCGCCTTGTGGTAGAAGGGGAATAACATCCTGAAGAGTAACTATATGGAAGTGTTCTGATAGGATGTAGTGGTTTAAGGTTCTGAGATCTAATATTGGTCTGAGAGACCAGTCTTTTTTGGGAATTGGGAAATATAGGGAGTAGACTGAGTGGAAGTAAGCTCCAGACAGTAACCATTTTGGATAATTTGAAGTACCCATTGATCTGTGGTAGTTTGAGACTATTGCCGGTAAAAATGCGGTAACCTTCCCCCTACAGGAGTGGCGTGAGCTGGTAGGTTTTGGTGGAAGTCATTGTTTAGTGGTGGATGAGGAGCCTCTAGATGTAGATGGCTTTCCTCTTCCCTTGTTACTGCTGCCTCTATAACAACCTCTAAAATAACCTCTGGTGTATTGAGAGGTGGGCTTTGTTTGAGTGGAAGACTGTTCCTGAAATGATGACTGAAAGCTCCTTGCAAATCCTGTGTGACGAAAAGTATCCCTGTGTGTGCTGGTTTGGAGTGCTCCTATAGCTTTGGCAGTTTGATTGACTTTATTTAATTTTTCAAGTTAGGTATCCACTTGTGACTCAAATAAATGCTGTTTATCAAAGAACATGTTCAAAACCGCCTGTTGTACCTCTGGTATAAAGCCTGAGCATCTGAGCCAGACATGTCGCCTAATGATGACGCTGGTGTTAACACTGCGTGCTGCTGTATCAGCAGCATTGAGCATAAATTTAATGGAATTGTTTAAAATTGTTTGTCCCTCAGTTACAATTCCAACCCCCACTTTTACGATGTTCCTCCGGGACGTATTGTAAAAGCTCCTCCATGGCATCCCAATGAGCTCTATCATACCGGGATAACAACGCCTGTGCATTAGCAATCCGCCAGTGATTGCTGCTTAAACTGCCACACTTTTGCCTCCCACACCTAATTTTTTGCTTTCTTTATCAGGAGGAGGTGTGTCTCCTGTTGATTGGCTATTAGCCCTTCTGTGAGCAGTGGAGGCAACAATAGATTTTGGAGGGATTTGTACTTTTATAAATAAAGGATCAGTGGGTGCAGCCTTGTATTTTTTTTTTCAACCCTGGGAGTGATAACCCTTGATCTAACTGGCTCTTTAAATATTTTGTCTGCATGCCTGAGCATGCCTGGAAGCACTGGAAGGAATTGACTCTCCTTATGTGTTGCGCCAAGGGTGTCAAATATCTGTGTACATATGTACATTGTGATGTGCTTCTGCCCTAGCTATAACCTGTTGATATGAGGTGGAATCCTCAGGTGGTGAAGGTCTAGCTGGGTAGAGATCGGGATCATTAGGTGTAATAGTGTCTGGATCATATGCATCCCATGGGTATTGATCATCTAATGTATCCTCTAAATCATGAGCCCCACCAGGTGATTAATTGGGCTGTGTGAACCCCAAAGGAGGGGGAGATGTTGGTGGAGGAGTATGTTGTGGAGAAGTAGGTGGAGAGGGTTGAGTAAAAAAAAAAAGGAGTCTTTTCTTTCGTAGTCTTTTTTGGAGGCGAAGAGGAATCAAAAGCCTCTTGGAATGTCAGTTTCCTCTTTAAAGGGGGAGGAGATGACGTTATAATCCACCCTGTTCCCTCTTGAATTTGAAGTCGGTGCTGACGAGTGTCCATAACTTCCAAATTGGTTCCAACGGTGAAGGGGTGGTGGTTAGAGACTGTCCAGAATCGCTGAAAGTATTTTAAAACATTTTCGGTTGTGCAGAAACTGTGGGTGAATGTTTTTTCTTTTTCGGTGCCGCAGTGGTCGATACCGAAGTAGTTGGCACCGAAGCACCATGCATCTTTGGTCATGTCAGAGCCGAAGTAGAGGTGCTGGCGTTCGATGCCGAAGAGTTCTCTTTGGCTTTTTTCTGTGCCGAGCCAGAAGGCGGGACACCGAATGAGTTTCTCGGCTCCAAACATGGCTGGAAGGAGTGGCGGACCGGTGACCTCTTTTGATGTTGTTTTGGTCGATGGTGAAGGAGTCTTTTTACTCACAGTTTGCACCTACTGCAACGGTTGACTCTCGATGTCCAACTGTACATCAGAATCCGAGTCTTGAATGGAGAAAGCCTCCTCCGGCTCCAACTCTTCTTGTGCATTCTTGTCGCTGAAGATGTCTGATGTGTCATCTGGAGTTCGAGGCGCCATTTCCATCCGACGAGTTCTTCAATCTCTAAGTGTCTTTTTTGATCAAAAGGAATGGCACCCGTTGCAGGTCTGCTCTTTGTGGTCGGGGGAAAGACACAAATTACACACCTGGTGGTGGTGGGTGTGCGAAAGTTTTGAGTGGAATCGAGGGCAAAACCGAAATGGAGTCTGTTCCATTAGGACTGCATAGTTAGATGCCACGTGGAAGATGTAGGCCTGAAGAGGGCCCAAGAGGGCGGCGTCTGCCCCAAAGGGCTGAAAGTCAATTCCGGGTGTAAAATGGAACTGAAAGATAAAGTATGGAAGAATACACGATCAATACAATACTGACGATGATAGAAAGACAGAAGGAATCTCGTTTTGGACTGTATCAAGGTGAGAACTCAAAGCGAGAGGAACACGCGTCCCACAGCAGAGAGAAACACTCTAACAAAGAACTCAATGCCCATATGCAGTATTACTGAGAGGAGGAGTCACTTGGTCCTGTGACTCGAAAAGCTTCTTCGAAGAAAAACAAGTTGTTCTACTCCGAACCCAACACTAGATTGTGAGCTTATGCACAGCATGTGTATCTACAGCTACACATGCCATAGAACATAATGTTTTCTAGTTGCGGCATGTGCGCTGACCTGAAAGCAGTGCCCTATTCCCCTAAGGCTGAGGTGGATGAAATGTAGAAGTAGCTTTAGTGAATAATGTCTTTAAAATAGTTTCACCCACTTATGATTCTTATGTATCATGAATATATCAATACACTAGTGTTTTGTGAATGTATGAGCAGATGGCTATGTTGCTGCCTTGCAAAATCCATCAGTGGGGTGTTGCAAAGGAAAACAATATTGATTCTTTTTTATGTGTGAAGTACACCTGTGGAATATTCATTAGTTACCTGTTTGTGCATGATTAAAACACATCAAAATGCACTGCATAATCTATATGGCTATGCCTCTTTTAGAGATAGGTTTTCCAAGGTGTGTGCGGCCAAAAGAGACAAGCATATGCCTCATTTCGAGGAAAGCTTTTGTCTTGTGTTTGTAATCTAATGAATGCAGCACCCTTTCTGAAAAGACTTGCTTTGAGGACTTGTTGCTGCCATCCTTGATGTTAAAAGGATTGCCTACACTGATAAAGCTGCCATACAGAAACCTGCACACAATTTGTTGGTGTTGATGAAAAGGCCAAGGCTGTTGAATGCACTCCCAGATTTTGTGGTAATGGTGTTTTTTAATTATTTCAAGTGTCTACGCTACATGTTGACTAAATAAATGGCTCCTATCAAATGGTTAATCCAACAAGTACTCTTGTACCCAAGAGTGACACTGCTGTTAATCTGGCAGCACACTGTATCAGCTGCATCATAGACCAGAAATGGGATATTTTTTCTTAGTCAATGACCAATTCTAGCTTTCAATATTTTTGGAAAGTGTTGGAGTTCTTCTTTCTTTTCCTACTGGAAAAAGACATACTGGCTGAGGTGTGCTTGTGAGATTGCAACAAGAGGTAGCAACTCGCACGGCCAGTCTTTTATCCACCTTTTACTGGAAAGTAGGGTGTGAGAGTTATTTGGACTTTTGGATTATAAGCAATATGAGAGCCTGCAGAATCAGGATGGGCATGCCCTTGGATTTAAAGCAGATATTGTGGTGCAGCTTTTAATTTACACTGTACTCCAGGGGTTATCCATTATGTTTATTCTATGCTTTTAGAATTCCATGCAGAGCTCTTAAATACTGTTCCTGTCTTCAGTATCGCAAATACTGAACTGTTCTCTTCGTTTTGGACAACATTTCAATAAATATGTTGTTTTCTTTTTGATCAATAGTACCGGGTAACGCCATGTTGTAATTCTGCACTCTGAATGACAATCTGAAGTTTTATCGAGAAGTGTGTGAATCCATTAAGTCTTTGTTCCATGCATTTTCAGACTTTGGAAAAAAGTCCTCACTTTGTTGACCGCAATACTTTCTCATGTGTTTTCATTTGAGACAGCGCCATTGATGGGAAATTCGGAGTTGCAACCTATGGAGTTTGAAGAACTAAAGACTGTGTGGTTCAGTGAAACAGCTTCTTAAAAATATATTTTATATTTAATATTAGTCTTGTTTGAGGGAAGTAAGCTCTATGAGGGTTGATTTGAATATAATTAGGAGTCCAAACAAATGCTTTTGAGAATCTGTGTCTATATAGCCTGGTTCTGGGTCAATCTAAATGTGTTTTATCTTCTGAATTCATTCTAACACGTGTATTATCACATGTATTATCCTATATATATATATATATATATATATATATATATATATATATATATATATATATATATATATATATATATATATATATTACATATCACAGCGGGGAGGATCTGCAGACTCAACAGATCTCAAGATGAGATCTGATTGGCTGCCACACCCATCTTTGGACTCAGGACTCAGTCCAGCGTCCTAAAAAAATGCCAAAAAGGAAATAAGAGGGCAGGGTAGGGATACCCCTATGAAGGAAAGCAGCACCGTTGTTTTTTTGTCCTGCGGATCATTGTGTAAACTGCCATTTTTTGTTTGTTTCTGGCCCCAGGAGGGCCCCCTGGGTGCCCCTTATGGAGTCTAGGTAGGCAGGATATCTATACCCTGACCCCTTATATATATTGTTTTAGAACTTCAGGACAGGGGACTATGTCACTCAGCCCTTTGCTGGTTCCCAGCAACATTTTTCTGATGTTGCTGGCAGCCAATAAGAGCTCTCGCTCCTGCGGGGATCAGACTCCTGCAAGACCGAATTGGCCTAATGGAAAAAAAGCCCCCTGGGCCAGTCAGAACGCCTCATTGTTTAAATTGATGCTCTCACAAGAGTCTCCGAGCCTCTCACAGGTCCAACAGTCCAGATATACAATTCATTTTGTACCTTAATTTCTCAAAAACTACTGAACTGATTTACACCAAATCACAAACCAAACACGCTATCCGGGGGCCAAGATCTAGATTCCTGCCAAATCTGGTGTAATTCTGTTCAGCAGTTTTTTCTGTAGCCCTGCCTTAAAAAATGCATGGGGATTTTGTGTTTGGGACCCCCCTTTTTTCTCTGCCTTTGCTTGACGGATGATCCCAAAACTTTCCATACACAAACTAGGCTGAAAGAGCAAAGCTTCCTGGCGATTCGTCAGACGGAGCCAAAGTTATTAGCAACACAAAAAAATGTATTTCCAACGAAAACGCTGACCTAACTGTAACTACACTGTGGTGACTGCCACTGGGTGATAATACACACACACACATACATATATAGATACATACAGATTGCCAGTACATAACAGGAGCAGAAAAGACACTAAGGCGGTCATTCCGACCCTGGCGGTCATGGACCGCCAGGGCCGGGGACCGCGGGAGCACCGCCAACAGGCTGGCGGTGCTCCCAAGGGCATTCTGACCGCGGCGGTACAGCCGCGGTCAGAAACGGAAAACCGGCGCTGTACCGCCAGTTTTCCGCTGCCCTGGGGAATCCTCCATGGCGGCGCAGCTTGGGATTCCGACCGCCATCCTGTTCCTGGCGGCTTTGGCCGCCAGGAACAGGATGGCGGTATGGGGTGTCGTGGGGCCCCTGGGGGCCCCTGCAGTGCCCATGCCAATGGCATAGGCACTGCAGGGGCCCCCGTAACAGGGCCCCACTGAGAATTTCAGTGTCTGCATAGCAGACACTGAAATTCGCGACGGGTGCAACTGCACCCGTCGCACCCTTTCCACTCCGCCGGCTCCATTCGGAGCCGGCATCCTCGTGGAAAGGGGTTTCCCACTGGGCGGGCGGCCTTCTGGCGGTCACCCGCCCGCCCAGCGGGAAACACAGAATAACCCCGGCGGTCTTCTGACCGCGCAGCGGTATTCTGGCGGCTCCCGCCGGCACCGCGGGAGTCAGAATGACCCCCTAAGTCTACCTATGTGGCATTGGGTGGTAAAGGCTGTTTTCTTTCATCTTTACATCAAGACCAAGTTGGCAAAATGGGCCTCCCTGCAGACCTGAGAGTTGATACGGTAATGCCTGATGAAGGTGTAGAAAGAGGATCACATAGTAGCCTGCAAGAAGTCCAGCATTGGAACACCCCTAGTTAAAGCCATAGTGGCAGCTTTGGCTTAAGTGGAATGAGCCCGAAGGCCCCCAAGAAACTCCTTTGTGGCCCAAAACATAGGGATCATATCCTCAATGCCGAAACTCACTGCAGGATGGAAAAGCTTTGAAAATCACTGTGTCCATAAAGGTCCCTTTGAAGGTAATCCTCTAAACTGGCCCAAGGTGGAATTTTGGCCTGTCCACAGATAAGCCAAGACAGCAGCAGGTTTGTCGCTGTAGGTGGTCTGGTACTGACTGTAGAGGACCTACCCTCAATGGCCAGTCAGAGGTAAGGGAATATGTAAACTCTATCACCTCTGACAAACACCCGGCAGGCTGAGGTAAAGCTCATTGAAATATGGTGAACTGAAAGTGTTTCGACACCACAATAAAGTGAAGGAAGCACCTGGGGGGTGGGCAGAAGGAAGTATGTGTCCTACTAGAACACCATCCAATCCGTAGGGCCTGAAGGACGGTATTCAGAAAACAATAATTTATGATCTGTTGCAGCCAGCTGTCATTCTTGGGCAACAGACAGTACCTGGAGTAGTATCCTGTGCTCCTCTCTGCCTTGGGGAACTTCTCTACTGTCCCTTCAGCAAGCAGTGTCTGTACTTTATCAGAGGGAACTGCAGCATGATCTGGAGCCTGAGGAAGAACTGTAGGAATGGGTGAACAGAGAGGAGAGGTGTGGACAAAAATGGGAAGCCATAACCATTATGAACAACCTCTATGACTCACCAGTCTGCGTTACTTGTGCACCAGCAGGACAGGCAAAAACTAATCCTGCCCCTTACTGACCACAGATGACTAATGGAGGGAAAAACAGACTGGCTTAGCAGCAGTCACAGTGGGTGACAAGGGGGCAGATGGCCAGGGCCTGTATCACCACCTTGTCCCCTGGACACATGTAAAGGCTGTGGAACATGTTGGACAGGTTCCAAGGGCTGCCTATGGTATTAGATAAGGCCACCCTAAAGAGGCCCCAAAATTTACAGACCTGCTGGTGAAATTGGTGGGCCAGAGACAACAAGCATAAGGAGTGATCTATAGAGCCACTATCTTTAAAGTGTCCAAGTCCAAGTGTGCATGTTCTCAAAAAAGTCATTAAAAGGCATATCAATTAAGGATGTCCACACATCACCGGGACAGCCTGTGTTGTACATCCAGGCCTGGCGCCGGACCACTGCATGGCCAAAGCAGTCCATGGAATCCAGACCAACTCGCAAAATGTACTTGAACTCAAAATTTTCATCATGAACTGTCTGAGCAAATGAACATCTGAACTCTTTTGGTAAGGACGGCAAGATATTATGTGCCATATCCCTAAAGGCAAACTGCACAATGGTACCATAGAGCTAGACTGGCAGAAGAGAATAATGTCTTTCCCTGCGTGTCAACGTTCTTTGACTTCCTGTCCCACAGACCAGCAGACCCGCAACAAACTGGCTGGAACCAGCGTGGCCTTCAGCAAAGATGTGGTAGTGCACTCGGTGCCAGAAAGAGACGTGGCGCATGCCTGGTGGGGTCAGAGGGCACAAGGGATAGCCCACTGGCAAAAGTCCAACAGGGGGGCCCTGAAAGATCCATGAAGGCTTACAATGGTGACAATGAATCATCCAAAAAAGCTGCAGCATCCCCTACCTGAATAAGTCTATTTGCTGAGGAGCCCACAAAGGCATGAAAAAGTTCTGGCATATCGCTCTGTGTATGGGATCGAAGATGGACAATAGCAGTGGAGTCGACTTCTTAGAATGCAGACGGTGTGACCTCTACCTGGAGTGGCAGCAGAAGGAAGGGGGAGAATCCCACTTATATTTTTAGTACTTTCACTGAGACCCGTCTTTTAACTTTGTCCAGGACTTATTAAAAGAGGGCGACCTAGATTTGCACCAAATCTTGGTCAGGAGCTGGACCTGGGACCTTGAGCAGCCTTATTTCTGGTGTTTGGTGATGTACAACTTTGCTTCATGCTCCCCGATAGCCTTAAGGTGCATAAGTGAGCACTTGTAACGGGACTTTGAGTCATGGTTGGAACTTAAGCAAGAAAGACAGAAGGTTTGCGGATTCACGACTGAAATGTTTTCAGCAGTCATGGGACGGTTTAAAACCTGCAGTCTTCAGAGGGAACACTGTCCTCTACGCACACTGTCGTAGTAGGTTTCTGGCAGTTGGTGAATAAGGAGGGAAGGTTTGGGAGTGGAGTGCCAGATCTGCATCAAAAGGCATGGAAAAAAAGAACTGATGTTAGCGCGCAGAGGTGGTGTTTATACATGATAATGTGATGTCACTATGGGATGCTGGGTGAGGTTGCCATGCAGTTCAATGGCACCACCGCCAGCGCACAGAAGCTGTTGCAGGAAGAGTTTCTGATCTAGACCGGTGCAGAGAGGGGAATTCAAAAGGTGATGAAAATGCATTCAGAAGAATCCATCAAAACGTATACATGCACCTGTTTTTTCCATTGAAATTCCCATAGTAGAGCTTGCTTTGCATTACAGCAAAAACTCATTTCTACCGTATTATACCAAACTTGGCATGGAGGTAGTGCCAATGGAAATGCAATGACTTGGCTTGAATCGGTGTAATCTGTTTGATAGTGCTTGAAAAAATGTGCTAACAAAAAAGTGAGATATCTTGGCAGCTGGGTTTTTAAACTGTTTACAAACCAAAAGTTTAACTTTAGCTCCACCAGTCATTTCCGGATAAAGGAAGACAACATCCAGGTTTGAGAACCCCATTATGAAAATAATAATGCTGAAGCCTTATGAGGCAGGATGGGTACACATTACCTACAGGGTGAACAGGCTGGAGTGGCTGAATAACCACGTTGTCCAATAAAAAAGAAATACAAAAAACAGGACCAGTTCCTTAACAATTTGTAATAGTTAAAAAATCTAAAACCATAAGGATTCATAATATCTCTTAGGGTTTCTGGACTATATCAACACACATGATCCATAAACAGATAGAAGAAACGTATACAGTTTTTTCAGAAGGGTCAACAGAGTCGTGTGTAAAAGACTCTATTCGGAGGACAGCAGCGAATCCTTGTGGATAGTTTGATAAAAAATAAATGTATTTTAAATTGGTAATAGGCCCTGATTTTGACTTTTTCCTGGACTTGTGCAGTGATAAGACAACCAAACACTATTAAAAGGTGCGAGCACAGAAGTTCCCTGCTAACCAGGACACTGGTTATTCCTAGGCCTTCCTGGTGGACATGAGCCTAGTTCAACTGACGTGGTGAAAGGCTGAGTCTTTGGCAGTACAACATAATTATAACATTTACAATACAGATGAGAATGGCTTGGCACTGCCATCCCTGACCACTACAAAATTCTTCTTTCAGACCTCGCCTTTCCCCATGGTGGGAGTACTGTGGTTATTACTAAATCTTACCTTGCAGGCAATACTATATCCATTCTTTTATTGAACAAAGTTGAGGCGCTGGTGGTTCCAAATGGCATTTCTGCTTCCTTCACTGTCAGTTTCTGTCTGTTCTGTAACCTCCCTCCCCCGTTCAGAACCTTTGCAGTTAACTACACTGCTGATTATGACTTTCAAAATTTCCATCTTTAATGTCCTGGGTGATTTTTACATCTGGAAGGAGGGAATCTAAGCACCATTAAATTTCCAGTCATAGTGCATAAATGACCATGAGCCAATAAAGATCCGACCCAACCCAGCTCATAAACGACACAACTTATTTTTAGGATTCCTCTTACTCACTCAGTCACCTACTACCCCCACAACCTTGCCTTAAATCATCACGAGTTCATAGATTTTTGTGTGTTTTCATAATGTGATCAGAATTTCCAGCTGCAGTAAATCAGCCCTTCATACTATCAGGTGATCCACAGGCAGCCTTCCTCTATTGGTGGACAGACTTGCTTCTGCTCTGGACTGCGTGGCACCTTTAACAAACAATCTTAACAGCAAAGTGAACACGCTGCAGGGTCCTGTTGCTTACTGGTGATTTTGAAAAAAAAAAACTCTAGCATGTGTGTAAGAAAAATTAACACATTTGGTGGAAAATTTAAATCAAGCCCACAAACAAAACTGAAATTCGCTACTTTTGTTCATATTTTGATCACAGCATATTAATCACATTGTCTCGGAAATTCAGGAGTGTGTTGCTGACCTCTGTTAAGAACTGTTAAGATTTTTATTCTAAACTTGAATGAATCAGTTGTGCTCCCCTCCATAACTCAGAACAGTCTGCAGTTCAGGTCGGCATGGTTTGGTGTGCAGCAAGATGGCGGATCGCTTTTGAGCTACGGTGAGCCCGCCACATAACACCAATGAAAACGAGAGGAGCACACTTGCACTGACCGAATAAATGCAGCGCTGAGCCTCCACTCATGGTGAGGCTTAAAAAAAACGGAGTCGGGTCATTTCTGACACCTAGATCTGCTGCTTCAACTACACGGCGGCCGCGAACAGATCCAAGATGGTAGACCCGAGTAAACGAATGTTGCTCGGCAGACCTGATTAAATGGGAAGTTAAAATAAGCATCTCCTGGCCACTCTGGGAATAAGCATCTCTGGACCACTCCGGGAATAATGAAGCAAACAATTAGCAGCATACTTGGCATTACTTAACTGAGTGCTTGAAGGCTTTGAAGTGACTACCTCCCCTCCCCTGCGCGCTCCATGGGACCTGATTTTAAAGCTAACCTGGGCCTCTCGCGATGCAACTCATTATCCTGCAAACCGTGGATCTGCACCATCAACCAGGAGCTAACCCCTGGTTTTGCCTGCCATTTCGAAACGGAACTGTGAGTACATCGAATGCTTGAATGTGAGCGGCGATCACAAATTCAGCGCCAAACACATTCTTTCTGATGGATACAACTACCTGTGGATTCCTCACCTCATGAATACTCCCATGGCGCCAGCATTCAACGGAAATCTTCTTACTAGTCTCTGCACGTCGACGAGGACGTCACTCTAGCCCACGCGACGCCGTCTGACGTCATACAGGCAATAAGAGGTCCTCGACGACGTGCGGACGTCAGTTCCCTTTTTTCCGTGCATTCGAAACGGTTATCTTCGAGGGAGCAACTGTTACTCTTGCGGTTACAGTGTATATCTTGCTGCGTAGTCTTTCGCTGTGGAAATAATGTCGCAGAGAAAGTCTGGATTTAAGCCTTGTCGTGAGTGTGGAGGCAAGATGTCGGTGACGGATCCTCATTCCGATTGCCTTTGGTGTTTGAGCTCCGACCACGACGTCTCGACTTGTGATTCATGTCAGCACATGAATCCAAAGGCCCTCAAGGAACGTGAGGCGAAGCTGTTTATGGCCAAGTCAAAGGAGAAACATCACAAGAAGTCTTCTTCCCCAAGACATCGGCGTCATCGAGACTCCCGGCGCCGTAGAGAATCTCGGCGTCATTCAAAGGAGACTCGTCCCAGGTCTCCGGATCGGCGCCGAAGGACATGGGAGGTCAGTCCCACGGTTACGCCGCATCCTTCGACGCCGTTGCCCTCTCCGGCGTCTCCAACTTCACCTGGACAGGCGTCGGTGATTGAGGTATTGGAGCCTCAAGTGTTTTCTCCGGCGCAGACGCCGAGGCCGGCGTCGGGGTCGCCTCCGAGACAGGCACCCCAGTATCCGGCTTTTCCCACCCCTGGAGCCGATAGTTCCGCATTCTTGAATGCGATGTATGCCATCTTCCAACAGATGGCTCCAGGGGGTGCTCCGGCTGGGCCTTTGGCCTTTTCTTTGGGTGATCCTGCGCCTCTTCGGCCGGCACCCTTTATGCCCTTTCTCCCGTTTGGGAACGTGGGCTCGGCGCCAGTGTCGGCGCCGGTGGCCGCTCCGGTGGCTTCAGAAGGATTGGCCCCGGGGATTTCCATCCCGTCGACGTCGGGATTTCGGCCTGTGACTCCGGTGGGTCCATCTGCTTCAGCTGCTCTTCCGATCTTCGACTTCGGCGGAGGCATTGTCGACTCCGCGTATTGAGCAACGACTTCATTCAAGGAGACGTGCTCTCCGGGTATTAGAAGAGCAGGAGTACCAACGAGCCCTAGAGGAAGGAGAGCTAGAGGACTCGGGTGATGGGCTGCGTGGACTGGAGTCGGCCAGTGGGCTGGACACTTCCCCTGAGTGGGACCTTTCGTCCCCGGGGGAATATACTGAGGAGGCTGCTTCCTTTCATGCAGTGGTACGGAAGGCAGCTAGTTTTTTGGACCTGCCTTTGCCGGTGGTGGAGGCAAAACAAAACCTTTTGACAGAGGTGTTACATCCGGCCTCAGCCGCGGCGGAGCCTCTGTTACCATTTAATGACGCTCTGCTGGATCCGGTGTTAGAGGTGTGGAAGAGGCCGGCATCTTCCCCAGCAGTTCACAGAGCCGTGGCCAGGAGGTATCGGACGGCTCCAACTGACCCTGGTTTCCTATCTAGGCACCCTACGCCGGAGAGCTTGGTGGTGCAGGCCTCCTGTTCGTCCAAGTCAGCGCCTGGTTCTTTTCCGACGGTGCCTGGGGACAGAGATTCAAAGAAGCTAGAGGCGCAGTCGAAGAAGATTTTTTCGTCCTGCAGTCTGGCGTTAAAAGCCACCAATGCAACCTGTATCCTGGGGAGGTATATTCATGCTCTGATGGATGACATTTCCTCTTCGTTTACAGAGCTTCCCCAGGGTCTTTTGGATCTTGTCTCAAATGCCCAGGCTGCTGCGACCCAAATTATCCAGACGGGACTGGATACCACCGACTCGGTAGCCAGGGCAATGGGCACAACTGTGGTGGCAAGGAGACAGGCCTGGCTCCGTAACTCGGGCTTTTCGGCAGATGTACAGTCCACATTGTTGGATCTCCCGTTTGATGGGGACAAACTGTTTGGAGCTAAGGCTGATTCGGCCTTGGAACGTTTTAAGGAAAGCAGGGCCACGGCTAAGTCATTAGGGCTCCAAGCTCCTTCTTCCATGGCCTCTTCCAGATTCTTCAGGAGGTTTCGTGGATTTGGGCGTGGCTCTTCCTCCTCTTCCTTTCGGGGGAGATATCAGCAACCTGCTTCTTCCCATCCCTATAGATCTTTCAGGGGGAGAGGTAGGGTCCGCACCAGAGGAGCCTCTCAGCAGCACTCTGCCTCTTCCTCATCCTCTGGCGGGGTGCAGCAGGGGAAGCAGCCTTAGGCTTCCACCATTTCCCACTCACTCCTCTCCTGTAGGGGGAAGATTACAGCATTTTCTCACCAAATGGAAGACTGTTACATCGGACACTTGGGTTCTCAGTGTTGTGGGAAAAGGCTAAACCCTTCCCTTTCGGGAGTTCCCGCCCCTCATCCCGCCCCGCCCTTCGTATTGTTCAGAAGAACACCTCCTGTTGCTAGAACAGGAGGTGCAAGTCCTCCTTTCAAAGGGCGCAGTGGAGTTGGTCCCGGAGCAGGAAAGGGGTCGTGGAGTTTACTCAAGGTATTTCCTGATTCCCAAGAAGGATGGTCGTTTGAGACCAATTCTGGACCTGAGGATCTTGAATTGGTTCCTCAAGCAGGAAAAGTTCAAGATGCTGACCCTAGCACAGGTGCTTTTGGCGTTGAACATGGAAGACTGGATGGTGTCTGTCGACTTGCAGGATGCTTACTTTCATATCCCGATACTCAGGTCACACAGGAAGTATCTCCGGTTTGTGGTGGGATCGCAACACTATCAGTTTGCGGTCCTTCCGTTTGGTCTTACTTCAGCACCTCGAGTCTTCACGAAGGTGATGTCGGTGGTTGCGGCAGAACTCAGAAGGAAGGGGATAGCAGTATTCCCTTACTTGGACGACTGGTTGATCAAAGCCAAGTCCCCGGAGCTTGTGTCGCATCATCTGCAGTCAACAACCCAGTTGTTGTTCGACCTGGGTTTTTCGGTGAACGAGCCCAAATCTCACCTAGAGCCCTCTCAGCGCCTCCTGTTCATAGGGGCAGTACTGGATACAACATTGGGTCGGGCCTTTCCTCCGCCTCAGCGGATTCAAGATATTCAGGATTTGGTTCCAATGTTTCGAAATGGAGCGGTAGTTCCAGTCCTCAAGGTCCTTCGTCTGCTTGGTCTTTTTGCCTCCTGCATTCTGTTGGTCACGCATGCTCGCTGGCACATGAGGGCTCTTCAGTGGTGCCTCCGAAGGCAGTGGTCTCAACACAGAGGGGATCTAGAGAGTACTGTCAAGATCTCCAGAGATGCTGCTGTGGATTTGAAGTGGTGGATTGCAAGCAACAATCTTTCACAAGGAAAGCCGTTCCAGCAGTCGCCACCAGTGGCCACAGTCATAACGGATGCTTCCACTCTAGGGTGGGGAGCTCATCTGGGGGATCTGGAGATCAAAGGTCTTTGGTCTCCAGAGGAACAGATGTTTCACATCAATCTGTTAGAGTTACGGGCTGTACGTCTGGCTCTCAAGGCCTTCCTCCCTTCCCTTCGTGGTCAGTCGGTACAGGTCCTAACGGACAATACTACCACGATGTGGTACATAAACAAGCAGGGAGGAGTGGGGTCGTACCTTCTCTGCAGAGAAGCTCTTCGACTATGGTCCTGGGCAAAGGACCATCGGATTTGCTTGATAGCAAACCATCTGGCCGGAGTTTTGAACGTGCGTGCGGACAGTCTCAGTCGCCACTTCTCGGCAGACCACGAGTGGCGTCTCCATCCAGATCAAGTCCGTTTAATCTTCCAGAGGTGGGGGTTTCCTCGGGTAGATCTGTTCGCCACTCGAGAGAACGCGCATTGTCCGTTGTTCTGCAGCCTTCAGTATCCGATGCAGGGAGCGTTGGGGGACGCGTTTCAAATAACCTGGTGCGGCCAGTTGCTTTACGCGTTTCCTCCCATACCCTTGATTCCTCGAGTATTGAGGAAGATTCGCCAAGACCGGGCTCTAGTAATCTTAATAGCTCCGGATTGGCCAAGGAGGGTGTGGTACTCCGACCTTCTCCAACTCTTAATGTGCCCGCCGCTCCGTCTCCCTTTCAGGGCAGACCTCCTCTCGCAGTCGCAGGGGCAGGTTCTACACCCCAACCTCCAGAGTCTGCACCTACATGCCTGGAGATTGAACGGGGCAACCTGAGTTCCTTCTCTCTCCCGCCTGAGGTAGTGGATGTTATATTAGCGGCCAGGCGACACTCCACTAAATCTATCTACGCTAATAGGTGGTCTAAATTTGTTGCGTAGTGTGGAGAGAGGCAGATTGATCCTTTGCATGCTCATCTATCGGACGTTTTGTCTTTTGCTCTATCTCTGGCGCAGAAAGGTTGTGCAGTGGCTACCATTAAGGGTTATTTATCGGCCTTGTCAGCCTTCATATGTCTTCCAGACCAACCATCTTTATTTAAATCCCCTATTGTTATCAGATTCTTGAAAGGTCTTCTAAATCAATATCCTCCAAAGCCATTCGTTATGCCGCAATGGGATTTGTCCTTGGTCCTGACTTTCCTTATGGGGTCCCCTTTTGAACCTATGCATTCTTGCCCCTTGAGGTATTTGGTTTTAAAAACAGTCTTCCTGATAGCTATAACATCAGCAAGGAGAGTGAGTGAGTTGCAGGCCTTATCAGTAAAGCCCCCTTATACAACTTTTTATGGGGATAAGGTGGTGTTGAGGACCAAGGCTGCTTTCCTCCCGAAGGTTGTTTCACCCTTCCATTTGGCTCAGGCAATTACTTTGTCCACGTTCTATCCTCCGCCTCATCCTTCCAAAGAGGAAGAAAGACTGCACCGTCTGGATCCAAAGAGAGCGTTGAGCTTCTTTATTGATAGAACAAAGGATTTCAGGCTGGAGGATCAGCTGTTTATTGGATACGTGGGCAAGAGGAGAGGAAAGGCAGTCCACAAGAGAACACTATCCAGGTGGGTTGTTCTTTGCATTAAAATATGTTACTCTTTGGCAAAGAAGGATCCTCCTGAGGGCATTAGAGCTCATTCCACCAGAGCTAAGTCGGCCACTTCGGCCTTGGCCAGGGGTGTTCCTGTGGTCGACATCTGCAAGGCCGCAACTTGGTCGTCCCTTCACACTTTTGCAAAACATTACTGTTTGGATTCTGAGGTTAGAAGGGACGGCCATTTTGCACGGTCAGTGCTGCAGGATTTCTTGGTTTGACCATTTAGGCACCCACCGCCGGGCGTGGTACTGCTTTGGGACTCTATTCATGAGGTGAGGAATCCACAGGTAGTTGTATCCATCAGAAGAACGAGTTACTTACCTTCGGTAACGACTTTTCTGGTGGATACATTAGCTACCTGTGGATTCCTCACGGTCCCACCCGCCTCCCCGTTGCCTTTCTGGTCTTATCAAGTAATCCTTGAGTGCGCTCCTCTTGGTCTTTGAGGGTGCAATAGATGTGTATATAATATATATTTATATATATGTATATATGTATATATCTTTGTGTATATACTTGGTGTGTGTATATATATTTTAAAAGAGAAAGTTTTATATATATATTTATATAAAAAGATTTACAGTTATTCATACAATGTTGTGTATTTTTACAATATAATGGGATGTTGCCTTGCTCTTTCATTGCATTGCCTGGTTGTTCTCATGCACGTAAAAAATGATTGGTACTGACGTCCGCACGTCGTCGAGGACCTCTTATTGCCTGTATGACGTCAGACGGCGTCGCGTGGGCTAGAGTGACGTCCTCGTCGACGTGCAGAGACTAGTAAGAAGATTTCCGTCGAATGCTGGCGCCATGGGAGTATTCATGAGGTGAGGAATCCACAGGTAGCTAATGTATCCACCAGAAAAGTCGTTACCGAAGGTAAGTAACTCGTTCTTCAGCTGGTATACTGTTGCCGTAGTAACTGGGACCTGATATGCTCACTCCAGGAACGCATTACAGTCTGATAGTATCGACCACACGCTCTCGAAGCACTCAACTCTAGTACAGTGGGGAGCAATCTCGGAATCCTCCTGTGACACAATGTATACCAGCGGCGTGAAGGCCTCTAGATCACCCTATGATGTGACCACTCTATAGAGGTATACTGAAGTGCACTAATCACCCCTGTGGATCTAATCAGTGACTCTCAGCTTTAGGGTCTGTTCTCCCACTTCTAGACAGGGGCATCTTTGATCACATAGCCCCCACTATATCAATCTAATGTGGTCTGCTATTTACTATTTACTACTATTTCACAAAACACAGTACACTTCTGAAGGATAAATCTGATCCACAACATGGCGGAAATCAAAGAATCCACCACAAAGGAAAGAGAGTCCAAACCCACCCTAAAATGCACATAGTGCTTGCCCCATATCTCGGAGTCACCTGTAAAGGGCCAATCAGTCCCGCTTCCAAATTCAATACTATCTTGTGCAAACTGAACACAGTACATGGCATGGCTCAAAGCACCAAGACGAACACTTACTTACTCCAAGTGGAGGTGACAGGAATACGCAATTACCTTAAAGACTTAAAACTAAGGGTTACTGCAGCAGAATCAAAGATTAGTATGGTAGAAGATTTCAACAATGGTCACTCTAGGAGAATCTCCGGTTTCGAAAAGGACGCATCAGGTCTACAGTTACAGCTAATGACGCAGAAAGACTGGAACCGAAGAAGTAATCTCTGCATCTTTGGGATCCCCGAAGGAACTGAACCTACCCACAAATCGGTTGCTGACTTTATCTCCAGGATGCCATCTTCCTTACAAATGTCCTTCAACAAAGATTTCAAGTTCGAGCGGGCCCACAGGGTCCCCACATATAAATCAACACAGCAACACTAAGACCTCTGATCTTCAAACCGTTATGGCATCAACATACAGAACAAATTCTAGCACAGATAAGGAAAATCAAGGTGGTCATGTGGCAGAACCACAGAATCTTTGTTTTACAAGACTACACGAAAGAAACTGTTATCTGCCGGAAGGGCTTTCTTGCATAAGGAAACAGCTCACGATGATGACGATCCCATTTGCTTTTGCCGGACCGTTCAAATTCTGCATTAACTACAGAGGCCAGACCAAAATGTTCTCAGATCCGGCAGACCTAGCTAAGTCCTCGACAACAAATCAGAGTCACGGATGGATACTGAATCTTCCACCAATGACCTACTGTACTATACTCCTCTGTGACCGTCCATTTTATGGTTTCCACACCATAAAACCATTGTCATATCCTTTCAGTGTTACTGTTTTTGTTCTATATCTTTTAACCAGGATACCATGACCTTTATATTTTGCATAAACGCTCTGTAGCACTAGCGGCCTTGGATCCTTCCCGTAGGAGTTCACCTCCATAATACAGTCTTAGTTGACCCTGCCTGTAACATACATGATCATTACCTGCTATTTTGCCTTATGAATGCTCTTGTGGAGCTCAGTTTCATAATTAAGTAACTAGCTAACTGCACTGCATGTTTAAATGCTTAGTTACTGTACCATGACAATGTTCTATATGCAACTTCTTTTTACAGCAAGGTTTGAATGGTTCAGGAAAATGCCAGCTTTTATGCTCTCTAAATATTATCGCCCCTCGACACCCAGAGTTTGACATCTAACTATGGGCACCCACATCCCAGCCTCACATGTCATAGATAAGGACCAACAGCTGCTTTTAGTTTTCTACCCTTGTCCAGACTATGCAAGAATGCTCCCATAGACTGTAGAACGGGTCTCATGCAACAGGGCTCTAGCTGTGTTCCTACCCGTTTTCTTCACTCCCCCCTGCGAACACTGTCTCAACAGACCATCCATGGTGGGAAGGGCAGCAATATCAGCCCATTTGACACCAATGAACCCCTGTTATGTACTTGTTGTTTGATCCCACTACCTTTTCTTCATCTCCCCGCCTCACTATGTTACCCTGTAGAGGTGATATACAGCCAACGGCTTACTCACATAGACTATGGGTTGACCCTCCCCCCACCCCCAACACCGCCGACAACCATTACATCATTTACACATGACATCCATTAATGTACTATCCCTAGATACTAAAGGACTGAACCACCCAGTTAAAAGAACAAAGATATTGGACAACTGTTGTAAGAGTCTGGAAGGCGACGTGGTACTTCTTCGGGAGACGAAGATTGGTTATAGAGAGGCATTGTCCATGAGGAGAGGGTGGGTGACTGATGTAGTGTGCTTTGAAGCTTCAGGGAAGAAAAATGGGACACACTTTCATCTCGAAGAATTCTGGCTTGTCAGTAATTTCATCTGAACAAGACACTCTGGGAAGATGGGTACTTACTAGACTGACAGATGGAAGCCAGGGCATATGTACAATGAACATTTATGCCCCTATTGCCGATGACACTGCTTTCTGAGTCTATGTTAACAAGAAATGAACTTGAAGTTCCGCCTAACTCCAGATTGATTGTAGGAGGAGACTTTAATCTCCCAATGGACCCCATCCTAGATCTCAACTCTGCATTACAATTTAGAACCCCCGAATCACACAAGCAAATGATTAATATCTGTCAAACACATTGCTTTAAAGATATCTGGAGAATCCAAAATCCAACTGGTAATGATTTTACTTTCTTCTCACCACCATACTCTAGTTTCTCTCACATTGATTATCTTCTGTTCTCTGACCCTCTTCTTCAATTAATCTCCGTCTCTAAAATCCACCCTATTTTGGTATCTGATCACACCGCAATCTCCATGTCCATCCAAGTAACGCCCACTAAGGAGAAAAATAGATTCTGGGGCATGAATGAAGAAATTCTAGATAAACCAGAGGACATAGCAGACCTCAATAAGGAGCTAGTCCTCTTCCTTAAAGAAAACATGCATTCTGTCTCCTCACTCGTGATCGTATGTGATGCGTTTAAATGCTCAATGAAAGGATAGATAATCAAACACATGTCCAATAGAAACTACCAGATTAAGGCAACCCTTAAAAAGTTTGCTATGGATATAAAAAATAATCAATTTTCAGACAAACTAAGAACAAAGACACTCTAATAAGATTAAGCAACTGAAATATACATACAATACTATTGTCAGTAAATAGGCTTATTTAAGGGTAGATGCCCAAAAATCAAAACAACTTCTATTCCTCATTAGGGCAAGGAAAAAACTCTAGCAGCCATACTTATGTTTAGAAACACAACCAATACTATCTCCCATTTTAAAGCTCAGAATGCAACTATGAAATATAAAACTAGTGAGATTCTAGATATATTTATTTAGGGACTTTTACGCCAATTTCTGTAGCCCCCCAGACCCACTGCCTGAAATCTGAATGTGAGACTTTACTTTGCTCACTTCCTATTAAAAATGTCTCAGAATCTGACAAAGCCCAGTTGAATAAACCCATTGATTCTAGTGAAATTCCGAATGCCATCAAAACTGGCAAGGCACCAACACCTGATGGCTTTCACATATCTTTCTATTAAATGTTCCAAACTTTCCTGATTGACCACCTTAAAAACACATTAAACTGCTTTGTCCAACAAGGGAGGGTCTCGGGGACCGCCACTGACGCTACAATTGTTGTTATCCCCAAAAAGGATAAGTACCACTTCGATTCAAAAACGTATCGCCCATCTCGTTACTTAATATGGAAGCAAAAATATTTGCTAAAATCCTAGCAAAATGGATTGAAGCCTTTATCCCAAAATGTATCCATAATTCTCAGATGGGTTTTGTCAAGGGGAGAATGGCGAGAGGCAACATCTGCACCTTTTGCCACATTATAAAGGCGGCAAAATATTCTCCACTCCCCACTGCAGCAATTGCACTGGATGCAGAGAAGGCCTTTGATAAGGTCTAATGGCCCTTCCTGCATGCGGTTCTAGAAGCCCATAACTTACGAGAATACCTCATTAGCATGATGATGGCCCTATACACCAACCCTAGAGCAAATATTTGGATAAACAGAGAACTCTCCTCCTCTTTTGACCTTCATCAGGGCACAATACAAGGGTGCCCCCGTCTCCTCTTTTATTCCTGCTAGCAATTGATCCGTTAGTTCTCTTAAGTGAATCCTCCCCAGAATCACAGGCTTCCAATTTGGCCACAAAACTTATAAGTTCTCAGTGTATGCCAATGACATAATCATTTACCTGGAAGATAGAGAACAAGTGATCCCTGCGTTAACTACCATAATAGAAGACTTCTCACGGGTCTCTGGCTACACCCTTCAGAAAGATAAAACAGAAGTAATCTCCTTAACCCTCTCGTGTCGCTACACATCTGGGGGACTCTGGCCTTAAATGGCAGCCAAAACAGCTTAAATATTTAGGTATTTGATTTGCCAAGGGCTTACTAGAAACCCTCGACATAAATGAATCCAAAACCACCAATAATGCTAAAAATGTGCTAGATGTCTGGTCACCCAAGCATATATCCTGGTAGAGCAGACTCCAAACTCTAAAAATTATGATTACCCTGATTATTAATCTCACCACCTCCATGTTGCAATTGCAACTTTCTCCCTCCTTCTTCCATAATATGGATACACTGACATCAACCTTTCTATGCAGCAGAAAACGAGCTAGAATTTCCTACAAAGCTCTAAGACGGAACTGCCAGGAACGGGGAGGGGGAGTGGGGGGAGGTGGCGGGGGCGGGGATCCAAACTGGGCTTTATGCCAAACAGCTTTCCTCTCTACACAGGGTGCTTGTTGGCTACTCCAGGATCAGACTGATCCCCCTCAGTGGTTTGTTAGTGAGAACTCCATTTGCTCACCCTTCACCAACGCTGCATACAAACAACTCTATGGCAAAGTTCAGACCACCCCAATCCCAGAAGATCCTTGCCGATACCGCCTCTATTCTCAAATCTCTGGATAAACTGTCACAAGTTCCACACCACAAATCTTTAGTGACCTCGCTCTGGAATAACCTCAGACTTAAAATAGACAACATGACTCACTCGTGCCACAAAAGGTATCCATATAACTTGTATGACGACAAAGGGGAACTAATCTCCTTCGCAAACTTAGCAGCTTAACACGATCTTCCTGACATTCAATTCTACAGATTCGTAAAACTTAAGGTGAACTGTCCAAACTCTTATGGACCAAAAAAGCATCTATCATCCAACAACTGCAGCCATGGCAATCCACTGACCATTTCCAAGCTTTTCCCACAACATGTACAAACTCACTGCTTAGCACCAAATGGACTAAACAACTGGGTCATTCTGGACTGGCCCATATATCCGAAGAAGACTGGCTAAAAGTGGGTAAAAATGCTCTCCAGAATAAAGTCGCACTTACACTGATCCAGTCCAAATCTTTCTCAATAAACTTCCTACACTGGACCCTAGCAAGGCTACATAAGACGAAACTAAGGGATAGTGAGAAATGTTGGAATTGTGACTTGGCGCCTGGGCCTTAGGATGTTTTACTGCTCCTTCTACCACCTTCTGACCTCCTTTTGGTCTTTTAGCCAAGACCAACTTAATTCCATGTTTAGGACATCAGTCACCCTTAACTTTCCACTAGTTATGCTGGGTCCGTGGTGCAAATCTTGAGACTTTTAATCTCTCAGAGAATGACATGGATTTAATGGATCTCCTTCTATCAACGGTGATCAAAGTAATCCTATCAGAATGGAAATCCTTTAACCACATCTCCCCCCATATATGGTGGGCTTTAGTGATATACCTTAGAGGTGCAAAAAAACTAAACGAGGCAACACACCTTATGGCCAAAACCTCAAACTCATTATGGCACACATTAGACCACTTTATAGAAAGTGAAGGAACCACTGCACCCACCTCCTAACACCAACCCCCTCACCCTTCTTCCAGGACGCCTTCACCCCCCCCAGTTGGCTGGTTACACACTCCCCTTTTTCTCCACGTTAGAGGCGATACATAGCATAGCAACCAATGACCTGAAGTCTTAACAGATCCACCAGAGACAGGAAGACAAGCTCCTGTTCTAATAGGCTCTATCAACCTGTATTAAAGTTTTGGATACTTACCGTGATGTCCAGTGAGGCATCATATAGTCAGAGACTTACAGGTCGGTTTTATACAATTATTTGTCTGTATCGCTTCTCATTACTGTGTATATAATTATATAACTTGATATGTACCTGTTTTGTCTTCTCACCAATAACCTAACAAAAATTAATTGGAAGAAAAAAAAAGTATTTTATTTAATCAGTAATTCTCTCGGGTCTGTCCCCATCAGGACTCACCCTTATGACTTTTGGTCCTCTGACTCACAATTTTACCACTGCCAAGTTGAATTCTTTTGGCTGTGCCTGGCTTTACCCTGACCATATCTTTTGAAAATTAGTAAATGTTACCCCTTGGTGACCCATGTATGCAGTCCTCTCATGTCATCAGCACATGTATTTATCTCTCTAGAAGAAACTCACTAGAGATCCATCGGTCCATGTCAACTATTGGCCTAATTTCCAACTCCTTTTTTTTACAACGACAAAAGAATCAGCAATCAAACTTCAATGTTTCTACTTTTTGTAGGATCAGGTCCTCCTTCATCTCACATCAGCTGGTTTGTGTGGCCCACAAGACAGACTCCTTGCGGACTGCCTCATTTTGACAGCCTTTATGTAATTCTGGATTTTGGAAAATTGGCGGTGCTGTACTTCCTTGATCTTTCTTCAGGATTCAACATAGATTCACACTCCGTCCCTTTATTCAGTCGGAAAGTAATTGGAGTCAGTGATCTGTCCAGAGTTGCCTCACATTTTGTATTCTTGACAGGAGCAGTCACCACTGCTTATTATCAGACTTACTGTGCGGTGTCCCTCTGCATTCTTCCTTAAAATTCTCTATTCTTTAATATGTGTAAATATAACACCATTTTGTTGGCCTCATCAGATCTCATAGGTCCCAATTATTTGCTGAAGACACTCTGTTTAAAATAAGAGGGTCATCTACAATTATGAGTTGACTCAGGAGTAATTCCAAAACTACACCAGTGACAACGCATTTAGGATGGAAACGAATCATATGAACCTAAACATGGAGAATTTGCATTGTCAATAAAAAGCATGATTCTTCTTGGTCTAGTATTTGAAGCCTAGCTCCATATGTCCTCTACCTGTCCCAAAGTCCCACACCAGCAATTTAGGCATCATGATTGACTAACATCTCTCTTTTACCACCAAATATTTAAACTTGCATCCCAATGTTTCTTGATCTTTTGTACTCTCCTACGATCCTCTCTATGCTCTCTCTAGTCTTTTGGACTGTGAACTTACCATAGCCGTGGGCAGGGTGGGGGTAGTCATCACTAAACACTTATTTAAATATCAGCACCTTGTTTATGTGGAATATATTGTATAGCCAGGAGTTTTGAGATGCGCATTGGATCAAAACCTTAGAAGCACATTGGGTAAACAGGTTTTCACCAGTTCCAATAATGTTCTTTGAAGTCTAGTATTGCCAGTTTAGTAATTAATAAGGGGCGGTGCCACATGCTCTTACAGATAGGAACCCACAATTTACTTCTTATGTGTTTATTTTAGGGCAATTCAGTGTCATCTGTGGTCAATAATTTCATAAGAGATAAAAGACAACGCTGTGGTTGGTCGAAAACATGGCCCAATATAGGAGCAGCTTCAGTGCAATGATATCTGATGCACTATTAAACCAAAATCTATATTTAAATTGTGCTCCACCAAATTCAGAGGAGATTCAGCTTTCTGTCAGTAATATCAAGGTGCAGCTTGTTTTGATATGTACGTGCAAGCCTAAGTGTGGTGCAACAGAGAGATGTACATCGATTAAAGTTGGAGAGAATATTCTGAATTGTGTGCTTCCAGCAGGGAATAAGGGAGATGTTGGAATCTCGAAAGCCCACAATTTACTACCATATATTTCAGCAAAAGTGCTTAGGATTGGTGAGCATGTCAAATTATCATATCTGGTCAATAAATAGGTTGACTGACAAACTGGATTCCATGTATACCTTCAGAATTCAGTATCTGCTTTCATTCTATTTTACTGAAAAAGTGAACCACCCATGTAATGAAATGTCTGAAGATCTCATCGCTGATTCTCAATGATCAAAACAGACATCCATAATGGCTCCCTAATTCCATAGACCATCAACTTTATCTTGTTTACAGTCTGTGTTTAAGCCTTGCACTACCTGGTCACACCCTCAAGTTGTCCATGCATCAATATTTCTTTAAACAACATTAATTCGTATTTTCTGTGGAGAACACTAAACTCATTCTTGATGTAGTTTAAAAACAGATTGACCAAAACAGTTTCAAAGTTAAAAGGAAATGGCCATAAAAGGATGGTGCAAGGACACAGCCTTTTCTAATGCTATAACAGCCCTTATCCTTCCACTTGCCAAACCACAAGCTACCCCTCCTGTTTGTATGCAGAGAGGTCAGTCCACTAATGTGTAGATTCGTCATCCTTTAGTCCATCTGTGTCTCATATAATAACCTTGTCAGACTGATTTTCACTCAGCCACTCATAAATGTGGTTAAGTAGTAATTTTGTACATATTTTACCTCATGCCACCAGTACTGATATTGATCCATAATGAGTTGTGACGCTTTAATTATCCTTCTTACCCCACCCTCACACAGAGATCCATTACTTACCGGGGTACCAAGGCCACCAGATTCTTACAAAGTGACTGAATAAACCATGTTCCAGCTGTCACATGCCGAAAGGAAGCGAATCCATCAACAGTGGCCATGCCCAAAAGGAAGTCAGCATCTTTTGGAATGCTTTTAGGAAGTTCTCTCTCTTGGTCAGAAGTGGAAGCATCTTCCTCGAGTAGCACACATGACTGGGAATCCTTGCCCTGACAGGCCTGGATGAAGAACAATTTAGGTTTCTCAGTCAAAGAGGGACACTCTTTGGGGGTGAAGTGTGCTGTAATTGCCTTGATGGATATAAGTTTGTCATCTGTTCCATATACTTTGCCCGACTCGCCATGGGACAAAATGCAGCAGACAAAACAGTCCATGCCATCATGTATTTTTTTTTTGAAGGTCTGCATGCAGTCCTTGATGTCAGCTGCTGTTTGGTCAATATAACAGTGAACCTCCAGACCCAACCAGGTGAACACCTGTTTAAGAGCATCTATTAGAAAAAAGAAAAACATTAAATTCAAAATGAGCATTAGCAACCAAGAATTTCCAATTGATTCTACATCAACTAGTGGCTGAAGATACTTTTCTTTGGCCAAGTCTTAATCAAACTTAAAATTCCAAATGTAAAATATTTAACCTGTTTCACATTTTTCCACATCCTGCCAAAAAATATTCACAAGGCTTCCCCTACTTTTGGTAAATGTAGAAGTTCTGAGTGTAGTTTGATAGGTCCTACTTTCTGTGGCCAAACCAAATGTCACTAATAAATCAAACAAAGCTTTGAAACATGCTTAAGTAGAAACAACATAAGGTGCTATCTTCACAGTGCCTTTCTGCTCATTATAAAAGACACGGACAAAGCTGGTGTATAAAATGAACAATGTGCAGGTTGGGTAGCAATAGTGCAACCTTTACACAAAGAAGAGGTACAACATAGACTGCTGTAGCTAAGCAAATTTCCCTCACACAAAAATTAGGTAAAGCATTTTAATTTATGTGGAACATTCATTGAAGAATAACAAACCACCTACAGACATACATGTGTCTCTCTACCACTCCCTTTAAGGCCCCTGTCTCACAAGGCTTGCATCTTCATAAAAAAAGAACTTTGGCCCTCATTCTGACCTTGGCGGTCTTTTCGCAAGACCGCCGAGTTACCGCCGCGGTGAAGACCGCCGACCGCGGCGGTATGCCGCTGTGCGCATTCTGACCGCTGGGAGCGTTCCGCCGGAAAACCGCCAGCAGCCACACTGGCGGTCGGCAGGAAAATGGAGACTGGTCAACCTCCACCGCCACGCCAGCAGAACACCGCCCACAGAATTACGACCCACATTTCTGTGTGGCGGTCTTCTGTTGGCGGTCTTCTGTTGGCGGTCACCTCCCCATGGCTCCTGTCACCTCCCGGAGGACCAACGCACAAGGTAAGTTGATCGTCCGTGAGGGGAGGGGGTGGGGGGGTGTTGTGTGATGTGTGCGTGCATGGGGGTGTGCGTGGGAGTGTGTAGAGGGGGTGTGTGAGTGCGTGCATGCGGGCGGGGAGTGCTGCTGTGCCTATGGGCAATGTGTGTAGTTCGGCGGGTGCGCATGTCGGCATGTATGTGTGCGGGTATGTGTCCCCGTTGTTTATGTGTGTGTAGGGGGTGTGTATATGTGCATGTCGGGGGTGTGTGCATGTCGGGGTGCGTGTATGTGCATGTCGGGGTGGGGGTGGGGAGGGGGTTCGTACCACCTCTGGGGGGTGGCAGGGGGGTGGAGGGTGTGGGGGGAGGACTCGGGGGGGCAGTGGGGGGTGGGGGAGACCCCTATCAGTGCCAGGGAAGGAATTCCCTGGCCCCGATAGTGCCTACCGCCATGGTTCGCATGGCGGTTCCCGACCGCCAGAAACCGCGGCGGTAAGCAGGGTCATGATACCGTTGGCGGTCTTGGGTCGACCGCCGGACCGGAGTGCGCAGACTCCAGCCCGTCGGTCATGACCGCCGTGGCTGTCGGAGTGGGGAAGTGGCGGTCGGTCGCGGCGGTGACCGCCGCGGTCAGAATGCCATTTTTAATACCGCCGGTCTGTTCGCGGTCCGACCGCCGTCTCTCCGCCGACCGCCAAGGTCAGAATGAGGGCCTTTATGTCTTAATTGTCAAATGAGGTCTTAACCAGCTATTGATATTTTTGTACCTGAATAGATACTGAAAATCTGGATTACTGCTTTTCAGGTATATACACAGGGAAGATGTCCACATGTAAAGACTTCCTTCAACTGTGTGTCGATGGAAGGCTATCTGGAATTAGGGAGAATGCCCTCTAGAATAATACAATTGCAGGTATTTTGTGAAGTGGGTGATATGGTCGTAGAATATGTGCAATCACATATCTAAGCACCTCGTCATTTAACCGGGATGCTAAAGAAGGAATATGTTACTTATCTTGTAATCATCTGTTCTTTGCGAATAGAGCTGTTGATTCACATGTTGTGCAATCTCCTGCCATCTAGTTTTTGACTCTGATGGTAAAATTTCTTTCAAAGACATCTTTTGAGTCACAAGGTCTTGGTGATTCCTCCTCTAGGTGCAGATGCTCATGTCACTGACCCCATTGTTGAATTGTTTTTCGCCCATAGGGCGAGTATAAGAAAGGAGTAGTCCTATAGAATATGAGTTACCATGTAATAGAAAGGTAAGAAGGTGGGAGCAAGCAGATCTATAACACCACATGCAATAAACAAATGCACACAGTGGAAGTAACATATTCCGTTCATAGCATGTGTGGTTGTGGCTACATATGCTATGCACATCTGAAAATCATGCCTTTTGTAAGCAGTGACTAGCCAGGGATGACGTAGGAAAGTGGCCTTGTTTGCAGTACCATCCCCCACTTTTTACCTGACATCTCATGTTAACTTGACTGAGTGTGTGCTGGGATCCTGATAACCAGGCCCCAGCACCAGTGTCCTTTCCCTAAACTGTACTTTTGTTTCCAAAATGGGCACACCCCTGGCACACAGCTAAGACCCTTGTAAAAGGAACCAGTGGTACCAAGGGCTCTGTGACCAGGGGGTCCCTAGGGGCTGCAGCAAGTAATGTGCCACCCTATGGGACCCTTCACCAAACACATGCACACTGCCATTGCAGATTGTGTGTGTTGGTGGAGAGAAAAAGGTAAAGTCGACATTGCAGCGCTCTCAGGATGCCATGCCCACAAACCACTGCCTGTGGCCTTACAGCCCTAAGGCAGGGTGCACTATTCTACAGCTAAGGGCATAGGTGCATGAGCAATATGCCACTAAAGTGTCTAAGTCCATTCTTAGACATTGCAAGTGCAGTGTGGCCATATCAAGTAGATGGGCTGGGAGTTTGTCATTACGAACTCCACAGCTCCATCATGGCTTCACTGAAGACTGGGAACTTTGTAATCAAACTTCTCAGCACAATAAACCCACACTGATGCAAGTGCTGAATTTATTGCAAAATGCCCACAGAGGGCATCTTAAGAGATGCCCCCTGTATTTTACCCAACCCAAATCCACACAATCATGTTTTGTGAAAGTGTGTGGACTGGACCAAGTGGCAGCTTTACGGACATCTGCTATGGGAACATTTCCAAGGAAAGCAATATTAGCACCCTGTCTGCTTGTGGAATTAGGTCAAATGTGGGAAGGAGGTGTCCTTTTGGCTTTGTAATAATAGGTCTGGATGCACTTCACAATTCCCTCCTTATAGATGGCATGTCCTTTATGGGGTTTAGACAAACAACTGTAGTGTCAGACGACAAAGTTTGGTTCTGTCAGTCAGTGTAATGCATAAGAGCACGCTTAATGTCTAGAGTGTGGAGTGCTACATAGTCAGGTTGGGGAAAGAAGACGGGCTTCTCAATAGACTGGTTAAGGTGGAAGGCAAAGACCACCTTAGGTAGGAACTTGGGATCCGCACTAAGAACCACTTCATCCTTGTGGACTTTGCAAAAAGGTTCTTGAAGAGTGAGGGCTTGCAATTCACTGATGCGCCTAAGTGAGGTGATTGTAATAAAGAGGGCAACCTTCCATGAGAGAAACTGAAGAAGGCATGAGTACATGGGCTCAAAAGGTGGTCCCATCAATCTGATAAGGACAATGTTAAGGTTCCGAAAAGGGGTGGGGAGTGTCCTGGGTGGGCTGATCCTTTTGAGGCCTTCCATTTAAGAGTTTATAATATTCTCCATTTTGCAAGTAAGCTACTATAGTGGCAAAAAGTAACCTGACTGAGGTAGAGAAGAAACCTGACATTTGAAAGTGAAGGAGATACTAAATGATGTCCTGCACACTGGGGGTAAGTGGATTAATGTTGTATGAGCATAGTAGTGCATGAAAAGCTTTCAGTTAGCAGTACAGTAGGTGTAGGTGTACATGGTACATGTGCCACTTGTGTAAGGGCTCCGATGGGTGGTTTTGGCATTGAAGTAAGTCGATGATCAAGTGCATTAGCAGAGTCCGTCCTCAATTCTGGGTCCTTGCTTATGTGTTGACTGGAGCCCATGGAGGTGGATGCGTAATCCTCTGGGGCATCTTCTTCTTCCTCCTGGAAGAACTCTTCTCTGGATGCAAGGGCAATGGAGTGGATGTGCCTAGGCCTGGGCTGGCGGATCAGGAGTTCAGGTGGCTCACCAACACCCTCATCCTTGCTCTTCTTTGGTGGTTAGGGGTTTGCTTCCCCAAGATGTCAGGTGTCTCTGAAGTGAAATGGACCATGCTGGTGTGCGCCCACTGTTGATCTCGGTTCTACGTAGTTTCCTTATAGCAAAACGCTGAACAGCAGTAGCAGCAGCTCTCACCGTGGTCCGTCGAGAGGCACAATTTGCCTACAGTGTGTAGGTCAGCCCAGGGATATTTAGTGTGACAATGAGGGGATCTTTTGAAACGCATCTGTATCATCACCTCAAGAGTGTGGTCATTCATTAAAAGAGAGGCTGGGACAGGTGTAGAAAGTAAGAGTCGGCTGCTCGTCACCAAAGGGACTGATGGATGGAACTGACATACAAGTAAAGAGTGATATGTTGAATATTGTACTAGTGACAGGGTGGAAGTCCGCGAACCCAAGGCCACGACTGGGATCAATTAACTTGTCGATACTGAAACACGCTGAATCACGTCTGAACCCAATGGTATAATAAAACAATTTAGCAATGGAGTTGGTAACCATGTGCATTTACATTAAAGGAGTCACCGAGACCTCGTGACTCAAAAGACGTCTTCGAAGGAAAACAACTAACAACGTCCAACTAGATGGAAGGAGTATGCACAGGATGTGCATCTACAGCCTCACAAGTTAATTCGTCTGTGTTTCGATATCTGTTTTCAACATCTGATAAGGTATGTCTGTAAAAGGTGCAAGACTAATGCTGTTACGACTCTTCCAAAGCTTTGCCCTCCATTAAAATGTATGTGTAATTATTGGCTCTCTCGTGAATCATAGATATTCAAGATTAGGAATGCAAAGGGAAGTTTAGAGAAACAACTCCAATCTTCTAAACTTGCCCTCGCCACCACCCCTAGAATCAGGAAGAGCACAGTGGGAGGCAGATCCTTCTCCTACCTTGCAGCGCAGACCTGGAATACACTACCTACCCACCTCAGGCAGGCCCCCTCGCTGAATCAGTTCAAGAAGGACCTCAAGACCTGGCTTTTCGCCTGATCTGCACACTTACGACAGCACCTTGAGACCCGATGGGTGATAAGCAGTGCTATACTAATCACTGTTTAATTGACTGAATGCTATGGTACTTGAATCTGTAGTCGCAGATACAATTATTCATATTTAGACGCAGCAGATTGTGAGAGTTTCGTAGAAAGAAAAGTGGTTGCAAGTTTGGCAAGTCAGAAAAGGAAAACATTTTTGTGTTTAAAAAAATATATACAAACATAAAGAGTAAAAGGGAAATAAAAAAATGTGTAGTGAGCCAAAATACTCTGTAGGGCAGTGCACACAATGGAAGCCAGAGCTGTAATACCACCTCCTCTTTTTCTGTCACAACCTGATACTCCACCCACAGACAGAGAAGCAGAGATCTTCGAAAATTACTTGGAAGCTTTGGATGGGCAAGATTTTTGTCCTTCCAGAAAACAAGCATACTTGTTGAGTACATTATGGAAGGAAGGAGAAAAGATATTTGCATTTTTATGATTGGCTCTAGAATCTAATATTCAACTGTTTGCAAAGGTAAAAAGAGATAGGTAAGTCTTGAAACTCAGTTTGCCAAAGAACTAAACATTGTAATGAGAAGGTACAAAATCGTATACAGAACTGCAGTGTGTTGGTGAAATGGTCATCAAATTTACTGCCAGGCTTCGAGAACTTTCAGCGTGGTGCCAATGGGGAGAAACTCACCAATACCATGAAGATCCAGAAATGGACATGATGACTTATTGCTTGAACAATAAAAAATTTCTCTTCAATGGCATCTTATATAGGAAAATTCAGGGGACTGCGATGGACGTCAGCTTTGCCCCAGCTATGCAAATCTTCTGATGACCTGGTGGGAGGATCAGGTGTCCACTGCACCTGTGTTTGCTAATGACATGGACAAAGTGGTCCTATAGGTCAGGTTTGTTTATGGTCTATGAATAGATTATGCAGGCAGGGCAATGAGGATGATGCTAAGTATTTTGTCACCTCAATTTTAATGAACTTCATTTGGAGCTAGCATGCAATCTGAGTAGAAAAAAGTAAAGTCTTTCTAGATGTAAAAGTAGTAATTGTTTTAGAAGCGAGTGATGTCTATACTGTACAGGAAAACTACTGTGGGCAATAGTTTACTACATGCACTCAGTAGCCATCCTAACCAATTTAAATGGAAAATTCCTTATGGGGGATTCATTCAGAGCAAACATAACTGCAGCAGTGAGGCAGATTTTACTGATGACCAAAATGTGATGATTGTGAGTTTGTCACAGCATGGGTACCCTAAATGGGTGCTTGACAAAGCAGTACAACACGTTAGTATGAGATTCAGGACAGATATTCCATATGGTCCCACTGTAAAGATTAAATTGGAGGATGAGGGCCCCATTAGGATAATTACAACTTTTAACAATGAGTCAGCCACAGTCCGTACGATTCTGACAAAAAAATTGGATTTTGTTAAACTGTGATTGTGTTATAGGTGAAGTGGTTAGTGACAAACCTGTGGTTACCTATTGCAAAAGTAAATCACTGAGGGATATTTTCGTACGGAGTGATATTTCACAATAACAAGATAAATTGAGGTGAAGCGAAGTGGCCTAATTTGCTTTCACATTTGTGGGAAGTGCAAGGCATGCTCGAATGCTAAGAGCTGGAGGTATTACGATGAACCATACGCCACATAACAGAAGGAAATCTCTTGGTTTATCAAATGCAGCACTAATCATGTCATCTATGTTTTACAATGGATATGTGGACTAAATTATGTGGGTAGTACGAGCCACTCAGTTTGCAAAAGAGAATTAGCACACGTGTTCCATCACCAACTAGGATAAACATTATTCGGTGGCCAGGCACTTTAAGCAACTTTATTTTAGTGACCAGAAGTACTTGAGCTTTTTTGGCACAGAGAAATTGGAAGTTGATCCCAGAGGGAGGTATAGTCTCCTAAGGTTAAGAGAAACTTGCTTTATAATAAAGACAAAATACACCACCATGGTCTTAATTCTGACCAAGAATTATATGTTCATCTTGATTAATGAGTTGTGATAGTTCTGAATGAGATTGTTACTTTTGAAGAGAAATGCCCTTTACGTTTGACTAAGATCTGTTCTTTTAAATTGAGTTTTTTTAATGCTTCTGATGTTCTTTTTTGTGTGTTTACTTTACAAAGAGCAGAGGAAGAGACTCCCTACCTCTGGCACTGCTGGACAGACAAGAGGATGCTGTGGCTGGGGCATCCTACATTATGAAACATAGATGTATAACGTGTTCACTACCTCTACACACCTATGGTGCATTAGGAGCACATGTATTTTGTTAACACTTGTACCGATTAGCTGGACACAGGCTTGCATAATTCATATTTCTTACTGTATGTTGGATTTTTATTGTATTTGGTCTTGTTTTATATAGATAAATATTGCCTATTTTTCTAAAACTGGTGTGGTGTCCTTTTGTAGTGTTTTCACTTATTACTGTGTGTTATGTGCAAATGCTTTACACATTGCTTCTGAGATAAGCCTGACTGCGCGTGCCAAGCTACCAAGGGGGTGAGCAGGGGTTATCTGAGCGGGTATCTCCCTTATCCTGACTAGAGTGAAGGTCCCTATTTGGACAGGGGGTAAATCGACTGCCAACAAGAGACCCCATTTCTAACACTGGCAGCAGCGATGGGATTTGGACTTGTATTTGTACTTGACATACAGTGATTACTACGTGACCATATACTACTTGTTTGGTGATCTTTAATTTTTCTCTTTGGGACTCTTTGTACTTGTTGCCATCATGTCTCAATCTGGAGATGCAAAAGCTGGAGCTGTGTTTGAATTAGGGAAACTGAAGGGGTACTCAGTTGCTCAATTGAAACAGTTCCGTGAAGATCTTGCCTGTCCCGTTAGGAGCTCTGCCAGGAAGGGGGAGCTGCAAGAGGCATTGAGGGCCAGGGTGACAGCCAAGGAAGCTGGGGGGCACACAGAAGATATGGATGGGAAAGTCTACACCGTGGTGTAGTAGAGGTACCTGTTACACCTGGGGGGAGGGTCTCCAAGAGTGGTAGCAGTAGGTCCTCTAAGGGTCTGACTCCTAAAGATGTGCAGGACAGACAGGCAGAAAAGGCTCGCCGGTTGGAGGCAGAAAAGTTGAGGATGCAAAGGTAGTTCGACGAGTGGAAAAGGGACTTAGAGATAGAAACTATGATTTGGACATATGAGCTAAAACTGGAAGAGCTGGCAGTCAGGAAGGCCGAGTCCAGCTGGAATGGTGGCAGCAACAATTTTATATCCAGTGCTGCTGAAGAAGCGCACATGCCCAGAGATGTGGTGCCCTACTTGAAGGAGGGAGTTAACACAAGCCAGGAGGTTCAGGGGTATGAGGTAGCTCCAGTGATGCACAGGGTCCCTGAGGTGGATTGGGGAACCGGCATGGGGAGTCATATTCCTACTGGTGGGAGGGACACTCTACTGACTCTAGGTGGGAGTGACAGGGAGAAGGGTTCCCCCCAGGTCGGAATCCTGGTTATGGAGTGTGAAGACATCTCAGAAGAGTGTGGGTTGAGTATCAGGGAAAGTCAGGTACTGTCTCACCAGTCTCAGGAGGGTGATGTGGGGTGCTTTTTCAAGGCTGAGTCACTGGATGGTTGGGTGAAGGGTACTTTGGTTAAATCATGTGAGTGGCTGAGTGATGTAATTGCTGGAGAGCATATGTCTAGTCCTTATTTTCCAGAGCTACGCCAACACCGGAGTGTGAGTTCTCTGACCCCCAGGGAACTTACACTGGAGGCAGACCTCTGGGCGAGTACCATAGGGTCTGAACAGGCATTTGGGGGTGCTCCTGAGAGGAGTGGTCTAGGTATTTCCTTGTAGTGTCCAAGGTAGGTCCCAGTGTAGTGGGATGGGTGAGGGACCCCATGTCCAGTCTCAGAGGAGAGGGAATGGAGATGGGCTGAGGCCCAAGGTGCCCAAGATCTGGTCCCAGGTCCTGGAGGGTTCCATGAGGGAACACCAGGAGGGGAGCCTAGCCTGTACCATAGGGCCATCTGTTGAGTGAGACCCCACAGTGTCAGGAGAACTTGGAGGGGCAGCTGTAGCCAGCGTCCCACCAGTTCTGGTGTCTGGCAGTACCACTCCTAGTGAGGGGGTGCAGAAGTCCAGACAGAGGGTTGAGAGGGGGTTGCGGACCCCTGCTAACTATACCCAATGAATTTCTGTGTATTCATTTTTTTTAGTTTAAATCGTGAATGTTGCCACTGACACATTCACTTCCGCATGGCCCCACCTACCCAAGCCTTATTAGGCCCTGGGGACTCTATCCCCCAGGCCTTGTTTTTTTATGCAAGGGGAGCGAGGATGCGTGCTCTCCCTCCCCGAGCCTCATTAGGCCCTGGGGAACCCATCCCCCAGGGCGGGTCTTTTTTAATTAAAGGAGAGAGGGGCCACATGACATTCTCCCCCCAAGTCTTGTTAGGATGTGGGGACCCCATCCTCCAGGGCTGTTTTAAAAAAAAACAAAATGGGAGCGATGTCATGTGGTCCCCCTCTCTGAGTCATTTCTGGACCCAGGGACCAAACCCCCAAGAGGCTGCATAAAAAATGTGTGCCCTGGTGTCCACCCAGAGAACCCACCATATACTCAATGGAGGATGCGGGGTGAGCCCCCAAGGACCCCGTGACCCAACCAGCTCCCAAAATGCAGCAGGAGCATGCACAATTCCCGTCTGGAGGGAGCAGATACTAATGCTGCTGCATTTGGGCAGGAGCAATATTTTGATCTGTTTCCCTGTCTGCATAGGTCTGCTCCAGTTGGTGGGAACATTTTTAAAGCTTTCCGTCAGCTGGGAGCAAACTCTGTATTTGCTCCCGTGTGGTGGGAAATTAAAAAATGCTCCCCCTAAGTGGGACAAACATAGGCTTCCCTGCCCGCACCTGAGCAGGCAGAGAAACCGCTATGTCTCAGGAGTGGGCTCCCCGTGACATAGCATGTGAGATGGTGCCACGGAACGAGGTACCCGGACCATTAATGGTTCGGAGAGGGGGCCACGGAGCCCCCTCCCTATTTTCACTAATTTTATCCCCGAGGGGGGGCTCTCCTTGGCTTTTAGAGCTGTGGCAGCTGGTGGATTTGAAAAGTGGTGGGACTCAAATCCCCTAACGAGCCCCACACCACCCAAACCCTACAATTAAGTGCCCAGTGCCCTGATGCATTGATTTTTGGAGCCTGATAGCTTCCACCTCCTCTAGGGCTTGATATAACTCCACAAAACTGTTCATGTGTGTTTTGAATTTGTTGCTAATTTTATTTTAATGTGAAGAATGTGCACAGTGTAAAACTCACAGTGCCACACTCATCTATTACTAACCCACGGGTTGGGTGGTAACTGATTTGCAATGCGGGAAAGCATCTCAGTGGCGAATAGCCGCTGCTGAAGTTACATCATGTAAGCCGTGGTAGTTCAACGGGCCGGTGTAAGGAAATGCCTCCTGGGCATGGTTACCCCCTGACTTATTGCCTTTGCTGATGCCAAGTTATGATTTGAAAGTGTGCTGAGGCCTGCTAACCAGGCCCCAGCACCAGTGTTCTTTCCCTAAACTTGTACCTTTGTTTCCACAATTGGCACACCCTGGCATCCAGGTAAGTCCCTTGTAACTCGTACCCCTGGTACCACGGGCCCTAATGCCAGGGAAGGTCTCTAAGGGCTGCAGCATGTCTTATGCCACCCTGGGGACCCCTCACTCAGCACAGACACACTGCTTGCCAGCTTGTGTGCTGGTGGGGAGAAAATGACTAAGTCGACATGGCACTCCCCTCAGGGTGCCATGCCAACCTCACACTGTCTATTGCATAGATAAGTCACCCCGTTAGCAGGCCTTACAACCCTAAGGCAGGGTGCACTATACCATAGGTGAGGGCATAGGTGCATGAGCACTATGACCCTACAGTATATAACCAAAACCTTAGACATTGTAAGTGCAGGGTAACCATAAGAGTATATGGTCTGGGAGTCTGTCATACATGAACTCCACAGCACCATAATGGCTACACTGAAAACTGGGAAGTTTGGTATCAAACTTCTCAGCACAATAAATGCACACTGATGCCAGTGTACATTTTATTGTGAAATACACCCCTGAGGGCATCTTAGAGATGCCCCCTGAAAACATACCCGACTTCCAGTGTGGGCTGACTAGTTTTACTAGCCTGCCACACACCAGACATGTTGCTGGCCACATGGGGAGAGTGCCTTTGTCACTCTGTGGCTAGTAACAAAGCCTGTACTGGGTGGAGGTGCTTCTCACCTCCCCCTGCAGGAACTGTAACAGCTGGCGGTGAGCCTCAAAGGCTCACCTCCTTTGTTACAGCGCCCCAGGGCACTCCAGCTAGTGGAGATGCCCGCCCCCTCCGGCCACGGCTCCACTTTTGGCGGCAAGGCCGGAGGAGATAATGAGAAAAACAAGGAGTCGTCACTGGCCAGTCAGGACAACCCCTAAGGTGTCCTGAGCTGAGGTGACTCTGACTTTTAGAAATCCTCCATCTTGCAGATGGAGGATTCCCCCAATAGGATTAGGGATGTGCCCCCCTCCCCTCAGGGAGGAGGCACAAAGAGGGTGTAGCCACCCTCAGGGCTAGTAGCCATTGGCTACTAACCCCCCGACCTAAGCACCCACCTAAATTGAGTATTTAGGGGCTCCCAGAACCTAGCAAGATAAATTCCTGCCACCTGAAGATGAAGAAGGACTGCTGACCTAAAAGCCCTGCAGAGAAGACGGAGACACCAACTGCTTTGGCCCCAGTCCTACCGGCCTGTCTCCCCACTTCAAGAAAAACTGCAACAGCGACACGTTCCCCAGGGTCCAGCGACCTCTGAAGCCTCAGAGGACTACCCTGCATCTAAAAGGACCAAGAACTCCAGAGGACAGCGGCTCTGCTCCAAGGAAGAAACAACTTTGCAACAAAGAAACAACTTTTAAAGGACTGCACGTTTCCCGCCGGAAGCGTGAGACTTTCCACTCTGCTGCCGACGCCCCCGGCTCGACCTGCGGAGAACCAACACTACAGGGAGGACTCCCCGATGACTGCAACTCTGTGAGTAGCCAGAGTTGACCCCCCCTGGGGCCCCCCAGCGACGCCTGCAGAGGGAATCCAGAGGCTCCCCCTGACCGCAACTGCCTGCTTCTAAGAACCCGACGCCTGGTAAAGACACTGCATGCACCCGCAGCCCCCAGGACCTGAAGGATCCGATCTCCATAGCAGGAGCGACCCCCAGGTGGCCCTCTCCCTTGCCCAGGTGGTGGCTACCCCGAGGAGCCCCCCCCCTTGCCTGCCTGCTTCGTTGACGAGACCCCTGGGTCTCCCATTGAACTTCATTGCAAACCCGACGCCTGCTTGCACTCTGTACCCGGCCGCCCCCGTGCCGCTGAGGGTGTACTTTTTGTGCTGACTTGTGTCCCCCCCGATGCCCTACAAAACCCCCGTGGTCTGCCCTCCGAAGACGCGGGTACTTACCTGCTGGCAGACTGGAACAGGGGCACCCCCTTCTCCATTGAAGCCTATGCGTTTTGGGCACCACTTTGACCTCAGCACCTGACCGGCCCTGAGCTCCTGGTGTGTTAACTTTGGGGTTGCCCTGAACCCCCAACGGTGGGCTACCTTGGACCCAACTTTGAACCCTGTAAGTGGTTTACTTACCTGCAAAACTAACAAATACTTACCTCCCCCAGGAACTGTTGAAAATTGCACTGTGTCTAGTTTTAAAATAGCTTATTGCCATTTTTGCCAAAACTGTACATGCTATTTTGCTGATTCAAAGTTCCTATGATACCTAAGTGAAGTACCTTTCATTTGTAGTATTGATTGTAAATCTTGAACCTGTGGTTCTTAAAATAAACTAAGAAAATATATTTTTCTATACAAAAACCTATTGGCCTGGAATTGTCTTTGAGTATGTGTTCCTCATTTATTGCCTGTGTGTGTACATCAAATGCTTAACACTACCCTCTGATAAGCCTACTGCTCGACCACACTACCACAAAATAGAGCATTAGAATTATCTCTTTTTGCCACTATCTTACCTCTAAGGGGAACCCTTGGACTCTGTGCATGCTATTTCTTACTTTGAAATAGTACATACAGAGCCAACTTCCTACAGCCGGCAAGAGGCGATTGGGGTGTCCCTGCCTTCATCGCCCAGTAAAGATGAGGGCTGTGGGAGGTTGAGGGCAGCTGGAACCCCTGGACACACAGTTATGCCAGGACCATGGGTTCCTGGGGAAGAGCAGCTACCAGGCATAACCAGGGGAGGAGCATAGACAACTACCAGGGCCCAGACAACATCCATAATCCCACAGAAGTAGAGGGACCATTCCAGAATGATGTGCCGCCCCTGGCATTCTAGATAAGGCTGTAATATGGACAGTGCAGGTCTTGATTAACAGTTCAGGCCACTGCATGGTGATTTCCACTACCATTGACTCTCCTTACTCCTCACCATGGCAGAAAAAAGAAGTAGAAAGGAGGGCTTTATTGGCTCTTGTATTGGGACAAAAGGCAAGTGCACAGGAGAAGGCTTACTTGAGGCTACTGCAGAACAGAATCTCACTACAGGGGAATGCATGCTCCTCAGTGGCGGCCTGCAGGGCAAATATATGGTGGGGCGCCATGGTGCCACACTCACCATCTTTGTAACTCCTCCCGGTGTGGCACTTCTGGCACTTCTCTCCCGGCATACCTGAGAAGGAATGGAAGGACTTCTTTCCTGCTCAGTAGTAATGCAAATCCAACCAATCCTAGAGCTGCTTTCATGCTGTTTTCAGCATCAGAGCACCTTCAGGATTGGTGGGAACAGGATAACCCAATGCTCATTTTGAGGATGGGGGCCTGTACCAGCAATCACCGGGCTGTTTGACAGCTCTGGGATCGCTGGGTCTACAGTGCACATGTCAGGGTGACCGTAGCTAGACAGACAGCCAACCCGACATGCACACTGAAAGTGGCAACAGTGTTCCTGCAATTACAGGATTCGTCCCCACCCCATGCCCTCACGCTCGTGCTGTACACAGCACAAGTTGCCAGGAAAATAAAATGGTATTATTATGCCATTTTATTTATGTTTGCCAACTGCACTTGCAGCAGGCGGAGCGATGCTTCTCTGCTCTTAAGGAGGAACCACCCCTGATGCTCCTATGCTCCGTTAATGCCATAAGGCCACATGGAGAACAATTGAGACATTGGACAAGATCAAGAGTGCTGTGGAGGCAGTGGAAAATAAACGTGAATGATTCACAAAGACATGAGGTGTAGAAAGAGCAAGTGGAGCTAAGACACAGGGTAATGGCCCTGTAGACCGGATATTGACAGACCTCTTCTGCTGTGGCAGACCTAGTCATTTAATTCTAAGGTGGTAGACCGCATTCTGCTGCTGGATGATAAAATTGAGCATTTGGAGAATTTGCTCAGAGGACCTCTGAATAGGGCGCCAGGAGTCCCGGGGCACATTCCAGACAAGTCTCTATGGGATGAAATATGCACAATTATTAGGTATTTGCTGGACCTGGAGATGGTCTGAAGAGTGGTGATCACTGCAATCAGATAGCCACTGAGACCCAAAGATAACAGGTGGTACTGTATTGGTTGTTCTCGAGGATGTGCAATGGAGAGGGGAGATTTTATCAACTGCCATGTAAGAAGGGAAAGTGAGGGTGAATGGTGTGAGAATATTGTTCTTTCTTGATCCGAACCCGCAGACATTATCTGGTAAAACTACCCTAATGGACATAAAATCCAGACTGGTGGATAGGGGAATTACTGCAACAGTTAGGTTTCCAGTCAGGCTGCGGGTGGACTACTACGGAATTACCTGTGTTCCCACAGGTGGTGTTGGTCTAGAACGTAGAGGAGTATCTTCCAACGAATGCTGATACTTACAATACATAGGTTTCACTGTTGCAGATTATAGGGTTTGTAGAGGTGTGAGATGTTTACAGTGAGACCAGGGTCCTCCACCGGGAGGAAAATAAACACAGGGGTCACCCTAACTGAGATATGGTTGTTATGGGATTCCTGCCATCCATCCCACTGTTGGCTATTACATCTACCGAGTTACATTTAGATTATGGTTGGCGGATCATGGTTTATACAGATTTCTCTTTTTCCCTTGCTGAGAGAGGCATTACTGAACTATGGTGTAGTCCATTCAATTGTCCAATCTAATGTATAACAACTTATGTTTAAATTTTGTTTAATAAAAAAAATTTATCATAAAAAAATGTTTTCCTACTAGAAATCTGAACATAGGAATGCAGGCCTCCATTCCTGCATTCACAGGCAGTTGTGGGGGTGGTGAGAGCTGGTGGAGGGAGATGTCGCAAAATGCCTCCTGCCTAGTTAATACTACAAAACTACAAAAATGAGTACAACTAAGAAAAATGTATCAGTATCCAAAGCCAAAAGCATGACAATAGCTCTATTCACTGCTAGCCTATCCACTGAGACCTTATATGCCCTCAATCCTCAATTTTAACTGGTAAAGAACAGTATGCTGCCCTTAATCCGTGGTCAACAGCTGTAATGTGCACAAGTGTGCTTGAACAGAGAAATAGTCCTACTTTGATAAATGTAGCTTTGGTTTCCACACAGATTAGAAGGAATCCTGTACATTTCTCTCTTTCTACTGATGGAACTCTAATGATGATGAAACAAAAAAAACTGTCACCCACCTTCTGCTTTGGAACGATGGTGAAGGCCATATTTAAATCATTCAAGCTCAAAAGGATTCTTTTTCCAACCAAAAATTGGCATTTCTTAGATAGCCATTATTTCAAAAGTTTGAGCCTCAATCTTCTCCTCCTGTGAGCGGTATGAGACGAGTTTCTTACTATGACTCTCCAACCTTTGCAGCCATTTTAATCACAGTTTCAAGGTTTTGCTGCCAGATGATGCTCATTTTAACAGGGGGGACAGTTATGTATCTATAACATTTATGCAGGCTTTGATTCTGAAGGGAACGTGAAAAAGCAGCATAACACCAAAAATGGCTATGACCATCTAGAGCATACAAAATGACACCAGAGGATAGTGGGCACAGCTGGCCACAACACCACATATGTGGCATCATCTATTATAAGAAAGAAAGAGCCTGATTTAGAGCTCAGCAGAGGGAAATACTTTGTCACAAACGTGACGGATATCCCTTATTACGATCTAATTGTATTCTATGGAGATCGTAATACGACGGGCGGGATATCCGTATGCGTCCCGTCTGTGACAGAGTATTCCATCCACCAGGATCTAAATCAGGCCCAAAGTCCTCCTAGCACCACTTGACGAAAATACTGCAGGTAACCTCAGAATGTATGGCATTTTAATGCAAATGCCTAAGAGTCCTCTTTTCTCTATATCGAATTCAAGGGGGCCAGGTCCATGCCACATTTCTAGTACATCCAAATAAGATACACTTGCATATACTTCAACTACTACGCTGTATGAGCTAGGCACTTCTAGTTGATTTGCAATATTCTGATTGGCAAGTGTCTGGGAGAAAGACGAGGAATAAAGAAGAGATGGAGGAGAGGGGAAAGCAATGAGAAAGGAGAAGTGGAGGAAGTGGTTGGAAAAGAGGAGGGTGGATATGGGGAAGAAGAGGAGAAAGAAGAGGAAGAAAAGGGGGATATGGTATTAATGATAAAGTGCACACAAGAAACTGAATTTTCTCTTATAATTCTTATTTTCTCATATAATTATTTTCCTTAAAAAATAGCGCACCTAACCAGGTTTAATTTGATGAACCTTAGGGAAGATAAGTTCTGAGCTGACCCTTCTGGTATTCAAATTTGTGATCTTCAGGTTACACAACATGCTCAGGTGTGGATGTGCGAAGCACTGGGCGATATTTCCAGCGTCTTTGTTACAGTCAATAGGACCGACTCACTTTTAGGATCCATACAAAATAAAGCTATATCATTTTTGGTCTAATGTATGCAACATAATTACTCTAAGAACTAGGATGGACCTCGTTGAGGCACTGAGTTGTCCAGGCAGGTTCTCACAGGTGCAGCCATATTCAGCAGTATATTGATGAGGAAGCCACAGACCTCCAAGGAAATGACTTACCTGCATCCTTGGCCGTCCCTTTCCTTTCAATGTTGTTTCTAAACTTATTATTACTGATGATCAGGCAATAACCTTTGCATTTTTCACCCATTTTATAAACAGGCAACCCCTGCAGAAGAAACAGAAAAAAAACTGTTTGTTGATAACATGTCATATTTTTTAAATATAAAAAACTGGTGTGAATGGTTAACACGAGCCACGCTGTGCAAAGAGTTTGAGAGACCCTAAATCTATATCCCACTCTCAACACTTCTGCACATCTGAACACAAAGGGCCTCATTATAACATTGTCGGTCGGCCGAGGGTGACCGCCAATATTTTACCGCCAGTCGGCCGCCTATGCAGCCAGGAACCCGTCGCCCGCATTTGGACATCCCCGCTGGGCCGTAACATTTCAGTCGGCTCCTAATGGAGCCGGCGGCAACGTGCCCGTGTGGTGGGTGCAGCAGCACCCGTCGTACAAGCCACTGCCCATAATTCAGGCAGTGGATTGCGCGACAGGGCTGTGCCTGGGGGCCCCTCCACTGCCCATGCCAAGTGCATGGGAAGTGCAGGCGCCCCAAGTCCCCTTACCGCCAGCCTTTCCATGGCGGTGTTCACCGCCATGGAAAGGCTGGAGGTAAGGGGAGTCGAAATCTCCAGGGCAGCGCTGCTGGCAGCACTGCCCTGACGGAATAAGACCGCCAGGACCACCATGGTGGTATTCCGCTGGTATGACCGTGGCGCTTTCGCCACGGTCAAAATACGCAATGTAGTACCGCCAGCCTGTTGGCGGTACTACCATCACATTTCCCCTGGCGGTCACCGACTGCCAGGGTTGAAATGACGGCCAAAATGTTTTCATTTTCCGGGCTATGGTTGTGTTTTTTGGCCTTTTCACTTTCATCCACCCTATTGCCACTGGTGTAGTCCTGTTCTCATCCTGCTGGTTAGTCTGCAGGCTTGAGGCCTTTTGTGGGCTACTGTTTCACAGCCATTGCATTAACCCCCTCATTGTCGCATCCGGAGAAAAGGTGGGCACCGCCTGATGTGACGGCTGCACCACTGTCACTCTTCTAACTTTCTCTGGTAAAGGTTATTGCAGAAGGCACTCTAGCCACAAGGGTTATTACAGACTTGAGACCGACATTCAGGACCCTGTAGAGCCATGCTCACTCCTTTAACAAGGAAAGACCCCAGAATCATTCTTAGGATAAACATAAAAGCGTTCCAGGAATTACCACGTATAAGGACGCATACAAGCACTGAAGCTGCAGTTGAAATTCCAGAAAGTGAAGAACAGCCACACAAGGAAAATAACCTTTGAGTGGAGTACTTGAATCAGTACCACTCTTTTTTGCAGGTTTGGTTATAACGATTAGATACTTAAATCAAGAACAACAGATACGATCACACAATTATGAAATAAAAACAAACATTGTTAAACACATTATTATAGAGCTAGTAAGTGTTAGCAGGCAGTTTCTTCTAAACAAAAAAATAAACTTCGAATCACATTCTCCTTATTTAAAACTCTGTAAAGTTAAAAGCAATTAGTTTCCATCACTGAGTTTAGTTAAGCGATTCCGTTTGAAAAACGCACCCTGCAGAAACATACTCAAATAAGTCTGGTGCCAAAATAGATAGCTTACATAAATACCTTCCTACAAAAACGATGAACTGTTTGGAATTATTCAATCCAATCAAACTCACCTCTATCCCTATCATCAGATGCATAACAACATTTTTCAAATGAGATATTTATGTCTAATAGATATTTTGGCAGTAGTCCTTTAATTATATTTTGTGGTATTTTCATTATGAAGCAGAAACACAAACATCTACATAACGTGACCAACACACAGGAGCCACTGAAGATGATTCAAACAACAGACAAACAAAACATTGAAGCTAGAAGAAAAGTAATTACATTAATAAATGGATAATAATATATAATAAGCAAGGATAAAACAAACAGACACAGTACGAAAGAAAGTGCACTTGTTTGTAACAGCAGCAGTGAGCCCACTGTGAAACAAGTGGGTTCACTAAAATACACAGTGTACCAGCATAGGTAAAACAAACTACAAACGTATCAATCCAACGTAGAGGTGTACCCCAAGATGACTAATGACACAGCCAAAGACAATGAGCAGTGGACGTAAACGAAAGAATATTTTAGCAACCTAGACAAAGCACGCACTCAGATGAACAGGAGAATACATTCACTCAAGGAGGAGGAACACTACCAGAGGCCCAAATAATAACGAATGGAAATCATAGACTCAAATTCAACAGGAACACTATAAGGTGCTACATTTTGTAAGATGAATGAATCTTGCTCAGCCACTGTGACTTGGTTGGGTGGCATACGGCAGTGCTTAATTTGTAAATAAAAACGTGCAGGTGCCCAAAGCTCTCCTGTGAAACACGTGGCTGCTGCAATTAAAGGTGCAAACACAACATCAAGGCATCGTAATGCCAAAGCCTAATCGGTCCTCTTTAATCCATTTACAGCCGATCTCTGCCTCTTCAGCACACTCTTGCAACCTTCTACTCTCTCCGTTTGAACGCTTTTTCGTTTTTCTCTTCCTCTGCGTTTTCCATATGACTCTTTTGCTCGCAGTAAATGCCTGATGCCGAAAACTACGCTGAGGCCATCAAAAATAAGCACCAGTGCTCCGCACCGGAAACAACAAGCACAAATTAAGCACTACTGTATTTTTAACCTGTTTTTTCTCTGTTTTTTCACGTGCCAAGCTAATCAAGCAGCAGAAGGCATCGGACTTTATACAAACCGGTATAAATAGTATACAAAAATAGTAGCCTTAGTTACCCTTAATACAAATACGTGAAAAAATATGTGAATCCCCTGCAATTCACAAACTTTTCTGGAAGAGGTTATTATAGGTGAGTTTGACATACTAGTTAAACAGGCCGATTATCATAATAATACCTTGACATATCTCCTTTAGAAAAAGTAGGACTAGTGCACTTATCACTGTGCTGCTGCTTGCACCCACAGAGACTTTCCCTACATCAAAAAAAGTGGAGCTCTGGACGAGAAAACGTTCAAAATAATCTGAGCACAATGAGCACAACTACATTTTCTGACGCTAATTCCGATACTCAATCCTTGTTCACAAACTCCCCATCCCTGATATAATCGGTTTGATATGCAAGAGAGCATCCTGATTTTCATTAGATACTTTTCGGAGCCCTCTTCTCAAAAGGCTACCTAGTCTACGATGTACACCGCCCTTACAAGATTTAAGAGTAGCCAAATCATTTAAACATATCTGGTGCATGGTGCGTTCAGACTGTACGTTAAACCTCACAAACTGTCAATAGTGCGGGATTTTGTGATGCAATCCATTAGAAGATAGTTCACGATGCAAAAATCAGAGACAGGTCTAGGGGCAGGGGGTGCACAGTTTGCGATCATTATTTTCAACCAATTTCTTTGAATCTGGTCCTAAATTGGGTTTGAATCGAAGAGCTTTTATTGGTACAATGCCCAAAACTCTATGTTATATAAAAAGTACAATTCCTCACCAGTGATGAAGAGATGGAACTATGACTGTCCTTGGGAGGAAGAGGGAGAAATGAAACCGAATAAAACGGATTGTTTAGTTTAGGCAGAGCCATTATGTGAAACTTCTTCACAGTCAAGCACTGTGCGGGTGCTTCTGTAACTGACCATGTGTTTGCCACTCTGAGGTTCAGAGGTTTTCACGTATCCACAGTGCCCACTCACAGACAGGAGTAGTATATGCGTTATTTATTTTACAAGTCGTTGAATCATGCCCTCGCTGACCTGCTGTCGCTAGCAGAACATGTGCATGCCTTTCCCTCTCTCTCTCCCAGCATGAGTCAAACAGCAAAGCCTGTTGAGAGATGACTAACACACAAATGAGAAGACTGAATAGGCTGACCTTCAAAAAGTGCAGTCATCTAACCCAGACACAGGACACGATCGATACAATGCTTCTTGGCAGACTCCACCATAACTCAGTTTTTATGCAGGAAGCAACTCACATAAACATGGTAATAGGGCGCGACCAGGTGAACTGGACAACGAGGCACGTGTTTCTGCTGAGTGATGATGCTGCAGATTTTCTGTGGAATTACCATTCTGCACAATTACACGTTTTCCTGGGTGCAGAACTGCACAACTTGTGTGCTCACTCACATCTTCAACCTACTAGATGCAGACAGGTCAGCAGAAAGGTCAGCAGAAGGGGTCGGGAATTTTGGAAAAATGAGATAAATGCCCTGGACATTCTGCCAACAGCCCCACTTTACTGGGCAACTAGGAAGATGCCCCCCTTTTTTGTTGTTAAATTAGCATATTATTATCTTGGACCTTTACATATGAAGATAGAGGAGCATAATTGAGGACAGAAACTAATCCAGAGAGTCACATCTGTCATCAGTGGTATAGGCCTGATGCATAGCTAGGACGGTGGGTGTAGGTGCTAATGGCCAAGCCAGAAGCAACATGTAATAAAGCTATGGAAAACCGCAAATGGGGCTCTTCTACTGGAGACACTCCATGCTTTGTCAAGTCAGGACTTCTGGCAGGACTCAACCGAGTAGATACATTTTGAAAGCTGCAGCAGTGTTAGGGTCTCACCGGAGAATGTACAAAGAATATATATATGACTCTCCTACCTTCTAAACAAAAATAATTTTTTTCAGATACGTATCCCTTATGAACGGCCCACGTGTACAGCAGTAATACGAGCATCTTCCTTAATGCAAGGATCACAGCTAAGGGGATATCAAAAATTTCCAGAAGTGAGAAGTCCTACTGGACACATATTGTTTGTTTTGGTGCTCTTTATATACTTGCCCTGAGGAAGGTGGTTTGAAGTATTATCAATAAATGAAAGAGCTGAATCCCCTGAAACGCGCGTTGGCGATGGAGCATTAAGAAGTTGGTATACTAGGATTCTGTCAGAAGAAGACGAATTGTGCTGATACGAGAATTAAGGAGTGTAAGCTTTGTAAAGATTTTCCTAACTAAGATAAACATAATAACCAACGAAGGACATGGAACATGTGAACATTCAAATTGATACCTTGGAGACTTATAAAAAGTGACAGTGCATAAGTGTATAGGTTTCGGATGAAAAGTACATATAACACTGCCACAAATGTGAAAAGACATTTACCTGTTTATACTGAGAAATATATCAGACGTCTATATATTTACAGGTTATTATATTGTTAAAAGTTGGTCTAGTGCTGAAATAGAGGCACAGTTTTTCATAAGTCCATTATTTGTTCCTTTTGTTGTTTTATGTCTTTCTTGAGACGTTGTGGTGTTAGGTTTATGTGTGGTCTGTCTGGATTTATGTTGTCCTGTCATTCATTAGTTTAATTGATGGATATATGTTAATTGTTTGATTATATTAAATGTAGTATTTATGTTTTTGAGTATGGTTTAAATGAAAAAGAACGTTTTCGTTGCCGATATCTGAAAAATTGTCTTTTTGTTTAGAAGCTGGGAGAGTCATATATTCTTTGTAGATTGTATGTAGTTCCCTGGTTTTCTCTCCTAATCGCATCAGGGACCCCTTTCAGTTTTTTCCCGTCACCGGAGAATGTCCTTACACTAAGCACAAATGTATTGAAAAGCTGCAGACAGACTTCCAGTGAGGCTGCCTTCTAGAACATTCCTGCTCACAATCTCCAGGAGGACAACCGTACCTCACGGCCAGTAGCTCGGTGCACAAGGTGTTTAATACAATTAACATTTCCTCCGAGGGCCTAAATGAGACTACGATGAAATGTAGCCAAATTAACAAACTACTATTGTTTCCCTTTAATACTTGCATGGCCTAAAATGCAGCAGCCGGTCATTGGTCGATTACAGGGACCTTCTATGCTAAGAGATCTTCCTGACATGAGAAATATGGAGCTAACGCTTAAAAGTTGCATCAGCCTAACACGCATACCATGATCATTCCTTCCTGGTCCCTAAAAGTTTGAAAGATGTTTCGTCCCTTTATTATAGTTTGTCGGCATAAGAAAGATAAATCATAAAATGAGCTCCACTGACCTCAGGGTTGCTGTTTGTACCGCATCCGTCTGATGCTTGTCCTAGGTCGAGCTGAGCCAGTGAGTGGGAGACACTTCCTGTCGTGTCACCTAGAAAAGGTGGGAAAAGACGATCAGTGAGTCACATTCATGAACTGTTCTTATGCCCAGACCACTTATGACACACACGGATGAAAAATGTACTTGCAATTTACAGACCCATCCAGTATGCCGAGACCCTGCTTAAGCTTTTTCAATATTTTTTGGTGTTTTGCAAGTTTTCTGTACACGCTAGAGTAGCTCCAAAACAGGGAGCTGGGAATTACTGGAACTCATTTGACAGCAAGCGTTGTGCAAATGCTTCCCACGTTCTCTGTGGCGAACATGAGCACATGACCACTCGCTTCTGTCCTATCTTCTCCAAAGACTCAGGAATGAAGGGACTTTCTAACCAGAGAGCACGGAGAAACAGTTCTACCATCACCTCCATATTCTCCAGCCTCCCTCTTTAAGGCACAAGCCAACTCATTCTCTGGATGTCCTAAATTGTTGGGGTGGATTTTGCTGGAAGTCTTGTCCTGACAAAACTCATTTAATACGCTGCGACAATCAACGGTAGGAATGAACTTGTTTGCAAGGTGCTTGTGATTTAAACCAGGCTCTATGTGGACCAGCAACAACTGTGACTTTTACAAAATGCTTTAAAAGAACTTTAGAGAGTTTCATTCAGACAGAGGAGGAGAACAGAGAGGAGCAGACACACGATGCTTGCAGGATATTTCTGGACAGCAGATGGCTCTAAGTGCAACTGGCTGCTCCCAGGGCTCAGCCTGAAGTCTCAGGCAATGAGGCCCAAGAGTATCAGGATCTTGGAATTTTCTCAAGGATGACCACAAGTCCTCAACATATACATGAACATTATTATATTTGCTACTTATATTATGAAGGCCAGGTTCCGAAGCTGGTTTATGTGCATTCGATCATAACTACGTTTAGGATCGTCCCTTCAAAATAATAGGTTATGAGGTCTAAATTACCTTTGACTGCTGGGATTTGTCTCTTTCAGTCAGTCAAAGTTACACCCATCAACAACTGTGGCAGAGCGTCGTTGTGGGAAACTAGGGAGGTTTAAGTAGAAACATTGCTTGCACAGAATCAGGATAGTCCCTTTAAAGTCGAAAGAGATCAAGGCACACACATGCATAAACAGACATTCTCAATGCAGAGCACGCATTCAAGGCAGGGAAACGGAATGATGGGGTCCTCCTAGTCTGCAATCCCATGCTCTTGATTATAGTGTCGGGCACAAATTAGGACCAGAAGGACTCTCGTTGGCCAAGTCACAACACCCCATGTCAGGTAAAGCCTGGATAGTCAGGACAAACCTAACTACATTCCAGAAAGCTGCAACCGCAGCTGATAGTACCTGATGAGAGATAACTTTGCCTGTTCAGCCAGATTCTAGGACTTTGCACCGGAGCTACATCCATATATGTTTTTCCGATATCTGGGAGGATTTCTCCGACAGTCCTGTTGGTCCACTTGCGGAAAGCAAGGTTATCATGAAAAGGTTGTCTGATGTATGTTATGTATTGCACACAGGGTCAAGTGTCTGTGGAGCACACAGCCTTGCATGAGAGACACCTCTTCAGAGAGATCAAGACATTAGGCTCGCCAACTGTCCCCAACAAATGGTCTGTGCCGCACACAAGCAGGCAGACGAGACTGGTACCACTTGTAACAGAAAGGCTTTATTTGCAGGTGATTCACATGCATCCACCCATAAGCACCAAGGGCCAGATGTAGCAAGCAGTTTTGTCCATTCTGTGTCTATGGGAAAATGTGTTCGTACATATGGACCTAAATCCCTCCCCTCCAATGGGCATCCAACACAACACAGATGCTTTTATGGATAAACTTGTATAATAGTTCAGCTCACATGGCTTTCTTAAAAAGGAGAGATAAAATACTGTTGGAACTATTTTTTAGACCACTGGATACGCTTCCTTTTAAAGTAGAGAACTTTAGTGCCCACAGGAATGTTATTACTTTATTCTAGCTATGGCAGCGTGTTCAGAAAGGGCTGACTGACAGCATTCAGACACCAAGCCTTGGTGATCTTTCCCAACTGAGTTTCCCACGTTTACTTTAAAAATAAAGCAAGGTTAGTCTTAAAGGGTACTGCTGAACGTGGGGTTACTTACTCTGTTTTGGTCCCTAGTTATTCTTACCGCCAGAACCCTGGTGCGCAGAAATAGCCAACAAGCTCTACCCACACTGCAGAAGCATGTGCTTTACTGCTGGGATGAACTAGAGGCTACTGATGCAGCACGGCTATTTACAGTAAAGATTCATCCTTCAAACGGACCCTTTTTTTTTTTACACTGAGGTGCTATTGACTTACATTGTAAAATTGTTCATTATGGGCTCCACAACACAAGTTTTTGATCAGTGGAGCCTGGGACACCATTTAGGCAGCCCACTGTATATGGTGGTTTATTCAGTTTCACCATGGAGGAAGTAATGAGATATTAAATATATTCCTATGGTGATTCTCTAAGTTTATGTACTTTTAAATTACAATGATATTACAGTTTTCGTCTGAGTAGTTTTTACCAGACCTGTATCCAAATAACTTCTGCTTGACAGTACATTAGCCTACATGACTGAGGTATGTTTCGGATACTACACCACTTTCGCGGTTTTGAATCACTCAGGGTACAGTTTACGTGATGGTGTTATTTGAATTTGGAAAATTTAGCATTTGGAATGCGCAAACTAATAAATGCTATCAAAGTTTTGCACAAGCCATAGCAGGGCCACTAGCCAATTAAGTGGATCCTAGATAGAATAAAATGTATGATGACACTTATACTATATGTAAACTTTGTCATCGTTGGATTAGTGACTACTTACTAGATGTTCTAGAACAACATATAAATACATTGCACGAGAAACCAGATAGTTCTGTTTTCCCTACAGGTCCAAAGCAACAAGGAAGGATGAAGCGAGATGTGATTACATTATTGTAATGGCTGTAACATACAACTGCAGCAGAAGAACTTCAAGAAAATTACAGAAACAGACACTGACAATATGGAGTGAACAGGTATATAATAGAGAATAATTTGAAAATGATATTGTAAAAGTTATTTTCAGTTCCAGAAATGACTTCAATTGATTTTAGAGTTCTGAAAAACACATTCAAAAGTTATGAATATAAACAAGAACAGTAAAAAGCTATATCTGCACTGCAGTTTCTTTGCAGGAATTGAAGTTGAACTGGTGGTGTTGAAATTAAGTAATTATAAGAAAACGCCAAGACTCTACATATAGTTTAGTCTCAATATAGAAGTTTGAATTGTCGTATTATAGACCTTTATAAACAATCAAATTTTACATTGTTAATTCAGGGATTAAATATGATACCTATTAATGTTTTACAACTTGCAGGTAGTCCTATGAAAAACTATGCTGGATGGTGCACCCAAGTGAGAAACTCATTTTCATCTTACACTCCTTATCTGAATGGGCATACATTGTAGCAAGGAGTGAGAGGCACCTGCCAGTTCTCCTTTGCCCTGAAGAAGGTACACTACATATTATTCCTCCTGGAGCTAAGGAGATCTACCTGGGTGTAAACCCCATTCCCCTCGAAAATCTGGGGCTCACAACAAATCTGAATGTAGCGTGTAGTTGCAAAATACTGTTTCAACATGGCGCACACAGCATTTCAACTTCCTGAAGCAAATACAATGAGTACCACTGGGCTGGGAAAGAATGTCACAACTATCACTGAAACACCGAGAGACAATTCAGTTTGTGGTGGGTTATCTAATAAATGATCAACATAATAATAATGATTTTATAGAGTACTTGCAACTAAGTTTTGTAATTTGTTGGCGCTGTAGTGGCATTCTGCTCAACACTCTTTTTACCGACCTCTTTGACAAACAAATGCTAAGACAGCCCTGCCAGCACTCAAACATTGATTATAAAAATGCTCTCCTCATGGGGCTTCCAAAAAAGCCTTGTACCTTTGTAGCCTGCTCAGGCTGCTCTACAGGTTGCAGTAAAGGTAGTTTTACATTATTTTGAATACCGTCATGTCACACCAGTCTCTCATGTTTAAAATGGCTCCCAACTGAGGGACGATGTAATCATAAAATTATCTACAAGGTGCTACACCTAGATATCCATACATATCTCTAGCAGAAACTGACCACAACAGTACATCCCTTTGTTTTCTTTTGGGCCTCGTTAGCAAAAACATCTTCTAAATAAACCAGTACACAGTGGTGTAAACGTGTGCACATTTCTCCTTAGTGGTGGCCCTCAATTATTTTCTTATATAGAATTGTACATGCTACATTGAAGAAAAACTTACGAAAAATCAGAGTAGACTGAACAGCACTTGAATTCTCCTGTTGAAAAAAAGAAAAATAACAGAATTAAAAGAATAAAATCCAAACAATTATGTATTTAGCAAAAGGTTGACTTAAGTTAACAAAATGGAGTCTCTGTTAAATAGTAGTAAACCACATTGTCACTATTAGGGCATCTGTTTAAAGGCACAGGCCTTCACAACAAGACAACAGTGTAAGTCTTGTAAGGAGGGGCACGAAAGAATTCAGAATGAACCAAGAGACGAAGAAAGTGAAGGAAACATCAACGTACGGGACATGCCTTCCATCTCTTTCAAATTGCACATAGAGCATACGAAGCTAATGGCTTTCTGGAGCCAAGGGAAGAAGAATCAATTCACAAAATGCCACCTAAAACGTATAACTATCTACAAGTGGGCTCTGCATTTATGGGGGTAAGGGTTTGGTGCAGAGAGTAATGGTATCCCATTTAATGCTACCCAGATTCATCGGTCATGTTAAAGATACTAATAGGTGTCTCATACTGGGAAGACAGACAGCCTATGAAAGGCCAACTAAAGCGAGTATCAAACACGAAAAGCGATCTGGGGCATTGGGGTGGAAGGGTGCAATGTGGTAGAGTGCCAGCCGATAGACTGTCACAAAAGTCTATGCCTACCTCCTAAGGAGCTAATGTATGCTGCACTGAGTGTATCACATAGGAGGACTGCTGATTGCAGCAGTATATTGAATACAGGGGCTGGACTCATCCCAGATTTTCAGGATGTTCACAAAAGATACATTCATTTTCAATTACTTTAAATGGAAAAACTGTACATGGTTAAGGCTTTGGCACGGATCAATGTTGCACACCCTTAGTCGATCGAATGCCACTAAGGTTCTTCCTTAACCCAAAGATGTGGTGAGCATGGTGATGGATGTGTAATAATGTCAGACAAATCAATTCCCCCAAACCGATAATCAGTTTCATTGAACCGGTGGGACTGAGATACCATGTAATTCGCTTGAAGGGCTTACTAAACTTGAAATGTTTATTGTGATGGTTGTGTTATGCTCGGAGAAGACCCTCAATACAATACCACCTAATGCCATAGGGAGCTAAGAAAGTGCTAGGGGGTGTTGCAAAGCTTGAGGTCTGTAGGGAAAAGACATAACCAAAGGATTATATCTCAATGCTTCAAAAGGTGATATCAGGCACTGAGGTGGGCATACAGCAGTAGGGGAGTACACAGCTCATTTACAAGGGAGCAGATGAGGAAAAAGAACAAAATCGGGGGCCCTTCTAAAGATGTACACACTCTACCGTCTGGCAAGGAAGAGATGCAGGTGTGGAGTGGTGTCCCAAGAGAGGCTTCTCTGCAGTTTCCTCCTGGCTTTTTGGCATGTCCAGCACAGGTGAGGTTTCCTGAGATGGCAACCGGACTAAAATCACAAACAAATAAAAAGAACGGCTTACTGGCCTGGTCCTCTATATATGTTTAGGAAAGAGACTGGGTTGCAATAGGCAGGCTGGTCGCATAAATGTCCTCAAGAGCCCAGATTGTGATATTAGACAGCTAAAATAGAAGCAGCAAACATTTCTGGTGGTTCTAACAAGACTTCAAACGTATTCCTGTTCTAGAACATCTAGGAATTATCCAAAAAGCTTATTACTGGTCTTTTTCACAGTATAGTGAGCCCCGGTTTGTGAGATGCATGAAACATACTGGCAAAATAAACTATAGTGGATGAAAGAATGTTTACTCTCTTCTGAGCAAAATTAGGAAATAGTAACTTCAGATTAATACCTTGCTTTGGTCTTGCTGTCAACCACATTTGTTAAGGTTTTCTGGTCACATCTAGTACTTTTCCATGAGTCTTCTATGCCCATCAGGTAGCCTGGGTGGGCACCTTCCTCTCTCCAAAAATATGAAAATTACCTACTTATGCAGGTTGACGTGAAAGCTCCATGAAGCACTCTGGCACCCTTGAGTTGTGTGAGGTTCAATACATATAGGCTTACCTCCCTTATTAAAAAAATGGTAGCCATTTGTTTACATTATGCTATTCTAGAAGGGCCAGCAGCTGGTAATTGAACAAGAACGTGCAAAGTTTCCAGTTTTCTTTGTAGCATGGAAATTATATATCTGTTTGCATTAACAATTATTAAAAAATAATTCCGACATTTAGGTTTAAATTTCAAAAGGGGAAAATGCAAGATTTAACCACTTTTCCCATTTTTTGTATTGGCATGGACATTAAAATATACATCCAACTGGTAAAATGACATACCACCCAGGCTGCTTCCCTGAACACAAACAGCAACAAAACGTTCAGTAATAGTTGATAGTTCCCATTGGCTATGAAAAACGTTGATTCACTGTGCTGGTGTGAAATAAAAGACGGCTAAAGTAGCATGATCTGTCATGATCATTTTGGTGGGTGAGAAGGAAATAGGAGGAACCTTTCTGAATGTCCAAGGGGATGATGCTGCCCTGTACTTGACACACAACCAGGTACCGACCCACTGACAAAAGTCTGTGAACATAAATACACATCCCATTCACATGGTTGAACCACAAAGGGTCCTATGAAGGTTTACATTAATTTTGGCTCTTACTGACCCTGTCATTATTCCACGGCACTGCTGTCTGTACTCCTAGGTGAGGTGACATAAACGCCCCATGGACATTTCCTTTAGATGTCCTGCCGCAAATATAGCACAGTACCTTTGAGCGGTTTCATAGCTCCTAATCAAACTATGTGAAGGAGCATAGCTAGAGCCAGTGTGAGGCTGACTGAGCTGAGAGGTTGACCTGAGTCTGAACCAATAAATGTTCATTTGTCACAGACGAACGAGTTACTTACCTTCGGTAACGACTTTTCTGGTGGATACATTAGCTACCTGTGGATTCCTCACCTAATGAATACTCCCATTGCACCAGCATTCGACGGAAATCTTCTTCCTAGCTTCTGCACGTCGACGAGGACGTCACAGTTGCCCATGCGACTCCGTCTGATGTCATACAGGCAATAAGAGGTCCTCGCCGACGTGCCGACGTCAGTACCAAAAATTTTTACGTGCCTGAGAATAATAGGCCATTGAGATGAAAGAACAAATAGTAATATTTAATGATATTCCAAATAAACACATCATTCTGAGAACTCAATCCTTCTTCTTTTTTTTTTTAAACAAATAAATATATGAACAATATATATAAATATGAACATATATACAAAATATATACAAGTCCTCAAAACCGAGAGGAGCACACCCAAGAATTACTTGGCTAGACCAGACAGGCAACGGGGAGGCAGGTGGGACCGTGAGGAATCCACAGGTAGCTAATGTATCCACCAGAAAAGTCGTTACCGAAGGTAAGTAACTCGTCCTTCTGATGGATACAACTACCTGTGGATTCCTCACCTAATGAATAGAGTCCCAAAGCAGTACCGCACTCGGTGGAGGGTGCCTGAATGGTCAAACCAAGAAATCCTGCAGCACCGACCGTGCAAAATGGCCATCCCTTCTGACCTCAGAGTCCAAGCAGTAATGCTTCGCAAAAGTATGAAGGGATGACCAAGTTGCGGCCTTGCAGATGTCAACCACAGGAACACCCCTAGCCAAGGCCGAAGAGGCCGACTTAGCTCTGGTGGAATGAGCTCTTATACCATCAGGGGGTTCTTTCTTTGCTAAAGAGTAACACATTTTAATGCAAAGAACAACCCACCTGGAGAGTGTTCTCTTGTGGACTGCCTTTCCTCTCCTCTTTCCCACGTATCCGATGAAGAGCTGATCCTCCAGCCTGAAATCCTTTGTTCTGTCTATATAAAAGCTTAGCGCCCTCCCTTGGATCTAAGCGGTGAAGTCTCTCTTCTTCCTTTGAAGTATGAGGCGGAGGATAAAACGTGGATAGAGTAATCGTCTGGGCCAAATGAAAGGGTGAAACAACCTTCGGTAGGAAAGCAGCCTTGGTCCTCAACACCACCTTATCCGATAAAAAGATGCATAAGGGGGTTTTACAGATAGAGCTTGCAACTCACTCACTCTCCTTGCAGAAGTAATTGCAACCAGAAAAACCGTTTTTAGAACCAATAATCTTATGGGGCAAGAATGCATAGGCTCAAAAGGGGACCCCATAAGGAAAGTTAGAACCAAGGTCAAATCCCATTGAGGCATAACGAAAGGAGTTGGAGGGAATTTATTCATAAGACCCTTCAAGAATCTAAGTACTATTGGGGATTTAAACAAAGAAGGCTGGTCTGGAAGAAAAAGAAAGGCTGCAGGGCAGACAAGTATCCCTTAACCGTAGCTACTGCACAACCCCTCTGTGCTAGAGACAATGCAAAAGATAAAACATCTGACAAGTGAGCACGTAAGGGATCAATCTGCCTCTCTCCACACCAAAGCACAAATTTAGACCACCTATTAGCGTAGATAGATTTAGTGGAGTGTCGCCTGGCCGCTAAGATAACATCCACTACATCAGGCGGGAGAGAGAAAGAACTCAGGTTGCCCCGTTCAATCTCAGGCATGAAGGTGCAGGCTCTGGAGGTGGGGGTGTAAAACCTGCCCCTGTGACTGCGAGAGGAGGTCTGCCCTGAGAGGGAGACGGAGCGGAGGGCACAGTGAGAGTTGGAGAAGGTCCGTGTACCATACCCTCCTTGGCCAATCCGGAGTTAATAGATGACTTGGGCCCGGTCTTGGCGAATTTTCCTCAATACTCGAGGAATCAAGGGTATGGGGGGAAACGCGTAAAGCAACTGGTCGCACCAGGCCATCTGAAACGCGTCCTCCAACGCTCCTTGTACCGGAAACTGGAGGCTGCAGAATAACGGGCAGTGCGAGTTCTCCCGGGTGGCAAACAGATCTATCCGAGGAAACCCCCACATCTGGAAGATTAGACGGACTTGATCTGGATGGAGACGCCACTCGTGATCGGCCGAGAAATGGCGACTGAGACTGTCCGCACGTACGTTCAAGACTCCGGCCAGATGATTTGCTACCAAGCAAATCAGATGGTCCTTTGCCCAGGACCATAGCCGAAGAGCTTCTCTGCAGAGAAGGTACGACCCTACCCCTCCCTGTTTGTTTATATACCACATGGCGGTAGTATTGTCCGTCAGGACTTGAACCGACTGACCGCGAAGGGATGGGAGGAAGGCCTTGAGAGCCAGACGTACAGCCCGTAACTCCAACAGATTGATATGAAACATCTGTTCTACTGGAGACCAAAGACCTTTGATTTTCAGGTCCCTCAGATGAGCTCCCCACCCTAGAGTGGAAGCATCCGTTATTACTGTGGCCACCGGTGCAGCTTGCGAGAACGGCCTTCCTCTGGAAAAATTGACGTCCGCAATCCACCATTTCAAATCCGTGGCAGTATCTCTGGAGATCCTCACCGAGCCTTCGAGATCTCCTTTGTGTTGAGACCACTGCCTTCGGAGGCACCACTGAAGAGCCCTCATGTGCCAGCGAGCATGCGTGACCAACAGTATGCAAGAAGCAAACAGACCGAGCAGATGTAGGATCTTGAGGACCGGAATAACCGCTCCAATTCAAAACATTGGAACCAACGCCTGAATGTCCTGAATCCGCTGAGGCGGAGGAAAGGCTCGATTCAATGTTGTATCCAGTACTGCACCTATGAACAGGAGGCGCTGAGAGGGCTCTAGGTGAGATTTGGGTACGTTCACCGAAAAACCCAGGTCGAACAACAACTGGGTTGTCGACTGCAGGTGATGCAACACGAGCTCCGGAGACTTGGCTTTGATCAACCAGTCGTCCAGATAAGAAAATACTGCTATCCCCTTCCTTCTGAGCTCCGCTGCAACCACCGACATCACCTTTGTGAAGACTCGAGGTGCTGAAGTAAGACCAAACGGGAGGACCGCAAACTGATAGTGCTGCGATCCCACCACAAACCGGAGATACTTCCTGTGCGACTTGAGTATCGGGATATGAAAGTAAGCATCCTGCAAGTCGACAGAACCATCCAATCTCCATTGTTCAGCGCCAAAAGCACCTGAGCTAGGGTCAGCATCTTGAACTTTTCCTGTTTGAGGAACCAATTCAAGATCCTTAGGTCCAGGATTGGTCTTAACCGACCATCCTTCTTGGGAACCAGGAAGTACCTTGAGTAACAACCCTGACCCCTTTCCTGCTCTGGGACCAACTGCACCGCGCCCTTTGAAAGGAGGACTTGGACCTCCTGTTCTAACAACAGGAGGTGTTCTTCTGAACAATAAGATGGGTGGGGCGGGATGGGGGGCGGAAACTCCTGAAAGGGTAGGGTGTAGCCTTTTCTCACAATGCTGGTAATCCAGGAGTCTGATGTTATGACTTCCCACTTGTGGAGAAAATTCAGTAACCTCTCCCCTACAGGAGTGGAGTGAGTGGGAATTGGTGGAAGCCTAAGGCTGCTTCCCATGCTGCACCCCTCCAGAGGAAGAGGAAGAGGCAGAGTGCTGCTGAGTGGCTCCCTGGTACGAACCCTACCCCTTCCTCTGAAAGATCTATAGGAGAGAGCAGAGGTGGGTTTCTGGAATTTCCCTCGAAAGGAGGATGAGGAGGAACCACGACCAAATCCTCGAAACCTCCTAAAAAATCTGGAGGAAGTAGAAGAAGTGGCTTGCAAGCCCAGCGACTTGGCAGTGGCCCTACTCTCTTTGAACCTTTCTAAGGCCAAATCCGCCTTGGCACCAAACAGCTTGTTACCATCAAAAGGAAGGTCCAATAGGGTCGACTGCACATCAGAGGAAAATCCGGAGTTACGAAGCCAGGCCTGCCTCCTTGTAACTACAGCAGTGCCCATTGCTCTAGCAACCGAGTCAGATGTATCCAACCCAGATTGAATAACCTGGTTTGCAGCCGCCTGAGTGTCATAGACCACGCTCAACAATTCCTGAGGAACCTCTGTGTGCGTAGATTTAATCTTGTCCATCAGGGCATAAATGTATCTTCCTAAAATGCATGTGGCATTGGTGGACTTCAACGCCATGCTACATGACGAGAACACCTTTTTGGATGACACGTCCATCTTCTTGGAGTCTCTATCCGAGGGTACGACCGGAAAAGACCCAGGAGCAGATCTTGCTGAGTATGAAGCCTGGACCACCAGGCTTTCAGGTGTTGAATGCCTGGAAAGAAAACCTGGGTCAGCCGGTGCAACCCGATACCTCTGAGCCACAGATCTATTGACGGCTGAAAAAGACACCGGCTTCTTCCAGACTTCCATAATGGGGTCCAGCAGCGCTTCGTTGAAAGGTAAAAGTGGCTCTGCAGATGTAGAGGCAGGGTGCAACACTTCCGTCAATATGTTCTGCTTGGCCTCAGTCCCTGGCAAAGGGAGGTCCAGAAAGTCAGCCGCCTTTCTGATGACAGAATGAAAAGTGGCCGCCTCCTCTGTGTACTCCCCAGGTGACGACAAGTCCCATTCAGGGGAGGTATCTAGACCACTAGCAGTGTCCAGTCCATGGAGACCCTCACAAGAGTCCTCGATCTCCCCTTCCTCCAGGGCTTGCCTCTGGTATTCCTGCTCTTCAAGGAGGCGGAGAGCAAGTCTCCTCGAGTGCAGCCTCTCCTATATCCTCGGCGTCGACATGGCGTCAGCGGACATCGAAGAACGACGCCGATCCTCGGATCCGTCAGACGCCGGGTCTACAGGCACCATAGGTCTCTTCGGCGCCGAAGACTGCCTCGGAGTCGTAGGAGGCCTAGACGGCGTCACTGGCTGAGACATTGAAGCCGCCGGAGCCGAAACTGTAGGAGCTGAAGTCTCAGGAGCCGAAGCCACCGGAGCCGATACCGGCGCCGAGCCCACGTTCCCCAGGGGGAGAAAGGGCATAAAGGGTGCCGGTCGAAGTGGAGCCGGAGCACCCATGCTGAAAGCCAAAGGGCCCGACGGACTAGTAGGTCCACCACCTGGAGCCATCTGCTGGAAGATGGAGAACATCGCATTTAAGAATGCGGTACTATCAGCTCCAGGGGCCGGGAAAGCCTGGTACTGGGGTGCCTGGTTCGAAGACGACACCGACCTCGACGTCTGCAAAGACGGAGAAAACATCTGAGGCTGCGGAACCTCAAACACTGAAGGAGGATGGCCCGATGACATGGGCGAAGTCGGTGAAACTGGAGATGGCAACGCCGTCGACGGCTGGGGAGTGACAGTGGGACTGACTTCCCAAGTCTTCCGACGTCGAGTTGATGAAGACCTCGACCGAGACCTCTCCCTACTCGACCGGCGCCGTGATTCTCGACGACGCTGGGAGTCCCGATGACGCCGATGAGACTTCGGTGACGACGACTTTCGGTGATGTCTCTTCTCCTTCTTTTTCGATTTCGCAAGAAAAAGCTTGGCCTCGCGCTCTTTCAGGGCCTTAGGATTCATATGATGACAAGAATCGCACTTATCAACATCATGGTCGGAACTAAGACACCACAAGCAGTCAGAATGTGGGTCCGTTACCGACATTTTACCCCCACACTCACGGCAGGGCTTGAATCCTGACTTCCTTTGCGACATTGTAATATCCCAAAGTAAAAATATACGAAAACACACTGTAACTGTCGAACAGCAACAGTAGCTCCCTCGAAGATAACCGTTTCGAATGGCACAGAAAAAAGGGAACTGACGTCGGCGAGGACCTCTTATTGCCTGTCTGATGTCAGACGGCGTTGCGTCGGCAACTGTGGCGTCCTCGTCGACGTGCAGAAGTTAGGAAGAAGATTTCCGTTGAATGCTGGCGCAATGGGAGTATTCGTTAGGTGAGGAATCCACAGGTAGTTGTATCCATCAGAAACCCTGCATACTACACAACCTCCTGCCTCCTACCACCAACCTCCTACCATCAGAGATTCAAAGAAAGTCTATGCCTGCTGTGCGTATCAACAGCAAATACCCTTATCGTTAGCCCGTCCACAGGCGGTGGGGGAAATAACGAAACATGGTTAATACACAACAGACATATGAATACAACACATCTCTCTTCTAACAACTGTGCATTACACTAACCTTGCTCCGCTTTATACTTAGTGATTTTGTTCACAATATCAGGTGAAATCTTTTTGCAGATCTTCTCCAAAAAGTCCAGGTTCTCAGGCGATATGAGGGCCTGAGACTCCATGAGGGTCAGCAGGTGCAGAGTGGACTATGAAAGAACACAAGAGAAAAGCGTTAACTCTAGAATGACTCCAGCAACCGAACTGATAGATGAGCACACAACAGGCAGGAGTCACAAATAATGAAAATATAGGGATATAGCTCACTTTCTAGTCTCTAGGCACTTAGAATAGGCGCTAATCATTATACAACTCAGTATTAGTCCTCTTAAAACGGCAAGGACGAAATGTAGAGAGGACCCATTGACGTTCGACCCCAAGACGTTCAGGTTAAACACAGGTCTCTACAGTGTCTACCTTACTACTGCACAGTAAAGAAAATACCACTTCTTAACAGAATGAACCACAGGGCCTGAGCATTATTAACAACTCTGCCACTGGGTAGTATCAAAACAATATTCCTAGGCAGTATGAACAAAAGGGTAGAGGTACACATAGTACTTCCAAGGAGCATTAGGAAATGGGTTGCAGTGACAAAATGCTAAATACTGCATGAAAAACAAAACTGCTGTCCCAAACTGCATGTCCTTCTACAACTCCAACACAAAACTGTATGACTAATGGTTTACTTTCCTATATGTACTTGTGTGAATTGCCCCAGTCTTGAACCACAGCCTATAACTTCTCCCTTCTCACAAGCTGGTAATCGCTTGCCTGCAAACTATGAATCTTCTAAGCTTCCTCTAACCTGTCTATTCACCCCACTAAGCAAGCTAACATACCTCAAATTCCCCAACCCTCCAGCGTTGACATCTAACTCCCTAGTGGAAGCCTCCTCCACTCTTATCAATTCACCTCACAAATCATTCCCATACAACCTCTATTCTCTTTGATTCCACCATATACAAACTGGTGCAATGCATCTCAAGGACTTCTTCTGAGAACACAGAACTAAACGCACTAACCAAAACACCCTAAATTAAAAAATAGCATTGGGTTCCCAAGCAGTGCGCTTCTGGCCATAAAATGATTATGTGCCCTATTAGAGGTAGTGGGTGCAATTACAATACAATGCAATACAGTACAAAGTCAGTAGTGCTGTGTAGTAAGAACTGGGTCACTCTTGCTCCATAGTACAGTTATTCTGTTGTACAGGTTTGGCTCTCTCTACTTGTCTTTTTATCCCTAACTCACACTCGGCCCTCTCGCCATAGACCCTGTCCTCACTTCGGCCGCTTCCCCACCTAAAATCAGCTGGCGTGTGTGTGTGGGTTACCCGCCCACAACTCTCCCATGCTCACCGGAGTCTCTCTGTGTTTTTTGGGAAGTGTGTCTTGCAGAAGAAAGATCATCTCATCATGGTCTTCGGTGCCAATGTCCTCCGAAATATCATATAGAAGCTGACTGCAGAAGAAAACGGGAAAAAGTTACAATTCCTGCATTTGTCGGTCCTTCTGACTGTGGAGTATTTGCTGAATATTGATTACAACTTGTACAAATGTACTGCAAAAGCTGCAGGTTTTCCCCGCACGGTGTTTGTTGTGTAAAACCTGTCAAACTTTCCATGGAGGGGCATGAATTCACAATATTCTGAGTTTTACACCACAATATTCAGAGCTTTGCAGCTTCGAAAGGGAAAAACATGCAGAATGACCAAATTAGCTCCCAATGAATGAATGCATACATGAATACCAGTTTATAAAGCATAGTGATATCCTCGATGGGGCATCCTAGTGCTGATAGCTTGTTAGAGGACCAAAAAGACAGGGATAAAAGTAAATAAAGAGTGAATAGCCACGTTTTAAGCTTCTTTCTGAACAATAATTCCGAAGAACTGACAAGGATATCCAGTGGTAGACATTTTCAAAGCTGGGGAACTAAGCAGCACAAAGAGCTTGCTAGCCTTATTAAAGAGTGGTATACAGGTCAGATAAAAACTGGAATAGCATCTCTGAGGTGGTCGGTAATGACCTACCATGTTTTCCAGAGACATTCTGTTACAAAAGGCTCTGTAAGGCACAGACAGCCTTAAAGATTAAACACTTGGTACTATGTAGCCAAACCAAATACCCAAGATGATCTGAGATTGAGTGGTTGTAAGGAATATAAGGAAATAATCTGGCAGCAGATCTATGGGCCACCGAAGACCTTATAAGAGATAATCTGTCAAGCCAAAATGCAATGAATTTTCTTAGTTCAGACACAATGCAGTAAGAGACTGCACTACAGTCTTTTGGGACGAAACCGGTAAAAGCAAAAACTTTTCTTAGGAATCGCAGAAGGGCAAAGCAGAAGGTGGAGATTTTGGAGATCTGATTAGAAATCAAAGCAGATCCTGAGGCTTTATGCAGATGGAGGGAGCTCTGAAGGATGACCAGGATCGTTGGCCACAAGTCAGGTGACATGAAAGAGGGTTTGTTGCCAAATAGAAAGATCTCAGTTTTTTTCACCGTTCAGTTGAAGGAAGTTGGTGTTCAAGAGTAGTCAAGGGCACAAAGGAGCGGGCTGAGGTCAAAAAAGCTGATTGTGACCTATGTGACAGAAAGGAAGAAAACGATTTCTGAGTACACTTGCAAATATTACAATTGAAAAGACAGATGACCTGCATGGAATGGGAGATGGTGTTGAACGCTGCTGAGATCTAATAGAATCAGGGCAGCGCTACCACCCTGATCTGAGACGGCATGGAGATTCTCCGATACAGCAAGTAGAACAGTTGCTATGTAGCAGAAAACCCCCAGACCAAGGAGGCGTCAAGAAGCATGTTTGAATCGAGGTATTGAGAACTGACAGTTGACATGTTTTTTCCAAAATCTTTGATGGGAAAGGCAGGAGAGGTTGGCCAGTAATTGCTGGGAACAATATTTTAAAAAAGAGGAACTAATGTAGCATGATTTCACATTGATGGAACTGAGGATGATTTTATGAAGAGATTGATTATTTCAACCAAGGAAGCAGATATGTTTAGCAAGCACTTTATGTAAAAATAGAGGGTGGACACAGGTTCAAGGTCGAGTTGGACTTTATAGAAAGGAGAAACTCTTGCACTTCCTGTCTAAAAAGCTGCCTAGGTTCAGCTACAGAAGAGGCTTAGGTCAAATAGGATAATAACTCAAAGTCATGTATTCAGTCTGCCAAACGTAACGTAGGATTGTTGTCATGAATTTAAATAATTCTATCAGTGAAATATGCAGTCAGGCCTGTGTAAAGATTTTGGGAAACAGTAAGCATATTCTGGTAGCCATGAGGTTCAGAAAGGACCCGACAACAGGGAAGATGTCTCTTTTTTAACAATTTTTATTATTTTATTCATGAATGAAGTAGAATATAACAATACAACACACAGTGCAACAACAACACAGGAAGGGGAAAATCACGCCGAACACAGGACAACCTGTACAGATGACATTGCATAGTATATGAATACAAGAATACCAATTGACGAAGTCTCCGATTCAGTTGGCTCGTAAGCATCATGAGGCTACTTGACAGATTATGTGGTAGGATGAGGGAGTAGGGGCCTGACCACTGACAGGGCCCTCATATGTCTCGTTTATGTCCTTGGGATCATGCACCTCCTTGTCTGAGGCAGTGTCATGGGCCGCCAGATAAGTGACCCAGAGGGTTTAAATGTTCTTCAGCCTCGATCTCACAGGCATCAGTTCCCAGTAATCTTGAAGCTGATACTGACAGTAACCTGCATCCTTTAACCAATGTTTAGGCAAGGAAGGAGTGCGTCGGAACCAGTGCATGGGAACCATGCGTATGGCCAGCAGTAACAGGATCAGCCTACGCATGCGCATCAGGACATCTTTCACATAACCTAACATGGTCACCAGAGGGGCCATGGGCAGTGATCAGCCCATTTGTGTCAAATACCCCCATCCAGTATTGTGATTATGGGACATTTCCAGGCCAGAAGCAAAAAAGGTAGCCGTTTCTGTAACGCATAGCAGGCAGCTTGCATCATATACAACTGAGTAGGCGTTCGCTAGACTCTATGCAGGTATTTGAAATATATCAGTTGGAGTCTACAGTTTGGGGACAGGGCTCTGGATTGAGTGCAGTAGTAGTGTCACCGTTCCTTGTAGGGCAAGGGATCCATGTCAGCAGCCTACGTGTTCGGACACAAAGCGCGTCCTTGACTTGCATCATGACGTATACACTCATAATGGGTTTATATGGTGATGGATTCGAGATCAGTTCTTCAAAAGCGTGAAAGGTCGGAGAGGCATCATGAAATGTATTGTGCAGAACTCTGAGAGCAGCGCGCAGATGGTGGTATGTGAGCGTTTCCATAGATAGTGTTATAGGCAGGGTCGTCAAGTATGCGTCGTGGGGTTAGAAAATGTCCCTGAGGGTAGAGGTACCCAAAGGTGTGAATTTTTAAGCATAGTAGATGTCAGTGGGGCAGCATCATTGAGAACAGAAGCATAGGATGCACTGCCAGTCTGATATTGGGAGCATACATACAGTCCAAGCCCAGCACACATGCGCATTCTGTCCCATGCCGAAGTTGTACAAGCCGAGTGTCCGTTTCAGGCTGAGGTTGTCTGGGGGCAGACAGAGGGCAAGGGGCAATGTGATCATGTCCAGGTGTCGTATCAGGCTGGAATAAGGTAGGATATAACCAGCAGTGGGCAAAAGGTGCCTGCACGCAGGAGACACAGAGGTCCATACCAGGGGCACAGAGCCAGCCCAATTCGAAAGGAAGAGTCAGGATTTCCCGGGTCACCCGGGGCTGTTTGCCTGCCCAGGCCAGAGAAATCAGGTTAGACACGAGGTGTTTTTGGAAGTGGGCTGTAAGCTGAAGTGGGAGGTTGAGAAATGTGTACAACAACTTTAGGAGTATAACAACTTTAGTGGTGGCAGTGCTCCCTGCATGTGACAGTGGCAGTCTCGTGCATGCTGACAGGTGGTTTTTGAACCACGTCATGAGTGTACCACAATTGACCTTGAAAAGCTCAATAAGATCTCTGCTAAGCCAAATACCGAGGTACCCGACATGGGCCGTTGCTCACTGTAAAAGGTATTCCAAGACGAAGAGCGGTGTTTCAGGGGTGAGCAGGAAGATAATTAGACCAATCAACGGCCATCGCTGCATGTCGGCCAAAGCGTATAATTTCCCTGATGAGTACAGAGAGATTGATGTGGGAGCCGCGGACGTACAGAGTGACATTGCCTGCATACATGAAGGCCAGAATTTGTCTGGGGTGAAGGCCAGTCCTGCTGGGAGTGGTGCTGTAGCAATCGGGCAGCCAGAGGCTCCACTGCAATAGCAAACAGAATGGGAGACAGTGGGCAGCCCCGCTGGGTGCCCTTGCAAACAGAGAATAGTGGAGTGATCGCACTGTTAACGCACAAACAGGCCATGGGCAAACAGAGTGGCTTGAGCAAGCGCAGGAAACAATTACTGATCCCAATGTGAGACAGGAGGTGACAAAGAAATGCTCTTTCTTGGGAATCAAATGCCTTAGTGGCATCAAGCAGGACCACTACTGCACTGAGGTGAGGGTCAACTGTATGAAGGAGAGCGAATAAAGTGCAGAGATTATGTGTTATTAAATGGCCGGACACAAAGCTCAAATGGTCCGGGTGAGCAATGTCCGATAGCAGAGGGAGAAGACGGGAAGCAATCCGTTTTGCAAGAATGTTGTAGTCCACATTAATCAAGGATAATGGCCTATAAGAGTTGCAGCGGTGCGGTGGCTCATCAGGTTTCAGTTTTCTTACAATAAATACCTCACAAAGCAATGGTTGCAGAACTCTTTGAAGCAGCAACTCTTCATACACTGCCAGGAGACGGGGGGTAAGGACTGAAGCATTTTCTTTGTAGAAGACCACAGTCAGTCCATCCAATCCCGGTGTCTTGTCCCTGGGCATGCTTTGAATGACCTGTGTGACATCTTCAGATGTGAAAGGAGCATCAAGGAATTGGCACTGGGCATTGTCAAGCCAGAGCAATTGGAGCATGCCAAGGAAGGAGGTCAAAGAAGGAGGCCAAGAAATAAGGGTAATATGAGATTGCTGAGGTATATAAATCAGAATAAAACGTGGCCATAACATTTTGGATAGTGTCTGGGATAGTGGGCCACTTGTTGGTCGTCTGTGAGCTCTACTATGTGGTCACTTGCACATGGCTTCTGGAGGAGTCTAGCCTGCCCTATTCCCTGCCCCATATCGCGGGGGCAACCGCTTCTTCACCAAGGAAGTACATTTCCCTAAGCACTGCCTTCTCATACTTCACCAGCTTGCGCCTAAGGGAAGCCAGTTTGACTGGGCTGTCAGTATCAAAGTAGTGAAGTCTGAGTACGCGGAACTCGGTTTCCAGGCGGTTAAGCTGCCTGTGCAGCCTCAGAATCAGTCAGGCCTGTTTGATGATGCATCCTCCGCAGACCACTACTTTGAATACCTCCTACATGGTGGACGGCGAGTCTAGTGAGCGTTCATTGAGTTTAAAGTACTTGAGTAGGACAACCTTAATTTCATCAGTGAATACCTGATCTGTGAGTGTGTTAGGGGCAAGATTCCACGCCTCGAGCCCAGTTCCAATGGGGAGATTTCAAGTAGGACAGAAAAATGGTCAAGTAGTGTCCAGGGTAGAGAAGCAGTGTTAGTAGTCTATGTGACAACGTCTATAGAGACCAGCCAGTAGTCAATTCTGGACCAGGTGTTGTATGAGGATCTAATGCATGTGCCTTCAGAGCTGGATCTGTGTTTGAGTCGCCAAATGTCTGCAAGTTCGTTGTCAGTTATGAGTTTATGAAGCTGCGCAGTCGCTCTCGGGTGCGGGCGCCAAGTGGGGCTTGTTCATTCCATCCCCTCCATCAAGCACTGCATTAAAATTGCCACCCCAGATGGCTGCGTCAGGGCTCATGGTGGCTATCAAACGCCAGACCTCTGTAAAGAAACAAGGGTCATCCACATGTGGACTATACACTGAAACCGATGTGGCAAGATGGCCCTGAAGTCCCCGCTAGAATAACAAACCAGCCCTGCACATCACCATCGCCGGGTGAGTGCGCCATGGTACTCCTTTCTTGATGAGAACCGCCACCTCCCATGTAAAGCTAGAATAGACGGAGCCATGAGACTCCGCCAGCCATCCCAAGTGCAGCTAGAAGCGGCCTGCATCAGTCAGGTGCAGCTCCTGCAGGAAGCATATGTCTATTTGGTGCCTGCGTAGGTATGCAAACACTAGGCAAGCATTCAAACCTCGGATGTCCCAGGTGAGGCACTTAAGTGTAGCCATCAGATAGTAGGAGTGGCGTACGCAATGCGCTCAGCAGGTGTAGCTGAGATGCGTGGCATGCCTATGTCAGATGGTGCAAGTGTGACTAAGAGAAGGAAAAGCACTAACACAAAACGGAAAAACAACATCCCATGTAAAATCCATCCACCACCAACTTCAACACCCCCCAACTGGTTGAACAGCATAAGCACTCCATCTAATAAAGCATACCAACACTTAGAAAAGGTCAAGAGAATCAACCTGGAAGCGCAAACAAGTCCAGGCGAACTCCCAGCCATCAGGTAGCTGGGTGACCAGGGACGGGGGAAAAGCATAATAATACAAGATGGCTCAGTCCCCAGCCTCGCACAGATGGGTAGCTGACGGGCACCATCGCACTCATGGAGGGATCCTTCTCATGGCAACAATCCATACAGCATGGTCCAACATCAGGGTAGGGTGACCAGACGTCCTGCATTTCCCCGAACAGTTTAATTTTCATGAGGACTGTCCCGGTGTCCTCATGCTTTTATTCATTTTCCTGAGTCCTGGTTTTTGGGGCAAAGGTCATGTCAACCTGTAAACTCTTTTGTTAATTTTCAATAAATTTCCCAGTTTTAGGGACAAAGGCCAGGTCAACCTACGAATCAGAAGTGAAAGCTATGCTCTCCTTTCACATGAACCTCTGGCGTCTTAAAATACTTCTGCTGCTTGTTCCAGTGTGTGTGATTGAATATTTATATGTGTATGTATATACATACACACACACACACACACACACACTCTTTTACAGGACAGACCAGATATAAAAGTGAGACTAAAGGCTTTAGTCCTATTTTTATATCTAACATGTCCCGGGTTTTTCTTTTCAGAATTCGGTCACCCTAGGCCAGAGCCCTTCGCCGCAGGATCCACGGTGGCAACTACTTGTGTAGCAGATATCAGTTAGTCATTGTCACTTAGGTGGCCACTACTCTTACCTTAGTTTTTATTTTAGACGACCTCCAATACTTTTTTCATGCAGAGAAGCTGTTCTCCTGCAGTCGCATGAGTATTCTCGATATCAGAAGTGCGGTGTTCCATCTGGTCGATGGGCACATCATCTTGCTTAACTTTCTCTTTGAAACAGTTGAATCTATTGGTGGGGAGGTCTGTTTTGAAGTTGATGGTGGTCAGGTCGCGTTTGAGGTCCAGAAACATGGTCTTGATATCCTGTGCAGTTTTAGCTTTGTTCTCGCCTGGCGTGTCTTGGGGGTCATTCATAGGGTCCAAGTCAGGAGTGCGTGTGGGGCATTTTGATTCAATTGTCAACTTGGATTGCCTGATGACACTTTTGACCATGGTGAAGTGCATAAGAGGCACAAGGCTCTCTGTGCTAGAAAGGTGGGGTGGGGTTCACACTAAGGGGGTCATTCTGACCCTGGCGGTCATTGACCGCCAGGGTCAACGACCGCGGGAGCACCGACAACAGGCTGGCGGTGCTCCCAAGGGCATTCTGACCGCGGCGGTATGGCCGCGGTCAGAAACGGAAAACCGGCGGTCTCCCGCCGGTTTTCCGCTGCCCTGAGGAATCCTCCATGGCGGCGCAGCTTGCTGCCCCGCCATGGGGATTCCGACCCCCTCACCGCCATCCTGTTCCTGGCGGTTTTGCCCGCCAGGAACAGGATGGCGGTGAGGGGTGTCGTGGGGCCCCTGGGGGCCACTGCAGTGCCCATGCCAGTGGCATGGGCACTGCTGCAGGGGCCCCCATAAGAGGGCCCCTACAAGATTTTCAGTGTGTGCCATGCAGACACTGAAAATCGCGACGGGTGCTACTGCACCCGTCGCACCCTTCCCACTCCGCCGGCTCCATTCGTAGCCGGCTTCCTCGTGGGAAGGGGTTTGCCGCTGGGCTGGCGGGCGGCCTTCTGGCGGTCGCCCGCCAGCCCAGCGGGAAACACAGAATAACCGCGGCGGTCTCCTGACCGCGTAGCGGTATTCTGTTGGGGGAACTTTGGCGGGCGGCCTCCGCCGCCCGCCAAAGTTAGAATGACCCCCTAAGTCTGTTAGTAATAATGCACCCCCATGACAGCATGCAGCAAGGTATCAGTGGGGGGAAGGAGCAGACCAAAAATACAGCCACAGCTTCTACGCCACTTCTGGGATTCAGCTCCCTCTGCCACAGCTTCTACGCCACTTCTGGGATTCAGCTCCCTCTCCCATGCGTACGATATGGGATCTCGTGAAATAAGCAGTAAATGCAGCTGGGGCCCAGCTTCAACAGAGCAATCGATCACCTCAGTGCCAGTCCAGCACAGCCCGTATGGTCCAGCAGCACAGAAGGTGGCAGTGCTCAAGACAATCACCAAGAGTTCTGCTGGGGGGGCCTGTCAGCAGTTACTATGTTTAAATACGCCACTCCAAGGCACTAGTCATCGCCTAGTGGTCTGCTAGGCAGATGAAGGTGGGCGAAGGGGGCCTCAGCCTGCCCTCATACTGCAGTAGGCCGTGGACACACAAACAGGCCCCACGAAGCAACAGGGTAGAGTCCATCGACAAGCACTATGTTCCCCATTCCCCATTCCTCGATGCAGAAATTAGCTACACCACTGGGTTTGTCTCAACTTCAACGGGTGGCTGCGTTCAACGGTGGCCGCCAACACTAGCCGCGGCAGCACCAAACCACCTCTCCCAAAACCAGGCGATCTGCTCCTCAGTCGCTCTGAAGCGTCCGCAGGCAGGGGCCAAGCTTTGCTTTTCAGGCCTGTAAAGGCAGGCGGGGGTTAATGCTCGGGAGGGGTAGGCTTCTAGGCTGCATTGTGCACTCCACAGGGCCCAAGTGTGACAGGCCTGATACAATATAAATAAGCGACCGCTGCTTTTGGGCCACACCAGGAGGATTCCTCAAAGGCAGAAGGCTTTGGGGGTCTCAAGCACACCCCAGCAGGACCAGTATCCCCTCTGAATGCAGTTAAAATTGAGCATTTCACTCCCCGGTCAGCAAAGCCTTGCTATGCAATTGCCATCTTGCAGTCAGGCTCTCTGGAGCCCCCTACAAAGATCTCTCTAGAAGAATTGGCAGCAATATGTTTTTTAGAAGTATAGTATGCAGCACAAGCAGTGTGAATGGAGTAATAGTAGTTGTTCCATGTATGTGGCAGTGGTCTCATAAAAAGCTCTTGTACTCCAGTATTTTGCATTGTCTTTGAGATTTTCATTGTAGCAAGCAGTGGATCGTCTTGTTTTGTGATACTGGTGCACTTTCCTGGCAGCTATGGAATCTAAAGAGGAACTTATGCCACTAATAAAATTATTCGCAGAAGCAGATGGATCATCATAAGGCATTAAAGGAGGGCGTGTTAGGGCCTGCATGAAAAGTGACGCCTTAAGGCAAAAAGAAATGGCTGTATGGTAAGATACAAAAATGTAACAAAGTGGTTTGACCACAGAAGTAGAATGGGAGTAAACGCAAATAGGTTTTTCACACTGAAGAAGAATTGGATCAAGGATGTGTCCCACCGGGTGGGTGGTTGCGAGAACTTTTTGAGTTGCTAATACAGACAGTGCATCTATAAGAGCTGATGAGTAAGCAAAAGTAGTATCCTCTCCATTTGATAATTCAAATCACCCAGAATCATAAAGGAGCGTATCGGAGTAAATGTGGGGTAATACCTTCAGCTAGGTTACTATTAAAGCTGTTTTTAGGTCTGGAGGGCAATACATCAGTGCACCTGAGAAAAAAGAAGGTGTGGCTTAATTTAAGTGAAACTAGCATACCTGCTGGTCCTATGAGTGATAGTGCACAGCTAATCTCAAGCACACCTCTCGTTCAATCTGTAGCATAACAGTAGAAAATCCAGCTGGAATCGCTACTGAGATGTCAGGGAAGGATGAGTCATTGAGCCAGGTTTCAGCAAAAAATAATGCATCTGGTTTATCAGTGTCAATAAAATCATATATGTTTAAGAAACACTTAGGTAGTGATTACCGAGCAGAATGTCAACTCGTACTCGGAGATCCAAATGGATTTGTAGTGTCTGATGCTGTGCCCAGTGAGAGGCTGGTATCCATGGAGAAGTGGGAACGTCTGCAAGAAACCAGGCTGGCACATTTATTTAATTCAGTAGTGGTACACCTGAAAGACCAGTGGAACTCGGAATGGGGAAGTAGGTTTGCACCACAGAAAACCAAGTCCTGTGGTATGGACATTATGTACCCTGGTAGCAATGCTCAATTCTGGCCAGTCAGAATGAAGGCAACTGGAGATGGGTGGTGGAGAGGGGGCTGACCCTGTTGAGCTGTGCCTGTTCAAGGCAGCTCGCATCACAACGGTATTGCAGGCGCTCCAGCAAAGTCACACCATACTTTAGGCCGATGATGGACTAAGAAAGAAGGCTGCCTGCACATTGTTTTTGTCTTTCTCAGGGACTCTGTTGTTAATGCTTGTTTTGGTCCGGTTTTCCTAAAACATTCTTGTTGTAGGGTTATCTGGTCCTCGGCAACATTAAAGAATTGCCAATAGCAAAAAAAAACGTTTTGGTCTTAGAAATCACATATTGCCACAGTAGTCCAAGGCACTGTGTGCAGATGTGCTCCTTTAGAAAGAGAATGCTGTTACTCATAGTGAGGTTAGCCAATGGCTGAATTGGGCTGACTCACTGCCCCAGCTGTGCTGCAATGTGCAGAAGAAAAATGTGATTGACACCATAACAGACCAATGCCAAAAGAGGGGTGGCTGAAAGCCCCCTATGCCTAAGAATAATATACATATAACATTACCAAAATCGAAAGCTCTTAGCTAATGCCAGACCTAAAAAAGTGAGAAAGTCAGAAACTACATCTTGTTTTTCATTACATAAGTCTGCCAATTGGCACTATGACATACAGTAACATAAGCCTTTCCTGGCATTTCAACAAACAACATGTTGCATTGTCTGGTTTATAGTTTTGTTTTTAACACTATACTAGTGGGATGAAAACCCCATCATGCAATGTGCTATTGATTAAAATGCCAGATCTGGACAATGGTGTAGTGTCTTGAAAGTTGATAACAGAACCCTTTTGGCTCAGAACGGATTTTGTAGCCATGTGACATAATTGCTATAATAGAATGTAATGAAAGCTTGGTTTAGAATATGGGGAGTTCACAGGTACATGCACAGCAATAAAGACGTGTGATTTACAGCTCTGTGTGTGGCGTAGTCATTGGCGGGTACCCAGGCTGCGGAGGACACAAGAACTGGAGACAAGATGCGGGATAAGTAACCTCAAGAAAAATTGTGCTCTCCCAAAGAGTATACTGTGGTCCTAGCAAGCTGGTCGTGCGTGCCACCTGTGCCTTCGTTGAAGTGCCTTGTTGACGGTTGGCGTGTGTGGAGTCGAAGCGGAACTCCAGCCAGTGTGAAGCATTTGAAGATAAAGAAAGCTTCACTGAAAAGTTTCCGTGCGGTTCCTATTTTAATAATAAGACTGCGCGTTTAGGGCGGTAGCACCACAGAGTGTAAGAGACTGAGTAAAACCCACCCTGTTTGGAAGTTGTCAGCCTGACTCCTAGCTAGCCCACAGCACCTCATCCAACCCTATAAAGGAGAAAGTGATTTGTGGCAACCTGAACCTGACACTGACTTCTCAGAGAAGTTGTAGTGAACAAATCATACCCCTTTCACTTAGTTACTCAGAGACTAACACATGCCAAGGCCGAACATGAGATACAAACTGGATTTCAATGCATTTATTGAAGCAAGTGCATCCTAGTATAAAAAGCATGAGCTGTGATAATAAGGCAAATGAAACATAGTACGGTAATCATCATTACAAGCAGTGTAAAGGAGATAAACAACCCAACCATGCTGTATGATTCTAGAGAGTCTAGAGATTTCTCCTACACCCGGTCTAAGAGTCTAGCAGTGGTAACCCTACTGCCTGTCCTGATCTAAGGAGTAACCTCGACCCCATACCTGAATGTGATAGCAAGGGTCTGCCTGTTGTCTGGATGGCAATCCTCTCAGGAAGCTGCAGAGTCAGTCAGGATCAGCAAAGCTGTAAGTGGAATGATGTGCATCCCAGGACAGCGATGGCTGGAATGCCCTCTGCCCCCCTTAGGCCTATGTGTTGTTTATATAATAACTCATACAGAGTTTTAAGAACAGGCCTGACGAATTGATATGATTAGTAAATTGGGACTGGAGCCTGGAGTGGCAATACAAGTTAGTATATCATGAACCTTACATGACAGCCTTAAGCATTTTGTACACAGGGCTGATAAAATGTGCAGCGCAAACAACTATCTCTTCTTGGAGAGAAGCAGCTAATTAAAATAAAAAACAATGAGCAAAAGGCTGGCTGTGCTAATTTTTTTCCAAAATTAATAAAATATGTTCGAGTGTAAATGGCATAGGCTATGGGCCTAATGCTAAAATAAGGGTCTCCAACCTAAGTGCTGGAGGTGACCCACAACAAAATCGATGCACCATTGGTCAAGAAACCACAACCAAGCCCATACTAAAAGGTACCAAGTAAAATAAAGTTATACATGGTACGGAGTGTTAACGCTAAAGGTGGATACAACAAGGAATACAAAGCGCAACAAAACATAATAAAAACCCACCAAAGAAAGCTGCAAACAGAAGCACTACAAGGCAGAGATCAACCACATGTCAGGAAATGCAAAGTGAAGTGTAAAAAGGAGGAAATAAATGACTTATCGAGCCCACTAAAGAGAGTCATCATGCCACAGCATTCAACGAAGTGGCTCAAGGAGAAGTGCTCAGGGTTGGGCTTACAGAGCTGTACATACCCGAAGCAGTTGCCCACCAGGCTGCCAAGTGAGGCTCAGTACAACTTCATAGGTCTTCAAAGAGCTGAAGGCAACTGTTAGAAATGTGACCAAAGCAGCTAAGAGAGAAAACTATTCTAAGGCCCACACGTCAAAGGACTCTAGAGAATGTTTGCATAAACATGATCATCAAACAACATTAAAGCATGCTACTTTCAATGTCAATAAGTTCCACACTAGTGTATAATGCTGCGCATTCCTGAAACCACCTTTTAATACTGCCAAAATGCAAAATATTGGCAATAGATGGATTGCTTGGATAGAGACATTTGAAGATTTCATTGATGCACTTGAAGAGACTGATAACAGAAATATTATCAAGTATCTCAAATTTTTTGCCAGTGATGGTGTGAAAAAAAGTCATTAAAAAATGCAGAGAATTGACGAAGAAGTCATGTACCTTCAGATTAAAGATGCTTTAAGTCTCAAGTTCAATCCAGTGCCAAGTGTTGATTACAAACAATACATTTTCATTCAAGAATGTCAAAGAGTTGGTGAAACTATTGATATGTGGAAAGACTTGATGCATTCAATGAATTTAATGATGAAGAAGCTACAAGTCTTAAAGGTACTGATGGATGCTAGTTAGATTTCTTCAGGCGACAAATGCGGAGAGAAACTCTTAGTTTAGGGCAGGTGTTGATGGCTGCCAGAGCTGAGAAGCGTGCTGAAAGACAAGCTGCTGACACAGAGGCCAGTGGTGCCCAGAGCGAGTCAGTCATGAGTGTGAAAAGTAAGCCAAAGCAAAAGACTTAAGGACACAAAGTGATGTTTACACATAGAAAGAAGTTATGTTTTAGAAGTGAATTTTTGTTTTCACGTGCATGAAACTGTCCCGCCAATGGACAGATATGTAAAGACTGTGAGAAAGAGAACCATTTTGTGACTGTGTGTAAAGCAAAGGAAAAAGTAGTTGTGTCACAATGCGAAGACAAAATGGACCCCAGAGCTATCACGAAGCAAAGATCGACGCACGCCCACATGGCCAAGCAGTGACTTCAGTTGAGGCAAATTTATATTCAATTAAGTTGATCATCATCTAAAGCATCGTCAAACAGTTTGTCAGTCTCAATAACAAGTGAAAGTGAAGAAAGTGATTGCACCTTGTCAATGTTTACCTCAGAGAAACATGTGCATGCTGGACTGGTTGCATGTGAAGAAAAATGTCAGTCAAAAAAAAGTTAACATGCCAAAGAGGCAAAATCATACAAACACTGTCTAAAGAGTACTTTGAAAATAAACGGTTTATCAACAGCATTCAATATCATCAATGCATCGATAAACATAATGCCTGAAGAGGTATAAAATTAACTATCTCCCTTACCAAGGCTTATGCCATCGAAAACCAAAGTGGATACTTGGACTGCATCGACGCCCAAAAAGAGTCAAGGTTCATTTGTAGCAACAATGCAACATAAGAAAACGAAGGTACAAGCACTGATCCACGCGCTTTGAGGAAAAGGCCTCAAGTGCCGGTTTACTCAGTTTCAACACGGCTGGTAATATGGGACTGTTTTCAGGGGATTACAACATGAATGCTCATCACAAAATATTAAACCAACTATCTTCACTGTTTAGGAAAGCTTAAGACTATGAAAGTAAACTGTATATTAATGAGGATGTCCGTCCTGTTGCTCAGAGATATAGACAAATCGCTTTTCATTTACAAGAAGCTGTTAAAAAAAAACTTGAATCATGACATTATTGAGTGTTGAACTGGCCCAACACCATGTGTAGGAAGTTGGCTCTGTATGTACTATTTCAAAGTAAGAAATAGCTTGCACAGAGTCCAAAGGTTCCCCTTAGAGGTAAGATAGTGGCAAAAATAGATAATTTGAATGCTCTATTTTGTGGTAATGTGGTCGAGCAGTAGGCTTAACAGAGGGTAGTGTTAAGCATTTGTTGTACACACGCATGCAATAAACGAGGAACACACACTCAAAGACAATTCCAGGCCAATAGGTTTTTGTATAGAAAAATATATTTTCTTAGTTTATTTTGAGAACCACAGGTTCAAGATTTACAATCAATACTTCAAATGAAAGGTACTTCACTTAGGTATCTTAGGAACTTTGAATCAGCAAAATAGCATGTTCAGTTTTCACAAAAACGGCAATAAGCTATTTTAAAACTAGACACTGTGCAAATTTCAACAGTTCCTGCGTGAGGTAAGTGTTTGTTAGTTTTGCAGGTAAGTAAACCACCTACAGGGTTCAAAGTTGGGCCCAAGGTAGCCCACCATTGGGGGTTCAGGGCAACCCCAAATTTACCACACCAGCAGCTCAGGGCCAGTCAGGTGCAGAGGTCAAAGTGGTGCCCAAAACACATAGGCTTCAATGGAGAAGGGGGTGCCCCGGTTCCAGTCTGCCAGCAGGTAGGTACCTGCGTCTTCGGAGGGCAGGCCAGGGGGGTTTTGTAGGGCACCGGGGGGGACACAAGTCAGCACAAAAAGTACACCCTCAGTGGCACGGGGGCGGCCGGGTGCAGAGTGCAAACGGCGTAGGGTTTGCAATAGGTTTCAATTGGAGACCTAGGGGTCTCTTCAGCGAAGCAGGCAGGCAAGGGGGGGCGGCTCCTCGAGGTAGCCATCCCCTGGGTAAGGGAGAAGGCCACCTGGGGGTCGCTTCTGCACTGGAGGTCGGATCCTTCAGGTCCTGGGGGCTGCGGGTGCAGGGTCTTTACCAGGCGTCGGGTTCTTAGAAGCAGCCAGTCGCGGTCAGGGGTAGCCTCTGGATTCCCTCTGCAGGCGTCGCTGAGGGGGCTCAGGGGGGGTCAACTCTGGCTACTCACACGGTCGCAGTCGCCGGGGAGTCCTCCCTGTAATGCTGTTTCTCCGCAGGTCGAGCCGGGGGCGTCGGGTGCAGAGTGCAAAGTCTCACGCTTCCGGCGGAAAGCGTGGAGTCCTTTTAAAGTTGGTTCTTTGTTGCAAAGTTGTATCTTCTTTGGAGAAGAGCCACTGTCCTCGGGAGTTCTTGGTCCTTTTAGATGCAGGGTAGTCCTCTGAGGCTTCAGAGGTCGCTGGACCCTGGGGGACGCGTCGCTGTTGCAGTTTTTCTTGAAGTGGGGAGACAGGCCGGTAGGGCTGGGGCCAAAGCAGTTGGTGGCTCCGTCTTCTCTGCAGGGCTTTCAGGTCAGCAGTCCTTCTTCGTCTTCAGGTTGCGGGAATCTCGTTTTCTAGGTTCTGTGGAGCCCCTAATACTGAATTTAGGGGGGTGTTTAGGTCTGGGAGGGCAGTAGCCAATGGCTACTGTCCTTGAGGGTGGCTACACCCTCCTTGTGCCTCCTCCCTGAGGGGAGGGGGGCACATCCCTATTCCTATTGGGGGAATCCTCCAAAATCAAGATGGAGGATTTCTAAAGGCAGGGGTCACCTCAGCTCAGGACACCTTAGGGGCTGTCCTGACTGGTGAGTGACTCCTCCTTGTTTTTCTCATTATCTCTTCTAGACTTGCTGCCAAAAGTGGGGGCTGTGTCCAGGGGGCGAGCATCTCCACTTGCTGGAGTGCCCTGGGACATTGTAACACGAAGCCTGAGCCTTTGAGGCTCACTGCTAGGTGTTACAGTTCCTGCAGGGGGGAGGTGTGAAGCACCTCCACCCAGAGCAGGCTTTTGTTTCTGTCCTCAGAGAGCACAAAGGCCCTCACCACATGAGGTCAGAAACTCGTCTCTCAGCAGCAGGCTGGCACAGACCAGTCAGTCCTGCACTGAGCAATTGGGTAAAATACAGGGGGCATCTCTAAGATGCCCTCTGTGTGCATTTTTTAATAAATCCAACACTGGCATCATTGTGGGTTTAGTATTCTGAGAAGTTTGATACCAAACTTCCCAGTATTCAGTGTAGCCATTATGGAGCTGTGGAGTTCGTTTTTGACAAATTCCCAGACCATATACTCTTATGGCTACCCTGCACTTACAATGTCTAAGGTTTTGCTTAGACACTGTAGGGGCATAGTGCTCATGCACCTATGCCCTCACCTGTGGTATAGTGCACCCTGCCTTAGGGCTGAGAGGCCTGCTAGAGGGGTGATTTACCTATGTCACAGGCAGTGTGAGGTTGGCATGGCACCCTGGGGGGAGTGCCATGTTGACTTAGTCATTTTCTCCCCACCAACACACACAAGCTGGCAAGCAGTGTGTCTGTGCTGAGTGAGGGTTCCCTAGGGTGGCATAAGACATGCTGCAGCCCTTAGAGACCTTCCCTGGCATCAGGGCCCTTGGTACCAAGGGTACCAGTTACAAGGGACTTACCTGGGTGCCAGGGTTGTGCCAATTGTGGAGACAATGGTACATTTTAGTGAAAGAACACTGGTGCTGGGGCCTGGTTAGCAGGGTCCCAGCACACTTCTCAGTCAAGTCAGCATCAGTATCAGGCAAAAAGTGGGGGGTAACTGCAACAGGGAGCCATTTCCTTACACCATGTGTTTCTCCCATAGTAGTTGTGCCCATAAAAGACAGTGAGGGAGCTGTACACATATGCGTTGACATGCATCAGGCAAATAAGGCTACTGAAAAACAATGACATCTAGTTATACACATTGCTGACAAGATGATGCTATTGAATGGTGCAAAGCTCTTTTCTCACCTTGATTTAAATAAAGGTTATCATCAGATGGAATTTAAAAAAAGTTGCAGGTACATTTCAACCTTTTCTACACATTTTGGTTTGTTTCAATATAAAACACTTAGGTGGTCATTGTGACCCTGGCGGCACTTTCCTGTGCTTACCGCCAGGGAGGTTGGACCGGCGGGCCGGAGATAAGCATCGGTCCACCCAATACTGCCGGCGGTATCATGAGTCCCCTTTCTGCCAGGGATTTCGTGGCGGTAGCACTGGCAGTGGTTTGCATTCCTGTTGCCGGTAGATGACTCCCCCACCACCCCATCTACCCAAAAGCCACACACCACCCCTTCCCTTACAACATTCCAACCCCCAGTAACCCCCCACCCAGTCCACTCCCAGTAGTGAGCCCCCACCCCTCCCTATCCCCTTACCCCACACCCCCCACATACACACACACATGCACCCACAGACACTCACACCCTGACACTCACTCTCTTGCACTCACAACACCCTTGCACTCATGCGCACACAAGCAACACCTCCCCAAATCCATACATGCACAACATCCCCACTCACAAACTCACTACATTCACCCCATTGACACACATACACACTCCATCCTCCCACCCCTTCTTTCCTCAACATACATACATACATACATAACCCCCACCCGTCTACATGCATGCACACACGCACCCCAACCCAGCATTCACATTCACCCACACATGCATCACCATCACCATATTTACACACAGACAGACATGCACGCACAATCACCTCTCAATCACCCCAATTCATGACACGCGTTCACACACACACCCCACCTCCCTCCCCTTGCGGAGGACACTTACCTCATCCAATGAGGTGCTCCTCCATGAGGGGACGGGACCCGGCGCTCCCACCACCGGCAGCGCCCCACAATCAGGACACCACCAGGCCATATTACTGCTCGTAATACAACTGGCGGAGTCCTTTTGGCGGGGTGGGTCTGGCGGTGGAAACGCATCTGTGCCTCCAAGTGCCAGCATGACTACTGGAGGATTTCCGCCCAAATTGTGGAGGAAATCCTTTGGTACTTGTAATATGGCGGTCTTCTGCCACCCGTGGCTTGGGTGGTGTGAGGAAAAAACCGCCGAAGTCAAAATGACCACCTTAGTTTTGTTGTGTCATTGGCTGCAGAACTTTTTCAAGACGTCATTTGACATAGAATACAGCCTGTTGTGAATGTATTAAATTATAGCAATGACATATTAGTTTTTGGAGCTACACAGAAGGACCACCATCGAGCTCTCACAGAAGTATGTCATTTTTGTGATTCAGGATTGACTTCGATTGCAGACAAGTGTGGGTTCAACAAAGACAACTAAAATTCTTTGGCCATATCTTTTCTGATGGAGGTATGACACCTGATCCTGCAAATGTAGAAGCTGTATCAGATGCGGATCCCTCATTAGATGTTCAATGGTGCTTTCTTGTCCTAGCCTGGCCAGTTATTGTTCAAGGTGCAGACAAGACTTTGCCACTGTTAGTGCTCCATTACAGGAATTGGCGAAGGAAAATGTTTCCTTTCAATGGTCACAAGAATGAAAGAGGTTTTATCAAACATGCCATTGAAAATACTACTTGTTAGACCTGAAAGCCTTAGGGTGGTCACCCTCAACTTTTTGCCTGCCTCCCTCCAATTTTTTTACACTGTTTTTTTGCTGGTGTTAGGACTCTGCGCACTTTACCACTGCTAACCAGTGCTAAAGTGCATATGCTCTCTCCCTTAAAACATGGTGACATTGGCTCATACCCAATAGGCTTATTTAATTTACTTATAAGTCCCTAGTAAAGTGCACTACATGTGCACAGGGCCTGTAGATTAAATGCTACTAGTGGGCCTGCAGCATTGATTGTGCCACCCACTTAAGTAGCCCCTTACCCATGTCTCAGGCCTGCCATTGCAAGGCCTGGGTGTGCAGTTTCACTGCCAATTCGACCTGGCATTTAAAAGAACTTGTCAAGCCTTAAACTCCCCTTTTTCTACATATAAGTCACCCCTAAGGTAGGCCCTATGTAACCCACAGGGCAGGGTGCTATGTACGTAAAAGACAGGACATGAACATGTGTGTTCTATATGTCCTGGTACAGTAAAACTCCTAAATTCGTTTTACACTGCTGTGAGGCCTGCTCCTTTCACAGGCCAGCATTGGGGCCACCCTCACATACTGTTTGAGTGGTAGATTCTGATCTGAAAGGAGTAACAAGGTCATATTTAGTATGGCCAGAACAGTAATACAAAATCCTGCTGACTGGTGAAGTTGGACTTAATATTACTATTTTAGAAACACTAGTTTTAGAAAGTGAGCATTTCTCTGCACTTAAATCCTTCTGTGCCTTACAATCCACGTCTGGCTGGGTTAGTTGACAACTCCTTTGCGCCTTTCATTCAGCCAACCCAAACACAAGCTGCTCAGTCACACCTGCACATATCTGTATACTGAGTGGGTCTTCATGGGCTGGGAGGGAGAAATTTTTCTGCATCGCCCCCCAGATCGACGCAACTCCTGTGACTCTGTCCTGCATGCCCAGGATTTCTCTGCATCGTCCCCGGGGCATCCAAATACCCCGCAACCCGAAGAGGATCATCTATGTGCCCCCGCAGAAACCGACGCACACCTCCCCGTTTTCGACGCATCGCCTCCTCTGCGGTCCCGTGCGGATAATTTAGACGCAAACCAGGTACTTTGTGCTTGCAAGAAACACTTGTTACTTTTTAAGAACTAAAGACTCTATCATTTTAAAAGTGATATTTTGACATATACTTATCAAATCTTGATTGTTTTGATCTGCCTTTTACCAGATAAATACCTTATTTTTTTCTAAATCTGTGTGGTGTCTTTTTGTTGTGTTCCACTGTGTTATTGCATGATTTATTGCACAGATACTTTACACATTGCCTTCTAAGTTAAGCCTGACTGCTCAGTGCCAATCTACCAGAGGGTGGGCACAGGATAATTTGGGTTGTGTGTGACCTACCCTCACCAGAGTGAGGGTCCTTGCTTGGACAGGGGCTAACCTGACTGCCTACCAAAGACCCCATTTCTAACACTACTGAAATGGCATACTTCAATCCAAAACATACATACAGCGGTTGTAGTTGACACTAGCTCAGTCAGGTTAATTGCTATTCTTGCACAGCACAGTGGATGCAAAATGCTCGACAGCATATTGTGGCCTATGCTAGCAGAAGCTTGTCCCTCTTGAGAAGCTCAGTTTGAAAACAGTACTAAATTCTACTCTATAAGATTATTGTTCAACACCCTAGTCAATTGCAGCCGAAAGTCCTGTGACTTCGATGTTTGGGAGAGCAATGAAAAACAAGTTACCTCTAAGGACCAACAAGAGATAAAAGCAAGAACATGATTCACACACAGGACTTGCCTGACAAGCAGAAAATGAATGTTTTTGCAGACAAGATATATCGTTTAGAAGAGATTTGGTGATCGCCTGAAAGATGTGCAAAAGAAAGTCTGATGGTCCCTATGATGGTGAACCTTTCCAAGTGGTGTATAGCAAAGGCCACATGGTGACTGCCTAGCACCCAAGGAAGTCTGTTAACAGAGACTGTTAGCCTGTGATTCACCAGTCTTCAACTCGAAAGCGTGAAAGAAAACTGACCCTGAAAACTCAGTGACTGCTGCTACCTCTTTACAATCTCTAGCAATTTCTAACACTGAAGAGGACAGCTTACGGTAACCAGATCGGGTCAAATGATCAAAGTGCTAAGAAGGTTGATTGAAGAGATTTCATTGCACATGTTTTTATATATGTGTGTGTGTCTGTGTATATGTCTATTGATTTTGGAAAAAATAAACACATTTAGATTTTTCGTTTTAACAGAGGGGGAGATGTAAAGTCTTGCAAGTTTATGACAGAACCATTTTGTCTCTGAACGGACTCCGGAGCCGTGTGACGTAATTGCTAGAATAGAATGTAATGTAATGAAAGCTTGGTTTAGAATGTGGGAAGTTCACAAGAAGGTATAAAGACGTGTGATTTACAGCTCTGTGTGGGGCACAGTCAGTGGCGTGTACCCAGGCTGAGGAGGACGCTACAGATGGTATTATACATGTAATGAGCTACTTCCCAGATAGGTGTTAACATTTTTACAAAGTCACTGAGTCCATTTTACCAAGTGCTTCTTTCACAAGTGAAATCAACAGTAAACGCCGCTTAAATATTTTGTGTGGGTTAATTCTTTCAAACAAAAGCACCAGTAGTGATGGCTTCTGTGGGTTGCCGTGACTCAGGGGGACTACAAACATCAGCGTGCCCTGCAGCAAGAAGGGGCTGCTTTACCCCATGCACTTGATGCGCTATAAAGCGCTTCTATCAACTCCGCGGCGCGGGACGTGCCCCTGCAAAGACCGGGCCAAGAGTGGGCCCGTGTGTGCCCGGAGGAGGCCGGAAAAGGCCCACTCTCTTTAGTTTGTCCTCGCCAGAGCTACCATGTGCCCCATGGACCCACCATTGATATCTTGCTTTGGCATGGGGAAAGAGAAAAGCATCTAGTGTAGCCCCGATCCCTGCTCCTTCGCTGAAGTGTACCTCTATTGACAGAATGCTTGAGAGAGCAGTGGGGGTTATTAGCACCAAGATAGCCTTAACAGAGGGGCACTTGTTGATGTAGTCTGGCGTTACAACATCCTTGTAGCCCAAATGCACCAGGGGCCCATCGCAGTCCTCCTGTCAGCCCATCAATTGCTTGTTCCAATCATACCCTGGCAGCGAACCAGTATGTTGTAGACACTTCCTCTGGTATTGAACTTTTGGAGGATAAAGCAGCACCTAAGGGGGGAGAATTTAAGACGGATTTTGAAGAATTGTATATATAAACACAGCAACCCAGAAGGAAGCTCTCAGAGAATCCTTCTCGTCACCTGAAATTAAGGAGGTGCTTACAGCAGTTTCTTGTTACAGTGCGGGCCAGGCTCTGAATGTATTGCTAAACTTAAAACTATAATGCAGGAGGCTCTTGCCTTGGTACTGGCTCGCTTGTATGCTATGGAGCTACAGCTTCAATCTCTCTCTCAGAACCACTTCAATTTGGACCAAATCTTCAGCCCTGGTATAGAGTGCAACGATGTGGGCGTGGAAGCAACCCCTAGGGAGGTGACCATTCTGGCAAGGCTGCCCTACATGCCAGACGCCACAGGCCTTGCATAATCCACCAATCAGCTTAATTCATAATCGGACCATCCTTTCCGCCCACAGCATGCTTGTATGTCAAGGTACTGATGAATGTTCCCCCTTTAAAGGAAAGTCATGCTGAGCTCCAAAACTAAGTGCTACACTGGTTGGTGCAAAACAAAGTATTTTCCTTAGCGCTTGCAGGGGAGATTTTGCTTTTTGAGGGGGTGGGCTGGGTTGCGTCTGGTCGGGTAAATGAGCAAAGAGTAATTGATTGTGTTGTCAATAATTTTAAGTCTCCTTCCGGGTTTGCAACCATCTTGAATACTAAATGGAACTTAGGAAGGGCATCTAGTACTATTGCTCCCGTTCCCCTTGGGTATTTTTATAAGCCAAATTCTTTGTCCTCTAGCATGGTTAATGTAGCTCCTGGGTCAAATAGTTCCAGGGGGGTGGTATATACTCTCCGTGATCTTGGGCAGGAGGAGCCAACCTTTAGGGGGATGGGGCAGTCCTCGTTATTGATTACATTCTTGCTCAAGGAGCTTCCTCCAGTGGTTAACCTACTGGTCTATCCCAGAGTCCCAGTATGGAGATCATAATTCTCTGTGTTTGGAGGGAGTTTTTCATTTGAACAGGGACACTGGGCTTGCAGCAGGTGCCGTAATGAATCAACATTCCCCGGATGGTCTGCGACTCATATGGCCCTTGAAGGATCCAAAAGTTACGTTAAGTTACTTACTGATTACATTTTTACCTGTGTTTCTGGGGTGTCTATCGGGTGACTCAGGTGCAGTTCTGATTGATTCAGTCCAGCAGTTATGTATATGCAACTTCTTATTAAAAGCCCTGCATCCTGAGTCGGGACAACTGTGTTGGTTTGATGCCCAGTGCTCAGCAGCAAACGAGGGCCTTAGGAAGACCCTCTCAGCAAACCCAGAGATAGTGAGAGGGTAAGGCAAGATAGAAGGGCCTATTAAAGATAGGAAAAAGTTCCTAAATAAAAGGGATTTGGACTCCTTGGAGCTAGGTGCTGCTCAGAAGAATAGCAAAATCTTTTGGGGAATCGTCGCTAGATTACACTTGAGAAATGCACCGCTCTGAGAGCGACTAGAGTGTAACATTCCTGCCGCAGATTGGGTTAGCCACTTTCCCGCTATATACCAGAATGTTGAAGACAAGCGCTTAATTGTTCACCTCATCGCCTGTTTAAGAGCCCTGCCACCTTCCAGGTTTCTTTGGAAGAAGTTGATCTAGCAATTAGGCAGAGGTCGAGAGGTAAGGCTCCGGCGCCTGACAGCTTTCCAATGAACCTTTTAAAAGTTGATACTGCATTATGGGGACCCTTGTTGACTAACTTATTTAACAACACTTTAGCTTTAAATTGCCCGATTCCTGGGCCCAGGCTATCATAGTTCCCATTTTTTTAAAAGGGAGACCAGGGGTCAACAAATCGTTACTACCCTATATCGTTGATCGATAGTACAGTGAATATCATAGGGTGCATAATTTTTAACAGCTTGCAGAGGTAGACCAATTTTAACAATAAATTATCCCCCTGTCAGTACAGCATCCAACCAGGGCTAGCTACGGTGGAGCAGTGCCTAAACATACACTTGATAGTTGGAAAGTATGTAATTGCAAAGTGCTGCCCACTGTACATCGCCATCATGGAACTATCCACTGCTTTTGATTGTGTGAGTAGGACCAAGCTATGGATAAGCCCTTTAGATCTTGGAGTGGAAGTTCAGTGAACTCTTTGTTTACTTTACATGAAAATCTTGCATCTGGGTTAAGATATGGCCTCTTCGGCTAAGTCACCGAGGTATTTTCCCTCGGTAGGGGTGTATGGCAGGGGTGCATTTTAGTCCCCTTTCTATTTACAGGGAGTGCAGAATTATTAGGCAAGTTGTATTTTTGAGGATTAATTTTATTATTGAACAACAACCATGTTCTCAATGAACCCAAAAAACTCATTAATATCAAAGCTGAATATTTTTGGAAGTAGTTTTTAGTTTGTTTTTAGTTTTAGCTATGTTAGGGGGATATCTGTGTGTGCAGGTGACTATTACTGTGCATAATTATTAGGCAACTTAACAAAAAACAAATATATACCCATTTCAATTATTTATTATTACCAGTGAAACCAATATAACATCTCAACATTCACAAATATACATGTCTGACATTCAAAAACAAAACAAAAACAAATCAGTGACCAATATAGCCACCTTTCTTTGCAAGGACACTCAAAAGCATGCCATCCATGGATTCTGTCAGTGTTTTGATCTGTTCACCATCAACATTGCGTGCAGCAGCAACCACAGCCTCCCAGACACTGTTCAGAGAGGTGTACTGTTTTCCCTCCTTGTAAATCTCACATTTGATGATGGACCACAGGTTCTCAATGGGGTTCAGATCAGGTGAACAAGGAGGCCATGTCATTAGATTTCCTTCTTTTATACCCTTTCTTGCCAGCCACGCTGTGGAGTACTTGGACGCGTGTGATGGAGCATTGTCCTGCATGAAAATCATGTTTTTCTTGAAGGATGCAGACTTCTTCCTGTACCACTGCTTGAAGAAGGTGTCTACCAGGAACTGGCAGTAGGACTGGGAGTTGAGCTTGACTCCATCCTCAACCCGAAAAGGCCCCACAAGCTCATCTTTGATGATACCAGCCCAAACCAGTACTCCACCTCCACCTTGCTGGCGTCTGAGTCGGACTGGAGCTCTCTGCCCTTTACCAATCCAGCCACGGGCCCATCCATCTGGCCCATCAAGACTCACTCTCATTTCATCAGTCCATAAAACCTTAGAAAATCAGTCTTGAGATATTTCTTGGCCCAGTCTTGACGTTTCAGCTTGTGTGTCTTGTTCAGTGGTGGTCGTCTTTCAGCCTTTCTTACCTTGGCCATGTCTCTGAGTATTGCACACCTTGTGCTTTTGGGCACTCCAGTGATGTTGCAGCTCTGAAATATGGCCAAACTGGTGGCAAGTGGCATTGTGGCAGCTGCACCCTTGACTTTTCTCAGTTCATGAGCAGTTATTTTGCGCCTTGATTTTTCCACACGCTTCTTGCGACCCTGTTGACTATTTTGAATGAAACGCTTGATTGTTCGATGATCACGCTTCAGAAGCTTTGAAATTTTAAGAGTGCTGCATCCCTCTGCAAGATATCTCACTATTTTTGACTTTTCTGAGCCTGTCAAGTCCTTCTTTTGACCCATTTTGCCAAAGGAAAGGAAGTTGCCTAATAATTATGCACACCTGATATAGGGTGGTGATGTCATTAGACCACACCCCTTCTCATTACAGAGATGCACATCACCTAATATGCTTAATTGGTAGTAGGCTTTCGAGCCTATACAGCTTGGAGTAAGACAACATGCATAAAGAGGATGATGTGGTCAAAATACTCATTTGCCTAATAATTCTGCACTCCCTGTATAATTTATATTAATGTGTTCTGCAATTTTTTAGAACAACTATTGTCAGCATTCTAAAGACTGCTAATGGCTGGATTCTGGTATTATTATAAGCCAATTACACCATTTAAATAGATTGCACCCCTAAAGCCTGGCGTACCTTGCTGGAATCATTTATAAGTTTTATGAAGAACTTGAATTTGGCGACTAACTTCGGGAAATCCCATATTATGGCCTGTCGTCCGGACAAGAGAAGTATGGGGTCTGTAAGAGTTCTGAGCAATTTTTGAGTTTGGTTCATAGCTTTAATTATTTGGCCATTCTTTTTTATTCATCTCGTAACTGGCACACACAGGTGAATGCTGCCTGCCAAAGACAAACTAGGGCTGCTGGTTCCTTATTTAACCTTAGACAGAAAAAAGGAGGATGCTTGCTAGCCCCATACCTCGAAATCTATAATCTACACTGTTGTGTAGCTATTTTAGCCATGTTCCGAGCATGTTGTTTTAGCTAACTAGGCCTGCACCTGTGCATTTTCACTCGTCTACGTTTTATTCAGCATTGCTTTATTTTTCTAGCAAAAGCTTCATTTGTGGTGCTGTTTTATTTTTCTCTATCTTATTGTTCATTCGCCTAGGAAAGCATTGTGTTCTTAGTAGGACATATAGTTCACTTTGTGCTTTCTCCAAGGATACAAACTGGCAAACGTGGTGTGCTGTGTCTACAGGATTCACAGAAAAATACACACTCATATGTGCGGACCGTTTTTTAGAGTGTCAGCTGTTTTATTATAAAACATCCATTAGTCCAACACACTTTAGAGGGAGATTCCAGCCAGATGGCCACAACTGTATTCTGATTGCTGCAAGCTTCACTACAGCTACCTGCTTAGATGACCGAGCCCTGGTCCAGATGGGGACAGTGTCTTTCTAGACCTCATGCCTCCTTTTCAGGTATGAGGGATGATATTCTCACAGGGGAAAACCCAAAGGGCAGAATAGGCTTAGTATGCTGAGCTCATACTTCGCGTAGGTGAGGGGCTATAGATACACTCCCCTGTTCAGACAGCATGGTAGGACTGTTCTCGTGTTTTACATTTTTAGTCACATGCCTGCACCTATTGTCTTTCATTATCCTCGTTATTGCAATGTACCTGCTTTTATCTAAGATGCAGATATTTTAATAAATGCTTATTTAAATATATTCTGCCTCTGTTGTCTTTGCCTGAGTGAGATCTTAGTAACTGAGAGAACGGGATGAGATCTGATGTACCACGATTCCCTGGGGAGTCTATTTTACCATGGGCCCGGTTGCCACAATCATCTCGGTCAGAGATGGGACACGGCTAGTTACCCGAAAACCCCGGATTAGGCCGACAAGTGTTACCAGGTGTGGAATTGTACTCAGTACCCACAACCTAGGCGATCCTACCACCCAAATCCAGGTGCCTCATTACCCTAATGAGAACCTACGTGACATGGCGCCACCAACGTTTGGTCAGGCACGAAAAATCTGATCCTCCTAAGTATCTCTGTTTCACTGAAGGCTAAAGACACCTCGATACTATATAAGGAGACGTGGTATTGAGGATTTCCTCCTCAGATAGGTAGATGGAACTATCCTTAGCTGTAGGTTGTTCAAGCTTGAACCATAAAAGGATTAAATCCCCAGTTAGTATCCTTATCTCTGAACGCATAAAACCAGTAATATGGTGAACTATCAATGGGTAGCAATAGCAGTAAGTATGAGAGGCCCCCATACTGCACATTTATTGGCAAACGGCTTAACGGCCCAGGGGAGTGCAGTTACATTTGTTGTCGAGGCTCACACAGCCTACAGAACAGAAACATTTTTTTCTTGGGTCACCTTTCCAGTAGTGGATGGGAACACAAATACATTTCATAATTATACGCCGGCAAATCCTCCAGCACAATACAGAGCTTATGGATCCTTAGAGATACCTTTATCTTATCAAGACCCTGATAACTGGCTTGATGGTGCTCTACCCCATACAATTTCACCTGTTAGGTTAGGTCCGCTGAGTAATGCTGGCCCGACCTGGCATTTATTGGCCACACATACACCACATCCTGATGCAGCAGCGATGGTAGCTGAGGTCGCCGCTTATATACAGAAGTCACAACAACATATAGATTGTTAGTACAATTTGTCATGCAAATGTTAAATACAAACCCTGCATGAGCTGCTCCAGCTCAGGCACATGCAGCAGCGCAAGGTATTAATCCTGCCACTGCACATTGGATCATGGGTAAAGTACCCGCCAAACGGTAGAGATTCCGTTTTGGTTAGCTCAAAAAATAAATGCACTGGAAGCAGTCTGTCCCCATACGGGACCTCAGGATAAAAAATAGAATTTTGACAAGGTGCAGGCCTTTCGGCATGGTTCCCATAGTTGAAAACTGCAATACATGGGGCACGGTATTTGCCACACTCTCCACAACAGCACACGGTACACCACCACTTGCCAATATTCCGGAAGTGTTGAAACAAATTCAAGATGAATACGGGGCAGTCCCTGCCCTAGATTTGGGGATGCAATTAATAGGTAACTTTGCCACTGTATCTTCAATCATATTAAGTAACATTAAAGGGGAAGCAGATGCAAAGAGCATGGGCTTTCCGTGACATTCAGGCACAGGATCAGGAACGTGAGCTGCCAAAAATGATCGCTGAAACATACTCCAGTATAGGTCAAGATAGTTTGTGAGCCAGACCGACTAAACCACAAGTAAAAGGTAGATCCAATAAGGATGCTGCCAAACAAACTCCTGAGGGATCTAAAAAACACTGGGATAAAAAACAACAAACACCTAGAAAAGGAAGGGAAGAATCTTCGCATTCGGAGACCCCACAAAATAGGTATAACCTTAAAAATAGGGATAATATAAAAACGCCTGACAGATATCGGCATACTGATACACGCCAATCTTGTTCCTTTCAGGACTCACCGAAAAAACGAAGGGAGAGAGGTGGGCGGTCAGATCAGCGGACCGAGTATGTGAAACCGAGAAAGGACTCACAACGCTCGACGGAAGTTTCTGTTAAAAAAGAAGAGAAACTTCCACAACAGAAACCACAGTTTAAAAAGAAAAAAATGGCAGCAGTTGCAATACGACATGCCACTCAAGAAGAGGGCTTTACTAAAGTACAAGAAGTGGGCGTTGGCACTATTAGACAGTGCAGCAGAAGTGTCAATAGTTCGCCGGCATCTTCTAGAGCAGTGGTTCCCAACTTTTTGACTCCTGAGGACCCCCACTGAATCATTACTGAAAGTCGGGGACCCCCAAGCAACCTGTACGATTTAAATTTTAAACATTAAAACAGTAATTTGCAAAAAATACACAAATAAGTGCACACCAAACAAACGCTCGAATTACTAACGATATAATTATTTTATATTGAAAAAATATGCAAAATTAAAACATTTTTATGGGAAGGTTGGCACTGCATCCCGGCGACTAACTCCTCAATGTTTAGTTTTATTTAGGAAAGCTGAATCCTCAGGTCAGATTCAACATTTCCCAAGCGATTTCTGGTTTTATCTTTAGGAATATAGATATGAGAAAGTTTTTTCACATAAATATGTGGTGGCGAAAGGAAGTAAAACCATAAGGGCCTCTCATCTCTCCATAGCCTCTCTATCACATGTAATTAATTTGTTTTATAGCACCTCTCATTCCAGTGTAGGGAGTCAGAGCACTTTACAGGGGAAAACAAGGTGTAGGATTCACTTCACCCACACTGGCAGGCAGTTTCTAAGAGTGCTTGGTCTGGAGAAGCACAAACTCAGGATTCAGAACACAGCACAGTGGTTAGCGTTGACTTTAATAATAAGAATGTATTTCTATGCAATAAAACCTTTTTTTAGCAGCACAAGAAAAATGAAAGTCTAGGGACAAAAATAACTTTCTAATTTGTGCCTTGCAGTTTGCATGCAGTTCCTTAATGGGAGTTCATAGCTCACTGTGCTAGATTATGATTGTAATTTATGTACTGCACAGTAAGAAAAGAAACAAAAGCAGTCACTCACTGTGCTACGCACATAAATACTGTTCTTTGCCTGATACAGGTTCTTTGCAGCAGGCATATTAACCATCTGTGCTACCTTTGAGTCAAAACTGCCACTAGACAAAACTCCGGTCTCTCTCCAGCAAGGACATTAATCACTAGAGTAATCTCGACACTTGAAAACTGGAGAAAGTTTGCACTGCTTTTAAAACTGTTCAAGGGAAGCAATCAATATAAAAAATAAAAAAAATGCAAGTGTTTGTCAGAGGAGAATTGCCTTCCTCCCGGCCCAGTCCTGCGGACCCCCTGGGAATTTGTCACGGACCCCTGGGGGTCCGCGGACCACAGGTTGGGAACCACTGTTCTAGAGCATCTGGAGGTGAAAGCAACTGATGACTATCTACAAGTAGAGACTGCGGGCATGAGTGTCTCCACACCAGACAGAGTGTATAAAGTAACTATTCAGTTAGAGGGGGACTTCGAACGCATTATAGACGCCATCTTTTGGGATTGTGTCATCTCTATTTATGATATTCTGCTGGCCGAAAAAGATTGGCCACCGGTATTTGTCCGAGATATCCCATATGGAGAGGACATTATTGAAACATCTTTCTCGTCCCTTGTTCCGAAAGAGCTTGTTGAAAAATATGCCCTCGATTGGGCAGTGGTCTAAGCACCTGCACTATATTGCAATCATGTAGGGTGGGACAAAGATTCTCCCTTCCACATAATAACAATAAATCAACACCTCAGCCCCAACCTCAATATCCAATAAAATACGAGGCGAAAGCCCTGGTGAGGGAAATCCTTACACAATTAGAGTACCAGGGTGTCATTGAACCCTCAGACTCATCAATGAACAATCCATTGTTTCCAGTCACTAAATCCAACCACTGATACAGAATAGTCTTCTAATATAGGTATTTAAATATAGTCACACAAAAACATATGCTATACAAAACGCACATAGTACAGTACTAATGAACAACATTGTGTGAAGAAAATACAAAACAACCCTGGATATAGCCAAGTGTTTTTCTGCCAAAACATACCGATTGAAAGTAGGGACTTAACAAGTTTCCGCGTTTTAGGCTCGCAGACAAAATTTAGCCGACTCCCACAAGGTTATAAGAACAGTCCATCAATATTACACGACATAGACCCTAAAGCGTTGTCCTATGTGGATGATATTTACCTCAAGGATGATGACCTCATACAACATTTCAGATGGGTAGCCCGCACTGTTGCAGGATTTGCCGAAATTGGCTACAAATTCAACTTAAAAAAAACAAAAATAGCTTTTCTCAGTGTCCTATTTCTGGGATGCGAGTTGTCGGATAAAGGAAAGAGCCTGACGCCCCAATTTTTTTAAAAATGCGCACAACTACAACCACCAAATACAATATAGAAACTCCAGTCAGTGTTGGAGTTTCTGAATTTTGGCAGAACATATATTACAGACTATGCACAATGCATTAAACCATTATGTGACCTAATACGTCCCGACTTTACCAGCAAATTCTGGACAGTCGAACACACAAGCTTTCTCAAGGCACTACAAAAAGACATGCTTGAAGCAAAACATGTACACACAAGGGACAACAAAAATCATTTGGTCATCAGAGTAATTGCTGGTGCCATTGGTTTCACCTATGTGAAATTCGATTGCATATAAATCACACCTATACTCTACAGCTGAACAACGCTTTGCTCCCACTGAAAAAATTCTCACTGCTGTTCAGATGGTGATCCTTAAAGAGACACCTCTGGCCCAAGGGAAGCGTATTATTGTTGTGTCCCCAGTTCCAGCCCTTGAGGCTTTTACCAAAGCGAGCATCCAGAATGCCAAAGCATTACATCATGTTGGATTCAATGGGCAACAGCTCTGACGACCACTGATGTTGATTATGTGTTTGACTCTAAATTAAAGACTCAAGAATTTCTACAATACGAACTTGAATATCCTGTTCCTGCGAATACACTACCTATTGAACAATACAAAAATGTTTGTACACTGATGTTTAGCACAACCTGCTATAGGCACTAAATACCAATACTCAGCTGCTTGCGCAGTCGTGAGTGGGTATATGAAGGATGGCAAGTACCATCCAGAAAAAAACATACACACAGACTCTAGGGGACTGTATCGCACAACTCGCAGAGCTTAAGGCTCTGATGATGGCACTAGAACATACGGATCCTGAGCAGATGACTCTGATTGGCTGTAATCCGTACTACTGTGTCCAGTCCTTCAATGAATACCTGCACTACTGGCGACAAAATGGGTTCAGAGATTCAAAAGTTAATACCATAAAACAGACTACTGTGGGAGGAGGTAGCGGATCTGAAGGAAAAACTACTGAATGTCCATGTTGTACATACACTAGGACACCAACGTGTTGGAATACACGTTGAAGGCAACACTTTGGTTGATTAAGCAGCAAAGTCGGCAGTAGCAATGGCTTCCGTTGCAGCAGTAACATGCTCTAAAACAAGAGTGGATGATGAAACATTGGCAGCTATAGGAGCAACGGCCTATCCCACTAAATATTCCTACTAGATGAGAGGCATGTTTAATGCAGAAGTAAAGATTCCAGGCGTGGGGGTCCAAGTGATTCCCAACAAAGACTTAACACCAGGGTTAGTAAAAGCAGTTCATGAGGAAGCTGCATCTGCACATGCTGGTGTGGCAGCTACAAGTTTAATATTGCAATCACGCTATTGGTGGCCAGGTCCTTACAAACAGGCCAAGTAGTATGTCCTTTGTTGTGACATCTGCCAACAAATTAAAGGCTCCAGCATTAAGCGCCCACCACAGACACCACTCTTAATTTCTAACAAACCTTTACAATTTGTGTACTTGGACCATTGTGGTCCCCTGACACCAGACAGCGCATACAAATACATTCTAGTCACTGTAGACTCATGCTCGAGATTTCTATGGGTCTGGCCGCAATGCTCGGCTGACGATCAAACTGTTATTAAAGATTTGTAAGTCTTTGTCGGCACATATGCTGTTGCGGCTTTCCATTTGGACCAGGGCCCTGCTTTTGCCTCAAGGTTACCATGGCTTTGTTAGGGGTCCAACTGCATTACTCGTCTCCATTTCATCCCGAGGGAAATAGTGTAATGGAGCGACAAAACCGCAATCTAAAGCAATCCTTAACAGCAAGAGTATTAGGCACGGGTCGTGGTTGGCTTACACACCTGTATGGAGTTCAGAGATCACGTAATAATCTGTCTAGAAGGTCCCTGGGTGGGGGGCGTACATCTTATGAGTGCCTGTTTGGAACTCAAAGGTATGTTTCAGATCTTGATGGTCCTGGCATAGAGGCGGCAGATACACCTTTTGACATGAATGAACGTGTCACTGTCTTTCAGGACTTACAACAAATCCGTGATTACAACGCATCTGCCAGTGCTGCCTCCTCTGGAATTAGGGATGTACCAGTAATATCTACCAGCTGGATTCTCAAGCCGGGGGATCTAGTCCTTGAAAAGATTGCTGTGAAAAAGGAGTTCAGTCCTTCTTATCGTGCACCGGTCCCAGTCCTGAAAATACATGGTACCAGAACTGTTATACTATCACCGCTGCCTGGTTTTAAAGAAAATCGCTTTGTCTCCCTTGACAATGTCAAGCTACACCATGTGGCCGATCCTGCACAGCAGACCTAGATGACTCCTGAGTAGTGCCCGAATCCCTCCCACTACAGACCAGGATGTTCCTCTGTAAGTTTTCAAGAGCGAACGTTGATACCTCTCCGAGCTTAGGGGGGGTGGAAAGTGAACTTTCATTGGTTCCACTGACGACTACTACTTCATCGATTTCTGCTGATACAGAGCAGCCTTTTACAAGTTCCACACATACAGATGTCGTAACATACTACACACCACTGAGGAAATCTTCAGCAGTTTCTCCTTCTCCGAAGGATTATTACATCCTGCTGGCGTCAGAGGAAATGGCCTTTTACCTCTCCCTGGAACTTACCTGTTGGGAAAGATCACTTCTTTTTAGATTTAGGTCGGGCACGGTTTGGCGTTTATAGAGCTTCCCCGGACAGCCAGACCATTGGAGGAGATGCCTGCCGCCCTGTCCTTGTGATGGGGTATCATCTCAATCTCTGTTGCATTTTATGTTTTTCTGTTCTTTTTATAGATTGTTCTTTTCCAGTTGCCTCAAGAGCATCTTGAGGCCACAGGCATTTAGCAGCTATATTGATGTCTCTGCTATTTGAGGCGGTTAAACATCCCATTGGTCTGCAATAGCGTTGGCTGCTTTTTTAAATTGTCAGTTAAATGTAGGAAAACAATGGCTGGCTAGGCCATCATCACTTTTTAGCAGAGATTTATAATGTTGTTTGATTTTATTGTTCTTTTATGATTTTTTTGTAAAATCAAATAAAGCTATTTTGACTTGACTGACACAAGCACCGGCAATGTGAATGTATTAGTTTTTTGTGTAGTGGAAGGCTTTACACTGCACTTCACAACAATACAAAAGTACAACATGGGCAAAAGCAGTGCAACTTTCCAAGCGTAAAGAATAAGTAAAGGATAGGTGGCAGAAACAGGAGGTATGTCACACAGTTCTCTCGCAAATACACTACAGGAACAAAACCGTTAGGTAAGACACTAAAGAGGAAGTGAGAGGAGTTAAAAACCTTTGTACAATCTCTTTAAAGAAAACAAACAAGACATACAATCCCCCTGGAATAAAGAGCCAAACTTCTTATGGAATTAGCATACATTCATGCAGTCCAGAGGTTGATGAACCCTCATCTATCTAATGTGGTATGCTTCATCCAAGGGTTCCACGTGTAGCACTGGGTAGTGCTGACGTTGACTGATTATACAGCAGCGGTGACTGGTGACTTTTGAAAGTGGTGGGGCTTGAAAGCTGTTGAAGAGTGTGATGTTGAGTGAGTGAGCTATGAGTGTGACTACAATAGATGTTCTAGCGGGACATCCTAAGGACACTGCCCACACAATAATGCACAAACACAAACAGTGTGCTAGATCGAGCATGGTGCAGGTACTAAATGTGCAGAATCTCCAAACTCAATATGGCCACATTTAAAGATGCCCAAGTCTGCAAATAAGCCATTAGGTGTGAAAAATATCTGCATACTTTTTTTTTTAAATTGCATATGCTGCAGTTGTACAGTTTCTAACCACTTTATGTAAACATTACCAAATTTCACTTCATCTGGCAATTTTCCTATGAACTGAAGACTGGATCAGCCTTACCAGGATTAAGTTGTATAACAAGCTGATCAAGGTGTATTTCAAAAGTAAGCACTCGACTCACTGATCCAGATCTGGACAGATTATATCATCGCTGACCTGAGATCGTACATTCGCCTCACTGGGCCTAACTTGCCTCCAAGAGCTCTGTGAATAAAGAGCTCTCACCTTCACAGTCTGGCTTTACACAAAATTGCCTCTGCTGTGCTGTGTGAATGCGAAGGTGTTCACTGGCAGAGACAGTCACACAGAGATTGGCCATTTTATTTTCTGCCAGACCCGCACTGCCTCATGTGTGGGGGCCTGTAGAGAGCTTGTAGCCAGCCACCACAACCAATCCAGACCTCTCATGCGGTTTACAGTAGTAAACAGCATGAGAACTAGTGCCAAGATTGGTTGGAGTAGAAAAATGCAGCGATTGTTAGGAGACTGGAGAGCTGTCTCTGTGTTCCCCCAGGCTTTCTACAACAGCACAGCTTGGAGTGGCTTCAAGTGTACATGTCAGGCTGGCCATCACAAGACACCATCCAATTGTAGTGAAATGTGTGTTTTGACCACTGACTTTGTGTTGCACCACTTTACACCTGGATTAGCTGTCCAGTGTTCACCAGACTACATTTCATATTCAGTTTAGCCTTAGATTCATTCTGCCTTTTGACTTTGTCGTAGCATTAGACACTGCCATGTTAAAACTGCCCATAATTTTCCACATTGTAAACTGTGCATTATGTCTTGTTTTTGTGCTTTTTCTCACCAAGGGCTTTGGTAGATAAGGATGTACTCGGACGGCAGGGAATGGCCTTGTTTTGATTTGACACCTTGGGATTGTGGCCAAACCCCAATGTGTTATTTTCAAAGCATACCTAAACTAGCAGCATGTTTGAATTGCGAAATGAGGGGGCTTTTCCAGAAAGCTCCTTTTGGTTTTTTAAGATATAAAAAGGCCCAGTGTGACAGTGAGAGAGTGAGTAGCCTCAATCATGATTCTAGACGTCAGATGCCTGATATATTTCCTGTGAGGGTAGAGATCTCTTTCTCTTTCACAGTCGAACGGGTCATCGTCTTGATGGCATGAGAAAGATGAAGAACCTGGCAGGCCCTACGGTGATGCATTTTTACTTCATTATTTGCTTTGCATTATAATATAAATACATATATTTGCTGTGTATATTGCAGTGGAAAATAATTTTTGTATATTTTCCTTTTATTGCTGTGACTATTTTTAAACGTGTGCTTTCAACATGCTGATCTCCTTTTAGGAACCTCATGGTGAAATAATAAGTTGTGGGCAAACGAAAAGTGTATTGTCCCTCCCCCATTAACAAGGGTTTAGAAAGTGGTTGGGGACCACTGCAAACCTTCCGGCTCTTGTAATTGTGGCTTATAAAACAATAAAATCTAAATCCTTGCTTTATCTATGTTTCATGCATTTTAAAGCACCTTTTGACTCAGTTTCATCTAACATCCTATGGCAGAAACTAGCAGCAAGGAATATCCCACCTCTTTTACTGAAAAGTATAGTCACCTTGTTGTCAGATACTTGGCTCCAACTAAAATTGAGGGACGGCACATCCTTGACACAAAAAATACAAACATCAATAGGTTTTAAACAAGGATTGTGTCTTAGACACTCAGCTTTTCCATATATTTCTAGTGGATCTCGTTTGCCCTAGGTGCAGTGAAAGCACACCCTCCATAGCTTGGAGGCAAACCAATCATCTGCTGCCTCCTTTATGTAGATGATGTCCTTCATACATCCAAGACCAGAGTGGAACTGAACCAGCTTTAGGACAAACTGTACAGGCTTTCTATCAACTCCGAGAAGACAAGGATAATGATGATAGGCAGAAAGAAAAAGAAACCAGGGCAGTAGAATCTGAATGGCCTTCACAGGTAATACTGCTGTGGATTACAAAAACCTGCGTGCGATCATGGATAATCATGTAACTTTCCTACCCCACAAAGAAGCCTTAAAGTCAAATCAAAGACATCTACAATAGCTTCAGACTCCAAGGCTCTCCGAGGCCACCAATAACCCTCCAGCTTGGACCCTCTGAACCTTTACAGAGCGTGCACTGCTGGTCCACCCTCTCCAAGGACAAGACCCGCTCCATTATGAACGGCATCCACTCCGGTGCACCTCCGGACCCCTGTCCTCACCACATTTTCAACAAGGCCAACACTTCCATCACACCCGAGCTCCTCCACATTCTCAATTGCTCTATTGACACAGCTATCTTCCCCAAAGACTGGAAGCACGCAGAGATCCGCATGCTCCTGAGGGAACCAACGGCTGACCCCTTGGACCTCAAGAACTACCGCCCCCATCTCTTTGCTGCCTTTCCCAGCCAAGTCATTAAAAAGGCCAGCAACGTGCAGCTACATTGAGGACAACAGCATCCTAGACATCTCCCGATCAGGGTTCAGGAGCAATCACAGCATGGAGACCGCCCTCCTCGCTGCCATACATGTCATCCGCTCGCTCCTCTACCACGGCCAAACAGCAGCCCTCATTCTACTGGACCTATCAGTCAACTCAGTCCCATTCTCCTGTTTTCACACACTCCGACTTCTCCAGAAGATCTACTAATGGATCCCAAACGACTGCCGCAAAGCCGTAACCCACGCCTTGGTCACCAGCAACGCCCTCTATGCTGGCACCACCCAGAAGAGCCTGAAGAAACTACAGCACATCCAAAATGTGTCTGCCAGATTCATCTTGGACGTCCCCGGCCGCCATCACATCACCAGACACCTGAGGGCCCTCCACTGGCTCCCCATCGAGAGGGATCATCTTAAAACTCCTCTCATACAAGGTGTTCCACGACCCACCTACCTCAACCACTGCATCACTTTCTACTCCCCCGCCAGACCTCTCTGCTAAACAGGCACTAGCCACCTTACCCCTCATAAGGAAGGAGAGATCTCCTTTGTCTACCTTGCGGCAAAGAGCTGGAACACCTTGTCTCTTCACCTAAGGCAGTCTCCATTGTTGCCGCAATTCAGGAAGGACCTTAAGACCTGGCTCTTCAACCAAAGCACAGGGGACCGTCCCGTTCAGCGCCTTGAGACCCTTACAGGTGAGTAGCTGCGCTCTATAAATGTGATTGGTTGATTGATTGATTGAAAATCAGCCACCTTACTACACGTATCCTTAAAGCTTCTGAAAAATCTCTCCGGTCCATCCCTTGATCCATTAAAGTGTTTCTCGCTAAACTGCTGCCCACTCGAGCCTATGGATCAGAGGTCATGCTTGGAAGCGGTTTCAATTCTCTGGCTAAACCTCTGGTGAGAATCTATAGAAGGGTTGTTTCCCCATCAAAACACTCCTCCCCAGCACAAATTTGGCTGGAGTTCGGCCTTTTTAATTAAACCCTCGAAAGACAAGGCACCTTTTTGAAAATGCTTTAAACTATGTGCAATAAGGGCTGTCACATTGGAAAACCAACAATGGTTAGAAATAACTAAACCAGATAGCAAATTTGCAGCCCAGGTCTACCTGGATCAATCATTACAGAACCTACAGGCAGCTGTCCTTTGGGCAATACCTGCTACTTTTGCAACTTTTCAAAGGATAATTTTTAAAGTGGCACATCAGACATCTTGGCTAGCACAAAAACAAAAACTGGCCTTAAGTATGCATGCCTGGTCGGTCTTAAACAACTATGTCAAACTGGAACCGCAACCTATTTTAAATGTTTGCATGTCAAAAAGAAAAACTCATTCAGTATAGGTTAGGTGGGCTGCCAAGCTTGGACCGCATAGCTGTGAGAGTAAGGAAAAACGTCAACACACTATGTAGGCTCTGCATATCCGATAGCGACACAATTATGCATATTGTCTGCATTGGCCCAGTTTTGTTGAATGAAAAGCGGGCACTTTTAAAATTTAAATTCCAGTAACTGGGCATACACTCCTGCAGACTTACTGTAATTGTTTGTCTTAATGCAGAGCATCGAATATTGGCAGAGAGATTTGTGAAGTTCATGCAGGCATTCGAGAAGTTATTGAGCACCACAGACCTCTGTGAATAATATGCTAATCAGGCACTTTAAAATCTATCTTTGGTGGATCCCTCCCTCAGTTGCTACGAAATGGTGCTGAGCACTAGAGACAATTGCTTGTAATCATGTTTGCAGTGATGAACTAGAGCAGATCATTTTATCCTTATTTGTAAAATGCAAAATTAAATTGTGTAAGCTGGCTGGTACAGTGTCAAAAGTATGAGATTCTGCTTGTCTGATGTCCAACAGAATAACATAGGGTAGACCTAAACACAGCAATTAGGTTTGCACCTTAAATACCTGTGGCCTTTTAAAGTATTCAATATTCAGAATGATTGCATTGTGATTTATTTGCTTCATAAAAAGACAGGGCCTATGGCTTAGTTTTATCTTCAACTATGACTCGAAAGTGTGCAATAGTGAAATATGGCTGAGGAAGGAGATTTAGCAATTCGGGCAGCACTTTATACACTTTATGCAGTTTTGGGGAAACAACATTTTCTTTTAATGCCTGCATCCTGATATGCATGTTTTAACCTGATTGTGACCATTTTATTTTAGATCTATGAATTATAAGTGTTTTGTGCAATGTGTTTTTTTCATAATGTGTACTCAACTAATTTTGTGGAAGAGGCAGAGTATTATGTCACGCCGATTTCATGTTTTAACTGATAGATATGACAGAAATTGTACCACAGCATTTTTATTGCGTGAATTTAACACATTTTTGTAATGGCTTCTATTAATCACACAAATAAAGTGAATTGAATTAAACTGTCATTGACAGGCTCACCTGTCAATGAAAATTAGATCTCTCAGCCTAGGCCAATACAGAGCCCTTCCCTAACTATGATGTGAAAGCTAACAGAGCGTACAGAGTACTACCATTTGAAAACAAAACAATCAAAACATAAAAACCCTCTGTACTGCTCTTTTGATCCATCTCCGTTGCTCATCTGGTCCCTATAGTCTCCCTCTCTATTATCTATTCCCCATTTTTCTCGTGCAGTTTCTTTATCCAGTCTTTATCTCTAGCCATTCTCTATTCCTCTTTTCTCTCTCTTCCCCTACTCTTATGTTCACCTCTTTGATTTGCATTTCGCTCTTCACATTTTCCTCTTGTTTTACCTTCATTTGCTTTTCACTCTTTTCTCTTACCCTCAACTTCCTTGCACTGCCCATTCACACCTGCCTCTCTTTCCCCTATTTTATCCCAACGTAATCTATTATACATACCTTCTGCCACTCTTCTCACTGTAACCACTCTCTCACCCATGTCTTTCGCCTACCTCCTCTTACATCCTCCTCTTTACTACTTCTATCTCCCTCTGCATCATCTGAGGTCAACATAAGGATCTTGCCATCTTAAGTCAAGGTATACATTTCTCTATGCCTGACACTCTAACATTTGCTACTTGTACTGGTAATATGGCATCCCTTGCTGATGGCAGCCCAAGCATAAAACTAGCATTTTTCACGTCAAAAAATGCCCTTGCCATCTTCTATATCTAACACTATCCTCTCTTCCCTCTTCTCACAGCTAGTCTAGTGAACTCCTTATAACTTATCAGTCTTCCCCAAGTACATGATCTTCACTTTCCTTTCTCACCATTCCACCTCCACTTTTCACTCTTACATACTGCTCTGTCTCCCACTTTTTATCGGCACAACCATTTCTGTCCATCCCTTGATACCTTGCTTTTTCTATCACTCTTGCTTCCCTCTAGCTCACCACACACTCACTACTCTTCCTGGCAGCCATGTGTCTCATATCTCGTAAATTCCTTTATCCCATCTTCCTTTCACACATTTTCTAGTCTCACTTTCTTCTCAAACTCTTATTCTGTTTCATTCACTTCAATTACTATCTCATTTTCGCTCATACACTCATCCCTCACTGAAATGCTCCTTTTACAAGCATACATGCACATATTACCTTCACCTCTTTCAAATCCTCCCTCCCAACACAGCCCCTATTAACTTGCCCTTCTTGCACACTTAGCCTCCTATACATTGTGAGTTCTCTTGCTCATATCCATGTCTTTGTCACCACCTATTGGTCGCAAGCACGTTCACTTTTGTGCTCTCTCCTTTACACAGACTAACACACTCAAAGATGGTTGTGTTTTATATGCTCCCTATCGCTAGGGCAAATTCTGAATGATAATGTTTGGGTGCTTGAGACTTCTTCAGGACATTCAGAAACCTTCCCTGGAAATGCATACCTCCTATTGCTTACCAATGGCTTTGTGGCTTGTAACACACATTTACTGGCTTTCTATTTGCTGACTTCTTTTGTTTTAGGCTGTCCAAGTTCAGTTAGTTCCTCCCAAGGAGCAAAGCCTTTTCACCCTACCTCTCCTTGTATTCTTCGGCAAGTGCTCCTTTCTTTAAACAGGCCTGTAAATCTTGCACTTATCTTGTCACATTTGCTGCATATTCAAAATGCAGAGGTCGAATGTTAGGCTCTGTTTGCCAAGGGAGCGTGGTGTTTACTTTTCTTTCTCTGACTTCAAAGTGAGAGTATTTATGTGACAGTCTTGATGGGTGTGGGAAAGGAAAGGCTTTTATCTAGTACACAATAAAATTTAAATGTAAATGAACTATGCACATACCGTATTTATCGGCGTATAACACGCACTTTTTCTCCCTGAAAATAGGGGGCAAATGATGTGTGCGTGTTATACGCCGATAAAATGTAATGGGTTTTTTTTCTGAAATTTCCTCCTAAAATGAGGTGCGTGTTATACGCCGGTGCGTGTTATACGCCGATAAATACGGTATTTCAGAATATATCAGAATTAGGAAAGCACAAATCAAGCATATTTTATTTTTTGTAATTCTGAAGTGTGGTGGAATCAAATATTTTAATACAATCAAAACAAATCAATACACTAGGTGATGCAATTTCCACACATTTTTGTTTGTGCGCTGTATCGTTTTATTAGTAAATAACAAGTTATTTACCTTGGTTAACGCCTTATCTGGTAGAAATTATATTTAGCTGCAGGTTCCTCACCTTAGAATTATCTCCAGGCGTCAGACTGGAACTGTAAACCTTTTTGTGAAAAGTACCATTGCCTACCGGTAGGTGGTGTCATTCGGCTCCATGTGGCGCTGTCCTCACTTGAAGGGACGCTGCGATATCTATACAGGCGCTACCCAGGGGTGCCAACGTCAGTTTCTTTTCACGACTTTTCACAACAGAAGCACAAAGGTATGAACACTGACCAATGGTATAGAAAACTAGGGCTCTGAAAGAGAACAGCCCTGTCCCTAGAAATCCGTTCACAGAGTAGGGAGGATCTGTGGGCCAGTAAGGAATCTGCAGCTGGATATATTCTCTGCCAGATAAGGCACTAAAAAGGTAAGTAACTTGTTCATTTGATAGAGACTTCTTGCTGGAGATCCCTTACCCTAGAACAGATACCCAAGCAATACTTACCTAGAGGTGGGTCTTCAGACAAATTTCACATGAGGAAGTCCTGCAGGACCAAATGAGCAAAATGCCAATCCTGACTGACCTAACTGTCCAGGCAGTAGTTTTTTCTGAATGTGTGCAGAGAAGCAGACGTTGCTGCCTAGCAGATGTCCAGGACAGAAGCTCCACATGCTAACGCAGTGGTCACAGCCTTGGCTCTGGTGGAATGAGCACAAAAACCCTCAAGGGGTTGCTTCTTTGCCAATGTGTAGCAGATCTTGAGGCAGAGCATGTCACATCTCGAGATGGTCTTTTTCTGCATGGCCTGTTCTTTTCTTCACTCTGACTTAACCCAAAAAGAGTTTGTCGTCCACCTGGAACTCTTTTGGACGATCAAGGTAGAACAACAACACTCTTTTTGGGGGCAGACAGTGAAATCAAACCTCTTCCTTGGAAGGATGTGGCGGAGGATAGACAGTAAGCTGAGAAATGTATTGGCATATGTGAAAGGGAGTGACCACTTTTGGAAGAAAGGAAACTCTTGTATGAAGCACCAGCTTGTCTCGGTAGGATGTTTAAATAAGGAGGCTTGGATGATAAAGTCTGAAGCTCACTGACCCTCCGGACAGATGTTAGAGGAAGGCCATCTTGATGGTAAGGATCCTGGGTGGACAATTGTCCAAAGGCTCAAATGCAGCACATTAAAGAAAAGTGAGGACAAGATTAATGTCCCACTAGGCAAAATGAAAGGGGAAGGTGGAAACAAATGTTGCAAATCTTTTAAGAACCTATTCACAATAGGGGATTTGAAGAGGGATGGCTAGTCAGGCAACCTCAGAAAAGCAGAAATAGTAGAAAGGTAGCTGTTGAGAGTGCCCAGAGCAGAGCCCTGCCGGGCAAGAGAGAGCATTAAAAGAAGTATCTGAAAAAGAGATACAGGAAGGGGATTGATCTGTCTTTCGGTGCACCATGCCGCAAACGTTCGCCAACAGCAGGCGTATACCGTCTTAGTAGAAGGATGCCTGTCTGCCAAGATAACATCACAGACTTCAGGAGGAAAGTCAAAAGCAGTCAACTGCCGCTGTTCAATCTCCATGCCAGAAGGCAAAGTGTGGACGGGTTTGGGTGGCGGACCCTCCTCTGCTGCTGCGACAGAAGATCCTCCTGAATGGGCAGCTTGATTGGAGGACCGATGGCCATGCTCAACAGCTCGGAATACCAGACTCTCAGTGCCCAATCAGGAGCCACAAGAATGACTTGGGCCCAGTCGTTCCTGATCTTCTTGAGAACTCTGGACAGGAGTGGTATAAGCAAAAAGGTGTACAGAAGGCCTGAGCTCCACTTGAGACAAAAAGGTTCTCAGAGCGAGAGCCGCCTTGTAATCTCCAGTGCGCTGAACCATTCTCAGAAGTGGTGAACAGATCTAACCAAGGCTCTCCCCACTGCTTAAAGAGACCTTGCACCACCTCTGGATAAAGACACCATTTGTGATCCTCTAGGCATCTTCGGATGAGTTCATCCACTCTGGTGTTCAGAGCGCCCGCCAGATGTTGAACCACCGGTGAAATGCCTTGATGTTCAAGCCTCGTCCAGAGACGTAGGGCCTCTTGACAAAGTGTACACCACCCCACCCCGCCCTGTTTGTTGCAGTACCACAGGGCGGTGTTGTTGTTCGTGAACACCTGACCTAGCCTTCCCTTAATGGAGGGTGGGAAGGCTTTTAATGCCAATCGTATCACTTGGAACTTCAACAGTTTGTTATAGAGTCCAGATTCTGATGGGGACCTCTGACCTCCTCTTCTCCCAAATGGCCACCCCATCCCAGGAGTGACACATCTGTTGCTACTGTCAGATATGGTTGGGGAAGGAAGAAGGGTCTGCCATTGACCTAATCGTGGTTCGTTAGCCACCACTTCAGGTTGTTTGCAGTACCCTCCGAGATCTGGACAATGTCGCAGAGATCACCCTGATGCTGTGCCGACTGGAACTATAGGTCCCACTGCAGAGCCTACATATACCAGCGGGGATATGACACCAGCAGGCTGCAGGAGACAATGAGCCTCTGAGTGAGTCTCACCAAAATCCAGGACAGAGGCTGAAACATCAGTATCATAACCTGAATGTCCTGGACTTGCCATTTGGGAGGATAAGCCTGAACCTGCACTGTTTCCATGAACAGCTCTGATGAAAGGGAGCATTTGAGAGTGTGAAAGTGTGACAGGGGCACATTGATAGTGAAACTCAGCGGTTACAGGAGGTCCGCCATAGTCTGGAAGTGGGAGACAACATCCTGGGTGGGGTGAGCCTGCCTTCAACAGCCAGTTGTCGAGATAGGGGAAGACTGGATCACCTGATCTCCGCAGATAAGCTGTAACCACCGCCATCACCTTGGTGAACACCTGAGGGCCACTAGTAAGGCCAAAAGGGAGCCCAGTGAACTGAAATTGCTCAGGGCCTATTACGAACCACAGGTAATGTCTGTGGGCAGGCAGGACAGGTATGTGAAAATATGCATTCTGCAAGTCCAACACTACCATCCATTCTCCCGGGTCCAATGCAGAAAGGACCTGAGTGAAAGTGAGCATTTTGAACTTCTCCTTCTCGAAGAAGAGATTGAGCGAGCACAGATAGAGGATAGGACAAAGGCTTCCATCCTTTTTGGGCACCAGAAAGTAGCAGGAATAGCAACCATGACCTAATTCAGGCATCTGCACCCTTTCTATGGCTCCCTTAGCCAAGAGACCCGTGACTTCCTGGCAGACAAGTAAAAAATGTTCCTTCATGATCCTGTTGCTTGATGGTGGCCTGGGTGGAGGGGAAGTCTTGAACAATCTGCAATACCCACCTGTCTGATGTTATGGATTGCCAGCGGGGCAGGTGATGGTGAATCCTGCCACCAACTTGGTGCCCATGATGGTATAAGGGCAGACTAGGAGGGTTTGGAGGCAGCAGTTGCGGGGGAGTGGTGGACTGGCCCGACCTCTGGCTGCCCGACCCCTGGTGGTCTGTAGGCACTGCGTCCTCAGCTACACAGAGGCTGGGAAGCATGCATGCTGTGGTGGCTGGGCGGGTAAGGTCACAGTTGGAAGCCACTTCTGGGGCCACAAAAGAAGCAAACAGCGGATTAGGGGGACGAGGGACCATGGAAAGGCTTAAGGACCAGGCTGTAGACCTGCATGTCTTAAAGTGCTTCAACGCTGAATCAGCCTTGTCTCCGAAGAGACAGAAGCCATCAATGGGCATGTCCATCAGCTATGCCTGGACATCCCCAGAAATGCCAGATGTTCTCAACCAGGCCTTAAGGCCACCATTGATGAAGCCACATTGCCTCCTGAGTCACTGTTGTTCAGTCCACAACTGATGGTGGACTGCGCTGCATCTCTCCAATCAGCAACACCCAGGGAGAGCATGGCTAGGGCCTCCTTCTGGACTGTTGGCAGCACCTGTGCAGTGATATCCCACAATGGGTGGAAGTAATGGCCCAAAAGGCACATGGTGTTCACAGCGCCAGACTGGTGGAAGAGAACATATTCTTTCCCAAGGTTTCCAGCCTCTTGGATTCCTTATCCGGTGGTGTGGATGGGAATGCTCCAGGATTTACATGTAAAGTGGAGGCTTAGACCACCAAGCTCTCTGCAATGGGGTGTTGTGTGAAGAAACTTGGGTCCCCCAGTGAGGGGCAATGATGGCGGGCAATCGTCCTGTTCACAGGAGCCCCTGCGCTGGGCTTGGACCAAGTCCCAAGCAGGATGTCAGTAAGTGCCTCATTAAAAGGGAAAAGCAGTTCTGATGGGGACACTCCTGGCTGAAGCACTTCTGTCAAGACGTTCGTCTTGACTGCCACTGAGGGAAAACTGAGATCCAGGACCTCAGCTACCCTCCTCAACACTATTGCGAGTGGCGCGCCCTGCTCCATAACCACAGTAGGGGAAGAAAGCATACCAGTATCTGGAGAAGTGTCCAGTCCACTGGCTTCATCCAGATCCTCACACCAGTCCAAGGTGTCATAAGGCTGGTATTCCTCAGGGTCCAGCAACACCTTTCATTCCTCCACGAGTCCTAGCCCATAAGAATAGGGCTCAGGCTCTGGGCTGGAAGGCATGGCTCCAGATGGTGCTAAGGCCGGCGGATGGCGATGCTCTGCCAGCTCTGGGTTGGAGTTGAAGATTAGAATGGGCTCAGCGGCGCCAGGAGCACTAGCACTGGCACTGGCGACAGGAAAGGTCAAGGTGGTATGACGGCATTTGTTCGGCGGATCCAAGGATGGATCCAAGGGGACCTGCTGGTGCCGGAACGGAACCAGAAGGGGCCCCTGCCAACCCCTTGGGGCCCAAAGGCATGCCAGAGAGGTCAGGTCCCCCAAATATGAGACGCATGGCCTCACAGAACACTCTGAATTGGGGGGGTCGCTGGGGCTCCTGGATTATCAGGGAGGCGCAGAGATGACCTAGGCACAGGTTCTACCCTGGAGCCAGGCTTCGAATGCGAACACTACCTCGTCGCATCAGCTGACAGACGCAGAGAAGTCTAAGACCTCTTTGACTTCTTCTTATGGTGTGACTTACCCGAGAGACCCAACAACTTGGAGTGCAACGAGGATCTTGGAGTCCACAACCGCTCCTGGGACCTTCCTTTCGACCAGAACCTCGATCATTGTAGTGTTGCATGCCAACCCACAAGAAGATTAACGGATCTCTCCCTCAAGGCCTTCGGGTTCATGGGGCAGCAACCAGAGGAGGACTTGGTATCGTGGTCATGCTTGAGGCACCAAAAGGCAGGCAGCATGCAGGTCTGTCACAAACAACGACAGGTAACAGGCACTGCAGGGCTTGAAGTCGGCCTGCTTAAATTACATTTCTGCCACACCAGGATGAAAAACTTCAAAAGAGGTCAACAAAATGTTGAAAAAAGATTAGTCAAAAACTGACTAGGGGTAGCTCTTCTCCACATCTGCACTGACTCTCGTGGAAAGGAAATGACAGCGCACACATCACTTCCAGCATGGATGCCGACGACACCACATGGAGCTGAATGACGCCACCTACTGGCACGCAGGGGTACTGCTCATGAAAAAGTTTCCAGATCCAGTCTGAGGCATGGAGATAAGTCTAAGGTGAAGAATCAGCAGGCAGAGGTCTCTATCAGATATTGTATGTCTGTGCAAATGTAATGGTTATTTAAACTGAAAATGTGTTGTCTGTAATGGCAGTGCTCTACCACACCATGCATACTCCATCTACTCTGCACCACTCCATTTGAGTCTGCACCACTCCACTGCATTCTACTCCACACCACTCCAATCTGCACTGGCTTAGAGTGGAGTCGCGTAGAGTAGAGTGATGCAGAGTAGAGAGGCGTAGAGTGCAGTGGCACAGAGTGCAATGGCGTACTCTACACCTCTCTACTCAGTACCACCCTAATCTATGCCAATACACTCTATGTCACTCTATTCATTACCACTGCACTATTTGCAACTGCACTTTATGCCCCTGCACCCTATGCCAGTCCACTTTACGCCACTCTAATCCGCTCTGCACCACTGAACTCTATGCTACTGCACTCTGTGCAACTTTATCCAATTATTCTATACCACTCTACGCCACTGCACTCCACCCTGCTCCACTCCACTTCACCCTACTCTGAAACAATCTACTCTACACCACTGCAATCTATGCCCCTCTAATCTGCGCCACTGTACTCTACACCAATATCACCTACACCACTGCCCTCTATTCTATACCACCCTACTCTGAACTACACGCCACTGCATTCTACGCCACTCTACGCCACTGCATGTTACTCTACAGCACTGTATTATATGCCACTGAACTCTACTATGCACCACTCTAATCTGCGTCACTGCATTTTACGACTCTATGCCACCCTACTCTGCACCACTCGACATCACTCTACTCTGCACCACTCCACACCACTTCACTCTACTCTGAAACAATCTACTCTACACCACTGCAATCTATGCCACCTTAATCTGTGCCACTGTACTCTGCACCAATGTCACATACACCATTGCCCTCTACTCTGTACCACTCTACTCTGCAGTACTGCACTTCACGCCACTGCACACTACACCACTGCATGCCACTCTACAGCACTGTATTATATGCCACTGAACTCTACTATGTACCACTCTAATCTGCGTCACTGCATTTTACGACTCTATGCCACTCTACTCTGCATCATTCTATTCTGCACCACCCCACACCACTTCACTCTACTCTGAAACAATCTACTCTACATCATTGAAATCTTTGCCACTCTAATCTGCGCCACTGTACTCTACACCAATGTCACCTACACCACTGCCCTCTACTCTATACCACTCTACTCTACTGCACTTTACGCCACTGCATGCCAGTCTACAGCACTGTATTATATGCCACTGAACTCTATGTACCACTTCAATCTTCGTCACTGCATTTTACGACTTTATGCCACTCTGCTCTGCACCACTCTACATCACTCTACTCGGCACCACTCCACATGACTTCACTCTACTCGGAAACAATCTACTCTACACCACTGCAATCTATGCCACTCTAATCTGCACCACTGTACTCTACACCAGTTTCCCTTACACCAATGCCCTCTACTCGATACCACTCTACTCTGCACTGCTGCACTTTACGCCACTGCACTCTATGCCACTCTACACCACTGCATGCCACTCTACACCACTGAATTATATGCCACTGAACTCTACTATGTACCACTCTAATCTACGTCACTGCATTTTATGACTCTATGCCAGTATACTCTGCACCACTCCACGTCACTCTACTCTGCACCACTCCACACCACCCTTCTCTGTACACTCAACTCTGCACTACTGCAGTCTACTACGCAACACTCTAATCTACACCACTGCATTCTAGGACGCTGCATTGTATGTCGCTGAATTCTATGCTGCTGCACTTTACGCCACAGCACTCTACACCAGTTGATGCTACACTATGCCCCTCTACAAGACTCTTCTCTATGCCACTCCAATACACAACACTCTAGCCCCCTCCACTTTAAGACACTCTGCCCAAGTCTGTCATTCCACTCTATGACACTCCACGCCACACTCCTCTACGCCACTAACGCCACCCTCCTCTACGCCACTAACTATGGTGAACAGCAGCCACGCTGGTGTTCAACAGGGCTAAAACACATAGGCAAAGCCATAGTACTTGCAAAGGTGAGACCTGTTGACTTCACCAAAGCGTGCTGAAAATTGTGCTGCTAATAAACAAAGCTGTGTTCCACAATTTGGGCACAACTGACAGGGGCCCTGTGGTTTATGTTTAAAAAGACGATCATATGCAGGATTGTAAACTTCAAACAATTCAGTGAAGATTTCAAGTTAAAACATGGATACTGAAATGTAAAAATGGAGCAAAATTTAAGTTTGGGGCCATTTACAAGCTGCTGGAGTTTGAATTGATACTTTGGTTTGTCATAAATTGAGAAGTAGCTGTAACTAGTAGGTCACTTATTTGGAGTAGCATAGCCACCGCCTAAGTAATTATGCTACTTGTAAGTGTAGTGTCCATTGCTTTATTATCTTACAGCATGTTATTTGGATAGGATCCTGAAGCCGTTCTTTTTTACCTCAACGCGTATGTCAGCCATGCCTTGTGCCTAGGCTTTCCTACAACACAGCACACATTTATGTTTATTCATGCTACTAAAATCCTCACCTCTACACTTGTCCTTTTCAGTCTAGACTATTGATCTTCGTGTTGGTAAATCTCCTTGCTTCCTCTAGGACAGTGGTTTCCAACCTGTAGTCCGGGGACCCCTAGAGGTCCACGAAACCTCCTCAGGAGGTCTGCAACTGCTTAGAAAGTTAAATAATATTAAAAGATTAATAAAGTGTATATAAATAAAGTGGCTAAATGTACAATTGAAAATTTTAAAACAGCCTGTAAATGTCAAGGAATTTGAAATCAGAAGCTAAAAATTTAATTAGTATCCTCTGATTGATTCGTGGGAGCAGTGCGGGTGCATCAAACAGACTAGAGTATCAACGATGCGCCCCTTTAATTGAATTTAGAAAAGCTCCGACCTTCCCATTATTTTTTTGTATTATATTTGTTTGCAAATGAACTAAAATGTGTTATTTGTATCCGTGTTTCATGAATGCTTGTTTCTGTATTTTTTGTGTATTGTTTTGCAATTCAAACCAACAACAATGTTTAGGCCGGAGTTTCCAGGAATGAGACAGTGGGGGGGGTTGGGTCCATGGATTCCCATAATGATTCTTTGGGGGTCCCCGGGTTGCAGTAATGATAAAGTGGGGGTCCACAGAAGTCAAAAGGTTTGGAACCATTGCTCTAGAACACCTCCGCAGCCAATATTTAAAGTTCACACTGAAAGGGATATTTTTTAACTGTTGGAACGGACAAAAAGCTGACCGTTGTCAAGAAGCTGCTTTAACAGCTATGTTGTTACAAACCTACCTCGAATCTTTGAGAGCTATTGCAGTTTCCAAATTATGCTTTGGTCTGTAATTTGAATAGAAAGAGGGCTCCATATTTATTTGCTGGACTTGTGGTCTCGCCTGTTTCAAATGATAACGCCATGGGCTGAAGATGTGTTTATTATGTGGGACATAATTGATGAAAGGGGGAGAGACAGATCCTTCAAGAGGGATGGAGGGCCGGGTCCTTCCTAAGGCCCATTATTATTTATTCATAATTACTTTTTTTTAAATCATGAAAAAATGAATCCCTTTAAACGTTACTACCGCCGCCACAGCATAAAAGCCTGGGGTAGTGGTCAGCCCCCTTCAGCCTTTGGTTCTCTTACACTGGGATTGCATTTGCCTGCTCACGTGTACACCATGTGCCTAAAAAGGAGTGAAACTCACCCCAGGGTGGGTGCGATGTGATACATACATCTACTAACATATATATTTTCACCTGGAGCTGGCTCGATAGTTTGGTTTCGGAGCTTGTTTAGTTGGGGGGGGGGCATGCAGGAGAAGCCCTGGACGAGTCAGATTGCTTACTATTTCACAACGCGCAACCCCAAACTCCAAATAAAGAGCAGTGGAAAATTCCTTTATTTTCTTTGTGCGATCATGATGGGCATGCTGAATTTCTAAAGCGTTTCATTCTCACATGGCCTTATGAGGAGGCTGGGTGCCCCACACCCCCACACCAAATTAGCAATGATCCTTGGGCCTGGCCCACCAGGGGGACTATAAGAAAACGAAAGCAGGAGCCTGCGCTTGTTTTTTTTAAAAACATTTATGCTGCGAATTTGCGGCAAAAAAATATTTCAAAAAATGCCCTTTTGCTGTGTGGGGGTCCCTCTAGGACCCCCCTCCCCCCAACCAGTGCAAAGAAGTCAGGGTATCTATACTCTGGCCCCCTTTATTTTTTTTGTACTTTTTGACTGGGACTCTTCTGAAGCCGAGTCCCAAGATGGCTGCCAACTCTTCCTGGTTTGAAGTGTTGGCAGCCAATCAGAGCTGTGCATTTCCCTGCATGTGCTCGTCTTTGTTCGCTAATACTTTGCGGCCAGAGATATGTAAATTTGAATTTCCCTAAATTTCTATGGGAATTATCATGGGAAACACAATGTTTTTTTTGCCCCCCCCCCCCCCTTTCTTGGCCCCCGCTTGACGGATCACCCCAAAACTTTCCGTGCACAACAAGAATCAAAGCAACACATTTTATTTGGAACATTTTATGAAGATACGTTAAACGGTGCCAAAGATATAGGCAAGTCAAAAAACGCTTTTTCTAAGGAAACATGGTCCTAACTATAACTACCTAGTGGTGAAAGCCACGAGGTAAAATTTATATTATAATATATATATATAATCACAAACAATCAGACCTCCTTATGGCACGCTATTTCATGCTGGTGCAGTTTTTAAGGAATGGACCTTTCTTCTAAATAATTCCAAAACAAGCAGTTACAAACCACTGCAAACCTGCACTCTAGGATAAAATTAACTCTTGTCTTTATTTGCAATCAATAAAAATGTCACCAACCATCACCACTGACGCGTTTCGACCTACTGGTCTTGTTCAGTAAGTCGAAACGCGTTGGTGGTGATGGTTGTTGACTTTTTTTGATTGCAAATAAAGACAAGAGTTAATTTTCTCCTGGAGTGCAGTTTTGCAGTGGTTTGTAATTGCTTGTTTTGGGAATATATATATATATTATATATATATAGTATTTCTTTACATCAGTAGAATCATATTTTGCTCTGATGCATTAAAACTAAAAGGGGCCTCTATAGCTTTTCTATGTACACCAGCCTGCTAGGATGCACAGCCACTGCTCTATTAAAATTATATGTGATTATTATTTTTTAATTTTAACATTTTATTGAAAGGATCTGTTTGCCATGTTTAAACTATGGCGTTTTCTCTCTTTTATTTCTTGTGGCATATGCTAGTTTACACAGTTAAAAATAAATAATCTTCGTCCTATCTTGCCACGGCCACAAGCATTGGCTTTGTCAAATATTCGTTAAACCTTTTATTCCCAGAAAGCTGCACTTTTTTGTAGTACAGTCCAATGGGTTAGGATGAGACACTGCATTTCACTGTATTCCAGCTAGTTCTTTGTAAAGAATCAAAACTGGTTTATTTTTTTATACCACTATTTTATTCACACTTTAGGAATAAAAGATATCCCAATGACTACTAGATTGTACATATTTGAGTCCAAAGTGATTGTTAAGTATTGCAAAATGTTTGTGCCATGGGGTCAGATCGCAGGAGTTGAAGCTGAAGGTATTAAATAGGTCAAATGGTACTGTAGTGCTTTCAACTACTTTCTCGGTTCCGGAACCCCAAGTAAAAAACATCTTCAACACAGAAGGTTTATGCCAGACACCCTTATTCCTTACAACGGTATGACTGACACAAAGGGAGCCATCTGGTCATCTCAATGGCTAAGGGGAAATCGACGTGTTTACAAAGAGATGACAAAGTCATATGGATAGCCAGGCCTCATGAACATAAATTACTCAAATGAGGTTATGACAGGTAACACAAAATTCAGTCTAGTTCTTGCAGCCCTATTGTTCTCTGGAATACAGTTCTAACTCCGCTGTTCTGGTGAGTGGTTAGACTCGGGTACCTACACCTACCCTGCAAAAGAGTGGGGTTCTCTTATCTTCCCTATAAAGTAGAAATGTACATGAACACGGCAAACAGCAGCCCTGTGAGCATGCAATGAACTATTTCTCATGTCACCAAGGCACACTGTGATTCAGCGGGATGAACAACCTGACAGTTGTGTAACTAAACTTGAGGGAGCCCCCTGCAAACTACATGGAGGGTCCATTCTCCGGACTCAGTCAGGAGCTCTCAGACCAGGATACTGTGCTGAGAGGGCCCCCTGGAGATTAGGGGGCACACACCGCGGGGGCCTTTGTCACATCACGGCCACCTGAATATCAGGGAGGAGTCCTATGTAACCTGTTCACACCTTCTTGCATTTTATAGGCCTATAATGATGACCTGCCATGTATCACTCACCTACAACTTTACAATCTGGTCCCCAACGGGAACCAGCCTTTACCACAAAGGCCGAACCACGCGCTGCAGTTACAACACGGCCATTACATTGAATGCGTGTCTACCATGCATTCCTTTAACATGCATGTTGTTACAAAGACATGCCATAGGGAAAGCAGCGTTGGACTTTAAAGTCCGACGCTTTCCCTACTGTTGTGCAGACTGAAGTTGGACTAGTAAATTTTACCGCACCTAAGTCCAGCGCTTTCCCTAAGGCATGTCATTGTAACGATATGCGTGGTAAAGGAATGTGTGATAAAGATGCATTTGTTGTAAAGACTGCAGAGTAACGGCATGCATGGTAAAGGAATGCACTGTTCTGACATACAACCAGCTCCAACGTGCCTTCAGCTGCAGAGATGGCGCAGGATCCGGGAAGATGTGAATCTGCCCACAAATGGCTCCAATTCAGCCTTGTACAGTGCCATTCAGCCCTTAGATTTCAAACACCCAAACAGCCCTTACCCAAGCTTATGAAGTACAGAAGGACAATCAGTTCCATCTACCCTAACCATACTGGAGCACAAAGCTTTAGCTCCAAACAACTGGAGATTGCTTCAAGCATGTGCAACTAACTACATACATCAAACACGCTCAGTTACTTGTCAAGAGGCTGATAACCATATATAGGAACAGGCTCATCCCATCAACACAACAAATCCTCCCTGCTACTCAACCCACGGTCATCCCTTCTTGGGCACACCAGTCCTGGCTCGAAGTGCTGCCCCCACTCGCCATCTTATAAAGCAAAGGCAGTGCCTGAAGATTATACTGAATTTATTTGCATCCAGCTTTTTTCTGTCTTTGATCCCGTTCCATTGATGGTTGGCTGCTTATTGTATAATAATTTTAGCACCCCCTTTGACTGAGTTATGCAGTTTTAGGCTTGGGAGCAGTGGCCCTTGCAGTATATGGATGAATTGGATGATTCTGGTACATCTCTTATAATGCTCATGACCTCCCAAAGCTTAAGGACACAGTTGGGATTTCTTCCAGCAGATGACATGCCTTTGGGACTGGTTACATTTTTAACGCCCTAAATGCAAAGCCAGCAGTGGAGGCGGGAATAACCATTCAAACTCCAGTTACAGGTGCAGGATATGCTAGGGCTTTAGTGAGACACTAGGAAGGTGACACCACGGACAGTGTATGCCATTTTGGGATACTTGAATTGTGCCTCTTAGCAGTGTGGTGGCACATGTAAAAGTTTGAACGTGTCATCTCAACACTATAAAATAAGAGGCATAGTTGAGATAAGTGAATAGTAAAGAGTGAGAAAAATGTTTTTACATCAACTTAATGTGATGACTACTCGTTTGGAGACAATGTCGAACATGTGTCTGGTGCATATGAAGTCTGATGCAAACAGTGGAAGGCTTGGCTAGAATGAGTACAAAACAATATGTGCACATGGAGGAAGCTGGAAGGCAGAACTTGGCTGGACTTGTCCAAGGCTTAACACTGAAGACAGTATACCAGGCAGTCAATGAGGTGGTGGACAAGCAACTCGCAAACAACTCAGTATAAGACTGCATTACACAAGTGTGTGTCATGTACGACGTGGTATCCAGGGCACCACCGGTCCTAACGCCATCGACATGTATGTAGCATTAGTTAAGATATCGCCATCAGACATCTACAAGTTTAACAAAGAACTCTAGGATAAAAGATCTGTCAGTAAAGAGTATAAATGCAAGTAATTTCATGCAAATGGAGGACAGGCCTGATACTGCATGATGATTCATGGAGCCATTTTCTGGCCAACCTCGTATGAATGTTTTTGATTACAATAGTCTTCCCTATTGGTATGGGCCCCTGCTAATCACAACTGGTTGGACCCCTCCTATTCATGGCTCAGGTGACACACTATTCATCCCACCTCTCGAAACAGATTCCTTTGGGTCCGAGCTAAACTTTAATAACTGCTTCACCAATATTATTTGTTTGAGCAAAAAAACATCTACAATGCAACACGGATAAAACCGAAATTCTCCATTTCGGAAGGATAAACCTCTTTTCCCCTGAGCAGTGGTGGCCTAACTCTGTGGCCCCACCCCCTACAACAGTCAAAGTGGCAAAAAAAATTGGGAGTCAAATTCAACAACACCCTTTCCTTCTGTCCCAAATTTTATCAGTGGCTGATATGTGTTTTTCGTTGATTAAATCTATTAAAAAATACTTTCTTTAGCTGCAAGGAAAACAGTTGTCTTCGCCTTAATAACATCTAGGCTTGATTACTGCAAAAGCCTTTATGCAAGAAATTCAAAGCAGCTGCTTCACAAACTTCATACGGTCCAACATGCTGCTGCCAGACTGGAGCTTAAACTCCCCAAATAAAGTTCTGCCTCTGAAGCATTCAGAAGAGCACTGGCAACCGGTTTGCAAGAGGGTTTTATTTAAGATGCTCGTTCTGGTTTTCAGAGCATTTCATGCTACGGAACCGAAATACCTCACTGCCTGATTCTGTCACCACAGGACCACAGGGCCACTGCCAATCTTGTAAAAATTCCACCTTTTAGGCTTAAATCCCGGGGTGGAAAATCTTTTATGGCGTTAGGTGTTAAAGCGTTTAGTTTTAAAGTTTTAAAAAGAGTTTTAAGTCCTAACTTTTTCGTGCACTGAATACTCTGTGTTATTCTATAATCTTGTTGGGTGTGACCTACCTGTTTTCCTTCTCGTCATTGCAGTCTATTGGCTATCCCACTCCTGCACTGAGTGCAGGTTCATTTGGTGTCCGATTTAGCGCGAGGATGTTCTCTTTAGCGTGACAGTGTGCTCTATATATGCCACATTCATTTATTGATTACCCTCAGCTTCCTAAAGAGGTAGCTGCATTTTGTTCTGTGCCAACCCTAAACAACCTGACTGCAGCTCACTGAATGCATCCATAGTTTTAGTCTTCTGCTATGTTCCTTGTGCCAGTTTTATGAAAAGGAAAGTAGGAATCACTCCCAAAGTTATTGCTTGTGAAAAAATGTAATTTGTTCCCCAAATGTCATACAGTTCATTTACACCACCCCATCCGGGTGATTATTCAACCCATGGTGTTTCAGCTTTTTCTTCCGACAGAGGTCAACCCTCAACTAGGGACATCCAAAAACTTCAACTCATCCAGAACGCCGGACTCATCCTGGACATCCCTTGCCGAGAACACATCACCCAACACCTGAGGACCCTCCACTGGCTACCGGTCGAGAAGTGAATCACCTGCAAACTTCTCACCCACATGTACAAGGCCATACACAACGTAGGACTATCCTACCTGAATAACCGCGTCTTCTTCCACACTCCCGCGAGATCCCTCTGCTCCACCCAGATGGCACCGGCCACTGTCGTTCTCATGCGCAAAACCACCGCCGGAGGACGATCTTTCACCTACACTGCAGCAAAAAGCTGGAACAACCTCTCCCTGCACCTCAGGCAAAGCACGTCGCTCACCATCTTCAGGAAGAACCTCAAGACGTTGCTCTTCGGATGAGGCTCCTCCCCTCCCCCCCAGCGCCTTGAAACCCTCACAGGTGAGTAGCCGCGCTTCACAAATATTGATTGATTATGGGCACTTCTTAATTGATCCTGTAATTTTTTTTGAATATCTGGTATGTCCAGCAATTTCATGGCAGTTTTGCTCTCAAGGGCTGTCCGTTCCCATTTCTGTTATTCATTATGTCATTTATAAAGTTTATTTCAGAAAATGTCCATAAAACCAACATACTGAAACACTAATTCAAGTTCATCACTAAATGAAGTACAGTTTAAAAAAAACAGATTTTCGGTAAATACAAAAAGTTACTTACCTTCGGTAACGCCTTATCTGGTAGAGACATATTCTAGTTGCAAATTCCTTACCTTAGAATTTTCCCTTGCTGTCAGTCTGGATCTGGAGATTTTTCTTGAGCAGTACCCCTGCGCGCCACCAGGTGGTGTTGGTCGGCTCCACGTCTGTCATCAGCATAGTGCATGCTGGATATGACATCGTAGGTCCTATAAAGGTGCCACCCTAGCACGCTGATATCAGTTTCTTTTCACGACTTTCCAACCAGAAGCGCATAGCCATGAAAAACAATGATCATTGGTGGTCAGTAACTTGTTCATCCGATAGAGACTATCTAGTTGCAGATTCTTTACCTTAGAATAGACACTGAAGCAATACCAGCCCTGCTGATGGGTCAGCGAACCAAGATCATACTAGGAAGTCCTGCAGGACCGAACAGGCAGGGTACCCATCCCTTTGGACCTGAATGTGCAGGCTGTAGTGTTTGGTAAAAGTGGACAAGGATGTCCACGTTGCTGCCTGACAGATATCCAGGACTGGAACTCCGTATGCTAGAGCAGTAGTTGCAGCTGTCACTCTGGAAGAATGAGCGCGCAAAACCTCTGGAAGTAGCTTTTTAGCCAATGCGTAGCACAATTTAAAGCAGAGAACAACCCATCTGGATATGGATCTCTTCTGCACTGCCTGACCTTTCTTTGCACCCACATAATCAATAAAGAGTTGATCATCCACCCGGAACTCTTTGGTACAGTCAAGGTAGAAGGCCAACGCTCTATTTGCTTTCAGGCGGTGGAGTCTCTCCTCTTCTTTGGAAGGCTGTGTGGGTCCGTAAAAGGTAGGCAAGGTGATGGATGGGCTCACATGAAAAGGCTTAAGCACCTTAGGGAGGAAAGAAACCCTAGTGAGAAACAACACTTTTGTCAGGATAGATGGAATGGTAGGGTGGTTGAGATGATAAAGCCTGCAGCTTACTCACCCTGCCGGCCGAGGTAATGATGAAAAGGAAGGCTGTTTTTAAAGTCAGAAGCATGAGAGGACAATTGTGTAGCACTTCAAAAGGAACACACATTAGGAAAGTCAGAACCGGATTCAAATCCCGTTGGGGCATGATGAAAGGAGATGGAGGAAACAGATAGGTAAGGCCCTTAAGGAACTGGTTAACAATAGGAGATTTAAACAAAGAGGGTTGATCAGGTACTCTAAAAAATGCAGAGATAGCAGATAGATAACATTGGAGGGTGCCCAAAGCAGAGCACTGCTGGGCCAAAAAAAAGTATAAACAAGGGGACCTCGGAAAAAGGGGCAGCGAGCGGGTCAACAGACCTATCTGTACACCATAGCACCAGTTCTTTCCAACAACAGGCATATACCGTTTTGGTAGAGGAATGCCTGGCTGTCAAAATAACATTATTGACTTAGGAGGAAAGTCAAAAGCTGTCAACTGCCGCCACTCAATCTCTTTGCAAGAAGGCGGAGACTGGACAGGTTTGGGTGGAGAACCCTCCCTGCTGCTGCGACAGAAGATCCCCCCAAAGGGGCAGTTTGATCAGAGAATTAATGGCCATGCTCAACAGCTCAGGATACTAGACTCTTTTTGCCCAGTCCAGAGCCACAAGGATTACTTGGGCCCAGTCGTTCTTGATCTTCATGAGAAGTAGGGCAGAAGTGGTATGGGTGGAAAAGCATTCAGGAGGCCTGAGCTTCACTCGCGACAAAAAGAGTCGCTGAGTGGGCACCAAGACAAGAAAGACTCCTCAGGGGAATCGTGGTCGATCAGATCTCATCCCTTTCTCTCAGTTACACTAGACTCACACAGGCAAGGACGAACAGAGGCAGAATAAAGTTCAATAAGGATTTATTGAAGTACCTGCATGTTAGATATAATATCATGTATTGCAATAACAAGGATGATTAAACACAATAAAAGCAAGAATGTGACAAGGAGAGTGAAACACAAAAACAGTCCCACCATACTGTCACTAGAAGGGATATGTAGTTCTCCTACCTACGCTATGGTTGAGCACAGCATAATAAGTCTAATCCGCCCTTCAGGTTTCCCCTGGGAGTACATCATCCCTCATAACTGAGTAACAAAGCCTGTAGTCTAGACAGAAACCGTCCCCATGTAGGCCAGGGGTTTGGCAGTCTAAGCAAGCAGCTTGTAGCAAGGCAATCAGCATGCAGTTGCGGTCATCTGTCTGGAATCTCCCTCTAACGTGTATGGGACAAAGGCAGTGTTTTTATAATAGAATAGTTGACCTTCTAAGAAATGGTCCCCACGCACGAGTGTGTGAGTTTCTGTGAATGTCAGAGACACAGCATACCACGTTTAGCAACCTTATCTGACAGTAGCCTTGAAGAAAGCACAAAGTGAAATGAAAGTGCTGTTGAATGTAATGCTTTCCTAGGCGAAAGAAGAATTAGATAAAAAGAAATAAAACAATACCGCAAATGTGGCTATTGCTAGAAAAATAAAGTACTGCTAAATAAAATATAACTGGGCTAAAGGGCACAACGGCAGGGCTAGTTTGTTAAATCAACGTGTCTAAAATATGGCTAAAATAGCTATAAAACAGCCCCACCACCGGATGGACACGCTATGTGTGATCGACCAGGCATTGTTGGCTGAGCTGTCCGCTCCAGCGTTCACAGTGCTCGCCAGGTGTTGAACCACCAGGGAAATGCCCTGATGTTCCAGCCATGTCCAGAGGTGCAAAGCCTCCTGACAAAGAGTCCATGACCTCACCCGCCCTGCTTGCTGCAGTACCACATGGCAGTGGTGTTGTCCGTGAACACCTGCACTACTTTCTCTTTGAGTGAGGGAAGAAATGCTTTCAATGCAAGTCTGATTGCCTGGAGCTCCAAAACATTGATATGGTGTCCGGACTCTGCCTGAGACCATGGCCCTCTTATCTCCATCTCTCCCAGGTGGCTGCCCCATCCCAGGAGTGACGCATCTGTCACTACTGTCAGATCTGGTTGTGGAAGGGAGAAGGATCTGCCTGCGACCCAATCGTAGTTTGTTAGCCACCTTTCCACATCTTGTGCAGTCCCTTCCGAAATCTGATCCTGTTGGAGAGATTGTCCTGAAGCTGTGTCCACTGGAACTTCAGGTCCCACTGCAGAGCCCACATATGCCATCTAGCATGATTCACCAGTAGGATGCAGGAGGCCATGAGGCCCAGCAGCCTCAGTCATTCTCACTGAAACCCAGGATAGAGGCTGAAACATCGGTATCATAGCCTAAATATCCTGGAATCGCCACTCTGGAGGACACGCCCTAACCTGCACTGTGTCCAGAACAGCTCCAAGGAAAGGCAGCATTTGAGAGGGAGTCAGGTGTGACTTCGCCATATTGATAGTGCTCTGGAGGTGGGAGACAACAGCCTGGGTCAAGCCCACCTTCAAAAGTCAGTCGTCGAGATAGGGCAAGACTAAGACCCCTAATCTGCAAAGCTGAGCTGCAGCCATCACCTTGTTGAACACCTGAGGGGTGCTAGTAAGGCCAAAGAGGAACACAGTAAATTGAAAATGCTTGTGGCCTACCATGAACTCAAGTAATGTCTGTGGGCACGAAGGACGGGAATGTTCAAATAAGCATCCTGCAAGTCCAGTGCTACCATCCAGTCTCTTGGGTCCAGGGCAGATGAAATCAGAGCTAGAGTGAGCAATTTGAACTTCTCCTTTTTGAGGAAAAGATTGAAGGACCGGAGGTCTAGGATAGAGCGAAGGCCCTTGTCCTTTTTGGGGAACAGAAAGTAGCGGAAATAACAAACACAGCCTCCCTCTGGCACAGGGACCCCTATGGCTCCCTTAGCCAACAGTGTCATAACCTCCTCATGTAGAAGAGCAAGTGATCATCTGTCATTCAGTCGTTAGATGGTGGCATGGCTGGAGGGTAGTCTCGAAGGGGAGGGAGCAGCCCTTTCGAACTATCTGTAAAACCCACCTGTGATGTGATGGCTGTGGTGGGACGATCCTTCTGTAGTTATGAAACAGGCTAAAAGTGGGCTGGAGGGGCGAGGGGCAGCAGTGAGGCCCAAGGACCTGGCCGTAGCACGAGAATCCTTGCAGTGCTCGAGCGCCATGTCCACTTGCTCTCCAAGAGATGGACGTCATCAAAGGGCATCCCACAGGAAGCCAGATGTCCTCAACCAGGCACGGTGCCGCAGGGCCATCATCGAAGCAACAGCTCTGCCCAGTGAGTTGGTCATGTCCAGTCCACATAAAATCGTGGGTTGCTCCTATCTTCAACCACCTGTGGAGCCCCAGGTGGAATCACCGTAGGGGGCGAAACACGTGTCGGCTGCTGTAACTGTCTTACATTCATTGAACTCTCTGGATAAATTTATGCAACAATAATTGTCTCTTTTTGGCTCAATTTCTATCTACTGCACCAGAATGGATTCATGAACTTATAAATAAAGACTATGCACACTAAATTTATCAACGTGGGTTCTCATTCCTTCACAAGGTTTGGATTCTTTTACGAAAGGGGTCATGGTCCATACCCCTTAAATTTTGAGTTCCCACATAAAACTTTTCTCAACTGGGCAATTAATTAGGAAGGGAATTTTGGACCTTTAATATTTGATAAGAATTGAATATGCAATTACATCCCTTGATGCATGAGGAGTGTTACCACTCAAAAAGATTCAACAAAAGTCGAAGAAAGTTCAGTCAAAAAACAACTCAGGGTAGATCTCTATGGATCAGCACTGGCTGGCACAGAAAGAAAAGAACTGATGCCAGTGCGCCAGGGTGGTGCCTATGGAGGACTAGCAAAGTCATATCTGGCGTGAATTACGCCGAAGCAGAGCGGATCAATGCCACCTGGCAGCACAAAGTGGTACTGCTCGAGAAAAATCTCCAGATCCAGACTGACGCATGAGGAAAATTCTAAGGTAAGGAATCTGCAATCAGAAGTCTCTATCAGATACGCCGTTTCAATTTCAGTCATAGCCAAATACTAATTGATGTAACAACAATTATTGCTAGGAAAGTGCATGTGAATTAACATAATCTCTGGCTAACCCACAAACCCATAGTTATATAGCTGCCATTTGCTGCCAGACTGCTCAGTTTAAAAAAAAAAAAAATCAAACACTTTAATTTGCATTCATATTTCTTTTTTACTGCTCCAAGTGGAGACCGCCATCTTGGAATGGTAAAAAGTCGCAAAATTATTAAAATGGGTGCAGAAACATGCTATATGGACCGCACCTGATCATGACGATCATGTGCGCTTACACATCATTGCACATTCTTTTCTTACCGATGCTGCACAGAATCAGCAAACATAATTTCTTTTTGCAAAAGCACTGCAAAGCAATAGATGGGAAAGGTTTTGCCAATGACTCCTAAGAAATGTGATGCTTGTCGTTACTGTTCTAGTTTCCTCTTTGATTAATCTGTTAAATTGTTAGGGTACTGAAAATAAAATTATTTGAATGTTAAATTTGATTTCACGGATGAATAGACCACTAGGAACCAATGTCTGCGTTTGTATCTCATTATTAGAAGGTATGGCAACGTCACAAAGGGCACTGTGAATTCGGCCTTCATGGTGTGGTGGACAGCTTCAAGCTGTGGGGCGCATTCCTCACTTTGGTGCACTCCGAAATGGTAGTTATGCTGTGACAGCCATTATCATCCAGAGCCCACAGTGAGATCTAGATGTAAAGGGGACTGTTGCATGTCAATTGACTCTTTAAGGGGTATTCAGCAGGTGCGATTCCTGGCCCCCTTCTTGTTCACCCTGAGCAACAATTGGCTAGAAGAAGTTTTTGCCAGCACTGTTTATTTCCATTTCTTCCACAGTGAGGCCTATATTACATGGACTATCACAGGCTCAACCTTGAGCACCATGCTCTACAATATTACTATGATCCCTTTAGCAGCCCTGATTCAGAGGTTCAGCAATTACGTTTTTTTCCTTGTGCCAACGACACAAAGATCATCTTACCTCTAAGGAACGAGAACATCTTCATCCACGACAGATTTAAGCAGTGCCTTGTCTCAGTCTGGATAAATGATAACTGCCTGAAATGTAACTTGAAAATGAAATGCTGAAATATTGTTTTTTTTATCTGAAAACTAAGAGCTTTGGTCTGACAATTGGTGACCCACCAAACTCGGCACCTACCACATTCCTTCTGTTTTCGCCAAAAATATGGGAGTTACATTTGATAATCATCACTCTATATCCCAAGTTACATCCATGGCCGTATCCTGTTTTAGCAGGATAAAAATCTTAAGAAACGTGATCAGATTTCTTCCTTCTAATGCCAGAAATGTTGTAGAAGACACACTTATCACTTTGCGTTTAGACAACTCCAATTTACTATATCCTGGCTTACACTCTTACCTCATTAGGAAACTTCAACAGACTCAGAACGCTGTGGCTAGGATGCTTCTCAATCTGTCCTAAGTCTGTTCAGTCTCTGATAAGCTCAGAGATTTGCATTTGCTGTCTATCGAAACAGGCACTGACAAAGCCAATAGGTCTTGCCTAAGCAAGAGCTATTGGCTTTGACAATGTGTTTTAGCTATGTTGTACACCAGCGTAGCTGCTGTTTAACACAGCTAAAAGTTAGTGGCGTAGAGGAGAATGTCGTGGAGGGGAGGGGAGTGTCAGAGTAGAGTGGAGGGGAGTGTCATGGAGTGGAGTGTTGTGGAGTGGATTTGAGTGAAATGGAATGCCACAGAGTGGCATACAGTGGAATGGCGGAGAGTGGGGAAGTGGAATAGTGTGTTAAAGTAGAGTGGAGTGGCTTAGAATGGAGACAAGTGGCATAAAGGAAGTTGTGTACCATGGATCCAGAGTGGATTAGAGTATTGTAGAGTGGAGTGGAGTGTCGTGGAGTCACATAGCATAGAGTAAAGTATCAGAGTAGAGCCACGGAGTGTAGTACAGTGTCAGAGCAGAGGGGCGTAGAGTGGAGGGACACAGAGTGGAGTAAAGCGGAAAAGAGTGCCATACAGTGGAGTGGCATAGAGTGGAGTATAATGTTGTGGAGTAGAGGGTCTTTGAGTGGAGTAAAATGGCTTAGCGGGAACTGCATAGAGTGGAGTGTTGTAGAGTAGTGTTACAGAGTAGAGTTTTATAAAGTAGAGTGTCAGAGTACAAGGTTGGAAAGTGAAGTAAAGTGGAATAGAATGAAGTGGCGGAGAGTGGAGTGGAATGGCGTAGAGTGGAGTAGAGCGTCATGGTATGGCGTGTCAGAGTGTAGTAGAGTTCCATAGTGTGGAGCAGCATAGAATGGAGTATGCATGGTGTGGTAGCACACTCTCATTACAAACAACACATTTTCAAATGAAGTGACCATTACATTTGCACATACAGTTTTACTTATAAAACTTTTCAGCACACAAATGAGAATCTGTGGAAATGGCATCACCTAGTGGGGAAACAGCCAATACTATGCAGCTGTTTCCCTGACTAGCCTTTACCATGCATGCGTTACAACGCATGCGTCATTATAACGACTAGCCTTTACCACACATACCATTACACCGACTGTAATGGTATTCATGGTAAGGGCTATGCGTGGTAATGATGGTGAAGGCTATCAGCTTCCTCAGAATGAGCTGCAACGCGCCTTAGGAGTGAGGTAAGAGGGATTGTGTCTGGGGGTGAGGAGTACTGTTTTAAGGAGGGAGTGGAGGGTTATGTTTTAGGGCGGGGTGGTTTTCAAGTTAAGTGCGGAGGGGAAGGGTTGGGCTTGGGGGGACTGTTTTAGGGAGAGGGGTGGGGAGGCTAGGTTTTAGGGCAGGGTTGTTTTCGGGCTTGGGGGGTATTGGCCTGGGGGGGGGTTAGGGGTACTGTTTTAATGAGGGGGCAGGGTTATGCTTTAAGGTGGGATGATTTTCAGGTTAAGTGTGGAGGGGGTTGGACGTGGGAATGGGGGGACAGTTTTAGGGAGGGGACAGAGATGGGGGATAGGTTTTTGGGATTAGGGAAGGGTGTACTCTTTTAGGGAGGGGCAGGGGTTAGGTTTTAGTGCAGGGTGGTTTTCAGGCTGGGGGGGATCGGGCCTTGTGGGTACTTGGTGGGTACTGTTTCAGGGAGGGAGTGGGTTATGTTTTAGGGCAGGGTGGGCGGTTTTCAGGTTAAGTGCGGAGTGGAGGTTGGGCTTGGGGGTGGGGGACTGTTTTAGGGAGGGATGATTTTCAGGTTGAGTGCGGAGGGGGGTTGGGGATGGGGGATAGGCTTTAGGGCGAGGGTCAGATTTCTGGATTAGGGCGGGGGATTGGGTCCAAGGGTGTGTTCTGCTTTGCTTCAGACTGAAAGAGAATGCAGCAAAAGGAATGCAAGAATGTAGCACTCTTAGTCTGAGTAATGAATTTATCAAAGCACTTCCCAAGTTTTATGCACAGAAAGAATAATGTGAGCTTTTATTTCAAATGCAGCAACAAACGTACAATTCTTAGAATAATCACAGCAGTATAATAATAATGATCACAGAAACAAAAAAAATACAATACTTCAACAGTGAATATAGTATATATATATATATATATATATTATCTATATATATATATGAATATATATATATATATATATATATATATATATATATATATGAGTGACTATGTATTCATGCATGCACAACGCAAAGCTAAAAATAAGAATTAAAAATGCATCATCATGGGGCTTGACTTCGACTTCATCCCTTTGTCTGCCAGCTTCAGGTCGTGGAACCCTGGATAACCAGGGGAAAAAAAGGAAACTACCCACAATGGGATTATTTTCTGAACAAGGAATCCCTTCTCAGACGAGTTCCTACTTATCCAGCTTTCAAGCTTCCCACCTTATATACTTTAAACAAATTTAAGAGGAAGGATCTAGAAACTCCCATCCCATCGAGTAAGTTGTGACGTACCAGGTCAGTGTTGAAAGACACGCTAGAGACTGGTCAGATTCCAAAGTGTACTTCCAAAACCGAGCTGTACCCTGCTTAACCATAAACATTCTCAGCCTGGTACATCCTTATCTCTCTTACTCCTCCATGTTCTGTTCCCATCCTTGGTGAGAAAGAGCAAAAACACGTTCACAAATTGTGCGCGGAAAAATACCTGCACCACTAATGTGACAGCGTTTGAAGCTAACCTAAGCACAAGATGGAGTCAGTGGTCAAGACGGAGCTAGTGGTTAAATACAGATAGCTTTACAGATAGGTTGTAGGGTGGGGTGGTTTTCAGTCTGGGGGACTACTGGGCTTTGGGAGGTACTGTTTTAGGGAGGGGGCAGGGGGGTTACGTTTTAGGTCAGGCGGTTTTCAGGTTAAGTGAAGAAGGGGCTGGGCTTGGGGGGGTGGGAGGTACTGTTTTAGGGAGGTGGCGGGGTTAGGTTACGTTTTAGGGCGGGCGGTGTTCGGGATTAGGGCAGGAAGATGATTTTAGAGCTCAGAGCGGGGGATAGGGTTGAACAAATTTAGGGTTCAGGGTGGGGGAGGGGCATTTTTTTTTTTTTTAATGAGTGGGGGTGGGGGGGGGGGGGTCAGTCAGGCTAGGACCTTTACCACGCATATGTCTTTACATAATTTGTTGTAAAGGCATTCGTGGTAAGGGATATGCATGGTAACGACGTGCGTTGCAACGGAATGCGTGGTTCTGACATACAACCCACCTAGTGTAATGATGTATATTTATTGTATTTAAACATTTGTTTTCACCACACTTCAGAATTACAAAAAATATCAAATATGCTTGATTTGTGTTTTCCTGAAATATTTGCTCTTTTCATTTACAGACATTTAAATTGTATTGTGTACTAGAAAAAAGTATTTTCTTTCCCACACCTAACAAGACTGTGAAAGAAATCCTCTCACTGTGAAGTCAGAGAAAGAAAATACCAAGCTCCCTTGGAAGACAGAGCCTGACATTTGACCTCTGTCTTTGAATGCACAACAAATGGGACAAGATAAGAACAAAACGTATAGGTCTGTTTATAGAAAGCAAACACCTGTGGAAGAATGCATTTAACAGGTTATGCTCAATTGGATGGACTAACTCAAGTTGGACAGCCTAAAAAGAGATAAAAACATAAAGCCAGCAAATCGAAAGCAAGCAAATGTGAGTAACAAACCACAAAGCCAATGGTAAGCAATGGGTGGAATGCATTCTCAGGGAAGCTTTCAGACTGTCCCGAAGAATTATTTTTGCAACCAGACAACTGTGCAGTCTGATAAGCTTCAACCTAAAAAAAGATCAATTTTAAAATATTCCCCTTTGTCAATAGTGCCTTTTCCAAGACTGGCTCTAGCAGCCTCCAAAGTCTCTTGACTACTTATTGCCCTTCAAGGAGTGTGAGGTAATTTGATACTGTAAAACTGCTGTCTCCAAGATACGTCTCAAACATACAAGAGGCAGGTCCTTCTCAGTCCTTGGATCCAAAATGTAGAGCGTGCTCCTGCTGAGAATACTAATTTCTCATCACCCCCATTTCCTGGCTTTTCACATCACCAAGATTTCTCTGTGACTGTGTTTTGGTAGCAGGTGCCCTGTTCTAAGCGCGTAGAAGCCCAGTTTCTGGGTAAGAGAGCGCTTTATAAATATTCATTACATTACATTGTTTCTAATTTTCACCTGGTTGGCAGACTTCCTTTGACAGGATCACTTCATGCTGAGGAAGCCATCCTTATCTCTCAAATGCCTGCTGGGCTACAGATGGTAATCTTCAAGTATGCCATGAACTTCTTCAAGCTAAAAAAATTAAACTCTTAAAACCAAAGATAATTGATGTCATTTTATCTGAAAAGTGTCTGGGTGTATAACGTCTGCGTGGAGAAGGTGAATGTTTAGGATTGGTCTTTGAGGCAACGTTAGTTGTCTTGCCACACAATTGTTTTACCCAAAAACATCATACATACTTTTGGTCAGCGAGCTTAATCAATGGTCTGTTAAATTGCCACCAACATTTAGCTTTCTTACATAACAGCACAGAGCATGGGGCAGTCCACTTTACCAATGAGCACCCTTTACTTTGAGCCACTGCACAAACCCTGGGCACATTTTTCACATATGCCTAAAAATAGTTCCTTTCTCTTCAGTTGAAAAGTTGGTTTAAATTGTGCTTCATTTATTTAATGCATTTTTCATATTAAATATAAATGCCAGCGATTTTTTTTACCTGCACTCATAAAATGTGTAAGTAATATTGTAGCTACATGCAATTTGAGTGCTTGGTTGAATGGGGATTTATTCTTGTCTTCTTTAAAATAATAATAAAATTGATGGAGCAACGGAAAGGCTTTTTGTGAAAAAAAAACATGAACAGAAACACATTAATGATTATGTTTTCAATTTAAAAAGTGTATTTCAAGCATAAGGTGGACATGTTTAGGTGACAGCATATTTTATTTTTTATTTCTGTGTATATGCTTGCCATAAAGGATAAACAAATTAATAATCGCGCCAGCTTGCCAAGGCCAGAACTATTGGGTTTGCAAATGTTTCTTTGAACATGGATTCTGACTAGTAGACAAGATCAAATATGGACCCTCCCAGCTCTAAGGATATCACATGGGGACAAACCCCAGATTAATCCTCACACCTTGAAACTGGAGGCTGTCTGGCATTTTCCGGGTTATGATTACATTCATAAGACACCGAGTGGGCTTGGCATCAGGAAATTTGCAGACAGCAATGCTGGACGGTCGGAAACAGATTAAATTCATACCCTTGTCCTCTTCTTATAAGGCTAAATAAAGCTGAATCTGTTGAATGAATGGAACCTTCTACTAAGGCATAGCTTTATTAAAGCTGTTTTAGGGGTAGAAGCCCATCTGCATAGTGCAAGGGTCTTCAAACTGGAGGGAGGGCCCTCCTAGGGGGGCCTCAAATGATACCAGGGGGTGCCTGCCTCTGGCCAAAAGCAGCATTATGCCGATAACAGGACTTTATTTTAAGCTGAAAACTGCTCTGTAATGGCCATCACTTACATGTTTTCTCATTTATATCCAAGCTAGGAGTATGTGCCAAAAGGGAATGGACTCCAAATACTTTTCACCCCCACTTCATAATCACACTGTAGATACTTTTACACGTTAGCAAGGCCTGCCTGACTAGAATAGTATATGTTTGGCATCATATATTTGATTGCATTTTTAAAACAGTAACAGAACCTAACTGAAATGTTTTAATACGTTTACACATATTTAAACATTGCCGATTTAATAGAATAATTGTGAACAATTCAGAGAGGGTTTTTTGATATTTTCACGTTTACACTTCTCTCACAATAAATCTTGCTCACAGACTATGGTGAATTGTTTTCCTTTTCTCATGTTCTGCAGTTAAGTTCTACAGATGATTCTTTGATTTGTGACATTCTTTTTGTGGATATAAACTATTGCTAAACTCAGTATACTGGGTGATGGGACAGGCAGAGCCGCCATTAGAGTTGCCACCATGGTCATGAAATCTGACAGTGCTATTGATCTAGGAGGTTTCCTTTTTAACTCATTTACTAGTGGAGAAGAAAGCAGAAATGGGTTAATTCTCTTTTTCTCTCCTGATCTGTCTGACAATGTGACCATGCATTACTCACCCCACAGAAATTAGTGGTGCGATTAACATGCAGACTCAGTTGTGAAATGTTTGAAGTTCTGGAATAACGCTGATCTCTGGGTAGCATTAAAATGCACACATTTTAAATTCTGGCCGATGTCCCCACAGCTCATGGTGACTGGTCAGCAAAATATCTTTCAAGTGAGACAGAGGATACATTTTGTGGGTGGACAATTACATGGCTTCAATTACTCTAGTGGAACCTCACACCACTGGAACATTGGGGGCGAAGAGGCCAGGAAGGAGTTAATCCATTTCTTTTCCAAGCGAGGCCTAATGTGGGTGTCTGATTCTGCACTGAATAAACAAGGTCAAAATACACACCATTTTACTCTGTATGGGATTTTGTAAAGCACTGTAAACCCCTTGCAATGGTCTCAAAGTTCTCTATGGACATGGATTGATTTGGGGCTAGCATGGGTATGAGGAGCCTATTTGCTAAGCCCCATGTCCCTTCAATCTGACTCTTCCACCTGAAAGTAAATTTATGTTGGTGCTTAAAACAGAGTAAATTGCCAAGGCGCTATACACAAATGAATATTGTCTCCAGCTTCTGCCTCTAGTTTTCTGAACCTTGTGCAGGTCAAACGAACAGAACCTACTAAGGGTATTGTGTCACTTTCATCTTTCTGCTAATGTCTTCATCCAAGACTGCTTTTTTTACTGCATTCTGAATGCCTTGCTGTTATTTAAGCATTACAGCCTTTGGAAATAATGGTTGTCAAAGCCCCTCAATTCAGGTTTTGCGTTTTTTAAACACCGTACCTCATACAACACATACCAAATGCCCCAGCAGTTTGACAGAGAACATATTTTGTGAAACTTTTGTGCCTTGCCACAAAACCCAGGCTTTTTACCCATTTGATCAACAGGCAACTAACTCTCAGTTACTGGTGCAGTCAGCTTGACATATTTCATGAGCGCCAACCCCATTTGATAAATAAAATATAAATACGGTGTCCCTTTTCAGGTGAAGAGACAACCCTTAGCTTACCGGTACGGAGACACGGTGGCTCTGCTCGGCAGAGCAGCACACACAGACTCCTTGGTGAAGTTGAGCTTCCGGAGCAGAGAAAACTGTCGAATTTTGTACAGCAGCTCAGCAACCAGGAAGAGGTCATGCTTGTTTATCAGGTCTTGCTCAACAAGGAGCTGGAAGATCTTGTCGGCAGATGCCACACTGTGCAGTTTCTTCGAGGGTAGTATGTCGCTGCAGAGAAACTTTATGCCATCTACTTCCTCTTTGCCCAGATTACGGTCAATGTCCAGAAGGACACTACGGAACGTCATGTCCTTTGACTCGTCCATTGCCTCCCCTCGTGGACCTGTAACTGAAAACAAGAAAGGGGAGTATAAGCATTAGATATCACTCCTAGGATACTCTTCTGTTTTCATACAGAACATTTGTTTCATTCAGAGAAGCAGACGGTATTCTCTAGGCTTACTCCGGTTGTCCTCTTACTTACATTCTCCATTCTAAGATATAGCCTGTGGGGCATTCGCTTTCATTTTACCCATCGCCCTAACATGTACCCAGGGTCATGGCATTATGTGACAATTAAGGATTGCATGATACAGCAGAGTTAAAAGAATTAAGCACCAAGGGTTTTCGACCAGAATACTGTGGGCAAAATATTGTTGTAAAAAATATTGTGGAATTAAACATTGACTACAAAAATATTTTTACAGTATGCACAGGTAAGTATAGGATTACAATACATAACTCCACCTCTACGTACACTGACGATATATTTATAATGTAATTCACCTTTAAACACATTATATACAGTATAATATGCCTTTCCCTGAATTGTATGTCAGAACACCAAGGAAAAAAATAAATTGGTATTCAAAAATAATGTGGCCTAAATATCGACTACAAAAATATTGTGAAGATAAGTTTATATAGGCAAATATATATTTAAACTTCTTAGCTCTGCCTCTGTGTATCTTGAATATGTATCATATTAATTTAGAATTTAAAATGTAAACTTATCTATATAAATGTACATTTACAATATTGTTTTAGTCGATAGTTAGGCCACATTATTTTTGTATATTCTGATATTTAAACACAAGGAAACGCATTTTAAGCAGTATATTTTCAATTAAAAGGCAAATTCCACTGCATGTTCATTTGCACAGTTAACTATTATGGCATTTTAACAGACAAAAGTGTGGACACATAATGGATCACAATGCTTTACAAAGCATAGAGGATCTTTTATAAAAAGTAATCCCTTTGTGCAGAGGCTATTCAGTAACAATGAATGATTCTGTCTTGTATAGAAGCACAGGAAATCTATTTTAATAATACCCTCTTTTCCATCCTTTGTAAAATAATTTAAAACACAGGCAATTTTAAAATTGAAAAAATCCATGGACTTCATTTTTTGTAATAAACGGTGCCTCTTCTCATTCGATACACCACAGCTATGTTTTCAACTGGTTTCCTGCATCTCTTCTTGCTATGTCTGTGTTCACACTGAGGTTTTTGTAAGCTACCCTTCCTAACACAAAACAGCCATAAAGAACATCATCATGTGAAACCCACAGACTAGGTGGGTCACTGAAATAATTATTTAAATGAGAACAGACTCTTTGTGAAAAAGCAGACATTGTGCCCTTTGGTCGAGTTTTTGGTATGAGTTGACATAACCCACGTACAAATATCAAGATTCTAAAGATGCCTGGTACATCGGTTTTCAGAAGAACCAGCTGTCCGGGTGAAACCACCAAGTGTAAAGAAATTGGGATATTAAATATACAACTCTTTAAATGAAATTAGTCTTTGGGCATAAGGGATACACGGAAAAAATAAGAAAAAAACACTTTGGTGCACTGAAGAGAAAAAAACAAAACAATTAGCCCAACAGATAGGCAAGCTTGGTCTGGTAAAATCTTTTTATATTGATTTAAAACACATTAACACAGAGATAGAAATCTACTGATGGCAAACAAACCATGGGGACTGGCTCAACCCTGGAAGCAAGAAGCAAGAAAAATTGAAAGAGCCTAAACCCAGAGAAGCCTAAGCATGCAACTACTCAACATCGATCTTGAAGGAAGGCAAATCCTCTGGCCGGCTGTGCCAAGTACACCTGGTTGGTCCACAAGTGTGTGCCAACAAACCTCTGAATCATGCAGCATGCTTGTGGGATCATCAGCCACCTTTATCGTCGTTGCACCTGTATCATGGCCAGAGAGGGAGCCAGACTGGTGGTAATGTTCAAGGAAACCTGTGCTTGCCAGGAAACAGTAAGGCAATATAAGGGCCGAGAATGGCCATGTTGGTGGAATCATGGAAAGTTATATTTGGTAGTGGTAAAGCCTGACCAGCTTTGTACAGTTAAAGAAAGATCCCATTTGGCAGAAAGACAAACTAGATGAGGAAATGGGTTTGAATGAAAAGGACAGTAGAAGATCATTTTAATAAGAAGTGGTTTTCAATGAGACCAGAAGATAGTAAAAGTCAGATTCAGTGAGTCTGAAGTTGCTCCGGCAGAATACTGGCGTCTACAATAAAGCAAAAAGAGGTCCAGGACAATCAGAAGGATTAATAATTTGCCTAAAAACTTTTGAGATTAAAGAAATACTGACTGCTATGGCTACTTTTTCACGGAATACATACAGAAAGAGATGGAGCTGGTAAGGCTTTCCAGGATATGGGACTTTAGGTGGCACATTAAGACTGGTTTCGTTCATTTTAATGCTGTCTTGGAGTTATCAATATCTGCCTCAACAACTCACTTGTTTTGGGTGGTCTCGGATATGCTGACAGTGGCTCTTTCGGTCATTTTGAATTTGGTCGTCTCAAGTCAAACATAACACATAATATGCTTTTCGAAATCATTCCTGGTTGACCTTCGCTTTAAACATTGTTTTTCTTTTGTAAAGTAATAAAAACAATAAAAATTATTTTCGCCTTTTGCTTTAATCACATTTTTCTGTATTTCTTGCTTGACATTTAGTTATTGTTCTATCGTTATTTAGTTTCATAGTACTGTTTTACTGTAATTGTTAAAAATGAATTGTGTGTCAGATGCTTTTGGACTGAACCATGTGCTTTTTCTGTAAGATTAAAAACTGCAAGCCAATTGGGTAGCTTAGAGAATTAAGCACTGGCTGCCGAGATCTTTGAATAATAGAAGTTTACATTTTCGAATCTTGACAATGTAATTTTAGTTCTTGGATACTTTACTCACTACATCGTTGCATATTAATACCACCTTTTGTATACAATGGTACAAAATTTGTTGTAGTGTATTTCAGGAACTTTCTGTGCAGTTTCATAGTTGACAAGACACTGCAGGTCAGTAGTGACTAGTGATGGGCCTTTGACAACCTGAATATGAGAAGTGTGGCAATAGGGGGATATTTTGTTCTGTTCCGTGTCCCTCTGGTTGGTAGCTCCTGTTCTGTTCTATTACCCCGACCTCCCAATGGAATGGAAATATCTACATGTCCTTTTTGTCTCCCTAGTTCCTTAAAGCATTCTCTAAAGGAGGTAGTTTTTGGGTGGAGCAGATTAATGAGGGCTACTACTATTCAGATACTAAGCACAATTCTAAACACTAACAGTAAAAGCAAAGAAACAGCTTAGGAGGTTAATGGGAATGCAACCATGGTTTACATACTTCCTGCATGTAAAAGGTGTAACCCCTTATAAAATGGTTCAAATGGAGATTACTTTTTTTGTATGGAGCAACATCTTACCAATTCTTTGGCCTCTTGACACATTACGTTTGTTCTTGGGCTGAAAGAGACTGGAAACTGTGGCTTGATTGGGAAAGGGATTTCTGTTGGGCATGATACAGGGAATCAGCTACCCTTCGTTGGCCCAGGTAAGTGTGAGTAAAGTGGTTAAAGGGTGGTTGGTGGATTTCTCCATAGTGGTGCTCGGTGGCAGAGATGGATGGAGCTGCCTTCTAATCTAACGGGTGTGGCTATTTACTGTATCTTGGGTTTTGTGTGAGGGATGTTCGGGTGCTCCAGCCCTGGCAATTAATTTTGGTGGTTTCGACTGATTGCTGTGCAGGTGAAGGGTCTTGGTCTTTTCCAATGATATTTATGAGTGTGTGTTACAGATTTTGTTGTGTGGTGTTCACAACTAGTGTCTGTTATTGAGCTTTGTTCTGATAGCACTAGTGTCTTGTTTACTTGATTGCTGCCTTCTTGTGACTGGGACAGATCTAGCCACTTCTCGTTTTGTTGCTCTAGCTTTATAGTTTCTTCACCTTGTGTCCTTAGTCTGGTATTTTCCGACCTGGTGTTGCTCTATGCTGGAGTTTCTCTAGCCCGGGGTAGTCTCTGTTCAGGTGTTTGTGTGTTCTCAGCACATTGCCTAAAGATCCAGACAGATCCTTACTGTCCAAGCTGTTATTTTCAATTCCAATAAGATAGCGAGGTATATCAATTTTGCAGAAAATGTATGTGTAGAATATGGGCCGCGGCTTCCAGTTCTAGAGCATTAGCTCTGTGAGTTCCATCGTTTTTGCAGAGAGCTGTGCTGAGAATACTCCAAAGGTCAGGTCACTGCTACGGAGCTGTATGTAAAACTACAGTGCAAAGGTTCAAAGCCCAGCAAAATATCTCAGATGGCACAGGACTGAGCAAAAGGAAGGAAAATAATGCATTTGCTGTAGAAATGTAACCTGTGGGTGCAGACAACCAGATCAGAAGACTTTTGTGGCCTTGTGTAGGCACACAGATTCAATGCGTGGTCTCAGGGGGAAGGAGGTAATTGCAGTGCGTTGTTAAACATGGTGATGCGCCCGCATTGGGAAATGGACCACCGCAGGCACGTAAAGGGCCCGCAACAAAATGGACAATCTTATCAGGCCCGACGTGTGAGGGGAAAAACATGGAATACCCAGTGTGCAGGAAGAAAGGGGCACTGGTCAGCAGGTGGGGAGGGCAGCGAACCAGCCTGACATGCAAGGAGGTGTATACACCACCTATCCGACTGGAGTGGAACTCAATGAGCAGCTGCTTTCTGAGGAAGAATTTAGTGAAACAGCTACTGGTGGAGGTTGTCACCAATGCATGTGTTCTGCTGCAAGTGCCACAGGAGGACCAGTTTGGGGATCGTGATGTTTGAAGGGTTAGAGTGCAGAATGCAGAATGGAAATTGCCACTGGGAAAAACAACAGGGAAGGTGTCAACCTTTCTAAGGAGCTGATGAACAGACTGGGTGTAACCCCAGTCCCACCAATGTGTGAGAACCCAGAGATGCAGTTGTTGGTTTTCGGTCTGGCGTTAGCCAAGATCTTTAGAATGTATTAACATTATGTATACAATATACTGATAAGGGCTTTCCGCCACCCCTCTTCATCCATTGGCCCGTATCTGTGTCACTGACATTTTTATTATGTATGTCCACTAAAGCACATACCAGGGGTCAGTGGGTCAGTCCACATCACCCACTAGGATAACTTCACGGTGAATGACAACATTTTGCTGTTTCATAAAGACCACATCCACACACAAAGTACGTCCCTTCAGTACCAATGTGGTAATATATGGTTTTTGAGACCAAAAACATTTTTTGTTTTTAAGATTTGCGATGGCCAGGCCACTCCTCCAACAATATAATTTAACTATATGAATTGGCAATGTGTGCACAAGCAAGGAAGAGTAGAATATGACTGCTGTAGATTTAGAGCAGCTTTATTTGAGTGTTAAGACTGCTGGAAATGCTAGTTTCTTTTTTCACAGTACAAGCATCAGGAGATATAAGCCCCAGAATACTGTTAGCTAAAACAGCACATGTAAGGCCACGCTCATGATGTGGGACTGCTTGACAGCTATATATTCTGGGAGTGAAAGCAACAAATAAATATCAGGTCACGTGATGTTAACCTTTAGTATAATAATGATTACTCGACCCCTCTGTCACTGACCCATATAGTTGAAGAATTGTTTTATTTGTGTGAGTACTATACATAAACATCAACAAGAACAATATTAATTTGTGATGATGGAACCAAAAGCCCACCTGAAAGCTCTACAGAGGCAAGGAAGGGAAGAAAGAAAACGTGACAGCTGAAACGCAGTGCAATGATTGAAACCGGAGGTGCTTTATTTTAACCAATCACAGGATGTGAGCTCCGTGCACGTGGTTCTGGGATCTGCCTTGGGTATGTCCCGGGCCAACACTGCACATCTTCAGGTGCTCGGCTTCAGTGCAAGCTCAATCAATATAAACCACTGGGGGTGGGTCCAGGGCTGCGTATCAGGAAACTGTAAGCTCTGGGCGCTTAGCTTCGAGTGTTTAGCCGGATATGCCATCTGTGGTACCAGCAGTGTCTTTTGGGAGCTTTTATCTCCCCACATGTGCGGGGACAGCAGACACTGTGAAAAAGCAAACATACCCTCATCAGGCGGCCCTGTTGTCTCGCCTTATTGTAACTGTAATCTAATTACTATACCGTTTATCATCCAGGGCATGCAGGGATATTACTTACAAATGAGTTTATTTTCATCTTTGCAATGAGATGGAGACAATCTGCAGAAATGCATGAATAGAGAATAAAGCAAAGACGTGACAGACTGGACTGTGTTCAGAGAGAGGTGATGTGTACAGATGGGAAGAGTGTCATTTGAGAGCAAAATAAGAGAAGTAACTATCAGAAGTCAGCTATGTTTTTCATGCAGGATTTAGGGAAGATAGAGGAGGCTTTTTGAGCATTGTAGGGCGAAACAACATCTGCATGTGCTAGAGGGCTCTAGTATGCTTGATAGGCACTAGAGTCCGAGGAACAGTCTGCCCTCTGCTCGGCGACCTCTACACAACCGCTTCAGCAAGGACAGCCGATGACCTCAGGGGCTGGAAATGTAAACGTCTGGATGCATATATGGGGGGTGAACAGACTGAGAAATAACAGAGATTTATGCAGCCAAGAAAGCACAAACTGTTCGATCATAGCAAAGTGGGAGAAAACAGGGGGTGAATAATACAAACATGGTAATGGTGATACTGCAGCTGCTGGACCAGATACCTTTTTAAACCCTTGAAGTTTGTATTGTTGTACTGATTGCATAACCAAAGTGGATCCGTTCGGACGCCCCTGGCTCAGCTCAGCACAAGGATGTACTGCCTTCCTTCCTGTAGGTGGAAGGTGGAGCGCCAGACACTGAAGAGGGGGGAGATAGGACTACCTTTAGAAAGGCCATGCACTTTGTTAGCAAAGGGCTGAAGATGACTTATTGCTGAGCTAAGCCATGTGGTTTTCCAATACAAGAACAGTCACTCGGGTACTTATTGTTAGTGCTGCCCCTCCTCCATCACCACCCCGGGCTTTGAAGCTTTTCATGGTCCAAATGTGTGAAAGGAGGTGCAGCAGCTTTCCCTGCTTCCCACGGATTTAGAGACAGTTCAGAACAGCTCTGGAGAAGGGGGATGGTATAGCAAAACCTGAGTAAGGTGTTTCCGTTCAGGGTGTGATTTGTACCCGTGTCTGGCTGTGTGCATGTGAACAGTGGGAGAGGGGTGCCAGTGGGAGAGGGGTGCCGAAGGGAGTGGGTGGACCCCCCGCACGATGTCCTTGACAACTAGAATCCAATGCCTGCCCTGCACCCCAGCTACAGACTCCAGGGAACTCCGTACTCCGATGCCAAGCCCCACCAATGAGCATTATCCTATGGGTGGCCAGTTCCCTACAAGTATCCTGAGGTGGGAAAGAGAAGTACAGCTTAATACCTTTACAGGACACGAAACAGCTATGTTTAGACCCTTCAAATTCATCGAAACGGACATTTGAAGGAGGCAGGAGGATCAGAAGATGGTAACAAGCCGAAGCCATGAGCAAACAAGAAACTATCATGTATCAGCAAAACCAATTCAGGGGAAAAGGGCTACAGGATTTGCCAAGAATTACAAGACAATCAGGCGAAGCCGGGATACGAACTCAGCTCCATATACTCCAAAACGTTCCGTTCTGTGGTTTGGAGATCCTGCCACGCCGTTCTTTTAAGTTGCTCCCCGCCTGTTGTACTATTTACATACCTTGATGTTTTATTAGGCATTTATTTCTTTGAACTTGTTTTTTCTTCTAAAGAGCTTCAACACTGTACTGCCATTTGTTAAAGTTTGTTTTGACCAATGACTTTGTGTTTCACCACTGCGCATATTAGTTGCTCAATGTTCACCAGTAGCACATTATATGTTTTGTTCAGTTGAGCCGCCTATTGGCTTTGACATGGCATTAGCCATTACTTTCTGTATTCAGTTTAGCCGCCTATGGGCTTTGACATTGCATTAGTCATTACATTCTGTATTCTGCCTATTGGCTTTGACATGCTGTATCCAGTCTAGCCGCCTATTGGCTTTGACATTGCATTCCTATTGGCTTTGACATGATGTATTCAATTTAGCTGCCTATTGACTTTGACATGCTATTAGATATTCTGCCTATTGGCTTTGACATGATATTATACATTACATTTTGTATTCAGCTCCGCTGCCTATTGGCTTTGACATGATATTATACATTGCATTTTATATTCAGCTCAGCTGCCTATTGGCTTTGACATGGTATTATACATTGCATTTTGTATTCAGCTCAGCTGCCTATGGGCTTTGACATGATATAAGACATTGCATTTTGTATTCAGCTTAGATGCTTATTGGCTTTGACATGACACTAGACATTGCATTTGATATTTAGGTTAGCTGCCCATTGCCTTTAACGTGGAGTTAGACATTGCAGTTGAGAATCCAAGCTGTATTTTTCCAAGCTGTGTTTTTGCACAAGAGAACCAAGATGTTTTTCTCACAGTAGACTAGACCTGATAAGAGAGGGTACATGGGTGTTGTTTTTCTTCGCTTGAGCTTGGGAACAGGAGTAGTCTTGGAGACCTGGCCAGTCTCCAAAAGGCTTGCTCAGTTTCCCAGGTCTGAGAGGAGGGGGCACACCGTTGTAACAAATGTAACAGGCTGCAGAGAGTCAGATTCGAATCTGCCGGACCTCGTGCTGGAGCTTGGCGCCAGCTATCCCGTGTGGGTAGATGAATCTCTTTCTCGCGGCTGACAAGGGGTCATCATCTTGCAGACCTTAGAAAGATGAAGCTGTAAATAGTTTCCCACACGGTGAAGTATTTGTTTTGCTTTGTATTCAATATCTTATAAATATAACCTGCTGTGTATATTGCAAACTGATATATTTTGTTTGATTAACGCGGACTTGAAAGCTACTAATTCGTCATTCATAAATATTGTGGTTGGGGAAGAATTAACAACAATAAAAGTCTTCTTTGACCTCAGAAGTGCATTTCTGTTGTGTTATGTTAGTGCTTAGAAACTAGCTAAGAGGAAAGCACTACAATTGGTACCAGAAGTGGGGCCGGTCATTAAGAGGTGATTAAGAGGGTGTTGACGAGTTGGTAGATTTCTAAGTGCACACTTTAAAAGTGTAATTGTTTTTGTTGTTTGGAGAATTACAGAAATTGTTTTTTTTGGAGAATCACAGTAGCACGGCAGACCATGTCTGAGAATGCATGTGTTGGTAAACTGCCCGATGGTGCTCGGAAAAACTGTGAATTGTTTTCTGTTTGGGGAATTACAGATAGTGTTTTGAGAAATAATTTCTGTTGTACATATGTAGAAAAAGTGTCTTTTGGAAGTAATGATGACAGAAAGGTCTGGATACCTTTATCTGCTTACAGAGAAATGCAGGAGAAATGTAGGAAGTTGGAACATGAAAATAGGAATTTACGTGAGCAAATTAGCCAGGATACAATAATTCAAAATAATGCTGAAAGTTATAAAAATGAAGAATCTTTCTTTTCCCATTCCAGTAACGAGGGGGTTAAGACAGCTCCGAGCTGCACTGAGTTTTAGTGTGAGCCAGAGTTTTTGGCAGCCAAAATGCATTCCTTAACTGATAACATGGACGAGAGAGACCAGAATGTGATTTACGAGTTACCGTTGCAAAATGCACAAGTAAAACCAAAGATTTTAGAGCAAGAGCCGACTTTCATTAGCTTGTTTGATTTTTGGAAAAAGAATAGCCCTCATTTGAGAGAAATCCTAACACTTTTGTATATGGTCACTGTGAAAAATTATATGCAGTTGCGCGCTTGTGATTTGGCAAATGAAATAATGCAGACTTTAGGTTTCTGCGCAGTGCAAGAAGGAAATACTTATGTACATGTAATTCAAGAACAAGGGAAAAAAAATAGTGCCCCTAGCTAGGATCATACACTGGATCTGGTACTTGCAAGACAGGGCTAGAGTACCACAGATAAAAGAATTACCAATGAAATTGTGTGCACCATTTGAATTCGTGTCCACTGAAGATAAAAAGCATGTTTGTTTTACTAATGATTCATTGACTGAAATGTTGTTTTCTGGCACAGTAGAAGGAACAGCGTTGTATAATGTGTGTCAGATTTTAAAGCAAGAGCTACGTGAGATGTGTCATTTTTACGCTGATTTTTGGTTCTTTGCTAATGTTTTAGCAGTTTGTTTTTACACATGGCTTGTACCTAACTGGTTCAATTACCTTGCAGATGTTAATGAGAAAAATTCAGAGAGAGAAGTGTACACCCAGAATTCTGCCTTAGTGGGGATGGCTAAGTGGGTGCCCCAGAAATGTGAACAGCTGAGAGAAAAAGCCACTTACAGGTGGGCAGAGATGAGAGAGATGCACATTCCCCTAGATTTGATAAAAACTGTGCAGCACGCACAAAAGCAATCTGTCATGCAAGCAGTCACAGAGCAGTTGGGGAGAGGAAAGTTACCAGAACAGAAATGGCAAATTGATCAGGTTTTAGGGAGAGTGATTGTTGCAAATTACCAAGGAAAAATCGAAATTATGCTGATACCTAGAAAATAATCTGATTTATTCATACAAATTGGAGACAGAATGGCACAAATTGACAAAAATGCAGTGAATGGAGGTTTGGTAAAGAAGGAGTCTGCCCCAGCCCTTCTGACAGTGCAAGAAAAGGGAAGCTGTGGTGCAGCAGATAAAAACCTCAGTGCTGATGTGTGGGCTGAAGCCCCAAGTGATCCTCCAAAACCTGCAGAAATTATAACAAAGGGCCCCAAAAACGTCCTGCTGATTCTAAAACAGGGAAAGAAAGAGGAAGGGTGCAGTTTAAATGAAAAATGTTATTTGCAAGAAAAGTCATACTTGTTTCTTTTGCAGATCCTACCACGTTTCGCTACTGTCCCTGAGTGTGCTGTGTGGTCCCCCTTCCGGTGTGTGCGTGTGGGGTCGGGGAAGGGACCGAATCCCCAACCTGAACCTGGCTGAGTAAAGTGCCAGCACCATGGATCCATTTTGCGCAAACTGCGCCTTCAGTTCAAGTTCAACTTGTTTGATTGCATTCTTCCACTGGAACTAAGCTGTGTTTTTTTTTTTTTTCCCTCTCGTATGGAACTCTGACTTTTGCTTACCTTCCAGAAAACCTTTCAGGTGGACCGTGCACCTTTACATGAGCAGAACTCATGCCACATCAAATTGCTAACACTGTTGAATTAGAGACTCACTCAGAGTATAAAAATTGCCCAGTCTTTTCTATGTAGATGTATCTGATGTGAAAGGTTATGAGATCAATGTGTTAATTCACTTCTATTGCTTTACAGGGATTGCTTTGATCATTCAAATCTGACTTGCTGATAATGTTTTTTGTTTTTGTTTTGTTTGAAACAAGAGATATGTGAAACAAAAAAATTCATTGGTCAAAGGGCGGAATGTACTGCCATTTGTTAAAGTTTGTTTTGACCAATGACTTTGTGTTTCACCACTGCGCATATTAGTTGCTCAATGTTCACCAGTAGCACATTATATGTTTTGTTCAGTTGAGCCGCCTATTGGCTTTGACATGGCATTAGCCATTACTTTCTGTATTCAGTTTAGCCGCCTATGGGCTTTGACATTGCATTAGTCATTACATTCTGTATTCTGCCTATTGGCTTTGACATGCTGTATCCAGTCTAGCCGCCTATTGGCTTTGACATTGCATTCCTATTGGCTTTGACATGATGTATTCAATTTAGCTGCCTATTGACTTTGACATGCTATTAGATATTCTGCCTATTGGCTTTGACATGATATTATACATTACATTTTGTATTCAGCTCCGCTGCCTATTGGCTTTGACATGATATTATACATTGCATTTTATATTCAGCTCAGCTGCCGGCTTTGACATGATATTATACATTGCATTTTGTATTCAGCTCAGCTGCCTATGGGCTTTGACATGATATAAGACATTGCATTTTGTATTCAGCTTAGATGCTTATTGGCTTTGACATGACACTAGACATTGCATTTGATATTTAGGTTAGCTGCCCATTGCCTTTAACGTGGAGTTAGACATTGCAGTTGAGAATCCAAGCTGTATTTTTCCAAGCTGTGTTTTTGCACAAGAGAACCAAGATGTTTTTCTCACAGTAGACTAGACCTGATAAGAGAGGGTACATGGGTGTTGTTTTTCTTCGCTTGAGCTTGGGAACAGGAGTAGTCTTGGAGACCTGGCCAGTCTCCAAAAGGCTTGCTCAGTTTCCAGGTCTGAGAGGAGGGGGCACACCGTTGTAACAAATGTAACAGGCTGCAGAGAGTCAGATTCGAATCTGCCGGACCTCGTGCTGGAGCTTGGCGCCAGCTGCCAGCAATCCCGTGTGGGTAGATGAATCTCTTTCTCGCGGCTGACAAGGGGTCATCAGCTTGCAGACCTTAGAAAGATGAAGCTGTAAATAGTTTCCCACACAGTGAAGTATTTGTTTTGCTTTGCATTCAATATCTTATAAATATAACCTGCTGTGTATATTGCAAACTGATATATTTTGTTTGATTAACGCGGACTTGAAAGCTACTAATTCGTCATTCATAAATATTGTGGTTGGGGAAGAATTAACAACAATAAAAGTCTTCTTTGACCTCAGAAGTGCATTTCTGTTGTGTTATGTTAGTGCTTAGAAACTAGCTAAGAGGAAAGCACTACAAACAGCAAGTAATAGTGCTGGCATCATATAAACATTTTAAATTATAAGACTGAACAATTGTATTGTTTTGCTAAGCCTTTCACATTTCCACTTAAATCTCCTAATAAGATCAACTCTCAAGACAGTGCCCCATATGCCAAATGTGATCTACTTCAAAAGCAATATAAAAGCTGCATACAAATATAAATACAATATAACGAAAAAAATATTGCAATTCTGAATTTAACAAGGTATTGTCAACTGTTACACTAACAAGAGAGATAATATATATATATATATTTTTAACCTTTTTAAATTTTTCAAATGAAAAATTACAGACCAACATATAAATGAACACAGTGCAGGTTACAGCAGAGCAAGATGTCACTGACATTTAATGATGCCCAAAGGGCGCATTCAGCATTGCTTCATCTGTGAAGACATCACCATATCCCCAATCCCGTCCTCAATCCCAGAAACCGGTCCCACATCCTAATGAGACCAGACCGTTGATAACATAATCAAGTTGAGATAGATCAACTCTACATTCGCTCCTCACAAGTGCAAAGAGGAAGAGTGTGTTTCCCCGTCCCCCACCGCCCCATTGCTACTCACAGAGCTTGCGTCCTCCTCATCAGTGAACCGTTCCAGAAGTGCACCACAAGCAGCCACTTCAGTAAGCGCCCTCTCATCGCTACGTGTTATGCGCATGTGTTGCTCCTCCGCCGCCCCCCACTCTGGGAAATCATGCAGCCAGACAGAAATCGCAGTGGTCCGCGCGCTCATCCAGCCAATCACTACTCTACGGTTGGCCAATACTAACACTAACTGTACCATCCTGTAGACAACCCATCTACCCGCTGCCTGTGCACCACACCCAGGAGACAAGACAACGGAGTGGCCTCCAATTCAAGCAGAGTAGCCTCAGTGATCGCCGCCATCACCTCCTGCCAGAATACATGTACAGCTCTACAGGACCATGGCATATGCAGGAATGAAGCACCAAGCTCACCATATCAAGGACAACAGGCCCCTCAACCTGGGTCTATTTTATTTAGTTTCCTGGGAGTGATATATGTCCTGTGCACAAAGTTGAAATGCATCAATTTAAACCTATGATTACATGAAACCGTTCGGACCAATGATAAGGCTGCATCCCAGTCAGCATCCTCAATAGGCAGCCCCAAATCAGCTTCCCACGCCTTACGTCCCACGCTAATCACAGCCGGTTGATCCTCCCATAGTGCCCTGTAGAACCGAGCAATCAAGTGCATATTCTCGCCCAATTATTAAGAAGACCGTTAAAAACCAAGGAGGCCCTGCGGGTCACACTCTCAAGATTTGCATATTGCAGAAACTGGCCGGAGCCCAACTCAAACAAATCCTGAGCCTCAGAAAATGAAAGAAATTCACCATTAGGGTACAGATCACCAACCACCTCACAACCACCCAATCCCCAGGCCTCCATCGACATTGTCCTTGCCATATCCCGAAACGGAGACAGATCCCATATCCTTAATTCCCTATCTAAGGGAGATCGCCGGAGCACCTGCTTCACCACCTGTTCCCAAATCCAAGCACTAGTCCTCACCAGATAAGGCGCACCGGGGTCTGATCTGTGCCCAGACATGAGAATGTGCGCCAAAGACCGCCCATCGCACATACCAGCATACAATCTTTTTTCTCAATTATCAACCTCAGACAACCATTTCGCTGCACATTGTAGCTGCGCTGCATAATAATAATATCTGATGTTGGGGATCGCCAGAAGCCCCTGTAGGAAGTTGGCTCTGTATATACTATCTCAAAGTGATAGATAGTGTGCACAGAGTCCAAGGATTCCCCTTAGAGGTTGACAGTGGCAAAATTAGATAATTCTAATGCTCTATTTTGTGGTAGTGTGGTCGAGCAGTAGGCTTATCAGAGGGTAGTGTTAAGCATTTGTTGTACACACACAAGCAATAAATGAGGAACACACACTCAAAGACTTAACTCCAGGCCAATAATTTTTATATAGAAAAATATATTGTCTTAATTTATTTTAGAACCACAAGATTCAAGATTTGAAGTAAACACATAAAATGCAAGGTACTCACCAGAAGTAAGTAAGGAACTTTGAATTAGAGCAATGACATACACAGTATAGGTTAAAATGGCAATACGCTATTTTAAAAGTGGACACAGTGCAAAAATCAACAGTTCCTGGGGGAGGTAAGTATTGGTTAGTTTCTCAGGTAAGTAAAGCATTTACAAGTTCAGTTTCCTGGGCATAGGCAGCCCACCGTTGGGGGTTCAAGGCAACCCAAAAGTCACCGCACCAGCAACACAGGGCCACTCAGGTGTAGAGGTCAAATGAGGGCCCAAAACACATAGGGGCCTATGGAAAACAGGGGTGCTCCGGTTCCAGTCTGCCAACAGGTAAGTACCTGCATCTTCAGAGGACAGATCAGGGGGATTTTGTAGGGCACTGAGGGGGGGGGGGGGGGGACACAAGTAGGCACACAAAACACACCCTCAGCGGCACAGGGACGGCCGGGTTCAGTGTGCTTAGCATGCGTCAGGTTTTCAATAGAAGTCAATGGAGGGACCCAGGGTCACTCTAGAGGTGCAGGCAGGGCACAAGGGGGCTTCTCAGGCCAGCCACCAACTGGGCTAGGCAGAGGGCCGCCTGATGGTCACTCCTACACTGAAGTTCGGTTCCTTTTGGTCCTGGGGGCTGCGGGTGCAGTGCTTGGTCCAGGCGTCGGGTTCTTTGTTCCAGGAAGTCGCGGTCAGGTGAAGCCTCTGGATCCTCTCTGCATGCGTCGCTGTGCCGGTGTATGGGGTCGTCTCAGGTTACTCACGAGGTCGCCTGGGAGTCCTCTCTGCACCCAACGCTCCCTGGTCGAGCTCCAGAGAACCAGCACTGCAGAGTGTGAAGTCTCACGCTTCCGGCGGGAAGAGTAAGTTCTTCGGAAGTTGCTAAAAAGTTGCTATTTTTGAACAGTGCCGTTGTTCTCAGGAGTTTCTTGGTCCTTCTGGTTCAGGGCAGTCCTCTGAGGCTTCAGAGGTCGCTGGTCCCTGTCGGATGCGTCGCTGTGCAGGTTCTTTGAGTCTGGAGATAGGCCGGTAGGGCTGGGGCCAAGTCAGTTGTCCTCTCCGTCGTCTCTGCAGGGCTTTCAGGTCAGCAGTCCTTCTTCTTTATGTAGGTTGCAGGAATCTGATTTCTTGGGTTCTGGGTCGCCCTTAAATGCTAAATTTAGGGGTGTGTTTAGGTCAGAAGGGCAGTAGCCAACGGCTACTGTCCTGGTGGGTGGCTACACCCTCTTTGTGCCTCCTCCTGAGGTGAGGGGGACACATCCCTAATCCTATTGGGGGAATCCTCCAATCTCAAGATGGAGGATTTCTAAAGGCAGGGGCCACCTCAGCTCAGGGCACCTTAGGGGCAGTCCTGACTGGTGGGTGGACTCCTCCTTGTTTTTCTAATTAACTCCTCCAGCCTTGCTGCCAAAAATGGGGGCAGAGGCTGGAGGGGTGGGCATCTCCACTAGCTGGGATGCCCTGGGGTGCTGTAACAAAAGGCATGAGCTTTTGAGGCTCACCGCCAGGTGTTACAATTCCTGCAGGGGGAGGTGAGTAGCACCTCCACCCAGTACAGGCTTTGTTCCTGGCCACGGAGTGACAAAGGCACTCTCCCCATGTGGCCAGAAACTCATCTGGTTGTGGCAGGCTGGCAGAAGCTGGTCAGTCCTGCACTGAAGGATTGGGTAAAATACAGGGGGCATCTTCTAAGATGCCCTCTATGTGCATTTTGTAATAAATCCAGCCAAAACTGGCATTAGTGTGGGTTTAGTATTCTGAGAAGCTTGATACCAAACTTACCAGTATTCAGTGTAGCCATTATGGAGCTGTGGAGTTCGTTTTGACAAACTCCCAGACCATATACTTAATGTGGCCACACTGTACTTACAATCTCTAAGAACAGACTTAGACACTGTAGGGGCATATTGCTCATGTAGCTATTCCCTCACCTGTGGATTAGTGCACCCTGCCTTAGGGTTGTAAGGCCTGCTAGAGGGGTGACTTACCCATGCCACAGGCAGCATTTTGTGTGCACGGCATCCTGAGGAGGATGCCATGTCGACTTTGCCTTTTTCTCCCCACCAACACACACAATCTACAGTGGCAGTGTGCATGTCTTAGGTAAGGGGTCCCTTAGGGTGGCACAACATATGCTGCAGCCCTTAAGGACCTTCCTTCGTCACAGGGCCCTTGGTACCACTGGTACCTTTTATAAGGGACTTATCTGTGTGCTAGGGATGTGTCAATTGTGGAATAATGGTACATTTTTAAGTGAAAGAACACTGGTGCTTGGGCCTGGTTAGCAGGGTCCCAGAACACTTCTCAGTGAAGTCAGCATCAATATCAGACAAAAAGTGGGGGGTAACAGCAACAGGAAGCCATTTTCCTACACCCCCACCCCCAGGTCACTCTGCAGCACAGACAGCGCCACCCTACTTTGCCTGCCCGCCCATACTAGGGAAATCAACAGGCTGTCCAAGCGTTGAAAAAGCCAAGCAGGCAGCGGGTACAATGAATTCTCTACCAGATAAAGGCACCGGGGCAAAAACACCATCTTTGCTACTGCGGCCCGACCCATAACAGAGAGGGGCAACTTATTCCAAAAACTAACCGAGCGCTCCAGGCCCACCACTACTCGCTCAGTATTGTGATTATTATACACATCCACAGAGTTAGCGACCCAGATACCCAGGTACCGAAAACTCTCTACCTCCCAGCGCAACCCCACCCCAGGGAGCGTGAGCGGAGGAACTCCAACAAGAGACCAAAGAGGGAACAGAAGTGATTTTTTCATATTGATCTTGAGACCGGAAACAGACCCAAATACCGTCATCCTCTGCAACAGCTCCGGCACCGACATACGAGGATCCCGTACATAGACCAATGCATCATCAGCATACATGGAAATTACGTGTACGGTCCGAACCATCGGGATCCCCCACTGCACCATCTCTTCACGAAGCCAAATCGCCAAAGGCTCCACAGCCAGGGCAAACAGGAGCGGCGAGAGCGGGCACCCCTGTCGTGTACCCCTACCGATCTCCCAGACAGTCGATGTCTCTCCCCTACACGCACACTCGCTGTCGGGCAGTGTACAATAGTCGGACCCAGGCACAAAAGCTGGAGCCAAAGCCCTGCCCTGCAACAGTTCCAATAAATATTCCCACTCCACTGTGTCAAACGCTTTCTCCAAGTCGAGAGACACCAGTGCCAATTCCGACTCCATTCCCTTGGTCTCATGCAGAACATGCGCTAATCGACGCAGATTAAAGGACGTACTACGACCCGGCATAAACCCACATGGGTCTTGATGCTCCAGACCCCGAATCACTCCTCTGAGTTGAGGTGTCAAGATCTTACAAAGTATCTTAACATCGCAATTCAACATGGTTAAGGCCCCCTCCCGGCTTGAGCAATTAACACACTATACCTTGTCGTATGGTGTCTGGTAACCTACCACACCCCTGCGCCTCCTCAAAAACTTCCAGCAGTCTCTCCCAAAGTGTGGAGGAAAAGGCCTGATACAGCAAGAGAGATAATATTAAAAGATTAGATGAGTAGTTTTAATAAGTGCGTGCTAATGCATGTTTTGCAGATACAGAGCGTTGTGATTAACAGTGCAACTGTTACACAATGTATAGCCTCCCCTGAGGATGAAAGAGTGAGGTTAGCCCTCCTTTGATTTAAGCCTATGTTATGCAAGTTGCACACATATGTTACAATGTTTTGCAATTTCAGAGGGCTGAGATTAACAGTGCAATTTTTATTAATGTATAGCCCCCAGAAAGATGAAAGGCTGACTTAGCCCTCCCATAATTTCACCCTATGTTATGCAAGTTGCATTTATATCATCAGCAGCAGCTCAACTCACTGAACTATCTTGCCAGCTGGGAGAATGCTGGCAGGTGTGGGGCAGAGTTTTTTCAAGCTCCGCCAGTCTTTCTGAAGCATCAACTTGTTAAACAATCTCTCAGTTAACATGCCGTGCTGCAACAGCTCGAACAGAGCCTGGTCACCACTGACTGACTCATATCATACCTGCCCAGCCTTCAGAGGCACCGGTCCCTCAGTACCTCTGCATACGAGGCAGTCCATCTCTGACTAAGTGACCAATGTGTGAGACAAAGAGTAAATAGAAGTTTAAAAACGTTCCACAATTACAGGAAAAGAGCACACCCTAATCATGGCCAATAATAAGTTAACACTTTCACTCAGCAAAGTGACCCCACTAACCAAAAGCATAATATAGTGTTCCCAAGAAACACCATGCATATATTTGGGTCCCCTCACTATCTGTGTTTCGTGCTTACATTATCGCACATCATGCGCACTACTAACTCTTCATTCAGACCACCATTCGTGATCCAAACAGCATGTCCACTATGGGGACATTTTTTCCTTCTTTCACCAATGTTTCTTCTGCACTGCTCTCAAGTTCCCTTACCCTTTTGCCCTTGGGTCTTGAATACAGTTTAATTAATGCTATTTAGCTATTTCATCTTAACAGTTTCCATCATATCGCTTGTTACACGTTTCTTTGGCCACAATAGTTGATACTAGTTAAGATTGATCTTTTGTCTGCATTTCGTTACTGCTCTCTGAACACGTTAAGATGGCTGCCACATTACTTAACCCTTACTTTGGCTAGCTAAATTACGCAGCAGTTACCCTTTTTTGCTGAGGTTTGTTTCTGTTATTGATACGTATAAAGATGGCCGCCACTTCCTCCAAGCTTTCCTCTGGCCTTTTGTGTCTCTCTTCTATTTCCACAGGGATTAATAGCACACCGTTTAGCATCCTCATACTTTGTAGACATCACATTTCTGTTGTCACCATGAAGTAAGCGGACTTTGAGGAGTTTGCCTACTTGTTTAGTCTTAATCCAATGTAGCTGCCACCGTTTTTCGCTGCATTTCGTTTCTGTTCTTTTATGTTTAAAGATGATCGCCATATACCTTTAGATGTGCTCTGCCTTTTCTGTCCTTCTATTCCCACAGGGCATATAGGTGCTCCCTGTGGTGTCCGCATACTTTTTTGATAACACTTTCGAACTGTTTCTGCTGGATACTAAAGGTAAGTGGACTTGGAGTTTATCGCATACTTTTTTTATGTCCAATATTGTAACGGACACCTTCCCAATGTTCATACCATTTCCCCCCTCTTTTGCGGTATGTTTCTGCATACTTCTTCAATATTTCTAACCGTAGTTTGGGTCAGATACTAATAGTTGTTCCTACTAAAACGCATAGTTTGTGTGTTACCATGGTGCTATGTCTCTCCAAACAGATGAGCACTTTTACCAATGAGATATTGTGGGTAGTGCGTAAGAGACCATGGTGTCATGTTTCTCATACAAATGAGCAAGTGTACTGTTGCCTTCAACTCGTCAGTATGCCTCGCTGATACTTAATGTGAGCAGACTCAATAGCTGCTTGCTTACTATTTATTATGGGGGTCATTACGACCCTGGCGGACGGCAATAAAATGGAGAAAAGTACTGCCATGGTTTTCGTGGCTTCCTTACCGCTACGAAAACCATGGCAGTAGGCACTCACAGTTACATGGAATTCCTTCCACAGCACGGGGACAAAAAAGGTGCAAATGGAGGCCCACACAGCTCGACACAAAGGATTCCCACGCCTCCGGAAAACCACTCAGGAAGCTGTGCGTCGCAGGATGGAGTGCTGGGGGCCTAAGCTGTGCTGTGCACGTAGAACTTCTTGGAAGGTCGCACACAAGCCTTAGCAACTGCAGTCATGCGGTGTACGGAGGTACTGTCTTGCGTGGGGAGGCAAGCTCTTACCTCCACCAAAGTTGGACGGCTGGACAGTGGGACTGCCGGAGTCACTTTAGTCCACCACTCGTGTTGCTGGATCCATGCTTGTCCTCTGGAGAGGGGGTCCAAGCCACCGGTCGTCGCTGCAGAGAGGTGCCTGCTAAAGCAGGGAAGTCACTCTGTCACTCCACAGGAGATTCCTTCGGTTCTTCTGGTGCAGGCTGAAGACAGGCAGTCCTCAGAGGATGCACGACCTGGAAACTGTTGCAGTTGCTGGCAGGAGCTGAAGATACAATGTTGCAGAAGTTGTCTCAGCTTCTTTGTTGCAGTTTTGTAGAGTTCCTGGAGCAGTCAGCGATTGATCCGTTGGTAGAAGATGAAGTAAAAGATGCAGAGGATTCCTGCTGGAGTCTTGCAATCCGAATCTGAAGAAACACCCAGAGGAGAGACCCTAAATAGCCCTGAAAGGGGGATTGGTCACCTAACCAGGTAAGCACCTATCAGGAGGGGTCTCTGACATCACCTGCTGGCACTGACCACTCAGATGCTCCCAGAGTGCCCTACCACCTTGGAATCCAAGATGGCAAAACCCAGGGACACTCTGGAGGAGCTCTGGGCACCACTCCTGGAGTGGTGATGGACAGGGGAGTGGTCACTCCCCTTTCCTTTGTCCAGTTTCGTGCCAGAGTAGAGAATGGGGGACCCTGAACCGGTGTAGACTAGATTATGCAAGGAGGGCACCATCTGTGCCCTTCAAAGCATTTCAAGAGGCTCTGGGAGGATACCCCTCCCATGCCTGTAACACCTAATTCCAAAGGGAGAGGGTGTAACACCCTTCTCCTAAAGGAAATGTATTGTTCTGCCTTCCTTAGATTGAGCTGCTCAAGCCCAGAGGAGGGCAGAAGACTGTCTGTGAGGTGTCAGCAGTATCCCCTTGTCAATTTCTTTGTGGTAGGGTTTTTAAAAATAAATGTATAGGTTGAGGCCCAGATTTTTCTGTCAGGGTTGCATCACTTTTTGGGTACGTCCCAATGCAAAATCTCATTTGTTAAATTATTGTAATGCACACAAATGTATTCATGCTAGACCTGCTAAACATGTGTGTGAGGTTTTAAGATCTGATGTCACTTGTGAAGTCGCTTCCTATGAGGTCAGGGGCTGTGATGCTATGTGTGATGTCATGCACAGGGATGTCACATGCTATGATGTCACTTGCATACTGCCTAGCTTGGTTAGTACCCCTGTAGGGAGATGGGTGCCGGTTGCAGTACCCCCTATCCCTCTCCTCCACCTTTTGCCTGTTTTTTAGATGCAACTTTGACTGAAGTGCACTGGGCTCCTGCTAACCAGGTCCCCAAGTGACCAGGCCCTTCAGCCCCCTTTAGGTCCCTAGTATATGGTACACCTGGGACCTAGGGCATGGGTACTGAAGTGGGCCCCTCAGAGCTGCAGCACAACTTGTGCCACTCTGAGGGACCCAGCATCAACCTTATGCAGACTGCTTTTGAGCTGCGTGACAAGGTGCTTCCAAAAAGCCAACTTGTCCAGTCTTTAATAAAGACTTGAGTCTCCCGGGGGCAGCGGATTTACCCTTCAAGAACAAAACTCCAAAGAAAAGACTCTGCAGCTGCTGGACCCCAGAAACCCGACACCAGAAGTGACCACTGGTGTCCATGACTCTAGATGAAGCCAACCAACTGTGTCAACGCAGGTCCCCAACTTCCCAGAAAGCGGGTCCAATGTAGTCTCATCCATATTGGACTCTCCTGAGACACCTGCAGGCTCTGCACACAGGCCCCTTCTCCCACAGACTTGTGGAGAGAGAAAATCCGACAGCTACAGCAACCGCTGAACCTGTGATCCCTGACCCCAGCTGAAGTTGGTCAATGGTGCCAACAATGTCCACCCATTAGAGCTCGAGCCCATGCTGGGTCAACCCCTGCCGGACTCCCCCACAGACCCTCTGACTGCAAGTGTTCCCGGACATGAAAACCCGATGCCTAAGGATACCTGTGCATCAGTCGCCCCTGGGACGAGGAGAAGAGGACCAAAGGTGCACCTATGTTCCCAAGCACCCTTAGTCTACTACCTACCTGTCTGTTGTCTCGGACTAGCTTCCTAGCCAGAGCCTGCAGCCTGTCTTCACGAGGACCAAACTCCATAAGGAAACCACTGGGCAACTGAAGCCTTAGTGCACCTCTGCAACCGGCCGCCCCACTGCAGCCCGGAGTGACCTGTTGGTGTGGTACTGATCAGTGCCCAGTACTTACCTAAACTCCCTGAGAATGGCTTTGTAAGTCATTGTTAACCCTATGTCTGCTGAACATTGTTTTCTCCATTGGATAACATTGAGAGAATTCTGAAACTTGCACTGTCTATTTCTGAAACTGCAAAGTCTTTATGTTTAATAGTCTACTTACCCGATTACAAAGTCCTTGGGTTTGAAACATATATAAAAAGAAATTGTATTTTTCTAAATTGGTCTCTGATTTATTCTTTGAGTGTGTCTCATCTATTACCTCTGTGAGTACAACAAATGATTAACACTACCATCTAATATGCCTAACTGCTCGCCCACACTACCACAAAATAGAGCATTATTAGTCCTATCTATTTTTCCCTCTACAATACCAAATGGGGTTCCATTGGACTCTCTGCAGTGTACTTCATTTTAGGGCACTATATAGAGAGCTAGCTTCCTACAACCCTTTAGGGCACTATATAGCGTGCCAGCTCCCTACACCCCCACTTCTTTCTCTAGGACTTGTGCAGTGAGTGCAAGGAAGGGATCTTGTGCACCAGGGGATCTAGTGAATGACTGGTTATGTAGCACAGACTGGGGATACCATGCACACAGATCTAGTACCATCTGGGATTTAGTTAAGGCTGCAGACAGATGCAATTCAGACTGGGCTTCCAGTCGGGGGAGGAGGGGTGTTCCGAGTAGGCTAGGGGCATACAGAACAGGCAGGCAGTTAACAAGGGGAGTGGAACTACTGCAGTCGAAGGATCTAGTACAGGCTAAGATGCTGAGAGATGGGAGCTAGGACAGGCTGGGAACTAGTGGAGACTAAGGACTCCGTGCGGGTTGAGCAGCACAGCTAATGAAGGGTGAGAATCTAGGGCAGGTGGAGACTAATAGCAGGCTACAGACCAGGCACAAACCATGGAACTACTGACAAGTGGGCAGTTGGCATGGGGTGAGGAGCTAATGCGAGGCGAGCAGCTAGAGCAAGTTGCGATCTAGTGCAGGCTTAGGACCCAGTGTAGGATGAGGAGCACAGCAAATGAAGTGCAGGCGGGCTGGGAAACCTTTGGACAGACTGTCATCCAGTGGAGGCTAAGGACTTCGCACAGACCATAAAGCTACCAACGGGTGAGCAACGAATGCAGGCTGCGAAACTAGTCCGGGCTGGGGAGTTAGCGACGACCAGGGACTTTCTACAGGCCGAGGAGCTAATGACGGGTGAGGAGGTACACCAGGCCAAGACTGCTAGCGGTGGATATGGAATCAGTACTGGGTGGTGAGTTACTATAGAATGAGGGCTGAAGCAGGCCGAGCATTTAGCAGAGACTGCGGGGCAACTGCAGGGTATAGAGGCAGTACACACCAATGTGTTGGGGGGGTGAAAGGATAGTGGAGGTGAGTACAGACTGCGGAACAACTACAAGCAGAGCTTATTTGAAGGGCCCCTGTTTGGAACATCTGCACGGGATTTTGTGGCAGCACGTTAAAGGCGTATAGTTTCTTGGGCATGTATAATGGAATGATTTCTGCACTCTACATACTGTGAAAAAGCACGATGCGCAGACCTATTTCTGTAGATGCAAAGAGGCAGCATAGCCTCTTCATACCACCCAAAATATTATTACAGCCCCCTCCCCCCACCACCCAGCTCCCCCTCCCTTCAAGCACCCACAGGCACCGCGACCAAAGCCTCAGATCCGGAACTGGTGAACATGCACTGCCTGGGAATTGGCGCTCCTCATGTTTTAAAGTTATTTACCGACTCAAGCGCCCACTTCCGCAATGTGTAACTTGTAGGGCACGGGCTCGGTCCTGCGGATGAATACATAACACATTTTTAAGCACCACTACGAACAACAAATATGTTAAACCAAGCGCTATGAAATACACGGAATCATATGATGAGAACATCCTTTATTTTAAACGAAGACTAAGAAAAACACCACATTTACCTTTGACATGAAAGGTCAATGCCTTCCCAGCAGCACCAGCGGCAGAATCCTGTGAATGGAACACGTATGATGTGACAGGCCCTCCACTGTGATGTCACGAGGGCCAGGACACCTGCGGGGGGGGGGGGGGGGGAGAGGCAGGAGAGGGGTGCTTTGCTGCAACAGAGAGAAAAGGTGTGACCACTGCTGGGGAGGAATGGGGATAGGAGGGAGTCTTCTTTCAGGTTCATCGCAGAACATGTTTTATGACTAAATACTTAGCTTTTCTCAAGAAACTGGACGAACCCCGTCCTTAGCCTGCTCCCCCCGTTAAACTGAAACACATGGCATCAGCCATAAAGCGATGATGTATGACGACACGATGAACAGTCTCCATTGTGACGTGTCCGTGGTATAAAAGCCAGGTAACCAGGGAGCTGCAGCACTGCACTAGCGGACACCGGACGGGGAGGACCGCTGCTGGCGGCCGGGACCTGGAAGCCGGGTGGCCGGGGTTTACGGGGAGAAGGTAGGCAAATAAACCAAATGAAATGTCAACTGAAATTGAAACCAACCTGAAAACGAACTGAAAATTCCATTCCCTTCAGCTCCCTCCCTCACTACATCCTTTCCGATCAACTTCCCTGCCTTTACCCGTCTCCTCTACCCTCGAGTCCCTTTGTAATCACATTCGCCCCCCTTTATTTTCGACAGCTCTTCTTTCCTTTTCCATCTCTTCTCCGCTCGATTTCTTTTCGTCCCGTTCGCTATCTCTCCGTCCCCCTCCCCTTCTCTTCCCACCTTACCTGGCTCTTCTATCCTCTCCGCTTAGGTCCCCTTCTCTTTCCTGTTCCTTTCCATTCCCTTCCCATTCTCCTCCCTTTCCCTATCTCCCCTCTTCTCTTCCCCCCCTCTCCCTCATCCCCATTCCATTCACCTTTCCCTCCATTCTTTTCTTGGCTGCCTCTTCTATCTTCTCGCCTTCCGTCCATTTCTCTTGCCCTCTCCAAGGACCTTCAGTCCACTTCCATGCCTCCTTTCCTCTCTCATTTCCTTTCCCTCTCTTCCTTACTTCCTTTCTCGACTCCTACTTCCTTTCCCTCCATTCTTTTCTTCTCTTCCTCTTCTACGCTCTTTCTTTCCCCTATCCGCTTCCTTCACCTGCCCTGCACCATTCCCACACTTCCCTCCCCCCATGTCTTTCCCTCCTGATCTCTCCTCTCCGCTTCCCTTATATTTCCTTCACCATTCCAACCCCTTCTTTCCTCTCTCACTTCCCTTCCAGATCTCTCATCTCTTCTCCTGTCCCTCCCCTCCCTTCATATCGCTTGCCTACTCTCCCGTCTGCTTTGCGCCATTCCCTCCTCTCCCCTATCTCGCCTCTTCCTATTCACCCCCTTCCTCCTCCCTCTACTTCTCTTCCCTTCCCACTATCCTTCCAACCCCTTCCATTCCTCCTCCCTTCACTCACCACTTCCATCCCCTTCTCTCACGCTATTGTTTTTGCCTCCCTCCCCTTTACTCCCCTCCCATTATTTTACTTCCCTTCCCCTCCTCTCCTATCTCCTCCTAGACCCTCGCCTTCTTTCGCTTCATTTCAATGCCCTTCCCTACCACCTTACTCCCCTATCTCTCACTCCACTCCCCTTCTCTGTCTCTTCTCCCCTCACTCCTTTTTTTTCTCTCCCTTTCCATTTCCCTCCATTCGTTTCTTCTCTACCTCTTCTATTCTCTCCCCTTATCGCTCCACTTCAGCTAGTCCCCTCTCCTGTCCATTCCCCTTCCCAACTACCGTCTCTCTTCTTACCTTCCCTGCCATTCGTTTCGATTCTCTTCCCTCCTCTCCCTTCCCGTCTTTTTTCTCTACTTTCTCTATCACTATCTTCCTCTCCATTCCTTACCCCATCTTTCTCCTCCTTCTCTCCAATTCCATTCCCTTCCTTCCTCCTCCCCTCTTCACTGCACTCCTTCCCTCTCCCTCCACTCCAATCCCCACCCCTTCCTATCTCTCCTGCCCTCACACCCACTTCCCTTCTCTGCCTTATTTCCATCTATCCTCTCCTCTTCCTTCCATTCCTTTATTTCCCTTCATTCCTTTCTTCTGTACCTCTTCTATTCTCTCCCTTTTACCCCATTTGCTTCCTACATCTCTTCGATCCTTTCCTTCCCATCCCATTCCCTTTCCTACCTTACCTTTCCATTTCCCTTCTCCCCCCTCATTTCACTAAATGTCCTCTCCTTTCCCTTGCCTTCTTTTCCCTGTCTCCTCCCCTTCCTTCCCTCTCTCCTGTTCTCTCCACTACCGTTCCCCATCTTCTCCATTCGCTTCGTTTCTATATCCTCTCCCTTCCATTACCTTCCTTTACCTCTCCTCCCTTCCCTCCTTTCTTCCTCCCCTTTCACATCTCTTCTTAATTCCCTATCTCTTTCTACCCATTCCGTTCTTCTCTACCTCTTCTACCCTCCTCCCTCCCCCACCCTATCTTTGGTTCCCTCCCCTCTTACCTGTACATTTTCAACCTCTCTCCTACCCTCCTCTTCCCGTCTTCGAAATCTCTACTTCATCTCACCTCTTTCCACCCCATCTCATCTCTCCTGTATCCCCTCCTTTTGGTCTCCTCTTTCCCTCCATTCCCATCTCTCCCTTCATTTTACTTTCACTTCCTTACCTATCGTCTTCTCTCCCCTTCTACTCCTTCACGATTTCCACTCTCCCCTACAGTCCCTCCCTTCCCCCATCTCTCCTCTTCCCTTATGTTCGCCTGCTCATCCATCTTCTCCCCTTCCCACACTACCTCTTCTATTACTAGTCCATCCCATCCCCTTTCTTATCTATCCTCTCTCCCTTCTCTTTCCTCTTTCCTATATCTCCACCCATTTTCCCTTCTTCCCTCTTCTCTTCCTACCCTCCTATACCCCATTATCTTCCTTCCCTTTTCCTTATTTACTCCCCTTTCTCGCTTCTCCCTTTCTACTCGTTCCTTTTCCTCCATTACTTTCTTCACTACCTCTTCTAACCCATTTCTTCTCTTGCCTTCCCAGCTGTCTCTTTCCGTCCACCCCCTCCCACAATCTCCTTCCCTATCTCTCGTCTCCTCTCTTTCCAACCCCTCCTCTTCATCACATACCCTCTTTTAGCCCAATCTCCCCTCCCCACTCACCTTCCCTCACTTTCATCTCCTCTCCCTCCTCCACTCTATTCCATTTATTTCACTCTCATCTCTCCTCTACTCTCCATCCCATCCCCTTACCCTCTTCTCACCTTCCTGTACTCCTCCTCTCTGCTTCTTTTGTCCCTTCTCTTCCTTACCTCTCTCCTTCCCCTCTATTCATTTCTTTCCTACCTCTTCTATCCCCCCTTCCATGCCCTTACTTTCATTATCTCTTTCTCCCCTTACATTCCCTATCTTTCCGTCCCTTCTATTCCCATCGCACCCCTTTCCTTCCTACACTACTTCTTGTATCTTAGTCCATCCCATCACCTTTCCAATCTCTTTTCTACCCCAAAATCTTTCCTTCCCTATTTTATCTCTATTCTCCCCCATATATCTCCTCTCCCTTCCTCCTCTCTCTCCCATTTCCTTTCTCTTCCTTAATTCCCTATATCTCCTCTTCTCTTCTGCCCTCTCCTCCCTCTCCATTTCCTTTACCCCATTCCTTTCTTCCCTACCTCTTCCATATCTCCCCCAGCACCCTTCTCTCCCCTCCCTTCTTTTCTTCACTTCTCTATTTCATCTACCTTTTTTCTCCCTCCCTATTCCTCCATTTCTTTATTCCCTACCTCTATCCTCTTCATCTCTCCCTTCCCACACCTCCTCTTCATCCCTCCTTTTCTCTTCCCTTTCCTTACTCTTCTATGCATTCCAATTCCTTCCCCTCTCTTCTCCTATTCCCCATCTCTCCTTTATCTTCAATTCTCCCATCCCATTTTTACCTTCCATTTCCTTCCTGTAGGAAGTTGGCTCTGTATATACTATCTCAAAGTGAGAGATAGTGTTTTCAGAGTCCAAGGGTTCCCCTTAGAGGTTGATAGTACAAAAATAGATAATACTAATGCTCTATTTTGTCGTATGTGTGGTCGAGCAGTAGGCTTATCAGAGGGTAGTGTCCAGCATTTGTTGTACACACACAGGCAATAAATGAGGAACACACACTCAAAGACTAAACTCCAGGCCAATAGTTTATATATGGAAAAATATATTTTCTTCATTTATTTTAGAACCACAAGATTCAAGATTTGAGGAAAGTACATAAAATGCAAGGTACTTCACACAGGTAAGTATATAACTTTGATTTAAAACAGTAGTACACACAGTTTTGGTTAAAATGGCAAATAGGTATTTTAAAAGTGGACACTGCAAAAATCAACCGTTTCTGGGGGAGGTAAGTTTGTTTAGTTTTTTGCAGTTAAGTAAAGCACTTACAGTCAGTCTCCTGGGTATAGGCAGCCCAGTTGGGGGTTCAAAACAGCCCCAAAGCCACAGCTCCAGCAACACAGGGCCGGTCAGGTGCAGAGGTCAAAGGAGGGCCCAAAACACATAGGCGCCTATGAAGAACAGTGGTGCTCTGGTAAGTACCTGCGTCCTCAGGGAGCAGACCAGGGGGTTTTTGTAGAGTACTGGGGGGGGGGGGAAACACACAAGCCCACAAAACACACCCTCGGCGGCACAGGGGCGGCCGGGTTCAGTAGGCGTCAGGTTTGCTATTGAAAGCAATGGAGGGACCCAGGGGTCACTTGGACGGTGCAAGCAGGGCACAGGGGGGCTTCTCGGGCCAGCCACCGACTGGGCTAGGATGAGGGCCACATGTTGGTCACTTCTGCACTGGTAGGTGGTTCCTCTCGGTCCTGGGGGATGCGGGTACAGTGCTTGGTCCAGGTATCTGTTCCTTTGTTACCAGGCAGTCGTGGTCAGGGAAAACCTCTGGATCCTCTCTGCAGACGTCGCTGTGGGGGTGCAGGGAGGTCGACTCAGGGTGCCCACGTCGTCATAGTCGCCTGGGAGTCCTCTCTGCAGTGTTGGTTCTCCTGAACTTGAGCTGGGGGCGTCGGGTGCAGAGTGTGAAGTCTCATGCTTCCGGTGGGAAGTGAGAGTTCTTTAAAAGTTGCTTCTTTGTTGCAAAGTTTTTGCAGTTTCTGAACAGTGTGACTGTTCTCGGGAGTTTCTTGGTCCTTTGGGTGCAGGGCAATCCTCTGAGTCCTCAGAGGTCGCTGGTCCTGTTGGATGCATCGCTGTGCAGGTTATTTGAGGCTGGAGACAGGCCAGTAGGGCTAGGGCCAAGTCTGTTGGTGTCTCCGTCGCCTCTGCAGGGCTTTCGGGTCAGCAGTCCTTCTTCAGGTTGCAGGAATCTGATCTCCTGGGTTCAGGGTCATCCCTAAATACTAAATTTAGGGGTGTGTTTAGGTCAGGGGGCGGTAGCCAATGGCTACTGTCCTTGAGGGTGGCTAACACCCTCTTTGTGCCTCCTCCCTGAGGGGAGGGGGGCACATCCCTATTCCTATTTGGGGGAATCCTCCAAACTCAAGATGGAGGATTTTCAAAGGCAGGGGGTCACCTCAGCTTAGGGCACCTTAGGGGCTGTCCTGACTGGTGAGTGACTCCTCCTTGTTTTTCTCATGATCTTCTCCAGCCTGGCCGCCAAAAAGTGGGGGCAGTGGCTAGAGGGGCAGGCATCTCCACTAGTTGGGATGCCCTGGGTCGCTGTAACAAAAGGCATGAGCCTTTGAAGCTCACCGCCAGGTGTTACAGTTCCTGCAGGGGGAGGTGAGAAGCACCTCCACCCAGTACAGGCTTTGTTCCTGGCCACAGAGTGACTAAGGCACTCACCCCATGTGGTCAGAAACTCGTCTGGTTGTGGCAGGCTGGCAGAAACTGGTCAGCCTAGCACTAGGAGTTGGACTGGTATTCAGGGGGCATCTCTAAGATGCCCATTGGGAGTATTTTACAATAAATACCACACTGGCATCAGTGTGCATTTATTGTGCTGAGAAGTTTCATACCAAACTTCCCAGATTTTAGGGTAGCCATTATGGAACTGTGGAGTTAGTAACTGACAGACTTCCAGACCATATTCTCTTTATGTTTACCCTGCACTTACAATGTCTAAGGTTTTGCTTAGACACTGTAGGGGCATAGTGCTCATGCAACTATCCCTCACCTGTGGTATAGGGCACCCTGCCTGAAGGCTGTAAGGCCTGCTAGAGAGGTGACTTACCTATGCCACAGGCAGTGAGAGGTGGGCATGGCACCCTTAGGGGAGTGCCATGTCGACTGAGTCATTTTCTCCCCACCAGCACACACAAGCTGTGAGGTAGTGTGCATATGCTGAGTGAGGGGTCCCCACCGTGGCATAATACATGCTGTAGCCCTTAGAGACCTCCCCTGGCCACCGGGCCCTTCGCACCAGGGGTACCATTTACAAGGGACTTATCTGTGTGCCAGGGCTATGCCAATTGTGGGAACAAAGGTACAGTTTAGGGAAAGAACAATGGTGCTGGGGCCTGGTTAGCAGGGTCCCAGCACACTTTCAATCATAACTGGCATCAACAAAAGGCAAAAAGCCAGGGGGTAACCATGCCAAGGAAGGCGTTTCCTTACACAATCCCCTCCCCACAAAACAAAACCGGATGAGACTAACCTTTCCCAAGAGAGTCTTCATTTTCTAAGTGGAAGAACCTGGAAAGGCCATCAGCATTGGCATGGGCAGTCCCAGGTCTGTGTTCCACTACAAAGTCCATCCCCTGTAGGGATATGGACCACCTCAACAGTTTAGGGTTTTCTCCTTTCATTTGCATCAGCCATCTGAGAGGTCTGTGGTCAGTTTGAACTGTGAAGTGAGTGCCAAAAAGGTATGGTCTCAACGTCTTCAGGGACCAAGCCACAGCAAAGGCCTCCCTCTCAATGGCACTCCAACACTGCTCACTGGGGAGTAACCTCCTGCTAATAAAAGCAACAGGCTGGTCAAGGCCATCATAATTTGTTTGGGACAGGCCTGCTCCGATCCCATGTTCAGAGGCATCCGTCTGCACAACGAACTGCTTAGAATAATGTAGAGCTTTCAAAACTGGTGCTGTACACATACCTTGCTTCAGGCTGTCAAAGGCCTTTTGACAATCCAAGGTCCAGTTAACTTTCTTGGGCATTTTCTTAGAGGTCAGTTCTGTGAGGGGTGTCACTATTGATCCATATATCTTCACAAATCTCCTAAAGTACCCAGTCAAGCCAAATAATGCCCTGACTTGAGGCTGGGTTTCTGGAGCTACCCAGTCCAGAGTAGTCTGGATCTTGGGTTGGAGTGGCTGAACATGGCCTACACCTACAAGGTGTCCCAAGTAAACCCCAGTTCCCTGCCCTATCTGACACTTAGATTCTTGCAGGGCCTTCAAACCCTTCCTCAGGTGGACCAGGTGGTCCTGCTAGGTAGAGCTAAAGACAGCAATATCATCAAGATAAGCTGTACTAAAGGACTCCAAGCCAGCAAGGACTTGATTCACCAACCTTTGGAAGGTGGCAGGGGCATTCTTTAAGCCAAAGGGCATCACAGTATGTGATAGTGCCCATTAGGTGTAGAGAATGCTGTTTTCTATTTTGTTCCAGGTGCCATTTTTATTTACCAGTACCCTGCTGTCAAGTCAAAGGTACTTAAGTATTTGGCTGCACCTAATTTGTCTATGAGGTCATCTGCCCTTGGGATGGGGTGAGCATCTGTCTTGGTGACAGAGTTGAGCCCTCTGTAGTCCACACAAAACCTCATCTCTTTCTTGCCATATTTGGTGTGAGGTTTGGGGACCAAGACCACTGGGATAGCCCAGGGACTGTCAGAATGCTCAATCACTCCCAACTCCAGCATCTTGTGGACTTCCACCTTGATGCTTTCTTTGACTTGGTCAGACTGTCTGAATATTTTATTCTTGACAGGCATACTGTCTACTGTGTCCACATCATGGGTACACAGGTGTGTCTGACCAGGGGTCAAGGAAAAGAACTCAGCAAACTGCTGGAGAACTTACCTGCAGTCAGCCTGCTGTTGGCCAGAGAGGGTGTCTGAGTAGATCACTCCATCTACTGAGCCATCTTTAGGATCAGTGGAGAGGAGATCAGGGAAAGGTTCACTCTCTGCTTCCTGGTCCTCATCTGTAACCATTAACATGTTTACATCTGCCCTGTCACGAAAGAGTGTAAGGCGGTTAACATGGATCACCCTCTTGGGGGTCCTGCTGGTGCCCAGGTCCACCAGGTAGGTCACCTGACTCTTTCTCTAGCACTGGGTAAGGGCCACTCCATTTGTCCTGAAGTGCCCTGGGAGCCACAGGCTCCAGAACCCAGACTTTCGGCCCTGGTCGAAACTCAACCATAGCAGCCTTTTGGTCATACCACAACTTCTGGAGTTGTTGGCTAGCCTCAAGGTTTTTGCTTGCCTTTACCATGTACTCTGCCATCCTTGAACGTAGGCCTAGTACATAGTCCATCGCATTTTGTTTAGGCTCATGGAGAGGTCTCTCCCAGCCTTCTTTTACAAGTGCCAGTGGTCCCCTAACAGGATGGCCAAACAGAAGCTCAAAGGGGGAAAACCCTACTCCCTTTTGTGGCACCTTTCTGTAGGCGAAAAACAGGCATGGCGAGACGACATCCCATCTCCTTTTGAGTTTTTCAGGGAACCCCATGATCATGCCCTTCAATGTCTGTTAAATCTTTCAACAAGACCATTGGTTTGTGGATAATATGGTGTGGTGAACTTATAAGTCACCCCACACTCATTCCACATGTGCTTTAGGTAAGCTGACATGAAGGTGGTACCTCTGACAGAAACCACCTACTTAGGAAATCCCACTCTGGTAAAAATACCTATGAGTGCTTTACCTACTGCAGGAGCAGTAGTGGACATAAAGGGAATTGCCTCAGGGTACCTGGTAGCATGATCTACTACTACCAGAATATATTGGTTCCCTGATGCTGTGGGTGGTTCCAGTGGACCCACTATGTCCACTCCCACTCTCTCAAAGGGGACCCCTACCACTGGAAGTTGAATGAGGGGGGCCTTTGGATGGCCACCTGGGTTATCACTGGCTTGACAGGTGACACAGGAGGTGCAAAACTCCTTAACCTTCTGGGACATATTGGGCCAATAGAAATGGTTGACTAATCTCTCCCAAGTCTTGGTTTGTCCCAAAAGCCCAGCAAGGGGAATGTCATCGGCTAAGGTCAGAATTAACTCCCTAAACGCCTGAGGCACTACCACTCTCCTAGTGGCACCAGGTTTTGGATCTCTTGCCTCACTGTAAAGGAGCCCATCTTCCCAATAGACCCTGTGGGTTCCACTGACAGTTCCTTTTTCTTGCTCAGCTGCTTGCTGTCTTAGGAGCCCAGCAAGGGGAAAGTCATCGGCTAAGGTCAGAATTAACTCCCTAAACTCCTGAGGCACTACCACTCTCCTAGTGGCACCAGGTTTTGGATCTCTTGCCTCACTGTAAAGGAGCCCATCTTCCCAATAGACCCTGTGGGTTCCACTGACAGTACCTTTTTCTTGCTCAGCTGCTTGCTGTCTTAGGCCTTCAAGAGAGGGACACATTTCTTGCCCCTTACACAGCTGTTCCCTTGAGGGTCCCCCTGGGCCCAACAGCTCAACCTGGTAAGGCTCCAGCTCCATGGACTCAGTTCCCTCAGGGGATAGAACATCTTCCTGGGAAGAGAGGTTATGTTTCCTTTGCTGTGCTGAAGCTGGTCCCCCCGTCTTCTTTCCTTTTCTCTTGGAAAGTTGAGCCATTATTCCAGACCCCAACACTTAATTTTCACCCTGAGCCTTACTCTGTGCCTTTGTCTTGACACACACCAGTTCAGGGATACCCAGCATGGCTGCATGGGCCTTGAGCTCTACCTCGGCCCATGTTGATGACTTCAGATTATTCCCTAGCAGACATTCCACTAGAATTGCAGAGGAGACTACCACCTGTTTCAGGCCAGTGATCCCTCCCCATTCTAAAGTTACCATTGCCATGGTTTGGACTTCAGTTTGATTGTCAGCATTAGTGACTGGATATGTCTGTCCAGCCAGCCAGTACTGTCCTGGGGAAACCAGTTTGTCTGTCACCATAGAGACACTGGCACCTGTATCGCTCAGGGCTTCTACTCTAGTCCCATTGATTAAGAGCTGCTTCCTGTATTTGTGCATGTTAGGCAGCCAGGCAGCAAGTATGGCTAAATCCATCCCACCCTTAGAGACTTCAGTGTGGACCCTTATTTGCTCTGGGCACACTGTTCATCCCACCTGGAGACTGGCTATTCCAGTACTAAGTGGAGTAGTATTTGTTGTGGGACTTTTATTTAGACAGACCTTGCCTCCAGTCTGGTGTCCATGCTGACTACAGTTTCTACACCAGGCCTTCTTGGGATCAAAGTTTTTACCCTTATACCCATTTGAGGACTGTGAAGAGGCTCTGGCCCACCCTCCTGAGCAGGTTTTTGCGGCCCTTTAGGAGACTCTTTACTTTTGCCCTTGGATGTCTCACCACTCTTCCCCTGGGGAGGCTTTGTGACCCCTTTCTTTTAGTCACCCACTGTGGAAGTCTTGGTCACCCTAGTCTTGACCCAGTGATCTGCCTTCTTTCCCAATTCTTGGGGAGAAATTGGATCTAGGTCTACCAGATGTTGATGCAGTTTATCATTGAAGCAATTACTTAACAGATGTTCCCTCAAAAACAAGTTATACAGCTCATCATAATCACTTCCACCACTGCCAGTTATCCAACCATCTAGTGTTTTGACTGAAGACAACAAAATCAACCCAGGTCTGGCTCGAGGATTTTTGAGCGACCCTGAACCTAATTCTGTACTCCTCAGTTGAGAATCCAAAGCCCTCAATCAGGGCAGCCTTCATAAGATTCTCCATCTTTACCAGTGAGTGTGAGGAGTCTATCCATACATTTTCCAGAGAACATTTCCTAAAGGTGAGCTCCCCGGTGAGATCTGCTTATTTTTCTGGTTGCACAAGCCCTCTCAAAAGCTGTGAACCATTTGGTCATGTCATCACCATCTTCGTATTTTGTTACAATCCCTTTGGGGATCTTTAGGATGTCAGTATTCTCTCTGACCCTATTTAAGTTGCTGCCACCATTGATGGGAGTTAAACCCATCTCTTGTCTTTCCCTTTCTATGGCTAGGAACTGCTTCTCCAAAGCTAATCTTCTGGTCATCCTGGCTAACAGGAGGTCCTCTCCATTGAGGCTGCCCTCAATGCTTCCAGAGGTACTGGTCTCCCCTGTGGAAGAACCAGGCTCTCTGACTATGATTTGTGGAGTCAGGGTTTGAGGAACCCCGTTCTCCCTGGTTAGGACAGGAGGGGGGAATTCGTCCTCCTGTTCACTAACTTCCCCATCTGTAGGAGTATCCTCAGAGCAGTGGTCCCTTCTGAACTCTGGCAAAAGTTCCTGGATCTTTACTTTGGTAGGGTTGGACCCAGTTTTTATCTTTTTAGGTTTAAAGAGAGACCTTAACTCTGAGATCCCTAGATGCAGGTAAGGGGTGAGGTTGAGTTCCACCACCATCTCATCTGTTTTTAACATTATCACTCTAAAAGTTGGAATTACATTTTAAGAATCTAAAAACTACTTCTAGAACTTAAATCCAAACTTTTAAACTCTAAAAGAAATGCTAACAGGGACTTACACAAGGCCCTAGCAGGACTTTACACAATTTAGAACAATAGTCAAATTGCAAAAATCAATTTCTAATGACAATTTTTGGAATTTAGTCGTGTGAACAGGTATTGGCTGAGTAGTCCAGCAAATGCAAAGTCTTAGATCCCACTGCTGCCACCAATGTAGGAAGTTGGCTCTGTATATACTATTTCAAAGTGAGAGATAGGGTGCACAGAGTCCAAGGGTTCCCCTTAGAGGTTAACAGTGGTAAAATTAGATAATACTAATGCTCTATTTTGTGTTAGTGTGGTCGAGCAGTAGGCTTATCAGAGGGTAGTGTTAAGCATTTGTTGTACACACACAGGCAATAAATGAGGAACGCACACTCAAAGACTTAACTCCAGGCCAATAGTTTTTATATAGAAAAATATATTTTCTTAATTTATTTTAGAACCACAAGATTCAAGATTTGAGGTAAGTACATAAAATGCAAGGTACTTCACACAGGTAAGTATAGAACTTTGATTTAAAACAGTAGTACACACAGTTTTGATTAAAATGGCAAATAGCTATTTTAAAAGTGGACACACCTGCAAAAACTAACCAAACTTACCTCCCCCAGGAACTGTTGTTTTTTGCACTAAGTAAAGCACTTACACAGTCAGTCTCCTGTGTATAGGCAGCCCACCTTTGGGGGTTCAAGGCAGCCCCAAAGCCACAGCTCCAGCAACACAGGGCCGGTCAGGTGCAGAGGTCAATGGAGGGCCCAAAACACATAGGCATCTATGAAGAACAGTACTTCTCCGGTCCTAGTCTGCTTACAGGTAAGTACCTGTGTCCTCGGGGAGCAGACCAGGGGGTTGTTGTAGAGCACTGGCAGGGAAAAACACACAAGCCCACAGAACACACCCTCGACGGCACAGGGGTGGCCGGGTGCAGTAGGCAAAGTAGGCATCGGGTTTGCTATTGAAAACAATGGAGGGACCCAGGGGACACTTAGGCGGTGAAAGCATGGCACATGGGGGCTTCTCGGCCCAGCCACCGACTGGGCTAGGAGGAGGGCTGCATGCTGGTCACTCCTGCACTGGTAGGTGGTTCCTCTTGGTCCTCGGGGCTGCCGGTGGAGTGCTTGGTCCAGGCGTCGGTTCCTTTGTTACCAGGCAGTCGTGGTCAGGGGGAGCCTCTGGATCCTCTCTGCAGGCGTCGCTGTGGGGGTACAGGGAGGTCGACTCAGGGTGCCCACGTCGGCGTAGTCGCCTGGGAGTCCTCTCTGCGGTGTTGGTTCTCCTGAACTCGAGCCGGGGGCGTCGGGTGCAGAGTGTGAAGTCTCACACTTCCGTCGGGAAGTGAGAGTTCTTTAACAGTTGCTTCTTTGTTGCAAAGTGTTTGCAATTTCTGAACAGTGCCGCTGTTCTCGGGAGTTTCCTGGTCCTTTGGGTGCAGAGCAGTCCTCTGAGGTCGCTGGTCCTGTTCAATGCGTCGCTGTGCAGGTTCTTTGAGTCTGAAGACAGGCCAGTAGGGCTAGGGCCAAGTCAGTTGGTGTCTCCGTCGTCTCTGCAGGGCTTTCAGGTCAGGAGTCCTTCTTTCTTCAGGTTGCAGGAATCTGATTTCCTGGGGTCAGGGTCACCCCTAAATACTAAATTTAGGAGTGTGTTTAGGTCAGGGGGGCAGTAGCCAATGGCTACTGTCCTTGAGGGAGGGGTCCACATCCCTATTCCTATTGGGGGAATCCTCCAAACTCAAGATGGAGGATTTCTAAAGGCAGGGGTCATCCCGGCTTAGGACATTTTAGGGGCTGTCCTGACTGGTGGGTGACTCCTCCTTGCTTTTCTCATTATCTCCTCCAGCCTTGCCGCCGAAAGTGGGAGCAGTGGCTGGAGGGGCAGCCATCTCCACTAGCTGGGATGCTGTAACAAAAGGCATGAGCCTCTGAGACTCACCGCCAGGTGTTACAGTTCCTGCAGGGGGAGGTGAGAAGCACCTCGACCCAGTACAGGCTTTGTTCCTGGACACAGTGTGACAAAGGCATTCACCCCATGTGGCCATAAACTCGTCTGGCTGTGGCAGGAACTGGTCAGCCTAGCACTAGGAGTCAGACTGGTATTCAGGGGGCATCTCTAAGATGCCCTCTGGGTGTATTTTACAATAATTCCCACACTGGCATCAGTGTGCATTTATTGTGCTGCGAAATTTGATACCAAACTTCCCAGATTTCAGTGTAGCCGTTATGGAACAGTGGAGTGCGTAATTGACAGACTCCCAGACCATATACTTTTTATGGCTACCCTGCAGTTACAATGTCTAAGGTTTTGCTTAGACACTGTAGGGGCATAGCTCATGCAACTATACCCTCACCTGTGGCATAGTGCACCCTGCCTTAGAGCTGTAAGGCCTGCTAGAGGGTTGACTTAACTATGCCACAGGCAGTGAGAGGTGGGCATGGCGCTCTGAGGGGAGTGCCATGTCGACTTAATCATTTTCGCCCCACCAGCAAACTCAAGCTGTGAGGCAGTGTGCATGTGCTGAGTGAGGGGTCCCCAGGGTGGCATAAGACATGCTGCAGCCCTTAGAGACCTTCCCAAGCCAAAGGGCCCTTGGTACCATGAGTACCATTTACCAGGGACTTATCTGTGTGCCAGGGCTGTGTCAATTGTTGAAACAAAGGTACAGTTTAGGGAAAGGACACTGGTGCTGGGGCCTGGTTAGCAGGGTCCCAGCACACTTTCAATCATAACTGGCATCAACAAAAGGCAAACAGTCAGGGGGTAACCATGCCAAGGAAGGCATTTCCTTACACTTCCCCTTTCCACACCTCTCCCTTCCCCTCCTTCCTGCTCCCCTTTTATTGAATCTCTCCTTCCCCTTCACTTCCCTTTCACTGCCTTTCCCTTCCTTCTCCTCTCCTCTCCATTTCCCCATTCCTTTATTCACTACTTTTCCTCTCCCCTTTAGTCCCTTCCCTTTAGACACTTTTTCCCTCTATACCTGACCCTTAACCTTGCAGAATTATCCCTTTACCATTAACCTTGTATAATTAACCTGTCCATAACCCTGTACCCCTAACCATGTACCCTTAGCATTGTATCCCTAGCCCTGAACAATGTGTCCTATTCCCTCTCCCCATAAGCATGCAGCCATAGCCCAGCACCCTTGGCCCTGCATCCAGAAACCAGTATCCTAAGTACCTTTAGTCCTGCATCCATAACTCTTTGCCCTTACATCCTCTACCCCGTATTATTATCCCTGTACCCACAGCCCTGTAACCCTAGCCGTGTACTTGTGTCTCTCATACATCCTCCTGCGTCACACTGCTAGGCGCTATGCGCCAAGCCAAGATTACAGCATATGCCTTGCAAGTCATTCGGGACGCCAAAATGCTTCCCACTTAGGATGGCAACAAATACCTCACTGCCAGCTGCGCGCTCCCCAATGGTGTATCGTGCTACTCATCCGGAAGAGCGCTTCGGTAGCCTACACAGGGGCTGGAAATGCTAAAAGGGGCTCTCATCCCTGCTGATATCCCCCCCCCACACTTCAAGTGTAATGGCTATGTTGCAAATGGACTGATTAGGATGGGATAGCAAGGAATTTAGAGGGTAAAACAGGCCCATCAACTTGCAAATGGCCTTTGGAAGCCCAAAAAGCTTTATTTTGAACATGGCTGACCTTAAGGCCTTAGCGCCAAAGCAACCAATGGCAGTCAGAATTCTGTGCCTTTGTTTCTTCTGAACATGGGAGTAGCCCGGGACATGGGCATAGGAAGTGTGGGGGACGCAGGGGATTTATCCACTCCAGATTTTGGAGTGTGGGGGATATGGTGGACAAGAGCTGAGGGACGACAGGGACAAAATAATTATCCCACTCATCTCCACCATTGACAGGTCTATTAGCATGTAAAAGCTGTAACTATTAAAGCCCTGACCTTAACCTGCTGCCACCTACAGAGCACCTTTAAAGCGTCCTGTTACAGCTGCCTGAAGCCCTTACCTGTGAGGACAAAGGAAGAGCAGGAGAAAACTGAATTTTCTGTCAGCATCCAGGCTATGTCCAGGATCAGATTGGGAGGGCGGGCAGTCTGGCACTGAGCAATGGGCCGGTGCATAAGGATCAACTGTGGGGTGGATTTTTTTTTTTACTGTGGTGCATTGTCTGATATTTTGTGCAATTTTTAGTTTCCTACTCATTAAAGGCCCTTTCAGCTCCATTGCAACATAATACTGGCCTAGAGACTTGGACTAAGGGAAGGACCTGCTTACCAAATGAGCCTGGAGGAATCATTGATCTTCATGAGGGAAAATTAACCTGCTGTTGGTTTGTGTCTTCATCTCTCTCGCAGGGTGGGCACACTAAGCACAGGTAGGGGTTGGAGAAGGTTGAGCGACCTTACCAGAGAACAAAAGCAGCGGCCAGGCGGATCTTGGTTCACCCCTCTTCCCTACTGAGCAAGTCCATTACTGGCCAAACCAGATGGTGCAGCCATTACTGGCCAAACCAGATGGTGCAGCCTTTTTCCCTGGCAACCAAGTCAATCCATGAGCTTGCAGAGAATAGGGTCAGAAGAACAACTTTAAATTTTTTCTGCACCTTGGCAGGCAAGTCTCTCAGTTTCGGTGGGAGAGTCCGGTTTCTCACAAAAGTCGGATGTTATATTTATTTACCTTCGTTTTAGAATATTATTTCATCTTTATGTTTAAATTAATGCACATGAACGCTGGTTTAAGATTTAAGGCTTCCACGAGAGGAGGTTGGTCCTGGCAGTGCTATGAAGCAGCAGCAAAAATAGACACTGAAACGGGTCTCTACAGGACCCTATCTACACAACCTTAATTTAATCGGGGCCAGTGATAGAGACTCTATTACATTTCACACGTTTTATTCATACAATTCCCTATTTTCCTTTTCCAGGTGCACTTCTGAAGTTTCATTTTTCAAGCAACTTATGAGCTCGAGACACTACAATTCTGCATTTCTGTAGCCATTCCATTTTCTGCATACTTAGGGCTTTGCTGCACTTTTCACATAATTAATCTCCAGCGTAATTTGCAGATTTTAACAAAAACACCCAATTCAAATAGATCTAAACTTACTAAAAACACTACTATGCTTGCTTCTGCCAGGATGCTTGTTTCCGGTCCAGTGAAGCCCTGGCTTGGCAGTTCGGTCTGGACTGTTCCCATGAGGAACAGGGTCAAGACTGATTTGCATATGGCTGGGTCCAAACTGGGGTGGCATGGTGAGCAAAAGAACGATGGATTAAACCCAGATCTATGACTGGGGGTGAGTGTTTGACAATGTTCAGCATTCCGTCCATCACTTGTTGTTTTTGCTTTGTCACCCTAAGTGGGAAGGGTATGCCCAGACGTGGGTCCCGTGCTTCCCATGCCACTGGATTCAAGCTAGCCTGGCTGATGAGGGGTGAAACCCCGAAACCGTTCCCAGGATGCTTGTTTCCGGTCCAGTGAGGACCTGGCTTGGCAGTTCGGTCTGGACTGTTCCCATGAGGAACAGGGTCAAGACTGATTTACATATGGCTGGGTCCAAACTGGGGTGGCATGGTGAGCAAAAGAACGATGGATTAAACCCAGATCTATGACTGGGGGTGAGTGTTTGACAATGTTCAGCATTCCGTCCATCACTTGTTGTTTTTGCTTTGTCACCCTAAGTGGGAAGGGTATGCCCAGACGTGGGTCCCGTGCTTCCCATGCCACTGGATTCAAGCTAGCCTGGCTGATGAGGGGTGAAACCCCCGAAACCGGTCCCAGGATGCTTGTTTCTGGTCCAGTGAGGACCTGGCTTGGCAGTTCGGTCTGGACTGTTCCCATGAGGAACAGGGTCAAGACTGATTTGCATATGGCTGGGTCCAAACTGGGGTGGCATGGTGAGCAAAAGAACGATGGATTAAACCCAGATCTATGACTGGGGGTGAGTGTTTGACAATGTTCAGCATTCCGTCCATCACTTGTTGTTTTTGCTTTGTCACCCTAAGTGGGAAGGGTATGCCCAGACGTGGGTCCCGTGCTTCCCATGCCACTGGATTCAAGCTAGCCTGGCTGATGAGGGGTGAAACCCCGAAACCGGTCCCAGGATGCTTGTTTCCGGTCCAGTGAGGACCTGGCTTGGCAGTTCGGTCTGGACTGTTCCCATGAGGAACAGGGTCAAGACTGATTTGCATATGGCTGGGTCCAAACTAGGGTGGCATGGTGAGCAAAAGAACGATGGATTAAACCCAGATCTATGACTGGGGGTGAGTGTTTGACAATGTTCAGCATTCCGTCCATCACTTGTTGTTTTTGACACACATTAAAAGCCCTGGATTTCAACTCATGTTTCAGGCCACATCCATAGTTAGAATGGCACATCTCTTATAAAAGAGTCCTAGCTACATGTCTTTGTCCACACTCATTTTAGAGACCACACCCACCTTTTTCATCCCACCTAAAGCAGTAGCTCAAGTGCATAGCCTGTTTAAACATAATACTATTTTGAGTTCTATGCTTATCAACTACAAAACTGTCAGCAAGCCCAAAAGATAGCTCAGTGAGCTGAAGGCTCATCACATAATCAAACTGGTGATTTGCGGGTTCTTCATTTACCCCTTATATCTCCAAACATGAACGCTGTGACACTGACCAACAAATGCTTTGCAAAAAGATGCGCTTCTTAAATGGAAGTCACTTTTTTGGGGGTGCCCGGGCCTGTTTTTGATCCCAATACGACCCTGGCCACGTCTATTGAGGAGGACAGGGAACTTTGTGTGCCACAAGGCTGGCAGGCCCAGGCCAAGCATTATCTAGTGCATGGGTACTCGCAAACATTTTGCCAAGGGATAAACGGTTTAGTTTGTGGTGCAACTGAGGGTTCCACTGATGCCTGCAGTGTGGGAGGGTTTTGGAGGGTTGGGGGTTGTAAGATGGGTGTAGGAGAAGTGAAGCATGTGCATCTAGTGGCTGAATTGCACAAAGTGAAAACAGAAAACCAGAAATCAATCCTGGCTTCCTCACATGACCAAATTGTGTAATTCTAGGTCATTCTTTTATTTCACTTCCCTCCTTTTTCTTCCTTATCACATATGAGGACTTTGAAATCCATGACTTCAAGTTGTGAACTCTGTGAAACCTTCTGCTGTGTGTGATTTAATTAACTATAATGTTGTCCATGTATAATAGCAACTCAGGCCACCCACAAAGTGCACATACCAAGTGACTTGCCTCTTAGTTCACTATTGTGATTGCTATCAGTGTGGGTTGAAGGAAGAATGAATGTTTAGTAAATTCTTGTTTAAAAAATATCACTTTGAAAATAAAAACACTACTCAATGCACTGATATAATCTGATGTACTAATCTGAAACAGTTCTGCATGTTAATGAACAACATTGTCTTAAAAAATTAGTGTTGCTAAGTTAAATGGTGCAGGAAACTTTAGTTACTTCCTTCCTTTCTTTAACTTCAATTAACCTGAAAACAAATGCTTGCCCATTTATTTAATATATTGTTAATGTTAGGGCTGAATTGAGTAAACAACAGCTCAGTACTGCTGTTGACCAGGGGGCTGTATCCAAAGGTCGGAGGGCCCCATGCGGCCCCCGGGGGCCGTACTTTAAGTTCAAGATCAAGCTTAAGATCAAGCGTCACAGTCCCTTATTACCGCTACCCTACCTGCAACTTGAAGTATTGCCTGTACGGTGTTGTGGAAGTTGTAGCCCTGGCGATGCTTGTCCACAGGAGAAGAGAGGGGTCAATGAGTCCGTAACAATAGATGAGGTGATGGGGATTTATGAATAATTCTAAAATCACTTCATGAAAAAGGAATCTTGTAAAATGGGGTGAGGTATATCAAACATATTGAAATAGGGTGTTGTGGAAGTTGTAGCCCTGGCGATGCTTGTCCACAGGAGAAGAGAGGGGTCAATGAGTCCGTAACAATAGATGAGGTGATGGGGATTTATGAATAATTCGAAAATCACTTCAAAGAAAAGGAATCTTGCAAAATGGGGTGATGTATATCAAACATATTGAAATAGGGGATCAGGCATCAAGCCTCTGGAGTAAAATGACCAAAGCACCAGTCTCTGGCAAGATGGGGCAGCAAGTTAAGCGCTCCTTGCTAACATCCATCATTCAGCATGGCAAGGAGTTCTTTTTTCTGTTTTATTTCTTTATGTTATGGGGGAACCAACTTAATTCCTACCCTTTTATTTAAATCATTTACCTCCCCTTTAACTCTTACCCCACTGAACATTAAACACTCCTTACCTCCTATTGCCTCTATCCAGCACGGAACCCAAAAGAAAACCTTACCCCTCATTTACCTCTATCCACCCCTACACCCTAAAAACCACTTGCTTCCCTTTACTGCCCACTGCTGAAACCTAAAACCCCCTTACCTCTGTGTACACGGACCCGGCCCTTAATCCTTAAAACAATTACCTCCCTTTACCTCTAGCTGACTCTGAGCCCTAGAAACCCCTTACCTCCCTTTATCCCAACAACCAGAGAACCATGAAATTCCCTTACATCTCTTTACCTCCCCCCAACCCTGAACCCTAGCACCCCCTTGGCACCCATTACCTCTTCCCTGAACCTTAAAACATCTAACCTCCCTTTACTTCTTTCTGCACCTGAACCTTTAAAACCCCTTATCTCCTGTTATCTCTACCCACTTTGAACCCTAAAATTCCAAGACCTCCATTTACCTCTGCTTATAAACACTAAAACCTCTTATCACCCCTTTACTTCTACTCACCCCTGCACCCTAAAACCCTCTTGCTACTATTTACCTCTTCTCGCCCTTGAACCCTAAAAACTCCTTACCTCCCCATAAACCTAGCCATCCCTTTACCCTAAAACCCCTTGCCACCCTTTACCTCTTCTCATCCCTGAACCCTAAAACCTTCTTACCTCCTTTTTCCTCTACCCGCCTTTGAATCCTTAAAACGCATTACCTCCTTTTACCATTAAAAAGACAGGCTTTACATCATCCCTTGATTGAACCCTAAAACCACCTTACCTTTTAGTTCTGCCCGCCCAAACCTTAAAAACCCCTTATCTCCTTTTACCACTACTTGCCTCTGAACCCTAACATTCCCTTACCTCCCTCTAGCCCTCCTGCCCTTTAATCCTAAAAACCCATTACTTCCTTTTACCTGTACCCATAAACCCTTAAAATCTCTTAACTAACTTTGTGATTACCTGCCGTGGACCCTAGAAACCCCCTTATCTCCCTTTCCCTCTACCCATCCTAGAAACCTAAAAAATATTTCTCTCTCTTTAACCCTACACACCTCTGAACACTAAAACCGCTTGCCACCCTTTGCCTCTTCAGTCCCTTCAACCCTAAAACTCCCTTACCTCCCTTTACCTCTACCCACTCTTGAACTTCGCAAACCCCTTACCTCCTTTTGCCTTTACCTGCCCCAGAGCCCTAAAAACCCCTTACCTCCACCTACCCCTGACCCCTAAAAACCCTTACGAAACCTCTTCCTGCTGTATGACCATAAAGCGCCCTTTTGTTCCTTACTTTACCTCTATCTGCCCCTGATCCCTAAGAACATCCAACCTTCCTCTACCCAGCTCTGACCCCAAAAATCTCTTACCTCTCCCCAGTTCTGAAGCCTAAAAACCTCTTACCTCCTTTTAACAGTACCAGCCCCTGAACCCTAGAACCCCCTAAAGCCCTTTCCAAACCTGTACCTCTACAAGCCCTGAACTCTAAAACCCTCTTACCCCCCTTTACTTCTACCTGACCCTGAACCCTAAAACCCCTTACCTCTTCCTGTCCCTGAAGACTAAAAACTCAAACCTCCATTTCCTCTACCTGCTCAAGAACCTTAAAACCTTTAACTCTCTTCACATCTACTTGCCCCTAAATCCTAATAAACCCTTAACTCCCTACTTGTCTCTAAACACTAAAACCACCCAGTAAGAAATTGGGTTATAAGTTGAGGGGCGTAAGTACTACCTCAAGTAATAATCACAATCCTTGTCAGGGTGAACCAGTAAAATCACTAATTAAACTTCAGCTCAACCCCCTGGTTGCTATGGTACAGAGCAGATGGGCCTAACTTAGAGTCAACGTGTTAAGTATGTGTTAAGTATTTATGCAGTACTAAAACAGTAATAAAGATGAAATACAAAATGATAATACACCCTAAACAAATTTTAAAAAATTGAGTTAAATTTATTGAACAAAATTGCACCAAAAAAAGGAGAGAATAGGTTCAGTCCTTTAAGGCTCTTCTCAGGTCTCTGACAGCAAGTTCAGTCATCTTCTGATCTTTCACAGGTCTAAGAGTGTTCTGAAGTGGGTGCCTGGAGATGCCACAGGTTTGCCTGGCACAAGATTATAGGTAGGAATTACCCCTGGAAAGCCCCAGTGAATGGTATATGGTTCCTGGTGCTAATCCTATGTGCTTTGGGGATTTGCAAGATGTTCAGCGTTTTTGACCACACTAAAATTGTTCTCTGAGGGTTAGGGGTGTGCGTGGGGACTTTAGTATGGTAATCCTATGCCCTACTATATCTAACAACAAAATCCAGTTTTGCATAGTTCCTTGACTGCCAAATTCAAAGACAGAAGTCTGGTAAAATCAAACCTGAGTTTTCAACAACCATTCACTGAATACACACAAAGTGCCTAGGCATGTTAAAATACAGCAAACCTGTCAAGTAGAATGTTACATTCATGTAGGATTTGACACCTAATCTCAAAGATGCTCACAGCCCCACCCCGGTGGTCACTCTAAACCAGTTCTACAGCAGTTATCCCCCCACTGGGGTTGATGCCTTGCTAATAAGAAGGAAAAAAGAAGAGGCAGGTCCAGGTGTGAGCTGCATCTGCCTTTGACAGGGGAGGCCCCTTTGAAGTGCACCAGGTATCTGGGCATAGCTTCCAGACCATCCTGTCAAGGAAAGTCAATACTTCCCCAACCCAAAGACCATTGTTCTCGTCCTGGACGTAGTTCATACCTCAGCACAGGGGAGTCATCAAGCTGCCATACATACATACATACCCAAGGGTAGGTCGCTCCCCCTGCCGCTGCAACTCCTCCAGGTTCCTGAGTTCCTGAGACCCACCTCACAGTAAGTAACCCCCCCCCTCCCAGCCCCTCGCTCTGCCCCGCGCTACTCACCCTCTCTCCTGCTTCTTTTCTTCTTCTCTGTTCTTCTGTTCTTCCTCCTCGCTCCTCGTCTGTAATCTTCTTCTGTACTCTTCTTTCCCCCGTCTTCACTCTTCTTCTCTTCTTCCTCATCTTCTTCTGTGGTCTTCTGCCCTCTGTTCTTCGTTTTCTGTATCTTCTTCTGTGTTCTTCTGTGTTCTTCCGGTCTTCCTTTCTTCTCTCCTTCCGGTCTTCTGATCTTCCTTTCTTCTCTCCTTCTGTTCTTCTGTTCTTCTTGTCTTCTGTTCTTCTTGTCTTCTGCCTCCTCCGTCCTCTTCTCCCCGCGCCTGCCCTCCTGCTCCTGCCTCATCCCCCTCCCCCACTCGCATCCCCCTCTCTATCTCCCCTATCTAACCCGTTCACTATCTACCTCCCTCACTCCTCCTATCTACCTATCTCTCTATCCCACTATCTAACTCCCTCACTCTCCACCTCCTCCTATCTTCCTATCTCTCTATCTATTTCCCTATCTATCGATTTCCCTATCTATCCATTTTCTCTATCTATTTCTCTATCTCTCCCCCTCACCCCCTCTATTACCTATCTTCCTATCCTCTCACTCTACCTCTCACCCTCACCCACCTCTACAACCCCCACTCCCCTATCTTCTCAACCCTACTCCTATCTTTCTCCCTTATCTCCTAAACCTCCTAACACTCACCCCCCTCCACCCTTAAACCCCCCTCCCCCAGCTCTTCTCACTCTACCTGTCCCTCCTCCCTCGCGCTTTCCCGCCGCGACCTCCTGCACGCCCCCGCCCCCCAGCTCCCATTTGCCCCCACCTGACCCCTCCCCCCCCTCCTACCTCATATGGCGGCTCGCTCCGTCCACAAACACGCCGTTGAACTCTGGGACCTCCTGGACTCCATAGCACCGGACGTCGCCTTCATCACGGAGACCTGGATGAACGCCTCCTCGGCCCCTGACATGGCCACTGCCATCCCCGAAGGCTACAAGATCTCCAGAAAAGACTGCACCAACCAGGTAGGAGGAGGTATCGTCTTCAAAGACTCCATCAGCGTCACCACCTCCACCGAAGACACCCCTCTCGCCGCTGAACACCTGCATTTTCAGATTCGCACCGATCCGAGGACCACCCTCAGAGGATCCCTCATCTACCGTCCTCCCGGGCCACGCGCCCCTTTCAGCGACGCCATCGCCGACTTCATCTCCCCGCACGCCCTCGCCTCGCCGGACTACATCCTCCTAGGTGACCTCAACTTCCATCTGGAACAAAACAACGACGCCAACACCACCACCCTACTCGACAACCTCGCCAACCTCGGCCTCAAACAACTGGTGAACACCGCCACCCACATCGCCGGACACACGCTTGACCCCATCTTCTCCGCCAGCAAACACGTCTTCTTCAGCCACGCCTCCGCCCTACACTGGACCGACCACAGCTGCGTCCACTTCACATTCCGACGCGAGACCCGCCACCTCCGCACCCAACCCATCCCTCGTCGACAGTGGAACAAGATCCCCGAAGAGCAACTCTTCTCCGCACTCGCCGCCAACCAACCCACCCTCACCACCGACCCCAACGATGCAGCCCTCAACCTCACAAACTGGATCTCCAACTGCGCAGACATCCTTGCTCCCCTCAAACGCACGCATCGACAGACCAACACCAAAAAACCTCTCTGGTTCTCTGACACCTTCAAAGAATCTGAGAAAACTTGTTACGCCCTTGAGAAAGCCTGGCGCAAGGACCGCACCGCTGACAACATGACCGCCCTCAAGAACCCTACCCGCGAACACCACCACCTGATCCGCGCTGCCAAAAGGAACTTCTTCACCGACAGACTGGACAAAAACAGACACAACAGCAGAGAACTCTTCAGCATCGTCAAGGAGTTCTCCAACCCCAGCGCCAACGCCAACGCCGTCACGCCCTCACAGGATCTGTGCGAATCCCTCGCCACTTTCTTCCATCGCAAGATTAGCGACCTCCACGACCGCTTCGGACACCAGACCCAACCAAACACCACCGAACCGGCATCCACGGCCATCACCCTCAACAACTGGTCCCACATCAACACGGAAGAAACCAAATCCATCATGAACTCTATCCACTCCGGCGCCCCTTCGGACCCCTGCCCGCACTTCATCTTTAACAAAGCCGACGACATCATCGCCCCGCACCTCCAGACCGTCATCAACTCTTCTTTTTCTTCTGCTACCTTCCCCGAATGCTGGAAACACGCCGAAGTCAACGCCCTACTAAAGAAACCTACGGCTGACCCGAGTGACCTGAAAAACTTCCGCCCCATCTCTCTTCTGCCTTTCCCAGCCAAAGTAATAGAGAAGACCGTCATCAAACAGCTGACCACCTTCCTGGAAGACAACAACCTGCTCGACCCCTCACAAACCGGATTCTGAACCAACCACAGCACTGAAACCGCCCTCATCTCAGTCACTGACGACATCAGAACCCTGATGGACAATGGTGAAACAGTCGCCCTCATTCTGCTCGACCTCTCGGCTGCCTTTGACACCGTCTGTCACCGCACCCTAATCACCCGCCTCCGCTCCACCGGAATCCAAGGCCAGGCCCTGGACTGGATCGCCTCCTTCCTCTCAAACCGTTCCCAAAGAGTTTACCTCCCTCCGTTTCGCTCAGAACCCACCGAGATCATCTGCGGCGTACCCCAAGGCTCATCACTCAGCCCGACACTCTTCAATGTCTACATGAGCCCCCTCGCCAACATCGTACGCAAGCACGACATCATCATCACCTCCTACGCTGACGACACCCAACTTATACTCTCCCTCACCAAGGACCCTGCCAGCGCCAAGACCAACCTACAAGAGGGTATGAAGGACGTCGCAAATTGGATGAGGCTCAGCCGCCTAAAGCTGAACTCTGAAAAAACGGAAGTCCTCATCCTCGGCAACACCCCGTCCGCCTGGGACGACTCCTGGTGGCCCACGGCCCTCGGCACCGCACCGACCCCCACAGACCACGCCCGCAACCTCGGCTTCATCTTGGACCCTCTTCTCACCATGACCAAGCAAGTCAACGCCGTGTTCTCCGCCTGCTTCCTCACCCTCCGTATGCTCCGCAAGATCTTCCGCTGGATCCCCGCCGACACCAGAAAAACCGTGACCCACGCCCTCGTCACGAGCCGCCTGGACTACGGCAACACCCTCTACGCCGGGACCACAGCCAAACTCCAAAATCGCCTGCAACGCATTCAGAACGCCTCGGCCCGCCTCATCCTCGACATACCCCGCAGCAGCCACATCTCTGCACACCTGAGACACCTGCATTGGCTCCCAGTCAGCAAAAGGATCACCTTTCGACTTCTCACCCACGCACACAAAGCCCTCCACGACAAGGGACCGGAATACCTCAACAGACGCCTCAGCTTCTACGTCCCCACCCGCCTCCTCCGCTCCTCTGGCCTCGCACTCGCTGCTGTCCCTCGCATCCGCTGCTCCACGGCGGGTGGGAGATCTTTCTCCTTCCTGGCGGCGAAGACCTGGAACTCCCTCCCCACCAGCCTCAGGACCACCCAGGACCACTCCGCTTTCCGGAGACTCCTAAAGACCTGGCTGTTCGAGCAGCGATAACCCCCCTTTTTCCCCTAGCGCCTTGAGACCCGCACGGGTGAGTAGCGCGCTTTATAAATGTTAATGATTTGATACAGAAAAGGGCTGCAGAGGCTATAGACAGGCAAAAGGTAACTTTGCTAAAGTACCCTTTCCGGACCTGTTAGATAAAATACAACTTTACCATTACACTGGATTTTGCTTAGTTATGAAATATTTATCTATCTGTTACCAATCCGAAATTTGCATTGTAAACTGTTATGATGTAATTCAGCATTTCCCTATGGAAGAAGCCAGCCTTTGTACAGTTAAAATAGCTGTGGGATATTAAGCTTCCAATTGTCCTACTTTTTAATACCATGCTCCCTACCACTTGGACAGTGAGGCCTCATTTAGGGTAACTTATTCATACCCTAAAAGGAAGGTTAGCCTTACAAAAGGTATATTTTGACAGATCAAATTGGCATTTTAAAACTGCACAGCCAGGCTACAGTGGTAGGCCTCGAGACATGCTTTACTCTGTCACTGTACTGGTTGGCACAATGACAGCTGTAGCCCACTGGTGACATTTAACTTACTGGCCCTGGGGACACTTTGTACCATATATTAGGGACTTATTAGGTTCTCATCCTCAGCTCCAACCGCTCTGCATGGGACAACTGGTGGCCAGCCACCCTAGGAACCGCACGAACACCCACCACCTACGCACACAATCTAGGCTTCATCCTAGACTCATCGCTCCCGATGACCCAGCAGGCCAACGCCGCCTCACCGTCCTGCTTCAACACTCCTGCATGCTTCGCAAGATCTTCAGATGGATCCCCACCGAAACAAGAAGGACGATCACCCACGCTCTCGTCAGCAGCAGACTGGACTACAGCAGTGCGCTCTACGCAGGGATCGCAGCCAAGCTCCAGAAGAAACGGATACAGAACGCCTCCGCACGCCTCATCCTCATCATCCCTCGCCGCGACCACATCTCAGCCCACCTCAGAGACCTACACTGGCTCCCTGTCACCATGAGGATCACCTTCAAACACCTTACCCACGCTCACAAAGCCCTTCACAACACAGGCCCGGCCTACCTCAATGAGCGACTCACCTTCCACACTCCCACCGGCCAACTCCGTTCCAGCAACCTTGCCCTTGCCGCCGTCCCTCGCATCCATTGAACTACAGCCGGTGGCAGATCCTTCTCCTACCTCGCCACCAAGACCTGGAACACCCTCTCTGCTCACCTTCGACAGACCCAGGACCTCCTGACCATCAGAAAATGGCTCAAGACCTGGTTATTCAAGCAGTAGCACTCCCCCCCACACACCAAGCACCCTGAGACCCTAGCGGGTGAGTAGCATGCTTTACAAATGTTTGATTGATTGGTAATTCAAATAAGCCAATCAAGAGTATATCCGTTTCACGATACTGAAGGGAGGAGCACACGCTCTTTACCACTCGTTCGCAGGGGTAAAGTGCACAGAATTCTATAGTCAACAGAAAAAAAGGTCAAGAAAAAGGCAAAAAGAAATAGGGGTGGCCAATCGGAAAGGCCAAATTTCCAACACCCCTAACTACATCTTAACTCTAGTTTTCTATTCAAGCCTAAGAACCCCTTACCTCCATTTACCTGTGAACCCTAAACTCACTTTGCACCCCTTACTACCACTACCCTGTATCCTTACCCACCTTTGAACGCTAAAAACACCTTTACTGCCTTTACTACCCTCTTCCTTAACCCACACCTGAACCCTAAACATCCCTTTCAAAATCCATAACAACCAGAACCCTTGTAAACAAACATGTTTATTCACATTAGATCTAATTTATTTGCGGAATGTAAATAGCATGCAACTGTCTGCCTGTTTTTTATCTCACTTCAAAACTATGCAATTAAATAGGTTTATTGGAATCTGTGATTCACAGACCGCAGGAAATTTGTGCAGGGTCAACGAAAGGTCCCCCAGGCTGTCCGTGTCCGCTCCAGAAATGTAAAGTCTCCTACGCCCCGGCCTGGGCTATGGCACTCAGGGAGCACGGGGGTTTGGCTGAAGCCCTTAGGGTGTTGCATGCCCCAGTATCTGTAACATAGGAACCGAGTATAATTAAATGTAAATTTGCATCAATGAAAGTACATTCTGAAACATTAACATGGATTTATTCTAACTAATATATGTTTGCATAGAATGTATAATGTATGTTTAACATACTGGCTGCTTGTCTGCCGTTTCCCTCATAGGCTGCATGATAGGGGACTACTTCACTGAAGAATGGTCAGCCGACTCAACCATGTCCTCATGGCCTAGGACGAAGCTGCCTGCACTCCGCTTAATTGCTTCAGCTTAACAATAACGACCACTGATTTGGGGTGATTAAAATGTCTATGGAACAGATGTGAAATCGCAGAAGGGATTAAAACTTCTGTCAGCCGCCCTATTCACAAGTAGGCAGTGGGGTGACCCCACTACTCCAACTACAATGATTCCATCCAAGGGTGATTAAAAGGCAGACAGTACTGTGACCAACAAAATTCTTTCCAAATAAAAATGCTTAAGGAAAATGGAACAAACATTAATAGTAGTTGATATTTTTTTTAGAGGTTCTGAATAATGTGCGGCAGTGTTTAAAATGTACTGAACACAAGACCTTTTCTGCTGAGACAGGTGGCAAATAATATTCTATCAATTCTGTTTAATACACATAACAGTATATATTATTGTGCCACTTGCAGACATCTATCGTAACCTGCAGCAATTTTGAGCTGCAGCACGGATATCTCATCCAATTTCTCAGTCTCAAAAGGATGAGACTATATAGCTGTTAAATTCATATAACGTAAAGGACTATTCTCAAAAACAGATGTGAAAACATGGGCACGGACTTTCGCCTGAGCCTATTTTTACGTTTAGTCACTATTCATCAGCATTCCCGGTAATTACTGGAGAACTGCACCAGGTGTAGGTTTACAGACGTGACTTTTCCTGCTGCTCCTGTTCCCACTGTGCAGAGCTCTCCATGGCGGAAAAGGCCTCACTGTGCGAATACACAGGTACGATTCCTTCAGCTACTTCACGCCAATCTGGGGCTCTTCTGTGCTCTTTTGCGGACCTAGAAGGGGAGTTACTCAATCGGAGAGGAGTTTAGGAAAGTCCACAAATGAACATGTTTGTAAGCGTTCCTAAATTTCCAAGCCAGGCCAAGCCAATCCATGCCTTTGCTTTGAGCCTCCTTGCAACTCCCTGAGCGGGATTTACGAGTGGTGGAGTTTTTCACACTTGTAAAGCCGTTTATGTCAGTCAGGAATCCCTTTGTGAATTCCAGCCAGACCAAAAATGCTACATTTGGTCATAAACATACTTTTAAGATCATCTTTACCTTTATAAATATGCCCAACATGTTACAGTGAAAGTAAAGGTTGAAAGGAACTACAAACCTCCAAAAATAAAAATGCCAAATATCTAAACTCTTCCTCAATAATGCATATGCATGCCTTCTGTTGTGGAGTGGTGGTGGTCGGTCAGAATTAGATTACGGTTTTGGGTAGCAGTATTGAAAAACAAAAATCACTAACTGATGCATTTCAGTTCTTTTGCAATACATTTAGCTTTGCATTCTACACCTATCATGCCCTTAACATGTCTTCAAAACTTTGTATTATCAGATTGATATTTACTATGTAAGCGTACTGATATAACCCAGGGGGAGGTTTGCGCTATATACTACAAAAATCAATAACTAAATAGAAATATGTAGTGCACCATACCCTGTCAGAATATGTATATCCCGTCCATGTTTGTCTATTAAAGTACATGTGCATGCTATACTGTTTTTATGGGCGAGCGCAAAGCGCCTCGTCCCTCTCCTATAGGACTCGGAGGCCGCCAGCAGGCCCTTACCCCAACACCGGTCATACACCAACCGACAAGACATTCATTTTGTTGGAAGAAGTATTTATTTTATATACTTTCATCAAAATCAAATACATCAATCAAATTATGCAAATCAAATTAATGCAAATCAAATTAATGCAAATCACTCCATTAAACATTTCACTGCAAATCCAAAATTCCTAACTACTGATATACGTAATTTTTTACATTTGTAACCATAAATCATTTTGACAGGATCCCTTCCTGTCCTGAACTTCCTTTGGACCACACAGGGACTTGTCGTCACCTGTATCCCTAGGGGGGGCGGTACCCCTGCTTCCTCTGTTCCTTGTCCCCATGCTCAGGGTTCCGCCCCCTATCCAAACACCAATCAGCCAAGGGGTGTACCAGGGCGGCCCAGGGCATGAGCCCAGTGACCACCCCAGTGATCTGGGCTCCCTACCCCCAATCTGGTGTGTCCATCCACAGGTTGGTCCAGGACTTCTGTTGTTATACCAGGGGCCCCACCCGTGGGGACCCCTCTGTTGCTTCAGGTTACTTTAGTCTCTCTTCTTCCGCCAAATACTAAGGAGAGGGTGGGTGGGTCAACTGAAAGCCTGACCGCTCAGGCCGCCGCGCCAAGAAGAAGGCCAAGCCTTCGGGGGATGGGGGTGCTTTTAAGCCCCCCACTGGCTCGCGGCGGCCTAAACCGGTCCGGCTCCCTCGTCGGACCAACGTTTACTTTCCTAGTGCCACTTCCGCCCTCACGAGGCGTGAGGGCGGAAGTAGCCGGCCAGCCCGCGCACAACTAGTGTGAGGGTCCGGCCCCCGGCGCCCCCGACCCCTAAGGGGTCGCGCTCCCCCCATGTTGGGGGGCCTTTTTCCAATCTCTCTTTAGGGGGATTTTAACCACGCCCATGTTACGTCAGTCATTTTCACTGGTTCGTGGGCTTGCCTTTTAAAATCCACTTGTTTTCATTCGTGAAAGGAATGCATACTTCATACCTTTTCTGGTGTTTAGCCCTCCTTGAGAACACCGGTAAACTACTGGAAACATACCAGGCTCCATGTTTTCTGTATGGTTTCTGGAATACTTTTTCTCTTTATTTTGCACAGCGCGATCGCGTTTTTTTTTTTTTTCTTCATTTAATGTGGCAAGAAAAGTCCGGTTAGGAGTTTACAACGCTAATAGCTCTAACTCAATGTAGTGCGAGACCCGTTGCATTGCAGATGCTTGTTTAAATGAATATTGCATCTTCCCTGGGGCACGTCAGGTATCACAAAAGAGGCTGCAGTTGCTTGTGCACCCCATTTGTAATCTTAATGATTTCTGTTTATGTAGTGCCACGGCTATCATGAGAGGATGTTCACTCATTTGCATGGGATGTGATCCATGCAAATATGGGAATCAATTTGACTGCGCCTGTGCCATATCTGGACGTAGGCGCCGAGGCAAACATGCCCTTACGATGTGCACTAACAATGCACCACCAAAAGGTGGTGCACAGGTCAGTGCACTCTGAGAGGAGACATCTGGAGGGGGAAAAGCCGTTCCCATGGACGCCCAAGACATCCCCCTGCAGATGGATGGAGTCACTACACTCGCATACAGGGGATATCAATGCCCTCTTTAAAGTGCATAGGGGTGCCCCATACACTTAGAATTAAAAAGCAGCCACTCTGTATTTCACTGAATGCACTGCCACCGTCCGTGGCAGCACAGTTCATAGCTGCCATGGTGGCAGCACATTCACAATACTATGCACTATCACAGTCTCCTCCACACACATCTTTTGAAAGGAGCTCCATGGCACAAACAGGGGCAGTGCGCCCTATGCACAATAAGGGGCCTGCTCCATTCTCTTTGTACATCTTTAGCTGCCTTCCTTAAATGTGGGGGAGGAGAAGAGATATAGGGGAGGTGAGGAGCAAGGAGAGGAGATAAAGGGATGGGAGGAGAGAAGGTATAGGAAAGGCGATAGAGGAAGACAAAATATAGGGGAGGAGATAAAGGAGAGAGGAAGGGAAAGAGGGAGGGGAGGGGAGGAGATATAGGGAAGGGGAGGAAAGGAAGACGGTGAGTGGGGACGGGTTGGAAGAGAAGTTGGAAGGCTATGGGGAAAAGGAGAAGGGACAGGAGACAAGAGTTAGGGAAGGGGGTGAGAAGGAGGGGAGAGGATAGAAGAGATAGAGAAAAGAAGAATGGAAGGAAAAGAAGAGGTAGAAGGGGAGGAGAGACCAGAGGTAGGAAGGGAAGGGAGGGAGAGAAGGGACAAAAGGAAGGGTAGGAAGGAGTAAGGAAGGGGAGGCATGAGCAGGAAGAACAGAAGAGAAGAGGAGAGATGGGTAAGGGGAAATAAAGATAATAAGGGAATGGTAGAGAACACGATAGAAGAGGTACAGAAGAAAGGAATGGAGAGAAAGCAAACAGAAGGAGTAGAAGAGGAGAGAAGAGATGGGGAAGTAAGGAAGGGAAAGGGAGAGAAGGGACAAAAGGAAGAGTGGAAGGAAGCGCTGAGAGGTTGAAAGGAAATTATTTTAAGGCGATGGGAGGAAGAGAAGGGAGGAGTGAAGGGAAAGGAGGGAGGTGTTAGGGATGGGGATTGAAGGTTAGAGAGACAGGAGGGGGTAGGAAAGGAAGAGAAGACAAGAGCCATAGAAGAGAAGGATAGATGAGATAGCGTTTTAGGGGAATGGAATACTTGGGACGGGGAGTGTGGGTAGGGGTCAGAAGGGTAGGTAACAGGAGGGGAGAAGGGGATGGAGAGGAAGGGAGAGGAGGCAATAGGAAAAATTAGATTAGGAGAGGAGGAAGAGGGGAAGGAGAGAAAGATAGGAATGGGAAAGGAGAGGAACACAGGAAATGGGTAGGGAGAGGAGAGAGTGTGGGAGAGGAGGGAAGAGGATGAGAACAGTAGGTGATGAGAAGGGAATGGGAGTGAGGGGAGGGAAGTGGAAAAGGGGACAGGAGATAGGGAAGTGGGAGGAGTTTGAGTGGTGGCGAGGGGAGGAAAGAAAGGCAGGAGGGGTTGTAAGGTTAGAGAAGGGAATGGAATGGAAGGGGAGTGGAGAAGGGGCAGGGTTTGCAAGGTTAGTGGGAGGGGAAGGAGAGTGGGAGGTGAGGGGAGGGAAGCAGACAAAAGACGAGAGACAGGGAAGGGAACAGAAGGGAAGTGGAGGAGGGGTTGGAGGGAAGGGGAGGGTAAAGGAAGAGGACAGGATGGGAGGAGTGGGATGCAGAGGTCAGAGTAAGGGGGAGGGGAGTGGTTGAAAGTGCATGGGGCGGGAGGAAAGGCTGGAAGGGGATGACAAGGTAAGGGAGGTGGGCAGAGGGGAGGCAGGGCACTGGACAGGAGACAAAAGATGGGGAAAGGGAGAGGAAGAGAAAAGCGAACGGGAGTGGGGGTGAGGACACAGATGGGAAAGGAAGGAAAGGTGGGGGAGATGAGGGGAGGGAACCGGACAGGAGAGAAGAGGGATAGGGAAGTGAAGGGTAAAGAGAAGGTGAGGGGAGGAAAGGGAAGTGTGGGAGGGGTTGGAGGAAAGGGGAGGGGTTGGAAGGAGAGTGGGGGAGGGTTTGGAGTGAGGGGGAGGGATTGGAAAGGTAGAGTGAAGGATAGGGAAGTGGGAGGAGTTGGAGGAAAGGGCAGGGGCTGGGTGTGGGTAGGAAAGCGCAAAAGGGATGGGGTTGCAGGGTTAGAGATAAGGGAGGGGACTGGGGGCGTGAAGGGAGGAGAATGGGAGTGGGGAGGGAAAGGAGGGGGAGGGAAGAGTGGAAAAGGGAGAGAAGGAAATGGAAATATGGAAATGGAGGGGAGTGGGGGAAAGAAGGGTAGGGATAGGAAGATAGGAATAGGGATAGGAAGAGACGCAAAGGGAAGGAGAGTGGGTGAGGGGAGGGAAGCAGACAGGGCAAGGTTGAGAGAAGGGGGTAGGGGGTTTGGAAGGCAAAGAGGGGAGGAGAAGTGGGGAAGGGGATGGGAAGGGATAGGATGTGGAGGGACGTGAGGGAAGTGAAGGGGACAAAAGAAGTTGGAAGGGGAGAAGACAGGAGAGTAACTGAGAGATGGGGAGGGGGGAAAGTGAAGTGAGGGGTTGGTGATGGGAAGGTAGTGTGAGCAAGGAGTGGGAAAGGTGAAGAAAGCAGATAGGACATGGGAGTGGGGGGGAGACAGGTTTTAATAGTGAAGAGGAGGGGAGGTAAGGGAGAGGAAGGAAGAGGATAGGGAAGTATAGGAGAGAAAGATAGGAAAGGGGTAGAGAGGAAAGGAAGATAGGAAATGAGCGGGAAGGAAATGGGGAGAAGGGAGGTCAAGATACGGGGGGAGAGGGGGAGGGGAGGGAAGCAGACAGGAAGAGACAAGAGACTGGGAAGGGAACAAAAGGAAAGTGGAGAAGAGGTTGGAGAGAAGAGGAGGGATTGAAAGGGTAGAGGGAAGGGTGTGAGTGAGGTGAGGGAAGGGGTGGGTTGAAAGGGAAGGAAGAAGGTGGCAGGAGGGGGAGACAGTAGAGGGCGGGGATTGAGTGACATGGAAGGGATGGGAGGGGAGGAGACAAGAGATAGAGAATAGAAGCGAAATTGGGGACAGGAAGGTAAGGGGAGGGGAGGGGCAAGGTGAGGAAAGAAAAGAGGCTAGAAGGGAACGGGAGAAGTGTGAGAAGAGGAGGGGTTGGAATTGTAGGGGAGGGGAGGTAAGTGGACATAAGAGACAAGAGAGTGAAGGGAACAGAAGGAAAATGTGAAGGGGTCGCAGGGAGGGGGAGAGGTTGGAAGGGAAGAGAGAAATGAAGGGGGTAAGGGGGAGGGAAGGGGTGTGGTTAAAAGGGTTGGATTAGAGGCAAGGGACAAGAAAGGGATGGGAAGGGAAAGGGAGCGGACAGGAGAGGAACTGAGAGAAAAGAACAGAAGGATTGGAGGTTAGAGGGAGAGGGGTTACAAGGGTAGAGGGAATGGAGTGGAAGGGAGTGTATAGGGGTGGGATGAAAAGGTGGGTGTTGCAAGAGTAGACATAAGGGAAGGAGAATGAGGAAAGGAGACGGAAGGGGAGGGTTTGGAAGATTAGAGGGAAGGGTGGAATGGAGGGAGACAAGGGGAAGGGTGGGAAAAGGAAAGGGAGAGTATAGAGGAAATGGTAGAGGGAAGGAGGGAAGTGGAAGGGTTGATTGGGTAGAGGGGTTGGAAGGTAAAGGTAAAGGGAGCAGGAGGTTTTCAAAGTTAGAGGGAAAGGAAGGGGAGGGAAGGGTAGACCGAATGGGAGGGAGAGAGAAAGAGGGCACTGAGATCCCCCTGTAAGCAAGTGTAGTGAGTGGCTCCACCCATCTGTAGGGGGATGTCTGGGGCACCCATGGGAACAGCTTTTCCCCCTCCAGATGTCTTCTCTCACAGGATGCACTGACCAGTGCACCACCTTCTGGTGCTGTATTGTGAGTGCACCTCCTAAGGGCATGTTTGCCTCTGCACCTACGTCCAAGGGAGTGTGGAAGGCGAGGGAGAGAAGGGGAGGGATTAAAAGGGAAGAGAAGAGGAAAGGGGAGTTGGGGCGGAGGGAAGAGAAGGGGGTAGGGGATAGAAAGGGAAGGGAGCATAAGCGGAAAGTATAGAAGAGATGGTAAGTAGGAAGGGGAGTGGAGGAGGCGAGAGAGGGGTGGGAAGGTGAGGGGAAGGGGACAGAAGATATATGGAAGGAAGTAATAGAGGGAAAGTGAAAGGAAGGTGTAGAGGAGAGGAAGGAGGGATGAGAGGATAGATGAGAGGGAATTGAAGGAAGGGAGGAAAAGGATGGGGAGGGGAAGGGGAAAGGGTTGTGTAGAAGAGGTAGGTGAGAAAGGAATGGGAAAAGGAGAGATATGCTAGTAAGGAAGATAAGGGAAAAAGAAGCAAATGGAAGGGGAAGAGAACAGAAGAGGATACGGAATGGCAAGGGAAGGGTTGGAGTAGAGAGGCAGCGAAGGGAAGGAGTGAAAAGAAATTTAGTGGAAAGAGGAAAGAAAATGAATAAATAAAGAAGAGCTGCCGAAAATAAAGCGAAGTGAAGGTAGTTACGAAGAGATTGGACACATAAATGTAAAGGCCAAGGCAGTTGCTGCGAGAGAATGGAGGGGAGGGAAGGGAATTTCAAGTCAGTTCCCAGTTAGTTTTCAGGTTGTTCGTTCGGTTTATTTACTCACCTTGTACCGTACACCCACCGTCCCGCCCCCTCCTTTCTGTGGCATGCTAAGCCCCGGTAGCTTTGCCCTTCTACTGTCCCCATCTCCGGCCGCCAGCAGCGGTCCTCCCCGCCCAGTGTCCCCGGGTGCAATGCTGTAGCTGCCTGGTTACCTGCCTTTTATACTACGGACACGTCACAATGGAAACTGCTCTTGTGTCATCATATATCATTGCTTTGCGGGTGATGCCATGTGTTTCAGTTTAACGGGGGGAGCAGCCTAAGCACGGGGTTAGTCCACTATCTTGAGAAAATTCAACTATTTAGTAATAAAAACTGTTCCTGCGATGAACCTGAAAGAAGTCTCCCTTCTACCCACATTCCTCCCCAGCAGTGGTCTCTTGTCTCTTTGCTGCAGAAAAGTCGCCCCTCACCCCTTTGCAAGTGTCCTGGCCCTCGTGACATCACACTGGAGGGCCTGTCACATCATACGTGTTCCATTCAAAGGAGTCCGCTGCTGGAAAGGCATGGACCTGTGTTGTCAATTTTAAATGTGGTGTTTTTCTTAATCTTCGTTTAAAATAAAGGATGCTCTCATCGTATGATTCCGTGTATTTCATAGCGCTTAGTTTAACATATTTGTTAGTAGTGCCGCTTAAAATGCGTTATGCATTCATCTGCAGGACCCAACCCGTGACCTACAAGTTACACATATCGGCAGTGGGCCAGTAAACCACGTTAAAATGTGAGAAGCGGCCCCGTTACCAGCCCCTTGTACGCTTTGGTGGCGGTGCTTGGGGGAAGGAGGGGTACCCACAAGCTGCATAAGCAATTATAGGCACTTCTCATACAATCTGCTGCCCTGCAGGGGAAGGACGGGAAGTTGGGGTGGGGGGTCCAGACAGCTGAATGCATCTGAAAGGCCTGTTGGGTTGGGAAATTCAGTAACAAACATGGGGTCGGAATTACCTCTTTCCCCTATAGCTAATCGATGCAGAACCGCAACACTCCATCAGACCAGTACACAGAGGTGTCATTCAGGACAGGTACTTCTGCCGCCTCTGTGCTCGGTACTGTGCACTGTACATTACCTATAAGCACCAATCTGCACGCAGTGCCTTTAAATATATGAATGGGCGCAGTTTCATTCCTGGGCTGCCATAAGCACCATAGCCGAGGAAAATGTGAGTTCCACAAGCGACTGCTCTAGCAAGGAACTAGACCATGCAACCGTCCAAAATCCCCATGAAGCGCCTTTGAATTATATCAGAAAAGATAGGCCAGAGCCTGGGCACAGTTTGTTCAGACTCAACAGAACTGTGGGCAGGGATGGTGTCCGGATGTTCAAAGACATGTATGGGAGCGCTGCATGCGCGGTCCTGAGTGTGACTATGAGCTTGTGTGTGGAATGTGCAACCATGTGGGAGTTAAGGACGCATACAGCAGGATTCCCCTTGCAGGAGTGCTTGGGTCGATGATTGCCCTTCTTCTGTGCCGCGAGGACCATAACCTCCGAAAGTGTTAGTTGAGCTAAGGCGGCGGAGCCCTCATTAGGTGTCCCCTCAGGGGGTATACAAAGGGCTGTCATCAGCGCCTCACTATGGGAGCTCTGCCCCCTCTCTGCTGGTTCCAGTGCATCTGTAATCCAACTGATGTTAATGATACCTCGTGTCATGATTTGTCTTATTCCCAAAAAAGAGATGCGACTGACTGTAAAAATTATAGACACATATCTTTAATTAATACTGATTGTAAACTGTATGCCAAAGTTTTAGCTCTCCGTTTACTCCCATATATACCTGACCTAATTGATTCTCATCAATCTGGTTTTATCCCTAATAGAAATGTAGCAGATAATTACCGTACTTTTTTAAATATTATTAACAAGGCATCTAAACTTAAGATTCCTCTGGCAGCTCTATCATTGGATGCAGAAAAGGCATTTGATAGGGTCTACTGGGGTTTCTTGTCGAAAGCATTGGAATGGCATGGACTAGGTACTAAATTCCGACATTTTATATCCATTCTTTATTCCTCACCATGTTCCTCGGTTATAACAAACAGTATCCGATCTCCTTTTTTCCCTCTTAAAAAGGGGTACTCGTCAGGGATGCCCATTATCTCCTTTACTATTTATTTTGGCTCTCGAACCTTTTCTATACCAATTAAAAACATCTGAACAATTTACGTGGTTTCAAATTAATAATGCACACATCAAATTTATGGCATATGCTGATGATATTCTTTTGTTCATGTCTCACTCTGACACTTCTCTTCCTGCATTCCTGCATGAGCTCAACTTATATTCTGATGTATCTGGCTATAAACTTAATATAGACAAAACAGTGGTCTTACCACTTAATGCTCATTGCACTGGCTCTGTATTCCTTGATGCAGGATTATCTTGGAATTCTTCTAAGATTAAATGCCTGGGGGTATGGTACTGCACTACTCTCAAGGATACATTAAGGACTAATTTAGAAATCCTATCGGCAAAGCTTGTAGATCTCACACATAAATGGTCTCCGTTATATCTCACGTGGTGGGGCCGCTTGGACACCATTAAGATGATGCTTCTCCCTATCATTAACTTCTTCTTTATGATGCTTCCTATTAAGATACCTAAACTATTTTTTAGTTCAATTGATAAAATTCTATCCAAGTTCCTGTGGAACGGTAAACAATCCCGAATCTCTCTCTCGAAATTAAAACTTCCTAAAGTACAAGGTGGAGTTAATTTCCCTGACTTTATAACTTATCACAAATCTTTTGGCATTAAGCAAATACATCCCTATTTATCTACACTCAATGATGCCCCTAAAAAGCTATGGTTCTCTTTGGAAGAAACATTTATTTCTCCCTTTTCCCATAAACACATTATATTTATGTCTAACCCCCCAAAATTCTGGTTGCCCAGCACTATCTCCCATTCAGTCAACTTACTGAAACCTTTTTTTATTTTGCATCTTACCCCCATTAATCAATTCTTTAACAGTCCTATTTGGCACAATAGTTCGCTTAGGAAACAAGGTAAAACCTTGTGTTGGAAGGCTTGGATGACTAAAGGTATCCGTCTCATTTCCCAATTATATTATAAAGACTCTATCATCCCTTTTACTACTCTCTCAGCAATTTATAATCTCCCTATTCGCATGAAATCCCAATATATCATTCTTTCTACTCTAGTCCAAGAGGCCCTCAATAAACTTATACATCATAATCATTCTTCTCTTGCATCATCTCCACACCCGATTGTAACTTCTAATTATCCTAGGGCAGCTGGAATTTATAAACTTTTAAGAACGTCTGTTTCACCTAGACTCAAATCACCTATTGAGACATTGTGGGAATTAGATCTTGGTGTTGTTTGGCCAACTTCTTTATGGGATAGAATATGGTATAAGATGCATTCCACTGCATGCACTGCAAGCCTCACACAGACCCTATATTTTTTTTATAATACGCTTTTCTACACTCCTGTACGCCTTTACAAATTCAAACTTGCACAAAATGACAATTGTTGGTGCTGCCACACTCATCAGGGTACTGACTTTCACATGTTTTTTTCCTGTCCATCCCTATCTACTTTTTGGTCCTCAATATGGTCTCGCATTTCAGCAATAGCTCAGATCTCCTTACCAATGTCATATGAATTACTGTTTTTGGGAGGCGTACACGATATCTGGAGTTCGTTCAGGCCTCTTGGAAAATTGGTGGACCTTTTGCTTTCTATTGCTCACTATATAAAAGAATCCACAAAGCAACAATATCAGGCATGTCACTCATAGAGGCCATCGGCTAAACACACCAGCGCTTCATGTAGAGGACGTCATCAGCGCCCCTCCTTCCAGCTTCTACTGTACGTTGAAGTGGTAGGAATTTGTAGCACAGGGCGTTATTTATCCTGTTTCTAAACATAAACTTCAGAGAAAGTCATAACATTCCTAACAAGTTATACCTGGTACCAATCTAGTGCATAACTGCATAAGAGACATCCCTGTGACATTACAGTAAGTGTAGAACAGTGCACTTGGAAACCCACATCTTTAACCACCATTAAGGTACAAACGGAAGCCAGTACCGCCAACCACCAGTCCAAACGCTCGAACAGAACTACCTGCAACAGACTTCACCAAGGATTAGAAAATGCCACACGAGTTCAAACCAATACATATGCAGCTCCACCGAACACCTGCTTTTGAGAACTCAGGAAGAGAGCACAAAAGGAAAGCAGGTTCATGCAAAGGAGACATCTTCACTTCAAGGGCCGGGAGTAGCACATGCATTCCACCTGGCCTCCAACCTGCTCCTCTTGATCACAACGCAGGCCACACAACATAAAACACATTGTTGTGTGTCATTCAAGGCCAGGCTGCTACGTGTGCGTCTGACAATACCTCGCTGGTTTCTTTGGGAATCACATACACAGACTGAGTCAAGCCTCACGTGACACAGCATTTCACCTTTCTCAGGACAGCACTGAAGCTCTAACAAGCCGTTAGTTCGTTTTACAATGCCAGTCGTTTCCTCTTGGCCACAGTGGCTACTGCGTGCTTCTACCTTCCCAATAAGAAGCCTCAATTCCTATCCTTTTCTATGCTAAAGTTAGAAATGAGCAGACCTGGAAACAGCACAGGGTTGTCAATGTCTAAATTGGCTGCAGCCGTGCTTGTAAAATAGCACTTTAGCTAAGGTTATCCTTGTTTTAATTATATTTTAGATGTAAGCGTTACATAGCTAACTCTAACGTGTATAAGGGACACATATTTTTGACACACATGGAGTTAAATTGCAGCATTTTAATCACGGTTGGTTTACATGGTGCTTTTTAGCTCATGTCATGTTTTGCCCCAGATGAGAGTGGTGACATTCCTGCAAAAACTCAAATATTGTTTAATATTTATCTTTTGTGCACACCTAAACAGCTGATTAAAAAATATACAATTCCCTGCATACATCTTTCCATGGCAAGCTGCTGCTCTAGTATGATCATGCACCATTCCTTCCCACGAAGGCTCCGAAGCACTCCCTCCCTCCAGCATAGCTGTCAACTAACTCAATTTCATAAGGGTGACATTCAGCCAATTACATTTTTTCTGCCAACATTACCAAGCATACGTGCCATTTATACAGTGACTCAATACCACCAGTGATGTGTCAGTTCCATTCAGCACACATAGGGAGCAGGAGGCAGCAGTTGTATATTCCTTTTATTTAAGCTACAGAGATACAGGAAACAGGTCCACCGCATTCCAGTGCCACAGCAACTGCCCTCGACCGCATCGAACAGTCGAGCGTCACTATATCATTTACTTGGAACAGGTGCAGTCAACGCCAACCCAAATGGTACCCTTTTAAATTGGAAGCACCCAAACGGGGTGATGATTGCCGTTAGTTTCTTTGATCTTGGAGAAAGCAAGACTTGGCGACAGGCTGTTGACAAGTCTATTGTTGAAAACCATGTTGCACCCCTAAGAAATTAAACCATCTCTGTGATCTTTGGCAATGGAAATTGATCGATAACGATGATATTGTTTAAGTGTCGTAAGTCTACACATTAGTGGATTTTTCTGTTACTGCGCCGTGCTATTACCACCATTCAGAGCTTTCAATAGGTTCAATAACATCCATTTGCAATTTGTCAAGTTCCTTTGATACATTGTCCCTTATTATAGGTACAGTCCTTAGCTTGTGTATTTTTGGAGTGGCATTGTCTTTTAATACGATGTCACGTTCAAATCCTTCCAACTTTACCAAATGTTTGCTAAATACCTTTGGAGATTTCCTCTCCGTTTCATGCTCACTGAACTCTCTTCGCTCATCACAAATACTTTTTCCTCACTATTTGGAGTTTGTTTTTTTGTACTTTTGTCACCTATGTTTAATACATACTTCCCTTGCAAATTCATGTCAATTTCCGAATTTGCATTCTTTTCTCTCTTGTCACTCTTGCTTTGGCTTCTGCCATCATATATGCATTTTACACATTTGTTTTTCTTTTTGCATACTCTTGCAAAGTGATTCCACAACTGCTACACTTTTGTTTAAAAGTAGGACACGTTTTGGCATAGGCCAATGTTGCTTGCTATCACACTGATAACATCTTTCATTTTTATCACGTTTCTCTTTGTTAACAAATTTTTGTTCTTCCGCTTGTTTACGGTTACTACTTTTGCAAATACAATCTGACTCTTTATTGGATTGCTTTAGTTCTGTGGCACACCTGCGTGATATAAGACCAGCTTTCCCGTCACTTAACCAGATGTGACAGTCACTTCCCAAATGTCAATGTAAATATATTAGAGCAGTGGCAAAGATTTAAAGGAATTACTGAATAAATTAATGTGAACAAAAAATCTTTCCAATTGCTTTTGGAGTTGAGTGAATCAACCATACTATCTCCTTGTCGTTTTAGGAGATAGTGAAGCTCAGCAGAGGTGTCTCGTTAGATATACAGGATGCTGCCACCAACCCCAGCATTAGCGTGCATGTTGATCAACACTCAGGGGCCTCATCCTAGGATGGTGGCCAGTAGGAGGCAGTCTAATAATTTTATTCATTTTTTCTTTTGTTTTGTGATGGTGTGTTCTCGCCTGTTTCCTGTTACCAAACAATGCGTCTTTTCTCCTCTGATTCCAATAAAGCCCTAAAATGGCTGCCACGTAGGCCACGGAGCGTAATGTGGCCTGCGCTACGTAACGTGACCTTAAATACACGCTACGTTAATCTTACAACAGAATTGCGATGCATGCAACGTCTTGCACAAAGTACGCAGACTGTATTTATCTAGGCTGAATGGGGCATTGAATATTTTAACTGGCCCAGATAAAGGGCGGGAATGGTGAAGAAGAAAGTCGGTGGATCCGGCTTCAGGTCTACCCCACTGCTAAAAGTATGTCCATCGACCGCATGTTAGAGCGTGCTGCGAGTGTAATCAATACAGAGATTGCCCTCATGGAGAGGGGCCTCTCCTTAAAACTTGGACACAATTCAGTCACACCTCAGTCACAACTATGGCTAACCAAGCAACAGATCCGCCAGCTACCCTAAATCCACCTAGCCCTATCCTTACCCGTAAGTCATGGCTGTACATTGGCACGGTCTAGGAAAAAAAAGCATGGTGCTTGACCCAAGCAACTTCATAGCATCTCCCCTAAGCCACAGGCAGTCTCTTTGCCGACTGCAGACCCGGAGGCAGGGCAATCTTTGTTTCTACTTACATTGCTATGTGTAGAGGAGGGGACCTCTAATGTGAACCCTGACCTTCTAACAAGCTTATTGGAGCACTTTCTTGAGAAGTTTTGCTCAGCCTTAAAGTCAGAAATCTCACCACTTATCCAGCGGCTAAATTCTATCAAAGCTAAACTGACAGCCCTACAGGAGTCTCCCAACTCCAGTTACCAGCAACACAGTCAGCCAGGTCAATGGGCCGTTCCAACTGGAAAATAACAATTTAGTTCCCTCTTCCCAAGCTACTACTATTTCACGTACGAAGTTGGCAACCTTAGGAAACGCAGGTGCAGCGGAACAGCCCTCTCAAGCCAGACAATCCTGCAACAACCAGGGTCTTTCCTGACAAACCTCTAATTTGTCGGGCCATCAGGGAAGGAACCATCGTCCAATGCCACCGCCACAAGGGCCGTATGTCCCTGCCACTTGCCTGTATGTATATTGATCGGGGTTCCAGCTCTACAACAAGGTCACATCTTATGATGAACAGTTTAATAAGACCTTTGACTGGGTGGTGCACCATGGGGGTTTTTCATTTTATTATGCTAAAGGCATTTTATCAGTGCAGATATGTGCATGGATTGGGCCTAACCCTGTTGATATGCCGGGGGATTGTATAGTTGTGAATTTTAGATTTTCTTGGCTGGTTCGCAATTTGTTGTTTAAATGTAACTTTCAGACAAGGTTGAAAAGCTCCAATCCCTGGTTCCATTACAATACTTTTGTAAACCTACTTTTTATCAGTCAGCCACATCACTTTCCCATGGCCCTTTTGCCTAATCCTTCAAACATTCATTCCCATCATTCTCAGGGGTTTCAGCCATTACCCCATTTGCATTTGAGCACGGCCTAATCAACTGGAATCACAGCCAGCTTGCCCACCCAAGGGCCAATAGTTCCCTTGGCGAATCTTGGTAATTTTAATCCTATCCCACTAGCTAATAGATTCAATGCTCTTTTTGATCGAGATTAACTCCAGTTGTCAGCCAAACAGATCCACATCCATGATATGAGCGACAACTTGCCATTAGCCAAGATCAATCCCTTAGTTCCATGCCAAGGCCTATCCTTCTCCCTACTCAGCTGGGAATGTGGCTGGCCTTAAAGGTAAAATAAATAATCCATAGGGGCAAGCGCTCGTTTCCAAGCACAAGATAATTGCGCTGCAGGAAACTTGGTCTCTTACATCCATATCTTACGAAGGGTATTCATGTTATACAAACTTAGCCACCTTCTCTGCTGGAGGCAGGGCTATGGGCGGCCTCTGAATTTGGATTAGTTTAAATCTCCATGTTGATGTTACACTTATTGCGACTGACTCCCTGGCTTTTTTAGCATTAAAAATATGATAGTCTGACACGCTTTTTGTTCTATTTAATCCATTTTTATAATAATGATTTCACTAATACAGTTTGCACCCATTTTATATATTTAACGTTTTGTCTAAGTTGCAGTCAAAGAGTGGAAATAATCAAGCGCAGTCCCATTATCTTCTTTGTGGTGATTTTAATGCCAAGATGGAGGGATATAATTGGAAACAAGTGATCCCATGGATGGGGTGGAATCATATGTGATGACAGGGCGACAGAGGTGAACAGGCGTTTGGTGGCGTATGGTGACGTATGGTGGCGTATGACCTAGTTGAGGGCACTAAGAAAGGACATAACACTATTACTATCCTTCAGCGGCATTGGTCGTGCCTCAACAACAGATTATATGTTTGTGAACCCTGATTTTGTAGATTGGTTTACTGACAGAGTGGGGGGGGTCATAATGCCCTCTGTGCCTTAGTCCAATTGCCCTCTGTGCCTTAGTCCAATTGCCCTTGTGCAGCCATTAACGTATTCATTTAACTTCCACTGACGGTCTAACACTCATCTGGCATCTTAAAAATCCAGATGACACTCTGAAAAAGCTGTTAAAAACATGTCATGGACTATTTCTTATCTGTTTGGCAGACACCAGGAGCGAGGCCATGACAACACATAATAGCAGCCTAACCCAACATGTCAAACAGGCTCTGCTCAAACCCTCCACCCTGACAAAGGTACCTGCGATGGTTCGACAAGCGTTGTTCAGCAGCCACCCGGCAGATGCGGAAGGCGGAAGGTTGCAGAAGGCGTTGACTGCCATCCCGAGGTTCGGGACACGTCGTGAATATAAATTTGTTATCAAATTCAGGAAAGAAGAGTTACATAAAATGAATTGGGAGTTATTGGAAACAGTGGCTACAAAAAATGATAGTAAGATATTCTGGGACTTAGTAAAGAAAATTAGATCAAGGAATGCCTCCAGTAAATCCTGTCTTGCAGTGCAATATGGGCCTCGCACTTTACAACCATATACCATCTGGGGTAGAACCAGGATATGGTGATCACCCTTTTCAGCAGGTTGCAACATTCCTCGCCCCTTTTTATTATGCTACCTGAAGTTGAATTGGCTATGCAGCAGTGCACGGGAGGGAATGCAATTGGCCAAGATGGGGTCCCAATTGATCTTGTAAAATATATGCCTAACCTATAGGGACCCCTGATTACAAATGTTTTCAATAGCACCCTTAATGTAAACATTACTCGCTCTTGGACCCTATCCATCATAATTCCCATATTTAAAAAGGGAGAGGGTGTGTCTCCCAAATGCTATCAACCTATCTCACGTATGGATAGCTCAATTAAAGTTTTAGGAAGAGTGGTTTACAATTGCCTTGTCACATGGGCCAGAGGTAACAATACTCTTTCGCCTTTCAGTAGCAAGGTGAAGGTATTATAGGGTATGACTGGGCAGTCTTACCATGGAATAACAACACAAGACCCAGTAGTGGACCTCGGATTCACTCTCAGCAAACCCTAGTTCAGTCCTGGTAGTGTGGCAAAGAGCAGTCAGGCTACTTAGAGGAACAGGTGTAAAGCATTTCACATTACCAACATGGACGATAGGACACGACTCAACAAAAATCAGACACCGATTTAGAACAAGCATTTGCAATGAAATGGGTCTCGCGTTTGCTTGAGTTAGAGCTATTAGCACTGTAAATTCCTAAATGGACTTTTGTTGTTACATAAATTGAAAATGAAAAGTAGAACAGTTGAGATAAGCAAGCAGACTGAAAGTGCCATGGCAGCCATGAGCGTGAGCGCGAACGAGAGACACACAAGGAAAAAGACCTTTGCTCGCAGTCAAGCGTATCGGCAAATGTGCAATTATCCATGTAACAGGGACGATGGCCAAGGCGGTAACAAAACTGCCCCAAGGAGGGACAAAAGTAAAGCAGTTAACAAAGGATTTTTGAAAGGCAAGCCCATGAACGAGCGATAGTGATAGGCATGCGGTGGGAGTGGTTAAAAGCCCACATATAGATGCTTGTGCGCTCAACCTAAAAATATTGGGATGAAGCTTAGGGAAGCAGCATTTGTGTTCAATGTGCATTTAGCTCTGCTGTCACAAATGTTATTTTTCTGTGGAGAAATTTTTATGAAACACTGTACTGTAAGTGCTTATTATATCAGCCCTCTTTTGAGTAGCTTTTGTTAGAAAGGAAAGCAGGGACTGAATTTTGCCCTGATGTGAGAAGGTAGCCTCTTTCTAGCCTTGTTACCCCCACTTTTGGCCTGTTTGTGAGTGTATGTCAGGGTGTTTGTCACTGTTTTCACTGTCTCACTGGGATCCTGATAGCCAGGCCTCAGTGCTCATAGTGAAAACACTATGTTTTCAGTATGTTTGTTATGTGTCACTGGGATCCTGCTGGTCAGGACCCCAGTGCTCACAGGTTTGTGGCCTATATGTATGTGTCACTGGGACCCTGTCACACAGGGCCCCAGTGCTCATAGGTGTGCATGTGTATGTTCCCTGTGTGGTGCCTAACTGTCTCACTGAGGCTCTGCTAACCAGAGCCTCAGTGGTTATGCTCTCTCATTACTTTCAAATTGTCACTAACAGGCTAGTGACCAATTTTACCAATTTACATTGGCTTACTGGAACACCCTTATAATTCCCTAGTATATGGTACTGAGGTACCCAGGGTATTGGGGTTCCAGGAGATCCCTATGGGCTACAGCATTTCTTTTGCCACCCATAGGGAGCTCTGACAATTCTTACACAGGCCTGCCACTGCAGCCTGAGTGAAATAACGTCCACGTTATTTCACAGCCATTTTACACTGCACTTAAGTAACTTATAAGTCACCTATATGTCTAACCTTTACCTGGTAAAGGTTAGGTGCAAAGTTACTTAGTGTGAGGGCACCCTGGCACTAGCCAAGGTGCCCCCACATTGTTCAGAGCCAATTCCCTGAACTTTGTGAGTGCGGGGACACCATTACACGCGTGCACTACATATAGGTCACTACCTATATGTAGCTTCACCATGGTAACTCCGAATATGGCCATGTAACATGTCTATGATCATGGAATTGCCCCCTCTATACCATCCTGGCATAGTTGGCACAATCCCATGATCCCAGTGGTCTGTAGCACAGACCCTGGTACTGCCAAACTGCCCTTCCTGGGGTTTCACTGCAGCTGCTGCTGCTGCCAACCCCTCAGACAGGCATCTGCCCTCCTGGGGTCCAGCCAGGCCTGGCCCAGGATGGCAGAACAAAGAACTTCCTCTGAGAGAGGGTGTGACACCCTCTCCCTTTGGAAAATGGTGTGAAGGCAGGGGAGGAGTAGCCTCCCCCAGCCTCTGGAAATGCTTTCTTGGGCACAGATGTGCCCAATTCTGCATAAGCCAGTCTACACCGGTTCAGGGACCCCTTAGCCCCTGCTCTGGCGCGAAACTGTACAAAGGAAAGGGGAGTGACCACTCCCCTGACCTGCACCTCCCCTGGTAGGTGTCCAGAGCTCCTCCAGTGTGCTCCAGACCTCTGCCATCTTGGAAACAGAGGTGCTGCTGGCACACTGGACTGCTCTGAGTGGCCAGTGCCACCAGGTGACGTCAGAGACTCCTGCTGATAGGCTCCTTAAGGTGTTAGTAGCCTATCCTCTCTCCTAGGTAGCCAAACCCTCTTTTCTGGCTATTTAGGGTCTCTGTCTCTGGGGAAACTTTAGATAACGAATGCATGAGCTCAGCCGAGTTCCTCTGCATCTCTCTCTTCACCTTCTGATAAGGAATCGACCGCTGACCGCGCTGGAAGCCTGCAAACCTGCAACATAGTAGCAAAGACGACTACTGCAACTCTGTAACGCTGATCCTGCCGCCTTCTCGACTATTTTCCTGCTTGTGCATGCTGTGGGGGTAGTCTGCCTCCTCTCTGCACCAGAAGCTCCGAAGAAATCTCCCGTGGGTCGACGGAATCTTCCCCCTGCAACCGCAGGCACCAAAAAGCTGCATTACCGGTCCCTTGGGTCTCCTCTCAGCACGACGAGCGAGGTCCCTCGAATCCAGCGACTCTGTCCAAGTGACCCCCACAGTCCAGTGACTCTTCAGTCCAAGTTTGGTGGAGGTAAGTCCTTGCCTCACCTCGCTGGGCTGCATTGCTGGGAACCGCGACTTTGCAAGCTACTCCGGCCCCTGTGCACTTCCGGCGGAAATCCTTTGTGCACAGCCAAGCCTGGGTCCACGGCACTCTAACCTGCATTGCACGACTTCCTAAGTTGGTCTCCGGCGACGTGGGACTCCTTTGTGCAACTTCGGCGAGCACCGTTTCACGCATCCTCGTAGTGCCTGGTTCTGGCACTTCTCCGGGTGCTACCTGCTTCAGTGAGGGCTCTTTGTCTTGCTCGACGTCCCCTCTCTCTTCAGGTCCAATTTGCGACCTCCTGGTCCCTCCTGGGCCCCGGCAGCGTCCAAAAACGCCAAACGCACGATTTGCGCCTAGCAAGGCTTGTTGGCGTCCTTTCGGCGGGAAAACACTTCTGCACGACTCTCCACGGCGAGAGGGATCCGTCCACCAAAGGGGAAGTCTCTAGCCCTTTTCGTTCCTGCAGAAACCTCAGCTTCTTCTGTCCAGTCGAAGCTTCTTTGCACCCGCAGCTGGCATTTCCTGGGCATCTGCCCATCTCCGACTTGCTTGTGACTTTTGGACTTGGTCCCCTTGTTCCACAGGTACCCTAGATTGGAAATCCACAGTTGTTGCATTGCTGGTTTGTGTCTTTCCTGCATTATTCCTCTAACACGACTCTTTTGTCCTTAGGGGAACTTTAGTGCACTTTGCACTCACTTTTCAGGGTCTTGGGGAGGGTTATTTTTCCAACTCTCACTATTTTCTAATAGTCCCAGCGACCCTCTACAAGGTCACATAGGTTTGGGGTCCATTCGTGGTTCGCATTCCACTTTTGGAGTATATGGTTTGTGTTGCCCCTATCCCTATGTTTCCCCATTGCATCCTATTGTAACTATACATTGTTTGCACTGTTTTCTAAGACTATACTGCATATTTTTGCTATTGTGTATATATATCTTGTGTATATTTCCTATCCTCTCACTGAGGGTACACTCTAAGATACTTTGGCATATTGTCATAAAAATAAAGTACCTTTATTTTTAGTATAACTGTGTATTGTGTTTTCTTATGATATTGTGCATATGACACTAAGTGGTACTGTGGTAGCTTCACACGTCTCCTAGTTCAGCCTAAGCTGCTCTGCTAAGCTACCATTATCTATCAGCCTAAGCTGCTAGACACCCTATACACTAATAAGGGATAACTGGGCCTGGTGCAAGGTGCAAGTACCCCTTGGTACTCACTACAAGCCAGTCCAGCCTCCTACATTGGTTGTGCAGTGGTGGGATAAGTGCTTGAGACTACTTACCACTCTTGTCATTGTACTTTTCATAAGAGAAAAATATACAAAACAAGGTCAGTGTATATACACATAGCCAAAAAGTTTTGCATTTCCTCTTTTCACTCTTTTCTAAGTGCTGAAAAGTACTCCTAAACTTTCAAAAAGTTCTTAAAAGTTTAAAAAGTTTTTTTCTGTCTTTCCAAAAAGTTCTGAAAACCTTTTTCTCTTTTTCTATCACTTTAACTCTCTCTAAAAAATGTCTGGCACAGGCCAAAGTGTTGATCTGTCCAAACTTGCATATGACAACCTTAGCTGGAAAAGAGCAAGGAGTCTCTGTATAGAGAAAGGTTTGAGTGTAGGGAAGAATCCTTCCTTGGAACTGTTACTTAACATGCTTAGAGAACAGGATAAGGCCATAGGTGCCCCATCTGTTGAAAAAGTACCTAATAGTTCCCAATCTGATTCAGGGACTCCCCCAGGAAAAGATTCAGGAAATAAACTTCCTAGCCTGCCCATTACTAGACAATCTAGCATAGATGGTAATGATGATGAGCCACACCATATAAATAGTGTTGTCTCACATCATAGCAAAAGCATTTATTCTCACCATACTGGTAGTAATGTTTCTGTAAACCAAGCTGTTAGGGTGGCTTCTGTAAGGGACAGGTCTCCTTCTGTTCATTCCCATCATAGCTCTGTTTCTAGAAATGTCCCCCCCACCAACCCTGATGACAGAATGTTAGAGAGGGAACTCAATAAGTTGAGGGTGGAACAAACCAGACTGAAGCTTAAAAAGCAACAGCTGGATTTGGATAGACAGTCTTTTGAATTAGAGAAGGAAAGACAGAAGTTGGGTTTAGATACCCATGGTGGCAGCAGCAGTATTCCCCATAGTCATCCTGCAAAAGAGCATGATTCCAGGAATCTGCACAAGATAGTTCCCCCTTATAAGGAGGGGGATGACATTAACAAGTGGTTTGCTGCACTTGAGAGGGCCTGTGCTGTACAGGATGTCCCTCAAAGGCAGTGGGCTGCTATCCTATGGCTATCATTTAGTGGAAAAGGTAGGGATAGGCTCCTTACTGTGAAAGAAAATGATGCCAATAATTTTACAGTTCTTAAGAATGCACTCCTGGATGGTTATGGCTTAACCACTGAACAGTACAGGATAAAGTTCAGAGAGACCAAAAAGGAGTCTTCACAAGACTGGGTTGATTTCATTGACCATTCAGTGAAGGCCTTGGAGGGGTGGTTACATGGCAGTAAAGTTACTGATTATGAAAGCCTGTATAACACAATCCTGAGAGAGCATATACTTAATAATTGTGTGTCTGATTTGTTGCACCAGTGCCTGGTAGACTCTGATCTGACCTCTCCCCAAGAATTGGGAAAGAAGGCAGACAAATGGGTCAGAACAAGGGTGAACAGAAAAGTTCATACAGGGGGTGACAAAGATGGCAATAAGAAGAAAGATGGTGAAAAATCTCAAGATAAGCATGGGGATAAGGGTAAAACCAAAGATCCCACTTCAAATCTTAAACACTCTTCAGAGGGTGGGGATAAAACAAATTCTTCCTCTTCTTCCCAACCTGCACACATTAAAAAGCCTTGGTGCTTTGTGTGTAAAAATAGAGGCCATAGGCCAGGGGATAAGTCCTGTCCAGGTAAACCCCCTGAGCCTACCACCACTAATACATCAAGCTCTAGTGCCCCTAGCAGTAGTGGTACTAGTGGTGGGACTGCTGGCAACAGTCAAGCAAAGGGTGTAGTTGGGTTCACTTATGGGTCCATAGTGGAAACTGATGTCATCAGTCCCAAGACAGTTTCTGTCACACCTAGTGGCATTGGCCTTGCCACACTGGCTGCTTGTCCCCTTACAATGGATAAGTACAGGCAGACAGTTTCAATAAATGGTGTTGAGGCCTTGGCCTACAGGGACACAGGTGCCAGTTTCACTTTGGTGACTGAAAACCTAGTGCACCCTGATCAACACATCATTGGACAACAGTATAAGATTATTGATGTCCATAACTCCACTAAGTTTCTTCCCTTAGCTATAATTCAGTTTAGTTGGGGTGGAGTTACTGGCCCTAAGCAGGTGGTGGTATCACCTAGCTTACCTGTAGACTGTCTCTTAGGTAATGACCTAGAGGCCTCAGGTTGGGCTGATGTAGAGTTTTATGCCCATGCAGCCATGCTGGGCATCCCTGAGGAATTGTTCCCTCTCATTTCTACTGAAATGAAAAAGCAAAGGAGAGAAGGCCTGAAAACTCAGGATCCCTCTCCATCAACAGGTAAAAAGGGTATCACAGTATCCCCTAACCACCCTACCATTCAGGATACCATTCCTGTGGTGGGAGAAACCTCTCCTGGGGTGGCACCTGTTCCAAGGGAATCATCAGTTGGCAAAACTGTACTCCCTGAGGTGGAAGTACCTCTCTGTGGGATAACTAACATTGGTGAGAAAAAGAGCACCATTTTAGTTAACATGGAGCATCCCTCCAACCCTCCCAGAGAAACTTTAGTGCAGAAACTCTGCACTGCCTCACAACACTTAGGACAGCATCCCTGCCCTAGTGTGGAGCTCATAGGACAGCATCCCTGCCCTGCTCCAACTCAAGAGAAACAGCATCCCTGTTCTCTCTTCCAGCCATTTGGACAAAGATTTTGCCCAGCTATGGCTTTTCTGAGACAGCATCCCTGTCTGGCATTCCCATCATTACAAATAGGTTCAGTGGACAATTCCCACTGCTCTAAACTAAAACTTACTGATAGAAACTCTGAAAATACATCTTCACATTGTTGCTTAGCTAAAAAACTTCAAACAGGGTGGTTTACATCCCCACAGGGAAGTAACCATATAGTGGATGATAAAGGGAGTAACCAGTCTATTGCAGAGCTACTCTCTACTTATCACCACTTAGACAATAAAGTCTCAACTGGCCAAGGTTAGCCTTATTGTCCTTCGTTTGGGGGGGGGTTGTGTGAGAAGGTAGCCTCTTTCTAGCCTTGTTACCCCCACTTTTGGCCTGTTTGTGAGTGTATGTCAGGGTGTTTGTCACTGTTTTCACTGTCTCACTGGGATCCTGATAGCCAGGCCTCAGTGCTCATAGTGAAAACACTATGTTTTCAGTATGTTTGTTATGTGTCACTGGGATCCTGCTGGTCAGGACCCCAGTGCTCATAGGTTTGTGGCCTATATGTATGTGTCACTGGGACCCTGTCACACAGGGCCCCAGTGCTCATAGGTGTGCATGTGTATGTTCCCTGTGTGGTGCCTAACTGTCTCACTGAGGCTCTGCTAACCAGAGCCTCAGTGGTTATGCTCTCTCATTACTTTCAAATTGTCACTAACAGGCTAGTGACCAATTTTACCAATTTACATTGGCTTACTGGAACACCCTTATAATTCCCTAGTATATGGTACTGAGGTACCCAGGGTATTGGGGTTCCAGGAGATCCCTATGGGCTACAGCATTTCTTTTGCCACCCATAGGGAGCTCTGACAATTCTTACACAGGCCTGCCACTGCAGCCTGAGTGAAATAACGTCCACGTTATTTCACAGCCATTTTACACTGCACTTAAGTAACTTATAAGTCACCTATATGTCTAACCTTTACCTGGTAAAGGTTAGGTGCAAAGTTACTTAGTGTGAGGGCACCCTGGCACTAGCCAAGGTGCCCCCACATTGTTCAGAGCCAATTCCCTGAACTTTGTGAGTGCGGGGACACCATTACACGCGTGCACTACATATAGGTCACTACCTATATGTAGCTTCACCATGGTAACTCCGAATATGGCCATGTAACATGTCTATGATCATGGAATTGCCCCCTCTATACCATCCTGGCATAGTTGGCACAATCCCATGATCCCAGTGGTCTGTAGCACAGACCCTGGTACTGCCAAACTGCCCTTCCTGGGGTTTCACTGCTGCTGCTGCTGCTGCTGCTGCTGCTGCTGCTGCTGCTGCCAACCCCTCAGACAGGCATCTGCCCTCCTGGGGTCCAGCCAGGCCTGGCCCAGGATGGCAGAACAAAGAACTTCCTCTGAGAGAGGGTGTGACACCCTCTCCCTTTGGAAAATGGTGTGAAGGCAGGGGAGGAGTAGCCTCCCCCAGCCTCTGGAAATGCTTTCTTGGGCACAGATGTGCCCAATTCTGCATAAGCCAGTCTACACCGGTTCAGGGACCCCTTAGCCCCTGCTCTGGCGCGAAACTGGACAAAGGAAAGGGGAGTGACCACTCCCCTGACCTGCACCTCCCCTGGGAGATGTCCAGAGCTCCTCCAGTGTGCTCCAGACCTCTGCCATCTTGGAAACAGAGGTGCTGCTGGCACACTGGACTGCTCTGAGTGGCCAGTGCCACCAGGTGACGTCAGAGACTCCTGCTGATAGGCTCCTTCAGGTGTTAGTAGCCTATCCTCTCTCCTAGGTAGCCAAACCCTCTTTTCTGGCTATTTAGGGTCTCTGTCTCTGGGGAAACTTTAGATAACGAATGCATGAGCTCAGCCGAGTTCCTCTGCATCTCTCTCTTCACCTTCTGATAAGGAATCGACCGCTGACCGCGCTGGAAGCCTGCAAACCTGCAACATAGTAGCAAAGACGACTACTGCAACTCTGTAACGCTGATCCTGCCGCCTTCTCGACTATTTTCCTGCTTGTGCATGCTGTGGGGGTAGTCTGCCTCCTCTCTGCACCAGAAGCTCCGAAGAAATCTCCCGTGGGTCGACGGAATCTTCCCCCTGCAACCGCAGGCACCAAAAAGCTGCATTACCGGTCCCTTGGGTCTCCTCTCAGCACGACGAGCGAGGTCCCTCGAATCCAGCGACTCTGTCCAAGTGACCCCCACAGTCCAGTGACTCTTCAGTCCAAGTTTGGTGGAGGTAAGTCCTTGCCTCACCTCGCTGGGCTGCATTGCTGGGAACCGCGACTTTGCAAGCTACTCCGGCCCCTGTGCACTTCCGGCGGAAATCCTTTGTGCACAGCCAAGCCTGGGTCCACGGCACTCTAACCTGCATTGCACGACTTCCTAAGTTGGTCTCCGGCGACGTGGGACTCCTTTGTGCAACTTCGGCGAGCACCGTTTCACGCATCCTCGTAGTGCCTGGTTCTGGCACTTCTCCGGGTGCTACCTGCTTCAGTGAGGGCTCTTTGTCTTGCTCGACGTCCCCTCTCTCTTCAGGTCCAATTTGCGACCTCCTGGTCCCTCCTGGGCCCCGGCAGCGTCCAAAAACGCCAAACGCACGATTTGCGCCTAGCAAGGCTTGTTGGCGTCCTTTCGGCGGGGAAAACACTTCTGCACGACTCTCCACGGCGAGAGGGATCCGTCCACCAAAGGGGAAGTCTCTAGCCCTTTTCGTTCCTGCAGAAACCTCAGCTTCTTCTGTCCAGTCGAAGCTTCTTTGCACCCGCAGCTGGCATTTCCTGGGCATCTGCCCATCTCCGACTTGCTTGTGACTTTTGGACTTGGTCCCCTTGTTCCACAGGTACCCTAGATTGGAAATCCACAGTTGTTGCATTGCTGGTTTGTGTCTTTCCTGCATTATTCCTCTAACACAACTCTTTTGTCCTTAGGGGAACTTTAGTGCACTTTGCACTCACTTTTCAGGGTCTTGGGGAGGGTTATTTTTCTAACTCTCACTATTTTCTAATAGTCCCAGCGACCCTCTACAAGGTCACATAGGTTTGGGGTCCATTCGTGGTTCGCATTCCACTTTTGGAGTATATGGTTTGTGTTGCCCCTATCCCTATGTTTCCCCATTGCATCCTATTGTAACTATACATTGTTTGCACTGTTTTCTAAGACTATACTGCATATTTTTGCTATTGTGTATATATATCTTGTGTATATTTCCTATCCTCTCACTGAGGGTACACTCTAAGATACTTTGGCATATTGTCATAAAAATAAAGTACCTTTATTTTTAGTATAACTGTGTATTGTGTTTTCTTATGATATTGTGCATATGACACTAAGTGGTACTGTGGTAGCTTCACACGTCTCCTAGTTCAGCCTAAGCTGCTCTGCTAAGCTACCATTATCTATCAGCCTAAGCTGCTAGACACCCTATACACTAATAAGGGATAACTGGCCTGGTGCAAGGTGCAAGTACCCCTTGGTACTCACTACAAGCCAGTCCAGCCTCCTACACCTGATACATAGGAATTAGCCTTCAATATGTCTCTTACCAACATCATCTCCTTTTAGGATCTGCCTTTGAGCTCATGCCTCCATCATTAGAGATATCTCCTCCAATTACAGCAGTGCCGGTTTGCTCCAAATTGCTAGCTGTGCCAGTATGAGTGTTTTGCTGCTCTCTGCCCGTCCAATTTCCCAAAACTTTTCACCATCCACAAGAAGATCGGGCACTTGGGTGCGTGCAAAGAATTAGTTTAAAGCTTCAGCATCAGTAACTATGACGTGTTTCAGCAGGACACTTGTCTTTGTCATTTTGCACAGGTCTTGGGTAATTATATGTGATTGACAACATCATAAATAAAGAAAACATCCTCTGGAGTAAATGTATAAAATCCAATTTGAAAACGGGGGCACATATATCTTTTCAAAAATCACAATGTGTTCTTTAGCGCATCAATGTTAATACATTTGTAACAGATAAATGATCAACAGTATATCTGAAAATTACTCAAATAAAAAAGGCATCAAGCCACACAAAAAAGCGCCAAATGTAGACACAATGGTGTTGATAGTATCCACTGTAGGCAAAGTCAAAATTCTTGCTAAAGAAGTACACTTGTATAATGCCGTAGTCAGCAAAATAGTAGATCATCATGTAAAGAATAATCATATAATCTAAAGTGCTCATATCAGCCCTGCTCTATGTAACGTAGAAAGCTTGAACATAGCAGAGCTCATAGAAACCGAAGTTGCAGAGGCATAGATAAATTTCCCGCTATGTTGACCATGTTTTACGACTCTTCATACAAAATCTGTCATCCTATATCAAAGATACCACTGACCTTTCATGAAGGATTCTTTACATGCAACCAAGTGCCTGTACTTCTTTTGGAAGGCGAGACGTTTTGGGGAATCTTTAGAGATATCTGAACCTGAAGACTTTATCCAAATTCCTGCATCTTGAACATAACATTTTACTGATCACTCAAACCGACGACATTCTCTATTCCCTGTCACTAAAAACATCAAGTGTCAGTGGTAAAGCACTAAGAAAAAAACTGAACTTTTTCTCTCAAATGGCTGATTTCACCTCCCAGACATTAAATCCTTAGAGACCCCAACCATTCAGACTGCCTTCATATTATTTCACACTTTTCATACTTTCAACTTTTTACTGCTATGCAAACTACCTTTCTAAAATTCATGTCATCGTCCATTCTTATTCACATTTCAAGCCTCTTTGCCCCATACATAACAGCTCTTCTCATTCCCAAATGTAAACAGCTTCGAAAAGTGTTTCATTTGGCAGTGAAACTTTGTTTCTCAGACAAGCAGCAGCTAAACCAGAGCCCTCTAATACCAACCTGCCCCTAGGTCATTAACCCGCTTCACATGAACACCAGCATATGTTAAACATTTGTTTTTATTTAAGGCATGGGGAAGTCAATTGATTTGCTCAGCAATCACAGGGTGTTGTTGAACCGATACAGGAACTTGAACCTGGTTCCCACTTTCAAAGTCGGCAACTCTTTTGACACAAGACCTCATCTCTAAAACAAAGGGTGAAATCTCTAAGGGACATAACGAACTGTCCTCAAACCTAGGGCATTAGGAGAACCAATTCCTAACCTCACATTCCATTACAGGGAGTGCAGAATTATTAGGCAAGTTGTATTTTTGAGGATTAATTTTATTATTGAACAACAACCATGTTCTCAATGAACCCAAAAAACTCATTAATATCAAAGCTGAATATTTTTGGAAATAGTTTTTAGTTTGTTTTTAGTTTTAGCTATGTTAGGGGGATATCTGTGTGTGCAGGTGACTATCACTGTGCATAATTATTAGGCAACTTAACAAAAAAATATATATACCCATTTCAATTATTAATTATTACCAGTGAAACCAATATAACATCTCAACATTCACAAATATACATTTCTGACATTCAAAAACAAAACAAAAACAAATCAGTGACCAATATAGCCACCTTTCTTTGCAAGGACACTCAAAAGCCTGCCATCCATGGATTCTGTCAGTGTTTTGATCTGTTCACCATCAACATTGCGTGCAGCAGCAACCACAGCCTCCCAGACACTGTTCAGAGAGGTGTACTGTTTTCCCTCCTTGTAAATCTCACATTTGATGATGGACCACAGGTTCTCAATGGGGTTCAGATCAGGTGAACAAGGAGGCCATGTCATTAGATTTCCTTCTTTTATACCCTTTCTTGCCAGCCACGCTGTGGAGTACTTGGACGCGTGTGATGGAGCATTGTCCTGCATGAAAATCATGTTTTTCTTGAAGGATGCAGACTTCTTCCTGTACCACTGCTTGAAGAAGGTGTCTTCCAGGAACTGGCAGTAGGACTGGGAGTTGAGCTTGCCTCCATCCTCAACCCGAAAAGGCCCCACAAGCTCATCTTTGATGATACCAGCCCAAACCAGTACTCCACCTCCACCTTGCTGGCGTCTGAGTCGGACTGGAGCTCTCTGCCCTTTACCAATCCAGCCACGGGCCCATCCATCTGGCCCATCAAGACTCACTCTCATTTCATCAGTCCATAAAACCTTAGAAAAATCAGTCTTGAGATATTTCTTGGCCCAGTCTTGACGTTTCAGCTTGTGTGTCTTGTTCAGTGGTGGTCGTCTTTCAGCCTTTCTTACCTTGGCCATGTCTCTGAGTATTGCACACCTTGTGCTTTTGGGCACTCCAGTGATGTTGCAGCTCTGAAATATGGCCAAACTGGTGGCAAGTGGCATCGTGGCAGCTGCACGCTTGACTTTTCTCAGTTCATGGGCAGTTATTTTGCGCCTTGGTTTTTCCACACGCTTCTTGCGACCCTGTTGACTATTTTGAATGAAACGCTTGATTGTTCGATGATCACGCTTCAGAAGCTTTGCAATTTTAAGAGTGCTGCATCCCTCTGCAAAATATCTCACTATTTTTGACTTTTCTGAGCCTGTCAAGTCCTTCTTTTGACCCATTTTGCCAAAGGAAAGGAAGTTGCCTAATAATTATGCACACCTGATATAGGGTGTTGATGTCATTAGACCACACCCCTTCTCATTACAGAGATGCACATCACCTAATATGCTTAATTGGTAGTAGGCTTTCGAGCCTATACAGCTTGGAGTAAGACAACATGCATAAAGAGGATGATGTGGTCAAAATACTCATTTGCCTAATAATTCTGCACTCCCTGTAAAATAAACCCAAGTTGGACGCATGTACGCGCCTTGATGTGGACCGTAGTCCATTTTCACTGCTGGAACACTACGACTGAAAAAGCATACCGTGAGAAATAGACACGCTTGGAACTAAAATCCATCACTTGAGAACGAGATTCAGGGTCGAGATGCCACAGTTGGTAAAGCGCCCATAAACCAACCACAGTGTGTGCACAGCCAATTTCCCACAGCCATAATCAATCTATCCCGCAAAGACTGAACCAACTAAAAAATGAGACTCAAAACAAGCGAGATCACGCTGCAAAGATACAGAAAAAGTAGTACACAAACCTGACGGGAAACAGCGAGCCTCACATGTTTTCTGTACTTGGTCGCTGCGCTAACTACCGGAAAAGGCATGACGTATGCGTGCCTTCCACTAATGAAATCAAGCAGATTTTAACAGGCAAGCCCACGAACCAATGAAAGACACTAACGTGACGTGGACGGGGCTCCGAGCCCTTTCCTAATTCCTAAAGCGTCTCACAAGCGATACACATGCGCAAGCGCATGCGACGCAGGCTCGACCCTAAAAATAGACACCAAAACAAACTTTGTAGCTTTTGTACAACCTGAGTTGTGAATTTTTTAAGTCTTTGGAAAATACATTACTTTACAGATTTCAAGGGCCTCAATCGAAGTCAATGGGGAAAATAGCAGTACGCACTCGGGCACTTCTAGGGTGAGTTTTGACGAACCCACGGGAACTTAAGGTGCTGCGGAGACCTTAGATTAACTCTCTAGCGATGTCAGTCCCTATGCTAGGTAAGTGCTCTGGAGTCGATGAATGTCATGGGGCATCCGGTTCCCGGGCAGAAAACAGACAAGCCTTCGTAACTGCAAGTAGGATCCACGGGCTTTCTGGCGGCTGGAGGTCATTTGGTGGGGGGGGGTAGAACCTTGAAACTTGGCACGGGCCTCACTCCCACTCCTTAGATGCTGAACATCAAGTTTCTTTGGGCTCAGGCACTCAGCCCATCCGGTCATAGTTCTTAGTATTCTGCACTTCTTTACTTCTGCAATTTGCAGGGGACTGGTGCCACCAGTCAGGGGAGTCTTCCTTGGGGGCTTTAGTGTCCTCAGGGGACCCTTTGGTCAGGACCAATGAGTTTTTACCTCTAGCACACCCCGGGCACGCGGTTCCAGTACTGGTCTCCTCAGGCCAATTTGTGTCTTCTTTGCGCTGGGGCTGGAGTCCAGGTCCTGTTGTTGGTGCAGACGCCACTTCATGATCCTTTCTTCTTGTCCAGGTAAGATTTAAATTCTGGTACCAGGGGAGCCCCTTAAATCCTGGTTTAGAGGGCGTTTAAGGGTGTGAGTAGCCCATTGGCCACTGTCCCTGTGGCTACTGCGCCCCTGCAGTGATGACTTCCTGTGGAAGTATGTCGCTGTTGTACCCAGAACCCCCTATGTTGGGGGTCTGCCAAGGTGGCAGAACCCTTCCTTGGCCGTGCAGACCTCCTAGCCCACCTCTAACGTTTGGCTATTTTGAGGGAAGTGCACGCCTCCTGCATATCTCATTTCCTGCCTGCCTGGCCAGGCAGGACAAGAAGGTCTTTGTCCTCCTCTGCTCTCAGCACATCAAAAGCAAGGCAGCCTTTGAGGCTTACCACCCTGATGCTAATTTCACTAGCCAGCCTGGGAGGGAGGAGGTGTGACTTCCTTCCTACTCAGGCTCTTTGTTTTATGTCCTGCCAAGGTGCTAGCACCACTGGCAGGAGGTCAGACGTCTGTCTGTGGAGGCATTAGTTTGGGAGAGCCCGCCAAAACAGTACAGGACTAGGTATCTTGGTGAGCACCCTTTAAGGGTGACAACTGGGCATCTGCTTTTTAATCCGAAACATGGGAATCATGTTCAGGGTTTAAAAAAAACAAAACAAAAAAAACAGTGTTCGATACCAACACAACAGGGTTCGGCAAGGCCATTGCAGAGCTGGACATCTGAGCAGTGGTCAGATGCCAGCCCATGTTATCCAATGGACAGCCAGTTACTCGGGCCAGCACGGGGGCATATGCGCCCCTGCATATATGCCCTCACTCATGGAACAGTGCACCCTGCCCCCCTGGGCTAGAGGGGGCCTGCATTAGGAATGAATGAACTGTCCATGGGCAGTAACAGGCTGCTCGTGCAGGCTGACATGGCAGCTCTGCAGTCTCTCTTTTACTTGGGGTTCTAAGGATGGCACAATCGGTACTGCAGCCATGGTACCCCTTTACCACCCTTACCCTGGGTACCAGTTACTGGGAACTTACAGGAGTGATAAGGTGCTTGCCAATTGGCCTATGCAATTCGACATTTACTTTAAGGGAAAGAGCTTTGCTACTTAGGTCTGGTTAGCAGGCCTCGGTACACTCACAGGTCAAAAACCACAGCATCTGACAGCAAAAAGTGTGGGGGGGGGTGACTAGCCAAAAAGGGTCACTTTCCAATTTGGATTTTGCCCCAGATTAGGTACGGTGGAGGGCATTTGAGCCTGATAGTAAGTAAATACACCCACGCTAGACGCTCCCCTGTTTATCTGGAATTTATGGACCTGTCCGTCGCATTTGACTCAGTTAACAGGACCAAGCTGTGGATAATGTTGATAGACGTAGAGGTGGATCTCCCAATAGTGAATTTTTTGCATTCAATGCACACCGACCTAACAGCTAAAGCGTGCACGAGTTTTCCCAAAAGAGGAAATGCTCCATGGCGTATGCTCCCACCTGATCTCAAATCCGACAGACACCCCTAGGATATTGGGAGCTACTCTACTCAGACAACCGAGTTGTGCTAGTTCGCAACACTAATGCTCTGTCATGGTCTGCACGTCTCTTATCACCGTAGGCTGAAGAACTTGGAGCAACACCTGGTCTATTACTGGTTCTGGACTGGCCAAGATAGGGGCAACCCTTCCTAGTAGCCACAGTGCTGCTGACTAGAAAAAACACCAAGGCAGACCGTGCCCTCCAAAAGGAGTCCCAGAGGAAAAAACCCAAAATTGGGAAAAACCTCTACCACAGGAACTCCTAAAAAAGAGGGGGAAAAAATGAGAAAAGGGAAAAAATGGAATATAATCTTGCAGGAAGAAGCAGGAGCACGGAAAAAACAGAAAGCAAGAGCGAGGATCCCCACCAAAACGGGAGTGTTTGCAACGCAAGGAAGAAAGTAACTGCAGTACTTATATACCAGAAAACAGGAAGTGACAAAATAGGAAGAAATTACAACACCATCTTGGATTAGGAAAGACCATATAGAAATTAATAGGAAAAAAGACCAAGTAGAAAAGGAAAAGGAAATGGCATGCTGGAAAGAAGAACACCAAGGAAGAAGACAATATGGAGACCAAGAAGAAAGAAGAAACAAAGACAAAAGAAAAAGGAAGAAATATGAGGAAAGACCCAAGGAAGTGATTAGAGGGAAAATCAGGGAGGCTAGCAGGGGCTGCAGAGCGACCCAGAGCACGAAATGTGCCTCCTGGGCCTCACCGCTGCAAAATGAACACAGAAAAACGGGCTGTGGCAGTGCCAGCATCCTGAAATGTGGACTGCAGGCCCGACCGCGGTCCGATAGAGAGACGCCGCAGTAGTTCATGGTGTCACAGGAGGCTCCCTTCCAGAGGCCCCAGACTTTTCAGGGAAAAGAGAGAAGAAAGTGCATACCAAACAGGGTGCATGAACTGAGGAAGCTTCTTCACATGAACAGTCACTGAGGGGATAACCTTTTCAGTGAATCAGGAATTGTAGCTTGTTCTAAAACCTACGTGAATCATAGATCTCCTGTACCTCATATTCAGGATGGCCATCCACAGAAAGAGGAGGAGGACATTGAAAACACCTATGGTAAGGATCAGGAACAAAAGGCTTTAGCTGTGAGATGTGAAAAACTGGATGAACTTTCCAAGTCTGGGGTAAACGTAGTCAAACAGCGACAGGATTCAATAACTGAAGTATGCGAAAAGGACCATAAAAGCGGGGGTTTAAACTTGTTTTGAGAAAAACGAAAAGGCAGAAATGTAGACGATTGGTAAGATAGTGCCGCCCAACGTCGGCTATCAGCCTTTCTTTTCATTGTTTGTTTAGAAGCCGAAAGAGTAGTATGCATCAGGTCCTAAATATGGCAGAGTCATCGTGCAAATTATATAATCGCAGGAACAGAAGACAGCACACAAGGTATAGTGGAAAAAGTCTTGGAATGGAAGCCATAGGTGCAATAAAAAGGTGTTGATCCTGTTGCACTATGCACCGTATTATTATAGGAAAACTCAGCTTAAGAAAGGAAATCCGACTAGTTACTTTGAGTGGCATTACGGAAACAACGTAAATACTGTTGGATTCAAGCATTCAGTTTGACCGTTAGTTTGTGGATGAAATCCTGATGAAAGGGAAACATCAATATGCAGTAAGTTACAAAAAGCCTTCCAAAAATGTGTCACGTATTGGGTCCCCGGTCTGAAATGATTACTTGTGGGAGGCCATGTAGGCAAAATATATCTTGCATGAATATATGACTCATTTCTTTGGCTACAGGCCATTTCTTTAAGGCTGTGAAATGTGCCATCTTGGTAAAGGAATCAACAGTTACCATGATGACATGATTCCTTGAAGAAGACGGTGAAAAACATATGAAATCTGTAGACAGGGTGTGCCATGGAGCAGAGGAAACAGGCAGGGGCATCAATAATCCTGCTGGCTTAGTCCGAGGTGTCTTGGTTTGGGCACATACAGGATATGATGTTACATAGGATTCGGCATCGGTCTTAAGAGTTGGCCACCAAAAAGAACATAGGAGAAACTTCTGTGTCCAGCTACGGGAGAATCATGGCACATCTATAAAGCCTCGGTCTACTTTCTTAGTTGGCAAAAATAGTGAGTTTTGATAATAGAAGTAGTCTTGATCCTTTTGTAATTGAGGACTCAGATTATTCCATTCTTCAAGTGGAAGATAATGGTATTCTGATTTAACACGATCAAGAAAGGACTGAGCATCCCCGATAATTTGACTGGGTTCTATTATATTTGGAGAGGAAGTGTTAGTGCATTCTGGATAGTGACTGGATAATGCATCAGCTACTAAGTTTTGGGATCCGGGAATGTAGGTCACAATGAAGTCATATTGCCTGAAAAACAAAGCCCATCTTGCCTGACGGCTATTTCGACATTGGAACTTTCGGGGACATTGGAAATTACGATGATCAGTTTTTGCTTCAAACGGTTCTTTAGTACCCATTAAGAAATGTCTCCATTCTTTACAGGCAGCCTTGAGAGCAAGTAATTCCCGTTCTAACACTGAATAATTGCGTTCGGCTTCTGTCACTATGTGGGATAAGTAAAAGATGGGATGTTCCAAGCCATTGTCTTCTTGTTTCTGAAGAAAGACTGCACCAATTGCTCTCTCAGAGGCGTCAGTGACTACTATAAACTTCTTAGTAGTATCCGGGTGTTGTAAGATAGGAGCCTGGGTAAAGGCCCATTTCAGATTTTGAAAGGCCATTTCAACACAGTCAGTCCAGACAAATCCCTTCTTCAGATTTTCTCCCTTGATGGTCTGGGTGATAAAACTTTGTTGATGGGCAAAGTCTTGTATGAATTGCCGATAGAAGTTGGAGAGACCTAAGAAGCATTGGGTTTCCTTAATAGAAGAGGGAGAGGGCCAATCCAAAATGGCTTGTACTTTGTCTGGATCCATAGCTTTTCCAGTCTGATTGATGCAGAACCCAAGATACTGTATTTCAGTCTTGTTAAATTCAAATTTTTCAGGTTTACAGTATAGCTGATTCTGTCTGAGTCTTTCCAAAACCTGAAGTACATGCTCAGTATGCTGTTCAGGTATACAAAATATACTAGAATGTCATCCAGATAAATCACCACACTGTGATTCAAAAAGTCAGAAAACACAGAGTCCATGAATCGTTGAAATATGGAGGGTGCATTGGTTCAACCAAAAGGCATGACTCAGTATTCATAATGGCCAAATGGAGTACAAAAGGCTGTTTTCCATTCATCTCCTTCTTTGACACGTAAGAGAAGATAGGCACCCCTCAAATCTAATTTTGTAAACCTCTTGGAACCTTGGACGTCGTCAAGTATATCCCTACTAAGGGATAAGGGATATCGATCCTTGATGGTTATTTTTTTAAGTCCGCGAAATTTCAACACAGGAACGGAGATATTTTGTTTTCTTTGGAACGAAGAAAAGAGGAGCCCCTGCAGGAGATGAAGAGGGGGTAATTAAACCATTCTGTAGATTATTATCTTTGTATTCTTTAAGTACCTTCTTTTCTTGTTCAGTCAAGGAATACATCTGTCCAAAGGGAACCACTTCTCCCGGAATCAAAGGAATGGCGCAGTCATAGACCCGATGAGGAGGTAAAGCGGGTTTGCAAGGCTTCTGGAATACTTCACAGTATTCTTGGTAACAACTTGGTACTCCCTGTATCATGTTGATAGAGCAGCTCATATCTTTAGAAGAAAGAATTAAACCTTTTGGAGACCAATAAGAGTTTGTGGAGTTACAGTTCTGTTGGCAAAACTGTGAAGATAAAGATATTGTTCTTGTTTCCCAATTGATATATGGGTTATGCCGAGTTAATGAGGGAATTCCTAATATCATGGTATGATTTGGAGAGGATACTAGATGAAAGGTAATGTGTTCCTGATGTCTCCCAAAACGCAGACAGAGAGTGGGTGTAGAATCCACCACTGGTCCTGAGGTTAAAAGGAGACCCATCAACTGTGTGGACTTGTTCCGGCATATCTTTAGGCACTCGTGGTATACCTCTTTCTTTGGCCCAAGTCTCATCCAAATATATACCGCTGGCTCCACAATCCAATAAAGAAAAACCTGCTCTTCTTGACTTTGGGAACACTGTACCGTAACAGACAGTATAAACAGAGCGCAGATATTCTCTCTGGAGGAACATACTGAGGGTAAGTCTACTTCTCCCGTTCCCTTCCTCCTCACAGGGGGCGTGAGCTGGCGTTTCCCGAAGGTCTGGAAGGATGGACAGGACATATCCAGATCAAGTGACCAGCTTTGCCACAATATAGACAAAGGTCCTTTCGTCGCCTATCCTCTCTTTCTGAGTCAGATAAAGGACCATGGATTAGATCTATCTGCATGGGTTCTTCTGTAGACTTATTCGCCTCAAGATGGACTTCGTCAGAACAACGGGTTGTGGAACGGGTTAACCGGACTGATACTGTAAAGCGAGTCTTTTGCCTTCTACTACATCAGCCTGTAGTCCCTCCATGGTCTTCACGCAACGCTGATTCTTTTTGTGTTGCAATCTGTCACGGTCTGCAAGTCTTACGACCGTAGGCTGAAGAACTTGAAGGAACACCCGGTCTTTTACTGGTATGTGTTGAGGTTGCTGGTAGATCGTTTTGTCACATTTATGAGGAGCCCAGATCTAAAAACCAACTATAGGAAACTACATATCATGGTATGCGGGGCAGGTAAATTCTGGATAAACAAGTTCACAATCAATGCCCAGCCACTTGCAAGTATCAGTGATTTCAGCTACTTAGGTATAATTTATTGCTCCTCGGAGTCCTGCCAGTCTCAGATTAAGAACTCCCGCCCCAATCTTAGTAAATCATTAGGGGCGAAATGTAACCGTATCAGCTCGAGAGGAAAAGGGTCTATTCTCCCTATTCTAATAGTGTACAATACGCAGTGCGTAACCACCGCCACACACGGGGTTTTCACAATATTTCCCCTCTTCAAATGGAGGAAAATCAGATCCTATGGCGTTTACTGCACCTACCGCTGTCCACATCCAGTTTTATCACCCCCTCTGAAAGGTTATATCAGAGACAAGGTGCATTTGGCCACATTGCTGTTGTGGTCAGGGTATGATCCATTACGGAGGCCTTTCTTTGCAGGGACATAAATATGGACTGTCTTAATATGGAGAAGGGCCCAGCAGTCCTGTGTTTGAACTATATTTGCAAAACATTGGATGCCCTAGGTTTGTCCTCGTTGTTCATAGACCCTGGGAAAATAAGAAAGATGGACAAAACAGTGATCAAAAAAGTCTTTCTTGAGCACTGTGAGGAAGAAAGATTGAAAATCACACAGCCGAAGTACACAGTGTTGGCCTACTACAGTTTTATAGCATCTGGGGAACCTGCTTGTTATTTACTACTTGACCTCACAAATTGGGAGAGATTGCTTCTCTTGTGTTTTAGAGAGGGTGCGACCTGGTGGCGTTTACGCTGTAAAAAGAGATTTCGATCAGGCAGGGGATTTTTCATTGTTTTGTCCATGTGAGAATGTAACCGTGCAGTCACTTTTACATTTTACTTTTTTGTTGTTTTTCTAATTTTTCACGTAAGCATTTTCTGAAGCCCTTATTTAAAAAGTTAGGGCATTATTGTTGCAGAGAAGCTCTACTTAATCTACAATTATTGAGCTCCCCCAAAATCTTTCAGTGCGAGTTATTTTTTTAAGTCTGCAATTAGAACCAGAAAGTAGTTGGATGGGTAATTATCGTTCAGCAAATGTTTAAACATATTGGTGGAGGGCAATTGGGAGTGTATATATGAATTTTCTCAATTCAACAGTTGTTGATCAGCTGTTTTAGAGTTTGTAATGGAGTGATGTCATTCTCCCCTTATGAGTTTTAGGACACTATGTATTGTCATGAACTGTTGTTTTATTTATTTTGTGATTTAGGTAAAACATGTATATTTTATGACCTAAACAGGTCGAACAAAGATTTTTTGACTTGAAGAATCACCCGCTGCCAGTATGTGGGAGAATGACAGTGCCCACGTTTCATTGTACAAAATTGCATATAGAAGTTTTCCTGGGTCTGGGAAAATGTACATTTTGCAGCAGAAATTACCGAAATTCCTGAAAATTGTGTTTTGGGAAATGAAAAATTCACGAAATTTCTCACAATGTTGCATTATCAATTTTTTTTAATTTTTGGAAACTGATTCTCACAGAAAATATCTTGCTGAAAGGCATTTTCTGCTAGAACAAGATTACTCTTAGTCAGTTGTGTGAGAGTCATCACAAAGACTGGCAAACTACATTTCGAACCAAAAGCGTAATTACATTAAATTTAGCAGGAAAATATTGAAGTTCTGCACCCTGAGTGTGAAAATCCTTCACTGCTGGAATTTGTCTCTGTCCCAACCCTGTTGCTCTACATAGGCTCTAAATGTCTTCGACTATAAGGTTGTTTTGTACTTTCCTTCAGTAAATCTCTTCCCTTACTAGTCATTCAGCCATAATAATTTCCACTTTCCCCCAAAGCATTATCCCCCTTGTTGAGTTTAGTGAGGAAGACAACACATATAATTATAGATACATGTATGTTATAGAGCAACAGTGAATTACAGGTATGTTTTCATGACATCAAATCGACAAGGAGAGCAAAGCTGGAGTAGTCTATAATTTCACTCACAACCCGGTAGTGGTAAACATCCCCGTAATTCCATTTTTACCCACTTCTAATTTTAAATTATGTATGCCCCCAAAATCATCTGCCCCTGCTTTCAGCTGCTATGCATGGACAGGAGTAATGAAAGCCATGCATAATATGGGCTTTCCTACCTATCCAAAATGATAAAAAGGCAGGCCTCCTGCTACCCAGCCCCACCAATCTGAGTGGGTAACAGCTTTTATTATCAACTGATGCTACATTATGCATGGGAGTGAATTATCAGATTTAGAATCTGGAATTCACAGTAGTGGCTCTTAGTGAGAACCATACATAACAAGGTTATTCTCAACCCCTTCTTGTCACCATCCTCCTACATCAGAAAACAAACTCTTTAAGAGGGTTCATTTACCATATAAGTACAGACTCACGCCTTAATATCTTATATAGACAGCTATGAGGTTACTATGTAAATTTATTTTATTAAGCACATTACTGTGCCAGAAACCTTTGCATGATGCTACACGTAGTTTAAGCTTGTGTATTTTCTACATTTCCACAATAGTTTCCTGTGATCAAAGTACATGATCCAAATACAGAACAGAGTCATGTAAGATTGTTACTGGCATTCACATTAAATATGTAAATAAAAAAAAAACAATAACAATCTTTTACACTCAAAAAGATATCTCTTCAGTTACCCTAACCCCCTTTTCATATTTTGCTTGAAAGTTTCTGGAGAGATGTTTTCACAATCTATTGACATGTTTGAATCAGTGACTACAAAAAAGTAGGACGTTTCAAGTTTAAGAACACTAATTACATCACAGGAAATCATGCTTTCAGGGTTTATAGGAAATACCCATCATCACAAGGGGGTTAGATTATGAAACTTCCAGGGAAGCCAAATACAGAAGTGAGGTAGATTGTTAAATCAGCGAAGGCTGTGATGGAGCATGGGAACAACCACATTACAAAGAATCAAGGTAGAGATAGAATCGGTTTGTCTACTGTGTAGCTCTTCTGAGCAAGAGCAGTGCTGCTTTACACATGGCTCTGTTAACGAGACCATATTGTTAATAGGTTGTTGTTAACCACAAACTCAGACTTCGTACACTTCTCATCTAGGCCCAGTACTGGAAACAAAACAATTGCATTCTGGAACCACTAATTTGGAGGTGTGACCACAGCGGACTTCCGAAGGAAAGCAGGACACTTTGTTCAATAGCAAAACATATACATTATCACTATTTAGCATAAAAGTTTCCCAGTGACCTCACCTTAGCCCGACTAGCATGTATAATCTACCCCCTACTGTACCTATAGGTACTCTGTCAGACCTACCAATCTAATTATCTACCACAGCAGTTTCCATGCACCTACCCAAGTCACCCTATCGCCAGATCTAGGTTGGTCTCGGAGACCTACTACACCAGGGACCACTACCCCAGTCTCCTCCCAAGATGCTATAACTCCACTTACGAGTAAGCCTTATAGCCCTACCAACAAAGACCACTACTGCGTTTTCTCAATCTCCTCTCTACTTGCTCTAACTAATAACACATTTGAGATCGGCTTCATGGACATGTAAAAATTAAATATTCTCACATAGGCCACCTCCTTGACACTGCACCTCTCTCCCACCCCATCTTCAATTATCTCAATTCTCCTCATCTCCTACCAATCGTATCCACGCTTCAATATCTAAACCTTCCTCCACTCACCACACTAAGCTCACTCTCACTACACTCAAAATTCCAAATTCACCCTAACTCAAGCTGGTCAACATTCTCAACCCCTCAACCATAAATACTTCCCTGTAGACCTCAAACACTAACTCAAGCAGCCTCAGATCACTAGCACTGTAACTCCCACTTCCAACCAGGGACTTAATCCATCATTGCTATCTAACTAGTCCTCTTCCCTGCCACCCATCTGCCCCCCAGCTCACCCTGGCCCCATCACAGGCACTCCATCATTTTGGTTGATAACTTGGCTTCTTCCTAATCATCCTCACCTCATTTCCCCACTACTCCCCTCAAACCTCAACCCTACTCCCCCACATCTCACAAACCTATATACTGCAGGACTGCACAATCATGACTAGCCCCAAGACCAGTGACTCTCTCTCTCTCTCTATATATATATGTATATATATGTATATATATAGATCACACGCAACCATCTTTGATAGTAATCCCTCCTTCCCCGTCACAGCATGCAGCCATGCCCTCACAACATCTCCCTCAGAAAACAGCATTCACCCCTCACTAGTACTATACATTCCTCTACCCTACATTCCCCCTGGGCAAACAGCCTCTTAGAAACAGCCCTCTCAAATACTCATATCAGAACATAATCCCATAAAAACATTTATCCTGTCATCAGGAAACACCACCCTAAAATAACCAACCTTCCTACATCACCTCTCTCCCTCTCCAGCTCCCCCTATTAACACCTTTCTATCTCTTCCCTAGACACATCCCACCCTAATTCTAATAACCACTTACTAACTTCTCTCCTACCACCTAAGGCCCATCTCAGATAAGTACATACAATACAGGGAGTGCAGAATTATTAGGCAAGTTGTATTTTTGAGGATTAATTTTATTATTGAACAACAACCATGTTCTCAATGAACCCAAAAAACTCATTAATATCAAAGCTGAATATTTTTGGAAGTAGTTTTTAGTTTGTTTTTAGTTTTAGCTATGTTAGGGGGATATCTGTGTGTGCAGGTGACTATTACTGTGCATAATTATTAGGCAACTTAACAAAAAATATATATATACCCATTTCAATTATTTATTATTACCAGTGAAACCAATATAACATCTCAACATTCACAAATATACATTTCTGACATTCAAAAACAAAACAAAAACAAATCAGTGACCAATATAGCCACCTTTCTTTGCAAGGACACTCAAAAGCCTGCCATCCATGGATTCTGTCAGTGTTTTGATCTGTTCACCATCAACATTGTGTGCAGCAGCAACCACAGCCTCCCAGACACTGTTCAGAGAGGTGTACTGTTTTCCCTCCTTGTAAATCTCACATTTGATGATGGACCACAGGTTCTCAATGGGGTTCAGATCAGGTGAACAAGGAGGCCATGTCATTAGATTTCCTTCTTTTATACCCTTTCTTGCCAGCCACGCTGTGGAGTACTTGGACGCGTGTGATGGAGCATTGTCCTGCATGAAAATCATGTATTTTTTGAAGGATGCAGACTTCTTCCTGTACCACTGCTTGAAGAAGGTGTCTTCCAGGAACTGGCAGTAGGACTGGGAGTTGAGCTTGACTCCATCCTCAACCCGAAAAGTCCCCACAAGCTCATCTTTGATGATACCAGCCCAAACCAGTACTCCACCTCCACCTTGCTGGCGTCTGAGTCGGACTGGAGCTCTCTGCCCTTTACCAATCCAGCCACGGGCCCATCCATCTGGCCCATCAAGACTCACTCTCATTTCATCAGTCCATAAAACCTTAGAAAAATCAGTCTTGAGATATTTCTTGGCCCAGTCTTGACGTTTCAGCTTGTGTGCCTTGTTCAGTGGTGGTCGTCTTTCAGCCTTTCTTACATTGGCCATGTCTCTGAGTATTGCACACCTTGTGCTTTTGGGCACTCCAGTGATGTTGCAGCTCTGAAATATGGCCAAACTGGTGGCAAGTGGCATCGTGGCAGCTGCACGCTTGACTTTTCTCAGTTCATGGGCAGTTATTTTGCGCCTTGGTTTTTCCACACGCTTCTTGCGACCCTGTTGACTATTTTGAATGAAACGCTTGATTGTTCGATGATCACGCTTCAGAAGCTTTGCAATTTTAAGAGTGCTGCATCCCTCTGCAAGATATCTCACTATTTTTGACTTTTCGGAGCCTGTCAAGACCTTCTTTTGACCCATTTTGCCAAAGGAAAGGAAGTTGCCTAATAATTATGCACACCTGATATAGGGTGTTGATGTCATTAGACCACACCCCTTCTCATTACAGAGATCCACATCACCTAATATGCTTAATTGGTAGTAGGCTTTCGAGCCTATACAGCTTGGAGTAAGACAACATGCATAAAGAGGATGATGTGGTTAAAATACTCATTTGCCTAATAATTCTGCACTCCCTGTACAAAGTCAAAACACACAGCTAATGTAAGAAATTGATTGTTCCTTGGAGGCATTTCACACCCATACATACCTAGGTAAATTCTAATTGTTGGCTGGCAGGGGTGTGACAGAAAATGCAAAATGGGCTTCCAGGGCTTTAGGGAGCGAAAAGGTAGCTTTCTAAAAGTACCTTTTCCCTGATATTATCAAAAATAAATAAATCAGACTTTACCATTGCATTTAATTTTTAGTAATTACTCAACTATTTGTAATAGTTATTTTTCTCGCTGTTTCCTAAAAGAAATTAGCATTTTTAAATGCAATAATGTGACTCTCGTGTTTTTTCTACGGAACAGCCAGCCTTTGCTACAGTGAAAATAGCTTTTGGGCCCTTTTCAAAACAAAGACATATTTAGCATTGAACTCACACATGTTCTACTTTTATGTACTATACACCTTGGCTATTGAGAAAAAAGGCCTACACAGGGGTAGCGTATAAATAAATGGAAGATTTTGAACTCTCAAAAAGGGTTATTTTGGCAAGCTGAATTTGCAGTTTAAAACTACAACAGCCAGGCTACAAATGGTAGGACTCTGTCATGTTTGTACGGCCACTGTAGTGGGTGGTACAATGGGTGCCACCGTCTACGAGTGACATTTAACTTGCAACGCTGGGGTACACATTGTACCATATATTAGGGATGTTTAAGTAAGTTAAATATGCCAATTAGGGGTCTGTCATTTTCACAATGCTGAAAGGGGGAAACAAAGGTTCTTTATCACTGGTTAGCAGGGGTAAAGTACAAAGAGTTTTGCAGCCAGCAAAAGGCAAAAAAGTTAGGGTGACCCCGTAGAAGGGGCACATTTTCTACAGCTGACGTCTACAGCCTCTTTTCAGACACTCAAGCCACATTCTAACATCCTCATTCTACACATAACACACACCGCTTAAAAGACAGAGACAGAGAAGGAATAAACAAGATGATAAAAGCACCTCTCCCTCTCCAACCAACTTTATCCTCCCCACTTCTTTGTCACACAAAAAAAGAAAAATCACAATTGCACACACCCACTCCACAAAATACTAAGCTTTCAAGACTGACACACTGAACAACCAAACCTCTGAGATTTGCCTCACCTAACAGTATTGATCCCTTTTCTGTCACTCTGCTTGGCTTAAACACATGACTCAATGGAATTGGCTGATTTAGACTAACTGTTGAAAACCCCCATGGCACACGTGCCTACTCTTAGACTCCTGAAACCTCAACGGCACTAAAATGATAGTCTAAGCCACATACATTTCTACAACTTTCTTATGTTTAGAACCAGAATGTATTTTTGTCTGTTGCAATCTTCGTTACACAACTGAAGTGCTATATGTCTTGTAGAAACCAATGTACTTGTGTGCAACACATCTCTTCCTTTATTTGTGAACTTTATTGCTATAAAACAATAAACAATGCTTAAAAAAACAATTCTCTTCTCTGTCTTTATAAGCATAAAAGTGACACCATAGATACTGCAGGTTGCACAACAACTTCACCATTTCCATACACCATACCTGCCTACACACCGCACACACCCACATCATTGTCACTCATCGCACAAAAGCCTGACCCAAAACCTATCTCAATTACCCCTTTTACACTCCTCCCTGATAAACCGCTTACAGGTCAATGGAAGATCAAAGAACAAAAATATAAAATACATTTAAACTGATAATGGACTCAGAACTGGACCTTCTTTTCAATACTGCAACTTGGAGGGGAAGCTCTGCCTAAATTCCATGATGCAACCATCAGGATATTGAAGGCACAAACAAAAACACCAAGAGAAAGCAGAAGTAGATTCAGCACTATTGGTCAAAGAATCCTTTGCAACGTCTAAAAATTAAAACATACTAATCTCAGGCGGTAAAGCATTGCTTGTGAGATGGACATCTACTGCTACTTTCTCTTGCATGTACCTGCAAATATACAGACTATCACCAATCAATGGAGCAATCACACATTCCCTCCTAGATGGCTTATCAGTTACATCCATCAAATGTGTAACCTGCACATGGTCAGTAGCCCACATTTCTGATTTGACAAAGCAACAATGCCTCAGCCTAAAAGCATAGACCCAAGCTTGGAAGCCCACCATCTCTTTCAACATTTCCCCAAATCTGCACACTGATACAAAGTAGGATATACACTGTGCGTACTCTTCAGCCTTCCAGAAATAGTCACAATGAAAAGAAATAGGACCATTCTCTCCAACAACCACTATCTCATATCTTGCACCTACGATAGCCAACTGAAACCAAATATACCCCTATGCTGTCTTCCTGAAGAAACAGGTAGCAGAAGAAATTAACATAAACGAAAATTCCCTAAGCACATTTCCAGCAGAGTTCAATCCTACATCATACATATGGCTACTCATACAAAACATATCCAGACCTACCTACCCAAACCAATTTCAAATGGACCACTACTTGGAAAACAAATAAAAAGAGCTTCTTTCACAAAGATCTCTAACTTCTTCAAAATAAATATTCTACTATCAGGGTACCAAACCAGGGAGAGGTACTGAATTTGTCCTGCTCTTCATCTGGAAGGACCTTAAAACGTCTGTAGATAGAATGCATTAGCAGCACTAAAGATACTACTACTGAACTTATTTGCTCTTTGACAATGTGCACCACCGTTCACTAATAAATAGGCTAAAAGAAATACATATGAAAAGAAGCATGCTTAACTGTATCTTGTCCCGCAGATCAGGCATTGTCCAGTACTGCTTTTCATTTCCCTACCATAAAACACAACATCAAAGCAGAATTACCGCAAGGATAGATAATTTCTCCACTCCACTATAACGTATGTACTAGGCACATGGCCAAAACGTATAAAATCCTTTAACCTCAAATGCTGTAACTGTAACCATGATACAGAGATCATCTCAAGATTGGAAATCAACCTTGGAAAGCCAAAATGAGGTGAGTGCCTCAAATCCATGGAACACTGGATGTTAGCAAACACTGAGAATCTTACATGAAGAAACTGGAAAAACTATGATCAGTTGATAGCCTGGCCTCAGAACATTGGGCTCTACCATTAACAACAAAAGTGAAACATTCCTCCTTATTAGACTATCAGGTTAATCCAAATTACTAAAACTGGATTTCATAATATGCAGACACTACGTTCTACCTTTCATCATCTAGGTTTCTGGCAGAAAATTGAGGCCTCAATCTATTTTGCTGTATATTAAGATTATGCACATTATTTCCACCATAGGGTCTCACTTCCAGTCATGACACATGTACAAAGAATTCAGAATGCAGCAGCTAAACAATCCCAACACATAAATCGATGAGGTAACATGCTCCTTGCTTTAGAAGGCATGGATTAGCTCCCCGTTGCCAGAAGTCCACAAACAGAAAGGGCCTGGCCTTCATATAGGGAACGAACTATAAGATATTCTCAGAAAAGTACACAGTGATCTAGGCTATAACCTAGCCATGCCATTTACAAGACTAAAGGTGGTATGCTCAATTGTCAGTGAAAGATGCAAAACTATCAAACTTGCTTCCAGCAAAGATGTTAACCACTGCAAACCACCTGGAGTTCAGGAGGATGGTGAGGAACTGGTGTTGCCCCACCTTAAACCACAGGATTGAAATGACTGAACTTACTCAATACCACTCCATAAGGACAGTGCTCTGTATGCGCACTAACAACACTACTTAACACGCATACTTCAGCTTCTGCAATATTCACTAACCTACAGGGTGAAAGAGGTGTCAAAGCATGGTAAAGCTCAGTCTCCCATAAAGAGTCACACAAAAGGTGATGCCAGGAGTGGCTGAAATAGTCCAAATTGATCTGTCTGGCTGCGGCAGGCCCAAATAACATTCCATCAGAAAGGTAAGCGTATTGTTGAAATGCAATTTATTCTTCCAAAACATTCTGGATAATTTGTAAATTAATATTAAAGATGATGAGCCCTGGCTTGTCGTTTGCATGGCTGAATTGCATGATGACTACCACACCATGAATTATCACTGGAAGTGCTTGAACGACTGAACTTCCCTATACTCTTCAGTATCATAATTGAATGACATTTCTACAACATTAATTTATAATTGTGATGAACTGTTTGCGAGCGCCAAAACAACTGTGATGACCAGCATGGAAAACTGTAATTCCGTTTGCACAACTATGTTTCTAATGTGGTGAACACCTGTGTAACTGAACGTGCATTAAGAGTGAAACATATATAAGATAGAACATAATACTGCATGACAGTTTAGCAACTACATACTCAATGAGCTGCACAACGAATTGCATAACACTGTGTGATAAACAACACTGCACACTAATTATTTTGAATGTTAGCGTCCCTAATGTTGTGAGAGTCCAGCAGACTAATCCGCAACTCACCTGCAAAGCGTTCATCAGGGATTGGGAGATTGGGAGTGCTACCTAAATAGTGATTCTACGCCATACCCCCTTATGTGCATTTAAATAATGTATGCATGTATTTATTTATTGTTGTTTTTTGATTGTATTAGAATTCCAATAGAAAAAACAAACTACACACCAATCAGTAGCAGGGGGCGGTGTGGAGGAGTTGAATATTCATCACTGCAGTTGTCAGGTATAGGGATTTAAGTAGGAAGGATCTTGTTCAAATGTCAATCATGTTCTCTAGCGCAAAGAACCAATCCAACTGCTGTAACCAGCAGACAACTGCTTAACAACCTGACCTCATCCCTGGTAACAGCTTCTGCAATATGTAGGTCGGCAGAGAAAGACCCAGCACAAGACCGCAGTACAACGGCACTGCTGAGATCTGCCCCTGCTTCAAAAGCACCCACCCCTGTCTACAACTGCTCAGAACTGAGCGGGGTGGAGCTAAAGCCAGACACCCGCACCAGCCTTCATGGCTACTCAATGGGTTGACATACTGTGATGTAGCAACTGACTGGCTCCTCAGACTTCGAAATCCTTCATGAGCCGCACTGAGCTTAAATTTATCACAGCATTTGACCAGGACTACTCGTGTCCTGTCCATACATTTAAAAGACGAAAGATGAGGCTGTTACATCAGTAGATGGTAGTGCTGATGCAAAAGCAGTAATCTACTTCTCAAATTAGCAGTGCTGGTAAGCATATGAATGCTACGATTGTTCAATTATTTTTCCTTTTTATACGCATATCTATGATGTCCTTTAGTACCACTTGAGAGAAACTATTTGAATGGGTATTACAAGAAATGCACTACTTAGGAAGAAGTAGAAGGTAAATTCATTCTAAAGTTTTCGCACACTATCACATACGTTTACATTGCCAAACCAAAGACGTGATTCCACTGCAATGCGTCGACAGTGAACCGCTTCTTCATAAGAATGGCTGCTGGTATAATAACCTAAATGTAAATGGCTGCTTCAGCACCTTGAAATGGCAGATGCACATAGGTGATGCCAGCAGCATGTGGATGTGGTGATAAAAGGGCCACTTACACTCTGCTTCTGGTGCTCCATCTTACTGGTACTGAATTGTACATGTTCTGTGTGGGATAGAAGCTTATATTACTCATGCCACCAGGCTTGATCTACAGATGGAAACTCTCTTCCTAACACGCTGTTTTACAGATGGATGGAGACAGAATGTTGAAGCACCCTGGTCTTTGTCGGGCCGCAGTAGTATACTTCCTCCGGCAGGTCAGGTTTTCAGATGAATGTGGTCAAGGTCATTGGAGAAGCTACATTTCTTTGCAGGGGGGCACGGACAGTCTTGGAGAGAACCGAGCTGGGGATCTGGTCTGACTTTGAAAGCCAAAGCACGAGCCATCGAAAGATGTATATGATGCAACCCATTTAATAAAAAAAAATTGATAAAGACTTTAAAATATAGAAAGCATGTTTCAAAATTTTCTGTGTGTTGATTAAGTGCTTACAATTATTCCTTGAATTACGTGATATTTATTCAGATATATTTTTTTTAAATATGAAACATTTAAGAATACCCTAATGTCCTAACCATGTCACAAATTAACTAAAATGTGTCAGTTTGTCATATTCTCTATATTGTTATGAAAGGTGAATTAAGAAGATTTTATATTAATCATATATGTGAGGATTCTGTTTACCACATTTTCTGTACTAGATTATCTTAATGTGGTCTCAGACTGGTTTGTTAAGGAAAAACATACATATAGCAATGGGCTGTGGATCACATAATTTGGTCAAGTGAGGAAGCCAGGATTTGAGACCAAGAATCCTATTTTCCCATTGTATAATTCGGAAACTGCAGGGTTACATCCTTATTTCTTTCGTTTAACACAAAAGCCAGTGTTATGTGTTCAGTTAGTCTTAGTATATGGGTTTGCTAAATACACTTCTAACACCTCAAACGAAACAGGCAATGTACAAACACACACACATATATATATATATATATATATATATATATATATATATATATATATGTATATATATATATATATATAAAGATGCCTACTTACAAGATTTAAAAGTGTGCTTTTAGTGTCTATGGAATGCTTCCATAGACACTGAAGTTCAAACTCAGAGACAGAACAAGCCTGTCTCAAATCGTGGTGCACCTCACAAGCATCTCCTTGATGAGCTGTAAACCGAGGTGCAAACTCTGAGAGTGACCTTCGTGTCAGCGAAGACAGCAGTAACATTAGCATGAAATGGCATCCCATGAATCTCCTTACTGTGCTGGCTTAACAAAAATACAGTTTTTAAGAGAGCTTCAACACCTCAGTGATCACAATTAAATAATTAACAAAACAAAGATGTCTTGCAGGCCCACCTCACCCAAGTTTGTTCCTCAGGTGACAGTGCTTCAAGGAGACCTAAGAAATGCACAGAATGGCATCAGCGAGCTGTATACTGTTTGCAGCTGTTTATTCTTCGGTTTTCACTACATAATTTGGGGGGAGGAGAACATTTTGTCCCCTACGCACCCTCCCCTGACTCCAAATTCTGCGGGGAATAAATCCCCACTTCCTGCTCTCACGCTTGCTGGGGCCTCAGTTCTATAAACATTGCCAACACTGCTTCAGACAGTGTCAATGTATCATGTAACGCCAGCCCTGGCCTTTCACGCACACACTGATCCGCATGTTAAAATTTGGTAGTAGAGGCAAGGGAGAGCTCACCCTCACTTCAAATCATACATCATGCAAGTCCCTTTAAGCTTTGCTGTGAAGTACAGAGCTGACTTGCTTCATTTCCTGAACGTTCTGTAGTTCTCATTTTTAGAGTCAAGCACACAAGCGCTCTGGCCTGTTGTAATCTCTCTGTGGGCTTTTAACCATGCCCATTCCTGCTATTCATTCTTTGTTGTGCTTGTCTTAAATGCTTCATTTTTATTGGTACATTTTGTGAAATGTCCCTCCTTTGCGGAGTTCCCTCCTAGGCGATTTCACTAAGTGAACATTTTTGTTGGCCATCACACTTCCTACTGTTACAGAGTGTGATGGCCCCGCCTGCAGTTTCAGTTTGCCTTTCATCCCAGCCGCGATCTTTTCTAGACATTCACTCAGAGAGCCAATAACTCTTGCATTCACGCTCATGGCGGCTGTGGCGCTTTGAACCGACTTGCTTATGTCAACTGTTTTACTTTTCATTTTCAATTTATGTGGCAAGAAGTCCAGTTAGGAATTTACATGCTAATAGGTCTAACGTGAGCAAACACAAGACCCATTGCACTGCAAATGCTTTGTCACTGCCTGCTCCAATTCCCGCTCCTGCAACCCAAAACCCCAAATCACAACAAGGTGCCAAGGGAAGCGTGATGCTTCGACTTAGAGAAGAACTTAGTTTGTCCATGGAGAACACAAATTTGTCAATCATATTTCAGAGGGCATGTAATGTTTACAACGTGGCGTTTACTGCGATGATTATTACAATTCAAACTCTTACAACGTCGATAAGTACAGCGATGGCCCTTTTAAGCATTTTACAACCCAGAAAAGTTTTTTTTTAATTATACTTTTTATGGCATTTATAACAAGCATTGGTAAATGCATTAGGTTTTGTCTAAGTGATTAATATACTTTTTTTGTTGTTGTGAGATTTAGCTTGGTGAATAGTTGTGCAATATAAGTTACTGAAACTCCATAAAAGTGCTATGACTTGTTTATTGAGAAAGCCAATATATTGTGCAGTAACTGGTGGAAATATAATGCAGAGTGTTAATTAAAGTTATCAGTATTGCGTGGCCCATTGCTTCATGTGTGTTAAAGCGCAGAATTTGGCAAAGTGGGATCCCAGAGCTGTCAAGTGCAAAGGGATGAGAATGTGCTTCTCACAGTTACAGCAATACACAGCAAATGGCCTTCACTAACCATGATGCAAATGGACCGTTTTAGGGCCATGTGGCAATGACAGAAATGAGCGGTAATTGTATTACAGCAAGTTTCTGACTTCTAGTGCTGTCACATAGCTCACGTTATTTATTACTGTCTCGTTCTAGTGTTTGTTTTTATTTTTAATGTATCCATCTTAAAGTCAAGCCCAGCATACAGAAATGTAAAGAGCACCTTCTTTGGTACACTTGCAATTTTTGTTAGCTAGTAAGACCTACCCTCAGCTCTGCCACTAGGCGCAATGAGAATTCAAGTAGGAGGTGAGCCTTGGTATGGAGAATGTTCCAAAAGATGGGCTTACCACTATCTACACAAGTATCTACTGGTGCACAGGATACCAGAACACCACCCTGCACCATTTTCTTACCCACAATGCCCTGCAAACCTCCAAACTTAGCTGGAAATAACACATGTTCCCACATTTTTCGAGATGGAACCTTCCGGAATCTGCAGGAATCCACAAAATTCCTACCACCCAGCATTGTCTCATCTATACCGATAAAAAATCTGCCCCACTTGTCAGCCTAAAAATGTTTTCTTTTTTTCCAAACTGCCCTTTTGGACCCGCTTTGGTTCCCCCCTCAATTTCAACACGTTTTTAGCTCTTCCCAGTCACAGGCACTTGGCCCACCTACACAAGTGAGATATCATTTTTACCGGGAAACTGAGGGGAACGTTGGGTGGTAGGAAATTTGTCTCAGTGCGGTGATACCACACAGAATTGTGGGGAAAATGTGATTTTTAAGCTAAATATCAGGTTTGCTGGGGATTCTGGGTAAGAAAACATTGTGGGATCCACGCAAGTCACACCTCCCTTGATTCCCTCGGGTGTCTAGTTTTCAGAAATGTTTAGGTTTGGTAGGTTTCCCTATATGGCTGCTGAGCCCAGGACCAAAGACAGGATAAAATGTGAAGAAAAATGGCTGTTTTTTTCACCTCAATTTCAATCTTTTTTTTCAGCTGTTATTTTCTGTAGGAAAACCTTGTAGGATCTACACAAGTGACCCCTTGTTGAATTCAGAATTTTGTCTACTTTTCAGAAATGTTTAGGTTTGCGGGAACCAGCATTGGTTTCACACCCAGTTCTGTCACTAACTGGAAGGAGGCTAAAAGCACAAAAATAGTAAAAATGGGGTATGTCCCAGAAAAGTGCCAAAATTGTGTTTAAAAATGTGGTTTTCTGATTCAAGTCTGCCTGTTCCTCAAAGCTGGGAAGCTGGTGATTTTAGCATTGCAAACCCTTTATTGATACGATTTCCAGGGAAAAAAACACAAGGCTTTTTGTGCAGCCCTTTTTCCCATTTTTTTTTTAATTACATTTTTGCTGTATTTTGGCTAGTTTCTTGGTCTCCTTCAGGGGAACTCACAAACTCCAAGTACCTCTATAATTCCTTGGATGTTGGAAAAAAAGGACGCAAATTTGGCGTGGGTAGCTTATGTGGACAAAAAGTTATGAGGGCCTAAGCGTGAACTGCCCCAAAAAGCCAAAAAAAGGCCTGGCACCTGAGGGGGAAAAGGCCTGGCAGCGAAGGGGTTAAGTGTTAAGGGGAGGCAAAGGAAGTAAGGGTTTTTATCACGTTCAGAGATGGGTAGAGGTAGAGGAAGTAAGGGTTTTTTTGGGCTCAGAAATGGGTAGAGGTAAAGAAAGTAAGAGTTTTTTAGGTTCAAGTAAGAACAGACATGAAGGGAGGTAAGGGTTTTTTAGGGTTCACGGCCAGTGGTAGATGTAAAGGGGGTAAGGTTTTTTTAGGGTTCAGGGGCTGGTAGTGGAAGTTAAGTAATTTTTAGGGTACAGTGGTAGGTAAAGGGAGGTGAGGGTTTTTAGAGTTCAGGGACGGGTTAAGGTAAAGAGAGGAAATAGGACTTTAGGATTCACAGATTGGTAGACCTATTGGGAGGCAATGTTTATTTTTTAGGGTTCAGGGGCAGGTAAAGGGATGTTGTTTTTTTTAAGGTTTAACATATTTATTTTTTTAAAGGAGGATTTTCAGGGTTATCATTCAATTTAAAAAAAGGGGGGACCCCTAACAAAAATAGATATATACATATTTTTAGGTTCCCCAAAAAGGTATATACACATATATATGTGCATAAAACAGTGGTAGTCGCCACTCTGTAGTTACAGTTAGGTCAAAGTTTTTATAGGAAGACAATTTTTTGTTCTACCAAGTTTGGCACCTTTTGACAAATCTTCATAATCCTTTTCGAAAAGAATCTTCATCCACCTCAACTCTTTCCTGGAATGTTTTCGGGTGATCTGTCAAGCAGGGGCTAAGAAAATGGGGTGAGGTCTCAAAACACATTTTCCCATGTTAATTCCTGTAGGACATTTTGGGAAGCGTTACAGAAAAAACTGCTGAGTGGAATTACACCTTATTTGGCAGAAAGTTAGAACTTTACTCAGGCAGCTCGCTTTTTATTACTTGGTCTATTCAGTTGTTTTTGAAAAATATGCATTTAAAGAGGTGCTCAGGGTGGTCATCAAAGGGTTATAAAAATAGGTATATTGGGATGGTTGATCCAGCGGGACTCCCACTGTCCTGTAAATTAAAAAAAATAGAATAATCTTATTGGTCGCGAGAGCTGTTTTTTCCTGTCGATATTATTTAGTGGCCCCAACCTGAAGAAAGATATTGTAGCCACCACTCCAGGACTCGTGGATGCAGTGTCCGGACTTTATCTAAAATATAAAGCATAAAGGGGCAGGGTATGGGTACCCTGAACCCGTGGCACTTGTTGGAGGGCAGGGGGGAGATTCCAGAGGGATCCCCCGCCAGACTAAAATATATATTTATTTTTTAATGTAATGTGGGTCTTGCAGAGTCCTGCTGGACCCAGAGGAGCCTCCTGTGCAATACGGCGGTACCCCTGCAGGTGGCACAGCGCAAGCTTCACTCCCATGGTCCAGCTAGACTGTGCAAGCTTTTATCAAGTGAAATTTTGAGGGTCCCGAGGGAACGTGGGGGGTTGACGCTTGGGCTATAGTACCGCAAGAATACAGCAAAAATAAAATAAAAAGAGAAGAAGGATGAGAATGTAGAATGGGGGCACAGCCACAGGCCAGGCTCTATCACCAACCCTACACCTTGTATGACTGCAAGCTGTGCGTGGCGGGGGCTTGCTCCTCATTGGGGGTTGGGTGTAGTGCCTGGTCACAGGCCAGGGCTGGTGGCTAACCTTCTGCTGCGCACAATAGAAGACCATCTGCCTTTGTGGGGTTGGGCAATCGACCTGACCGTATGCCTATCCCTGTGGCTAAACCCCCTCTACACATGGCTGAAGGCCGTCTGCCTGCTCGGTGATGCGCACATTGCCTGCCACATTCCAGTACATGCAGCCAACACCAGCACAGCTAAATTCATGCAGGGCGGTTACCGTCCATGTTGGGCTGGCTACAGGCCCTGTGGATAACACCCCTCTGCATATGGCTTATGGTTGTCTGCCTGTGTGGGGTTGGCCTGCATTCAGACCCTACCGCCAACCTCAGTCGTGCAAAGTGTTGGTTGGTGGCGGCGTGGGGTAGGACGCACAGCCTTGGCGTAGGGCTAGCTAGAGGCCAAGCCCTGCGTACAATCTACCTCTGAGCACAGCCAAAAGCTGTGCTGAGCGGGGGAGTTAGTGAATATTTTTTTTTTTTTAAAGAACTGCAATACACTAACAAAACCAAAGGTTAAAGAGATGTTATAGATAGGTATGGAAATAACATATTAGATTAACGTTTAAAAAAAAAACTAGAAATTCACTGAAAAAAAACAAAGATTAATGTGCCATTTATAGTTGGGTGTTGTAATAATGCAAAAAATAATGTTTAAAAAAATAAAACACTAACATGCGCCACCCGCCATGCCCTGCTTATAACTTTACATATTACATCACCCATGACATGTTAAATCACATCATTGATGATATCACTGATGACGGCATCCAATGGATATAAACTTTTGCTGTAAGCTTTTCACACTTAAAGGTTTTCAGCAAGATACACGTACACCCAATTTTCCATTATCTCTTAAGTACAAAAGGGCATAACCTTTCACAACAAGCAAAACATGGTGTTTCTATGAAATCACCCACACTAACTAGATATTATGCTATTTTTAACTGGTATTTAGATACGTTAGAAATGTAATGGCTCTGTAGAGATTGATATCAGCAACTTAATAATCCTTGAATATTATTCAAAAACAGTGTTTGGTTATCATTTACCTTAGTGAGAAGTGCCTGTTAAATACTTCAGTTTCCCTCCTGTATATTAGCCAATAAAAAGTCTAGGACCTATATACAATCTTCAATAGTATTTGAAAGTACCCTACATATATTCCTAAAAGGATCAGAATGGTGTACACCGTTTTAACAATGCTTACAATCATACTGAGACTTGGAAACATTTATACCAATAGACCCAATTCAAGGAGACTCGTGATTTTTTAAGCCAAAAATCGCCTCAGCTTCAACAGAAGTTAATTAGGGAAATACATTCCCCCAAATATATATATTTTTTTTTAATCTTCTCTTCCCTTTTCTAAAATGTTGCCATGTATAGGTTTTAAGTGAGATACCCATATATCATACATTCTACAGCAAAGTATAATGTATCTAAATTTTGACAGAATTTATGGAAATAAATATTGTCACTTTATAAATCGCCATTTTATAAAGACATTGTCTACAGCACTGCATGACAACTCTTTAACGTCACCATGTACACAGAAATCCACAGGTGAATAATGTATTGTCCTTATTGTGGGTTGCAGACTTTGAATAAAGGCACAACCTATTTAATACATAAATCTCCAATTCAAACTAGTCGCGCTCAGTTTCTACCTTGTTTAAATGAAATGCTGCTTGCATTTTAAACTCACTGGTAGCTAAGGTGTTCACCATGTAACTTTTACTAAACTGATTGAGACTTGTTTCTAGTTTTACATTATTTGCATTTTGTACAACCACAGATATACAGGCAATATATGCTGTGGGCCCTTTACTTCCTACTTTGTTTTCAAAGATTATCTTACAGTTTATACAGTACCTTGAAGGGCAGTAGGTTGGATGATGTCATCAATATTGTCATTTCAGATGTTGTAAGTGACGTTATTTAACATGTCTTGAGTGATGTAATATGCAATACCATACATAGTACATGACATTGGTGCATGTTATAGTTACCTCAGTAAATTATAACCGGTGAGTTTCAGTGATGTTTTGTTTTTTAAACTTTAGATTTTATATTATTACAATACTTAAATACAATGCCATTTTCATCTTTGTTTTTTTCAGTGAATTTCTAGGATTTCTTTTAATGCAAGCCAAAATCTTATTACCATATCTCTTTATTTTCATCAGTGATTTTCATTTTTTTTTTTATTGTAAGCTAAAATCTCACTACAATAACTAAGGTCACTTTAACCTTAGATTTCTTTGTTGAATTTTCTAGAGCTTTTTTTTTTAACCGTAAAGTAAGCTCATATTACCATAAAAAGAAATGGCTGAACCTGCCACACATGACATGGGGCTAAAATAATATATGATGGTGTGACAAAGATAAAAGGCAAGAAGAAACATCTATTTTTGTCAAAATTAGTCATCTAAAGTTCCTTACATTTTGGCTTCTTTACTTGCAACAAATTTTCACTTTCACTTATGGAACTTATTTGCATGAAAAATGTACCACAGAACATTGTTTTAGGACATGTTTTAATATGCCTCTCTACCCCACGGTTTCACCTAACATGTACAACATATTTGCTATGTGCTAGACTCCATATACTTATTCTGCTAAACTGAAAAACAATAGGACAAATCTATACATTTTATAGAATATAAAATCATCATTTTGCGGGCCCCGGTGAAATTATTTTACGTAATGTTGGAAAGGGCAATAAAAAGGTTGAAGACCATTGTTTTAGAACAATGGTACAAGCCTAAGGTACAGCGTTTGTCAACTGGTCCCAAATATATGTCTGTTGGTACTTACTACTCTACCACAACCTCCAGACCCTGCACAATCTTAGTAAAAAAAAAAAAACTTGCTTAAACCCTCCTTTTACTCACCCTGCGCTGCTGCACTGAATCGGTAAAAGGAGGGTTGCCCGGGGGTAGGTGTTTTCATTTTCTCTCCTGCTCTGCGTATGACACCACGACGAACTTCCTGGAGGCGCAGCCGGCCTCAAAGAAGCTCAGGCCAGCCAACCAGGAGAAAAGCCTGCTGGAGACCAGGGGCCTGATTACGACCTTGGTGGATGGGGTAATCCCACCCGCTGTTTTACAAGTTCCATAAGATATAATGGAATTGTAATACAGCGGATGGATGTCTGTCACATTTGTGACAGTGTATCCCATCTGCCAAGGTTGTAATCAGGCCCCAGGACAAGGCAGGTGTAAGAGCGTTCCAGCATCCTTCGGCAAGACTTTACATAAACCACAGACCTCAATATACGATAAATTGCCACATTTACTAGGATAGATCTGGAGATATTAGTCAATACACAATTTCAACCAGGACCCACTAATACAAATTGACAACCTAATGCCTTATCTCTTGAAGCTCCCTAAAATGACAAAGAATCCCCAAGAACTCACACATGCACATTTCCCCTTTACCATGTCACAGACATTCTTTTCCACAGCCACCTCACCTCTAACCTCTCAAAGTTATCCCCACCTTAACCTGCTCCAACTCGTCAAAACGTCTACCCCAGCACCTCACATGCCCCACCCCCAGAAGGGTTGGATACCCCCTCTAGTTACTCACCAGCCACCCAACTACCACAGTTCACACTGCATGTAAAAACAGCAACTGTCCTACGTTGGTGAATAACAACCGATCAATCAGGCCTGTTTTGAAAGATCCACTGTTCAACCCAGCCCTAGAAAATTGGGATTATAACATGCAAAAAATGGGCTGGGCTGGTGGGAAGATCAATTTAACCCACCAAAATAACCGTCCCAGGATCAGCAGTTTGTCGTAGAGGCTTAACTCCTGACACCCTCCCTACATGGCCTTCCCCTGCTCCCGCCCACCTCGCCGTCCTCAACCTACGCGCAGCCTCGAATTCGGTGCTAGTGCCACTCACCCGAAGTAACCCGTGGGCGGACGGGCCTTTAGGCCTCCCTTCACCCAGGCTCAGCATTGGCAATACTATTTCCAGGCCCCCACTCCTGTCCTCCCTCCGGCGCTTGTTTTTGACTCCCTCCCCGACTTACGACGCCCCTTCCCACCTCCTATGTATTTTAATTATTTCTCTTCCCTCCCTCAGTCACCCTTTTACAGTCTCCCTACCCCCGCGCACTTTAGCATTTCCACCCCTCCTGTCTGTTACCTTTCTAACCCCCCTTCCCTAGTCTCATGCATCGAGCAGCGCGAAATACACACTGCTGGACAGAGCTATTCAATTAGTCCACCCACCCAGCTTGTATTAAAATAATAGTAGGAGGGCTCATAGAGTCACATTAACATGTTCCAGCAGAATGTATGTCACACTGGGAAGTGACATGCCAGGATGATGCCAAAGAGAGCGCACATTTCAAATTGAAATGGGATCGGACATTCCTCATCCCAACTCGTGCTTGCTGCGCAGTGTTAGGCTGCAGGCTAGGCCACGATATTTTTGTGACAGTCATTCATGTGCCTGTCACAAAAACATTGGGGATTATGCTTTTTTGCCAGCAATGTTATTGTTTTCGGGCACCAAAATTTAGAAAATCAGTTTGTGATGTCCTTGGAGAATCAGTGTGTCACTAAATGTCACAATTTACAAACATAGGCACCTTTTCGAGTATCCTGTCCTACCGTGTAGCCTAAGCGGACCTCGGATTGCTTGGAGAAAAATATACAAAACCAGGAATACTGATGTTTCTGTGTGATAGCTAACCGAAAGTAAAACATTGCGAACTCGATGAACATATCAGAAACGAGAAAGGCATTATTTCAAGACTGCTTACATTGTTTGAAGTAATTTAAATAAAAGCTGGATGTACCACAGTCTCCCAGAAATCATGTTTGTCCAAACTTTTGACAGACACTTACCAATTCTGACATGAACCTGCAGGCGGCCGGCTGGATACTTCCTACGGTCTCTAAGCTTCCTAGCCTACTGTCATCGAGCCCCGGGAGCAGCGAGACGGGCACAGTAAGGCAGTGGAACAAATAAACTGTTGTTGGCACAACTGAATAACAGTAGTTTTTGGGTGGGTATATCACCGGGACCATGGACAAGCCCTTCTCGGCTCCAGTCCCAGCTCGAAGTTCTTCCTGGTTAGATACGGCACAGGCACATGACACCAGAGGCCCCGCCCCCTAGTTCAGCCGCTGCTCTCTCGTCCCAGGCTTCACAAGACGCACAGCGACCCCTGCCGGAGAAGGTAGGCGTTCTCTCACCAGCCCCCTCCACCTCACCCCCAAATATTATTGTTTTTTAAAAAGAAACGTTTACAAACAGCTTTTTTCATGCCTTGTTTAAGTTAACTTGTTCAAAGACGGAAACTCCCAAAATCCATCAGAGCCTGAGACAGGCGCAAGTACTTAAATACTTGGGCCCATATTTATACTTTTTGACGCTAAACTGCGCTAACGCAGTTTAGCGTCAAAAAGTTTTGCGCCGTCTAACGCCATTCTGAAGCGCCATGCGGGCGCCGTATTTATGGAATGGCGTTAGACGGCGCAATCAGACCGGCGCTGCCTGGTTTGCGTGGGAAAAAACCACGTAGACCAGACAGCGCCGGCGTAGGGGGAAAATGGCGTATGGGCGTCTTAAAATGGGGCAAGTCAGGTTACGTCGAAAAAATCGTCTTAACCCGACTTGCGCCATTTATTTTCGACGCCCATCCCCCATCAACATGACTCCTATCATTGTAAAGATAGGAGTCATGCCCCCTTGCCCAATGGCCATGCCCAGGGGACTTCTGTCCCCTGGGCATGGTCATTGGGCATAGTGGCATGTAGGGGGGCACAAATCAGGCCCCCCTATGCCACAAAAAATTATTAAAAAAAAAAAAAAAAATACTTACCTGAATGTCCCTGGGGTGGGTCCCTCCAGCCTTGGGTGTCCTCCTGGGGTGGGCAAGGGTGGCAGGGGGGGTCCCTGGGGGCAGGGGAGGGCACTCTGGGCTCATTTTGAGCCCACTTGTCCCTTAACGCCATGCCTGACCCAGGCGTTAAAAAGCGGCGCAAATGCGCCGTTTTTAGCCACGCCCACTCCCGGGCGTCACTTTTGCCCGGGAGTATAAATACCACGTAAAGGCCTGGGAGTAATTTTTTAGACGGGAACGCCTCCCTTGCATATCATTAACGCAAGGAAGGGGTTCACGCTAAAAAATGACGCACATTCCGGGAACTTTGGCGCTATTCGCCTCTAACGCCATAGTATAAATATGGCGTTAGTTGGCGTTAGTTTTGCGTCGAAATTGCGTCAAAAAAAACGATGCAATTTCGGCGCAAACGGAGTATAAATATGCCCCTTGGTGTCAGGTAACTTGTCGGTGCACCATAACTGAGGTTAATTCTATGGCAGGACCGGAGGCGAGGATTATGCTCAACTTTCTTCACCCTTTATTATTACAGCAAGTTCAAAGTTCATAAAGAAAAATCAGCAAACTACAAAGCCCATGGGTCAACCTTTCCATGGCAACCACAGTCTAATCTTGCTCTTCCCATGGTAACCACAGTCCAATCAACGCTGGCACTGACTCCGAGGATAAGAATCGCCTGGAGCCTCCTGATGTCCTCTTTCTTCACTGCTCCGGGGCATAAGATAAGTCACTCTTTAGTCACTTCTCTGCCTCTTGAATTGCTACATCTCTTGTGCTTTATGTTGTTGCAGTTATTATATTCTGCGCTGGCGTGTGCATTCCTCCTTGGAGCCGTTGTCAGGGATGTGCTACGCGCTGCAGGCTGTTGTTTCAACGCACGCAGATTCACCTGACGGTGACTAGACGGCTCCTCCAGAGGGAGCTCTTTTGCACCGCTCTGTTTTTACAGCGCGTTTTTTCCAAAGCTTCGAGTGCTAAAAAACTCGAGTGCTGGAAAGGTGCGCAATAGGGGTTTTCTGGTAAGCCCAGGCTTATTTTAACCCCTCCAACCCCCACAATACACCTGATGGCAAAACAGACACCGCTCTGCGGTAGGGTTACTTTGCCCTTTTCTCATCTACGCGCAACCCAGGAGAGCATGACAGAAGGCTGTTTGGTCTCTTTTGGCCCTATTTAGCAACAGATCCGTGGGGGGGCTGCCGTTTATATCCGGAGGGCGTTGTCTGTTGCAACCGAGTCCTCTGATTTTTCCACCACTTGATAAGGACTTATTTTCCACCATGTCCCCTGGGTAGGGCCCTTCCCAACGCATTCTACCCCCCTGGGGTAGACATTGCTTTCCCAAGCGTTTGCCCAGGCCCTAGCCCCCCATTAAGGAGAGTGTGGCGCAACTTGCTGAAAAAGTTTCTAAGGGGACTAGTATAAGTGGATTGATGGGATATCAGCCTTCTTCCAAGTCGGTTGCATCTGCCAAGAAATCGCACAAGCGCAACACTGGGCATCTGGACAGCTTCCAGCATCTAGCTGACTAAGCGACTATCCTGCCGGGAGGGATTGCTACCCGGACTGACAGGTGACGTGGTGCACCACTTATTAGACCCTGATAGTGGGTCACCTAAGCGAGTGGAGGAGGACTCAGAAGGGGACACTTCCTCTGCGGAGGAACAAGACTCCGGTCCCCTGTCGCCCGGGGTCCACCGTGCCAGATCTGCTGGAGACTGAGGACTCCGGCTCCGAGATGTTCAAACCCAAGGGCATTTACCACCCTCGGTCAACCGAATGGCAACCGGAGCAGAAGGTGGCTGAATATGTAGCCAGTAAGATTAGGCAGCCTCTAGACAAGGAGGTTAGAGCCCGTCTTAAGGCTGAAGACCTGTGCCCTACCTTACCGGATAAGGTGGCGGCCACTCCTGACTTGGATCCGAAGCTCTGTTCTTTTTTTGCCAAATATACCAAGGACCCTAAGAAGGGCATTGACCGGTCCTGGAGGTCTTGCCAGGACAAGCTTCTTGATGTGTTAGGACCCCTAACGCAAATTATCCAGTTGGCTGAACACGCCAGACGCACGGACATTCCTCTACCCACGGATGTCGTGGACGGGTGGGCCACACCAATTGCGCCATTTCGGCAGAGAGACGCCGATCTTTACTCATAAAAATTGACCCCAAGTTGGGGGAGTTGTCCAATTCAGAGGCAGGGGCAATCGCCCAGGGCAGCTTATTTGGTGACCCTTTTGTTAAAGAATTGGGTAAATTCGTTGCCACTTTTTTGGCGTTAGATAAAGCCCACTCATCTATCAAGGAGATCTTCCCGGGCAAGGTTTTTGCAAGGGCCGGAAGAGGTAGCGGTTGCTCCTCCGGCCGCCTCTCCCATCTCAAACTAGGGATACAGTAACAACGGCTGGTGAGATGGTCGCCAAGGCGCTTTCTTCCCCAATCGCGATAGAGGGAAGTCCAGAATCAACAGGAACGCCCGCTGAGGGGCGAACGCCCCAGGAGGCCCTTCGGGTAAGGATTTCCCTTTCTTCCCCTCAGAGTATAGGAGGGAGACTTCGGTTTTTCAGACACAATTGGGCGCGCATCACTTCAGACTCTTGGGTGTTACAGACCGTATCAGGGTTCCACATAGAGTTCTGGGGAACACCAACCCAGGGACAACCACAAGACCCCTGATTTTCTCGGCATTGAAGTCCGCTCTCATCGATGCAGAAGTGCACGACCTTCTCTGGAAGGGGGCCATCTGTCGGTCTGTCCTTCACCCCAGGGGTTTTTCTGAGCAATCTCTTTCTTGTACAGAAGGACAAAGGGTTTCGCCCGGTTATCAACCTCAGGGAATTCAACGAGTGGGTGGTCTACAGGCACTTCAAGATGGAGGGCATTCATATGCTCAGAGACCTTCTCCTTCAAGGGGATTGGATGATCCGTCTGGACCTCAAGGACGCTTACTTGACGGTCCCGATATTTTTTCCCCACCGCAGATTCCTTCAATTCTCGTGGAGGGGTCAGGTATTCAAGTTTACGTCCCTTGCTTTCGGTCTCTCTCCGGCACCGTGGTGTTTCACCAAACTACTCAAACCAGGTGGTGGAATACCTGTGGTCAGGGGGGATTCATCTAATTATTTACCTGGACGACATCCTTCTCATGGACTAATCTCGGTCGCAACTCTTATCCAACGCAAACATGACTATTGTGCTTCTGCAGGATCTGGGGGTGTAACCGGACGTCTCCGGACGCCGGTCTTCAAAATATTGTGACGGCCGCCATTAACGGGGCCCGACACACTCGAGAGGGACGCAAGCCTATGACGTCAGACGCCTTTGGCGTCTGGACGACGACCGAAAGAAAAGACGGACCAAAAGGAAAAGGAGAGAGAGAGACGGAGGAAGACGCTCGGCGAACGCGACCCGAAGAAAAGGAAACCCGGACACCGAGGACGGAGAGGAAGGAGCCCGTCGAAGGATCGGAAGATCCGAAGGAGAGAGAAAAGCACAGGGGCCCTCCCGCCCCCGTCAGAGAGAAGCCGGGGGACTGCCACAGTGCCGGCCGCGTCCCCGGAGGGGCGTGGCCACCTCAGGTACGTTCGTACCACAGCTGGGGGTTTGCGAGAGGGTGGTTATTAGGAATAGGGGGGGATAAGGGAAAGAGAGGGAGGTCCTGCAGGGAAGGGGAGACCATATGACAGAGAGCCCTAAAGTAAACCTAACCTCACAAAGAAACCGACAGCCAGAGGATTTCTGAAAAGAAGGGAATGTCTGAGAACACCTATAGGGAAAACCACAAACTAAAGGACAGTTATACCCTCACTTTCCGTCACTCATACCTATTCCCCCACCACCCTACTAACCCTATATACTTACATTATATATATCCCACTTACCTGTTTTGTTGTACTTCTTCTATTTTTTTTTTGAGAGCCTGGCCCACTGACGTAGAGGAAGATCGGAGACCTTCCCAAAGCTGGACCCGGTCACTTATGGACTATCACCAAAACCCTGAAAGAGAAGAAAAAGGGAACTTTGTTAATTTCTTTGGACTACAAGTGCGTTATTCTTGTGAACAAGAAACATGGGATAAAAAAGCTCCATCCTTAAAACCAAAGCACAAATAAATTAGCTAAACCCTCACCTTCTGCGCCTGTCATATTATTCCAATATCCCCTTTATTTGTTTCGGGATAAAGAACCCATTACAGTGGTGTCAGAAGTGGGATATTGGAACAACGACAGGTAACCTAAGATGATGGAGGGTACACCCACCCTATCAGAGATGATGCAGCAGCTAGCCGCAGGGCAGAGGCATCTGCAAGTAGTGTGGGAAGAGCAACAGAAGGAGGCTAAAGTGGAAAGGGAGGCCCTACAAAGCGCTCTTAAAAGTCAGGCCACTATCATGGCCAACAATCAGTTGGTCCATGAGACTGCAATCAAAAACCTCACGGACACTATTGCCGCCACCCGGGTGCATCCAAACGTACCCAGTTCGGTCCTGCAGCGATATCAGGAAGGCGAAGACCCGGATGCCTTTTTCACCAATTTCGAGCGGGTTGCTACTTCCGCCACCTGGCCCCAGGATAGGTGGGGCCAATATATCGCCCCGTTATTAACAGGAACTCTCCAAGCGGCTTATCAAGCGGTAAACCCAGGCGGAACGACACCCTATCAGGATATTAAAAAGAGTATCCTAGAGCGAGTGGGGTTTGATACAGAACATTACCGGGTCCGGTTCAGGAAAGCCAAATGGGGACCCTCCGAGAATCCCCGGGCCCTGTATTTCCGGATTAAGGACTTAGGACTCGAGTGGCTAGGTCCCATTGGGACCAATAGGGAGGATATAATTGAGGTTGTTCTCTTAGAACAATATCTAGACGCCCTACCTACCAAGACCCGTAATTGGATCAAGCAACACCCAAGTCCAGATACTAACACCACTATTGAATTAGCCTGTGCCTTTCACCGCTCCCTCGAGTTAAAAATCCCTCCCGTACGGCCAACACTTAACCCCATCCGACAGAACCCCGGACCCTCCCCATCCCTAGGGCGGAAACAAACCGAGGATCCGGGAAAATTGCAAGGATTAGAAAGATCCTATATGTAACAACCACAGTGTTTTAGCTGTGGAGAGTGGGGACATATCGCCCGGGTTTGCCCGCTGAAAACAGAAAAATCAGAACCGATGGAAATAGGAGTCACTAGGGGGAGAGTCTTCTATACAGGCGGAAAGGAAACCCGATACAAGAAGAGACTTGTTGTCAATGGAAGAACCACAGTGGCACTCATTGACTCAGGTTGCAGTCAGTCTGTAATTCGTGCTGATTTACTGGAAAGCCCCCCTTTTACTTCAGGACTTACGGTATCCATATGTTGTATTCATGGAGATACAAGAGAATACCCCCTAATCTGGACAACCCTGTCCTGGGATGGAAAAGAAGTCCCCATAAGGATGGGGGTGGTGGAAAGACTAGTCAAAGAAGCTATCATAGGAACCGACTTCCCTGACTTTTCGGAACTTCTTGACAGTACAAAAGACTCTGAAGACATGAGTACATGGTGGAAAAGAGCTCCTTTTTCTAGTACGCCTATAACACCACCGGTGGTTAGATACAGACCCTCCCGAAAAGAAAAAAGAGAAACCAGAAAAGTCTACGCCCAAGGAAACATGAGTCCAAATAGGGTAATTACAAAGGTCCTTACCCTTACTGACCTTCCCCCATTCCGTAGTTGTCAAAGAGAAGATCCGAGTTTGATCCATGCCTGGAAAAGTGCACGACCCCGGAACCCCCAAGACAAAAGCCCTTCTTTTACCATAATCAAAAATCTGTTATATTGTGTCACTGGTAATAACCGAGAAGAAAAGAAGCAGCTATTAGTCCCCGAACCTTATAGACCACAAGTCCTACACCTAGCCCATAGCCAGCCGGGGGGGGGGGGGTCACTATGGAAGAGAGAAAACTGAAGAATATCTGTTGAGGAAGTTCTACTGGCCGGGGGTCTTTTCACAAATTAGGAGATTCTGTCAGCAATGTCCTAAATGCCAAATGATTGATCCTGGTCCCAAAAGAAGAGCTCCCTTGCAACCTCTTCCCATTATAGACATCCCTTTTTCAAGAATAGGAATGGACATTGTAGGCCCTCTCCTACCTTCTTCTAGAGGATACCGTTATATACTAGTATTGGTAGATTATGCCACCAGATACCCAGAAGCCATCCCACTCAGCAGTATTAACTCCAAGAGCGTAGCCCATGCAATGATAGGGTTCTTCTCTCGAATAGGCTTTCCCCGAGAAATCTTAACAGACCAAGGTACCCAGTTCATGTCCAACTTGATGTCACAAATATGTCAACTTCTGGGGATCAAACAGTTGCGAACAGCGGTTTATCATCCTCAAACATATGGTTTGGTGGAAAGGTATAACCGCACTCTGAAAACTCTACTAAAGAAATCTATTTCAGAGACAGGTAAGGACTGGGATAGAAAACTCCCATTAGTGTTATACGCTATCAGGACCCATGAGCAAGCATCCACGGGCCATAGTCCATTTGAATTATTGTTCGGACGACAGCCCAGGACCTTGTTAGATATGGCTGCAGAGTTATGGGAGGAGGAGGATGGAGAAAAATCCCTCTTAGAATATACCCAGGAGTTAAAAACCAACATCCAAAATGTGTGGGAAAACGTAAGGGAACATATGGAGAAGGCTCAAGAAAAGCAGAAAAGATATTACGACAGGAATACTCAATTAAGGACCTTTACCCTAGGTGATAAGGTGTTAGTGCTTCTCCCCAATTCAGACAACAAGTTGCTGGCAAAGTGGCAGGGACCCTATAAAGTGATAGGGGTAGTAACACCCGTGACCTATAAGGTCCAGCTCACAGACAGTTCCAACCGGTCACAGATCTTTCATGTCAATCTATTAAAAAAGTGGGAAGAGCCACAGGGAGAACCAACCAGGGGATGCCTAGTTAACACCGTTAAGGAATTGGAGATAGGGTGGTGTCCCACTGAGCAGCCTAGCGGAAACGAGATGCCTCCCATAAATAGTGAAATCTCGATCCAACAGAGTGAGCAATTAACCCAGCTCCTCCATGATCATGCCCATGTGTTCTCCTCGATACCAGGCAGGACCAAGTTGGTGCATCATCAAATCATAACCCCACCTGGCAAGGTCATACGCTTACGGCCATATCGTATCCCTGAAGCTAGAAAGATCCTGGAAGAAAACGAAATAGAAAAGATGTTAGACCTAGGCATTATAGAGCCTTCCCAGAGTCCCTGGTGTTCACCGGTGGTATTAGTGCCAAAGCCAGATGGGTCTATACGTTTCTGTATTGACTTTAGACGAGTCAATTCTATATCCCAGTTTGACACATATCCCCTTCCAAGGGTGGACGAACTCTTAGAGAAGTTGGGAAAAGCTAAGTACATGTCTACACTCGACTTGACCAAAGGTTACTGGCAGATTCCTTTGACGCCAGAAGATAAAGAGAAAACGGCTTTCTCTACTCCCTCTGGGCTATATCATTTTAATGTTCTCCCTTTCGGGTTACATGGGGCACCCGCCACCTTCCAGCGTCTCATCGACACCATTCTACGACCTCATACCAGGTACGCTGCCGCGTATCTGGATGATATCGTTATTCACAGCGAGACTTGGGAAGACCACTTGGCACATTTAAACAAAATCTTTACAGCGTTATGAGGGGCTGGATTAACAGCCAACGCCTCCAAAAGCCGGTTGGCATTCAATGAGATCTCTTATCTAGGATATCATATAGGGAAAGGTATACTTAGACCACAAATGAATAAAGTTGAAGCCATCCTATGGATAGATACACCCACAACGAAAAAGGAGGTCCGGTCATTCTTAGGCTTGGTAGGGTATTATCGAAGATTTATACCCCATTATTCCACCGTGGCCGCTCCCCTAACCGATCTCCTGAGGAAAGGCCAACCCAAAAATATCACGAATTTAAACCCAGTACAATCCCATAGTTACCATACCCTACAAAGATATCTCACTACCCAACCGATTTTAAAATGTCCTGACTTCACTATCCCCTTTCACCTCCAAACGGATGCCTCAGACGTGGGTCTGGGGGCCGTACTTTTTCAGAAAGATGAGAGAGATATTAGTCACCCCGTGGTCTTTATTAGTCGTAAACTTTTTCCCAGGGAGCAAAAATATCCCATTATAGAACGAGAATGTCTCGCCATCAAGTGGGCGATTGAAAGCCTCCAATATTACCTCCTAGGAAGATCCTTTCTATTATATACGGATCACGCTCCCCTCACCTGGCTCTCGAGATATAAAGATACTAATAGTCGCATATTGAGATGGTTTATGGAGCTTCAACCTTTCTCCTTCCAGGTTTGCCATCTCCCTGGTGATCTTATGGGACAGGCTGACTATTTATCCCGGTTCCCAGGACCTTTGGGTCTCGAACAGCCCCATTCAAGGGAGGGGATGTGTAACCGGACGTCTCCGGACGCCGGTCTTCAAGATATTGTGACGGCCGCCATTAACAGGCCCCGACACACTCGAGAGGGACGCAAGCCTATGACGTCAGACGCCTTCGGCGTCTGGACGACGACCGAAAGAAAAGACGGACCAAAAGGAAAAGGAGAGAGAGAGACGGAGGAAGACGCTCGGCGAACGCGACCCGAAGAAAAGGAAACCCGGACACCGAGGACGGAGAGGAAGGAGCCCGTCGAAGGATCGGAAGATCCGAAGGAGAGAGAAAAGCACAGGGGCCCTCCCGCCCCCGTCAGAGAGAAGCCGGGGGACTGCCAAAGTGCCGGCCGCGTCCCCGGAGGGGCGTGGCCACCTCATGTACGTTCGTACCACAGCTGGGGGTTTGCGAGAGGGTGGTTATTAGGAATAGGGGGGGATAAGGGAAAGAGAGGGAGGTCCTGCAGGGAAGGGGAGACCATATGACAGAGAGCCCTAAAGTAAACCTAACCTCACAAAGAAACCGACAGCCAGAGGATTTCTGAAAAGAAGGGAATGTCTGAGAACACCTATAGGGAAAACCACAAACTAAAGGACAGTTATACCCTCACTTTCCGTCACTCATACCTATTCCCCCACCACCCTACTAACCCTATATACTTACATTATATATATCCCACTTACCTGTTTTGTTGTACTTCTTCTATTTTTTTTTTGAGAGCCTGGCCCACTGACGTAGAGGAAGATCGGAGACCTTCCCAAAGCTGGACCCGGTCACTTATGGACTATCACCAAAACCCTGAAAGAGAAGAAAAAGGGAACTTTGTTAATTTCTTTGGACTACAAGTGCGTTATCCTTGTGAACAAGAAACATGGGATAAAAAAGCTCCATCCTTAAAACCAAAGCACGAATAAATGAGCTAAACCCTCACCTTCTGCGCCTGTCATATTATTCCAATATCCCCTTTATTTGTTTCGGGATAAAGAACCCATTACAGGGGGTTTGTGATAAACCAGCAGAAATAAGAACTCCTCCCTGCGCAATCGATGATCTTTCTAGGTTTTCGCATAGATTCCCAGTCAGCTTCCCTCAGCCTCCCATCCTCGAAGATCTCCAAGATCAAGAAGGAACAGACGAAGGTACTGAGACGCGACAAGATTTCTCTCAGGCAGTTAGCCCGAGTAGTAGGTCTTCTCTCCTCCTCGATCCAGGCTATTTTTCCAGGCCCTCATTACCGGGCGCTGCAACATTTGAAGGCACATCATCTCAGTCGGGGTCTCACCTACTCCGAACTCATCTCCCTTAATCAGGAGGCGAGAACGGAACTCCATTGGTGGTTGGAACACATGGAAGCGTAGAACGGCAGGGCCATCTTCGGTGCCTCGCCGGACATTGTCATAGAATTGGACGCCAGTCGTCCGGGCTGGGGTGCTCGATGCGGAGATGTCTCCTTCGGGGGACGGTGGACTCCGCAGGAACTCACCTTGCACATCAGTTGCCTTGAGCTCCTGGCGGGTTCTTTTGCGATTCGGTCTTTGACCCGGGACAGGGTTTCCTGTGTCGTTCTTCTGAGGATGGACAATGTATCTGCGGTACAATACATAAATCGCTAGGGGGCACGCGTTCGAAGGCCCTTGCGGAATTTGCGAAAGATTTTTGGCATTTTTGCCTACAACACCAGATATCGGTGACGGCGGAGTATATTCCGGGTTCCCAGAATGTTCTAGCGGACTAGAATTCCAGATTTCTGGGGGATTCCAGCGACTGGCAACTGGACAGAGTAGTTTTTCAGGTGCTGATGGAACGTTTGGGTCCATGTTCAGTGAATCTCTTTGCATCCAGGTGGAACGCCCAGTTACCGGTGTACTTCAGTTGCCACCTGGATCCGGTTGCAACAGCAGTGGATGCTTTCCTGCAGGGTTGGGGGACCCACTTGAGGTATGTATTTCCCCCGTTCCTTCTGATCCCAAAGGTCTCGACCCAGGTATGTCTTCAGGGAGCTACGGTGGTTTTTATAACCCCACTTTGGAGGTCACAGGTGTGGTTCCCATCTCTGCTGGAGCTCTCTTGCGATTTCCCCAACCTCCTCCCGATTTATCCGTTGATTCTCAGGGATCCTATGGGACAGCTTCACCCATCGGCCCTTCGGGGTCAACTTGCATTGGTAGCTTGGATGATTTTCAGGCTCGTTGGGAGGACGGCTGACGTTCACAGGAGGCTGAAAGATTCATCAGACAGGCCTGGGCTCCTGGAACTTGCAAACGATACAAGTCCGCGTGGCATCGATGGGCTCGTTGGTGTTTGGGAAAACAATTGATCCCATGGGGTCCCAGATTGCTGATATCATAAATTTCCTCGCCGAGTTAGCGGAATCAGGTTTGTCTTATTGCTTCATAAACTCCTTTAGATCAGCCATTTTGGCTGGTCATTCCCCTCTCCACAATCGCCCAGTGGGGGAACATCCGTGGGTGTGCAAGTTGCTTAAGGGCATAATAATTTCCAGACCTCCAGAACCTAGGTACTCAGAGTTATGGGATGTCAACCAGGTCCTCCACTTATTATCCTCCTGGCAGGATAACCAGTATCTCTCTAGGAAAGAGCTGTCAGCTAAATTAGCTATTCTTCTATGCCTCATTTCTTGCAAGAGGGTGTCGGATGTCAGGGCACTAGATGTCTCAGCAAGGGTTTTTTCACCGGAGGGGGTCACCTTCACGGTATCCAGAAGAACTAAGTGTAATATCAGGTTGGTAACCTATCCAGCCTTTCCTCACGCACCAAAACTTTGTGTAGTAAGATGCCTTAAGACTTATGAGGAGGTGACAGCCGAGTTGCAGTCTCCCGGAGAACGCCAATTGTTGATTTCGATAAAGAAACCATTTAAGGTAGTCTCCTCCCCTTCCATAGCTAGATGGGTCAGATGGATCTTGGCGGAGGCAGGTATCAACGTACGTGTATTCAGAGCACACTCTACTAGGGGTGCCATGGCTTCAAAGGCTATTCAGGTAGGTGGCCGCTTAGAGGTTATCATGAATGCCACAGATTGGTCGTCTGAATCGACATTTAAAAGATTCTATTTTAAACCTATTCATGAAGCAGCTTCATTGGTGGTAAGTAAGCTTTGAACATGCATAATCCTCGCCTCTGGTCCTGCCATAGAATGAGAAATTTCCTAGCTATCGAGAAGGAAAGTTTATTAATGACACAGAGGTGAGGATTATCCCTCTCGACCAAAGGAATGTGTCTCCCTCCCGAGAACTGCGTCAGAGTTCTCCGTTTCTGGTAGTATATAAATGTGTATATCGTGTTATAGGAATTTCTCATTATTTGGTCGAATTATATGCTAATGCCTTGTATGTTTACATGACTTGGAAAATTTGTCATACAATCAAATGTCGATTATTTCTTGTGTTCAATTTCTTGGATTCGACTCTTCATTGGTTGAATATATGATATTGTTCTCGAAGGTTCAGAGGTGACAACTACCTGAGTATGCTGGTTTCCATCCGCAGCGACGAAGTTGAGGACATCATGATCGGGCAGGGGATTCTTATACTCGGAGTCAGTGCAGGCGTTGATTGGACTGTGGTTGCCATGGGACCGTTGACCCATGGGCTTTGTAGTTTGCTGTTTTTTTCTATATGAACTTGCTGTAATAATAAAGAGTGAAGAAAGTTGAGCATAATCCTCGCCTCTGTGTCCTTAATAGAATTAAAACTTTCCTTCTCAATAGCTAGGAAAATTCTCATTCCAGCAGGCACGGGAAGGCTTCAATGGCGAGAGCCAGCAACCATTTCTTTTTTTAGGGGGTGGGGAGGAAGAGACAGAGAATGGAAAGAAATAACGTGGCCTTCTTAATGGAAGTGGTGCTCATGTAACGCGCCCTAATACCTCTGTCTCGAGTTCATGCTATATAAACGTGAGAAAAATGGGTAGAGAGAAAGAGGACGTGCATCGGGCATATCCCTGGTAGGCTGGAACGGTGGGGGTGCCGCTTTTTTTTTTTTTTTTTTTTTACTGGAAAGCAGTTTTGACAGCACTGCAGAGTTCCTTGTATATCCAACAGTTTTCAGGCAACAATAAAAGTGCCAAGATAACTCTGGTGATTAATGTACCTGCAAGAGAGAGATGTTTTATCTAGTGCCAGTTTTGACTCATCTAAGGTAGTACAGAGGGTTAATGTGCCTGCTGCAAAGTACGTGTACTATGGAGATAAAAGACAGTATATTATGTTCATCGCTCAGTGGGATACCTTGTTTGTCACAGAGTTCATTTAGTTACTGTGCAGCTCATAACAATCAATCAATCAATCAGAGTGAGCTATGATCTGCCATCAAAGAGCTGCATTCAACCTGCATGGTACAGGTTAGAAAGTCATGTTTTTTCCCTGTCTTTGATTATCCTAATTTTGCTAAAAAGGGGTTGTTTCGGTAGAAACAAATAGTTGTTAGTAAAGTCAACCCTAACCACTGTTACGTTCTGAATCCTGAGTTTATGCTTCCCCACATCCAGCACTCTTAAAAATGCCTGCCTGTATGGATGATGTGAATCCTACACCTTGTAGTCCCCTTTGTCAACATTTTCTGTTCACTGATTTACACATGTATGATTCATTGTCTCCATATGTGTGTGAGTGTGATGTAAAGTGCTCAAATACCCTACACTGGTAAGAGAGAGGCGCTATAAAACAAACTAAATACACGTGAGAGAGGGCTATGGAGAGATGAAAGGCACTGTTAAAGGGCGATTGTGAGGGAATCATTGAAACCCCCCCCCCAAAAAAAATTGCTGTATCCTGGTGCACTGTAAGGTCATCATTTACTATGCTTTAAAAACAAATACGATTGAATACATAATGAAAAATGTGTTGTAGAATGACTGTTTTTGTTATTTTTTCTCAAATTGTTTTTGGGGGGAGAACCCCTGGAAACCCCTCTGTAGTGGTCAGGCTCACTCGCTATGTACCTTATGGGGGCTGGTCTGACAAAATTTGCCAGGGCTGCTTTGGGTTCCCAGTCCGGCCCAGAGTCTGACCTGGTGGTATTGAGTTTCATCTGACACTGAGTTTCAGCTGGGTTGTATCGGACTTGGATGTGTAGTTGGCCACTGTGTGATTAGAAAGGAGGGTTAAAGAAGCATTGGACACCTGATAAGATTATCCCAAGCATAGCTGGCATTTGCAGATGGCGCCCTCAGTGAAGCCAAATTTGGCACCCGCATTCTTCCTCTTTAATTGTATCTGTGTCAAACGTTTTTGAGGAGTCGGAGGAAGGTGAGTAGGGGGCCACAATTAAGGAGCACCATGAAAAGAAAAGCAGACAAAATGCTGAAATGGGTCCCAACAGCATTCAGGAATAGTGTTTAAAACACATTTCTATGGACCTAGGTCAGAGGCAGCTTCTGCCTTCCTCTGGAGGTCAGTGCCCTTGGCACAGGCACAGCTCGCACAGGCTAAAGGCTGGCCCTGTTCCCAAGGCACAAGAGGAAGAATGAATTTTCCTAATGTGAAAAGAGGAGGCAGTGTGGTCTTTGATACAAGAAACAGTTATTTGGTGTATGTCAAGCAGGAGGGTCATATCATTTGAAATGGACCCTCAAGTGAACTACGGCGGGATCTGACCATTTGACCTGCAGCTGATGCACGGCCCAAGCAGCGAGCCCGTATACCACAGCATGAAAACTAGTATGAAGATCTGTAGTACTAAGATCTGGCAAATATGAGACCGAATTAAAGTCTGGGCAATAAACACGCTCCTACCCGTATGACCCGGCAGAACACGCTCAATGGGGGCACAAACAATATTTCACTGTCTCACAGCAGAAAATCGACCCCTTGTGTCCCTGAAATCATGAGCATGCTGTAGGCTGTACATGAAGTCTGCCCCAGGGATATTTTATGTTTTTAAGTGTAGTATGGTACCGCAGTGCATCACATTTAATTAACGTGCATCATGAATACCGATCACAGAATGCAGTAAGTTCTGAGTTGCATTCCTTGACAAGAAAATATAACAACTTTTTGACCTGTTTTAGCTGTGGGAATTATAATCTTTATGCAATCTTTTTGAGGAACAAAATAAAATTGTTTTACACTTCGTGGTTTGTACATCTGTAGCTCTGCTGATGTACGAGGCAGACGTCTCTGTGCGGAGACAGACTGGACAGATACTCCCTTAGTAGTTCTGGAAGTCCCTAGCATGGATATTTCCCCACCAATTCCCTGTGAGATATTGTGATTTTAGCTCACCTACGACAGTGTGTCACAGAACAACAAGAAAACAAAATTGTGGCTTAAAGAAATTCAAAGTGAATGGAGTAATGAGGCTCAAGTCCAGGACCTCATTATGACTTCAGCGGTCTTTTTAAAAGACCGCTGAAGCTGCTGCCTGCCCTATTAGGAGTTTTCCACTGGGCAGTGGGCGAAAACAGCATTTCTGCCTGATGGCTTTCAGAAAACTTATCACAACATTGCCGCCGGCTTGTAATCGAGCCGGCAGTAATGTTGTGGTGTGTCAGGTGCAACAGAACCCGTCGCGCATTTCCCTGCACGTAATTCGGGCATTGAAATGCACGACAGGGCTGTCCATGGGGGCCCCAGACACCCCCTTTCTGCCAGACTTTGCATGGCAGTCAGACCGCCATGCAAAGGCTGGTGGAAAGGGGACTCCTAATCCCCAGGGCAGCTCTGATTGCAGCGCTGCCCTGGTGGATTGCGACCGCTGAGACAGTCAGGCTGTCGACAGGTGGCAACCTGGTGGTGCCAGCGGTCGGACCGTGGCCCATCTGACACAGTCATAATAGGGCAGCCGGACTGCCTTGTCTGCAGCAGTCCGTGCGCCATTGTGAGTGTGGCAGTCTTGAGACCGCCACACTTGTAATGAGGGCCTCAGTGTCCAAAAACGACCACTGCCAGATAGTACATGACAGAAGAGAACAGACAGGCTTTTTCTTTTGGTGCACTGGAAGGGTGAGGGCTGGATTCCCACTAAGTGGTGGCACTGGAACAGGAGCAGATTCCTCATGTGGCACTGATGATAGCAACCTCTGCATTGTTTTAGGTTCACCATCCTTTTTTGTGAAACAAACACATAATCACATCTGGCTCCACGCATTACTTTTCCTTTTTTTAGATGAGTGGGTGTAATTTACAGGATAGGGGTTTGCGCTGACCACCGGCTAGGCTCTGAAATGTCTCTCACCAGACATTACAGCGTCTGGTTAACGGTAATTGAGCGGACTGCTCAATTTGGACTCCTGGGTTACCCTTTGAAGGGTAAGTGAGCACACAGTTGACTGTGGACTCCTGGGTGCATTAAAATGCTAAGGAGGAAACACTGATCTCAGGTGCCCGTCAGGGCAAATGTGTAACACTTCTTGCAGGGGCCCTCAACTCTTAAGAACGGGGGAGGGGTAGCCCAAGACCAGCGGGGGAGGGGGAGCCCAAGACCAGTCTATCGGTCCTCTCCATCATCGTGCGTTACTCTACTGCGACAGTGTGCGGGCTTAGGGTGACCACCCATGCGTAATTTTCACGGACTGCCCGTAATTTCGCCTTGCCGTCCGTTGTCCGTAATGAAAGGCTTAATGGACGGCATTTGTCCATAATTTTAGCCGCTCACATAAAAGACAAAATTTAATTAGAACAGATCAATTACCTCAGCTGGATTGAAAGGCAGGGAGTCTCCTGTGCTCTGAGAGACGGCTGGGCAGACAGATAAGACAAGGCCTTCTTGACAGGGTGTCTCCTTCCCTAAAGAAATGCAAATGTGCGGAACTGGTAAATCTGCAAATGTAAAGGGGCTTGAAAACCTGAATTGACTTTAATCTAAGGAGTCACTGTAGGAAAGTACCATCTTGCCTGGCATGATACCCCCATTTTTCACTGTATATATGTTGTTTTAGTTGTATGTGCCACTGGGACCCTGCCAGCCAGGGCCCCAGTGCTCATAAGTGTGCCTGAATGTGTTAACTGTGTAGTGACTAACTGTCTCACTGAGGCTCTGCTAACCAGAACCTCAGTGGTTATGCTCTCTCATTTCTTTCCAAATTGTCACTAACAGGCTAGTGACCAATTTTACCAATTTACATTGGCTTACTGGAACACCCTTATAATTCCCTAGTATCTGATACTGAGGTACTGGGGTTCCAGGAGATCCCTATGGGCTGCAGCATTTCTTTTGCCACCCATAGGGAGCTCTGACAATTCTTACCCAGGCCTGCCACTGCAGCCTGAGTGAAATAACGTCCACGTTATTTCACAGCCATTTTACACTGCACTTAAGTAACTTATAAGTCACCTATATGTCTAACCTTTACCTTGTAAAGGTTGGGTGCTAAGTTACTTAGTGTGAGGGCACCCTGGCACTAGCCAAGTTGCCCCCACATTGTTCAGGGCCAATTCCCCGGACTTTGTGAGTGCGGGGACACCATTACACGCGTGCACTACATATAGGTCACTACCTATATGTAGCTTCACAATGGTAACTCCGAATATGGCCATGTAATATGTCTATGATCATGGAATTGCCCCCTCTATGCCATCCTGGCATAGTTGTCACAATCCCATGATCCCAGTGGTCTGTAGCACAGACCCTGGTACTGCCAAACTACCTTTCCCGGGGTTTCACTGCAGCTGCTGCTGCTGCCAACCCCTCAGACAGGCATCTGCCCTCCTGGGGTCCAGCCAGGCCTGGCCCAGGATGGCAGAACAAAGGACTTCCTCTGAGAGAGGGTGTTACACCCTCTCCCTTTGGAAAATGGTGTGAAGGCAGGGGAGGAGTAGCCTCCCCCAGCCTCTGGAAATGCTTTCATGGGCACATTTGGTGACCATTTCTGCATAAGCCAGTCTACGCCGGTTCAGGGACCCCTTAGCCCTGCTCTGGCGCGAAACTGGACAAAGGAAAGGGGAGTGACCACTCCCCTGACCTGCACCTCCCCTGGGAGGTGTCCAGAGCTCCTCCAGTGTGCTCCAGACCTCTGCCATCTTGGAAACAGAGGTGCTGCTGGCACACTGGACTGCTCTGAGTGGCCAGTGCCACCAGGTGACGTCAGAGACTCCTTCTGATAGGCTCCTTCAGGTGTTGCTAGCCTATCCTCTCTACTAGGTAGCCAAACCCTCTTTTCTGGCTATTTAGGGTCTCTGTCTCTGGGGAAACTTTAGATAACGAATGCAAGAGCTCATCCGAGTTCCTCTGCATCTCTCTCTTCACCTTCTGCCAAGGAATCGACTGCTGACCGCGCTGGAAGCCTGCAAAACTGCAACATAGTAGCAAAGACGACTACTGCAACTCTGTAACGCTGATCCTGCCGCCTTCTCGACTGTTTTCCTGGTGGTGCATGCTGTGGGGGTAGTCTGCCTCCTCTCTGCACTAGAAGCTCTGAAGAAATCTCCCGTGGGTCGACGGAATCGTCCCCCTGCAACCGCAGGCCCCTAAAGAACTGCATCACCGGTACCTTGGGTCTCCTCTCAGCACGACGAGCGAGGTCCCTTGAATCCAGCAACTCTGTCCAAGTGACTCCCACAGTCCAGTGACTCTTCAGTCCAAGTTTGGTGGAGGTAAGTCCTTGCCTCCCCACGCCAGACTGCATTGTTGGAAACCGCGACTTTTGCAGCTACTCCGGCCTCCGTGCACTTCCGGCGGAAATCCTTTGTGCACAGTCCAGCCTGGGTCCACGGCACTCTAACCTGCATTGCACGACCTCCTAAGTTGTTCTCCGGCGACGTGGGACTCCTTTGTGCGACTTCGGGTGAGCACTGTTTCACGCATCCTCGTAGTGCCTGTTTCTGGCACTTCTCCGGGTGCTGCCTGCTGCTGAGAGAGCTTCTTGTCTTGCTCGATGTCCCCTCTGTCCCCTGACGCAATTTGCGACATCCTGGTCCCTTCTGGGCCACAGCAGCATCCAAAAACGCTTACCGCACAATTTGCAGCTAGCAAGGCTTGTTGGTGGTCTTTCGCCGGGAAAACACTTCTGCACGACTCTCCACGGCGTGAGGGATCCGTCCTCCAAAGGGGAAGTCTCTAGCCCTTGTCGTTCTTGCAGAAACCTACGCTTCTACTGTCCAGTAGCAGCTCCTTTGCACCCACAGCTGGCATTTCCTGGGCATCTGCCCATCTCTGACTTGCTTGTGACTTTTGGACTTGGTCCCCTTGTTCCACAGGTACCCTCGACTGGAAATCCATTGTTGTTGCATTGCTGGTTTGTGTCTTTCCTGCAGAATTCCTCTATTACGACTTCTATGTCCTTTGGGGAACTTTAGTGCACTTTGCACTCACTTTTCAGGGTCTTGGGGTGGGCTATTTTTCTAACCCTTGCTATTTTCTAATAGTCCCAGCGACCCTCTACAAGGTCACATAGGTTTGGGGTCCATTCGTGGTTCGCATTCCACTTCTGGAGTATATGGTTTGTGTTGCCCCTATCCCTATGTGTCTCCATTGCATCCTATTGTAACTATACATTGTTTGCACTGTTTTCTAAGACTATTACTGCATATTTTGGTATTGTGTATATATATCTTGTGTATATTTCCTATCCTCTCACTGAGGGTACACTCTGAGATACTTTGGCATATTGTCATAAAAATAAAGTACCTTTATTTTTAGTATAACTGTGTATTGTGTTTTCTTATGATATTGTGCATATGACACTAAGTCTGTACTGTAGGAGCTTCACTCCTCTCCTAGTTCAGCCTAAGCTGCTCTGCTAAGCTACCATTATCTATCAGCCTATGCTGCTAGACACCCTATACACTAATAAGGGATAACTGGGCCTGGTGCAAGGTGCAAGTACCCCTAGGTACTCACTACAAGCCAGTCCAGCCTTCTACATTGGTTGTGCAGCGGTGGGATAAGTGCTTTGAGACTACTTACCACTCTTGTCATTGTACTTTTCATAAGAGAAAAATATACAAAACAAGTTCAGTGTATATACACATAACCAAAAAGTTTTGCATTTCCTCTTTTCACTCTTTTCTAAGTGCTGAAAAGTACTTCTAACTTTCTAAAAAGTTCTAAAAAGTTTTAAAAGTTTTTTTTTCCAGTCTTTCTAAAAGCTCTGACAAACTTTTTTCTCTTTTTCTATCACTTTAACTCTCTCTAAAAATGTCTGGCACAGGCCAAAATGTTGATCTGTCCAAACTTGCATATGATCACCTTAGCTGGAAAGGAGCAAGGAGTCTCTGCATAGAGAGAGGTTTGAGTGTAGGGAAGAATCCTTCCTTGGAATTGTTACTTAACATGCTTAGAGAACAAGATAAGGCTAAAAGTGCCCCATCTGTTGAAAAAGTAGCTAATGGTTCCCAATCTGATCCAGGGACTCCCCCAGGAAAAGATTCAGGAAAAAAACTTCCAAGCCTGCCCATTACTAGACAGTCTAGCATAGTTGGTACTGATGTTGAGTCACACCATACAGATAGTGTTGTCTCACATCATAGCAAGAGCATTCATTCTCATCACAGTAGAAATGATGTTTCTGTTAGCCAAGCTGTTTGGGTGCCCTCTGTAAGGGACAGGTCTCCTTCTGTCCATTCTCATCATACTTCTGTTTCAAGACATGTCCCTCCAACCCACCCTGATGACAGATTGTTAGAAAGGGAGCTCAATAGATTGAGAGTGGAACAAACCAGACTGAAGCTCAAGAAGCAACAGCTGGATTTGGAGAGACAGACTTTAGAAGTAGAGAAGGAGAGACAGAAACTGGGTTTAGAAACCCATGGTGGCAGCAGCAGTATTCCCCATAGTCATCCTGCAAAAGAGCATGATTCCAGGAATCTGCACAAGATAGTTCCCCCTTATAAGGAGGGGGATGACATTAACAAGTGGTTTGCTGCACTTGAGAGGGCCTGTGCTGTACAGGATGTCCCTCAAAGGCAGTGGGCTGCTATCCTATGGCTATCATTTAGTGGAAAAGGTAGGGATAGGCTCCTTACTGTGAAAGAAAATGAAGCTAATGATTACAAAGTTCTTAAGAATGCACTCCTGGATGGTTATGGCTTAACCACTGAACAGTACAGGATAAAGTTCAGAGAGACCAAAAAGGAGTCTTCACAAGACTGGGTTGATTTAATTGACCATTCAGTGAAGGCCTTGGAGGGGTGGTTACATGGCAGTAAAGTTACTGATTATGACAGCCTGTATAACTTGATCCTGAGAGAGCATATTCTTAATAATTGTGTGTCTGATTTGTTGCACCAGTACTTGGTGGACTCTGATCTGACCTCTCCCCAAGAATTGGGAAAGAAGGCAGACAAATGGGTCAGAACAAGGGTGAACAGAAAAGTTCATACAGGGGGTGACAAAGATGGCAACAAGAAGAAGGATGGTAAGTCTTCTGACAAGGGTGGGGACAAATCTAAAAATGAGTCTTCATCAGGCCCACAAAAAACACTCTGGTGGGGGTGGTGGGCCCAAATCCTCTTCTAATCAAAACAATGAAAAGAAACCATGGTGCTATTTATGTAAAATAAAAGGCCATTGGACAACAGATCCCAGTTGTCCAAAGAAAAGCACCAAGCCTCCTACCACTACAACCCCTACTGCTACACCTAGTGTCCCTACTAATAGCAGTGGTGGTGGGAGCAAAACTACTAATAGCCAATCCAAGGGAGTAGCTGGGCTCACTATTGGTAACTTAGGTGGGGTTGGTCTGGTTAGGGAGACCACAGAGGCTATATTAGTCTCTGAGGGGGCTATTGATTTAGCCACCTTAGTTGCTTGTCCCCTTAATATGGATAAGTACAAGCAGCTACCCCTAATAAATGGTGTTGAGGTTCAGGCCTACAGGGACACTGGAGCCAGTGTGACTATGGTCATAGAGAAACTGGTCCACCCTGAACAGCACCTACTTGGTCACCAGTACCAAGTAACTGATGCTCACAACAACACACTTAGCCACCCCATGGCTGTTGTAAATCTCAACTGGGGGGGGGGGGGGTTACTGGTCCAAAGAAAGTTGTGGTAGCTTCAGATTTACCTGTAGACTGTCTATTAAGGAATGATTTGGAGACATCAGCTTGGTCAGATGTGGAGTTGGAGGCCCATGCAGCAATGCTGGGCATCCCAGGGCATATTTTTGCTTTAACAAGGGCTCAGGCCAAAAAGCAAAAAGGACCGGGTAACTTGGATCCTGGAACAATGGACCAAGTGCTCCCTAAAGCTAGGGCTAGTAGAAGTAAAGCACTTCCTACTATCCCTCCCTCTACAGTAGATTCTACTTCTGAGGAAGAAGAATTTCCACACTGTGCAGAACCTACACCAGAGGAGCTGGAAGCAGACACTGCTGAGCTTTTGGGTGAAGGGGGGCCTGCCAGGGAGGAGCTGAGTGTGGCACAGCATACCTGTCCCACACTAGAGGGTCTAAGACAGCAAGCTGTCAAACAGGCTAATGGGAATGTCAGTGACTCTCACAGAGTTTACTGGGAGGACAACCTCTTGTACACTGAAGCAAGGGATCCTAAACCTGGAACTGCCAAGAGGTTAGTGATTCCTCAGGAGTACAGAAAGTTCCTCCTAACTCTAGCCCACGACATTCCCCTAGCTGGGCATCTGGGACAAATGAAAACTTGGGACAGGCTTGTTCCCTTGTTTCATTGGCCTAGAATGTCTGAGGACACAAAATAATTTTGTAAGTCCTGTGAAACCTGTCAAGCCAGTAGCAAGACAGGTGGCACCCCAAAGGCACCCCTTATTCCACTGCCTGTGGTTGGGGTTCCCTTTGAAAGGGTAGGGGTTGACATAGTTGGCCCCCTTGACCCTCCTACTGCTTCAGGCAATAGGTTTATCTTGGTGGTAGTGGACCATGCCACAAGATATCCTGAAGCAATTCCTTTAAGGACCACTACAGCACCTGCAGTGGCAAAGGCCCTCCTGGGAATATTTTCTAGGGTGGGCTTCCCAAAGGAAGTAGTATCAGACAGGGGAAGCAATTTCATGTCTGCTTACTTAAAGGCCATGTGGAAGGAGTGTGGTGTGACTTACAAGTTCACTACACCCTATCATCCACAAACAAATGGACTGGTGGAGAGATTTAACAAAACTCTCAAAGGCATGATTATGGGACTCCCTGAAAAACTCCGCAGGAGATGGGATATCCTCTTACCATGCCTCCTTTTTGCCTACAGGGAGGTACCCCAGAAAGGAGTGGGCTTCAGCCCCTTTGAACTCCTCTTTGGACACCCTGTTAGGGGTCCACTAACACTTGTCAAGGAGGGTTGGGAACAACCTTTAAAAGCTCCAAAACAAGATATTGTGGATTATGTACTTGGCCTCAGATCAAGGATGGCTGAGTATATGAAAAAGGCCAGTAAAAACCTTCAGGTCAGCCAAGAGCTCCAGAAGCAATGGCATGATCAGAAGGCTGTTTTGGTTCAGTACCAACCAGGGCAGAAAGTGTGGGTCTTGGAGCCTGTGGCCCCAAGAGCACTCCAAGACAAATGGAGTGGACCCCACATAATTGTTGAAAAGAAGGGTGAAGTCACCTACTTAGTTGACTTAGGCACTGCCAGGAGTCCCCTTAGGGTGCTCCATGTCAATCGCCTGAAACCCTACTATGACAGGGCTGATCTCACCCTGCTCATGGCAACTGATGAGGGACAGGAAGAAGACAGTGATCCTCTACCTGATCTCTTCTCTTCCACAGAACAAGATGCTCTTGTGGAAGGTGTAGTTTTGGCTGATTGTCTTACTGCTGAGCAGAAAGACCATTGCATAAATCTCCTGGGTCAGTTTTCTGAACTCTTCTCTACTGTGCCAGGTACCACTTCTTGGTGTGAGCACACTATAGATACTGGAGACAGCTTGCCTGTCAAAAGTAAGATCTATAGGCAGCCTGACCATGTCAGAGACTGCATAAAGCAAGAGGTGCAGAAAATGTTAGAACTGGGAGTGGTTGAGCACTCTGAAAGTCCATGGGCCTCTCCTGTGGTACTTGTACCAAAACCTCATTCCAAGGATGGAAAGAAGGAAATGCGGTTTTGTGTAGATTATAGAGGTCTCAACCAGGTAACCAAAACTGATGCTCACCCTATACCCAGGGCAGATGAGCTCATAGATACACTGGCATCTGCCAAGTATCTAAGCACTTTTGATTTGACTGCAGGGTATTGGCAGATCAAATTATCAGAAGATGCTAAACCTAAAACTGCATTTTCAACCATTGGAGGCCATTACCAATTCACAGTAATGCCTTTTGGATTGAAGAATGCACCTGCCACTTTTCAAAGGTTGGTGAACACAGTCCTGCAAGGGCTGGAAGCTTTTAGTGCAGCATATTTGGACGATATAGCTGTCTTTAGCTCCAGTTGGGATGATCACCTGGTCCACCTATGGAAAGTTTTAGAGGCCCTGCAAAAGGCAGGCCTCACTATCAAGGCTTCAAAGTGCCAGATAGGGCAGGGGAAGGTGGATTATCTGGGACACCTTGTTGGTGGGGAACAGATTGCACCACTACAGGGGAAAATCCAAACTATTATAGATTGGGTTCCCCCTACTACTCAGACTCAGGTGAGAGCCTTCCTAGGCCTCACTGGGTATTACAGGAGGTTCATTAAGAACTATGGCTCCATTCCAGCCCCTCTTAATGACCTCACATCCAAAAAGATGCCTAAAAAGGTATTGTGGACAGCTAGCTGTCAGAAAGCTTTTGAGGAGCTGAAGCAGGCCATGTGCTCTGCACCTGTCCTGAAAAGCCCTTGTTACTCTAAAAAATTCTATGTCCAAACTGATGCATCTGAATTAGGAGTAGGGGCAGTCCTATCACAACTTAATTCTGAGGGCCAGGATCAACCTGTTGCTTTTATTAGTAGGAGGTTGACCCCTAGAGAAAAGCGTTGGTCTGCCATTGAGAGGGAGGCCTTTGCTGTGGTCTGGGCACTGAAGAAGTTGAGGCCATACTTGTTTGGCACTCACTTCATTGTTCAGACAGACCACAAACCTCTACTTTGGCTAAAACAAATGAAAGGTGAAAATCCTAAATTGTTGAGGTGGTCCATATCCCTACAGGGAATGGACTATACAGTGGAACATAGACCTGGGAGTAGCCACTCCAATGCAGATGGACTCTCCAGATATTTCCACTTAGACAATGAAGACTCATCAGGTCATGGCTAGTCTTATTGTCCTTCGTTTGGGGGGGGGGGTTGTGTAGGAAAGTACCATCTTGCCTGGCATGTTACCCCCATTTTTCACTGTATATATGTTGTTTTAGTTGTATGTGTCACTGGGACCCTGCCAGCCAGGGCCCCAGTGCTCATAAGTGTGCCTGAATGTGTTACCTGTGTAGTGACTAACTGTCTCACTGAGGCTCTGCTAACCAGAACCTCAGTGGTTATGCTCTCTCATTTCTTTCCAAATTGTCACTAACAGGCTAGTGACCAATTTTACCAATTTACATTGGCTTACTGGAACACCCTTATAATTCCCTAGTATATGGTACTGAGGTACCCAGGGTATTGGGGTTCCAGGAGATCCCTATGGGCTGCAGCATTTCTTTTGCCACCCATAGGGAGCTCTGACAATTCTTACACAGGCCTGCCACTGCAGCCTGAGTGAAATAACGTCCACGTTATTTCACAGCCATTTTACACTGCACTTAAGTAACTTATAAGTCACCTATATGTCTAACCTTTACCTGGTAAAGGTTGGGTGCTAAGTTACTTAGTGTGAGGGCACCCTGGCACTAGCCAAGGTGCCCCCACATTGTTCAGGGCCAATTCCCCGGACTTTGTGAGTGCGGGGACACCATTACACGCGTGCACTACATATAGGTCACTACCTATATGTAGCTTCACAATGGTAACTCCGAATATGGCCATGTAATATGTCTATGATCATGGAATTGCCCCCTCTATGCCATCCTGGCATAGTTGGCACAATCCCATGATCCCAGTGGTCTGTAGCACAGACCCTGGTACTGCCAAACTGCCTTTCCCGGGGTTTCACTGCAGCTGCTGCGGCTGCCAACCCCTCAGACAGGCATCTGCCCTCCTGGGGTCCAGCCAGGCCTGGCCCAGGATGGCAGAACAAAGGACTTCCTCTGAGAGAGGGTGTTACACCCTCTCCCTTTGGAAAATGGTGTGAAGGCAGGGGAGGAGTAGCCTCCCCCAGCCTCTGGAAATGCTTTCATGGGCACATTTGGTGCCCATTTCTGCATAAGCCAGTCTACACCGGTTCAGGGACCCCTTAGCCCTGCTCTGGCGCGAAACTGGACAAAGGAAAGGGGAGTGACCACTCCCCTGACCTGCACCTCCCCTGGGAGGTGTCCAGAGCTCCTCCAGTGTGCTCCAGACCTCTGCCATCTTGGAAACAGAGGTGCTGCTGGCACACTGGACTGCTCTGAGTGGCCAGTGCCACCAGGTGACGTCAGAGACTCCTTCTGATAGGCTCCTTCAGGTGTTGCTAGCCTATCCTCTCTCCTAGGTAGCCAAACCCTCTTTTCTGGCTATTTAGGGTCTCTGTCTCTGGGGAAACTTTAGATAACTAATGCAAGAGCTCATCCGAGTTCCTCTGCATCTCTCTCTTCACCTTCTGCCAAGGAATCGACTGCTGACCGCGCTGGAAGCCTGCAAAACTGCAACATAGTAGCAAAGACGACTACTGCAACTCTGCAACGCTGATCCTGCCGCCTTCTCGACTGTTTTCCTGGTGGTGTATGCTGTGGGGGTAGTCTGCCTCCTCTCTGCACTAGAAGCTCCGAAGAAATCTCCAGTGGGTCGACGGAATCGTCCCCCTGCAACCGCAGGCACCAAAGAACTGCATCACCGGTACCTTGGGTCTCCTCTCAGCATGATGAGCGAGGTCCCTTGAATCCAGCAACTCTGTCAAAGTGACTCCCACAGTCCAGTGACTCTTCAGTCCAAGTTTGGTGGAGGTAAGTCCTTGCCTCCCCACGCCAGACTGCATTGTTGGAAACCGCGACTTTTGCAGCTACTCCGGCCTCCGTGCACTTCCAGCGGAAATCCTTTGTGCACAGTCCAGCCTGGGTCCACGGCACTCTAACCTGCATTGCACGACCTCCTAAGTTGTTCTCCGGCGACGTGGGACTCCTTTGTGCGACTTCGGGTGAGCACCGTTTCACGCATCCTCGTAGTGCCTGTTTCTGGCACTTCTCCGGGTGCTGCCTGCTGCTGAGAGGGCTCCTTGTCTTGCTCGACGTCCCCTCTGTCCCCTGACGCAATTTGCGACATCCTGGTCCCTCCTGGGCCACAGCAGCATCCAAAAACGCTTACCGCACGATTTGCAGCTAGCAAGGCTTGTTGGCGGTCTTTCGGCGGGAAAACACTTCTGCACGACTCTCCACAGCGTGAGGGATCCGTCCTCCAAAGGGGAAGTCTCTAGCCCTTGTCGTTCTTGCAGAAACCTATGCTTCTACTGTCCAGTAGCAGCTCCTTTGCACCCACAGCTGGCATTTCCTGGGCATCTGCCCATCTCCGACTTGCTTGTGACTTTTGGACTTGGTCCCCTTGTTCCACAGGTACCCTCGACTGGAAATCCATCGTTGTTGCATTGCTGGTTTGTGTCTTTCCTGCAGAATTCCCCTATCACGACTTCTATGTCCTTTGGGGAACTTTAGTGCACTTTGCACTCACTTTTCAGGGTCTTGGGGTGGGCTATTTTTCTAACTCTTGCTATTTTCTAATAGTCCCAGCGACCCTCTACAAGGTCACATAGGTTTGGGGTCCATTCGTGGTTCGCATTCCACTTCTGGAGTATATGGTTTGTGTTGCCCCTATCCCTATGTGTCTCCATTGCATCCTATTGTAACTATACATTGTTTGCACTGTTTTCTAAGACTATTACTGCATATTTTGGTATTGTGTATATATATCTTGTGTATATTTCCTATCCTCTCACTGAGGGTACACTCTGAGATACTTTGGCATATTGTCATAAAAATAAAGTACCTTTATTTTTAGTATAACTGTGTATTGTGTTTTCTTATGATATTGTGCATATGACACTAAGTGGTACTGTAGGAGCTTCACTCCTCTCCTAGTTCAGCCTAAGCTGCTCTGCTAAGCTACCATTATCTATCAGCCTATGCTGCTAGACACCCTATACACTAATAAGGGATAACTGGGCCTGGTGCAAGGTGCAAGTACCCATAGGTACTCACTACAAGCCAGTCCAGCCTCCTACAGTCACTTGAAGCTTCCTGTGACACAAATAATTTCTTTTTAGAGAGGTACTGTAAGGGTGTTCCAAAGTGAGCTATGGAGTGTATGGTTTTGTTGGACTGTTTTAAAAAATGTTAGTACTAGGTATAAACTGTATATTATTCAACTCTGTATTTTGGAGGGACTTTTTTTTTATTTAACTGAAATGTATTTGCACATTTTGTAGCAGACTACATTATGATGTGACTACTGCTGGGAAGGGGTGTTTAATAAAGGGAGAGGTGGCACACAAAGTACTTAGGATTATATTAGTTTAACACATGAATCGACAACGGTACACTACAGGGGGGATTACACCCTCAAATCCCCCACATTGATTTGATGAGTCAATCAATTAAACATACAACAATACTGTGGCATTTGTTGCTATCACGTCATATTAAAGTGTGTCTGTTGTCAGTTATTAACATTGATTAATCTACCAACAACAGCGAAAACCTCCTCAATATCACATTATATACAAAAATACATCAGTGATATGACCAAAGAAAGGCGTTGACATTCATGTAATTAACTGCAGAGATTCTTATATCATAAGATCTTGTTCCTAACTTGATTTCTTGTCAAGTACTCCCTTCACAGCAAAATATTAATCAGAATTAAATCCAATGAATTAGTCCATGATTTTATTTTAAGTGTAAATCACATCATATTTCCACTTATGAGTTTTGAATCTTCCCACACTCCTCATCAGATCAAAATTGTATATTCATTCTTCATATATTATTCTGAAAAACAGTTCCGTATTAGCCTCCTAGTCTGTTATTGTTAGTCCATCATTTCCAAATCAGCTTCACAGCCGTATTGAATTCCTATTCATTAGTTATTGGTCCATCATTTCCATAACAACCTCACAGCCGACACGTGTTTCGTCTAATGACTTCATCAGGGCTGAAATTTGGTCGCTTCGTCATATGAAAAACCACCTGAATATCAAGGCCAATCCATAATCACCATGAACCAATAAATATTTAGAGTTCCCTATACTTGAAAAAGTTAAATAGAAAGAGCAGAACCCCACTCCATTAGCCAATATCCAAAAACGATCCATAACTAAGAGTGATAAGCTGTTAATACTGAAATACACCCATTGTGAACTCATTACACACAAATCCATGTGCCACCGAAAATAAAACACCAAGAGCTATATTGACCAATGTAAAGATAGCATGCCCAATTCCAATATGAATAAAGTTCTATTTATCTGTTAGTATGTGAAAAAGACGGCCACCTTTACTGTCACACTGAGTATGAAATCCACTAAAACACCCAGCCATCATAGATCCAAGTGCTGGGCATTATGATGTGTGTAATGCATGTTTAAAATAAGGACTTACACATTCACAGAGCTTTCAGTAACCTTGGTACCTCACAGTACTAACAAACATTGGCAAAGCCAATAGGTCTCGTCTACGCAAGAGTTATTGGCTTTGCCAATGTGTTTTAGCGATGTTATACACCAGAGTGGCGGCTGCTTAGCATGGCTAAAGGTTAGTAGCATAGTGATGTAGAGTGGCATTGGAACAGTGGTGTAGAGTATAGTGGCCTAGAATGTAGTGGTGTAGAGTGTATTGCAGTAGAATGCAGTAGTACAGAGTAGAGTGGTCTAGAGTACAGAGGTGGAGAGTGCAATATTGCAGAGTAGAGTGTCAGTACAGTGGTGCAGAGTGGAGTAGAGTGGCATAGGAGCAGTTGCGTAGAGCACAGTGGTGCAGAGTACAGTGCAGTGAGGTACAGTGCAGTTGTTTAGAGTGCATTGGCGTAGAGTGCAGTGGTTTAGAGTGCAGTGGCATGGAGTAGAGTAGAGTGGCATAGAGTGCAATAGAGTGACAGAGAATGCAGTAGTGTAGAGTGGTGCAGTGGCATAAAGTGCAGAGTAGACTAGCATGGAATAGAGTGCAGTGGCTTAGAGTGGTGCAGAGTGGAGTAGTGTAAAGTGGTGCAGTGCAGAGTATAGTGCTGTAGAGTGCATTGGCTTAGAGTAGAGTGACGCAGAGTAGAGTGGCAGAGGGCAGTGGCATAGAATGCAGTAGTATAGAGTAGAGAGGTGCAGAGTACAGTGGTGGAGAGTGCAATGTTGCAGAGTAGAGTGTCATTGCAGTGATGTAGAGTGAAGTAGAGTGGCACAGAGAGCAGCAGAATAGAGTACAGTGGTGTAGAATAGAGGGCAGTGGCATACAGTGCAGTTGTTTAGAGTGCATTGGCGTAGAGTGCAGTGGCATGGGGTAGAGTGGCATAGATTGCAGTGGAGTAGAGCGGCATACAATAGAGTGGTAGAGAGTGCAGTAGTGCAGAGTGGTGCAGTGGCATAGAGTTCAGAGTAGACTCACTTGGCATAGAGTGGAGTAGTGTAGAGTGGTGCAGAGTAGAGCATAGTGCTGTAGATTTCATTGGCATAGAGCGGAGTAATGCAGAGTACATTGGCAGTGGGCAGTGGCGTAGAATGCAGTGGTACAGAGTAGAGTGGTGTAGAGTACAGTGGCGGACAGTGCAATGTTGCAGAGTAGAGTGTCAGTGCAGTGGTGTAGAGTGGTACAGAGTGCAGTGGCATAGAGTACAGTGGTGCAGAGTAAAGGGCAGCGGCATACAGTGCAGTCTATGCATTGGCATAGAGTGCAGTGGCATGGGGCAGAGTAGAGCGGCATAGAGTGCAGTGGAGTAAAGTGAAATTCAATAGAGTGGCAGAGAGTGCAGCAGTGTAGAGTGATACAGTGGCATAGAGTGGAGAGTAGACTCGAGTGACAGAGTGTAGAGACATAGAGTGGTGCACAGTGGAGTAGTGTAGAGTGGTGCAGAGTATAGTGCTGTAAAGTGTATTGGCTTAGAGTGGAGCTATGCAGAGTAGAGTGGTATAGAGTGTATTGGTGCAGAATGCAGAAATACAGAGTAGAGTGGTTTAGAGTATAGTGGCGGCCAGTGCAGTGTCATATAGTGCAGTTGTTTAGAGTGCATTGGCGTAGAGTGCATTGAAGTAGAGTGCAGTGATTTAGAGTGCAGTGGGGCAGAGTAGAGTGCAGCGTTGTAGAATAGATTGTTTCAGAGTAGAGTGCAGTGGCATAGAGTGGAGAGGTGCGGGGTAGAGTGCAGTGGCATAGAAGGCAGAGGCGCAGAGTGCAGTGACGTAAAGTAGATTGTTTCACAGTAGAGTGAAGTGGTGTAGAGTGGAGCAGTGCAGGGTAGAGTGGAGTTGCGTAGAGTGGCATAGAGTAAAGTGGTGTAGAGTGCCGTGGCATGGAGTGCAGTGGTGCAGAGTAGATTAAAGTGACATGCAGTATATGGATGTAGAGTGCAGGGGCATAGAGTTGAGTGTTACTGACTAAAGTGCAGTAGCATAGAGTGTATTAGCATAGAGTGCAGTGGTGTAAAGCGCAGTGTTGCAGAGTGGCATAGAGTGGAGTTGTGCGGACTAGGCTGGTGTTGCCTAGACAGGAGTGGTATAGCGTACAGAGGTGCAGTGGTGTGGAGACGTGTCAAGTGCATTGGCAAAGAGTAGAGTGGTACAGAGTAGAGTAGAGAGGGGTAGTCTGAAGTAGCATAGCGTGCAGTGGCATAAAGTGGAGTGGTTCAGAGTGAAGAAGAGTGCAGTGGCCCACAGTGCAGTGGCATGGAGTGGTGTAAAGTGGAGTGATGCAGTTTGCCACCAGTCTCTATGGTGTAGAGCTTATGGCACACCTCATGCAAGGTTTGTACTAGGTGGCAGACATGAAATCAGGCACTAAGTGATTATTTTAGGTGGTTGTAAGTAAGGAGTTGACCAGGGTGAAGATGGTAGTCTGCCACAAGGCTTTAGAAATGTAGTAGCTCACCATCCAGAAACAAATCCCCAAATTTTAAGACACCTGCAGCATGCCACTGATGGAGTTGCTCTGAGCACAGCTGTCCTGTGTAAGTGGGAAGGCTTAGCAAAGGTAATGCAGGAGCACAGGGTTTCTTCATGTCAGTGAGTTTACAGGTTCTAGCAAGGCAAGAGAAAGCTGTGCATGATAACCCCGGATGGTGATCCATAGAATGGTCAGTAGTCATGCAGGGGGGCAGACAGAAAGCCAGCGAGCCACCCATTGGACCTGTAGAGCTGAAAAATAGCATTCTAAGTCTGTTAGAAATGGGGTCTCTAGTTGGCAGTTGGTTTGCACCCTGTCCAAGTAGGGACCCTCACTCTAGTCAGGATAAGAGAGATACCTGCTCAGATAACCCCTGTCCGCCCCCTTGGTAGCTTGGCACGAGCAGTCAGGCTTATCTCAGAAGCAATGTGTAAAGCATTTGCACATAACACACAGTAATACAGTGAAAACACTACAAAAGGACACCACACCAGTTTTAGAGAATAGCCAATATTTATCTGACAAGACCAAAACGATACAAATCCAACATACAGTAGTAAAAATATGAATTCTGCAAGATTTACCCAAAAATACAGTTTCTTGAAGTCAATAGCTCCACCTGGGGCTATCGCGGCATCGTGATCAACAAAACCAACAGTTCAGGCTGGCCACGGCGTTGCAGGCCAGCTACAGTGTTGGGAAGACCCGCAAACAGTACCTTGGATTTGCAGGGAGTCCTGATCCTCGCGGTGAGCTCCGGAGAGCGGCGTCACTGGTGTCGGTTCCGGAGTCTGTGCGGGAGTCATCAGGCCCTTGAAGTTCACACTCATTGCGGATTGAACTCTGGGCTGATGAAGTCAGGTGCGCCGGCGTCAATGTGGTGTGAAGCGGGATGATGCGACATGCGGTGCCCACAGGTCACGGTGCAAGCAGCGGCTCAGTGACGGCATCCAGCTGCATCGGTGAGACCATAGCTGTGGTGTGAAGCGGGGTGGTGCAAAGTGCGGTCTCCACAGGTCACGTGCAGGCAGCATCGTTGTTGTTGCTGAAGCGCTGTCGTCGGTAGGCCCATGCTAGCTGTGCGGGACGGGACGGTGCTTCGTGTCCCTCACGAGCGGTGTCCATAGGCCACGGTGCAGGCAAGAATACCTGGTGATGACACTGGAGTCGATGGTGCTGGCGTCGGTTGACCGTGGCTGCGGTGCGGGACAGGATGGTGCTTCATGCTACTCACGAGTGGTGTCCACAGGCCACGGTGCAGGCAGCGGTGCCGGTGTCAGCAGCAGCGTTGTGGAGGCCCAGGCTGCGTTGTGAGAAGGCGATGATGGAGTGCAGGGCCTACTGGTCGTGGTGCAAGCAGCGGCTCGGGGAAGTCGTCCAATGACAATGTGTCGGTGAGACCAGGGTCGCGGGGCAATGCGACTCCATGCAGCATCAACAGGTCACGGTGCAGGCCAGCGGCTTTGTTGGCAGCAGCGCAGTGGTTTTTCTTCTGTTGCAGCACAACACCCACAGTTCCCAGTGTTGTAGGCAGATGAAACTGAAGTCTTTGATATCCCTGAGACTTCCAACAGGAGGCAAGCTCTACTCCAAGCCCTTAGAGAACTTTTTCAAGAAGGATACACAGCAAAGTTCACCCTTTGCACTCTTTCAGGCAGAAGCAGCAACTGCAGGCCAGTGTAGCAAGGCAACACAGCAAAGGGACAGTACTCCTCCTCCAGCTCTTCTCCTTGCATAGGTTCCTCTTGATTCCAGAAAGATTCTAAAAGTCTGGGGTTTTGGGTCTTCCTCTAATACCCCTTTCTGCCTTTGAAGTTGGCAAACTTCAAAGCAAAGTCTCAAGTGTTTGTGAGATCCTTCCTTGTCCAGGCCAGGCCCCAGACACACACCAGGGGGTTGGAGACTGCATTGTGTGAGGGCAGGCACAGTACTTTCAGGTGTGAGTGACCACTCCTCCCCTCCCGCCTAGCACAGATGGCTTATCAGGATATGCGGACTACACCCCGGCCCCCTTTGTGTCACTGTCTAGAGCAGTGGTCTCCAAACTTTTTTACGCGGCCCCCCAGTTGAAAAATATAAAACATTGCCCCCCCTCAGAAGTTTTCACAGTTATTTTATAAAGATGTCAATGTTTAAATCTGTCTAAACCTATTTAAACATTGCAGTTAAGTACTGTTATATATTTTTTTAATGCAATAACATGCTTCTGCTTAAAACAAAGGCCTGTTATCTGTATAATGCTTCTTTAGGCCATAGTCTGTCGCCCCCCCTGAGATCACTTGAGGCCCCCCTAGGGGGGCCTACCCCCCAGTTTGAAGACCTCGTCTAGAGAGAGGTGTAACCAGCCCAAATGTCAAACTGACCCAGATAGACAATCCACAAACAGGCAGCATCACAGAATGGTTTAAGCAAGAAAATGCCAACTTTCTAAAAGTGGCATTTTCAAACAGACAATTTAAAACCAACTTCACTAAAAGATGTATTTTTAAATTGGGATTTCAGAGACCCTAAACTCCACATTTGTATCCACTCTCAAAGGGAATCTGCGCTTTAAGGATATTTAAAGGCATCCCACTGCTAACCTATGAGAGAGATAGGCCGTGCACAGTGAAAACCGAATTTGGCAGTATTTCACTATTAGGACATATACAACACACTAGTGTATGTCCTACCTTAAACATACACTTCACCCTGCCCCTGGGGCTACCTAGGGCCTACCTGAGGGGTGCCTTACATGTAGAAAAAGGGAAGGTTGAGGCCTGGCAAGTGGGTACACTTGCCAAGTCGAATTGGCAGTTCAAAACTGCACACACAGACACTGCAGTGGCAGGTCTGAGACATGTTCACAGGGTTACTAATGTGGGTGGCACAACCAGTGCTGCTGGCCCACTAGTACCATTTGATTTACAGGCCCTGGGCACCTCTAGTGCACTTTACTAAGGACTTACCTGTAAATCAAATATGCGATTCATGAATAAACCAATCAACAGTACAATTTACACAGAGAGCATATACACTTTAGCACTGTTTTAGCAGTGGTAAAGTGCCAAGAGTCTTAAAGCCAACAAAAACAGGTCAGAAAAAATAGGAGGAAGGAGGCAAAAAGTTTAGGGATGACCCTGCAAAAAGGGCCATTTCCAACAAAGTCCAAAAGGCCTAATCCACTCGCAGTCACGGGTAGCTTTAGGTTGGAAAGAGCTACACGACGGCGCCCCAGCAACCAAATCAGATGTGTGGCATGTCTGAAGAAGGAACGAAGGACGAGCAGGGGAAGGTTTGCAAACTTAATACTATCATCGGGGTAGCACACCATCTTCTCTACAGAAAACAGAAGAGAAGACCAAAAAGCAAACTGGGCTCGGAGGGACCGTGACGCTCTGCAGAGATTTCCATCCTGCACATCAGTGAGAGAATGGTAGATATTAATCACTAGGCATCAAAAGGGAACTGGTTCCCAGTTAAATCTGAGATCTAATTGTATATAAAGGGGAAAACAGTGCCATATGTTGAAAAAACACTATTTACATTTAAAAATGTTTACATTTCGTTTGTGCAATTTACATCCAAAATATTTTGAAGATTCTATATGTAATTGACACTTTGGGATAACACAGATCACAAGTTTGGCTTTTGCTCAATTTCAAAACTATTTTAAGACCTGGACAAAGTGGGCAATTGCCTTGCACAACCTTGCAAAAGGTTTGGCCCCAGCTCACCCTTCACAAGCACAAACAGCAGACCATTGCACCAGAAAAGTTTGCAAAGTGGGTGGGTGCTGCTTGTTCAACTACTTTGCAGTGCCTCTTCTGTTTCCCTCCTATCTGCAGACACAACTCCCCAGGTACCCAATACCTTCTGATAGTCTTGGTGGACCCATCTTGTCTGATTTTAGGAACTATTCCACCTTGTTCTTCTCTTCCTTACTTACCCAGGTCATAGCAACAACCCTTTTAATCAGTCGCCATGGATCTCCCATGTGATCTCGATTTCATCCTACTCTTTTATTATCTTTGATTGTTAGTCCGGGCTCCTAGTTTTGAGGTAAATGTAGAGTCCCAGACATACACTCTAGTGCTGTGAGACTACAGACAAGTTGTGGATACCTCACACCCTGACATTAGATGTGAGAACGACGCCCACACCATCTGCCCTGCCTCATTAAAAGGTTGAAAATCTATGGGCAGTTGTGGTGAGCCAGATGTTTTTGTTCAATTTGTTTAAACCAGCATAGGGTTAATTACCTTAATGTTTCCCAAACTGTTTGTCAGGGATTTTAAAATGTTCAGAAACATAATCAAAATGTTGCTGTTACTTTCTCTTCAAGAAAGATTGGGTAGATTTGGGTAGGGGTGATGGCCTTGACACAGTGCCCAAGGGCATTAATTTACTACTGAGCAAGGACTTAATGTGACTCCTGAATGTAGCATTACAGGAGGCAATCATCAAAAGACCACAGTGAATAAATAATGCTATGTTAAAAACGAGTAAATAAATGAACAGATATAATAGTGAGACATGGCCTCTCTTCGATGTGTCTGTAAAACTGACGTTTGTTCTTGAACTTTTGTCCTGAATATTGACCCTTCGTCCTGAATTTTCACAGTCCTGTCCAGAATGTGCCTCAATGCCAGGTGGTCACCCTATGCGGGACCGAGACAAATACTGGAACAAACTCTTGGCACCGAGCTTATGCCAACGCTTGCAAGAGGATATAAAATGGCCGCGTTAAGTGTCCTCTCTTCAAAGGTAACCCAGAAGCTGACAACGAATCAAGGTGTGAACCAAATTTTGACAGTTTTAGGCCCATGCCCTTGCTGTTGTGGGGCTTATATCATGCCAGGAAATGCGGCCATGCGTTTAAAAAAACAAAACAAACAAACAAAAAATAAAACAAACACGGAATTATACTGCCTTCTAGACAACATCCTCCCTTTAACTAAACTGAACGTTTTAACTTGATAAAGGCTTTATAGTAGACAGGAGGAAGGCACATTTATCTTCCACTGAAATGTTTGTCCATATCAGGGCCGGACTTGGACCGAGATCGCTGTTGCTGGGGAGTCTGCCAAGTGCGGAACTGAACTAACGTATTGCACTAGAGGTGTTTGATGATTGAAGTATCCTGCTCATGCTGATGCATGTCAGATGCAATGTGGGCAGAAAGGTGAGGACCAAAAGCAAATCACTGGTTTCCCTGAATACCATCAGTACTGTATGATGGACCAAAACGCTGTAAATGTGTGCGAGGGAAGCTTGCACTGATGCTTCCCTGTGCCTAAGTGTGTGAGGAAAAAGTTTAATTGCTTCTTCCTCTGAGGAATGTGTTGTGTGTGTGAGAGAACACTGTGCTGCTGATTCCATATGGTCTTTCTGCGAGTTATATAGCAGCAGTTAGGTACCTATTTTGTGGACAAGGGACACTACTCACCCAGCTGCATCTTATGTTATATATGTTTTGTGTGTGAGTGGTGTTTGTATTGCTACTTCTGATGCTGTACTTGTTCTGCATGTAAAGGCATCCTGTACAGCTATTTTCTGTCTGTACCTCTTCTGTGTGTGAGGAATGGGAGTGCCTGCACTACCCTTCAGATCCCCTGTTGATCGACACTGGCTGTGAAACACGTGTCACGAAGTAACTCATTGATATTGTCCACTGTGACTGCGGTCGCCAACGGCAACGCCTTCCAAGCCTTTGAGTGCTGTCATGTCAAAGTGCAACTGACTATTTGTGAAGGAGACATTGCTTTTACCAGGGACTGGCATGCACTGAACTCCAGATGATGATGGGATCAAATCTGAATATGAGGCAACATGACACACCTTGACAAAAGAAAATTAGTTTTCAAATAGAAGGCGCATTCAGGTACATTTTAATAAGTGATAACCACTGAAGTATGAGTAGATAGGTACACTGTGGGTGTGATGCACTTTGGTATGAAACATAGGGTACCTCAACAAATACCTCGCCATAATGAATTTAGTTGTGTCTGAAATTTAATGTGTAATGCTCTAATATTCTAGCACTTGTATGTCCATTTCTACAGGTAAGTGCTGCCTACAGGAGGATGTCTAGTCACTCACTGGATGTGGCTCACATAACCTCTACATTTGTTATTCTGATGCAGAGGGCACTATTTTAGACTGTTTTATATCACAGCTATTTTAAATTATTTTATTCCAGAAGCACTCTAGTTATCAACTAAATGCTGCTAGTTATTTACAACCACAGTGATTAAAGTGCTGGTACTGGAACATTGTGTGTGAAAACCTAAGGGGCACTCTAAAAGGTATTCTGAAGAGCATTCTTCTAGATGTTATTCCATTGAATTGTACTCAGAAAACAATTATTGTACTCTGATATCACACCACAGTATGATGAAGCTGGCCCGCTCCTTTCTAATGCTTACAGATACTTCTGCCCACTGGTTAACTTGAAGATACCTGTTGTAATGAAATGCCTTTTGTGTATGGTCACCCCCATGTTTCTCGATGGATGCAGCTGGTTTGTCGACTCTGAGAGCCCACTGAGGTATGCTAACCAGACCTCAGTGCCAGTGCGCTGACCCCAAAGGGTATGTCGAATTATTTGTACCCAAGTGGAAATGGCTAACCTGTTAGTCTGGAATAAATGTTACCCTGGAACCCAGGGCATGTAAGTTAGAGGATTACCCAAGGGCTCACAGCACTGACTTTGCCACCCTGGATGTCCCCCAAGTAAAACAAGTCCCCCAGACTGCCACTGCAGACTGGTAGAGCACAGTGGCGACTGGTTTCCATTTACAATGGAGAGGGTGGAGGGATACAATAATATATTTTTTTTAAAAGAAAAGGCACTTACCTGACTGCGTTGGGGATACCTCTCCTCACGGCGTCCTCCTCTCGTCATGGTTCAAATGCGGCGCACGGACAAGGAAACAGTGCTACCAAATCCTGACACTGGTTTCATGCTAGTAAGCAGCATGAAACCAGCACCAGGATTGCCGGGAGCTGGCTCTCTCGGCGCTCACCAGAGCGCTGGAAGCCTCTGCTTTCTCTAACCCAGCTGTCTTAAGAAAGACACCTGTGTTAGGGAGTGGACAGTGGGTTCAGAGGTTGTGATCCCCCAGAGTTGTTTCAGTTCAGTTGTCAGTCTGTGTGTCAGGAACTGTCCCGCTGGGAGGACGGTCTGCTTGGCCAACAGGTCTAATGGAATCAGAGCACCATCCTGGAACAGGTCGCCCAGTGTCTCCACTACAGCAGACTCCCAGAGGTCCATCCCATTTTGGCTGACAGCCACCCTAAATGTACATATGAACCATAGGGGGATCTCCAGCGTGTACGGTGTAACGTTGGGGGAGACTTTCAGAGCTCGACAGTAATTACCATATGCAACGCAAAGTAAGTTGCCAGGGACCATAGGTAGTGTTGCCTTTGGCAGGAATAGCTTGCAATCAAGATTCAGGGCATTGGGTTCCCCCACTGTGGACACCTCTACTAGGTAACAGCTTGATAACCAACAGGCTGGCCATTGGAGCTGTGCTGCTAGATAGGGCCCCCAGCATCTATTGTTCATGGGAAGTTGCAGTTTGGCTAGGGACACTCTGCACCTATCCTTGTTCCAGACGAGATCTCCTAGTGTTTTGTTTAGTAGGTGGAGTGTGCTATGAGGAATAGGGATTGGTAGACTGGCAAAGTGATATAGTGGCTTTAGCTGCATTACAATTTTAGAGAGTGCGACTTTGTCTTGCACAGGGGAAGGGAGCACCAGAAGGCATTTCCTTCATTTAGTATGGCCTCCACTGTGCCTCCTACCATCACACCTCAAACGGCAGAAGACATCATCTAAATGTATGGCACAACACTGGCACTACGTAACAGACTTGGTTAGGGCAACAAAGGATACTGATGTGCTGGTACACTCTATCGCACCTGACATTACACCTGGTCAAAGTGAACGGACCACGCAGGTCTTACGACTCACCCGCACTGCACTGCAATTACCTCCACTAAAGGTACTGTGCACAGAACCATCTCCTGGATTACTAAAGCCATAACACACAGAGCCGTAGACCCGCTAGCTCACCTCCAACAGAAGGTCAAGCTAAACATATCTCATTCTCTAACCTCCAAAGAATAGAAAAGAGCACTCATTTATCCTTAGAAAGTCTTGCATAACGCGAGATTCCAGTACATTCAACACAATATCTTGCACAGAGCCTATTTAACACCGGCTAAATGTCACAAAATCTACCCCACATCCTAACTGTCTCTGCTGCCGCGCCCCCACAGCAGACATATACGTTTTAGGACTGCATCGGTCAACTGCTCTTTCTGGGGTGTGGTCTCCATGGCCATCACACAGACAACGGGTGCCAGGACCTTAATCGCATTGACAGCTGCTTACTGGGTCTTTACAAGCACTGAAGGCCGGAAGTTGTGGCCAAGAGCTTTATTGACCTGACCTTAATACTAGCTAGGTACACAATCACAATGAAATGGAAAGCCCTATCACTAGTGGGCACATCCCAGTGACAAATTACTGTGATCCACTGTTCCACTGTGGAGGCCACTGCGTTATGCCGAGAAGAGGTAAGCGCTCCATAGCAGCTGCCTGGGACAACTTTCTTGTTTACATTTCAAATTGACCAGATGAGGACTACAGGCAAACACACAAGCAACATCACCCCCGCCACCCTTTGCAGGTTTGCCCCCTTCCCTTTGAACAGCTTACAACCCCACTCGTTCAAACTATACCTATATACTTGCCACACAGCGACACCCCAGCACACCGCCCGTGGACACCACTACACTGCACTCACCAATATTCTTGCATAGGAGCCGGCTCAGTTATGTTTTTTGTTATACGGTTTAAATTGCAAAATACTATACCTGAATGCTTCCTACTGGCGGTATTTCCGTGCAACACTATGTAAGTACGATATGCTTTCATGTTTATAACATCGTCACAGATAAAAAAACTCAACAAAGAAAGGTGAAGGGAAAAAAAAAAATCAACAAAAGTACGCCTGGTGATTAAAGGTCTAGTATTGTGCCAAGTTTGCTGTAAATCTGTTCAGTGGTTTGGGCTGCAGGCACAAGCAACATTTCCTTGGGGAGCTAAAATGATAACACACAAAACATTTTTTATCCTCACCCCTCCCCCCTTAACCTTTTCCCCCTGCACATACCTGTGTGAAAATAGTCACTCTGGGCCATGGCTGACTATGCTAAGCAACTGCCCAGTTTGGTGTAACTCTGTCCACAGGGTTAAGAGTTTTAGGCAAATCAAAAAAGCAATTTCAATGGAAAATGGGGCTGAACCAGAACTACTGTGTAGCATATGCATATACTCACACAAACACACACACACACACATATGTATATATATATATATATATATATATATACATACATGATAAGTTACAGAGGAGTTCCATGGCCATGTAGAGGAACAAGGCTGAAGGTTGAACTCCAAACTAATTTGCAATATCCTTATCATGTAAGACATGGGTTTCTTAATCCCTTTTAATATATGGTCACATTATCACATTTCATACAAACCACTTATATCTTTGGTGCTTAGCTCTTTAATATGAAAGAGCATATTTGCAAACGTGAAGAACAAAAATAGAATCACCAGTGCAAAACACAAAGAAAAAAAGGCACAGCAGAAACATGCTGAAAGATGCTAACTTTTCTATGATTACCTAAGGAGTGCAAAAAATAAACATGTTGCCATAAATATTTACTTTCCAGTTGGCACTGTAGAGTTAAAAAAAACAGAGCAGAAGAAAAGCAATGTTTCATTTTTTGTTGCTTTGAACAGCTGCTTTATGCACCTGCCTTCCCCCTTGGCTCTGGCAACAGGCATTGCGACGTCTGAACTCGACTTCAATAAGTTATACGCAAGTCGCCGTAAGAGGCACATTTTTATACAGGGATTGCAGAATCCCATATATACGTACATACACAGTAGTTTGATGTATTAACTGATTTAGTGGGAAATTATCCAGTTCAAAAACTGGCACAGATTGAAACTAACAAAAGTACATCGAGAAATGACGGGGTTCTCTAGTGTTACTTCCACCCGCAATCTCTATTGAATTTAAATAATGAAACACTGTTGTCTCCAAGAATAAGGTGATGTGATGGTGATAAAGATGAAGGGGGTTATTCCAACTTTGGAGGAGGTGGTAATCCGTCCTAAATGTGACGGATTTACCACCAGCCGTATTACGAGTTCCATAGGATATAATGGACTCGTAATACGGCTGGTGGTATATCCGTCACTTTACCGTCAGTTTTGGGACGGATTACCACTTCCTCCAAAGTTGGAATAACCCCCGAAGTGTCAGATATGGCTATGTTACTGAAAGTCATTAAAGATGACGATAAGATGCTAAGCAACCAGATTGCTTCAAATGACTGTCTTGATTAAAGGCACGTCCATGAGTGAAGTGAAAGAGAGCATTTGTGAGAATGTGTTAGCCTAATCTATACAAAGGACACTTGCAGATGAATCAGGACATGGAATCAGAACTGGACAGCAGAGACTCGACATCAGAGTATTATTATCCTTTTATTAAAACACTTTGGCCCTCATTACGACCCTTGCGGTGGGTGATAAAGTGGCGATAATACCGCCAACAGGCTGGCGGTAGGTACCGCCAAATTATGACCATGGCGGTGATAAATCCCATAGACAGTCAATGTACCACACCAACCGCCATGGCGGAAACAACAGCCACCATGGCGGTAGCCGCCAACAGCCAGGCAGAAGACAAAGTACCACCCACCATATTTTGACCCTGCAATCCACCACCTTTTGCGGGGCGGTACCAATGCCAACAAAAGCCTGGTGGAAATAGAGCTCAGAAGTAAAAGGACTCACCATTGGAGACACAGGGAAGAACCACGCCACCATGGAACCCGAACTGCATATTTTCCTGATGATTTTCTATGTTATGCTCCACCTGGAACACCGACGCCAATGAAGATTACGACAGTGAGTACAGCTGCCTAGCACACAAGGGAGGGTGGGAGGAAAACGAGAGTGCCAAACACACATGCACCACACACACCCGACACACACACACACCATACAAACAACCACCTGCACAAGATAAACAATTTGTCCCCGAAAAACGGCAGAATAATGCAAGGACAACAGGAATTGACTAAAGTGATTGTAATCAGATCAAGATCAAAATTAATAATTCGATTTGTCCATGAAACAGATATGTAAACATGTACACAAAGGGACACTGCCCAGTCCAATGTTCAAAGGGCCCACATGGCCACAAGGCACAGTCTAAGGCCCAACTCGAATCCTGACCACATCTGGATAGAACACTGCAGGGGCATCAGTTTGCAAATAGGCAGGCCCTCAGGAGGAGGGGGGCACCTCAGCCGGATGCGGGAACAAGCCCACTGGTTCTAGAGGGGGCAACATGCCCATTGCTTTGTCCTGGGGAGCGCAAGGCCACAGTCTCTGTCTGTGGGTGTCTTTCCCACTGGTTCTGGTGGGGGTGACATGCCCATTGCTTTGTCCTGTGGAGCGCAAGGCCACAGTCTCTGAAGTGGGTGTCTTTCCCACTGGTTCTGGAGGGCGCAACATGCCCATTGCTTTGTCCTGGGAGCGCAAGGCCACAGTTTCTGGAGTGGGTGTCTTTCCCACTGGTTCTGGAGGGAGCAACATGCCCATTGCTTTGTCCTAGGGAGCGCAAGGCCACAGTCTCTGGAGTGCGTGTCCAATCTTCCCCTCCAAAGTGCACATTGGGTGGGCTGTGACACACAAATTGTAGTGCCAAGTGTTAGACCGGTCAGCCTTAGGGTGCTCTTTCCCAAACCTTGTGCCTACATACCTCATTTTTGTGCTGAAATTAGTTTTTGGTGGCCTTTGTACACACTGATAATCAGAACTAAAGTACTTGTGCTCATGCCCCTAAACATAGTTTGAGTGGCTTGCCTGCAGGACGGGGGTTGAGGGGTAGGGAAGAGGTCAAATTGGGAAAGGAAAAGTTTTTTAGGGATGGTGGGTGGGGAGGAGTAATAGGAGTGGAGGATTAGGAGTGGTTGTTGGAGGTGTATGTGTGCTGGACTTGGGTGTAGGTGCATGGGCTGTATGCTGATGTGAGATGGATGGCTGTTGGGTGTCTGAGTGCTTGCGTTTGTGTCCTTTAGGAGGGGGGGACAGACACGGTGGGAGAGGATACAGGGGACGCGTGCCTGGATGTTGTGGAGCTGTCTGCCAGTGTGGTGTGTGTTCTGCTTGATCTGGTGATGCTGATAGTGTATGTAGATGTTGTGCATGCTGGTGTGAGTGTGGACGTAACTGGGAGGGAGGCGGAGGAGGAGGAGGAGGAGGAGGCGAGATGGTGGAGGCTGTGGATGTTGTGGTGTCTGCAGCGGTATGTTGTTTGTGTGAGTGCCTGTGGGATGAAGTGTGGTGCTTGTTTTTGCCTGTGCATCATCTGTGTTGCCTTGTGTGCATGCTCGTCTGTTTGTGTGCTTGGGATGGGTTGGGGTTGAGGAGAATGAGACTGGGAAGTGGAAGTCGGAGGGGGGACGGTAGAAACAGGGACAATGGCTGCCATCAGAGAGGAGGCCAGAGCCTGAATCGATCTCTGTTGGGCTGCCAAACCACCATGAATGCCCTCCAGGAATGCATTGCATTGCTGCATCTGGGATGCCAGCCCCTTGATGGCATTCACAATGGTTGACTGCCCTACAGAGATGGATCTCAGGAGGTCAATAGCCTCCTCACTCAGGGCTCACTGGGGCAGGGCCTGAGATGCCTGGGGTGAAGGAGATGCCCACCCTCCTGGGTGAGCGGGCACGGGCAACTCAGTGGGGTCTACTGGGAGGGCGGTGCTGGTACAGGGGTGGCATGTGTACCTGCAGCTGGGGTGGTCACAGAGGTGTCCACCACCACAGAGCTCCCATTGGAGGAGCTTCAGAGTCTGTTGTCCCCTCCAGTCTCCGCCGTGGTGCTCCCCTCACCCTCCGTCCCACTTGTTCCCTTGTCATCAATGGACTCTGCCTCCAGGGTCCTGTAGGATGCAGCTCCCTCTGTCGCCATTGCCTCTGCTCCTCCGCCAGATGATGCTAATACACACAAGGAAAGGATGGCAAAACAAGGAAGGGGGGGAGAGAGACAAAGGACACACTGGGTCAATGACTGCACCAACATGACCGTTGGCATACACCGCACCCTCACACACAGGGAACAGGCCTACGCACTATGCATTTCATGACCAGTGAAATTGCTAGTCACCAAGGCATGAGGAGGAGCACACACCGCCAACTGCAGCACACCTGGGACCCACACAGCCCTGCCTAGAAGTGAATACTAACAAGCTAGGTTACCTGTATTTGCCATGCAACAATTACCCTTAAGAGGACCTACGCTGCTATGTCTGGCCTGAACTTAGGGGCACACACTAACACACAACCACCACCTGGATACCACCCCACCAGCCATAAGTTGTAATGATACCTACTGTACTCACCCCCTTGTGGCTGCTGTGATTCCCTCAAGCGCCCATCCAGCCCAGGGTATGCCACCGCCAGTATGTGGGCCATCACGGGGGCCAGGGTACGACGGGCACCCCTTCCCCATTGGGAGGTCATCCCCAGCTGGGCCTCCGCAGTCTTCCGTGCCCAGCTTCTCAGGTCCTCCCACCGTATCCAACAGTGGGTGCTCAGCCTTCCATAATCCCCCAGGGTCCGCATGTCCTTGGCGATGGCTCTCCATAATCCCTTATTTTGATGGGCGCTGACCTGCAGAGGTAATACATACAGGAGAACTCTATTAAACAAACAGTCCAGCCTGTTACACACATGGCCCACCATACCCGATCACATCACCATTGGCCCACACATAGGCTAGCTCACAACATGTACACTGCCATCAGACAATCACCCCAACCCCCAAACACACCCTTACACAATGCCTTCACACACATCTCCATGCATTCATGCCGCATGCATCGTGCCCACAGTGTACTCACCTGTTGATCTGGAGGCCCATACAGCAGTCTGTACTGGGGTAGGACCCCATCCACCAGTCGCGCCAACTCCTCAGAGGTGAAGGCTGGGGCCCTTTCCCCAGTCACACGGGCCATGGTAGGTTCCAGACACAGGTCACAGCAGCACATGCAGTGTAGGTCTTCTCCTGTGGAAGGTCAGGAAACAAGTGAGGATTGAGATAGAAAATGGTGGTCACGTCTGCAGCGGTGTATAGTGTCACCGCTGGCGTACATCTTAATTGCCCACTGTACCCCATAGGGCCCAGTATTATCCAAAGAGGAATTGCACGGCAGTTCACGACCGCCTATCACCACGGTGCACAACGTTGGTGGAATTACCTCACTTCCACCTGTCCCTCCACACAGGACAGGCGGTCACCATTTCAGGGGGAGTGAACAGGTCTATCGATAATTGCTGTGTCACAGGATAAATAGGCACATACTTTAAATTAAACTGTCCCAAAACATGATTGCACAATGTGAACTGCTGTTGTGGTATAGTTGTTCAAATTGTGACAGCCTACTCACTCTTGTGTCCCTTAGATACCTACCGCTGCGGATGAATAGGAGATGGAGACATACCCCCGTGTACAGACCCCTGGTGGACTTAGCTACTCTGGAGCACAGGCACATTATACTCACCTATAGACTGGACAGGGCCACAATCACAGAGCTGTGAGCCCATTTGGAGCCTGACCTGATCTCAGCTATCCGTCATTGCACTGGGGTCCCCCCTCTTGAGCAGGTTCTATCAGTGCTCCATTTCCTGGCAACCGGTTCTTTCCAAGTGACAGTGGGCTTGGCAGCAGGAATGTCACAGCCTATGTTCTCAATTGTGCTGGCAAGAGTCTTGGCCGCCCTGGTAAAACACATGTGCAGCTACATTGCTTCCCCCCAGGTGGAAGAGTTGGCCACTGTGAAGGTCGGATTTTATGCAATTGGACATATCCCCAATATTACTGGGGTGATTGACGGTACACATATTGTGTTTGTTCCCCCCGGCAGAATGAACAGTTGTACATGAATCGTAAGAGTTTCCACTCCATGAATGAGCAGATAGCTGCCTGGCGGACCAGTACATCTCCCACATCAATGCTAAATATCCAGAGTTGGTGCATGATGCCTTTGTCCTGAGGAATAGCAGCATCCCAAATGTGATGGCCCAACTACAGATACACACGGTGTGGCTTATAGGTGAACCGTGGTCCCCACACAGTGTATGTTGGTGTATGCCTCTGCTGTTAGCCAAATAGGATAGTGTGTGGCTAAATGCTGTCCCTCCAAACCTATTGTGGCTGCTGACGCCTGTGAGGAATGCCAGGTCAAGGGCTGAAGAACGTTATAATGAGACACATGTGCGAACCAGAAGGATCATTGAAAGGACCTTCGGCCTCCTGAAGGCCAGGTTCAGGTACCTTCATCTGACAGCTGGATCCCTGTGCTTCTCACTCGAGAAGGTCTGCCAGATAGTAGTGGCATGCTGCATGTTGCACAACCTGGCCCTAAGACACCATGTACCTTTTCTGCAGAAGGAGGAGACTAGAGATGCCCCTGTGGCAGCAGTGGACCCTGAGGACAGTGAGGATAAGGAGGCAGAAGATGAGGATGTGGACAACAGAACATTAGTGATCCGTCAGTACTTCCAATGACACACAGGTGAGACGGTGCAACTTCACATTTCCATGACTATTGTTGTATTCTGTGTGGCATTGGCATGCTGGCATTACCCACTTGTTTCCTCTACTTACTGTCACCTATGGATTATCATTTTACAGATGTTGATGATATGACACCAATGTCGTGATGTGATCACAACAGCCAGCAACAGGTCATTCATTCTATGCTCTCACTATGTACAGTTCATTTGCAATGGATGTAGCTGTTTCAATCAATACAAATTAGCAATACGTGAAATACTAGTAGTCGAGTTTTGTCCAAGGGTGTTTATTGTAGTGCTAATAAACTGAGGGTAAAGTGCAATGGAATGGGGTGATGATGGAGGAAAGTCCAGGGTATTGTTCCAGTCTGCTTGTAGTACAGATGCAGTGTCCAAGGGGACATAGGAAGGGGAGCAATGGCAGTTCAAGGTAGACAAGGTGACAGAGTGGGACACAAGGGTGACAATCAGGAGAGTCTCATTTCCTGGCAGTGGTCTTTGCAATTGACTCTGGCTTCTGTCTGGGTCGCAGGGAACATTTGCGGGGTGGTTCACCTTCTGCAGGGGGAGGGATGCTGGTGGGCTGTGGGTCCTGTGGCAGGGCCTCCTGGCCACTAGCGGCAGCAGAAGTGGAGGGCTGTTCAGTTGACTGGCTAGTGGTAGGGGCCCACTGGTGTGACACTGCCTCCCTCATGATGTAGGCCATGTCTGCCAGCACCCCTGCTATGGAGAGCAGGGTGGTGTTAATGGCCTGCAAGTCCTCCCTGATCCCCCGATACTGTCCCTTCTGCAGCTGCCTGTTCTCCTGCACGTTGTCAAGGATCTGGCCCATCGTGTCCTGGGAATGTTGACAGGCTCCCAGGATCTCGGAGAGTGCCTTCTGGAGAGTCGGTTCCCTGCTCCTGTCCTCCCCTTGGTGCACAGCAGTCCTCCCAGTGTCCCTGTTGGGCTGTGCCTCTGTCCCCTGAACGGTGTGCCCACTGCCACTGACCCCAGGTCCCTGATTGTCTTGTGGGCAAGTTGTGGCCTGGGGTCCCTGTACATGTGGGCACACTGCTGATTGACGTGTCCTGGGGACAGAGGTGTGGGTACGCTGGGTGAGTGCTGTGGTGTTGGTTCCTGATGGGGGAGGCTCTGTGGTGGTCTGTGAGTGGGCTTGGGTGACCGGCTGTCCAATGGTCTCTGATGGGCCAGTTAGGTTCTTCAGATCCAGATGTCCAGAGTTACTGTCATCACTGGGGGCCCCTTCTGTTGGGGGATTGGATAGTGGTGGCATCTCCTCTCCACTGACATTGGCTGGGGTACCTGTGGGGATGTAAATGATGAATTATGCTTCAAGTGTGTGACATTTGTACTTCTATAGTTTCCCCTCTATGGTTGGTGTTGCTCTGCCAGCTTTTGCTTGTGTATGGTGATGTATTGTGGTTATGTTAGTTTCCCTATGCTCTGCATGCTTTAGTGATGGGTGTCCATGCATTGGTATTGCATGCAGGGCTTGGCATTGTGGTAAGTCATATGTGTAGGTGCAGTGTGTGGGATGGTGTGGAGTGATGGGAGTGAGGGTAAGGGAGTGTGATGGCATGCAGATATGAGGGGTGATAAGTAGTAAATGTTGACTTACCAGTGGCCAGTAGTCCTCCGGCGAGTCCCTCAGGATGCAGTATTGCCAGTACCTGCTCCTCCAATGCTGTGAGCTGTGGGGCAGGAGGTGGGGGTCCACCGCCAGTCCTCTGTATGGCGCGCTGGTGTCTTGCTGCTATGGAATGTACCTTACCCCATAGGTCGTTCCACCTCTTCCTGATGTCGTTCCTTGTTCTTGGGTTTTGTCCCACGGCGTTGACCCTGTCCACGATTGTCCGCCATAGCTCCATCTTCCTTACTATAGATATCTGCTGTACCTGTGCTCCAAAGAGCTGTGGCTCTACCCTGACAATTTCCTCCACCATGACCCTTGACTCCTCCTCAGTGAAACAGGGGTGTCTTTGTGGTGCCATGGGTGTTGTGTGATGTGTGTTGGTGAGGTTGTGTTGGGAAATGTGGTGTGGTGTGTGATGTGGAGTGCGTGAGGGGTGTATGGGTGTATGTGGTGTGTATGTCTAGTTGTCTCTGTGCTCTTCTTAGTCTCCTGGCAGTAATTGTTGTTTGTAAAGGTTTGTTGGTATTGTGGGTGGGTGTTTTATAGTGCTGTGGGTGAGTGGGTGTGGTGTGTGTATAGTTGTCAGGTGTGTATTTTTCATATTGGCCAATGTGGTGGTGTTTTGTATGTGGGTGTCCATTCTGAGCGCGACGGTATGTCCCGCTAATGGTTTACCGCCTCTGAATGTCCGCTGTGGTGATTCGTGGGTCATAATGTGATAGGTGTTGTTTTGTTGGTGTAACAGTATGGGTTTTGGGACCGCCACTTTTGCATTGACCTTTGATCTGGTGGATTTCTGTATGTGGCTGAATTCTGTCGGGCTGGTGTGCGTGTCATAACATGGTGAACGTATATCCGCCACCACGGCAGTAAGCTGGCGGCCGTCAGCGTGGCGGTAAGCGGGATTTACCACCAGTATCATAATGAGGGCCTTTATTTAGTTTTTATGTTTCCCAATTGCATATATAAGCCCAACAGTGATAATATTTGATCGGAGCTCAGTGAAAATCATACAAGTCATTTCTATCACCTTAGAATCAATTCAATATAATGCATAACAAGTGGTAGTACTAACTTATAACATTTGGGTCCAAGGATCTGTTCTGAGAGGAGGCCATCAAATGGAGATCTGCTCAGGAGCCTGCCCAGTGGAATAGTTATGTGAGGTGATGTGTCCTCCCTATCCAAATGCCAGTCCATCTGATAGTCTTCCCTCAAGCACAGTTCCCCATCTGAGTACAAGTCGCCCAAATGGAGGGATGTCCAGCGTTCCAGTGTCCAAAGTTCGGGTCTGTCACCCCAGCTGGATTTTGGTGTATCGGCATCACTGAGATGGGAAGGTGGTGGAGTTGCCAGTAGTCTATTAATGTTAGGGAGATATTGAGTATCTGTTGTTTCCCAGGTCAGGCTCTTTGGGAAGCCATAATAGGGCATGGAGTGGGATGGGCGAAAAGTGCTGTGCAATGAGTGTCCATCTTTTGCTGCTTATGTTAGCAGTACAATCTAAAGCAGGGCTGCTAATATGTAGGATGAGACGTTCTGGGACCCTAGTCCCTCCTCTGAGTTGGGTGTGTAGAGCGTTATGATCAGCACCCTCGAGGCTCGCTCTTTCCACAGAAAAGACAAGAGATTTTTTGTATCTGATCTAAGGTGGAAGTCTGGAATTTAAGTGGTAGGGTTTGGGCTACATATTAGAGTTTCAGTAGACTCTATCGTGCCTAGAAAAGGGAATTCCAATATGCCCCAACTATAGAGGTATTTAAAGAGTGTATTCAAGAAGAGTGGAGCATTGAATTGATAGAGACTGTCTGTGGAATTTAGGAAGCATTGCGAGTTAGGACATCCCAGGCATCTATTTTCAGGGTCACTATCCCTAGGCCACTATATTTTGTGTAATTCACTGTAATGTCGGAGACTTCAGAGAAACAGATCAGTTCTTCCTTTAAAGCAGGGATAGTGGAAGTGGTGTCAGTGAGCAAACACAGGACCTCGTCTTCGTATAGCGCCTCTGTGCTGAATTTCAGGCCTTTTATATTTGCATTAGCTTGTATATTTTGGAGGAACGGTTCCATTGATAATGAAAGATTAGTGGGGTAAGGGGGCAAACCTGCCTTTTACCCCGAGAGATGGGGAGCAGAGGCCTGGGACGGTTTTAGAGCTGGTGATGCCCCATGCGACAATGTTTGTTGGTGCCCCCCAATGACCACCTTTGCCACAGAGTCCCTCACTACCACCCTTTAACAGTGCCCTCAAGTCTCCATAACCACTCTCTCTCTCAGATGTATTTAATTAGTTTTATAGCGTGTCTTACTAGTGTAGCGTGTCAGCGCACTTTACATAACAAACACATTACACATAGGCAAATCAACGTATAGTAAATGTTACATAAGACAACGGATTACAAGGTGTAGGAGTCACATTATCCATATAGTTAGGCAGAATAGATTAAGAGTGCTTGTTCTGGAGAAGTGCAAACTCAGAATTTTAAACATACCACCATGGTTGGGGGTTGTGTTTACCAATAAGAATTGATTTCTCTTTTTCCAACATTAGGATAATGAAAGACTGGGTTAAAAATCATAACGCTCTAACCTATACCTTGCAGTTTTTAAGCAGTTTGGTGACAGTTTCTAACTCACTGTTCTATGTTGCGCTTTTAAATTATAAACTGCAAGTAACAAAAGAATCTCTCATATAAAAGCAGTAAACCACTGACCTATCAACAATATATGCACTCCGTGATCTGCATGGGAAATGTTCTTTGCAGCAGGCATATTAACCCTCTCCGCTATCTTATGATGAGTTTAAACTTCCACTTGCAAAACTTGATTTCTCTCTATCTCTCTCCAGCAGGCCCATTAATTACCAGTTATCTTGACATTTTAATTGTTGACTGAAAATTGCTGGAGGGAAGGAACGCAGGTTCTTTTAAAACCATAATATACTTGCAAACAAGGCGCCCCCACCTGAAGTAAATGCCCGGTGCAGTGGCACCAGTTACACTGCCCTAGAGCCGACCCTGGCAGGGGTGAAAGGTCCCCACTCACTTTCAATTTAGCCGATCGGTTTTGGAAGTTCAGCGAAACCATAGTTCGGGCCCAAACGTTTGGATGGGTATGGCCAATGCACCCTATCAAAGGCCTTCTCAGGGCCTAAGGAGAGAAGAACCATTGATGCCTGGTTTCTCTCAGCTGCTTCCATAATTGTTACAGCTAATTTAGTTTTTTCTCAAGTGTGGCAGTTGCAAATAAACCCGATTTGCTGAGGGCTGATTAGAGCAGGCTAGATCACCTTTAGGCAATCCCCTATTACCAACATGAAAATGTTTGCAACAGTGTTAAGTAGTGCAATGTGCCTCTAACAGGCACACAATGAGGGTTGTTTATGTGGCTTTAGTAGTAAAATGATTTGAGATTCCAACATTGTGTCAGTGACTATTCTTGTATAATTATGTCACCGAATACTTCCGCTAAGGATGTGGCTAACAGTGTCGCTAATGCTTTTTAAAACGTTGTTGGGAACCCATCAGGTCCCAGCATTTTCTTGCCTAGTAGTTTGCAAATTGCCACCCTGACCTCTTCAGCCATGATCTACTCCAGTGGGAGGAAGGCATCCCTCCCCACCGGACATCTAAAGTATGCTAGATAAGTGTCCTGTTTGGCTGATGATAGATTGTCACTTGTAAATAGAGCATTACACTTTGTGGTGAAGCACTCTAAAATAGAGTTGATGTCCTGGATGATTCCCTGCTCATCGCAGATGCAATGAATATGGTTCCACATGAATGCTTGTTTCAGTTTATATGTTATTAGAACATTGGAATGTTGGCAGCTCCATTGAAAACAATGGAGAGCTCCGGGCTTTTACTGGCCGGTAAAAGCCCGGAGCGCCAACATTCCAATGTTCTCTTTGTTCACAGCAACAGCTGTGAACAAAGCCTCACGGAGCCCGAGGGGATTTTAATCCCCTCGGGCTTCGTGAGGAATTTGTTTTATTTAATAGAACATTCTGCCCCCGACTGGCAAAATGTTCTAATAGCCTTAGAACCCGCCGTAGCGGGCTCTACCGGCCATTAAAGGCTCTCTCCCTTGTTAAAGGCCCCCGCCTTCGGCTCAGGCCTTTAACGCGGGAGCGGGCCTTTAATGGCCCGTAGAGCCGGCTACGGCGGGTTCTAAGACTATAGTAGTCTAACTGCCTTATCCCCGTTTTCATAATAGGTGTGCTTTAGCTATAGCAATTTCTTGGCAGCATTACACATCAAAATATGCCCCAGCTCACCCGGTACCTTGCACAATTTTCTTTGTGTCCGTACCAAATTATCCTGTTTATGTGAGGCCTCAAGACATGCTAATTCCCTCTCTAATTCAGCCTTTTTTTCTGGTGTTCTAGTGTTGCAGTGTGGGAGATGAGCTCTCCCCTTACGACTGCATCTGCAGCATCCCACATTACTCGTGAGGGTACTCCTCTGTTATTATTTTCCTGAAAGTGATGCTTGATCATATCTTTCATGTTGTCCCTCACTAGCTGGTTTCAAAAAGCCACTTCATGGAGTATCCATATAGTACGGGGACGCAGGTAGGGTATGATAGTATCAAGGTGTAGTCAGACCGTGGCGTGGTTTGAGAGGATCTTGGGACTGATTTCAGTAGAGGTGATTTGAGATCTGAGGGACTTCAAAGTTAATAAAAAGTCAATGCAGGAATGGGTTCCATGGACATTGGAATAAAAGGTGTAGTCCCTGCCCCCTGATGCTATAATCTCCAAATGTCATCTAAGAGGAGGAGGTCAGTCATACCCTCGGTGAGTGAAGATGAAGTACACCTTTGTCCTGGTCTTGGGTTGGAATCGTTCTAAGTCAGCATTCAGGATCGTATTAAAGTCTCCCCCTATTAGCATGTGGCCTTTGGAGGTGTGTGTGACACACTGTAATTCTGTCCTGTAGAAATGTTCTTTTTCATTGTTAGGGGTGCAGTGAGAAGGTCGTCAGGGGAATGTTTCCCAGTCTGCCCTAAATGCCATCTTGTCCTCATATTTAAGTTCTTAATCGAAGTCTACGCCCCACAGCAACAGGTAGCTATGCCTTTTGCCTTGGACGTGGCCACCACGGGGAAGTGGAATGGAAACCAGTAGAAGAGGAGTCCAGGTACGTCCTTCCTGTGAAGGTGGGTCTCCTGTATGACGGCCACATTTGGGAAACATCCTGAACAACGAGGTCTAAACCACTACTTGCCTGAACCACTACTGCTAAACAACTAAAATGTCTCTACAACTAAGTACTGAACAACTACTGTCTTTTTTTATGATTTATTAGTTGTTTAGAATTTATATTTTTATATATATATATAATATATATATATATATATAAAAATATGTTGTTTACAATATGCATATATATATAATAATATATACACACACACACACACACACACACACACACATTCTCAACAACTAATAAACCATAAAAAAAAAGAAAAACTTACCTTAAAGTTTGTTGTTCAGGCAATCGTTATTCAGGCAAAATCATTGTTTAGACACTAGTTCAGTACTTCGTTGCAGAGACCTTTTAGTTGTTTAGCAGTACTGGTTTAGGCTATTGTTGTTTAGGACCTAGTTGTTCCATCGCATATTCCCACATCTACCTCCTTTAGTTTAAGCCAGTTTAGCAGCGCTCTCCTTTTTATCGGGTTGGGGGGTGGGAGCGGGGAGGGTATGAGCCCGTGCACATTTAAAGTGACAATGGATATTGTTGTCATAGAAGCGATATGTAGGCCTCTTTGCAGGAGGGAACATAACTTTAGCCCAAGCTGTGTGCCCTCCAATTCCACCAGCTACACCCCTGGGGTTGCCAGTGGGTGTCAATGCCACGGGGGATGATCCTACACAGTACTTCTTAGTTCAATTTGTGGATGTATATGGCATATGGGAAATGAGCTTTGAACGTAGGAGAAAATAAACCATAACATTGAGCAAAAACAGTATTAACCAGATAAACTCTGGAAGTCTTGGATATCTTTCTGATGAGGCGCCACCTCCTTGGCGGCAGGGATACTCATGTAGGACAGACCGAGAATGTTTTTTGCTCCCGCTATGTCTATGACCTCGTACTGGGTACCTTTGACGGTAAACAGCACCTGAAATGGCAATCCCCATCTATAAGGAATGTTCTCAGAGCAGGTGGGAGGTGATGGGAGCAAAGTCTTTGTGCATGGCCAGTGTGACCAGGAACAAGGAGATCACAGAATCTCTTAAGTGGATGCATACTTGTTGACATGCTGCCCGTAGAATGGCCTCTTTATCAGATAAGAAGTGTACCCTCATGAGGATGTCAAGGGGTGACAAACCGTGTCTGTTGGAAGGCTGAAAGAAATCTATGTGTTTTGTCCAATCTTTGGGGAGGGGGGAGGTTTCAGCTGCTTGGGACATCAAGAGCTGTTGAAGTAGTTCTAATACATATTCCTTGAGAATCTGTGAGCCATTCTCCAGGTCATCCACCTTCTCACAGAGATCTTTGTGGCATGCCTCCAGCACAGTTACCCTTTGAGTCATATTGTCCTTTTTGTGGGTGGTTACTGCCAATTAATTTTCCACTTGATCATGGTGTGCTTCTGTGAGTTGTAGCATTGTTATACTGATTTGGCCCCATCCGCCTCCCCCCATCCCCCTCCTATCACTAACCCAGGATGCAGTGGGAAGAAGAGCGGAGGGGCAGGCCTAGTTTGGGACCTCCCCTTCACTTCATGTCCCTGGACAGGGCTATGCAGGAGGCCGTACACTCTAACCAGCAAGCTCTTAGTGTAGGACAGGATGCCACTCAAGTGGGCTTCAATGCATGTAGCTCAGCTGGGTCCGGGCAACCACTGTGGGAGTGATGTCCAAGACAATGTTGAGTTCTGCAGCAGTCCCCCACCTCCGTCCTAGTGTGGAGCCGGTATGGGAGATTGATTCCGGTTTGTATTTCTCCCTGTTCTGAAGTGGTCCATGCCCACCTCTCCAGTTCAGTGGGGTCCCAAACTGTATGAAATGGGAGTGCCATTTACAAATGTAGATGTACAAGTTACAGATTTGTTTCATAAATCTATTTTCCTCACTTATTTCGGACAATAATTTTGAATTCATGATAAACTTCAATATTCCAAAATGTTGGTAATTGGATAATACATACCTTTCTTGGGGTTGAAGTGTATTTTTTCGTTTGAATAAGATGAACCAAGTATGGTTGAACCATGGTGAAACCTAAAAAACGAGGGACACCTTTTATTCTCTGTGAGATAGGCGGTCAAGGACTGACAATTGTTTCAGTTTATGCAAATTATGGTCACATTTTAAAAGTTGCAAAATAGCATGCCAAGAGATCAGACCATTCACAAGTAATATGTCAAATTAAATATGCAAACAATAATGTATATACATATGTATATGTAAAATGTTGCAGCTGCATGGAGTCATCTGGAGACCAAAGTCATCTGGTGTCCAAAAAAGGAATTTTTTTAATATGTTGTTTCCAGAGTGCTACGGGTACAATGAATAATTTTAGGTGAAAATAATTTAAAGTAACCTTGCTTGGTTGGGCTCTGCAAATCGATGGCAGTACTTAAAAACAGGAGTTACCTGAAACTTCGAACTTGCCAGAGGAAATCACTAAATTAGATGAGGATTTACTAAATCAATGATGCAGCCGAATATTCAGAACTCGATAAATCAAATTATACTCAACATCAACATATTTTTTGTTTATTGTACCACGGTGCGCTGCTCCAAAGCACTGTTTGGTGTTGTCTCTCTGCTCTTCCATTGAAAGATCAGAAGTTAAAGGGCTACCCGATGTAAAGAGAAGCACCGTTCTCCTTACCAAGTCATGCACTGCTAACAATCGCCAACATGTACTGTGGCATAATTTATGTATGGCATCTTTAGAGATCCGTCGTAGATCTGGCGTTTGGACCGCGTCCAGCCTGTGTCCCTGCTGCGAGTGGCGGCTCAAAAGAGACTCTTGCTGAGGTAACTGGATTCCTGGTCAGGGCAGGAGCTCTGAAGCGTTTCAGGCCCATTCCAAGATGAGATAGCTAGTTTTCCTGAAGAAGGACCAGATGTGACCAAACTATAATGGCATCGGCTGGCCTCTTTCATCAGACTTGTGGTGCCACTCAGGTTATTACTCACGTCACCTGCGTTGTATCAGCAGAGCCTGGCGGCGGTTTGGAGGTCTGGAACACATGGCTGCTCCCACACTTCCTGCCTCTTAGCCTCAGCCTTCTCAAGTACTTAGATTTCTGGTGGACGGAAGGACTCCAAACCCACCACAAAATTAACTGCCTTCCTGTAAAGGGATTAGATGTGCCCCATCAGCAAGGATAGTTATTGGGACAGTTCGGGGCCTGCCACTCCTAACTTGTTACCTCAATTTTAGAGGACGGTGGTGGTGCCATAAGTATGGGCCGGTAAGAAGTTCCCACAACGTGCGTCCTCCGTAAGTATTGACTGTAGTATATATCTGTCTGCTGGGATTACATGGATTTCTGCTGCTAGGTAGAAAAGTATCACTAAAGGCGCGGTTCTACCACACTTCTGCCATTTCTGACTACTGTGAAAATAAAAGACGTTTAAGGTACTTTGAAAGGATAACATGGAACAAAAAGTGAACAGAAGAAATGTTATAGGCAGACAACTCGATACAGAACACTCCAGGGATCGTGCTACTTAATTCATATGATGTTTATGTGAATGGAGAACAGGTATGTGTGTCAATTTTGTGTCTATATGTAAACTGTAGGACGCTGGTTTGATTTCCCGCAGGGGCAATACAACAGTTTATCCTCCTGAGAGTGATTAAATGGGCACAACTAAGTGCTACAAAGCAGCAAAATAAGTGTAACAAGTGCTACTTAAATACACGTTATGATACATCTGTTTAGTGATAAAAACAAAGGTTTGAATAGAAATTAAAGTTAGAACAGGTGTATTCTATAACACACAAGAAAACATTGGCCCTCATTACGAGTTTGGCGGGCAGCAGAGGCCACCCCCATCTGACTGCCATTGTGGCTAGAACACTGCCAGCCCTATTAGAAGTTTCCCACTGGGCTGGCGGGCAGAAACAGGGCCTTAACATGGACGTCTGCTCGTAATCGAGCTGGCGGCAATGTGGAGATGCGGCAGGTGCAGCAGCACCCGCCGCGCTTTCCACTGCTCATTATTCGGGCAGTGGAAAGCTCAACTGGGCTGTCCATGGGGCGCCCCTGCAATGCCCATGCCAAGTGCATGAGCAGTGCAGGAGACCCCCGACATCCCCATTCCGCCAGCCTTTCCATGGCAGGTCAATTGCCATGGAAGGGCTGGCAGATTGGGGAGTCGTATGGATTACAACCGCAGAGACCACCAGGCTCTCAACTGGTGGCATCCTGGCGGTCGGGCCGTGGCAGCTCTGCCACGGTTGTAATGTGGCGGTCTGACCGCTACCCCGAGTCTGGCGGTCTTAAGACCACGAGACTCGTAGTGAGGGCCAAAATCTTAAAAGAGTATCTTTAAGATATACAAGCGTTGTATTCTGCACCTATTGTACTTCTTACTCCTGTTCCGAAGTCATCTGCGGCGTCCCGCAAGGATCATCGCTCAGCCCCACTCTCTTCAACATCTACATGAAACCCCTCGCTGCCATCGCACGCCAACACAACCTCAACATCATCTCCTACGCCGATGACACCCAGCTGATCCTCTCCCTCACCAGAGACCCCGACACCGCCAAAACCAGCCTTCACGAAGGGATGAAAGACGTCGCCAAATGGATGGACATCAGCCGCCTGAAATTGAACACGGACAAGACAGAAGTTCTCATCCTGGGACCATCGCCCTCCGCATGGGACGACTCTTGGTGGCCCCCGGCCCTAGGCACCGCTCCCAAGCCAACGGACCACGCACGCAACTTGGGCGTCATCCTGGACTCCTCCCTCTCGATGACCAGACAAGTCAACGCCGTCTCCTCAGCTTGCTTCCACAACCTCCGCATGCTCTGTAAGATCTTCCGATGGATCCCGACCGAGACCAGGAAGACGGTCACCCAGGCCCTCGTCACCAGCAGACTAGACTACGGAAACACCCTCTACGCCGGTACAACAGCCAAGCTTCAGAAAAGACTTCAGCGTATCCAGAACGCCTCCGCCCGACTCGTCCTGGACGTCCCCCGACGCAGCCACATCTCAAGCCACCTGAGAGACCTGCACTGACTCCCTGTCAACAAGAGGATCACGTTCAGACTCCTCACCCACGCACACAAATCCCTCCACGACCTGGGCCCAAGGTACCTCAACGACCGCCTGACCTTCTACTCGCCCACCCGCCAGCTACGTTCCGCGAACCTCAACCTCGCCGTCGTCCCTCGCATCAAAAGAGCCACCGCCGGAGGAAGATCCTTCTCCCACCTGGCGGCTAAGAGACATGGAACTCCCTGCCCGCCCACCTACGGCTGACCCAGGACCACCTCGCCTTCAGGAAACAGCTCAAGACCTGGCTGTTCGAGCAGTAGCAGACCCCCTCCCCCAAGCGTCTTGAGACCCTTCCGGGTGAGCAGTGCGCGATATAAATTCCTTGATTGATTGATTGATTGATTGTTGAAAAATGAATGAGAGCTATTAAACACATCTATGTAATGTGAAACACATAGGAGTTGCCCAGCATGAGTACTATTCCCATGTCTTTTTAGCAGAATGCAGGATTATTTTCTTAATTAAAATAAGGCTTCTTTTATTTCAGTTAACTTGGTACATGTTACTTTGAATCTTTTAAATGCATCTTTGCGGGATACTGTACCCAATACATTTGCAAATATGAATTAATTTTTATAAATAATGCACTTATATATTCGTGGATTCAGATATACTTGGGTGGTTTGATAGTTTATTTGTTAGATTGAATCTACACTTGTTTGTCCTGATGTACAATCAGTACATCAATTGTACATTGCTTGCATATCATTGTCATTTATTGAGTGGACATATCGCAGTTTCATGGTGCTAAGAGGTAAAATATAAGATCAAAAAAGACGCAAGACCTGTGCAAATTGGCAGGTAACCAATTACAGTAGTTTCAACAAGTATGTTTTAGTGCATTATAGAAGGGGAGTGCCCTATTACGGATTTTTAAAATTTGGGTTTTAGGTATAGCAAGAGTTCAATGGGCTCAAGATCTCGTGGTTCTTGATGGTCTCTATAGATTGAATTTGACTATTAAAAAGTCTGGGACTGTACGTTGCAGGATCCAAAGAACTGTTACCCTCGCCTGGAAGAGTACTCGCTTTCTCATTTGTAACCCCAGTACCTGGTACAAAAATGGTGAGATACATTGACATCTCAGGGAGCTAGTTAACATACACACCACCACATTTTACCTTGCCCGGAGGCGTTTCAAGGAATTATCATCCATTCCAAGATAAGAAGTGTTCCCATAGTTAACATGAGATAGAACCAAAGCTTCGATTGTCAGCACCTGGTAGGGATTGTCTGTAATTCCATATACTGTTAATGTTCAGTTTTAGGTGTTTCTTTTAGTTAATGAAGCATACGTGATATCAGCTTTTTCAAGGAATGCCCACTTCATTTTGACTGGATAGCAACTGCATTTGTGTTGGTGCTAGGGCTTCAGAGCCCTTCCCAAATAATGTTATTAAGATACTCAGTAAAAATAAATTTGTTCTTTTTGTACATACCAAAACTACACACAAGTCTTTTCATTTGAAATGTGTTTTGCAAATGGTAAAGGAGATTTTTTCCATTTATTAAGATATGCATGGCTCAAGGAGAATATATGTGCATGTCAGATAGAAACAGCTTCGAGAGTCTTGTGATTTAAGAGGATATATGACTGAGGGCCTGATTTTGAGTTTTGTGGAGGGGTTACTCCGTCACAACGGTGACAGATATCCCATCCACTGAAATATAAATCCCATAGGATCTAATGGAATTTATATTTTGACAGAAGGTATATCCGTCACCGTTGTGACCGAGAAACCCCTCCGCTAAACTCTAATTCAGGCCCATAATTTTATTCATTTAAATTTATTGATCGCACTGCTGCTAATTGTGTTGTGGAGCTGGGAATTACTGCATGAGTATAAACATAAGGTTCTAAACAGATGCTCCTTGCAAAATGATGCCACAAACAAGAGGAACATGCACCACAAACCACCTGTGTAACAGAAAGAGCGGCCACCTAAAAAAGAGCATCTGAAACAAAATCCAAGAGGCCATGTGGCTTGATCAGAAGAACTTTCCTCTGCAGAAATTTTGGTCCAGCCGCATGGGTGGTTAAGTGAATCATAAGCATAACTCTAAAAGAGATTCACTTGGCCCATGGGAGCCAATGCAGCTCTGCAGAGGAGAAGAAAATTAGTTAAAGTTTTCATACACAGGTAAAGGGGTTTTCATAATCTAACCTACCTGATGTCGTCACTTGAAAAACAAGTCTTTTGACATCCATGTGGTAAATGGGAGACATTTCCACAATATTTCCGGGATGAGAAAACAGCTACAGTCCTGCTTATTTAAGCTGTGATAAAACGTTGACTCCAAATCAAACATAATATCCAGGTTCTGGACTATGTCATATGCAAGGGTACTGACATAAAGAAGAAGTCCATCAAGCAGAGATTCAGATGGTGCAGTGTTTTTTTTTTTTGGGAGGGGGGGGTGGGCACCATGACAAGCACCTTTAATTTCTCAGTTTGAAAGTTTGAGGCCTTGAACGAAGAATCATTTGGATGCAACAGAGTTCACACCTAATACACTTCAAACAGTACCTGTAACTGAAAGACCTCTCCCTGCCATAATATTTCGACATAACTATGACTAGCAGGCACTGGTCAAAATGAATGGCCTTTTGGCCATGCCTTGTGCTTGTGTGCCGAGGACATGGCCCGCAGCAGCTGTGTCCAATAGGCACTGGTCTGCACCCTGGCCCCGTGGACCAGTAGCCCTGCTCACAGTACAAAGAGGACAGTGGGCATGGGTAACAGCCCTCACGATGAGATTCAACATTGCTAAAATAAGAAACTTCATAGATATGTCAGAATTGGTCAGTTCTGATTTTTCACAAACCCATGTGTTTTTTTTTAGCCTACCCCCCATATGTACCTTTAAGACCCTCTCAGATCTAGAATTCTGGAGCAGGGCCTGTTTTACTAGCCCTTTGGCCCAAAAGAAGTTGGACAATTTCCCTGTAAACTGACCAGATAGGCTCAATCCGTACTGATGGGTGCTGAGGTCTTTAATCAAACTTGTGCCACATTCGCTCATGAACATGATTACTTTATGTAAAGTTGCTAATGCTTTAGGTCTGTAAGTTTTCAACATGAGTTAAAGTGGCCTTACAAGAGAGCATTATTGTGCCCTTCTAATTCTAATATATTACTAAATAAATTCACAAGTATATACATTACGGTAAATCAATATTTATGCTGCACATGTTAGAAACTCTTCATAGAATGATAAAGCAGAGGAGTTTGTCAATTTTGTGGCCTGTAACTGATAAAACTAGTTTGGCAGGATTGTTTCTGTCCTGTACAGGTTTTGGCCTCTCCTTACGCTAAATTGGCTGCCTTCCAGTAAGACTTAACAAAAACTTGAGATCACCCATGACAACAGGGAAAATAACAACATGCAGCACTGCCATCATTGCCGTCAGCCCTTCAAGCCCTTGTTGACCAATGGTGCAGATGTGCTCATGTTACACGAAACACATCTGCTAGGTAATGCATACAAGCGCCTCTGTAAATACAGATTCACATCGACACTTCACGCTGAATTCAAGAGGGGGTAGGTATACTAACCAACATACGTCTTCCCCTAGTAGTTAACCATACCTGGCTGATGGCCAATACTTAATTGCTGGTAGATTGTACCGCTCAATGGGATGTGATGATTAGAGACGCTGTAACCCCAGCAACGGAGGCTTCACATTCTTCTCCATGGCTCATAAATCATTCTCCTGAATTGATCATTCTCTAGTACTGACTGGCATCAGATTAGAGATCAGTTAATCGGTACACATTTATGGTAAACCCCAACACACTTTAACATCATGGCAGCTCAGTCTCTGGTGGATAGTGAAACTAGATGTTAGGGAGACACTACAAGAAGAGACAACACTTTACTTTGAAATAAACAGAGCCACAGTTGAAATTCCTGCAGTTCTCTATGAGTCATACAAAATGGCCAGAGGGGTGCATAACTAGCAAAGTGTCATATTTACAATTGACACTAGCCAAGAGAGAAAGCCAAGAGAGAAACATGGGTACTAAGATTGGAGCAAAAACATTCAACTAATAAAACAGAGGTCAAAGATTACCCCATGCCAAGCAAAAGCACAAAAAGGCCAGAATGTATGAAGCTCAGAAAACAGCCAAGTGTTGCAAAGCCCACCATATGATCAGGGAGACAAAACAGGCAAAATAATTCATTGACTAAGTGGTAAAGAGGAAGAATCCATACACATCAGTTAAATGCACAATACTAGTGACAACTTAATAATCCAACCAACAGCTAAAGCAAACCAAATTTCTTAGTATTATTGATCCCAATGAAGGCCTATGTAGCCCAACAGACAGGAATCCATCACCACATACCTGAGATCAATAGACACCTTGCTTGTCTAACGAAGACGAAGCATTATTGGAAGAAACATCAACGGCAGAAGAAACCACTGAAGCTATTGGACAACTTTCCTCAGGCAACATCCCAGGCCTCAATGGATTCTTGGCCAGATTTTTCCAATACTTTGCAACACAACTAGGTCATCTTCTCAGTGGCCTGTTTAAACCACCACCAGGTGGAGTGGCATTCCCGTAAGACATACACAAAGCACGTATAACCCTCATCCTTAATTTGTCATAGGACATAGCCTGACATTTGATCACTGTCTTGGAAGTGCAGCAAAGGTGCCAAGATAATTACAAAATTTAAATGCATCTTTATCGATTGCTCGCCTTTTGCAACCCACTAAATATCCGCTTTCGATCCACCAGTCTATAGGTACACCCTAAATTGGTTGTTTCTCCCATTATCTGTTACGGAAAAATGTTTTGCTAAAAAGATTATCATTGCCAGAATTTGCTATATCCTACAAAATAATCTTCCCTAAATATTTCTGAAAAATGTAACAAACTAGTTGATACTTGCTTTGGCAGAACAGACATTGACAAGAGTAACCAAATGCTACAAATCAACATATGACCCGGGACTAGGTATGATCGACTATCTGCCATATTATAGAGCAGTAAACCTTTTAGTAGCAAATATATTCACTTTAACAGCAAACCTGCCATACTCAATGGAACTATGTGCACTGGGAAATCATTTTTCTATGCACTACTTATATGGAGGTAGACTTTATATGAACGTAGACCTCCTACAACCAAATTAGTTCTGAACACTTGGAAGGCCTTCCTCACATAGACTGGACAGTGAGATAAAATAGCAATGGAAATCCCACTTGGGAACTTGCACGTCTCCATCAGGTTACTTCCTTTTGGCGATTGTCGGGTGAGACTGCCTAGGTATCTCTATATTGGATGATGTTTTCTTAGGCACCATGAAGTCCTTGAGAGAAGAATTTGGGCTCATGCAGTCCCAGTTTTTCTGATAGGGACCTACGGCTTAGACATGCTATCATGCCACACCTACCTCAGCTAAATGACATTCCAGAGTTCAGTCTACTGGAAGCAAAAGGCAAAAATAACAATGTCACAAATCCCACAAAATGGTAAAATATACTGTATATTTGAAAAAATAAAAAGCAAATCTGGATTTCATTAAAGACACGGAGGCTAGCATTATGCTTTAATTCCTTTAATGCCACTTCAGCAGCAGTTTAAAGAAATACAGACCTAGAATTAGTCTAGAATTAGAATCTTCTCCTACACATAGATGGACCGATCCTGGAATGTTCTTCCTCTTTTAAATACAGCGCCCTTCAGCCAGTTTCCAACATTTTTCTGTTCTTCTAACCCACAAGTCTGTCCATCTTATGGACTCCACAACATTAATGATGGCTCTCTTGAATAATAATACACACAATAAATATTTTTCCTATAAGAAACATAACGATGTTTAAACATATAACATCCTTCCAAATTTCTTTTATTGAACACATATTTTTTATTACGCATTCGTCCCTAAAGGAAGGGGTGAGAGGGATAATGCTAGCCTGCACATAATGAATGAAATCTAGATTGTCTCTTCATTTTACCTGGAGAATCGCCATTTAATTACAAGACCGGAGGCTATCATTATGCATGTTGGTAGCCCTCCAACACCACATTTGCCATATGCTCAAAAGGCCTACAATAATGATGTGCAAAAACTCTAGCATTCAACAATCAGCAGCCTTCATTATCTGCTCCAATCTTCCTCCATTCCAAAAGGCCTTGCTAGCCAATGCTCCCTTCAGAGTGTGTGCAGATCAATTTCTGCTTGTTCCATAATCCATCTAATCCATTTTGCAATACTTGCAGATGTCACTGCTTTAAGTGGTTTTACAAACGAAATCAATAACGGACTTACCCAGGCTGGTCTAAATTCCTCTACTGTACTCTCATACTCCTTCATACAGTCCAACACACAAAGTTTCTTGCATTTATCAAACTTTGGCTAGAAAACTGATTCTGACATTCTTAGTTACTTTCCTTATGTCAAACATTACTCCAATTGGAACAAAAAAACCACTACTTACCTCCAATGCCTTTGCATCTGAAAATGAAGCATGAAATCGAACACAGTAGAGAAGCCAAGTTCATTGTCAGTGTCTTCAAATCCAAAAATGTATTACTTGGCCAGGGACAAAACAAAGCTAACACCAAATTCCCACCCCACTATACTCACTATACTGCAGTTGGAGGTCTTCTCAGCTAAATACTCTTGAAAACTCTACACACCAGAATGTGGTTATCTACACTTTTCCCATCGATCTGACTATGCCCTTTAAATATTGCAAAACTATAACAATTTATAGCACTTTAACTAAGTCTTCTCTCAAACTATCCCACCAGGAAATTCACTGCTTTCAGTATAGGAGCTTCCACAGGATCCAAAGCCCTCTCCATGAACCAACATACCCACACTCTCCAAATTCCTTTATACCTAGGTCGTGTACCTCATGACCATGATACCTCGAGCAACTCCAATGCTTTCTCCCAAAGGCCTGAGAAGCCAGAAGATCTCCTGACACTTTCCAAACAAGAAGGTTCAAAACCCTTGACTAAGTCAAAGGATGTTCTTCTCCATCTCCGTTGCTCAGTAGTCCTTCTCTCGCTGACAGGAATAAAGGTACATTGTAGCCCAGTTACATGAGCATTGGAAACCATGCCTGAGACACCCACATTATCTAACATTTGTCCCTCCTCACTTTTTGCAAAACCCTCTGAATCATCACGAAAGAAGGAAATGCATATGCTCTTCCCCCCTTCAAAGCCTGTTGAAAAGCATCCACTGCTACTCCACCTGGATCCAGCATACATCCTTAATACCTCTTTATTTGATAAGTTATCCTGCTCGCAAAAAGATCCACTTCCAGAGTCAATTCTCCTGAAACATTCTTGATCCAGCTTTCAATTGCTAAAGTCTCTCAAGAATCTTGAATTCCAATCTGCAGTTACATTCTCTTTCCCAGGTAAACACTTTGCTCTCAGGCTTATTTTGTGTTCCAAACAAAAAATCCAAAGTTCCTTTGCAAATCCAACAAACAATGGGACCTGAGTCCCCATGATCGATTTATATGTCACAGCAGAAACACTGCCCATGTTTAATAGCACTGCACTCTCATTCAAAACGTGTTTTAATCTCTTAAGCTCATAATGACTTACTGTCAACTCTAAACAATGTATGTGCTGTTCTCTCAATTCACAAAAAGAGAGTATATGGGAGAGAGGGGAAAGGCAAATGAAGAACACAACCGTACTCAGCTCCCAAAATCACTACAAATTCACAACAAGGAGTACGGGGTTCTTTTAGTGTAACGAGGGATAAAAAATGGTGTATCAATTATAACACCAGATTCCTCGTTAATCCTCAATTAGAGGTAAGGTATCAATCAAATACGGTGCTGAGGAGGGTCTGGAGGTCACGGTGGGGAACTCAAAGGGGAGGGGAATTTCCTTTACAGACTAGGTGGTCTCACACACTATATAGTGTCATGCTTCATCATATGACCACCTAGCCCCACCCAGGTAGGACAGTGCCACCTGGGTGGACTCAACCTCACTGTTGCAGGAACAGGATGGAGTGCGTAAATTAATTCTGGTTCTGGAAATAGAGGGATCCAGCTTCACTAGGGAAATAAAAACACCTAAACAGATACCTGTGTGAATATTTAATAAAAGGTTCTGTTTGATGTGGTTAAAAAAGTGGAGATTATGACACCTCTGTGAGAGCCAGGACTCACAGGGTCACCTATCTAGGAGGAAGGAGCCGACATGTTTCTGCCCTCAGTAGTGAGCTCTGGAAAGTCTCGGGACATTCATCAGGGTGAAGGATCCCTGCTAATCATGCTCAGTTATGAATAAGTGCAGAAAAATAATGTATAGGGGGGCCTACCTTGCCAGGGTACTACCTGGGAGGGGGCCTGATGGAAATAAAACAAACCAACAATGAGAATAACATTGTGACACAGCAATGCACAGCAAACCACAGCACACGTGAGGCAGAAGTCATGCAGCAAACAGAATTACTGGGTGCATAAGGCATACATCATATAATATATGTGCAAGAATCCCAACTAGGAGGAGGACAATAAAACTGGGACGAAAAGCAAGACGTTCTTACCCTGTCCCTAGAGGCTACTAGCCTCTGATGTTCTGGAGAGGGAGTGTCCCCTTATTGTCAGACACTAAGGTTCAGGAGAGGGGGAAGAAATAAACAAAGTGAAGATAAAATTAAAAATAAGAATAAAAACAGGACAAAGAGGAACGGCCTCTGAAGATGCGGTAAGAGGACACCTACTTGGATCCAAGACACGAAGGACGCCTCACCTAGAGAGGAGGCAGAAGAAAGAAGAAGGAGGAGAAATGGAAGTAAAAGCAGTGGAGAAGAGAGAGAATGAAAGAAATATTTAGAAGAAAAAGAAGATAAAAAGGAAAAAAAGGAAAAAAAGAGGGGAACAAGGGAGATAAGAGAGAAAGGAAAGGCTAAGGAAGAGCAGAGGAAAAGAGGAGAAAACAGAGAAGAAGTGGGTGGAGGAAAACAAAAGGCAAAGAAAAAGAAATGAGAGAGAAAAAAGAAAGATACCTTACCTCTAATTGAGGATCAACGAGGGATCTGGTGTTATAATTGATACACCATTTTTTATCCCTCGTTACACTAAAAGAACCCCATACTCCTTGTTGTGATTTTATGCTGTTCTCTCTCCACACCTGACCACAATACACCTGAAAACCCAACTGTGCACCCCAATCAGACAAACTTACATCCATCTCCAATAAAAAATCCTGTGTGCAGCCAAAGATGGCTCACCCACTCCAAGCCTCCAAGATCTCTAACCACCTACATGATTCCTTCTTTGCCTCCTGATCTAGACTTATCTGGTCGCCATACCATAAACTCCTCCTCAATGCCTCTGCTTTCACTCTCTGAAGAGCCCAATAATGTAAAGGACCTGGAAAAACCACCTGAATTGAAGATGATAACAATACTAATAATCTCACCAGTTTCCCTTAGAGTCAAAGATTCCTTCCTTAATACATACCAAATCTCCTTCTTTATTCTGTTTACTCCTCCCCTCCCCGGGTAATAACAACACACCATTGGTAGTGTCTATTGTGAAACCCAGAAATTCCAAGGTTCAAGTACGCTTCAAAATCGACTTTTCCTTGTTCAGAATAAAACTTAAGCTTTGAAATAAATTCCTTACTATATCCAAATCTTTCAGCTACTGCTCCAAACACTGTGACATTACTAATATGTTGTCCAAGTAAATAATCATCTGAATACCTCTCTCCCTCACACAAGACACAATGGTCCTCATTATCTTGGTTAAACACCATGGAGCAAAGGATAGGCCAAAGGGTAGACACTGAAAGTAGAAAAACTGACTTTGCCATCTGAATTAAAGTACTGACTGACTCAAACTCTCCCTAGGGATCGTAAAATAAGCATGTCTCAGATCCAACTTCACCCAGCCAAGGGTCTTTTAACGGCATATCTCGTAAAAGATGGATACCCTCCATCTACAAATGCCAGTAAACCAGAAATGTGTTCAACCTTCTCAGATATATTACAGGTCTCCATCCCTTGTCTTTCTTTTCCAATAGAAATAGTGTACTTACATAACCTAGTCCTCTTCCCCCACTTGCACAATTGTTCATTTCGCCAACAATATCCTTATCCCTCCTTCCACTACTGACTGCTGATCTTTCCACAAAACTAACTTCCTTGGTTCTCAGAACTGTTTGGGTAATTCCGTCTTGAATCCTAGAATCATCTCTACGACTCATGGATCTTGTGTAATGCTTTCCCAAACCTTGATAAATTGTTTCAAATGACCACCTACATTTTTCTTGGAAAGAACCAAAAATAGTAGGGCGTACTCACCTTGGAGTCCTGCACCTCCTTAACCTTGTCCTTCTCGAAATCCTTCCTCTCTGTGGGAAGAAGGTTGTTCCAGACTGGAAACTTCTTCCTTCACCTCCCTGATTGAAATTGTAGTGGAACCTCTGAAATCTTCGGCCAGCAAAAAGTCCCCTTCTACCAGCCCTTCCAAAAGCACTCCCACCAAAAACTCTTCTCCTATTATTCTGAGCCTTATCAAATGCTATGAAAATCGATATATATTTGCTCAGACTCTTTACCATATCCTCACCAAAGAGTAACCCTTAGGGTTTTCACTCACCTGTTTTCCTGCCAAGTCACCTAATTTTGGATTCATTTTAATCAAGATTGCCTTCCTGCTCTCCACATTAAGGCCAGCATTAGCATTGCCCAAAAACATTAGAGACCGCTGGCTCCATCCTCTTAACAAATCCAAATCCATTGGAAGCCTTTCAAATATGCTTCTTCTGTCATATCTATAATCTGTGCCAAAGGACCCAAAACATCCAAAAGTGCATCTTGCCACACTTTCAAAGATCTTTCCAGACCTTTACGTGGATGCCCATTTTGAAAAAAAACGTTATCAATTCTGGATCAAGATTAGGAGTATAATAGACCTTGTCCTTTATAACAGGTCTAGATCACTATATTCTCAGAACACTTCTAATTTCTTTTTCCAAAGGATTCATTACCCACTTTGAAATAAAACTTCCCACGTGATCTGAAGGCCACCAGTCTGCACTTCTAGGATGTCTTATATTGTATGAGGAAAACATCTCTTCTCCCAAAGGATTTATTCTAACCTCTTTCAAAGAAGATGCCACAACCTCTTCACCAAATAAAGCATCACCTACATCATCATCCTGCTGTAAGTTAGCAATTACTCATCCACATTCTGATCCTCTCCCATAGGATAATCACTCTCTAAAAACTCCTCCTCTAGATCATCACCAGTTACGTCCTGTGTGCACCTATGGACACACCTCTCCAGCATGCCACTAAGAACACCTGTCCTTACATATGAATTCTCTCTGCTGCTAAGGACACCTTTCTTCATAATGGTACTGTGACCCACTTCGTATCCTAAGCTTGACTGTTTTTTCTCCAAATATTTAGTTTTTCTCTTCTTCTTTCCCCTTTTTTTCCTTACCATCCTTCCGATAAGGTCCACTAATCATTATCAGATCCTATGTCTTGCTTTCTTTTATCCATAAAATATTCAATTGTTTCCTGTAGAGAAGCCTTCATCTTGTAGTGTTGAATCAACCATTTTATAGTTTTCTCACTCAGTTTCCCCTCCGGGAACTCCTCTACTCCTTTATCTTTTTCAGAGGTCATACTTAACAGTGTGTACTTTACAATCTGTCTTCTAAAATATCTCAAGAACACTAGCCTGAAAAATCCTTCACTTGTCTGATCACTTTAAGAAACTGTCATTCAGCTGGCAGATGCGACGTGTGACAGATTGGTGTCACAGGTAAAGGAATTTTCATGATCTAACCTACTACCTGATGTTGTCACTTGAATAACAAGTCTTTTGACATCCATGTGGTAAATGGGAGAATTTTCCACAATATTCTCGGGATGAGAAAACAGCTACAGTCCTGCTTATTTAAGCTCTGATAAAAAGTTGACTCCAAATCTAACATAATATCCAGGTTCTGCAAGGGTACTGACATTAAGGAGGAGGCCATCAAGCAGAGATTCAGATGGCGGAGTGTTTTTTCTTTTTTGGGGGGGACACCATGACAAGCACCTTTAATTTCTCAGTTTGAAAGTTAGAGGCCTTGATCGAAGGATCAGTTGGATGCAACAAAGTTCAAACCTAATACACTTCAAACAGTACCTGTAACTGAAAGACCTCTCCCTGCCAGAATGTTTAGACATAACTATGACTGGCAGGCACTGGTCAACATTAATGGCCTTTGGCCATGCCTTGTGCCAGTATGCCGAGGACATGGCCTGCAGCAGCTGTGTCCAATAGGCACTGGTCTGCACCCCTACCCTGTGGACCAGTAGCCCTGCTCACAGTACAAAGAGGACAGTGGGCATGGGTAACAGCCCTCACGATTAGATTCAACATTGCTAAAATAAGTAACTTCATAGATATATCAGAATTGGTCAGTTCTGATTTCCCAAAAACCCATGTGTTTTTTGCCTACCCACCATAACCACCTTTAAGACCCTCTCAGATCTAGAATTCTGGAGCAGGGCCTGTTTTACTAGCCCTTCAGCCCAATACAAGTTGGTCAATTTCCCTGTAAATTGACCAGATAGGCTCAATCAGTATTGATGTGTGCTGAGGTCTTTAATCAAACTTGTGCCACATTCGCTCATGAACATGATCACTTTATGTAATGTTGTTAGTTAATGCTTTATGTCTATAGGATTTCAACATGAGTTAAAGTGGCCTCACAAGAGAGTATTATTGTGCCATTCTTATTCTAATATATTACTAAATAAATTCACAAGTATATACATTACCGTATATCAATATTATACTGCGCATTTTGGAAACCCTTTGTGGAATGATAAAGCTTAGGATTTTGTCAATTATGTGGCCTGTAACTGATAAAACTAGTTTGTTAGGATTGTTTCTGCCCTGTACAGGTTTTGGCCACTCCTTACTCTAAATTGGCTGCCTTCCAGTAAGACTTAACAAATAACTTGAGATCACCCATGCCACTAGGGAAAATAACAACATGCAGCACTGCAATCATCGCCTTCGGCCCTTCAAGCCCTTGTTCACCAATGGTGCGGATGTGCTCATGTTACACGAAACACATCTGCTAGGTAATGCATGTAAGGGTCCTGCAAATACAGATTCACATCCACACTTCACGCTGAATTCAAGAGGGGGTAGGTATACTAACCAACATACTTCTTCCCCTAGTAGTTAACCATACCTGGCTGATGGGCAATATTTCATTGCTGGCAGATTGTACCCGCTCAATGGGATGTGACGATTAGAGACATTGTCACCCCAGCGACGGAGGCTTCACATTCTTCTCCATGGCTCATAAATTATTCTCCTGAATTGATCATTCTCTAATACTGACTGGCATCAGACCAGAGATCAGTTAAAGGGATCCCCGTCAAAATGGTAGAGACTAACCATGTCCCAGTGAGGTACACATTTATGGTAAACCCAACACACTTTAACATCATGGCAGCTCAGTCTCTGGTGGATAGTGAAACTAGACGTTAGGGAGACACTACAAGAAGAGACAACAATTTACTTTGAAATAAACAGAGGCACAGTTGAAATTCCTGCAGTTCTCTAGGAGACATACAAAATGGCCAGAGGGGCGCGTAACTAGCAAAGTGTCATATTTACAATTGACACTAGCCAGGAAAGAAACTGACTGAGAAACACGGGTATAACGATTGGAGCAAATACATTCAACTGATGAAACAGAGGTCAAAGATTACTCCATGCCAAGCAAAAGCACAAAAAGGCCAGAATGAATGAAGCCCAGAAAACAGCAAGTGTTGCAAAGCCCACCATATGATCAGGGAGACAAAACAGGCAAAATAATTCATTGACTAAGTGGTAAATATGAAGAATCCACACACATCAGTTAAATTCACAATACTAGTGACAACTTAATAACCCAACCAACAGCTAAAGCAAACCAATTTTCTCAGTATTATCGATCCCAATGAAAGCCTATGTAGCCCAACACACAGGAATCCATCACCACACCTGAGATCAATACAGACACCTTGCTTGTCTAATGAAGACGAAGCATTATTGGAAGAAACATCAACGGCAGAAGAAACCACTGAAGCTATTAGATAACTTTCCTCAGGCAACATCCCAGGTCTCAATGGATTCCTGGCCAGATTTTTCAAATGCTTTGCAACACCACTAGGTCATCTCCTCAGTGGCCTGTTTAAACCACCACCAGGTGGGGTGGCATTCCCATAAAACATACAAGAAGCACGTATAACCCTCATCCTTAATTTGTCATAGGACATAGCCTGACATTTGATCGCTGTCTTGGAAGTGCAGCAAAGGTGCCAAGATAATTACAAAATTTTAATGCATCTTTATCGATTGCTTGCCTTTTGCAACCCACCAAATATCCGCTTGTGATCCACCTGTCTATAGGTACACCATAAATTGGTTGTTTCTCCCATTATCTGTAAGAGAAAAATGTTTTGATAAAAAGATTATCATTGCCAAAATTCGCTATATCTTACAAAATAATCTTCCCTAAATGTTTCTAAAAAATGTAACAAACTTGTTGATCCTTGCTGTGGCAGAACATACATTCACAAGAGTAACCTAATGCTACAAATCAACATTCGACACAGGACTAGGTTTGATCGACTATCTGCCGTATTATAGAGTAGTAAACCTTTTAGTAGCAAATATATTCACTTTAACAGCAAACCTGCCATACTCAATGGAACTATGTGCACTGGAAAATAATGTTTCTATGTACTACTTATATGGAGGTACACTTTATATGAACATAAACCTCCTGTAACCAAATTAGTACTGAACACTTGGAAGGCCTTCCTCACATAGACTGGACAGTGAGATAAAATAGCAATGGAAACCCCACTTGGGATGGGCACATCTCCCTTAAGTTACTTCCTTTTGGCGATTGTCGGATGAGACTGCCTAGGCATCTCTATATTGGATGATGTTTTCTTGGGCACCAGGAAGTCCTTGAGGGGAGAATTTGGGCTCATGCAGTCCCAGTTTTTCCTATAGGGACCTACGGCTTATACATGATATCATGCCACAACTACCTGAGCTAAATGACATTCCAGAGTTCAGTCTACGGGAAGCAAAAAGCAAAAATAACAATGTAACAAATCCCACAAAATTGTAAAATATCCTGTATATTTGAAAAATGGGCGTTTGCGCTGATGGCCCCTAAGGAGGCAGCGGTCCCAAGTAGATTATGCCTCATACAATTTCACTAACTCCACAGAAAATACTTAACCCCTTAAAATCTCTGGCACACACAATTAATTCTGAACCCTAACTGTCTTAGGTGGGAGACTGAAGTAACAAATTACCTTTATACAGTGTGGTCATGGAGAATAGCAGTTCTCCAAGTAAAATGAAGAGCGGATCTGGATTTCATTAAAGACACGGAGGCTAGCAATATGCTTTAATCCATTTAATGCCACTTCAGCAGCACTTTAAAAAAATACAGACCTAGAATGAGTCTAGAATTAGAATCTTCTCCAACACATAGATAGACCGATCCTGGAATGTTCTTCCTCTTTTAAATACAACGCCCTTCAGACAGTTTCCAACATTTTTCTGTTCTTCTAACCCACAAGTCTGTCCATCTTCTGGACTCCGCAACCTTAGTGATGGCTCTCTTGGATAATAATACACACATTAAATATTCCTCCTATAAGAAACATAACTATGTTTAAACTTATAACATCCTTCCAAATTTATTTTATTGAACATATATTTTTTATTACGCATTCGTCCCTAAAGGAAGGGGTGGGAGGGATGATGCTAGCCTCCACATATTTAATGAAATCTAGATTCTCTCTTCATTTTATCTGGAGAATCGCCATTATCATTATGCATGTTGGTAGCCATCCAACACCACATTTGTTATATGCTCATTTGGTCTACAATAATGCTGTGCAAAAACTCTAGCATTCAACAATCAGCAGCCTTCATTATCTCCTCCAATCTTCTTCCATTCCAAAAGGCCTTGCTAGCCAATGCTCCCTTCAGAGTGTGTGCAGATCAAGTCCTGCTTGTTCCATAGTCCACCTAATCCATCTTGCAATAGTTGCAGAAGTCACTGCTTTAAGTGGTTTTACAAACAAAATCAATAACAGACTTACCCAGTCTGGTCTAAATTCTTCCACTGTACTCTCATACTCCTTTATACAGTCCAACACACAAAGTTTCTTGCATTTATCAAAGTTTGGATAGAAAACTGATTCTGACAGTCTTAGTTCTTTTCCATATGTCGAACATTACTCCAACTGGAACATAAAACCTACTACTTACCTCCAATGCCTTTGCATCTGAAACTGCGGCATGAACTCAAACACAGAAGAGAAGCCAACTTCATTGTCAATGTCTTCAAATCCAAAAATGTATTACTTGGCCAGGAACTCAACAAAGATAATACTAAATTCACACCCACAATACTCACTATACTGCAGTCGGAGGTCTTCTCAGCTAAATACTCTTGAAAACTCTACACACCAGAATGTGGTTTCCTACACTTTTCCAATCGATCTGACTATGACCTGTAGATATTGCAAATCTATAACAATTTATAGTCCTGTAACTAAGTCCTCTCTCAAACTTTTCCACCAGGAAATTCAGTGCTTTCAGTATAGGAGCTTCCACAGGATCCAAAGCCCTCTCCATGCACCAACATACCCACACTCTCCAAATTCCTTTATACCTACGCCGTGTACCTGATGCCCATGATACCTCGAGCAACTCCAATGCTTTCTCCCAAAGGCCTGAGAAGCAAGACGATCTCCTGACACTTTCCAAACAAGAAGGTTCGAAACCCGGCTATATCAAAGGATGTTCTTCTCCATCTCTGCTGCTCAGTAGTCCTTCTCTCGCTGACAGCAATGAAGGTACATTGTAGCCCAGTTACATCAGCATTGGAAACCATGCCTGAGACACCCACATTATTTAACATTGGTCTCTCCTCACTTTTTGCAAAACCCTCTAAATCATCACGAAAGATGGAAACGCATATGCTCCTCCTCCCTTCAAAGCCTGTTGAAAAGCATCCACCGCTACTCCACCTGGATCCAGCATACAGCCTTAATACCTCTTTATTTGATAAGTTAGCCTGCTCGCAAAAATATCCACTTCCAGAGTCAATTCTCCTGAAACATTCGTGATCCAGCTTCCAGTTGCTAAAGTCTCTCAAGAATCTTGAATTCCAATGTGCAGTTACATTCTCTTTCCCAGGTAAATACTTTGCTATCAGGCTTATTTTGTGTTCCAAACAAAAAATCCAAAGTTCCTTTGCAAATCCGACAAACAACGGGACCTGAGTCCCCTTAATCAATTTATTTAAGTCACAGCAGAACCACTGCCCATCTTTAATAGCACTGCACTGTCATTCAAAACGTGTTTTAATCTCTTCAGCTCATAAAGACTTACTGTCAAATCTAAACAATGTATGTGCTGTTCTCTCTCCACACCTGACCACAATCCACCAGTCTCCTGAACACCCAACTGTGCACCCCAATCAGACAAACTTGCATCCGTCTCCAATAAAAAATCTGGTGTGCAGCCAAAAATGTCTCACCCATTCCAAGCCTCCAAGAACTCTGACCACCTACATAATTCCTTTTTTGCCTCCTGATCTAGACTTATCTCGTTGCCATACCATAAACCCCTCCTCAATGCCTCTGCTTTCATTCTCTGAAGAGCCCGATATTATAAAGGACCTGGGAAAACCACCTGAAATGAAGATGATAACAATCCTATTAGTCTCACAAGTTTCCTTAGAGGCAAAGATTCCTTCCTTAATACATACCAAATCTCCTTCTTTATTCTGTTTACTCCTTCCATCCCCGGGTAATAATAACACACCATTGATAGTGTCTATTTTGAAACCCAGAAATTCCATGATTCAAGTATGCTTCAAAATCGACTTTCCCTTGTTCAGAATAAAAGTTAAGCTTTGAAATAAATTCCTTACTATATCCAAATCTTTCAGCTACTGCTCCAAACACTGTGACATTACTAATATGTTGTCCAAGTAAATAATCATCTGAATACCTCTCTCCCTCAGAAAAGACACAATGGTCCTCATTACCTTGGTTAAACACCATGGAGCAAAGCATAGGCCAAAGGGTAGACACTAAAACTAGAAAAACTGACTTTGCTATCTGAATTGAAGTAATGACTGACTGAGCTTCTCCATAGGGATCGTAAAATAAGCATGTTTCAGATCCAACTTCACCCAGCCAAGCGTCTTTTAACGGCATATCTCATAAAACATGGATACCCTCCATCTACAAATGCCAGTAAACCAGAAATGTGTTCAACTTTCTCAGATATATTACAGGTCTCCATCCCTTTTCTTTCTTTTCCAATAGAAATAGTGTGCTTACAAAACCTAGTCCTCTTCCCCCACTTGCACAATTGCTCCTTTCGCCAACATTATCCTTATCTCTCCTTCCACTACTGACTGCTGATCTTTGCACAAAACAAACTTCCTTGGTTCTCAGAACTGTTTGGGTAATTCCGTCTTGAATCCTAGAATCATCTCTATGACTCATGGATCTCGTGTAATGCTTTTCCAAACCTTGAATTGTTTTAAATGACCACCTATATTTTTCTTGGAAAGAACCAAAAATAGTCAGTGTACTCACCTTGGAATCCTGCACCTCCTTAACCTTGTCCTTCTCAAAATCCTTCCTCTCTGTGGGAAGGTTTTCCAGACTGGAAACCTCTTCCTCCACCTCCCTGTTTGAAATTGTAGTGGAATCTCTGAAATCTTCGGCCAGCAAAATGTCCCCTTCTACCAGCCCTTCCAAAAGCACTCCTACCAAAAACTCTTCTCTTATTATTCTGAGCCTCATCAAATGCTGTGAAAGTCGATATATATTGGCTCAGACTCTTTACCATATCCTTGGCAAATAGTAACCCTGAGGATTTTCACTCACCTGTTTTCCTGCCAAGTCACCTAATTTTGGATTCATATTACTCAAGATTGCCTTCCCGCTCTCCGCATTAAGGCCAGCATTAGCATTGCCCAAAAACATTAGAGACCTCTGGCTCCATCCTCTTAACAAATCCAAATCCACTGGAAGCCTTTCACAGATGCTTCTTCTGTCATATCTATAATCTGTGCCAAAGGACCCAAAACATCCAAAAGTTTATCTTGCCACACTTTCAAAGATCTTTCCAGACCTTTACATGGATACCCATTTTGAAAAAAAACTTTATCAATTCTGGATCAAGATTAGGAGTATAATAGACTTTGTCCTTTATAACAGGTCTAGATCACTACAATCTCAGAACACTTCTAATTTATTTTTCCAAAGGATTCCTTACCTACTTTTAAATAAAACTTTCCACATGATCTGAAGGCCACCAGTCTGCACTTCTAGAATGTCTTATATTGTATGAGGAAAACATATCTTCTCCCAAAGGATTTCTTCTAACATCTTTCACAGAAAATACCACCACCTCTTCACCAAACAAATCATCACCTACATCATCATCCTGCTGTAAGTTTGCACTTACTCATCCACATTCTGATCCTCTTCCATAGTATAATCACTCTCTAAAAACTCCTCCTCTAGATCATCATCAGTTACGCCCTGTGTGCAGCTATGGACACCCCTCTCCAGCGTGCCACTAAGAACCCCTTTCCTCACATATGAATTCTCTCTGCTGCTAAGGACACCTTTCTTCCTAATTGTACTGTGACCAACTTTGTATCCTAAGCTTGACAGCTTTTTCTTCAAATATTTAGTTTTTCTCTTCTTCTTTCCCCTTTTCTCCTTACCATCATTTTCTCCTTCCGATAAGGTGCAGTAATCATTATCAGACCCTATGTCTCTCTTTCTTTTATCCATAAAATATTGAATTGCTTCCTGTAGAGAAGCCTTCATCTTGTGGTGTTGAATCAACCATTTTAAAGTTTTCTCACTCAGTTTCCCCTCCAGGAACTCCTCTACTCCTTTATCTTTTTCAGAGGTCATACTTAACAGTATGTACTTTACAACCTGTCTTCTAAAATATCTCAAGAACACTGGCCTGAAAAATCCTTCACTTGTCTAATCACTTTAAGAAACTGTCATTCAGCTGGCAGATGCAACGTGTGACAGGTTTGCGTCACCACATTTCCATAACCTAACCTGTAACACTGCCCAAACCAATATTTCCACCCAGTCTCGCGAGATTGAACTTGCGAGCATCCATCAGAATGGAAAATGCCTGTTGCGTTGTGCAAACTACACTAGCCCTCAATAATACGAGCTTGTGCAAGAGCTTATCGCAAGCTGATCTGATGCTTCTATCCTTCTAAGGAGGGATAAACACATTTTAGCTTTCAAGGCCTTGTACCTTGGCAGCACGTTATTAATTAATAAGGTCCCAACCCAGATGTTTCACAGCTGTCATGAGGATCCAGTCCACCATGTTGAAGGTTTTCTCAGCATCCAGTGGCAGGCGAAATAATTTTAAATTCTTGCATTTTGCCTTTTTCCCCAAGGTGGGTCAACCTAGGGATACTATCAAATGTTTGCTGTCTGGTCATAAATGCCGATTGATCCTAATGTAAGAAAGGAGTCATATCTGGTTGTGCCAAACCTTCATATGAATTTTTACATCTACATTGAGTAGCGTGATCGGTCGGTAGGCTGAACATTCTGAATGGCCCTTCCTGGTTTGGGGATCATTGCAATGGTAGTGTACTCCAATTTTGGTATAACAAATGAATAAAAAAATATCACCTTAGAAACTAGTGTTAGTCTAGAGGGGCTGGTCTAAAATGTATAATTAAAGTCAACTGGTTTAAGGGTTTTTATAGCTTCATGTAGCTTGTATTCCTGTATTGGAGCCCTTAAATATTCAACCTGCACCTTTGATATGCGAGGGATTGTTAATCCATCTAGAAATGCACCTGTTTTTACCCCCACATATGGCCTTTAGTGTACACTGTAGTGTAGAATGATGTAAACGTGCTTGATTTAGTTTAATTATCATATGCTGTAGAAGCTAAATTATTCAGCACCCATCCAGGATACAAACGACCGTTAGCCAGCTCTTCTGGGAAAACATAAAGAATTTATTAGAAATAGAAAGACATGTACATGGAGACTGTGGCTTGAAATGCTAAGGCCAAGCAGTCTGAATTGCAGAACTCCAATACAATCTTTTATGCATGGAAACCACAAAAGGGTGAAAATACATCATCCAATCAGAACAACTGAAAGATAATTTCTTCATCAAGTACATGGCGTGATGTTGATCAGGAGATGGATGGTATTACACATATATTAGGCATCTATCCAATCACAGTAGAATAACATTTCATGGTGGCAGCGTGATACAAGATGGCCACAAGCGTGACCTTCACATTTCTCAGACGTTTGGGACTTTCCAAGGTGTCACCAATCCAGCTTCCTCATAACCTCTCCTCAGACCTATGTGGACATCGAGATGTCGGTCTTTTGCTGGGCAAATGAAGCAATGCATGTCGCATGAGCTTTCTCTTTTAAGCAAGCCTTGCTTTACAAGCTGCCTGTCAGGGTTAATGTACTAAAGGTCATCCAACCTTCTGCTTATGTTTTTCAGGCCTGTACATCATTGAGTATCACAGGATGAGGTCAGGCCTGGGGGGATAATAAAATGGATTCCTTAGCCAGTTTCCACATTCCCTCCTCTGATAATCAATGATGAAATGGTTTTCCCAATCCTCCTGGAACTGTCTCCCACCCATCAGTGTTTAGGTCTAGATATTGTGTCTGGTATGCATGCTGTTGCTATCTTGGTAATCATTACTATGGCTGTCTTTTGTCATCTTTTGTACCTTTTGTTCAAACTTCAGAGGATACCTGATATATTACTATATGTGTTTTTTTTGTGTAAGCAATGTTGCACATGGGACATTAACCTTAGTTGTTATCTGGTGTGTGTGTGTGTGTGTGTGTGTAATTAGGAACAAATATTTGTCTCCTCTACCTGGAATCTGGGAAGCAAAGTTGGGCCACTACTTACTAATCTAGTCTTAACCTAATAACAACCCATTCCTCCTATTATGATCACCACACCTGTACTTGATATTTTGCATTATTAACAATGACAACTCTTATTTGACAGGAAATGGAATATTGATGCTGTTCTATGTCTTTCACAGCTATAGTTGGTAAAGGTGATGTACGGTACTACTCTGTATTTTTATTTTTTTACTAAGCACTGTTGGAGCAGGTGTGCGCAAACTTCAAATGACACAATATATTTATCTTTGCATCATACTTCACTTTCAATTTAACATTCTTCTTTGTCCCTCAAAGCATCCTTGCTCATCTCTGTGGTGCTTACTTCTACTGATAATTTGGGAAAGAAGTTCAAAGTTTTAATGTTCAAAGTCTCATTGTAATTTAATGCTCCTATTCGAAGTAAGGGTGATCCGTGGGAAATCAGCAGACTCCATGAGAAGTAGCACAACAATAACAAAAAAAATCTAGTGCCCATGGCTATTTCTTGGTGGGCCTTGAAGGGGTGTCGGACATCGTTGCCTTATTGAATTTCAAAAGAGAATTTAAAAATGATCAATTTCCTATACCTTATATATAGTTCTTGAGGCAAAAGGTATTGTAGAATGGAGGCCAGGTACTCTAGAAGTGAAGGTTTACTGAGGTCTTTCAGCCAGAACTGCAGGAGATGAAGGTTGTGAAGTTAAAGTTGAAAGTTGGTGAGGTTGACGGTGCCCATAGTCCTTGCAGTTATACTCTTTGGAGGAGACGAAGAGATCCTTAAATGTTGCAGTTGTAGACGGCTCCTATTCCCGGAGCCAACAGCCTGCAGTTACAGTACCATGGAATGGCAATCAGCTGTGCCACAATCGGTGGTACCCCCTCAGTGTGGCATCAAAGGATAACTTGATTACTTTGTATTAGAACCAAACAGGGCCCGCTTACACCCTCGGTCTCTTGGAGGCGTGCAGCACGAGCAGCCCTTGTTGAGCGGAGACTCTACCGTGATGGTGGGTCCACCAGTTGTTCCACTCGTTTCTGCTGCTGCGGATGTCCATGTTCCGCTACCTTCTTGGTGTAAGAGCTGTGGATCCAGGAGGTCAGTCCCTCCTACTTTACAGGTGACCCAAGCCCAATCTCCCTGTTGAAGATCATGTCCAGGTAGTGTTGTCTAGCCAGGAAGGGCCTGCAGCACCTAATGCTGAAGGCAATGCAAACTGCTGTCAAAATGTCTTATCAGATAATAACTTCTCAGCACCAGACATGTTCATAGGCCAGTCAAACAGTATTTCAGTTGGTGCTCATTTTCACAACTTTGTCAAGGGTGCCTCTCTTGACCAATGAAGCAAGTGGTAGTGCATCAATCTAGAACCACTCAGCAGATGCACAAAACCTTATAAAGGGACTGGTTTATGGGGTAACTAAATTAAATAAATTATTTCACCCCCTCCTCTCTGCGCACACCTAATCCCACAGTCTATTGTGCCACCTGTCAGCTGTTACTCACATCAAAAACTAGATCATCATAACACATGTAACATACAACATCACTGTTAGTAGCACCATTCCATTCTACTAATGTAGGCAGCACAGTAATATTCACATATCAAAGGCACAATCGTTATCACTGCAAACCATACATGTGCTACATCGGAAACCTGTAACTCAACTAGGTGAGGCTAAAGAGGAGCTAGGGGTAATATGCATCTAAAAATGTTTTTGTTTCCTTATTATCTTTTTATTTTTTATCTTGTTTACATTTTTTTTATCAGGAAAGGAAAACCCAATCGAGGTGCGTGGGGGGAAAGGCTCTCTACTCTGTGTGCAACCACATGCTTCTGAAAGAAGAAAGGTATATTGAAACATGACATAAATCGGTACACAGAACTAAAATTTCTCTCCCTCTAATCCCTGCATCACACTTGCAACATAAACTTCTCTAATTATACTTTCAAAAATAATATGCAGTAATAAATTTGGAAAACACATGTTAATAGTAATAGCCAACCATCATTCTATAGTCATGTGTATAATCAATGCATCAAGTCCTTCTCTTATAGTGTAAGTGTAACACAGGACATACATTCGGAAGTGACATTGTAGATCTATTGATAACATTATATTAATATTTTGTTACTGTCCCTGTATCTAAAGTCCCATCACTGAGACATTTAATAAGTATGAACAAATAGATGCTATACAATAGCCCTTCTAATCACATATATTAGTACACTCTTAAACGGAAATCAACACTAAAAAAAAAAATAACAATTACACTCAGTAACAGTGGAATATTCACACAAACTATTTCACCAAACAAATGGTGATCCAAAGGTCAGGAGAAAACACCTGTTACACTGGTATACAGCCAGTATTTTTGGAACACAGCATTGTATCCTATTATTCTATTTCAACACACAGAATATCTGCATCAATGCTGGAAGGGTTGGGACTTTGCAGGCATCACCACCATCAGAAGTCACTTCCCCTTTTTCGTACAAGTGTGATGTTGTGAAATGCAGATGTCCCTTTAAGATATTATATTTATTTTATTTATTTATATTTGGCACCCTCATCATCAGAAGTATATTACTAATAGCTGTATTGCAGTACTACATAGCACATCCTAAGGTAGTAATAACTTTATCCTAATATAGGTATGTTCAATACCCAAAACCAGTATGGAGAATATTTAGTTGCAATCTACCAACACATGAAGGCAATCCATGTCACTGTGCACATTAATATGTACCCCGGAAGACTCCCATTTATTATGAAAACATAAAACGGAACATAGACAGACGGATACAGAAACCACATCTTCTCGTCCATGTTCTGAAACCTAGGAAAAAAACATGGATAGAAAAATACTCCTCCTGCAGCCAATTATATGTCATGGATATTCACACATACTTATATACATAAATAGATACATCCCTGCGTCCAGGGTGTATAAAAAAAATCCTATAAACTTTAAAATTAACTTTATCCAAATACTTATTAGGCATCAACATTCAGCTGTACATTCATTCTTTATTCCGCACTTCAAAGAATCATGCTAAATCCAGCACACTATCCCATATTTGTGTGCACCACACTTCTACTTTGTCCGTCATGGTGACAAAATCGCAACAATCCGTGGCTTTGCCCTTGGAGCCATGCCCAGAGTCTGTGGGATAAATGGTAATTTTTTGCCCAGAGCTTATCAGTTAATGCCACAGATAAAATTACAGTAAAAACATTGGATCAATACCATCCAGTCAGTGGATACATGTGGGATAAAAAACCACGCACTCTTCTTTTACCTGTGGAGGAAACATAACCTGTAACATTGCATAACTGCACCCAGATTTTTTTCCTTCAATAAATTCATTTCCTTTCATATTCATATTTTTTGAACTATGAGTGCAGAATTCACCCTGTGTATCTCATAAGATATGTGTAACCAGAATGTTTTAACCTAAAACATCACATTCACTTTTTTTGTTCAAAGCATATTCCTATAGCTAGAGACATTGTACAAAGTGCAATGCACATTAATTAGGTGGATCCATTAAATAATCCATTAATATTTACACAAGATCTACTGTCCTGATACAATACAAGCAGTATTGCCGTTACTGCTATAAAATAAAATACATTTGTGACAAATGTGTTGCATTTTTATTTATTCATTGCCCTTTTGATACTTTAGTTGCACTCACATGACTTCAACATACTACATGTACTGCAGATGTTTAAACATCCACTTGTGTTATTTTCTTTTAGCCTCTTATTAAGTGAAATCGATCAGTCACTAACACGTCATGTGTCATTATTATTACTGCACTAATATGTTTATTTTAAATATCAATACACCTTAGTAGAAGTATGTTATCACATAACTAATTCACTCTACCTCCCAACAATAACCCACATTTTTATATATCTATTTTTTCCTTATATTATTTACAATTCAGCACATAGTAACTCTTCTCTTAATGTCTAGATCTCTTCCATCATTTAACATGACTAAATTATTTGTATGTACTCTATAGAGCTATGAAGAAATACACAACCAGGGGTATGGAATTACCGTAAACAAATGCCCAGCACAATTCTTCCAGAATGCTTTCTCATCAGATGCAAATATTTGCAGAAGCTAGAAAGCAAAATTTGCTATTCTTTGCTTTCAAAATATCTTCACAAACAATGTAACTAGGAAAGAAACATTTTGCTAAACTACCATGATATTTTAGGTGTCATTTCTTTGAAGCATCATTTAGTAAAATGTGCGGATGCATGGTGGTATTTCCAAAATTTATATTCATAACGGAAAAATCTATGTAACCTTTTCAGCAAAGTTACACATTGTCACAGTAGTTCCTGGCATGAACAAAACTACTTTGTGCCAATATGCTTCGTATGGAAGAGCAGAATGGTGTCACTACCAATGAAGCCAGTCAATAAACAGAGAGACAGAATTCAAATAACAAAAGGTCTGTGATAACCAGTTTGTGGCAGAATTCTTAAAGAAAATCACAAAGTGCACCATCTGTTCTTGCATTAGTGCAGATTTACAGCTTTTATGCATGAGCTAGCATTTAACGAGGCAGAACAGGAAATTGGACATTGTTTTAGCAGGAGAAAATATGCAGGTGTTTTTACCGGACAAGTAGACTGATGACACAAACTGTCCCATGGACAAGTAGACATTTTATAAAATTCCACACTCCTGACAACATATTGTTAACTGCTGCAAATGAATCCTCTGTTCCCTCAAGACTAAATTTGTTCACTGTAAGAATTATGGCAACCTTTACATGGGTCAAATATTTTTAAATGTAATCCCTACATAAGAAAGTTCTTATTTGTTGTACACCTGTGGTTCCCAACCATTTTACTCCTTGGGACCACCAGTGAAACATTACTGGAAGCCAGGGACCCCTAAGCAATTTGCACAATTTAAATTTCAAATATGAAATCATTCTTTTATATTGTAAAAATATGCAAAAATCTAAACATTTTATTGGGAATGTTGGTGCTGCATCTCGGCGACTAACTTTTCAATTTTTAGTTTTATTTAGGAAAGGTGAATCCTTCGGACAATTTCTTTAATTATTTCTGGGGCTATTTCTGTTAGTACTTTTAGGTACATAAGATCTAAGAAAGCTTTTAGACATAAATATGTGGTGGGGAAAGGAAGTAATCCATAAGTGCCTCTCATCTCTCCCTATCCTCTTAGTCAAATGTAATTAATTTTTATTATAGCATCTCTCATACCAGTGTAAGTGTTGGAGCACTTTACAGGGGAGTACAAGGTGTAGGATTCACATGGCATCCACACTGGTAGGCATTTTGCTAAGAGTGCTTGGTCTGGAGAAGCACAAACTCAGCATTCAGCGTGGCCTTTAATAATAAGAATGTATTTCTACACAGGCAAACCTTTTTTTTTTTTGTTCTTTTGAGCAGCATAAGGAAAATGAAAGACTGGGAAAAAACTGCTTTCTAATTTGTGCTATGCAGCTCCTTAATTGCAGTTCATAGCTCACTGTGCTAGATTACGATTATGAACTGTACAGTAACTAAAGAATCTCTGTGACAAAAGCAGTAACCCACTGTGCCATCCACATAAAATACTGTTCTTTGCATGATACACATCCTTTGCAGCCGGCATATTAACCATCTGCACTACCTTTCAGTCAAAACTGCCACTGTCCAAAACTCTCATTCCTCCCCAGCAGGTACATTAATCACTAGAGTTATCTTGACGCTTTTGTTTTCGCTGTACAAGGAGCTTTGCAGTGCTTTTAAACCTGCTGAAGAAAGGAAGTAATAAATATAAAAACATGCACACACATGTTTCTGTAGAGGCACCAGCTGGAGAAGTGACTTCCTCCCAGCCAGGCCTGCGGACCCCCTGGGAATGTGTCACGGACCCCAGTGGGTCCATGGACTATAGGTTGGGAACCACTGTTGTACACTATCCACAGCTGTACAGTGAAATGCCCCCAGAGGATCTTAACCTAAAGCCACTAACAAGTAATAAAGTCAGAATCTTGTGTCTTATTACGTGTGATAACTTAACAATTGAACTTAAATTTTCTACAGTGTGTAAGCATGTTACAGCCATCCCTTGTCTACTTGCAAACCTTTCCCATACTTAGTCTAGTGCCAAATGAGAGTGTAGTAATTGGAGTAGTGGTCACATATTTCAGGCCAGTGTATCCCTTTCTTACAATCCTCCCACAAATCTCATGGTACAATAATGCTAAACAAAGTATCCAAATCCTTCCAAAGCAGCCCTTCCCATGGCTATTATTCTGTTTAACTCTGTACATTTTTATGTACATCGAGAGACTGTGTCTTGTGATCTCCAGCTGTGTGTTTGTATTGCTGAGCACTTCCTTCCACATCTTGATGTTATGGATTGTGTGATGTGCATACGTGGACATATCCCATAGTAAATTATGTGATCCCTCACGCCCCTTGCCAATACACCCTTCCATTTCATCTGATATCTGTTCGTACTTCTGTTCATGTTTTCTAATGGCGTTCGCCACTTCCTCTTTACCTTGGCTATGGAATAACTGTCTAATTCTTTCACAAGGTCTCTTACGTTTTGCTTTTATTTTTCACTTCCTCATCCATCAAATGCCATGCTAGGGTGCGGCTTTCACGTTCCGTCTCTGCCTGCTGTTGTAGAGGCAGCTCAGAGTGTTTGATCCCTGTTGTGGTGCCCTCCGGCTGTAGTGTATTTCCCAAATGTCCTCAAGCAAAATCAATGTTTTGTTCCCGTGACTGTGCACTTGCCACAATACAATTACAACCACTCTTGTAACACTAGGGTGTTGGTGTGTTCTTTACACCGCTCATACCCTTTTCACACAGAGGGGAAAACAGTGGGAGCTTTTATGCACACAGCTTCTCACTGCCAACAGCAATCAGTTATTAGTAAAAGCAGAAAGCCGGTCTGCAATTATACCACAACTCAGCCAGCCCTGTCCACCTTAAGCGCACACAATGTTTGAAAACATACAGTTCCCCAGGTGCTAGTGATGGCGTCCACACTGGCGTCCTGTGGGGTGAACAAGAGATGACCGAACAGTCAGGAGGGAAAGATAAGAATATCACACCCTTGTTTTCCTGCCCTGGGGCAGGGTGCGGCTGTATGATATTGGAAACTGGACCAGATCCGTGGCCAGTGACACACAGATAATGCAATAGCGGTGAACAAGTCAGGCATCCACATGTAACGGTACAACCATAGACAAGGGTCACAGTACAACATGCCCTATGGAATCATCTCGTTCCCACCCCTTGTGTCGATATGTGGCGAGTGCAGGGTGGTATTGGTGTTTGGGTCTGTTGTCAGTTTAAGTCAGTCAATTGTCATACGTGTCGGTATAATGTCAACCAGGAGTCCCCCCAGCTAGTCTTCTATTTTCTAAAGCTTCACTTAATAAAGCGCAAATGCATGCAGTCAAAATAAATCACACTACGCCACCTTGTGGTGAACCCTTCACTCAGGAATCAAAAAACACTTTCACACACACGCAATCAGCATCTATATTTCACACTTGTTTACAGTATTTGTACAGGAAAATCAGATAGTTCAATATGTAATAGGCATAGTTCACAGAGCTGCAATATCACAGGAAACAGATAACATGACAAATAACATGACAAACAGATAATATGATAAACAGAGCCTGGCACCACCTGCCTGCTCCACTGGAATGGACCACTACCATTCCCATACACATAGACCCTGGCACCACCTGCCAGTTCTTCTGGAATGGACCACTACCATTCCCATACACATGGACCCTGGCACCACCTGCCAGTTCTTCTGGAATGGACCACTACCACTCCACATCTGGGCAACACCTGCCCTTTAACCTGGGGTTGGCGCTTACAACCCCCTCTGGCCAGAGTTATCTGCTCCGGCCCTTCCGTCTGGAGACTGCAGACAGCGACTTGCGCTGTGTTCTGAAGCAACAACGCTAGTTGCCTCTATTCCTCGTACTTCGTTTTTAACAATAACAAGCTACATGAAACACAGGAAGCTAATCTAATTATGCAGTTGCAGTGCAGGGAGGAAGGAAAAGGTGTAATACAATGGAGAGGACTAAATTAACACAGAATGCCAGCAGCCGGCGAACAGCTATAGGTAACCATCGGAACTTTCTCACGAGGTACATTAGAGGAGCCTGCAACAGAGGAAGAAATGCCCTTGGCATGCCACCGGAGACAGAGAAAAAAATGCTATTATAAAGAAGAGCAGGCTAAGGGGTACGGCAAATAGAAATATTAACCATAAATGCATAACCACTCTATGCAGGAAACATATTAACGAAACACCCCAGTTACCTCCCTGTTTCGCAATATTTACACCGAAAAAACAGTAGAGCAAACAATGAGAGCAGGACCACGAAGCACAGGACCACGAAGCAATAGATACTCACGACAGCCCCAGCCTCCGCTGCAGGAGGGGCCCTGTCCAATGGGTCAGCTGTCGCCCCAACCGAAACAGGAGCCGGGCTGTAGGGAGTCATCCGCTGAATGAGACAGGAATTCTTCACCAAATGTAGAAGCAAAATTATTCAGCACCCATCCAGGATACAAACGACTGTTAGCCAGCTCTTCTGGGTAAACATAAAGAATTTATTAGAAATAGAAAGACATGTACATGGAGACTGTGGCTTGAAATGCTAAGGCCAAGCAGTCTGAATTGCAGAACTCCAATACAATCTTTTATGCATGAAAACCACAAAAGGGTGAAAATACATCATCCAATCAGAACAACTGAAATATAATTTCTTCATCAAGTACATGGCGTGATGTTGATCAGGAGATGCATGGTATTACACATATATTAGGCATCTATCCAATCACAGTAGAATAACATTTGATGGTGGCAGCGTGATACAAGATGGCCACAAGCGTGACCTTCATATTTCTCAGACGTTTGGGACTTTCCAAGGCGTCACCAATCCAGCTTCCTCATAACCTCTCCTCAGACCTATGTGGACATCGAGATGTCTGTCTTTTGCTGGGCGAATGAAGCAATGCATGTCGCATGAGCTTTCTCTTTTAAGCAAGCCTTGCTTTGCAAGCTGCCTGTCAGGGTTAATGTACTAAAGGTCATCCAACCTTCTGCTTATGTTTTTCAGGCCTGTACATCATTGAGTATCACAGGATGAGGTCAGGCCTGTGGGGATAATAAAACTCAGTTTCCCCTCCAGGAACTCCTCTACTCCTTTATCTTTTTCAGAGGTCATACTTAACAGTATGTACTTTACAACCTGTCTTCTAAAATATCTCAAGAACACTGGCCTGAAAAATCCTTCACTTGTCTAATCACTTTAAGAAACTGTCATTCAGCTGGCAGATGCAACGTGTGACAGGTTTGCGTCACCACATTTCCATAACCTAACCTGTAACACTGCCCAAACCAATATTTCCGCCCCATCTTGCGAGATTGAACTTGCGAGCATCCATCAGAATGGAAAATGCCTGTTGCTTTGTGCAAACTACACTAGCCCTCAATAATACGAGCTTGTGCAAGAGCTTATTGCAAGCTGATCTGATGCTTCTATCCTTCTAAGGAGGGATAAATACATTTTAGCTTTCAAGGCCTTGTACCTTGGCAGCACGTTATTGATTAATAAGGTCCCAACCCAGATGTTTCACAGCTGTCATGAGGATCCAGTCCACCATGTTGAAGGCTTTCTCAGCATCCATTGGCAGGCGAAATAATTTAAAATTCTTGCATTTTGCCTTTTTCGCCAAGGTGGGTCAACCTAGGGATACTGTCAAATGTTTGCTGTCTGGTCACAAATGCCGATTGGTCCTAATGTAAGAAAGGAGTCATATCTGGTTGTGCGAAACCTTCATATGAATTTTTACATCTACATTGAGTAGCGTGATCGGTTGGTAGGCTGAACATTCTGAATGGCCCTTCCTGGTTTGGGGATCATTGCAATGGTAGTGTACTCCAATTTTGGTATAACAAATGAATTAAAAATATCACCTTAGAGACTAGTGTTAGTCTAGAGGGGCTGGTCTAAAATTTATAATTAAAGTCAACTGGTTTAAGGGTTTTTATAGCTGCATGTAGCTTGTAATCCTGTATTGGAGCCCTTAAGTCTGTTAACCAAAAGGCAATGGCTTAATCTCCTTACTCAAACTTTCCCTTTTGGGGTAGGACAACAGCCTAACAGCATTCTTAGCTGTTCTTCATAGTGGAGAGAGCCTGAAAATCTGCCTTGGATCACGACTGCTTATTTTAGTCCTCCGCAACTTTCAGCTCAGCTAGTAGTCGAGACTACACCAAGATCCACTTCTCTTTTGGCTGCTGCCGCCATAGACACCAGACTTTCCTCAATTATGGCCTTAAAGACATACCAAAGTAAGGAAGGTGGTGACTCTGCTGTGGGATTGGTTAGCATATACTCCTCTATAGCTTAGCTATCTCTTGGAGAAGGCCACCGGTTTCTTTCTCTATAAAGGACTGTAGGATTGCAGGATTGCTAAATGTAACCTACAAGTGAGCAAGATGTGTTACTGCTGTTGGGCCTATTTTCTCCTCTCCAATTGCCCTGAACATGAGTTTAGAATTTACATGATCTTCCTTTCTAGAGTGCAAGTGATGCGCTGAACAGTAAAACATGAAGAGACAGATATAGCATGCATTTTACTGGTCGCACACGGCTAGTAAAATACATTTTGGTATGTATGAATTTCAAATTGTGATTCGGTAACATTAATGAATCACAATTTGGAATTGTGAATACATACTGATTCAATATTAGGAAGGGGTGTGTTCATGGCTTCCCTTCCAATACCGAATTGCAGCTGTATGTAAGAATCTTTTATGACTGAAATGCGGTCGCAAAACATTTGCATTGTACCACCCACTTCAAGAAGGTGATAACCCATTCACAAATGGGAAGGAGTCCCTAAGGGACCTCTTCCCTTTTGTGTATGTTAGTGAAAATATTTAAATGAAAAGAAAAAACTTTTCATTTTTCTTTTTTAAAAGTATCATGTTTTCCTTTACTGAACACAGGCTGCATTTTTAAAAAAAGATTGCTTTATTTAAATGGTGGTCTGCTGACCTCAGCAGGCCACCATCACTGTGATTTTTGCGTTGCCTAATAGGTTGCAAATTGAGACCCATCTCAGTAATATTAATGGGTCAATTTGCAACCCATTAGGAAACTCTATGAGTTTCATTCATTAGGAATAGCGATTACCTAATTGCAATTCACAGAGGATCGCAATTAGGTGATTGCTATTTCTAAATATGATACATCTGGCCCGAAATCTTTCTTGCAAGTGTGTCACCCTCCATATATGTAGTAAGCCCCATCCCTCAAGCTATTTCTTAACTTCCTATGAAACCTCTTTTATTAGGTCCTGATAAAGCGGTTAATCTCCACTCCCCATTTCATGTCCATGTTGAGTTCTCTGAGGATGAGTAGGATCCCTTCTGTAAACAGTAACTTACTGTAAGACCTTCTTCAGGATTCAATCCTATCTCTTCCAGCATGCAAACCGGATATTATGGCGAGTATTTCCCCGCTGACCCTTTCTCTCACCATGACTAATCTACCTTCCCTGTTAATCAACATTTACAGTATAACCCGTCCAAAGACCTGCAGTCAGAACTGCTACCCCACTGGTTTTAATGGTCACTTCTTCAAGTGAGTATCCTGCAGTGCTACAATTTCAGCCTCTTCAGAAGCCAAACAATTATGATTTTTTATCCTTTTGGAATGGTAACAGAACCCCTTAACATTAAGTGAAGAGGTGCAGAAAGTTACTTTTCTCATGGTGGAATCTCTGTGTTGGAAAATGTGACCCATGTTTACCCATCTCTTATGCCTCCTACCCTGCTCGTGGTCATTCCCAACCCCCACTCCCTCAAACCACCACCCCCACAAACTTTGCACCTAAAACATTCCTATGAAGTTCATTGTATAATTCAACAGTTCTCACTTACACTTAACTAGCATCGATCTTGTGGCTTTCTCAGAACCCTGTTACTGGCGAGGCCTGCTTAATATAACTCCCGCAGTGGCGTTTGTTTACAATGGATCGTCAGCATGTAATGTAGAACAGGGCTTAGCAGCCACAAATCCTTAACCAACTGTTAAAGCTCTCCCCTGCCATACATATGTGCCCAGGAGTGAATCAGTTCTCTGCACACTTCTCATCTATCTCTCGTTTGTGCTCTGCATAATGAAACATCTTCCTTCACTTTCCCTTGATCTCACTCATCCGTCTGTGTAGCACCTGTGGGTGGTAACCTCTTTGCTAAAGGCTTGAGAGCTTCCTGGTCCATTTGAGGGAGTGGTTTTAACTCTCATGCGTTTCTCCAAAGTTGATTGCCAGGTTTCCAAACACCAGAGAATTTTTCTTGCTTCTTTTAAAGTTTTATACTCTTGATGCCAAGATGAGAGTTTCAGCAAAGTGTGTCAGGGCCCAGTAGGTCGAAGGCATCTTCTGGGTCATATTCTGTGAGCCCTCTTCAGACCTACTGATTCGCTTCCTTTCAATCTCAACATATGACCAAAGACTACTTGTACATAGGCTTCAGCTTCCCTGCTTGAGCTGCAAATCTTGAAAGTCTTTTCTTCTCTGTTGTCCAAATCATAGCATTTCATTTGCAGCTTGTACACAGGAGCCCCCCGGGCAGATGATTCGTTGCTCGATCCAAAAGTTTAAGCTGAAAAGTCTTCCACCATGTGTTCAGCACTTGCATCCTGACATCCCACTGCAGGGCCGACACTGTCTTAATCCTGCTCCTTTCGACCTTCACCGATCAGCATTCATGTTATAAGGTTTTCTTTCATTACGTTCAGGTCCTCTTTTCTAGGTGCCACTTCAGTTTGTATCAGAGACTGGCGGGATGCTGTCTGTGTTTGATAATAAGCGGTGCACAAGCGTGTTTTAAGATCTCTGCTGTTCTTCTAACTCAGTATATGCTGCATGGAAGTATCTAAAGTCTCGGCAAATGCCGGCATGTGTCTCATCTACAAGTAATGAAGTGCTGCAGCCAAATCAGGAAGTGTCGTGACGTCATGATCAATAGTGCTAAATTAAGCTTCACCCCAACTTTTTCATAATTGGGTATTTTATTTGACACTCGGGGCTCATGGACATCGACAGTAAATATTAGGAAACTGCATTTTAACAAAGTTTTTGCACTGCTTAATTTTACCACTAAGCTAGGCAACAAACCCGTCACCTCAAACTGAACTCGGAAAAAAACGAGATCATCATCTTCGGTCCCAACAAGGCAGCATGGAATGACTCTTGGTGGCCTACCACCCTTGGACCACCCCAACACCCACCACGCAATCTCGGCATCATACTGGACTTATCTCTCTCTATAACTCAGCAAATCAACGCCACATCATCCTCCTGCTTCAACACCCTTTGCATGCTACGCAAGACTTTCAAATGGATTCCTTTAGAAACAAGAAGAACGGTCATCCACGCCCTCATAAGCAGCAGACTGGACTACGGCAACGCCCTCTACGCAGGGACCACAGCCAAGCTTCAGAGAAAACTCCAGCGAATACAGAACACAGCCGCATGTCTCATCCTCAACCTCCCTCGCCACAAACACATCTCCGCCCACCTCAGATCCCTATACTGGCTGCCCATCAACAAAAGGATCATTTTAAAAATCCTTGTCCACGCTCACAAAGCTCTCCACGACACCGGACCGGCCTACCTCAATGAACGAATCAACCTCCACAAACCAACTCGACAGCTCCGCTCCCCCGACCTCGCTAGAGTCCCCCGCATCCAACGCACCACCTCCGGCGGCAGATCTTTCTCCCACCTTGCCACCAAAACCTGGAACTCCCTCCCCACCAACCTACGCAAGACCCAGGACCTCCTAGCCTTCAGAAAGCACCTAAAAACATGGCTTTTTGAACAGTAACCCCTCAGCCCCCACCACCACCCCCAGCGCCTTGAGACCCTACCAGGTGAGTAGTGCGCTTAAGAAATTTGTTTGATTGTTTGACTGAACCACATAAATCGAGTTTGTGTCAGTGGCTTTATATGGGGGGGGAATCTGGGGATATAGTAACATCAATCAGATCCAAAAATGCCCTTTTCAGGACCTTTTTATTCATCCCAAACATCTGTTCTTTGTCACTCTGAACTTGGGGTCTCGTTTCTATCTGACCTGATTAGAATTCAGACGATTTTACTATGGCACTAAGGCCCTCATAACAACCCTGGCGGTCGGTGTTAAAATGGCGGTACCAACAGCATCAAAAGCACGGCGGAAACAGTACTCTAGAGGGAAACGACTCACCTCTCGACAATCAAGGAAGAACCAGGACGCCATGAAGCCCGAGCAGCAGGTTTTCCCCATGTTGGTGTATCTTCTCATACACCAAGAGCATGAACGCCGGCGACGACGACCATGGTGAGTTCTGCACCTAGCACACAAGGGAGGGTTGGAAGAAAAAGAGAGCGACACACACATGCAACATGCAACCCCCCTACCCTCACTCACAACACCATACACACAAACACATGCAGCAACATTACATATACACCCCGTAACCCTCAGGAATAACGCAAGGACAAAAGGAATGGAGGCAAATGAGTGTAATATTAGTAATACTTAGAAATACTTTCATAAAGCAAAAACAGTATGTACAATATATACAATATATACAAAAAACAGGACAATGCCCACTCACAAATTGTCCCTGGCCCACTGGGACATAACACATAGACCAAACCCACACTTGACTCCTGCCTCAATACAGAGAGAACACTGCAAGGGCATCAGGTCGAAAACACACAGGCACCTCAGGGAGATGGGGAATGAGGGGGGGGGGCACCTCAGCCGGAAGATGCTACAACGCCACTGGCTCCTGGAGGGGGCTCTATGCCCACTGCTTGGTCCTGGGGAGCGCAAGACCACAGTCTCTCAAGTGGGTGGTTTGCCCACTGCTTGGTCCTGGGGAGTGCAAAGCCACAGTCTCTCAAGTGGGTGGTTTGCCCACTGCTTGGTCCTGGGGAGGGCAAAGCCACAGTCTCTCTAGTGGATGCCTTCTTCCACTGGTTCTGGAGGGGGCATTGTGCCCAGTGTGCTTCATCCTGGCAAGGAGGGGCTGAGTGGATGTCTTCTTCCACTGGTTCTGGAGGGGGCCTTGTGCCCAGTGTGCTTCATCCTAGCAAGGAGGGGCTGAGTGGATGCCTTCTTCCACTGGTTCTGAGGGGCATTGTGCCCAGTGTGCTTCATCCTGGCAAGGAGGGGCTGAGTGAATGCCTTTTTCCATTCTTTCTGGAGGGGGCATTGTGCCCAGTGTGCTTCATCCTGGCAAGGAGGGGCTGAGTGGATGCCTTCTTCCACTGGTTCTTGAGGGGGCATTGCACCCTGTGATGCAGATGTTTTGGAGTGCTGCTGGCAGTGGTGCTGCTTGTGGCGGTGCAGGTGGCGGTGCTGGCCGCGGTGCAGGTGGCGATACTGGTGGTTGTGGTGGTAGCCTTCAGGCCTTCACCTGCAGTCTCGGACGGCTGCCCACTGGGGCTGCTGCTGCTGGCAGTGGTGCTGCTTGCGGCGGTGCAGGTGGCGATACTGGCGGTTGTGGTGGTAGCCTCCAGGCCTTCACCTGCAGCCTCGGATGGCTGAAGTGCCATGTCTGGTGTTCTGTGCCCCTTCCTGCCCTTGGCTGATGGTGATGCCTCCTTGCTTCTGCGACTCGGAGTCAGCAGACGTGGACTGGGTGGCTGAGGTAGAGGACGGGGGTGGGGGTAGGGGTACGGGTAGGGAAGAGGTCAATACTGGCGAAGAAAAGCTTCTTAGGGACACTGGGACGGGAAGAGGGTGCAGGTTTGGGAGTGGAGGAAAAGGGAGTGGTTGTATGAGGTGTCAGCCTGCTGTGTTTAGGTGCGGGTGCATGAGCTGGATGCTGTTGTGAGGTGGATGGCTGTTGGGTGTGTGTGTGCTTGCGTTTGTGTACTTTGGGAGGAGGGGTCACAGACACTGGGAGAGGACACCGGGGACTTGTGCATGGATGTGGGGGTGGTGACTACCAGTGAGGGGCGTGTAGTGATAGGCGTGCTGGTGATGGAGGTAGTGGATGAGGATGTAGTGCATGCAGGTGTGAGTGGAAACGCTACTGGGAGGGAGGTGGATGAGGAGGAGGGGGACACAGTGGAGGCAGTGGATGTTGGTGTGTCTGCATGGGGATGGTGCTTGTGTAAGTGCCTGTGAGATGAAGTGTGGTGCTTCTGTTTGCCTGAGCCACTCTGTGTGTTGATTTGGGAGCATGCTGGTCTGAAGGTGTGCTTGGGATAGGTTGGGGTTGAGGGGATTGGGACTGGGTAGAGGAAGTTGGAGGGGGGAGGCTGGAGACAGGGCCAATGGCTGCCATCAGTGCGGAGGCCAGAGCCTGGAATGCTCTCTGTTGGGCTGCCACACTAGAGTGAATGCCCTCCAGGTATGCATTTGTTTATTGCAAATGCCTTTCAACACCATGGATGGCATTCAGTATGGTTGACTGCCCAACAGTGAGGGATCTCAGGAGGTTAATAGCCTCCTCACTGAGGGCAGCAGGGCTAACTGGGGCAAGGTCTGAGGTGCCTGGGGTGAAGGAGATGCCCACCCTCCTGGGTGAGTGGGCCCGGGAAACATGCTGAGGGGCTGCTGGGAGGGCGGTGCTGGTACGGGGGGAGGGCACAGAGGTGTCCGCCACCACCAGGGAGATCCCTTCGGAGGAGGAGTCGCTGTCGGTAGTGTCCCTTCCTGTCTCCATTGTAGTGCTCCCCTCGCCCTCCGTCCCACTGGTGCCCTCACCGTTGGTGGATTCAGCCTCCAGGCCCATGTGGGATGCAGCTCCCTCCGTCGCCGGTGCTTCTGCTCCTCTGCCAGATGATACAAATGCACATAAGGACAGAGTGACAAAACAAAAAGGGAGGGGAGAGACAGAGGATACACTTGGTCAATGCCAGCAACAACACTACCGTTGGCGTACACAACACACAGGGATCAGCCCTATGCACTAGGCCATGCAATACCAGTTACAAAGCTAGTCACCAGCCCATGGGGTACATTGCCTAACACCTTTAGCTGTACACCTGAAACAGAACAGGACCCTGCCCAGTAGTAGATGCCCACTAACACTATTGGGGTTGGAGTGCTTCAGAGCCTGCCCAATAAGGGACCTTCCCTGCCAGTTCGCCCTGGCCAAGGGGCACCCACAGCCCACATCCCCCACCCAGGTAAAACCTGAACGCGTGCAAAGTCATGATTTTGAGTCTGTACTCACCCCCTTGTGGCTGCTGTGATGCCTTCAAGCGCCCATCCAACTGCGGATAGGCCACCGCCAGGATGCGGAACATCAGGGGGGTCAGGGTACGACGGGCACCCCTTCCTCATTGGGAGGCCAGACCCAGCTGGGCCTCCGCCATCTTCCTTGCCCAGCGGCGCAGGTCCTCCCACCGTTTGCAGCAGTGGGTGCTCTGCCTGTCAAAGACCCCAGGGTCCGCACCTCCTTGGCGATGGCACGCCGCGCTGGCCTGCAGGAAAATATGCATGGAAAAAAGGGATTAGTCATACCATCCGGACTGTTACACTCATGGCCCAATATCCCTCCCATCCCCTTACGCACAGACATTTACCACCAGACATGCAGCACTCTGCCCATGACCCCTCAGCCCCCCCCCCCACACGAGGCTTACACACACAGCAATCCATACATTCATGGCCCACGCATCATGCTCACAGTGTACTCACCTGTTTGTCTGGAGGACCATAGAGTAAAGAGTACTGGAGTAGAACCCCATCCACCAGCATCTCCAATTCCTCTGAAGTCAAGGCGGGGGCCCTTTCCCCAGACACTCGAGCCATTGTCGCTTCCAGACACAGGTCACAGCAGCACTTGCAGTGTAGGTGGTCAGGTAGCAAGTCAGTGAACAGATAGAAAATGTCGGTCACGTCCGCTACGGTGCGTATCGTCACCGCCGGCGTACATCGCCATTGGCTCCTGGAACCCATAGGGCCCAATGATAACCAATGCGAAGTTGCGCGGCAGTCATCAACCGCAACGGCACACAATGCCAGTGGAATTACCTCATTTCCACTTGTATCTCCTCACAGGTCAGGCCGCCGCCATTTCAGGGGGGCACAGGCCTTGGCACCTAACTGCCGCACAGCAGACATTGACACATCAACTGACTCTCAAATTCACATACTGTTTCTGTAAAGGAAGAAATACATTTTTGTTTTCACATATGTGTGAATATGACTCTCTGCTCACCCTTTTTCACCCTAGAGTTCAACCGCTGAGGATGAATAGGAGATGGAGACATCCCCCGTGTACAGACCCCTGGTAGACCTGGCGACAATGAAGGACAGGCACATTATCCTGACCTACAGACTTGATAGGGCCACCATCCAAGAACTGTGTGCCCAATTGGAGCAAGACCTGATTTCAGCTATCCGCCAGCCCACAAGTATCCTCCCTCTAGTGCAGGTCCTGTCAGTGCTCCATTTCCTGGCAAGTAGTTCCTTCCAAGCAACAGTGGCCATGGCATCAGGGATGTCTCAGCCAATGTTCTCCAACGTGCTGACCAGAGTGTTGTCTGCCCTGCTGAAACACATGCGCAGCTATATCGTATTCCCCCAGGTGGAGGATTTGGCCACAGTGAAGGCTGACTTTTATGCCCTGGGACATATCCCCAACATCATTGGTGCCATTGATGGTACACATATAGCATTTGTCCGAGACGGTCTTGTGGCAGCGGTGAAGCCCTGTGGACAGTGACAAACAGGAGGCAGAGGAAGAAGATGTGGACAACAGAAGTACACTTATTCAACAGTACTTCCAGTGACACACAGGTAAGACACTGTAACTCATTGTAGTTTTGTGTTTGACATTGAATATGGCAGCCTGATTTCCCTATGTCTATGGCCACTTACTGTACCCTTTGGCATCTCTGTTTTTAGATCTCTGTGCCCCACTCTGGCTCCTGGTGTGTGTAATGCTGCCCACTAGAGGTTATATCTATGTTAATATTACAGTAGATTATAAATGCAATGTTTACAGTTTGTGAAACTAATACATGTGTCATATAATCCACAGACTCCATACTTGAATTTGTTCAAAGGGTGTTTATTTTGGTGCTAAGTGGAGGTGGTATTGAAATGGGCTGGGTTGCTGATGGAGGAAAGTCCAGGGTAGAGTCCAGTCTATTTGTATAACAGGTGCAGAGGGCATAGGAAGGGGAGCAATGGCAGTTCAAGGTGGACAGGGTGACAGAGTGGGACAGAACGGTGACAATCAGGAAAGTCTTATTTCCTGGCGGGGGTCTTGGCAATGTTCTCCGGCTTCTGCCTGGATCGCAGGGACCGTTTGTGGGGTGGTTCTCCTTCTGCCGGGGGTGGGGTGCTGGTGGCCTGTTGGTCATGTGGCAGGGCCTCCTGTCCACTACCGCCAGGGGAGGTGGAGGGCTGTTCTTTGGTGTGGTTAGTGTCAGGGGTTCATTGGTGCCCCCTCATGGTGTTGGCCATGTCTGCCAGCACCCCTGCAATGGTGACCAGGGTGGTGTGAATGTCTTTCAGGTACTCCCTGATCCCCAGGTACTGTCCCTCCTGCAGCCGCTGGGTCTCCTGCAACTTGTACAGTATCTGGCCCATGGTCCCCTGGGAATGGTGGTATGCTCCCAGGATCCCTGCAAGTGCCTTGTGGAGAGTGGATTCCCTGGGCCTGTCCTCCCCCTGTCGCACAGCAGTCCTCTTAGCTTCCCTGTTGTCCTGTGCCTCTGTCCCCTGAACCGTATGCCCATTGCCATTGACCCCAGGTCTCTGACTGTCTTGGGTTTGTGGGGTTGGCTGGGGTCCCTCTAGTGGCGGACACAATGCTGATTGACGTGTCCTGGGGACAGAGGTATGGTCCCGCTGGGTGGGTGCTGTGCTGGTGTTTCCTGAGGAGGGAGGCTCTGTGGTGGGTTGGGACTGTGGCAGGGTAACCGACTGTCCAGAGGTCCCTGATGGGCCAGGGTGGTCATTGTGATCCAGGCATGCAGGCACTGTGGGCCTCTTCGGGTGGGGCTGGATGTTGGTGGCACCTCCTCTCCGGTGACGTTGATTGGGGGTCCTGTGGGGATGTAAATGCAGTGTTATTGTATCTGCATGTGCCATCTTGTGCATGGATATGTTTCCCTCTATGGTTGTTATTAGCAAGGCAGCTTTGGCTTGTGTGAGTTGTGCTTGCTTTGGCTAAGTGATTGTCACTAGTGTGCATGCTGTGGTGATGGATATCCATTCAGGTCTGTGACGGGTGTCGATGCATTGGTGTTGCATGCAGGGCTTGGTATTGGGATGGGTGGGCTGTGATAGTGGGGTATATGCGAGGTATGCAGGTAGGGTGGGGGATATGGTAGTAAAGATTTGACTTACCAGAGTCCAGTCCTCCTGCTACTCCTGCGAGGCCCTCAGGATGCATGATCGCCAAGACTTGCTCCTCCCATGTTGTTAGTTGTGGGGGAGGAGGTGGGGGTCCACCACCAGTCCTCTGTACAGCTACCTGGTGTCTTGCAACCATGGAATGCACCTTTCCCCGTAGGTCGTTCCACCTCTTCCTGATGTCATCCCTTGTTCTGGGGTGCTGTCCCACGGCGCTGACCCTGTCCTCGACTCTCCGCTATAGCTCCATCTTCCTAGCATTAGACGTCAGCTGCACCTGTGATCCAAACAGCTGTGGCTCTACCTGGATGATTTCCTCCACCATGACCCTTACCTCCTCCTCAGAGAACCTAGGGTGTCTTTATGGTGCCATGGGCGTAGTGAGAGTGGTATGTGTGAGGGTGTGTGGGGTAATGTGTTGGGGTGTGTGCTGTGAGGTGCGTGGATGGTGTATGGGTGATGGTGTTATGTGGCTCAGATTCAGTGGGTGCTCCTGGCTTGTCTCTCTCTCAGTTGGCTATATTTGTTTTTTCGATGTAAGGGGTTGTGGGTATTGTGGGTGTGTGTTTTATATTGGATTGGGTGTGTGGGTGTGGTGTGTGTAGTTTGAATTGTACAATGTGGTGCAGTTTTGTTAGTGTGTGTGTATTTTGAGCACAGCAGTGTGTACCCCCAGTGGTTTACCGCGGTTGAATGACCGCCGCAGTGATTCATGCGTCATGATGCTGTGGGCGTATTTCTGTTGGCATAACGGTGTGGGTTTTGGTACCACCAGTTTATCACTGACTTTTGGGCTGGCAGACTTGTGTGGGTGTCTGTATAGTGGTGGATTTCTCTATGTGGGTCATAATACTCGTAGCGGTATACCGCTGCGGTCACGGTATGTTGGTGGCCGTCAGCACGGCGGTAGGCAGCATTTACCACCAATGTTGTAATAAGGGCCTAGTTTGGACCTGCGAACACACAGTTTTAAATTGCATGTTTAATAACAACTGTTTTAATTGGCTGGGTTTCATGTATTTCCCTGGTTCAAAGTTGTCAATTTTGCTTGGACCTGGGACATGTTGAATATTTAGAAAATATGGATGTGCTACACACTGTTAGCAGGAGTAACCTAAAAAAGACAGTGTCCTTCCTTATTTGGATTAAATTAAAGCTGAGAACGTTTTTATTCTTTTATATTTAATGATAGCACCCATATGCAAGGTTGTACATGGTCCTGTCCTTGTTGTAGAGCCATTTTAGTGATGTCTCTGGGCACATTTTTTTTTTATCAACTCGGTCAGCTGCTTGTAGCCTAATAAAATTTTATTCTGCTTTATTTGATTATTTTAGAATTGGCCACATTAGTGGTGATGTTTTAGTTTCTTTATCTAGTTTCACCTAGGAAACCATTACGTTTCTTAGCACGCACTCTGTACTTTTTTCAAGGCTGCAGCAAGATAAGATTGTCAGCTCAAGTGGTACACTGCATCTCTAACATTCACAAAAACACACGTATTTTGACCTGGGGCCATTTTCTCAGAGCATCAGCTATTTTATTATAAAAACATTTCCCTGTCCCATGCACGTTAGAAGGATGTTCCAGCCAGATGACCACAATTGCATGCTGTCTGACTTTATTACAGCTGCTCGCTGAGACCACCAGTTCTGTGGCCCGCATGAGGATGGTGTCTCTATAGATAACAGGCTTCTTCACTACTGTCATACTCAGGTATGGGGAATGATGTCTTCCCAGGGGGATCCTGAAGGATGGATTAAGGCTTATCCTGCTGTGCTCTAACATGGCTTAGGTAGGAATTGCAGATATTGTGCATAGTGATAGTATGGTGGGACTTTTCCTGTGTTTCACTTTCCTTGTCTCAGTTTTGCTTCTAGTGTGTTTCATCATTCTAATGATTACATTTCATGGCATTTTATCTAAGACCTGGCTGATTCAATAAATCCTATTGAACCATTTCCTACCTCTGTTTGTCTTTGCACGTGTAAGACTAATGTAACAGAGAGAAAAGGATGAGATCTGATCCACCACGATTTCCCTGAGAAGTCATCATTCCATGCACCCGGTTGCCACAAATCGTCCCTGCCCTTGGGAAGAGAGGAGGTAGTGCTAGCTGGCTAAAAACGGATTAGGCCAACAGTTGTCACATGGTGTAGGATTAGACTCAGTTCCCCACAATTCAGGTGATGCTGCCACCCAAATCCAGCAGCCTCATTAATTTACTAACAGCCCACGTGAAATGGCACTGACAACATTTGGTCAGGCATTAATTTTCATATCCCCCTGAGTATCTCTGTCTCACTACGTACTGAACGTGTCTCAATACTATATACAAAGACGTCCGTGGCATTGAGGATTAAATCCTCAGCTAGGTAGGTAGTACCTATCCGATGTTGTAGGTTGTTCAAGCTTGAACCTTAAAAAGATCAATCCCCATTTTGCTGTCCTTGTCTCTGAACAAGTACATTTACCATGGCAACGGGTATTAATTGTAGTAAACATGCAACCTCCACTCACTGCTCATTTGTTAGCTAATGGCCTTATGGCCCAGGGGGGTCCTATAACATTTCTAGTTGAGGTTCACCCAGCCTATGGAACAGAAACATTCTACCCTTGGGTCAACTTTCCAGCAGTGGACTAACACATTTCATTACTACACACCTGCTAATATACCTGCACAATACAGAACATACGAATAGAGATACCTCTATCTTTTCAATACCATAATAATTGGATTGCTGGCACCCTACCCTTCACAACACTACAGGTTAGGTTCGGTCCTCTGAGCAATGATGGCCTTACCTGGACTTTATTGGTCACATATACACCACATCCTTATGCAGTCACCTTGGTGGTAGCTGAGGTTCGCCACTTACACGTTAAATTTACAGTGATAAATAGACTCTTAGTACAGTTTGTAATGCAAACATTAAATACTAACCCAGTATGAGCTGCCCCAGCACAACCACATGCAGTCACACCAGGCATTAACACTGCAACTGTACATTTGATTACGGGTAAGGTACCCGCCAAACAAGAAGAAATACTGTTTTGATTATCTCAAAAAATAAATGCGCTGAAAGGAGTTTTTTCCCCACACGGGACCTCAAGATAAACATAGAATTCTCACTATATGCTTGCCAGTTCGGATGGTTCCTACAGTAGATAACTGCAATACTACTTTGGGCACTGTATTTGCCACGCTCTACACTACTGTACACGGTACACCAACACTTGCCAATCTTCCGGAAGTGTTAAAAACAATTCAAGATGAATATGGGGCTGCCCTGGCCCAGGATTTGGGGATGCAATTAATTGCCAGTTTCGCCACTGTATCTTCAATAATATTAAGCAATCTTAAAGGGGAAGCAGTAGCACTAGTAGTGCGTATGCAGCTGTGGGACATTCCTGCATAGGATCAAGAACGCAATCTGCCAAAGATTCACTGAGACCTACTCTAGTATTGGTTGGGATAGACTAGGGGCCAGACCTAGTAGACCACAATTACAGGGTAAATCCTATAAGGATTCTACCAAGCAAGCACCTGAGGGTTCTATAAAACGCTGGGATAAAGAAAAACAAACAACTAAAAAAGAAAGGGGAGAATCTCTGCATTTGGAGACCCGTCAAAACTACTATCATCTTAAAAATAGAGATAATATAAAAACCCCTGATAGATATCAATATACTGATACACACCAATCTTGTTCCTTTCAGGACTCACCAGATGAACGCAGTGAGATATGTGGGTGGTCAGAACAAAATGAATACGTGAAACAGAGAAAGGAGTCACAACGCTCTTCAGAAGTTTCTAAGAAAGAAGAGAAACTTCCCCAACAAAAACCTCAATCCAAAAAAGAAAAAAGTGGCAGCGGTTTCTATATGAAATGCCACTCAGGAAGATAGCTTTACAGAAGAGCAGGAAGTGGGCCCTTGCCCTGCTAGACAGCATGGCAGAGGTCAAAATAGTTCACCGGAATCTTCAAGGGCATCTGGAGGTGAAAGCAACTAATGACTTTTTACAAGTCTCCACACCTGATAGGGTGTTATAAACTGAAAATACAATTAAAAGGAGACATTGAGCACACAAGAGATGCTATCTTTTGAGATGACATAGCTATCATTTATGATAGGTTATTGGCAGAATGTGTCTGTAATCTCCCATATGGGGAAGACGTAATTGAAACCTCTTTCTCGCTCCTTGTTCCAAGAGAGTCTAAGGAGTCTTGCATTATTGATTGGGCATTGATGCAGGCACCCACGTCATATCGCAGCAGAGTAGTGTGGGCTAAAGATTCTCCCTACCATATAACAACAATTAGTCTCATCCCCAATATCCAATAAAGCATGAAACTAGAGCACCCATTTTTATTTTCCAACAAATTTTATTAGATTTTGCAAAACATCATGCAAACTTACAATAAGTTGCCCACTATCCCCAATACAAGAATTGAGTATCTGCATCCAGCTACCGTAGCCCAGCATCGCAACAGTGAGTCCACAGTTCATCATCCATTATATCAGCTTGCCATGCTGGTACCTTGCATCCAGAATTAATCACTGCTGGGGGCTGAACAACTATCCCTTGCGCCCCCCCCACCAACGCTGGTGTGGCGTGTTTGTGGTCTCGGTGTATCTTATATACCTATGTGGGAGAACAGCGCATCTGATGCGTGTCCGCTGTGTGTTCCTCCAGTGGGTTCCCAGTTGGGTCCCATAGTCCTTTCAGCTCAAACTTAATCTTCTGTGGAGTCTTTCAGTGCCAGGACTAGTGATTCCCAAGCTTGCCCACCATCGAGTGTGCCTATTCCCTTATGTGCCTCTCTTCACAGAAGTGTCCCTTCGCATTCTGCCCACTTCTACAGCTCCTTTATCCAGTATTGAAAGGAAGGGACATTTCCTTGAGACTTCCCTCTTAGCTAATGCCAAGCCCAGGTCCTGGAATCTACTAGTAATTTTGTTCTTGGGAGTGTGTGGATATCAGTGCAGCAAGCAGTGAGCGGGTTCAAGTGAGATAGGTTTTTCGATAATATCGGCAAGGTGCTGTGTGACCTTTGTCCAATATTGATTAAGAGCAGGGTATGACCACATCATGTGTATGAAGGACACCCCCACCTCTCCACAACGGTAGTAGGCCGTTCCCTGCGTGTGGAAGTATCTGTTAAGCCTTTCTGGATACAAATATGCTCTTTGAAGGATATAAAAATTGATGAGCCAAAAGCTGGCATTTATAGAGGTTCTGGGCATCCTGTCCAATATTCCCTCCCATGCCACTTCTGATATGGCGGTCCCCAAATCTGCCTTCTATTTGCTGCGTAGTGTTTCGTGGGGACTGAGAATCTAAGCTTGCAAGTGCCACTGCCGGTATTGACAGGTAACTGCCTTCACCTTCCCGGCTGCCTGCAGGACATAAGAGCAGCAAGCATGAGTTAGTGGTTCGGTATCTCCCATTCCCCAATGCCTGAGTATGCTTGTCAGAGTTGCCCTGTAATTCGGGAATAGTCCACCTGGAAGATTAAATTCCACACTGAACGTCTCAAAGAGAGTTAGTATCCCATCTCGGAACAGGTCACCCAACTTAACCACTCCCACTGCAGTCCACGTCCCCAGACCATCCAAATTCCACCCCCCCTCAACAGTGGCAAGACCGAGAGTGGGAGCTGTGGGGAATAGGGCCATTGAATACCTGATTTTTTCATGACTGCTCTCCAGCCGCATGGTCGTAAATGCCTGTAGGTTAGGCCCAGCAGGGGTCTCAACTCTCAGGATCAATCCAAGCAGCACCCTATATGTGGGGACAAACCCATCAACGCGCCCCTCCTGCTGTCTCCTATGCATCAGCCATCTAGCAAGCCACTGTAGCTGCACCAAGTAGTACAGCTCGAAGTCTGGAGCCGGTAGCCCTCCCCATCGAACCAGACATCGGACTGCAACCCATGCCACTCGACGTCGCCCTCCCCCCCATTTAAATGCCGTATTAAGTTAGGTTAATTCTCTGAAATAGGATTGAGGCAGCCACAGCGGGAGCGTTACGAAGCAGTACAATAGCAGCGGCAGTGCAACCATTTTCAGGAGGCCAATTCTTCTCATCACCGATATGGGCAGTGTCTGCCAGAAGGAAAAAGATGCCTTCAAGTTGTGAATGCCCAGCCCGTAGTTTCCCTCAAATGTGTCCTGAACAGATCGATATACCCTAACCCCCAAATACGGTAAGCAGCAGGGTACCACCTCTAAATCCCTGGGACAGTCTACCGGCGTCTCATGTTCCTCAAGAGAGAACAATTTTGTTTTGGACCAATTCACTTTAAGTCCCAAGATCACTGCAAAGCGGTTCAACAAGGCCTGCGCTCCCTGCAGGTCACATCCTGTATCTCGCAAGGTTATCAGCGTACAATGCAATGCGCTGCACAGCTCCCCCCACCAGAAGTCCCTCAAAGTGAGCTCCTGTCCGGGCTAAGGCCGCCAGAGGCTCTATGGCGATGGCAAACAGTAAGGGGGTTAGAGAACATCCCTGCTGTGTACCCTCCTCCACCCCAAAACCCTCTGATATGGTCTGTCCAGTCTTCACTCTGACTGTGGGGTTAGTATATAGGAGCTTCATCCAAGCCACGAACCTCTGTCCAAGCCCGTGGTTGGTCAGGTTAAAGGACTACTCGAAATGAAAATGTCACTTACCCAGTGTACATCTGTTCGTGGCATTAGTCGCTGCAGATTCACATGCTGTGCATAGTCCGCCATACGGGTCGGAGTGTTACAAGTTGTTTTTCTTCGAAGAAGTCTTTTCGAGTCACGAGACCGAGGGACTCCTCCTCCTTTGTTTCCATTGCGCATGGGCGTCGACTCCATCTTAGATTGTTTTCCCCGCAGAGGGTGAGGTAGGAGTTGTGTATGTTAGTAATAGTGCCCATGCAATGGAATGAATAAGTATGTACAAAATAAAGTTTAAGTAATATATTTACAAATGTACAAATGTTGAAGATAACTTCCAAACGGCTACAGGCTCCCGGGGAGGCGGGTGGGCGCATGTGAATCTGCAGCGACTAATGCCACGAACAGATGTACACTGGGTAAGTGACATTTTCAGTTCGGTGGCATGTGTAGCTGCAGATACACATGCTGTGCATAGACTAGTAAGCAGTTATCTCCCCAAAAGCGGTGGCTCAGCCTGTAGGAGTGGAAGTAGTTTGAAATAAAGTTCTCAGTACGGCTTGACCTACTGTGGCTTGTTGTGCGGATAGCACGTCTACACAGTAGTGCTTAGTAAATGTGTGAGGCGTAGACCATGTGGCTGCCTTACATATTTCGTTCATTGGAATATTTCCTAGGAAGGCCATGGTAGCGCCTTTCTTTCTGGTTGAGTGTGCCTTTGGTGTAATGGGCAGCTCTCTCTTTGCTTTAAGGTAGCAGGTTTGGATACACTTAACTATCCATCTGGCTATACCCTGTTTTGATATTGGGTTTCCTGTATGAGGTTTTTGAAATGCAATAAACAGTTGTTTTGTTTTCCTAATTAGTTTTGTTCTGTCAATGTAGTACATTAGTGCTCTTCTGATGTCTAATGTATGTAGTGCCCTTTCAGCTACTGAGTCTGGCTGTGGAAAGAACACTGGTAGTTCTACTGTTTGATTTAAGTGGAACGGTGAAATAACTTTTGGTAAAAATTTAGGATTAGTTCTTAGAACTACCTTATTTTTGTGTATTTGAATAAAAGGTTCCTGTATAGTAAACGCTTGAATTTCGCTTACTCTTCTTAGAGATGTAATGGCAACGAGAAATGCAACCTTCCACGTTAAGAATTGCATTTCGCAAGAATGCATGGGTTCGAAAGGTGGACCCATGAGTCTTGTTAAGACGATGTTGAGGTTCCATGAAGGAACAGGTGGTGTTCTTGGTGGTATAATTCTTTTTAGGCCTTCCATAAACGCTTTAATGACAGGTATCCTAAATAGTGAAGTTGAATGGGTAATCTGCAGGTATGCAGAAATTGCCGCGAGGTGTATCTTTATGGAAGAGAAGGCCAGATTTGATTTCTGCAAATGTAGTAAGTATCCTACTACATCCTTTGGAGATGCATGTAATGGTTGAACTTGATTACTATGGCAGTAGCAAACAAACCTTTTCCATTTACTTGCATAGCAGTGTCTAGTGGATGGCCTTCTAGCCTGTTTTATGACCTCCATACATTCTTGGGTGAGGTTTAAATGTCCGAATTCTAGGATTTCAGGAGCCAGATTGCTAGATTCAGCGATGCTGGGTTTGGATGCCTGATCTGTTGTTTGTGTTGTGTTAGCAGATCTGGCCTGTTGGGTAGCTTGACATGGGGTACTACTGACATGTCTAGTAGTGTTGTGTACCAGGGTTGTCTTGCCCATGTTGGTGCTATTAGTATGAGTTTGAGTTTGTTTTGACTCAATTTGTTTACTAGATATGGAAGGAGAGGGAGAGGGGGAAAAGCGTATGCAAATATCCCTGACCAATTCATCCATAGAGCATTGCCTTGAGACTGCCTGTGTGGGTACCTGGATGCGAAGTTTTGGCATTTTGCGTTCTCCTTTGTTGCAAATAGGTCTATTTGAGGTGTTCCCCAAATGTGGAAGTAAGTGTTTAGAATTTGGGGGTGAATCTCCCATTCGTGGACTTGTTGGTGATCTCGAGAGAGGTTGTCTGCTAGTTGATTCTGGATCCCTGGAATAAACTGTGCTATTAGGCGAATGTGGTTGTGAATTGCCCATTGCCATATCTTTTGTGCCAGGAGGCACAGCTGTGTCGAGTGTGTCCCCCCCTGTTTGTTTAGATAATACATTGTTGTCATGTTGTCTGTTTTGACAAGAATGTATTTGTGGGTTATGATGGGTTGAAATGCTTTCAACGCTAGGAATACTGCTAACAATTCGAGGTGATTTATATGCAGCTTCGTTTGATGTACGTCCCATTGTCCTTGGATGCTGTGTTGATTGAGGTGTGCTCCCCACCCTGTCATGGAAGCATCTGTTGTTATCACGTATTGTGGCACTGGGTCTTGGAAAGGCCGCCCTTTGTTTAAATTTATACTGTTCCACCATAGAAGCGAGATGTATGTTTGGCGGTTTATCAACACCAGATCTAGAAGGTGACCCTGTGCCTGTGACCATTGCGATGCTAGGCACTGTTGTAAGGGCCTCATGTGCAGTCTTGCGTTTGGGACAATGGCTATGCATGAAGACATCATGCCTAGGAGTTTTAATACCATCTTTGCATGTATTTTTTGTGTCGGATACATGGCTTGTATAACCTTGTAAAAATTTTGAACCCTTTGTGGACTTGGAGTGGCTATCCCCTTTGTTGTGTTGATTGTCGCTCCTAAGTATTGCTGTGTTTTGCACGGCAGAATGTGTGATTTTGCATAGTTGATGGAGAAACCGAGTTTGTAGAGGGTTTGTATGACATACTCTGTGTGGTGTGAACACTTTGTTAGGGAGTTGGTCTTGATTAGCCAATCGTCTAGGTAGGGGAACACGTGTATTTGCTGCCTTTTGATATGTGCAGCTACTACTGCTAGGCATTTTGTAAATACTCTTGGTGCGGTCGTTATACCGAACGGCAACACTTTGAATTGGTAATGTATTCCCTTGAATATGAACCTTAGGTATTTCCTGTGCGAGGGATGTATCGGTATGTGGAAATACGCGTCCTTTAGATCTAAGGTTGTCATATAGTCTTGTTGTTTTAGCAGTGGTAATACGTCTTGTAGTGTGACCATGTGAAAGTGTTCCGATTTGATGTAGATGTTTAGTGTTCTGAGATCTAAGATTGGTCTCAGTGTTTTGTCTTTTTTTGGTATTAGAAAGTACAGTGAGTAAACTCCTGTGTTCCTTTGTGTACGTGGTACAAATTCTATTGCGTCCTTTTGCATTAATGCTGAACTTCTAATTCGAGAAGGTCTAAATGCTGTTTTGACATGTTTTGTGTTTTTGGTGGGACATTTGGAGGGATTTGGAGAAATTCTATGCAATAACCATGTTGGATAATTGCTAAGACCCAAGTGTCTGTTGTTATCTCCTCCCAAGCTTTGTAAAATTGGCTTAGTCTTCCCCCCACTGGTGTTGTGTGAAGGGGTTGAGTGACATGTGAGTCACTGTTTGGTTGTAGGGGTTTTGGGACCTTGAAATTTCCCCGGTTTCTAGGGAATTGTCCCCCTCTGTACTGGCCCCGAAAGCCTCCCCTTTGGTACTGTCCCTGGTAGGTAGACGGTGTTGATTGTGAGGTGCTGGCTTGTGTGGCTTGACCACGAAACCCCCCTCTGAAGGGTGTTCTGCGAAATGTGCCAAAAGTGCCTCTACCCTGCGGGAAATAGAGTGCGCCCATGGCCTTGGCCGTGTCAGTGTCCTTTTTCAATTTCTCAATTGCCGTGTCCACATCGGGTCCAAACAATTTTTGTTCGTTGAACTGCATATTGAGCACTGCCTGTTGTATCTCGGGTTTAAACCCGGATGTGCGCAACCATGCGTGCCTTCTTATGGTTACCGCGGTATTTATTGTTCTTGCAGCTGTATCCGCTGCATCCATAGAGGAGCGTATTTGGTTATTAGAGATATTTTGTCCCTCCTCAACTACTTGTTTTGCCCGTTTCTGTAATTCTTTGGGTAGATGCTCAATGAGATGCTGCATCTCATCCCAATGGGCTCTGTCATATCGCGCTAGGAGCGCCTGAGAGTTCGCGATGCGCCACTGGTTTGCAGCTTGTACAGCAACCCTTTTTCCAGCTGCGTCGAACTTGCGGCTCTCTTTGTCCGGAGGTGGGGCGTCGCCTGATGTGTGCGAGTTGGCTCTCTTGCGAGCTGCCCCTACTACAACTGAATCTGGTGGCAGTTGTGATGTGATAAAAGCAGGGTCCGTGGGCGGTGCTTTATATTTTTTCTCCACCCGTGGAGTTATCGCTCTGCTTTTGACAGGTTCTTTAAAGATCTGTTTTGCGTGCCTTAGCATTCCCGGGAGCATAGGCAGGCTTTGATAGGTGCTATGGGTGGAGGAGAGGGTGTTGAAAAGGAAGTCATCCTCGACAGGTTCTGAGTGTAACGACACGTTATGGAACTCTGCTGCCCTAGCTACCACCTGTGCATACGCTGTGCTGTCCTCAGGTGGTGAGGGCTTGGTAGGGTACGACTCAGGACTATTGTCTGATACTGGGGCGTCGTATAGGTCCCAAGCGTCCTGGTCATCTTGGCTTATGGTGGTATGAGCTGGTGAATGTGACGGAGTTTGTGCCGGTGATGTATGAGTTACAGGTGGAGGAGAGGGTGGTGGAGTTACTTTCTTCACCACTTTTGCTTGTGGTGTTTGTTCTTGTGTTTGGAACTCGAGTCTCCTTTTCGTCCTGATTGGGGGAAGAGTGCTGATCTTCCCTGTCCCACTCTGTATGAAGATCCGCTTCTGGGTGTGGTCTACGTCAGTGGTTTGTAACTCTTCTTCAAATCTGTGTTTGCGCATTTGAGAGGACAGTGATTGTTCCTCTGAATACGAGCTGGCAGTCGGTTCGGTTGCTGGGCGTTTTGGCACCGAAACTGTGTCTTTGCTTGTTTTCGGCTCCGAGGAGAATTTTCTCTTTTTTGTAGTCGAGCCTTCTCGGCGTCGATCATCCTCGGTGCCGCTGTCTCTGCGTCTTGCAGCTTCGGTTCCGCTGTCTCGGCGTCGACCCTTTTCGGCAGCACTTTCTCGGTCCTGAGATTGCTGCGTGCCTGTGTCTCGATCCGAGTCGGACGATCTCGGCACCGGTTCGCCCTTTTTCGGTGCCGATGGACGGTCACCTATTTTATGGGTTGAGCCATGGCCTGTTGGCAGTGGCGTCCCCTGGGCCTTGTCTGTTTTCCCGTGTGGTGCTTGTTTCGACGTCTTACTCACGGTTTCTTCGACGTCGAACTCCTCCGAGTCCGATTCATGGATGGAGAAGGCTTCCTCTTCTTCTCCTTGTTCCTCGAACCCTCGTTGTCCTGTCGGCGTGGACGCCATTTGCAACCTTCTGGCTCTTCGGTCACGGAGCGTCTTTCGGGACCGAAACGCACGACAGGCCTCACACGTTTCTTCCTTGTGCTCGGGCGACAGGCACAAGTTACAGACCAAATATTGGTCTGTATATGGATATTTACTATGGCATTTAGGACAGAATTGGAACGGGGTCCGTTCCATCGGTGTCGATGTTACACGCGGTCGGGCCGACCAGGCCCCGACGGGGGTCGAAGTTACCCCGAAGGGCTACCGGAGCTTTTCGCGATTCGGTGTCGATTCTATCTAACCCGATACCGAACGAAACAATACCGACGTAGTTTTCCGAAGTTCTGACTATCTTTCCGTCCCGAAACCCGGAGCGAAAAGGAACACGTCCGAACCCGATGGCGGAAAAAAACAATCTAAGATGGAGTCGACGCCCATGCGCAATGGAAACAAAGGAGGAGTCCCTCGGTCTCGTGACTCGAAAAGACTTCTTCGAAGAAAAACAACTTGTAACACTCCGACCCAACACCAGACGGCGGACTATGCACAGCATGTGTATCTGCAGCTACACATGCCACCGAACCTTTGGTTATCTTTAGTTCAGTGCTTTATTGAAGAATATAATAGAGTGTTGTATAAGTCTTTCTTTGTTTCTTATTTTGTTTCCTGATTATCTTCTATTGCTCCTCTTTGGTTCCTCAATTCTTCTATGATCTTTTCTTCTCTTGCAGGGCTCGTCCGGGAAGCGCATGCGTGCGAAAAGAACAAAAGAGGAACTGGTAAGTAAGATGTCTTTTTGTCTGTCCCTTTCCTTCTCTACCTCTTATTCTCCTTTCGTCCTCTCTTTTCAGTATCTCCTTCTCTCCTCTTGTTTTCTACTTTGTTGTTGCTGAGTAGTCAGTTTCTGTCTCTCTTTTCTCTTTCTGTACTCAATCTCTGTATCCCATTTCTTCTTCTATATCACCTCTTTCTTCCTTCGTATTTACTACCTTCTCATGATCTCCTCTATCTTTCCAGATTCTTTTCTTTGAATGGCTCCTTCCCCTCCCTCTGCTGTTTTCCTTATCCTTGTACTGCTGTTGTCTTTATTCTCTGTGTTATTCTATTATATGATCTTGAACTGTAACACATCACTACCGGGCTGTTTTTCTTTACTTGAGTCTGTCTAGAACCGAGTGACCTGTCTTCCCCCTGTGATATACCCGCCACCTGCTCCCTGTACTTAATGCACTCTCCACTCCCGTCCTCCCTCCACCCTGGTTCCCCTCCAGTCTATATTTCCACACACCTGGTCTTGCCACGCTTCTCCAGAAGCGTGGCGGGGCTTCTCATTCCGCCTCCCGGGGCCGCTATGCACTCCGGTTCTCCGTCACTCCTCTCGTCTTCTTGCCTGCTACAATCCGCCTGGACTCCCACGACGCCGCTCTCCTCCATCTCCTCGTTGCGTGGCGCTCTCCCTGGAGACGCCGCCTTTTCTTTCTGTTCCGATCCCGCGTTGCAGCTTCCTGGATGAAGCGTCACTGTTGGCCGAGGCGCCGGATTGGTTCACCTCCCATGAGGTTCCCGGTTATTCTGGGCAGCAGCAGCACAAGTCGATGGTGAGTGCAGGCTGATCCCGATCGGCCTGTCACAAAGCCCTATGTGGGTCATGACTTTATAGAGGTATGCCCATTCGAGACTATCAAATACCTTTTCAATATCTACAGATAATATAGCAGCATTGGCTCGGTCATAGGAGGTATCTGTTACTTTGGATATAAGACGTCTGATATTAGTCGCCGTGCTGCATTTTGGAATTAACTCAGATTGATTGGGGTGAATTAGCTTGGGCATAAAGGAGAGAAGCTGGGAGTCTAGAATGCCACTCAGGATCTTATATGAAACTAGAGCACCCATGAGGCAAATACTCACACAGCTAGAGTAGCAGGGTATAATTAAACCCTGTGTCCACCCATGAATAACCCGTTGTTCCTCTAAGCTAAACTGGACCATTCATACAGAATAGTCTTAGACTACAGACATTTAAATAGTCACGCATATTTGCCATTCAAAATGCACACAGTACAGCACTTATTAACAATATAGTGCGCAGAAAATACAAAACAACCTTGAATATTTCCAATGTTTTTTTTCTGTCAAAATATAGCGCCTGAAAGTAGGGACTTAACATGTTTTAGAGCTTTAGGCTCACAGAAAAACATTTGCTGACTCCCACAAGGGTATAAAAAAACAGTCCAGGATTGTTTTCAGCTCATATTACTTCAATTTTACACGCCATTGACCCCGAGGCGTCCTATGTAGATGATATCTACCTTACGGATGATGATCTCGTTCAACATATAAGACAGGTGAGCCGCATTGTTGTGGGATATGCTGAATTAGGCTACAAATGTAATTGCCCAAAAAGAAAAATAGCCTTTCTTAGTGTCTTATTTTTGAGATACGAACTATCAGATGAAGGCAAGAGCCTAGCGACTCAATTTGTAGAGAAATGTGCACAATTGCAACCACCAAACACCATCAAAAAGCTCATGTCACTGTTGGGCTTTTTAAACTTTGGCAGAACAGATTATGCACAAAGTATCAAACCATTATATTACTGTGTCCTGACTTTTCAAGCAAATACTAGACGGTCGAACACATGCATTCTCAGAGCATTACAAGACATGCTTGCAGCTAAACACTTACACACAAGAAACAATAAAACACACTTGGTCATCAGAGTACTTGCTGGTGCCATTGGTTTCACATATGTAACATTCAATGAGGCTGATACTGTCCCTATTGCATACAAATGACATTTGTATTCCACAGCTGAACAACACTTTGCTCCCACGGAAAAAAATACTGACTGCTGGTCAGATGGCTGTCATTAAAGAGAGACCTCTGGCCCAGGGGGAAACAAATCACTGTTGTATCTCCAATCCCAGTCCTTGAGGCTGTCACCAAAGCCAGTGTTCCTAACTTTAAGGCACTACATCCATGTTGGATTCAATGGGCAACATCTCTGATGGCCACTGATGTTGACTATGTTTTTGACCCAAAATTAGAAACTCAAGAATTTTTACAATATGAACTGGAATACCCAGTTCCAGCAAACACATTGCTTATTGAACAATATCAAATAATTGTACACTGATGGCTCAGCCCAACCTGCAGGAGGCACTAAACATAAATACTCCGCCACCTGTGCGGTTGTGAGTAGACACATGAAGGATAGTGCATTCCATCCACAACACATTTACCTTAGGGGACTGCAATGCACAACTAGCAGACCTCAACGCTCTGTTGATGGCACTAGAACACACAGATCCAGAACAGTTAACACTAATCGTCTGTGATTCATATTACTGTGTCCAGTCCTTCAACTAATATCTGCATTACTGGTGCCAAAATGGGTTCAGAGATTCAAAAGGCAACACCATCAAACACAACTACTGTGGGGAAACAGTGGATCCAAAAGAAATGCTACCCATGTCTATGTAGATTATATACTGGTACATGAATGTGTTGGAATACACGTTACTGGCAATACATTGACTGATGAAGCCGCCAAGTCAGCAGTAACTACGGCTTCTGTTACTGCAATAACTCTTTCACAGATGAGGTTGGATAATGAAACACTGGTTGCTGTGAAAGCTTTGGCTGAAAGCAAGCCCATACCAAAGACATATTCTGCCAAATAGTCCTATTCATATCTAGCCTCAATACTGCCCTAGTAACAATACCAGGAGTGGGCGATCGTGTGATTCCCCAACCAAGAACTAAGACCTGAGTTGATTAAAGCGGCGCATGAGGGAGTTGCTACTGCCCATGCTGGTGTGGCGGCTACCATTTCACTGTAACACGCACGCTACCGGTGGCCAGGTCTATTCAAACAGATTAAGCAGTATGTCTTTTGTTGTGACATGTCAGCAAATAAAAGGGTCCACTGTTGAATGCCCACCACAGACACCCCTTCCTAATTTCAAACAAACCTCTACAATGTGTGTACCTGGACCACTGTGGTCCCATGAATTCTGAGGGTGCATAAACATACATCTTAGTTGCTGTTGACTCATGCTTCAGATGTGTATGGGTATGGCCACAACACTCGGTTGACGCTTGAACTGTTATCAAACATTTGCAAGTCTTTATCAGCACACATGCAGTTGCGGGTTTCCACTCTGACCAGGGCCCTGCTTTCGCCTCAAGGGCATTCAGGCACACCATGGTTTTGTTAGGGGTCCAACTGTATTATTTGTCTCCATATCATCCCAAGGGAAACAGTGTTGTGGAACAAAGAAACTGGGACTTAAGGCAATCCATAACAGCTAGAGTATTAGGCATGGGTCGTAGTTGGCTTAATCACCTGTGTGGAGTCCAGAGAGCATTTAATACTCTGCCCACAAGGTCCCTGGGAGGGCCTACCCCCATATAAATGCATGCTTGGAATGAAAATGTATGTTCCAGATCTTGCTGGTCCTGGTGCGGTGGCAGCATATACGCCTTTTGAAATCAGTGAACGTGTCACTGTCTTGCAAGACTAACAAGAGTTCTGTGATGACAATGCATCTGCCAGTGCCACTTCCCTGGACTAGGACATGCACCAATAACACAAACCGGCTAGATTCTAAAAGTTGGGGATCTAGTGCGTGAAAAGATTGCTGTGAACAAGGAGTTTGGTCCTTTTTATCGTGCACCGGTTCCAGTCCTGGGAATACATGGTACCAGAACTGTTATTCTACCACTGCTGCCTGGTTCTAAAGAAAATCGCTTTGTCTCCATCGACTATGTCAAGCTACATCATATGGCCGATCCTGCACATCAGACCTAGTTGACTCCTGGGTAGTACCCAACTCCCTTTCACTACAGACCAGGATGTTCCACTACAGGTTTTGAACAGCAACGCTGACACCTCTCTGAGCTTGGGAAGGGTGGAAAATGATCTTTTATTAGTTCCATTAACTTCTTCTGCGACAAGCAATGTCAACAATATTGAGCGATTTTACTCAAATTCAACTCAAACGGATAGAATAGTCTACTATGAACCACCAAGGGAGACTTCTGCCAGTTCTTGTCTTCCAAACATGGCTCCAGTTTTTGCACCAACTGCTTCTGGATATTTTGTCGATGTCAATGACTCTTTTGCCGACTCATATGCAACAAGACTGTCAAGAGCACCTAAGCTTATAAATTGGCTCAAAAATAACTATTTCTTTCTTCCATGGAACTATCTGTGGCTTTTATTAACTGTACTTGCTTTCCTTCTTTGGATTAGGTTTGTCATAGTCTTTTTCTTATTAATACATGGTAATTACCTTCCTGAACGCTCTACAGTTGAACTGGTAGATGAGGTCCTAAAACCACATTTTTTCTCCCGTAAGGTACGCAGAGACTTGTCCCTAGTGAACATTTCAGCTATACAAGTTCCTGATGGGATTGTTCAGGATAAAGTACCTTTCGATATATATGGTCCGACGGAAGCTATTCAAATTCCATGTTTTTAAACTTACTATTAATGATGCCATTACAACTGAAGTTGTTTCTGATGATTGGGATGTAAAAATATTTGATTCTATGTTATCTGAATTAGACTATTTTACTGTGTTTGAAAGTGAAGATGTTTATCACTCGAAAGAAAATAATGGATATGTTTTCTGTTATAATTATTATGGACATCATTACATTCTTAGAGCAAGTACCCCAAATACTATTTTTAATTAAACACAATGGGAACATTGTCCAGCTCTGCCAATGGGGAGTTTCGAAAGTATACTCTGAAAAGTTTGCATATTTTTCTGGGCACAATGTGAAAAATGCTGAGTCAGATATTTTAATTTGCCAATAATGTAAATCCAATATATCTTATTAACTAATACATAATTTATTTATTCTGATTCCTTTGTTTCCCGGTTGTCTATAGAAGGCTATGAATATTGGCTGAAGTCGACTGACTTGAAAAGTGCTCGGGGAACTAAAAACTGGCAAATAAGGGGAAAGGAGGCTTTATTTAGTGCATGCTTGATACCTGATCAGGTTATATTTTTAAATTAAACTGTACAACAGACAAGTTGTTTAGGCATGGCAAAAATTAAGGATTTGAGTGTGCCCAGTATCCCTGACCCTGCAAACTTTTATAAATGGCAAAAATACATCAGTGCAACTGAAGATCAGCTCGATGGGTGGGTCCAAACTGGAACATTTAACACATCACTTTCACATCCTGGCATGTGGTTATTGTGGCCAGTTGACACAAATGGTTGTCATACACATTATTGAAACTCCACGTTTTTTTTTAATAACAAACAGACCAGACCAGCGACTGTTAAACATTGAGAAATTAGATACATTGCCCTTTACTGTGGCTGAAATACCATCTGCTGAATGGTTAATACTCTGGGTTATTCATCTGCCTATTTCAACACATCAATTTATGTCCTGCTTGAAACACATTCCAGTAGGCAGTTATGAATGGCTAGGAGACAGTTATATTCATGAGGTGTGGGAGCTTCCCTTCTTGCACAAATGTCTCAAAGTCATGAAAGAGGTATTTCTTAGTGGCAGCGAATGCAAGACTTCTGTGAGCCATTTGATGGTTTGTAAGCAGCTGTCCTTGCACGAGAAGTGTAACGCCTCAGCAGTGAATTTAGCTTGCTATCTGAAGGGAGTTCCAGACCCCTTGATTAGACCTGCATTCCAGGTGCTCTCTAATGAAAGCTATGTGCTTCTTAACAGTGACAGCTGTTGTGGAATGTGAGCCAGAATAGCTTATGTCATATCGGTCTCCCAAATTGTCACCTATTGCGGGAATGTTCTTTTTCCCCCTACGCAACAGACAAAAGTAGCAGATATTTGGTCTCACATTGCTACTTCAAATGTGAATTTTGACAAGTTGAGCAGACTAAAGGCTTTGTTTCAAAAACATGTGGTGCTGACACCTGCAAGCGAGACCTATGAGCTCCAAGTGGCAAGGTCATCTGCATAAATACAGTCCCTTTTAAATACAAATTTTCCGAGACACTTTGGTGAGCTCGTGGGACGAATCTTTAACACGTCCAGTACAACTGGGATTGTAAATTGTTTCAAGGCTGTTGGTTCTGGTTTCATTAACAACTTTTCCTCTATATTTGGCTTAATACCATCAGCCATAAACTCGATATTTTCAGGGGATTTCCGATTATTTTGGCTATAACAGATGGCATCTTGCTGTTGCTGTTTATTCGCAATGGCTGTCCCAGACTGATGGCGCTTCCACGAGAGCAATTGTGTCATAAACACACCACTCCTGGAAGACCTGGAGTGCAACTGATCTCTGTCATTCAGATCGATTTTTGGATTGTGTGCCTCTGGTGCTTTTTCAAATGTGCACTGAAAGTTTGTCTTTCTACACAGTGCTTACTTTCATTGGACGTTCTGTTGATGTTCTCGCTGAGGGCTCATTACCAGACATGCCACTGAGGGTGTGCCAGCTACGGGAACCCATCTATGAGCTGCCCTTTGTGGCTCATGCAGCTCTTAACTTACCATCGGGTACAACACAGAATGCTGCTGCCTCAGCTGGAGCTCAGGCTTTGGAACATGAGTGCTCTTTGGTTTTCCTTAGGACCAATTTGGTCACATTACCACCAGCTGAAGTGGAACCTTTCCTTGCTTCAATTGTCTCATCTGTAATTGGAGATTTTCAAAGTGACACTGGCTTTTAAATTTGTTTCTGCTAAACCTCTAAATTGACCTCTTCTAATATCTCTTTTGTTGGTATCTGCTTGAGTGTGTTTTAACTTGTAACTATTGGCATTTATGTATATATGTTTTTAAATCCTTGCATTTTAATTGCTTTTTTTTATACTAGGCTGCTTTACCACTTCTGAACAGACAAGGGGATGGTGGTGTAGAGCCACTCGGAAAGGCATTTTAGTGATGTCTTAGGCAACTTTTTTTTTTTTTTTTTGCAACTAGGCCTGCTGCTTGTGCCCTTTAGCCTAGTAACATTTTATTATTTTAGAATCGGCCATATCCATGGTGGTTTTATTTTCTTAATCTAGTTGTCCTTTCATCTAGGAAACCATGACACTTCTTAGCACGCACTCTGTACTTTCCTCAAGACTGTCCTTTATCGGCACAAGTGGTAAATTGTGTCTCGAACATTCAAAGAAACACACATTTTGATGTGGGGACATTTTCTCAGAACATCAGCTGCTTTATTATAAAAATATTTCCCTGTCCCATGCATGTTACAGGGACGTTCCAGTCACATGACCACGAACGCGTGCTGTCTGACTTTGTTACAGCTGCTCTTTGAGACCACCTGGCCCGCATGGAAATGGTGTCTCTATAGATAACAGGCCTCTTCACTACTGTCATACTCAGGTATGGAGGGGATCATGTCTTCCCAGGGGGATCCTGAAGGGCGGATTAAGGATTATCCTGCTGTGCTCTAAAATAGCTTTGGTAGGAATTTCAGATATTGTGCATAGTGATAGTATGGTGGGACCTTTCCTGTGTTTCACTTTCCTTGTCACAGGTTTGCTTCTAGTGTGCTTCATCATTCTAATTATTGCATTCCATGCCATTTTATGTAAGACGTGGCTGATTCAATATATTTTATTGGACCATTTCCTGCCTGTTTGTCTTTGCATGTGTGAGACTAATGTAACTGAGAGAAAAGGATGAGATCTGATCCACCACTATTTCCCTTAGAAGTGATGTCATGCACCCGGTTGCCACAAATCGTCCCAGCCTTTGGGCAGAGATGAGGCACTGCTAGCTGGCCAGAAACGGATTAGGCCAATAGTTGTCACATGGTGTGAGATGGGACTCAGTTCCCACAATTCAGGTGATATTGCCACCCAAATCTAGTATAATGAGAGCCCATGTGACATTCTCTTACAGCTATGTTCGTTCTATCTGTTTGCTTTGGAGGCAGGATATTCCTACCTTACTTGATATGTATGCTATGACTTTTTATGTCCACGAAGAATTTGTATATTATCAATTTTATCTCGCTAAGTATGCTTTCTCTGATGGTGGTTATTTCTTTTTATGTGTATTGCTCTTTTATGGTTATTTTAATAATTGAATAAAGATCATCCATTATCAATGTCCTTCCTTGAATACCAAAGGTTATCTTCGGAATTGGTGAAACCTAGTAAAAACAACAGTTGACCCTTGTTACGGACAGTGTGCTGCCATACCTCTGTACAGAATTGCCAGCATAGGTTTATGTTCGTCTGTTTTAAATTGGACTTTTATTTTTTAATCATTTACCCACCTTTACAGTCACTAATGACGGATGGTCAGAGGTATTGATAAAATGTCCCTGTACAATTATTTTTTTGCATTTTCTACGAGTTGCCGCGGAAATGTTTTATATTGTCAATTCTCAGTGAACACAATTTTAAACACTGTCACCCAGCACTATTGTTTTTACATCAATTGACTTCTTTAGCAACCTGCTTCAGGATCTAGTTTGTTTATGGTCTGTGATTCGGTAAAGGAAAAAAATGATGCCTCACAGTCTCTTTTAAAAGCTTAATTGTTTACTGTTTTACGTTTATGAATGTGTAATTTATTTCTGTATGGCATGTTTTTATAGTTTCTTTTATCAAAATCAAATAAAGCTGATTATGACTATGACTTACAAGTTATACACCATAATCTTTCTGTCTTATTATGAAAACAACTCAGTGTTTTCCTTTTGTGAGGATTGGGACTGTTTCTATTAGTAAGAGCATTGGATGCGGTACCTCTATCAGCAACATGGGACATTCTTTGCGTCCTGCGTGTTGCCACCCTTTCTGAGTTAGAGCTTCTTACTGACTAAAATAAATTTTAATGGTACAGCTGCTTTTCCATTCTGGTACCATCTTTTGGTTTGACTGGTAATGTGGAGGGTTGTTCAATAGAGATTCCAGGGCTTTCATCTTGCCTGACCCTACTCACCCTCTTGCCTGCAGTCACATTCAACCGGCTTTCTGTGGTAGTTCTCTGTGCCCTTTAATGGTAACTCCTCCTTCGTGTCCATTGCATGCAGCGTAAAACTGGTGGCCTTCCTCCAGGGCCTTTACTGTCAGCATGTCTGTGCCACAGATGAAACTGGGCGGCAGCCGGTCACACCATGTTTCACTTTCATTCACGTTTAGAGACTAAGGTGAGAAGCAGATGGGGGCTAGATTTCTCCACCACGCTGCTCTGCCCTCATGTCAGCCGTCCCCTCCTCTGAACGGTGCCCATCATTCCTCACATTGCCTTCTTGTGTTCTGCAGGTTCTCTGTTGAATCTAGACCCCCTCAGATTGCTCCACAACACTAAGGCACCACTCGCACAACTGGCATTCTTAAGCGTAACTAATGTTCTTAAAGCATTTTCCACTCTTTCTCGTAGGGCATCATGCCATTAGATGCCCATTTACTTTGCTGAGCCAGGCAGCAGCTTGGGAGCTCAGTGAAACATGTCCATGATACACTTTGCTGCAAACACCGCCTAATCTTCCTTTAAAATAAATATCTTAGTTGTTTGTTACTCGTGGTGGATTACGAAACTCTGTGCTACCTCCCAAATAAAACACTCCGGGTCCTCTCCCTGTTGTTCAGCCTTTGCTCCCTCAACTTGTTGCAAATGAAGTGCCCAAAGAAGCAGTACAGGACACTCTGGATTATCCCAATAAAGTGCATGAAGTCTTTTAGCCAACATCATGCCCAAATGATAGTAGTATAATTGTGAGGTTACCTCTCTTTTTGATTGGCATCATTCCTAACATACAGAAGTATACTATGTGTAAACACTACCAGTAATATTTACTTCACTTGGGTTCCTTAAGCCAAAGGTGAAATAGTATCTTACATCAAAGGGTAGATCCAGTCACCTTCCTCTGGGTGTCCCCAATGAAGCAACGACATCCCCAGTCATGCTTAAGGGCTTATTTATTGATTTAAAGTTTTTGGGATAGTGAGTTACAAGGCCTGAGAGCATCAGAGTACCTCACACAGACAAAGTAAAAAACACAGTATTAATTAAAAGCCAACTAATAGCCAAACATAGCGTCAACCAAATAATCATTGATTTATAAATGCTGCAGGACAGTTTCTTTTGCATCAGAAACGTAGAACGAAACTTCTCCCCCATTTTCAGATGGGATATATTCTGCAACTGTTTCAATGTTGTGCTTATGCAGGGCATAGTCATATGCTTAGCACCTCTTGATTTTTCGAAGCTTTTACCCTGTTTATCCAATACAGAGTAAAAGAAAAGAAGGAATCGTGACTTTTCTCTTGAATACAGCTGCTGAAGCCAAGCCAACTGGACTGGAAGATTTACCATCAATACAAAAGGAACCTCTGTTGGAGTAGCATAGTTGGTATAAAGAGACTGTCACATCTCCAGCTTTGACTACAACCTAATCACCGTTAAAAATGATTGTCCCAAGATAGACTCCTCCACAGCCAAGACAGGTTAAGCAGATCTGACGGTACCGAGCCTGGAAGAAAGTAAATGTAAATTGAGGGAAGATTAAGGGCAGTACAATATCCGATCCAATGGTTGCATTGCTTTCAGCATAACAGTCTGTAGTTTAGAGGATGTGGTTAATTCATGCCATAATCAGTTTCAGATGTAGACTCAGTATTTGTATCTACTTTGACTCTTTAAAGTGGAGTATCCCTCAGCACTGATGGAAGTTGCAGCAGCACAGGGAGAGGGGTGCTGGGATGTTTTAATTGTGAGGCTGAGGTTTATATGGTTACTTATCTTTGGGAAGAATATTTCTGATAGATACTTATCCTTTTCATGCCATTTTCCACATGGGCACAATTGGCTACTACAGGGTCCCCTTGTAGCCAAGGCATAACAGATTTTAATATGCGGAGGGGCCTGGTGAGAATTGATACAATTGGTCACTGCTTTACCATTCTTTGCACCAGTAAACCTAACAAAAAGCAAGTCATTAGCCTAATCTGATCTTAATCGATGTAATAGCAAACAGCCTGTTTAGGATCCATCCTGTGCCACCATTCCTCCTCCTTGAAAGGACAAGGAAGGGGGGGGGGGGAAGAAAGATGGAAGGGTGATAGACTGGCCGATGGGAATTATGGAGACCACCGTTGGTAAGTATCTAAGGTCAACTTGACCTGGTAAAGCAATGTAAACAGTAGCTGGAAGAACAGAGCATGCAAAACCTGGTCCTAAGAGGTCAGTCCTAAGGTAGGCAGTTTTTGTGAGTCAAAAATTAACAAAACATCTGTGAAGCAATTCAAATAGAGATGCCATAAAGAAAGTCAGAACCACATTGAAATTTCACTGCTGAACAATAAAAGGTGTGGAGATATATATATATATATATAAATATAAATAACACACACACACACGCCTTCAAGAATCAAGCCCAAAGGGATGATGTGAACAAAGAAGGTTGGTTGGGAGGGCACAGAGAGGTGGAAATTGCAGCCAAGGAACCTTCAACCTGGCACAAAGAAAGAAACACCCCAGCATGTTGCATGAACAGACATGTTCAGTTTCTGCACATCTATAATCACTTCTGCCACATCTGAGGGCAAACTGGAGACCCATAGCTGTCACTGCTCAATCTGCATGCATGAAGACAAAGCATCTGAGGTTTGGGTTGCAAGACCTGACTGTTCTGCTGCCAAAGCATTTCTGCTCTGTCCAGAAGAGGATATAAACAACATGGTCCAACCGAATGGTGAACCAAAACCTACTTGCCCAGCAATGAAAATCCCAAATGATTGTCACAAGACTGTAACCCACACCCTGGTCAACAGCAGACTCGACTATGGCAACGCCCTCTATGCCGGCACCCCCCAGTAGAATTTGAAAAACTACAGCACATCCAGAACACCTCGGCAAGACTCATTCTGAACATCCCCCGCTGCAAGCATGTCACCTGACACCTGTGAGATCTCCCCTGGCTCTCAGTTGAGAAAAGGATCAACTTCAAACTCCTTGTCTACGCATACAAGGCTCTCCATGACCTAGGACCTACCTATCTCAACCACTGCATCACCTTCTACTCCCCCGCCAGACCTCTCCGCTCCTCTCAACAGGCACTAGCCACCATAACCGGCGTACTGAAGACCCCAGTTGGAGGAAGATTCTTTGCCTCCCTTGCAGCATAGAGCTGAAACACCTTGCTCTACACCTCAGGCAGTCACCATATTTACCTCAGTTCAGGAAGGACCTAAGACCTGGCTCTTCGACTGAAGCTCAGAGGACCAACCCCCGCAGCACCTTGAGACCCTTACAGGTGAGTAGTATGCTCGACAAATAATTGATTGATTGAAAATCACCATCCCGGCACACTTTCTGTAGCATCCTTGACATGAGCGGAATCAAGGGGAACGTGTAAAGACTGCAACAGGATCTAAAGAATGACTTCCAACAAACCCACATGGTGGAAAGAGCAAAGGGCTGAAGAGAGGGCATTTTTTGGTTGTTTTTGAGTAAACATTTTATCTTAAAGCAAAGTATGCCCATCACAGCAGGGTGGAGTTTCCATTAATGATCTTCCAGATCAGGTGACTCAAGATATCCACCTTCACATTCAGTGTGCCTGCAAGGTGACAAGTCACTAAAATGATTCCCTGTTTTCAGAACCAATTGCCACAAGCACACCAAATCCCAGCACAGGGAGCAGCGATGACCTGCTTAAAACCTCACAAGATGATCAGAGAAACACATTTCGGAGTAACCAAACAACTCCCACTTTTTCCACCTTGATGTTTAGCTGTGGCTGAGTCGGAGTCCAAAGGTCTTGCACGATTTTCTCCCTATGATGGCAGTCCAACCCACTAAGGAGAGGTCCATAGGAGCGCTATTTCAGACACACTATCACTCATTTGCAGTAAATATAATGATCTACTGTGTCAAAGGCAGCGTATAAGCCGAAATACATCAACAGTAAAACTGAGCATGGGTATACTACCAACAATCTGTTATGCCACTTCTGCCCACTATGAATGTAGCCTACCTCCCAACAGCAATTTAAAGTCATAACATGTAGGTCTGAAACTGACTGCTTTCTTTAATTATATTTGCTTAGAGGAAATCTGATATATGGCAGTAGATAAATGGAGATCAGTACATCCTAGTTATTTCTTCAAGAAAAGGTGTGATGCATACCTGTTTCAAATATTCAACCTGCTTTAGGATGTTTTCCCAGAGAGGTCCGTCACAGATACTCTGCACATTTGTGATATATCTATGCTGTTCATCATGGATGTCTCCTTTGTATGCACAACAGAATTCAAACAGGACATTGTGGGAAAATTTAGCGAAATAAAAGGCAGCCATCAGATTCATCTGCATATTGGACAATGGGAGAACAATATTATAAACCAAAACAAAAAATAAATTGCTGGTAGGTTAGTGGTGCTCAACTCCGGACTGAAGCAGGAAAATATATATGTAGTTATATTTAGGACCTAGCTTCTATATAAAAAGTTTTTTTTTTTACTTGCCTAGATCTTTGACCCCGCTTGACGAATCTTCATAAATCTTTCCCAAAAAATCTGCCAGTCACGTCAGCTGCTGTCTGGAAAGGTTTGTGGTGATCCGTCCGCGGGGGTTGCCGAGAAAAAGGGGGTGTCCCAAAACAAGCTTTCCCCATTTATTTTTCATCAGGTATTTTGAACAGCGCCAGAACTACTGGATGGAATTACACCAAATTTGGCAGAGAGGTAGGCACTGGTCCAGAAAGCAATTTTTTTTTTTTTGGTGTAATTCCGTTTTTAAGAATTATTGAGAAAACAAATTTGTATATATTAGGGACGCGAACCGTCCCAATCTCGTGCAGAGATCTGATTGGCTGTCAACACTTCAACCAGGAAGTGTTTGCAGCCATCTTGGGACTCAGTAGCTAAGCCCCAGAAAAAAATGTAAGAAAAAAAAAGAAATGGGTTGAGGGTACAGCCCCTTAGCTCTGGTGGTTGGGTCCCAGAGGAACCCTGCCCCAGGGCTAAAAGTGTTTTTTTTTCTTTTCTAATTCTTCGTACGGATCCACCATAAATTAAAAAAAAAAAAAAAAAAAAAAAATAACAGAATCGAGGGCTCCTGTGCTTCTATCTATTATGCCCCCAGGTGGCCAAGTCCCGGGAGAAATCTTATGAGTGCGGGAAGGCCTCCTGGCCCCCAAAAGCCCCAGGGGCCACCACCTCCCTGGGGCAAAAAGGAAATTCTGTGCGTGGGCCATATGGCCCCCTACAGATCACCAACGCCAGGGGCCAAAATTGTTTGTTGGCACAGGGGAAGCCCGTCGGTCTCCCCTTCAACCCTGGGGATCGCCACCTCCCCGGACCTTCAATTACTTAATAGGCGGGGCGGGGCATCAAAACCAAAGCTTTTATCTCAAGAAACAAAGTATTCATCTCTGTCCCCTGCATGTCTGCAGGGGACAGAGATTAAACGATTCAGCAAGCATGGAGCTGCTCAGAAAGCAGCTTCGTGCTTGCTGAAGCAAAGGCACCGTGAGGGAGGCCTTAAGGCTTCCCCCACAGTGCCAGAGAGCCTGTAAAGGCATTTCTGTAAAGTGTAAAAAACATATTTAAATACATAAATATGGAGGGACCACGGGAGAACCCCTGAGGGCTCCCTCGTGGTCCCAGAGAGTCCAGAAAGGGCTAAAAATAAAAAAATATAAACTATAGCTAAGTGTGAAGGTCACAGACCTTCACAATAAGCACTCAGGGTTCGAGTCCAGCTGGCCTCGCTTCCCTTTTTTTAACTACAAATTATTTAAATTTTTAAAACTGGCAAGTACATTTTTTTATTTAAATTCTACAGAAATATCTAATTCTAAGTATATCATATATCAAAGCCTAAAAAACTTTCTCCCTCTCACTTTCTTTCGCTGTCTATTTCAATCATTTTCTCCCACTCACACACCCAATCAGACACTCATGCGCTGACTCACAGACCCACTAAGTCTTGTGCACCTACTCACAGCCCCAGTCAGACCCTCACTCACAGACCCAACTAAGTTACACACCCACTCACAGACCCACTAAGTTACGCACCCACTCACAGACCCACTGAGACTCTCACACACCCGCTTACAAACACACTGGCAGCCTCAAGCTCCCAATCACAGACCGCACACACACTGATGCACCCACTACAGCCACTCTCATTTCCAGATACATCTTCTCACACCTATTCTAACACCTAGAAAGAATACGGCTAACTTCCGCTGCGCACAGCCAAACGGCTGTGCACAGCATGGGGTTGAGTGGTTGATGGAGGGGGAGGGGAGGTTGCCGCAGGGTCTGGCTGTAGGCCAGGTCCTGCAGGCAACCTCCGCTGCGCACGGGCGAAGGTCGTGCATGGTGCAAGGATGGGTGGTTATACAGAGTTGGCCTCAGGGACTGACTGTGCGTGGTGGTGGTTGCATTAACGTATAGTCATGAAAATTACTATACGTTAAAAAAACACATTGAAATTCACTTAAAAATCAAAGGTTGCAGGGGCATTATAGTTAGGCTCACATTTGAAATGCATGAAACCAAAGAAATTCACCAGCTATAGTCAGAGTTACCTTAAGTAACTATAACTTGCACCCTAAAGTAATTATAACTCGTGCCCTCGCAATGCACTGCTAATTACCCCACAAATTACATCACTCATGACATCTTTGATATTATCATTGATAATATCAATGTAATATTTGCAGTAACATTTTTGATGGAAAAACTGTGGGAACGAGTCATGAACCATTTAAGTGAGTGTGTCAAGTAGAGTCACTTCGGGTATGTGTAAAGTTTGGTCAGGTTCGATAAAGGTGCCCTCTGGATATAGAGCGTCCATTGAAGTTAACTGCAATTTATGCAACCTGCGAGGGGCCTAAATGTTGAGGTAATGTGTAAGGAGGGGTGTCCTTTACGGGAACTGAAGGGCAAATAGCCTTTTAAGCTGAGATCTTTGCCTAAGTTCATTACATGCCTATACCGTGCAAGCAACAGTATCTACCTGCACTCGCGAATGCTTGGGGAAGAGGAACATGGTCATATTCGGGTGCTGTGTAGCTAGAAACTGCATAGGGAAAAACCAGTAGCTTACAAACTGCGCCTGGGCACTTTAATAGTATAGATCCCTATCTGGAGCCACAAGCACTCCCTGCTCGAAGGGAAGTGTCAAATTTCCCATCTCCCATGTGATACAAGGCTGTCCTCCCGCCCATGTAGGGGATACCAGGCGCAAGCAAAGTTGTCCACAGAAATACAATGGCAAAGGAATATTCAAGTTGATAAATAGATGAATTTAGGAAGGATCAACATCTTGGCAGTGGCCAGTCTCACGGTTAAGGACAGTGGAGGATTCCGCCAGCTTCCCACCCACTCATCCAGCTAAGTCATTAAGCGTCCATAATTAGCTTTCTACAGATCATCAAGATCCCTACTAAGTCAAATCCAGAGGTATCTTATTGGCTCCTTCACCCATCTCAGAGGGAATTACAAGGTTAATTCTGATGTTGCATCTTTCAGAGGGAAGAGGATTGACTTGGCCCCGTTTATAGTAATACCTGATATACTGCCAAACCTAGTGAATTCTCGAATCAGTGGGTCTAAATTTTTCACCCGGTTCTCCACATATAAGGTGACGTTGTCTGCATACATTGAAACAATATTTCTGCGGGTTGTAAATGCCAGACCCAGCATGGTGCTGACGCAAACGAGCTGCACGTGGCTCCACTGCTATGGTGAATAGAACAGATGACACTGGGCAAGCCTGATGGGTGCCCCTGAATACTTGACCGTCGCATTTACCCACAAATGGGCCACTGGCTGTCCTACAGGAGGCCAATCAATTGTATAAACTTGGGACTCACTCCAATGCGTGATAGTGGAGCAAAGATATAGGGCTATTTGAGCGAAACAAACACCTTGGTGGCATCTAAGATCACTGCTTTGGCACTAACGTTAGGATTATGGATTACAGCAAAGAAGGCGCACAGGTTGTGAGCCGTTGGCCTGCTGCTGAGAACAAAGCCTGACTGGTCTGAATGCACAACAGCGGGAGCAGTCACAAGGCACAGTCACAAGGCAATCACTTTCGCAAGAATTTTTCTGTCTGTGTTAATCATGGATAAGGGCCAATACGACTCACATCACTGAGGATCCTTATCCGGCTTAAGTACTGTCACAATCAATGCCTCCAGCAAAAGGGCAGGAGGACACCTGCAGTAAGAGATTCCTCATACATGGCAAGAAGATGTGGGGAGAGGGCATGGACATATTCCTTGTAGAAGTCCACAGTAAGGCCATCCCAACCAGGACCCTTGCTCCCCGGTAATGCACTGATAACCTGCATAATCTCCTCTACTGAGCAGGGCTCATCTAGGAAGCTCCGATGACCCTCCTTCGAGCCATAGCAGCTGCAGGGAATCAAAGTAAAAAGCAAGATCCTGGGGCAGTGCCAGTTGCACGGTTGCATACAGTGAGGAGTAAAAAATCATTAATTTCTCACCATACAGCATCAGTACCCACATGGTTATTGGATTGGTCATCCCTCAGCGCAACTATGTAATCTTTTGCCCATGGTCTGCACAACAGATTAGCCAATGTCTTGGCAATGTCTTGGCACTACAATCAGCAAAATACTGCAGTTCTTGCACTGGTATGTCCCCCTCCAAGCGCACAAGCTCACCGCGAAGCACCCACGCCTGTTTTGCTATACATGTTCCTTTAATCACAACCTTGAAGGCATCCCAAAGGGAGGCTTGCGATTCAACTGAGTGGTCATTGAGTTTGAAGTATTTCGAAACAGCCGATCTACTCTCCTCCCTCAACATCTGATCATGCAGTGCCCTGGTTGGGAGGCATCATGACAATGTGTGCATTTCCCCCACTGGAGAGACCATCTCCAGCAACAGGGACACGTGGTCCAACAGGATTCTTGGAAGGCATGTGAGATTTGTGGTCCACAGATTCAACTGAGTGCTCATTGAGTTTGAAGTATTCCAAAACAGCCGATCTACTCTCCTCCCTCAACACCTGATCATGCAGTGCCCTGGTCGGGAGGCATCATGACAAGGAGTGCGTTTCCCCCACTGGAGAGCCCATCTCCAGCAACAGGGGCACATGGTCCAACAGGATTCCTGAAAGGCATGTGAGATTTGTGGTCCACAGAACTATATTGCATGTTGCCAACCAATAGTCAGTGGTCTGAGTAGGTGCAATACAGGTGCCCTCTCAGCTTTCTAAATGTCGGGAGCGCCAGATGTCTAAAAGGTCATTATGTTCCATGAGTGAATCTGTGAGGCCGCCTGCGGGTGAGGGTGACAAGAGTTACTAGATATATCAGCATCAGGGACCAAATTGAAATCCCCCCCCCCGTCCCAGGTCCCAGCATGCCTGCAAGTTTCCAAACTTCTGAGAAGAATATGTGATTGACTAAGTTTGGACCATATAGACATAGAAGTCAGATTGGGTGTTCCCGCAGTACGACAGGGAGCAGGATATATAGCCCCTGAGCATCACATATGACTCTGCACGTTTGCCATGGTAACCCGCTACGGATCAATATAGCCACCCCACTGTATTGACATGACCCTCACCTATCCACCCTGCATGCAAACGTGCCTGCATGCCCTCAGGGAGATGTAGTTCTTGTAGCATGCAAATATCAATGCAGTGTTTCTGCAGGTGAGCAAAGACTTGTTACGCTTTGTGGCTATCTTTGAGGCATCTGATGTTCCAGGTTACACATCCAGTGGACTGCTATTGCATCTACACACAGGCTTGTAAAACTCTGACCCGCCTGTGTAAGCCGCTGAGCAGGAGAGCATGCATCAAGAAGCTGAATGGCAATCAAGGGAGGAAACAACAACAACAACAAAACATTTTGCACTAAGGAAGCTGGGAGCAGCAACTCCCTTTCAGTCTACCACCCACCATCCAGCTTGGTCCCCCCAAACGGACCAAATGCCACCAAAGAACACCCAACAAACAACTATGCAGGACATCCTGGGATTCATCCCAAAGGGGCGTCAAACCAGAGACCCAGCACTCTCCCAGGCAGAACACAGCAAGGTGGCCAGAGTTGGAGAAGAACAGAGACCCACCCAGTGGACCAGCAAAGGCAGTCATGTTCATCCTCGCTGCCAGTTCCCTTCACATCGCAGACGCTGGATCACCAAGCATAATGTAGGGAGAAGTTCTCAACAGGATCAACTTCAGTCTTCTGGCAGCCTAAGACCAACCAGACCTCGCAGGGAGGGGGATGCCTTAATCTTCATCGCTCAGGTGTCTCCAATCAGCATCGCACTCCGCTGAAGGCCAACTCTGTGCGTTCATGGAGATAGTTTTGACAAACATTGCAGCTGCCTTCGGATATATCAAGCAGTGAGTTTTACCCATGTGGTGGACGAGCAGATAATTTCTATCACTCTTTCCATTTCGAGCAGTTTCTCTCCAGCCGTAGATTGCCCATCCTTCAAATACGCTGTACAATGCTCTAGTTGTTCTATAACTTCACCATACTTAGTGACTTTTTCTTTTATGCGATCAAACCTGTCTGTTATTTGGTATCAGTGGCGTTAAAGATCTGCTTAGGTCAAGGAACATATTGTGGATATCTAGGTCCGGTGCTTAGCTCTCCTCGTCTCCCTGACTTAGGTGATGGACTTCAGGAGGTGGATCCATCATTCTTGTCTGCCTGCAGTACTCATAAGAGAGCTTTGTCTGCTTTGCATCTGTCTTCCTCGTCTCGCTTTAGCACCGGTGCAACTTCAGGTAGCAGTCCAATATGGGCGAGCGAAGTCATGCTCTCTTTAGCTGAACCCTGCTGCTGTCAGGTCTTGCCTATTCCCCTCCGGTGGACAATTGGGGCAAAGGGGGTGGGGGGTGCAAGCAGACCAAGGCCCCCCAGCAAGGCTATTATACTGAGCAGTCATCTCCCACAGTCTCGGTTTGCCCACTCACATCAGGGGCCTCAGCGCAAAGAGTGCAGCGAATGAAAGGAGGGTATCTCCCGTATCATCTAGGCCCCGCCTCATCCCGCCATCCTTGTCAAGGGGGGGCACGGCACAAGCAGGCCAGGGAGAAACAGGGTGCTCCAGTAAACTCTTAGAGTGTGGCTGGGAAAATTACAGGCCCTGCACAGGGAGACTGGGGGGAAGCTACCAGCAGCCAGTCACACTTCCGGAGGTACTGGGACGTAGTTTCAGAAGGGTCGCCTAGCAGTGTCCGAGCCCTAGGTGGGAAGTCAGTGGGCCATGGCACCTCATGATGGCAGAGGGGCCACTGAGCGTCCAATGCCCCGGGGATCAGGTAACTGGGGCCGCGCTTCTCAAATTTGGTACTAGCCTGTCCCCGGGGAGTTAGACACCGCGGGGCAAGCACAGCAGCCGCCAGCAGTCCACTTGGGCTGTCCAGGGGCAGGGGTCCTGTCAGCTTCACAAAGCTCCTGAGGGTTTCTCCGCTCACTCTGCTGCGACAAAGTCCCCGGGGAGCCCTGCCACACCTGGCCCCAGTACTGGGTCGCTCCAAGCCACAACAGTACACTGTGGCACACCACGCGAGCCAACTCGACTTGAGGGCGGCCACGCCCACGGCAGCGAAGCTCCCAGGACCGGCTCCCAGCTCAGGAGAACTTACCCTGCAGCTCCCGGCTCAGTCTCCAGGGTCTCAAAATGCATCGGCAAGGGGCGAAGCTCGCTACCACATGCCTCCTCTGCTGCCTCACTCCTGCGATGCCAGAGAGGCCACCGCTTAGGTTGTAAGTCGTCTGCAGCCAAGAGCTCGCCTCCGCAAAAAACAGGGTCCTCCATTAACTGCACCCATTAGGTGCAGCAGGAACTCCTTCATACCTGCACCATCCAGGCAGTAGCCAATGCGTCCAATTAAACAGTATAACTAGGGGATTATCTGCTCCGGTCGGCAGAGCCTCACAGAATGACGATCATCTTGAGACTAGACACTCTAGCACCGCCAGCTGCAGGCAAATATTAATGACACAAAAAGCTTAGCCTGATTATGGTTCGCAGGAGCCATAGGGCCCTTTGGCAGCTGTGCAGAGAATGTTCTAAAGAGCTGTCCTGGGGTGACTGCTATCTAGTGAGTCTGGAAGAAGGTGAAAATAACAGTGAAACATATCATTTAAAAAAACTTTAAACTACTTTCAGACACAATGAAAAATGTGTGCACATGAGAAAGCACTAAAAATACAGTATATAGAGAGATCATGAAATGATAAGTCAATAATAAAATGATACAGTGACAGTTCACATATAATCTTTAATCTAACACTAGCCTGTTTAGTACGTTATCACTTAACCCCAATTCTTTTAAAGCCAAACAAACTTTTATTAATTTCAAAGCAGTGACGTGCAAAAGAAATGTTATTATGAACTTCTGTATTAAATGCAAAATACAGCCATTAGCGCAAAGGATCGGTGGAAATAAAATATATAATATACATACATAATTTCATAATGCCATTTATTGTGTTTTATTGCGCAATGTGTGAATCAATAGCATTTCAAAAAGGTCAGTGGTTTGCTTCAGAGGATCATGCTGGCAGGCGAAGGAAGTCTGCCGGGTGCACATTTTAAGATCAACAGAATTAATTAAACAAGTGGTTAATAATACCACTATAATTTTACTTAGGATTCTCTAAACGTAATCCTGCCTTAATGCCTACATATTGTATTGAGCTTGTTTGATGTACTCTAACCATAGTGTTTTCAAATAGAAATAACTGGGAGTGGTGAAGAGCACAGATGCAACCGCAGATGCATGCAAGAGCTTGTGGACAGAGGAGAGGGACCAGAGTGTATTATGAGTTTGGAGACATGGCTACAGTGAGTCTAATTTATCAGGAACCGATTAAATTGGACCTGGAACGGTGATGTGGAAAGCCATAACAAGATCATGGAGAATTGAGCACATCTTCAGCAATATATTTTAGTAGTAAGAAAAGTAAAAGCATTAGCCTTTTTATTTCACCTGTATTTGATTATGTATAAACAGTATTAACACAATCTTAGACATATCCAATTATTATCTGAAAGTGTTACCAAGGATTTGTCTCTTTATTTGTGAGGTTGACAGAGCTAGCGCTGCAAGAGCCATTATTGCCTTGAAGTATATAAAATACATTGTGGGTGCAAGACACAAATGTGGAGTATACAGACCCTTCAAACTATATAAAAGATCTTTGCAAACACTGGAAAAAGTAGCACACAAGAGTGCCGCTAGACCAGCAGTCAAGGTGTCACACCGCAGTTAGTTCAAAATACAGCAGCAAGAGTGGGATCCATAATTCTTAAACACAAATAAATATCCAGGTGTAGACCGTGATGATTGCCACTTCATATTAGGTGTGAGCTCTTGAAAACATTCCAGGATGCTCTCTATAGTACTAGCACTGTCAAGGTATAAAATTCTTCTAGAAACTTACCCTTGAAGGACTCGCTTCTAACAGAGTCTGAGATGAAGGCAACTTTTCTTCCCAACTCATGCAGGCAAGGTGTGGATTTTGCTTCCAAACAACTTCCTCCCATTTAAGAAAAACAGCACTGGCATTTCTATTATAGTCTTATCACTTTTAAAATACCTCAAATGCATAATTATGCCAAAAGAAAAAAACGACAAAGATACAGACTTCTGAGAAGTCATTTTCCTAGACTTTTAGGGCATACCATTAAACTGTTAAGAGGAGGAGGAAGTGGAATATTTAATTATTTAGTATTACCGTACCACCAAAGGTGTGCAGCAGCTCAGCCTCTTCTTCACAATACAAATAATTCAGGAAAAAATAAATGATTCAGCCGGTGGGAAAGGAGTGCCCAAGAAACAATTTATAGATAGAAGTAAATATAAAATCAACATATTTAAAAAGAGACCTAGTAGGAAGCTGGCTATTTATGTGGTATATTAATAACCAGAAACACCATGTAAAGGGTCCAGGGGTTCCCGAATGAATGGACATGGCTTGTTATGCAATCACAAAGTGCTCTATTTGGAGGTAGTGTTGTCGAGCAGCCTTAGACTTAAGGCAGAGGTGTGCAAGACATCCACAAATAAATGAGACACGACTCAAAAAGGAGATCTCACACCAATTTACAGGAATAAAGTATCTTTATATATGTTTGGGTATTAGAGAAAAATCATTCGGGTAAGTACATTTTTGAATATAAAATATTTTCACTTTCAAAAGTGGACAATGTCTGAGTTCTGCAATGTTATCCTACAGGAGGAAGAACAAGTTCTGCAAACAGGTAGAGTGACATACAAGGCCAATCTCCAGGAGTTAAGATGAGTGGTGGGCAAGGTCCAAGGCAGCAGTAACAGTACACCACCAGCAGCATGAGGGCGGCCAGGTCCGCGGTGTAAAACAGCACTGGGTGCCCAGTGCGTTTCAATGGAGATCAGTCACTGTGAAAAGAGGCTGCAGGCTCTGGCCAGGAAGCAAGCAGGGCTGAACCAACAGCGGGGCTCACACCTCACGATGCTTGGGAACTGGTAGGCACCTTTGGTCCTTTGTCTTCAGGCATTGTTTTTTTTTTACTGGAGCGTTCACGGTAGAGGGGGGCTGAGTGCAGAGGCTCCAGGCGTTCGTCGGTGAGTCCAGGAGGAGTGAAACTACGATGGACTCAGACTCCCTTGTGAGGGAAGCCAGATCTGAATAATGAGGGCGATAGGCTTCTTTGAAGCTTCCCACCTTGGAATGTATATTTGCAGGTCATCCTGTTGGGTTGGGGTATGTAACACCCCTCTCAGAGCAGGCTTTGTGTTTGACCGCCTGAGAGCAGAGACTCTCCCCTTAGGGGGTCAGACTTGTGTCTTCTGGTGGCCAGCTGGCTCAAACTAGTCAGTGGGCACACCAGAGGCTGGTAGGTTTTCAGGGGGCACCTCTAAGGTGCCTTCTGGGTGCATGTATTGATAAATCCATCACTGGAATCAGTGTGGGCCTATCAATACGAGATGATTGAACTCAAAATCCCTATCTTCAATGAAGACATCATGTAGTTGGGAACATGTATCTACCAGTGTCCAATACATGTATTTAAAATGGCTTCCCTGTCCACGTACTATGTCTAAGAATCGACAAAGACATAGAATTACACGTAATATAATGCACTCTGCCTTATGGCTGTCATGTCTGCTGTAGGGGTGATTTACATATAGTGTATGCAGTTTGAGGGGACATGGCACACGAGGATGTGTGATGTGTTTTCACTTTTGTATGCACCAAGACACGCAGCCTGCATGTGTTTGGTGAGGGGTCCCTTTGGATGGCACAATTTGTGCTGCATCCTTTAGGGACTCTCTTTAGTATCTTAGGCCCCAGGTATGAGGGGTACCATTTACTAGGGACTTATAGAGGGTGCTAAAGGATTAGCCAATTTAGGGAAACAACTGTAAAGTTTTGGGAAAGATATCTGGCACTGGGGACCTGGTTAGCAGGAACCCAGTGCACTTTCAGTTCAAATCATATCAGTTACCAGGAAAAAGTGGGGGTAACCAGGTAAAAAGGAGGCACTTTCCTACAGGCCCTATCCCATCAATTTCACCAACATACAATGTAAATATACATGTTATGAGACAAGATTTCATAACAAACTGGGACCAAAGGAGAAAACAAAAGGAGGAGGGGAACAAAGAAGAATAACAAAATGAGATGAAAAAAGGACCACTGAATTAATTAGCAGCACCAAGTCCAGGTTTCATTTAATAGAGCTGAGTTATCCTTCGCAGTTTTACAAGGGGACTTAAAATAGTGGAAAACCTAAACATAATAGTGCTCAAAGATTTGTTATTTAATAAGGTAATCTTGGAGAGAATACCTATCCTGGAAAGGCTTACCCTTTCGTCAGATTTCAAAGAGGATGAAGAGTGCGATATTGCCAACGTTACTTTTTTATCTTGCATAGCAATCGTTTATAAAATACTACTGGTATTAACAAAGTACAGGTATATAAATACGGTATTAACTTCATGACCTTTAATAGTTTTACGATTAAATGAGAAGCTGTACAAACTCTAAAATGTGGCAGTTGCCCGCCTCCCACCCATTAATGAAAAGAATGAACTGTAAACAACATAAAGATAGCCAAATAATAAGTGCACAAATATCTTTTAATAGCTCATGCTTTGTTTGAATGGGTGCAAATGCATTCATTCTCCTTTGGGCAAGTGGCTTGATACCCAAGCCAAAATTATTAGTGAAAGGGAAAGCACTGCATAGTTGAAAAAGTAATGTAAAGGCATTTTGGTAGCTTCATATTGATCACCAAAGCTGCTTTAATCTCAGCTTTAGAATACACTTGAGATCCAATGCTTTTAAGCTTGGCGGAAAAGACTAAACTAAATGCTAGAAGCAGAAAGTAACTGAAAGGACACAGAAGGATTCCTGATTGCATCTAAATTCCAAGCCATCCTCTAAAAGATCTCCTCTCCCATTACCACTCCCCGCTGCGCATCAGGATCGGCTACCTCCATGTTCTTTGTTACTGGAACATCGAAATCTCGCTGGCCAACCCCATTACTCTGTCCAGGAGAAGACAATTCAAAAGCCTACCCTCCACCGATAACCTCATTCTCCATTCCAAACACCTCCCTTCACCAATATCACAGTAAAGGCTCAAAATCAATCTATTACATGTTTACAGACTGCAAAGTCTCAATCATGTCTGACAAGTCTGATAACATCATCAAGGTAGCAGATGCACTCACTCCACTATCGAACTGAATGAACCCAATCTACAAAATCACCTGCTAGGACAATTGGAAGGCACAAAAACTATTCAAGAAACCGTATACAAGTGCCCAAATCAACACAGAGTCACCTTATACATAAGCAAAGTCCAAACAAACAATGAAACAGTGTTCTCTTTGGCCACCAAAATCATTTTGTGGTGTACAAAATTTCAAGGTTTCATCAACTGGTTTCAATATACTTTCCGTATAACCATGAAATTTTTACACCTCCCTGGAAGCTTCCACCCCACAAACTAATCACTATATTTCAATACAAACAACTTCACTGAAAAAAATCAATCAGTCCAGAACATCAATCCTACTAACTAAAACTCTTTACCAGTAGTCTCTCGTATGCTTGTGGGCTATGCTATTTCAGCCATATACTCAACCATAACCTTCAAAATAGGCGTTGATATTAATGCTAACGCCCTTCTCCAAAGACTACAATCCCAATTCTATTTAAGAATTCCAGTCGCTGTCACCAGGATCCTTTTCTCACAATTTGCAGCTAGTAACCAGCTAGCATCCATGAAGCAGTTCCACCTTGGCCAATCACTACAAATCCCATCGGAGAGGAAGGTAAAAACAACCTCAAAGTCAGCAGTTAAAAAAAAAAAGATGTTTGCGCCTGAGGCCCAGGTCCACTCCTCTCACCCCCTCTCCTCATCCTCCAATCCCTTACTCCCTGACCTTCAATCACAGCAAAAGTTATGCAAACAGAATATAAAACAGGTTTGTTCTAGAGCACACATTCACTATGATCACCTAAATCAAGACATCAAATTAAGGTATGCTCCAGCTAAGACCACTTAGTATATAGCTCAGCACAACATGGTTACAGGAACCCTCAGGTAGTACAAAAAGAACCGCATCAATGCACTATATGCCAATGTGCAGGAGGGTCAAGTGGGCCCAAAAGCATGTGACATTTAATCTCTGGCCTCAAAGGAAAGAAGCAAACTAACACTTTCCAGAATACATTGATTAGCTCCTAGGAAAGGCAAGAGTCAGGTTTCATCATCTTCGACCAACCTCCATGTTCCAGCAACCTTGCCAAGGTAACAGTCTACCATCAGATCCACAGATAAAGGTTATGGTTATTTCTACACTAGGCTACCTATCTGAGAAAACAAAAAAATCAACACCCAAGCACTTAATACCACCCTAATGTTAATTTGTAGGGCCCTCCTTATATAATTCCTATTCAGACCTTCTCTTTCCTGTTAAACGTACCTTGCATAGGTACTATTAGTGTGGCACACACAGCTATAAATATGCTATAGGAGCAATGGGAGCCAATAATATGGTCCTAATGAATATTTCTGTTGATAAGCTCATTCCTTCAAAAGAACCTGATAAAATACACAAGTAGCTTTTAATTATTTCACAAAAGCATCACACTTGGCTGGTTGGGTATATATGTCCAACCCTCCTAAACATCTCAGCAATGGGCGGGCATTAAGTTTATATAGAGTGCTGCATACATGTAGTTACTGACATTACAAAACCACCTTTAAATAGCAAACATTGATGTAAGAAATAAAGATTTGATGCAACACACAGGATTATTCCATTATATAGCTTCCCACTTGCAATAGCTAACTAACATGAAACTACTACAAACACGTTAGTAAACAATATGTTGATAAAAATAAAATAAATAAATATTGATAACATATGCTAAATATTTCACAAAATAACTGTGGTGAGAAAATGGATTCTTCACTACACTGCCCATGCAATAATTAAAAATGTTCTTAATTACTTTTAATTACCTCGTTTAGTATACCTTCTTTGCCTCGTTTTGTAAGCTTTATGGCGCTAACTGACTCAGACAAGGGATGCCACTTCCTAGCTTCATTGCAGATGGCCAGGTCTGTAATGGTTACAGAAGGACACCATGACCTTGCAAAGGTTTGACAAGAAAATTCAGAAAGCTTGCAGTTTCTACTGAAAAGCCACGCCCTCAAACCTCCACACGATGGGCCAAGTGGCGACTTTCTGCAGACATTCTCTTGTTTTACAAGTCTTCCAATCGCTCATAAGATAGCTAGTACCCTCCTCCGTACTTACAATTTGTGGTTTGACTGACCACTTTTGTAACGTACCCCAATCTGCTAGTGTGTGCCATGAATGTGCGCAAGTGAGGTGATTAGAGCACCAAAGAAACAAATATTCTCAGGAAGTGCTAGCATGGACGCCATTAGGAGAAAAAAAAAAAACAGAACAGAAAAAGTAGGTAGTTGGTACTATGGATTGAACGCAAGACTACAGCATGGACTCAAAGGCAGAATGGCGTGTCATGGTCCAAATGGAGACATAAAGGTGTGACAAGCGTGGCCGCTGTAGATCTTTTGTCAGCCCCAACCAGAGGAGCATAAGAATAATAAATGGTCTTCCTGAGGCACTTACTTCGGTCTTTGTGGCCATTAAATCCCCGTATTTCTTTCAAATTCCTCCTCAGCTTCATTCTGCACCACAAAGTAACCGCTCATAGCCCATGAGCGTCCAGACCTTTGAGCCTAGCCTGCGACTGACCAGATGCGTCTTACTGGCCAGTTAGAGCCACGGACCCGCCCGGAATTTCCATGGTTTCCCTAAAGTCCATTCGGTCACCAACTGATGGATTCCATATAGCCACTGCTAGGTCGAGTGCTACCAGGGCTGGTGCAGCTCTTATTCCATACACAGGTTAAGGACTAAAACAAAAGAGATAATCTCTCGTGTTGTTACATAGTTCAGCTTCAAATGTGGGTGAATACAGGGTGAATAACCAAACTACAATCAAAATAGCCCTCATGTACAGAGCTGGTCCAGGGTAAGCATTAAGGTGTGTACCTTTGTATGGTGCTAGCCTCGAACTAGCTACCGCTGGTAGAAAGAGGAGCATGCCTAAAAATAAATTTGGTCAGTCTGTCTAACTGCTTTCCCAACCCTCCACCCCGGCCAGATGTGATGCTTGTATATTTCTCCACAAACAAGTACAAGTTAGGTGCTCTGCACAAACGAACGCAGATTGACTGTTTCTCCATTAGCTGAGAGTCAAAGAACTTCAGAGAGATATTGCTCCGAGACAAGCATCAATTGTGCCATTATGGCAAAATGGACCTGTGCATCCAAGGAATAAATTGTTGACCTCAACTTGTGGTGTAACTGGAATTCTCAGCCCTCTCTATACTGCATTTCTGCAGGTTCTTTAGTTGCAGGTAAGAAAAAGTTTCTTGCGTAGCGTGTGTTGCAACAGCAATGAGTAATGCTCCCTTGGGTCTGAATTGGTGTTTCTCTCATACACTCTGCGATTGAGCTCAGTGTGGATATCCAGCAGGTGCAGCCGCCTGTAGGAAAGGAAAGAAAAAGTAATGAATGCACAGCATAAATTCACTAATACTCGTTTAAAATGCAGACAACCTCTAAAAAAAAAAAAAAAAAAAAATGAAGCGTCGTCACTACACAATTATCATATGTGCACCCAATGTTAAATGAGTCACTAAATTCATTTCACCAAGACACAAAAAACAGCAATATAAAAACAACAGTGAGTCAATGATTAGCCCAGCTAGAACCTCAGCTTGAGACCTTTCGCACATGATCAGTCTCCCGGAGAAGGAGGCTCACCATTTGAACACCACAACAACCTTCTAACCAACATTCTACAGGGAACGAGCCCTTATTTCCATTGAACAAGCAGTGATGATGCCACAACATTAAATACTATGTAGAGTCTATTAAAAGAGGTGAGGTATTTATTAGCAGTAATGGCTGCCCGTGGATTTTTACCATTAACCGGTTTCGGGAAGAGCTAAGAACGTTGTCAATAGTGTAGAGATTTAAAGGGCCTCTGGAATCAAAAACAAAACTGTAGACTAGGGTGGGGGAGGGGTTTGGGGACAAAATCTGGTAGAACAGAAAAGATTTGTTGAGAGCCTTCTTCTTGAGGCACATGAAAATCCATCATTCACCTTACAGCACAGGACCTTGGAGGACACCAAAACTGTACAACTGCAAACTATGTGCATCTCTCACACAGCCTCTACAGCTTTGAGGCGGCTTTACAGAGAGCACCCATGACAGTTCAGTCATAGCCTCACACAGCCTACACTGCAGCTAAACCTATAGCTTTACAGATGACCTCTTCCACAGCTAAGTGGCCATGGATCCTACAGCCTATATGACTGCTTAAAAGTAGCTTCCACGACAGGCATTTCTTTTTAACAAAGGCTATGATTGAAAGCTAGGTGGTAAAAGAAAATCCCACAATTTGAGGAAAAAGTTTCAATCCGGAGGAGAACCGCTGGTCGAAATCACAAGCAGAATTATCCCTTTATAGGAGGAAATCCTGCAAACAGATTTTTCTTCCAGTTTTCCCACTGCACAAACCAGATCAGATAATTTTTTGTTACTGCTCAGCTCTGAATCGTAGTCTCTAAGGTTTCATTAAAAAAAGTAGGTCTTAAAATATATTTGTAAGTTTGCACAACAGGCTTCCCAACCTTTTCTACACCACTACTGGTTTATTTTCAATGAGAAAAGAGTACAAAGACAATTTATGCACAAAGCCTTAATAAGGGTGAATTCGCACTACATATAAAACCAGCAGTGGCAAAGTCAATAGGTCTGGTTTCTCAAGGTTGACGATTCATTTTTTTAAATGTATTTTTCAATAGAAGCATATGGCACTAAAAGGAAGAAAACAGAAAGACTTCTGCCGTGCAAATGTGGCGGCCATATGCTTGCCATAAATGTTTCAACTAAAAAACATAAATTGAATTAAATTATGGGCTCTTCCTATGAGGCAGGTGTACCTAGTATAGATAGAAAACCCTTTAAATGCGCATCATAGGAAAACAGGATTACCAATGCCATAAAGAATGGTGCTATTTGCTTTGTAATATGGTAACTTCGAGAGATAGTTTAAACTCAGACGGATGACTAACAAATAAAAAAGGACAAAAAACGAAAAGTAAAAGCACTGGCAAAGTGAAGTATTGCACCTATCCTCCCCAACCCAATAATTGGTACCGAAATGCACTTTTTGTAAGTGGATATGCACGTGGTCAAGCAAAATGCCACGGCTCACAGTGTACGGTACTGTTTCTTGTGTATAAGCACTTCTACAACTCCCTGGCATGCCGTTTAATTAGATGCAGGTTTCAATCTTCTACTTATTTGCCTACTTGTTGCATGCCCACCCAGCCATCCACTCTTGGTCATGGACAAGGCCTATTCTACTTTGCCACAGCGCAAGACAGTCAAGGGCTAAAATTAACTAAACCAATTCCCCATTATATATGTTGTGGAGACCAGAAACAAAATGTGAATAAAAGTTAAACAGGCCAATTGATAAAGACGTTTTTTTCTCGACATATTACTGTCGTAGCTAACGCTGTTGGCAGCCCACACCTGTAAATGACTCTGACCCTGTTTTAATGTTCTTTTCATAGATCAGAAAATACTTTCTGCTTGGAAAAAAGAGCCTGAAGCCTCCCTTTTAAGAGATCAATAAGAAACAGTTAACTGACAGCTGTAGAGAAGTCCGAGTTTCAAAGTGTGTTGCAAAAATTATGTAAGGGAAACATAAAATCAACTTTAAGATATTACTACTGAATAGGGAATCACTTGGTTGCTGTCACCCCCAAAAGTGTTTTATCGGTTAAAAAAAAAAGTTAACAGTATTTGTTTTCTTTGCTAAACAGTTGTAAGGTCAGGACATCTTCATGTTTGAGTGGCTGAAAAGGTCACACAAAGGGAGACATCTTTTTACAGACTTAAATTCTTTATCCTAGCGTTAGCAACAGCTTTGAGTCCATCATTACACCACAGTGACCAGCCTGTGTACCTGAACTTACTGAGGCTAGGGGAACTTTGATCCTTCCAGGGAATTTTTCTGGGTTCTGAAGAGTGGAAGAGGACTCTCTAACCTGGGTTTCCTGGTAAGATGCGAATGCGTCTTGGCTTCTCCCTGTATTGGCCAGACGCGACCATAGTATGCTTCATAAAAATGACTTATGTAAGCAAGATTAACAGATGTTGTACTAGGCTTATGGGCAACATTAGTTAAACAATGTGAATAAGAGGAAAACCTGGTGAGTTCTACGTGAAAGGACATATGTAAAAGAAATCAGTAAAGACATCCCTCTCACTTTTTGGGGGTTGGAGTAATCTTTCCATACACTACCAGGTGGAATAAAGTAGTCCAGCCTCACCTTCCGAGTTCCTCCATATCCAAAAATGAGATCATCACATACTATGCTGCCACACTAATCGAGATTTTGCACAACGATGAATTTACGCAAATAATGCAGCACTGTAGATTTGCGGGGTTTTTCGTTCAAAGTCAAGAGGAAGCCGGTCCGAATGCAATCAATCTCCCTTGTAGAGCCCTGACTAGAATTTATACAAAATGGAATACAGCTGTACAGACATAACTCCCATCTTCCACACATTGGTTAACAACAAGTGATTAGGACATGCTTGATTACACTGATAGTGGCAAATTATACATTAAAATTCCCAAACGTATGTGAAGCTGAGCCTGCCAACTGCAGTTACTGAATACAACAAGCAGTGGCAAATGCAATCGGTCTCGGTAACGTGAAAGCTATTGGCTTTGTCAATGTCTTTCAGCCATGTTGTATAACAATGTCATAGTGTGTCTTTACCTGACTTTCAGTCATGGTGAACAGCAACCAATGGCTATACAATATGGCTAAAGTCCATTGACAAAGCCAATTTCCCTCGTATTGCAGTTTTTTAAATCAGTTTTAGCCATACTGTAAAGCGTCTGAGCTGCTGTACAGCATGGCTACCAAAGACTGCCAAAGCCAATATCTCTCATAAGAACCAATGCTTGTTGAGGACAGCGGCTAAGTTATTTTTCATCATCAGACATTGACCCAGACTAGAGCAAGACAGACTAAAAAGGAAAAAAAGGATAAAGAGAAAGACAGAACAACAATAACAAAAAAGTGTGTATTTTCATAATTATTACTTCCTTTGTGCAGCAGTTTTCACAGCACTGTAAAGCCACTGTTATGGCAAAAATAGACGTGTCAAGATAACTCTGGTGACTAATGTACCTGCTGGAGATGGGAGTTTTATCTAGTGGCAGTTTTGGCTCATCTAAGTTTGGGCAAATGGTTAATATGCCTGCTGCAAAGAACGTGTATCATGCAAAGAACAGTATTTTATATGCATAGCAGAGTGGGTTACTGCTTTTGGTTTAGATATTTTTTTGTAACTGAGCAGTTCATAAGTTAGAATCTTAATCTAGCACAGTGAGCTATAAACTGCCATCAATGAGCTGCATGCGAATTGCATGGCGCAAATTATAAAGTTACATTTTTCCCCATCCTCATTATGCTGCTAAAAAGGGTTTGCTTGCATAGAAATACATTCTTATTATTAAAATCAGCTCTAACCACTATGTTATATTCTGAATCCTGAGTTTGTGCTTTTACAGACCAAGCACTCTTAGAAAATGCCTACCAGTGTGAATGACATGTGAATCCTACACCTTGTAGTCCCTGTGGTGTGCTGAGACACCCTACACTGGTAAGAGAGGTGCTATAAAGCAAATAAATTACATATGAGAAAGAAGTTATGGAGAGTAGAGAGGCCCTTATGGTTTTACTTGCTTGCCCCACCACTTGTTAATATAGAATCTGACCTGAGGATTAAGCTTTCCTAAATAAAACGAAACACTGAAAAGTTAGTCGCTGAGATGCAGCGCCAACCTTCCCATTATACATTTCTGATTTTTGCATATTTTTTCAATATAAAATACGTATATCTTTAGTAATTCAAGTATTTGTTTGGTGTGTATTTTTGTGAATTACTGTTTTAATGTTTGAAATTTAAATCATACAAAATTGCTTGGGGGTCCCCGGCTTCCAGTAATGATTCAGTGGTGGTCCTCAGGCATCAAAAGGTTGAGAACCACTGGTATCGACAACATGTCTCGAAGAGCCAGCCAAGCGCTGTGCAGCCGAGACCTAAAAGGTAGTTGTTCCAGTACGATTGGGATAATTACTTTGTTTAAAGTGTTAATACTGTGTAATTATTCTATGGACCACTTGATGGCACGCATGCACCACCGTCTACCCAGGAAACACACACAAATGTTTTTTCCTTGTTTGTCACAATAGTGTTTTAGCGTGATATAAGTAACAGTCATATGCCATCTGGTGCCTGGATCCACAAATATGTGCTTCAGGAAAAAATTGTTTAACACTGCAAAGGTGACAAAGTGAATTTTTAGTGCACTAGTGCTATATACATTATTATATACACATGACTGAAAGAGATAGTATAATGTTCATTGAGACACTCATATCCTGAATGTCAAGAACTCCACATTTCATTTAAAAACAGTCTGCATCCGAAAACTGTCAAAAGTTTCAACTCACAATGTCAAATTAATCAGAAACAGGTCATCATCAGGACAGAAGATTAGAACCATAAAATAAACAGAAACATCCTATGTCAGAATCTGGGGATTAATTGTCATGAATGGTAAACATCTGACTCCAGAGGATATGGCAGGAGTCTCATATCCTATGGGGTATTTTCCTTCAGAGCTTACGTCAATCCTTCAATCAATATTGAAAGGGGTATAAAAGAAGAACACTCACTTAAACGGTCCCAGGACGGATTAAAATAATCTGAGGTATCTGTTTCCGGTTGCAAGTACCCAAGTGAAAGTGTCCAAGAGAACTACATTAAGAAACCATTGCAACTTATTTAATGTTGGGAGTGGCGTCTGTAGATTTCCTAGACAGCCTAGAGATAGAGAAGATAAATGGTACTCTACAATCTGCCCAATAATAAAATGAATATGAATACATTTGTTAAGAAATAGTGGTTGCTATTTCAATTTTGAGACTGTTTTTGCTCTAATAAATATGCATTAAATGTATGAATTATCCCTAATTGTATGAAGGGTTCTTTTAAGAAAACTACTGTTTTGGAAGTCAAGGGCTACACTTCCCCCGTAGGAATCACCTGCGCCTTTAATCCCTAGCAATCAAGCTGGAGGCATTGTACAAGTGCACGGCTAGGCTGACTCGGGGCATCCTAAGAAGAGTGCTGGTCCAAGGATTCTAGTGTCATGGAAGTGCTGGGTGAGGGTGGAGTAGGAAACCGTAATGAAAGCAGCTAATAGGTCGAGTAGGATGAGTTCTACTGTGTCCCCCTTGTCCATTATTATAAGATGGATGTCCTCAGTGGCAGCAATAAGGGTGATCTCAGTGCTGAAGTTATGTCTGAATCCAGATTGGGAGGAGTCAAGAAGGTGGTTGGGCATGATGTGGTTGTCCAATCAGTTGTTGGTAAGCTTTTCTCATACTGTGGCTGGGAAGGGGAGGGTGAGGATGGAGATGGGTCTGTAGCTATCCAGGGTACTCTGGTTTACTGAGGGTATCTTCAAGAGTGGTAAGATGGCGGTGTGTTTCCAGGTGTCTGAGAAGATGGGGTGGTGAAGAGTTGTTGAGGACTGGTGAAAGGATTGTGCATATGTGGTTGGGTCCTTTGGTGAACACGTAGTGAAGGTAGGGTTCTGAAGAGGCTCCCGAGTAGCTGTTGGCATGGTGTTGGTGGTTTCCATAGGGGTGATGGCTGGCCAGCAGGTTAGGGCAGTTTCCAGAGTGTTCTAGCCACTGGACTGGAAAATAGCAAGAACGCTCTGGTTGGGGTCCAAAGTTGTTGTAGATGGTGACAATTTATTTTGCTGGTCAAGTAGTGGGAGATCTGTGTACAGAGTTCCTGTGAGAGGGTGGTGGTTGTGGATCTGGCAGCAGGGGATGTGAATACCTTCACTATGGCAAAGATTTATTTTCAGGAGTTGAATCTCTTCTAAATCTGTTCAGTGAGTGCTGAGCACTTGGTGGCTCTGACTCCCTGGTGGCAGATCCGGAGGAGTGATCTGTAGGTGTATTGCGTGAAACTCTTTAAAGCCTTGTCTTCCAAATTCCTGTCATAGCGAAGATAATTGTATTAACTGGTTCCAATCTGTGACCAGTGAATAATTTTATGAACCAATCTATGTCCTATGCACTAATTGGTCTGTTTGTAAAATTACAATTCGGAATGGGTACCTATTAATGAGGTAGGTCGCAAATTGTGACTCACAGGATTGGTGACCATCACAAGAAATGGTGGCCTTCAAGGGTCAGCAGACCACATATCTGTGATTGTTATTTAATAAAAGTAAAGTAAAGTTTGTTTGTTTAAATGCAGTCTATTTTCCTTAAAGGAAACAGTCCAGCAAAATATGTGTACTTTTTTAATGGTTTGCTTTAGATTTGATAGTGGTCCCTTTGACCACTGACTACTCCCAACAATTTTTTTTTCCACTTATCACCGCAACTCTGGAACACTGCCACATCTCATACAAGGTCATATTTAGATGGGGCACCTACAACATTGGCACCTAAATTACTGCAAGTACATGCCCAAATCATTTTTGTTGTCACAAAACGTGATGTGGTCTGTATGCAAGACTAAAAAGTTTAGTACATCTGGCCCTTGATTCTTAAGGCAGTGTACAAGTGCACGGTTAGGCTGACTGGGGGCATCCCAAGAGGAGTGCTGGTTCAAGAATTTTTACAGACTCACACTCTGTGCTTTGGATACCAATTAAACATAGGAACATTGAGAACTCGAGTGAAAACAACAGTGACAGAGAGCATTAATGTGCTGGTCCAAAGCCTCTGATTATTCCTCCATCTATCCTCTGAATATGTGGAATTTTGCAGGGGAGTCTGAATAGCTGAGGGTGTAGTCGAGAGGGAAGGCTTGACCCTCAAGTGCTAATTTTTGTTGACTGTTTCAAGGGGTGGCCATTGCACTTATTTTGGGGGACAAGGACTTATGATTGATTATAGTTCATATATACCTGCATACTAGATAGAAATGTGACCTCTCTTTTGCCTTAGCACATAGTTCTTTCACCAGTCTGTGCTTCGGAGGCAGGTTTCTTGATGTTTTGGTGAATTGACTGCTCTGCATATTGGATGTGGTCACTAGCACCCAATTGTAATGCTTGTTACAATTCAGTGTGACGGAAGGCAACATTGTAATGTCTCGTTATCTGAGTTAGTGAACCAGACACAAGGTTCAATGGTGCTGCATCCATTTTTTACCCAATGCTTCTGACATTATGCATTGCTTTTCTGGTGTTTGACCACTGGAAGTCCCTGCTTTCAAGGAGTATCTAGAAGAAGTTACAGTGACTGAAGCAGGTCTGAGTGACCATTTTAAAAGATAAAATCATGCAATGCTATTTTTTTCAGCCTTGGTGGAGCAGGCTGGATTGAGGATGGTTACAAAAATAAATATTTGAGCATATGTACAACATTAATAAGAACTGATTTGCAGTCTGCTCCTAGTGCCTGGAAGAGATATGAAGGTTTACCTGGCAGCAAAGTGGGTTGGCGGAAAGTTACAACTGAGTTTTTATGAAAACTGAATAGAAACATACTATGCACAAGAAGACAAAACTGGATTCATTGGCGAAAAGGAGACAGTAACAGAACTAATTTCAGGGGGTGAAAAAAGGCAACTTTCTTGGAATTTAAAAGCTGGCTTTGGAAGAGTGCCCCAAAAAGACGAGTTTGTTACAAAGAACAGTAACTGATTTACAGAGGTGTGCGGTGTCCTGAATATTCCATCTTCTAAATAAAGTGGTTGCGTTTAGAAACAGAGCTTCAGAGGGAATATATATGTTACAAGTGATTAGGAAATTGGAACTACCAGCCAGCATCCAAGATACCTCAGTAACAGGCTCATGTTTGAGGAGACCGACATTCAGGTTAAAATACTTACATCACATTGAGGTTCTTCTAATCAGAGGTCTGAAGCTTCCACAAAAGGAGGGAGAATGGCGAGGCACTCCGACTTGACAAGTGACTACTAGGAAAAACAACCCAAGCATAGCGGTCAAAGTATCCTGACCATTTATCGGTGGCCCAAAGGTCTGCATTCACAAGGGGTGACCTAAGTCCAATGCAGTAGCAATTTAACAGTCAATGTCTTTGGTGCATCTAAGGCATACCTGAGAGGTGAGGGAGTACACAGTGTTCACAGTTTAAAACTACACACTACTGTAATAAGCCACTGAAAGTGAACTAGCTTTTATCAGCATAAACAGAAGTTCACTCTTATGTGGTTAAACATTCGTCCTCTAATTCAGGGAGACAGGGCTGGTTTTGAAACATACCAAACTACTATCCGAAAAATAAGAGAGAAAATGTGTTATCACTGACTTCTCATTGAGTTGTTCCATGAAGGTGACTTGGTTACTGGGAGCAGCAGCAAAGAAGAACTGTTTGTGAGTAATCTGCTTGCAAAAGGAATAACACTAAGGGGGTCATTCTGACCCCGGCCGGCGGCGGAAGCCGCCGGCCTGGCTGGGACCGCCAGAATACCGCTGCGCGGTCAAAAGACCGCCGCAGGTATTCTGGGTTTCCCGCTGGGCTGGCGGGCGACCGCCAGAAGGCCGCCCGCCAGCCCAGCGGGAAAAACCCTTCCATGAGGATGCCGGCTCTGAATGGAGCCGGTGGAGTGGAAGGGGTGCGACGGGTGCAGTTGCACCCGTCGCGATTTTCAGTGTCTGCATGGCAGACACTGAAAATCTTGGTGGGGCCCTGTTACGGGGGCCCCTGCAGTGCACATGCCATTGGCATGGGCACTGCAGGGGCCCCCAGGGGCCCCACCACACCCCATACCGCCATCCTGTGCCTGGCGGCCAGAATGCCCAAGGGAGCACTGCCAGCCTGTTGGCGGTGCTCCCGCGGTCGTTGGCCCTGGAGGATTTTACCGCCAGGGTCAGAATGACCCCCTAAATGTTTTGTTTCTTTTTTTTTTGTTTCTCCTAACCTTCAAAGAGCTGAGGCATTTACAAGCACGAAATCACATTTGTTCAAACTGATGTCTTTATAGTTTAAGATCTGTTTTGTTAGTTTTAACAGGGTAACAGAAGTACAATAATAGACCACATACAACCACCGGCCGAAGGGAACTTATACTGTGAACAACCATGGGCTAAAAGAAGAGCCAGTTAAATTCACAACCAGAGACAGGGATTGGGCAAGGCAGGAAGAGTGAAGGGGTAGGGGAAAGAAGGTAAAAAGGAAGGGAGAGAGAATAAGGGGGATGTTAGACACCAGTCTCACTGTCGTGATGGCTGGAAAGTGTAGAGGTAGAGGAGGCCTTCAGTTGAAAGGCATAGGGGGCTCTTGGTCTGTGCAGGTCAGGCGGATGATCTGCGAGTATAGCAGGCACGACAATTCACGGAACCCATCCGAGAGACAGCGAATACAGGGACCCCAGGTCTTACACAAATGGGTAGGGTGTGAGTTACCACTGCAGTCATTTTTTTCATTCCCAGCAACCTCCAAAGCTTGGGCAGCCAGTCCAGAAGCGAGGGGATTTCGTCCAAACTCCACTTAGACAGAACAACCTGTTTAGTAGTGCCTAATGCTAAAGTGATCGCCCGGCCCCTAGGAGACTTTGGTGGGTATGTCAAGAGATTACGGAGTCCTAGTAACACATAGCTAGGGAATCTGGGAATGTCCGTGTCAAACATGTCATTCACCACAGCCAGCATCTCATTCCAAAACAAATAGAGTTTAGGGCGTCACCATAGTAGGTGAGTGAGGGTGCCATTTGTCCACAGTGGCACTAACATGCGCTGTCTTTGCTTGGATCCCATTGCGCAATTGTGGCTGGCATGAAATGCCAACAATGAATGATATTTAAAAACATCTCTTTCCTTGTGGTATTGTGAGCCGAGGTACCGGCGCGGTGAAGGATGTCATTACATTCTCTAACTGTAAAGGTGTGTTCACATTCCCCCTCCCAGCAGCGCCGCACGGGCGACTTCACAGGCTTTCGCAGGGCAGTAAGAAAAACGTATATATCGGACAGGAGTCGCTTGTCAGAGGAGTGAGTAAGAAGCCATGTTTAAAAGGTGATTAGGGGTCGGGCCAGCATGAGGGAGAAGCCAGGGTTGCGTCAGCCAGTGGTGAACAGGCAGATATTACCAGCGGGCTGTTGAGGGGATCCCAAAAGCTGACTGAAGCTGTAGGAAGTCCATGAGACCAGTCTTGTCAAACAGGTCACCTGCCTGCTTACAGTTGGCCTCCTACCAAGCCAGGAACGCAGAGTCAGGGGGTGCTGGGGGGAAGTTTGGGTTCCCTATTATCGGAGTCTGCAGGGATATAGGAGTGGAGAGCCCCTGTCGAAGCTGTACCTTATCCTACACTCCCACAGTGGCTCACACCACTGGAGAGATGTAGACACCCAGGGGGCGATGGGTTTCGGCAGCCAGGGCACCTTCCAAATCAGAATGCCCGCAACTGCCTGATCAATAAACCACCAGTACTTTTCAGTGGTAGGCCAGGACCATGCCACCATATAGTGCAACTGCGCGGCCTGGTAGTGGCAATGCAGATGAGGGACGCCCAGGCCTCCCTTGGCCTGTGAGATATGTGCTTGTGACTTAGACATCGGTGCCTTACCCTCCCAAACAAAATCCCAAATAAGGGACTGTAAGGTATCTAGCATGCGCAGTGGGCTTGAAGAGACACTGTCTCCATAAAGTATAAGATTTTTGGCAGAAGTGTCATTTCAACCGCCGGCAGGCGACCCAGCCAGGAGAGGGCATGACCTTTCCTTCGGGAGAGGTCCGTCAGTGAAATTTTCAGGAGGCTATCGTGATTACTGGTCACTATGAGGTCCGGAGTGGGGCATATTTGAAGGCCTAGATATGTGATCCCCTACGCAGCTCACTGAAAGGGTAAGTCAGATACTAGCTGTGTTTTTGTGTCCTCAAAGAGGGTCAGATTCAGGATGGAGGATTTCTGAAGATTAGTCTTAAAGCCAGAGGCTCTTCCAAAGGCCTCCAGCTCCCCTAGCACCTCAGTCAGAGACATACGGGGGTCAGAGTCAAGAAAACGTAATCTGCGTAGAACATGATTTTATGGTCTCTGCCTCCTATACTGAAATATGCCTGAAATATATGGGTGCTGATGTGTTCATTCTGCGAACGGCTCTATATAAAGGGCAAATAATAAAGGCAACAGGGGGCATCCCTATCGAGTTCCTCGGGCAATAGGATAGGGTTGGGACATGGTCCCACTGACCTGGACTCTAGCCTGCGGTGAAGTGTAACAAAACTGAATCCACGGACAATATCATGGACCCACCTGCTTCAAAACAGCACGAAGAAAGGGTCAATGGACCTGGTCAATGGCCTTCTCCGCGTCTATGAATAGGAGAAAAGCTGGCTCGCGGGAGCGTTGTGTTTTGTCCAAGAGATGGCACACTTGCTTTGTGCTCTCACTACATCCTCTTTCTCAGATGAATGCAGTTTGGTCGGGATCCGCCAGGCTCTGCATATACGGGGCCAGTCTGTGCACCAAGATGTCTGTACAAATTTGACATCACCGTTTAGTAAAGAAATGGGTCGGTATGAGGCACACCGTTTAGGATCCTTCCAGGCTTTGGGGGTGACTGTAACAGTGGTGAACTCCAAGGAGTCTGTCAGCAGATCACCAGCGCTAAAAGCGTTGTATGATCGCGCTATTAGAGGGGCTAACACTGTGGCAAAGGTTTTGTAAAACTCTGTACTTTAGCCATCATGCCCAGGGGCTTTGCCTGACTGTAGGCATTGTAAGGTCATTTGGAGTGACATACTTCTCCAGGGAAGGAGCAGCTGTCTTCGGGATGGTAGGCAAAAGGGCCGCAGACAGATATGCGGTTATAGATTCGGCCCCAAGATCTGCATAGAAATGTTCAAACTCGAGGGCGATCCCCTCGTCTTGACATAGCGGGGTGCCATTAGAACCCGCTAATGTGTGTACTCTGTGGTCCACCACCTCAGCAAGCAGGCAGTGAGCCAGCTGACGACATGCCTTGTTCCCTCCCGCATAATATCTTTGTTTAGTCCGTAGGAGCGCATTTTCTGCCTAATTCATATCCAATGCTTTCAGTTGTTTCCTGACTGCAGCTAGTTGGCGACGAGTCGCAAATGAGCCGGACTGATTGTGATAGTCCTACAGCACCTGCACTCTGGCCTCCAGTCGCCCATGTAGATCACGTCTGTCTTTATTAAAACAGCGGCAATGCGATGAACTGGCCCCACAATACTACCTTCAGTCTCCCACTGAAGGTAAATAGAGGTATCTGGCATGTCAGTTTCTAAAAAGGAGAAGATAGTGGTAGCGATTTCGGACCATAAGGAGTCGTATGTGAGACGTCGCATGCTGAGGCACGTTAAGTGGGGTGAAGCAAGTATAACATGGAGTGATCAGACAGGGCTGGGATGCCAATCTCCACCCCGTGGCTGACTTGGATTAAACGGGGTGAGGTGAGAAAAAAGTCAATGCGGGCATACGTCTGGTGTGCCACTGAGAAGAAAGTGTAACCCCAGTATGTCGGGTGGAAGTGCCTCCATACATCCGCCAGGCCCACGTCAGTCAGCCATTGCCGCGAAATGGATGTAAGTGCATCAGTGTATCCCAATCAATAGAGCAATCTGTCACTCTGGGAGTCCATGACTATACTGAAGTCCCTACGTAGGATGGTATCTATGTCAGGTGTGGACAGCACCTGCTGCAAGGCCTCACGGAGAAAGACACCCTGATGATCATTGGGAGTGTATATGTTCCAAACAGATGCTCCAGGAACGCCCTTGTAACTGGTGCCTCTTCCGAGTGGGTGTTCCTCTGCAGGTGGGCCATCAGCGGAAGATGAAGGCAAGGGAGTCTCCCTCACCTTTTCTGATTTTTTTCCCCAGCATCTTGTGGAATAGATCTTTCACTGTAGCATCTTTTTGATATTATGTTGGGAGGACATAGCGAAGCGCATGGCACCAGGCTGCACAGCACACTAAACTAGGTATCGTAGGACGTGGGCCAGTCCCGGTTGCAGTAGGGCAGTTATATCCTCCAAGCACCCATAGACTGCGAAAGGTCTAGGGCATCACTGGAGGCCTCAGTGGTCTGGCACAGGGGCAGGGCAGGGAACACTCAGTGGCTATGCGTGAGGGAATCAGAAGAGAAAATGTGAGGGGTCCAGTAGGTCCCCCAACCAAACTGCGGCCAGAAGACCAAGTTCTGCAGTAGCTGCCCGCTGTCTGCCCACAGCGCAGGCCAGGCCAGGCAAGCAAGGAAGCAGAACCAGAGATGCTGACGTTGCAGCAGGGAAAGCCACCTCTTGGCAGGCGTGGAAAGCAAACACAACGGGGGTAAACGCCATTTCAGCCCCAGTACATCTATCGGAGGCACTTGGTCGGTAGGTATAAAGATGACACTAGCCCGATCTCGGTGCTGGGTGAGCATGACAATGGCACTGAATAGGTGAGAAAGCACGTCAGGCATAGCAGCAAGTAATAGGACGGGTTGGTCCGACAGCAAGCCGGCTGCAGAAGGACACTTAGAGTGTGTCCCCTCGTCCCACCTCCCTCTCCAACTGTAGGGCAGCATGTGTGGTGGGGTGGTGTAGAAGAAACAGACACTACAATACTGGCACCAAGACTGAGGTGGGGTGGGCTAAAGTCGCCAGGTTGCAGGACAGACCAGCCAAGCCTCGCAAGAGCCGCAGAAGGTCTGCAGGAGCATAAACCCTCATCCTCCACCACCACCCACACACTACCCCAGATCTCCACCAAGTGAGATGACTAGGGGCTTGCCACTAGGCAGACCAAAGTGCAGCTGGATTAACAGGGGGTCCGCAATAGCGAGGCCCCACCGGCCGGTCACCAGTCCTCTCCCCACACGCGAGGCCACCCAAGGCGGCCTGCAGGACGAAGGAGAGGCCCAAGAGGCATGACGGCCCAGCACCCACCCAAAAAGGAAGAGAGGTGGGTGCAGCAGAAGGCCAGCGACAGGCGGGCCCTCATCCAACCCTCTGCCGGCCCCAGCTCAGGCTGCAAAAGAAAGGCAGAGTCTTCAAGCCACCGCGGCTTAGAGTGCCAAGGGGAGGACAGCCTGGGACCCCCAGATGTGGAGCACCGGCGGCCGCGAAATCTCCCCCCCCCCCAAACCTACCTACCTGGTATCCACCCATGCACAGCAGCACACCACAGGCCTACCGTGTCATGGTCCAGAGCACCTGCAATATGCTCCCCAGGCCTTCCTCTCTCCCCACCCCGAAGTCATCACCAGTCCGAGGGCCCGAAGGCAGCAAAGAGAGGCCTGGAGATGGTCTGCGACCCTCCCTAAAGATATGCGGATGGCGGAGCTCTGGCAAAGTAGACCTATTTGGTCACCATCTTGGACGCACACCCGATTTTTTTTTAAATTGACATGATAGAGGATTGGAGAGAAATAAAATGTATTAGATCTTTAGGGAGTGTTTTCATTTTAACACACATTTGCAAAATGAATTGTATGCAAGCATTTCATCTCAGATTCTATACCCATAGCAGGATACCTGCCAAACATCCATGCTTTTATCAAAGAGTGCATGAAGGAGTGACTGATACCTAATGGCAATGAGCAGGAAGTGTTCCAACTTGGCACAATGCTTTCCGCATAGATTCCAATGTAATGCTCATAATCATAGCTGCCAAGGGACCCAATGTAATGTGTGACACCTTCAGTCAATCCTGGCTGTTTCCCAAAAGCAAAACTACAAGGCTCAGAATACAATATGATATTGGTTAAACTGGCATGACTGGCTAAAAGTATCACAAGCCAAAACGTGTCCTCTCAGCAGCTCTGAACATCCATACAGTATTATCTCAATTTCCATGCAGGCAAGCCAAGGAAGAGCACAGAGAATCAGCAAGAATTAGGTTTGCGGTGCTGAAGAAAATATTGCCCAAGAAAGAGAACTCTTGGCAAGCTTGGCCACATCTATACATTTTCTAATATTTAATAAGGAAGCTCTGCATGTGCATACTCTTCTTAAACACTTTAAGGTAATCCAAGAATTACTCCCAGTATGCCAAGGTCAGCGGTAGACTCGCAACCGTGACATACACTCAATCATACTCCATGACATGCAATAACACCCACTTCCATACACCATGCCATACATTCGCACTCATTTATTCTCACTCTCAGTCACTCACATTCACTTCACTCTCATTTGATCACACGTGCACTCACGCTCACACATACAATATTTGAGTTGTTTTTTAACTTATCTTCGGTTTTCACCTCCCCTTCTTCAAAACTCGTCACATTGGGGGTGGGGTTGGTGAAGCTCTTGGCCTTACCCCACCCGGGGAGAGTAATCCGGCGAGGTGACAATCTGGATGACATGTATAGACTAAAGCCCCGGGGCTACCCTTACCTGTGACTCTGCAGAGTCAAAAATGGGGAGGCACTGAGGCGTATCAGGCCCGAGGCCCTGACTTTGTCTTTGTCGAGGACAATCTGTCTGATGGCTTGTGCCTCTAGGCGCTTACAACAGTCAACAGAAAGATTCAGTGCCTCACGCTGCTACTTGACCGTCACTCACAGATCGGATTTTATAGTGAATAACAGGTTAATACTGACTATTAGTAAAGTATACAAATGGCACAAAACAAGGAGCGAAGAACCCCAATGCCCATAAGGGCAAGACACCACTGCCAGGTTCCCAACGAAGAGCAGTGCCTACCACCTGCAGCCACCGGCACAAATTAAGCACTGGTGATCAGAGAAGGAGTTTCTCACCTGGAGTCTCACGCTTGTTTATAGGAGCTCATTATTCTTTTGGAATGAAAGGCCTCTATTTAGTGGGCTTATAAAACACTTTTAGGAGGAGGGAGGTCAAATGCTCTCTTCAAACTTCAATGTCAATGGAACTCGAGCAGCTAAGGAACTGCCTTTCCTTAAGCAATTTTGTGTAAATGTCTCGCAGACCGGAAGGGGTGTGGGAGGGTTCGGGGTTATGTGGATTTAGACATTTTTTCCTCTAAACTTTTCTCTATAATACACTGAAATAATTTGAGTGGAATGCTGATTATGAAATCAACCGCTCCGCAAATGACAACTGAGGTTATTTACTTCGTAGCTCAGTAATGCCCTCTTCTGGCCATCCATTGTAAAACAGTTCCAAGTGGGCTTTACACAGAAAGATGGTCTGACAGTTCTCAGTGATGAGCCTGGAGACATATTTTGTTGTGCCAATGGGGAAGGAGCCCTTGGGTCAACAGGCACGCCCTATGTAAACTGCCCCCTTTGTAATTGAGGATATGAAGGCCAGCAGGGTACATGAATTAAAATAATCTTTAGAATCGCTGAAACTCTTTAGTGAAGAGATCACACCAGTCAGTTCTCTGGAAGAATCTCACAGAGGTGGTGAATATACTGGATTTTACTCTGCAATGAACCTCTGGACTTTCGCATTAATTTTGAATTTTACTTGCAGGACACTGAGAACTTACACTAAGAGGCCCATGAATTACAAATTCAGTCCTCCTGGGAGGAAATTACTTTATGAAACCACATCTACTGACGTCTTTCTTTTAAAGAAAAGCCAAATAAATGCATGAGATACACCTTATTGTGGGGCTTTTAGGTCATAACAGGTATTACTGTAACTCCTGAGCTCATGAAAATGCCTCTTGTATACAAATATCCCTTAAGTGTTTACCGCGAGGAAGCTGTCAATCTTCAAAGAATAACAGGTTTTCGGTGAGCTTTTAAAAGGAGACTATGTGAGACACCTCTCCCACATCATGTCAGCTTCACTTTAATTTTAACCCATGTAACAAACTAATATTTCTTAATCTGACCTTTGTGATCCCATGTATAGGTGTCAATCCTGAAAGCATAATTTGTGTGGGAACACAACACACGATATTGCTTATTTATGCAAACTCTCTCGGATTTTGCCATGACTCATCCTTAATTGCATTTAGTCTAATTTAAAACTAGATTAAGACCTGTACGATTTAGCTAGAGTGATTAAAACATATGAATCCTCTTTTTTCAACAGCGTACTGAAAAGGTTGGATTTTAACTCTTGGGGAGGAAACCCAGAACCTGGGGTGGTGTGGACACTGACTGTGACCAATCCCTCCACCCCCTTTATTTTGGGTTCTTCACTTACTCGGCAGGGAATTTGTTTGGTGGATACAATTTTCCAAAGGTGGCGCCAACACCAGACGGGTGGGCAGCACATGCACTGATTTTTGGTGCATGTCCCATTATGGCTCACCTTTAAAAGAGACTGCTTGTCCGTTTTCAACACACATGTTTTGATGACTGAACTACAACAAGGATCATTTTGTACAAGCTGATAATAATTGTATGAATATGCTATAAGATCTGCTGAATTCCGCCTGATGGTTTATAACTTTTAACAGAACTACTTATTTTTGCTCATTATGGTATCTTGGTGAGTTAATTAATCTGCTATGCCGAGCTGTATGTAACCTGAACATTTTATGTTGAACCTAACTCAGCTCCTAACAAGAGTGGCATGGAGGGTGTCTGATTGGGGCTCCGCTACCTATTGTGAAGCGGTAAGACGCAGAAAAATGTTGTATGTCAAGTCAGTGCTGCTGTTATCGCTTTGATCAGGGCATTTTAGGTGCTTTTAGAGACTAAACCCCACTGCCCAGTTATCACCTGCCTTCCTACCTGAGAACTGTTCTCATTTAGTGCAACACTGCGAGGAGTTAGCATTGCTTACCGTGCCCGATGCTCCCGCAGAAGTTGAGATAAACACAGCAGGTAGAAGGAGGGTGCGCTGTGGGACGTCTCAAGCACTGACGAGTCCACCTTGCAGTGGCTCCAGAAGATGTCTGCCTCGTTAGGAATCCCAGAGCTGTGCCATCGCCCATCCTCGGCCAAGACTCCGTGCTCATTCCCGTCGACCTCCACCAGACTGTCCGAATACTCGGACCCCCCTACAACTAAATAGTTCTGAATGAAGAAAAGCTTTGGTTTCCCCAGGAGCCCGGGGCACAGTGCTCCTGTGAACATATTCCGTATGTTATTCAGCAGAAATCCGTGACTACTCTTGTCAGTGCCGAACACCTCCTGTGCGCTACCGCGGCTCACGATAACACACACAAAGCAGTCATAGTCTCTGTGACGGGGCGTGACTGCCATGTCCCGAACAGTCCGGATCAGATCATCCAAAGTTACGTACACGCAGAACTGAACTTCAAAGTGAAGGGCGGTGAAAGTCTGTCTCAGCACTTCTGCGGAAATAAAGCACACAGACAAATCTATGAGATAACAGCGGCTGTAGTCAGGGCAATAGCAGTCTTCAGTGAAGAGAGGTGGGCATGCAACCAGAACCACCCCCCCTTCCTATACCAGATAGAAAGGTTTAGTTTACTACAGATTGCAGTGGGCGCCTATTTTCCCACTTCTTTACTCGTTGTGAATGTGTTTGGACCCAACCAATATTAAATATCCTTACTCTCAAGTTAAACCTGCACCAAAAAAACAGCCCCAACCAAGACATAACACACCAATGATTCGTTTTTATTTGTTATGAAAAGATAGGAATTCATGAAGTATCATTGCCCAGCAACTGGGAATCCAACATGAAGATGACCCAGAAATCACTGAACCTGGGCGCTCTAGTGTCCGCAGCATTCATCACAGAAGGCCAGTGTTCAAGAAAAAAGGGGGAGCCTTACACGTGTCTGTCTTCGGGGCAACAGCTAGCATGTGATGCTCTTGAGTCCTGAAATTTTCAAGCGATCTCAGTTTTTCGCTGTCAATACTATATTTACAGTAGATCTACCTTACTATCTTCACACTATTGGGAACAAAGAAGCAGGTGTTGTGTGAAAACACAATTGTTCACAATTTATGCCTATGCTTTGGGAGGAGAGGAGAAATATGAACTACTGATGAGATGCAGCAACAGATCTGTGCTGTAAGCGAAAAGCTAAGATGAAGGAGTGTTTTCTATGACACTACAAAGGATTTATTTTTCAAGCTCATTTTCTATTGTAGTCAACCGTAGGCTGTCCAAACATAACGGGATGGCTTCAAGGCATTTCACTGGCCTGAACGGATATAACACATACTGTGTTGTGGGAACAGAAGTATCTTCAGCTGTTTCTTGAAGAGCCTATGTTTTTTCATTACCTCAGAGCACAAGGAGGATGGAATCCCAAAGGCGAGTCCCAAGCACAAAAAATGACTTACGGCCAAAAAAAAAATAAAAAAAAAAATATATATATATATATTTATATATATGGAAAATGTCACTTACCCAGTGTATATCTGTTCGTGGCATGAGACGCTGCAGATTCACATGCTGTGCATATCCCGCCATCTAGTGTTGGGCTCGGAGTATTACAAGGTGTTTTTCTTCGAAGAAGTCTTTTCGAGTCACAAGATCGAGGGACTCCTCCCCTTTCGGCTCCATTGCGCATGGGCGTCGACTCCATGTTAGATTGTTTTCCCCACAGAGGGTGAGGTAGGAGTTGTGTATATAGTAATAGTGCCCATGCAATGGAGTAAGTATGTATGTACATAATGTGTCTAAAAGTGATATTGAAAATGTCACTTACCCAGTGTACATCTGTTCGTGGCATCAGTCGCAGTAGATTCGCATTTTTTGCAATAGCTCGCCATCTGGTGTTGGGCCGGAGTGTTACAAGTTGTTTTTCTTCGAAGAAGTCTTTCGAGTCACGGGACCGAGTGACTCCTCCTTTTGTGTCCATTGCGCATGGGCGTCGACTCCATCTTCGATTGTTTTTCCCCGCAGAGGGTGAGGTAGGAGTTGAATTGTAGTAATAGTGCCCATGCAATGGAGTGACTAAGTATGCACCTATTTAAGGTTGAGATGATACATATATAAATAGTTGAAGGTAACTTCCAAACTGCTACAGGCTCCCGGGGAGGCGGGTGGGCACATGCGAATCTACTGCGACTGATGCCACGAACAGATGTACACTGGGTAAGTGACATTTTCAGTTCAATGGCATCTGTCGCTGTAGATACGCATGTTTTGCATAGACTAGTAAGCAGTTATGTCCCCAAAAGCGGTGGATCAGCCTGTAGGAGTGGAAGTAGTCTGAAATAATGTTCTTAATACGGCTTGACCTACTGTGGCTTGTTGTGCGGATAACACGTCTACACAGTAGTGCTTGGTGAATGTGTGAGGCGTAGACCATGTGGCTGCCTTACATATTTCTTGCATTGGGATGTTTCCTAGAAAGGCCATGGTAGCACCTTTCTTTCTGGTTGAGTGTGCCCTTGGTGTAATGGGCAGCTGTCGTTTAGCTTTAAGGTAGCAGATTTGGATGCATTTAACTATCCATCTGGCTATACCTTGTTTTGATATTGGGTTTCCTGCATGAGGTTTTTGAAATGCAATAAATAGTTGTTTAGTCTTTCTGATGTTTTTTGTTCTGTCAATGTAATACATTAATGCTCTTTTGACATCTAATGTATGTAGTGCCCTTTCAGCTACGGTATCTGGCTGTGGAAAGAACACTGGAAGTTCCACTGTTTGATTTAGATGGAACGGTGAAATAACCTTTGGCAAAAATTTTGGATTGGTCCTTAGGACGACCTTATTCTTGTGTAGTTGTATAAAAGGTTCCTGTATTGTAAACGCCTGAATCTCGCTTACTCTTCTTAGGGAAGTAATGGCGATGAGAAATGCCACCTTCCAGGTTAGGAACTGTATTTCGCAGGAGTGCATGGGTTCAAAAGGTGGACCCATAAGTCTAGTTAGGACAACATTTAGGTTCCATGAAGGAACAGGTGGTGTTCTTGGTGGTATAATTCTCCTAAGGCCCTCCATGAATGCTTTAATGACTGGTATCTTATATAGGGAAGTTGAATAGGTAGTCTGCAGGTATGCAGATATTGCTGCAAGGTGTATTTTAATGGAAGAGAAAGCCAGGTTAGATTTTTGTAAGTGAAGCAAGTAACCCACTACATGTTCTGGAGTTGTGTGTAATGGTTGTATTTGATTAATATGGCAGTAGCAAACAAACCTCTTCCATTTACTTGCATAGCAGTGCCTGGTGGATGGCCTTCTGGCTTGTTTTATGACTTCCATACATTCTTGGGTAAGTTGTAAGTGCCCGAATTCTAGGATTTCAGGAGCCAGATTGCTAGATTCAGCGATGCTGGATCTGGGTGTCTGATCTTTTGGTTGTGCTGTGTCAACAGATCTGGCCTGTTGGGCAATTTGATGCAGGGTACTACTGATAGGTCTAGCAGCGTTGTGTACCAGGGTTGCCTTGCCCAAGTTGGTGCTATTTATATGAGTTTGAGTTTGTTTTGACTGAGTTTGTTTACCAGGTAAGGAAGGAGAGGGAGAGGAGGAAAAGCGTAAGCAAATATCCCTGACCAGTTCATCCATAGGGCATTGCCTTGGGACTGTTTGTGTGGGTATCTGGATGCGAAGTTTTGGCATTTTGCGTTCTCCTTTGTCGCAAACAAGTCTATTTGAGGTGTTCCCCAGAGTTTGAAATAAGTGTTCAGAATTTGGGGGTGAATTTCCCATTCGTGGACCTGTTGGTGATCTCGAGAGAGATTGTCTGCGAGTTGATTTTGGATCCCTGGTATAAATTGTGCTATTAGGCGAATTTGGTTGTGAATTGCCCAACGCCAAATCTTTTGTGCTAGCAGGCTTAACTGCGTGGAGTGCGTCCCCCCTTGCTTGTTTAGATAATACATTGTTGTCATGTTGTCTGTTTTGACGAGAATGTATTTGTGAACTATTATTGGTTGGAAAGCTTTTAGTGCTTGAAAAACTGCTAGAAGTTCTAGGTGATTTATATGCAGTTTTGTTTGATGTACGTTCCATTGTCCTTGTATGCTGTGTTGATCGAGGTGTGCTCCCCACCCTGTCATGGAAGCATCTGTTGTTATTACGTATTGTGGCACTGGATCTTGGAAAGGCCGCCCTTTGGTTAAATTTATGTTGTTCCACCACAGAAGCGAGAGGTAAGTTTGACGGTCTATTAACACCAGATCTAGAAGGTGACCCTGTGCTTGTGACCATTGTGATGCTAGGCACTGTTGTAAGGGCCTCATGTGCAGTCTTGCGTTTGGGACAATGGCTATGCATGAAGACATCATGCCTAGGAGTTGTAATATCATCTTTGCTTGTATCTTTTGTGTTGGATACATGCGTTGTATGATGGTGTTGAAATTTTGAATTCTTTGTGGACTTGGAGTGGCTACTCCTTTTGATGTGTCTATTATGGCTCCCAGGTATTGTTGTACCTTGCGCGGCAGAATTTTGGATTTTGTGAAATTGACGGTGAACCCTAGTTTGAAGAGGGTTTGTATGATATGATTTGTGTGATTTGAGCACTCTATTAACGAATGGGCCTTGATTAGCCAGTCGTCTAGATATGGGAACACATGTATTTGCTGCCTTCTTATGTGTGCAGCGACTACCGCTAGACATTTGGTAAAGACTCTTGGTGCGGTTGTTAATCCGAAAGGCAGTACCTTGAATTGGTAATGTATTCCCTTGAATACAAACCTTAGGTATTTCCTGTGCGATGGGTGTATTGGTATATGGAAATAAGCATCCTTGAGGTCTAAAGTTGCCATGTAGTCGTGTAGTTTTAGCAATGGCAATACTTCTTGTAGTGTGACCATGTGAAAGTGGTCTGATTTGATGAAAGTGTTCACTACTCTGAGGTCTAGGATTGGTCTCAGCGCTTTGTCCTTCTTTGGTATCAGAAAGTACAGAGAGTAAACTCCGGTGTTTATTTGTGTGTTTGGCACTAATTCGATTGCATTCTTTTGCAATAGTGCCTGCACTTCTATCTCCAGGAGATTGGAATGGTGTGTTGTCAAATTTTGTGCTTTTGGTGGTATGTTTGGAGGGAATTGTAGAAATTCTATGCAATAACCATGTTGGATAATTGCTAGAACCCAAGTGTCTGTAGTGATTTCCTCCCATGCTTTGTAATAATGACTTATTCTTCCCCCCACTGGTGTTGTGTGGAGGGGGTGAGTGACATGTGAGTCACTGTTTAGTAGTAGGGGGTTTGGGGCTCTGAAATCTTCCTCTATTCCTAGGGAATTGCCCTCCTCTATATTGTCCCCGAAAACCTCCTCTATACTGTCCCTGGTAACTGGACGGTGTTGCTTGTGAGGTGCCGGCTTGTGTGCTCTGACCCCGAAACCCCCCTCGAAAGGGTGTTTTACGGAATGTGCTGTAATTGCCTCTGCTCTGCGGGGAGTAGAGTGCGCCCATGGCTTTGGCAGTGTCCGTATCTTTTTTGAGTTTCTCAATCGCTGTGTCCACTTCTGGACCGAACAGTTCTTTTTCGTTAAAAGGCATATTGAGAACTGCTCGTTGAATCTCTGGTTTAAATCCAGACGTTCGGAGCCATGCATGCCTTCTGATAGTTACAGATGTATTAATTGTCCGTGCAGCTGTATCTGCAGCGTCCATGGAGGAGCGGATCTGGTTGTTGGAAATGGTCTGTCCCTCCTCAACCACTTGTTTTGCCCTATTTTGTAAGTCCTTGGGCAGATGTTCAATGAGATGTTGCATCTCGTCCCAGTGGGCTCTGTCATAGCGCGCAAGTAGTGCCTGGGAGTTCGCGATGCGCCACTGGTTTGCAGCTTGTGCTGCGACTCTCTTACCAGCTGCATCGAACTTGCGGCTTTCTTTATCTGGGGGTGGTGCATCTCCAGATGTGTGGGAGTTGGCCCTTTTCCTAGCTGCTCCTACAACGACAGAGTCTGGTGGCAGCTGTGTAGTGATGAAAACCGGGTCTGTAGGAGGCGCCTTATACTTTTTTTCCACCCTTGGTGTGATTGCCCTACTTTTGACCGGCTCCTTAAAGATTTCTTTTGCGTGCCGGAGCATACCAGGGAGCATAGGCAGGCTTTGGTATGAGCTGTGGGTGGAGGAGAGTGTGTTGAATAAAAAATCATCCTCGACCTGTTCTGAGTGGAGGCTTACGTTGTGAAATTGTGCTGCTCTAGCCACCACTTGAGAATACGCGGTGCTGTCCTCTGGTGGAGATGGCTTTGTAGGGTATGCCTCCGGACTATTATCTGACACTGGGGCGTCGTATAGGTCCCATGCGTCTTGATCTTGGTCACCCTGGCTTATGGTGGTGTGAGCTGGGGAGTGTGATGGAGTTTGTGCTGGTGAGACGTTAATCACGGGCGGAGGAGAGGGTGGTGGGGTAACTCTTTTCACCACTTTAGGTTGTGGTGTCTGTTCAGTTTGGAACTCCAACCTTCTCTTTCTTCTAATGGGGGGAAGGGTGCTTATTTTTCCTGTCCCCTGCTGTATGAAAATACGCTTTTGCGTATGGTCTACATCAGTTGATTGTAGCTCTTCCCTCAAACCTATGCTTTTGCATTTGGGAGGTTAGCGAGTGCTCTTCTGTATAAGAGCCTGAAGCTGGGTCGCTTGCAGTTTGTTTCGGCACCGAAACCCTGTCTGCGTGTTTTTTCGGCTCCGAGATGACTTTTTTCTTTTTCGGGGCCGAAACCTCTCGGCGTCGATCTTCTTCGGTGCCGCTGTCTCGGCGTCGAGCCGTGTCCACACCGGCATCTCGGTGTCGAGGCTTGTCTCCAGCACTTTCTCGGTCCCGAGAAGGCTGCGTGCCGGTGTCTCGACCGGAGTCGGACGATCTCGGCACTGTTTGGGCCTTTTTCGGTGCCGACGGTCGGTCACCGAATTTATGGGTGGAGCCATGGCCTGAAGGCAGTGGCGTCCCCTGGGCCTTGTAAATCTTCCTCTGTGTGGTTTTCGACGTCTTACTCACGGTTTGTGTATCGTCGAATCCTTCGGAGTCCGATTCTTGGATCGAGAAGGTACCTTCCTCTTCTTGTTCCTCGAACTCTCGGTGGGCTGTCGGCGCGGACGCCATCTGAAGTCTTCTGGCTCGACGGTCTCGGAGTGTTTTTCGGGACCGGAACGCACGACAGGCCTCGCAGGTGTCTTCACTGTGCTCAGGTGACAGGCACAGGTTACAGACCAAGTGTTGGTCTGTATAGGGGTATTTATTGTGGCATTTGGGGCAGAAACGGAACGGGGTCCGTTCCATCGGCGTTCTTCAGCACGCGGTCGGGCCGACCAGGCCCCGACGGGGGATCGAAAAACTACCCCGAAGGGCACCGGAGCTCTTCGATCTTCGATGCGGTGTTGAATCTAACTACGCCGATCCCGAACGCAACAATACCGACGAAAATCTTCCGAAATTAGCTATCTTTCCGTTCCGAAACTCGGATCGACAGGAACACGTCCGAACCCGATGGCGGAAAAAAAACAATCGAAGATGGAGTCGACGCCCATGCGCAATGGACACAAAAGGAGGAGTCACTCGGTCCCGTGACTCGAAAGACTTCTTCGAAGAAAAACAACTTGTAACACTCCGGCCCAACACCAGATGGCGAGCTATTGCAAAACATGCGTATCTACAGCGACAGATGCCATCGAACATATATTTACAAATTTACAAGTTTATTTTTATCAACTTATAACGGCTACAGGCTCCCGGGGAGGTGGGAGGGCGCATGTGAATCTGCAGTGTCTCATGCCACGAACAGATGTACACTGGGTAAGTGACATTTTCCGTTCGATGGCATGTGTAGCTGCAGATACACATGCTGTGCATAGACTAGTAAGCAGTTGTCTCCCCAAAAGCGGTGGTTTAGCCTGTAGGAGTTGAAGTTGTTTGAAATAATGTTCGTAATACTGCCTGTCCTACTGTGGCTTGTTGTGTTGTTAACACATCCACACAGTAATGTTTAGTGAATGTATGAGGCGTAGACCATGTGGCTGCCTTACAGATTTCTGTCATTGGTATATTTCCTAGAAAGGCCATGGTGGCGCCTTTCTTTCTAGTGGAGTGTGCCTTTGGTGTAATAAGCAGTTCTCTCTTTGCTTTAACATAACAGGTTTGAATACACTTAACTATCCATCTGGCAATGCCTTGTTTGGATATTGGATTTCCTGCATGAGGTTTTTGAAAAGCTACAAACAATTGTTTAGTTTTGCGAAATTGTTTGGTTCTATCAATGTAATATATTAGTGCTCTTTTTATGTCTAATGTATGTAATCCTCTTTCAGCTACAGAGTCTGGTTGTGGAAAAATACTGGGAGTTCCACTGTTTGATTTAAGTGGAACAGTGATATAACTTTTGGTAAAAATTTGGGATTTGTGCGTAGAACCACTTTATGTTTGTGTATTTGTATAAAGGGTTCCTGTATGGTAAATGCTTGTATTTCACTTACTCTTCTTAGAGATGTGATAGCTATTAGGAAGGCTACTTTCCATGTTAAGTATTGCATCTCACAAGAGGGCATGGGTTCAAATGGTGGACCCATGAGTCGTGTTAATACAATATTGAGGTTCCACGATGGAACTGGTGGTGTTCTTGGGGGAATGATTCTTTTTAGACCCTCTTTAAATGCTTTTATGACTGGGATTCTAAATAGTGATGTTGCATGTGTTATTTGCAGATAGGCAGAAATTGCTGTGAGATGTATTTTAATGGATGAAAAAGCTAACTTAGACTTTTGTAAGTGTAGTAAGAAGCTTACAATGTTTTTTGTGGACGCGTGTAATGGTTGAATTTGATTATTATGACAGTAATAAACAAATCGTTTCCATTTATTTGCGTAGCAATGTCTTGTAGTAGGTTTCCTAGCCTGTTTGATGACCTCCATACATTCTTGTGTAAGGTCTAGATGTCCAAATTCTAAGACTTCAGGAGCCAGATTGCTAGATTGAGCGATGCTGGATTCGGGTGTCTGATCTGTTGTTTGTATTGAGTTAACAGATCTGGTCTGTTTGGTAGCTTGATATGAGGCACTACTGACAGGTTTAGTAGTGTTGTGTACTATGGTTGGCGTGCCCAAGTTGGTGCTACTAGTATTAATTTGAGTTTGTTTTGACTCAGTTTGTTTACTAGATACGGAAGGAGTGGGAGAGGGGGAAAAGCGTAAGCAAATATCCCTGACCAACTCATCCATAACTCATTGCCCTTGGAGTGAGGGTGTGGGTACCTGGATGCGAAATTTTGGCATTTTGTGCTAAGAGACACAGCTGTGAGGAGTGTGTCCCTCCCTGTTTGTTTAGATAATACATTGTTGTCATGTTGTTTGTTTTGACAAGAATGTGTTTGTGGGCTATTAGTGGTTGAAATGCTTTCAATGCTAGAAACACTGCTAGTAGTTCCAGTTGATTTATATGAAGTTGTTTTTGATGAGTGTCCCATTGTCCCTGGCTGCTGTGTTGGTTGAGGTGTGCTCCCCACCCTACCATGGAAGCATCTGTTGTGATCACGTATTGAGGCACTGGGTCTTGGAAAGGCCGCCCTTGGTTTAAATTTATAGGATTCCACCATTGAAGCGAGGTGTGTGTTTGGCGGTCTATCAACACTAGATCTTGAAGTTGACCCTGTGCTTGTGTCCAATGTGTCGCTAGGCACTGCTGTAAGGGCCGCATGTGTAATCTTGCGTTTGGGACAATGGCTATGCATGAAGACATCATGCCTAGAAGTTTCATCACTAATTTTACTTGATATTGTTGGTTTGGGTGCATGCTTTGTATTACGTTTTGGAATGCTTGTACCCTTTGTGGACTTGGAGTGGCAATCCCTATTTTTGTGTTGATTGTTGCTCCTAAGTATTGTATTTGACACGGTTGTAAGTGTGATTTTAGGTAGTTTATTGAGAACCCTAGTTTGTGAAGGGTTTCTATGATGTATTTTGTGTGTTGAAGACACTCTTTCTGAGTGCTGGTTTTTATTAACCAATCGTCTAGATACGGGAATACGTGTATGTGCTGTCTTCTGATATGTGCCGCTACTACTGCAAGGCATTTTGTAAATACCCTTGGTGCTGTTGTTATCCCGAATGGTAACACTTTGAATTGGTAATGTACTCCTTGGATTACAAACCTTAAGTATTTCCCGTGTGAAGGATGTATGGGTATATGGAAGTAAGCATCCTTGAGGTCTAATGTTGACATGTAGTCTTGTTGTTTGAGCAAGAGAATCACGTCTTGAAGTGTTACCATGTGAAAGTGATCTGATTTGATGTAAAGATTTAGTGTTCTGAGATCTAAGATGGGTCTCAGAGTTTTGTTCTTTTTTGGTATTAGAAAATACAGGGAATAAACACCTGTTCCTTTCTGATGGTTGGGTACCAGTTCTATTGCCTCTTTCTGTAACAACGCTTGGACTTCTAGTTGTAATAGATCCAAGTGCAGTTTGGACATGTTGTGTGTTTTTGGAGGCACATTTGGTGGTAATTGTAGGAATTCTATACAATAACCATGTTGGATAATGGCTAGGACCCACGAGTCTGTAGTTATTTCTTCCCAATTTTTGTAATAATCTGTGAGTCTACCCCCCACTGGTGTTAAGTGTTGGGGATTTGTGACATTGAAGTCACTGTTTAGTTTGTGGGGTTTTTGGGCTTTGGAATTTCCCTCTTGTTTTAGGGAACTGTCCTCCTCTTTATTGTCCCCGAAAGCCTCCTCTTTGATACTGGCCCGGGTATGTGGGTCTGGCCTGTGAGGTCAAAGGTTCTGTGCTTTAGGCTCGAAACCCCCCTCTAAAATGTGGCTTCGTAAAGGTGCCTCTGTTCTGTGGGGAGTAGAGCACGCCCATGGCTTTGGCCGTGTCAGTGTCCTTCTTTAGCTTCTCTATAGCTGTATCCACCTCCGGCCCAAACAACTGTTGTCCATTAAAAGGCATATTAAGCACATCCTGCTGGATCTCTGGCTTAAATCCGGAGGTGCGTAGCCATGCGTATCTCTGAATAGTGACCGCTGTGTTTACAGTTCTGGCGGCTGTGTCCACTGCGTCCATAGCCAATCGTATCTGGTTGTTGGAGATACTTTGGCCCTCCTCCACCACTTGCTGTGCACGCTTTTGAAACTCCTTGGGAAGATGTTGAATAAAATGCTGCATTTCATCCCAATGAGCCCTGTCATATCTTGCCAATAAAGCCTGTGAATTGGCAATGCGCCATTGATTGGCTGCCTGTGCTGCAACCCTTTTCCCCGCTGCATCAAACTTTCGACTTTCTTTGTTGGGTGGTGGTGCATCCCCAGAAATCTGTGAGTTTGCCCTTTTGCGGGCTGCGCCTACTACCACTGAGTCAGGTGTTAGTTGTTGCGTGATGTACACAGGGTCCGTAGGGGAGGCTTGTACTTCTTTTCCACCTAGGTGTAATGGCTCTGCATTTGACGGGGTCTTGAAACAGTTGTTTTGCGTGTTTTAACATCCCTGGTAACATCGGCAGACTCTGGTATTGGCTGTGTGTTGATGACAAAGTATTGAATAAAAAGTCATCCTCTATATGTTGAGCATGCAGTGCTACATTGTGAAAAGTAGCTGCTCTGGACACCACCTGCTTGTAAGCAGTACTGTCTTCTGGTGGTGACGGTCTTGCCGGGTAGCAATCCAGACTATTGTCAGATACTGGTGCATCGTATAGATCCCATGCATCTGGGTCATCCTGGCTCATCCCTGTGTGCGTTGGAGATTGCATCATTGGAGGTGTTGCAATTGGTGACAGTTGCGGTGAGTGCTGTGGCGATGGTTGTGGCGAAAAACGTGGTGGAGTTTTTTCTTTAGCCACTTTTGCTTTTGGCTGTTTTTCTGTTTCTTGGAAAGCAAGTTTCCTTTTCATTTTAATAGCGGGGAGAGTTCTTATTTTCCCTGTGTCTTTCTGAATATGGAGCCTTCTTTGTGTATAGTCTGGCTCTCCCAGCTCTAATTCTTGTCCAAATTTATGGCCTTGTAGTTGTGATGAAAGGCCTTGTTCTTCGGAATAGGAGCTCTGTTTCGGCTCCGATGCTGGGTGTTTCGGCACCGAAACTTTTTCCGCAGTCTTTTTCAGCTCCAAAGCCACCTTTTTCGGTTTCGGGGTGCCGATCTCTCGGTGCCGACTTTGCTCGGAGCCGGTATCTCGGCGTCGAGTATGGTCGGAGCCAGTATCTCGGTGGCGAGTATATTCTGTGCTGGTATCTCGAACGGAGTCGGATGTCTTCAACACGTGTGTGCCCTTTTTCGGTGCCGATGCTTGGTCACCGTGTTTACGGGTTAAGCCATGGCCTGCCGGCGGTGGCGTCCCCTGGGCTTTCATTATTTTGGTGTGAGTTTTAGCCGGGGCAGTTTTACTCACGGTTTTCGCCGGCTGCTCACTTTCGGCTTCGTCCGAGTCCGAATCAGGAATGGAGAAAGTCTCCTCTTCTTCGACGTCGTGGTGTCCTGACGGCGTCGATGCCATTTGAAGCCTTCGAGCTCTCCGGTCTCGTAGCGTCTTCTTCGACCGAAATGCCTGACAGGCCTCGCAGGTATCCTCTTTGTGTTCGGGGGACAAACACAAATTAGAGACCAAATGCTGGTCTGTATAAGGATACTTATTGTGGCATTCAGGGCAGAAGCGGAATGGGGTACGTTCCATGAGCCTTGAAGACGCACGCGGTCGGGCCGACCAGGCCCCGCCGGGGAATGGAAGCCCCGAAGGGCTACCGGAGCTCTTCTTTTATTCGGTGTCTATCTGCTATAACTAACCCGATACCGAACGCAAACAATACAGACGATTTTTCCGAGATTTAACTAACTTTCCGAACCGAAACACGGAGCGAAGAGGAACACGTCCGAACCCGATGGCGGAAAGAAAACAATCTAACATGGAGTCGACGCCCATGCGCAATGGAGTCGAAATGGGAGGAGTCCCTCGATCTCGTGACTCGAAAAGACTTCTTCGAAGAAAAACAACTTGTAACACTCCGAGCCCAACACTAGATGGCGGGATAAGCACAGCATGTGTATCTGCAGCTACACATGCCATCGAATGAATATATATATATATATATATATATATATATATACACACACACACACACACACACACACACACACACACCCCCCCCCCCCGCAGGCCTTTTTCACTGCATTTGCAGTCTGTATGCAGGACCTCAGGACTTGAAAAGACTTCTACAACTTGCACATGTCGAAGCCAAATGCTAAATGGAAGAAGTATGCACAGCATGTGTATCTTACAACTACATATGAACCAAATATAATTTAACTGTGTTCTGTGTAGTTATAATCTGAAATCATTGTTTGAACGTGTAAAAAAAAAGTAGAAATTCAGCCTATGCGTCAGTTAGGCACAACATTTTTTGGGAGGGACAATCTTAAAATTGAGTAAGTGTAAATATAAAAAAGGGGACAGTCTCACAAAAATGTAATATTTTATAGACTAAAATGATTATGTGGGAAAGCAGGAACTAAGAGTTGCACGCACTACTCTAGAATAGGGGTCTTCAAACTGGGGGGCCGGCCACCCTAAGGGGGCCTCAAGTGATCCTGGGGGTTGGGGGGGGGGGGTCCCAGACTCTGGCCAAAATAAGGACTTTGCAGATAATAGTGCTTTGTTTAAAGCCAAAAAATGTTTATTGCATTTGTGAAAAGGTAACTGAACTTAACTGGAATGTTTAAATAAGCTTAGACTTATTTAAACATTGCCAACTTAATAGAATAGTTATGAAAAAGTCTAAGGGGGGGCCCGGTGATTTATTTTTTTCCCACTTGGGGGTGGGGGGCGGCATTAACAAGTTTGAAAACCACTGCTCTAGAATCTCACAACAGAGTCAAAGGCATATGGCCATTTCAATGAAGGAGACTGACTTCTTAGCGTCCACGAGTCCACGTCCAAACTCGGATTAGCACGGCAACCTAATGCAGTTCCACTTTATTCTGGATTTACACAAAGAGAGACGAGTTTCAAAGGAGTTCAAGAAATATGTAAATCTTTCACTCTGTTAGGACACCTCAGAGTATTGCAATTGGCCTTTCTCTCTGACTAGAGCCTGGACACTTTCTGGGTGCAAACTCACAAGTACACATCCACGTTGTAATGTAGCCTTAAGGACATTTTAGCCCACTGTCTGATCTGCACAAGCTGTACCTATCTCCTGCAGTGTGATGTTCCATGGTAATTAGTCAATACATTTTAATAACATAAGATGCCCAGGTACAAGAGAAGGGAAAGGTTACTCACCCAAGACTATTCCCATTACATCCTCTTCTTACAAGCACCTCATACGATCCGTGTAACTGTGGCCATTAAGAAACACCTACACCTGCTTATTAATGCATAACCTATTCATTAAGGGGAGTTTTGTACCATATGAATTACAGCATGAACTTATTACCTAGGGCCCTTTTCTGTGTGACATGGGTGTCTCTGCAAAACATACAAGTAATATTCCCAGAGCAGTCAACCAGAGCACGCCCTGGCAAGACTTACCTGTATCATTGCCAATGCAGTCAATAATCAGACACATCCCCAAAGGGTGGCTCTGCATCGTGTAACAATCATCGAGACCCTAGAAAACACAAGCACCTCACATTAGTTTTTCTTCTCTGGCAGTCTTCCTTAACATCACCAGTGATCTGGTTTTCCACCTCTCTTGACTGCAACTGCCTTCTAATCTTGTTGGGGGCACCAACGGGGCCAATACTGGGAGAAAGAGCGAAAGCCAAAAGAGAAAAAAAAAATAAGAAATGTATGCAGAAATATCAGAGAGAAAAAGAGTGCAATATACAACTCTCCGGTGATGAGGAAAGTATGATATTTATTACACCTAACACAATTGTAGAGCTCTGAATTTATTGCACCATTTATGAATCTAGGCCTGAAAAATGGTGCGTAACATGCAAATTTTGGAGATTTCTACACCAAAATTTGTAGTACTCGTTATTTACCACCCCTCCACACACACACATTGTTTCCCCCCAATCCAAACCCCCAACAACCCAACTTGCTTTTCCTTTGCACACTCATCCTTGAGGTCCTTTAAATATCTTTTTCCATTTTATATTTTTTTTAATGCTTAGCAGCTTCCATTTCCTGTCAGGCCATGAGACATTTCAAAAAGGACTTTCCTGCTGAAAAGGTGCATTTTTCTATTTACTCATCTAACTGGTGTCAGCAATCTTGGATCCATAAATAAAAATAAATTAAAATGAGGGTCATGTCGTTCCGCTGGCACGCACATGCTTCCCCAGCAGAGTGATGCAAGAGCGGCTGCATCATTGCGCCTTTTTTTAGGGTCGAGCACACAAGCGCTCCGTCCCTGTTGTAATCTCTCTTTGGGCTTGTAACCACGCCCGTGTCAAGCCCACCACTTTCACTGGGTCGTGGGCTTGCCTTTTAAAATCCGCTTGCTTTTATTAGTGAAAGACATGCATACCTCATGCCTTTTCCGGTGTTTAGCCCTCCTTGAGCGCACCGGCCAACTACTGAAAACTTACGAGACTCGATGTTTTCAGCCTGGTTTCTGCACTACTTTACCTTTTTATTTTCCATGCAGTGCGACTGTGCTGAGTTTTACATAGCGCGATCGCGCTCGCTTTTTTTGTTTTCATTTTCAGCACAATCACGCTTGTTTTTTTCTTTTTTCTTTCAATTTGTGTGGCAAGAAAAGTCCGGTTAAAAGTTTACAACGCTAATAGCTTTAACTCGAGCAAATGTGAGACCTGCTGCATTGCAAATGTTTGTTCTTTTCTTGAAACTGCTGTATAGCATTGCCGAAAATTATTGGCAGGCAATAGAACAACAATGTGAGAACTATTGTCTTTGTCAATGTTTGCTACTGTGGTTTACTTGCTTCTGCACCATTGACTTCAAGATCAAAAGGCATGTTTACTACACGTGTATTGATAAAACCAAGGATATCCAAGGAACACTGGAGATCTGTGGTACTGCAAGTCGAATTTGAGAGTTAAGTAGGCAGTTATTAGAGACTAACGTGACCTCATTTGTAGCTGCCACTTCCTTTGGTCTGTGGTAGGAATGCAACATGTTTCTCCATTCATCAGTCTCTATCAGAGCATCTATCCTTTTACCATCCCTATCCGCAGATGCACATACTGTAGATCAGGGCCGGCATTAGGGCGGCGCGACCAGTGTAGCCGCACTGGGTACTGACTTGGGGGGGAGGGGCCGGGAGGAAGGGTGGGATTACTGATCTCAGAATGAGGGCGCGCTGTGTTTAGCATAACTTACGATTTTAAAAGCACCCGCTGGAGAGTTCTTTGTGCATCCAGCTTCCAGGCAGCAATGAAAATGTGAAGATAACTCTAGTGATTAATGTTCCTGCTAGAGCGAGAGATCAGAGCTTTGTCCAGTGGCAGTTTTGACTCGTTATGAAGTAGCACAGAGGGTTAATATGCCTGGTGCAAAGAACAGAGCTTTATTTTATGTGGAAAGCTGAGTGGATTAGTAAAGTCAGCCTTTACCGGAGCTTTGAAACAAATTATGTTTATATGAGAGAGCGACTTTGGAAAGATGAGGAGCACTTTTTTCGCGTGATAGTGATCAAATCTGAGCAGGAGGTCATGGGGGAAGGTGCCAAAAAGGACTGTTGCATAGGGAGCTACCAGCGCTAAAGTCGGTCCTGCTGTAGACAGAGGTTTCCTGGCTCTTTTCCTAGATGCAAGGACACTCACATAACAGACACTGAGCTGCTCAAGCACATATAGGATCTTGGGAGGGATGTCTCTATTTGTTTCACAAGTCTGGGGGTTATTGATCTCAGCAAGGCCCCAGTCAAAGCATTAACTCTTTGCTGGTTCTGAGAAACATGGAAGCCTTTGCAAAAACACACTAAATGTTGCAGATTAAAAAATTTCTACTACACAATAACTATTTCTCTGTAGGATGTGCAGTATCATAATCCTGGGCTGTGCTCTCAATGGAAGCATGAAAAGCCACCACATGTTGACCTGTACACCTCACCGAATCAATACCAAAATCAACCTTACATTTGCACGTTACATGGTGTGAAATAAACTGTTGTAAATAAAATCCTTTTAAGGGGTGGTCTCTTTATCAATCTTCTGTAAATGTCTGGAGTGTACATCCCACAGTGATCTTGAATTTGCAATTAAATATCATGTTCGCACTCAAAATCCATTTTGTGTTTCCAGGTTGTCTGCAGGTCAAAACCAAGTTTTGACTTAAAGGAAAGGAAAATGTTACTTACCCAGAGACATCTGTTTGTGGCATGTACTGCTGTAGATTCACATACTTAGCATAATCCTGCCATCTAGTGCTGGGCTCGGATGGGTGCAAGTTGTTTTTCTTCAAAGAAAGTCTTACGACTCACAAGGTTGAGGGACTCCTGCTTTTGCTGGCAATGCCCATGACCATCGATTCCACTGTTAGATTGTTTTCCAGCAAGGTGGGTGAGGATGGGACATGAAGTATAGTGTAGGATAATGCGATGTTCATGCTGAAACAATGGGATGCTGGGACTTTCAGGGAGGACTGCATGTCCCACCCTGCATCAGCCTCCTTTGGTAAGTGAAGGAGGGGCCGCTCTTGCACTTGTGTGAGCGGCTCCAAAAGCACCTTGCCCGACCCGTGGAGCAGGACACTTAGGGCCTGATTCTAACTTCGGCGGCGTCTAAAGACCGCTGAGGGTATTTTGGGATTTGCCCTGGGCTGGCGGGCGGCCGCCAAAAGGCCGCCCGCCAGCCCAGGGCAAATCAACCTTCCCACGAGGACGCCGGCTCAGAATTGAGCCGGCGTAGTGGGAAGGTGCGACGGGTGCAGTGGCACCCGTCGTGTATTTCAGTGTCTGCATAGCAGACACTGAAATACTTTGTGGGGCCCTCTTACGGGGGCCCCTGCAGTGCCCATGCCATGGGCATGGGCACTGCAGGGGCCCCCAGGGGCCCCGCCGCACCCCCTACCGCCATCCTGTTCCGCCAGGATCAGGATGGCAGTAGGGGGTGTCAGAATCCCCATGGCTGCGGAGCGCGCTCCGCAGCCATGGAGGATTCTGTAGGGCAGCGGAAAACCGGCGGGAGACCGCCGGTTTTCCTTGTCTGACCGCGGCCGAACCGCCGCGGTCAGAATGCCCTGCGGGGCACCGCCGGTCTGTCGGCGGTGCTCCCGCCGACCCTGGCCCCGGCGGTCTGAGACCGCCGGGGTCAGAATGACCCCCTTAGACTTTAAAGGGAATGCATGTCCCACACTGCCTCAGAATGCTTTGATCAGTGGCGGAGGGGCCGCCCGCACCTGTGTGAGCCGTGAGAGGCTCCAAAAGCAACTTGCCCAGTACACGCTCAGTCACGTGCCCGGGTGAATACTGAGCCAAGAGCGGGCCATCTGCAGCCGATTGAGGGCAGGTTGGGCCATCCGTCTGAGGTATTCAATTTAGCCACTGATGATCTGGGAGTCTCACCCCTAGTGCATATTCTGATTGAAAATCGGCAAACATAAATTAACGGGTTGTACTGGATCACTACGAAAAACTTTGCAAAAACCTACTAGAATTGATACCATGTTGGAGCGGCACTTGGGGTGGTCTCAAACGAAATTGCATTGACAGAGTGCAGATTATCACTTGGGCAGGGGAGCAGTCCAGAGGAGTGACTCAGTGGTTAAGAAGGCTTTAAGTGCACTACCAATAGCCAGTGTTAATACTGAGGAGATATGCAGCAGGTTGTCAGCTATTCTGGAAGCCAAATTAAAACCAATAATGGATGCCACAGAAAAATTATCAGCTTCAGTTAATTCTCCAGCATCAGTAGGTCTCGACCACCCGCCGAGTAGTGTACCCCAGGGTACTGGCGCACCTGGATGGGGGAGACCTCAGTTAGCGTAGTGGCTTCTTGCCCAGCTACTGCACCCCCTCTGTACACCTCAGTTATACAGCATGAGGATAAGAATGGTAGTACGAATGTGCTATTGGCCACGGCAGGCTGAGTAGAGAACACTGGTAACAACAATAGCAATATTATTGACAATGATCATTTTGTGCCTACAGCAAGCAATCAAGTCCATAGGGTTAATAATGTTGAAGGGAGTAGCTGTACGAGGGTAGAGTCTAGTCCAATGATCTTAAATTTGACTCCGGAAGCAAGCCCTTATGTTCTGAACCTGGTGGGTGTGCCGCCTTTGGAAAGCAGCTAAGAAGAGTCGTTGGTGGCGCTACGAAAAAAAGTGATTCATTGGTTAAGTATACACAGGAGTTTAAATCCCGAAAGAAGTAAAAAAACTTTAATAGTACGAAGGGTTGGCTGAATTGCCTATTCCAGGAAAAACATAGCTGGAGACTGTGTTGTCGTCAATTTTAGGCACCCATATATATAATGATAGATTTGTGGGGGCCGTGTGTATTGTAACCTACAGCCAGGTCTAAGATTGAGACTCTGCCACTGGTCCACTTTTATAAGCCATCTCGGTACCTGCGGCAATCATCTAATCACGATCCAGGGCTTAGATTCCTCTGGGGAGTACCTAGCAGTAACAGGTTTCCCAATGCTTGCAGATGTAAATGACATTGACTGAGTTCCAGCACCTAGGAGGCTTGTGGGGACTCCACTGTCAGTAGTTGCTCCTTCTGTTTGTGAAGTGGCCCCTAGTAAAATAACAGAGTTGGATTGCTATCGTACCATCCCTGTGCCTTGCAATTCAGTAACTGGTGTGTTTAACAACATTGTATCTGCTTCAAATTGCTCCAGTGTAACACCTGTTGCTCTGCTACCACCATCTAAAATGTCAACGTTAGAAATCCTGAAATGGAACACTGCTGGCCTTCGCTCCAAGCTCCTCATACCGGATTGGGTTTCGTTCATAAAATAATATGACACTGTGTTATTGCAAGGGACCTGGGAAATTAATCCAGTAACATTCGAGGGTTTTGCGTGTTAACAGCTCATCAGCATTACCTACACGTTTTGGCTGTGCATCGGAAGGGCTATCTATATGGGTTAATTTATTGCTCCGGGGACGTGATATTGCTCCGGGGACGTGTTGAACCTGTGAAAACCCATGCAAAAGATTTCCAGTCTGTTTGGTATAAGGGTGGGCTGCCTTTACTGTTAGTAAATTTTTATAATAATGATTTAATTAACGTACTCAATCGGAAGTTTCATGACATATTTGATTTTATAACAGGCTTGGTGGTGCAAAAATCTCAACAAGGTCAGCATTTGCATCTCTGCTTAGCAGGGGATTTTAATGCAAGCTTGTCCCTCATCAAAAGTAAGGAGGAAAGAACTGGAGGCACTAGTTGCTTGCTCAGATTTGCACAATGTGATGGAAAAAAGGGCACAGTATCCTGACCTATAGGGTCTGCCTCTACAACAATTTTTTTTTTTTTTATTGTTTTTATTAACATTTTGTTGGTGTACATAATCAATTCTGTTCATTGTATACACATACATTTATTTACGTCATCATACAAGCTGCAACAGTTTCCAGTGTTATTCTCAAACATATTGTTCGCTGGGTTCCCACTCAGCTCTGACGTTCAGTCCCTGTATGGTCTTGGTTCTGTGCGCGATTTGCATATTGGTTGTGTATGTTCCTGTGTCGTGCATTTCACTATCTTTTTCGTGATCCCGTGCCAGTTCTACGCCGAAAACCAAGGCAACTATGTACATGGTGGTGCGTCGCAGAGGGGGCGAGTGCTGTCTACTGGTTGTAAGAGGGCGGGCCCGGGCAGCGCACTGGGTCCAGTCGCTACCTCTGTGGTTTCCCTGATGGGGGGAGGAGTCATCAGGGGGAAACTGGGGTACTCCCTTTGCCTATTGCCTCTTACGGTACCTATATCCGCTGATGTTCTCTAGGTCTGTCCGCCTTCTCTTCTGTCTCTTTATTTCATAGCCCGTTTAGGGCGAGGTATTCCAGGGCATCCCCCTTGGTATTAAGATTCAGTGTGTCTATCCTATTCTGGATTCTCTCTCCTCCTGTTCCGTGTTTGCCCTGGACCCCCCGCCGGTGTTCCTGTTTCCCAGTCCCTGCTCTCCCACTTGGTCAGTGCCTCTTCCCAGGGGCGTTGGCGCACTCCCCGAGCCTCATCACATCATAGTACCTGCAATTCGGCCCTTGCCCACTTTGATAGGTCCAGTCTCCAGTCCCCTATGGGGTGGGGGGGGTGGGGGTGGGGACCGTGGCAATTTCCAGCCGAATGTGATCCGTCTCCCAAACAACACTAAGGCCAGGTCCAGGAATCGATTGCCTACCCTCCCAAGGGACGGTCCCGGGTACAAGCCCAGCAGGCACACAGAAGGGGTCAGACCCAGAGTGGCGCCCAAAAGGCTCTCCAGATCAGTCAATGCTGTCCTCCAGTTCCGCAGGAGTTCGGGGCAGTGCCACATCATGTGGTCCAGATCCGCATCCACTTCGCCGCATCTGGGGCACCCACTGAGTTCACCCTCGTATATGAGGTTCAGCCGGTGCGGGGTGAGGTATGTTCTGTGGGTGTAGTTATACTGTATGTATGGAAGTCGTGTATTTTGTGAGACTACCCGCGGGTATGCTAGGACCCTCCTCCATTCTGCCTCCGACATGTCCCTGCCTAGTGTCTTTTCCCATCTCTCCCTCAGCGTCTACAGTGGGTCAAGTGTGTCGTCAATTTGGGCCTTATACAGCCCAGACACCTGGTGACGGTAGACTCCGGAGGTTAGCAGGAGTTGCAAGACCCGGTGTGTAGTAGGTTCCGCATTAACCGTACCCCAATGTCCCTTTATGTGATGTAACAGGTGTTGGTGTAGTAGAAATTGCCCCGCTGGTATTCCCTTTTGATCAGTCATTTCTGTGAAGGACCTAAGTACCCCATCTCGGAAGAGTTCCCCTATATTTTCTACCCCTGCTTTGGCCAAACCCCCAGCCCCGAACCCAGCAATGTGCCCTCCTTAGTGCCCTGTGTTATCACCGATAGAGGTAGTGCTGGGGAGTAAGGGTGTCCCGCTCCCACGCGTCGCAAGCATCTCTTCCAGCACGATAGGGCTACCTTCGTCATGACACTCCCTTCCTGAGCTTCCGCTCATCGACCTATCAAAAACCATTTTTTGTGTACTTGTCTAGGCGGCCCTCCACAGAGAACTATCTGGAAATCCACTGTAGTTGACATGCCAGATAATAAAGTTCAAAATCCGGGACCCCCTATCCCCCTGCACTAGTCGGTTTGTCTGCGACCACCATCCCAAATAAGGTCCCTGAGAAGGCTGTTCAGCTCCCTAAACCACGGAAGGGGGAGTAACACCGGTAGGTTGGTAAAGTAATAAAGGAGGCGTGGCAGCATAATCATCTTGGATAGTGATATTCTGGCCATTATGGACAGTTTAAGAGATTGCCAGAATCCCACAGATGCCCGGAGCGATCGGAGTGCCCTCCCTATGTTACCTTCATGTAGGTCCCTGAGGTCATGGAACACCTGTATGCCCAAATATTTGAAAGTATGTGGTGCCTATACCATGTCCTCTGGACAGGATGGGGGGCGCGGACTTCCTGCTGTCAAGGGAAATACAAAGGTCTTGCCCCTATTAAGGCACAGGCCAGACTGGCCTCCAAAGTGGTCCAGATTATCAAGTGCCCACGGTAGCCCCGAGTCTCCCTCCCTTAGGTAGATCAGGATGTCATCAGCGTAGAGTGAGATAATAGGTTCATCCTGTCCCTATTCCACTCCCCTGCCCCTACCCTCCATCCGTAATCGGATCGCCAGAGGCTCAATGGCTAGAGCAAATAACAATGGGGATAATGGGCACCCCTGTCTGGTGCCCCTCTATATAGGGTAAGTTTCCGACACCGTCCTGCCCGTCCTTACTTTTGCCAGTGGAGCTTCGTATAGCAGGTCCACCCATCTCACCCATCCTTCCCCCAGTCCCATCCGGCGCATCACACTCCTCAGATAGTGAAGGCATTCGACTCGGTCAGGTGGGACTAAGTCGATCACAATGAGCGTCCCTGCGGGGGGCCTCTCCGCTTGCTGCATGTGCAAGATGGCAAAAAGGCATCTAAGATTTAATGATGTATTGCATGCAGGTACAAACCCGTTTTGGTCCTCGTGGATCAAATTGGATATATGTAGGAGCAGTCGGTTGGCCATAAGCTTACTAAGGATTTTGAAGTTACTGTTCAACATTGATAATGGGCGGAAGTTGGCCACAGACACATCACCCAAGTCCGACTTGGGGAGAGGGACCACCAAGGCCTCGCTCATTGTATCCGGCAGGCGGCCTCGCTGGAACGCCTCAGAGTACATTTCCACCAACTGGGGTGCCAGCAAGGCTGAGTACCTCTTATAGAAGTCCATCGGGAGCCCGTCTGTACCCGGGGTCTTCCCCCACGCTAACTGCGCAATGGCCTCCTGTACCTCCCCCAAAGTCACTGGTCCCCCCAGCCTGTCATTCTCCTCATGCTCCAGTCCATTCAGGGGTAATGAGTGCAGATAAGCGTCCAATGACTCTGTCTCGGGTGCTTCTGGGCTCCTGTAGAGGAAAGTGTAATACTCTCTAAAAGCATCATTTATGGCCCCCGGTGTGTTTCTGCTCTCGCCCCTCATATCCCGCACTCTTACGATGGGACTTCCCCCTCCCCCTCGGTCTCACCAGCCAGGCTAACATCTTGCCCGATCTGCCCTCCTCCTCCTGCACCGAGGCCAAGTGTTTCTGCATATTGTGGCATCTCAACTGCTCCTCGACCTGTGAGTGGGTCTTCTTTGCTTCCTTGTACCTGTCGAATTCAATCGCGTCTCTGCTCCCCCCTCCTTCTCCTTCATGTATGATCTTCTCTAACTTATTCAATTCCAGCTCCGATGTGCGTCTAATCCCGACTGTCTGCCCCAGGCAGTAACCCCTGGTCGGCACCTTAAGTGCCTCCCACGTCACGTCTAGTTGACGCGGATCCCTTATTGATAGCAATATGGCTAGCCAGGTAAAAGCGGAGCACTTCTCTGTACGCCTGGTCTTGCAGCGATGCCGGGGACAGTCTCCACATTGGTATGGGGGGGTCTATCAGTGACCGCCCTCCATGTGAGCATGAGGGGGTTATGATCAGAGAGGGTGCGCCCTAAGTATTCCGAGTGTGTCATTTCCTGTGCTATTGAGGACGAGCATACTATCCTATCTATCCTGGTGTGGACTCGGTGTAGACTGGAGTAGTAGAAGTGGTCCCTTTCCTCCGGGTGTTGATTGCGCCAGACATCTACCAGCTCCCAGGCCCTCATCCAGTCCATCAGGTTTTTAGCTATTTTGCGTGTTACTGCGCCTGCCAACGGGGGAGTGGGTCGATCAAGGTCAATGTCCATTATGCTGTTAAAGTCCCCCCCAATCAATAACTCCTCACTTTGTTGGCGGGTGATGTGACTCGAGAGGCGCTGCATGAGGGGAATCTGGTCTTGGTTAGGGGCATATACACCAGTCAAGGCGATCAGGGCTCCACGTAGCCTCCCCTGCACTATTACAAACCTGCCCTCTTGGTCTATGTCCGTCGAGGTAGCTTCAAAGGGGACTCCCGCTCTAACCAACACCAGGGCTCCCATGGCATACGCTGAGTATTTGGTGGCAAATACCTGCCCTCTCAATCTACGTCTTAATTTTTCAGTCTTGATCGCGGTGAGGTGTGTTTCCTGTAGCAAGGCCACATGGATACCCCGCCTTTTTAAGTAGGCTAACACTCTATGTCTTTTGGCAGGTGACCCCATCCCCCTTATATTCCATGTTAGTATATTATATTCTGTCATAGTAATATGTCTGTAGCGGACCACGCACCCCCCACCCTACCAGACCACGGGCCCGGCCCCCCACCTGCGTTTCGTGTTTATATATGACGCTCGTCTGCGACATCATCACCAAAACATGAAACTAACTCCCAGTCCCCAGGGCGCCTCTCCAACTGTAGGTGGCCCATAAAAGAGTGCAACTTAGTCATCAAGTTAGGTGTGGGTCTCGCCATCTTGAGTTGAGTGGCCGAGACACCTGTGGGGGGTGGCAGTTCCATGCCCGACAGAGCTTGCTGTTTGTACTATGCTCCTCACCTCTGGTCCAGGTTGTGGGCTCGTTCAGCCGAGTTCATCTGCCGATTGGGGGGGGGGGGGGGGGGGGGGGGTTACAACAATTGATTATATTTTTATTTCTAGGAATTTAGTGAGTCTGTTGAAACATAGCTCTATTATTAATTCTAATTTTGGGGACCACAACCCGATTTAAATAATACTTCTAACACCCTTCCGGGAGAGTCCCCGCAGCAGCCCTGGTCTTAGTGCCATCTGCAGATAATCTTAGAAAGCGCTGGAAAATGCCTGGCCCTTTGCTATTTTTGCCCAAAGTGGTGGCTGAGAATAGAGCTCTATTCATGGAGCGCTTAGCAGAGGATAACGGCATAGAATGTGGGATGCTCTGTGGGAAAAAATCGGCAGTCATTACTTGCACCTAATAAACAGGTTTGTCAGCCCTGCCGCTGGCTTGATCAGGAATGCTCCCGGGCAAATCGGCTGCTCCAGAGAGCATTAAATATGAGACCCGATGATCCAGCTTTGATGCTGTCCAACGCAAGTATTATAAAGTTGTTATGAAAAAGCATAGGGTAGTTGTAGTTAGACATCAATGGGAGGTACTAACTGATACAGCCCGTACCAAAGATAGTGTTTTTGGAGGGCAATGTCCTTCATACATTCTATAGATCGGGGGCCTCTTCTATTGTTTGCCAAATAAGCGGGTGGACTGGGTGTTGCATTTTGAAAGGATTTATGCTGCAGTGGTGTGTGAAGGTGAGGTATTTATACCAGAGCACACTCAACCTTTCCCCAAGTTTCATTGCAGGAAGTTACAGTGGCAATTCAGGGAAGTGCGGGGACAAGGCACCAGGACCGGATGGTGTCCCAATAGATCTAATCAAATTTGACATGAGCACTGGGGCACCTCTGTTGACAAACGTCTACAACAGCCTGTCTACCTCACTGATTCCTGATTCGTGGGTGACTTTCACTATCGTCCCAATTTTCAAAGAAGGGAACTGATTGGAGCCAAAGTGCTACCGTCCTCTTTGATTGATATTCCTGCTAAACTTCTTGGAAGAGTGTTATATAATAGAATAGTGGAATGGATTAATAATGATAATGTCTTAAATGCCTTAAATGCTTGCTAGTTTGGGTATCGCAAGGGAGTAGGCGCGGTAGAGCAGTGCCTAAACATCCATATGTTATTGGAAAATATATTGTGGTGAAGCAATCCTCACTCCAGTTAGCCTTCATGGATCTGTCCATGGCTTTTGACTGCGTAAATCGTTCAAATCTGTGGCAGTTTCCTATTAGACTGGGTTTGGATAATGCATTGGTACATCTATTGTTTTGTCTGCACACTGGCACAAAGGCACGGGACATGTTTGGGGACAGGGGAGAAATGTCTGATATTATTAACATTGAGCGTGGGGTATGCCAAGGTTGTGTGTTGGCTGAAAAGCTATTTATTTTATATATAAATGATTTAAGTTTGGATCTAACTAGGTGCACATACAATGTCCCAATGGTAAGCGGTGCTCCTATGCCCGTCTTGCTTTATGCAGACAATGCAGTGTTATTAGCATGTACTCCAAAAGCACTATGCACTTTAGTTCATTCATTTGATCAATTTATGGGAAAACTTGACCTGAAGACTAATTTTTTTGAGTCTTTTATTATGTCTTGTGGGGTGAAATGTGTAAGGGTGTCCTCAATTAAGCTGAATTTGAATACTTTATCCAGCACAAGCACTTTCCCCTACTTAGGGGTTACTTTTTATTCTAACGGTTCGTGGTCCCCTCATACAGCTCAGAATAGGGTCAAGTTTGCCAGGGCTGTAGGTTCTCTGCTTAGTCTGCCGTCTATAAAGGAAGGGAGGCTACTTGCACCGCAATTGCAGATATCCTCAGCCGAGTGCGTTCCTATTGTGATGTACGGGGCAGGAATTTGGGGTATAGGTGATCCAGTAACTCTACAGAAAGAAGAGAACCATTTTTGAGACGTGCACTATCTGTGCCGGTATCAACATCCCATTTTATATATCATAAAGAATTGGGCTTAACATATCTGAGTAACTATATTCGTATCTGCCCTCCTCTCTTGTGACTGTCTATTTTACGCACAGAAGAAGCATCCTTAACAAGGAGTATAGTGGCTGATTGTCTGGCGTGTGACAGAGGCCTCCCTATACCTTGGTTGGCCTTTGTGAAAAAGCCCTTATAAGAAACTGGTTTTACAAATGTCTTTTCTGTTATGGCATCTGGCCCTCTTCCTGGGAAAAAGCAAGTACAGGATCTATTGCTTGAGCATGCACATTTAGAAAGAATGAAGGAAAAGGAAAAGATAGTGACTGGTGCAAGCTATTTGCAACTTATTTCTGAGGATTCTATTACAAGTTGTCTTTGGCATACTACCAGGAGTTGGGACCGAGCACTGCTATTCCGTTTTTGGGCGGGCATCATCCAGTATTATTTATGCTTCCAGATGGGTTACCAGACCAAGTTTGATTCCAAAATAACTCCTAGTAACAATTCCGCCAAAAAGTCTGATTCACTTCCTTTTCTTTTGTGGAGATTATAAGTTGTACATAAAAAAAAGTTACAGGATGAGTAGACTTGCCATAGTGTAAGTTTCTGCATGTGGCAGTCCGCTCAAGAAAAACTATGTGCTTTGAGTAAATTAAAGTGTCCGTATGAGCTGCTTACCTGTCTGTGCTGAGTTGCATTAATGTTTTAATGTCTGTACGTTCCCTTTTTGAGTTATTTGGTTTTAGCAAAGTATTTCAATTTTAATGATGTGATGTTAATGTGTGATACTTTTAAGCTTTTTAATTTATTTCATTACATTTTATGATGGATTACATATGTGTTTGCTGATAGTTTTGTATTTATTGTTTTCTTTTATGGCTGTATGGCAGACGAATAAAGATGTTTTGTCTGTGTGTCTGAGTAATAACCTATAAAGGTAACTGTAACAACCACAGGAGTCTGGGGAGGAGAGTGGGCGCATGTGAATCTACAGCACTAAATGGCACAAACATGCTTACTGGGTAAGTAACATTTTCCAGTTCGAGACATGTGTGGCTGCAGACACACATGCTTAGCATAGACTGATAAGCGGCAACTAGCCTGTGGGGGTTGCAGTTGTTTGGAATAGGGTATGTAGAACTGCCTGGCTTGTTGACATGCTAGTACATCTATGCAATAATATTTTGTAAATATAAGTGGTGTAGACTAAGTAGCTGCATTACATATGTCAGCTATAGGTATATTTCCTAGGAAGGCCATAGAAGCTCCTTTTTGCAAGGTGGAGTGATCTTCAAGAGGGATAAAGATCTTTTAGCTTTGGAATAGCATGTTTGGATACATTTGACAATCCAACGTGCAATCCCCGATTTAGAACTGGCTCTTTCTTTGCGTGGGTTAGAGAAAGCGATAGATAGTTGCTGTGTGTTTCTAAATAATTTAGTCCTGCCAATATAATATATAAGACCTCGTTTTACGTCTAAGGTATGGAGAGCCCTTTCTGTAACTGAATCAAGGTGGGAAAAAAGACAGGTAGTTCAAAAGGCTGATTAAGATGGAATTGTGAAACCACCTTTGGAAGAAATTTAAGGTTGGTGTGAAGTACCACTCTATCGCTATGTATTTGGAAGAAGGGTTCTTCTAAAGTTAGTGCCTGAAGTTCACTGAGATGTCCAAGTGAAGTGAAAGCGACCAAGAATGCTACCCTCCATGATAAAAACTGGAGGGGAGAGGACTGGGGGGGCTTAAAAGGAGAGTCCATTAACCTTGTTAATACAATGTTGAGATTCCATGTGGCAGCTGGTGGCACTCTAGGAGGGATACCTCTTTTAAGACCTTCCAAGAAGGCTCTGAAGACTTGCATTCTAAATAAGGAAGTATGTTGCATATTTTGTATCTGGGATCTGGGGTACGGGTGTCTGATGTCTACATGATTCTGTGTGAGAAGGTCCTGCCTGTTCGGCAATACTTTGCGAGGAACTAGTGAGAGCTCAAGGTGTGTTTTGAACCATGGCTAGCATGCCCATGTGGGAGTCACTAGGATGAGGGTGAGAGATGTCTCCTGAAGTTTGGAAACCAGAATCTGAAGCAGTGGGGGAGGTGGAAAAGCGTAGTCAAATATTCCTGACCAAAACGTCTATAGTGCACTGCCCTTGGACTGTGGGTATGGAAGTCTGGAGGTGAAGTTTGGGCATTTGGCATTTTCTGCTGTGGCTAAAAGGTCTATCTGCAGTTGTCCCCGATGCTGGACATTTTAGAGAAAGACTTGCAGTGGAGCTCCCATTCGTGGATTTGTTGGTGCCTCCTGCTGAGGAGATCTACAAAGTCATTGTCTACTCCCAGTATGTACCCCACTAACAGGTGAATGTGATATTGTACATCCCACTTCCAAATGGTCTGGCTAAATGAGAAAGCTGTGGGGAATTGGTGCCCCTTTGCTTTTGGAGATACAATATGGATGTCATGTCGTCTGCCTTGATGAAGACTACCTTGCTAACTGGGTGAGAAAGGAAGGCTTTTAATGCTAGATAAACATCTAGTAACTCCAGGTGATTTATGTGGAGATGTTGCTGACTGGGTGTTCTGTGGCCCTGGACAGTTGGATCTTGTGAATGCGCTCCCAATCCCGTAAGAAAGGCATCCGTTGTTTCGGTCCTCTGTGAAACTGGGTCTTGGAAAGGCCGTTCCATTAACAGGTTGTTGGTGTTCCACCACTATAGAGAGAAGTAAGCATGACGGCCAACCGACACTAGATCTTTCAAATGATCCTCCACTTGAGTCCATTGATGCGCTAAGCACTCCTACAACTGACACATGTTTAGTCTCGCATGAGGTATTACGACTATACATAAAGCCATCCTGCCGAGGAGACGCATGACTGTCCTCACTGTTATTTGTTGATCTGTTTGAAATTGGGGAATGAGTGCCTGGAGTAATTGTATCCTGGCAGTATTCGGGTAAGCTATTCCTAATTCTGAGCTGAGAATTGCCCCCTAGGTAAGGTTGGATCTGTAGGGGTCTGAGGTGGGATTTCAAAGCGCTGATTGTATAGCCTTGTTTGTGGAGTGGGCTGGTGGTGACCTGAGTGTGTTGAAAGCACTTCTAACGAGTTGCACTTCTGATGAGCCTAGCCATCTAGGTATGGAAAGACATGTATACCTTCTTGTCTGCAGAGGTAAGCAGTTATTACCGAATGGCATTTGTTAAAGACCCCACATGCGGTGGTAGTGACCCAAAAGGGTAGCACTTTGAACTGGAAATGCTGATTGTTTATTACAAACCTTAGATACCGGCAATGTGCAAGGTGATTAGGAATATGGAAGTAAGCATCCTTGAGATCGAGTGTGGCCATGAAGTCACCTTGTTGTAAAAAAGGGATGACGCCTTGAAGAGTGCCCATGTGAAAGTGTTCTGAGAGAGTCTACCCATTTAGGGGTCTGATATCCAAAACTGGTCTGAGGGACCCGTCCTTTCTGAAATTAGGAAGTACAGTTAATAGACCCCTGTGACCTGTTGGTGGAGTGGAGAAGTGCTTGTACTTCTTCCCTGAGCAACTTTTGATGTTGTGGGGAATGTTTGTGTTTGCAAGGTGGAATGTTGGGGGGTGTGGAGGTGATCTCCAGACAACAACAATGTTGGATAATGTCCAACACCCACTGGTCGGAGGGGATGTTCCGCTAGGCGGGAAAGAACCCTTGTAGTCGACCCCTGACAGGTGTTGCGTGATCCATGGAATGAGTGAAAATTTGGGGTTTTGTGGTTGTGAATGATTGTTGGGTAAATCTGCCCTTACCTTTCCCTGTGGTCGCTGGTATGAGGTGGAGGTCTCAGGGGAGGTTGTCTTAGAGCCTCCACAATAAGATGAATGGCTAAAGGAACCATGGTGAGGGGGGCGTGGCCAAGTCAGCCAACAGGACAGACGCGCAACAGTAATGCTCAGTCACAGGCCTGCATGAGATCCTACAAATATCTATAGATGTGGCATCATCGACCCTCACAGTCAAATTACTCCGCCCTGAGGGTGACCGAGCATAATCTGGCTGGAGGAGCAGCGACTTAACTTATCCAACGCTCCCCTATCACTCGTGCTCAGCTCTTCTGGGACGGTGCGGCTGCCTGTGGTCTACGTGGAGGCAAGTCGTTTTGTGAGGAGATCTACCTCTACCCCCACTGTGAATAGAGGGGTGAGTGGGGGAGGGGTGGCTGCTGGGGCCTGAGTGAGGGGGCGCAGCAGCGGTTGGGGAGCCCACCCCCAGTTGGGATGACTAAGCAAAACCTTAAGAAGTCTCCAGCCAGAGGACTGCAGCAGCTGCAGCACCTTTGACCACCAGCAACGGAGGGGCTCCCATCTGGAGGCACCCACAGGCCCCTCCTATCGCCCAGACATTGAACAGTGAGTACATTTGCCTCCCCTGGGCCTCTCCTTAACGTACAGAGGCTGGGACCCCTCTCCATACCCTGGAGGCCCATGGGTAAGATGGGCGTCCCCCACCTTACGACCACTGCTGGTGTCAACATACGGCTGATGCCATTTTGAGACCTGAGGAATCCCACCCTGTGGTTGAGCGGGCGGTAAAGCCTTCTGCTGCCCACCCGGAGGCAGCAGGGTGCCCCGAGGGAGAGGGGGCCCTTTGCCCTGATGCCCAAAGAAGCACATAATAGACCAAGAGCACGTACTGACCAGTGACTATTCTGCGGCACACGCAGTCCCGGGCGCTATCCTGGGCGTCCTTTGATCCCTGAATTCACCAACGTGTAGTCTCATCTGGCTCCCCCCACCCATACCATGACTGGCCTGAACGGACAGCGGGAGACTTGTGTTACCCAGAGACAGCACTTCCGGGTTGTTGCGAGTGGTCAGTGCACAGGGGACTACTTCCTTGCCACCACTTCCATACTGCCACTCCACCCAGAGGACATGCTCATCACTCCCCGCCCCCTCCCCCCAGTATGCACCGCCAGGACAATGACCAGGAGGACCCCCTGAGATCCCAGTGAGAATCACTATGGGCAGACTGCAAACTCATCCACCAGCACTTCTCGACTGATCACGGGCATGACGATCCCGGCACAGGGCGGTGTTGACACATCCTCGATGTATGCCAAACTTGACCAGGTACTCGCCACAACTGAACAATCCAGACTGTCCATGGTGACACAACTGGGAACAATAACTACAGAGCTCAGTCTTCTGCGTGACAATCATCGCTAACTGGTGGGCAAGGTGTCCGAGGGGGAAAACACGTGGCCTCCCTATATGCGACAAACATGTTTGTTTATCTTAAAAATACATGACTTCCCCTCATCCCACTACACAACACGCTAGCAGGATTTGCAGTGGTCTCTGAATCAACTGGGCCAAATCCACAGCCCTCCCTTTACACCTGGAACTCCACGCCATGACATTGCGTTGAGCCACACGCATCTGCAATGGAGCCGGGAGGTGGTCCCTTACCTGGAAATCCGGCTTTACCACTTGACAACGGACCTATACGAGGGTAATCTTCGTAAAGTGCTTGCTGGCATCAGGGCACAGATGACATCTTTGCAGTCGCTCCCCCTTGCCCCTATTGGTAGGATAGCACTCATTAAGATGCTGATCCTCCCCAGGTTGTTATATTTCTTTGTGAATCTCCCACATGTCGTCTCCCCTCCAAACTCCCCCCAGCTCCTTCTTCAGAGGGCTAGACACACTGTTGCGCTCTCTGATCTGAGGCACAAGACAACACCAAGTAGCCCTTTTGAAACTGCAACTCCCAACGGACTGGGGTGGATTAGGAGCCCCCTCTTTTGAGGCCTACTTTTTAGCGGCACGCTTACAATGGCTGTCACGCTGGACAGCTGGTCGATATATGGATGAGGCCACAGGCCCAGGTGGCACCCTTGACGTGAACATATTGCGCAGTCTACTCTTTCTCAGGCTAACATCCGCCTCCCCCTGCCCCCTACAGGTGGAAACAGCACAGACCTGCATGCTAAGTATCTACCAATTCCCCTGAGACAGCCCATGTTATGCGCCTAACATTCCACTGGTGGGTCTTCCCTGCTTCCCTGGTTATTACACAACACATACACTAATGACATGGGGAGCAAATGTCCTTTGCACCGCAGGGGACCTTTATACTGACGGCCAATTTCTCACATTTGACCAGCTCACCACGGACAACACCCTGCCACCCGGACATTTTCTCACCTACCAACACCTGCGTAATTCCATGCGGACACTATGAGGACCTACTGACACTGAACCGCCACAACATCTTGCTGTATAGGCTTCATACACCATGAGCGCATGGTGACATCTTATAACCTGGCTCTATAGAGCAATAAGAGATATTTTGGACACTCTGACGCCGATGGGAGGTAGACCTTGGGAATTAAGAGACAGGGAATGGGTAATAGAGCTGTCCTACCCCAATAGACTCTCCAATAACCCCCGCTTTAAGCACATTCAATTCCACCTTCTCCACAGGGCATACCTCACTCCGGCCCAACTGATTAGGTACTATCCCACAGTGCAACTCACATTCCCACGTTGTCCCCACTTGGCGCGGATCTCCATCACATGCTGTGAGCCTGTCCACCCTGCATCAGTTCTGGACCACGATCCACAACACATTAAGGGAAGTGACAGAATTACCAGACCTCCAAATATGGAGCCCTAGGTATCTTCAAGCGAAAAAAAAACACATGGTTCGTTCCCGCCTTGCAGCGCTAGCACTCGTGGTAGCAGTCCACACTATTACCTGGCATTGGCGAGCAGCCTCCCTGCAGAGGCCTGGAGAGGAGCCCTGAACAAATGGGGGTCAGAAGAGTAGGAGGCGCTCCGCGTGAAGAAAAGTCCCATCTCCAAACACTGGGCAGTGATCATCACCCATTTTCAGCAGCACACCTGTGACAACACCTTGCCACCCTTAGACATGGCACTCAGAGCATCTAAATAGCTGCGACGCCATCCTGCGCTCACTGGCGCAGCTCCCTCCTGCCGCAATTAGGGACACACGAAATCCACCCATATGTGTGACCCATTTACCCCCCTGGATCCACTGTTCTGACAGCGAGATACTCCTCGACTGGGTGTCTCTCTCTCTCTCATACTCATTACTCAACATACGATACATCACACCATTCATTGTAGTGCGATAAGCCAAGGACACATTCCGTAGCCACCGAATCTTACCCTCACCCAGTTCTACCCAGTTTAAATTGTTGAAAGGCATATAGCGCAGCACTTCCTTGCTCTTGGCTTTCATTATCATTGGATGCTTTTTGATTTTGTCTAGGAGGGTATCTACTGGAGTACCACAAAGATGAGATGTCTCCATCAAATTGATGGGCTGGGAGATTCCTTTGGAACTCAAGTTTAAACCCTGAAACCTGGAGTCAGGCATGCCTTTGTAATAATATGCTAGAATTTATCCCTTTAGCTGCAATATCAACAGTGTTCAGAGCACAACACAACAAATAGTGTTGTTAGATATTAACTTGCCCTCTGAGGTAATCTGATATGCTCATTTTTTTAAGTTCATCTGGAAGGTATTAAAATATTTCCTCCATCTCATCCCAGTGAGCTCTATCATAACTGGGGAGGAGGACGAAAGAGTTTGTGATATGCCAGAGACTGGCTGATTGAGCAGCCACCCTCTTTCCTGCTGCGTCAATCTTTTTACTCTCCTTGTCTGGTGGAGGTTCTTCGGCATATGTTTGCGAATTTACTCTTTCACGTGCTATTTCCACTACCAAAGAGTCTGGTAGAAGTTGACCTCTAATGTATGCGGGGTCATTGATGCTTTATACTTCTTTTCATCGACTTTTAGGCGTTATGATCCTAGATTGTACCAGGTCATTAAAAATGTCAGTGGTGTGGCATAGCATGCCTTTGAACATAGGCAAGTAATGTGCGAAGTGCTTTGTGGTGGAGAGCGTTTCAAATAAGAAATTCTCTACAGACTCTGTATGTAATTGCACCTTATAGAAGGTGGAAGCTCTACCAATTAGGTCATGGTAAGTGGTAATGTCATCTGGGGGTGAGGGTTTCTCAGGGTATGGATCAGCTGGGGGGTCAGTATTGTACATGTCCCATAGGTCATCTTGTGGTGGAATATCTAAAGTGTCCCCATCATCCCCACCCCCTATGCAAGAGTGTAATGACCCCCTCTGGGGGATATGGTGCATTGGAAGCCATTGGTGAAAGTGTATGGTGTGTAGCTGGCTTAGGTGGTGGGCTGATGTGCACAGGACTTGTGGCCATGTTTTTTTCCTTCCTGTGCCTGGATGGAGTTGGCACATCTAAAGCTTCTTCAAAAGAAAGCGGTCTCTTAGAGGATTGAGCACCAGCGTGGGGGTGAGGTAACTGGTAATTTGATGTCCTTCTATCTAGAGTCTTTTTCCTCTTATAATGTCTGATGCAAGGGTTTGACAGACCCAGATCCATGGGTTGCTTTGCTTGGTGTAAAAATACTTTTAACTATGACGCCTATGGCTTGGGTCCCAAAGGATTTGGCTCGAAAGCAACTGGATTCAGTGCCGACAACGCCCGATGTTCGAGGCTGAAGATTTCACTCCCAAAACTCGACTTGGCTTCGAGGCAGGAGTGGTCGGCTCCGAAGCATGCAACTTCGATGATTTTTAGACGCTGAGCTGGGGATGGATAGGTCCGAAGAAGATGGGTAGAGTCGACCACAGCCCGAAGTCTGTGGTGGCCCGGCAATAGTTTTAGGCCTCTCAGGGATGGAGTGTCCAACCTTTGTGGTGGTCTGCTGGGGTAGATTTAGAGGTGGTTGGGGCACAGTACTCACGGCTGGTTTTGCATCTCAATGTCAGAGCTGGAGCTATCGGGAAAGAAGGTCCCGTCACCTGCAGCTGACATCTGAGCCTTTTGTTCTTCCTGGATGTCCTCAGGTCCAAACAGGTCTGGTGTTTCATCCACGCTTCTTCGAGACAGCTCCATACATTGATCCTGACTGTGGCGTATGGTCTTTTAGGGCCTGAAGAAGTAGCGGCAGGCATCGCTGCCAGCTTTGTCGCGCTCGGGAGAGAGGCACAGATTACATACCTGGTGGAGGTCGGTGCAGGGATATTTAGCTTGACACCGAGGACAAAATCTAGAAGGCGTCCATTTCATCACCAAGTGGACATGATGCGGGGGCGCTTAAGGATGGAAGCAGCACCCCAAAGGGCAAAGGCCCATATTCCTGCGGTCGATGCAAGTCACCTTGATGAAGTTAATGTCATAGAACAGGATAGAGAGAGTGATCGCGTTTGAGAACAATACTGACGGAAAGCAGGTATATACTGAAAAAACTGTATCACAATGGGGTCTAACCGGAGGAGAAGAGCACACGTCCAAACCTGACAGCAGAAGAAAACAATCTAACAATGGAGTTGATAACCATGTGCACTACCAGCAAGAAGAGGAGTCACACTACCTCGTTACTCGAAGGACTTTCTTTGAAGAAAAACAAATCTCACACATCCGAGCCCATCACTAGATGGCAGGATTATGCTAAGCATGTGTATCTAGAATCACAAATGCCTCAAACATATTTCCAATTTGCTCTCTGCGTGTTCATTTTAAGCTCTTATGGCTGAATGGCTGAAGCGGGGTTGACAGCTTTGCTTTTGCCTAGACCAAAGATGTCAAGTGTAACTTTGTTTTTTAATCCTATAACTGTTAATCAGGGGGGGTCTTTAGGTTATTTTGAATTCCAGTGTCAAATCTGATGTTCTTCATGGCAGGCTGGTCTTACCCATTTGAGTGTTGGAAACCCTGATTATCCTTTAATGGAAATTACATAATTTCACTCAAAATCCTCCTGCAGGTCCTCAAAGAATTCAGCGATAATGATTACCGTATTTCTGGCTGAATTGCCTTTGCTTGTCACTGGCATGTTTTTGGTTTTATCATTTGACAGAATGTAGACTTTCTCTCTGGGTTGAACAGGAAGACAACTGGTGCGTACTACATGCCTCCCGCCCCAGCAGAATTTTTGGAGCATAATGTTAAACCCATTCTTTGAAGGGGAAAAACACACTCTAATTTGGATTCTTGACATTCGTCCTCCTACCCACTTTCAAGAGTAGCCCGAGCAGCCCCCCAAAACGTCTGTTGACAAATGCACTGCTGACACCTTTATAAGAGTACAGGAAACAAGTATTCTCCAGGTACTGTACAGAAGATGCACTTTTTTTTTTTATTACTGTGGATGCACAATAATCTTAAAACGATGCACAATCAAGGGCTGTATGTGGTTATGACAAGATCATGCAAGCAGGCAGAGGAACATGCCATGGATTCAATACACTCAAAGTTAACTTTATTTAGGATAAAACTCTCTTGTAAATCGCTCATCCAATCACTACATAGTAGCTATATACAAAGCATTATCGTATATCATGAATTCATAATGCAAACCAAAATGTTAACTGTTCAAAGTAAAAGTAGAAGCCAAACTTAAGCTCTCCTAAGAAATAGGTAGCAGAATGCAGTGGCAATCAGCTGATGTTACATGAAACCAACAGTCCTTATGAAGGCTCAGATAATGTAAATAAGTGTCAGAAACATGAGGAGACACGCCTGTGCCCCCCTTCACAACACTTATCAACTTTATTTGCTCCACCAAAATCAAACACTGTTACTGGCGCGTAAATCTGCTAGGAAATTGCAGAAACAAAATTTTTTTTTTCAGAGGTAACACACAATGGGCTTCAAATCCCCTCCCAAAATACCTCACTTTCCTAGGGTATACCTACTTTGGGCCTCATTACAACCCTGGTGGTCAAGGACCGCCAGGGCTGTTTTGGCGATTGTACCGCCAACAGGCTGGTGGTACAATCTTGCAAATTACGACCGCAGCGGAAGCGCCGCGGTCGCACCACCGGGTCCGGCGGTTTACTGCCATGGTTGTCCCGGCGGTTTTAATCCTCCTGGGCAGCGCTGCAGGGATTACAAATCCCCTTCCCTCCAGCCTGTCCATGGCGGTAGGGACCGCTATGGAAAGGCTGGCGGGAAGGGGAGTCGCAGGGTCCCTGGGGACTTGCATGGGCAGTGCAGGGGCCCCCAGACACAGCCCCACCCTGCTTTAAGTGCGACGGGTGCGGCTGAACCCGTCGCACGGCCGCAACACCGCCGGCTCCATTAGGAGCTGGCTCCCATGTTGCAGCCCAGCGCCACTACTTATACTTTATGTATTGTTTTGTTTGTGAAGAATGCCAAACAGGGAAACTAACTTATGTTGGTTCCGTATAAATTGTGCTGATTCAGTTAGTTCATTCTCGGTGCGCTACATACCGCAACAATGTTCTGAGACTCATTCTCCTAAGAAAAGACTACAAGCAATAAAAGTTGCTGTCTTTGAAAATATAGCTTTGGTCAAAAAGAAATTCACTTTTAGTAACAGTGTTTTCTATGAAATTACTACCACAGTTCCTGTTCGGAGAAAGAGATACACTGTATTGAATATAGCCCTGTTTCTAAGACTGCAGGCAGTCTTTCACCCTTCTATTCAGTTGCTACTTTCTTAGGTTCAAAACCTGTCACTATTACTCCACTGAAATTTCAAAGCTCAACAAAGAGCAATTCGAAGGCATTAGTCACAAATACTCATACTTTAAAGTCCCACAAGCGTCTGTAAATTAACTTTGTCTGGCTGAATTCTCTGGTTAGTCTCCTTAGTATGGTACTGCACACCCTACATGTCTTTACCTCACGTCTGCATGGTTCACTATAAATACAAAGCATTACTTGTTTGCAAAAATGGAAAATGTTCCTTGGAGAGAGCTTTATTATTTTACCTGGTGCACAGAGGTTCCACTTTCCTGAACTGAGAGGTGGATTTTTTCAGCCCCTGTGGGAAAAATACACATCATCAGAGGTAGGTACAGAGTATGGGTCTGCATCTGAACCACCCGGCCTGTGGTGGCTACCGCAACACTTACATTTATCTAATTCAATCAAAGCATATACCTTTCCTAGTCTGACATCATATTAGATGTAAGCAATGCACAGATATGGTCCTGTGCCATCTTGAAAGCTCTTATTTATACCAAGAATGTAATGCTGATGTAGACATTAGTTAGGATGAGAATAGAAGAACACGTTACTTCATCGTCAACTTAATTCTATTTAACTGCAGATTCCTCCCCTTTAGAATATTCCCCAGGTACCGGACTAGATCTGGTCCCTTTTTTAGCAATACTTCAGAGTGCCACTAGGTAGCACCATGTGGCTCTGTACTGCCCCAGAAATACTGAATGGAGCAGGAGGTGAGAGGGCAATGAGAAAACTGCAGTTAACAATACCCACCAGAAAGAGCATTACCAAATGTAAGTAACTTGCTTTCTGATGGATACCTTTATAATAGATACTTACGCAGTACCTGTGGAGCGGACATAGTCAGAAGCAGCCTTTGCCACCGTAGATTGTGCTCTTAGTATTTCCAGAGCCTGCTTTTTGGCCAGTGCATAGCAGATCTTAATGCAGAGGACTATCCGCCTTGATAGAAACTTCTTCTACATAGCCTTCACTTTTGAGGTCTAACCGATGGAGTCTCTCCCCCTCTTCCGAGGTATGAGGAGGAGCAAAAAACACTGAGAGAAATGATAGATTGGCCAATGTGGAAAGCAGTCATGGAATTTGGCAAGAAGTCTGCCAGAGTTATCAGCACCAGTATAGTAGAGCAGTTGCACTGAGGCTCACTCATAAAGCAAGCTGAAGTGATCACAATGAGGAAAACAGTCTAAGGTCAGAGGATACAACAAGCAGCTGTGCATCTGCTCAAAGGGCATACACATGAGAAATGTCAATCCCACATTAAGGTCTCACTGACACATTAGAAACAGTCCAGGAGTGAGCGTGTCAAACCTTTAATAAAACACATCCCAACAAGTGATTGAAACAAAGACGGCTGGTCCAATAAATGCAAAAAAGACAAAAAGAGTAGACAATCTTTAATATTGCCCACTGCAAGGCCTTGCTGAGCCAAAGATGCAACAAGCGATTAAACATCAAGTGCAGTTAACCACTGCGATCAGTCTCTACGCATGTAGGTGTTGATTGCGCAGGTTGATGTGAAAGACTCTGCCCTTGTACGGCAACAGATCCATCTGAAGTCCATCGTGACCATCCTGAGTGGTCTGAGCCAGTGATGCTCTAAGGTTTTCTGAGACCATGATGGGGATCTCTCAGGCCATGTCCCAGAGGGCATGTATATATCAGACCAATAAACAAACCGCAATGACTAACCTTAATGCCAGGGTAGCTGGAGAGAACATGTGTTTTCCAAATATCTAAATTATCTTAGATGAAGGGAATAAATAGGGGTTATATTTGTTGGTTGAAGCCTGAACAATCAAACTGTCTGGAATAGGATGTTTAGTAAGGAAGGAAAATGTTACTTACCCTGTTTGTTGTTGTTTTTTTTTTTTATAACCACAAAAAGGAAAGGCTTTATCAAAACCAGGCACAGCCAAATGGATAGTGAAATGCATCCAAACCTGTTATGCAAATGCTAAAAGAGTTTTGCCTGTTCCTCCTAGGGCCCATTCCACCCGAAAGAAAGGCCGGGAGGTATTCCGCCATTAGGTGGAGCATGAGGTCGAGAGCCCAGTGCCAGATGGACTGAGCTAACAGAGAAAGCTGAAGGGAGCAGGTGCCCTCCTGCTTCTGAATGTAATACATGGTTGTCATGTCTGTCCAGACTAGGACTATCTTGCACACTATGTGGGGAACGAAGGACGTGGGGACTAGGTGGACAGCTAGTAGCTCCAGACAGTTGATGTAGAGATCCCTGTGAGTGTGACCCCACAGGTCTTGGACAGTCAGATTTTGTAAGTGCATCCCCACCCACTGAGAGATGCGTCCGTTATGATAGTGAGCTACAGAACTAGGCCGAGAAAAGGTCACCCGCCACTGCAGAGGGAGATGAGTGTGAGGGCTGATCCACACTGGATCTTCCTGATGACCATCCTTTTGAGGCCACTGACGCGTTAGGCATTCCTGCAGCAAACACATATGCAATTTTGCATGGGGTATTATGGTGATGCAGGAGGCCATCTTGCTTAGCAGAAGCATGACTGTCCTTACTGCAGCCTGTAGATTTGGCTGAAAAAAGAGGCACCAATGCTTAGGAAGACTGGAATCTTGCCAGACTAGGGAATGCTTTGCCTATCTCTACACTGAGGATGGCTTCCAGAGAGGGTTGTATTGGAAGGGGAGGGAAATCGGACTTTATAGTGTTGATGGTGAAGCCCAGTTTGTGCAGTAGGTCTATTGTGGCTTGAGGGTGTGCACAGCACTGCAGCTGCATTGCACTCTTTATCAGTCAATCATCCAAGCAGAGGAATACATAGATGCCCTCTCCTTGATGATGCACTGCTACTACTGCAAGGCATTTTTATAAGAACTCGGGGAGCAGTGGTAACCCCAAAGGGCAACACTTTGAATTGGTAATGCTGACCACTTACCACAAACTAGAGGTAGCGCTGATGTGCTCAATGAATTGGAATGTGAAACTAGGTGTCTGACATCGAGTGCCGCCATGAAGTCACCTTGCTGTAACAGAGGTTTGACCATGTGGAAGTATTCTGATGGGATGTACTTGTTTAGGAGTCTGAGGTCCAGAATAGGCCTGAGGGACCTGTCCTTTTTGGGCATAAGGAAGTAGATGAAATACACCCCTGAGGCCTTTAGATGTTGTGGCACAGTCTCTAATGCCCCCTTGAGAAGGAGCGCTTGGACCTCTTCCTGAAGCAGATGCTGATGTCCTGGGGGACAGGATCTGTCTACGGGGTGGTATGTTAGGCAGTGTGGAGGTGAGCTCTAGGAAGTAATCGCGTTGGATGAAGCCTAAAACCCACTGGTCTCAGATGGCATGTTGCCTAGCGGGGAACAACATCTGCAGCCATCTCCCGACAGATGATGTGTGATCGGGGGAAAGGCACGTCAAGTTGTTGCTTGGCTGGGATGGCTCCCTTGGGAGAGATACGTTTGCCTCTATCTTTGGCGCTATTTCCCTGATAGGCACCCCTGAAGCAGCCCCTGGTTGAAGTTGGTTGGGCTGGCTTGCATTGGAAAGATGTGGAGGCTTTAGGGGAGATGGTCTTGGAGCCTCCATGCTATGCGGAGCAACAAAAGTACCCCCCTGAAGAAGGCATCTGTAAGACACACATGGATTTTGTTCTTTCTGTATCTTTTTAGATTTTCTCCAGCATCTCATCAAGCTGAGGCTCATAAAGATGTTCCCCATCAAAGTACAGGTTGAAGTGATGCTGATAAATGTTTGACTTGCTGCCGGGCATATGGAGCCAGGCATGCCTGAGGAGGAACAGACTAGAATTAATCTCCCGAGCAGCAGTGTCAACAGCATCTAGGGCGCACTTGACGGTTGTGTTAGAAATCAGTTTGCCATCTGTGACCATTTCAAACCCCCTTTTTCAGTGCTCCTCTGGGAGGTGTTGGAGGAGCTCCTTCATTTCAACCCAATGGGCCCAGTCATATTTAGAGAGTAAACCAATGGAATTGGCAATGCTCCAGTGGTTGGCAGACTGTGCTGTGACTTGTTTACCCTCAGCATCTATCCTTTTACTCTCTTTCTCCAGCAGAGGAGCATCACCGGTGGCCTGAGCACTCGCCCTCTTATGAGTGGTATGAACCACTAAGGAAAAGGTGGCTTCTAATATAGATAAGGTCTGCATGGGAGAATTTGTATTTTTTAGCAACCCATGTGGTAATAACTTAGGCTTTGACTGGCTCCATGAAAATATCAGGGGCTGGCTTAAGCATCCCCTTCAGCAAAGGCAGGTTTTGCATGGAGTAACGTGCAGAGAAAGAGACACAAAACTTAAGTCCTCCTCAATGGGCTCTTTATACATCTCCACATTGTGATAAGTAGCAGCCCTACATAAAACCTCACCGTAAGAGAAGGTATTATTTTGTGGAGAAGGTCAGTCAGAGTAAAGGTTAGGATCAGTATGTTCAGGCAGATCTACATCATATGAGTCCCAACGGTCTCCCTGTAGGGGTACATCATGAGTGGAGTCTACAATAGTAGGTCAGGTGAAGAAGGGGAAGGTGATGGTGGGGGTCTGGGTAGAGTGTAAGAGGGTGGTGGCAGTACGGTGTCTAGAAGAGGACTGGTGACTTTATCCTGCTATTTTTCCACTGATTTGGAAGAGGAGGGAGTGCCAGAGCTTTTTCAAAACTAATCTGTCTCTTAAAAGGCCAAGGATCCGGCATCGGAGGTTGTGTTATTATGCGGCCTGCTTGGGGGTGGATAACAATTTGTTTCTGTTGGGCATCAAGCTGCTCTTGGAACTTCTGGAGGACTGGCTCAACTGGTTTGTGGGCTTGTCTTTAGGTTGGAGCTGAGTATTTTGGCACCAGCTCCGGATTGTGTTTCAACGCCAATGGTTCTAGATCAGGTGGGTGGGTTGGTGCTGAGCAAGGAGCAGGCTGCGCTGAAGGTATCGGTTGTAAGATTTTCTTCAGCGCCGAGCCAAAGCTAGACGCGGTGTCCGAAGTTGACTGTCAATGCCTGCCATGCCCCACAGGCGCTGGCGGCTAGAAGCCTGCTTCTGTGAGCCCAGAGTGGCTGAGTGCCCCTTATGGGGTAGAAGCTTGGAGTGGCATCAAGGGGGAGCTGTACCCGCAACCTGTTGAGTTGGCAGGAGGTCTCTAATCTCAAGGTTTGAACCAGATCTCTCTTCAGCGAGAAATCCTCCTTGTCAGCAGCCGAAGGCTCGGGATGATCTTCCCGTCGAAGTCCAGGGTGCCAAAGAGGTCTGGAGTATCTTCCACACTCCTCCGAGACTACTGACCTGTCGACGCGAGATGTCACGAAGAGGTCTTCTTCAACATATAGGAGTACAGAGATTGTAAACTTGGTGGAGATCAGCCCAACCATACTTCACACGACACGGAGGGCAGTATCGATAGGGCACCTGTTAAGATTTCCATGAGGACATTTGCCTTAAACTCAGTAGAGGGCAGTTGTAGGTCTCTGACCTCCCCTGCTCATCGAACTACCACTGCAAATGAAGCACTCTACTCTGTTTGCAATCTAAATAGCAGATTCAAACCAGGATCAGGGGAAGTATTAAGCCCAGTGGCCTCTTGTAAGTCCATGTAAAAATAGTCATAATCAGAATGAGGGAGTAAATCATCTCCATCCTCACCATCCTCATCTCAGGGTGGTAGCAAGCTTTGGTCACAATCTGAGCCAAAAAAGCCTCTGACTGCGCATCCACTCTAGTAGGGGCATGGGATTAGAATCAGGCTGAATGGTCACCAGTTGTTCGTTAGTAATTTTGCAGCAGAACATCGGTGGGCACTATGTTGAAGACAGTTTAAGGCCAGATATCGAAACCAGTACTATATCCTCCTCCTGTGCCGGCGGCATCAGTACCGTTATCAATGAGGGAAGGACTGACACAGGTCATTGAGCCTGAGTAGAAGTGATTCAGAGCTAGTATGGAACCCATGATCGGTGAATGGGGATCAGACAGTGCCAAGAACAGATCCGCCAGTGGTAATCAAACTGATGGCCCCTACAGATCATTGGGACCCAAATGTGCACCACAGGAAAGACATTAAGAGTGCCAAATATCTACAACATTTCCTCCCTAAAAGCTTCAATCTCCTGCAGTGTCACCAATGGCCCTGTAACTGGAAATGTGGAAGAAGACTGCCTTATACCGTGACACCTTCAAACCTTCTCTTTAAATAGAGAGTGGCGGAAAGAGGCTGAGTCAAGTTTCACTTCCTTGTTCTTACATTTAGACTTCAACGTAGCAGAGGACTTCAAGTGTCAAGTATAACTCTTGTGGGAGCACACCCAAGCCCTTGATCTGGAGTAGGACATACACAAGGTCAATGACCTCTTTTTGTGTTTGGCTTTGTATAGCTTTGTTTCTCGGTCCCAGATCACTTTCGGGGTGCATGAGTGTGACTAGTCGCACAACTTCGAGTTCGGCCCAAGCCCAAACACCAGAGACATACCTTGTGCTAGTCAATGACCAACATTTGTTTTCTACAGTCATGGCAAGGTTGAAGTGTGTAGTCTTAGGAAGGATTTTGCTGTCTTGCACGCTAGATTTTTCTTTGTTTTACGAGTCATCGTGAGGCCAACAAAATTGGAAACAGAGCTCCCGATCCATGTCAGAAGGCACAAACCTGATGTTGGTAGGCAGGGTTAGAACTTACTTATATGTGTCTCTGCTCTTTCATTTCTGGGGTGGTAAGGAGCCGGCATGGAGCTGTGCAGAGCCACAGAGTAGCAACTGAAAATACTGCTGAAAAAGCTTTCAAATCCAGTCTGGCGCATGTGAAATATTCTACATGTGAGGAATCTGCAGTTAGAAGTATCCATCAGAAGGGATACCATAAAAGACTGACATAATATGCTGTCAACTGATCACTCATGTGGTACCTTAATATTAAAAACCATATATTTATATCTGTAGTTATGCTTTTCCACGTATTCTGCTAAAACCCTGGGGTTTAATACTTCAATAAAGCTTTAAAAAATAATAGAGTGGATTTCCTATGTTTCTACACCTTTTGTTGAAAAGAGTGCCAACTCTTTTTTTTCTCTGATTGTTTACCCAAAACGCATTATCTCTATGTAAGTTATGGCAGATACATGGAGGACAGCTTGCCTGCTCCTTCCCTTCAAGCTGGTAAATTGGCACATACCTGTGCTTGCCTGAGGTTCTTCTCTCCAGTGTTTGACACAGTATCCCACCACACGCTGATCACCAAACTACACAACATCGGTATCCAAGGGACTGCTATCAATCAGTCGATCTGTATTTCCCTTCTAATCACCCGCGAGGGTATCCAGGGGCTGGCAGGTTGTGATAGGCTCAGTCGACAGGTCTTGAGTGTTTTTCAGAATTTAGGTAGGGATGGGGAGGTATGGAGCTGCAGAGGGAGGTCGTTCCAAACTTCTGCTGTGAGATAGGAGAAGAGCCCTCCGGTGGTGCTTCTGTAGAGGCAGAGTCTAGGCAAATGATAAGAAAATACCAGGGCCAGCTCTCCACATGCTGCTGCATCGGTCTTCTGCCTGTCTTTTTATTTTTTTTTGCTTTTCCCTCATTTTCACTGCTTTCTCCTTGCTTCCCCCCCCTTTTTTGTGCAACCACTCCACACAACTCCAGACCATCACCTCAGTTCTGGAATTCCAAAGGGCTCTCAAAACCTGTCTGTTCGAATGAGCCTCTGGGACCTGCAAGTGCCTGGATACCCACTCGGGTGATTAGCCATGCTTTACAAACCTTGACTGATTAATTGATAGATAGGAAGGCAGATCAGTGTAGTCCGGCTGGTTGGTTGAAGTTCAGGCGGTGGTTGATGTAAGCAGATCTCAGGCTGTGCAGGGCTCTGCACGCATGGGTCAGTAGTCTCAATCAGCATCTCTTCTTTACAGGGAGCCAATGGAGTTCCTTGGGGTGGGAGGAGATGGGGGTCCGGTGGGGGAGGTTGAGGATGATTCTGGCTGCAGCGTTCTGGATGGCCTAGAGTCTCTTGAGGAGGTGTAAAACGCCTGAGGTAAAGGGCGTAGATGTAGTCGAGTCTGCTCGTGATGAGGGTCTGTGGGACAGTATGTCTGATGTTGGTGGGGAGCCACTTGTAGCACACACAGAGTGAAGAAGCAGGCTGATTAGACTGCCTTAACCTGGGATTTCATGGTCAGTTTGTTGTTGAGGATTATACTGAGGTTCCTGGCATGGTCAGATGGAGAGGGTGTTGGTCCTAGTTCCGCAGGGCACCAGGAATAAGATCAGAGCTTCTGTTTTGTTGGTGTTGTTTCAGGCAGTTCTCTCTCATCCAGTTGGCATCACTCATCATGCAACTATGGAATCTGGTTCTGGTGGTGCTGGGATCCCTGCAGAGGAGGAGGATAAGTTGAGTGTTGTCTGCATATGAGATGTTGTTGAACCGTGGGATCAGACGATGTTGGTCCGGGGTGTTATGTAGATGTCGAAGAGTGTGGTGCTAAGGAATGAGTCCTGGGTGACCCCACAGATGATGTTCCGGGGTTTTGAAGTGAATGGGGGTAGGTGGGCTTTCTGAGTTCTTTCTGTGAGGACAGAGGCAATCTAATTGAGGGTGTTCCCTTGAATACGATGTTGTGTAGTCTGATGATCAGCGTATGGTGGGATACCATATCGAACACTGCAGAGGAGTCGAGGAGGATCAAAGCCGCAGTCTCACCTTGATCGAGAAGGGGTGGGATGTTGTCTGTAGCTGCAAAAAGAGCGGTCTCGGTGCTGTGGTTGCTGCGGAATTCGCACTGGGGGGAGTCGAGTAAGTGCTTGAGATGGGTGGTGAGTTGCTTGCTGATGTCTTTTTCCAGTACTTTGGCCGGGTAGGGAAGAAAGGAGATGCACCAGTAGTTCTTCAGTTCGTTGAGGATGTGATGTTTTTTTTTTTATTAACCCTCGATCACCTCGTCCTGCACACGGGAACTGGGGGGAGCGCTCCCCCCATGTGCTCCCCACCCAGCCCCCCAAGGCAGGGATGGAAGGGGAAGCCCTTCCCCTTCCACCCCCCGCCACCCACCCTGTGACGTCAGCACGCATCGTGCGCTGACAATCACAGAGGGCCTCCTCCCATCGCATTTCTATTTCGATCACGTGGGGGAGGCCCAGAGAGGCTTCAAAGGTAAGGAAAGGAATTTCTTTCCCTTTGAAGTCTCTCTGAGCGTTTCTAAAGCCGGATTGCTTGCAATCCGGCTTTTGAAACGCCCACTAGACACCAGGGATTTTTTTTAATTTTTTTTTATGGAACTAACATAAGGGAGTGACTGACCCCTTGGGCAATGTTCGCTCCCAGGCAGGGGTGGTGTGGGGGGATTAGGGGGTAACAGTCGTTGACATCGATCTGCTGGCCAGGGGCACTTTGGTCATTTAGGTCTTCTGGCCTACCAAACATATAGTCAAGGCACAACTGCAGCCGGCTGCGGGTCTTTGTTCTGGGAAGCGACACGGGTGGTGCGCAAAGGCACCCGGCGCAAGGCTGGGGGGGGGGGGGTGCAGAAACCTCTAGGCACCAGGGCTAATTTTTTTTTTTTTTTTTAAGGTGGGGAGCGACCCTTTAGGCAAGGGTCGCCCCCCTAGGGGGCGTAATTATTTTAGGCCATTTCTGCCCCCCTTGGGAGCAGATTGGCCTATTTTTATGAGGCCAATCTGCCCCCAAGGGGGACAGAAACCACTAGACACCAGGGAGTTTTGGTTTTTTTTACGTGAATTTCACGCAAGGGGAGCAACCCCTTAGGCAAGGGTCGCTCCCCTGGGGGAAAATTGTATTTTAGGCCATTTCTGCCCCCCCCTGCCCCTCCCTATTATCTGAAACCTCTAGGTGCCAGGGCAAATTTTATTTTTTGTGGGGTTGTTTTTTTTTTTAGAGATGGGGAGCGACCCATTAGGCAAGGGTTGCTCCCCTGGGGGGCAAATTATATTAGGCCGATCTGCCCACTAGGCACCGGGGATTTTTTTTATTGTTTTACAGATGGGGAGCGACCCCTTGGACAAGGGTCGCTCCCCTGGAGGGGAAAATTGTATTTTAGGCCATTTCTGCCCCCCCTGCCCCTCCCTATTATCAGAAACCTCTAGGCGCCAGGGCAAATTTTATTTTTGTGGGTTTTTTTTTTTTGGTTTTTTTAGAGATGGGGAGCGACCCATTAGACAAGGGTTGCTCTCCTGGGGGGCAAATTATATTTAGACCATTTCTGCCCCCCTTGGGGGCAGATCGGCCGATTTTAGGTCAATCTGCCCCCAAATGCGCAGAAACCACTAGGCAGCGGGGATTTTTTTTTTGGCGCCAATGTCACGCAGGGGGAGTGACCCCGTAGGCAAGGAAACCTCTAGGCGCCATGGCAAATGTTATTTTTGTGTTTTTGTTTGGTTTGTTTGTTTTTTTAGAGATGGGGAGCGACCCATTAGGCAAGGGTCGCTCCCGGGGAGGGGTTGCGGGGGCACATTTATTTTAGACCGTTGTGTGATCTATTCCTGTCGCGGGCACCAGGCCTACCCACACAAGTGAGGTACCATTCTTATCGGGAGACTTGGGGGAAGGCTAGGTGGAAGGAAATTTGTGGCTCCTCTCAGATTCCAGAACTTTCTGTTACCGAAATGAGAGGAAAAAGTGTTTTTTGGGCCACATTTTGATGTTTGCAAAGAATTCTGGGTAACAGAACCTGGTCAGAGCCCCACAAGTCACCCCATCTTGGATTCCCCTGGGTTTCTAGTTTTAAAAAATGCGCTGGTTTGCTAGGTTTCCCCAGGTGCCGGCTGAGCTAGAGGCCAAAATCCACAGGTAGGCACTGTTTTCTATGAAAAAATGTGATGTGTCCACGTTGTGTTTTGGGCCATTTCCTGTTGCGGGCGCTAGTTCTCCCCACACAAGTGAGGTATCATTTTTATAGGGAGACTTGGGGGAACATAGAATAGCAAAACAAGTGTTATTGCCCCTTGTCTTTCCCTACATTTTTTCCTTCCAAATATAAGAGAGTGTATAAAAAATACGTCTATTTGAGAAATGCCTTGTAATTCACATGCTAGTATGGTCACCCCGGAAATCAGAGATGTCCAAATAACCACTGCTCCTCAACACCTTATCTTGTGCCCATTTTGGAAATAGAAAGGTTTTCTTGATAGCTATTTTTCACTCTTTATATTTCAGCAAAGAATTGCTGTATACCCGGTATAGAATGAAAACGCACTGCAGGGTGCAGCTCATTTATTGGCTCTGGGTACCTAGGGTTCTTGATGAACCTACAAGCCCTATATATCCCCGCAACCAGAAGAGTCCAGCAGACGTAACAGTATATTGCTTTCAAAAGTCTGACATTGCAGTAAAAAGTTACAGAGTAAAACGTAGAGAAAAATTGCTGTTTTATTTTTAATCAATTTCAATATTTTTCTTTTTCAGTTATTATTTTCTGTAGGAAACCCTTGTAGGATCAACACAAATGACCCCTTGCTGAATTCAGAATTTTGTCTCCTTTTCAGAAATGTTTAGGTCTCTGGGATCCAGCATTGGTTTCACGCCCATTTCTGTCACTGACTGGAAGGAGGCTGAAAGCACAAAAAATCGTAAAAATGGGGTATGTCCTAGTAAAAAGCCAAATTTGTGTTGAAAAATGAAAATGTCACTTACCCAGTGTACATCTGTTCGTGGCATCAGTCGCAGTAGATTCGCATGTTCTGCAATAGCTCGCCATCTGGTGTTGGGCCGGAGTGTTACAAGTTGTTTTTCTTCGAAGAAGTCTTTCGAGTCACGGGACCGAGTGACTCCTCCTTTTGTCTCCATTGCGCATGGGCGTCGACTCCATCTTCGATTGTTTTTCCCCGCAGAGGGTGAGGTAGGAGTTGAATTGTAGTAATAGTGCCCATGCAATGGAGTGACTAAGTATGCACGTATTTAAGGTTGAGATGATACATATATAAATAATTGAAAGTAACTTCCAAACTGCTACAGGCTCCCGGGGAGGCGGGTGGGCACATGCGAATCTACTGCGACTGATGCCACGAACAGATGTACACTGGGTAAGTGACATTTTCAGTTCGATGGCATCTGTCGCTGTAGATACGCATGTTCTGCATAGACTAGTAAGCAGTTATTTCCCCAAAAGCGGTGGATCAGCCTGTAGGAGTGGAAGTAGTTTGAAATAATGTCCTTAATACGGCTTGACCTACTGTGGCTTGTTGTGCGGAAAACACGTCTACACAGTAGTGCTTGGTGAATGTGTGAGGCGTAGACCATGTGGCTGCCTTACATATTTCTTGCATTGGGATGTTTCCTAGAAAGGCCATGGTAGCACCTTTCTTTCTGGTTGAGTGTGCCCTTGGTGTAATGGGCAGCTGTCGTTTAGCTTTAAGGTAGCAGATTTGGATGCATTTAACTATCCATCTGGCTATACCTTGTTTTGAAATTGGGTTTCCTGCATGAGGTTTTTGAAATGCAATAAAGAGTTGTTTAGTCTTTCTGATGTTCTTTGTTCTGTCAATGTAATACATCAATGCTCTTTTGACATCTAATGTATGTAGTGCCCTTTCAGCTACGGTATCTGGCTGTGGAAAGAACACTGGAAGTTCCACTGTTTGATTTAGATGGAACGGTGAAATAACCTTTGGCAAAAATTTAGGATTGGTCCTTAGGACGACTTTATTTTTGTGTAGTTGTATAAAAGGTTCCTGTATAGTAAACGCCTGAATCTCGCTTACTCTTCTTAGGGAAGTAATGGCGATGAGAAATGCCACCTTCCAGGTTAAGAACTGTATGTCGCAGGAGTGCATGGGTTCAAAAGGTGGACCCATAAGTCTAGTTAGGACAACATTTAGGTTCCATGAAGGAACAGGTAGTGTTCTTGGTGGTATAATTCTTCTAAGGCCCTCCATGAATGCTTTAATGACTGGTATTTTATATAGGGAAGTTGAATAGGTAGTCTGCAGGTATGCAGATATTGCTGCAAGGTGAATCTTAATGGAAGAGAAAGCTAGGTTAGATTTTTGTAAGTGAAGCAAGTAACCCACTACATGTTCTGGAGTTGTGTGTAATGGTTGTATTTGATTAATATGGCAGTAGCAAACAAACCTCTTCCATTTACTTGCATAGCAGTGCCTGGTGGATGGCCTTCTTGCTTGTTTTATGACTTCCATACATTCTTGGGTAAGTTGTAAGTGCCCGAATTCTAGGATTTCAGGAGCCAGATTGCTAGATTCAGCGATGCTGGATCTGGGTGTCTGATCTTTTGGTTGTGCTGTGTCAACAGATCTGGCCTGTTGGGCAATTTGATGCAGGGTACCACTGATAGGTCTAGCAGCGTTGTGTACCAGGGTTGCCTTGCCCAAGTTGGTGCTATCAATATGAGTTTGAGTTTGCTTTGACTGAGTTTGTTTACCAGGTAAGGAAGGAGAGGGAGAGGAGGAAAAGCGTAAGCAAATATCCCTGACCAGTTCATCCATAGGGCATTGCCTCGGGATTGTTTGTGTGGGTACCTGGATGCGAAGTTTTGGCATTTTGCGTTCTCCCTTGTCGCAAACAAGTCTATCTGAGGTGTTCCCCAGAGTTTGAAATAAGTGTTCAGAATTTGGGGGTGAATTTCCCATTCGTGGACCTGTTGGTGATCTCGAGAGAGATTGTCTGCGAGTTGATTTTGTATCCCTGGTATAAACTGTGCAATTAGGCGAATTTGGTTGTGAATTGCCCAATGCCAAATTTTTTGTGCTAGCAGGCTTAACTGCGTGGAGTGCGTCCCTCCCTGCTTGTTTAGATAATACATTGTTGTCATGTTGTCTGTTTTGACGAGAATGTATTTGTGAACTATTATTGGTTGGAAAGCTTTTAGTGCTTGAAAAACTGCTAGAAGTTCTAGGTGATTGATATGCAGTTTTGTTTGATGTACGTTCCATTGTCCTTGTATGCTGTGTTGATCGAGGTGTGCTCCCCACCCTGTCATGGAAGCATCTGTTGTTATTACGTATTGTGGCACTGGGTCTTGGAAAGGCCGCCCCTTGTTTAAATTTATGTTGTTCCACCACAGAAGCGAGAGGTAAGTTTGGCGGTCTATTAACACCAGATCTAGAAGGTGACCCTGTGCTTGAGACCACTGTGATGCTAGGCATTGTTGTAAGGGCCTCATGTGCAGTCTTGCGTTTGGGACAATGGCTATGCATGATGACATCATGCCTAGGAGTTGTAATACCATCTTTGCCTGTATCTTTTGTGTTGGATACATGCGTTGTATGATGGTGTTGAAATTTTGAATTCTTTGTGGACTTGGAGTGGCTACTCCCTTTGATGTGTCTATTATGGCTCCTAGGTATTGTTGTACCTTGCGTGGCAGAATTTTGGATTTTGTGAAATTGACGGTGAACCCGAGTTTGAAGAGGGTTTGTATGATTTGATTTGTGTGATTTGAGCACTGTATGAACGAATGGGCCTTGATTAGCCAGTCGTCCAAATATGGGAACACATGTATTTGCTGCCTTCTTATGTGTGCAGCGACTACCGCTAGACATTTGGTAAAGACTCTTGGTGCGGTTGTTAATCCGAAAGGCAGTACCTTGAATTGGTAATGTATTCCTTTGAATACAAACCTTAGGTATTTCCTGTGCGATGGGTGTATTGGTATATGGAAATAAGCATCCTTGAGGTCTAAAGTTGCCATGTAGTCGTGTAGTTTTAGCAATGGCAATACTTCTTGTAGTGTGACCATGTGGAAGTGGTCTGATTTGATGAAAGTGTTCACTACTCTGAGGCCTAAGATTGGTCTCAGCGTTTTGTCCTTCTTTGGTATCAGAAAGTACAGTGAGTAAACTCCTGTGTTTATTTGTGTGTTTGGCACTAATTCGATTGCATTCTTTTGCAATAGTGCCTGCACTTCTATCTCCAGGAGATTGGAATGGTGTGTTGTTAAATTTTGTGCTTTTGGTGGTATGTTTGGAGGGAATTGTAGAAATTCTATGCAATAACCATGTCGGATAATTGCTAGAACCCAAGTGTCTGTAGTGATTTCCTCCCATGCTTTGTAATAATGACCTATTCTTCCCCCCACTGGTGTTGTGTGGAGGGGGTGAGTGACATGTGAGTCATTGTTTAGTAGTAGGGGTTTTGGGGCTTTGAAATCTCCCTCTATTTCTAGGGAATTGCCCTCCTCTATATTGTCCCCGAAAACCTCCTCTATACTGTCCTTGGTAAGTGGACGGTGTTGCTTGTGAGGTGCTGGCTTGTGTGCTTTGACCCCGAAACCCCCCTCGAAAGGGCGTTTTACGGAATGTGCTGTAATTCCCTCTGCTCTGCGGGGAGTAGAGTACGCCCATGGCTTTGGCAGTGTCCGTATCTTTTTTGAGCTTCTCAATCGCTGTGTCCACTTCTGGACCGAACAGTTCTTTTTCATTAAAAGGCATATTGAGAACTGCTTGTTGAATCTCTGGTTTAAATCCAGACGTTCGGAGCCATGCATGCCTTCTGATAGTTACAGATGTATTAATTGTCCGTGCAGCTGTATCTGCAGCGTCCATGGAGGAACGTATCTGGTTGTTGGAGATGGTCTGTCCCTCCTCAACCACTTGTTTTGCCCTATTTTGGAAGTCCTTGGGCAGATGTTCAATGAGATGTTGCATCTCGTCCCAGTGGGCTCTGTCATAGCGCGCAAGTAGTGCCTGGGAGTTCGCGATGCGCCACTGGTTTGCAGCTTGTGCTGCGACTCTCTTACCAGCTGCATCGAACTTGCGGCTTTCTTTATCTGGGGGTGGTGCATCTCCAGATGTGTGAGAGTTGGCCCTTTTCCTAGCTGCTCCTACAACAACAGAGTCTGGTGGCAGCTGTGTAGTGATGAAAACCGGGTCCGTAGGAGGCGGCTTATACTTTTTTTCCACCCTTGGTGTGATTGCCCTACTTTTGACCGGCTCCTTAAATATGTCTTTTGCGTGCCGGAGCATACCAGGGAGCATAGGCAGGCTTTGGTAGGAGCTGTGGGTGGAGGAGAGTGTGTTGAACAAGAAATCATCCTCGACCTGTTCTGAGTGGAGGCTTACGTTATGAAATTGTGCTGCTCTAGCCACCACCTGAGAGTACGCGGTGCTGTCTTCTGGTGGAGATGGCTTTGTAGGGTATGCCTCCGGGCTGTTATCTGACACTGGGGCGTCGTATAGGTCCCATGCGTCCTGATTTTGGTCACCCTGGCTCATGTGGTGTGAGCTGGGGAGTGAGATGGAGTTTGTGCTGGTGAAACGTTAATCACGGGCGGAGGAGAGGGTGGTGGCGTAACTCTTTTCACCACTTTTGGTTGTGGTGCTTGTTCCGTCTGGAACTCCAACCTTCTCTTTCTCCTAATGGGGGGAAGGGTGCTTATTTTTCCTGTCCCCTGCTGAATGAAGATACGCTTTTGCGTATGGTCCACATCAGTTGCTTGCAGCTCTTCCTCAAACCTATGCTTTTGCATTTGGGAGGTTAGCGAGTGCTCTTCTGTATAAGAGCCTGAAGCTGGGTCGCTTGCAGTTTGTTTCGGCGTCGAAACTTTGTCTGCGTGTTTTTTCGGCTCGAGCTGACTTTTTTCCTTTTCGGGGCCGAAACCTCTCGGCGTCGATCTGTTTCGGTGCCGCTGTCTCGGCGTCGAGCCGTGTCCACACCGGCATCTCGGTGTCGAGGCTTGTCTCCAGCACTTTCTCGGTCCCGAGAAGGCTGCGTGCCGGTGTCTCGACCGGAGTCGGACGATCTCGGCACTGTTTGGGCCTTTTTCGGTGCCGACGGTCGGTCACCGAATTTATGGGTCGAGCCATGGCCTGGTGGCAGTGGCGTCCCCTGAGCCTTGTAAATGTTTCTTTGTGTGGTTTTCGACGTCTTACTCACGGTTTGTGTGTCGTCGAATCCTTCGGAGTCTGAGTCTTGGATCGAGAAGGTACCTTCTTCTTCCTGTTCCTCGAACTCCCGTTGGGCTGTCGGTGCGGACGCCATTTGAAGTCTTCTGGCTCGACGGTCTCGGAGTGTTTTTCGGGACCGGAACGCACGACAGGCCTCGCAGGTGTCTTCGCTGTGCTCAGGTGACAGGCACAGGTTGCAGACCAAGTGTTGGTCTGTGTAAGGGTACTTATTGTGGCATTTGGGGCAGAAACGGAACGGGGTCCGTTCCATCGGCGTTCTTCAGCACGCGGTCGGGCCGACCAGGCCCCGACGGAGGATCGAAAAACTACCCCGAAGGGCACCGGAGCTCTTCGATCTTCGATGCGGTGTGGAATGTAAGTACGCCGATCCCGAACGCAACAATACCGACGAAAATCTTCCGAAATTAGCTAATTTTCCGTTCCGAAACTCGGAGCGACAGGAACACGTCCGAACCCGATGGCGGAAAAAAAACAATCGAAGATGGAGTCGACGCCCATGCGCAATGGAGACAAAAGGAGGAGTCACTCGGTCCCGTGACTCGAAAGACTTCTTCGAAGAAAAACAACTTGTAACACTCCGGCCCAACACCAGATGGCGAGCTATTGCAGAACATGCGTATCTACAGCGACAGATGCCATCGAACTTGGGTTTTCGGATTCAAGTCTGCCTGTTCCTGAAAGCTGGGAAGCTGGTGATTGTAGCGGGAGAAAAAAAAACACAAGCCTTCTTCTGCAGCCACTTTTTCCCATTTGTTTGAAAAAAAAGAGATTTTCACTGTATTTTGGCTAATGTCTTGGCCTCCTTCAGGGGAACCCACAAAGTCTGGGTACCTCTAGAATCCCTAGGATGTTGGAAAAAAAGGACGTAAATTTGGCTTGGCTAGCTTATGTGGACAAAAAGTTATGAGGGCCTAAGTGCGAACTGCCCCAAATAGCCAAAAAAAGGCCTGGCACAGGAGGGGGAAAGGCCTGGCAGCGAAGGGGTTAAAGGCTTAATCTCTATGTGCTTCACTCTATGTGCTTCAGAAATGTTTCACTGTAGAGCCAGCCATTAAGACCACTTCCCGACAATGCATCTGCAGACAAGAGAGGGGTTAAGAGGTCCATCCTTAAGGCCTTAAATAATTAGGGGGATAGTTTTATGGAAAATATGTACACCTTAATGGCCACATACCATATTTCTGAAGCCCAGGCAGACTACCAATATAGTTTCGACATACTGTTTTCTATATCAAACTACAATAAAACATACTGCCTTTACATCATCTAGACGTGGATATTCAGCGCCTACCTAAAGCTCAACCCAACTGTAACGATGTACAAAACGGCTTGCGCGGAGTCTCCATTTCAGATTTCACATTTAGGTTGACATCTTTTCTAATGGTGACTTTTTTACATTTTACATTCACACAACAATGTACTGAGAAGATATTGTACATGCAGCTCATTCCTAGTAAGTGCTGCTGCCATGTAGTCTGTACACTCTGTCCAAGACTGGGCACATAGAATGCTATGCCCTTGTGTTATGTTGTCTGTTGGAAACAGCTCTGAGGCTCCTGACAAACCACTGCATCAGCCCTGCACCTTTGACAGAGCGATATGAGCAGGTTTTTATTTTATAAACAGCCTCTGTGCTACATTCGGCAGTGGAGCACTTCTGCTGGTATTATCCTGGAACGAGGTGTGCTGTGACTGAGATGCAGCCCTGCTGACTCTGACCTCTATCCTGCAAAGGTCGATAGCCTGATCTACACCAGACCGGCTTCCTGGCACATCATACCCAGGTATGTGTTAGACTATCCCAATGGATCTGGCAGGGGGTACTCCTGCTATGCTCTCGATAGTGTAGGTAGTAGCAAATAGGAGTGCATCAACATAGTAACTTTACCAATGTTGAACTGTTTATCTTTTTCACTATTCTCATAATACTGGTTACAATGCTTTGTTTCATCTGCCTAATAATCGCAACTCACTCTTGCTGAACAAGAATACGATTGTTTCAATAAATCTTTGAAAAGCCATTTTCATGTCTACCTGTGCTTACCTTGCGCATGCAGGGAAACAACAAAAGGGTACACTTGTTTCCACAATTTCCTTGGGAATAAGAGTGGTTATGTTTGAGGCTGCTGATACCATCTGGTACCCTGGTAAGGTCAGAGGTTCAGATGGAGCACAATGAGCTAGCTAGGAAACAGGGTCGACATTTCCTGGTGGTATAGGTGACTACGTTCCTGTAGCCTGAAGGTAATGTTGGCATAATACACAGTCCTATTTAATTTCTAGGAAGCGAATAACATGGCACCACCGTCGTAGATCAGGCACTTACTTAATGGGCATCCTGAATAGTTCTTGCATGTGCCCAAGGTCCCTTTTTCAACTTTATATGAGATGTTCGTTGTGTTAGTGATGAATCCTCCTCAGCTTAATATGATACTCCTATTTTTGCCTGAAGAGTGTTCAACCTTGCACCTTTAAAAGGGTTACCCTACTATCGTATTTTCTTCATTGAATTCCATTAATTAAACTTGCAAACACAGTTAACATCCGTGTTAATTGTAGATATGCTATTACAGCACATTTAATGGCACAAGGGATCCCTATTGAGGGTGGAGATGTTACCTTTGTGGTTGAGGCACACGAAAAGTATAAGTACACAGTTTTTTATTCTTGGGTTAATTTTCCTGCAGCAGATGCCACGACACAGACATATCATACATACACCGAGGCCCGCAGTACCTAATCAATACAGGCCTTAACAACAACTAGAAATAGCACTGACTTTTTCAGGAACATCAAACTGTTTCCAAGGTGTTCCTCTCCCACATCCAATTCAACATGTAAGACTGGGTCCCCTCAGCAATGATAGAGCAACTGGGCCAGACTTAGGCGGCTATACACCATGCCCAAATTTAGGAGCATGAAATGCTTGAGAACTAACCACACTATATAATCACATTGTCAAACTAAACCGTCACCTAATGCAATACATTATGCACACACTGACCGTCGTCCCAGGACGGGCTGTTTAAGCTGGGCAGCCACAGATAACTGTGCCTGCAATTCGTCCTGTTACTATTAACGCAGTTACGGATAAGGTTCCCATCAAACAAGAGGAAATTACATTTTGGATTGCACAAAAAACAAAACTGCTTGAAGCAGTGTTTCCACACACGGGACCCCAAGAAAAACACAGAATTCTCACAATGTATCTACCACTTGGTACTGTTGTGTAGCCATTTTAGTTATAGCTTCATACGCGTTATTTTAGCGACCTAGGCCTGCAGCTGTGCACTTTAACCTAGATATATTTTATTCAGCTTCGTTTATTATTTTAACAAAAGCCACATTTGTGGAATTGTTTTATTTCTATCTATCTAGCTGTCCTTTGCCTAGGGCAGCACTGGGTTATAAAACAAGAAATTTATTTCACTCTGTGCTTTTCTCAAGGCTGCAGTAAGATAGGTTGCTGGTAACGCTTTGTCTCAAGCGTTCATAGAAACATACAGATCCTTCCATAGAGACAGTTTCTCAGAACTTCAACTGTTTTATTATAAAAACACTTCTCGGTCCCATACACGTTAGAGGGAGATTCCAGCTAGATGACCATGACTGTATGCGGATTGCTGAACGCTCTGCTACAACTGCTTATGTAGACTACAGGCTTCTTGCTCAGGTATGGGGGGTGATGTCTTCCCAATGGAACCTGAAGGGCAGAACTAGAGCTCAACATGCTGTGCTCTAATATAGCCTAGGTAGCAATTATTTTAATGATTCTAGTGACAATATGATAGTGTTATTTTTATGCTTTACTCTCCTTGTCACAATTTTAATCCCCTCAAGCTTTATTGTCCTGATTATTGCAGTACATGCTTTATTATCTAAGATGCAGTTGCTTCATTAAAACCTTATTGAAATGTATACTGCCTCTGATTGTTCTCCCTCTAGAAGACTGTGCCACCTAGGGCACAGTCCTTTGCTGCCATATAAACCATAACACATGGCACACCATCCATTGCTGTTTTGCCTGAAATGCTAAAGCAATTTCAAAATGAATACAGGGCTGTCCCTGCCCTGGATTTGGGGATGAAATTAACTGCCAACTTCCACAGTTTCCGCAATTATTTTAAGTAATATCAAAAAGATGGCAGCAGTACTGGCTGTTCGTCAATGGGTCATGCAGGTTACCGTTATGGACTAGGAGTGCAAATTACCAAAACAAAAATTTAAGAGCTAGGCCTAATAAACTACAGCTTAAAGGTAGATCTAGCTCAGATAATACCAAACACACATTCGAGTTTTAGAAAAAATGCTGGGACAAAAAAAAAAAGAAACAAAAAAACACAGGGTGGATCTCTGCAACCGGAGTCCACTGAAAAATGTTATTATTTGGTAACCGTGATACACTTAGACAGCCTGAGAGGTATCAGTATACTGATAAACATCTTCTCGTTCCTTTCAGGACTCATCCGAAAAACACTCAGAGAGAGGGGGACGAAGCAAATGAAGGCATGAAGAGTATGCGAAACCGAAAACGGACTTACAACGCTCATCTGACATCATCATAAAAAAGGAAGAGAAACTTCCCCAAAAAAAAAAAAATTTTTTAAAAAGTGGCAGGTATTTCCACCAAATATGTCAAACACATTGAGAACGCTCCTTAGACAGCGCAGCAGAGGCCACAATAGTTTGCCGGAATCTTCAATAGTTTCTGGTTTCAAAAGCAACTAATCAATATATTCAAGTTGAAGCACCAGATCAGCGGGTTAGCCCCCTGACAGACTTTATGATTTGGGCATGCAATTTGAGGGTGACATACTGCGTACTATTTATTTACATTTACGCACTTGTGTAAACACAACTAAGCTGGTAATCTGCATAATTGCGGGGTCCACTGGTTACACATATGTCACCTCTAATGAGTGATACTGTGTCAATTGCTTATGAATCGAATTTACACTCCAATGCTTAAATACGTTTTGCATCAACAGATGAAATGCTGACTGCAATTCAGACAGCTGTTAGAAAGGAAAGACTGTTGGCTGGGGGAAACGCATAATTGTGGTAACTCCCATTCAAGCCTTAGAGGCTGTTACCAAGGAAAGCGTTCCTAACGCGAAATCCTTACATCCACGATGGATACAATGGGCCACCTCCTTAAAAGCTACTGATGCTGACTATGTCTTTTACCCTACTTTGCAAACATAAGAATTGCTCCAGCACGAACCTGGCTACCCTGTGCCCAGTGACATTTTGTAGTATTCAAACTTACCTCATCCAATGGGCTCCAACCTGCAGCTGCTGCTTGGCTGGTCCTGAAAATCATGAATTGGCGCTTCCTGCTTTGAAGACCTGGAAGCTGACATCGTAGCTTCCGCTTTTTTAAATCATATGCTCGAGCCTCTGCCTGATTAGAAGCCAAGATAAGGTTGGAGGTTGACCCTCCTTCTCTAACCTGGCTTCTGATAGGCATTATCAGCGTATGATAGAGAAGCCCCACTAAAGCTCCATTAGCTGACATGCTGCACAGCTTGAGGTTGGTGAAGCACCATGGAGTCCCCTCTGGTACTAACATGTTGCAGCTCTTTACATAAAAAACAACAATCAGTAAACTGGTTTGTTATCCTGTAAAATTATTTAGCAAGTATTGAAAGAGGTGGGGGCACCACCCGGGCGCCCCCTATTGGTGAGCTGCCTTTGGTACCAGCTCTCTCTTTTACGGTGAGTGAAACCATTTCTTCCAGAAAGCAACATCAGAACTGCTGTTTAAGCCCTTGTCCTCTCACATCGGGATAGTGATATTGCCCTACTCCCTGAATGCCCAGACTCCATATTGGCGCCTCTTAACAGCATTTTCCATGCCACAGCACATCTCATCCTGGGGTTGAAGAAATATGATCCTATCAACAAGCATCCTGATAAAGCTCCTTTAGCTCCCCTTGCATACCCAAACCCACTTCAAAACAAGCTGCATCATTTACAAAGCCATTGCAACCAGCATCCCCATTTATCTTGCAGACAAGTAATAACCCCCAGTAATAAGTATAGCACACCATCTCTGTTGTTTTTTTCCCACACCTGCAGCCAGAACACCATCAAAGTGTAAACTAAGAAGTGTGAAAAAGAAAAAGCAAGGCAACAGGCCTTTTATATTATGCACCCAGGATCCAGAACAATAGCTCTGTATCCAGCTGTTACTCCACCTCCCACCGATACTGCCCCTACTTAGGAAAGAGTTTAAATCTCACCTCTTTAAACAACTCAATAACACAATGTATTAGTAGTCCACAATCCACCTAAATCTCCTATCTCTTGTTGACTTTATGTTGGACTTTGAGTACGTACAGTGCATCACTGCTTTCTGGTTACATTCGCACTATAGAAATGCCACATAGACACATAGTTATATGTACTCCTCTCTTCTGAGGGAGTTGTGTCATTTTATCCCATTACTAACAATGGCCAGCAATCACCCCTAGAAATCAGTACAGCACACTCAAAAATTAGATAAGACAATGCTTTCGCCAAATCTTAGCACCCTCCTTGCAGGGAGACAGCAAACACTAGTTCTACAATTACATTAAGACACAGAGCATTTCTTCATGGCTGTTTGTCCCTACATTATTTTGCTACATTGTCACTGACATGTGGCAATACACAAAATTGTAAATAACATCTGCAACACCTTAAGTAGTTTTTAATAGTTTAGCTTATCTACCTTGGCAGGGTATTGCTCCATTTGCCTGTTGTAGCATTTCTGAGCTTCTGATCTACACAAGGAAGTAAATTGGTATTAGTAAATGCTTGTGTCTACTGGAGAGGAACAAATATCAACATTACACCTTTGTAAAGCTATCAGTGCATTTTCGCCAGAGATTCACCCTATAGAACAGACATGACCCTAAAAGTCAGCTGAGGCTTGCAAAGGATATGGCTGAAAAATTCACACTTCTAAATGAAATAAACACAATAGTTTTCAAATTAAAGCTGTTTTGGAGGAGAAGTATTAAAATAAAGTTCATTCAATTGGAGGTTGGGACTGGACGCAACACTCTAAATAAAGTTTCACAAAAACAACACAATTTATTTAACAAGTGAACAACACCCAGATAACGTGATATCTCACATCCTCTACTGACGTGAGCCAATATAACCATTCCTACTTAAAGGCAAAGAAATGGTGAGACTGAGCAGGTGTTCAGGTTCTTATCTACTAATGGATTCCAGAGAAATCGCTATCAGGAAAGCAAGAGGATTAGAAAAATAACAGCAAATTTAACAAGTATAATCAACAAACAACAATGCAGTGAATGTAAGAAACTGGATTATTATTTTGTGAGAGGTCTAAGGGGGCTACCCACCTCTTGTTATAATCATAGCCCTTGAGCCTTCATATAACGCATTTTCCTTGTTTGCGCCCGGCGCATCTTTTAAAAGTTGCGCTCTGCACAAACAAGGAGAGTGCACCGTATTAGAATGAATGCAGCTGTGGGGTGAAATACAGAGCAACTTTGAAGCAGTCGCTGTGTTTCACTGTGCAGGCCGCAACCCAACTGTACTTTTAAGAGGGGTGAAAGATCCCCTTGTAGACAGGTGCACTGAGTGACTGCTCCCGCCTAAACGGATATCAGGGGGGGTGAGGGGGTCCATAGGACTGCCTTGATACACTCCAATAGGCTGCCATCAGGTGGTGCACTGACAGTACAGCAGCTTTTTGTGGCGCACTGTCCGTGTGCCTCCTGAGAGCTTCTTTGCCTTTGCACCCATGTCTATAATGTGGTGCGGACGCAAAGGGAAAGAGACTCTCTCATCTGAATTGGGCCGCACCCCCATACATATGAGGGAATTCCCTTCAAAGATAGCGCTGTTGCTTCATATGCGCCACCTCTACCTGCGCTGCAGAAGGGGCAGCAAAAGCATCTGAGGCCCCTTCTCTAAAACCAAAGTGTCCCAGGGGTACACAAAGTGCGCGCAAACGCCTGCTGTCCCCCCAGGGCACTTTGAGTACTACGGATCTACGTAGGTATGGCACAAAGCAGGCAGGGTTAACTTAGGGCAAATATAAAGTATTTATAGCATACACAAATGGTAATAAAGTCGAAATGCAAAATAATGGGAATACCCAAACAAATTAGAAAAACTAGAGTAAAAATTAATAAATGGCATCAAGATGACCACAATCCAATAAGGGGAACTAGTTGTATGATGTTTTTTAAGTTTTAAGTAAAACATAGCACTCAGAAGAAGAATGTGCCATAATAGGCAACGGCTGCAGTGGACTATGACCTAAGCACTATTTTACGCTGACTGCAATGGAGCAAGGGTCATATGCACCTACCAGGATCGTCAGGGTCGGCTTTAGCACTGGTGGCGCCCGGTGCAACAATCTTTTTTGGCGCCTCCCCGCCCACCACATGATCACCTCCCCAGATTCCCTCACTACCACCCAGTAAAAGTGCTCATCATCTCTCCATAGCCACTCTCACATACATTTCATTTGTTTTAAAGCGCTTTTAAAAGCTGGCTTCACTAATGCACCTAGCTATCCACATAAAATACAGATCTGTTCTTTGAAGCAGGCATATTAACCCCCTAAACTGCCACTGGACAAAAAGCTGATCTATCTCTCTCTAGCAGAAACATTATTCACACTTGTTATCTTGACATTTTAATTACTTCATGAAGGCTGGGCACACCAGGAACCTTTTAGCAAGTGCTTTTAAATTGCAAGTTTTGTAAGTTATTGCTAAACACAGCACCCCCGAGGTTAGTGTACCCTCATCCAGGTCAGCACCCAGTGCACCTGCACCAGTCGCACCGCCCTAAAGCCAGCCCTGAGGATCGTCCTGGTCAGAAGATTTTACCTTCTGACTTTAGTCCTTTAAATCGCAATCCACCACAGGAGTATAGTTCTAAAGCCACCTGGGACCTCCGGGGAGGCACGTAGAGACTCACAGGGAGTCAGGCAGCAGCCAAACAGCAGGGTCCAGTCCAGGTCCAGTTGTCACTAGTCAGCTGGGCAGTTGCAGGAAGGCCTCTAGTAGCTTTTTGTATCCCTATTGCTTAACCAGAAGGTCAGCCTTTTACATAGTGTCCTCCCATATCTCACACTAAAATCCAGTTTAAGGCAGTCATGGTAAACCCAATAAACCCAGAGACAAAAGACTGGTAAAACACAACAGGGTTTTCTAGCAATCAGACAGTGGATACACAAGAATTCTTTGGCATCCGGTTCTTGCCTTCTCAAGTGTTCCCCAAGAGTTATATGTAAAACCCCAGCACACCTGTCAGGCAGGATTTGACACAGAAATGTCAAAAAGAGGCCCACTGTCATTCGAATCAGCCTGAGTGGGTAGGAAAACAACAGAAGAGCCCTTCCCAGATGTCAGCTATCACCTGCCTGTGACAGAGGAGGCATATTTGAAGTGTACCCCAAGTGTTATATGTAAAATCACAGCAGACCTCTGGAGCAGGTTTTGACATCCAACCAGGATTTGAGACTGTAATGTCAAAAAGGATGCATACTCTGTCAGGGTCAGAGGGGTCATCTCTGCCCATTCAGATCAGCCTAATGTTTGCTTCTGACAGGCATTTCACAGCCATTCAAATGCTAATTAATGGCTGGCAGTAGTGGGAGAGTAAATCTAATGGGGATTCCAGAGGCTTTAGGCTGCAGAGAAAAGGTAATTTTCTAAAAGTACCTTTTCTTTAATATTCATTGTATATCTGACTTCAGCATTAATTTTAATACTATTAAAAAAAGTTGTTTAATTGCCCATCTAGCTGTTTCCTAACCAAATGCAACATTATTAAATACAATATTGTAACCCCATTGCTTTTGCAATGCAAGGAAATGTATAATATTAAATACTTACATGTCCTACTTTTAAATGTCATGCACCCTACCTTCCGGGGGACACTAAGGCCTAGTTGGGGGTGATTTATAAATATTTAGAAGGAAGGTTTTAGCTGGTCAAAAGGAGTTATTTTGACAGGTCGATTAGTAGTTAAAAACTGGAACAGCCAGGAAACAAATGGTAAGCCTGCAGTCATGTTTAGGCTATCACTTTAAAGAGTAGCACAATGGGTACTGCATATTTTGTATTTCTGTTTTTAAATTCATTTGTTTTCACTTACTTCAAAACTGTGTTTGGGGTCCACCAGGTTGAGGTTTGGAAAAGCCTTTAGCGCGTTGACGTAGACCCGTTGGGGGCTCTTTGATGTCCCTGTGACTTTAAATTAAACACAACACTCTGAAAGACCTGAGTCTGTTATTCACTGGCATACAGATCAGAAAAGACAACCATATAGGGTAAGCAGGTAAAAAACTGTTTTTTTTAACAGCTGTGGCACCCGAGCTCCCACATACAATACAAGGATCACAGTCTCCCAGGGTGAAGGAAATGCTGTTGGGTACCAGGTAGCATTAAAATGGATAGGTTTTTCAATCTTGGTCTATTCTCCCATCTCCAGCTTCAACTCTGTTTAGCATTTGGCCAGTACAGAGGGAGGCATGGGTGTGTGTATCACAATGATTCCTGGGAGTATAAACATTTGAACAAGACTGCAATGCCTTTCCTTTCCAATACTTCCCTGAGACCTCAGACCTTTGCACTTCTTTCTTGAAAATCACCCCATGCATTTCTGTCCCACAAACTGCTCTTCTCGGAGGGAAAGTGGACAAAGCTGGCTCACGCAGATAACTCTCACAGGAGCCCTCTGCTGGTCTAAAAGTGACCTAGCCTCCACAACACTACAGCCACAGTTGCTGGCCAGTCTAACATATAGCCAAGCAACCAAGCTCTGCAAATATCCCCAGACTGTGGTTATTCATTGGTATGTGTTTGTGGCAGGGCACAAGAACGAGAGCAGCCCGGCCCGAAGTTTGGGTCCCCCAGGACCCAAGACACATGCATGGAGGAGCGTGCATGCGTCATCTGTAAAGATGCATCGCCGGAGGAAGCAAGGAGAGGAGGATGAACAGCTGGACCAGAGGAGGAAGACAGGAGTGGAAGGAAAGCCAGAGAGGAAGGAGGCGACCGAAGAGGAGAAACTAGCGTGGACAGAGGCGTGAAGGAACATCACCAACCTGGCCCCGGACCAGCACAGAAGAGCCGAGGAGCCACTGAGAAGAGCAGGGAAAGCGGGAAAGCCAGCCATGTCCCTAGAGGGACAGGGCTACACCAGGTTTGTGACCGCTTGCGCAGCCAGTGTACGAGGCTGGTAGGGAAGGTCGGGAGGAAGCAGAAGGAACAAAAGGCGGGCGAAAACCTACAAATAACCCTGGGCATTAAACTTTAACCAGCACTAAGCAAGGGCACTAAACTTTAAACCGCACTACACAGGGGAACAATAATTAAAAGAAAAGAAAAAGACAATATACAGAAGAAAAGAGAAGAGAAACTAAAACCACACACCCCCATCAAACCATAGTTTCTACCACCTTATTACTTGTTTTTTTCTCTTTTTTTCACGTGTGTAGCACTTACTTGGGTGAATGCTTTATTCCTAATCCACAGAAGGACTCCCCTCACTGCCCCATCCCTAAGTGCAGGAAAACACTTACCTGACAAAGGCTTGTTCTTTTGTTCTCCACTTCTCTCGCTGGCTACCTGAGGGCTGGACAAGGAAGAAACCCGACGACCTTAGGAGACAAAGAAATAAAAGAAACTGTCAGGCCACGGAGAAGAGGAAAATTAGGATTACAGAGACATACCACAGACTATATTGACTGAGCAGAGAAAAATCAAATAAAAGCCGTTTTGATAATCCTCCCTAGTTTGACCCATTAGTCAGGGTAAAGGAGAAACCTTAGTGACCTCCCTGGAGAAGCCCTATCACAGTGTTTCAAGAGCTTTGGGAGTCAGGGAGCAGGCAGGTGTGGTAGTTTCTAAATATTCCAGAACACATGTCCTCAGATCATTTCAAATGCATAATCCAGTGCTTCCCAATCTCTGTGCCACAGCACCCCAGTGGGCTGTCAAAACTAGCGAAGGGGACCTGGCAGACGGTTTGGGACCACTGACGGATATTTGAGACGATTTACAAATTGTGTTATTACTTCACCATTTTTTTTTTGTTTTTACATATGACTGTATATTCTGTGTGTGCAGTGCGTATTATGACTATGCTGCCCGAAAGTAAGCCAGTTTATTGTGGTACATATAAATTCCATTCCACCTTTGATCAGAAAGTTAAAGAGCAATCCGGACAAGGATAATGCTTTGGAGCCATGTTATCTGAAGCCAATGAAAGCATTGAGCTTTGGCTATAAAAATAAAACTCCCAGCAGCCGCAGTCACCTCAATCAGTGGAAAAATGCAATCGGCTCTTAGCTGAGTGATGAGAAACCTAGTGGGGCCTACAGTACTGCAAAGCCTCTTCAATATGTTACTGCGCCTTTAAGAAAAAAAACACTAGCCCGTGAGCTTCAGGCTCAGCTGACTGTTCTACTCCGGTGAAGCTGCCTCATGTCCATGGCATTTTCAAATCACAGATGGGTGACCAGTATTACACTGTACTCAAAATAACTGAAAAAAAGGTTCAGAACTAAGTACCGTGAATGCTTGTTTGAAATGTGGGGTATCAACATATTGTACAACCCAAAATAAATATGGTAGCAATCATAATATCGGTAGTATTTAGGTATGCAAACAATGACTTATCAACATGCCTGTTTTGGTGCCGCATTATATGTGCAAAAATGGTAATTGCAGTTACAACCAGGGCACACAAAATTTGGTGCAAACTATCATGAGCTTGCTTGCACACTGAGCTGTCTTGTAGTTTAAGTCTGACTGTTTCATTTTGGAAATTCTGATAATAGTCACTTATCTTATTGTTTTCATGCCCTTTAGACACTTTATATGAATTTACCCCAGGCAAACATGTAGGTACAAGCTTCTAGCGCGTTGAAGTTAGTTGACATGAACATAAACTATTCTGAAATGAAACTATTTTATTAGCCAGTGCTGCTCATCAACAGAGCTCCTTTTTAAAATGTCAATGGTGGTTTATCTCGAACCAAGTGAAATCCGCCCACTCGGGCATGAAGAGAAACTACCACTAATTGTATACTTGGGGGGCACTGGTAATACTAATCTGAAATTACCAGATATTAAGAATTTACCACCTCCATCCCCAATGAAGGGTTAGTTTTAACAAGTGGTCTTGCCAACTAAAGTAAGAAACCCTGTGGGGATACCCAGCTCATCTAAATCCTTTTTTTTTTGTGTACCAGGGATGACATATAGAACACATACAGTGACCAATGACATCCCCAGTCCATTTAAACCAAGCACATTTAGCGATATTGTAGGATCCATGTCATACCTTCCCCTATTTTAGATCCTTGGTGGCCAACAAATGAGACTTCCTGCCAGGTAGAAGGGGTCATTTTATTAGCTCGACAAGTCCCAACATAACTCAGCCTTTCCACTGAAGCACACAACAATTAATTTATTGTGATGTGAAAAACTGGTGGTGGTGTTACGAGAGGGACACAAATACCACAGACACTGAGCTCCCACTGGGATCAACGCTGGGAACACCAAACTCATTTAGCATGAGACTATGAAAAATGGCTCTTTCAGAATATAGTTTGAACTTGGGTACCTATAGGTGAATTGCACAAAACACAAGGCCAATTTTGTGGTGAGATACATGTTACCTCTAAACATCTACATTGGTTACTTTTATTTCCTTGTGCATAGACAGATCCACGCATGCTTACTTGAAGATGCTAGTTTTAGGCATGCGTTAAAAAACTAGAATGCCTGATGACTTTACAAATTGCAGGGCTGAGTGACCACGCTTTCTTACCTGCCTCCTTGTATTTCTGGATCTTCTTTGTCAGGTCTACCCTGTGGATGTTCTTCAGGCACTTTTCCAGCAGATCCATTTTATGAGGTGCCAGTAAGTTCACTTTCTCCAGCTCAATGGCCACAGCAAGAAACGTCTACGGCGGAAACCACAGTCAGAGTCAAAGAAACAAGAGTGGGTAATTCGGTTCACTAACTAAAGGAAATTAGTTAAAACTCAAAGAAACAGGACTGGAACTTTATGTTCCCTAACTTTTTCCCCCAGATGAAACCAACTAAGGTTTACACTGAAAATATCCAGCACCAACTTCAGAGGTAGAGGGGGGCCTGTAGAGGCTTAGATAGCTAGACAGATGAGGTTCCTTTTCAATGTCACAGACAAAACAAGGGTGTGGTTCCCAGTAAGCTACAGTGAACATTTCTCCACCATCACCGTGAGGCTGATGACGGTATTGGTTGTCACTGGCATGTGAAAACCAATACCGGCCTCATTCTGGGTGTCCCAGTGGTTGAGGTAACACTGCACTTTGCAAATTCTGACATCACAGGGTGTGGTATACTGCAGGTGTATTACAGCCACATTACAAATTCTGCAGCGTTTAATGTTGATAATACTGTAATACCAAACTCCCTCTCAGCCCCATGGTGCAGGAAATCCGAATCCTGCGTTTTTCCACATACACATTTTGCCTGGTATTATCTGACCGAATTTATGCATTGAAAAAGACGGTGGGTGCAAAATGTGTACTCTCGGCCATCCAAGACATTTCTTCTACAGCAACCTGTAAGCACAAAACACCATGGAAGGTCCATGTGCAATAAAAAAAGGACCTGCCTTATCTCTGGTCGAGGTGTCTTCCCACCACTAAACATGCAGGAATGAATGTCTATTATGCAAAGTTAGGTAACACCAGCCATCACTTTGTAAAAAAGACAAATCTCTTCTAGTCTAGGAGGGAACCCAGCACATGCAACAGAATTAATAAAATTCTTCTGTGTGCTTCTCTGGAGAATGATACACCAATGCGGAGCGAAGGTTATGCCCATTGTCCATACATAGGGAAAATACCCAACCTGTGCCAGCTAGGATATCATATCCAGACGCCTGTGAAAAATCTCATGTGGCTTTCCCATGGAAGGAGGAGTTGGTAGTAAAATCTCCATTTTACACTTATGACTGGAGGATAGAATGTACACATAGATCGCCTAAAGAGAGAGTAAACATGATAAAAGTCTACACGCTTGTTTCAAGACCACAGAAACCCACTACATCTCGATTTTAGACTTATTGGAAGTCCTTCCTAGTTCTTTCACTTAAACATCTTTTTCAGTTTTACATGTTTTCTTTCAAGCTGCTAAAAGTAGCCCAGGTTACATAACACAACCCTAAGGACACTCTCACAATGCGTGTTCCAATATCATTTACTAGTTCATTTTTGTCATTTTGTATAGTACTACAATTTGAAAGCAAAAAATGTTTGTCATTTTTTAGGGATCTTTCAAAAGTTGGTCTGTGATGGTAAGCAACCATGACATTTTTTTGGGTAAAACGGAAAGGTTTTAAGTAGTCGCCTGAAATTAAAGCAGTCCTTTACACAGTAACTTCCGAAGTCCCCACATTGTACTAAAAGAGAACAGAACAGAACCTGGGCACTGAAAGTTGGGGTCTGTAGATCGTACTGGACATAAAGGGGGTTATTCTAACTTTGGAGGAGTGTTAATCCGTCCCAAAAGTGACGGTAAAGTGACGGATATACCACCAGCCGTATTACGAGTTCCATAGGATATAATGGACTCGTAATACGGCTGGTGGTAAATCCGTCACTTTTCCGTCACTTTTGGGACGGATTAACACCTCCTCCAAAGTTAGAATAACCCCCAAAGTCAGTCTTAGCAATGTTGTGTTCGTTAGGATTTTTGAGCCATCTCATTGACACATCTTTAGCTTATGTTACAAGGCTTTCTACTTCATTCTCAACCTAGCACGTGGCCAGAGTAGACTCATGAGAATGGTGATCTCCATAGGGGAAATTTGGCTCCCTGTAGGTGCCACCTTCTTCTACGGGAGCATCTATCCACATACAGATAGATGTAGCGCAAATGATTTCACGTTGACAGATCAAGCGCAGTTGTTTTGTGAAGGTTTCCCACTATGGTTGCTTACCTTTTGATAAAAGTTCTAACATGTGCAACACTTCACATCTCTGTCCGCTGCCTAGGAATCTGACTTTTCAGTAGCACCAAAAAATAATTAAAACTTGTAGAAAATTACAGGCAACATGTTTTATTTTTAAAAACTTCACACGTGAAAGGCACTCGAAAGAAAAGTGTGACCTTACAATTCCTTTTGAGGACAATGCAGTAGGAAGTTGTACAACTGTGAACTAGTTACTCGAGGGATAAAGTAATGCACACATACCTTGGTTTTAGCCAGCCGCCCATGTCCCACATAATCTCTTAACAGGAAAATTAGTGAATCTAACTCTTCACTGGTCATTTCATCACTGATGTTCAGCATCAGCACCCTGAAAACATACAACAGGAATATCAATGGCAACCGCAAAGCATAGAGGTCCAAAGTTGGGTGTCTCAACAGCTACACTCTAAAGACACCGCTAGATAGGCTGCATCTAAATGACTAAGGAGAGGAGCATCGGAATATTAAGTGTGCACCAAAAAGGTGATGCATCACTAACAAACGTTACAACCTTATGACCAGGATTTCAGCCAGCGTATACAGAAAGGCACTACACCAACAATCTATTACCAGGACAAGTAATATTCAGCATTGCATTGGAAGTATTGTGCTAAAGTTAAATAAATGTATCTATCTCACGAGGGGCACTTAAGGAGAGGTGTGACCAAATAAACCTTGTGTGCATATTCTAGCCTGTCCTAGCCTGGAGTGGAGTACTGGGAGTCATGTGGAATGTGTGAGGTCGTTACTGCATCTTCGATCCCTGTCAGATTACGTGTCAGTCTACATTTGGGGTGAGCTGGTTAAATCATAGCTCCGGGGACGGTTCCTATAACTCTAACTGGTTCCTGAATAAAATACCTGTGCAACATAAAAAGTGTCTTGGGAAGGGAGGGTACATCAGATCTGGAAAATGTGGAAAACAAACAGAGGACCATTACTAGACACAATATAGTAAGTCAAATCACGTTCACAGAATAACAAAATTGGCACTAAATAAAAGCATGTGAGCCCAATATGATGCAGAGGCATGAATGTCAGCCGAAACGATGAAGAGGTGTGACTCATAACTAACAGAGTTAATTAGGGGTTGTGTTTGTGTGGGTGGAACTGTAACATCCATAAAATCACAAAAATACTACAATTTCCCATCTAGGAAGTGTACTGCCTTTTACTTACAACCTCACTAGCAATAGCATGCTAGCGATCTTAACCAAAAGAACTCACAAATAAACTTTCACCTCTCTTCACATAAAAGGATCCTTGTCATGGAGCACAAAATCCACCTAGACCACCCAAACCAAAGCATACGGTCACAGTGAACCACCAAACTCATTCAGATAATGCACATCACTTGCAGGCCAGCCGAACAGAACATCACCAGTTTCCTACATTATTACTTTTATTGGTCCTCTCAAGCACCCTCTGACCTCTTCCCTGCAGTATCCCCTCACTAGGAGCTCAGACAGTCCTATGACCATTCAGTCCTTCGGAAGAGTAAGGCAGACATGCATGATCTGATGGACCACAAACCACTGGTTCAGGACTGGCCTAATGCCCCCCCTGTTCCACTCTTGCGATTAGCTTCAGGTCTTGCCCCATTTCTTGGGAGAATTTTATAAACAGGTCTCTCCCAGGGTTCTATAGACACTTGGAGGTGCAAAGCACTAGCTGACTAAGAGGCTGTCTTTTTTACCGTAGCGCTCTTCTGTCTGACTTAAACAGACGTTCTGGCCAGATAGGCTTCAGGCACGCCAACCGGTCTTCCTGGCCAATCACCTCTGTGCACGAAAGCCAGGCTCTGGTCATGCAGTACGAAGTTATTATGCTTCCACTACACCAAATGTAACATGGTCACCTAGGGAGTGACAGGATATGCACACGCAGCACTTTCTCTTCTGGCAGGGATATGTATACTAGTGAACCAGTCACCACACTCACATGTTCACTCAGTCTGTATAGACAAGACGCAGCATGAAGTCTTGCTCATAGATTTGGGAGCTATCGAGTCATTGTCAGGTAAAAAAAAAAAAAAAAAAAGACACCCTAATATAAGGAGCATCACAGCAGCTCAAAATGAGTGAATTATGTTTTTGCGTTGCATTGCATTGAATGCAAAGAGAATTGCCTGGATACGCCCGCCTGTTAGACTAACCAGTGATATATGAACCTGGTTGCAAAATGAATTGCCCAAGATTACCGAATTTAATGAAGTGAGGAAGCAGGAATATAAGCCTAAATGTCTACATTCTCAGCCACGCAACTCTACTACGTCTCTTCCAAGTTACTGTTGAAAGGAATCGCTGACACCAGTCCTCAGCCTTTAACTTCCAATGTATCATCAGTTGGGCATGGTTTGGAAATTGAAAGACTGGCAGCCACACAAGCTGCGTAAGTGCTTCTTGGTTAATATTCAAGATCTATAGAACACATTGCACTCACTAAGTTGCCAAGTTTCAATACTTCTCTAAAGAGGTTCCCCTATTTCATCACCAAATTAATGTTCATAGAATTAGACTCCACCCTACTGTACACAGCTGGTTTGTTGGTGCTTCTTCAGTTTAGGGTGTGCCTGTATTTTATTGGCTCGAACACAGAATTGCAGAAGTTCAATTGATTCATTTCAATGCTAAACTTCCTGGACCAGGGTTTAGTTTACTTGCTATTAAGTAAAATGTTTCTTACCCGGATGGAGATAACCTCCTATCTGCAAATGGTTTTCTATAACCTTCTTAGCAGTTAGTTTCCTAAAATATACTTTAATTGATTTTACTCTGAAAAGCAGACTTCCTGAAGGAAAACCTCAAACATAACTTAGCTAAGTTATTTACAGTTCCAATTGAATGTGGAGTGTTGTGTTGCATCACTGTGCACTAAGGACTCTGTGATTAGCTCGCACTTGTGAAATGGGCACTCCTGGCTGTCATGTAAAGTTTTCTAGACAAACTTATATCATGCTTTGATCACCACGTCCAGTAACCAAATGTACACACCCACAAATCCCCCTCACCCCCCAAAATACAGCTCAAGCCTCTCTGTCTGATCTTGGGCTATTATCTACAGCACTGGCCCGATGTTAGGATAGGCCCAGGTACAACTAGCTTGCCCCTGCACTTCTCTCTGATGACAGCACAGCCATCACTGTCTACATTCGGGCTACTGGGGTCTATGTGTGCATAGCAGGGTAGAATCTTCAACTGTGGTCATAGTGGCAATGTTTCCCACTAACTGTCACAGCCAATATAATTTGAACATTTTGCTTGCAGCTCAGAGATGCTGGGCATCTTACCTGTATTCTGAGACTATGGACTTGTTTACTAGGTGTGCTTCTACAGCCGTCTTCGTTGTCTTGAGGAACACCTTAAGAAGGTCGAACCTCTTCACTCTGTAGAGCAGCTCGGCCAGCCCAAGGGGACACAGCAGGCCGTTGTCATTGAGTGTGTCCAAGATGGCGCGCACATCCCGGGTGGGCAGGTCAAGGACCACATCGCGGCACGCAAAGCCAATGGACTCCTTTTCATCCTCGTCCAGCTCCTGCTCAATTTTGTAGAGGAGGCTGGACGGCAGTCGGCTGGGCACGGTCATTCCCAGCAGTCATGCGGTGGTGGCACTTGCTGTCAACCCTTCTGCAGGAAGACAGCCCGGTGCCACTGTACAGGACACAGAATGCGCCATTTTGGTCTTCTATTCTTTTTTCTCTACCAGATGCACCTGAGAGCAGGATGTTCTGCAGAAAAAGAAGAGGGATGGAAAACAATGTTTTCTGAGCGATACCACAAAATAACAGATTTTAAAAATTTCATAGGTTAATGGTTCTGCTGCAGAGGTAGGTGTGCAATATGCGGGTAAGCGACTATGCAGCCTTTAAGCATTCTGACTCGGCTAACGCAATAAATAAGTGTGCAATATTTACAGCAGTACGAAATCGTTGATGTAGTAGCACACGATCCATAACTGATAAATAGCATTACTAAATATGCTGGAAGACCAAGGTCAAATGAGTTGCATTTATTAATCGGGAGGTGTTGATGGAGAAGCTTGTTATAATGCGGAGGCAGTGAATTACTGCCCTGTTCATTTTAAGTACAAAGCACCTCTATGAAACACCACCACTTCTATCCATGTGCATGTATTGCTCCAATCTCATCTTGCAAGGTTATTGGCTGTGCAAGTTCTATACTACTGGTGATCAACTGGATATCTTAGCTTTAGGGACACCATTATATAGTAATGATTTAGGGTGTTTGGAAGTAACGTGCAGTCGGTACACCCAAAAAAATAAAACAAGATTTGCTCCATCCTCTCTTCGGCACAATAGCAGCCGTCACCCACAGAAGCTCCTTCAAAACACCTCCCATGTGCTTACAACAAAGAACGCAGGCCTCCTAAACCTAAAGGTTTCTCAGGCATCACTCTCCTCCCTCCATACAACAACATGTACAAAATCAAGAGAGACAGTAAAACTAAATTAGCCTGAAAAAAAGAAGGGAATACATTATATGAGCTAATGACAGCTGGGAACCCACAATGCGTCCACTATCACAAACATCTTTTTACCACCCACTCCACATATACCACTGAGTAATATGTGAGCAACAGCACAGAGAGCATTAATAAGAGTCGCCTGTTTTTATGGTATGTACCTACACACAAACAGAATTATCTTATCTGCATCACATACGTCACCTGTTCAAACATGGAGATGGTGTCATCTCTTCAGTATTTATTGAATTTACTTGAGGACAGAAATACAGTATCTCGGATTTCCCACCACTGCTCAGTCACCGGCTTTACCACAATACTAAAGAGAGTAAATTCCCACCATCCACACCTATCCCGAAAACACGCCCAGGATAACAGCACCCGCTAAAAACATCTCTCCCTTCCCCTCTGCCAGTCTCCCCGATTTCGTAGATGTCTCAACACTGCAAAGAAGACTGTGGTTTTGGGGGCTGGTGTTGCCATTTTATAGTTTGCACTTGGTGTGTACCTGCTTCCACTTTAATGTAATATGCAGTTCTTGGAACTGTCTGCTGTATCCAAATACATCTTTCATACATTTACTAATTGCTAAGGGAATCATTTGCCATGCCTTAAATGGGAAAAGAAAAGTGCAGGTACTCACCAAATTGAGCTATGGCCGAGGGGGCGTGGCGAGGAGGTGGGTTTAGAGGGGGAGGGGGGAGTGGAGGGGCAGAGCTAATGGGAAATATTGACTGGGAATCAAGATGTTCTTGATGTGAGTAATAACAGATACAATTCTGCAGTCTGTGGTTTGAGAAAAGCGGTTGTGGAATAATTTTCAGGGTGAAGGTGCTGCAATTAATGTTACATCTCCTAAATCATAGGGATTGTTTAAAATCCAAGCGTCAAATAAAAAAACAGGTTTATAGCAAGTGAGTAACGCCCAGTATGAAAGTAGTAACAATGTGGTATATAAAACTGGTCTTGCATGGTTTAGTAACAGACACAACATTTTCCACTGACATGACCACTACATTTGCACAGACATGCAGTTTTACTGATAAAGCTATACAGCACATGAGGGATAATGTGTGGAATCAGGTTCCCGCTAGTAGCCTAGCCAGTATGTCATGGTCCGGAGTGCAAAACAGACCCTTGCGCCTGTTTGTTCTGTGAAGTACAGCAATAATCTGGCCTCCTCTGCACCAATGAAAGATAGGCCCTTAGGTCCGCAAAATATTTATTTTTGTGCATTACCCAGTAAAGTATTATGCTTTGTCTTAATCCTAATAAATTATTCCATGGCACTTCAAAGTTACAGAAGTAATGCTTCATGTTTCCTTTCGTACTTCTAATTTTGAAATATTTCTACAGCTGACAGGTTTTTTCGTTTTGTCGTGTTAGCAAAAAATGATATCCAACAGTCTTTCGAAAATCATCTCACTCTGCAGTCATAAAAAAGTAAATATCAAACTCCATGTTTAAAGAATAAAGATTCATTTATCAGACGTTGCCTGATATTCGACCTCTGCGACAAGAGCAGGGAAAAATGTAATTCAAAGGCAATTTTTTGCTCTTTCACCTTCCTAAATCCAGCACGGTTATCTGGAGGATCACCCTGTACTTCTAGTGCCCGTGCCGCTTCCTGGGGGTTACCAGGGCGATACAAATATGAAAAAAAGTGAAAATCAACCTGACAACAAATACAAGAGATTGTGCTCAATGAGCATCACAATTTGCCTCGATGAAAGTAATCAGTCCAACTTACCTCTTCTATCCCCTGAAGATCTCTGCAGCAGGCGCTACATGGGTGGAGAGTCCAGCCACTGCAGGAATGGAGTCTTATGTCTTCATCCATGCTGCCTGGTTGAGGGGCCCAGCTACAGGATTCCGATGGCCTGGGTCCCTGGATGGCACTGTGGCGAAACCTGCTCAGTAGCTGCTGCTCTTGGATAGAGGAATCCGGGCCTGGGTCCCTGACTGGCACTAGAAACCTGCTCAGTAGCTGCTGCTCTTTGCAGGCCCCTCGATGACGATCTTCGCTGCTGTAAGGGAAAGCCATCGCAAACTGCATTTTCAAAGGGCTTCTCTTCCTTCCTGCCACACAGCCACCTGGGTGGCAATGACTAAAGTTGTTCTGAAGCCAACGTGCTTGTCACTGCCAGTGTGAAATGGTAATCACATGAGCGAGCACCCCAGAGTAACAACCATTTGCAATGCAATTGGTCTCGCGTTTGCTTGAGTTAGAACTATTAGCGTTGTAAATTCCTAACTGGACTTTTCTTGCCACACAAATTGAAAATGAAAAGTAAAACAGTTGACATAAGCAAGTCAATTCAAAGTGCCAGGGCTGCCATGAGCGCGAAGGAGAGACACAAAAGGAAAAAGAAGTTTCCTTGCAGTCAAACGTATCAGCAAACATGCAATTATCCATGTAACAGGTTCGATGGCCAAGGCAGTAACAAAACTGCCCCAATGAGGGACAAACGTAACACAATTACCAATGATAACAAAGGATTTTTGAGAGGCAAGCCCACAAACGAGTGATAGTGATGGGAGTGCAGTGGGCGTGGTTAAAAGCCCACCCATAGATTACAACATGTCAGAGCGCTTGCTGCTCGACCGAAAAATGCTGTGTATGCTCAAAATCATAATTTCTTTCGGAAATCCCGACATGGTACAAACAGTACTGCACTCTCCTTGGGCATGGAGAAGTTTGGGTACTGAATGAGGGAAAAACAGAAGTGCCATTACTCGGTACCTGTGAGTACCGGCCCATTTAAAGCACTGATTATTTGGTCATCACAACTCTTGCAATTTGCTCTTATTCAGTACTTTGTACTATTTTTGTGAACTACAATTTTTCACTATTTTGTACATTGGTGTGCACAGCTTTTGCAGCTGCAAATAAAATATGAATGACTCATGACTCACAAATGTTTACGTTACTGGGACCTTAATCTTAAACTGGTTAAAACGCCTCTTTGTGTCAGCTACCAGAGATAAACATTTATCCAGATCATTGATTTTAAAGGGCCCAAAAGTATCATTACTGCCTCAAACTCTTCCTCCCCGCAGGCCAGGTACAACTTAGGTGTGGCTATCTCCCTCGGACGCCATGTGATGTGAAATACAAGAAATTGCCTCACTTTTTTAAGCCTCGCTAGTCAACACATGTGCTGTCTCAAAGAGACATGTTGTTTTCCATCTGTGGCCTTCAGCCCACCCTTAAGTTCACCAATTGCTAGCTCCATCGTCGTTCTCATGTCCTTTGTCCCCGTTTGTCCATGGCATGCCTATGCCATGCCTGTTCTTGTGTTCTGCCCTCCACAGAGCAAGGACCAAATACTTGTGTCCATCCACTGCTTCCGTATTCTGCGCTACCTTTTTCATTGTGTTTGAGCATGCCACACGAGTGCTCACGTTTTCACTTACTCCATCTCCTGTTGCCTCTACGCCTCCCACCCGCCCCATCAAAACCCCAGCCAGATCGCCCTCACATCTGAATGCTGCTTTTTCTGGGTTGCTGCAAATGCATTTATGGGGATTCAAACTGATGCAGTTTCATCCAGCACTGTGGGTTAGGTGTTTGGTGTGATTTGATTTTTTTAAGTTACAAATTATTGCCTTATTTAAATGGATTAACATGCAGCATCTAACTTTCAGTGCAAACCTAAGCACTGAGTTTAATACGGAAGCCACGTCCTGTGGGTCTGCGTTGCGTTCAGTTGCTAAAATACCCATGAATAGGGTCATACATAGTATTGGGTTAGTGCTTAAGATTTATACAAGTCGTTACTTTACCTCAATAACTTTGTTTTTGCCATGTGTAGTAAGCATGTAGTGTTTAGCAACTAAATTGAAAGCAGATTTTAATTGGGGCATTGTTTACATTTCGTTAAAGACACAATCAGCTTCACTGCCGTCTTCATACCAGGTTTCTAGTGAAATTAGGAACTGCAGTGGTTGCTGCTGAATCAAATCATCCTCGGACGTTGCTGGTGAAGAATTAACACCTCTTTAGACTAACTCTCGGCTAGAAAAAGACACTTAATTCACCTGTCCTTTCTTACTGTTTCGCATTAGAGAGGCCAAGCATGTAAAATGCACAGAAGTGTATTGTACTGAACGGCTGAGGATTGCTGCCCTAAAAAAGACGTGCAGTATTTAGAACGGTTACAGTTTCCTGGTGTCAAGGAGGATTTCATTTCCTAACCGGTGTGCCTGTAAAATATTCTGCCTGAAAATTATCTGAACACTAGAGCTACGAGCTTACTTATCTGCCATGCCTTCTGAAGCAATTGGAAATGCTCAGTCCGTCAGGCTAAGGACCGCATGCCCATCTGAATGCCATCATTAAACAGTACCACATGTTTTTTTACAGCATCCTTCAGCTGCGTCCAAATGGACTGTAAAGATAAAATAAACGTGCTGGTTTAGCAGGAGCATGTCTGTTATTGTGGCAATTGGAAATAGCTTTCATATTAAACCTCTTGTATCAGCCATAATTTTTAATGCACCCTTTGGCTAAAAGACTGACGAAGACAAGATCTCTCCTGTAGGCGAGAACTATTGAGTATGCAAATGCTTGCTTTCTTCTCCTTTCTGCCTACTGGGGGCAAATGCCACAAAGGCAAGACGTTGACACAGCATCCAGTCCTTCCTTTCTGGGAATGTGCATGGCTTGCAGCTTTGATATATCCTCACAAGTGTCCTGTTTAGGAGTAAGGGTTTGAGGAGGTAATTTTCATTATTCCAATATACTTACTCATCCAAGAACTGAAATCCCCTCCCTCCTTCAAACACCCATCTCACAGCTGCAATTGGGTTTGACAAGGTATTTTGTAGGTCAACCTCAGCTTTAAGGCAGCTGTTTGTTAGTGTAGTGACCGGAGGCAACAAGCACTGGTGAAGCCAACAGGTCTCCCTTTGGGACTCAAGTCTTTGCCAATTGTTTTTATCCAAGTTTTACAGCATCCCCAATGTTTTGCAGTACCGGCTAAAGAATACAAACAAACAAAAGGGTGCTATGATGTGGCAGCTGCACCATTCTGTAAACATGTATGCCACTCACCAGAACCTACAAAATGATGGAAGTGCTTTAATGATTTTTTATTGATCTTGTTGGATAGGTAAACAAAATAAAAGGTAGTTCAAAAGTGTTTTTTTAAGCATGGGCACTGGGGAGTAACACAGAGGGCGCGGGTAGGGGAAGTAACAATGAGGGTGGGGGAAGGAAAAAACACGGAGGGCAGGGTTGGGGTCGAAGTAGCAGTCAAGACAACAATGTTAACCAGGCGGGGCAGAAGCAAATGGGCGAGTAAGCAACACAAGTAGAGAAGTACTCAAGGGCAAGTGCAGCATGGAGGGGGCATGTTAGAAGCAATCGAGCAACAGGTAGTACAACCGGGGAGACGTACAGGAGGGAAAGCTGGAAAACGCAAGCACTCTCACAGAGTGCTCAACACAAAAGAAAAAAAATCGTGTTTAAAAAGCAAGCAATGGAAGGACACAGGTAATGCATCAATTCTCCAGAGGCGGGATAAACACAAGAAGAAGGAAAGCCAACACAATCTAATGAATAAAAAGCAACTAAATAAGAGTGACAGTAAAGCCAACCAATGGTAAGCAACCGGTGGGCACTAAATCCACTGTAAGCTGACACTAGGGATTTTCATCAACAGACAGCTTGTGGTGTCTGTAAGGCAAGACCTATAAAGCAGAAGAGGGTGGGCATGGACCGTTTCTATCAGCTGAGGTCACATTATTTTTTGGGAAGGTGGTCATCTCATCTTGTACTTGGCCAAAATAATTTCCCCTTTCACTTCTATTGTTCACAGGGCCATTAGCGCGCAAAAACGCTACTTATAACAGCCCTGCACTGACCTGCCTCCAATGGTCACAGAATGAAGGTGAGTCAGGAGGCCCCCTACACCCTCTGCCCTTTTGTATGTCAAGTTTACAGCTGTGGGCATTAAGGGCACATGAGAACAAAGGAAGCAAGGAGGAGAAAAGAGTTTTTGATGATTGTGGTCTGCATCTTTGGCCCTACCCTCACCTGCACAGGACAATGAGGAAGATCTAAACAGGAAACAGAGTCCCACTCAGCCTGACACCTGCAGGCTAGAAAAGAGACTGTGAAACACAATATTTGTATTTGCCTAAGATCACACCAGTTGGTGCAACAGGGAAGTCGAGATTGAGCCCAGATTTGACCTTTTCACACTACACAATTTAGCTATTAGAAGGTATCTTTTTCTAACATTAATTCCTAATTGTTTTTAATCTAGGTAACGAAGGGTTTGATTACAGCATGGCTAACAGGGAGAAGCCATATTTCATTTTGGGCAGTTATGCCTATTGTTATTATTTATGTTGTTGTTATCGTTACATACTTAATCATATTGAAGTATATTATCATTTCACTATCTTTTCTTCACTCTACTCTGAAACAATCTAACCTATGCCACTGCACCCTATACTACTTTTCTCCACTCTGTGCTACTCTATGCCACTGCAGTCTATGCTGTACCACTTCACTCTACACCACACCACTGCAATCCATGCTATTCTACTCTAACTAATGTACACTACACCCCTGCACTCAACCACTTTACTCAAAACCAATGCACTCTATGCCAATCTACTCAGCACCAAAGCACTCTATGCCACTTTCTGCCACTGTACTCTTCACCACAGCACTCGATGCCAGTGCAGTCTATGGCACTCTACAATACACCACTGTACTCTACGACCCCCTAATCTGCAACATTGCACTCTCCGCCACTGAACTCCACGCCACTCTACTCTGCACCACTGCACTGAATGCCACTGTACTCTGCCCCACTACACTCTATTCTCCACCACTGCACTCAAATCTACTCTACACCACTCCACTCTAGGACACTTCACTCTACTTTAAAACATCTACTCTATGTCACTGCAATCTACACAACTCCACTCTATGCTATGCCCGTCTAATCTACCCTGCACCACTCCAATGTACCCTGCACCACTCCAATCTGCTCTGCACTACTCTATGCTACTGCACTCTACGTCACTATGCTCTACAGCAATCTACCCTATGCCACTACATTTTATGCCACTCTATTCTACTCTGCACCACTGTATTCTACACCACTCTTGTCTACTCTGCATCACTCTACTTCACTGCACTCTACGCCAATGCATTCTATGCCACTCTACACCACTGCCCTTTATGACACTCTACTCTGCAACACTGCACTCTGCCACTGAACTATACTCCTCTCTACGCTGCACCACGGCACCGCTCAACTTTATGCCACTCTACTGCACTCTACACTAATGTACTCTATACCACTACACTGTACTCTGCATCACTGCACTCCAACACCGCACTCTACACCAGTCTACTCTACCTTGCACCACTCCACTCTACCGTGCACTGCATCATTCTGACACAGCACTCTGCACCACTGCACTCTACACCACTGCAACCTATGCTGTGCCACTCCACTCTGCCCCCCTCTACTCTTCACCACTCTACGCTACTGCACTCTACTCTAAACCAGTGCACTCTACACCAATGGACTCTACACCACTTTACTCAAAACCAATGTATCCTACACCACCTCACTCTACGCCAATCTTCTTTGCACCACTGTACTCTATGCCACTTCACTCTAGACCACTCAACTCCACTCTGACATTACACTCCATGATACTAGACTCTGACAGTGTATTCCATTAAACTCTAAAACGTTCTCCGCTCTGTAACTCCCTACACAACTCCCTATATGCCACTCCATTCCACTTTACTCCACTCCACAACTCTCTATGCCACTCCACTATACAACAATGTACTATGCTCAACAACACTCTACCCAACTCTCTCTATGCCACTTCACTCTTCCTTATGCCTTTCCACTCTAGGGCTTTCTACTACACTCTGACACTAATCCACTCTACTACTACTTTATTGCATTGACACTTGATTGGAGATTCAGATCTCCATTGATTGCCTTCACTCTCATGTGAGACGCGAGTCAGATTTATCTTGGCCTTAATGGTTACAAGCACTCAGTAACCCTTTTATCTCAAGCTTAATTAATGCTGCGGATGATCCTGATACTTGTCTAGGGGATCGAAACGTCGTCGGCCAAAGTACCTTGACTTGAATTTGTGATATTGTATATAAGTTGGCATAAGCATAGGTACTATGAGCTAATGACTTCTTGAGTCACTATCTGAGTCAGTCATGTAAAAGCCGGTGTATGAAAGCTTGTAAATCATTTTGTGGATGCTAACCACTGTGCTATTTGTGTTACTTTTTACATTTTTCTTGTAATTGGTGACATTGGGTCATCCAGATAACTAATGTAATGTCTGAATACCAAAGTCTTTCTTGATTTCCCCTGTTGATGTTTTCCCACTACAGTTGATCTTTTATATTTTTATTGAATAAATGCATGATACCTTCCATTTGGATACTACTTTAATATCATTGTTTATTGGAGTGGTGTTGTATTTTACTCAAGGGAACCCTGTTCCTTTAGAGTTAGTTTACTACTCCATTCTAAAACACTCTACTTGCTCCATGACACTACGCCACACCAATCGATGACACAACTTTCTCCTTTACGCCATTAACTTTTAGACATGCTGAATAGTAGTCTTACTAGTCCACAGCATCGCTAAAACACATTGGCAAAAGCAATAGATCTTGCATAGGTGTGAACTATTGGCTTTGCCAATGTTTGTTTATAAGGTATGAACTTCGAGGTGACTTGCAATATCCTTATGTATGGAGGGGGTATTTCACCCCATATAATACGTGGTCACACCATCAACTTTCCCACAAACCACTTAAAACCTTAGTGCATGGCTTCTGTCATTACAAGGTATTAACATACAGCAGAAGAAAGAAAACCAACATTCCATTTTGTTGCTTTAAACAGCTGCATTAATTATGCTCTCTGACCTGATCTGCCTTTCACTTTAGTGCCTAGATCTGGCGGAAGGCATTGTGATGTCAGAACTCACCTGTAATAACTTTATCATAGTCATTTTCTGATGTCTTTTGTTTATAATCAGTGAATGTCTTTTTTCTAATACTCGGTGACTTGGTGCATCACAAATAGCTGATTCTAAACAAATTAGTGGCTGCTGTTTATACAGGGATTACGGAATCCCATGTTTATATAGCCTGTTGCTCCAACAGCTTCTTCAGCTGAAATGCTTCCAGTTATGACCGATGTGGAGCTGAGCTGCCCAAGATCACACACAGGAGTAGAAGTGTTCTTAGAACTATGGTTTCTGAGTACAGTTTACAACTGTTGTACCTAATGTTCTTCCTTGTTACCCTCCGAACTTTATTTGCTTGACTCACGAAGATGCAAGGTTAATCAACATTTTATTTTCACATTTGAGCTAATTACTTTGTGAATGTAAATAATAATAAAAGATACCTTTAGACTGTGACAACAAGCCTTGTTTTCTCCCTATTTCACTTCCAATATATCTGATTGTGTACATTTATACAGGGAGTGCAGAATTATTAGGCAAGTTGTATTTTTGAGGATTAATTTTATTATTGAACAACAACCATGTTATCAATGAACCCAAAAAACTCATTAATATCAAAGCTGAATATTTTTGGAAGTAGTTTTTAGTTTGTTTTTAGTTTTAGCTATGTTAGGGGGATATCTGTGTGTGCAGGTGACTATTACTGTGCATAATTATTAGGCAACTTAACAAAAAACAAATATATACCCATTTCAATTATTTATTATTACCAGTGAAACCAATATAACATCTCAACATTCACAAATATACATTTCTGACATTCAAAAACAAAACAAAAACAAATCAGTGACCAATATAGCCACCTTTCTTTGCAAGGACACTCAAAAGCCTGCCATCCATGGATTCTGTCAGTGTTTTGATCTGTTCACCATCAACATTGCGTGCAGCAGCAACCACAGCCTCCCAGACACTGTTCAGAGAGGTGTACTGTTTTCCCTCCTTGTAAATCTCACATTTGATGATGGACCACAGGTTCTCAATGGGGTTCAGATCAGGTGAACAAGGAGGCCATGTCATTAGATTTCCTTCTTTTATACCCTTTCTTGCCAGCCACGCTGTGGAGTACTTGGACGTGTGTGATGGAGCATTGTCCTGCATGAAAATCATGTTTTTCTTGAAGGATGCAGACTTCTTCCTGTACCACTGCTTGAAGAAGGTGTCTTCCAGGAACTGGCAGTAGGACTGGGAGTTGAGCTTGACTCCATCCTCAACCCGAAAAGGCCCCACAAGCTCATCTTTGATGATACCAGCCCAAACCAGTACTCCACCTCCACCTTGCTGGCGTCTGAGTCGGACTGGAGCTCTCTGCCCTTTACCAATCCAGCCACGGGCCCATCCATCTGGCCCATCAAGACTCACTCTCATTTCATCAGTCCATAAAACCTTGGAAAAATCAGTCTTGAGATATTTCTTGGCCCAGTCTTGACGTTTCAGCTTGTGTGTCTGTAGGAAAGTACCATCTTGCCTGGCATGTTACCCCCATTTTTCACTGTATATATGTTGTTTTAGTTGTATGTGTCACTGGGACCCTGGTAACCCAGGGCCCCAGTGCTCATAAGTGTGCCTGAATGTGTTACCTGTGTAGTGACTAACTGTCTCACTGAGGCTCTGCTAATCAGAACCTCAGTGGTTATGCTTTCTCATTTCTTTCCAAATTGTCACTAACAGGCTAGTGACCATTTTTACCAATTTACATTGGCTTACTGGAACACCCTTATAATTCCCTAGTATATGGTACTGAGGTACCCAGGGTATTGGGGTTCCAGGAGATCCCTATGGGCTGCAGCATTTCTTTTGCCACCCATAGGGAGCTCTGACAATTCTTACACAGGCCTGCCACTGCAGCCTGAGTGAAATAACGTCCACGTTATTTCACAGCCATTTTACACTGCACTTAAGTAACTTATAAGTCACCTATATGTCTAACCTTTACCTGGTAAAGGTTAGGTGCAAAGTTACTTAGTGTGAGGGCACCCTGGCACTAGCCAAGGTGCCCCCACATTGTTCAGAGCCAATTCCCTGAACTTTGTGAGTGCGGGGACACCATTACACGCGTGCACTACATATAGGTCACTACCTATATGTAGCTTCACCATGGTAACTCCGAATATGGCCATGTAACATGTCTATGATCATGGAATTGCCCCCTCTATACCATCCTGGCATAGTTGGCACAATCCCATGATCCCAGTGGTCTGTAGCACAAACTGCCCTTCCTGGGGTTTCACTGCAGCTGCTGCTGCTGCCAACCCCTCAGACAGGCATCTGCCCTCCTGGGGTCCAGCCAGGCCTGGCCCAGGATGGCAGAACAAAGAACTTCCTCTGAGAGAGGGTGTGACACCCTCTCCCTTTGGAAAATGGTGTGAAGGCAGGGGAGGAGTAGCCTCCCCCAGCCTCTGGAAATGCTTTCTTGGGCACAGATGTGCCCAATTCTGCATAAGCCAGTCTACACCGGTTCAGGGACCCCTTAGCCCCTGCTCTGGCGCGAAACTGGACAAAGGAAAGGGGAGTGACCACTCCCCTGACCTGCACCTCCCCTGGGAGGTGTCCAGAGCTCCTCCAGTGTGCTCCAGACCTCTGCCATCTTGGAAACAGAGGTGCTGCTGGCACACTGGACTGCTCTGAGTGGCCAGTGCCACCAGGTGACGTCAGAGACTCCTGCTGATAGGCTCCTTCAGGTGTTAGTAGCCTATCCTCTCTCCTAAGTAGCCAAACCCTCTTTTCTGGCTATTTAGGGTCTCTGTCTCTGGGGAAACTTTAGATAACGAATGCATGAGCTCAGCCGAGTTCCTCTGCATCTCTCTCTTCACCTTCTGATAAGGAAACGACCGCTGACCGCGCTGGAAGCCTGCAAACCTGCAACATAGTAGCAAAGACGACTACTGCAACTCTGTAACGCTGATCCTGCCGCCTTCTCGACTGTTTTCCTGCTTGTGCATGCTGTGGGGGTAGCCTGCCTCCTCTCTGCACCAGAAGCTCCGAAGAAATCTCCCGTGGGTCGACGGAATCTTCCCCCTGCAACCGCAGGCACCAAAAAGCTGCATCACCGGTCCCTTGGGTCTCCTCTCAGCACGACGAGCGAGGTCCCTCGAATCCAGCGACTCTGTCCAAGTGACCCCCACAGTCCAGTGACTCTTCAGCCCAAGTTTGGTGGAGGTAAGTCCTTGCCTCACCTCGCTGGGCTGCATTGCTGGGAACCGCGACTTTGCAGCTACTCCGGCCCCTGTGCACTTCCGGCGGAAATCCTTTGTGCACAGCCAAGCCTGGGTCCACGGCACTCTAACCTGCATTGCACGACTTTCTAAGTTGGTCTCCGGCGACGTGGGACTCCTTTGTGCAACTTCGGCGAGTACCGTTTCACGCATCCTCGTAGTGCCTGTTTCTGGCACTTCTCCGGGTGCTACCTGCTTCAGTGAGGGCTCTTTGTCTTGCTCGACGTCCCCTCTCTCTTCAGGTCCAATTTGCGACCTCCTGGTCCCTCCTGGGCCCCAGCAGCGTCCAAAAACGCCAAACGCACGATTTGCGCCTAGCAAGGCTTGTTGGCGTCCTTTCGGCGGGAAAACACTTCTGCACGACTCTCCAAGGCGAGAGGGATCCGTCCACCAAAGGGGAAGTCTCTAGCCCTTTTCGTTCCTGCAGAAACCTCAGCTTCTTCTGTCCAGTCGAAGCTTCTTTGCACCCGCAGCTGGCATTTCCTGGGCATCTGCCCATCTCCGACTTGCTTGTGACTTTTGGACTTGGTCCCCTTGTTCCACAGGTATCCTAGATTGGAAATCCACAGTTGTTGCATTGCTGGTTTGTGTCTTTCCTGCATTATTCCTCTAACACGACTATTTTGTCCTTAGGGGAACTTTAGTGCACTTTGCACTCACTTTTCAGGGTCTTGGGGAGGGTTATTTTTCTAACTCTCACTATTTTCTAATAGTCCCAGGGACCCTCTACAAGGTCACATAGGTTTGGGGTCCATTCGTGGTTCGCATTCCACTTTTGGAGTATATGGTTTGTGTTGCCCCTATCCCTATGTTTCCCCATTGCATCCTATTGTAACTATACATTGTTTGCACTGTTTTCTAAGACTATACTGCATATTTTTGCTATTGTGTATATATATATCTTGTGTATATTTCCTATCCTCTCACTGAGGGTACACTCTAAGATACTTTGGCATATTGTCATAAAAATAAAGTACCTTTATTTTTAGTATAACTGTGTATTGTGTTTTCTTATGATATTGTGCATATGACACTAAGTGGTACTGTAGTAGCTTCACACGTCTCCTAGTTCAGCCTAAGCTGCTCTGCTAAGCTACCATTATCTATCAGCCTAAGCTGCTAGACACCCTATACACTAATAAGGGATAACTGGGCCTGGTGCAAGGTGCAAGTACCCCTTGGTACTCACTACAAGCCAGTCCAGCCTCCTACATTGGTTGTGCAGTGGTGGGATAAGTGCTTGAGACTACTTACCACTCTTGTCATTGTACTTTTCATAAGAGAAAAATATACAAAACAAGGTCAGCGTATATACACATAGCCAAAAAGTTTTGCATTTCCTCTTTTCACTCTTTTCGAAGTGCTGAAAAGTACTCCTAAACTTTCAAAAAGTTCTTAAAAGTTTAAAAAGTTTTTTCTGTCTTTCCAAAAAGTTCTGAAAACTTTTGTCTCTTTCTCTATCACTTTAACTCTCTCTAAAAAATGTCTGGCACAGGCCAAAGTGTTGATCTGTCCAAACTTGCATATGACGACCTTAGCTGGAAAAGAGCAAGGAGTCTCTGTATAGAGAGAGGTTTGAGTGTAGGGAAGAATCCTGCCTTGGAACTGTTAATTAACATGCTTAGAGAACAGGATAAGGCCATAGGTGCCCCATCTGTTGAAAAAGTACCTAATAGTTCCCAATCTGATTCAGGGACTCCCCCAGGAAAAGATTCAGAAAAGAAACTTCCTAGCCTGCCCATTACTAGACAATCTAGCATAGATGGTAATGATGATGAGCCACACCAAATAAATAGTGTTGTCTCACATCATAGCAAAAGCATTTATTCTCACCATACTGGTAGTAATGTTTCTGTAAACCAAGCTGTTAAGTTGGCTTCTGTAAGGGACAGGTCTCCTTCTGTTCATTCCCATCATAGCTCTGTTTCTAGAAATGTCCCTCCCACCAACCCTGATGACAGAATGTTAGAGAGGGAACTCAATAAGTTGAGGGTGGAACAAACCAGACTGAAGCTTAAAAAGCAACAGCTGGATTTGGATAGACAGTCTTTTGAATTAGAGAAGGAAAGACAGAAGTTGGGTTTAGATACCCATGGTGGCAGCAGCAGTATTCCCCATAGTCATCCTGCAAAAGAGCATGATTCCAGGAATCTGCACAAGATAGTTCCCCCTTATAAGGAGGGGGATGACATTAACAAGTGGTTTGCTGCACTTGAGAGGGCCTGTGTTGTACAGGATGTCCCTCAAAGGCAGTGGGCTGCTATCCTATGGCTATCATTTAGTGGAAAAGGTAGGGATAGGCTCCTTACTGTGAAAGAAAATGATGCTAATAATTTCCAAGTTCTTAAGAATGCACTCCTGGATGGTTATGGCTTAACCACTGAACAGTACAGGATAAAGTTCAGAGAGACCAAAAAGGAGTCTTCACAAGACTGGGTTGATTTCATTGACCAGGCAGTGAAGGCCTTGGAGGGGTGGTTACATGGCAGTAAAGTTACTGATTATGACAGCCTGTATAACTTGATCCTGAGAGAGCATATTCTTAACAATTGTGTGTCTGATTTGTTGCACCAGTACTTGGTGGACTCTGATCTGACCTCTCCCCAAGAATTGGGAAAGAAGGCAGACAAATGGGTCAGAACAAGAGTGAACAAAAAAGTTCATACAGGGGGTGACAAAGATGGCAACAAAAAGAAGGATGGTAAGTCTTCTGACAAGGGTGGGGACAAATCTAAAAATGAGTCTTCATCAGGCCCACAAAAACACTCTGGTGGGGGTGGTGGGTCCAAATCCTCCTTTAATCAGAACAAGGAAAAGAAACCATGGTGCTATTTATGTAAAATAAAAGGCCATTGGACAACAGATCCCAGTTGTCCAAAGAAAGGCACCACAGCTCCTACCACTACAACCCCTACTGCTACACCTAGTGTCCCTACTAATAGCAGTGGTGGTGGGAGCAAACCTACTAATAGCCAATCCAAGGGAGTAGCTGGACTCACTTTTGGTAATTTAGTTGGGGTTGGTCTGATTAGGGAGACCACAGAGGCTACTTTAGTCTCTGAAGGGGCTATTGATTTAGCCACTTTGGTTGCTTGCCCCCATAACTTGAAGAAGTACAAGCAACTAACCCTAATAAATGGTGTTGAGGTCCAGGCCTACAGGGACACAGGTGCCAGTGTCACAATGGTGATTGAGAAACTGGTGCACCCTGAACAACACATACTTGGACACCAGTACCAAGTAACCGATGCTCACAACATAACACAAAGCCACCCCATGGCTGTTGTAAATCTCAACTGGGGGGGGGGGGGGGGGGGGGGGGGGGGTAACTGGTCCAAAGAAAGTTGTGGTAGCCACAGATATACCTGTAGACTGTCTACTAGGAAATGATTTGGAGACATCAGCTTGGTCAGATGTGGAGTTGGAGGCCCATGCAGCAATGCTGGGCATTCCAGGGCATATTTTTGCTTTGACAAGGGCTCAGGCCAAAAAGCAAAAAGGACAGGGAAGCTTGGATCCTGGAACAATGGACCAAGTGCTCCCTAAAGCTAGGGCTAGTAGAAGCAAACCACTTCCTACTATCCCTCCCTCTACAGTGGATTCTACTTCTGAGGAAGAAGAATTCCCTCCCTGTGCAGAACCTACACCAGAGGAGCTGGAAGCAGACACTGCTGAGCTTTTGGGTAAAGGGGGGCCTGCCAGAGAGGAGCTGAGTGTGGCACAGCAAACCTGTCCCACATTAGAGGGTCTCAGACAGCAAGCTGTCAAACAGGCTAATGGGGATGTCAGTGACTCTCACAGAGTTTACTGGGAGGACAACCTCTTGTACACTGAGCATAGGGATCCTAAACCTGGAGCTGCCAGGAGATTAGTGATTCCTCAGGAGTACAGAAAGTTCCTCCTAACACTGGCACATGACATTCCCTTAGCTGGGCATCTAGGACAAATGAAAACTTGGGACAGGCTTGTTCCCCTGTTTCATTGGCCTAGGATGTCTGAGGACACAAAGGAATTTTGTAAGTCCTGTGAAACCTGTCAAGCCAGTGGCAAGACAGGTGGCACTCCAAAGGCACCCCTTATCCCACTGCCTGTGGTTGGGGTTCCCTTTGAAAGGGTAGGGGTTGACATAGTTGGCCCCCTTGACCCTCCTACTGCTTCAGGCAATAGGTTTATCTTGGTGGTAGTGGACCATGCCACAAGATATCCTGAAGCTATTCCTTTAAGGACCACTACAGCACCTGCAGTGGCAAAGGCCCTCCTGGGAATATTTTCCAGGGTGGGCTTCCCAAAGGAAGTGGTATCAGACAGGGGAAGCAATTTCATGTCTGCATACTTAAAGGCCATGTGGAAGGAGTGTGGTGTAACGTACAAGTTCACAACACCCTATCATCCACAAACTAATGGACTGGTGGAGAGATTTAATAAAACTCTCAAAGGCATGATTATGGGTCTCCCTGAAAAACTCCGCAGGAGATGGGATATCCTTCTACCATGCCTCCTTTTTGCCTACAGGGAGGTACCCCAGAAAGGAGTGGGCTTCAGCCCCTTTGAACTTCTTTTTGGACACCCTGTTAGGGGTCCACTCACACTTGTAAAGGAGGGTTGGGAACAACCTTTAAAAGCTCCTAAGCAGGATATTGTGGATTATGTACTTGGCCTCAGATCAAGGATGGCTGAGTACATGAAAAAGGCCAGTAAAAACCTTCAGGCCAGCCAAGAGCTCCAGAAGCAATGGCATGATCAGAAGGCTGTTTTGGTTCAGTACCAACCAGGGCAGAAAGTGTGGGTCTTGGAGCCTGTGGCCCCAAGAGCACTCCAAGATAAATGGAGTGGACCCCACACAATTGTTGAAAAGAAGGGTGAAGTCACCTACTTGGTTGACTTAGGCACTGCCAGGAGTCCCCTTAGGGTGCTCCATGTCAACCGCCTGAAACCCTACTATGACAGGGCTGATCTCACCCTGCTCATGGCAACTGATGAGGGACAGGAAGAAGACAGTGATCCTCTACCTGATCTCTTCTCTTCCACAGAACAAGATGCTCTTGTGGAAGGTGTAGTTTTGGCTGATTGTCTTACTGCTGAGCAGAAAGACAATTGCATAAATCTCCTAGGACAATTTTCAGAACTCTTCTCTACTGTGCCAGGCACCACTTCTTGGTGTGAGCACACTATAGATACTGGAGACAGTTTACCTGTCAAAAGTAAGATCTATAGGCAGCCTGACCATGTCAGGGACTGCATAAAGCAAGAAGTTCAGAAAATGTTGGAAATAGGAGTGGTTGAGCACTCTGACAGTCCATGGGCTTCTCCTGTGGTACTGGTACCAAAACCCAATTCTAAAGATGGAAAGAAAGAAATGCGGTTTTGTGTAGACTATAGAGGTCTCAACTTGGTAACCAAAACTGATGCTCACCCTATACCCAGGGCAGATGAGCTTATAGATACACTGGCATCTGCCAAGTATCTAAGCACTTTTGATTTGACTGCAGGGTATTGGCAGATCAAATTATCAGAAGATGCTAAATCTAAGACTGCATTTTCTACCATTGGAGGACATTACCAGTTTACTGTAATGCCTTTTGGTTTGAAAAATGCACCTGCCACTTTTCAGAGGTTGGTGAACACAGTCCTGCAAGGGCTGGAAGCTTTCAGTGCAGCATATTTGGACGATATAGCTGTCTTTAGCTCCAGCTGGGATGATCACCTGGTCCACCTATGGAAAGTTTTGGAGGCCCTGCAAAAGGCAGGCCTCACTATCAAGGCTTCAAAGTGCCAGATAGGGCAGGGTAAGGTGGTTTATCTGGGACACCTTGTTGGTGGGGAACAGATTGCACCACTTCAGGGGAAAATCCAAACAATTATTGATTGGGTTCCCCCTACCACTCAGACTCAGGTGAGAGCCTTCCTAGGCCTCACTGGGTACTACAGGAGGCTCATTAAGAACTATGGCTCCATTGCAGCCCCTCTTAATGACCTCACATCCAAGAAAATGCCTAAAAAGGTATTATGGACAGCAAGCTGTCAGAAAGCTTTTGAGGAGCTGAAGCAGGCCATGTGCTCTGCACCTGTCCTGAAAAGCCCTTGTTACTCTAAAAAATTCTATGTCCAAACTGATGCATCTGAATTAGGAGTAGGGGCAGTCCTATCACAACTTAATTCTGAGGGCCAGGATCAACCTGTTGCTTTTATTAGTAGAAGGTTGACCCCTAGAGAAAAGCGTTGGTCTGCCATTGAGAGGGAGGCCTTTGCTGTGGTCTGGGCTCTGAAGAAGTTGAAGCCATACCTGTTTGGCACTCACTTCATTGTTCAGACAGACCACAAACCTCTACTTTGGCTAAAACAAATGAAAGGTGAAAATCCTAAATTGTTGAGGTGGTCCATATCCCTACAGGGAATGGACTATACAGTGGAACATAGACCTGGGAGTAGCCACTCCAATGCAGATGGACTCTCCAGATATTTCCACTTAGACAATGAAGACTCATCAGGTAATGGCTAGTCTTATTGTCCTTCGTTTGGGGGGGGGGGGGTTGTGTAGGAAAGTACCATCTTGCCTGGCATGTTACCCCCATTTTTCACTGTATATATGTTGTTTTAGTTGTATGTGTCACTGGGACCCTGGTAACCCAGGGCCCCAGTGCTCATAAGTGTGCCTGAATGTGTTACCTGTGTAGTGACTAACTGTCTCACTGAGGCTCTGCTAATCAGAACCTCAGTGGTTATGTAACTTATAAGTCACCTATATGTCTAACCTTTACCTGGTAAAGGTTAGGTGCAAAGTTACTTAGTGTGAGGGCACCCTGGCACTAGCCAAGGTGCCCCCACATTGTTCAGAGCCAATTCCCTGAACTTTGTGAGTGCGGGGACACCATTACACGCGTGCACTACATATAGGTCACTACCTATATGTAGCTTCACCATGGTAACTCCGAATATGGCCATGTAACATGTCTATGATCATGGAATTGCCCCCTCTATACCATCCTGGCATAGTTGGCACAATCCCATGATCCCAGTGGTCTGTAGCACAAACTGCCCTTCCTGGGGTTTCACTGCAGCTGCTGCTGCTGCCAACCCCTCAGACAGGCATCTGCCCTCCTGGGGTCCAGCCAGGCCTGGCCCAGGATGGCAGAACAAAGAACTTCCTCTGAGAGAGGGTGTGACACCCTCTCCCTTTGGAAAATGGTGTGAAGGCAGGGGAGGAGTAGCCTCCCCCAGCCTCTGGAAATGCTTTCTTGGGCACAGATGTGCCCAATTCTGCATAAGCCAGTCTACACCGGTTCAGGGACCCCTTAGCCCCTGCTCTGGCGCGAAACTGGACAAAGGAAAGGGGAGTGACCACTCCCCTGACCTGCACCTCCCCTGGGAGGTGTCCAGAGCTCCTCCAGTGTGCTCCAGACCTCTGCCATCTTGGAAACAGAGGTGCTGCTGGCACACTGGACTGCTCTGAGTGGCCAGTGCCACCAGGTGACGTCAGAGACTCCTGCTGATAGGCTCCTTCAGGTGTTAGTAGCCTATCCTCTCTCCTAAGTAGCCAAACCCTCTTTTCTGGCTATTTAGGGTCTCTGTCTCTGGGGAAACTTTAGATAACGAATGCATGAGCTCAGCCGAGTTCCTCTGCATCTCTCTCTTCACCTTCTGATAAGGAAACGACCGCTGACCGCGCTGGAAGCCTGCAAACCTGCAACATAGTAGCAAAGACGACTACTGCAACTCTGTAACGCTGATCCTGCCGCCTTCTCGACTGTTTTCCTGCTTGTGCATGCTGTGGGGGTAGCCTGCCTCCTCTCTGCACCAGAAGCTCCGAAGAAATCTCCCGTGGGTCGACGGAATCTTCCCCCTGCAACCGCAGGCACCAAAAAGCTGCATCACCGGTCCCTTGGGTCTCCTCTCAGCACGACGAGCGAGGTCCCTCGAATCCAGCGACTCTGTCCAAGTGACCCCCACAGTCCAGTGACTCTTCAGCCCAAGTTTGGTGGAGGTAAGTCCTTGCCTCACCTCGCTGGGCTGCATTGCTGGGAACCGCGACTTTGCAGCTACTCCGGCCCCTGTGCACTTCCGGCGGAAATCCTTTGTGCACAGCCAAGCCTGGGTCCACGGCACTCTAACCTGCATTGCACGACTTTCTAAGTTGGTCTCCGGCGACGTGGGACTCCTTTGTGCAACTTCGGCGAGCACCGTTTCACGCATCCTCGTAGTGCCTGTTTCTGGCACTTCTCCGGGTGCTACCTGCTTCAGTGAGGGCTCTTTGTCTTGCTCGACGTCCCCTCTCTCTTCAGGTCCAATTTGCGACCTCCTGGTCCCTCCTGGGCCCCAGCAGCGTCCAAAAACGCCAAACGCACGATTTGCGCCTAGCAAGGCTTGTTGGCGTCCTTTCAGCGGGAAAACACTTCTGCACGACTCTCCAAGGCGAGAGGGATCCGTCCACCAAAGGGGAAGTCTCTAGCCCTTTTCGTTCCTGCAGAAACCTCAGCTTCTTCTGTCCAGTCGAAGCTTCTTTGCACCCGCAGCTGGCATTTCCTGGGCATCTGCCCATCTCCGACTTGCTTGTGACTTTTGGACTTGGTCCCCTTGTTCCACAGGTATCCTAGATTGGAAATCCACAGTTGTTGCATTGCTGGTTTGTGTCTTTCCTGCATTATTCCTCTAACACGACTATTTTGTCCTTAGGGGAACTTTAGTGCACTTTGCACTCACTTTTCAGGGACTTGGGGAGGGTTATTTTTCTAACTCTCACTATTTTCTAATAGTCCCAGGGACCCTCTACAAGGTCACATAGGTTTGGGGTCCATTCGTGGTTCGCATTCCACTTTTGGAGTATATGGTTTGTGTTGCCCCTATCCCTATGTTTCCCCATTGCATCCTATTGTAACTATACATTGTTTGCACTGTTTTCTAAGACTATACTGCATATTTTTGCTATTGTGTATATATATATCTTGTGTATATTTCCTATCCTCTCACTGAGGGTACACTCTAAGATACTTTGGCATATTGTCATAAAAATAAAGTACCTTTATTTTTAGTATAACTGTGTATTGTGTTTTCTTATGATATTGTGCATATGACACTAAGTGGTACTGTCGTAGCTTCCCACGTCTCCTAGTTCAGCCTAAGCTGATCTGCTAAGCTACCATTATCTATCAGCCTAAGCTGCTAGACACCCTATACACTAATAAGGGATAACTGGGCCTGGTGCAAGGTGCAAGTACCCCTTGGTACTCACTACAAGCCAGTCCAGCCTCCTACAGTGTCTTGTTCAGTGGTGGTCGTCTTTCAGCCTTTCTTACCTTGGCCATGTCTCTGAGTATTGCACACCTTGTGCTTTTGGGCACTCCAGTGATGTTGCAGCTCTGAAATATGGCCAAACTGGTGGCAAGTGGCATCGTGGCAGCTGCACGCTTGACTTTTCTCAGTTCATGGGCAGTTATTTTGCGCCTTGGTTTTTCCACACGCTTCTTGCGACCCTGTTGACTATTTTGAATGAAACGCTTGATTGTTCGATGATCACGCTTCAGAAGCTTTGCAATTTTAAGAGTGCTGCATCCCTCTGCAAGATATCTCTCTATTTTTTACTTTTCTGAGCCTGTCAAGTCCTTCTTTTGACCCATTTTGCCAAAGGAAAGGAAGTTGCCTAATAATTATGCACACCTGATATAGGGTGTTGATGTCATTAGACCACACCCCTTCTCATTACAGAGATGCACATCACCTAATATGCTTAATTGGTAGTAGGCTTTCGAGCCTATACAGCTTGGAGTAAGACAACATGCATGAAGAGGATGATGTGGTCAAAATACTCATTTGCCTAATAATTCTGCAATCCCTGTAGGAGCCTGCAGTTCGCAAACAACGAGCGATTTGCAGTGCTTTAAATGGGCCGGTACTCTCTGGGACTGAGTACCGGCACTTTTTCATTTTGAGAGGGAGAGTACCGGCACATCTCAAGAAAAACATAATACTTTTAATTGGAGAGTACCGGCACTTCTCAGAAACAAGCAGGTACTCTGGTACAGAGTACCTGCACTTCTATTTTTCCATTTAAAGCACTGGCGATTTGTATAGGGTCGAGTGAAAAGTCCCCAAGGCTGTCCCTGTCACCCCCAGAAATGTATTGTCTCCTACGCCCCTGAGGGGATGTTCCTGGAGCGAGCCACAAAGAAAAAGAAGCATGTATATTCTGAAGCTTGAAGTTCGCTCTGCTGCGACTCTAGAAGTACTCTAACTGGGAGAAAGCCAGGGACTGAGCATAGAGAAACCTGTTCAGAAACCTTTTCACTCAGCCGCAGAGCCCAGAGACACGGGGTCTAATCCCAGCATGCTTCACTTCCACACACTGTGCTCCCCTGGGCAAATAAATGTACATACCTGTCATACTCTAAGTGCTTGACCGCAGTAAAAAAAAAAAAAAAAAATAAGCGTAATACAGAGAAAACGGACGGGGCTCTGTTCAGCCTTCTGTCCGGTGGAGTAACATTGACCCCACCGGGGGAGGGACGTGGGGAGTGGCTCCCTCAACACAGCTCCCAGTCCTCAGAACTCCATGTACTTTTCAGGGGGCGCCCCCCGCCCCCTACGTTTCGTTACGTCACTGCGTCTGTCTCGCTGCTTCTGTGTCGTTACACAGAGGCTCGTGAAACTGAAAGTGAAACCAATTCGGTGTAAATCCCCTGGGAAGATCCAATGATAACTTCCAAGTAATCTCTCCGGGGGAGTTCCAACGGAATGATTGCTCCGAAGCGTGGATGCTTGTGGCATTAGGATCTCTTGTGAAGCTTTAGGTCGAGAGGTTACCACGCAGCGCAGCACTGGCATTGTAAGAAGAACGGGCATGAATGAGGTCATGAACTGCATCTAACGTCCTGGCACAGGGGACAAGCGCTGTGGATATTGCACACCAGACCGCCCTGCGAGCGTGGTACACAGATCCCTTTCTATGCAAATTACTGCATAACAGGAAAGGCTTTCTCTGGCATTCTTGTGGCAGACGTACTCCCCAAACGTTAAAACAATCTACACGCAAATTACTTTTGTGAATGTAATATTATAAAAAATTAGGAGATTTGAAGAACAGATCTGGCTAAGCTTAGGTTAATAAAAAAAACAACTGGGGGAAGAGCGTTGCGAGGTCAACGAGTAAAGGCCACAAAACGAATTCCCATCAGATGATGCTGAAGGCTGTACATGACCGCTGCGTCTCTTACACCATGCTGATTTTTGTCACGAGAAGATGATTTGTTGGTCTAGTTCTTTTGCCTCTCTTTCTCAGTTGCACATTCTTTGCGGAAGTGAATATCTGTGAAATGTGCTAGACTGAGAGCCCCGGAGTTCATGCCACTCCCAATGCGACTTCCAGCCCTACGCATCAGGGGCAGCTTCCCACACTGCCCAAAACTCCGGCTGGTCATGCTGCCCATCACATCCTCCCCACATGGGCCAGCACCGCGTGCTCCAAACAATGCCCACAAGTTAGTCATTTTCACAAGGAAAGTTTCAACTCGTGAAACCGCCCACCGGTTCATGCCCTGAAACTCGCAACAGGAACCAACCCCTCTCACGTCTCACAAGAGTCAGCTGTTCATACAGCACGAGCACTTTCATGGACAAACCACGATTATTCATGGTGATTGGCAGATAATTCGCGAGTATGTAAGGTCTGACCATGTCCTCAAACATGCCTTCGATAAGGGACACCGCACAATGGCCACCAGTGTCTACTTCTCACACTGCCATCCGTGCCAGTTACATACAGTGCCAACAATGAATGCACTGCCCACATTGTGCACTTGGGAACCCAGGCTTCCAATATTCCTGATAATACTGGCAGGCTTACCCATGTGCTTGTGACTAAAGTTCTATAACAGAAGTCATAAAGCTGATAAGACCATGGCACCCTGCCTGAGAGCGAAAGTTGCATAAACCTGTGCCAGGACATTAAGAACAATCAGATTTTGAGGGGGTGGGGGGAGTGGCAACAAGCATTCAGGCCTTCACCTAAATGCTCTTGTGCATTCTTGCTCTCAGTGACCACTTTTGGAGGCGACAACAGCCTCCTCTATCCAAGCTATGTGTGAGCTTCTGAGGGTAGCTGCATGAGATACTAGTCAGGGAGAAAGGTATTTTTACCTCTGTCACTGGGGGAGAGGGACAGTGCCTCCCAGCGGCCCCAAGTAAAGTTCTGTTCCATTACCCCTAACTGGGGGACAGACTGTCATCTTAGGAAACGCCTGGGCAGCGCTTGCATCAACTGTGAAGAGGAGACAGAGAGTGTCGTAGGTCCATTTCAAGTTAGTCACTTTAGCACAGTGATAGCTTAGCTTAAGCTTGCAGCCCGTGCCCTTTTATTCAGTATTCATGCTTTGTATTTATGTATGCAATTTTATTCATTTTATTATTGCTTCTTTAGTGACATTGTTTTTATTCCATTATCAACTGCTATTCTGCGAAAGTGTAATCATCAGTGCTATTGATTACATACTTTGCACCATGTTCTTTCCTCGAAATTACAAGAACAGAATGCAAAGCACACAGAATAATATTTTGTATTGCGGGCCCTAAAACTGCGTAAACAGTCCAGCCATTAGGTACACATCTGCATCAGGCTTCTGTGCCTGAACGTGAACATGTCCCCTATAAAAACATCTTGTAGGACAAATGGGCATTACAGGGAGTTCCGCCCAGAATTTCCATCCATGCTGCATGCCTGTTTTTGGTAGACCTCACCCTTTGTGTCTCCACAGATCCTGATCTGGAGACTGGCAGCCTGGCCTTGTACCAAGGTAATGGGGGGTGCTTTTCATGGACACTTTATGGACAGATTTGACTTTCTTTCATCGCCATGCTCTAGCTCAGGGGCTAGAGATTAGGCTTTTAGGTAGGAATTGTATGCCTATGTCATGACTATATGTTGGGGGGGGGGTTATATTTACATCTATAATTTTCACAATCCTGATTTTGTTATCATTATTGTCCTAATCAATGCAGCTCATGCATTTTATCATACATTGCATCCTTTTCAATAAATCTATTGAAAACTGTCCTGCATCTCCTTTCTTGCCTATGTGTGTGTGTAGGAGACTTGTATGTAGAGAAAAAGGGATAAGGCTTGTTTCACCACAATTTTTCCTGAGGGGTTTTCAGAGTTTCATGCAAGGCTGACACAAATCACTTTTACCGGTTGGGGTTTGGTGAGGTGTTGCTAGTGAGCTGGGAGAATTGGGCCGACAGTTGCCAACTGGTGTGGGAGTGACTCAGTCGCCTACAACGCAGAGGCGCTGCCGCCCCAAATCCTGCAGTCTTGTGGCTATCTGATAGTCCTTATGACAAGAGAGAAACAGAAGAGAGAGAGCAAAAGGGAGAGAGAAGAGAGTGGGATAGACTGTGTGCACACATATGAAAGTGTGTATACACGTTTTTTCTCTGTGAATGGACCTATCAGTTGTGCAGTCAACTGGACTCCATATTTGTATTTTGCATAAAATGTCACCCCCCCCCCCGCCCCCAATGTGTTGGGCTGAGTGACAGGGTCCTGCCAGACATGCCTGACAGGTCCTGACTTGGTTATAGCCACCCAAACCTTGTTGTGAGGTCCCAGGGTAAGACCAGCAGTGTCCCTACTGGTTAGCATGGTATGTAGAGTCCAATGTCAAACAGAACAATAGCGTCAAGTGGTTGGGAGAAAAAAAAAATGGTTTGGGGTCCTAACTCTGGCACAGACAGCTCTACGCACCTCTAGTTTGCACCATCTTTGTTTGTTTAGTGTAGGACATATTCCTTACAGGTAAATTAAGTGCACACGCCTGCCCCAGGATCGTGGTGGTTTTACCATGTGTGGATCAACACTTGAATATCCGAGGGGTTTTTACCAAGCACGCAGTAATTTCAGCCAGTAACACCTGTTCACTTAGAAATCCCTTGGGAATAAAATGGGCGGTATTCCCCACCTGGGGATACCGCTCCAGTCGACTCATAATGGGGGCCAGAGTGTCTAATCTCATTCTACCTCCTGGAAACGTCGACCTCTCCACCCTGTGAAAGTCAAGTGCTAAAAAGGCACCCTTGGTCATTAATCTGAAATGAAACAGTATCGTGGATATCAGGGTTAAATCACATTATTGTTACGATGAATGCACACTAACCCCTGTCTGCACTGGAACTCCCAAGAAAAGGCCTGAAAGTGAGAGAACAGAAATTCAATCAGGCCAAAATCTAGACACTTCTCTTCTCCGAGAGCCCAGATAGTGAACTGGAGTGCCGATACCGCCTATCATTCACAATGACGTCAGTATTTCAATTAATACAAGCTAATAAAGCCCAGTCTGGAGCAGGAATACATCAGTGCTCCACAGAGTCATCAGGAAGACAGTGATCCACCAGATTACACGCCAGGACCAATCCGGATTCTATTTGACATGCAGGCCATTGACAAGAATGGGAAACTTGCACTTTTGGGGGAACGGCTAAAATTAGGAATTTGAGAAGGGCTGATCGCACTAGCCACTGGGAAAAACATTAACAGGATTAACAAGTTCTTCTGGGGGATGGGATGGCAAATCAACTAACTGGCTAAGAACAATCCTGATCAATAGGATAAAGCTCCCACAACTTGCATCCTGAATGATAGAAAAACAACTGTGACACATTGGAAATAGGACACCAAGAATGCCCACTATCTACAAAGGTTCTTACTATACAATCACATGCATTTAAAATAAGACAAAACATTGAATCTGGGGATAAACAGGATGCATACAATATTATGGCCAGGTTTGTGGCACTTTCCAGACACCCTTTCAACTTACAGAAGGTACCAGGCATCTGGGCAGACAGGTTGGGAGAGTTTTTTGTTGTTTTTTTGTGATTAGTGTGCACCTGAGGAAGCCATTCCATGCATTTACTCCAGAATCATTCTTATGTAATGCACCGCCAGGATCAAACTTTAAAAAAAATGTTTTTGGGTGGAAAAACCACCATCTCTATGGAAATAGAGGACCAAGACTGGCTGCTATAGTTACTTGCACCATACAAATTGGGGGCGTTATTTTTACCCTACCTGTTTTGAATGGGCTGTTGAAACTATTGGATCAGGTGGTGCACTAGCCCACTCTGGTCGCTAACCTGAATCTAATAAGGGCGGGAACAATATTCTTCTAATCTAAGCAATAAACTGCTGTTCCATGAAATAATTAAAACAGAAGAGAAAGATACAGCTGAACTTAGTGCAGGAAACCTTCAAGAATGTTTGTGCTTGGAAATTACAAATAAATGGAAAACTAATCAACACAATATACAACACAGAATGCACATGGCCAATGTTTAATTTGAGCCAGTGCTTGTCGGTGGGGGCCATCAACATTCATTTTTGGAGATTGGCACTTATATTTCCTCATTAGACATTTCCTGAGAGCAAGACAGGGAAAACATACAAATGGGAAAGACAGAGGAAGGGAAAGATGGAAAATCTGTCACCAAGGGAGAAAGCAGGAGCCGGCAAGAGTGGGGTATACTCTGCCTTGGTACTAGGCCTGCTGACATTTAAAAGAGCAATAGGCTTCTGGGCGCTGGCAATTCATATTTTACAAATTAAGCACTGCATATGCCCCTGTGAAGGACACAGCAGATGGCTTCAGAGCCCACTCCTTGCAAGGGTCACAGTCCCCGAGCTGTCTCTCTTGTTCTTGGTTTTGTGGAATCTATGTGCATGTCTCCTGTCTGTCTGTGTGCGTATCTCTCGATCTATCTGTATACAGTAGAAGTGGGTCATCCATAAAATTAATGAGGAGATGCAAGCTAAGAGTCTAGCTTAGCTCTAGGAGCCTGTGCACGAGCTGAGTTATGACAAAGGCTGCCTTGCAAACCATGTAACAAACCTAACAATACGACGAGGTCTCTTCAAAATCCCCGCCCCCCCACCCCCCAAAAAAATATATTTATAACATGCAGAGGCGTGTGATCTTACATCGGATTATATCACTGCACCAATCTTATAAACATTCCCCCACTCTAACTACGTCATTAGTGGATTAAGAGGTAAATCAGTTGTCCTGTGTACCCTATATGTCTCCTTTATTATTATTATATACGGGGCAACGTTATAGGTACCTAATTCAAACACGAGAGACGTTTTCGTACAGCATACATCGCATCGCCAACTCATGCATTTCAAGGCGCTCTAACATGCAATAAATGAAGGAAAGAGGAGGCACGTGAACTAAGATATCTGACCATGATCACACAATTTGTTCAAGGAAGTCAGAAATGACCTCAGGTTTTCAAGGGCCATGTGCACAAACACATTTTCCCATAGACAGAATGGATAAAAGCCTTTGGTACATCTGGCTCCTAGATCCTTACTGTGCAATTCAGCAATTGGATGAGCATCTCCTTCTCTCTCCCGTCCTTACATAAAGGTTAAAGTTTGTCTTTAAGTGCTGAGGCATGAGATTAGAGCATGAGTGGCAGGCAGAGATCACGATGGCTCGGTTCGTTCCGGGCTCGAAGGTTCAATGGGACCTCCATCTGAGCCGGAGCAAGGCATCTGGCTCAAGCTTTCACCCAACTCTAATGTGCAATCTCTCTCTCACAATGAAGTCCTGGAGGTACACGGATACTGTGAGGAACTTGTTTTATGCATGGAAGAATGTATCCTAACCCGCAATAAACCCGTCTTCTGCACCAAGCACTGAAGCCCACCCCTCTCCTCGGGGCTGCCCCACTCTCAAGACACGCTAAATGAAAAAACATACGTCTAAACGCCCTGGACTTGTTTCATTTTACACCCATTTACAAACGCTACAAAATTATAGAGGTTAATGTCCCGCGACAACCTGCAGTTCGCCCACTGCGAAAGTTTATAATTTGTCAATCCCAATAAAAAGTAGGATTTTGCACTCACTTTCACACTAAAATCGCTAGGACGCTACAATCCGGAAACAGCCACGAAGGGGAAGATGACACGGAAGGGCGCGGCCACGTGCTGGTCAGTTCGGATGCGCTTTAGAAATATCGCACAGATCTTTCCGGGGAACGAGACGTGCCAAAGCGGTGCCCCGCACCGCGTCAAGAGGCAGTACACCGGCAGGCGAAGCGTTCTACTGCACTGGAAACCCTCCTCTCACACGCCGCTCGGAAACACACGTGCTCAAAGAGCGGAGGAGGGGGGCCGCCTGGCGTGGGCAAGTCACTTAATCTCACCCTGCCGACCTAAAATGAATGTGTCCTTGTGTGATGCAACTGGTGCGCACGTAAAACGCTCCGATACGTTCGGGTCGAGTTCGCGCCATATAAATCTGTAAAAAAAATAATAATAAATAAACAAAAAACACAGTTGGGGTCAGCAAAGGTGAACTGTCGCTCATTCGTGTGTGTGTGTTTTTTTTTTTAACGAACTCGACCCGAAGGTATTGGAGTGCCTTACTTGAGCATAAATTATATGATACAAGAGCTCACTCATGTTTTGTAGGTATGGGGAGATAAGGTGATTTGCCTAAAATCACAGGATGTTCAGACTACGATGGGACTCTAACCTGACTCCCCAGCTCCAGAGTTGGCAGCTCTGGCAGGTACGCAACAGCAAGTGCTTTAAAAAGGTACAGTCAGGTACTGACTACCTGCATTTTTTTATTCTGAGAGAGAAAGTACCTGCACTTCTCAAAAGAGAAGTAAACCTTTTCATTGGAGAGTGCCACCACTTCTCAGGACCGAGGGGGCACTCTGCTACAGAGACCTGCTCATTTAGTTTTCCATTTCAAGCACTGGACACAGCCTATCCCAGGTCTAGTCCAGAGTTTCCCTTGGGGCTTTAAATATTCAACGTACTCACTTACAACCATTCACTCTTCGTTATCACGCATTTAACACACTTGGTGTTCTTGGAAGAATTTTTCAATTTTTGATACCACAGGAGTTGTTAGACTATAAAGACGTTTAATGTCACAAAGGGAAAAAATATACACTTTTTTTGTCAAAGATATGGTAACAGGCTTCTCTGCTATCAAACGGTATACTTTCCCATTAAATCTGCCCATAATTTAAAACATTAACAGCAATATATGGCACAAACACATAAAAACAAAAAGTTTAAAACATGCACAAAGTGAGACACATAAGACAATCCCCATCTGTCTTTGTGGCTACTAATTTGTCAGGATCACAGGACACATGACGTCTTCCAATTGTCATTTATTGTATCTCAGTGTCCATCAGATGTAGTCAACACCTATTCAAACTGTTATTAAGCCTCTCTGACAGTTTTACAGAGTTAAACTCCACCAGAGTAGTTTTTCAGGTTGCTCTATATAGTCCTGATGCAGACCCAGCTGTAAGGGATACTAGTGACCTCATCTATTTTGGGTCCACACATCAACAAGGCTGGGGGCGGGCTCTAAGCCCCTTTTAAGATTTTTTTGTAACACAAAAGATTTTGCCACAGCATAAGTGCTGTGCAGGCAAAACCTAAAAATATGGCTAGCAGACGTCTTGTAACTCCATTGAGTGCAGGCTCTTGACTGGTTCTGTTCTTTAAAAAAAAATAACGGACAGACATTCTATCTTTCATTTTTTTATTTTTTTAAGGTTTCCCCTGAACAGTGCATGCAGCACGCTCACTGTCCATGTAAAACCTCTTGTAAAAAAAAAAAAATTTTAAATGGGGCTTAGGGACAGTCCCTCACTTACCACTGGTTTATTGCACATCACTCTTGTTTCTTATTTGTCAGGGGTTTACTGCTTCCTACTGGGCTTCAAATGTCTGTCCCTGCTGTGGAGCATGGACCATCTACAGTGTCCAGTCTGTGGACAGTGTCCTTCCATTGGCCTCAAGCTTTGGCACTGGAACACTTTTGACTTTAAGGCAGAGTCGGAGTGGAACTCCTGAGTCTTGAACTACTAGTGGGGCTTACCCTGGATGTTGCCTACAGTGAATGGGGAATAACAACTATTGCTAAAGCAGGAAGGAATGGGGCATAGGAAGCTGCCTAACAAACACTACAGCCCTGAACTAAGGGGGGCAGTGGAAGTTGTTTGTGAATGTCATATTTCTACTTTGTGTTGATAGAGGTAAAAATAAATACTTCTTTTTTCATAAAAGTAAGTATTTGGTTGGACAATCATTTATTGCTGCTACACATATTTTGAGCCTGTGTTCACCCCCTGTACCTACCTCCCCACCTGCTCGAAGGGAGCCTTAGAATGCTCGACTCTACGCTATTACTTAGAGTCAAGTGCTGCAGAGGCACTTGACTCAATTGCTCGGGATCCATAATACATCGGCCTGGGACTTCAGGAGTAAAAGGCCTCATTGCCCACAGTTGGGCCCAGTAGTCCCTGCTTGCCCCATGGCTTCCGACTACTGGCAATAAGCAGTGGGGCAACTAATGTTAGGAGCCTTGGATACTACTCTCTCATAGTAAATGCACACTTATCTCTAGGCTTGCTCTTTGATTCCATTTCCCTATATCTTGATTCCATATTCTCCTGTTCTGATTAGTGTCAGTTTCTGTCTATCGTTGTCCTGCCTCTCAGTTGCTGCGATTACCAGTAGTTCTGGTTGTTTGTTACCACTGTTCCTAGTTCTGACTGCATACTTCCTGACATGTCTTAATATAATCAGACTCCTAGCCTTGTGCTCTGTGTTCCTGTTCTGCCTGCATAGTTGACTATCCTTCCCTTGTAAGTGTGTACTTCCAGTCATATACAGTGTTCAAAGTTCAGTGTCTTCCAGTCCTGTTCATGATCTTGATGCCAGTCATGTTTCCAACTGTGATTCTAATCCTGATTTTCTCTTAGCCCAGATGCTGTTTGGGTTCCTTGATCTGTTCTCAATTGTTCTTTCTTCTGTTTGTATTAATCTTGATTATCACTGTTCCCAAGGGTGCCAACGATATTCGAAGCTTTATGCCACTGGCACAGAGACTCTCCCTGTGCTCTTTTTCTGCAAGAGCTGCAAAGCATACATCTAGACTTCATATGAGTAACTGTTCCGTGCCTTTCAGTATGTTCTTTTCTTCTGAGAGAGGTCACTTTCCAAGGATGTACAAACTAAGATAGTTTGTCTATTGTTTCCCACTTGAACCTTCTTGTTATGTATTATCTTTCTAGTATCCTTTTGCAGTTTTTCCAGTTTGTAGGAAATCTGGCTTTTCTGTGTGGTCACCCGGTATTTTTAGCCTTTTGCTCGATTGTAGAGTTTTGCTGGCTGTAGAACTGTGCGCACTTTATTCATGCTAACCAGTGGTGAAGTGTCCATACTCCCCCTTTTAGCTTAGTTGAATTGCCATATTCTCAATTGATTTAACTTAACAAATAGACTCTATTATATGGTACATATCGTATCCAAGGCCTGTAAGTTAAATATCACTAGTGGACTGCAGCACCTATTTGACCATCCACTATAGAGACAGGGTAATAATGGCTTCAGGCCTACCATTGTAGGTTGGCTGTAGCAGTGTAAAAATATGTAATCTGACCTGTCAAAAATGAACCCTTTTGACAGGTCAAAACTTTGCTTTTAAATATTCAGAAGTCACCTCTACCTAGGCCTTGTTGGCCACAAAGCAGGCTGCAGTGTTTAAAAGTACATCATGTAACTTGTTCTAATTTGTTCACTGTGGCAGGCCTAGCTGTCCTATGTAGTAAACCAAAGTATAGATTAAAGTCCTAATATTATATCTCAGGAATAGGGCTAGCTTGAAAAATAATTAGGCAACCGTTTTTAATCGTTGTTAAACATCAAAATGAACAGTGAAGTCAGATTTTAATAAATATTAAGGAAAATTACATTTTAGTAAGTTACCTTTTCACTGTCTGAAGTTCCTGGAGGCTAATTTACATTTGCTCTCAAATATCTGCTAACCAAGGATTAATATTTGAACAGGTGTGAATAAGGTGTGAAATGCTTCCTAAGATCAAAGAAACAGGCTGCCCTGAATGGGCAGAAATGACTCCTCTGAACCTTACAGAATACACAAGATGGAGCAGTGAGTATCCATTCTACATTACAATGTCAAATCCTGCTTCAGTGTAAAATACTCTGACAGGTCTGCTGGGTTCACATAAAACATTTTGGGGTGCACTTGAAAGGCCAAAAACAGTATGGCAAGACAATTTTTGAGTATTTACTGTCTGGTTGCCGATGAACCGTGCTTTGTTCAGCCAGACTTCTCTCTCTGGGTTTTACATACAACACTGGGGATGCAATTGAAAGGAAGGGAAACAAGATGCTCAAACAATCCTTGTGCATCCACTGTCTGATAATTGGAAAAACCCTACTTTTGTTATTACAGACTTCTGTCGCTCAGTTTATTGGGCATGCAGTGGCTGCTTCAAACTGGATTTTAGCGTTAGATGGAAGATGATACTAGGATTGCAAAAGTACCCCCTCACATGCACACTCAGCCCTAAGAGCCCAAGTTGAATGTAGCCGAAGACTTTCACCATCCTGAAAATGTCCAAAGTGGGTAAAGTTGGCCACAGGAACGCTTGCTCTATTGGCAGACATAAATGCCCTGTCTTCAGGCACCCACTTCAAAACACTCCTGGACCTGAGGAAGAACATAAGAAGACTAGACCTGCCGTCTGGGACCTGAGAAAGACTGGACCCAGGACAAAGAAGTAGATTCTAAGAGCCATGAGGCTGACCTCCAGGTCAAGCTACAGACATTCAATGATCTACAACTGCCTACCATCAAATGAAGAGTAAGTACAAACTCAGACAGGCACTCATAAATATATTTCCACTGAAAAACACAAAGGGTAAAGTAACATTATAGTTAGGCAAAAACATCAGTTAAAATGTAACATTTTAAACTTTAAAACTCCACTGAATCTCACTAGTTATAGTTTACTGAGCTGACTAGAACTTATACCCCCGCCTTGGGGCACGATGTATTCAGCAAATGTATTTAACCAAAACCAGGATCAAGAAAAAATTGGAACATCAAGGTAAAATTACACTCAAGCAATGATATAACCATCAGTTGTCGTCTCCCTGTGCAAAGTCATTTGTACATGCTCTTTGTGACACAATAAAAAGTGCTTTTCTCATTTCAACTTTGCTGTACTTTGGCAATAAACTCGAATTTGACGTTTGGCCTGTAGCTCTAAGTAACGTGTTATTGGGTCATATTTTTTTTACTGGCACTGCACTGTGTATAAACTATACTGGACCGAGAGGCCCAATAAAAAATAACTGCAGCTGGAGCAGTCAGGCAGTCACCCTGGGAGCCGGCACTGCACTGGCTATACAGTGATCTAGTTGGGGAAGCCAGACACCCCAATACAAAAAGAAAGCTCCAGGAAGTGACAATCTATGGGAGTGCATGCTGCTAGGAACCCAGGGGCTTGATAACTTGGCGGTTGGCAGTAGGGGGCTCTTCAGGGAGTATCTGGCCTTCAGTTCAGTTTCCTTCCAGCATTCCCACAACACCACCCAGGAGAAACATACTGACATCCTGTCTCACTTTGAGAAGGTGGGTAGGAGATTGATCATCAAAGAGGACTGAAAAAACATGAAAGGCAGGATGAAAGGCAAAAAAGGTAAGGTGAGATGTAAGGAAAATGAAAGGCTGTATGTTAGGAAGAATGTACGGCATTATGTAAAGAGAACGTTAAAGGTGGCATGAAAGGTAAAACGAGAGGCAGGCTGAAAGAAAAATGATAGGTGGGAAGAAAGATGAAAAATGAAACACGGTATGAAAGGTAAGAGGTGCAGCCAAGGGAAACAAGACACCAAACGAAAACCAGTGGTTACGGAATCTAGCACTCCCAAGACGTTATCAATGTGTAAATTATACACAACAAAGCTTCTGAAGTGTAAGCAGGGCTAGTATGGGCAAGCCGTTCGGGTGTATAGACAAAGTCAACAAAAATGCTGGTAGATTTGGGGTGAGTCAACCACAGTGCAGATTACCAGGTGGTAGATCCTGCCAGAGCCTTTCTGGCCCATAGAGGAAGGCATCCGGGAATCTTCAATAATCAGTAGGGCAGTCCAAACCGGGACTGAATCTAACAACTGGCCTGATCATCCCAGTGTGTTTAGGAAACAAAGTTTCTCTAACTTGGCTAGAGTCACTATCACCGACCGAGCGACTACATGCCACGTGCATTACGGACACAGATTTTGGGTCAGCCCAAAGCGTCGTGAAGAAGGAATACATTCGAAACACCCGAGTAATTAATGAAGCAAAACTTCACATCTCTTATTTACGAAAACATATGTAGTAAACTGCAATGCTAAGCAAATGCACCTCGGCCACAATCACTAAGAGATTACACTCAGCCGAAAACAGGCAAGTGACATAAATGTTTTCAGGCAGTGACTGCCAGGTGACCTGCCTCGCCCACTGGAGGGGTGCTGGCGTGGGGAGATGGGCGAGCAGGATGGCAGGGTGAGTATTAATGTCAAACGTTTGGGAATAAGGATCGAAAGTGGCATGCAATGCCTTACTTGAAGCCCTCCGGTTCAGGGGCCCTGGTTCCGCATGCCTTTGTGGAGTGGGGCTAAAAGTGGACTCAGGTCCATTCAGAAGTCTAATAAACCGCACTCGGCGGTGGATCCCACGTACCCAGAGGACCTGGTGACGTTACTGACCGGCGTCACCACGCACTGACGGCGAGGGGGGATGCCACAGGCCCACTCAACCGAGCTCCTGGGAGTAAAACGCATCCTCTTCCCCTTAAAAGTTGGGAGCAAATTGTGTACCAAAGATAATTTAAAAATAAGATAAGGCGTCACTGTCTTCAAATTCAAAAACGTGTCTTTCTTAATATTCAGAAGGGTTTCACCTTAGTACGTCAAATTAGATGCAATGCATTTTATCAAAATCAATATTTTTATGCGTTAACTTCGAATCATTCATACCCCCACCCTGACGACAATGCACTCCATGAGCTAAAACACCGCCGTGTGTACTCTAGATTCTTGCACATGGAGATACAGCCTGTCTAATTAAACACACAAGTTTTTTGTACAGCGGGCACCCTGAGCCAGGTACTCCATATGTTACAATTGGCAGAAAGTGAAATAAAGTATTTGCCTAGGCGCACACGATTTGGTAAAGCAGGGATAAACTCAGTGCAATCCAGCCATTAGGCGGCCATCTTTCTCTGCTATCAAAGGTTTCTGCTTTCTCCTTAATGCCTGGAGGATGCGATGAGAGCCTGGGTGACGGGCGGAATCCGCGACTTTTTGGTCAGTTTTACATAGCGGGAGCCTAGCCCGTGAAGATAAAAGCCATCGCAACAGACACATACTTTCTTTTCGACTGAACGATTTGAAGGGATTGATAGAGGGCTAAACCGACGCAGTATTTAATCCTGTTTCCCTATTTTGATTGGTCGGCAGCTGCAGCCACGAGGCCACACTGCCACCTGTGAAAGCTCGGCTCGTTTTGGGCTCGAGGTTCCAAGAGGACGTTGAGCCAGAGCCGGTCCTCTGGATGGCGCTTTCCTGTGTTCACACATCTCTCATATGAACATGCAACGCACCTCCGGAACAGCCTTAATTGTGAAATACTCGTGTTTACTCCTCGCCCACGGAGTGGGCTCGCTCGTATCTCCGGCGCGGCTGGAGACGGCCTCACACGGTCTGAGGTCCGCCCAGTCCAGGTGTCTCTGTGGCGCAGTCACCAGGAACGGGCCCCCATCCGCAACAGAGGAGCAATGCACTAACTACCAGGAAAAGTGTGAAACTGGAACAGGCTGGTTCGACATGTTCGAGGGCAGAGGAAGTGTGAGGGCCTGTGGGTTGGGCGAGTGCAAGAGGAAGCTTGATTCAGTTCTCATTCACAGCTACCACCGTGGTGCACTGCAACACTGCCATTCAAGCTCCCTCTACACACTGGCAGTTTAGTATTACACAATATAAAACGCCTCTAAAAACCTAACAACATAGGCATCCGTTCTCATAAAAGCAGGCCAGAAAGCCATCATTTGATGGCTGTGCTTTCCAGGCCTCTGAATTGGGGCTTTCCTGCTAGAACTGCGCCTCTTGTTAAGAATTAAAGCACCGAGCTATTTCCCACGGGAAAGTTTTACTTGAATGAACCCTGTGCCGAAATACGCGCAGTATACAAATATAAGGTATTGCGAAAGAGAAAGGGGGAAGTCCATGTTGTAAGTGAAACACTTCTTTCAATTCTTATCCTAGCCCTGCACTAACAGAATCTGAATAAAGGGCCGACCCAACCGAAGAAAAGACAAGCATTAGCAAAGCCAATAGGTTTCGCCTAAGGGAGATCTATTGGCTTTAATAATGTTTCAAGCGGTCACCTACCATTTGATATTACAATCTAGGAATAGCGAGACACGTCTATTCAACTCAGAACAAGGGTAGTTCAGACAAGTCAAGAGCAGTTTAATGACATTTCAATTTTAGCAGGGCTTATTAGATTACCCATAGTAAGAGCCGTGTAGTAGGTTTTCACGTTTTTCAGTGGCCCACTTAATGCAAGTAGTTTAATTACGTTTCAGTCCTACTGGGCCACAGCTGAGTAGGCACAGGAAGAGTAATATCATAAATTATAATAGAGGGATCAACAGTTCAGGCAAGACCAAAAACAGATCAATTTAACTTCTTCTGGGTTTAGTAAAACAGACAAGGTAAGAGTAGACCAGTGAGCTATAGACTTGCCATTGTTCAGGTTTATGCAAGCACTTTAATGAAGATTTCACTTCTAGTTGGGCTTAAGCAAAGTAGGCATCATATGGGTGTACAATAATTGACAACTTTCCTCTGCAGCCAGGTTCATAGCGACAGACAGTTCAGCACATCTTTCCCAGTGGCCTGGTTTATGCAACACATAGAGAGTATATGCTCTTATTAGTTCACCATATCGGTCCAGGAGAACCCGATAGGAAAGGGCATTGTATTACCAGCAGCGGCATATGCGCTGGAGGCCTACCCACAAGTGACATAGCAACCTACAGCTTTCCTACATACAACAGCTGCAGTATATGCTGCAAGATAAGCACTCAGGAGTGACAGGGACCAGCCTTATTTAAACAACCTGAGGCAATAAGGAACAAGCCACCAGGATTCAGTAATACAACCAGCTATAGCAGCGTTTTTCAAGATGTGGGTTAAGACCCACTAGTGGGTCACAAGCTGATTTTTGGTGGGTCAGGAAAGTCCGAGCAATAAATAAAAATGTGTTAAAATTATGTGTTCATTTTGTCACATTTGCCAGTGCATAAAAGACAGAGGTCAAATGTCAGATTATGTCTTTTAACAAATGTCCACTTATTGGTGTTTACTTTTCTTTCTCTGACTGCATAGTGAGAGGAGTTTTTAACCTTTTTAGTGCGGGCGTCGGCCACTGGCCGACGCCCACACTCCCTCCCTGGTGTGGGTCACGATCAGTGGCCGACACCAGGAAGGGTATTAATAAATCCTCGAGTGCGTCGCACCCGAAGATTTTTTATTTTTTTTTCCTATTCCCGGGAGACACGGAAGCTTCCGTGTCTCCCCCCCACCCGCCCCTTTGTGACGTCAGTGCGCCACGAGGCGCGCTGACGTTACAAAGGTGTTTTCCCCATCAAAGCAGGAAGCAGCCTTGCGGCCGCTTCCTGCTTCGATAGGGAAAACGGCCTTCCCCACGTCCGGGAAGGCCTCCGAGGCCTTCCTGAAAGTGTTTCCTGGCCCCCGGTCGCAGCTGTGCTGCGATCTGGGGCCAGGAAACACTTTCAGGTTTCCTGGCCCCCCGATCGCAGCACAGCTGCGATCGGGGGGCCAGGAAAACTTTCAAAAGGCCTCGTAAGAAAGAGGAGACTCTCCCCTTTCTTACGAGGCCTTCTGAAACTGTTTCCTGGCCCCCGATCGCACCCCCCCCAGGTGAAATTTTATAAAAAAAAAAAATATATATGAATAAAATAAAAAGACAGGGGGTCGCCCGTGGGCAGGGTGACCCCCTGTGGGGGCAATATTTTTTTTTTAGATGTTGTAGGGTTTCCCTGGGGGCCATTTTGGCCCCCAAGGAACCATACAACAACTAAAAACAAGTATTTACAATGCATCGGGTCTCGCGTTTGCTCGTGTTAGAGCCGATCGCGTTGTAAACTCCTAACCCGACTTTTCACTTATCGGGCAAAAGTGCATTTATGCACGTAACCCGAAAAAGTGAAATCAAGTGGGTAGAGCGCTCGACTTCTGCCAAGCGAGATCGGGCTCGTAAATTAGTTTAAAAAAAAGTCCACGAGCCCGATGGAAAACAGCGAGCCTCGCATGTTTTCTGTACTTGGTCGCTGCGCTAGAGGAGGGCTAGCCACCGGAAAAGGCATGACGTATGCGTGCCTTCCACTAATGAAAGCAAGCCGATTTAATTAGGGAAGCCCACGAACCAATAAAAAGCACTGACGTGAAGTTGACAGGGCTGGGTGCCCTTTTCTAAATACAAAAGAGTCTCCCTGCTATACGCATGCGCGAGCGCATGCAAAGCAGGCTCGACTCTAAAAAATAGAACTATACGTAGATCTATATTGAAAATGTCACTTACCCAGTGTACATCTGTTCGTGGCATCAGTCGCAGTAGATTCGCATGTTCTGCAATAGCTCGCCATCTGGTGTTGGGCCGGAGTGTTACAAGTTGTTTTTCTTCGAAGAAGTCTTTCGAGTCACGGGACCGAGTGACTCCTCCTTTTGTCTCCATTGCGCATGGGCGTCGACTCCATCTTCGATTGTTTTTCCCCGCAGAGGGTGAGGTAGGAGTTGAATTGTAGTAATAGTGCCCATGCAATGGAGTGACTAAGTATGCACCTATTTAAGGTTGAGATGATACATATATAAATAATTGAAGGTAACTTCCAAACTGCTACAGGCTCCCGGGGAGGCGGGTGGGCACATGCGAATCTACTGCGACTGATGCCACGAACAGATGTACACTGGGTAAGTGACATTTTCAGTTCGATGGCATCTGTCGCTGTAGATACGCATGTTCTGCAATAGACTAGTAAGCAGTTATTTCCCCAAAAGCGGTGGATCAGCCTGTAGGAGTGGAAGTAGTCTGAAATAATGTCCTTAATACAGCTTGACCTACTGTGGCTTGTTGTGCGGATAACACGTCTACACAGTAGTGCTTGGTGAATGTGTGAGGCGTAGACCATGTGGCTGCCTTACATATTTCTTGCATTGGGATGTTTCCTAGAAAGGCCATGGTAGCACCTTTCTTTCTGGTTGAGTGTGCCCTTGGTGTAATGGGCAGCTGTCGTTTAGCTTTAAGGTAGCAGATTTGGATGCATTTAACTATCCATCTGGCTATACCTTGTTTTGAAATTGGGTTTCCTGCATGAGGTTTTTGAAATGCAATAAAGAGTTGTTTAGTCTTTCTGATGTTCTTTGTTCTGTCAATGTAATACATTAATGCTCTTTTGACATCTAATGTATGTAGTGCCCTTTCAGCTACGGTATCTGGCTGTGGAAAGAACACTGGAAGTTCCACTGTTTGATTTAGATGGAACGGTGAAATAACCTTTGGCAAAAATTTAGGATTGGTCCTTAGGACGACTTTATTTTTGTGTAGTTGTATAAAAGGTTCCTGTATAGTAAACGCCTGAATCTCGCTTACTCTTCTTAGGGAAGTAATGGCGATGAGAAATGCCACCTTCCAGGTTAGGAACTGTATGTCGCAGGAGTGCATGGGTTCAAAAGGTGGACCCATAAGTCTAGTTAGGACAACATTTAGGTTCCATGAAGGAACAGGTAGTGTTCTTGGTGGTATAATTCTCCTAAGGCCCTCCATGAATGCTTTAATGACTGGTATTTTATATAGGGAAGTTGAATAGGTAGTCTGCAGGTATGCAGATATTGCTGCAAGGTGAATCTTAATGGAAGAGAAAGCTAGGTTAGATTTTTGTAAGTGAAGCAAGTAACCCACTACATGTTCTGGAGTTGTGTGTAATGGTTGTATTTGATTAATATGGCAGTAGCAAACAAACCTCTTCCATTTACTTGCATAGCAGTGCCTGGTGGATGGCCTTCTTGCTTGTTTTATGACTTCCATACATTCTTGGGTAAGTTGTAAGTGCCCGAATTCTAGGATTTCAGGAGCCAGATTGCTAGATTCAGCGATGCTGGATCTGGGTGTCTGATCTTTTGGTTGTGCTGTGTTAACAGATCTGGCCTGTTGGGCAATTTGATGCAGGGTACCACTGATAGGTCTAGCAGCGTTGTGTACCAGGGTTGCCTTGCCCAAGTTGGTGCTATCAATATGAGTTTGAGTTTGCTTTGACTGAGTTTGTTTACCAGGTAAGGAAGGAGAGGGAGAGGAGGAAAAGCGTAAGCAAATATCCCTGACCAGTTCATCCATAGGGCATTGCCTTGGGATTGTTTGTGTGGGTATCTGGATGCGAAGTTTTGGCATTTTGCGTTCTCCCTTGTCGCAAACAAGTCTATCTGAGGTGTTCCCCAGAGTTTGAAATAAGTGTTCAGTATTTGGGGGTGAATTTCCCATTCGTGGACCTGTTGGTGATCTCGAGAGAGATTGTCTGCGAGTTGATTTTGTATCCCTGGTATAAACTGTGCAATTAGGCGAATTTGGTTGTGAATTGCCCAATGCCAAATTTTTTGTGCTAGCAGGCTTAACTGCGTGGAGTGCGTCCCTCCCTGCTTGTTTAGATAATACATTGTTGTCATGTTGTCTGTTTTGACGAGAATGTATTTGTGAACTATTATTGGTTGGAAAGCTTTTAGTGCTTGAAAAACTGCTAGAAGTTCTAGGTGATTGATATGCAGTTTTGTTTGATGTACGTTCCATTGTCCTTGTATGCTGTGTTGATTGAGGTGTGCTCCCCACCCTGTCATGGAAGCATCTGTTGTTATTACGTATTGTGGCACTGGGTCTTGGAAAGGCCGCCCCTTGTTTAAATTTATGTTGTTCCACCACAGAAGCGAGAGGTAAGTTTGGCGGTCTATTAACACCAGATCTAGAAGGTGACCCTGTGCTTGAGACCACTGTGATGCTAGGCATTGTTGTAAGGGCCTCATGTGCAGTCTTGCGTTTGGGACAATGGCTATGCATGATGACATCATGCCTAGGAGTTGTAATACCATCTTTGCCTGTATCTTTTGTGTTGGATACATGCGTTGTATGATGGTGTTGAAATTTTGAATTCTTTGTGGACTTGGAGTGGCTACTCCTTTTGATGTGTCTATTATGGCTCCCAGGTATTGTTGTACCTTGCGTGGCAGAATTTTGGATTTTGTGAAATTGACGGTGAACCCTAGTTTGAAGAGGGTTTGTATGATATGATTTGTGTGATTTGAGCACTCTATTAACGAATGGGCTTTGATTAGCCAGTCGTCTAGATATGGGAACACATGGATTTGCTGCCTTCTTATGTGTGCTGCGACCACTGCTAGACATTTGGTAAAGACTCTTGGTGCGGTTGTTAATCCGAAAGGCAGTACCTTGAATTGGTAATGTATTCCTTTGAATACAAACCTTAGGTATTTCCTGTGCGATGGGTGTATTGGTATATGGAAATAAGCATCCTTGAGGTCTAAAGTTGCCATGTAGTCGTGCAGTTTTAGTAATGGCAATACTTCTTGTAGTGTGACCATGTGGAAGTGGTCTGATTTGATGAAAGTGTTCACTACTCTGAGGTCTAGGATTGGTCTCAGCGTTTTGTCCTTCTTTGGTATCAGAAAGTACAGTGAGTAAACTCCTGTGTTTATTTCTGTGTTTGGCACTAATTCGATTGCATTCTTTTGCAATAGTGCCTGCACTTCTATCTCCAGGAGATTGGAATGGTGTGTTGTTAAATTTTGTGCTTTTGGTGGTATGTTTGGAGGGAATTGTAGAAATTCTATGCAATAACCATGTTGGATAATTGCTAGAACCCAAGTGTCTGTAGTGATTTCCTCCCATGCTTTGTAATGATGACCTATTCTTCCCCCCACTGGTGTTGTGTGGAGGGGGTGAGTGACATGTGAGTCATTGTTTAGTAGTAGGGGTTTTGGGGCTTTGAAATCTCCCTCTATTTCTAGGGAATTGCCCTCCTCTATATTGTCCCCGAAAACCTCCTCTATACTGTCCCTGGTAAGTGGACGGTGTTGCTTGTGAGGTGCTGGCTTGTGTGCTTTGACCCCGAAACCCCCCTCGAAAGGGCGTTTTACGGAATGTGCTGTAATTCCCTCTGCTCTGCGGGGAGTAGAGTGCGCCCATGGCTTTGGCAGTGTCTGTATCTTTTTTGAGTTTCTCAATCGCTGTGTCCACTTCTGGACCGAACAGTTCTTTTTCATTAAAAGGCATATTGAGAACTGCTTGTTGAATCTGTGGTTTAAATCCAGACGTTCGGAGCCATGCATGCCTTCTGATAGTTACAGATGTATTAATTGTCCGCGCAGCTGTATCTGCAGCGTCCATGGAGGAACGTATCTGGTTGTTGGAGATGGTCTGTCCCTCCTCAACCACTTGTTTTGCCCTATTTTGGAAGTCTTTGGGCAGATGTTCAATAAGATGTTGCATCTCGTCCCAGTGGGCTCTGTCATAGCGCGCAAGTAGTGCCTGGGAGTTCGCGATGCGCCACTGGTTTGCAGCTTGTGCTGCGACTCTCTTACCAGCTGCATCGAACTTGCGGCTTTCTTTATCTGGGGGTGGTGCATCTCCAGATGTGTGAGAGTTGGCCCTTTTCCTAGCTGCTCCTACAACAACAGAGTCTGGTGGCAGCTGTGTTGTGATGAAAACCGGGTCCGTAGGAGGCGGCTTATACTTTTTTTCCACCCTTGGTGTGATTGCCCTACTTTTGACCGGGTCCTTAAATATGTCTTTTGCGTGCCGGAGCATACCAGGGAGCATAGGCAGGCTTTGGTAGGAGCTGTGGGTGGAGGAGAGTGTGTTGAACAAGAAATCATCCTCGACCTGTTCTGAGTGGAGGCTTACGTTGTGAAATTGTGCTGCTCTAGCCACCACCTGAGAGTACGCAGTGCTGTCTTCTGGTGGAGATGGTTTTGTAGGGTATGCCTCTGGGCTGTTATCTGACACTGGGGCGTCGTATAGGTCCCATGCGTCCTGGTCTTGGTCACCCTGGCTCATGGTGGTGTGAGCTGGGGAGTGTGATGGCGTTTGTGCTGGTGAAACGTTAATCACGGGCGGAGGAGAGGGTGGTGGTGTAACCCTTTTCACCACTTTTGGTTGTGGTGCTTGTTCCGTCTGGAACTCCAACCTTCTCTTTCTCCTAATGGGGGGAAGGGTGCTAATTTTTCCTGTCCCCTGCTGAATGAAGATACGCTTTTGCGTATGGTCCAAATCAGTTGCTTGTAGCTCTTCCTCAAACCTATGCTTTTGCATTTGGGAGGTTAGCGAGTGCTCTTCTGTGTAAGAGCCCGAAGCTGGGTCGCTTGCAGTCTGTTTCGGCATCGAAACTTTGTCTGTGTGTTTTTTCGGCTCCGAGGTGACTTTTTTCCTTTTCGGGGCCGAAACCTCTCGGCGTCGATCTGTTTCGGTGCCGCTGTCTCGGCGTCGAGCCGTGTCCACACCGGCATCTCGGTGTCGAGGCTTGTCTCCAGCACTTTCTCGGTCCCGAGAAGGCTGCGTGCCGGTGTCTCGACCGGAGTCGGACGATCTCGGCACTGTTTGGGCCTTTTTCGGTGCCGACGGTCGGTCACCGAATTTATGGGTCGAGCCATGGCCTGGTGGCAGTGGCGTCCCCTGGGCCTTGTAAATGTTTCTTTGTGTGGTTTTCGACGTCTTACTCACGGTTTGTGTATCGTCGAATCCTTCGGAGTCTGAGTCTTGGATCGAGAAGGTACCTTCCTCTTCCTGTTCCTCGAACTCCCGTTGGGCTGTCGGTGCGGACGCCATTTGAAGTCTTCTGGCTCGACGGTCTCGGAGTGTTTTTCGGGACCGGAACGCACGACAGGCCTCGCAGGTGTCTTCGCTGTGCTCAGGTGACAGGCACAGGTTGCAGACCAAGTGTTGGTCTGTGTAGGGGTATTTATTGTGGCATTTGGGGCAGAAACGGAACGGGGTCCGTTCCATCGGCGTTCCTCAGCACGCGGTCGGGCCGACCAGGCCCCGACGGAGGATCGAAAAACTACCCCGAAGGGCACCGGAGCTCTTCGATCTTCGATGCGGTGTTGAATCTAAGTACGCCGATCCCGAACGCAACAATACCGACGAAAATCTTCCGAAATTAACTATTATTTTCCGTTCCGAAACTCGGAGCGACAGGGACACGTCCGAACCCGATGGCGGAAAAAAAACAATCGAAGATGGAGTCGACGCCCATGCGCAATGGAGACAAAAGGAGGAGTCACTCGGTCCCGTGACTCGAAAGACTTCTTAGAAGAAAAACAACTTGTAACACTCCGGCCCAACACCAGATGGCGAGCTATTGCAGAACATGCGTATCTACAGCGACAGATGCCATCGAACATATAGATATATCTATGTAGATATATCTATGTACATGGATATATCTATAGATATATCTATGTAGATATATATATATATATATATATATATATATATATAGATAGATATAGATAGATCTATATATATCAATCAATCAAAGAGATTTATAAAGCGCGCTACTCACCTGTGAGGGTCTCAAGGGGCTGGGGGTGGGGGTGGTGGGTAGGGGGAGGGAAAGAGGCTGGGAGGTTCACTGTTCGAAAAGCCAGGTTTTGAGGCCCTTCCTGAAAAGAAGTAGGTTTTGGGTCTTGCGAAGGTGGGTTGGGAGGGCGTTCCAGGTTTTGGGTGCAAGGTAGGAGAAGGATCTGCCCCCGGTGGTGGTGTGTTTGATGCGGGGGACAGAGGCGAGAGAGAGGTCAGCTGAGCAGAGGTTTCGTGTAGGGGTGTGGAAGGTGACTCTCGTTGAGGTAGGCAGGGCCTGTGTTGTGGAGTGATTTGTGTGCGAGGATGAGGATCTTGAAGGTGATCCTTTTGTCAATGGGGAGCCAGTGGAGGGATTTGAGGTGTGGAGAGATGTGTTAGTGTCCGGGGAGGTCGAGGATGAGTCGTGCTGCTGAGTTCTGGATGCGTGTCGTTTGTGCTTGAGTTTTAGAGTGGTGCCGGCGTAGAGGGCGTTTCCGTAATCAAGTCTGCTGCTGATGAGTGCGTGAGTGACAGTTTTTCTGGTCTCTGTGGGGATCTATTTGAATGTTTTTTTCAGTATACGGAGTGTGTTGAAGCATGAGGAGGTGAGAGCGTTGATTTGTTGGGTCATCGAGAGGGAGGAGTCTAGGATGATGCCGAGGTTGCTTGCGTGGTTGGTAGGGGTGGGTGCAGGGCCTAGCGTGGTGGGCCACCATGAGGGGTCCCAGGTGTTCTTGTGTGGGCCAAAGAGGATTATTTCGGTTTTGCTTGAGTTGAGTTTCAGGTGGTTGGCTGTCATATATATATCACTTTTGTCAATATGTGTGTGGTTTCCCTGGGGGGAAAAGGGTCCGACTTGTCTAGTGGCAGTTTTAGTGCCATAAAGAAGCGCAGAAGGTTTATATGCCTACTGCAAAGAGCAAATCTGTATTTTATGTAAATAGCTGAGTACATTAGTAAAGTCAGCCATTACCTGCGCTATAATACCAATGAAATGTATGTGCGGGGTGGAGGGCGGCTATGGAGAGATGAAGGGCACTTTTGCTGGGTGGTAATAAGGGAATCCTAGGAGGAGGGAGTGGGAGCACCAATAATAATTGTTGGACTGGGCGCAGGAGGTGCTAAAGACTGTGACGAATGGTATGTGACAAGGTGTTTTTTGAGTGTCTTGAAAGAACGTGCTGATTGAGGGAAGAAGCGCAGGTAAGGTGGCCTCTACTGTTGCACGTATCTCACACACACCATCGATTTTGTGACTGTCTACGTAGGCTAGTGTTTTAGAGCAACAGTTTAGCCAATAGCAGAGATGGCATCTTGATGGATGATTGCTGCCTGCACTCGGGTTATAGAGGACCGCTCTGAAATAGGATCAGAGACTGAGATATCAGATACTGAGACAGCATCTGAGGGATAGGACAATGGCGCAGACTCTGGGAGTGATTTTTCAGTCGGAGGAGTCCCATTCGATAACTCCTCTTCCAGTACATTATGAGGGAGGTGATGAGGACAGTCCTGCTGTCCCTTCGCAAGCTGTTTGTGCAACTGGGTAATAGTGGGTTAGCCCAACCCAGAGAGCAGGTGAATGCGGCGGCAAGCAGAGAGAGAGAGAGTGCTCTCTTGGGAGCTCCCTAATTTAGTTCAGCCCCAAATTCCACCACCCAAATCGTATTGTGGAGACATCAAAATTATCTATGGCAATACAAACTGGTTTTGTAAGGCAGGCACCTGTGTTTTTGGTCCTGGATTCGGCGGCCATATAGAGAAACACACTAAACCCAAACATTTCTGGAAACTAGACATTCGGGGGAGTCCACAGAGGTGTGACTTGTGTGGATTCCCCAAAGTTTTCTTACCCAGAATACCCTGCAAAGCTGAAAAGTTGAATAAAAACTCTATTTTTCTCATATTTCTGTCACACAAACTACAGGAATATGCTGGGATCCACAAAATTCCTACAACCCAGTGACTCCTCACCTGTCCTGATAAAAACACTACCCCACTTGAGTGCCTACACCTTATGCCTGCGTCAGGAATGGATCACCCCAGGGTCAACAGCTGCCTCACGTAAGGACCAACATTGACCGTTGTGTGATCTATTCCTGTCGCGGGCACCAGGCCTACCCACACAAGTGAGGTATCATATTTATCGGGAGACTTGGGGGAACACTGGGTGGAAGGAAATTTGTGGCTCCTCTCAGATTCCAGAACTTTCTGTCACCGAAAAGTGAGGAAAACATGTTATTTTAGCCACATTTTGAGGTTTGCAAAGGATTCTGGGTAACAGAACCTGGTCAGAGCCCCACAAGTCACCTCATCTTGGATTCCCCTGGGATTCTAGTTTTCAAAAATGCGCTGGTTTGCTAGGATTCCCCAGGTGCCGGCTGAGCTAGAGGCCAAAATCCACAGGTAGGCACTGTTTTCTATGAAAAAATGTGATGTGTCCACGTTTTGTTTTGGGGCATTTCCTGTAGCGGGCGCTAGGCCTACCCACACAAGTGAGGTATCATTTTTATCAGGAGAATTGGGGGAACTCTGGGTGGAAGGAAATTTGTGGCTCCTCTCAGATTCCAGAACTTTCTGTCACCATAATGTGAGGAAAACTTGTTTTATTAGCCACTTTTTGAGGTTTGCAAAGGATTCTGGGTAACAGAACCTGGTCAGAGCCCCACAAGTCACCCCATCTTGTATTCCCCTGGGTCTCTAGTTTTCATAAATGCACAGGTTTGGTAGGTTTCCCTATGTGCCGGCTGAGCTAGAGGCCAAAATCTACAGGTAGGCACTTTGCAAAAAACAGCTCTGTATTCTGTCAAAAAATGTGATGTGTTCACGTTGTGTTTTGGGGCATTTCCTGTCGCGGGCGCTAGGACTACCCATACAAGTGAGGTATCATTTTTATCAGGAGACTTGGGGGAACTCTGGGTGGAAGGAAATTTGTGGCTCCTCTCAGATTCCAGAACTTTCTGTCACCATAATGTGAGGAAAACTTGTTTATTTAGCCACTTTTTGAGGTTTGCAAAGGATTCTGGGTATTAGAACCTGGTCAGAGCCCCACAAGTCACCCCATCTTGGATTCCCCTAGGTCTCTAGTTTTAAAAAATGCATAGGGTTGGTAGGTTTCCTTAGGTGCCGGCTGAGCTAGAGGCCAAAATCTACAGGTAGGCACTTTGCAAAAAACAGCTCTGTTTTCTGTCAAAAAAATGGGATGTGTCCACGTTGTGTTTTGGGGCATTTCCTGTTGCGGGCGCTAGGCCTACCCACACAAGTGAGGTATCATTTTTATCGGGAGATTTGGGGGAACATAGACTAGCAAAACAAGTGTTATTGCCCCTTATCTTTCTCTACATTTTTTCCTTCCAAATATAAGAGAGTGTGTAAAAAAGACGTCTATTTGAGAAATGCCCTGCAATTCACATGCTAGTATGGGCACCCCGGAATTCAGAGATGTGCAAATAACTACTGCTCCTCAAATCCTTATCTTGAGCCCATTTTGGAAATGCAAAGGTTTTCTTGATACCTATTTTTCACTCTTCATATTTCAGCAAATGAATTGCTGGATACCCAGTATAGAATGAAAACCAACTGCAGGGTGCAGCTCATTTATTGGCTCTGGGTACCTAGGGTTCTTGATGAACCTACAAGCCCTTTATATCCCCGCAACCAGAAGAGTCCAGCAGACAAAACGGTATATTGCTTTTGGAAATCTGACATCGCAGGAAAAAGTTACAGAGTAAAACAAAGAAAAATGGCTGTTGTTTTCAGCTCAATTTCAATATTTTTTTATTTCAGCTGTTATTTTCCTTAGGAAAACCTTGTAGGATCTACACAAATGATCCCTTGCTGAATTCAGAATTTTGTCTAGTTTTCAGAAATGTTTAGCATTCCGGGATCCAGCATTGGTTTCACACCCATTCCTGTCACTAACTGGAAGGAGGCTGAAAGCACCAAAAATAGTAAAAATGGGGTATGTCCCAGTAAAATGCCAAATTTGTGTTGAAAAATGTGGTTTTCTGATTCAAGTCTGCCCGTTCCTGAAAGGTGGGAAGATAGTGATTTCAGCACCAGAAACCCTTTGTTGATGGCATTTTCAGGGAAAAAATCACAAGCCTTCTTCGGCAGCCCTTTTTTCCCATTTTTTGGGAAAAAACAAAATTTTCACTGTATTTTGGCTATTTTCTTAGTCTCCTCCAGGGGAAACCACAAGCTCTGGGTACCATTAGAATCCCTAGGATGTTGGAAAAAAAGGACGCAAATTTGGCGTGGTTAGCTTATGTGGACAAAAAGTTATGAAGGCCTAAGCGCGAACTACCCCAAATAGCCAAAAAAGGGCTCAGCACTGGGAGGGAAAAGGCCCAGCAGCTAAGGGGTTAAAGTGAATTATGAAACAATCTTGCTGGAGTACAGGGAGTGTGAAAGGAAAGAATGTAGAATGTTTTTTTTTTTCCAACACACAACAAAATGTAAATACCTGTAAATGAAGTAAGCTATCAGCGGGTAGGAAGGGAAACATTAAGCACATTTCATGTATTTTTGAAGTGTGCTGGAAGCAGACATTTTAACAGGATCAAAACAAACCAAGAAACTTTACTTGGTGATGCAGAAACGATAAGAATTCACAGATACCCGACTACCACAAACTGTCATTTGTATGTTATATAGTTTTATCATTTCAACTGTATGTCTGTACAAATTTTGTGTCCATTTCTATGGAAAATATGTAGTTTCTAAATAACAATGTGCTACCACATGATGCTTTAGTTACATTAAAAAAACGACCCATCTCATAGCCATTAAAGGTAGGTGGGTTACGAAAGGTTGTTGTTCTAAAAACTGGGTTATGGTGCTAAAAGGTTTGGGGACCACTGAGCTATAGCATATGTTCTGAGCATGGACCCATATGGGCATTATATAACCAGCCAGGGAATGTGGGCTAAAGAGCCCAGCCAGGATTGGCAGGAGTCACTCACAAGAAAGAACAATAAGAACAATGCGCATCTGGCCACCTATTATGGCTAAAAGTCCACCCCGGAGCAGCAGAGAGCAACCCCGCTGGTATAAACAATACTACCAGCAATGGTATGTGTACAAACAATCCGCAGTCTATTGTGTCTGGCATCTATGAGCAACAGAGCAGCATCCCACAGTGTGCAATCACAGTCCTGCTCTTTTTCAACAATACTTCTCTGGCGAGACATGGAGCTTAGTTTAATAAGTAATGTCAGGAAGACTCTAAGTGGCACCTCCCCAATAAAGTCTGGACTTCTCTTGACTTGGCGTATAAAGCATTAAAATGGGAGAACAGTCTCAGAAGCCAGAAAAAAGAGGTTTCACAAAAAGTTACCATATAGATCTACAGAAAGTATTTTCTAACACTGCTCTACGGGTGTCTACCAAACATGAACAGCCCAAACATAGTCTCAGAAACTTTTGCCACCTGATGGCAATTCACCTTCAAAAAGAATACTGCACCAAATTACACGGATAAGGCTACATGGAGCTCAAAGCACCTTAATACAATTAAATCTGTAATCTGGACTAAATCTGAAGACCTGAGATGACATCCGTAACTGCAATTTTCAAGTCTGATAGGATGGTTTTCTCTCTGTATTGTACTTAATTTCCACTGATACCGCAAAACAATGTTGGGATGGCAAAGTCCCCTACATAGTGTACAGGCGTAGTTCCCTGCCCTTGGTTGCCCAACTGTGTGTATTTGGTATCCTGACTTTTGGATGTTTGGCACTGGAGCCATGCACATCTACAGTGTATGCAAAGGCCTACGTCTGTTCTTGATATGAGTAGGTCCGGGACTTGCATGTCCAAGCATGCTCTCTTCTATTGACAGTGGACTACTGTCCCTGGTATAGGTTTAGCCTAAAGAGAGGTGGTGGCAGCATCAGTTTTGAGAATCCGTAGTTAGGCCATACCTCCTCATCTGAGTTACTGTAGTGGAGGCCTACTGAACCACTTGTGTAAAGTTCTGCTTCTATGCATTGGCCTAATCCTTTGCATTAACATCCAAAATGTGTTTTACACACTTTAATGTACGTAGCCTTCGTGATACACAGGTGGTATGTGTAAGCCAGACAGAATAACGGAGGCCAGAGCGATCCAGTATGGATTCCCCTATTCTGCAAGGGGAGGGAGGAGGAAGGGGGCAGAGGCTGAAGTGAAGGAAAGGAAAAAAGGCTCTTTTAGTACAGCAATGATGAGGCCCTTTGTTTAGAAAGGAGCTGCTGATCAGTCTCCCTAAGCACTACCATTTCGTTGATAGCAGCGATGAGGAGTGAGACTGCAGTCTCTTGTGTGGGGTGAGGAAACCTTTAGGCGAGGCCTGTCATTTTGTCTTTCCCTGATGACTTCTTGAGTTAAGGCTGTGTTTTATCGGTATTACCACCTCCTGAACACCAGAAGATCTGGAGCAAGAGCACTGATAAACACAGCTCAGGGCCTGAGATGGCAGACACTCAAGGACTGCTTAACAATGTGCCACCACTCAATGTGAGCAGAAATGTCCAGAGATGCAGGGCGGCCTGAGCGGAACCTGAAAGGACAGTAATCACACATAAGCATGTAAGACACACCAAAGACTGAGTGCATTCTATACTTGGGGATTCACACTACTAAAACCAGAGAGAGAGCGGGGACAGTGAGGAAGCAGTGTGGGTGCAGCACCTGCCAAGACAGCACCCAGTGACACTAAACTGTGTCAGCTGTCCGTGGTCCGCAGAATTAAGTACCCTTGTATACTAGAGTACTTTTATCTTGAAAAGACAAGCACCAGTCTCGACATTCACTTTAATGAACTGTTGACTGATTGTTGCGCTTGAGCACACCAACAATCTCTCTCTGAGAAGCCCGGCTGCTCGCCCTCACTACCAAAGAGAGTCAAGTGTGGAAAGGGTTGTACTTGTCCCGGTTTGCAAAGGCATAGCAGGAGGAACACCAGGACATCAGAGCCAAACTGCCTCAACACTCACAGTTGACAGCCAGTGGCCCTTGCTCCAGGTGGTGTCTCTAACTTCGTCTGATAGCTGTCATGGTGTCTAATTATGTTAAGTCGAACAAATATCACAGCTCCCTTTCTATATACCCTGTATTTATTAAACCATTAAGCTGCAACTGCAATCCTTGAATGAACACTACTTAATTCTAAACTAATGATGCACTGAAAAATAGTTCCAAAAATACTTCACTGGCTTTTCTGTTGACTTTTTTTTTAGCACAAACTCTAAGACCTAAACACGAAACAAAATATTAAGAGCTTAACCAAGAACCTTTGAATAACTGTTCCATTTAAAACAGATGAATGTAACTGTTTTTGCTCCATAATATTGCAACATGAAGTTCTCATGCTATAATAGAGGATTCACAGGCACCTGGTAGGTAGTGTCCACGCCAGCTGGCCAAAGATCTGAGGTCTTGAAAGACTGGATATAATTCAGGGGGGTCAGTTGAAGAAAAACAAAGGAAGACAGTCGGAAAAGTTATTTGCAACTTCGGGTGAGAAAAAAAACGTGTAGGGAAAAGGAGGGGAAATATGGAGGCAGATAGACAAAGAGATGGAACGATAGCGGAAGGGTAAGGGGGTGTCCGAAGACCAGATAGAGGAGAAAGACAATGTTACCAGCCGAAAGGGAGGCAGCGGTGCAATGGGAGAAACAAAAAGAAATAAAAAGAGAAGAGCTATGGCGGGAGAAAGGGGAAGAGGAACGCACAATGGCATCCAACAGAGGAAGATGGGCAGACGAAGGCAGGGAGAAGGAGGGTCTAAGTGAAAACAAGGAAAGGACTGGAGAGAGCGAAAGTTAGCGACAGTCGGAGGAAGGAAACGTGCGTCGAACAGGACAGAAGCAGCAAATTGAGGAAGAGCACGAAAGAGGCGCATTGAGAGAGAAACAACGTTAAATGAGGGAGAAGCGAGGGAGACTGGAGCTTACGCGTTCTCTTCTCAGTTTCGTCCTTAGCTGCTGGAAACTCCGCCTGGCTGCCCCGCGGCGGCGAGGCGTGAAGCTCTTTGTTGTGGTGACATCATGGAAGATTCCTGCCCGGACGCCGCCCCCGCGCACTCGTAGGTAGTTGCGAAAGAAATGGCAGTGTGCCACCCATAATAACACTGTTTTAGCGCGCCAAGAATCCCGGAACAGGTATAAAAGCCGGGTGCGATGTTTACCCGGTGTAGCATTACCTCCCATTACGAGTCATGCATCTCTTAATGGGGCTTATCCATATCGAAAGCAACGAAACTGGCAAATGTTTTTTCCCACACAGATTCTGCCAGTTATTTAGGAGGAGAAAACAGTGCAAACATTGTGCTTGATTCAGAATCCCGATTGCTGCGTAAACGCCAGACAATGAAATTAAGTTAACTGCGCCACACAGGAGCCAGCCCAATTTCTTGCCACATAGCCTCATATTCTCACAAGTTCCAGTGAAAAGAGTTATGGGACAGATGCAGTCAATCAATAGATAATGCACCAGTGAAATGGCACTGCCCCTACCCACAATATGGACTCAAGAGATTGACGCAGCAAGAATGATCCCGCTTTATAACTAAAAAAGCAGTGGATTTTAATGACCCGCGTTTAATTCATACTTAATACACTGCACCCAGATTGTTTTTCAAGCGCTCCAAAACGTGGCAGGCACTGCGCCTGAAATACATTCAGTAAAAGGTGCACAGCCCTACAAACATGGGGACTGTACATTTATATAAAAAGAAAACCATGAGGGATTAATAATCATAACCGCTATAAAAATGCAACAATAAATATCAGGCAAACCCTTCAATGAACGGCTGTAGCGTCCACATTCTTGAGGCTCATGTCGGACTCTGGATAGTCAGCATCATGCACCTGCTTCACCCCATGGCTTCTCGAGCCTAACCCACCTTTTACAGTCCAGTGTCGGTCCACTCCACCGAATCTGGAGGCCCACGGAGCTCGCGCAGGTAAGGCTATCCGAGGACCTTCCGCTCATTCATCTCCATGGCTGACGGCGCCCACCTCAGGCTGGTGTGGGGGGCTCTCCAGCTGTAAGAAGATGACCTCTGAATTATTCAATTAGCAATTTGGGAATATCTACCTCGAGGAACTCTCTGATGTTTCACTCAGCACGTTGTTTCTCTTGCAAATGCCTTCTTCCTACTGCCTGCGACACATATTCTCTTGGCATTCCATTCAACCCTCTCAGAAGTCCAGCAGAACACTCACACTGAAAACAGTACAAAGGGTGTCTCCACATGCCAAACCCAGATTGCAACACTGTACAACTGCAACACCCTGCCATCCAACCAGAATGTCCTGTAATACGGTGAGCTGCACAGGGAACAGCAGTTCCCCCGAACCACATTCATGACGGCCATCTCACATACACGTACCCTAAACCAAACTGGCAGATGGTCCACAGACGTATATACATAGTGAAGTGATTTCTGGGGGCAAAACAAACTAATTGTTATATGAAGGGGTGGAGTGAACCACAGGGCATGAGTTGGAGAGGGACACATTCCAGGTCCTGCTAAAGATGGCGGTTACTCTCCCTTTCACGTTACACATCTGAGAGAGCATAGCTTATATAATCTATACTAAAAGGAAATGTTTATGAAATAAGATGTGATAATGCCGCATAGAAATTGTAATAGTAATTTTGCTTAAACGTGCACCTGAAATGTGACCACAGGGAGTGGCCGCCAATGTATACGTGAACTAATAACGATGACTAAAATATTTTATGTATTGTCATATTGAATACGTTTTTACTAATTATTAATAACTGTATTATTGAATTTGTGCTGAAATCCTTATAGGCCTTAAGTTAGCATGAGCCGAAGCTTAGCTACTTGGCTCTCATATTAAATGTATTTTTCTATCTTGCAGTGTGCTGACTCACAAAAGGACACAAGCTTTTATTTTTCTTCAAACTAGAAGACGAATGTAACCATGCTAGATCCGTTCCCATGCAATTTTCCATTGCTTGCAGAATGATATTAAAACAAAATGAAACAGTGTAGATTAATGTAATGTACAAACTCATTCAAACCGGTGAAGACAATGGAGCTACTGACCAAAAGATGTGCAAAGAATTACAGAAAGATGAAATCATACTGGACGTGCCACCTCTGAAGACATCGAGTGGGAGAACCAATCAAAGGCTTGTAAAATAATATGGGGTGAAAGTTAGGTGACCTAATGTGTTTTCTGATAGGTTAAAGATAGTGGGGTATAGCAAATGTCCAATAGGATTTTGGGGGAGTGTACAACGAAAAAGGGATAAAAACCCATGACACGGGGGAGTCATTTAGGTGGGTTAGGGAATGCTATTGATTTTATCCAGAAACTTGTCACTCTGTTTGTTGATTTATTGGTTCACTTAGAACCATCCTCATCCTAAGATTGGCCCATTTTACACTTTGCCTCCTTATGAGAGAAGTCCCCCATTTTACCCCGGAGCTGAGTTCTGACCGTTGGCGATTTGACTGATGTACTGAAGACGAAGACTGAACCTGTGCGCTGACCTAAACTCTGGAGGGTAATTATGACAATGCATTTGTGATTTGTCTGTTTGCTTTTCCTTTCTAGGTACCAACTGCTTACTTTTGACAGGGACCATAGTTAGATGTTTTCCAAATTGGTGTTCTAAATTGTTTTGCATGAAGCCCAACATGCCAATGCTAATCAGTGGTTAGGACATGGGTTCACTAACTGACGCAAATAAACGACTGAATCTATGCTTTGTTGAACTGACGCGTTATTGACACTCTGCTAAACTGATCTATGTTCACGTTGTGTTATGCTTTGATGTTTGTGATCTTCGCCTTAATGAAATCTTACCAAAGTTGCCATATCGTGACAATGCTATTATGTTTCTTGGTTTTGAGATTAACGCATCTGCTCTTAGATTTGTAATCAATAGGGAATAAAACTTATAAAATTCTACTAAACTGGTGTGGTTATTCATGGCTGCAAGGCCATGGTAGAGTTTTGAATTGATTTAGGACTTTGAAATGTATTGTTATGATAAATATTGATGACATTATTGACGTATGATTGACATATTGATTAGCTATCTCGTCCTAAGGTGTCTCTCAACTGGGTCAAAAGATTCATTGGCCTAAAACGAGTCCTGATGTGTAATAAATTATCATAAAGGGACGCATTAGCAGTTCTGGTAGCAGAGCGACGGTTTGGCCCCTGGGGGCCCTAGGACAGAGAATTATTGTTTAAATTGTTTTTCTGAGAGAATGCAAACTGGAGGTATGATGCGTTTCTAAAATTCACCATAACTTTCCTGGGATCTCGGAGCATGCCTAAGTGAGTTGGGGATGTTCCCAGCGCCATAGCATTTGTGGTGTAGGATTTGCACTTGCTCAGCTTATGCATTTCGCGGGTGATTTGTGAAGTTTGTGTGTATTTAGGCCAGGTAATAGGAGTGGGCGTACTCCGCAGTATGAGAGTAGGGAAGTCGGCGTACTTCATACGAGTGTGGCGCTTTTTGCTCAAAATTATCCATGTGGTTGGTTGTTCATGGTCGGACCCGTTGTGGTCTAAGAGTCCGGAGTATATTGACAAGTGTGGGAGACACTTGGGTTTATGTTGTAATTTGTGCGGTTTATTAGGTCAATCGGGCGTGGTAGACAAGTCGAGTTTGAGTCAAATTGTATGTGTGAAACCTTCGATGGTGATTTGGCAAGTTCTAAAGTGCACTAGAACGAGTCATTGACAAGTCGAGAGTAGGATTTGCAGGTCGAATTTTGCTTGTGGGTGCGGGAACTGAGAAGGAGAGAGTAGCCGCCGAGGCTTCAAGTGAAATCTCTGTAAAGTTCTGAAGCAATTGTGTACCCTTCCTGTAGTAAACCGACAAATTTGTGTTGTTGTTGTTGTTAAGGTACTCGCCGTAAATTTTTGCATTAGTTTGGTGTGAATCCAGTGAGGAGCGGATGAGCCGCAAGACTTTTGTCAGCTGCAGTGTGTGAGTGTGATTTCAGTGGTGCCGCGCTGAGATAGGTCAGTTGTCGAGAGGGGTCGCGCACGGATTGGCTGCCGTCCGTGAGAGGCAATAGGTTGAGAAAGGTGGGTGAAGAGGGTCCTGGGAATTAAAGTCACTTCTTGATTAAATACAAACAAAAAGAAAAGACACAAAGATGAACTTTATCAAAGCTTTTAAGAGCGCTCTGAAAGGAGATGCATACATTATGGCGAGTGAAGGGGAGCCTACACCACCTGAGGGTACTCCAGCTTATATAGTCATGGAGGAAAAAGGTGTCGCACCTTGTTTATGGATGAAACAGTGGCACAAATTGACAGAAAAAGAGGGATGTTTGGCGTTCCCAGAACGCGGGACGTTCAATACGAGAGTTCTAGAGAATTTAAGGTGGATGTTAAGCGTACAGAAGCCGCCTCCGAGGCCAGCTCAGTACGAGGCTTTAGCAATTTGGGATTTAATGGCTATTAAACAAAGACAAGAAAAATTCCAAAGAAGACTAAAGAGGGCAGAAAAGACTTTGGCAGAAGCTTGGTGGGATAATGAGCGCAAAATGTGGAGACGGGGAATAGTTGACGGACTCAAATTATTCCCAGCAATAACACAGGGAGATGAGACTCAGGGGAAGAAAGCCACATGTAAAACACACAAAGACTCTAATAAGCCTAAAGAGACTAAGAGATCTTGGATAGAAGAAGACGATTCAGACGATGAAGAATTCCTAAATCAGATATTACATGATCGCCCGCCACCTTATGCGGTAAGCGACAATGTCCTGAGCACTAGTGCGGGTCCTGGGAACCAGACGCAGGAAAAGGGAGTTACTGATACAGCACGATACGGGTTCGATACAGAATGGTGTCAGTGTACCCACTGCGCCAGACATGCAGATACAGTTGCAACATCCACCGCAGATACAGAGAATCTATCCAGACGTCCCAGTACTAGAGACTACTACAAATCTGATAGTGCCACCAGACCCGATATATACAAAATCGAGGTTAGTGCAGATTGAGCCAATTCCACAATTGCTGCCCCAGCCGCAGCCACAACTATTACCAGGGTATAATCCAGCAGCAGGACCTCCATTAATACCTGACCCGGCTTCAGAGAATCAGACCTTTGGAGTCGCTGCTCCATGGAGTTTTGGACCAGGTCAGACACCTGCGGCCATATCATTGCCAATTACTGTTGGTCCACCTGTGCCACTGTATGCACAAGGTAAGCCTGGCATGTGTGATCAGGGGTTAATGACACAAGATGTAATAAGAGGAGGGTCCATAGGAACTTCCCAGTTAATGGCCCTAGGAGAGCAAGCGGTCGAGAGACCGAGGTCTTTGCTAGACCTTAACCCGGCTGAAGCAGCGTTGGAGGCAATGAGACAGGCAGGGCTAGGTGTGCTAACCCCACAGACAATAAGTACGAATGCTTCACAGTCGCCAATGATGCATGCAAGGAATATTTCACTGCAAGGTTTTACGGTACAACAGTTAAATGAGTGGTTAGAGAAAACCTATGCTTCACAAAAGACTACAGTAACTGCAGTAGAACCGGAAAAGTCGGAAAAAAATGACTACCTGAATTTTGTGAGACTGGGCGTGGAAGCTGCTGTACTAGTGGAAGGAACAATGGGGGTGAACAGATTAGAGTCATACACAGAAGCAGAATTGAGGTATCTGTGCCCTAAAATCACTAAAGAAGTAGGTAAGGTACATCAGAAGTTGGCGAACCTGGCAGACAAATACCATATCGATATTGAGAATACAAAACATTTGAAAAGAAGTTACAGATTAGGCTTTGACTCAAAGGACTTCGAACACATGAGGTCTGCCGGGATAAAAGCACATCTAAAAGAAATACTGCAAAGAGCTCATATCTGGGGAGCCTTAGAAAAGTGGGAAGGCAGATGGGCAAAGAAAAGAGATAAGGAGAAAAGTGACAGTCCGGGATCAAGTCAGGCTAAAGGTTTACCAGATACAGAATCAGTAAAGATGCTACCAATGAGAGAAACAGCTGGTGGGGTTTTAGTCCATGTACCGTGGCCCAGGAGAGACATTCTATCTTTCACAAATTATTATCCCAGGTTGAGGGAAAAACCGATCGAGTGGTACCAACAAACAGATAGGTTAATAAAGCTTGAGAAGTGTCTCTGGGAAGACTTGAATACCCTGTTTGAGATAATTGTTCCGCCTGACTTATGGCTTGAGTGCAAGAGAGGTGTAGACTAGCCGACACAGGAGCCAGCAAGGGATAAGGCAACCGGAGCACCCTCTGAGGAGGTGATGAAGTATCATCACAAAGTGATTGAGTTTTTGAAGCAGAAAGTGTCGCCGAAAGTGAATGATTGGCAGAAAATCGACCAGACCTCACAGGAGGTTAAAGAATCGATACATGCTTACTATGAGAGGTTGTTGAAGGCATTCAAACATTACAGTGATACTAAAACTATTGAGCCGAAAGACATGAACCATCTTGTGTTCAGATTTGTTGAAGGGCTGAGACCAGAGGTTAGCCAGATGATTAAGAATCATTTGATGTATTGGCAAGCGAAGCCGATTGATGAGGTGTTGCAGTACGCGAAATACTGTAGTGACGAGATTGAGCTAAAGCAGAGAAAACTGAAGGAGAAAGTGATGGTGATGCAAATAAAGGGCAGCACAGGCAGGTATGCAGGGAAATGGAATCCAGCAGATGATACAGCAGCAACCGCAAGGGAATGGTGTGTTTCATGCACAACCGAGAGGCCGAGGTCGAGGTTTTGTGAGTCGTGGTCCAGATTTGAATACTGTTGTGGTTCAAAATGGCATACAAGGGATCAAAAAGATGTCACCATGTCACACGTGTGGGGGCGTGGGGCATTGGAAGCAGGAATGTCCGAACATGGTACAGGATGGTGTCGTTCAACAAAGCACAAATGTCGGTACAATACAAAATGTGAGAGGTCCAAAAATGAGAAGTCAAAATCAAAACTTACAGAATAACATGGTTCAGATGCAAGGGCTAAAGCCCATGCAGCAAAAGCAAATGCCGCGTGTTCAACCAGCACAAATGCAGCAAGTACAACAGCAGGTTCCCATGGTACCTAGATAGCAAATGCAACTACCATTAGCTCCAATGGGACAGCTTCCTCAACAGGTCACAGGTCAAGTGATGAGCCAAAATAATACAGTACAACAATTCCCATTGCGTGGTGAAGATGGAATGAATGAGGAATGGTCCGATGACAGTTCAGACAGTAAAGAGTGCAGGCTTGCAGCGTCCCTAGAAGTAGATCAGAGGGGGCCCTATGTAGAGGGAAAGGTAATGGGTCACAAGGTTTCCTTTTTGGTTTACACTGGAGCTACACGCTCTACAGTCAGAAGTGCAGAAGTCCCAAAATTGCCACTTTCAGGGCATACTATAAGAGTGGTAGGGGTAGCAAACCAGTACTTGACAAACCCGATCACAGATCCGGTGCTAGTTGAGATTGGCAACTTCCAGGGACTGCATACGTTTGTAGTCTGCGATTCAAGTCCTGTGTCCCTACTGGGAAGAGATTTACTGTGCAAAACGAAATACCTGTTCCAATGATGGAATTGTGGTGCAGACAAACAGTGATGATGAAGGGGAAGATGGTCAGTTCTCAGAGTTAGAGACAGAAACCACAAATGAAGATTACCCTTTGATAACATTATTCCCGATACTTACAGTGACTGACTTACCAGCTGACTTACAGGGAACGGTGACGGAGAAGGTGTGGGATTTGACAGGAAAGTTAGTGGGACTGATAAAAGGAGTGGAACCAGTTAAAGTTCAAGTGAAGCCAAGTGCGGTGTTTCCCCAGGTGCCGCAGTACCACATGGCACAAGATATCCTTATTCAGGTGTCGCAAATAATTGCGGACTTTGTAAAACAAGGAGTCCTGAAGGACGTGTTTAGCAGCCCATGTAATTCACTGATAATGGGTCTGAAAAAGCCTTGTGGGAAGGTTCGAATTGTGCAGGACTTGAGGAAAATAAATTAGATTGTGGTAAAATGTTGCCCCATAGTGCCAAACCCAGCAGTGATCATGTTTCAGGTTCCGTGTGATGCTGAATGGTTCACTGTTGTAGACTTGTCACAAGCTTTCTTTTCGGTGCCTCTTCATGAGGACAGCCAGTTTTTATTCAGTTTAAAATTCCTGGACAAGGTGTACAGTTTGTGCAGAATCCCTCTAGGGTTTTCGGAGTCACCGTACATCTTCAATCAGATATTGAAAAAGGACTTAGAATCCTTAGTACTGCCTTTCAGTTCGACTCTAGTACAGTACATTGACGACTTGCTGATTGTGTCCAGGACAAAAGATGACTGTAAGTATGACGCAATTGCCTTACTGAATCATTTTGGAAAGAACGGACAAAGTGTCGCCAAAGAAGCTGCAGTATTGTCAGAAAGAGGTGAAGTACTTAGGACACTTGATTGAGAGAGGGTCCAGGAGAATATCAAAGGAGAGGGTGACAGCTATTTTGCAGATGAACCCCCAACAACAAAAAGAGATGTCAGGATGTTTTTGGGAATGGTGGGCTACTGTCGCCAGTAGATACCCAACTTTTCGATTATCTCTAAAGCTGACAGGTAAAGAAACTAAGGATGACCCGTACACCATAACTCTGTCCAAAGAACAGCTAGAGTCATTCATGGAATTGAGAGTGTGCATGTGCAGGGCACCAGCTTTGGGTATGCCTGATTACACTAAACCTTTTCTACTGTTTTGTCATGAACGTGATGCTTGTTCTTGGTCTGTCTTGACACAGGTCCATGGAGGTGCAAACCGCCCTATAGCATATTTTTCAGCTACCTTGGACCCTGTCGCAGCAGCCTTACCGGGTTGTTGCGCGCAGTTGCAGCAGTTGGTCAAAGCCTCACGCAGTGTGAAGGCATAGTGATGGGACATCCCTTGACAGTAATGGTTCCACATTCAGTTGAAATTCTGTTGACTCGAACCAAAACCCAGCACATGACAAATGCCCGACTCACACGATATGAGACAATTATTTTGGGATCGCCTAATGTTTCACTGAAGCGATGTACTGTATTAAACCCGGCAACTCTACTTCCTGTTGAAAGTACTGAGATTAATAATGAGGAGGAAGTGGAGCATGATTGTCTTGAGGTAACAGAACTATGTACCAAGCCCCGACCCGACATCCAAGATACGCTGTTAAAGGAAAATGACTGCATTATGTTTGTTGACGGATCCTGTTTGACAGACTCAGACGGAATGCTGAGAGCTGGTTATGCTGTGTGTACCATAGCAGGTATCATTGAAGCTTCCTGGCTTGAGAGAGTGTATTCCGCACAAGTGGCAGAACTAACTGCCCTTACTAAGGCATGCCATGCAGCTGAAAATCTGAGAGTCACTATCTATACTGACAGCAGATACGGATTCGGAATTGTACATGCTTTTGGTCAATTGTGGTCACTGAGAGGTTTCATGACCTCTTCTGGTTCACCAGTGAAAAATGGCGAACAGATTAAGGATTTGTTACATGCGATTCAGTTACCTCTTGAAATTGCCGTGGTGAAATGCTCATGTTAAGTCACAAGACTTTGTATCCATGGGAAACGGCTAGGCAAATCAAGTCGCAAGGTTTTGTGCATTGAACTGTATATCGTTCAAGGATCAGTGGTAATTGTTACCGCAAACTGAAAATGAAACATGCTTGAACTTTGCATTAAGGGTGGTTGATACACTAGATGAGCTAAAAACATTACAGGGTCCTGCTAGCAGAGAGAAGAAACGTTCCTGGCAGAGAATGCAATGTGTACAAAGAGCTGATGACTTATGGGTCTCAGAGGAGGGGAAACTGGTTTTGCCAAACAGTCTTTTGTCACAATTTGCAAGGCTTTATCATGGACAAGCACATCTTGGGAGGGATGCAATGATCAGGTCATTCAAGATTGACTGGTTTAACCTGAAATTCAGACAAGCTGCAGAGGTTACTTGTCACAGGTGCATCATCTGTCAAAAGATGAATGCAGGAAAAGGGACTGTGGTAACTTTGAGCCACATGGGGAGAGCTGGCGGTCCATTTAGCAGGATGCAAATGGATTTCATTGAGATGCCTGTTTGTGGAGGATTGAAATATGTGTGGGTGATTGTGTGTGTTTTCAGCTACTGGATTGAAGCTTACCCTACACATAGAAATGACAGTCTCACAGTTGCAAAGCTACTGCTTAGAGAACTAATACCCAGGTTCGGGTTTCCGGTCTCTTTAGAATCAGATAGGGGCAGACACTTTGACAATGAGGTGATTAAGCTCTTGTGTGCTGCGTTAGACATTGAACAGAAGCTGCATTGTAGTTACCGCCCTGAAGCATCAGGACTATTAGAGCAAATGAATGGTACCTTGAAGTCGAAAATGGCAAAGATGTGCGCAACTACCAATATGAAATGGCCAGATGCATTGCCCTTAGCGCTGATGTCGATGAGGAACACCCCTGATAAAAAGACAGGTCTATCACCCCATGAGATCCTTATGGGCAGAGCTATGAGGCTGCCCGCAGTACATGTAAATGCTTTTGTCAATATCACAGATGATATGGTGTTGGACTACTGCAAAGGTTTGGCTGATGTGGTTCGCTCTTTTTCTCACCAGGTGGAAGCCAACACATTGCAACCGATCAGTGATCCAGGTCACACCTTGCAAACCGGTGACTGGGTGGTTGTCAAGAAGCACGTGAGAAAGTCGTGTTTGGAGCCGCGTTGGAAGGGGCCATATCAAGTAATACTGACAACAACCACTGCTGTGAAATGTGCAGGCGTTCCAAACTGGATACATGCCAGTCACACAAAGAAGGTAACTTGTCCGACTGATGAGGAACTTGAGGCCTCCGACTCAGCAAGTCCAGAGAAGGAAGTCTCAGGGTCAGACAATAGCGAAGGGGGAACTGAGACTGTAGGAGAGCCAACTGAGAACAGCCTAGTCCCTCAAACAGTAAACAAGTTCGAGAGGGATGACAATGTGCCTATCTCAGTAGAGGCAGCAGGAGAACTTAATCAAGGAGAGGTTCTCCCAGAAGTAGACGGATACGGGTTAGAGCTTGAACCTGTTACAGATCCAGAAGAAGAAGGGGAAATAGTAGAGAGAGATATCAAAGCACAACGACATCCCCTGAGCCAGTTGCAGGTCCATCAAGAGAAAACACCATAGCACAAGAGGAGGGTGCTGTTCAGCGTCCTGAAAGTACAAGCGGGAAAAAGACGCATAAGGGAGATAACTGGCCAGAGAAGCAGGCTGCGAAAGAAAAGGTTGTGCCAGGTGAAACAATAACAGAAGAAACCGATACCACAAGAACAGAAGATCTGAGTGAAGGAGAATTACAAAGTGAACGCAGGTTGAAAAGAAAGAGAACCGCAAATAGAAGGTACGCAGGTCCTGAATGGGCGTATGCAATGACATCTGAATGGCAACAAGAATTTTTAGCATTCTGTTTTGATCGAGAAGTACCAGGCCAATACTACGGTACCTGAAATCAATCAGAGAAAAAGGCTGTGTTAAACTGGAATTGAAAAGGAAAAATTGAAAGCTGAAAAGCTAAGAAAGAGACTTATAAATTACCGGATGTGACATTGATAACCTGAATTATGACTGCTAACTTGATTGACAAAAGGGTCCTGGAGTGAGTGAAACGCTATAAATACACGCAGAGAGAGAGAGAGACTTTACCTCAAGAGGAAAAAAAAAAGTTTATAAATCGTCCTCAAGTCGGTTGTTATTCTGCTATCTGATTCTTTACAGACATGGCTTATAATAGAGGTAGTAATAAAAAGGGTAAGGTGTGTGGTTGGTTAAGTCTTATATTATGTGTTGTGTGTGCAATCATAATTGTAGGTGTGATTGTGGGAATGCCGTGGTTGGATAAGAAAGTGACTAGCAATGCTTCAAAACCTGAGACTACAACATTAACAGGGTGGGAAAAGTTTGAGCAGGATACAAAACACTTGCATGAGGGAACTAACTCAAAAGGGGAACTTTCCACTAACGTCTTCTATCGCTTGCTGAATGAGTATGTTGAAACCATGGATGCAAAGAACTGTTATGTGTGCACAAAAATCCTTCATCAGTACAGGAAGGATTCACCTATCATACCTTGCCATTAACCTATGGAATAAGTTGTAGTTTGCTACTAACAAGATTCTATAATCAAGAGCATGTGCAATATTTTTATTCAAATTTGGACGTGGTGTTTTCTTTTGTGCCAGTGATTGAGTTTCTGAATAAGTTAGCTAAGGAGCATAGTATAAAATTATTTAGAGGTTTCTTTGAACCGACGCTTACATTTGGGACAGCTTATGCACACCGCAATAATCTGACTTGCTTATTGACACCTGTAGAGAAAAGCTTTTTAGATCATACTGATGATAGGCGCAAAGCATTGAAGGAAAGATTAGAAAAGGGGTTAGAAAAACGCACATATGCAAATGATTATGCTTACACTGCAATAAAGACGCAAGGCAAACTAGCTATAGATGCATTACATGTAGGAAGGCTTTGTATATATAGGCCGAAATCTGAACATGACACTATTTGTGGGAACGAGTGAATGCAGGCATGTGTTTTTGTTTCAGAGTAAATGGACATTCATGTTAAATGGACAGGACCCAGCGATCCCTGGGATCTATTATATCTGTGGACTTAATGCTTATTACCGTCTCCCTAACGGATGGTATGGGACATGTTATTTGGGAATAGTTTTCCCAAAGATTTACCACATTGATGACTTAAAACAAATATCTAAAACGTCTGAATTACAACATGCTAGACAAAAACGAGAGACAGCGGCTGCTGTCGGTGACATATTTGGAGCCATAATTCCTTCAGTAGGGGTTATCATAAACTCCATAACGATTCTTCGAAAGTTCTCTACTATTGTGGATAATATGTTGACAAACTTTACAGGGGCTATAATCCTGATGGATACTGAACTTGCTGCAGAAAGACCTATGACTCTTCAAAATCGGCTTGCTTTAGACATTCTTTTAGCAAAGAGCGGCAGAGTCTGCAAGATGGTCAACGAGCGTCATTGTTGCTCTTATATACCTGATAATAGTAAAAAGATTAGAGGTATGCTTGCTAACCTAACTAAAGATAGTGCAGATTTGAAGGAACCTGGAGTGTGGGAGAAAGTGGGAAAAGGAATTGCCAGAGTAGGGAGCTGGTTTAGCAACATTTGGAATGGGGTTCTTGCAAAAATACTAGGGGGTCTATTAATTGTTCTGGCCTGTTTATTAGGTTTATGGGGAGTATGTAAAATTAATGATAAAATTAAAAGAAATTGGACAAAGAGGAATAAGAATAACAAAGAAAGTGAAAGGGAGAAAATGTTTAATGACATTTTGGGAAAGTTCACACAAGGGACAAGATGCTGAAATGCGCATTATGCGCAAGGTGAAAAATGAAGTGAAAGGTTACAGGGAAATATTTGTGTGATGACGGAGGAGGGACTGAGACAGCATAGCTTATATAATCTATACTAACATGAAATGTTTACGAAATAATGTGTGATAATGCCGCATAGAAATTTTAATACTAATTTTGCTTAAACGTGCACCTGAAATGTGACCACGGGGAGTGGCCGTCAATGTATACGTGGACTAATAATGATGACTAAAATGTTTATGTATTATTATATTGAATACGTTTATGTTAATTATTAATAATTGTATTATTGAATTTGTGCTGAAATCCTTATAGGCCTTAAGTTAGCATGAGCCGAAGCTTAGCTACTTGGCTCTCATATTAAATGTATTTTTCCTATCTTGCAGTGTGCTGACCCACAAAAGGACATGACCTTTTATTTTTCTTCAAACTAGAAGACTAATATAACCATGCTAGACCGGTTCCCATGCAATTTTCCATTGCTTGTAGAATGATATTAAAACAAAATGAAACAGTGTAGATTAATGTAATGTACAAACTCATTCAAACCGGTGAAGACAATGGAGCTACTGACCAAAAGATGTGCAAAGAATTACAGAAAGATGAAATCATACCGGACGTGCCACCTCTGAAGACATCGAATGGGAGAACCAATCAAAGGCTTGTAAAATAATATGGGGTGAAAGTTATGTGACCTAATGTGTTTTCTGATAGGTTAAAGATAGTGGGGTATGGCAAATGTCCAATAGGATTTTGGGGGAATGTACAACGAAAAAGGGATAAAAAACCCATGACACGGGGAGACATTTAGGTGGGTTAGGGAATGCTATTGATTTTATCCAGAAACTTTGTCACTCTGTTTGGTTATTTATTGGTTCGCTTAGAACCATCCCCATCCCCATCCCCATCCTTAGATTTGCCCATTTTACACTTTGCCTCCTTATGAGAGAAGTGCCCCATTTTACCCCGGAGCTGAGTTCTGACCGACTGCGATTTGACTGATGTCCTGAAGACGAAGACTGAACCTGTGCGCTGACCTAAACTTTGGAGGGTAATTATGACAATGCATTTGTGATTTGTCGGTTTGCTTTTCCTTTCTAGGTACCAACTGCTTACTTTTGACAGGGACCATAGTTAGATGTTTTCCAAATTGGTGTTCTAAATTGTTTTGCATGAAGCCCAACATGCCAATGCTAATCAGTGGTTAGGACAGGGGTTCACTAACTGACGCAAATAGACAAACGACTGAATCTATGCTTTGTTGAACTGACGCGTTATTGACACTCTACTAAACTGATCTATGTTCACGTCGTGTTATGCTCTGATGTTTGTGATCCTCGCCTTAATGAAATCTTACCAAAGTTGCCAAATCGTGACTATGCTATTATGTTTCTTGGTTTTGAGATTAACGCATCTGCACTTAGATTTGTAATCAATAGGGAATAAAACTTATAAAATTCAACTAAACTGGTGTGGTTATTCATGGCTGCAAGGTCATGGTAGAGTTTTGAATTGATTTATGACTTTGAAATGTATTGTTATGATAAATATTGATGAAATTCTTGATGTATTGATTGACATATTGATTAGCTATCTCGTCCTAAGGTGTCTCTCAACTGGGTCAAAAGATTCATTGGCCTAAAACGAGTCCTGATGTGTAATAAATTATCATAAAGGGACGTGTTAGCACACCTCTTGCCATTTTGTATTCACTGCAATGCAGGAATGTTTGCCTCTGCTTCTGGCCCATTCCTTCATAAAGATCATTTGTGGATTGCACTTTCTGGTTCTGCTCTCTCAAGCATATCATGGTGTGACCAGCATGAGTCAGGTCTGGTGTGTGGTGCGGAATGAGTATTCTCTAGATAAGTATATCTCGCAAAGGGGGAATTCAGCCATATCAAGGACCCATATTACGCCTCCATCCAAGACTCTTCATCCTCTGGCTTGTTGTTTCATTGCCTATATACCGCACAATCTAAGCTTCAGAAGGGCCTCATCCCCACCCCCCATATACAATACAACCTGGGCACTTCATGGCACAAGCTGCACCACACCAGAGTCCACCTCTGCCCCACTTGTGCGAAATCCATCCTACACGAAGGAGGTTTCAAGTCAATAGACTACCTTTGGTTACCTGGTGGACAGTGCTTTAAATGGGCCGGTACTCACCGGTACTGAGTACCAGCACTTTTTAATTTTCTCCTGTTGAGTACCGGCATTTTCCTCAAACAAGGTGAGTACCAGTACTCACGAGGCCCTGAAATGTACACATCGCCCTCCATTCAGCAATCACCTCCTACTGCAGCAGCACCTTCAACACAATCACGATGTAAGCCTGGGCAGAGCTGCACAAGAGAACAGCTGCTCTTGTTACCAGTACACCTGGCGCAGCTGCCAGGAGGGAAAAAAGTGCGGGCGGCACATGGCGGGGAGGGTGGGGTTTAACCCAAAAAAATAATAATAAAAATAAAACTTACCTTTTCCCTGTGCCATGCCACTCCATCCGCTCTGCTCCATCACTGCATGCACAGGCTCCCACCCTGCCCTGTGGCCAATCCTGACGCTGCGCATAGCAGGGTCAGGATTGGCTGGGAGCGCCGAGCCAGGGTGCTCCCAGACAGACTGGGAGCCCGTGCCTGCTTTCTCCAGCCAGGCAACTGTGTTGCTGGGCTGGAGAAAGCCTACTGCACGTGTCTTTAGCTGGCCCGAAACAGCCGTCCAAAAATAAATGCGCACTGAGGAGGAGTGCTGTGCACTCCCCCTCCGTCCCAGTCACACCCTTGGCCCCGCCCACTTCCATAGTAAAAACATAATAAACTGAGTTTAATATGTTTTTACTATAAAAGTTTTTAGCTCCTGCAGCTGGCGGTGGGGCGATGCTCCTCCTCCCTAGTGGAGGAGCCGCCCCTGCAGTACACAGTGATCTGCATGGGCTGCACGGGAAGTCATCAGAGGAGGGGTGTAGCTGCAGGAAGTTTATTGCATCCTTTGATCTTACACAGCAGGTGCAGAGAGGTGGCTGTAAAACCTGATGGACAAGAGCGTGGGAGGCAATGGTCACGGTATTCCAGTGCTGCAATGACTCTTCTGAAGCAGAAACCGTTATATGTAACCTGCTGCCATTAGACTTTTTAACACATTATCGCCAGTACATGTGTTGGAAGACAAGTTGTTGAGCACTGTGCAAAAGTCAAATACTTGATATTGTAAATCTACAAAACAAAAACAAGCATTTTTTCCAGTAAAAAAACACTTTTGCCTATGCAGGTATTTTTAATATGCCGTGGACAGAACGAGAGAAAGCTGTGCTTGCTTTCACCATCACTAAACATCGCTCCACAACTGAATTGCCTATTTGCTTGTGTAAATAATATGGGATTTCGTTACCAAACTCGCTGATCCCTAGTGTATCGACCTTGAACAGAAGAGAAATGCAGTGAAAAATGTGATATGCTTTTTCAACAGAGATGCTTGCAGCCCGCACTAAACTAGCTGGGCTTACACGTCACAAGGAAGTATAAGGCTGTATTTGTAACAAAGGTCAATAAATGTAATGCATTACTAGGTATGTGTGTGTAATTCACACTCACGGTTGCAATTTATTGAACACTGTAAGCGCATGCCAATAGCAGGACATTTTTCATCTATTTTGCACCCCTCGGTGGTCATTGGTACATGCAAAGAAAACATACTCAATTTGTAAGAAGCCCCATTTGCTGACCGGGACTTCATGTCACTAGTCATATTTCGAATCAGAAAGACGCACTTGCCATTTGTAACATGATGTGAATGTCTGTTCCTTTTCTTTTTCATATTTATTTCATCAATAATTGAAAATGCAAGAATACATTTGCCGTTTCCTGTAGTAAGTTTATGAGGCATATAATGTAAATTATTATAACAAATTAACACACATGGGATCACCGAAAATACTGCAAAGTAATGTCAACAAAACATTATAAACCAATTTGAATAATCCAACTGAGACAAAAGTAATTTCAAGGCACCGTAAGTAGCAATAAAGTGAATAACTCTGGTGGGTAAAACATTTGCTAGAAAGATCTGTGTGCATTCTAATCAAAGGTTCAACTTACCATAAAACTGCATAGAGGAGCAATGTGCCTCCTGGAGAGCACAACATACAACATGTAGATCACATATTTGTTTTTTTTAATGTAGATAGTTCAGTTGGCTACTGTTTTTGTTGCATAGATCCCTGTGTTACTTGTAGGTCACAAATTAACATCCTTGCAACATAGCTTAGTGAGTTATGAACCTGCATCAAGGACCTGTTTCCAAACAAAAAGGCATATATTTAGAACCTTATTTCTCAATCTTTTCATATTTTAAGGTTGCTAAAAAAGGTTACTTTGGGTAGTGATAAACACTTATTAGTAAGTGATATATAAATGGTTATTAGCATTAAAAAACTAATGGACAAATACACCCGATATTCTAGCAATGCTTGCAGATTTCTTGCATGCAAAGCTTGGAAAGTCAAAAACATAGCCCGCCCCTTTGTTCTGCCTTTAGCACTGCCCTTATGCCCGCCCCCAAACTCCACCCCCAGTCTACCTCTACTTTTGATGAGTACCTGCACTTATTTTTTTCTATTTAAAGCACTGCTGATAGATGTTTTTCCGCTTCAGAGGCATATAAATTCTGCCATCAGTCAGAGACCTCATGGATTCACTTCGTTTCACCCAAACCCACATGATCACCCCCAAAAGAGAAACACAAAAGCCAGTGCTCCTTTACACGATGAACCATTCCGAAGCAGGCAGGGCAGACTCCGCGATCTCAGGGGGAGGGAAGAATGCTCCTCTGCATCACAGGCTCAGTATGTCTTTGAGGCCAGTGCTCCTCCTAATTGGAACTGCAGGTAACACCAACTCTTTCTGCTTTCAATAACAGGTTTTTGGGCTGTTCCAGTAAAAAGTAATTCACCAATCAGGGCACTGGAGGCCAGTGCCCTGATCCAAGAATCTACAAGTAAATAAATAGAGGCCACTAACAATTCAAATAGTTACACATCAAGAAAATATCTAGCATCTGAACTCCATGCTGAATGGAGTGGAGGAAAAGGGGGCAATAAGTGGTAAAAACATTAGTTGTAGCTTCCTTGATGGTATTTCAGCCACTTTAACAAGTAAGGCCAAAGCCAGTAAGCCTTTGTTTCATGTCCTAATGCATGCATGCAGTGTAAGCAGTAAATCCAGTCAAATTTAAGAAATATAACGTTGGCTATAACCAAGGCTCTCAATGCAGTGCAGTCCTCTTTTTGGTTCTATGACAAAAAAAAGAGGTCGGGTGACTAGGGAGTTTTCATTACCCCTATGAACTCTCCATGACATACAAAGAAAGGAAGGACTACAACTAAGGCCCCCTTACTGATCGACCTTTATTGACAAAGAAACAAAAAGAACATAGTATTGAAGGCAACAAAGCTTCAGTAGAGAAACAAGCAAAGCGTTTATTAGACAAACGCACTATCCAGATGTAAAATTGTATTTGTACCCAAAACAATGGAGGGAAAGTGAATATAACAAGGAGCACTGGGCATTCATTTTTATCTCATATGTGCACCTGCCTTCTTACTTGTGCATTTCTTCTATGTTAATGAAAAGAGGTGGAATCACTGCCATTCAGTATTGATGCTGAATTTTACATCTGGTGCTCTGTGACACCTTACTGGCAGGATACAAAGAAACCAACTAAAAACACTGTGCTTCATTACAAAGGGCTCTTGGGTACGCCATATGGAAGTGCCTTGAAGTTTACAAAGAATTACAGGACTTTTATATTGACTACAACTACTGACAATTTTAATGAAAGTTTATTTGCTTCTTTAACACTCACTCACAGCCTCAATTCCACTAGGTGAAAGTTCACAAATTTTGCATTGGATGTTAAATACTATGTGCTCATGTAAAAACGGACAGAATGCCACTGTAAATGTATCTGAAGTGGATACAATTCTCATAGATAGCACATTATAATGTTGACGTGGTTTATTAAGTTGTCAGGTGAATTGTTCTAACTTAAATGTTCTAGTTTCCAAAAATGTTGAGGTAACGTAGGTCGCAGGCAAAGGAAAAACCGATAAAGATGCACCCTCCCTGAATACATAATAAATAAACCAGTGGGATCCCCTTCAAAGTGTTATGCCAATATTTACTGGCTTATCACCGCCATTTCAAAAACACATTTATCCCGTAAATCCATAAAGCTAGATTAGGTCGAAACCATTTGTAACTGGAAGTGCCACCTGGGATACCTTGAAACAGTTTTACCTATTCACAGAGATCAGGTTCACAAAATCCTTTGCAATTTCATCATGTGCCGTTTGCAGGGGCACTCTCCCATGTGGTCTGAAAGGGGTAGGGGCACAAACATTAACACCTGGTCTACACTGGGAAACTCTCCCCTTTGGCCACCGGCTTTTGCCTTGTTCCTGGCTATCTTCATTTTTCAAGAAAATAATCCTGGCCTGCACTTCAATGTTATAATTGTTTTCAATGTATACAATGGCACTGCAAACCCCCGAAAAACAACTTTAAAGCCTGGAGCTATGGTGTATATAGGCTGTGGACTGTGGAATCAGGACACTGAAGGTCTAACACTGCACTACTTGATCACATTGGAGCATCCTGAGCAAATCCCTTTACTGGAGCCTCCGTTGTATCTACCAAAACCAAAAGTGGGTAGAAACACGCAGCCCTCAATAATGAGATCAATGTTGAAACATGTATATTTACTAAAGTCCAGCTTCCCCCGTCCGAAAATGGTCTAGCAATCAATCTTCTCCTAGTTTCATTGCAATGACTTCACTGCAGAAGTGGGAGGAGATGCACTTTTGATGGGCTTATACTGTATTGTATTTAGTTGAATTAATATAAGGCATCCTACCTCTAATAAGCTGACAAAGTGTTCTGCGGACCGAGAGCTAGCTACTTTGTTGGACTTACTTGGTTGGGAGAGTGACGTATGGAGGGAGGTGTGTCCGCGATGATCAAGCTTTTGCGTTTGCTTTTCTCGTGTTAGGTGTTGCAGCAGTGTAACAAAAATGAATGACTTATACAAGGCTTATGCTTATAAGGGATTGATGTGTTTGGACGGAATGATTATAGGAAGTAGAAAGGCCTGGGGTGTATACTGATAGCGTGCATGATTGGAAGGGGCTGCTTGTACTGTGGCACTGCGAAGGTATAGCTGCATTAATGCGTTGCACAAAAAGGAGAGTGAGCAACTGCCTGCTCAAGGGAGACTTGGTTCAAGTTCTATGGTGAAACAATATATTTGTAAATTATATTTAGGCCTCTATGTTTTTGTCAGACAGTAGACAACAACATTTGATATGCAACCACTCCATGCGAAGCCTCTGTATCGCCATTTTATCTAGGTTTCGCAAGGAACCTTCAGGCCACCTTCAGTCATGGGTACTATCTAGAACCTCCCCGAATGAGATCCAGTAAGCTTTACATTGTTCATAGGCTAGGCAGAGCTCCAATCCACCTTCATGCCAACTCACTTTCTTACCTTCAGAGGGGGAGGTCGGTACATCCGAGGTCCCAGAAACCAGAGCAGTGCAGTCCCTGCTCATGCGTAGCCACAGCCGGGGGCAGTTACACCAACATATTCTTCAGAAGTGTTAACACAGATTTAACAGGTTTGGAGGAGGTAGAGAAGCATTGGCCGGGGTTGGTTAGAATGGGAGGACACAAAAGAGGAGTTAGAAGGTGTGGAGTGACAAGGACCGGGATGCAACAAGGAGAACGATAAGTCATGGGACGCATTAAGTTCAGAGATGTTGGGGAAGCGTGGGAAACAGTATGGATGGAATCATACAACTGGCTGGGTTTGGGATGGTGGGTTGAGCGGTCTGGAGAGGCTAAAAGGTCGTTAAATGTGAGGCGCAAGGGGAGCGCTAGAGGTGTACTTGTGGGGGGTGGGAGAAGGAGGAAGATGAAGAGGGTCGAACTGGGACAGAAAATAGACCCGGGTTCCGAAATAAAAGTGCTACTCTATTAGCAAATCAAATAGCTAAAAAGTGACTCACATTCTCCAAATCGGGCAGTTTTCAATTTGTAAATACACACTATATAGGTAAGTGGTTCACAAATTTTAGACTTCTTAGGACCCCCCACTGAACCATTACTGGAAGCCAGGGACCCCCAAGCAATTTGTATGATTTAAATTTCAAACATTTGTCTTCACAAAAAATACTCAAACAAGTACACACCACACAAATACTCGAACTACAAGATATAATTATTTTATATTGAAAAAAACATGCAAAAATCGAAAATGTTTAATGGGAAGGTTGGCGCTGCATCTTGGCGAATAACTTTTCAATGTTTCATTTTATTTAGTAAAGATGAATCCTATAGTCAGATTCTATTATTTCCCAACTTTTTATTTTTTTAGGTACATAAGATCTGAGAAAACTTTTTCACCTAATTATGTGGTGGGGGAAAGAAAGTAAAACCATAAGGGCCTCTCTACTCTCCATAACTTCTTTGTAACATGTAATTCATTTGTTTTATAGCACCTCTTATACCAGTGTAGGATGTCTGAGCACTTTACAGGGACTACAAGATGTAGGATTCACATGTCATCCACAGTGGTCGGCATTTTCTAAGAGTGCATGGTCTGGAGAAGCACAAACACAGGATTCAGAACATAACACAGTGGTTAGCGCTGACTTTAATAATAAGTATGTATTTCTACACAAGCAACCCTTTTTATTAGCAGCATAAGGAAAATGAAAGACGGGGGGAAAACATAACTTTCTAATTTGTGCCATGCAGTTTGCATGCAGCTCTTTGATGGCGGTTTATAGCTCACTGTGCTAGATTAAGATTGTAATTTATGAAATGCTCAGTAACAAAAAAATCTCTAACAAAGCAGTAACCCACTGTACTATGCACATAAAATACTGCTCTTTGCATGATACAAGTTCTTTGCAGCAGGCATATTAACCGTCTGAACTACCTTAGATGAGTCAAAACTGCCACTAGACAAAACTCCTATCTCTCTAATGTACCTGCTGTAATCACCAGAGTTACCTTGACGCTTTTATTTTTGCCAGAAGGATGGCTTTGCAGTGCTATGAAAACTGCACAAAGGAATTAATACATATAAAAACACACACTTTTCTGTCAGAGGCCCCAACTGGAGAAGGGTTTTTCTGACAGACCAGGCCTACGGACCCCAGGCTAGGAACCTCTGATATAGGTGTCCACAAGGTATGGGAGAGTAATTTGTGCTTGCTGCAAGCATGTTTGTGGTAACAGTAGGAAAACTAACAGTATGAACCAGCCCATAAAAGAGCCAGCAGCCAGCCAGCTCACTGACCCATCAGACCAGGCCTTCTTACACTGCTAGATTGCCCTCTAAACCAGTCGAAGGGGTAGGGTGAGCAGAAAGAGGGAGTATATCTCCCAACCTCAGGATGATGGGTAGAGTGCAAGGAAATTGGGTGATGTGGTGCATTAAGACAAATGAAGAGTCAAGGTTAGAGTTAGCCCAGAATGCATCCATCCAGTTGGTAGCAGCTCTCCACAAACAGGACCATAGTACTGAAACCAGGGGAGCCCTACACTGTTCTCTAGTCAAAACTAGATTTTGTTTAAAATCTCCCGCCTTGCCTTCATACTCGATCATATAGTAGTGGCTGCTTACCTTCTCTTACACTTTTCAGCTGGACAGTAGAGCCTGGAATCCACTCCCACTTGATTTCCACAGCTCTTCTTCTCGGGTGAGGTTTAAACGAACATTCTAGTCTTTGTTACTGTAACTACGTGCACTTGACAAGATGATCACTGCCTACTGCACATCAATGCCTTCAAACCTGGCCATGTAGAGTGAGGTCAAAATGATACCTTCACCTTTATAGCTCAACAGCAGCTGTGTGATGAAAGCTCCTCCTTAGCTATATTCAGCTTAAAGATCCAAGTAGAAATTCTGGGGCTTTCCAGAAGTTCCGGCTGCTCACTGAATAATCTATGTTAGACAGTTGCCATTAGTTCCTCAGACAAGAGGAGTATCTTTTCTGTCAGTAGATGAAGGGATCTGTTAGTAACTTAACAAGTAGGAAATTAGACTACTCGATAACCTGATAGATTTTGCCTTCGCTATAAGAAAGTTAATTTGATGTTGGAAGAAGGGATCTATGAAAAATGTGCTTTAGTGTGTTTTTTTCTTTGGGTGCTCGTCGGTAACCATGTGCAAATATTGCAGCTGGATGGTAAAGAGAAAGTAAACATCGAAACAAGGATATGCTAGAGAGAGCAGACAGGATACATGGGAATGGCTGACACAGGGATGTGGTTCATATTTATAAAACATTATTTTATTTTTCATTTGAAGATATCTAAAAAGAGACAGGTAGCATACGCTGAACTTCAACCAGCTTCAGTAAAAGTGTGAAAGATAAAGGATGTGCCAGCACTACACTAACGGGAGGCAGGACATCAGAGTCCCACGGAATGAAGGCAGGGAGCAAAGACGTATAAATTGCACACTCACAGGCTGCCTCTCCTGCAAGGCAAGTAGATATGTCTAATATCATTAGTCTCTTAAAATGCTAAACGCTGGGAGAGATTTGCAAAGCATATGGAAAGGGTAAAGAGAGTCATACATAACAGGGCAAATGAAAGTATGCAATTCCATAGGGTTATTAGCACATTTACGGACATGATTCATTTGCCACTTGATCCATCATTTGCTAGAATTTAACACAAGAAATGTGTTTATAGTCAAATGGATCCAAAGTTACTACAACTTCTGCATATGAAATGCAATGCAGCTGGAGGCACTTTGCTCAAGTTAACTGGCCTCCCGTCTATTCAGGGTTTGAAGATGTGAGGATTTGGCACAAAAATGGTGCAAATCCACAAAGGGATGGAATGGAAGAGCAAGTGCTTTTGTCCACAACAAATAACATAACTAAATCGTACATATTTATATCAAACACACAGGCTAATGTAATGATCCTTTAGTCTAGAATATTTTGTAACAATGTCATTTCATATCTACATTGCACTCACAATTTAGAAACATTCTAAACATTATGCATCCATTAAGGTTCGATGTGTTGAATCTTAAAAGTGCCTTGTAGCGATCTATAGATTTAAATATATCTAAAGAACAGCAGTATTTTGCTGGGCTAGCTGTTGTGGGAAATGGGTGTTTATATCAGCCCAATTGTGTAAGCACAGATTAAACCGGGCACTCTGCTCCATAACATAGTTTTAAAAATACAATTCAATTGTGATGTGCAGTATATACTAGGATGATCTTTAAGCTATAACAATATGTAAGAAGTTTTTTTCTAGCAGAAACACTGCACATGTTTTACATAATCTAATTTACTCCAAGGGGTAAAGGACAACGTTAATGAAATCATATTCAGGCAAGTGCACGCAAGACAAAACAAATGTTTGCTGTTGAATCTTTATATAGTATTCTAGTTCATGTCTACAGTTGTCTCTCATTTATTGTTTATTTAGCAAATCACAGACTTGATAATAAACGTATTCAAATAAAAAACTAATTCAATTATCCACATATCAAAAATTCTATTTTTATAAACTCCAATTTTGCATTATAAATCATAAATGCATAAACCTCCAAACATCCAACCTTGCAATGGATAAAGCACATACACATTAAAACCACCGCAAAGTGTTTGCCTTTTCTACTGAGAACGAATGAGTTAAAAAAATGTATACACTCCATCCCGTTTGGTACCCCGAGAAATTAGGAGATATTGGATACTTCTAGCAATGAGTGATAGTGAATCATGTGCTAAACAAGATATTCTTGTGATTATTAGACTGATTAAACCACACAATAATAAGATAATTAACCTCTAGACTCCAACCTAAAACGCAGGCAGCCATAAAAGTGTTGCAAAGGGGAGTGATGCGAATTTGCACAGTCAGCCGGCAAGTGACTGCTACAAGGAGTCAGTCAGTAACAAAGCGACAAGCACCTCCCTTCCACTTGAAATCTGCCAGAGAATAGCACGGAGCTTTCAAAGGATGAAGTTGGCAAAAAAGTGACAGAAATTACATTAAAAAAAATAATTGTCTGGTTGTTTCTATGAATCTATATTCTAAGGCCATTCAATGCCCAAAATGGTGTGCTGACAAGACCTTCCCATTTGAAGTGCAAAATCCCTTGAAGCAGCTGAACCATTTGCCTTAAAATGTTATGTATAAATATACCTCTATTACCACTGAGCCCACACTGCTCTCCAGCAGGCTTCAGCACAACAAGGTTAAATTACACTCACATTATCAACCCATTAGTACTTGGTAAAATTCATAATCAAACCAGGATGTTGGGAAGTACCAGGCAAGACACATCATTATCCCGGCCGGGGAAATTTGCGTTTCACGTCCCCTCGGATGTAAAAGACAGAACTTCAGGGGAGTTTGTTGATATCTTTTCACCCATCAGAGCTAAGAGAAGGGAGGTGGACCTGAAGGATAAGGAGGGGAAGGGCTCTTCATCCAATGACAAAAAAACCAAAGTGGAACAGAATATTTTGCAGGGGGTCTGCAGTGGACCGATGTACGTATGTGCTCAGGTTGCTTAATGATTTGGTTACAAAGGTCCAAGACAGATCAAGAGGGGAGAGGGTCTGCCATTAAACTTAAAGCGGCGCATGGGTCCCCCTTGTGCCCGTTGGAATGCTTGGGGTCTTACCTAGCGGTTCGCCCAGCTACGGGGGCCCCAGCACTGTTCCTTCATAAGAGCGGAGAGTGCTTATCTCGGTATCAATTCTCAACGATAATGGCTGCGGCATTAGAGCCAGCTGGGGTAGGTCTAAAGGGTTACTCACCACATTAATTTCGGATAGTGGCAGCTACTGTAGCGGCAAGCGTAGGGATGTCATCTGAGGATGTGAAGACGATTGGCATATGATTTTCCAACTGCTATAAACATTACAGTCGGTCTGAGTTACAATGAGAAATGTTACAACTGCCTGATTATGATTCTTTGTGTGCAAGATACTCATGCTGGTTTCTTTCGTTTCAGTAGTATGCCGTCTCGTGTGGTTTGGGTGCTCAGTCACTCCTTTGTCTGGCGGGCGGCCCACAGGTTGCAACTGCTCCATAAGCCTAAGCCGGCATCACTTCGTGACGTATCCTTTCGGTGGTGTGGGATCAGTGGTCTAAGAGTCAATCAGCTGCAGCAACTGGTTAAGGCGGCGAAAGGATGTGAGGGACTCCAGATCCCGGACCTCATCGTCATACATATAGGAGGAAATGACCTGGTTCGACTGGGGCACAAATCGTTCAGAGAAGCTGTATGGAAATGCCTTCCTTGGCATGGTTACCCTAACTTTTTGCCTTTTGTTGATGCCAGTTATGCTTGAAAGTGTGCTAGGACCCTGCTACCCAAGCCCCAGCACCAGTGTTCTTTCCTTAAACTGCACCTTTGTTCCCACACTTGGCACAGCCCTGGCACACAGATAAGTCCCTTGTAAATGGTACCCCTGGTAACAAGGGCCCTGTGGCCAGGGAAGGTCTCTAAGGGCTGCAGCATGTCTTATACCACCCTGGGGACCCCTCACTCTGCACATGCACACTGCCTCACAGCTTGTGTGTGCTGGTGGGGAGAAAATGACTAAGTCGGCATGGTACTCCCCTCAGGGTGCCATGCCCACCTCTCACTGCCTGTGGCATAGGTAAGTCCCCCTCTAGCAGGCCTTACAGCCCCACGGCAGGGTGCACTATACCACAGATGAGGGCATAAGTGCATACGCACTATGCCCCTACAGTGCGTAAGCAAAACCTTAGACATTGTAGGTGCAGGGTAGCCATAAAGAGTATATGGTCTGGGAGTCTGTCAATTACGAACTCCACAGTTCCATAATGGCTTCACTGAAATCTGGGAAGGTTGGTATCAAACTTCTCAGCACAATCAATGCACACTGATGCCAGTGTGGGATTTATTGTAAAATACACTCAGAGGGCATCTTAGAGATGCCCCCTGAATACCAGTCGCACTCCTAGTGCTAGGCTGACCAGTTTCTGCCAGCCTGCCACAACCAGACGAGTTTCTGGCCACATGGGGTGAATGCCTTTGTCACTCCGTGGCCAGGAATAAAGCCTGTACTGGGTGGAGGTGCTTCTCACCTCCCCCTGCAAGAACTGTAACACCTGGTGGTGAGCCTCAAAGGCTCATGCCTTTTGTTACAGCACCCCAGGGCATCCCAACTAGTGGAGATGCTTGCCCCCCCGGCCACTGTCCCCACTTTTGGCGGCAAGGCTGGAGGAGATAATGAGAAAAACAAGGAGGAGTCACCTACCAGTCAGCACAGCCCCTAAGGTGCACTGAGCTGAGGTGACCCCTGCCTTTAGAAATCCTCCATCTTGAGTTTGGAGGATTCCCTCAATAGGAATAGGGATGTGCCCCCCTCCCCTTAGGGAGGAGGCACAAAGAGGGTGTAGCCACCCTCCAGGACAGTAGCCATTGGCTACTGCCCCCCAGATCTAAACACACCCCTAAATTTAGTATTTAGGGTCGACCCTGAACCCAGGAAATCAGATTCCTACAACCTACAACAAGAAGGACTGCTGACCTGAAAGCCCCGCAGAGACGACAGACGACAACTGACTTGGCTCCAGCCCTACCGGCCTGTCTCCAGACTCAAAGAACCTGCACCACAGTGACGCATCCGACAGGGACCAGCGACCTCTGAAGACTCAGAGGACTGCCCTGAACCCGAAGGACCAAGAAACTCCTGAGAACAGCAGCACTGTTCAAAAACTGCAACAACTTTGCAACTTTAACGCAACTTTCAAAGAACTCTCTCTTCCCGCCGGAAGCGTGAGATTTCACACTCTGCACCCAACACCCCCGGCTCGAGTTCAGGAGAGCCAACACCGCAGAGATGACTCCCAGGCGACTACGATGACGTGGGTACCCTGAGTCGACCCCCCTGCACCCCATAGCGACACCTGCAGAGAGGATCCAGAGGCTCCCCCTGACTGCGACCACTTTTAAAATAGCTAATTGCCATTTTAACCTAAACTGTGTGTACTACTATTTTAAATCAAAGTTCTACACTTACCTGTGTGAAGTACCTTGCATTTTATGTACTTACCTCAAATCTTGAATGTTGTGGTTCTAAAATAAATTAAAAAAAAATATTTTTCTACATAAAAACTATTGGCCTGGAGTTGCGTCTTTCAGTGTGTGTCCCTCATTTATTGCCTGTGTGTGTACAACAAATGCTTAACACTACCCTCTGATAAGCCGAACGGCTCGACCACACTACCACAATATAAAGCATTAGTATTATCTAATTTTGCCACTATCAACCTCTAAGTGGAACCCTTGGACTCTGTGCACACTAACTAATAGTATGTACAGAGCCAACTTCCTACAAAAGCAATTTAAGCAGTAATAGCCCTGTTATCCAAGGAATTCCCGAACACTGTCATCGCATGATGTCACATGGTACCCCGTTGCAACCGGGGTCTGGGCGCTAAATCTAGGACTATGACTCGGAAATGGCAAGGTTGTGTCCTAGTCCAGGCCGCTTGTGGAATATCCCACACAGACTGCTAACATGTGCAGAAATGTTTCACAAAGATGGGGTGCATTTATCTGAGGCAGGCACAAACCGTTTCATTGAAGATATTTGGGCCTTTTCCCACAGTTTGTTTGAGGGTGGGGAGGGCGTAGGACCACTGGGCCCCTGGTCAACCCTTGTGGCGGGAGAGGAGATCCTGAATTCATCCTAGGCGGGAGAGGAGATACTGAATTCACCCTAAGCAACAGAGGGGTCCCCAAGGCAGGGTCCCGTGGATAACACTGAAGGTAGGATCCTGCAGTCCTGAACCAACCGGCTGATGTACACACCAGCTTGGGGGTGATGGAGCTTAGATTGCTGGGGTGGGCATGGTGTTCCCACTCCTGGCTACCCCGTTGCACCCCCACTGCAGATTGGTGTTAGTGGGGGGGGATTTCGGAGCTCAAGGACAAGGGACAGTGAGGTGTGGGGAACCCCCATGGATACAAGTGAGGTACAGTTCACCTGCGTGGTCCAATGGAAGTTCGGACATGGAAGGATCCTTTGGATATCTGGGTGTTATCAAGATTTATGACCTGATTGAATTTTTGATTGACATGATATGATTTTTATGTTATGTTTTTAATTAATTGTGTGTTTTTTAATGCTATTTGTAAATAACTTCTTCCAATGCCAAAGACACTCAGACTTTGTTGGTTAACGTGTGGCGGGTGTTGGGGCTGGAGCCGACTGGAGGCATCTGAGTTCTATAGCCTTGAGAGGGTTGTGGTGGTACCAAAGCAACTAATTCATATGGCAGGAAATAGTGGCCCCTTCAACTGAGTTCCTAAAGACCATGACACCATTAATGCATACCTGGAACATTATGCACCGCGGAATGGTCTCTCCATTCCAAACAAATTGAGAAGAAAATGCCACAAATGGAGATGAATTCTTGTATGGCAAAGATTCATTTATTCAATTGTGACTGCCCCCATTGTAAATGGGTTGCCCTATCCAATCCAGCCATCTGAAAAACACTACAACTCATTGGCAGTCCTCAACATTTGGAATAGATGTCTTAGATTGTGCAGCGCCTGGTGAGAGCACACATTCACACCTTTTCAAAGAAGGTGATCCCTGTGGGTCTGCATAGAGCATAGTAACTTAGACTGTGGCCGGACTGCTCCAAATAACACTTGCATACTATTTAACAGCTACCTCCCAGTACACAAAACACCAAAGAATCAATACAAATAGCAGGTCTCCAACTGACGGCTGTAGCACTGTAAGTATTGCTGTCTTGGAATAGCACCTAAACAAGAATAGTGGCAGAAGTTGCATATTCACAAATACATCCCACTATACAGTCATCTCACTTACTTAACCAACCACTTCAGAAATCTGCCTGTATTCTACACGTCACTCATACCTCAACTGTTCATGTTTGGTGAGAGAGGAAAGCTTGCTTTGTTACTGCCATGATTTCCCGGTTCAGTGAGACAGTAAAGCTTGCACTGCTGCTACCAGATTTGTAACTATTTCTTGATGGGAAAGGTTTGTGCTGATGGAGAGGTCTGAATTGGGCTGAAGGGGAGAAATAAAGAACCCTTACAGGAAATTTTGACTCAATGTGATGAAAATTACTAGTAAGTAAGCAAGAAATACCACCTCACCCTTCTTTGTCACACTTCCCATGGGCATATTGAGGCAGTGACATGCACAGAAACCACAGCCAGGGCAAATATAAATGAAAAAACCATCAGTGTTAGGTTGTCTCTGTTATTTAATTGAGCGAAAAAGAAACGAAAGAGAGAGGCAAAGCTAGAACCATGCCTTGCTGTTGCTGATGTGCCCACTTTATGTCGATTAATGAATTGTGAGCAGCTGCTTGTGCAGTTTCTCTACCATATGTGGAAGAAATATTGTACTATTGCCCATTCTGCAACTGCTTTTTGTGAGTGAAGCTTACACTCCTGCAATTCGTATCTGTTAGCCCTGACACACTAAGGTAGTGTTTCCCCAAACTTTTTTGCTTTCTTCCCTAGGTTTTGCTGATTCTCCTTTAAAGGCCTTAGGAACCTGGGCACTTTCCCACTGTAAATACAGAGGGAAAGCGAGTGCACCCTTCCTAAATATGTTAGGATGTGGCGCTAACCAGGGTGCGCTCGTATGCCCAATGATGTTTTAATAGGTACTGAGCTTGTCACAGCAGACCTATGTGGGCACACTTGCACCTTTGGGTGTTCTTAAACTTGTGTCCAGCCTGTGCGCCAGAGCACAAGTGCCCCGGAAGTGAAGCCTACCTATGTGAATTTTCACTTCCAAAGAGGATTGCTCTGCCCACAGGTTAACATGGGGAAAGTTGATCATTATTCCTAGCTGCAGTAGTGGATTGCAGTGGAGCAGCCTCATTATGTTTCCTCTCACTGAAATCGTCCTGACACACCCCTTCCTATGGTAAAGGTGGTTTTGTCCATGATCACTGAGAAACGGCACTTCTAGAAAGTGGGCATTTCTCTGCTCTAAAGTGCTTTGTGTGCCTTTTTAAATTCGACTCTATTCCACACTGGAGGCTGGGGAACAGATCTGTGCATTCCCCAGCAACAGTTATAACATTTGGAACACAAATGGAATGACAGACCTCTGCCATTCCAGGGCCTGTGAGATAGATTGGAGGGAGATGTTTTGACACCTGGCTTCTCGAGGCTTAAGCATGGCCCCACTAAAGATTAAGATCTGCATTCCATGGCCCCACGGCAGACCGGTCTAAAGTTTAGAAGATACATCTGTGGTTCAAAGAGGAAACCTCTGAACCACCCCCAACTTCATAGGCACACCAGAGTATAACTACTGGTGCACCACTGCAGCAAACTAGAGATACACTTCAAGGGACGTGGGACAGGAGAACCCGGTTCACATTGTGCAGAATGCCGAAGGAATCTGCTGTGCACAGGAGTATTTACTGCACTTGGAAGGGACCGCACACCCTCTCTGCATCGTGGCTGGCCTGGGAAGACTGCCTGCTGCTGTCTGGCACTCTGAAGTGTACTCTCCAGGGCTTGTTGGCTAGCCCCCTGTTCTCTGTGGAGGTCTAACGAACATCAAAGACCTCCAGTGAAGGACCTACACTATCTACCTGTGTCATCTGGAGAGCGGTGCCGCCTTAATCGCCTACATCATCTTCTGGATTCCACCTGGTAGCAGCGGTGTGAGCATGGAACTAAGTATTTTGCCTGGAGACCGGATTGCTTGGTGTGGAGCTTCAAAGTACTGCCTGCATTCAAGGATTGTGGTCCTTCTTCGAGGGGCCACGACACGCATAAGAGTCTTGTTGGTTGTGAGCAGCTTCAATGGTTTTAGGACCCCCGCGTGGCCTGCTTTGTCGACTGCGCCGCATTTCTCTTGTGCGACATGCTGACTGCACGCTCATTGCGTGCAGTGTCCAATTCACAGGGTGCAATCGGAGCAGTGCCTCATTCTACCTCATGTGGAACCAGTGAACTTGCATCTTTTGTGTGGGTGGTTGGAATTGTCTGGTACGGCTCAAGTCATCGCACACCAGATGCTGTGCCTCATTCCAGGGAGGTGCGGAAATGGTAACTATTTGTGTACTGGAGTGCCAGGCCTGGTTGGGCACTATTGTGATCAGAGTGTGTCCTACGGTGACCCTCCTCCCGTGCTTCGCAGACCTGGGCCCGCACCAGAAGGCATGGTGAAGAGACCTTTGAGTGAACTTCCAGAGTGGTTGCCAAACCTCAAGCTGTTGACTGTTGCCTGATCAGCCTGTTCTTTACCCCCAGGACCCTGAATAAGTGTGACTCTGGCCACGATCGGCCTAGTATCCGGGGGAAGGTTGCTTTCATCTCCAGCTTGTGAGGGTCGGGTAGAAGTGATTGGTTGAAGGGTAGAGGGAGGTTTGGACCCACAGAGTCTGCAAGTACAGTGACAACTGACCTGCCAGATCTCAGTGCACTACATTAGGGTGCTGAGAGCGAGTGTGTGTGCGTGCATGCTATTCGATTCTGCCCGATATCTGTGGCATCGCGTAGAGGAGTGAGTGAATATGTGGGAGTGACTACCTGTAATCGACTACACTGCACTGTGGGGTTGGCGTACATGTTGTTTTCTTGCCAAAAGACTTATCACGGTTGACATTGTTTTTTACCGATATGGCCTAGGCTGCAAAGCTATTTAAAAGTGTTGGAATTATTTGTGTGTACACATTGCTGCCGACGTTGTGAACCAGAGTGCACCCTAGAACTGTGCGGTACTGTATTGGAATGCTTGTTGGGGTGGGTCTCGTGCTGACAACGTTTTGCACCGCATGAGGTGCTGTGAGGGAACGTAGGAATTTTACCAAGTGTACATATTGCCAATACTGTCTTCTAATACGGCTGGGCCCAGTACTGCTAGTGATATTTCTGAATGCGATTTATGCCCAGATTCACATGATGTTCATGTTGTGTTAACTAATGTGTTTGTTGAATACAACACCACCTCATGTGAAGTCTCTTTTGTGACATTCAGTGTATTTTTTGAGTGGTGTGCCAATGCTTTACACATTGCCACTGTGAGAAGTCTGACTCAATGCCAAGCTACCCAAGGGTCAGCGCAGGTAATACAGTGAGTGTCATCATCTACCCCTGACAGGAGTGGTAGGTTCTGCCTGGCTAGGGTCCAGCCCCACCCAACCAGAACATGCCACCTCCAATAGTATCCTACCCAATGAGTGCAAAAACTGTCCACAAGTGCCTCCTATCTTACACGCTGGTTGGTACACAATGGGCATCAGCACTGCTGCTGCCCATACCTTAACTTTAACTGATGGTTATTTAAGCCAGAAAAAAATGTTTTTTCAAAAGTTTAAACTACTGAATATATCAGTGCACGTTTCTAAAAATTCAGATGTTCTGGGAAGGATCTCTTCATCTTGCAAAATACTCCCTGCTTGCAGCTTGTACTGGCAATTTCAGATGATAGTAATGAACGCTCTACTCTTGCATTAACAGAAAAGTGACATGGTTGATTGTGAAGGGGTTGGTATACTGGATAGGTGTAAGCTTGCGGAAAATGGCAGCACCTGTGGTGAAACATTTTGAAATCTAAATCTCTTCTCCCTGTGGCTTCCAAAAAACCCTAGAAACTACACCACGTCGGCAATCAACCCAAATTTTGGATTTTTGTTTAGAATCAGACCACTTTCAAACACATTGCTCTATTGAGCAGAACTCAACATTCAGCTTTTCAGTGCATTTCCTCTTCTTGTCAGACTAAAATACAACACTTCCTGATGTGATCTCTGCTTAAGAAGAATCATTTAATGAGCACCTTTGAATTTTTAATAAATTCTAATCCTTCATATGAAAAGGCAAGGCTTAGCTGTGTGTTAATACTTAATCAGTTGTAACATTTTCAAAGATCCGGTGCAGTTGTGAGTGACATTCCGTGACCAAATGAGTGACACTTCCTCACAAGCAAAATTAAGCAATGAAGTCCAGTGAAACAGATAACTATCAGAAATTACATACATTTGAGCAAGGAGAAACTCTTAACAAGATTTTGAAACTGCTGCAAAGCACCGGAAACAGAAGTAACCTGATCATACTGTAAAAGTAATCTGTAGCCATGATATTAAACTTGAATTCCGACCTTAGCAGGAACATTTATAATGTCAGTAGCATTCTCTCACTAAGTCTCTGAGTCACAGTGCTGCTGCTGGGAATATGAAGCATACTGGCCATGGGTCTCTGTAGTCTCTTGGAGTCTGCCACACTCCTTGCCTGCAGGCGGCTGCTCGGAATTGTGATAAATTCTCACATAGTGCTAACAGTGAGAAGAGCTACTAAGTGCTGTGGCACCACTGTCTTGAGAGCCGTGCTTGTGCCTCTCAGAGATACTCAGCACATGCTCTCAGACTCACGTTGGGTACAACCCCCCAGAACCTCCCACGATAGGGGCTGGGCAAGCAGCAAGTGTGAAAGTCAGGAAATTACAGGTCAAACAACAGTGTTATTTAACTCGGCCTTGGGGCGTCAGCAGAAATTAAATGTGAGGTGCCCAGCCAGGCAAGAAATTGGATTAAAAACATCACTCAGATTTTTAGGTTTCGCCTGCACACCCGCTTGCGCGCATGCTTGCAAAATCTTTTGTTGATAAAAAAAAAAACAGGGGTGGGGGGGCTTGGATCCAGCCCCTTATTTACCGGAATTTACCATTGGCTAACTCCAACATCGCTCTTCTTCACATGCTTAGGATTGGCCAGCACGTCGTCTTCACGTCACTTCCTGTTGTCATCTACATTTTCTTAGCCGATCTTGCAGTCGAGTTGCCTGTGGACCAAGTACTCCTTCTGGTCACTTCCTATTGGACACTGGCCATTGTCCTTCCTCTGGCTGCGATGCTGAAGATTTCTTTTTGCACGCCTTCGTCTTTCTTCATTGACGTTTTCTCTGTCTTCTTTCTTTGTTGCTGTCTTCTTTTTCCCTCCAGCATGCCGTCTTCTTACTTCGCTGACGTCTTCTTTCTTCTATGTCTTCTTCTCTGTCTTCTTTCTTCACTACCGTCTGTCTTCTTTTTTTTTCTGTATCACCGTCTTCTTTAATGCAGGCCAGATTCTGACGTCTGCACTCTTCTCACATCTTCTGCCGTCTTCTGTCTTCTACCGTCTTCTCTCTTCTTCCGCCTTCTGACGTCTTCTGTCTTTTGGTCTTCTTCTGCCTTATGTCTTCTACCGCCTTCTGTCTTCTTTCTTCTAACACACATGCCAATACATTTCGCCTATGTCTTTTTTTTCTATGTAACTGGCTTACAAATATTAGAAAAATGTTATAACAATGTTTGTTTTTAATTAAATAAAACAAACATTATAACATTCCTCTAATATTTGTAAGCCGGTTACATAGTAAAAAAAGACAAAGGCATTTTTTTGTAGTGCCTGCATGGACCTTGGCTTCATGGTATCTTTTTGGGTTGTACTAGTAGTTAGTACCGCTAGTGACCTTGCAGCACGGTCTGCACACACAGCAATGAGACTTACAGTGTTAATGAGTGCAGCGGAGTGGCAGGCTATATAGCGCGCCTGCTTCTTCAGCACAAAGCCATTCACACCTCTGGTCCCCTCTGCTCCTCTGATTTAATTATCCTAGAAATCACCCTGCCACTCTCCGGTTTGCAGCTGGTGGGGATGTGGGGCAGCAGTGCAGTGGAAGGCTGGAAGTGCCAGACTCCGCGGAGACAGTGATGGGAGAACAGACCATGGCTCCGGGGGCCGACTCCGTGCTCTGCGCCTGCCATTCCAGAGGCGCGCTGTGCAGGAGCCAGCGGCGCACCTGGCCACAGTCCTCATTGATTACTCGGATGCCGCACTGCTGTAAATGCAGCTCCGACGGTCACGGCCAATTACCTGCCTCACCCTCCGCGTACAGGTGGTCAAAATGCGAGATTAATGCCTTTTAATGTGGTGATGCGGACTACCACATTAAAATGCGTTAGAATAAATTTTCGGCAAAACATCTGGTCTAGCTCTGAATACCTCAAAACCGGTAATTTGCCCCTCACTCGATATGCCAGGCCTACTGCTTGGGCAATGGGTATACAACTAGTAGAGAGAGGCTTTAGATACCTGGAAGTGTACATATCATCAGATACGGAGTGGTCCTGGTCACAGAATATAGAACCAGTGCTACCTCTGATGAAGGAGGAGGTGAGGGCGTGGTGCTTCTTCTGCTGTCCTTGACAGGTAGTATGATATAAACCACAGAGGGTAACCCTGCAAACCCAAGAGGGGCTGGGTATAAATTAATGTCAATAAACTACAATGCCCACTCTTGGACCAACCATAACATAACATATACATGCAGCATTCTCAAATACTATTGAAAAAACTTTTATTATTTACACACAAAATGAAATTCATATATTCACATACAAATACCCCTATCACAAATTATACAAAGACAGAAAAAAGAAGTGTCAAAAGAATAAGTGCTCGTGTTAGAAAAAAGAAAATAAATCAATTCAACACCTAATCTTTAAAATCTAAATGTTTAAGGCAGCCTGTTGGTTCAACTTTTAACATATTGAATCTTCCAATATAGTTCAAGGAGTATTAAATCCCCAATAAAGTCCTTCTTTCATCCTAAAACAAAAACAAAAACCCATCCAGTCTCAAAAAACATCGTCGATGTTTCGACCCAAGCTGTTGGGTCGGGGTGTAGAAGGAGAGCCGTCTGTTGAGGTATTCTGGTCGGTGTTGTGCAGTGCCTTGTGAGGGTGGGTCAGGAGTTTGAAGGTGATTCTCTTGTTGACCGGGAGCCAATGCAGGTCTCTCAGGTGGGCGGTGATGTGGCAGTGGCGGGGGATGTCCAGGATGAGGCATGCTGAGGCGTTCTGGATGCGTTGCAGTCTTTTCTGGAGTTTGGCCGTGGTTCCTGCGTAGAGGGCATTGCCTTAGTCCAGTTTCCTGCTTATGAGGGCTTGGGTGACTGTCCTTCTGGTTTCAGTGGGGATCCATTTGTATATCTTCCGAAGCATGCGGAGGGTGTTGAAGCAGGAGGAGGAGATGGCGTTGACTTGCTGGGTCACAGATAGTGAGGAGTCCATGATGAATCCCAGGTTGCATGCATGGTCGGTGGGTGTCGGTGCGGTTCCCAGTGTGGCAGGCCACCAGGAGTCATCCCATGCAGAAGGGGTGGAGCCGAAGATTAGGACCTCAGTCTTGTCGGAGTTCAGTTTAAGGCAGCTGTTCTTCATGTATTCGGCGATGGCCTTCATTCCTTCATGGAGGTTGGTCTTGGCGGTGTCCTTGGTGAGAGAAGAGGATCAGCTGGGTGTCATCAGCGTATATGAGATGATGTTGAGGTTGTGAAATCGGGAGATGTTACAGAGCGGAGTCATGTAGATGTTGAAGAGGATCGGGCTGAGGGATGAACCCTGGAGAACGGGCAGATGATTGTGGTGGCTTCAGAGCAGAATGGAGGGAGGCGGACTCTAGGAGTTCTGCAGGTGAGAAAGGAGGTGATCCAGTCCAGGGCTCTGTCGCGGATTCCTGCATTGCTGAGGCATGTGCTTAGGGTGTGGTGGCAGACGGTGCTGAATGCAGCTGAGAGGTCCAGGAGGATGAGGGCTGTGGTTTCGCCGTTGTCCAGTATGTTTCTGATGTCGTCGGTGGCAGCGATTACGGCAGTTTCAGTGCTGTGGTTGCTGCGGAATCTGGATTGGGATGGGTCCAGAGTGCTGTTCTCAAGGAAACGGGTCGGTTGTTTGGTGACAATTTTCTCTATGACTTTTGCCGGGAAGGGGAGCAGGGAGATGGGCCGGAAGTTCTTGAGGTCCTTTGGGTCCGCCTTAGGTTTTTTGAGGAGGGCGTTGATCTCAGCATGTTTCCAGCTCTCCGGGAAGGTGGCGGACACGAAGGAACTGTTGATGATCTGCCAGAGTTGGGGTGCGATAACAGAGCTTGCTTTATTGAAGATGTGGTGAGGGCAGGGGTCGGATGGTGAGCCGGAGTGGATGGTGTTCATGATTTAGATGGTGTTGTCGTGGGTCCAGGAGAGGTGCTTCTTCTGCTGTCCTTGACAGGTAGTATGATATAAACCACAGAGGGTAACCCTGCAAACCCAGGAGAGCAGGAGGCTGGTGGGTGGGGAGTCTGTGGTGTCGGTGGTTGACGGCGGGGTCTGAGTGCTGAAGCTGTTATGGATGTCTGCGATATTGCAGTGGAAGAAGGTGGCTAGGGAGTCGCAGAGGTCTTGTGATTGCGGGATGTTGTTGACTTTGGAGCCGGGGTTGGAGAGCTCCTTCACCATGTTGAAGAGCTCCTTGTGGCTGTGTGCGTTGTTGTTGATGAGTTCTTTGAAGGCTGTTCTCTTTGGCGGTTCGGATGAGTTGGTGGTGTCTGCGGATGGCGTTTTTGAATGCTGTGTGGTTGTCCAGTGTCTGATCTTGGCATCACTTCTTTTCGAGTCTTTGGCATGTTTACTTAGATTCTTGGAGGTCGGCGGTGAACCAGAAGGCCTTTCTGTCGGTGCGTCAGTTGGAAGGATTTTTGATCGGGCAAGAGTGTTGGCACAGTCGTCGATCCATTGCCTGAGGTTGCGGGCAGCTGTGTCAGTGTCGGTGGTGTCGATGGCTGGGTTCTGGGAGAGGGTAGTGATTAGTTGGTCTTCGGTGACCTTGTTCCATCTGCGGTTAGGAATCCGTTGCGGGTTTCTCGAAGGAGAACTGGATGCAGCGGTGGTCTGTCCAGTGGAATTCGGTGGTGTGGCTGAAGGAGACGTGTTTGCTGGCGGAGGAAATGGGGTCCAGTGTGTGTCCTGCAGAGGGCATGGGTGTTGTGACGAGCTGTTTGAGGCTGAAGTTGGAGAGGTTGACGAGCAGGGTGGTAGAGTTGTTATCATTGGTGTTCTCAAGGTGGAAGTTCAAGTCTCCAAGGAGTATGTAGTCTGTGGATGTGAGAGCATGCATGCTGATGACGTCAGTGATGGGGGTCGCTGAACTGCTGTCAGGGGTTAGGGTGTCTGTACACGAGGGTCCCTCAGAGGGTGGCATTTGGGTCGATGTGGATCTGGAAGTGCAAGTGTTCGGCGGTGCTGAGGGTGTCTGCGGTGGTGGTTGTGATCCTGAGGGTGTTATTGTGGACGATGGTGAGGCCTCCTCCTGGTTTGTTGGAGCGGTCCCTTCGGATGATCTTGGAGCCGTCCGGGATGGCTATGGCGATGTCTGGCGCTGAAGAGGGGTTCATCCAGATCTCGGTCAGGAAGGAGACGTCTAGGGAAGCTGAGTCGAGTAGATTCCAAAGTTCAATGGCATGTTTGTGGACGGAGCGGGTGTTGAGTAGGATACATCTGAGATGGTTGCGTCCTGCCTTGGTGGGTGGGTCGTTGGCATGGAGGCTGGTGAAGGTGCAGTCCCGGTGGGAGAAGGGTCCGTGGGTGAGCTGCGGGGTGGCTTTAATGGCAGGCGGGTGATCGGCCGGTGTTGAGGGCGTGGAGGGAGGTGGCGTCGTACCGAAGATGGGTGTAGCAGCGGTGGGGGAGCGACAGCCAGGGGTTCCGGTGCTTGGCACGGTCCCGGTGCAGATGAGCTTGCCTTTGGCGCGCCAGCGGCCACCATTAAGAGGGGGGGGGGTAGGGGGGGGACAGGACAGCTGGGAGGTAGGAGCAAAAACTGCATGAAAACAGGGGGCGGGATGTGGGGCAGCAGCGGCGGGAGAGAGAGAGGAACGAGAGCTAGAGTGAGAGAGAAGGTGGAGGGAAAAGCGCAGAAGTTAAGCAAAAGTCAAATGAGCACATAAGAGAGCGAACAGCAAAAGGGGCACAGGGGGCAGACACGGAAGAGAGAGCACAGAGAGAGAGAAGCAGAGAAAAGGAGGAGAGGGGCAGCCTAGTAGGAAAGCAGAGCTCTCCCACTAGATACCAGGGATGAGGCGCAGGCAGAAGCCTGCGGGTGGAGGAGGGCCTCGAACTCAATCCAGGGGTCAGGAGTTCAGAGGAACGAGGGCTCTACTTAGCAGGTGGAGCTACAGGAGGCAGAGCAGTTCACTGATCACCACCAAGTCTCAGCATATATGGCCGAAAAATGGGCAATGAGTAATACCAACATTTTGGATTACCTCTAAGAGAAGGCAGAGATAGCCTCTTTCACCCCAACAACGTGTGGTTCTTTGGTTGTCGCACACCACCTTGCGTCGCATTGGATGGTGGTGTTGACTGACAGAGGGGACGCCACTGTGGCACAGCATGAGGTAGCCCGTCTGGAGGGTTTTAGACAATAGGACCTCATAAGCATTTCAACCCTGGGCGACACCAGTGCTGAACTCTTTCTAAGACTTACAGAACAACTTTCAGCTGCACCACAGCCGGTTCCACCACTACCTACAACTCAGGCACACCATTACCCCTACATAAGATACACAGACACACTTCGGGACTACAATCCATTGGAGGGAAAACTCCTTTCTGATGCCCTAGGGCCCCACAAATTTTCCCAGATATATCACTCCCTAGAGGGGTACATAGCACTGGGTGACGGATTTAGATGCACTAGATGATGACAACTGGTCAGATGCGCTGCACGCCCCCGTGAAGCAGCCATTTCGACCAGTCTTCGCCTTATGCAACTAAAATATCTCCATAGAGCATACTACACATCACTGTTTATGTCATATGGGCCTAGTGACCTCCCGGCTATGTTTACGGCGTCAATCTGAGGATTGCACCTTTCTTCATATGGCCTGGAGCTGCATCATGTTAGATGGCTTCTGGAAGACAGCCACCTCCTTCCTTGCGCGAGGTGCTAGCCTCGACAGTCCTAGATCCCAGGTTGACCCTTCTCCCTATCATGGACGGGCATAAGAGAGCTCTATTATTCCTGGGACTGACTATCGCTAAATGGGATAGAGGACAGGCATGGAAGGCAGAAGACAACCCCTCCCTAACAGTATGGAAAAGGCGTTTGGATCATTGCATGGGGCTGGAGATCGCTGTGTTTCAGGTAAGGAGATGCCACCAGAAGCCCCCCAAGATCTGGCAAAGATGGGCAGATTACAGAGGCATCACCCTTGAGCTCATCCGCACCACCACATCTAGTTTGGATGATGAGATTAAAACATGTGGGACATGCTAACCCTAATATAGCACACAACCCTACGCTCTTCAACACCTCAACATCAGGATCTGGACGTGGGGACAGGGAGGGTTGATTTATGCATGCCGGTTTTATGTTATTGTTTACTGCTTTCATTTTGTATCATGTTATTGGTATCCTTCTGGTCGCTGTGGCCAGGTTATCCTGGAAAAATTCAATAAAATTTGTCATTTATTAAAGAAAACATGTTAGTCTAACGCCTGATGCATGGTACTTAGCAGGGCGGCATGCAGTCAGTTCACGCATGAGAGTGGTAGCAGCAGGTGAACTTTAAACCTGGCTGGCATAAACATTTTCCCTGATATGCATCAAGCCAATTGAGTGACAGAGTTCTTCCACCCACACGCCAGGGAGAGAGAATATATTTGAATAACCAGGACCAAATGGTTAATTCTGAAGCACATTTACAAGTAAATTGGCTTAATAAAGATACATTTTACATACAATTTTGGGTGCCAATTATGAAATTCTCATAATTAAATTTTGAAAAATATGGGGGTAGCGCTGCAATCGTCCAAAGATCTGCACGTTTTACCGAAGTCTGGGTATGCAGTCTAACACTAGTATTGTACCACTTTTACTCAGAATACAAAGCATCTCCATTCATTTTTTTCTGGTCCTGGCTCTTTACTGTAGATTCACAATCACATAACAGGACTTAGAATCTTATGGAAGGGGTAGGGTTCTAAAATTAACAGTTATACAAATTGCACGCACTGACCTTTCGCAGCAGACGTACCCCCCCTCAGGTTTGACAGATCTTACAGTTTCACAAAGCAGAGCCACCTCTAAAGATAAGTGCAGACAGAAAACATATCCCGTAAGTGACACTGATTTTACAAGGCCAAGTCTCAGGAGAAAGTTAAGTATAATGATAACAATGTAGTAAAAAGCTAACAATGGCGATCATAAATGGGTTTCACACTACTTATAAAATGCCCATCATAGTGGTAAATAAGAACCACCTTGTCCAACGAAAATATTTCAGCAACATCATTAATGTGTTCCAAGCTCAGAATGTTGGCTTCACATCCATTTTGGAAATGTACGCATTTAATCTGCAAACATCATCTTCATGTCTCTGAAAAAATTAATTTTTAATTTTCTTTATATAAAATAAAAATTAAGGGCCTGATTTAGATATTGGCAGAGGGATATCCCATCCACCCTATTACGATCTCCATAGGATATAATGGGATCGTAATAAGGCGGACAGGATATCCGTCACGTTTGTGACAGAGTATAACCCCCGCCAAGAGCTAAATCAGGCCCATAGTGTGCAAAACAAGACATGCATCATCATATCATATTCCCCATCACTACACGCATGCAGAAAGCAAGAGGCCAAGGGATCAAACACTGGATAAGAGATACCTAAAACATGAACAGGGCTGATCTTTCCTCTCTTTTACAGAGGAACCACAAACGCTCAAGTGAATTATGGGGCGTACAAAATCTGATGACTACAACCCAAAAATGACATATTATGGAAAGCCCCCCTTCGCCTCAAAAGGCAAACAAAAACACATTTTACTACCACCTTTTTAACCAAAACTTCAACAAAGCAAGGAGGAAACATATTTATAGACAGCTTAAGTAGGCAAGAACCCTCCTCAAAGCATCTAAACAACTATGGGAGCTAAGAAACACATACAAAAATAACATATGAAATGCTAAAGCATGATTCTTCAGATCCCAACTAAATATTAGTCAAAAACCAGTCAGGGAAAGTCTTTGAAATTGTCAAATAACGAACCCGCTGTCATAATGAACACATCCATAAAGAACTGTGAAGCTTTCGCTGCTTTTTTTGAGACAGTTTTAACGAAAATTTTAAAACCAATCACTGCCAATAGTGATATGATACATGATTTTAATATCAACATTCACCCCTCCTAATAGAAATTACAACCACTGACAAGACTCAAACTTTCAACCATCCCAGTAAGACCCAAAATGATGCCACCGTGTATAAATTCAAATCCCTCAATGAAGAGGAGATCCACAAGACAATTTCACTTATGAAACTAACTTTCCTTTTCAATGACCCAATCCCCTCTACAATCATAAAGAATCTGTCAATCCGTCTCCGTTGTAGACGAAGATCATAAACTCATGACTAGCCCAAGGTACTATCCCAGACTGCTTGATTATTGGGAAAGTGGCACATCCCCTGAAAAAAAAATACAGATGCTGATCCGACATATGTAAACAATTTTCATGCAGTGCCAAACATACCTTTCTTTGCAAAACTTTTGGAAAAATGCGTCCACAACAAATTCTGTCAGTACATTGAATGGGTCAGCTTGCGGCACAAGTTCCAATCGGCTTATAGATCAGACACTGCACAAAAACAGCCATCCCACACATCATGGATGACACTCACAAACATGGACTGAATGGCTCCTTCCTATTCATCCTCTTTGACCTGTCGTCAGCGCTTGACATGGTCAATTACTTCAGTCTTTTAGAGTTACTTAAATGCAGATCTGGAAATGTGCTCAAATGGCTCATCGCCTTTCAACAAAATTGCTCACAGCGAATCAAACTAGATGGCTCACTATTAAATGCTTCCCCAGTGAGACTTGAGTCCCTCAAGGGTTCACCATCCTCCCCGACACTTTTCAACCTATATATGGAACCAATGACAGATTTTTAAACAAGTGAATCTTGTGTACCACATGTAAGCAGATGACACTCAGCTATACTTAAAGATTTCCTCCTGGAAAGATATCACCCAACTCAACAAAACTCTGGCAAAAACCCAAACCTGGCTGTCGCAAAACCACCTCAAACTAAACTCCATGAAAACTGAATTCCTACTTTTCTCCCCACCCCACAGCTCAGCAATAAAGAATTAACCACTTAGTCGCCATAGATTGCAAGCCCATCATCATCAAAACAACCAAATCCCTTGGGATAAAACTAGATAAAAACCTTATCATGCAAGAACACCTGAGTTTATTCACCCAGTGCGTTTCTCCAACTCACCCTACTCAAGATGGTGAAGCCATTCATTCTACCACAAGACTTCAAGATTGCAGGTCAATCCCTGGTCATATCCAGGTTACTGGGCAATAATCTAGCATTGATAGTTGCTTATGTGACAACAGAAGACACAGGGATTATGGCTGCTCAAACGTATTAAAGGCTCCTAGATGAGCCTTGACTCTCTTTCGGTACTAAGGGTAAGCTGTCAAGATTGACTTTCAGATATGGTCAGGGTACAATATTTCAGGTACACATGGAGCATAAAATGTTACATCTAAAAGCGGATATGAAGCTGGTGCTATCGTTTTTGACAGTATACGTCTATTTGTATTGAGAAGAAAAACAGATTGGACATTAAAATCAGAAGTCGTCAATGAAAATCCAGAGAGGCTGCAACTTCTGCAGCAGAGATACGTTTCAAAACATTAATCTAGTGCTTGCAAGTCTATCTGCTTCAGATACTAGAACATTAAGTTAGGTGGTCAATGATCTAAGAAAATAGTTATTGTGAATAACTCTCTCTTTACAGTGCCGACAGGCAGCAAAAGAGTTCATTCAAGAACAAATGGGCAGTCCATAAGTGTGCTCTAAACATTAATGACCTGTAGGTAAAAAGTTCTAAAAAAAGTTCCCTTTGATCTGAGTGTACAACTAGGGTCAGGTTCCTAGGCTCAGGTTGCTTCTTGACATAAATGGAAAAAGGGAATTGCTGAAATAACTTGACAGAGAGCTCCCAGATAAAACGTAGGTAGGTATCCCTGCAGCCATGGTCAATGTCACATAGCCTCAGGTTTGTGAACACTTTAAACCTTTTCAGCAAACTCAACAACACTTAACAACTGGGCCAGTGCATTATTGTTTCTAATGGACTAAAGGGATTTGGGCAATGTCACGATGGAAACAAAAGCAACTTCCAATGTCTATGAACTGTACTAACCCATAGCTCAGGATCAGCGGTCAGGATTTTGGTATCTCGGCCAATCCAGGAGTCAGCCCCAGTCACTGGACATTGAGCTACTGAGAATAAATGTATTTGGCTGGGATTAGGAACAGTGACTGTACAAAACTGACCACAATGTTGTTGTGGAGATGCTAAGGCGGAAGAGATAAAATCAATGGTCCTGAAAACTGAACACATGAGCCAATGTAAAGGAAATTACTGAAAAGGGCTCAGCTGAAGCGTGGATTAACTCAGTGTTCATCTGGGGCATATTATAGGAGATGAAGGGAGCTGGGAAAACTTGAAAGGTTCTCCTCCAACAAGGAGGACAGAGATGAGGCACAGGACGAGATCCTACCCTAGTATTGTAAATCACGTATGACACCCAACTTGCCAATTGCTAGACTGCAAGAGGTGGGTTTACAAGCAAACTGAGGAGAAGTGCCAAGGAGCTTGTTCAACAAGTGCTCTTCACCTTCTGGGGTTCCTCCAAATGCTCTTCTCATGGAATTGAACATGCCTGCTAGTATGTCACATTAGGCATCCAGGTAGACCAAACTCACTTTGAACTGGCTTTTTCTCACGGAACACCACATCACAGTGGGTCTTTGGAAGCCAGGAGTAGGTGCTTTCTACTCTGGAAATACCAACTTCTCAATCTGCTCACAGGGTGGAACAACAGGGTGGTGCTACAGTCTGAGGTTTAAACAAATTGTGAGATTCACAGCAGATGTGGTGGTGGTGGTGGTGGCGGTGGCAGTGATGGTGGTGTGTGTGTATGGCGCCACAGAGTTTCTTTCCTGCTGCAGGAAGCTTTGAACCGCCACTGACTGTGATTTCAATGGAGGCCTCTGGGGGGGTGCCCCTGGCCTGGGAAAGCTGTTGCATTTGAAGCTACCACCCTACTCCAAACTACAGGGGAAGATCCCACAGCCCAGTGTCCAGGAGCTGCTGAGAAGCCTGACTGCCTGGATGGGCTGAAGTACGAGGATCTCGCCGACAGGGTCTGTGTCTACCTAGTATTAGCTTGGAAAACAATTGCCTCTCTTCTTTGTCTTCTTCATTAACACTGTGACATTGAGACTGTGCCAATACAACAACTGACTACTTACTTTAGATAACCCAATATGATCTTTTCCAAATGGTGAGAAATTGACAATAATTTGTTCTCTTCTAATCTGTCCTTTTGCTCCATATTTTACAAGTCTTGCTGTATATGACTTGAGATGCTTTACCCGAGAATGTTACTGTAATTGAGAATTTGTGAACTACAGGAGCTTGACCAAACCTTCTAATATTTGCAGCACTATATGCATTGTGCATGGATTCATAATTTACCTTATGTGATGTAATAACCACCCTCCACTGTAGTCTTGGATTTTATCCTTCATCTATTTAGGTTATACACTTTTTTATGGAATGCATCACATTAACTGGTGGTTTATATAGCAAGACGTAAATGGATTCTAATTGTACAACTCATTTTGGCATATGTTGCTCTATTATAGCCCTGATGAAGTAACTGGTTACATCAATATGACGAAATATGTGTTGGCTTGATCCTGATCAAAAAATCAGAAACATACACCCATAAAGAAGATCCACATTTATCCTCTTGGAATTTGATGATTTCTTCGGAGTGCGTGTATCTCAAGTTACATATGATCAAATGCTCTTAAGTAAATGACCACTGAAAACCTAATGTCTAAATCAACATGCAACATCAGCAAACTAGGTCATATTTTGGGTACCTGCTTACAAATGAAGATCGTATATCCCAGCCATAAAGATAACTTTGTGGCCAGAAAATGTAAAGATATTCCTTAAATACTATAGCTGTTTCCCAAGAAAACGAATTAATCCATGTCTACTCCTGCTCAGGAAGCAAGAACTCTATTCCTAAGAATACAGGCTTCCTAGGTATCTCTACAAGTTGCAGAGACTATCTTGATACTCCTACCACAACAGGAGAAATGGTTAGGTAGTTCACATGCTATGTACTCAGAAGGTTACCTGCCCTCCACGTATATTCTCATGGATGCAAAATGCCATTGGTAATTTTTCCTTCCTTGGAGAGATAAAGAACACCACTGCTGGAGCAATTTTATTGACAATTCCAGTTTAGGACAACAGGCAACAACCTGCAGCAGCAGTACAATTAGGGTAATCCTAAAGGATATACATTCTAGCGACAATACTGCACATTTTGAAACATAGTCAAGAGCACTAGTTTTGTTGGTTTCACACTTAGGAGTAGTATAGCTTGGAACTGAAAAAGCTGACTCTTGGCAATTGTTATAGATACTTCTGAATACATTTCAGCCAGGAAAGGACTGTAATGAATGGGGGCACTGATGGTGAGCTGTACTGAGGTCTTTTCTGCAATTATTAAGTCCTTTGCTGGACGTCTCGCAGCAGAGGGGCTGCACTGTCTCGGTGACATATGGATTTTGCTCTATACAAGAAAAGCATCATCTGGTCTGGGTCCTCTAAGCATCTCGCCTGGAGGTATTGAGCCTGAAGTCTGAGTAAGAGCTTGTCATTGCTGGATCTCTCAGCAATGGAGGGTGTGGGTCTATCCAGGAGATCTCTTTATATATTATATGTTGATGGTACCTTGAAGAAGGGGGTTTCATGTAGCACATCTTATCTCCAGAGGGAGTTGTGCGGGCAATATGTCTCCAGGAAGAACTTGTATTATGGGTCTCGGGTGGAGGGGGCGTGTAGTGGCAACAGAGTTGGCCCCCTCTTCTGAGAGAGTTGTGCCTGGTACCCTCTTGACAGAAGATCAAACACTGCTGCCCCATTCTGACTGTTTCTGATGCATTACTCTGAGTGTGTACCTTCCCTGCTAATCCTACCCAGAGATCCATTATCTACACAGATGCCACACTGTACACTTTGAGCTCTACTCAGCCCACCCTTCCTCTCAGCCCTCGTGCATATGTCCCTTGCTTCCGAAAACGTTGTCACCAGTATGCAAAACAGCTTGAGACTCATGTGTTTCACTCCTGCACTAAATCCACGGACACACAAGCTTTCGATGTTAGTCCACTTTCAGCCTTACTCTATGATTGCTGTGCCCAAGGCAAATAAAGATGTGGGCTTGCAAAGTGGCGCTCTTACACCGAAAGTGCTCCCAGTTACAATAGTATGGAAGGACAGGTAGGCGCACCCTGCACATCGGCATGAAACACTGGAAGCTTTCATTTTGTCAGAGGCAGGACATGTTGTACCGTTTGCTATGGCTTATTTGGAAAGTGCACTGCTACTCTAAAGGGTGTCCTAGTACTAATGGATCCAGTTAACGTAAGAAAGGGGGAGTAGATGTCTTGAAGAACAGTTTTTCAGGTGTTTCCAAAATATAAGGTGAAACTGGATTGTGTGTACACTACGGAGAAGTGAACTCTACTGCCTGACAAACAAAAATGTGAAAGAACACAAGCCAATGCGAGACTTCCTACTGCATGAGACAAAAAATAAGAAGGCTTGATAAGTGCAAAGGGGGCGATTGGGATATTATTTATGAAATTTCATCCTGAGATAGTTAGGGCCAGAATTGTTGAAATCAAAATGACATAAGGAACGCAGCTTAAAATGGAGCACTTAGTGACAGGAAGCCAATTTAGTTTCTAGACATAAGCAGAAAGGAAGGTGGGGGAAGGAAGTCATAGGGTGAGGGGAGATGCTACAGTTCTCGACCACCTGGAGTCTGTGAGGCAGATAAGCAGGAATGCCTGCCTGTAGGGAATTCCAGTGGTCCAGGCGCAAAGTGATGAGGGGTTCTTCTTGGGGGAGATGGGAAGCAAATGGATAATTTTGCTTGGGGTTCGAAAGTAGTAAAACCAGAAGGCAGCAACTAGACCAAATTGAGAACATTAAAAAAGGTTAGGTGTCACAAAAGACTCCCAGGTTTCTGACAACAGTGACTATAACAGGAGTTCTCTGGGCCGCCACATAGAGGACCAGATGGATGTTCCAAGAATTAGAGCCTCAGTCCTCTCAAAGTTACATTAAAGGCAGCTGACCGCTACCACTTGCACACAATCACAAAACCTATCTTGGGAGTTTTTACTAGTGCGGATGGACACAATAATTTGTGTATCATGAGCATATAAACTCAAAGCTCGCTCGCTACGTGAACGGAAGAAGACTTTTTTCAGCTCACATAACAATATGTTCTTCAATAGGCCAGGCGACATGCTGAATACCTAGTTTTTCTGTTCGTCCACAATAGATTTCTCCTCAGTTTAGTACTACATGGTGACTGTGATGCATAACCTAAACATGAGAGGAAAATCATATTTTCCCACCTGGAAAGACAAGTTCTGAGACATCCAATATGGTTCCCCGTCTTTATCTTTTCCAAACATGGGGTCTCTGCCTTCAAGTGAAGCCTCCTTAAATGATTTGCAAACATTTTCTATTTTTCTTACCTGGCGAGACTGTGTAGTACCTCTCTTCTTCAAAGAAGAAACTTTATGTTGAGAAAATCTCGAACCCCAGATTCTTGACTCTGGACACCAGCGTATTGGGTTGCATAGGTTAGCTTCACTGGTGGCAATTATTCTATGTCCTGAGCCTAAGAGAAGTGAAAGCAGTTTATACATGACATCAAAACGCCACAAAAAGCAGATCCTTAAAAAAAATGCAGTTGTTAGTATTCATGTCATCTTGCTGCATTCTCTACACGGCACATATTAGAAAACGGAATTACACAATTCAAGAAATTCTCTGTATGTTTTTGCTTCATTTCTCAGAAATCTAGCGATACCAGCCAGAAAGATTGAGCAAGACATGACTGATCAGGAACAAGCGTGGGTTATTATCAAGTGTTTGCATATATAGTTGGTCTTCGGCTCCCAACCGTCAGCCTAGATTTTATAAATGATTCAACACAACAGTCCCGAATAACGTACCAAAATACTTTGTCCTAGATACTTGGGCTTATTGAACTAAGCCATTGTACTAATTTATGACTTTTCAACTATTTTGTCTTTTGGGTTAAATATGGTGCTAAATGGCAGCTTCATACCTTTTTTTTTAATTTATGCTATTGTTTTAAAGCATGCACGACCACTTCAATCACATGACTTATCAGCAGCTGTTTTTTGCCTTACGTATTAAACTGCCACATAATTCAATATATGCTGCACAATTTTCAGATTCTGACAAAACTATTGTTTTTAGATAATTGTGGCATGAATGAAAGACCATGCTCGATACAAATCTAATTGTTCACCTTTCAGCTGTTGTCAGCTGCATTGAGGCATATAAATATCTGACAGCTGACCAGAAGATGCACACATCCTCCAATGAAGTAGTGGGTGGGACGAAAGGGAGAGCTTTAGTCTGCAGCAAAAACAATAACCTTAAATAAAGTTCAGACAAGATGGAAAGAACTGCTTCAATATTCCAGTAAATTCTTATCTAAAACAGACACTCTAAAACAGCAACAGTTTCAAGAAAACACACATGGTTTTGAAGAATCCCAAACATGTTTCCAAGACCTGATGTCTTTAATCCTCAACTGCCTCCCAATGAAACATACATAATAGATACGGAACGTACTAATCTACTCATTTTTTTTTAAAGGAATGAGCTAATTTGAGGGGATCTGCTTGCAGAAAACTTGGTAAACGATAAACTGGATAAGAGTGTTAGATCATAACTGTAAAGCAAATAAATGTGTTACACTTTTTATTACAAGATGGATGTACATTTAGACTAGTTCTCTGCTAAATGTAAGATGCATGTACATTTAGGCTTGTTCTCTGCTAAGTGCGAGGTATGAGTGCATTGTACACTTTTTTACACAAACTATTTTACTCAAACTAGATTACTGTTACTGAATGAATTATTGAGTTTTCTATCGTATGAAGCATGTACGTTTATGTATTTTTAAGGTACCGAGACCCAATTTTGTTGTTTCAATCTGTGCTAAAATAATGTCAAAGAATGTACCTTGAATTGTATTGCATGCTACATAATTCCATTTTCTTTAGGCAAAATGTGTCTTTCATTGCTGAATAATTTTTCAACCTGGTTACATAACTGGCCCTTCACTACCATATTTTACCGATGACTACAATCATAGCAAATTTAATAACAAACCCAGCACCTGAGAGATTAATCCCGTTCTTAATGTTCTCTTCAGATCTTGTCTGGGCTTGCTAAATTCATTAAGTTATTTTCCGTTGTACCCTGGATTGTGAAATGCTTTGAGTCTACTAATCATGCCTATCTTGAATATTAACTTGGTCCCTACGACGTAAGCAAAGGTAAGGTTAACAGTTCATTAGTACACTTTTGAGGACACCCTATTTTTCTATACTATCGTCCGAACATTTAATAGAGTCAGAAAAGCAAGGACATTTTCACATTAAAGGAATACAAATCCAAACAATTAAATGAAGCAGCCACCCTCATCATAGCAGCACACTTGAATTGACTCCAGTCACTCCGCAAAGGGGCCACAGCCTTGGCGTAGTGAATGTGGTTCAATGGATTCACTGGCGACAGTGGCAACAGCAAATTAAATCAATCCGTTCTATCCACCTGCCACTGGTCACAACTCAGGCTTTACCCTGGTAACATGTAGGTCTTTTAGGCCCGTCATGCACTGTTAGACAAACAACATCAAGTACAAATGGGGCCACCTATTCCACATTACCCTTCTCTGGAAGGTTAAACAATGCACCTTTGCCTTCCTGGAAGATGCTTACTCTTTTCTGAGACTGAATGAACAGAGCAAATCCCAAACTCGGGCGGGCATACCAGACATGAAGGAAACCAAGGAATCCTGGAAAACTGTAACAAACAAGAGGAGGGATTCGAAATCCAGAAAGGAGAAAATTGCAGCCAGCAAAGAAAGTGTGCTTATCCATCTGCAACATGTCTCGGAGGGGAATCTGGAGTCTTTTCAGCTCAGCGATGACTCATGCAACCTACAACACTCAACAACTGATACATGGTTTGGATGATCCTTGCAGCACCCAACAAGAGGAGCATTTTGATTATGGGGCAGATTGGGGGGTGGGACCTTGACGGTAACAGTTGATAGGGCTGATCACCCCCTTTCTACTAACCCACGCAAACCCACTGCCAGAAGAAATGGACGAAGATGGGAACATTAACCCATGGGAGTTGGTATTTCCCATCTTATCCTACATACTTGTCTGCTCTAAGACACATAGTTGAGCAAGCTCAATTATTTTGTTAAATCCTTTTAGTTCTTGTTCCGCTTTGGATGAGGGATGAACTGACACCATCATTATCACTAAACACATATACTTCAAGACATAAGCACAGGCCTGGCTTGGCCCAGCACCCTCTCCCAAGGGCACTATCTTTAGCACTAGGAAATGTGATGGACAGACCCCACTTTTGACAAGTCAACATACAAAGTCAGGAGTCTGAACAGACCCAAAAACACCTAAGTGTTCTGGTGGTACGGGTGAGATCAATAGCCAATATCTATCATTTACATGAGACACACCTGTTAAAAAAAAACCTACAAAGACCAAGATGAAGCCATTTCCCCAAACGATACACGGTTGCCACTCCAACCAAGACAACAGTTATAGCAATCCTAATTCATAATAACCACAAATATGTGGGCCAGTGAAAGCCAACAAGGAAGGTGTTGTGGGTTCTCATTAGTGCCTGGGGTGGGCACACTCATTTTAGCATTAGGCCCATGGCATGTGCCTTGAACACGTAGACATGTTTTTATTCATTTCGTATTCTTAAGCACAGGCAGCATTTAGCTTCTCATTTTTATATTTTAATGAGCTGCTTCTTTCTGAGAAGACATAGTTGTTCAAGGTCCACATTTTATAAGCACTTTGCACGTAGTTCACTTGGTGCCTTGTTCAAGGCTGTCATGTTCAGTACATGATAGTCTAACTCGTATTGCCGCTCCAGGAGCTCAGGGGTCAGCCCCTACATCCTATACATATTAGCACATCAGACCTGTTCTTAGAACACTGCAGGATTTAATACATAAACACCACATAGGCTTAAGGGGCGCAGAGGGCATTCCAGTCATGACCGTCCTCCGGCACACATCATTCCATTGACAGCTTTGCTGATCCTGCTGCTGACTGTTCAGCCACCCAAGAGGATTGCCATCCAGACAACAGGCAGACCCTTGCCAACCTTTCTGTTATGGGGTCGGGGATCTTCCCTTAAACCGGGATAGACAGAAGGGTTACCACCACAATGCTCTCAGATTTTAGACCTAGGGTGTAGGTAGGATTCTCTAGGCTTTTAGGACAATCCAAAGATGGTGGGGTTGTTTATCTCTTTTGCACTGATGTTAACAATGATCACTGTATTACGTTTTATCTGCCTAATTAGCTCAGCCCATGATTTTTATAATAGGATACAATTGCTTTAATAAATGCATTGAAATCCATTTTGCATCACTTATTCTGCCTTGGCATTGTGAGGTTCTGAGTAACTGAGTGAAAGGGGTATGATCTGCCCACCAAGACTTCCCTGAGGAGTCACAGTGTCATGTTTAGGTTGCCACAAGTCCCTTTTCCTTTTTAGGGTTGAGTGAGGCCGTGTGGGCTAGCTGCGAATCAGGCAGAGAGCTTCCAGTCGCTGTGGGACCGACTCAGTCACCCACATGCTTCCACCCTAAAACATGCCGTCATTACCAACATAGGAGCCGCACAACAAAGGTCACTGGATGTCTATAATGTGCAAATGTGATAGCCTACCAAATACCATAACATATATAGGTGCAAGAAACAGGTTAGGAGAAAGTGCTCACCCCAGTAATACACTATATAGCTCACATATCACACCACCCTGACAAAACTGTGAGGGAATTAAATTGCATGATGCACCCCATACAAAACAAATCGCATCATCAGTCGGGGCAGACTACAGCCTTATCAACCACTGGCAAAGTCCTGGGCTTAGGACACTCATGACTCAACAAGTACCCCTTGAAGATAGACTATTGCCACTAATCTATGGCACATAGGATCTACAAACGTATCAATCATATACTAAATCAGAGAAGATTACCAAAATATTAGAAAAGGGATTGCAAACCGTGTCAGATCACAGCCTAATACAATCCTCTAGGAAAACTGTGAGACAGTTGACCTCTATCAAAGGACAGCTCTGCACCTTTGAATATGATACAGTGAGTTATATACTTACCAGAGTCAGAGTTCACTTCCAAGAAAAGGGAAAGAACGTGGGAGCCCTATTAGCAAACAAGCTCTGAGGAAAAACAAGCTCAGAGATATCTTGCGGAAATTAAACACACAAAGGGAAGTATCAACATGACACAATGGGCAAATTCCTCCTATGAACTGATTTATGCCACCTCCCTGAGAGACCCAGCTGAAATAAATGCCTATTTACGATCAGTGTCCTTGCCCACCATACCCCCATCCGAGGCTAAACAATTGGACACGCCTATCTCGATGGCTGAGGTAAATGGAAATTTGAAGGTGGGCAAGCCTCCGGGCATCAATGGCTTTATGTTACCAATTTATAATCGATTTGCTCCCTTAATAGCCCTACTCCTCTCAGAGGTCTTCAATCACCTCACTTGATCCCAGGGACTGTCTCAAGCGATAGCCAAGGCTATGATCACCCTGATCATGAAACCAAAGAAAGATCCCTGCATGTGCTCATCATAGCAACTGATCTCCCTGTTGTACATAGATGCAAATTTCTTCGCCAAGGTTTTAGCAAACAGAGTGGGTGTGGTATTATCACTATTGATACAAGCCAATAAAACAGGTTTTATTCCAACCACATCCACCAGTGACAACGTAAAAAATTACCTCCATCTAATCAATTTATCACAAACACCATAAAGAGGTGATCCTGTTGTACCAACATGTGGAAAAGGCATTTGGAAGGGTCGGCTGGGGCTTGATGAAGGCTACACTTGTCAGATTTGGGACAGATTTAGGGAATGGAGCAAAGCACTCTAAGCTGGACCTTGAGCTAGAACTTAAGTGAATGGAAACATCTCTCAGAGAGTGGAAATCAGGAGAGGCAACAGGCAAGGTTGCCCTCTTTCTCGAATGCTATTCCAATTAAATTTGGAACTCCTTCTGTAAAACATAATGGACCATCAGCAAATTCACAGCCTCTGGTATCAGACAAATTTAAGGTATCAGATTTTTTGGGTGATATCTTGCTAAGCCTCACCACATCTAGATATTCCATGAGGGAACTGATTCCTCTGCAAAAGGGATAAATACACATTTGCAGCCCTTCAAATTAATCTTCATAATTCTGATACTTTCAGGGGCTGGGACGTGGGCAGGGGAGACTGGCCACCTCCTTACAAGCTGAGTTGACCCTCAAAGTACTCAATTATCTGGGGATCCTTTTAACCCCAGACCTACATGAATGAGCCACAAGCAACTTTAAGTTATACAACCCTTCACTACATTTATTGTACTTCCTATCTGTAAGTTTTTTAAACCTGCCATCGTCACAAGCACTGGGAAATATCTAGCTGGTGTCACAGCATATGAGACTCATGTAATTCTTGTTATGGAATTCAGTAGTGTCTTGATGAAGGTTACAATATGTTCTAGATTCTTTGCGAGTGTTTAACCCAAAATTAAATCACACCAAGTATTTATTTACTAGGGATTCGGCTCCAAGAAGTATGCATGTGCTGGATGTGCCTACAAAGGTAGAGACAGGAATACAACTGTGTTGGTTGTGCAAATATGTGTGTGTTTGTGCCATTTTTTATGTCTGCAGTCCCACTAACTCCCTGTTCAACACCCTTGTGATGCAAAGGAGTGTGCCAGGCCTGCTTCTTTTCCACCAATAAGCGTGTCCTTGGTGCCAGAATGTTTAAGAAATGCCCCCAACTGTGCCACTCATGTTAGAGGATCCAAGCATGCAAATATGGTGCAGCAGCAAAGTAAACCTATCAGTGAGGTAGCTTGTGTCGGGCTTACCAGTTTCCAAGGGGCTAAGTATCATGGACCCTGCAAAAGGAAATCCCAACAGCAAACTTCTGCAAGGGACGCTGTGCATGCACTGCTAAATAAACAAAGTGCATACAAACAGCTTGCAGAGTAGCACCTGAGCAAATTTACAAACCAGGGAACTTCTCAAAGGGGTTCTTGCTAGACAACAGAGCTGAGCATGTAAATATGAAGATGGCCCACCTGTCCATGAAACATAGTAAATGACCAGATATTATTACTATAAACGTTCTTATTAACAAGCAGTCAGATCTTCTCCACAAGTTTTCATCCATTCAACCATACTTTATGGTTTTGCTACATATCAAGTGTTTTACCTCTACTCCTTCCTTGAACCCTGTTTTCTCTCTGACTATCCAGGAGCCGCATGCTGGACTGCCTTCTACTATTGAACTCCTCTCTAACTGCCTTCCAATGGCCACCTAACCTGCCTTCCGCTTGACCTTACTTGCCTCACGACGTGCAGTTGTGATGGCCCCTGTTCACAAGTAATATATTTCTGCATTGCTGTCACTATTTAGTGTCTTCTTGCATCTTACAATGGAAATACTTTGTGAAGTATCTGCAACCATTCATTTATTTGTGAAGTGCACATATACAATATTCCTCAATGGATAGAAAGTAAATATATAGTGACCAAAGCAAACAATCAAAATAGACAATAACAAAACAATGGCTGTTAGCAGAGTTTCTAAAAACTAAACGGATTAGAAACATTCTCAATTTGAAGGGCAGACTGTTCCACGCGTTCAGCACTAAGAAGCAAAAGGAATGCCCATCTGTCCGGGCCCTTCTGCGCAAAAAAAACAACTTGCCAGAGTGAAATGCTTCTATAGGGTGGTGCGACTGAAGAACAGTGCCCAGCTTTAATGTTTCAATGCCATAAAAAAATCCAATGAGTGATATAGTTGCATGAATTGGATGCACTGTTCCAAGGCCAACCAGTTTAGATATTTTACAGCCTCAAAGGCATGCTTGAATTTTCAAAGACCATGCAGTGTTATGAATCCATACCGAAATAAAAACTGTTTCAGCAGTCTATTATGGACATCACACAAGTACGGACCACATGGTGTTGGCAGCACTTTTCTGAAGGTGTGGCGCATACTAAACAAGATGTCAGTCAACTATAAGTCTGCAGCTTGTACAAGGGCTTCAGGTCTTATGCTACCCACAGAGATTTAACTTTGTCCACAGCTCCTGGGGGAGGACCCGCTGAGTCTGGCCAGACAGCACTGTCCCACCAGGCGATGGAAGTGCCCAGTATTAGCTGTTCTAGGTTTAGACTCATTCAAAAATAAATGGCCACTAGATTTTCTCCAACCCTTGCTGGCGGATGCCTGCATATCCAACATAATGCATGTCATGTCTGTAACAGATAGATCTGCAGCTAAAGGACCCGATTAGATTTGCACACTCATGTTCAGTCAGTATATCCCTGCAGACAGTTCTTTATTACTAAAAAGCTAATCGCCCACAAGAATACTCAAACAACAACTTTGAAAACAGGTGGCTCCTGAGGTTATCACAAAATGTCATGACATCTCCATCCACTGCCATGCACATCCAGCAGCAACAACACAGCTGCAACCCAGCCTGGGAAGTGCAGAAAGATCTACCCACTCTCCAATGCTCAAGGTACCCCACTACTCTGATCGCCGCGCCATCCACCCCAAAAAAAAGAAAATCACTGCGGAGGCACAGACACTAACGAATTGCACTGAAACAACAAAGGTACAACTCTCAAACTTCAGTTGAGCAAGATCTCCAGTAGTGACTGGTGAGTCAACCCTGTGTTTCCACAGAGTGGGACAATAGTGTGCACTCAACTATGGGCCGTGAGAAACACCAACTTTGCTACATTCAAACCTACTAACAAAGTACCTTTTGCCAACTGGGCCCACATCCTCCTTTAAGGTAATGATAGAAAAAAATCAAGAAGAGCCTTATTCAGTGAAATGATTACATATGGTCCACATCTTAAATTTACTACACGTTTCGTTACTATAAATAAAATCTTATATCTTTTCTACAATTCCACTCTGCCTTCACTGTCCAGATCTGTTGCATTGTCTTTGCCAAACTGCTCATGGACTCCTACCATTTATATGCACTTTGGATATTTATTTGAAAGAAATGTTCACTATCGAGGTCAGTCTGTGCTGACATTACCATTTCCAGTATAGCACCATTTTCAAGTAGCCCATGTCCATCTTAGCCTTTTTTATTGCTATTCTCCTGCTCCTGGAAACATCGTTCCCACACCTCTGGAATTTATTCCATAAGACACTTTGATCTGTTCTAAGGGTTTTATTTTTCCTTGGCTTGTACCAAGTTTCTCTTTTTTTGAATCAGGATATACTTTGATACTGTTCCTAATTCTCACATCTTCCTTGGCTGATGGAAACGGTCGCTCAAGTCTCCTGGAGAAGAAGAAACGACCTACGACTCTGAGAAAACCTGTCTAAGACTGTTCTCTAGAAATCAGTATCTACTTTGTAAATCAACAAGTTGGTGTTCTAAATAGGGATAAACATTAAAGTAATAATAGCTACATTTTAGTCTGTGGCTACAATCTCCTTGTCAGAGTCAGCTTTTTGTGTGAATGTGCCAGCTTTTATTTATTTTTAGTTTTTTTTTTACGGCTTGGGAGTGCATCAAACATGTTATCAAATTTCCTTTAAAATGTATCATGCTCTATATCGTGCTGTTGAGTCAGTTGTAGGAGAAATACCCCAGTTAGGAGAATGAGAATCTTTTGGTATGCTAGAGATACGTGAATCCCTGTAAAGGTCAATGAAAGTGAACTTAAGGAAGGGAAGAATTGCCATTATGGGTGTTCCTGGCCATATTCAGCAATTGTGAAGAGGAGGGGGTTGGGGGATTAGTGGAATAAGAAAACAGGTAAGAGTAGCAAAAGTGGCCACATATGTTAAAATCACTTGCGGCATACTGAACAGTCAGAATAAGTCTACTTCAACGAAGCAACCCACCATTATATACGACAAAACTATGAGAAACAGAGAGCACTTCTGAAACCATAAAAAGCTTTTAACCCCGAAGTGCTTCATTCACTGAGGTTCCAGAAGCCTAAACATCAGTCTCAGATAATTTATCAGATGTGTGAGCTGAATACCGGCATGTTTCTAGAATGGCTGTAGTCAATGCAAGGAAGTAGCTAATATGGCGAAGAACCAAAAAATAAATATACTTATCACAAATAATTTAACTGATAACTTAGCTGGATTAGATAGGACACGTAATGTTTTGTGGTGTGTTAGCACAGATATAGATATTTAAATGCTTAAAAGCTAAGGTTTTTATATATTTATTGTACAACATTGTGAGGACTCTCTATTTTTAAGTTTTTTAATGAGCTGATGAATGTACTCACTTCTTTTGGATCAATGTAGCTACACTGGTATATTACAGCATATCTAAATTGTCAAATTTTTCTTGGAGGTTAAAAATAAAAGAGGTGTGTGTGTGATCACTTGTGTCAGCATTTGAAGAATTTTAAAAAAACATTCAAGACCATTATAAATCATCAGAATGTGGGGTCTCCATGGACTTTGAAGTGTGTGAAATATTGAGGTGAGGTGAATGTCATTATTTGCAAAGGTAAATGTTAGGTGCTGATGTCAAAATCAAAGTTGGCGAATATGTCCAAAGCTAATTTGCAATTAATTTAAGAATCAAGTCACACTCTCATAACATCATAAGTCTGGCCTCTAGAAATATGGAACAGTTCAGCATGGGGATGTGGGGGATGATGAAAAAAAATGAATACAAATATGAAACTTGACTTGCCTTCTAAACAAATACATTTAGTTTAGCAATGAGGATACTGCAGTCTAGTAGCAAGTTATAAAGGAAGACAAAAGACTAGCTATGAGGTTGGTTCTGATTGATTTTCCTGCAGAAAGCTATTGAATAATGCTATCTTTGCATGTAAACTAAAGCCTAGTATCTTATTGTCACCACCAACACTAGAGAACCATGATCCACAAAAAAGGTGAAGAGTCACTGTGAGAGTAGGCAGTGTTGCAGTACTATTTTTTTCCAGCAACAAAGAAAAACAAAGGACTTAAAACCCAGATGACAGGAAAAGGGAAAACAAATAGTGCATTTTCAGACCATTATTCCACACACAGGGACATCAACACCCTGTAACCAGTCCATGGCTAGTGCACCCATTAAGGACCATGTCCTACTGAAACTCCTCTTTTGCTTTGCTATTCTGTAGCATATAAGTACTATGTACCACATTATGCATTAAAATAACTTTTCGTTGCATTTCGTTATTAATTCATTGAGTATTTTTCTGTGATATATTTTACCATAATGTGAAATTTGTATTTCATATACAGTGGATGTGGTGCTCTGTGGACTGTTCTGTTCAGGTGAGGCTGCAGGCGACCGAATTTTATTTGATTTTTCTGCCACCTTTTTCAGAGAGTTAGCAGTAGAGCAGGTGGTGAATGGCACACCCACACAGGAGGGAGCTGATAGGCGGTGTTTCCTGTATTTCCTACCTCAGATCTCAGCTAACAGTAACATGGGTGTAACAGTGCACACATACGTCTGCGCTCGTGTCTGGAGAGCAGCCAAGTGTTCATCTAACTAACTCCTGCAACTGGTATATACTGGAGTCAGGGAGATATATCAGATGTGTATGGCCTGGCCACCGTTTATTTCTGTGGATACTTTGAGGCAATGGAGCTGTAACGTCTAGTGTCAACTCTTCCAACTGCATGTACTTAGAGTTACTCTAGTAGGGTGGGCCTTGGCTGACCTGAGACTGAGTTTTCTCAGTTACTAAAATATATTTATTTATTTAGCACTTTACATGGAACATTTCCACAATGTTTCCAAAGGCTTACGTTGGGCTGCTTGACTCTTTTGGAAAAGGTCTTATACATTTACCTCCTTGCTGTAAGAGTGGCCTCTTGTGTTAAAAAAAAAAGGTTTTACTCTTTATTCAGAGGAAGATTTAAGCGGTGACCATCTACTATACTGTGTAAAAAGAAATATTTGCAGAAAGCTGAGGTATTTCAGTCTTCCCACACCAAATCAATGTTAGATTAAAGGTGTGGCCAGAGAATAGCACTTTGTGGATGATTTGAGGGACATGCCTCACAGGATTATTTAACTGGGAAAAGGGCTTTTAAAGAGGTTGGATCACAACTTTCACATAAGCATGAGAGTTTCCAATTTAATAATACCAGCTGGTGCTCCTATTGCCTCTTTCAGTGACTGTGGATGAGGCACAAGATTCTGAGGTCATATCATAATTGCAGCTGTAGCAGATTTCTAGATTTAACTGGACTACCAACTTGGGTTCGGGTGTACTGTCCTCTCCAAAGTCTCATCGAGGGTAGCATGTGCTATACATATGCAATAAAGTCATTTTAGATGATTTAGGAGTGCTTAATGTTGAGCTGAAGGTGTTTAAACATCCTAGATAGGCCGAGTAGCAGCCTTCTCCGGCTACTGGAGTTTGTAGGTCAGTTGATCCATGCACTCATGAAGAGGGAAAGTAGGAAAAAGTAGATACTTAAGTTACTCTGTTGACAGAGACCCATCTATGGTACCTAAAGAGGGAGATCATTTAACATCGGACATTTAACATTTGAAACTTTGTGAATATAAACTACTGGATATTTTTGAGGCCTTTGACTTTAGAACCTAGTGCTATGAAAGCAGCTTCTTCAGGTCAGACTTTGAATCGCCCTGTTTTGAAGTGGCCAGATAGTAAACTTTCTTTTGAGTAGCATCAATGATGCTGTACTGAATGAGCGGTATAACCTCGTTGCTGAAAACGGACTCTCAACTGGCAGTTACAGCTAAACATAAATTTGGTTCTGAGGCATAGGATTTTTCACAATACATTTATTAAAGAGTTTCCGTCTTATATTCAGACATTAGCTACCCTACATAAAGACCAACAGAACCTCAAAGGGGTCTTTATCCTAAAGGTTTTCCCAAAGGCCAGTCAAGGTCAAGCTCATGTTTTAACAGAACTCCTTTTAGGCTTTCTCTCTAATCTACAGGAGCATGATTTCTCTCTAATCATTATCCTGAGCAAAATAAAAGCATGGGTGCAGAAGGTTGTACTGCTCAATGGAGCGTATGGACAATCTCATCCCACTAATTTTACGTACTTCAGTTAAATCTTTGTTTCTAAAGAATGACGGGTGGCAAACTCGCCATCTTTCTCAATCAGTGGGCGCTGTTCACATCAGATCCATGAGGGCTCCAAAATGTTCAAGCTTACAGTACAAAGATGGTTCCTTGTCATGTAGGTTCCTAAAACCAAAAGCAGGTATCTAATTGCAAGAGAGAATCTTATAGCTGCTACTCAAAGGGCCAATACAAGCCTTTCCAAGGGACACAAAGAGTTTGGTCCAGTATCAAATTTGAGATTGTTGAATGATTTCATCCTTTAAAATCTGCAGAATTTCCCTTATAAAAATGGAATAGATGGGGTTGAAGGACACACAACTTTCTGTTCAGATTTTATCTGCAGTTCCTTCAATTCATTTGGGGAAAAGAAAGGTTTGAGTTAAATATTAATATATCAGTAGTGATAACTAAATGAATTACTTTTGAATGAGGTACTTTTGATTAGATGTGTCACAAATCAGGTGGGTGTTACTTATCTTATTTAATTCACTAATTTTATGATTATTAGTGGATGGAAAGATATGTTGAGAATTATTTATACTTTAATCACTCCACTGATTACATTAATATTGTGGGATTTGGTTGCTCTTTATTTACCTGTACTTAGGGTTTCCTTGAATGCTATTTATTGAGTATTGACCTTTTTTCTCCAATATGCACTCAGTTGCATGCACTTGTTTGTATTTTTGAATGGTGGTGGGATGATTATATTTGATGTATTAGTAGTACATTAGTTTTATGTTCAAATTTAATTGTAGCCCTGATGAAGTCGGAGGCTTATTTGCCATAATGACTAAATGTGTGTTGGCTTCATATGTTTATGGAACTGTGACAGCTTGCAAAACTGAAGAAGCTCTTGTGAATTTATTCTGGAGAATGAAATAAAGAAGATGGAATCTTGATTAGATTTGACTTTGAACTTTCTATAACGTGGATGCTCAAGTGGGTTCCGTAAATAAATAATGCATATATACGTAAAAAAGCCAAATGTAAAACCGACAATTTTAAACACTCTATAAATGTGAAGGAAATTGAAAAAGGAAGCTAATCCTTAGGTCCTATCCTTAGCTTCATTTATGGGAGCAACATATGTAGAGCAAACAGGCTATAGTACAGATAATCGGAGGACATAAATGAATCACTGGTATGCACCAACAAAAAAGAGCATGCAATGCAAGCAAAAAAGACGAAGTAATATTTTAGAGTCCAGAATATTGCTTTATCTTTTAGAAACAAAACCATTTTTTAAAAGATCTATCCTTCCCTTTAAAATAAAAATGTTGATGTTTGTATTTTATTTTGTTTGTTAACTAACCAAAATCTTTAATAATGTGTGTGTGTGTTTGATGTGCACATTTTTAGTATAGTTTGAGGTTTAAGTGGTAGACATTGCATAGGAAAGGGTCGTCGGCTTAGTTGGGTAAAGATTCAGTGCGGGTTAACAAAAGGTTAAGCACCAAGGACCTAAAATCGTAATACTACAGGACTCTTTGAAAGCTCAAGGCTCTTCAATCAAGAAAGAGACTCCCTTACTTGATATCTGTTTTCCTTTCCCAAGGCATGGGAGGAGTTAAATTGCTACCTCTCCCAGATGGACGCCTGAAGTGAAATATCAATTTTTCCAGGTATCCACTATTAAATTAGTAAGACACCAGAAAGTTGAGTTAGGGAGCAAGGTAAGGAGATAATGCTATAAAAGAAAATGGTCACAGGAAGAAAAAAAGTGGCATATAAATTGCCTAGAACTGCTCATCGGCTCTTTTGCCTTATAGAGTGCTGTGCAAGGAAAATCAAGTGTGTTCTGTTTGCAAACTGAAAACAATTCTGTAGTCAGACTCTTAAACAAACCTTGAGTTCCCAGGTAGAAGGGTCTGGCAGATTTAACCAAAGACTTTTGGCACTTTTGTCAGGACCACGTAATCACAGTTCAGGCAGAGTAACTCCTGGATCTGGGCAACGTGGTCAGAGACTGGGATTTCATATTCCTTCACAACAGCAGTAATTTGACCTTGGATCCAACAGTGAGCCCAGCAGTGTTCACGGACTCCATCGAATTCTGCAGTACTGTTAGATTTGTTTGCTTCTCGACTCAATCAACAGCTCCAAAGTTACTTCAGCTGGAGATGAGATCCACTGGGAGAGGCTTTCAATGCCTTTTTTCATGGTTAGTGTAACCTCTGTTTTCCATGATCCTGAGGAACGTTAGTGCACATTAGGAGGGGAAAAGCTTTGTTAATGCTAGTGACTATCTTTAAGCTAGCGCTGGTGTGGTATGTATGGTTCATTCATTTGAGAATTACTGTGTCTCCTCTGGCTGCTAGAGAAAGCCCGTAACAGGTCAGTGAGGGAGATTGTCTATGGTAGCACGCCAGCCAAAGAATGAGGTGCACAGATTTAATCGATTCAGCCAACTTGCTACTCTTTAATGGACTTTCAGCAGACATATGGCATATGTTGCTTGCAAAAGGAGAGAAGACACAAAGCCAGGTACATGTGCTCAGTTATAAATGCACCCTCTCTACAACATGTGTTCCTTTACTCTAGGGGGAAATGGCCTCCACCCATGCTGTCCCTGGTGGAATGATCTGCTCCTCCCCATGCTTCATGCCCAAGTCCTAGGGCAGGATGCAGTGTTCAGTGCATGGTAAACTCTCTCTTGCAGGATCCTTGTGTCCTTAACACTAGGGCATTTTATCCTTCATTAGAGAAAATGAAGACATCTCAATCATGACATCTTTCAGTCTTAAGAAGGGGCGTAACAACATTAAACTCGGTTTGTTACATCAGTCGGGATGCCCTTGCTGCTGGAGGGGGGTGATGTGATGTTCATGTTTTCATTTGGATTCAACTAAGTTACAATCTGGAGGCCTGTAGGTAGTAGTTGAATTGAGTTGTCACAATATCATGTGCTGTTTGCAGAAAGTAAGAGGTTCCCTCAGTTAGATGTGATTTTCAGTGACTCTCTGCCAGGGTGTTTCTTAACATGGGTGTTTCTTAACATTGGTGTTTGGTTGCAGGGATATTCTCTCAGAATTTATGCGACTGACGATTGCACAGACCCCCTAGACTGTGTGAAAATGCTCACAGAGGCTGGTTTTGTCAGTTAAGCAGACCTTAATGAAGTAGTCTTTGAGTAGTTTTGTGGCTGGAACTACTTCTGTTGTATGCTCTTTCATTCAGTGCAATACTCAAGGTTGCTAAAGTTTCCTTGGATTTGACATGCTCACATTCTTTATCATACTAATGACTGTTGATGTGTATTTCTTCCTCCATCTCTTCCAGTTGTGAGAGTCATATCTGCATTCCTCTTATGTGACACTGACTGGGGCCCCTCAACACTCTATCTTCTGTTCTGTCTTTCTTGGGTGGATTTGTGTGCCAGTTTCTCAGATATGGTTGTTTTAACAGATTTTATGTCACTTGCTTCTTTCTTGCTCCTCAAGGGATGACTGTTCTCCATATCACTTCCAAGTAATGGACCACGGCTCTACACTTCCTGAGGGATGTCACGTAACATACAACTTCTTGGAATTTCTGTGATTGTATTGGCCTGCTCCATGAACAACCAAGACTACCTTGCTTTTCTCTTCTTGTGTATCCCTTTTTTTCTTGTCCTCATCTTTAGCAGTGAGGAGTGATGCTTTGTCTTTGCCCTGCTTGTCAGCTCTTGCTCATGTGAGGATTTCTTTTGATGGGAGTGTTTTTTCAAGAAGATTGCATTGCGTGGTTGACGACAGGCAACTTCAATGATCCTCTGTCAAACGGCATACTTGTCAGTGTGTTGAAGGCAGTGTTCTGGCAGAATTTTTTACCTTGTAACAAAAATCACTTGTAATTTATTCAGCTCTTGACATGTCGAGGTGAAATTGTATTTTTGGTCCACATTCTTTTTAAGGTTAGCCTTTACACAGTGCTGCCTTGAGCTGGACGCACGTCTGTCTCTTCAGCACAAAACGTTATGATTAAAAGTCTGTCATCATACCCTGCTTAATCAACCAGAACCTTTAGCTTCTTTATGACCCTTGATTTACCAGCTGCTTAGAGACATTCTTCTATCAATTCTAGTCACTTCTTTCACCTTGGTTTGTTGTCCACACCAACTGGGAGCAGCAGTTCAGAGTAAGGATTTAAATTTTGCACCCCTCTTTCTTCAGGCATGATGGTGCTTTCTGCAGAACTACTTATTGACATCTTGCACCATTACTTCTGTGTACAGCAGTTTATTTTGTCCATGATGCTAAATTTTATGTTGTTTCCTTGTTTAAGACCACTTACTAATAACTGCTGTGTTTACCCCAAAAGATTAACTGTTTGAGTTGGTTTTGCTAGTATTCAAATTTGAAACCTGAGGATTGCAGCATATTGTTGGCAAATATCAATTTCGGTCGCTCTCAATGGATTTGCTTAATTATGTCCATTCTCTGGCACCCCGTCACTTTACTGTTCCCTTTGCACTAATTTCTCTCTTTGTTTATTTCAGGGTTGCAAGCCCTGTGGACTTCCCACTTTTATTTGCAGAAATGTATTATTTACATGTTTCCTTCATTTACAGCAGTGTATTGTGTATATTGATTTTTTGTTTCTTCTTTAATTGTAGTCCCTTTTATAAAACAATTCTGAGCAGTGTCATGCTTTTTTGAAACAGCTTGTATTAGGCACTAATGTGCTTTTTATTGTAAGCCAGTGTCACACATTCAGGGAATTTCATAACATTGCATTTGTCAATGTCTCTACATAATGTCATATCAAAGAAACAGTGTTGTTTTGTTTAGCCACCCTAGTGTTCATTTATTTGGTAACTTTATAATTAGTGTGGTTTGTATCTTTTTTACCGCACTCTCCCAAGGTGAAAAAAGAGCCTCGCCGGATGTGGTCTATAAATCTGTTAGTACCTCACAACAGTAATGCAGTTCCCAAGACTCGCGAATTGGCCAGGATCATAGTCTTTTGTTCTACAGCCAGATGCAAAGCTGAAACTTCTCTGTCTTCCGCCCCTCACTACCGGGAGTGGCTACTGGGCTGGGGCAGGATGTGACACTCAGTACTAGTCCAGGGTGTCACATCCTCTCTAGCCCAGTAGCATGCATAAGAACACAACACACACTGAGCTCAGAATTACCCTCTTTACTCTTCAGCGAACAATATGTAACTAACTCATGAGATCCCTATAACCGGTAGGACCACACCCTAACACCTCCCATAATGATTACATAATTTCCTTCATAAGTCTGCACCAAGCTATCAGGCCCTAACACATACAGTTCTAATACATTACATATCCACCTCATTAAACGAAAAGACAAACAAGATAGGAACAAATAGCAGCAATATATTTCTTCGATCACCAGTCTAGGTGGTCGCACAGTTTGGCCAGACCAGTGGTATGAGGTAGTTGAGCTGTACCAGAGGTGGACCCCAGGAGTACAGGCTTGAATGCTTCATCAATCTTCAGATGGGACAGTTTCCTCTGAATCAGTAAGGAATGATAATCAACAAGACAGGTGTCTGAAGTGAGAGGAGTCCCTTGAGGTGGCCTTGCCGGGAAGATGCGCTATTATCATATATCCCTTTCATGTCACAACTTTTAGAAATTCAACGTCAAATGGGGGATCTGTCTTTCGCTTTTGTTTGATGAAGACCAAATCACCCTCATTAACACAACATCTCGAGCTTGATGACATCAATCAGTATACATCTTCACCCTCACGATTCTGAGCAGGGTCAGAAGTATGAGTCACATCATCGTGTAAAGTTCATTCAGGTGCCCAGTGTGGTAACTTGGTTTTCATGGCTCTCCCGAACATTAGAGTGGCAGGATTCTCACCTGTAGTGGAATGACTGGTTGACCTATAAGCAAGGAGGGCTTGGCACAACATATGACTCAGATCAAGTCCTTCTATTGATGCACGCTAAATCACCTGTTTCAGGGTCCCCATAAATCTTTCCACAACAACATTTGCTTGAGGTCACAAAGGGGTGCCTTTTGGATGTCTGACAATAAGATTGACTAGAAACTCCTTGCTGTGGAATGGTGACCCCTGTCATACTTGAGAATGTCTGGTATGTCCCCCACTGCAAACATTTTATCCACCCATTTAATGACTTTGTTGTGGATGACATGTCTTCTACAAAAGGAAACCGGAAATGTTCATCAATGATCACCATATGGTGATGGCAATTGGCCAGGGGCCCAAAGAAGTCAACAATTCTTTCCCATGCATATGCAGGGAGATCGGACATTGTCAGGGGATGCTGGGTCACCTTGGGAGGCAGGCAGTTGCATAAATAGCACTCCTTTAATTCGCTCTCCATTTTCTCACCCAAGCGTGAGAACCACATGCTATCACTCAATGCCCTTTTGAAGTCCCTTGCTATCTCAAGCCCACAGGTATGACAATCCGGGATCCCCTTACCACAACCTCTTCTTTAATAAAAGACAGTTCATCTTGGACATCATCACTTAATTGTCGAACACTCATTCAGTCTCCACAACTGGGTTGCAATAATGTGTTAAAGGGCACACATATCCTTATCAGCACTGTCAGAGTCAATGATCTGCTCACTAGACAGAACTGCAGGCGAGCTGGACTTTACAATGAAGTTGATGTACTCCTTAGCAGTTTTTGACGTTGAACTGTGCTGCTGTAAAGGTGCTTGTGAGAAATAATCAGCAGGGTTTTGATTCTAGCCTCGCACAACTGTATAGTCGTACTCTTGTGGACACACCCCTCACATCTCGATTTGAGGCATCTTGGCCTTCGGATTGCCAAAAATGGTAAGGCCTGATGAAAAGCGACGATTGCAAAATGCTTTCCATACAGAAGTACAATGAACATTTTCACAGGCCTGTACGACCGCCGGACTATGAATGATCCTTGACTCTGCAATGGTTTGGAAGCAGCACATGTGTACATCCTGTACTTGATGTTTTGAGTCGTGCTGCGGGTGACAGACTGTGAAATTATTCAACTGGCATGACGTTGATCAATGCACGACTGTCATTTACAAAATTTACCGGGTAATCAGTGACTTTCAATTAGATTTTGAGGCAATGCCCATATGAGTTATTTTGCTTTCTCAGCTGACTTGTTTCTGCCCTTCTTTCGTCTTCCTTGCAAGCAGCAAGGCCCACTCGTGCATGTCGTTCCCCTTTATCTATGATTGCATATTCACCTTCTTCACTGTCGCTCGATGGTGACATCATGGAGCTCTTGCAGGATGAACTTGGTGGCGATCGCCTTCGTTTAGTTTTGACCTGCTGCAGTTGAGGTTGTTTTTTTTGTCTTTGTGGGAGTAGCGTGACTGCTTCTGGAACATTCTGGAGTCCATCTTCTCCTCCTGCCATGATGCACTTTGTTTTTTCTTCAACTTACAGACAGCTGTAGAGTGGTCTACCTTTCTGCACTCTTTGCACGTTTGTCTGCTGGTTGGATATTTATTCTTGTGTAGAAATGAAAATACACATCAGAAACACAGTCTTCTTCATTTGAGGATGACAACTTTCTGGCAACTGCGTGGTGCCGGTGTCTACTCTTCATGTCTAGTGCCTATTCATCTTTTGCTGTTCCCACTTCCATGTCGGTGACTTGTCGAGTGGTTTGTTCCTCAGCTCAAGCAGCTATCAATAAGTTTTCTAGATTGAGGGCCCCTCGCAACTTGCATCGTCTGAACAAGCCTGACAAACAACCACCAATGACTCTGAGGCAGATGGCTTCTTCATTATTAAATTCACTGAATTTGCAATGTTTGATAAGCATGTCAAGTTTTTCAACTTTTTGAAAATGTATCTTCTGTATTCGACCTTTGGCATCGGGTTGTCCTACTGCTTCTTTGATTTGATGGTACAACATTGTCTCAGTCTGTAAGAGTTACTTTATCTCTTCTTTCACTCCTTCACCAGCAAGATTCCTTAAGTATTTATTGATTTTCTCATCATTTGCTTCTTCCAGAGCATCTACAAAATCATCGAAAGTCTTGATCCACATGGTTCATCTAGTGCCAATTTTCTGTTTTGTGGCAGTTTTGAATGGCGGCGGAGGTCTTAGAAAAGAAGCAGCATTGTACTCCATGTTTCCTGTGGCAACTGCGAGGAGCCTTCACTGCCTTGAAGACTTTTTGTGTTTTACTGAAGGCCACCAGCTGTCGACTTCCTCAGTTTTTGGCAGCTTCTCCAGGGACCAACACCCTTGCGAGTACAACCCCTGTGTTTACTTGAGTCACCTTGCCTGGTGTTGGGGTTGTATGACCCGTGAGTTAACTTCTTGTACCTGGTTATCACTGCCTTCTAGCGTGATATCTGGCTTTTCCTGCCTTTGACATTGTACATGGATGTCACTGTCTTCTAGTATTATCTCTGACTGTTGCAGTAATTTCTGTTATACCTGGTAGTCACTGACTTTCTTTGTATGATAGATGGCTAAATTTTGTGGCTTAGCACCTTCTTGTTTTCTCAGCCTGGACGGCAAGTCGTGATGGGCATTTCCGCCGATGCTACCTTGATGAGCCTTCAATGTCTCCATGAGGCCTCATACAGGCTTGGAGCTGCACTTGCACTCCAGGTTTCTTCTTTTCGGTTTGGGCGCATGCCACATGCCAACTCTAAGGAATAGCACTTCTATTTATTAGGGGCAAGTATCCCACCTTTGTCACCAGCTGTTGTGTGCCCCCAGCAGCATGTAAGAACACACCACATACAGAACTTGGAATGAACATCTTTACTCTGCGTACAACATGTAACTAACTCATGATATCCCCCATAACCGTTAGGACCACACCCTGACAACTCCCATATAGATTACCTAATTTCCTTCATGAGTCTGCCCCTAGGTGTGGGGTTCTAACGCGTACATTTTTATGACACTACACTGCTGTAGGATGTGGAGTCCAGGCTGTGAACCTGGAAGGACTCTTTCTTGAAGGGCACCAGTGTCCTTTCACCCTGGCAATCTGCATGTGGTAAATACATATCATGAGAATTCTTTCTTAAATCAGTCCCAATTCCAGGGGTTATCCATGCCTAGGATATAGAGTGCCATCAAATCAAAAGATACATGTACTATGCACTATATAAACAGTCAATATTTTCAATGTCATGGTATAAAATAACAAGCTACGTGAAAGTGTGCAATAATTACATTAACACCCTGGTCTTGGTTAACTAAATTTAATTTAACTAAATGGGCTCGTAATGTGGACAGAGCAGAAGATTTGTTTTTGGATCGGAGGTGGAACTGGGCGTCAACTTAATGGTCAGAAAAATAATGTGCTGTGGATCTTTTCAATCACAAAAATAAGTGATGCTCAAGAGCGAATTGAGGTGCATCGAATAATTGTCCGTATATATATTTTAAAACATGCTCTGTGGTGCTTTTCCGTGCGAAAGCAGTTTGAAGGATTCCTCTGCGTACAAGAATGGATTAAAATATTTAAAAACAGAGATGTCAACGTATTTCAGTCAGCGTTAAACAGACTAAAGAAACATAGGGGGAATGAATAGGGCCCATTGGCAGGCAACACCATTTTAGTACTATCACATTTCTGCGCAATTCCCAGATAGTTATTTCTACGAATGATTACATGAGAGTGAAACAGAACAAGCAGTCTCTGTGGTCTGGCTAAAGATGGCATTTCTTCATTTCTGAAAGTGAAACTTAAATATACAAAGTGAACAGCATCCCAAGATCATTTAAAATTTTCCAAAGTATTCCTACATTACAACCAAAGCGAACTGACGCATAATTGCCCACGCAAACACAAATACAGAAAACTCTGAAAGAAAACGTGTTTTTTTAAAAGTATGGAGTCCTCTGCTTCCTTCCTGACGGCCAAGCATTTACCCTCCCTCAAGCTGATATGATCTGGTAAGCCCGAGCCCTACCTGAAAATGTCGAACTCTGGTACGCAGGTAAGTCTGCAGGACCAGGACAGTGGCACAGCCCACCGGAAATCAAAGAAGGAAACGAAACTAAAAGGGAGGGCGTGACAAAGAGGAAGGCCGTGGGAGTGGGAGCTCGAGGGGGAGGGACTGCAAACGTCATCTATGACTACATACATCTTCTATTGGAAACAGTTCAAAGGGGAATGTCTTTCAGCCAGTACCACTCTGAACCAACAAAACAAGCATTTGCAATGCAACGGGTCTCGCGTTTGCTCGTGTTAGAGCTATTAGTTTTAAACTCCGAACCGAGCTTTTCTTGCCACATAAACTAACAATTAAAAGTAAAACAGTTTCACATATGCGAGCCCTGAGCGTGAAGGAGACACAGAAAAGGAAACAAGAGTTCACTCGCAGTGAAACTTATTGGCAAAAGTGCAATGTAACAGGGTCGATGTCGTGCAAAGCACTCGACTTCTGGCAGCGAGATAGCGCTGCACAGGAAATGAAAAGGTAAAGTAGTCCAGAAACCAGCTGAAAAAACAGAGTCTCTATGAGGGATAAGGAAAAGGCATGACATATGCATGCCTTTCACAAATGGAATCTAGTGCTTTTTTAAAGGCAAGCCCACAAACTAATGAAAGTGAGGGGCCTGGCATGGGCGTGGTTAGAAGCCCACAGAGACATTACAACATGGTGCAGAGCACTTGCATGCGCTCAACCCTAAAAAAGTAATTATGTGCTACAAACGTCACACATACAACCTCGAAGATGAGTATACTGCGACCCGGCACTCAACCAACTAACGCCTGTGGCTCCTTTCTCAGGATCCAGAATAACTAAAAGGAACTATGGCATCAATACAGAAATATCTTTTTGAAGCAGCCAATATGGAAAAAAGAGGGTGGAGGGTAGGGGCTGGACAGCAAGGAGATGGAGACTTAACTGTGAATGAAGATAAGTTTCCCCAGCATTGGTGTTTTAAACCAACAGCAGTAAGAGTGAAAGAACTGGCCGTGTCCCATCCGGGGCATGGATCTGTATGTGTAAAGCTTTTCGGTGACAAACTTATCAATGAACAATGCTTTATATGGTCAGGTTCTGTCAGGTACCAAGTACACGCACTTCTTTAATTTGAAATAGAGTACCAGCACTTTTCAGCACAGGAGGTGCAATACGTTTCATAGGAGAGAACCTGCACATTTTCAGTAATAAACAGATACTCTGGAATAGGGAGTGCATGCACGTCTACATTTCTTTTAAACAGTGGTCAAAGTGCATTAAAAAAAGTATGGGAAATTCCAGCCCAGCTAAGAACCACGCATCAGGGCTTAGACTAATGCATTTTAGTGCTGGTATCTCGAGTGTGGCAGGTATGCCGCCACCCTTAGCCCTCAAGCTCGCAGCAATAGCACAGGAGGCAGAGTGTGCAGTTTAACTTGCATTGCACTAACCATGCACGACTGGGCTCTCCCCTCTTTGTATACTCGCCCGACCCCTAACCTATTATCAGTGCATGCGTGTTGTGGTGTCGTTATGTACCCCGCGCCATACTATGTTCCTCCCAAACTATCAAATTAAAACAAAACAAACCGGAAGTGTCAGGATTACTGGAGCTATACCCCCCTTCATTCAAAAACATAGTCTTCATGTTTCTTAGGCCTTGTAATGGCTGATCTTCAGTGGTAGGGGTGACCTCGAGTTGTCAAGGGCGTGCCAGGGTTTCCAAGTTCCTTTGATGGTCTTGTTACTTCCAGGCTGAGTGGTGTCGCCACTCAGGGCTGGGGGGTGGACCTGGGAGTGCTCCCTACCGGGGTTGGGTTTGAGTCACCCACTTCGTCTCCTTCTTGTGCTGTCAGTGTGATTTGTCCGTTCAGCCCTGCAACGTCGGGTGATCGCCACTTGGTAAAGGCGGGCACGTTTCTCATGACTCAGTCAGAGTCGTTCCTGGCTTTTATCATGGTACCTTTCCTGGAAACAACTTGGAGGGGTTGTGTTTCAAAAGGGAGCAGGACCTTTCCTCTAGGGCGACGGTCTTGGACCGCTACACAATCCCCGACAACGTCTGACTCTTTGGCTTTAAATGCTTGGCTGACACTGTTGTTATTCTTTATGCTTCTCTGCTGTGTGGCCACAATGCCTCTGGGTCTAGATGCCGTCCCGGGAAATGTCTCTCTCAGCTCTCCCAAACAGCACATTTGCCGGTGTTCTTTATGTGTGTGCCTGTATGCACCCAGAGTTCTACGAAGGGCTTCCTTAATGTCTTATTGTTGTTCGAATGGGATCCGGATGGTCTTGTTGGGAGTTCGCAATCAATCTCTTGACCTCACTGTTGGCTTGAGGCCAGCATGGCATGATTCTCTGATGGGTGATCGCAAGGGACTGCAGATACTGCTTGAATTCCTGGCCTTGAAAGGGGGTCCAGTGTCGCTCTTGAGGGTGTTCGGGACTCCAAATGTTGTGAATATTTTGTCACAGCACCTTTTTGGTGTGCTTAAACATGGTAGGCTGAAGTACTTTCGCTATAAGAAATTCAGAGAAAGCGTCTGAGACCACAAGTATGCGGCGCCCATCAGGCAACGTGCCAAAATCAATGTTGATGTCACACCAGGGGTCGTTGCTGAGGCAGTCTGTTGTGACTGGGGATGGTCGGTCAGGCAACTTGCTCACTTGATACCATTGGCGCATGGCCACCATGTCATCAACCTTAGCGTCAAATTTGGGGAAGCAGACTTTCCATCTGAGATTGGCCTTTGTCTTGGTGGCACCTTGGTGACCCGTGTGCACCAGGGACAATTTAGGCAAGTTTAGTGGGTGAGGAATGAGAAACCAGTGGCCGCGCAGGAGGAGACGGCTTGGTGCTGAGTTCATGACGAATGTTCCAGAGGGTAGAAAGGTCATGCTTGGAGATGTCATCCTATTTTGCTAGGTCTCTGGGAAAATCCTTACACTTCCCTGATCCAAGCACCTCCCAGGACCTGGGGCAGCTTAGTTCCATGACCCATTGAATCTAGTCATCTCTCAGACGAGGGGCTTGGGAGGCCATCCACTGGAGAGCAGAGTGGCCAGGGGATATAGTTGGCTAGATTATCACAGCTTGGTTTGTACTCCACTGTCATCTGATACTTTTGTAATTGCAGGGCCAACTTTTTGATGGAAGGTAGCAGGTGAGGAGCGGTGCCTGCGTAAAGGGGTAATAATGGTTTGTGATCTGTGATGACTCGGAAGGGGTGTCCATAGAGATAAAGATGACAGCGGTTATATCCCTACTTGATGGCAATGGCCTCCTTCTCAATGTGGGTATAGCTTTTTTTCAGTGTCTGTGAGGGCTGCCACTTGGTTGTTGGTATACGGACGCTGCGTGGTCTAAGACTCCAGAGTATTGTATAAGTGTATGAGACTCTTGGTTTATGTTGTAATTTGTCTGTTTAATAGGTCAATCGGGCGTGGTTGACAAACTCAGCGAGTGTGTTAAAAGTGAGTGATAGTTTTTGACGGAGATTTGGTGAGTCCTATGTGCACCAGGAGGATCCAGTGATAAGTTGAGAGTAAGATTTGCTGGTCGAATTTTGCTTGCCAGTCAGGGAAACTGAGATAGAAGGAGTATCTGTCAGAGATAAAAGCCGCAGTTGAAAATTCAGTAAGGTTTCTGAAATGATTGTATCACCTACCTGTATTAAATAGACAAGTTGTGTGTTGATTTTTATTTAGTGCTCGCAATATTTGGTTTTAGTTTGGTGCGGATCTGAATGAAGGAAGACAAGCTGGAGGGCTTTGTCATCCAAAGTATATGTGAGTGTGACGTCCGTAGAGCCGTGCTGGGATAGGTTGGTTGGTGGGAAAGGCTCCGAACGGATTGGTGGACAACCCTGAAGCGTGATTGGTTGAGAAGGTAGACGAAAAGGATTTTGGGATTGAAATTTACCTCCTGATTTGATTGAAGTGTAGCGTAAAATACAGAAAATATAATTTTTCAAAGCCTTAAAAGGTGCCCTAAGGGGAGATGCGTTCATTCCAGTTAGAATAGGGGACGTTACACTGCCAGAAGGTACTCCCGCATATATAGTATTCAAAGAACAAGGTGCTGCACCATGTCTTTTGCTAAAACAATGGGCAATGAAACAGAGAAAGAAGGGAGCTTAGCGTTTCCTGCCCATGGAACATTTAATTTGAGAATTTTAGAGGATCTGAAGAGAGTACTGTATGATTCAAAACCTGCTCCGAGACCTACACAATTTGGAGCATTAGCTATTTGGGAGTTAGTGTCCAGAAAGCAACAGAAATTTGAGAGGAGAATGAGAAAAGCTGAGAAAAGTTTAGCTGAAGCGAAATGGGATTTTTGAGAAGAAATTTTGGAGAACTGAGACTTTACAGGGAATTAAGATGTTTCCTGCAATTACACAAGAGAATGAGAGAAAGACCAGAAAGAGTACCAAGAAGAGGGATTCCTATCATTCTGATGACAAAGAGCAGAGATCTACAGAGTTATAAAAGTCTTTGACTTTTGATGAAGACTCAGATGATGGCTAGTTTACTTTACAATTATTCAGGAATCGTCCCCCACCGTATGCAGCACATGAGTCGGGTCCAAGTACTAGTGAGGACCCTACAGTTCCGGTACCTATCGAAACTGCACAGACACAGATACAGGTTAGCCATAATGTTCCTACCATTTCTGTGTCCCAGATACCTATGCCCCACGTTGACATACTGAGCATTTATCCAGATGTACTTATTGTAGATACTGTCACAAGTTTAATGGTGCAGACAGGACAAACAGCCCATAGGAAACAAGTTTAGCAGAAGCCGACACTGATCCAGATGGAGTCTACCCCAGATTTGATGTCTACAATACAAACACATACAGTCCCAAGATACACCCTTATACCAGGGTTACAAATAGAGATGCCCGCATTTACAAGTCAGGGAACAGGGGTAATGTACACTAGAGATCAAAATGTCCAACCGAGTCCAGACCCTTTATCAGTACCCGTTACTAATGGTCCAGTTATACCATTGTTTGCTCAGGGAAACAATAAGAGCAGTGAACAGAAAATTCTGAATCCGGGTGTAGAAATGGAAAACTTTCATGAAAATGTCTCCATGGAGACCGACATTTGATGGGACAGGTCCGTTAATCGATTTGAGTTATTGTAGGACTCCTCCGAAAAATCAGGGAATATCAGACATAGGTCCTAACCCAAGCATGGTGACACCAGAGACCCTGTGTCTAATGTTACAGCAAGTGCCCAGCGTAAGTAATAACAATATTTCATTATAAGGTTTGACAGCTCAACAATTAACTGAATAGCTGGTGAAGCTGAGTAGCACACAAGGAGATTCAAGCAGAGGAAGTTCACTGAATCTGACCAGGCTTAGACTCAAAGCAGAGGAATCAATTGAGGGAACAATAGGGTTAGACAGAATTGACTCATACCGTGAAGTGGAGTTGCATTATTTGTGCAAACTGATTACCCACAAAGCAAGAGTAGTACAACAGAAATTAGCAGATGTGGCAGAGAAATATGACATAGAAATTTAGAAAATTAAACATTTGAAAAGGAGACACAGATTAGAGGTTGACTCAAAGGGAGAATACCGGGAATGAAAATTCACATTAGGAAATTAATCATTCAAACATGGGGAGCATTAGATAAATGGGAAGGCAGATGGGTAAAGAAAAGAGACAAAAAGAAAAAGGACTTTGCGATTCTTACTGCAAATGTGCAGCAGGCTGATGGCCCAGTGAAAATATTACCAATGAGAGAAGTTCCGGGAGGGAATTTTGTTCATGTCCCTTGGAGATGAAGTGACACATTGTCATTCACAACTGATAACTCCAGGTTAAGAGAGAAACCAGTGGAATGGTACCAGCAAACTGATAGGCTTGTGAAGCTTGCAAAGTGCCTGTGGGAGGATTTGAACACCCTATTAGAAATAAAAGTCCCAGCAAATTTGTGGGTCGAGTGTAAAAGGAGTGTAGATTGGCCAACCAGAGAACCTCTGAGAGATCTGCCTACAGGTGCACCATCTCCCGATGTAATGAAATATTACTATAAGGTAACTGAATTTTTGAAAACGAGAATGTCTCCCAAGAACATTGATTGGCAGAATAGACAGGACCGCTCAAGAAGGGAAGGAGTCAGTACATGCATATTATGAGAGATTGTTGCAGTAATTTAAACATTACAATGGTACAGAGACAATTGAGTCAAAAGACATGATTTATTTTGTGTTAAGATTTGTTGAAGGATTGAGACCTGAAAGTAGCCAGATGTTTAAGAGTCATTTTATTTGTTGGCAAACGAAGCCGATTGATGAAGTATTGCAGTATCCCAAGTACTGTAGTGACGAGATTGAGTTGAAACAGTGAAAATTGAAAGAGAAGGCAGTGGTGATGCAGATTAAAGTGGCACAATCAGGAATGCAAGGACATTTTCTGCAGCAACAGCAGGGAAACGTGCGGTTGCAGAACCAGGCGAAATTTAAAAGTCGTGGTGGAATTGGAAATGTGAATCGTGTTCCCCAATTTGAAGACTGAAGTTACTCAGAATGATGTGCAGGGAATGAAAAGGATATTACCTTGTCACCATTGGACATTGGAAGCGGGAGTGTCCGATGTTAGGATACAATGGTGTTGTTTTGCAGACAAACAAAATAAATTATTTTCTAAATATGAAAGGACCAAGAATGAGAGGTCAAAATCCTAATTTTCAAAATAATGTGAGCCAGGTACAAGGTCTTCAGCCTATGCAACCAATGCAAATACCATGTCTGCAGTTGCTTCATTCACAGCAAATGCAACCCCAAGTCCAAGTGGTACCTAGACAACAAATTCAGATACCTCAAGCCCCAATGGAATAGCAGCAGGTGATGCTTCCTCACCAGGTCAAAGGTCAAAAGTTCAACACAAGTAATAACACAGTACACCAATACCCATTACACAGTAGGGTTGAATCGAATGATGACTGGGTGAGTGAGAGTTCAGATGAGGGGGAATGTGTGTTGGCAGCTTCATTAGAAGTAGATCAGAAGGGTCCATACGTGAAGGGAAAAGTAATAGGTCACAAAGTCTCACTCTTAGTTGACACAGGAGCTACGCGCTCTACAGTGAGAACTGCAGAACTTGCCCCTTTCAGGGAAAACAGTACAGATTGTAGGAGTTGCAAAACAGTATTTGACAAACCTGATTACAGAGCCAGTTACAGTTAGTAGGAAACTTCAAAGGTTTACACAAAATTGTAGTTTGTGACTCAAGTCCGGTTCCCTTACTAGGAAGAGACTTGCTGTGCAAAATGAGACGTTCATTTACCTGTTCAAATTATGGCAGTGTCATTCAGACAATTAGTGATGATGAAGACCCGCCTGAAGTAACTGATTGTGACTCAGTGAATGAAGAGTACCCCTTGATCAGTTTCTTTCCAGTTTCTATGCAAGATCTTCCTTCTGACTTACAGGGAACTGTTAAGATGAAGGGATGGGATTTTACAGGGAAAGACATTGGCCTAATCAAAGGAGTTGAGCCAGTTAAGGTCCCAGTCAAGCCAACTGCAATTTCCCTCAGTTTACCCAATACCACATGACACAGGATAATATTGGAGGGATTGCACATATAATTGCGGAATTTGTAAACCAAAGTGTTCTAAAAGAAGTACTGAGCAGCCCAGGTAACTCACCTATTATGGGTTTACGAAAACCCTGTGGAAAATTTCAAATTTTTAAGGATTTGAGGAGAATTAATGATAGTGTGATTAAATGTTGCCCAATGGTGCCAAATCCAGCAGTGATATTGTTCCAGATCCCATGAGATGCTGAATGATTCACCGTAGTGGACCTATTACAAGCATTCTTTTCTGTACCTCTTCATGAGGATAGCCAGTTTCTTTTCTGTTTTAAGTTCCTGGATCGAGTCTATTGTTGGTGCACAATTCCACAAAGATTTTCAGAATCACCACCCATTTTCAATCAGATACTGAAGAAGAATCTGGAGTCATTAGAAATGCCTTTCCAATCTACTTTAGTACAGTATATTGATCATTTGTTGGTTGCTTCAAAGACAAGAGAAGCATACAGGCATGATACTATTGCTTTGCTAAATCATTTGGGAAAGAATGGACATAAAGTGTCCCTAGCAAAATTACAGTGTTTTCAGAAAGAAGTGAAATATTTGGGATACCAAATTGAAAAAGGAGCTAGAAACATTTCCAGAGAGAGGGTCACAGCTATATTGCAGATGAATCCACCTGTCACGCAGAGAGATGTCAGAATATTCCTGGGAATGGTGAGCTATGGTTGCCAGTGGATTCCCAGTTTTTCAATCATTTCAAAACCATTGCAGAAGCTGATTCACAAATAAGTTACTGATTCCAAAATGTTAGACCAAGCTTGCATGAAAGCCTTTACTGAGTTGAGAAAGCTTCGGCCTTGGGAATGCCTAACTACACAAAACCATTCATGTTGTTTTGTCATGAGCGTGATGTATGTTCTTTGTCTGTCTTGACTTAAGTCCATGGTGGTGTACACCACCAACTAGCATATTTTTCAGCTACTTTGGACCCAGTTGCAGCAGCATTGGCTGTTTGCACACAGTAGCAGCAGTTGGATTGAGCCTCACTCAGAGTGAGAGCATTGTGATGGGACACCCTTTTACTGTTATGGTCTCTCACTCCATTGAAGTTTTGCTTACCAAGACCCAACATCTTTCCAACGCAAGGCTTATCAGATATGAGACTATGATTCTGGGTTCTCCAAATGTTACTCTGAAAAGGTGTACAGTGCTTAACCCAGCAACTTTGCTCCCAAAAGAAAATGTTGAAACTGATAAACTGATAAATTGAAAGAGGTTGGCCATGCCTGTCTGGAAGTTACCGATTTGTTCACAAAACCAAGACCCTATATTCGAGATCCGCGATTGGAAGAAAATTACCAATTTTTTTTTTTTGTCGATGGTTTGTGTTTAAGAGATAATATTGGAATATTGAGAACAGGACATGCTGTGTGCACAATTTCTAGTATACTCAAAGCGTCCTGGCTTCGAGGAGTGTATTCCTCACAAGTGGCTGAATTAGTGGCTTTTACTAGAGCATTCCATGTCTCTGCACAACTTAAAGTTACCATTTATACTGACAGTCAGTATGGACTTGGAATAGTCCACAAATCTGTTCAACTGTGGTCACAGAGAAGTTTCCTGACCTCTTCTGGTTCACTAGTTATAAATGGTGAAAGAATCCATGACTTGTGACAAGCTTTAAAGATTGCTGTGGAGAAATGCAGTGCACACCTGAAATCACAAGATTTTGTATCAATGGGAAATGCATATGCGAATCAAGTCGCAAGGTTCTGTATATTGAATTGTATATCCTTCAAAGACAAATGGGAACTGTTACCTGAGGAATAAATATGTACAAATTATGCTTTAAATGTGATTCATACTTGGGAAGAGCTGAAAGCACTTCAAGAAAATGTTGCAAAGGAGAAAAGAAAATGTGTGCAAAGGGATGATGATGTGTGGGTATCCGGGGAAAGCCAAATAGTACTACCAAACAACTTGTTGACTCAAATGGCTAGGTATTATCATGCTCAAACACATGTTGGGAGGGATGCCATGATTTGAACGTTTAAACAGTTTTGGTTCAATCCAAAGTTTAGACAGGTTGCCAAAGCAGTTTGCCACCGTTGCATCATCTGACAACAGATGAATGTGGGGAAGAGGACTGTGGTCAATATGAGCCACATTGGAAGAGCAGGAGGTCCATTTAGGAGAATGCAGATGGATTTTATTGAGATGCCTGTGTTTGGAGGATTGAGATATGTACATGTAACTGTGTGCATTTTTAGTCACTGGATCAAAATCTACCCCACATGAAGAAATTAGTCTTACTGTGGCAAACCTGCTGCTTAGGGAACTGATACCTCGTTTTGGGTTTCCGGTCTCTTTAGAAACAGATAGAGGAAGTCACTTCAACAATGAAGTAATTCAATTGCTACGTTCATCCTTAAACATTGAGCAGAAGTTGCAGTGTATTTACTGCCCTGAAGCATCAGGACTTGTTGAGCAATTGAATGTTACCTTGAAGTCAAGACTTGCAAAAATGTGTGCGTCCATGAATCTGAAATGGCCAGATGCACTACCGGTAGTTCTGATGAGTATGCGAAACACACCCGACACGAAGACTGGACTGTCACCGCATGAAATCCTCATGGGCAGAGCAATGAGGTTGCCAGAGGTTCCTGCCAATGCTCTTGTTAACATAAAAGATGATATGGTGTTGGACTACCGCAAGGGTCTGGCTGATGTGGTTTGCTCTTTCTCTCATCAGGTGGAAGCCATCACTGTACCACCATCCCAAAATCAGAGCCACAACCTGAGAGCTGGAGACTGGGTTGTGATCAGAAAACACATAAGAAAGATTTGTTTGAAGCCTCGGTGGAAAGGCCGGTATCAAGTAGTACTGATTACTACTACTGCTGTGAAGTGTGCAGGAGTTCCGAACTGAATTAATGGCAGCCATACTTGGAAAGTACACTGTCCTTTGGACAATGAAGACTAGTTGTTGAGAGTACCAACAATTTCCGGCCAATCGCCAGAAAAGGAGAAGGAAACGGGAGAATCAGAGACTGACTCTGAGCAGACCGAAGATAACCCAAATACTCCTGTGAGAGTGATGAAACGGAGGACATACAGGAGAGTGACAGCAAACCACCCTCAACCAAGTTAGCAGGAGAGTCTAGTCAGAGGAGGGCTCTCCCAGAAGCAGACGGTCTTGAAGGACAAACAGGGCAAGCCACAGACCCTGAGGTGGAGAGAGCTGAGGCGGATCAAAGTAAAAACGATCTGACTCCTCCAAGAGAAATGGCAGGTACATTGAGCCAAAATCCTGCTGAACCTGAGGAAGCTGAAAGTCCAACCTTGAAAAGAGCATTAATAAAGGGTCCACTAAAAGGAGATAAGTGGCCGAAATCACAAGTTAAGAGAAAAGAAACAATTACAGTGTTAACAACTGAAGAAGAAGTAGACTCCACAAGAAAAGAAGACTTGAGTGATGGAGAGTTAAATGGAGATCGAAGACTGTTAAGGAAGCAAATTGCAAGTAGAAGGTACGCAGGTCCTAAATGGGTGTATGCAACAACTAGTGATTGGTAAAGTGAATATTTGTCCATTTGTTTTGATCATGAAATTCCAGGTCAATACTTTGGCATGTGAAGTAGATCAATGAACTGAACTTTGGAAAGTGTTTGAAACTGAGAAAAGGAGAAAAAGACAATTGAAAGTAAACGGAAGAGACATTTTTGAATAAACCGATTTGACAAGCTGCTAGACTAATTTTGACAACAGTTACTGATTTTTGACAAAAATCCTGTAAAATAGACTGAAAGCTGTAAATATTTGCAAAGAAGATTTTTGTTTTGCTGCATAGCTTTATTTTTGTTTTCCTTCTACTTACTGATTCTTTATAGATCATGAGAAATCCTAATGAGCAAGTTAGAAAGAGCAGGCGCTGTAAATACATAGGTATTGGCTTAACAATTGTGTGCATGATAGTATGTTTGATACTGATTGTGAGTATGACTCTTATTGAGATTACTGTAGTTAATAATACTTCTGCTTTAGAAACGACTACCACATTTACAGAATTAGAGAAGTTTGGGAGAGATGAGATATATTAACATGCAAATAATGCACAAGGAGATCTTTCTTCTAATGTCTTCTATCGCTTATTAAATGAGTATGTTGGGACAATGAATGCAGTAAAGGAAGGGGTTTACCTATCACAGCTTGCCATTAACATATGGAATTAGTTGCAGTCTTTTACTAACAAGGTTCTATAACCAGAATATATTCAGTATTTCTATTCAAATCATGATGTAATGTTTCCATTTGTTCCAATAATTAAATACTTGAGTAGAGTGGCTAAAGAAAATAATATAAAATGAATGAGAGGTTTCTTTGAGTCTACATTAAAATTTGGCACTGCTTACGCTCATAGGAATAATTTGACATGCCTGCTTACACCAGAGAGATTCAAGATCAAACTGATGACAGGAGAAAGGCATTAAAGGAGAGATTAGACAAGGGCTTAGAGAAAAGGACACTTAGAAATGACTATGTATTTAGTGAAATCAAATCACAAGGGAAGTTAGCTTTAAATGCACAACACGCCGGGAAACTTTGTGTATATAGGCCGATGTATAGAACTGACACATTATTTGTGGGAACGAGTAAATGCAAGCATGGTGTTTCTTTTCCACAGTAAATGGACTTTCATGTTAAATGGACAATACACAGCAATTCCACTGGTTTATTACATCTGTGGACCAAATGCTTATTACCGTATTCCAAGAGGATGGTATGGCACATGTTACTTGGGGATAGTCTTCCCAAAGATCTATCACCTTGAGAACCTGAAAGGGTTACACCGTGCTAGACCAAAGAGAGAATCTTACTCTGGCACAATTGGAGATATATTTGGAGCAATGATTCCTTTTTCTGAACTCAGTAAAAATTTGAACGTTGTCTACTATTGTGGATCACATGCTGACTAGTTTTTCAGGAGCCATGATCCTAATGGTACAGAAATGGCTGCGGTAAGATCTATGACTCTTCAGAACCCTCTTGCATTAAACATCTGTAGGAAGTTGGCTCTGTATACACTATCTCAAAGTGAGAGATAGTGTGCACAGAATCCAAAGGTTCCCCTTAGAGGCTGATAGTAGCAAAATTAGATAATACTAATGCTCTATTTTGTGTCAGTGTGGTTGAACAGTAGGCTTATCAGAGGGTAGTGTTAAGCATTTGTTGTACAAACACAGGCAATAAATGAGGAACACACAGTGAAAGACTTAACTTCAGGCCAATAGTTTTTATGTAGAAAAATATATTTTCTTAATTTATTTTAGAACCACAAGATTCAAGATTTGAGATAAGTAAATAAAATGCAAGGTACTTCACACAGGTAAGTATAGAACTGTGATTTAACAGTAGTACACACAGTTTAGGTTAAAATGGCAATAAGCTATTTTAAAAGTGGACTCAGTGCAAAAATCAACAGTTCCTTGGGGAGGTAAGTTTGGTTAAGTTTCTCAGGTAAGTAAAGCACTTACAAAGTCAGTCTCCTGGGCTGCCAACAGTTGGGGGTTGAAGGTAACACCAAAGCCATAGCCAGGGTCGGTCAGGTGCAGAGGTCAAAGGAGGGCCCAAAACACATAGGTGCCTATGGAGAACAGGTGTGCTCCTGTTCCAGCCTGCTAGCAGGTAAGTATCTTCTTCCTCGGGGAGCAGACCAGGGAGGTTTTGTAGAACACTGGAGGGGACACAAACTGGCGCACAAAGCACACCCTCAGCGGCACAGGGGCGGCGGGGTACAGTGTGAAAAGTACGCGTCGGGTTTGCAATTGAAAGCAATGGAGGGACCCGGGGTCACTTAGGCGATGCAGGCAGGGCACGGGGCACTTCTCGGGCCAGACACCGACTGGGCTAGGAAGAGGGCTGCCTGCTGGTCACTCCTGCACTGGAAGGTGGTTCCTCTCGGTCCTGGGGGCTACGGGTGCAGTGCTTGGTCCAGCTGTCGGTTACTTTGTTACCAGGCAGTCGCGGTCAAGGGGAGCTTCTGGATCTTCTCTGCAGGCGTCGCTGTGGGGGTGCAGGGAGGTCGACTCAGGGTACCCACGTCGTCGTAGTCGCCTGGGAGTCCCCTCTGCGGTGTTGGTTCTCTGGAGCTCGAGCCGGGGGCGTTGGGTGCAGAGTGTGAAGTCTCATGCTTCCGGCGGAAAGAGAGAGTTCTTTGAAAGTTGCTTCTTTGTTGCAAAGTTGTTGCAGGTTTTGAACAGTCCCGCTGTTCTCAGGAGTTTCTTGGTCCTTCGGGTTCAGGGCAGTCCTCTGAGTCCTCAGAGGTCTCTGGTCCCTGTCGGATGCGTCGCTGTGCAGGTTCTTTGAGTCTGGAGACAGGCCGGTAGGGATGGGGCCAAGTCATTTGTCATCTCCGTTGTCTCTGCAGGGCTTTCAGGTCAGCAGTCTTTCTTATTGTTGTAGGTTGCAGGAATATGATTTCCTGGGCTCAGGGTCACCCCTAAATACTAAATGTAGGGGTGTGTTTAGGTCTGGGGGTGGTAACCAATGGCTACTGTCCTTGATGGTGGCTACACCCCCCTTGTGCCTCCTCCCAGAGGGGAGGAGGGCACATCCCTATTCCTATTGGGGGAATCCTCCAAAACCAATATGGAAGATTTCTAAAGGCAGGGGTCACCTCAGCTCAGGGCACCTTAGGGGCTGTCCTGACTGGTAGCTGACTCCTCCTTGTTTTTCTTATTATCTCCCCTGGACTTGCCGCCAAAAGTGGGGGCTGGGTCCAGGGAGCAGGCATCTCCACTAGCTGGAGTGCCCTGGGGCATTGTAACATGAAGCCTGAGCCTTTGAGGCTCACTGCTCGGTGTTACAGTTCCTGCAAGGGGGGGGAGGGGTCTGTTAAGCACCTCCACCCAGTGCAGGCTTTGTTTCTGGCCTCAGAGAGCACAAGGGCTCTCACCACAGGGAAACTCATGTCAGTGGCAGGCTGGCACAGACTAGTCTGTCCTGCACTGAAGGATTGGGTAACATTTTGTAATAAATCCAACACTGACATCAGTGAGGGTTTATTAGTCTGAGAAGTTTGATATCAAACTTCCCAGTATTCAGTGTAGCCATTATGGAGCTGTGGAGTTCGTTTTGACACCCTCCCAGAAAATGGCACTCATTATGAACACGGCAGTCGAAACCGCACCGCCGGCGGTAAAAACCGCCAACAGAGGAGCAGTCCGGACCACCAAATAATGAACCAACTGAAACACAGGCACCCTGAAAACCACCCACCGCCAGTAGAGTAGTGCCGACGACGACGGCAGAGTCTGCCCACAGGCCGACGGAAAGGCCCAACCCGCCCATCAAATAATGAACCACTAGACCGCCATCAGTTCCGGGGCAGGAACCACTGCCACGCAAAGCCAGGTGGAAACTAACCTAAAATAAGGAAACACTCACCTGAGGCCCACACAACGCGAGCTGCAGCACATGCCAGCCCTGCTCCTTGCCATATACCTCCACGACCGAGACGCCAACGAAGACGACAACGGTAAGTACCGCAACCTACGACACAAGGGAGGAAAGGGCACAGTTTCATAAGTTACATATCCACCCACTCCACCCACCCTGCAACACTCCCACAACCCTTCACAGCAGCACAACCCATACACCCCACAGCAAGAGGTACTTACCCGACAAAAGGCAAATCCAACCTGACCATAGTACATACAAATGCCCGACACCCACAAACAATGAAACGAGAGACCAGAGTTCAAGAGTGTGCTGCCAAAACACAGGCCACACATAAATATTTATTGCAGCTCACAGAGCTAACTATTCACAACAAGGCCAATGGCCAGTCCATAGTGCAAGACGTGTTTGGGCTACAATGGCCCCAACCTGACTCCCAAAAGTGCACGGTACTCCACCTAATGGGGCAACAATGGGGCATCCAGGCACCTCAGGGAACCGGGGCAGGGGGGGGTGGGGGTGGGGATTTGCGACGGGGTGGGGCTTGGACTTGCGTTTGGAAGGTGGAGGGGGTTTGGCCTTGGAAGGTGGGGGTGTGTGCTTCGACCGGGTGGAGCCAGATGGACTTGATCTCTGCACGGGGCTTCTTCTTCTCTGGGGAAGGGGCACGGGAATGTGAAGGGCGGACAGGAGCGGGCTGTGAGGTGGAAGGAGTGGAAAGGGCAAGGAGGTGCGCACGCTTAGGGACAAGACGGGGTGGGCCAGTGGGTTGGAAGAGGTCATTACGGGAGAGGAAAAGTTTTTTGGGAACAATTGGGTTGGGCCTGGAGGAGGGCGTGGGAGTGGAGGCAGAGGGTGTGGACGTCAGTGGTGTAGGGGTGCGTGTTGTGGGTTCAGGTAACTGGACAGTATGCTGAGGTGTGGTGGATGTATGATGGGTGGGTGTCTTGGTGCGTTTGTGTGTTTTTGGAGGAGTGGGGTGGACACAGTGGAAGAAGATGCCAGCTTGGATGTATGTTGTGTGGGTGTCTGCAAGTCTGGTGAGTGTGCTGCATGTGTCAACTACAGTAGTTGTGGTGAGTGCAGGTGTGGTATCTGGGGTGCATGTATGGATGTCTGCTACCGGGGTGAGTGCAGGAATAGGCTCAGCAACAGTGACTGAAGGTGCAGTGCCTGGGGGTGTGCATGTAGAGGGGACAGACAGGGTGGTGGAAGAGGTGGGCACACTAGGGGAAGGCACCCCTTCCACGTTGGGAGGACTTCCCCAGCTGGGCCTCACAGATTTTTCACGCCCGGTGCTGCAGGTCCTCCCACCTCTTCCTGCAGTGGGTGCTCCCTCACTCCAGGGTCCGCACCTCCTTGGCGTTGGCATGCTCCGCACCTTCTTGGCGTTGGCATGCTAAAGTGCCCTCTTCTGGTGGGCGCTGACCTAAAAGGGAAACACAGAGATGTAACACAGAGGTCAGGCACATGGAAATTATGTACAGCTGGCTATACGTCCACTATGGGACGGACAGTACTAACAGACTTACAGGACATACGCATGCAGCATGGCATGAACCATGGCCCATGCAGGGTCAGAGGTGCCACACATACGTACTTCCAACACCATCCATTACACACAACCATTGCCCCCAAACCCCCGACTCACCTGTACCTCTGGCCGTCCGTAGAGCTTGACGTACAGGGGCAGGACCCTGTCCACTAGCCTCTCCAATTCCTCCTTAGTGAAGGCTGGGGCCCTTTCCCCCGCAACATGAGCCACTTCCATGACCAGAGGCAGGACACAGCAGTACACTCAGTGGAGTACCTGCTCGCACGAGATCAGGGAGTCAAGTGAAGTTGTGGTGACAAATTTGCGTACGTACCTTGGCGGTGTGCACCGTCACCGCCGGTGGCGATCATGATACACCAGGATTCCCCATTGGCATCCATGTTAACCAATGACTGTGCGAACGGTGGTAAACACCGCCTTACGCTGTTACGTCAACCGCTAATGGCATGAGGTCACTTCCACAATGACAGTTCTGGATTGCAGGGGGCAGGCATTTTGGCCTTAACTACGCATTGATAAAAATTATATCTGCACAATGCAGGCCCTATAGTTCACCTAACACACCTATGCATGTGACCGTTAACAATACCACACATAACAAACCATGTTCACTCATTATGGTCTAGATGAAATTCTTTCAAACAGATTTTAAATTGAGTCCCTACATTAAGTCAGCAGTGCACAATGAATGACAATGTGTGCCTATTTATGTGTGTTCCTCACACATGTTTCAAATCCCTCCTAGGTACCGACCCATGTGGCGAGGAAGGGCCCCATCGGTGTACAGACCACTTGTTGATTTGCGGACCATGGTGGAGCGTCACATCATAATCAATGACAGACTCACCCGTGCAACTATTGTCAAACTTTGTGCATTACTGGATCCTGCACTGACTCCGGCAAATCTTAATCAGCATGCCATCCCTACTGAAGTGCAGGTGCTCTCTGCACTCCATTTCCTGGCCACAGGCTCCTTTCAAGTGACAGTGGGCATGGGTGCAGGATTTTCACACCCAATGTTCAGCATGATACTGACAAGATTTCTAAATGCATTTGTACGACACCTGCAGTCCTATGTGAGGTTTCCCCAAAGTACTGACCTCCCTGCCATCAACTATGCGTTTGCAAACATACCCCATGTGATAGGTGCCATCGATGGCACCCACATACCTATAATACCCCCAAGAGTCAGTGAACATGTGTACAGAACCAGAAAGAACTTTGACTCCATGAACATCCAATTGGTATGTACTGCAGAACAGTACATCTCGCATGTGAATGCCATGTTCCCCGGTTCAGTCCATGATTCCTTTGTGCTGAGGAACAGTAGTGTGCCACACAAGATGAAACAACTACAAGAGGAAAGAGGGTGGATCATAGGTAGGTGTTTCTGTCAGTAACTGCCACGTAGCAGACAGCCAGGCTGTCTGACTCAGAGGCTTGACAATGAATGACTGCTGTGTTTTGCACATTTTTCTAGGTGGTTCTGGCCATCCCAACTTGTGTTGGCTCCTGACACCAGTGAGGATTCTTGGAACAGATGCAGAGAGGAATTACAATGGGGCCCAATGGTATGTACTAGGAGGGTGATAGAGCCCACAGTAGGTCTCCTGAAGACTAGATTTCGTTGTCTACATATCTCTGGGGGGTTCCCTGGCCTATGGGCCCGAAAAGGTGTGTAGAATAGTGGTGGCCTGCTGCATGCTGCACAACGTGGCAGTGAGAAATTCTATCCCCTCTTGGAGGTGGATGGTGCTGTATATCCTGACCAGCTTCCTCAGAGAGGGTCGGAGAGTGATGGTGATGATGAGGAAGGGAAAGATGTCAATTCCAGGACCCAACTGATATAACTCTACTTCCAGTAACTATGAGGGCTGACATTGGTGTTTGTGAAACATACTGTCAGTGTGGTTTGTCATCTAGGGGGGATTTGAATCTACTATTTGCAACTGGGTCCAGGTCTGCTTTGTAACAAATACAATTTAGTGGTTCATTTTTTGACAACATTTAGACACACAGGTGTACTTTCATGCTACGCATTACAAATAAAGTAGTTATCAGCCCGTTGCATCCATACTTCACTTTGTTCACACATTATGACAGGGGACAGTGTTACAGGTGTGATATGTGTTTTATCTGGGGCAGGGATTGAATAATGCAAATTACAGTGATGGCAGTTGGTCATGGGTGGTTGTCCTCAATGCCAACATGGTGGCAGCCTTGTTGTAAGTATTGATGGGTCCATCAATGCTTACATGAGTTCTTCTTGATTATTAGCACTGTTTGGTGGTTGATTGTGTGGGATGGTTGGTGGGCAGATTGTTGTAGAGTCACTTCTTTGAGGGAGCCTTGTTTTTGGCAGGGGTTCCAGTCCCATATCTTGGCCTGAGGGTCCGTTTGGGTGCCTGCTGTTGCCCTAGAGTGGATGACATGCTTGTTCCTTGTGTTTCCTCTGAGGGTAGTTTGTGGAATGTTGCTGCTGATGCTGTCATTGTCCAGTCTGTTTCCTGTGCTGTAGTGGGGGACTCCTGTCCTGTGTGGGTCTCAGACTGGGTTTGTACCATCTGCAGCAGTGCTCCTGCTATGCTGGCCATTGTGGTGTTGTGCAGTTTCACTGCTCCATGGCCTCTTGGTGGTGTTCCTGCTGCATCCTCTGACTATGCTCCATGGTGGATACTATCTGGGCCAATCTGTCATGGGTATGCTGGTAGGCCCCCAGAACCTCAGAGATCACGTCCTGGGCTGCAGCATCCATCTTGTGGCCTCCCCCCTGGGCCAGTGATGCCCTCCCACTGGGCCTACCCCCCTGTGCCTGTGTCCCCTGCACAGGTCTGGCAGTCCCACTTGTATTGGGGCCATCATCTTCCTGCCTGTTGGTAGGGGGTGACTGTGACCTCTGTACCTGTGTTCCACCAGTCTGTGGCCTGGATACACAGGTGTGGGGACGGTGGCCCTAGGCTGATGTTCTTGCTTGGGTGGTAGGGGTGTCAGTGGTATCCTGGGTGGGGACGCTCAATGGTGACAGTCCAGGATTGTGTGAGGGGGCCAGCCTGCTCATCAGTGTCCAGGGATCCATCCCCAGTGTCCTGTGAGGTGCCTCTGTCTCCCATGGGGGACACTGCCACTCCTTGTCCTGTCCGTCAGGGTGGCATGGGTGGTGGTGCCTGTTGGAGGAAATGGTCATGTCTGTTACAAATGCATGATTGGATGGGATGCACAGGGATGGGCTGTTTTGTGCAGGTGTTATATTTTTTGGCCATGCAGGGTGCCTTTGTGAGGTTTGAACTGCATTTTGCTTAGGATGTGGAGTTGCATTGTGGGTGGTGTCGTGCCATTTTGAATCCTTGCAGGGGTAGGTGGCTGTGCACAGGGGGAGGGATGTTGCCCTGTTAGTGAGTTTGTGGGCATGCAGGGGGACTGTATGTGGTGATTACGGCCTGGGTGGGGTAGTGGTCCTGGTGGGTGTTGGAGGGGTGGGGTGGTGCATGCATTCCAGGTGTGATGTATATGAGGTAAATGTAGACGACTTACCCAAGTCCATTCCTCAAGTGAGTCCAGTGAGTCCCTCACGGTGCAGGATGGCCAGTACCTTTTCCTCCCAGTCAGAGTATTTGGGTGGTGTTGGTGGTGGTTCTCCCCCAGTCTTCTGGACTGCAATGTGGTGCCCGGATTCCAGGGCCCTGACCTTCCCCCGCAGGCCATTCCATCTCTTGCAGATGTCGTCCCTGGTGCGTGGATGGTGTCCCACTGCATTGACCCTGTTGACAATGGTCTGCCATAGCTCCATCTTCCTGGCGATGGGTGTGTGCTGCACTTGAGCCCCGAATATTTGTGGCTCCACCTTCAGTATCTCATCCACCATGGTCCTTAGCTCCCTTTCTGTGAAGCGTGGATGTTTGGGGGGTGACATGGTGGGTGTGGTGAATGGTGTCGGGGCTGGACTCACGGTGAGGGTGCTCTTCTGTGGGTCAGTGTGAGTCTCGTGTATAGTGGCGTTCGGTGTCTGCTTCTGGTGCTCTCTGTCTTCGTTGGCCTAGTTTTGTTGCAAAGGATTGTGGGGTGTGTCTGTGAGTGTTTTATGGTGTTGTGGATGTGTGTCAGGATGTGGGTTTCCACCTTATCCAATGTGTGCACTTCTTGCTGCTGGGTCCACTTGCTGCTTGTGGCGGTCGGCTCCGCCAATGGTCATTCAACTTCCACTGACCGCCAAGGTGATTTGTGCATCATTATTTGGAGGGCGGGATGTGGGTGTGCTCGGCAGTGGCAGGGTGGAAGGTCCAGCATTTCTGCTGACAGGGTCCTGGCGGTGACTGGTGATTTTTGGCAGGTTAGGGATTTTGGTTAATTATATGGCGGGTTTCTATTCACCACCAACGGCGGTCTTCTGTTCACCGCCGCTACGGCAGTTGGCGGTGTTTACCGCCTTGTTCATAATGGCCGCCCATATACTTAATATGGCCACACTGTACTTAGATTATCTAAGAATAGACTTAGACACTGTAGGGGCATATTGCTCATGCAGCTATGCCCTCACCTGTGGTATAGTGCACCCTGCCTCAGGGCTGTAAGGCCTGCTAGAGGGGTGACTTACCTATGCCACAGGCAGTATTTTGTGTGCATGGCATCCTGATGGGGATGCCATGTCGACTTTGCCTTTTTCTCCCCACCAACACACACAATCTGCAATGGCAGTGTGCATGTGTTAGGTGAGGGGTCCCATAGGGTGGCACAATACATGCTGCAGCCCTCAGGGACTTTCCCTGGTCACAGGGCCCTTGGTAACACTGGTACCCTTTACAAGGGAATTATCTGTGTGCCAGGGGTGTGCCAATTGTGGAAACAATGGTAATTTTTTAGTGAAAGAACACTGGTGCTGGGGCCTGGTTAGCAGGATCCCAGCACACTTCTCAGTCAAGTCAGCATCAATATCAGGCAAAAGGTGGGGGGTAACTGCAACAGGGAGCCATTTTCCTATGACATCCTTTTAGGAAAGGAGGGTGGAGTTTGTACAACATTGTTGTACTTTTGTCCCGGATAATAGTAAGAACGTTAGAAGCTTTATCAACAATCTGACTAATATCAGGTCTGATTTCAAAGATTTGAAAGAACCTGGAGTTCGGGAAGAGGTTGGCAAAGGTTTTGCTTCTGTGGGAAACTGGCTGGGCAACATAGGGAAAGGTATAATTTTGAAAATGATACAGATAATATTGATTATTGTGATTTGTATAATTGGATCATGGGGAATTTATAAATTGTATAATGTCATTAGAATGAAGAAGTTAAAAAAGGGTCAGGGAAGGGAAGAAATTAAATTTGAAAGATACTTTAGAGAAAATTTGAGAAAGGCAAGAAGAATAAAAGGTTATAGCGAGACAAAATTTTAGGTAAACAAAAATTTGTGTTAGGGGATATAAAGTGTGATGACATATGTAGTCATCAAAGGAGGGCCTGTGAAAGCTGAATCAATCACTGACAAATTTGCATTTATTATTTAGTTAATGATTTACATGAATTAGACTAACATAGAAAATTATGTGTGTCTTGGAAAATGTGCCCACTTGAGTGGCCATCATGACGCATGTAATAATTAGTAATGAATTTACATTTATAGTTAAATAAATTGTACATGTAGAATAAAATGTATTAGTGGATAATATTAAGGAATTAAAGCTATGTATTTGCTTTAATGACATTAGGCATTGATTAATTTAGAGGTTTGGGCCTAGTTGACCTCATGTTAAGCTGCGTTGTTTTAATAAATGTTCATGAATGTTTTGTGAATGTAGAGAATTAATATAGTTCACTATTCACACTGTGTTGACCAAGCGATTTGTAAATGTCTTAAACTTTCTCATGAGAACTGCTTGTGGAGATGCTTTGCGCAAGAAAATGTTACTAGGTTAACATGATGCGTGAGAGGGAAATGTTCCCAGGAGCTAACAAAGGATGCACTGACTGAAGCAAGGATTGCAACAAAAGAGTTACCTGACGAAACTGACGATGGGAACAGGAGGAGAGGAGCCAATTATCGAAGTGTGAAAGACTGTTTAGTTATATCTTAGATTTAGGTTTTAGTTTTTACTAATACTGTGAATGTACGATATTCTGACCAATGACAGCATGAGAAAACGCTCTAGGGAGTTTGATATATCCAGACTACACTTTGTGGAAACAGCCCACTTCCACTTCATCTTTCTTCCATTCTTTGATGCCATCTTTACCCTGTAGCGGTTCTGTTTGAGGAGCTGAGCAGATCCTGATGTTCCTTTGTCCCTTCTAACTATCCTCATAGCTAAGTTGCATTAATGATGGTTCCTTACCTACGTAACCATCCTCATAGAGAATTTGTGCAAATTCTTAGTTTGATGTCCCTTTTGTGTTTCAGTTAACTTAGAGCCCACCCATGGCTGAGCCATTACCTTTCACTGCCCATTGCTGATGCTGACCAATGGATGCCCAACTGACGAAGAGAAATCGCAGTCTGCTGATCCATTTGAGGAGAGGTATAACAAAATGTTATTGTTTCTATTTTAGGTTTTTGTTCTTTTATTTTAGGTACCAACCGCTATTTTGATAGAGCCCTAGTTAGATGTTTTCCAAATTAGCTTTTAACTAAATTGTCTATGCATGAAGTCCAAGCATGCTTTTCTAATTGGAGGGTTAGTTAGTAAGCCTAAATGTTGACAAATGCTATTACTCAAGGATTGATTTTGCTCAATTGTTGAATCTAGATGTATGCCATTTCTGTTGCTCAGTTATTGTTGTTGTTAATTTGTACCGTGACTCTTGAATGCTTAATTGCCAATGGTTTAGTTAAATTGAGATTCTTTCAATGCTTTGGTCAGCCTTTCTTATTCATATATATGTATCATTTGGTATTGAGACTAAGTTACGTTATTTTATCTTGGTTAAGATAGAGAAATAAACTTTCTAACTTTTAACAAAGGTTTGGTTATTCATGGCCACATAGTCATGGTGCGTAAAGCTTACTGACTGAACGTTTCTGATAAATGATTGTTGCATGTGATATTGCGGTTGATTAGATTATGAGTATTGGGGACAAATATGGTGGAATCACTCTAAGCACAGTCAAAAGGTCCATCGAACCTCTAACGCGTCCCCTTATAAATAAATTATAAAAGTCCAAATAAGGTCAGACGCGCTCACAGTTCTACCTTGCCTCCTTTTTCTTCACTATCATATGAGAACACCTAGAAGTACACGAATTTAGGATGTGCACAGTAAAAAACGTATTTTGTGTTTAATTTAATAAATTATAATGTTCCATGTATAATAACCTTGGGGCCAGATGTAGCAAGGCATTAGCGCCTCGCAAACGGCAAAAAACGCCGTTTGCGAGGTGCTAATGCCCGCACGCGATGCAGAAACACATTTTGCGAGTCGGAACCGACTCGCAAAGTGCGTTTCCGACTCGCAAATAGGAAGGGGTGTTCCCTTCCTATTTGCGACTCGCACCGCGATATAAGTTGATTTGCGACCGTGAAAGTGGTTGCAAATCAACTCGCAGTTACCATCCACTTGAAGTGGATGGTAACTCATTCGCAAACGGGAAGGGGTCTCCATGGGACCCCTTCCCCTTTGTGAATGATCACAAAATTATTTTTTCAGAGCAGGCAGTGGTCCTATGGACCACTGCCTACTCTGAAAAAAACCGAAACAAAAGGTTTCGGTATTTTTTTCTATGTGCAGCCCGTTTTCCTTTAAGGAAAACGGGCTGCAGATAGAAAAAAAAAACTGCTTTATTGAAAAGCAGTCACGGACATGGTGGTCTGCTGTCTCCAGCAGGCCACCATCCCCGTGAGTGCCCAGACTCGCTATGGGGTCGCAAACTGCGACCCACCTCATTAATATTAATGAGGTGGGTCTTTGCGACCCCATAGCAAGTCGCAGAAGGTGTCTGAGACACATTTCTGCATAGCAAATTGCGAGTTGCAATTTGCGAGTCGCTCTGACTCGCAAATTGCAAGTCGCAATTTGCTGTCTACCTACATCTGGCCCCTAGATCAGTAAGAGTGTGCACGTGATCACGGACTTTCTTCCTGGTTCACTATTGGCTTTGTCTAGGGCTGGGGTGAGGCATAAATGATTCTAAGTTCATGTTTGAAAACATCACTTTAAATAAACGCTCCTCAGTGCAGTGATATAAACTGATGTGCTTCTGCATATTAATTACATACACTTTTGAATTTTGAAGAGACTATCATATTTTTACATGCTGCCTGATGTTTTTAAAGACTGTGCTTTCTAAAGGCAAGTGGCCAGGGTACCTCTGATGCTTTTCCTATGCTCGAGTTAAAGTGTAAATAACTGCTTGCCCGTTTACCAGGTTTCTAATTGTTAGAGTTCAGTGACTTCAGTTGAGTAAAGAGAAGTCTAGCCCCGCTGTTTAACAGGAGGCGAGTGTAAAGTTCAGGCTGCCGCGGGACCCCCTTTGCGTATCCCTATCCCTGCTATGTAGCTCGCATTGCCTGTGGAGTGCAGAAATGAACAGAACAATGAGCGTCGTTTGTGTGGCCCTGGCTGCCTGCACGTGCAGGGCGCCGCAGGGCGTCCCCTCTCAGCCACCTCCATTTGAAAGCCAAATCTTCTGGCCCAGGGGATTCAGATCGGGGTTGAAGACCAACGCAAGTACCTGCTGTTGGTATACAGGCAAAATCTGCCTGCAGCTGGGTTACTGCTGCCTGTTAGCCTGTCTAAAGCATGGCAGAAGCTCACACCTGCTGCAGGCGTGTCCACTCTAGTGGGAAAGTTATCAAGCCCACTTCCTCCATACTGCCTGGCGTCAGGCTACAGGTACGCAAGACGATTGCAGACTCCTGGGAGGACTGCTGCAATAACAGTTCAGAATTTTATGAAGCCCATCTGATTCACTTGTGCCGTATGTCCATTACTTGTGTGTAAATGCACCAGTACTATTCGAACTAACGAGGGCAATGGATGGTAGGCAGAAGAACGTGTAGGATTGGCACTCAGAGGAAAAGGCCAGTATGGCCTGCTCAAAGAAGTGGCAAATATATTGTCAAGACAATACATTCCCGTATTGTGTGTGGGGTAAACTTATGTTTTGAGGAAGGTGTCGGAACTATGGTGTTTTGGGGTACATGGAAGGAATACTTTTTGTTTCCATGAGTGCTCTCCATCTGCATAAATTTATATTTGCCTTGTTGTTGAAACTAAACTTTGTAAAAAATCTTGGGGAACCTTCTGTCTGCATTAGATACTGCGTAAGACGAGGTAGCAACTCCCTATTGCAGAGTAGAAACCCAAATGCACTTAAATGCACTTCGTTAGATGGGGAGATGTGGGTGCTCCTTCTTTTGGAAAGTCCAAATAGCTAAAAACAGGGACCTTTCCTTCTTGCGTAAATATGGCCAGAACTCTCGTCCTGGTCAGATTTAAACGCTTACATGTACAGCAGGTTACCTATTCTTTGTCATTCATTTCTGGTTGTTGTAAACTATTAAACGTGACCTGAATATCGATGGAATCTTCTGGCGATTTAAACTGAGGCGTGCATTTATTCATTCTGGTGTTGGTTCTAACTGAAACGTTGTTGCACCCAGGAGCCTGTCTTGGGTGGCATAGTATAGTCTGGCACGCTTGGGCGTGTGAAACCGCCCTGACATAAAATGCCTTTGCATAACACGAGATATGATGGTAAGCTCGGATACACTGGACTTTGTCCTACCAACCTTTTTTAGACTTGGATTTGTATATTCCATTCACTACTCATTGCATTGTGTGCATTAATTAGTTGCATTAGGGCGCTCTTCAAAATGCCACCACGCTCGGTTTAAAATTACTTTATCAAATGCACTCAGGATTTAATGTACTGACTTTGCCGATTTGTATTGCACGTTTTACATTCCTTGCCATAATATCAAAAAAGCCACGTTGCAATAATACCAAACAAGCTGTGTGCAAATTGACTTCTATTCCATAGTTGGCGAGGCATCAGATTGTTCCAGTCCTTGTTGACTGCTGGCTGTAATAGGTTTACTCTGTGGAGTAGTCTACAGCAGTCGACATATGCTTGTCACGTGAACTTTGCAAATACTGATGATGCTTTCTGTAAACTATAATCGAGGCATCTGAATGGTTTAAAGCCAAATAATCGGTCATGTTTATTGTCTTGACAGATGACAGTGATTTTCACATCAAAAACTATAGAGATCCTTAAGTGCTTCTTCTCTGACCCTGGGAAGCTTTGTGCTTCTTCTCTGACCCTGGGAAGCTTTGTGCTTCTTCTCTGACCCTGGGAAGCTTTGTGCTTCTTCTCTGACCATGGGAAGCTTTGTGCTTCTTCTCTGACCATGGGAAGCTTTGTGCTTCTTCTCTGACCATGGGAAGCTTTGTGCTTCTTCTCTGACCATGGGAAGCTTTGTGCTTCTTCTCTGACCATGGGAAGCTTTGTGCTTCTTCTCTGACCATGGGAAGCTTTGTGCTTCTTCTCTGACCATGGGAAGCTTTGTGCTTCTTCCCTGACCCTGGGAAGCTTTGTGCTTCTTCCCTGACCCTGGGAAGCTTTGTGCTTCTTCCCTGACCCTGGGAAGCTTTGTGCTTCTTCTCTGACCATGGGAAGCTTTGTGCTTCTTCTCTGACCATGGAAAGCTTTGTTGTCCTTTGGGCTCGGGGGTTGGGCTTCTTATGGAGTTCATAAAGGCAAAGTCTGCTTTGAGAGGAAGGTTAGTTTTATTTATTTATTGGGTGGGGATGATATTTGACTTGTGTTCCACGCAGCGATTGAATTAGTGGCCGGAGTGGTCTGCTGCATTATTGTAGAAGCACTTTTTCTTGCATTTTGCGGCAGTGCACAACACATACTGGAGTAGTTACAACAGGTTTGTTTTATCCACCTTTTTGTGTTTGGGAAATAATGCCATCACTGGGTGCCGCTACTGCACTCTTACATTACTTGCCATTTATAGTAGGTAAAATTGCCTAGTGTTTTGGAAACAAAGGTCATGGTATAGAGACCCGACAGATATTAAAAAAACTTCTTGTGTGTTAAGGAAGTGGCGTAGCAATGTTTGCTTTGGCTGAGTGTGGCCTGCACTTGTGTGATTATTTAAGTCGTATTGCTCCCTGATGCCTGAGGATTTGACTTTGTAGAGTAGTGTTGATTAGATCTATAGTTCACAATCATGCACGTTTTCTGCATTTCCTTAAAGCCCCTCCGTGCCTGACGCACGGCCTGACTGTCCAGCAGTTTTGACCAGGTGACTCAGGAGATCCCAGTTATACACTTCTATAGTAAAGACATAAATATACATGAAGTGCTTCATTAACGTGTATAAAAGCACTTCCGCATATATAAGTTTAGACTGCCAGTTGTACAAAAAAGCCCACTTTAATTAAGTACTTCTTAATGCAGTGCTATAATGTGCCTATTAGTGCAAAAGCTTAAATACACTTTTTTGAATTTTGAAGAGACTTTATCATATTTTCATTAAATAGTATGGAAGACCTTTCTTGGAGGTGTGTGACCATTCAACAGTGGCATGGGAAGTCGAAGATGCTGTAGCACCCATGATAATGTGCTGCATGGCTAAATAGTTAGAAGTTCCCAAAGGTGAGATCCATTGGCTATGCCAATGCTTGTTTGATCTGGTGCTGCCTGCCACATGCAGTATTAGGAAGCAGTCAGACCTGGGCTCTTGGCAATGTCAACAGTATAACTCCAAGTTATGTTTTAAGGTGATTGATACTTAGGCCGAGATTTACAAGAACCTGGCACATCAATACTGATGCACCAGATTTCCTGCGCCCCCCACAGCCCCTGACGCACCATGGGTGCGCCGTATTTACAATACGGTGTACCATGGCGCATGTTAGGTCAATAGCATAAATTTTTTACGCTAGTCGAGAAAAGTACAAAGAGACCCAATGAGTTCAATGGCCGCATCCTTTTAACGCCTGCTTTGGGCAGTCATTAAAACTGGCGCCAAAAATGGCGCAATGAAATCTTGTAGATTTCATTGTGCCATTTTTGTGGGCCCCTTAACGCCGGAAAGCCCCCTTTGCATACATTATGACTGCCGCAGGCATAATGTGGTGCAAGGGGTTGCAAAGTGGTGCAATGCATGCATTATTGTGCCCGGTCCAGCTTTAGGGCTTTGCGAGCGGTGTGGCCGCACCAGGTGCAGACATGGATGGGGGTGGTGCTGACCTCAGGGGGGTTCTGTCTTTAACAATAACTTACGAAACATGCAATTTAAAAGCACCTGCTAAAAAGTTCCTTGTGCATCCAGCCGTCAGGAAGCAATTAAAATGCCTAGATAACTCTTGTGATTAAAGTTCTTGCTAGAGAGAGAGAGCAGAGTTTTGTCCAGTGGCAGTTTTGACGTGATATAAAGTAGCGCAGAGGGTTAATATGCCTGCTGTAAAGAACAGAACTAGGTTTTAGGGGGATAGCTGAGTGGATTAGTAAAGCCAGCCTTTACAAGCCCTTTAAAACAAATGAAATGTATGTGAGAGGGGCTATGGAGAGATGAGGGGCACTTTTGCAGGGTGCTAGTGAGGGAATCTGAGGAGGTGGTCATGGGGTGGACGGGGCACTCAAAAAGATTATTGCACCAGGCACCACCAGCGCCAAAGCCGGCCCTTTATTGTGCCACTTTGTAAATATGGCGTGGTGATTGTTGCCTCATTGAGCCACAAGAGCGTTAAAAAAATGCCGCTATTGTGGAGCAAGGAAGCGCTAAGGGCTTGTGAATCTGGCCCTTAGTTTATTTGGTTTCCCCAGTCCCAGGCTCCGCACAGTAAAAACACCTTGAGAGCTGGGCTCAGGCATCTCTGGGTCACGTGGATCCAGGCACTCTTTACTCAAAAATTGCCTGTGTGCCAGACTTAGGGCCAGATGTAGCAAACGTTTGCGACTCGCAAACGGGCAGAATCGCAATTTGCGACAGTGCAAAATCGGAAATGGGATGCAAAAAGCCCATTTCCGACTCGTAAAAAGCAATGGGACCCGTTTGCGAGTCGCATCTGTTGCGACCCCAGTGTGCGACCCGCAAATTGCGAGTCGCAATTTGCGAGTCGCAACCCATATGAAATTGCAACTCGCAAATTGCGACTAGTCGCAAAAAGCCCAGTTTGCATGTCCCATTTACCACTAACTCAGAGCAGGTGGTAACCATTACCAAAGTATAAAAGGAGACCCAGAAGCCATCTGGGTTACTCAAGATGGCGGAGATATACCTGATAGCAGTGAGGAGGAGAGTCTACGCAGCCCAGCAGAGGAGGAGGAGGGGCCACAGACAGGAGAAGATATATAGAACAAGGCAGACCCTTTTCCAGCAAACTGAAGAGGAGATCTATGATAAATACCGCCTTAGCAGCGCAGCCATTCTAGAATTAATAGATTTACTAAAGCCACAGCTAGAACACAAGACCCTACGTGGCTGCGCCATCCCTACGCATGTGCAAGTACTATACGCACTGCACCTCTTGGCCTCAGGGAGCTATCAGGGGGTCATTGCCGTGGCAGGTGGGGTATCCCAAAGTGCAGTGTCAAGGTTCCTCAGGGCATTCCTAGATGCCTTAGTCACGCACAGGTCTCACTTCATATACTTACCAAGGAATGGGGCAGAAATTAACAGCACCAAGCTGGACTTTTACCGCATTGCCCACTTTCCCCATGTCATTGGATGTGTAGATGGGACACACATTCAAATATGCCCCCCTGCTAATCTGGAACACATTTTCCGCAACAGAAAGTGTACCCACTCACTCAACATACAGGTTGTTTGTGATGCCCATTACGTCATCACGGACATCGTAGCTAAGTTTCCAGGCAGTACCCATGACTCATACATTTTTAGGCATAGTGGGATACATCAACGCCTGGAACGTGGGGAATTTGGAGACGGATAACTCCTAGGTAGAGCCACAGACACTTGCAGACATACACACAGGTCACTGTGCACGACTATCTGGACTTCCTAACAGTGTACTTTTGTGCCCAACAGGTGACAGTGCATATGCTCTAAGGCCATGGATCATGACTCCGTTTTTAACACCAAGAAATGAATCTGAGAGGCAATACAACAGTGCGCATAAGAGGACCAGGAACCTGATCGAGCGCACCTTCGGACTCCTGAAGGCAAGATTCAGATGCCTCCACGACAGTGGAGGCGCCCTCCAATACACCCCCCTTACCGCATTCACAATTGTGGTCGCATGCGCCATCCTCCACAATATAGCCACCCGACGTGGGCTACCTCTCACCCCTGCAGACCCAGATCCTGATGATGAAGAGCAAGAACAACCACATCGCCATCATGGGGATAGGAGTCTAGCTAATCAAGGCAGACTGAGACGGGACCACATTGCAATGCAATATTTTGGACGGTACGTGTAAACTCCCACCATACTCACCCATTAACCAAACACTCCTTTTGTTAAGTGGAAGTAAAATAACTGTTTTAATAATGTAATGAATGAACTATATACAAGATGAAATTGTCCATGGGCAGGGAAATGCCAACCAGTCATGTGGCACATTAACGGCATGTGCCACATTTATTTCTCCTGGCTGTTCTCTAAGATCTCCTGCCAGCCTGGCTGGTCTCTGCTGCGTCCATGGTGCTCTGCCTACCACTCCTTAGCACCCTACTGTCAGTGGCAGATACACTGCTCGCTGTGGAGCCCTCTTCACTGTCTTGGGGTGTTTCCCCGGTGGCCCTCGACATCTCCCGTGTCTCCATTAGTTCTATTATGTGTGTGAGACGTCCCAGGCCCCTGGCAACATCCCCAGCAAAATGGCCCATCTCTATTTGCAGGCCAACTGTCCTCCTCGACAGGCCTGTTGTGTTGATGGCTAGCCTGCCGATCGATGTGGCCATCCTGTCCAGTCTTAGCATTATCTGGCGATCTCTGCGCCGCCCAGCCTCTGCCTGGCCCAGCAGTCCGCCCGCCAGTTCCCTGATGGCAAAGGCAATGTCCCCAGTGTTCTGGCACATCAGGTCCATGCGTCTGTTAAGGTGCTGCATGCTTGCATGGTTGTGTCTTACAAAGCGGTGCAGCACCCCACTAATCCTGCCCAATATTCTGTTCTGCAGGCGCTGACCCCGCAGCAGATGTGCCTCACTGCTGGTTGGAGGAAGTATCCGGGATCCAGATGCTCTTGCCCTGCGACGCCTGCGCAGTGGTGGCTGCCCTGTGCTCCCACCTGTATCCTCCCTGGCTGTTGCTGGGGCAGCTCCTGGCGTTGTTGTTGCAGCAGGCGTTACCACTGCAGGAATGCTGCTGACTGTGCAGGTGGGGGTGCTGGAGGGTCCTGGGGTGTCCTCCTGGGCCTGGGTGCTTGGGGTGTTGGGGGTGTCTTGCTGGAGACCTGTGGGACATGGGGAACACACTGTCAGTGTCTAGTATCTATTGCACAATTCCTAATAAACATTTGCCTATGAACTGCCTATTTGACTACATTTCCCATAATGCATCATTCTGGCTTTTTCTACCCTGAAATGGAGCTAATTTGGTTGTGCATGCACCTGTGTACATGGTGGGTGGGGTATGACATTGATAGGGGTACAGGCTTATCACATGGTACTCACCGGTTGATGTGCTGGGCTCTGAGGTGTCCAGGTCCCCAAATCCACACACTGCCTCCGGCTCAAATGTTTCCTCAATCCTTTCTTCAAGGGGTGTGGGTGGTGGCACAGATGATGGTCCCCCTCCAGTGCCTCTCATCTCCCGGAGCCTTTCTGCCACCCTCTCCTTGGTCCGGGAGCGGAGGTCATACCACCTCTTCCTTATGTCCTCAATTGTCCTGTGGCTCACCCCCAGGGAATTAATTTTTTCTTGCATTTCCTGCCAGATTTTCTTTTTGGTGGCCTCAGGAACAGTGAGGGCTGCTCTCCCAAAGAGCTCATCATGGTGCTGACAACATTCCTCGGTCAGCACCTCAAGCTCCCTCTCAGAAAATTTGATTTTCCTTTTTCGTGGGGTTCCCTCCATGGCTGCTGCTGCTTGTTCAGTGTGAAGACTGGCAGTTATAAAAGGGTGCGGTCCAGCCTCCTCCCAGGTGTATTAGTAAACTTCCTGGCTGTGATGTCATCATCATGTGCCAGGAAGTGTTTCCAGAGTGTTCTGGTGTGCTTTCTGGAGTGTTCTGCTGCACCTGCAAGCAATTTTGAAGGTACTCGCAATTTGCGACACCCACTCGCTAATTGCGAGTTCGTTTTTTGCACACTCGCAAACAGCGACCTCGCAATCTGCGGACTCGCACACAGCGTTGCGAGTCCGGCTGCGAGTCGCTAAATCGGACCGGTTTATTTCCTGGCATACCAAATTGCGACTCGCATTTTGCGAGTCGCATCGACTCGCAAAATCCGAGTCGCAATTTTTATTTTTGCTACATCTGGCCCTTAGCCTTTTCTTAAATTTTTCAGGCACAGATTGTTCCTGCTCGAGACAAGGCGGCGTGACCCCCATGCAGAGGTATTCCAGCGGGCAACGTGTAGCAAGATGATTTGGGTAAACCTCTGTGCGATGGCTCGCCCATCTCTCCAGCTGCAATAAGGAAGGCGGTGGGGGGCACCTCCATCTCATTGAGAAAGCGGCAGGCGCAGAATACGCAAATGGGAGCAATCATTAAAAGAAGGAGCACCAGGAATGGAACATTCACTTCAAGGGAGCACTGTTTGTATTCAGCATGACGTTTTCCACTAGCTGTGAGCTGAGAGGCAAGTCAGTTCTCATGTGTACCCTACATGTAAACTAGATGCCTGTTACACCTGGAGTAACATTGTAGGCCATTGAATCAAGCACAAAAAGTAAAATAGTGTGCAGCATTATGGCCACCAGAGCTGCAAACTTTGGAGCTGGGGATTCGGGTTCGAGTCTCGAATCTGCGCAAATCACTTTTTCCCGTTCTAAAAGAAATGAATATGATATGACTGATCCTCATGCAAAGCCTGCAATGCGCGCTAGATAAAAATGCATCAGATTTCAACTTGCACCTCACGGACCTATTGATTGATACGTATTTTGTGCAGCGGTCATTTGCTCACAACATTTAGGCATGGTTTTTTTTACAGTACCAAAAATGGTAGTCTCAGAATGCTTGTTTTTTCTCTGATTCTTTTGCACAATGTTGCAATTCATAAAAATATTGTCCATGCTCAATGCACATTCTTATATGTGATTATGAACATAAAAAGACTTGGTGAAATAAATTGTTTGCCTAGGATCACCCATTTTGGTGAAACAGTGAAGCTGGGGTTGGTCTCAGCTTTCCTAGATTCACACTGTACAATTCAATCACTAGATGGACATCTCTTTCTGACATCAGATGCTAATGCTTTGCTTCCAATTCTTGGATGGTGAGATTAGGGCATAGATAACACAGCCTGCTGCTCTACCATGCCGGGTTGCTGTCATGACCAGTTTTGTACTGCTCAGTTTGAGCACAATGCCTTTGTGGGGTTACAGGGGCTCAGCAGTGTTCATCCACTAGGCACTATGTTCACCTTCTTAGTGCTACTTTGGGCTCTCTCCTTCTACTCCTCCTGCCCATGATTAAGTTGTGTGTCTGGGTCTCAACCTGCCTTCAGGTGTGCGCCAAGTCAGCCTTTCCAAGTGAGGCAGTGGGGGTAGCAATAATGACAAAGAACTGCTTGATCCCTAAGGTTAATCAGGGCTTTGTATTTTGGGGGGCAGTTGAAGCACTTTCATCTTTGTCTACTACTCATGACTTTTCTTTCTGCCATTGTGCATAACATGGCTGAGTCCAGTGTTAACTTTGTTCACTGAAGCAATTTATGTTGCATCTTTCTTTATGGATATTAATGCAGCCATACTTTCTCTTAGCAGGTAGGAGGAATGGCATTGGTGCATATCCGTCTAATTTAGGGGAAGGTGACTTTTTGTTGCTGGCTGCAAACTTGCTTATTTTTTCTGTGGTATGCTAAAGTTGGTTTTGGTGCTGCAGGATTGCCCCTGCTTTGGTTATTCACTAACCCTGGTGTAGTTTTGAATGGCTTCGAACCTGTAACACTGATCATGCTTTGTTTTCATTGTATTTTTATGACTTTCGATGACCTTGCCTCAACTGATATGTTATCTTTTAATACGTTTTATAATGAGCCTGGTCATCTGCAGAGAACAAAGATCACATTGATTGATATGTTTTTTTTCTTCAAATCTGTTTTATTGAACATATTGAGGTTCTGCAAAACAATCGGCCACAAAGCGGTCGGACATGTATATACATATATATTTACTTATATGGAAAGATGATAAAATAAACATGGGAATATAGTGTATTATTGTATCATAATAACTGTGCCACATCAATAGCGAACATTGTAGTTATATTTCGTGTGGGGTAATAAGATTTAACCCTTCTTTGGTTAAGGAGCATATAAATGTATTTATGTATGTGTACACCTATCTTCATACATTGGGTATTCATTGGTGCCTCATTACCCATCTCTTAACCTATGGTGTGGAAATGTGACAGTTGGGGTGTGCCCCGTTCTCTGCCTGGTCTACGCCTCTTACCCGGGAGCCCTTGCATAAATAGTGACCCGCACACACGGTGGCTTCCCACGCCCTTAACAGCGTAGCAAGCAAGATATGTGGATAAGTTCTATCAGGGTACAGACAACCTGTGAGTAGGAGGAAGTCCTTTGACTGCCCAATACAATGTGGTGTATACACAATTCAAGGTGGGTGGGTATCATTTTTGGCCTCCATGGTGACAATAAAGGCGTCCCAAATTTCAAACCCTCTCTGGGCCAATCCCCAGTGTTGGAGCTGACGTGGTGTGTACGCTTCTGCGTAAGAGCATTGTATCAGGTCGCGCAACCAGTTATTATATCCCAGAGTATGTGGAGCTTTCCAGTGAGGCGCTATTAAGCTTTTAAACACCATGAAGGCCAAATCAATAAACCTGTGTACTTGCTTACCCCCTTTGGTGCGCCGGCCTGTGCTGGGTCTGTACCCAGCAAGCATGATTCTGGTTCCATATGTAGCGTATAGTCTGTAATATGGACTATGGTGTCTGTAATGCGCTGCCATGCAATAACCAGAGGAGGACATGCCCATACCATGTGATAGAATCTGCTGATGGTTGTGCACACCTAGGGCACACTGGGTCCGAACCTGGATATATTCGTTTTATGCAGGCTGGGGCCAGATAGGAGTAATGTACATACTTGAACTGAGTGTATCAAAGTCTGGTATTGCGAGAGACACTTTTGACAGCGGATAGCACCGCCGTCCAGGCGTTTTGGGACAAGGGTGAGGGAAGTACCTCGTCCCATCTGGCTTTGGCGCGCGTCATTTCAGGGCATACCTGATCTAACAATGACGAGTATAGTCTGGAAATTGTGCCCCTTGTGTTACCAATCGATAGAATTAATGTGGGCAATTGTGATTCTTGTGGTTCAGCGCTACCCCGTTCCAATGTGGCTCACAACAAGTGTTTGATCGCGCAGTATGTGATGAAGGCGGCGCTTGAATCCCCACCGTCGCCATGAGTTTGTTGAAGGACCTTAGTATAGAGTCCTCATAAAGCTCACCTGAAGTTGCTAGGCCCGCTTCGCGCCACAGGGACGCGTCGTGATGCCTTATTAGAATTTGGGCCCTAGGCAACAGAGTCCATGGGAGCATGGGGGAGTATGGCACTGGGGCGCCCCTACTGTGGACATATCGCTGCCAACACGACTTTGCAGCTACTAGTAAAACGGAGCCATGTGGTGGATGGTGAGAACCGTCTAGCAGCCAAGTGAGCACCGGAATCGGTGCCAGCAACTCCATTATCGCCGTACGCTCCGCCGAAGGGGTTTCACTGAGCCATAAGGCCGGCCATTGTAATTGGGCCGCTGCATAATATAATTCGAAATTGGGCATGCCCAGGCCTCCCTTCAGCTGTGGGTATTGCGTTGTGGACAGCGCCACTTTGCGTCTGTCCCTGCCCCATAGTAAATCGGTCATTATGGAGTGTAAGGTCCTGAAAAAAGAGCGAGGGAGGATAATCGGGAGCGCTGTAAAATAATATAAAAATCTCAGGAGGATGAGCATTTTTGCGATAGCTATCCGCCGCATAGGCGACAGAGGGAGAGCCATCCAGAATGGTAAAGAACCTCGCACTGAGCGAAGAACCTTATCTACGTTGCCCTCCCTGAGGTCATCCACAGAGTGATAGATCTGTATGCCCAAATACTTAAAAGTGGTATGGCACCATGGTAATTGATAATTTGGGAGAGCCGAGCGGAGCTCAGATGGTACAGGGAAGAGAGGAAAAATGCAAGATTTAGACCAGTTGACCCGTAGGCCAGATATGGTTGCAAAGGTGTCGAGTGTTTCCATAACACCGACCATGGAGATAGTATGATCACGCAAATATATCAAAACGTCATCCGCATACAAAGAAATGATATGATGTGTATTAAGTTCCGGGATGCCCCAGATAGACGCTCACGTGTGCAGCTTGGCCGCCAGTGGCTCCAAGGCGATTGCAAAGAGAAGGGGAGACAGCGGACACCCCTGTCTGGTGCCTCTACATATTGGAAAGGACTCAGAGATAACTTGCCCCGTTTTCACGCGGGCCATGGGCTTAGCATACAACGTCTTAATCCATTGAACGTATCTAGCCCCAAATCCCATCGTTTCTAATGTGTCAATAAGAAAGTCCCAACTCAATGTATCAAACTCCTTTTCTATATCCAGGGACAGGGCCACCGCACTGGTAGGGGATTCAGATTTGGCGCTGTGTAGTATACGAAGCAATCTTCTGATATTGAGGAAGGTGCTTCTGCCAGGTATAAACCCTGATTGATCCTCATGGATCAGATACGGCAGAAATGAAAGGCTAAAATGTTTCCAAGCAACTTACAGTCGGTATTAAGCAAGGAAAGGGGGCGATATGATCGGACGTCCAGGGGGTCGCGGCCAGGCTTTGGCAGTACAACTATAAGAGCTTAATTAATCGAATCAGGTAATTGCGCCCTATCATATGCCTCATTAAACACCCGGAGCAGTGGTTGTAGAAGATGAGTAGTTTGAGATGTCAGATATTCCACTGGCAGGCCGTCCGAACCCGGTGCCTTGTTCGGGCCATCTGTGATAGTGCCAGGCGGATTTCTTCTATGCTAATTGGACTATCTAACGCGTCAGTCTGCTCAGGCTGTAAGCGTCTCTGAGGAGTGGACGCCAAGAAATCAGCCATCTGCATTGCAGGTGGAGAGGGACTGGACGAGTACAGTGACCGATAGTACTTGTAAAAGGCCTCATTCATTTCTACCTGTGAATTTACCATCCGCCCTGAACCCAACCTGATTGCTCCTATAGGTGAGGGTTGAGAGGGTTGTCGAACTCGCCAGGCCAGTAGACAGCCTGCTCTATCTCCCTCTGCATATTTACGTGTCATATAATGTTTATAATCATGTTTGCTTAGTCTGGTGTCCGCTGACCTGTAACTCGCCCTCAGTGATTGTAGCTCCTCTATTGTCATCTCAGTGCCCGACACTGTGGTCTCCGCCTCACGCAACCGGGACTCCAGATCTGAAATCTCCCTTATCGACACCCGCCTGACCCCCAACGAGGCAGCCATACAGTGGCCCCGTACCACTACCTTATGGGTGTTCCATTCAATTGCTTGGCTAGACGCGGTGTTGTCATTTATAGAGAAGTAGGTGCATAAACACTGAGCAAGTTCAGCACAAAAGGGGGGGTCCGACAGTGCTTCTACCTGCAGGTGCCATGTAGGGATTTGTGTGCGCGGCTTTCCCCAACCCAATATCACATGAAGAGGGCTATGATCAGATAAAGTTCGAGCCAGGTAATCTGCCGCATGGATTTTATGTATTACAGCCAGCGATGTGAGAATCATATCTATCCTGGTATGTACAGCGTGGACGGGGGAGTAAAAGGCATAGTCGCGCTGTGCCGGATAGTGCAGTCGCCAGATATCACACAGCCCGTTTGTCGACTTCCAAGCAGTCAGCTCGCGTGAGATGCGACCGCTTGGGGCAGTCGGAAGTGACGGGAAGGACCTATCTATGTGGACATCTATGACACAGTTAAAGTTCCCGTCCCAGATGCTATCTACTGTTGGATCACGGAACAGGCACGCTGATAATGTGTGCAGAAAACCAGGCTGATTAATGTTGGGAGCATACAGCGCAACCAGTGCCAGTGGTGTACCATCCAGGCTTCCCTGAACTACTACATATCTGCCTCCAGGATCAAACTGCGTGTAGGCAACCACATATGGTACCCCCAGAGCGATCCAGATTGCTACCCCGCGGGCAAAGGATGAGGACCCCGTACCCAACAGTTGTCCCCTCCAATTCGTCCGAGTTCTACCCAGGGTGGTGTCCGACAAGTGTGTTTCCTGGAGCAGGGCAAAATGTATCTGGTGATGTTTCAAGTAGGCATGTATACGCTGCCGCCTGCGTGGGTTCGCCATCCCCCTTACATTCCATGTAAGCACTTTATATCTTGGTGTATGCGATTGACCTTGTATAGTCATGGGAATGCGGGAAAGTAGAAAGGTGGGGAGGTGCAGAGGTCCCACCCTCTGACGACCATGAGGAATATCCGGATCATCCTATCCCAGACACGCCTGCCCCTAAAAGCTCATAATGTACTCACCACCCTCCAGGATAAGTGTATTGTGTGGCAATGATATACTTGTCCCATGTAAAAACAAAAAAAGAACCCCATTGAGGAAAAACAAACACAACAACAATACTGATAAACAATAGCACTAAGTGTGCAAAAAACAAAACAGTTCCTGCAAGCAGGTGTAGGGTCGAACCGGTCCATATGGAACAGGGCGTGGGTGATGTAGATCAGTTTTAGAGGCGTCCATTCCTAGCCCAAAGGATGGACTTGCTCAACCCGCCTCGTAGCTTGCCGACGGGGGAGGCCCCAGATTGTGTGCCACTCCACACCTCAGTACGATCTCCAATGGCAGCTTGGCTAATCGCGCGGAGGCCGCAGGTGCTCAGTACCTAGACAGTCAGCCATATCCAAATACAAATCAAATGTCGTCTGCCGACCGCGGGGTAAGAAGCGGACCCGAGAGGGAGTCTGCAGAGTCAGAATGGGTTTCATGCTCCGGGTCAGTGTTACCATGTTCCAATGTCTCCACTAGAGGGTCCACCACAAATCGCGTCGTCTCTCGTAGTAGTCGAGAGCGCTCCTCCACCACCCGTTCCACAGTTGGTTTGATCCTTCAGCGCGGTCGGCGTTTACGTTTCTCCTTGGCGGATTACCATCCCTCCACTGAGTTTTCCGGGCGCACAGATCGGGCAAGAACCTTGGTGTGGAGCCAGGTCCATGGATCATCTGGGGAGGTGAAGATATGCACTTTGGGCCCGTCTTGATCCCGCAGTTTGGCGGGGAACAAGAGCGGGTATTTAAAATTATGATCACGAAGGTGCTCTTTTATCTGGTAGAAGGAGCTACGTTTTTTCTGGACTTCTGCAGTGAAGTCTGGATAAGCCATGATTGATGCATTCTCAAAGTGCTGCGGACCCATCTTGCGAAACATCTGACGTATGAGGTCTCTGTCCCGATAATTAAGTAACCTGGCTATTATGGGGCAAGGATGCGCTCCGGCGGTGGTGATTGGCCCGGGACTCTGTGAGCACGTTCAATCGAAAAGCACATTGATTGATATGTTAATGTTGAGCTACAATGGAAGAAAAAACAAATCCTAGTTACTGCTTCTATTTATTCGTGAGAAGCTGTCACTCAAAGTGTCACACATTTGGCAGTACAATGTCACTCATAGGCACACTGAATCCACAGATGTCACACATAAGCAATCTGAAAACTTGGCAGCTATGGAGAACTGTGATGTGCGCAATGGGGGTGGGGTGAGTGAGTGTGGGGCCAGTGGCATAACGAAACTTGAGGAGGCCCCCCCTTTGGACTCACTCACGGTGCTGTGCTGAGGGGGCACCCTGGACCTTCTCCCTCCCAGCACCACGGGGGCTGCAGAGGCCTTTGTTACACTACTGTGTAGGGCTGGGTCACAGGCATTGCTAAAAAAACAAAATATTCTGTAACTTTTTCCAGTCTTTCATCTTCAGGTAGCATTATATAAAATAAGTCACAGTTTAAATGAAAATTTAATGCAAGTAATCAGTGTGAAATGCACTGTTGTACATTATAAAACCTCTATTAGTTAATGAGCTGAAGAGGTCTGTGTGTGTAACCAGAGAGCCATAGAACTGAATCCTGGTTGGTGCAGTGGAAAATAGTGAGTTGAGTAGGTTTAGTGCTACGAGGTCCCCATCTGTGACAGACAGCACTGTGAATAGGTCAGTCATTAATTTAAATTTGTATTCCACACAGTAAAAGATGGACTGCTACAAAATCTGCAAAAAGATTTAAGATGAAAAAGGACTTCTAAAGTACATATTTTAGTAAAACCCAGACTGTACATAGTGTATTTTCTATAACTTATAACTGTCCTTTAAAAGCACACACTTCACAGCTGGTAACTTCCCTGCAGTACCACTCAAAAAGAATAAACATGTACCATTGTGAAGCGTCAAGTGAGTCCATCAATTACAGCCAAAACCGGCTTTTAAGCACCCTTTACAATTGCAGATTAACCAGTTACCCACATTTACATTTCTTTCAGGCAAATAGGCACTGTGCCAGGAAGGCCTGTTTCTTGTTTAACTGTCTGCCCTTCCTAAGTTTCACTCAAAGGAAACTCCCTGCCTTACCAGCTGAAGCATTGCAACTGTCGGAATTATTCGTCCTGGGCCAGTTGTCTTTGCACAAAAAGTAGGGGGAGGTTTTTTTTTTCAAAATAAAATGTATCGGCACGTTGTGTTCCTCAGATCTCACCCACTTTGACCACTGCATTTAAAGCACTGTAAATGAGGCACATTGGGAGAGCGTCCAGTGTGACCCCCTTGTGTTGGTTAGTCAAAGCCACAGCAAGGGCCAGTGCTGCAGCCCAAGTAGGTTTGAGCCAGCCCAGCATGCATCACTGTCCAGGCCCATTGGTGCAAAACAGCACAGTCCATCAAAGATGACACTGCTCTGTACATATTGCACGAGTACCCCTAGTATTGAATTGTCCAGGGAATACCTTCCTTCTGTCATATGTGTTCCACAACTACCATCCAAGCCTTGGTCTTTACCCATCTGGACAGCAGTAACTACTCATTCACTGGCATGCGAAGAACCCACAATCTCCTGTGAAGTATGTCTTACAGCCACTTACTGTGATCCTAAAATTGCTACAAAAACGACTCCAGCAACCTTTAATTTGTCTTCAAAATCTGCATCAACTACAAGGCAGTACCTATCAAAATGTTTGGTACTTAACTGAAAATATTCCATCTACGGTGGTTAATGCAACACATGTGGAGTCCCAATGCTAGGTGGCAAGAAATTGTCCATGGGAGGACGCAGGAGTGCAGCTGCGTTTCTACCCATAATACTGAATAACAAAAGGGCATATAGCTGCATTGAAGTATGACATTAGTGGAATAGATCATCAAGCATTAGCATAGCCAATATGTCTGGTGTTGGCTGCCAATATAATGACTTTGCCAGCATTAGTTTCATTTAAAAAATGTTTTGATAAGTCTTTGCTACAAAAACATTAATAATGGTGCTTGTTGCTGGGAAACATATATATTCATATTTATGTAATACATGACGAACTCCAACTCTCACATACACTGTCTTAAACCCACTCAGCTGCTGACCACTTCTCTCTGCAAGAGCTGACAGCCAGCTCCTCCGCAGTGGTCTCTGAGAGGCGTCCTCCTCCTTTACAAATCTAGTCCAGCTCTGAACTTAGGCTCACACACTGACCTCTTCGACACCTCCAACAGCTGTGCACAAACCACTCCAGGACCCCGGGCCTTCCTGTCTCTAACTTTCCACAAGCAAAGTCATAGCTTCCTTTAGCTAGGTACACTGTACACCTGTTTCATATTATTTTGCTTGTACAACATTTCTATATATTATATTTGGCTATGTGCCTTGTGCTCATTTTGCTTCACCTACAAATTCTATGGTGGTCATTACAACCCTGGCGGACGATGTTAAAGCGGCGGTAAGACCGCCAACAGGCCGGCAGACAAAAGAAGAGAATTATGACCCTGGCGGGAGCCGCCAACAGAGACAGCCACTTTAACACACCGCCCGCCACGGCGGTACAGACAAGCAGCGCGGCGGTCACCGCCAACAGACAGGCGGAACACAATGTACTGCCCATAGTATCACAACCCGCCAATCCGCCGCCTTTTCCGGGGCGGATTCACTGTGGATAAAAACACGGCGGAAACAGCTTTGGCAATGGGAAAACGCTCACCTGAACACATCCCACGACGAACGAGGACTCTATGGACCCGGAACTCCAAATACTCCCTGCCCTTGTGTTTCTGCTCCTCTACGACCATCATCTACGTAGGCGCCAAAGACAACGGTGAGTACTGCACCTACGACATGGGGGGGGGGAGGCAAAAGTTAGGGGGACACCCACCAAACACCCCCACCCCCAACCTCGCATTATACAACATACACACCAATGCATTCACAAAAATCACAGTAACAACCTACAATCCCCCCGGAAGAATGAAAAGACAAAGCGAAATTCGGTCAAACATTGTAATGTGGCAATATACATGTCATACAAAAATATACAGATATATATGAAAATCAGTCATAATTATATACAGTACGAGAAGTAGTGCAGATATGTACACAACAATGTCCATGCACCAACAGTCCAAAAATGCATGGGCGAGGCCCACAAAGGATACCTGACCACAATCAGAGAGAACACTGCCGGGGCATCAGATAGAAATACTACAGGCACCTCAGGGGGAAGGGAAGGGGGGGCACCTCAGCCGGATGACTGCAAAGCCCGATCCAATACGGGGCTCCATGCCCATTTATGTATCCTGGGGAGTGCAAAGCCACAGTCTTTCAAGTCTCTACAGTGGGTGGGGTGCCCACTGTGCCATCCTGGGGAGTGCAAAGCCACAGTCTCTCAAGTCTCTACAGTGGGTGGCTTGCCCACTGTGCCATCCAGGGGAGTGCAAAGCCACAGTCTCTCAAGTCTCTACAGTGGGTGGCTTGCCCACTGTGCCATCCTGGGGAGTGCAAAGCCACAGTCTCTCAAGTCTCTACAGTGGGTGGGGTGCCCACTGTGCCATCCTGGGGAGTGCAAAGCCACAGTCTCTCAAGTCTCTACAGTAGATGGCTTGCCCACTGTGCCACCCTGGGGAGTGCAAAGCCACAGTCTCTCAAGTCTCTACAGTGGGTGTGGTGCCCACTGTGCCACCCTGGGGAGTGCAAAGCCACAGTCTCTCAAGTCTCTACAGTGGGTGGCTTGCCCACTGTGCCACCCTGGGGAGTGCAAAACCACAGTCTCTCAAGTCTCTACAGTGGGTGGGGGGCCCACTGTGCCACCCTGGGGAGTGCAAAGCCACAGTCTCTCAAGTCTCTACAGTGGGTGGCTTGCCCACTGTGCCACCCTGGGGAGTGCAAAGCCACAGTCTCTCAAGTCTCTACAGTGGGTGGGGTGCCCACTGTGCCATCCTGGGGAGTGCAAAGCCACAGTCTCTCAAGTCTCTACAGTGGGTGGCTTGCCCACTGTGCCATCCTGGGGAGTGCAAAGCCACAGTCTCTCAAGTCTCTACAGTGGGTGGCTTGCCCACTGTGCCATCCTGGGGAGTGCAAAGCCACAGTCTCTCAAGTCTCTACAGTGGGTGGGGTGCCCACTGTGCCATCCTGGGGAGTGCCAAGCCACAGTCTCTCAAGTAGATGCAGGTCTCCACTGGTACTGGGGGGGACTGGTGCCCAGAGTGCTTCATCCTGTGCAGGACAGACAGAGTGGATGCAGGTCTCCACTGGTTCTGGAGGGGGACTGGTGCCCAGACTGGATGAGTCTCCCCGTGAAAGTTCCTGTCCTGTCACTGTCCCAGCTGCACATGGGATAAGGATGCCTGATGTGGCGGTCTATTCATTCCTACCCGGTGCTTGCCCTGTTCAGCAGTGCTTCAACATGGCGGTTCAAGACTGTTCAGCGGTGCTTTGCCATGGCGGTCTTTGCCCTGTTCAGCGGTGCTTTGCCATGGCGGTCTTTGCCCTGTTCAGCGGTGCTTCGACATGGCGGTTCAGGACTGTTCAGTGGTGCTTTGCCATGGCGGTCTTTGCCCTGTTCAGCGGTGCTTTGCCATGGCGGTCTTTGCCCTGTTCAGCGGTGCTTCGACATGGCGATTCAGGACTGTTCAGCGGTGCTTTGCCATGGCGGTTCTGGTACGGACATTGGTGTGTGGCATGACGTTCCCTACACTGGGCATTGGTGTGTGGCATGATGTTCCCTACACTGGGCATTGATGTGTGGCATGACGTTCCATCATAGCCCTCCTGGGCTGTGACTCCGGCGGTGGCGGTGGTCTCCTGACCAGTGACGATACTTGTGCCCTCCTGGGCTGTGACTCCGGCGGTGGTCTCCTGACCAGTGACGATACTTGTGCCCTCCTGGGCTGTGACTCCGGCGGTGGTCTCCTGACCAGTGATGATACTTGTGCCCTCCTGGGCTGTGACTCCGGCGGTGGTCTCTGGACCAGTGACGATACTTGTGCCCTCCTGGGCAATGACTCTGGCGGTGGTCTCCTGACCAGTGACGATACTTGTGCCCTCCTGGGCTGTGACTCTGGCAGTGGTCTCTGGACCAGTGACAATACTTGGGCCCTCCTGGGCTGTGACTCCGGCGGTGGTCTCCTGACCAGTGACGATACTTATGCCCTCCTGGGCTGTGACTCCGGCGGTGGTCTCATGACCACTGACGATACTTGGGCCCTCCTGGGCTGTGACTCCGGCGGTGGTCTCTGGACCAGTGACGATACTTGTGCCCTCCTGGGCAATGACTCTGGCGGTGGTCTCCTGACCAGTGACAATACTTGTGCCCTCCTGGGCTGTGACTCCGGTGGTGGTCTCCTGACCACTGACGATACTTGGGCCCTCCTGGGCTGTGACTCCGGCGGTGGTCTCCTGACCACTGACGATACTTGGGCCCTCCTGGGCAATGACTCTGGCGGTGGTCTCTGGACCAGTGACGACGGTGCTGGCGGTTGTGTCTCGACCGCCGGAAATGATGGCGCACTTCTCCGCCGTGACACTCACAACAGGCTGGGCAGACTTCCTCTGGCCCTTCCCCACCTTTGGTGGAGTCACAGCTGACTCTCCAATCCCCTTGGAACCCATGTGAGTTGTTTTCCCACCAGGAGTCTTCACACGGTCCCGTCGTCCACTCTCCAATTTTAGAGCCTTTACAGGGGGTGGGCTGCCAGTGCCTTGGCTCCGGGTCATACTGCCTGCCCTGGTGGCCGGTGCAATCCACAAACCTTGAACAGGCACCACTGGTATTGGAGGCTTTTTGGCTGAGGCGCTACGATGGGACTGATGAATTGGAGGGGGTGGGTGGGGGCAAAAAGGTCAACTTTACAGAGGGACAGTTTCTGACGAACACTGGGATGGGTAGTTGGAGGGGGCCTGTGAGTGGAGGAAGAGGAGGTGGTTGTCGGAGGTGTCACTTTAGGTGTTTTGGGTGCAGGTGCAGGTACTGGAGGCTGTCGTGAGGTGGATGGATGTTGGGTGAGTGATTGCCGGCGTTTGTGTACTTTGGGAGGGGGCGTCACGGACACACTGGGAGAGGACACGGGATGGGAGGTGGTGAGTGCAGGTGAGCGGCTTGTGGTGCTGGGTCTCCTTGTGCGATTCATGGTGCCTGTAGATGTGGTGCATGCAGGTGTGTGTGTAGACGAGACTGGGAGGGAGGAGGGAGAAGAGGAGGAGGGGACACAGTGGAGGCAGTGGATGTTGCTGTGTCTGTACGTGGGTGAGGCTTGCGTGAGTGCCTGTGGGTTGTGTGGTGCCTATGTTTGCTTGAGCTACCTGTGTGTGCTGACTTGTGTGCATGCTGGTCTGTAGATGTGCTTGGGATGGGTTGGGGTACAGGAGATTGGGTCTGGGTGGAGGAGGTTGGAGGGGGGAGGCTAGACACAGGGACAATGGCTGCCATCAGTGCTGAGGCCAGAGATTGCAGGGTTCGCTGAAGGACAGCCTGGCCAGAATGAATGCCCTCCAGGAATGCATTACCGTGTTGCAACTCTCGTTCTACACCCTGGATGGCATTCACAATGGTAGACTGTCCAACAGTGAGTGACCTGAGGAGGTCAATGGCCTCCTCACTGAGGGCAGCAGGGGTGACTGGGGCAGGGCCTGAGGTACCTGGGGCGAAGGTGATGCCCACCCTCCTGGGTGAGGGGGCACTGGGCGAACGCTGATGGGCTGCTGGGAGGGCGCTGCTGGTAGGGGAGGTGGCGGCTGTACCTGTAGAAGTGGGGCGCACAGATGGTGCCGCCACCACAAGGGAGCTCCCATTGGCGGACGAGTCCGTGTCGCTGCATGGTGATCCAGTGGCCGACGTGAAGCTCCCCTCGCCCTCCGTCCCACTGGTGCATTCAGAGTCCGTGGTGTGGCCCTCCATGGCCATGTGGGATGCAGCTCCCTCGTGCTCTGGTGCCACTGTACCTCCGCCTGATGATGCTGATGTACAAAAGGACAGGGAGAGCAGAAAAAGGGGGGGAGACAGAAGAAAGAGAGTTTTAGTGCATGGCTTACCGCTACCGTTGGTGGACAAGACAGACACAGCAGCCCCCTGCATTATGCCGTGCTCCTGCCCTCTTCACATGCAATTCCTGGGATATGGCCTACATGGCAATGGTGGACATCTGCGCACATGGATGCCACAGGGGCAACTATACCTCGACTTGGCACTCTGCTGAGGTGGGGTAGAGTGCCACATGGCCTACATTACGGAGGGGCCTTGTCTACCGAACTCGCCCTGGCCTAGGGACACCCACAGCCCACCTCCCCCACCCAGACATCTCCACTGTGCGCAAAGTCCGCAGAATGAGAGTGTACTCACCCCCTTGTGTCTGCTGTGATGCCCTCAAGCGCCCATCCAACTCCGGGTAGGCCACCGCCAGGATCCGGAACATCAGTGGGGTCATGGTGCGACGGGCACCCCTCCCACGTTGGGAGGCCATCCCCAGCTGAGCCTCCGCCGTCTTCTTGCTGCAGCGGCGAATGTCCTCCCATCTCTCACGGCAGTGGGTGCCCCGTCTCTGGGGGGCCCCCAGGGTCCGGACCTCCTTGGCGATGTCACGCCAAATGTCCCTCTTCTGGTGGCCGCTGACCTACATGACATGCACAAGGAAAGAGGAACAGTCATTAACAACTGCACCATCGTTGTGAGTGGTCCCCTCCCTACTCTGGCCATGTGGCCCATTCATTCCCATGCATTAATGTACTATGAACCCTGCCCCCTTCCCTCTTCCAACCAGCCCTCTCCACCCAGGCCTAACCCATACCACGTGCTCCCTGTGTACTAACCTGTTGGCCCCAGGACACCCCTTACCGCCAGCCTCTTCCTGGCAGTGTAAACCGCCAGAAACAGGCTGGCGGTAAGGGGGTCATAATCCCCAGGGCAGCGCTGGGCGGATTATCACCGCCGGGGGAAAATTGGTGGGACACCGCCGGCCCCGGCGGTGCGACCGCAGCTTTACCGCCGTGGTCAGAATGGGAGATGAAGCACCGCCAGCCTGTTGGCGGTGCTTCCGTCATTCTTGCCCTGGCGGTCCAAAACCGCCAGGGTCAGAATGACCCCCACAACAGTGTTCCAAAGGGAGCACAAGCTCAACCCGAAGACAATGCAGTGCTTTTCGTGAACCAACAGCATGCCCAAAGGCGCACTCAGTGTAAGTAATTTGCCCTGCTTCAAATCCACAAGTTTATACTTTACACTGTTTCCTTCAGGTCAGCCGGGCCCTTAAGATATAAGAGAGTTGCTTTGAGTCCCAGGGTGGGATATGAACCATTGCCCGCAATGGCATCTGAGGATACGAGCAAGGATCGCTACCACTAAGCTACCGCTATCAGCTTAAAGGCCATGAAGAAGGTGAAAGTGATAACTTTGGAAATGCGGGCATAGATTCTGCTACCTCTTGGATTCCTAACGAACACTATAACATTAGCAACATACACAACAGATAAAACTACATTCCATCTATTTTCATTTATTTCCTTTTTTGGTGAAGGGCAAATTGCTACGGTACACAGGATGGCAGTCCCAGGCTGGGATACAAAACCCTGTTCCTCATGAAGCATGTTTGGCAGCAGAAGCCATTAGGTGGCGGGCCACATCACATCCACCATGCATGCAAACCCCCTGAGCCACACCATGCTACTCCCGCCACCTCATGCAGAGCGAATTGCGGCTGACCCTGAGACTTACCAACTCCCAGCGGCCAACCCCAAAATGTGTAACAGACTGTGGGTACTCACCAACACCCAGCCGCGCGACTGAAACACCATAACAAGCACCACAACCTACTCACCAATCCCCCATACGTGCTCCAAAACCATGCAACGAGACTGACATGAAAACAGGCGTGCAACAACCACAGTCAAGAAATTTGCATGGAAAGCAAGACCAAACTACCCTAACAACGCTATGCAGGTGAACCTGGCCCCCCGCGCCTGACTGCCCAGTCCTTGACCCAAGCTACAACATACCTGCTGAAGGAATCCGCTGGAGCTGCTGCAGGGGGATACAATCCTCCATACCTATCCTGGGCGAAGTAAGGAGACAAAGAGGTCTGGTCCAGGGGAGTGCCGGTTTAAATGGCCACTGAGCCCTTCCCCGTACCATTCAATGAAGTCACTGTCATCAGCCCAACGCTTGCATCGGGTTCCCCCAGCAACGGGGTGGGGCTCCTGCTCGTGGCACAACTAATGGCGCCCTTCCACGATACATAGGGGGGCACCTGCATACTGTTAACATTGCTTCTCACACCGATATAACAGATCCCATTAAAGGAGGCCAACCGTGCATGTGCAGGCACATGCACAGGTGGACTTTTTTGAATTTCTATACAATTATATTACAGAAACATTGAGAGATATCTTCCTGTGCATACATGCACATACACTGGCACCCATCTCTGAATATTTCTGTAAAACTTTAATACAGTAATATTCAAACACATCCACCTTATTGTGAGCCTACATTCTCAGGCAGAAGAATTAGGGAAAACATTTACAACCCTTCCCCAAAGAGATGAAGAAAAACACCAGACACAGCGGCCACATGGGAACAGACAAAATGTATTTGCAGGTGTCAACGCTTACTGGCCAGCAAGGGAGAAGGCAGTGGGCACATCAGTGCTCTCAGACTCCTTCTCCCCAAGCTGCCAGAGAGCAGCCTTATTATGCTTGTACAAAAAGCATCAGCATCAGAAACGAAAAGAGGCTCAGTGCCAAACATCAGCAAACATATGGGGGGTCATTACAACATTGGCGGTAAAAGGCGCTTACCGCCGTGCAGAAGACCACCAATACACCGCCGCGGCTGCGGAATTCCGCCACAGCTATTATGACACACAGCACGGAATCTGCCGAAATTCAGACACCCACACAACTCCGCCACACCAAAGGTCAGTGATAAACTGGCGAAAACAAAACCTCCACCTCCACGCCAACAGAAACACACCCATGATATTACGACCCACAAATCCACGCACCGGTCTTTCAACCGCAGTATTCCATTGGCGGTACACAACGCCGAGCTCAAAATACACACACATCTCCAAAACACCGCCACATTGGACAATTCAAAATACACACACCTGATACACATACACACACCACTCCCACACACCCAATACTATATAAAACACACACCCACATCACCCGCAAACCCCTACGACCGAAAAATCACGAACGAAGGCCAGAGAGAGAGCACAGAATAGACAACCCCATCACACAGAGGCACACAACACCATCACCCACACAACATCCACGCACCAAACACCACACACCACTACACATCACCACACTCATCACCACATACACCACCCCACACATCACACACACCACCCCATGTCACGCCAAAGACACCCCCGCTTCTCCGAGGAGGAGCTCAGGGTCACGGTGGAGGAAATCATCCCGGTAGAGCCACAGCTATTTGGCTCACAGGTACAGCACACATCAATAGCCAGGAAGATGGAGCTATGGCGCAGAATAGTGGACAGGGTCAACGCCGTGGGACAGCACCCAAGAAATAGGGAGGACATCAGGAAGAGGTGGAACGACCTACGGGGAAGGTGCGTTCAACGGTCTCCAGGCACAACATCGCGGTGCAGAGGACTGGCGGCAGACCCCCACCTCCTCCCCCACAACTAACAACATGGGAGGAGCAAGTCTTGACCATCATGCATCCAGAGGGCCTCGGAGGAGTCGGTGGAGGATGGGACACTGGTAAGTCAAATCTTAACTATCATATCCCCCACCCTACCTGCATGCTCTCACACACCCCCACCCTCACCCCCTCCCCTATCACTCCAACTCCTCACTAATGTACTAATAACACAAACCACACATCCTAACACCAAGCCCTGCATGACACAACTAAGCATGGTCACCCCTCACTAAAGCATGCTCACTGCACATACCCAGAACAACCCCCTAACCATCATCACACAAGCCCCCACACAGGAATGCTTGCACTGGGGTACACAGACACCCACCCATTGCACACCATCACACACTCATGCAATAATCATGCTCTTATGCCCCTGCAGGAACCCGAAGGACCGTCACCACACCAGAGGGTCCAGACAACACCACTCCACCCCCAGAAGAGGCCCACAGTGAGGATAGCAGCTCTGCCCTACTGGATCCTGATGACCAGCCCGGACCATTGTGGGCCTCGGGACAGTCGGTTCCCCTTGCACAGGCACAGCCCAACACTGACCTTCCACCCTCTGGTAACACCAGCACAGCACCCACCCAGCGGGCCCAAACCTCCCTACCCAGGACAGGTCAATCAGCGGTGTGTCCACCACTACAGGGAACCCAGGATAACCCACCACCCCAACAACAACAGGGACCTGGGGGCAGTGTTAGTGGGCACACGGTCCAGGGGACGGAGGCACAGGAACACAGGGGAACTGGGAGGGCTGCTGTGCGACAGGGGGTGGACAGGCCAAGGGAACCCACTCTCCACGAGGCCCTCTCCTCCATCATGGGAGCCTACCACTACTCCCAGGAGACGATGGCGACGGTCCTGGCCAAGTTTCAGGAGACCCTGCGCCTGCAGGAGGAACAGTATTTGGGGTTCAGGGAGGAGCTCAGGACCATCAGCTCCGCCTCGGGCACCATCGTAGGGGTGCTGAAGGACATACAGAACACCATGAGGGACACCGTGGCACTCCAAGGGGCCCCTGACACTAGCCAGGACGATGAACTGCCCACCACCTCTGCCGGCGCTAGTGGACAGGACGCCCCGCCACAGGACCAACACACCAGCACCCCACCCCCTGCGGACGGACAACCACCACGCAAGCGGTCCCTGAGATCCAGAAACAGGACAGAGCAAGATGGCAAGACCCCCACCAGAATCTTGAGTCAGTCTGTGATTTACTAATTATGTATTATCAATGACAGTGTCATAATGCGTTTCCCATTGTAAGGCTAACATACCTATGTCACACATCACAAGTCCTTGAAGGATGCAAGCAGATGACACGTTGGTAACCACACCTGTGAAACCGTAATGGAAAGGTACAACTCAGTTACCAAATAGTGTTTGAAATCGACAAACCGGATAGAGGTAGACGTGTGAAAGTTAATGTAATGTTAAACATGAAAATGTTCTCACCTGTGTGTCACTGGAAATATTGCTGTATGACTGACTCCCTGTTGTCGTTGTCTTCTTCCTCAGCTTCCTCCTCATCACTGTCCACAGGCTCCACAGGCTCCACAGCTGCAACAACACCGTCATCTGGATCTTCCTCCTGATCTTCCTCCTGCAGAAAAGGCACCTGGCGTCGCAAAGCCAAATTATGGAGCATGGAGCAGGCGATGATGATCTCGCACACCTTCTTCGGTGAGTAGAATAGGGATCCACCTGTCATATGGAGGCACCTGAACCTGGCCTTCAGGAGGCCGAAGGTGCGTTTGATCACCCTCCTAGTCCGCCCATGGGCCTCATTGTAGCGTTCCTCTGCCCTGGTCCTGGGATTCCTCACTGGGGTCAATAGCCAGGAAAGGTTGGGGTAACCAGAGTCCCCCAATAGCCATACACGGTGCCTCTGGAGTTGACCCATCATATCAGGGATGCTGCTATTTCGCAGGATGTAGGCGTCATGCACTGAGCCAGGGAACATAGCATTTACCTGCGAGATGTACTGGTCTGCCAAACATACCATCTGGACATTCATTGAATGATAACTCTTCCTGTTCCTATACACCTGTTCACTCCTGTGGGGGGGGACCAGAGCTACATGGGTCCCATCAATGGCACCTATGACGTTGGGGATATGTCCAAGGGCATAGAAGTCACCTTTCACTGTAGGCAAATCTGCCACCTCAGGGAAAATGATGTATCTCCGTACGTGTTTCAGCAGGGCAGACAGCACTCTGGACAACACGTTGGAAAACATAGGCTGGGACATCCCTGATGCCATGGCCACTGTTGTCTGAAAAGACCCACTTGCAAGGAAATGGAGCACTGACAGCACCTGCATGTCAGGGGGGATTCCAGTCGGATGGCGGATTGGTGACATCAGGTCTGGCTCCAACTGGGTACATAGTTCCTGGATTGTGGCACGGTCAAACCGGTAGGTGACGATGACATGTCGCTCTTTCATTGTCAACAGGTCCACCAGCGGTCGGTACACCGGAGGATTCCGCCATCTTCTCAACTGTCCCAGCTGACGGTGCCTACGAAGGACAACAGCGAAGAATCAGTCATTATTCCTCCAGGTATGTACCCACAGTTACACACAAGACTACACCACTCACAGAACCCTTCCTGTATGTGTGTTGAGTGTAGGCCTAGCTATGTGTGACGCAGAGGTAAATTAAGCCATGTGGGCCCCTGAAATGGCGGCTGCCTGACCTCTAAACTGGGACAATGGGATTGTGGGGTAACTGCGCTGGCGTTGCACACCGTCGCGGTATGCGGTCGTAGACCACGGCGCAATGCTGCATTGGTTAACTTTGGACCCTATTGGTCCCAGGAGCCAATGAACAGGTGCGCCGGCGGTGATGATGCGCACCGCCGCGGACGTCACCGCCACTGGCATGGGCAGTGCAGGGGCCCCCTAACAGGGCCCCGGCCTGCTTTTCACTGTCTGCATGGCAGACAGTGAAAAGCGCGACGGGTGCAACTGCACCCGTCGCACGGCCGCAACACCGCCGGCTCCATTTGGAGCCGGCTCCTGTGTTGCGGCCTCATTCCCGCTGGGCCGGCGGGCGCTACCATGGTAAGCGCCCGCCGGCCCAGCGGGAATGTTGGAATGTGGGCCGCGTTATTGTCGCCGCATGGCGCCCGCTTGGCGGTTCCCGCCTGGCAGGCGGCGGTAGCCGCCCGCCAAGGTCAGAATGACCACCTGCGAGTACTGCATGCTTCTTCTGGTTCTCGGAATCGGTAGCCACGCCGGGGTTGTGACTTCAAGCCTTGCCCGGAACAGCTGCATTCATTTGGCAATAATTATATAAAATCACAGGCAAATGCAAAATGTACTCAATGTTAAGCTGGAATTTATTCCAACAGCACCACGTGGGGCCACTTGCCACACACTGAGTAAGGGTGGGGCCAATTAGCTTGGTTTGTCAGAGCGTGATTCTAATGACGCCAAGGGTATTTATTTAATAGGGTTGGTTGAGTTATAATAAAAAAAGTTGTATTTATATAGATAAAAGTAAGGTTTAGCGCAGGTACAGACAGAACTGGTGGTGGCGCAATTTTGCTGCAACAGGGTCACGCTTGTGCAATCAGCAGTTGGATGGAGGAGCATCGCGATGAGAAGCCGCTCCCCCTCTTTTTCTGCACTGTGCTCCTTGGTTTGCTAAGATCTGTATTAATATGTTGAACCTTCCTTCTATTTTGCTTAGTGTGCTGGAATTTACCCCACTGCTGTTCTTGTGTCTCGTCGTCCAGGTAAGGCTAGGGCAAGGGCGGTAGCGTCTGTGCTGGCACTGGCATGAAGTATCAGGATTGCTAATTCATAACTTGGGGGGGTGGGGGGTGGAGCTCGCCGCTCTGTATGTAATACTTTCTTGAGTCTGGTACCATGGTGCTGCTGGTGTGGACCCTAATGCTCTTCATGTTCTTTCACCTAGCATGGCCCCAAAGCATGCACACTCTTCTTCAGAGGCTCCCTCTACCAAGGCAGATTTTTGCTACCTCAGTGAACTGTGGAAGATGGCATAGACCCATGGCGTCAACTGGGCACTCCAGAAGCTGGCAGAAGGGCGAACAGTTGCCCGTCCCCCTACCGAAGCGGCAGAAAAAAGTTCCTGCGCTACAGAGTCACCCTACCTGAACTGCAAAGGGCCAAGACCAGCACACAACCACAGCCCGCCCCCTCTGGCCAGGGTATGTCAGCAGGTCAGCCCCCTGCTCCCCGCCTCACAGGCGAATCTCCCAGCAGCACGCTTTCAGCTCAAGTGGGGGGGAGGGCCTCAACCACATATCAGGGTGAGGGTACCCTGCAGGCAAGCATGGATCCCGCCGCTGCACAACCACTTGAGAGTATGGCCACCCAGTTGACCTTATCGCTGTCCCTTAGCTCGGCCACGGCTCCTTTGGGGGTCTTCACAGTCCAGGTAGGGGAGGCGGATAGGGAATAGTCTGCTAACCAGGTAAATCCAGTGGAGGGACACGGTGGTCTTGCCGCAGAGGTCTGTACCCAACCGTCAGCAGCACCCTCCCACTTGTCAATAATCTCAGCGCAAGCTCCTCTATTGGTCAGTCCAGTATTTTTCAGCTCCACATCTCTAGCTCTAGCTCCATATCCACCTGCAATTATCGCTTGCCATGTGCTGGCTGATATGAAAGAAAAGATCCACAAAGGCAAGTATGTTGATGTCTTCGCCTTAATTAATGCCGGCGTAGACCCAGCAAAGTCTAGGGGAGGGAAGCGAGGCAAGCATAAGCCAAAGAAGGTCTGGGTGGAGTGGTCCTTTAAGAAAAGGGGGACCAGGTTTTTGATTTACACTGCAATTTTGACAGAGAAGCACCCGAATATAGCTTCCCAATTGCATATATGTCTCTAATTCATAGTGCACGACTCCAGTACGATATCAAGTTCAGGCGGATGAAAGCGGATAGGCCAGAAATGGCATGGGACCAACGGGAGATAAATATTTGGCACTCAGAATTTACCATGGCCCCTTCAGTATCGAAATCGTCACAGTCCTTGCGGTCAGACAAAGGTCCTGTCCAGTGGCGGCTCCTCCGCTATGGTGGAGGAGCGTCACCCCTCCGCCAGCAGCAAGCACTGCAAATCCTTTAACAATGAAAGGATAATAAATTATGTTTATTATCCTTTCATCCTTAAAGGGGTGGGGCATTGGGGATGACGAGCACTGAGGGGAATGCACTGTGCACTCCCCTCAGAGCGCATGTGTGTTTGGCTGGCCGTCTCACGCTGGCCAAACACACATGCGCAGTGTGCTCTATGCAGCCCAGCACTGTGTTGCCAGCCTGGATAGAGCAGGCACAGGCTCCCAGCCAATCCTGACACTGGTCTGAGCAGCGCCAGGATTGGCCGCAGGGCAGGCTGGGAGCCTGTGCCTGCAGCCTGAGGAGACTGCGGAGCGGTGGCGCGGAAGCAGAGGTAAGTTTTTTTAACAATTAATTAATTTTATTTTATTAATCTCCCTCCTCCACCCCCCGCTCGCCGCCCTGCCCCCTGTTGCACTGTGAGCCGCAACTGGTCGTGTCCTGGGGACAAAACACTTGCTTGCTGGCAGTATAATAAGAAAAAAATTACTAGGGGCTGTCTGCAGGTTTAAACACCTTTGCTCCTTCACAGGACCCAAGGAAACCCTGAGAACAAATGGTTTAGAAATGTATGGAAAGCCTAAGAAGCAACAGCCTCCCAAAAGCTGCTAACCCTGTCTAGCCTAGCAGGCTTTGCTTCCCTATCCGTATGCATGTCCTAACCCACCTCCTAAGCAAATATAAAAATGGTCTGGGCGCTCACCTGTTGTATAATGGTTTCAAAGATGGGTTCCGCATCCTTTCAGATGTCCCTCCCACTCCAGTACAGCCCCCAGAATCAGCTGTCAGTTCTGCAGCAATCTGGGATTGATAAGGAGAAGATCATGAAGAAGATTTGGGTGGGGAGGGTCTCTGGCCCCTTCCTGTCTCCCCCTTTCCCAGCCTTGGTCTGCTCACCACTCAGTTTGGTCCTTAAAAAGAAGCTGGGCAAATTCCACCTCATTCACAACTTGCCCTTGCTACTGGGGTTCTCAGTCAATGGTGGTCTAGCTCAAGATATCATGCACTACACCACATTCGATGAGGCACTAAGCAAACTGCAGAGGCTGGGGAAGGGGGCTTTGATGGCCAAGTCCAACATTGAGTCTGTTTTCCGCCTTCTGCCTGTGCACTCGGAGGACATTCGTTTGGTGAGTTTCACCTTTGAGGGGCAATTCTTTGTTGATCTCTGCATGCCCATGGGGAATTCCATTGCCTGCTCCTTTTTTGAGGCTTTTAGTGTGTTCTTAGAATGGGCAGTGAAGGATTTGGTGGCAACAGTCGGACTAATCCACTATTTGGAGCCTTCCTGTTCATGGGTCCCCTGGGTTCCGCTGTGCACAGGAAGGCCCTGCTAGGCTTCCAACAGTTGGCGTGGGCCTTGGTGGTACTTTTAGCAAAAGACAAGACATGTTGAGACCCCCTCAACATGTATAACTTTCCTGGGCATTGAAAAATACTCTGTAGCAGGCAGGGGTTTACCACAGACTACACACACACAGTCAGGAGAGGAAGAAGTGTTTCTTACGTTTTGGGGCAGAACAATGTAGGTTTCTCAGCACAGGATCGGGCGCTGCACTCATCTCAATCACTCTGACATCTTTGTGCCTGTGGTCACCTGGAGAAGTGTCTTACGAACTGGCTGGAGAAACAGCCATAAAGGGCGGCAAAGGAACTGCAGAACTGAGCGCATGGATTCAGTGCATGGAACTGGCTTAACAAAAGCCCCTGCGTCCCACGTGATGTGGCGGGGCCCAGAGCAGTACATTGTGCAAAGGCCGCGGGCCCCTGGCCTGAAAGGGCAATCATGTACTCTGCAGTGGGGCCCCCTCAAGTTTCGTTACGCCACTAGCGCTTGGCAAAGTATGTCAAACTTGGCCTTCTTCATTTGCCATTCGAATGCCAGGAGTTTCCAGAAAGGAGCGTGAAGGAACCTTACAAACAGCTGTTTCCAAGGGGGTGGTAGACTCTTTCCCAATGATGTTATTTTCTATTAAAACGGATATAAGGAAGCATTTTCAAAAGATAGAAGCATTGCATTGCATTTCTTCCCTTACTTTTCATTGTGTTCTTCACTCCCTACTATATTTGTTCCAGATGTTTACATTTAGCAGCTGGAAATTCTTCTGAATAGTACTCTTGGATATTCTTGCCTGGCACTGATATCAGGGGGAGTTTGGAGCCTTGCTCATAGTTTTCTATTAATCGAGATTAAATCCAGAGACATACAGGATTGCCAAGGAGATTTGTTTATCCTTTGTGGTTTTTTTTACTCCTTACTGGAAACTTCTCAAGAAAACCTGACACTTTTCACGTGTACTATTCTGTACAGTGTGGCACTGTGACAACTGAGAGGAGTCTCCCTTTCCTTGTGCAGAAAAGAAAGGGGTCTCCACAGACCTCTTCTTAGCATCCAGTCCCTGACAGAATGAAACTAACTAAAATATATATGTCACTACCAGTGCTCATGCGGGACAATGGATACTGCATGCAGTCGTGAGGGGCTGGTTCCAGTGTCTGGCAAGCTACCAGGCCTTCCCAAAAGTTTAAAAAAAGTAAAAATAATTTTTTTATTATTATTTAGAAAAAAACACATCAAACATCCCTGGCACTTACGGGGACTACTTTCTCTGTGGGTGATGAGATTGTGTTTCAGCAGGCTGCTCACAGAAAAAGGAACCAATGGCTGAAGTAAGCTGACACATTGCCCCATGCTGCATGCTGTGGTAGGCGGAAGTATAATGTGAATGACACTAACGCAGACCTTGTCAGTATTTTCATTAATGTTGTTTGGTGACTTTAATAAGTTTACCTTTCATCGACGTCTGATATCAACTGTTAGTGTGTGTTTAGTCCTTTATGTTTTGTTGCGTTATGGTGTGGAAAAGTGTTACAGTATCAGTGTTTATTATATTTTTACCATTTACACCATCTTACAGCCCTCTATGAAGTGTGAAACCAGTTTTCGATAAATTTTTGGGTGTCTTGTTAACCCGAGTCCTGTTGTTAGTCCTCCTGTTAGTTTGGTTGGTTCGGTGACATATAATGCATCATGTGAGCTGTGGTGTGGGGTAATGTGAGCCGTGATGTATGATGTGGTATGGCATAATGTAGTGTGGAGTAATATGTTTGGTGAAAAGTTGTGAATTGTGCACTATACCGTCCAATGTGTTGAGTTGTGATATATCACTGGGAGGTGCTGCATGTGTGAATGTTCTGATAGATAGTGTGCTGATCATTATTTAGTGTGGCACATGCAGTGTTAAAGTGAAAATGTATGTTGTTTTGAGCTGAACTGAACAAAGTGGGATTATGTAGTATTCTGTTTTGTGGTGTGGTGGTGGTTTGCTTTGTGAAAGTATATTTATTGAGCAGGATAGTGTCTCATATTGTTATGAGCCCAGCTGTTTGGTGCTTTGTGACCATTATCTAGTGTGACTCAGTGTGGTGTATTGGATTTGCTGTGTCTTACTAGGGATGGCCTTGTGTGATGTGGTGGTGAATGGTGTCATGGGACATAGTCTGGGTGGCTTTTATGTTGTACTGTAGATGAGGCAGAATGAGTGAGGGCGTGTCTGCCTCTATCTGCAATGGATCTGAACGTCGATGACTGTTGGACCTGGCCCTTTTCACAGGGTCATGCCCAAACCTTTTGCTTTCTTCCTCCTATTTTCTGAACTGTTTTTTTCTGGTTTTAGGACTCTTGGCACTCAACCACTGCTGATCAGTGCTAATGTGCAAGTGCCCTCTGTCTAAATTGTATTGGTAATTGGCTTTTCCATGATTGACATATTTTATTTACTAGTAAGTCCCTAGTAAAATGCACTAGAGGTGCCAAGGGCCTGTAAATCAAATGCTACTAGTGGGCCTGCCACACTGATTGTGCCATCCACCTCAGTAGCCCTGTAAACATGCCTCAGACCTGCCACTGCAGTGTCTGTGTGTGCAGTTATAAACTGCCATTTCAAACTGGCAAGTGCACCGACTTGCCAGGCCCAAACCTTCCTTTTTACTACATATAAGCCACCCCTAAGGTAAGCCCAAGGCAGCCCCATGGGCAGGGTGCAGTGTATTTAAAAAAAGAAGACATGTACTGGTGTGTTTTAAAGGTCCTAATAGTGAAATACTGCCAAATTCGTTTTTCACTATTGCAAGGCCTATCTCTCCCATAGGTTAACATGGGGATTGCTTTTAAATTTCTCTTAAGTGTAATTTCTCATTGGGAGCAGATAGGGCTTTGGAGTTTGGGGTCTCTGAACTCACAATTTAAAAATATGCCTTTCAGTGAAATTGACTTTTAGATTGTCAGTTTGAAAATGCCACTTTTAGAAAGTGGGCATTTTCTTACTTAACCATTCTGTGCATCTGCTTGGCTCCTGAACCCATGTCTGAGTCAAACTGGCAGGCTGGTTGTGAATTCACTCTAGACAGTGACACAACAGGAGCTGAGGTGTGTTCTGTATATCCTGATGGGTCTTCCTGGGCTAACGTTTGAGGGAGAAGCTAACACCTGCACATGAAAGAGCTGTGCCTGTCCTCACACAGTGCAGTCTCCAACCCCCTGGAGTGCGTCTGGAGCCAGGCCTGGACAAGGTAGGATCTTGTGAACAGCAGAGACTTTCCTTTGAAGTTTGTCTACTTCAAAGTCAGAAATGAGTATACGTAGTGGACCCAAAGCCCCAGACTTTTACAACACTTCTTGATCAAGAGAAACCTCTGCCAAGGAGAAGGGCTGAAGAGCTGTGAGGAGGAGTATTGCCGGTTTGATGGGTTGGCCTGCAGTTCCTTCTTCTGCTGTGAAGAGGACAAAGACTGGACTTTGCGGTGTATCCTCCTTGTGAAGTTTCTCCAAGGTTTGAAGTAAATCTTGCCTCCTGTAGGACGTCTCAGGGATGTCAAAGACTTTAAATTCATCTTCCTACAGAAACTGGGAACTGTGAGTTTTGTGCTGCAACAGAAGAAAAAACACATGAAGCCGTCATTGACGCCTCTGTCTGCACCGTGACCTGACGGCACCTTACAGAGCTGTGCCCTGCTTCGCACTTCAACCAGGGTCTCACTGATGACGACGCCTGATGCCGTCACCGAGCCGCTGCATGCACAGTGACCTGTGGGCCCGAACGTCTCATCGCCTCGTTTCACACTGCAGCCTGGGTATCCCCGACAATGAGGCTCTACACTGACACAGATGCTGCTTCCTGCACCGTGGCCTGAGGACACCGCTTGTTAGGTACACAAAGCAACGTCCCGCACCACAGCCCCGGTCCTCCGACGCCTGCACCATCGACTCCAGCATCGTCAACAGACGCCCCTGCCTGCACCGTAGATGCCGCATGTAGCCCACCCCATGTTGTACTGCTGCCTTGGACCCTACTGACAACAGTGTTTCAGCAACAATGATAAGTCTGCCTGCACCGTGGCATGGAGACACCCCATGTCCCACCACTCTGCTTCACACTGCAGCCCTAGTCCCACCGACGCTGCAGGACGCAGTCATCGGGCCACTGCCTGCACTGTGACCTGTGGGCACTGCGTGTTCCATCGTCCTGCTTTGCACCGCAGCCCTGACACCATCAACACCAGCGCTTCTGACTTCGTCATTAGCACAGAGTTTGATCTGCAACATGTGTGACTTCAAGGGCCCAATGATCCCTTTACCGACCTCTGGTACCAACGCTTGCCCACGCCAGCAATGCTGCACTTCAGATCTCATCGCAAGGACCCCGACACCCTGAATTTCCAAGGTACCTTTTGCGGGTCTTCCTGACACCGTAGCTGGCTGACGACCTCACGTCGGCTTGAACTGTTGGATTTGTTGTTCATGACGCTGTCATACCCCCAGACGGAACTATCGACTTCAAGGAACTGTATTTTTAAGTAATTCCTGCTAAATTCATATCTTTATTACTGTATGTTGGATTTTTCCGTTCCGGTCTTGTTTTACACAGATAAATATTGGGCTTTTTTCTAGAGCTGGTGTGGTGTCTTATTGTAGTGTTTTCGATATATTACTGTGTGTTATGTTCAATTGGTTCACACTTTGTCTCTGAGGTAAGCCTGACTGCTTGTGTCAAGCTACCAAGGGGGTGAGAGTGGGGGTTATCTTAGGTGTGTGACTCCCTTATGCTGACTAGGAAGAAGAGTTCCTACTTCGACAGGGTGTAAGCCACTGCCAACTAGAGACTTCTATTTCCAACGATGACTTTTCAGAGTGTGAGACCACTGTAGACTGATGCAGATCTGTCCCCAGTTCTGGTGTTTCTTTTTCCACTGTCTAGGTGATGTACTGGCTTCACCCCCACATGCTTTGAAAGTCAACCCTGTCTGTAAGGTCCAGAGCACCATAGAAGGACCTGCAAGAGAGATTAATTCTTTCCAGTTCCACAGCAGGTTGGCCACAAGTGACTCCTATTTATGTATATTTGTAATTCTGTGTTTCTGTGTCTGCTTCTCCATGTATGTCTCCTATGTGTTTGCCTCTTACTCGTCTGCCTGTGTTGTCTCTCCGACCTATGGCTATCTGTTCTCACATCTGGCTCTCCTGACCCCGCACAATCTTTTAGTTAAGTATGTGGACGGGGGATGATAGCAGTTATAGATGTGAGTGTTTTTGGTGACTTTAGTCTGCTAGTATATATCGAGACAGGCATTGAAGATTTTTCCCCTTTTAGGTGGACCTGTACCTGTACTGTGCAGATGTGGCACATTTAATGCCACAGCTGTGCTGCGAGAACCAATAATTGTTTGCCTCGTACCCATTTTATTTTGAAGGTGGAACTGAAGACCTTAAGCTTTCAGCGTGATCTTAGAGTTATGTTGTTTTAAATCATTGAAAAGGAACATGGCCAAGTAAAAGCACCTCAGTCAGGGTTGTATGAAGTGGTAACTTTTTGTCGCACCTTCTGTGAAGCTCTGTAGAAATGTTAGAAGTGGGTGAGCCGCTAAGACTCAAGCCAAAGTGTTATATTTACATATCATGGCTGAGATATGGTGGAATACTGGCTCCTGCTGCAGAATGTAAGTGTGCTAGTATTCCACTAAGAATGTTGTGATTCAAACAAGTGGAGGACCGGTACCGGGACGAGGAGATGTCGCCAGCGATATAACTACAAAAGAAAATAAACATGTTGGGAACTTACCTTACTTGCTGCCTTTTCTGAACTCCGACTTAACATAAAGACCTGGTTCTGGCTCTGCTTCTGGCTCAGCTCGAGGTCATCTTGGACCTGCAAGCCCAAAACTAGCCGAACTTTAATTTGGCTTCTGTCTGCTACCCACGCTCTACCATCATGTGCCAAATATTTAAAACAACCCATAACCTTTTGGTGTTAGAGAGGAGAGAAAGAGCTAGCCATCTAGTGGGTGAATTGTATAATGTGAAACCAAATATTTTATTTTGCAGTGTTTTTCTTCATTATCACGTATGTGAGAACCTTATAATGTGTCAATTTAGTGTGTGCACTGTGTTAAAATAACCTGATGTATAAAGCTGAAATGCTTCTGCATGTTAATGCAGAAATAGCTTTTTTTAATTGTAAAGAGATTTTCATATTTTCACATGTTTGTTGCATGATTTAGATGGCAACAATTTTCAGGGGTCGGCTCGTGCATGTGCTTCTAGACCCCAGTCAGACCCTTCAATCAGCTCCGGATCGGCTCTCCCTATTAATTTTTTGATTCGCCCACCTCTAGAAAGTTTTGCAGCTGCACGAAGTTCTGAAGTTTTATGGTTTCCCTGTATTCGCAGCGAAATTGAGACTTTTGTAACAATCTATGTTGCAAAAAGTAAGCTTTCAGGGTAATGTTCTGCATACATTATTTGATTATACTAAAAATATAGTGAAAATATGTGTAGTAAAGAAGCCGCTAAAACGTAAGTGGATTTTGTCCAGGTTTATTTATTTATAGAAACCACCCTGGCAACATGTAACAGGCAAGCTCCTTAGTCCAGCTACACCCGATGCTCTCTCACCTTTTTTTTCAACACAATTTGTTCGGCACGGAGCGTTAACCGAACGCGTCTCGTGCCAAACTGGTTCACGAGAGCGGCGCGCGGATCAAAGAAAACACCGCGCGCTGATGCCGCGAGCCAGAACACTACATGGGTTTTCTTCTTAAAAAAAAAAACAAAAAGGAAGAGAAAACCGATAACTATACATTGGAAAACTATACATAGTACACTCAGAATACAGCATTAGTACAACTTGTAATTATACTAAACAACTCTATTTATACAATTACAATGAAATATAAGTATTGACAAAAAACAAAAAAAACATATAAAACAATGAGAGGCAAAGAACAATTGAATTTGTAACCACAATATTCCAAAGGAATACAAAAAAATAATAATACATATATTCATCTAAATCTGTGAGGCTTACGTCTTATACGAGTACTTCTGCGTACCATAGAGAAATCATCACGAACCTTGCCTGCATCTTCATGCTCATTCGAACCATCATCCTGAAAATCACAATTTTTATGACGCTCAGCTTCACCAACTAACAGGCTCATATTGTCTGAACAAGGAACTTTCACAACCTTAGACTTGTTCCACCAATGACCACCCTCAACCCTGACAGCATTTCCACATACTTTGTTGACTAAAACCGGTGACGAAAACTTTGAGTCACCTTTCTTGATAAAACCACCAAATTTGATTTTCACGAAATCACCCGCATTCACCTCCAAATCAGACACTTTCTTCCTTTCATCATAATAGAGTTTTTGTGAATTTTGAGCCCTTGCTACATTCCTTCTCACAAAATGATCTAAGCTTTGGACACACACCTCTTGTTTCAATAACTTGAACATCCACGCAGGCTTAAACTCAGTGGCTGGTTTCCTACCTCGTAATAATTCGAAAGGAGAAACCATAGTGGAAGACTGGGGTGTAGTCCTATAGAACCACAACATTGATTGAGTAGCAGAGTGAATGTCAACTTTGTTCTCTATGGCCCATTTAATACAATCACCCAGGACCCGATTAAAGCGTTCTACAAGGCCATTGGTTTGAGGGTGAAACAAAGAACTTTTTAGTTGTTTAATACTACTACTCCTGAAAAACTGTTCCACTTCATTGGAAACGAATTGAACACCATTATCCGAAACAATATATTCGGGGAAACCCTCCCTCATGCACACATCTCTAATAAATTTCACCACCGCTTTTGAATTTGGTTCGCTAATAAATCTGACCTCTGGCCATTTTGAGTAATAATCTAACAGAACTAAAGCAAACTTAGCATTTGACGGCAGGGTGTAAAAAGGACCAATAGAATCAACACCTAGTTTCACCCAGGGTCTCTCCGGCAGTTCAATGGGCATTAAGGGTGGTACAGATGTTTTAAGAACTTTATCGCTAGATGCACAAATAACACAACCCTTGACTAGATGATCTATTTCTGTATCCATTTGGGGCCACCAGAAAAATGAACGTACTCTACGTTTAGTGAAAGTCGAACCTAGGTGTCCCTCATGGGCTTTTGTTATTATTTGTTGTTTGAAAACATGAGGAGGTATCAACTTGTCGGATCTCATAACCAATCCACCCTCCAATGATAATTCTTCATTAATTTTAAAAAAAGGCTGAATACCCGGTTCCAAAGACTTCTCCTTAGGCCACCCCTCACTGATAAATTTAGAAACGGTTTTCAAGACAGGATCACTATCTGTAGCCGAAATCCATTCTGCTTCAGAAAATGGACCAGCATCATCCAATTCAAGAGAAGCTATTATGCAACTCTCATCGTCACATTCATCTTTTAAGACCTGAGATGGGGAAACCGTAGGGAACCTAGAGAGAAAATCAGCTTGTGCATTTTTTCCTCCAGAAATATGCTGAATATCAAAATGAAATTGAAGGAGGCTAGCTGAAAACATTGCAATCCTGGGCGAACAATTTCTTACATTCCTCCCACTTAATATAAAAATGAGAGGTTTGTGGTCTGTCTGGAGCAAAAACTTAGTACCCCAGAGATAAGTGCGGAATTTCTCTATCGCCCACCAGCAGGCTAAGAGCTCCTTTTCAATAACCAAATACAGGCATTCCGAATCTCTTAGGACTCTGGAAGCAAAACCCACAGTGTTTTCACCATCAGGAGTTTGTTGCGTAAGAACTGCCCCTAAACCCACATTACTGGCATCAACAGTGAGCACAGACTCCAGCTCAGGATTAAACAGTTTCAGTCCCACACATTTGGAAAGCTGAAGTTTAATCCATTCAAATGCTTCAATGCAATCACTATTCCAATTAAAATCTACTTTCGCTTTCAGTAAGTTAGAAATAGGTCTAACTCTGGAAGCAAAATCTTTAATAAACCGAGAATAGAATTCACAAAGGCCTAAAAAACTTTTAACACCACTTTTATCAGTGGGAAGAGCCGCATCGAGAATGTTCTGAACCAAACCAGGTTTTGGTTTGACACCAGAACTAGAAATCACATGGCCCAGATATTCAACCTCTTCTTTGAGAAATTCACACTTTTCCCTTTTTAACACAACTCCTCGTTGTTGAAAAATAGACAGAACTTGTCTGAGTGTGGCATCATGAGATTGACGATCCGGCCCAAAAATCAACACATCGTCTTGGAATATGGCTACTCTATCAATGCCCTTGAGTAAACTTTCCATTACCCTTTGGAACACAGACGCAGCTGAAGCTAAACCGAAAGGTAACCTGCAATACTGATAGGTACCCCACAGTGAAACAAAAGCAGTGAAATGTCGGGAATCAGGTTCCAATTCAATTTGGTGGTAGGCAGATGCTAAATCTAATTTAGTAAAAAACTACAAGAGCTAACAAATCATTTATTTTCGGTAAAGGATGGGAATCAACCCAAATCTCTTTGTTCAGAGCACGTAAGTCTATGCATACCCTAAGCTCTCCATTCTTTTTTTTAGCAACGACTAAAGGAGAAAGCCAAAGTGAAGACTCAATTTGTTCAATAATACCTGACTTGGTTAAATAAATCAATTCCTTTTCCAAATCATTCCGTGCACTAAAAGGTACTCCCCTCATCTTGTGTTTAATAGCCAGGGCACCTTCTTTCACTTTAATTCTGTGCTTAAAACCTTTAATTTTCCCTAGTTCTCCAGAAAAGACTTTGGGGAAATCGTTTAATAAATCTTCTACCATATCTGAATCCCTCACGGCGAGCACTTGCTCGCGTGTACCCAGTCTTAATATCATACCGAACAATCCTTGATTAAACCAACCAAGGATATTAAGACCCTTTACAGCTACATAAATTTTTCCATAAATAACTCTCCCTTTGAATTTCAGAACATCTTCAAAATATCCCAACAAGTCAATTTTCCGTCCTTCGTATGACACCGGAGATCTGTCTGGAGGATGAAGAAGTCTATCATTCTATGTATCTTGGAAAAGTTCTTTAGTGATCATTGTAATGCGTGCACCAGAGTCAACTAACAGGCGAATAACTTTGTCTCCAACGCCCAATTCCACGTACGGATCAACACAGTCCGAAGGATCACGCCACTTGACCACATCATCATTAACAACTAACACCATGTCTTGTAAATCAGAGACGAGATCACTTTCTTGAAAATCCTGAGTTTCATCTTTGATAGCACCAACATTAGTTTTGTTACCATTGGTGCTTTGACAAACTTTAGCAAAATGGCCAACTTTGTTGCACAACCTGCAAGTGACAAACTTTGCTGGACAAGGTTTACTCCCTTTCTTATGAAAATTATTTCCACATCTGAAACAAAAATTGGATTGAGAAAAAAACGATTTAGAGTTGGTGTTTCTCAAAGAATCTCCTTTTTTTTTAAAGACTGAAGTCTCTTTATTATACACAGGGCAGACATGTTCTTGAGGCTTGTCTTCAAGTTCCTTCACTGATCGTACAGAAGTTTCAATGCTTTTAGCAATTCTGATACATTCATTAAGGCTAGGATTCCCCAAAGTCAAGAGCTTCTGACGAATATTTTTGTCCAAACAGTGGCAAATGAATTGGTCTCTTATAAGTTGATCACTAAAATTATCAAATTCGCATTCAGCTACCAAAGATCTTAAAGCTGATAAGTACGTATCAATGTCTTCATTAGATTTCTGTGTTCGTTTGAAAAATGTATGTCTTAAAACGACTAAACTCCGGGGCTCATTGAACCTCAATTCCAATTTTTTAACTGCTTCTTGGAATTCATCAAGTTCTTCATCTTGTTGTGTTTCTATATTTGGTAAATGTTTAAACGTAGATCTCCCTTCAAAGCCAAGTGAGTGTAATAAAAGACATTTCTTTCTTTCTGGTCTAAATCTAGTAGCTCCTAACGCACCTAAATATGTTTCAAAAGCATCAAACCAACGTTTCCGCGTGATAGGTGGTTCACCAGGAGTTTCTAAAAAAGGTGGTGGAGGTGTAACAGCCTGCATTCTGATTCCAGAGCAAATACTTTGTGTAGGTAACAATCAACAGTTTAAAAAAAATCTTCTGCTTTCAGAAAATTAAAGTTCAGAAAAAAAATGGCGTTTGTTCTGTTCCACATCAATTTCACAAAAAGAAGTTAGCGCTCTAGTTGCAAAAAGAGTCTTTGTTGGAAAGGCCACAAAAAAAAAATACTGAATTATAATCTTACAGTTAGCTTTCTAGTTGAAGGGGCAGGGTTAAGACTCACAGCGTTGCTCATGACGAAAGGAAAACACCTCCAAATCTTGACTTGTGGGTTCGCTGGGTGGTTTCTTCCCTCGTCGCGACAAATGTAGTAAAGAAGCCGCTAAAACGTAAGTGGATTTCGTCCAGGTTTATTTATTTATAGAAACCACCCTGGCAACATGTAACAGGCAAGCTCCTTAGTCCAGCTATACCCGACGCTCTCTCACCTTTTTTTTCAACACAATTTGTTCGGCACGGAGCGTTAACCGAACGCGTCTCGTGCCGAACTGGTTCACGAGAGCGGCGTGCAGATCAAAGAAAACACCGCGCGCCGATGCCGCGTGCCAGAACACTACAATATGTTGCAATGCACGGAAAATAGGAGAAGACAAACTGGTATTGGGAACGTTTGCAATTGACGAAAATCAAGAATTGTTCTGGTGTTAATAAAAAACAAAGGCACACCACTAATCTTGATGCGTAGCTTTTTCAGGCGCAGAAAAGAGAGAGGCAGGTTTTTAGAGACCATATAAAACTATCACAGTTGATTGATTGAATTTCGAAAGAGGACATATTTGACGTCCGAAAGCTATGAGAAAGCATGTTCTCTCTGAGGGAAGCAAATTCTACATAGTAAATCGGGATCTGTGAGTTGAAGCTCACTTCAGTGGTTAGGTGTGTAGGAATGTGGTTTGGCCTGAAGAAAGAGAAAGCCTCCTTTCACACGGTCCTAAGACATTGCATATTGCCTGAAAACGTTTTTTGGCATCCATCAACAGCTTGCGAGATGGGTAAAGGGCAGGGGAAAGCGACTGCATCGATTCACATGTAAACAGCCACATGCTTGTGTTGACATATAGCAATCAACAATGACTCAGAGGTTTCTCACCCATTTGCTTAGCTTGATAAGAGCTTAAGGTGGATGACTAGAAATGTGCTAATCATTTATTCTCTTGGGTAAAAAAAATCAGCATCTCTCTTTTTGAAGGATGTAATTTAGGTTATGATTCTTCCATCCATCTACTGCTTACATGCACTATTTGTTTTTGCATGGCACTCATATAGAGCCACACTGGCTGTTGTCAACATACATACAATTTTGGAGTCTAAAAGTCTCTATCCAGGATCTCAATCATCCATTAAAAACAAAGGAAACAAACTAGACCCCTGTGGAACTCAAACACCAGTGTTCTCTAGGCTGACCCAAAGGGAATAAGAACGATAGAGTGACTATTTTCCTTAAAATGAACTTTAAGATGATGCTAATGATGTCACTGGCACTCACTGGCACCCAACCTGCTTACTAGAATAAGCTTGTCACTTGAGTTGAACGTTGCTACAGATCAAGTAGAATTAGCTCAATCAGTACTATCAATCCTCTAGAAATAAGACGGACTACTGATTTATCTCCAAGGGGTTAGACCAGTGGTTCCCAAACTGTGCGCCGCGGCACCCTGGTGCGCCGTTAAAAGTTGCCAGGGGCGCCACGCACATTTTGGAAACATGATATGAACATTTAAAAAAAGATTTACGTGTGCAGTTTATAAATGACCTGTTTATGACGAGTTAAAAGTATTTTGCGGCCGAGTAACTCTTTAGCATTTTATGTGGGGGAGTTACATAAGCCTCACCTGTCAAGGTCTTGCCCTCTGCAGCATGGTTTCACCAAATGTGATTAGTTCTTAAATAAAAAGCCTTCCTCATTGCCAGCTGGTCGGAAATTCAGAAGAGAGCACTGGAATGTTATTGCTCCCGTGGAATCCTCTTGAAGTGCGCACATCGGACGTGTTCCTTGTTGAATTTACAATAATCAGGTAACTATAATGATTATTATTAGGATTTCTAATCTAGGGTGAGAGAGAGGGCACGGCAGGACCGGATATCACAGGAATGTGCAGGAAATTCTCCTAAGCAGCGCCGATATAGTAATTATAGTATTATTAATAACTAATGTTCTGTTTTTAAAACAGATGGATATTTCCCAGGGGCGAGCACGAGGCCCCTGTGTAGTTTCCAGACAGGAGAAAACTGCTAACAGCTTGATTCAGCACACACACAGAAGTTAAGTTTGTTTATTTAGGTTAGAAGACATTATTAGAATTATTAGTTCCTTGTTGAGGACAAGTCCAGGGGAAAATTGCAGCATTTCTGCTTTGTAAAAGATTAACCTTCCACCCTTTTCTTATTATTAAGCACACCTTTCCTTTTTTCCCCATTTGTGTTTACTAAATGCTAGTAAATTGTTAAAAATAAATTATAGGACCACAGTCCTCCCTCACTTGCATGCCCAAATCAGATTACTTACTGATTCTTACTGCCAGGGGAAGGCAATTTTCGTTGGGATGCCAGAAAAACGGCTATGGGAGGTACAGACCAAGTGGAACTTGGAAAGCACAGTTATCAAAAGCTGAAGCCTTTGAAATAATTTAAGACAGCGGTGCCTCCTAAATTCTCAAGAAACTGCAGAGTGGGAGTGTGAACGGTAGTGCTTAATTTGTAAATAAAAATGTGCCGGTGCCCAAAGTCCTCCTTTTAAGCATGTGGCTGCTGCAATTAAAGGTGCGAAAATGGAATACTGAGGCAGTGTAATACTGAAGCCATCTCAGGCCTCTTCAATGATTTTAAAACCACTCCCTGCCCCTTCAGCTCACTCTTGCAGCTTTCTGGTTTCTCCCATTGTGACACTATTTCGTTTTTCTCTTCCTTGCTTAGCACCAGAAACAACAAGCACAAATTAAGCACTGGTGAATGATCAAGTACTGTTAAGTAGTTTTAGAGGAGAAAGTGTCCAGATTGAAGGCAGAATGTGTGCACCAAAGATGAGGTGTGAGATGTGTGTGTGGTCAAGGCAATGTAATGACGTTGTAAACAGAGAAGAAAATACATGCATGGAGGACAGCAAGTGTGACACAGGGGGGAGATGTGGCTACATTTTCTTAGACGTTTAAGAATGAGAGGTTGAATTGGAGGAGATGTGGTCTAGCAGGGAGGAGGAAACATACAAAATATCCATGTTATGCTCGTTGATATAATTAAAGTACTCCCAAAGCTGGGCTTACATCGCCCACCCGAAAAAAAAAAAAGTAACATAATGGGGAGCCGCGGGCAATGGCAAATATAGGTGAAGGGAGCCGCGGGTCGAAAAAGTTTGGGAACCACTGGGTTAGACCCTAAAAAGATGTGATTGATGAACGTCAGGTAATGAATATGCCCGGGGCCATCTCCCTTAACCAATTTAGCAGGACAAAGATCTTTAGACTATGTGATAGGGCACATACTTTCTCCCTGTTTAAAATTATCGTCCCTGTCAGCCTGTCAGGGAGTGTGTTAACAGTCGTGAAGTGTAGCGTGCTGTTAGGTTCTCGCCTAGATAGAAAAGATGGCCCCTACCACCAAAATCAATCACAGGTCATTACTCCTGGGTACACGTGTACTGGTCTGGCTGTAGTGCCCCACAATATTCAGTAATAATGCAATAACAAGGTAAGTTTGAAAGAAATCAAGTGCAATGAAAGAAAAGGAAGAAAGAGAAAACATGAGTGAAAGAAGAATGTGGAGTGCATGACAGAAAAGGAGAGACCAACTGAGCAGAAAAGGTATATGTGGCGAGAGACCAGTTCACACAAGAACAACTTGAAAGCTTCAGAAGAATCTCCTTGTTTCTCAGCAATGCAAAGTTAACACAGCTGTTAAGGCTGGCAGAGTGTAAGGAATCGTATACCTGAAAAAACAATCGCAGCCCTTATCAAGGTGAACCTTCAAAGTCACTAACTTAATCTGAGGTCAATCGCCTGGTATCTATGGCAGAGAACACACAGGCGTGACTTAGGGCATTGTGCTAAGTATTTATGCAGTACCAAAACAGTAATAAAGTCAAAATGCAAAACAATGAAAACCCTAAATCGAATTAGAAAAATTGAGTAAAATGTAATAACAAAATGACACCAGCATTACAAAAACCCAAATAGAAGAACAAAGTATTTGAATTTTTACATTTTTAAGTAGAAATAGCGCTAAAAAAAAGCATAAGGAGCCAATGATATTCATTGGTCGTGGTAGAGCGAAACCTAGGTATAGTTTGAGGTCCACAGTGACGAAGCGTTGGTAGGATACACCAACCAGGTTTGTACGGGAAACAGCCTTAACAATGTGGCTCGAACCACGCTGTGCCCTTACAGCGCGGCCTGAATCACAAAAGCGTCATTACAATGCTTTCCTTTATCACGCAAGTCATTACAATAACTTGCCTTAAGGAAGGTGTTGTTGGACTGATGTTGGACATTAAGTCCAACACTTTCCCTATTGTGGCGCAGACTTGAGTTAGAATGGTAATCTATACTGTTCCAAAGTCCATCCCCTTCCCCAAGGCAAGTCATTGTAATGACTTGGGTGGTAAAAAAATGCACAGTAGAGACGCATTTGTGGTTCGGGCCGAGTTCTCAAGGCAGGTGTGGTAAATGCCTGTATTGTTTCGACATACAACTGTTTGTCGTGGTTAAAAATTTCACCTTTTAGCTTAGTCGTTTAAGTTCCAATCCACAACAAGAGTACATTTCTAAAGCCCCACAGGACCTCAGGGGAGGCACCTAAAGACTAAAAAAATGACAAGCAGTGGCCAACAATTGGGTCCATTCCAGGCCACTGGTCAACTGGGCAGTTGCAGGAAAACATCTCTTGTAGCTTATTGCATCACTGTAGCTTTATCAGGAGGTCAGTCAACTGACCCAAGCCCACTCCTTTTCCCTGGGTACAAGAGGGAGCAGTTGCAGTAATTCATGGCACCTCTCAGGTCATAGTAAGCAGGTCCAGTCCTCTTCTGATCTAGGTCCAGAAAGTGTTTTGCAGTGGGTGCCTGGAAATGCAACATTTACACCTGGCACAAGCCCGTGTGTATGAATAACGTCTGGGCATACCTTAACCAATGGGTTAAAATTCACAGTGCCAACCTTACTCACTTTGGGCATTTTCAATGTGGCAAAAAGTCTCCAGCCACACTAAACTTGGGTTCTGAGGGTTGGGGCATGTGTGAGGAGTGTACTATGGTAATCTTTTTGTCCTCCCATTTATAACACCACCTCCAGTTTGTAGCAGCCACTGTACCTAAAATAAGACCAGAGACAGAAGCCTGGTAGGTCAAAGCAGGATTCTTCAGCAACTAGAAAGGGGATACAAAAGAATTGTTTTGGCATCCTGTTCCCTTCCTTCCAATTGTGCCCGAAGTATTATGTGTGAACACCTAAGACCTGCCAAGCAAGATTTTACACTCAAGCAGGATTTGACACTTAAATGTTAAAAGGGTGCTCAATGCTCCCACCCTTCGGCTAAGCTCAAATGAGTCATCCCTACCCATTCAGGTCGACCTGTCAGTCACAGTGACCTATTGTGTAGCTCCTGGGAGGAATTTCACACCTCTTTCACACCTAGTAAAATGCTAATAACTGGCTGGGAAAAGTTGTCGGGGATTCCCAGACTGCGGTGTGAGCAGGTGATGCCAGAGTGCGGGGCCCACAGGTTGCGGTGCGAGCACCAGGTCTGTGAAGTTGCCCGATGATGGCGTCGGTGAGACCAGGGTCGCAGTGCGAAGCGGGCAGTGCGGCTCCGTGCGGTGTCAGCAGGTCAAGGCGCAGGTCAGCAGCATTGCAGTGGTTTCTCCTCTCGAGCAGCACAAAACACACAGTTCCCAGTAGTGCAGGTCGAGGAAACTGAAGTCTTTGGTGTCCCTGAAACTTCCAACAGGAGGCAAGCTCTACTCCAAGCCTTTGGAGAACTTTCTCAAGCAGGACAAGCAGCAAATTCCACCCTTTGCACTTTTTAAGGTAGAAGCAGCAACTGCAGACCAGTCCAGCAAAGCAAAACAGCAAAGGAACAGTACTCCTCCTCAAGCTCTTCTCCTTGACAGAGGTTCCTCTTGATTCCAGAAAGATTCTACTAGTCGCGGGTTTTGGGTCCAATACTTATACCCCTTTCTGCCTTTGAAGTTGGCAAACTTCAAAGCAAAGGCTCAAGTGTTTGTAAGATCCTTCCTTGTCCCAGGCACACACCAGGGGGTTGGAGACTGCATTGTGTGAGGGCAGGTACTATCCTTTCAGGTGTGAGTGACCACTCCTCCCTCCACTCTAGCTCAGATGGCTCATCGGGATATGCAGGCTACACCCCAGCTCCCTTTGTGTCACTGTCTAGAGGAGAGGTGTAAACAGCCCAACTGTCAAACTGACCCAGACGGGGAATCCACAAACAGGCAGAGTCACAGAAAGGTTTAAGCAAGAAAATGGCTACTTTCTAAAAGTGGCATTTTCAAACTCCGAATCCAAAAAACAACTTCACTAAAAGATGTATTGTTAAATTGTTCATTCAGAGACCCTAAACTCCACATTTCCATCTGCTCTCAAAGGGAATCTACGCTTTAAAGTTATTTAAAGGCAGCCCCCATGTTAACCTATGAGAGAGATAGGCCTTGCAATAGTGAAACCCGACTTTGGCAGTATTTCACTGTTAGGACATGTAAAACACACCAGTACATGTCCTACCTTTTAAATACACTGCACCCTGCCCATGGGGCTACCTGAGGCCCATCTTATGGGTGCCTTACATGTACAAAAAGGGAAGGCTTGGGCCTGGCAAGTGGGTACACTTGCCAGGTCAAACTAGCAGTTTAAAACTGCACACACAGACACTGCAGTGGCAGGTCTGGGTCATGGTTATAGGGCTACTTATGTGGGTGGCACAATCAGTACTGTAGGCCCACTAGTAGCATTTGATTTACAGGTCCTGGGCATCTCTAGTGCACTTTACTAGAGACTTACCAGTAAATCAAATATGCCAATCATGGATAAACCAATCAATAGTACAATTTACATAGGGAGAACTTGCACTTTAGCACTGATAAGCAGTGGTAAACTGTGCAGAGACAATAAACCAGCAAAAACAGAATCCAGTAAACCATACAAATAGGATGTCAGAAGGCAAAAAGACAGGGGAGACACGCCAAAAAGCTGCCAGGTCTAACATTCCCTACCTCACAACTCTCTCTTTACCTCATATTCTCTATTTACCTCTGTATCGGTGTCACCTCTTTTACGCCACCTGACCTTTGTATCTCTAATTCACCTCTTTTCTCACCGCACATCCCCTCTTTCCACTCCTGAACCCTTTCTCCCTGTCTAATTGCTTTCTTTACCTGACCTGTCGTTCTATAATTACCTTCTTATGTTGTCCCTATCTCTATCTTACCACTTGCACTCTCTAACTTGCATATCTCTATACTTCTCCTGCTACCTAATCTCTCCACTTCTCTACCTTTGCCTCTACCTCTAAATCATCTTATTTTCTATACCTTTCTCTCTACTTCTCTCTTTGGTGTCCCCCACCACTTCCTTTTCTCCACCATTGCCTTTGTCTGTTTGCTACCTATCTACCTAACCCAAAGGCCTTACCTGTCTCGCTGCATCTCTACCTAGCACTTCCTCTATCTGTATCTTTTTTCTGGCAACCTCACCTCTGTCATTTAACCTTACGCCCCCACTACCTCTCTTGTCTCTCTACCTTGTCCCTACCTCTACCTTCCTTCTTCCTCTTCTTTGCCTCTCTTACTATATAGTTCTTTTTACCTCTGTGTCGGCCTCATTTCTTCCATTCCTCCCATTGATCTTAGTAGAGTCAGAGGCCACAATCTAGCCAGAGAAGTACAGAAAAAGAAGGGGAGGAAGGACAAGGTAGGAGAAGAATACTAATAAGAAAATGATCAGAGTACACCCAGAAGAATTTCAGATCAGTCGGAATGCCAAATACGATGTGTTTTATTTGTGATTATAAATTTATGAGTATCCAGAAACTAAAACTATAATTACAAGCTCTATGTGTATATTTATTACTTCAATAGAATGCACAGATTCACTAAATATCCACAAAGTCACCATTACTGGGACTTCTTACAATAGGTGGAAGGCACCAATTAAAAATTTAATTTCACCTAACGTATTGTTGTTGTAAGACAAAAAAATCTAGACCCACACTCAAAAAGAAATTGCTTTATGAATACTAGATAAAGCTTTTTGGTGGCACTATTTGAGTGGCCAAGTCTGGACAGCTTGATATTGTGCCTATTTTTGTTTGAGCCCATCAAAGAGATGAGTGCTAGTTTAGAATGGGTACTAATAATTGCATACAAGCATTGAGACTACTAACAATCAAGTGGTCTATAGTACACTACAGTCGCCCAGGCTTCTCTGCATCTTTGAACACTGTCAAACACTTTGGCCTTTTCAATATCCTTACCCCCAGAATATGCGTTGATGGTGTCAGTTGACACTGAATCACATCGTACCTGAACAATACATACCAGGTTGTCCAAACAAGACTATCCAGTTTTAAGCCTGTATCCATAACCTGTGGTGTCCCCTAAAGCTCCATCCTCTCACTAGGAATTTTCAACCTGTACATGGAGCTTTTTAAAAAACCATCAAAACCTATCAGTATGTGCTTTACACTCTACTCTGCTCTACCTAATCGGCCCCTATAAGGTTTACTTTCACTGTCTGAAAGAGGGCCTCGTCATGATTTAGGCATAGATGGCAAAAGCCTACCTTGAGCTCAACTGAACAAATACAGTACTCATTCGTACTCCTTGTTGCTGCTTGCTAGTAATAGAAAGCAACAACTAGTGCAGGCTGACTTTCAGCGCTGAATCTTGAAGAGTTCAGCCAGTGACTCCTCCATAGCATCTTGTCCGTGGACTTCTTTAAAGACAGCAACCCCAGCTTCAGAACTTAGATCAAACAAAAGAAAAAAATGTTTGACATCAATGTGCCTGCTTTGAAAGGTGGAGACCTTTCTTCCATAACTGGACTTCAGAATAGCTCTTCAAAAACTGGCTGCATCTCATATCATTGGAGGCAATGCCGGCCTGCTGGGCAGCGTCCCTAACCCACAGTTGACCACACCTAAAGAGTGTTGTCTAGGCTGCTGTATGCCAGATCAAAGGTCTCTGGAACCATGGTTAAATAACATACCTGCCCCTCAGAGAGATCTGTCTGCCTATTTGCATCACCTTTAACAAGTGCTGGGTGATCTACAAAGCAATCACCTCCAGTGTCACATCACACCTGGCAAACAAGATTAAAAATCTCAACTAGACAAGCCAGCATCAACACCAGGTTTGCCAGTGCTAGAAATGGTGTGGAGAGAAAAATGGAAGGGGTAAGGATAGAGAGATAGACTGGCACAATGTGCCTGACTCACATAACTTTTTTTCCACAAGGAAGCGTGTCTTACTCTTAAAATTCTAGAATAAACCAAACCCAAGGTAGCAATATTACTCAACTGCTCACAGAAAATGCTCTCTAAATCAGGCCTGATAAGAACATATTAACTGGGGAGAGAACAGGAGACGCACACAAGATTTTTACTCAAACTATAGAGCCCAACTGGATTGGATCAATCTAAGAATCCCCCCATTGACCTAAGGAAAATAAGAATCTTTTTGATTTAAAGCATAAGGACTCTTTTCTTCTTTGGTCGTTGGAAGGGTTCTTAGCTTGCTCCGATTGAGTTGGGCTCTATAGCTTGTGTAAAAATCTTTAAAGCAAAAGGATTATTTTTTCCATATGTCAACAGGAGGGTTCTTAGACTGATCCAATCGATTTGGGCTCTATAATTTGTGTAAGGTTCCGTGTCAGATGAAGATCAGCCCAGGCCCTACAGCTCCTCCTTACTCCCCTTAATCTGTTTATGGATGCACACATGATGCAAATACGCAGGGTGAGATAAAAGGTGTAGCAGCAAATGTATGTGTCTATGAAGAAATGTGTACCAATACAAAACAGTGGATATAAATATCCATACCACAGGTGTACCAGCGCCCGTTTGCTACAGAATGCACTACAGAAAATTACTCCCTTTGACAATCCTGCAGCAATAGAAAAAACAATAAAATAGAAACTCCCCCTGGAAAAACAATTTTCCACACTCTTGTGTTCCTCACAACTCATGTTATGTGGTTCCTATTTTGGTAATAAGACTGCATTTTTAGGATGGCAGCACCAACAAGTGTGGGATTCTGAGTCAATCCTTCACTGATTGGCAGCTGTCAGCCTAACTCCTGACTAGCTTGCAGTGCCTCACCCAAAACTGTCAGTGTGAAAGGTGATTTGTGGCAACCTGACACTCTGACTCTTCAGGGAAGATGAGGAAATTATCATACCCCTTTCATTTGGTTACTCACGCATGCCAAGGCAAGACACAAACAGAGAACAGTAACCAACATTACAGCCAAAGTGAAGAAGATGAACAATCCCACCATGTTGTGTGATTCTAGAGGACCTAGATGTTCCTACCAAAACCCTATGTCTAAATCTGAGAGCATAGTGGTCAGGGCTTGAAAAATCATAAAAATGTTACTAGACCTGCAGGTCGAGTATCTTAAATAATCTACTCAACCTAACTGTAATGTATCTGACCCATAAATCGGTCTCAAATTGTGTGATCCTATGCAAACAGTTTACGGAGTCACCTTTTTCTTCATTCTCACAAATGATTGCACCTTCAAATATGTGAGCACAGCATTTCTGCAGTACAAAAAAACCTCTTTTGTTTGATTAAGCAAACTAAAGTTTGCTGCATGCATCACAAGAATCTAGCCCACATACCCATGACGTCTGGCCCACATAACCTAGGACTTCTTTTAGTTTACTAACAACCTTGCCATCAGGGCAGGAGTGTTTCCCAGTCTGGTTAAACACTCCATTTTAATAAATATTTTATTAAACTATGATGTGGTAACATATTGTCATCTACACACAGTAACTTTCCCAGAAATATCTAAAAACCTCTCCACTAACTTGCAGCTTTACTGATAAAACTATGTTGTGTATTAATCTTTGAAAATTGGGTTTCAGAAAACATGTCCTTTGCATATCAACACAAAGTATTCTGATTTGTTTTAATCCTATTAAAATATTGTTTTCATCACACAGAAATATAAAAAAGGGCTTTCACAAATAATGAAATATATTTTGAAATGTTTGCACAGTTGAGTTAGTCATTTAAATGTTGTGTGTTAGGAAAAACCTGACACCCTATATACTTTTATTTTACATTCTAAGCAGCAGGTCACACAGTTCACCTTACAAAGTCCAGGAACTCTGCAGTCAGAAGGGAAATTAATTGAAAGAAAAACTGACTTTTGACCTCTGTCTGTGAACAACTGTGACATAAGAACAAGATTTAAAGGCATCTCTTATTGCCCCTCCACTTTTCAGCTGAACAGAACACTTGTTCAGTGTCAAATCGACAGAAGTATTAAAAATAGCTCTACCTGATCAAATAAGACTCGCCAATGTGAGTGGGCGAGTGGATTTTTCGAGCCCAGGTGGTTTGTAAGCCTGCTCTAAGGGATTAGCCTCAACCCCATATCTGAACAGAATAGCAGGAGTCTGCCTGTTGTCTGGATGGCAATCCTCTTGGGAAGCTAAAGAGTCAGTGTGAGGGTCAGCAAAGCTCTCTGACATGTGGTACGCATCCCAGGACGGTCATGACCGGAATGCCCTTTACACTCCTTGGGCCTATGTGATGTTTACATAATAACCCATACAGTATTCGGAGAACAGCTCTGATGTCATGCTGTGTCTCGAGGATAGAAACGGGCTCCTGGGCAGACAAAGGTACAGATTACATGTTGTACAACAGCTGATAAAATGTGCAGTATGAAATCTGGCTTCTTAGAAGAGGCAATTGATAAAATATATAAAACAATTGCTAAAAGAAAGCTTGCTAAAAACATGAATAAAACATCTATGAATGTAAAAGGCACAAACTGGGGAATCTAAGCTAAGCTAGGGGTGCCCAACCTAGGTACTAAAGGGCCCTTACGACAGTCTATTCAGGCACCCATCAGCCTTACATCACAACTATATGTATGTAAAGAAAACCAGTAACACAACAGTATTAAATGCACATAGTTTTAATGGCGTGTTCCCAAACATTGCACCCAACTATGAATCAGTTACAAAGATGTGTAGCAGCATTAATTGGATGGTGTTTTCAACATGGGAAGAGTTAAAAACCACTTGATATATCAAAACTTCAAATTGTAAAGATAAAAATCATACCCGCCCCCCAAAATGGCACAAACATATGACAAAATACTTAAGAAAGCAAATAAAGGTGAAAAGGGAGAAGCAAATAAGACCGCTCACATTCGTCTTTTCGAATGGTTCTAATCCGTTGTAATCATTGCACAAGATACATGATGTTACAGAAAATTATCTTTTGTTGTATCACATTCTTGGACAGATTTAGTTCACAAAATACGTCAACACATTTCGGTCAAGTTTATAGATCATTGCCACCTTCTTCAGGACAAAACAGTGAATACTTTCAAAAGTTAACAACAAGAATGGAGCTGTAAGGGCAAGCTGTCCTTGAACTCTTGGCAGTTATTTTGCCACCTCTGAAGCCAGGGGTTGAAAAGGTAGTGCTAGAGTTCACAGGTGGCAATCCAGGGGTCACAGCTGCGACCCCTGGCAACCAGTGGCTGGTGATGAAATTTGAAAGTGGTGGGTAGTACATGTTACAGGTGCAGATGGAAAGAGTGAGCGGAGTAACAGGCTGGCTGCATATATCTCAACAAACCTAGCTGATACTAGCTCCCGACTGATCTAACTTGAAAAAGAGCTATGTTTCAAAAGAGTTTTCATAGAACTAAATGACCATAGACTTGTTTGTAGAAAATACACTACTGTGTATTTGTTACTTCCATCTGTGTAGAGATTTCCTATTAAGGAATGCAAAACAGCACGTGGCTGCACTTTGGATTTCATGTTTCCATTACGTCTACCTTGGTTTTAAAAACAGTCCCATGTTAGCTTTAAATCAGTGATGTGCGTTCTCAGGACACCTGGAAAATAAATGTTTTATTGTATAATGGTGGCTTTCACTATCCATGGCAAGTTTGATAACATCAGAGACTTCAACAAAAAGCAGATTCTGTGCAGAACCCCGGGCAAAAACCCGACTGTGAAGGGGGAAGCAGCTGAGTGACCACAAGGTAACTGGAAAGCTGAGAATTAATCAGTTTTTCAAGATTTTTTTTAAAAGGCCGGCAACAAAGAGATCGGCCTATAATCAGCCAAGATGGACTTGTCCGCCGATTGTTTCTTCAACTGCGGAATCAGTTTAGCTCTCTTCCAGCACTTCAGGACAATAGCCTGTCGTAAGGACTCATTTAGTAATACATTTAGAGCAGGATTAATGACCTCCGTGTACATAGCTAGAATCTGAGAAGGGCACGGATCGGGGGAACCCAATTTACAATCTCTAGGGGCTTGCATAGAGTCTTCTAAAGAAAAAAAGGAAAACTCCAGCAGAGAGCATCCGGGGCCGGGGAGCTGTCAATGAATAGTCTCCTGCCCCACCAGATGCTTTGTTATTATTGTCTAAGCAATTAAAAGCTTTAACATTGTTATCCATGCAAACATCTTACACAGAGGAATCTGAACCACTCAATGACACCACAATATTACGGATTTTGTTCTCGAAAAAGTCAGATAACTCAGGACAGTTCTTAGGCGAAGCTTCTAATGTCTGAGAGAGAGCCGTTGGATTCGAAAACTTTTTGTATTTTGAAAACCTCCATAAACTTATTTTAGACCTCAGTATTTAGTTGGCCAAGTAAATTGCTTGAGTTTTTTTATTTCTTTATGATAAGAGGAGAGCTCTTTTTTTATAGCGCTCCTTGTCACTGGTTGATAATGTTTACACCAGATTCTTTTGAGCTTTTTGCGCTGTTGTCTTATGGCTCAAGTTCATCATCAAACCAGGGAGGTGACGGACTTCTCTGCCTGCTGGAGTCTACACCATGAGGTGCTACCTGGTTAGCCATGTTAATTAGCCAGGCATTGAATGCCAGTGTGTCATCTTCAACACTGCCAGTAAAACTGGGGTACTGTTATTAAGGATCGTAGCTATTCCCTCAGTCTTAGTCTTGACCCCGTTGCGATGTGGGAGAGAGGGAATGGGTCCTCTATTACTATGACCTGCTCCAACTGCCCGCAAAAGTACACTGTTGAGTGGTCAGACGGCACATTACTCAGGGCCTCACCCACCTCAATATGACTGTTATTAAAAATAAGGTAAAAAAGATGACCTGCCAGATGGGTAGGTGTGTCCACTAATTTAATTATATTACAAGCAGACATTATGGCCCTCATTACGAACTCGGCGGGAAAACCCACCTTGTTCGGTGCTGACGGTCAACAGAAGACCGCCAGCACACAGAACCCTCCTGCCGGTCACATAAAGAACATTCAGCTGGGCAGGCGGACAGAAACATTATTTCTGCCAGCCGGCCCAGCTGGATGCAGGCGGAAAAGTAGCAGTGCAGAGCGTAAATCGGGCAGTGAAATGCGCAACGGGGCTGTGCATAGGGGCCCCGAGTAACCCATTCTGCCAGCCTTTCCCTGGCAGTGCAAACCGCAAGGGAATGGCTGGTGGAACCTGACTCATTATCTGGAGGGCAGCGCTATTAGATATGAAACTCCGCCATCGCCAGGCTGCCTGGTGGCGGAAGCCTGGCGGTGGCGGAGTTTCAAAAGTGGCGGTTCTGACACATTCATTATTTGGCGGTCTGGACCGCCATGCCGGTGGTGGTAATTACCGCCACCACCGGCATGGCGACCCAGACCGCCATGTTCGTAATGACCGCCTATGTCCCACAGATGCAAGGCATGGAGATCCTCAGACTTATGCAAGTGTATATTAAGATCTCCAAGCACAGAAAAGTTAGAGTACTTTAACATGAAGCTTGACAGTCCTTCTTCCAATGATGACAAAAAGTTGGAGGCCAGGCCTGGAGGGTGGTAAATTAACAACCCCACCACTGTTTTGTTTGGGGACGGGGAGAAGCGGAAGCCCAAACATTCTGACCCTGATAATTCAGGACTTGTGAAGGAACGACATGCAGTTAATGCTAACGTGGGATGGAGACGTTTCAACTGCCTAGGATAAATTCAAGTTGTGCCTTTCTGCAGTGTTTCATTGGGTGTACCAGAATAATATCCAACGTAACACTAACAGAGGTGTTGGTTTTTGGTTCTCCCCCTCTGCTGTGGGGTAGCAAGATCTGGCCTAACTCACCCCCCTGTCATCCGACTCCTTCAACTGTAGTGCAGAATTTAGGAGCACATTGGATAATAATCTCACCTTTAAGTCACAAGTCGAGAGTGTGGCTGGAACATGCTTTGGCCTCCACAGGATGATGAGGAAGTTCTTGTTTATGCTCCCCGCTGCTTGTCCGAGGATGGTAATCTATTCTTTGATAACTTCCCGACTGGATTATGCAAATGCGCTTTACTGAGGACTCCCAGAATACTTGTTAAAAAGATTACAGGTGGTGCAGAACGCAGCTGCTCGAATTCTACTAAAGAATACTATTAGTAGCTTGGTGCTTGCCCATCTCAAAGCTTTGCACTGGCTGCCTGTTAAGGCAAGAGTAAAATTCAAGAGACTGTCCTTAGCCCACAAAGCTTTCTATGGATGGGTTCCTAACTGTTTGTCTTAGAGGCTCTCGCACTCCCAGCCCAACACAACTTTGCGTTCTACAGGGGCATTACTGATAGATTTGCTCCAGACAAAGAAGAAAAAATGGGGTGACACCTACTTTTCTGCTCGGGCTACCAGAGGTTGGAATTCTTTGCCCCTGTATCTCAAAGCCATAAAGGATCAGAAGCCTTTTAAACACCATTTGAAGACTTGGCTTTTTAATGAAGTGTTTTAATTTTCCCCCTCAAGGTTTTCGTCTCATTGGCCTGTTAGTGCTGGACACTCAAATAAGTAGCCATGAGCTTTACAAATGTTTTATTTTAATTCTTTAAATTTTTGCATTAGGGGGCTGCATACATTATAGAAAAGGAAAGTGGGAAATTTCACAAAAATAATTGGGAGAGTGTATTTTCCCCCTTGACACTATTGAGACAGAGGCATTTTCAGGCGTGATGGCACTGTGAGACGTAGTAGATAAATGAATGTTTGAAAATACTTGTTTGATTACAAAACATGGGTGATTTATTGTTTATAATATACTATTATTGCTCTTTGACCGCGTATCTGCATTGTTCTACTAGTGATATTTGTGAACCTGTTTACATTGTTTTAGGTACTCCTACAGTGCATGTATTTAGACGTAATGTTTCTTTCTCGTCACCTTTAAGGAATGTAAATCCTTAATTTTTGTTTAGTAAGAGAGATGAGTGGTATTCTGCACAAATCCTCTAAGGTAGATGGGGGATGTTAGTCATGTAAGCTCTAATCCTATTTGGAACCTGGTGGATGTTGCTTTTTGAGTCTGGGAGGTTCAGTACAACCTAGTCTTAGGTGGCTGAATGGCTGAGGTGTTTACTTCCTTACATTAAACTTTTAAACCTACCACCTCATGGTCCTATTATTGTCTCCTCTCTGTTGTTTCCTTATGTCTACCCATGTCCATGTAGACCTTGTCTCTGTTCTTCTCCATGCCTCCACCAAATCTCACTGAGTTCACATTGTTACTCCATGTCTCCCTGTGTCCTTGTCTCCAGGAGCTTTCCTAGTGTCCCAACCGTTCTATGTCCCATCTCTCTGCCCCTCAGCAACAATAACACATCAGTCAACTGGTTGTGTGATTGTTGCTGCACTCAGGGGTGGCTTGCATTTGTTGAACATGCAATGCAGGGGATGCACTAGCTCGGTTAAAAAGTAAAGTTGTAGTAGCACTCACTAGCGAGTTGGCTGAAGAACTCTTCCTCTGCAACAGTGTACTCTTAAACTCGTCTGAAAATATGAAATCGAAAGTAAGACTTGCACCATGCAGCACTCCTCCTTCAGACTGTCCCTTAGCATTGAAAAGAAAACAAGTAGTTGATGAGAATGAAGGAGGTGGAGCCCAAACCTATGTAGTTACTACCTACTTCTTCCTTGTCCTCATCAGCATACTCAACCCTGGTGTATTACTTGAATGGAGTTCTGCCGACCCCACCTTGGGCCACAGCATAAACGCCCAAATGCCAGCACATTCCCCAATGCTGAACATTCCAATGCCCATCAATGTGATGTCACTGCCCTGACTTGTGTCTGCCGAAGAATTTTCTTGCTCTGCACATGCTCAGGACTATCCAATCCTAGCACTGATCCCTCACCAAAAAACAATCTAGGCTGGTTTATTTTATTAGCTCCAGTAGCCCTCCTAATTGCTCAAATTGCCTTCCTCTCCTCCTCCCCATTGAAGGTAGGGCAACCCCCCTCTTGCCCTTGAACACCGTCTGCCCACGCCGGCAACTACTAAATGCCGTCCATGCTCACGCCGCATTCTAATACAGGGAGACCACCAGTTGAGCTGTTCAGAGGCAGGAGACCCACCATCCTGATGTGTCCTGAGTGAGTGAATGCAAATGATGTGGGACTGGAAGGAGAAGGGGTTAAGCATGTTGTGTGAAAGGAAGGAGAAATACAGTGTTCAGAAGGTTGTAAAGAAAACTGTGGTGCATATTGGGTACTGGGTATGAATAAAAAGTCCAACAAATGATAACCAATGTAATAAGTATTCTAAACCTGTCAGGGTGGTTAAGTTGTTCATGAATGGTGTCAAGTTCAAGGATTCACATGTCTGAAACTTAAATACAGTGGCCCGGGTGAGACATGGAAATGGGGTGAAGTGGAAAACTTTGGCGTGGATAAGATTACTGAAAAGCAGTGATGGCACTGTGAAGAGAAGTAGTGGGTAAATGAATGTTTCAAAATACTTGTTTAATTACAAAACATGGGTGATTTATTGTTTATAGTATATTATTAGTGCTCTTTGAACGCGTATCTGCACTGGTCTACTAGTGATGTTTGTGACCTTGTTTACTGTGTTGTAGGTTCGCCTACAGTGCATAAATTTAGACTTGGGGGGTGATTCTAACTTTGGCGGGCGGTGGAGGCCGCCCGCCAAAGTTCCCCCAACAGAATACCGCTACGCGGTCATAAGACCGCCGCGGTTATTCTGTGTTTCCCGCTGGGCTGGCGGGCGACCACCAGAAGGCCGCCCGCCAGCCCAGCGGGAAACCCCTTCCCACGAGGAAGCCGGCTCCGAATGGAGCCGGCGGAGTGGGAAGGGTGCGACGGGTGCAGTAGCACCCGTCGCGATTTTCAGTGTCTGCATGGCAGACACTGAAAATCTTTTAGGGGCCCTCTTACGGGGCCCCTGCAGTGCCCATGCCATTGGCATGGGCACTGCAGGGGCCCCCAGGGGCCCCACCACACCCCTCACCGTCGTCCTGTTCCTGGCGGTCAAAACCGCCAGGAACAGGATGGCGGTGAGGGGGTCAGAATTCCTCAGGGCAGTGGAAAACCGGCGGGAGACCGCCGGTTTTCCGTTTCTGACCGCGGCCATACCGCCGCGGTCAGAATGCCCTTGGGAGCACCGCCAGCCTGTTGGCGGTGCTCCCGCGGTCATTCACCCTGGCGGTCAATGACCGCCAGGGTCAGAATGAGCCCCATAATGTTTCTTTCTCACCACCTTTAAGAAATGTAGATCCATAATGTTTGTATAAGAAGGGAAGAGTGTGGCATGCTACTCAGAGCCCTTCAGATAGATGTGGAATGTTAACCATGTAAGCATTGATATTATTTGGAACCTGGCGTGTGTGGCTTTTTGAATCTGTGAAGGTCTATACACCCTGTTCTTATGGTGGCTGAATTCCTTACAAACCTACCACCTCATGGTCCCATTATTGTCTCTCCTATCTGTCTTTTCCTTATCTCTCCCTATGTCCATGTTGACCTTATCTCTCTTCTTCTCCTGGCCTCCACTAAATCTCCCTGAGTTCCCCTTGTCAGTCTGTGTCTTCCAGTGTCCATGTCCCCTGGACCCTTCCAAGTGTCCCAGTCTCTGTAAGTCCCATCTCTCTACCCCTGGCTCTATATCCCATTGCCTAGTGGTTCCCTCTACCTGAATCTGCCTGTGTACCACTTTTCCCTGAGCTCATGAAGTGAAAAGGTATTTATTGAGCACACGTTTTAAAAAGTGAAGTTAGACTAAAAGGACACGTAATAGAAAAGGAAGAGTTTAATCACCGTACAAAAGCAGCCAGCTTCTTTGTCTAACGTGCACTAGTCTACAAGGTAAGGAGTGAAAACCGAAAAGGAGCTACCAAAAATAAAGGTATGTTTAAAATGGAGAAAGAAGATGTTTGTTTTTGAAGAGGAGCGTACCTGAGGTCAGATAGCAAAATAAGGACTTCTTCCCAATATCCATGCCTTTCAGCATCTTTCTTTCAATATCTGTTTCTCTGTATATGTGTCTTTCACATGCGCATTTCTTACCAAGCAGCAGTGTCAAAGATTTTCCAGTTCCTGTGTCCTTCCCTGTCTCGCCTATGCCTGTGTCTTCTCTGTGTCTGAGTCAATTGTTGCTTTCCCAGTCTGTGTTTCCGTCGCTCCACTGCTTCCTATGTCTGTATTCCTTAAAAGGCCTCACAACAAGGTTCTCGTTATGAGACCTGGTAACTATCTTTTTCAGAGTTTCTGATACAGGAGCTACTGGTAACTCCAGGAGGCCACTTACCATGGATCAAAAGTGGGATTATGTGCGTCCCTTAGGAATGAGGAATTACTAATGGAATCAGTAATTTTGGGTCTCCCTCCAGTGATAATTCATAATTCTCCCTATACTTTCAGTTCCTTTCAACAGTCCAAATCTCCAGTTGAAACTAAATGGATCTGTGGTGTCCCCTCAATTCCAAAGCGGCTGGTAACTTTTGATATCGCCTCGTCGTTATTACAGAGGGACACGTGATGAAGCCCTAAGCATGTGTCTTCCCAGTATCCTGTTCGTGTGTGTGTGTCTGTTTCTTATGTGTCCATGCCTATCAACATCCATGTTATTGGGTTGTCAATGAATATATGTTCATTGATATTTATATAGCACAGACACTGCTAAGAGCACTACAGCATTATACATTAATCAGGACATTGGCAGAGGATACAAGATCATGTATCATAAGTGTGGCTTTACACATTTTGAATTATACAATTATCATATTTATGATTTTTAAGTACTGGGAGATTAGGTGATTTGGCCAGAATCAATTGCCGAAGCAGGAATCAGAACTAAGGTCCACAAGTTCCATTCTAGAATCTGTGATCCTATATTTATAATAGTACTACGAAAGTAATTAATACGCTTCAATGTTTGTTTTCACAGGGAGTTAAAAAAGCATTCACTGCCCCCTTTCCAGAGTTCTGTGCAAACCCCTGAAACCTAGATGAAAACGCTTGCTCTTGTACACTGTGATGACACCAAAGGCATGCATGACCTTGACAGATGGGCTCATGTGACGCTGATTCACCCTTCTTGAAAACCTGCTATGCTGCATAACTGAGTATAGGTAGCACAGCAGGTGACTATTTAGAGAATTTGTCTTCTATCCCAGGTGTGAGAAGAGAGCTGGTGAAAATGTGTCTCTTCTTCTGTTGCGGTTAGAGTCTTTCTGGCCCACTGGTAGTGTTTTCTGTCCCGCTGTCAGCATGCCCTGTGCCACAGTGTACATGCAGGACATGTCCTTCCCTAGGTGCAGTGCCTGCCCCAGGGCAGCTCATGTCATTTCATCTCCCATTGCTGGTGGTGTTCTGCCTGGGAAAGCTGCAGGAGAAGAGTTTTGCTGCTCCTTCTTCCTAATCAATACAATTAATGTTCTTCTTGCAAAGATCTACAAACAATTTCCTGCACAAAGCCTATTCATAGTTTAACCACTGATTACCGGTTAAAGAAAGCGATACTACTCTCCAGCTGGACAGAGGGCACTGTGTGGGCTGGCCCTCAGGACCCAAGGCCAAACCTATTCTGACCTGTGTGCATGATTTCCAAAACTAAAGAGGACATATTGAAGAAAGCCAGAGCCAAACAACCTATCCATTTCCAAGGCCACACTATTGAGCTTTACCAAGATATCTCGCTTGTCACCCTACAGCACCGCTGAGAAGTTAAGCCCATTACTGACCTTCTGCACTCTAAGGAGGTCCCATATGGATGAGGACATCCCTTTAGACTGATCTTCAGATGGGAAGGCCAGCTTCATTACTTAAGTCTCTTAAGGATGCCCATTGGGTCCTTGCCCGGCCAGAGGAGTCGCCTCATTGCTCTAAATCTGGTTCTCCCCTGGGATCTCTGTCCAGATCAACACATTGGCAGACATCCGGCAAGTGCAAAAAGCACCTCCCACCGGGGCCAAAGGAATGCGCCCAGGAACGCCAGGCGGTGCTTGAGAAGCTGGCTTCTGGAACCGGCAAAACCCCCCCACCCATGAGCTACAAATAGTACCCAATAGCACCACAGTGCCTACTTTAAGCTCAGTCACCCAAAAATGTTGATGACCTGCGGCAGTGGAGGCTATGCTCTCTTTCTCTCACCTGTCTAACCGGATGGCCGGTCCACACCCAATACAGTTCCTACCATTACTGACAGACTTTACTGCTATTGTTGGGGGAAAGTTACTGATGTTTGTTTTCCTTCACATTTTCCTGCTTCCTACAGGCGACACAATAGTTTAAGCAACGGGGGTCTCCTCACTTGTGTAATGGCTCATACACATTCATACCTAGCCATGGGGTTTTACCACTACACTTAGGCATCTTACCCCTCTCTACCTTCAAGGTAATTAAAGTTACGAGCTTCAATGTGAGATGCCTCAACAATCCCATTAAACAAGCTCCTATCCGTTCACTTCTTGAAAGCATGGCAGTCACATATGTCTCCTCCAAGAGACCCATCTGCTCCCTAAAGATGTCCCTAGAATGCATTCCCGCTGGTTCCCACGCCAACTCTGGTCTTCCACCAACACGAAATGGTGCGAGGGTAGTGGCAATCCTGATATCCCGAAGCTTTACAGGGGAAATCCTTACTAAGGTTATGGAACATAAAGGTCGGCTTCTAGCCTATAGACTCCAAATGGGCTCCTTCCACTTTGGTCAACATCTACACCCCCAATGAGGGCCAAGAAGTGTTTATCATCAGCACTTACCCTGGTACTTCACACCCCAGACTTCGCCATACTGATCAGAAGGGACATGAACCTTGTCACTGACACTAATCTAGACCGCTCCGCCCACCGCTTTGGCCAAAGATGGACCTTCTCCACCCAGGGCTTTAGCTGGCTCACAGACTGCTGTCTTCAATATATATGGCACACAGTACACCTCACAGCACAAGACTACACATACTTCCTAGCGACCCCAGCTATCCATACCCTAGTACATGACATAACTATAGGCCCTCGATCTTTGTCCGATCACGTGCCTCTGTCCCTCACAGTGAGAATTTCCTCTCCCCTATTCAGGCCATCACACTGGTGCCTCAGAGACAGCCTGCTCCGTTCCCCAGAGATAGCCTGCTCCGTTTCCATCCTCTAATGAGGCACTATGACAGGTGTGTGTCGACTACTTACAGAACAATGACACAGAGGAGTCTCCCTTAGCCTCTGTGTGGGAAGCACTGAAACTGGTTGTTTGCGGGGAACTTATAGCTCTGTCGGCTGCGGAGTACCGCTGCCAGAAGGAGAAATGTCAAAACTTGGAGCAGAAAGTCCTAGAGCTCGGGCCATACATAAACACACAGGGGCTGTCAGGAGATAATCCATTAAATCAAACTTCCACAGGAGCAGATGCCTTTTACCCAACTCCCTCCAACAGATGCGTGCTCAGACTTTACTGATTATCTGAACCCTGCATCTGCTAGGGGGAAAGGGGAATGGTAACAAAAAAGAGATACCGCCTCCAAATGCAGTTCCAGTCTGTGTTTCTCACTTGAAGATAGGATATTCAGTGTGTGCTTCTGTAACCTGCACCTTTCTTCTTATTGGGATTTCTTTAAAGGAAGGACCTGAAGTTGGGTGATAAGAGCATAGATAAGTACATTCCTACTGCGCATTCAACTGTTCAGCCATTCAAATTCAGCAAATTCTATTGGTCTCCTAACCTGGATCTTTTGAGAGACTAGCCTCTCTCTAAGAGAACAATGTTAACTTAATATCTTCTTTTATCCAGGAGTCAGAGGTATCCAAGGTTCTCTAGAGAACACTTCAAAGGTTCACAAATATACAATCTACTAATGTCTTTTACAGGAAATGAAAACTCCTTCTCAAGGTTTAGTTTCCTCAATCACAGTCTCTAGGAATTAGTTTGATCACTGAGGTTTGTCTCTAAGATTGCCAAGTCTGTAAGGCTAAGAGTTTTTGAATATATATGTACATATATATATTGGCAAGTCTGGAAATCATACAAAATGATTCCTTACTACAGTAGCTTGAAGTTCTGTTAAGCCAAAAACTAATTCTCCTCAGAAAGCCGATAGCCAGTTGTTGGAAGAAGGAAGAAATTCAGCTTCTCCAGAAGGGAAAAAGTAGCTGGTGTGCACGCTGTAACAAGAAAAAGAATTAATTACTCAAAACTGGAAGTATTCTCTATGAAACAAAGCACCTCAGGAACACTGCTCATTCTCCTCAGGATGACAGTTGAAGTGCACAGCTCCCAGAGAGAAACAGCTGGAGGGAATCTTCAGCACGAGACTAAGGTAGAAACACTAGAGCGCTGACCTCACAAAGATTTGTGGCCACCATCTTGAGTGGTAGTTAAAACTGAAGAAGCTAGTTCTAAGAACAGCCTCTGCAAGAGCCACCGCAACCAACGTGGGTACAAGGAAAAGGGGAATCGTTTTTGCTGGCGGAAGAACTTAACAACACTGGCAATAGTTTTCCTGACAGGGGCCCCCAGAACATGGAGGGTATTGGAAAAGACACACCTATACCTTAAGAGGCTGGATCTAGTCTGGGCAGAATAGGCCATGGCGCATCTCAAACACAAATACTACTTAGGGAGTAACCGCTGTGGCAAGATGCTTGTGCACTCCCTTCGGGCCAAGATACAAGCTGGCTTCATCCACGCGATCCGTACAGGGCCATCCACTGAGGTGTCCACTGATTCACAAATTGCCAAGGCCTTTCAAGCCTTCTATAGCAACCTTTATGCAGCAGACAAGGTGGTTTGTACGGAGACATCTGAGTACCTAGAGTCAATAACACTTGCCTCTCTCTCACAAAGCAATTCTGAGGGACTGGATAACCCCATTAAGATAGAGGAAGTCATCTCATCCATTGCCTGCTTGAAATCCAGTAAATCCCCAGGACCAGACCGCTTCACACCACTCTTTTATAACATTTTCTGTCATGACCTGGCCTCACTGCTTACACACCTTTATAATTAATTTGCTGGCACTGGATCTCTTACTGAATCAATGCTTTGCACCTCCATCCCTGTGATCCCTAAGCCCAGTAAGGACCCACCCCTATGTGGGTCTTACAAACCTATATACCTTTTGAATGTTGATGCCAAACTCTTCACTAGCATCTTAGTGCATTGCCTTAACCCTCTCATGCCCGGCCTGATAGAGCTGGATGAAGCAGGCTTCATACCAACCCATCAATGCGGCGACACCAAACGTAATGTACACCTCATAGATAAGATCCACAGATCTCAGAAAGAGGCTCTTTTCCTATAAGTTGATGCTGAAAAACTATTTGACAGGGTCCATTGACCAAACCTGTTCGGCACCCTTAGACATCTTGGGTTTGGTGATAAATGTTGCAGATGGGTCCACTGTATCTATAGTGCCCCTAGGGCATTGGTTCAGGTTAATGGAGTGGCATCTGAGCCCTTTCTATTGCAGCAGGGAACATGGTAAGGGTGCCCTCTTTCCCCATTCCTGTTCGCCTTGTACATGGTGCCCCTCAATCAGAAACTGAAAGCTAATCCGGCGATCTTGGGGATACTGTTTGGTAGGGACAGTCATCTCATAAGCCTCTATGCTGACGATGTGATACTAGCTATCACGGACCCGCTGAACTCCCTTCCAGCTCTCGCGGAAGAACTTCAGGCCTTCGGGAGCATTTCTGGTTTAAAGTCAACATGCAAAAATCCCAAATTCTTAATCTCTTGTTAACTGTACCTCAGAAGGCATTCCTCCACTCCAGGTTCCCCTTTGAATGGGCCACCAAATCTATAGCCTACCCAGGCATTCAACTCACCCGATTCGTTTCCAAGATGGTAACACATAACTACGCAGTACTCACCACGCAAATCCTCCAAGACATTTCCACCTGGCGCCGCCTACGTCTCTACTTGGTAGGTACAATATCAGCCCTTAAAATGACGATCTTACCACGCATCCTATACCTCTTCCAGACTCTCCCACTGACCCCTCCACCACACAAGCTGTGCTCCCTCCAAATAGAACTTAATAAATGTATCTGGGACGGGAAGAAACCTCGTTTACACAAACACCAGCTTTACCGTTCCACACAAGATGGGGGTCTCGCAGTGCCCCTTCTATCATGCTACTTCCAGGCTTCACAGATTTGCTTTTTAGTGGAATGGAGTTGTCCAGCCTCAGAGAAACACTGGCCTTTCATGGACCAAGCTATAGCTGGCTCCCACATTTGAAAACAGCCTTGGCTGTCAAGTAAGTACAGTGCACGAGGTCTATACTCCTCATCAGTGGCGCTTAAAGTAGGTCCCACTTCTCTCCCCTCCCCCACATTTGTGCTCAGCCCCAGCCTGAGCACAGAAACATTTCAGCGATGGATGGAGAGGGGCTATAAACACATAGGCTGCCTGTTTGATGCCAATGGTATCATCCCATTTGAGCAAATGAAATCTGACTATGCCCGTGAGGAATCTGGCCGTATACATTATTTCCAGGTTTGACACTGGGTAATGCATCCATCACCCAAGCTGCATGCTGAGAGGCCCCTCTCACCTTTTGAGAAATGGGTATTCCTCAAGTAAGACGACAAATGTCTCATCTCGGAACTCTTCGCCCTATTAAGCAAAGAGAGGCCCATATCTAAATCCGCAGGGCAGATTAGGTAGGAGACTGAACTCAGCAGGACCCCCTCAGCCAAACAGTGGGAAGACGTACTACAGAGTGCAGCACTCAGTTCACAATATGACTAGGACTGAAACTGCCTACAAAATAGTCTCCTATTGGTACCTGACCCCTGTACTTCTCCAAGCATGGAACTCAGAAAATTCGAAGGAGTGCTGGAGAAGCTGTGGAGGGAAGGGCACCCTGCTCCATCTCATTTGGCATTATCCGAAACTAGAGCAATATTGGAACTGTATCTTAAATGGCATCGACAACACCTTCAATACTACAATACTGAGATTCCCGGCCTATTCTATCTCAGGGCTACCAAGCCCCTTTACTTTCCCTCTTTGCACTTTAAAGGGGAAACAAGCTCTGGGGGTTGCACACCAGGTGATTGTTTCCCCGTGGGGCACCGGTAGGAATCCTGAACACACTACATGGCTCCACAAACTATGGCTTATGCCGGGGATGGAAAAGCTCTCTCTACTAGCCAACCAAACAAACATTTGCAATGCAACGGGTCTTGCGTTTGCTTGAGTTAGAGCTATTCGTGTTTTAAACTCCTAAATCCGAGATGCCACATCAAGCTGCTGGCACCAGTGTTGTACGCGTCAGTTTTGTACAACTAGGTCTATCGCTTCTAGCTACGCTGCCGGCCCACTGGGTTGTAGGCGAACAGCTGTGTATGTTCACGTTACATAGTGGCTTTGAATAAACAGAATTAATTCATAAACATTGATTACCGCCCCACATTCTTCTTAACCGCCCCGAACCTAGCATTTAGCACGCCTAAATGACAGTTCCTAGTTCGTGCCACTGGGTGGCAATAAAGTTACACCGCTTCACACCAGTGGCTTTGTTTTTGGCCTCGTAGGCAGATCGTTATCTGTGAAAACAGGCACCTCAGTTTTCACCTGTTGTTCTGAAGAACAGGGTAAGCCCCTGCCTGGGTCCAGGTTCCAGTTTATTCAAAAGATCGGAAATGTCGAAAACTAATAACTGAGTAGGTTTCATAGTAGGTTAACGCTTACCACCAGAAGTATCTATAAAAAACATTTAACTCAATTTCATTTAAATAAATGTGCCACGGTCGGACTGAGACCGAGACTACAGATACGTTCGTGCATCCCCCAAAAAGTGGCCTATATTTGCAGATCACGACCTTTTCTAGGGAAGTTCATTTTTACGGAAATGTGTGGGAAAGTAGGAGCTTTAACGCTTGCAGGCGTAGGTAACATTGACTAAGACTAGAAACATTACGGCCCATATTTAAGGAAAAATTACAGAGTGCGACCTGCGCGAAAGTTGGCATCGCCGCACTCGTCAGTTTCAGAACCAGGGATGCGTATTTATCTGAATACAGCGCATCCCTGTGTTGTCCCCTGCGCTGGCTCTAAATTTAGCTGTCAATGCAGGCATCCTTGCACCATCGTGCATGGGTGTCTGCGTTGGGAATTGTGATTGTTTATGTGCAGGAAGGTAATCCTTCCTGCACATAAACAATCAATAATGGCGCTTTGGCACTTCTGTGTGTGCTGCAGAACACAGCACACACAGAAGTGCCTAAGAATCATTTTCAAATGATTGTTTATGTGCAAAACAATCATTTCTGGGATTTTGCTTTTTCTATGTGTGCTGCATAATGCAGCACGCAGAGAAAATGCAAAAAACGTTTAGGAATAAAAATATTCCTCCTCGTTGCACCTTGCTAACTCCACCCCTGGGATTGCGTTAGATTTTTGCGCTGCCTCAGGTTTACGAAATCTCGTAAATCTGAGGTAGCATTAAAATGCAATGGGTGTTGCTGTGGCACGCCCACAGCAACACCCATTGCACGCCCCTCTGACGCAGAAAACTGCATCCAGTGGCGCTAGGGGCTCTTAAATATACCCTTACTTCGCTACAAACTGAATACTTCCTTGCTCAACACCTTGTACTAGGTATTGTATTGCATTGCACCGTTTATTTGGCAGTTATTACCCTTATGTGAGGTGCTGAAGCGCTTGCCTACAAGGGTAGTACATTATACCCAGAGATATTTTAAGGCATGGGCAAAGTGGTCTCTGGCCCAGGTCCCCTGCCTTTCAGGGAGCCCCCTTGTACAGATAGCTCTGTTCTGCAGAGAGCCTTGCCTTTATGACCTTGAATAGGTCTTTACAAAGATTGTTTAAAATACTGTTTTCGTTTAATTTATTTTTAATGTGGGTGATGTGTGAGAGAATATTAGAGACATTTTGCTGAGAAATATTGTGTTTATGTTTCATGCAACATCCATTAAAAACATTTTCTTTTAGATCAAAAGAGAACCTCACTTATGAGAAATGGGAGGGTGTCACAGAGATTGTTTGTAGTTATATTAGTGAGCTGCTGCTGTGTTACAGTACTGAAAACATATCACTATCCATGAATACTAGATGCAAACACATTCAGAATTTGGACCAATGTGCCTGTGCACTGTGAGTGCTGGCCAAAGAGGGTATAAAAGAGCTGAAACTGGATCCTAAAAGCAAAACTGTTCTGAATAAGTGCCCAAAAATTCACTTGACCCAGGGCCCCAAAAATCCTTAAGATGTCTCTGGCTACAGTGTGTGATTAGTGTTGAGTCCCACCCGGCCCGGTAGCATGCACAAGAGCAAACCACACATAAAGCTCGTAGTTATAGTCTTTACTAATCAGTGCACAACATTCAACTGAACTTTAAATATCCCAATAACTGTTAAAGACCACACCTTAACACCTCCCAGATCGATTACATAATTTTGTTCATAAGTCTGCCCCTAGTCACAGGGTCCTATCACATTCTAAGATAACATGGCCCTCATTATGACCCTGGCGGTGAGTGATAAAGTGGCGATAATACCGCCAACAGGCTGGCGGTAAGTACTGCCAAATTATGACCATGGCGGTGATCACTCTCATAGATAGCCAATGTACCAGACCAACCGCCACAGCAGAAACAACAGTCTCCAAGGCGGCACCCAACAACAGCCAGGTGGGAGGCAAAGTACCGCCCGCCATATTAAGACACACAAAACCGCCACCTTTTCCGGGGCGGTACCAACGCCAACAAAAGCCTGGCGGAAACAGAGCTCAGAAGGGAAATGACTTAGCATTGGAGACACAGGGAATAACCACGCCACCATGGAACTTGAACTGCAAGTTTTCCAGATGATCTTCTACGTTATGCTCCACCTGGAACACCAACGCTGATGAAGACGACGACGGTGAGTACAGCTGCCTAGCACACAAGGGAGGGTGGGAGGAAAATGAGAGTGACACACATGCACAACACACACCCGACACACGCACGCACCATACACACAACCAGCTGCACACGTAAACCAATGGCACATGACACACGGCATAATAAAACACGGACCACAATGCTGGAGTAACAAAAATGATTAGAATAGCAAAAGCCACCACACAAACCAAGGGGCATATTTATACTCCGTTTGCGCCGGATTTGCGTCGTTTTTTTTAACGCAAATTCGACGCAAAACTAACTCCATATTTATACTCTGGCGTTAGACGCGTCTAGCGCCAAAGTCCATGGAGTTTGCGTCACTTTTTAGCGTGGACACCTACTTTGCGTTAATGATATGCAAGGTAGGCGTTCCCGTCTAAAAAATTGACTCCGAGGCATGTGCGCCGTATTTACACTCCCGGGCAAAAATCACGCCCGGGAGTGGGCGGGTAAAAAAAAATGACGTCCAGCCGCTTTTGCGTCGTTTTTTAGCGCCTGGTCAGGGCAGGCGTTAAGGGACCTGTGGGCTTGGAAGGAGCCCAGAGGTGCCCTCCCATGCCCCCAGGGACCCCCACTGTCACCCTTGCCCACCCCAGGAGGACGCCTAAGGATGGAGGGACCCATCCCAGGGAACATAAGGTAAGTTCAGGTAAGTAATTTTTTTATTTTTTTTTGTGGCATAGGGGGGCCTGATTTGTGCCCCCCTACATGCCACTATGCCCAATGACCATGCCCGGGGGACAGAAGTCCCCTGGGCATGGCCATGGGGCAAGGGGGCATGACTCCTGTCTTTGCTAAGACAGGAGTCATTTCAATGGGGGTTGGGAGTTTAAAAAAATGGCGCAAATCGGGTTGAGGCGAAAATTTTGCCGCAGCCTGACTTGCCCCATTTTTGGGCGCCCAAGCTCCATATTCCCCTACGCCGGCGCTGCCTGGTGTACGTCATTTTTTTTCACGCACACCAGGCAGCTCCGCCGGCTAACGCCGGCTAACGTCATTGAATAAATACGGCGCCCGTATGGCGCTTCAGAATGGCGTTAGCCGGCGTTAGATTTTTTGGCGCACAACTGCGTTGGCGCAGTTGTGCGTCGAAAAGTATAAATATGGCCCCAAATATATACAAATGTCTATGAAGGGCCAATGCCCAGTCCAAAGTCGTGAGGGCACACAAGGCCACAGTCCAAGGCCCAACCTGTATCCTGACACAGCCGGAGAGAACACTGCAGGGGCATCATTTTGCAAGTGGGAAGGCACCTTAGGTGGATGATGGGGCACCTCAGCTGAATACAGGAACTTCCCCACTGGTTCTGCATGGGGCAACATGCCCATTGCTTTGTCCTGGGAAGTGCAAGGCCACAGTCTCTGAAGTGGGTGACTTGCCCACTGGTTCTTGATGGGGCAACATGCCCATTGCTTTGTCCTGGGGAGTGCAAGGCCACAGTCTCTGAAGTGGGTGACTTGCCCACTGGTTCTGGAGAGGGCAACATGCCCATTGCTTTGTCCTGGGGAGTGCAAGGCCACGGACTCTGGTGTGGGTGACTTGCCCACTGGTTCTGGAGGGGGCAACATGCCCATTGCTTTGTCCTGGGGAGTGCAAGGCCACAGTCTCTGAAGTGGGTGACTTGCCCACTGGTTCTGGATGGGGCAACATGACCATTGCTTTTTCCTGGGGAATGCAAGGCCACAGTCTCTGAAGTGGGTGACTTGCCCACTGGTTCATGAGGCGGCAACATGCCCATTGCTTTGTCCTGGGGAGTGCAAGGCCACAGTCTCTGAAGTGGGTGACTTGCCCGCTGGTTCGGGAGGGGGCAGCCCGCAGAGCAGCCCCTGGAGGGTGGCCTATATGGCATCCGCTGAGGGTGACAGCTCCACTGTGGTGGTGTTTGAAGGAGCCTCCTGGGCAGCCCCTGCACTGTTCGATGTCTGCACGGTGGTGGTGGTGGTTAGAGAAGCATCCTGGGCAGCCTCTGCACTGTCCGATGGCTGCATTGTGGTGGTGGTTGGAGGAGCCTCCTGGGCAGCCCCTGCACTGTCCGATGTCTGCAGTGTGGTAGTGGTTGGAGGAGCCTCTTGGGCAGCCCCTGCACTCCCTGATGGCTGCACTTCCACAGCTGGCGGTGGGGGCCCCCTGACAGCTGTTGGTAGTGTTAGCCTGACAGCTTCCGCTGGCGTAGAGTGCCTCGTCTCCTCCTATCCATGGGTTGTGGATCCCTTACCCTTCCTGGCAGGGGTGGATGGGCTCTTCCCCTTCTTCACTGCTGGTTCAGGGCCCTTCCCCTTCTTCACAGGTGGTGCAGGCCCCTTCACACTCTTCCCTGGTGGTGCAGGACTCTTCACACTCTTCCCTGGTGGTGCAGGACTCTTCACACTATTCCCTGGTGGTGCAGGCCCCTTCCCCTTCTTCCCTGGTGGTGCTGGCTCCTTCCCCTTCTTTGTTGGAGGTTTGGTATCCTTATCACCACGAGTAGGTAGTGCTACCACTGTCCCCGTGGACTGTTTGGCTGAGGTGCTGGGCTGTGTCCTTGGTACCCTGCCCATACGTGCAGGACAGGGGGGAGGGGTAGGGAAGAGATCAAATTGGGAAAGGAAAAGCTTTTTAGGGACGGTGGGGCAGGAGGAGGGAGGAGTAATGGGAGTAGAAGATGAGGGAGTGGTTGTTGGAGGTGTATGCCTGCTGGACTTGGGTGCATGTGCATGGGCTGTATGCTGATGTGAGGTGGGTGGCTGTTGGGTGTGTGAATGCTTGCGTTTGTGTTCCTTATGATGGGGGGACAGACACAGTGTGAAAGGACACAGGGGACGAGTGCATGGTTGTTGTGGAGGTGTGTGTTCTGCTTGGTGTGGTGATGCTGAAAGTGGATGTAGATGTAGTGCATGCAGGTGTGAGTGTGAACGTGACTGGGAGGAAAGTGGAGGAGCAGGATGAGGAGGAGGAGGGGGAGACAGTGGAGGAGGTGGATGTTGTCGTGTCTGCAACTGTATGGTGTTTGTGTGAGTGCCTGTCGGATGAAGTGTGGTGCTTGTATTTGCCTGTGCCACTCTTGTGTGTTGCCTTGTGTGCATGCTCATCTGTATGTGTGCCTGGGATGGGTTGGGGTTGAGGGTAGTGGGACTAGGAAGTGGCAGTTGGAGGGGGGACAGTAGAAACAGGGGCAATGGCTGCCATTAGAGAGGAGGCCAGAGCCTGAATCAATCTGTGTTGGGCCGCCAATCCACCGTGAACGCCCTCCAGGAATGCATTACTTTTTTTAACATATTTTTATTGAATTTTTCAACAAGAGCCAAACATTGCGCTACATACATGTGTTATCAATGACAGGATATTAGTGGTTTTAGCAAATCTTTTAAATTCGCACGACTTGAAATAAACAAATAACAAAAACACTTTGTACACTTCCAGGCCCAGATGGTCTAACCAGTGCGTTTGATTTATTGCCTATGCCGATAATTAGCGCATTTTGATGCGGAGAGGCTCCACAGTTACCCAGGATGAGGTCTTAGATCCTGTGCGGGGGGGGAAGCACCGACTGTTAGGGTGCCAGTGTCAGTGGATACTACGTGAGGTTTGTGCGCATGGAGGTTTGGTGTATTGTCCGTGGGGGGTGAGGTGTTGCTGGTGGGGTCGTGTGCATCCCATAATGGGATGCTGTTTTGTGGCCGGCTACATGCCAGTGACTGCCTGGGCATTCACTTTGCTTCGCAGTTCATGGGGGCTTCTCGTCATTTTTTGCCTCTAGCTTAGAAACTAGTGTGTTCCAAGTTACGCAACCCGCATGTCCGAGTCCCCCACGCGCTAGTTTTGTGAGTACCTGGTACTCAGCACGGGCCCATCGCAGTGTAAAGGTAAGCCAGGCTTTCAAGTCGGGTGCATTGGGGGCTTTCCAATTCATAGCTATCAATCTTTTATACATTGCATAAGCCCGGTCTACAAACCTATGTAGGTGTTTGTGTTTTTTCACCCTTGTCCTGAGACCAAGTAGGCAGGACTTGGGGTTCAAATCCAGGTCGAGGCCCGTCATTTCTGCTAATATTTTTACCACCCCGGCCCATTCATTTTGTATCCGGGAGCACTCCCAGACCATGTGGTAGAACTGTGCCTCTGGGGTTTTACATCTGGGGCAGGCCGGGTCCGACCCGGGGAACATGCGTTTGATCCTAGCCAGTGCTAAATATGTTTGGTGTATGTAATTGATCTGCGTGTAGTGGAATCTGGGGTTCCTTGAGACCTCGCGGGTGTGGCTTAAGACTTTCGTCCATTCTTCCCATGAGACCGGGGCAGGCAGTACGGTGTTCCATCTCTCCCTGGCATTTGGCAAATTGGGTACCGGGGGCTTATTCAGGAGTTTGTATGAGTTCGAGACTGCTTTTGCTTGGGTGTCGCAGCTCAGCATGTGGTGTAGTGCGGGAGAGGTATCTGGTTCTAGTTCTCCAGCCGCCCATGTTTTTATAATTGCGTGACATATAGCGTGATAGGCCAGGAATTGTCCCGGGCTCACCGCTGTGAGGGCTTGCATAGATTCGAAAGACATTAATTTACCCTCCTCAAAGCAGTCTCCCACTGTGTGTATGCCCGCTTCCGTCCAGGAGCGGCGAGTATGGAAGTTCTTTTGCGTCTCTTTGAATATACCTCCTCCAGCATGCGTGGGCCGCCGCAATCAATGGGTTTTCGCGTGCGCTTTTTATTTGCTTATTTGTGAGCCATACGAGCAGGGGGACTCCCTGAAGTCGGGATGTTAGCCAAATGGATTCCGCCGAGTTGGGCCTATGGATCCAGTTCAGTATCCACTGTAACTGCGCGGCCGCGGAATAAAGCTCAAAGTTGGGGGCGCCCAATCCACCCGCGGTGACCGGGCAGTGAAGCGTGGTGAGTGCGACCCGCCTTCTGCTCTATCACCACACAAGCTGCAGTAAGACGGCGCTCAGACTATTAAAGAAACTTTTGGGAATAATGAGCGGCAGGGCCGCGAAGTGGTATAACAGTCTAGGTAGTATCTGCATGTTTGCTAAGGCCACCTTGCCCAGTGGTGAGAGTGGTAACTTATTCCGAAATCGCATTGAGCCCTTCATGGAGGCCACCGCTCTTCCTAGATTACCATCCTTGAGGTCTTCTGTTCTGCGATAGATGTTAACCCCTAGGTATTTAAATATGTTGAAGCACCATTTTAGGCGGCCTAGTGGGGCACTATCTTGGTTCGATAAGGGCCAGCTGGCTAGTGGGAATATACAGGATTTTCCCCAGTTTACTACTAGGCCGGAGATCCCTCCAAACTCAGATAGCAGCGACATCACCGAGGACAACACCTCCCCCCCCTTCGTATGTATATCAGGGCATCATCTGCGTATAGTGATATGGCGTGGTAGGTCCCGTTCCGGATTACCCCCCACCTCTCCTCCTTTGCACGGACGCGTGCGGCCAGTAGTTCCATTGCTAAGGCAAACAACAGGGGGGACAGGGGGCATCCCTGTCTTGTGCCCCTGTTAATCGGGAAGCTCCCTGAAATGACCCCACTCGTCTTCACCCTAGCCTGTGGGTTGGTGTACAGTACACGTACCCAGCGTGTGAATTTTGGGCCAATACCCATTTGCTGCATGGTGGCAAACAAGAAATCTCATTCTAATGTGTCGAACGCTTTCTCAATATCAAGTGAGATCACCGTTTCTTCGTATGCATGCGGGAGAGTGTCGCCCATTACGCTCAGCAGCCTCCGGATGTTAAGAAAAGTGTTGCGTTTCGGGATGAACCCGTTTTGGTCCTCGTGTACCAGGATGTGCATGTAGGGAGCTAACCTGTTGGCCAGTATTTTACCAAGTATTTTGCAGTCTAAATTTAGTAGCGACAGAGGTCTATAGAATTTAACATCAGTGGGGTTGCGTCCTTGTTTGGGGAGGACCACTATCATTGCCTCCCTCAGCGTTGGGGGTAGGATCCCACTGGCCCATGCCTCTTCGAATACTTTCAGGAGATGTGAGTTAAGGTGCCTCGCAAAGATGGAGTAGTATTCTGATGGAAGGCCGTCTGCGCCTGGTGCTTTATTCTTAGGCAATTGCGCAAGGGCCATGTCAGGGGGGCCTCTAGTGTCTCCCTATCTGCCCGTGAGAGTTGGGGCAGGGGTGAGCCCGCCAGGAAGGACCTAAGTTGTTGGGTGGTGCATGAAGTGCGTTTGGTGTATAAGTTTGTATAGTATTCCCTGAACGTGTTGTTAATTTCATCCTGTGTGATTGCCAGTGTACCTGCGCCTGTCTCTATGGCCCCGATAGGGGGGCGCTGCCGGTCTTCGCGTAAAAGCCATGTGAGTAGGCTATCCGATCTATCGCCTTCCATTTGAAGTCGCATCAAGTGGTATTTGTGATCGTGTTGGCGAAGTGTGGTGTCAGCGACAGCATATTCTGTATGCGCATCTTTTAATGTCGTGTATGGTTTTTCGTTGCGGGCTACTGCAGTTTCTAGTGCTCTTAAATTTGTTTCCAACTTGCTGACCTCTGCGTGGAGTGTGCGTCTTACCCCCCATGTGGTTGAGATACAGTGACCGCGAACCACTACTTTGTGCGCGTCCCACTCCACTGCTCTTAGGTTTGTGGAACCAGTGTTTAGTTCCCAGTATTGTTTTAGCGCTGTGTTCAGCGCGTCTGTGAACGCTTGATCCTGGAGGGCTTCCACCTGAAGTCTCCAAGTAGGGATCGCTTGGGGCTTCCTGCCCCAGTTCAGAGTTACTTTGAGCGGCGAATGATCTGATAGTGTTTTAGCTAGATATTCTATCCCGCTGGCGATTGTGCAGATTTCCTGAGTGCCCCACAATATATCTATCCTGGTGTGTACCTTATGTGGTATTGAGTAGAATGAGTATTCCCTTTGTAGTGGGTGCTTCACGCGCCATATGTCGTGTAGGCCCATATCGCTAGCAGGAATGCATTACATTGCTGCATCTGGGATGCCAGACCCTGTATGGCATTCACAATGGTTGGCTGCCCTACAGAGATGGATCTCAGGAGGTCAATAGCCTCCTCACTCAGGGCAGCAGGGCTCACTGGGGGAGGGCTGAGGTGCCTGGGGCGAAGGAGATGCCCACCCTCCTGGGCGAGCGGGCATGGACAACTCGCTGAGGGGCTTCTGGGAGGGAGGTGCTGGTACAGGGGGTGGTGGCTGTCCCTGCAGCTGGGGTGGTCACAGAGGTGTCTGCCACCACCAGGGAGCTCCCATCGGAGGAGGTATCTGAGTCAGTGTCATCTCCTCCTGTCTCTGCCGTGGTGCTCCCCTCGCCCTCCATCCCACTGGTTCCCTCGGCGTCGGTGGACTCTGCCTCCAGGGTCATGTGGGATGCAGCTCCCTCTGTCGCTGGTGCCCCTGCTCCTCCGCCAGATGATGCTAATGCACACAGGGACAGGATGACGGAACAAAAAAGGGGGGGAGGAAAAGGAAACACTGGGTCAATTACTGCACCAACACCATAGTTGGTGTACACAGCACCCTCACACACAGGGAACAGGCCTAATCAATATGCATTGCACTACCAGTGATATAGCTAGTCACCAAGGCATGATGAGGAGCACACACCACCAACTGCAGCACACCTGGGACCCACGATGCCCTGCCTGAAAGTGACTACTAACAAGCTAGGTAACCTGTATTTGACATGAAACCATTACCCTTCAGAGGACCCACGCTGCAATGTCTGGCCTGGCCTTAGGGGCATCCACTAACACACACACCCACCACCCGGATACCACCCCACCAGACAAAATATGTAATGATACCCACTGTACTCACCCCTTGTGGCTGCTGTGATTCCCTCAAGCGCCCATCCAGCTCAGGGTATGCCACTGCCAGTTTGCGGGCCATCAAGGGGGTCAGGGTCCAACGGGCACCCCTTCCTCGTTGGGAGGCCATCCCCAGCTGGGCCTCCGCAGTCTTCCGTGCCCAACGTCTCAGGTCTTCCCACTGTTTCCGACAGTGGGTGCTCCGCCTGCTATTGAAACGCACACTGGCTGCACCTCCTTGGCGATGGCACGCCATATTCCCTTCTTTTGATGGGCGCTGACCTGCAGAGGCAATTAAGACAGGAGAACACCATTAAACTAACAGTCCAGCATGTCACACACATGGCCCACCATACCCGTTTCCATCACCATTGGCACACACATTGCCCAGCGCACAACATGTACACCGCCAACAGATAATCCCCCCTTTACACAATGCCTTCACACACATCTCCATGCATCCTTCCCACATGCATCGTGCCCAAAGTGTACTCACCAGTTGGTCTGGAGGCCCATACAGCAGTCCCTACTGGGGTAGGACCCCATCCACCAGTCGCTCCAACTCCTCCGAAGTGAAGGCTGGGGCCCTTTCCCCAGTCACACAGGCCATGGTAGGTTCCAGATACAGGTCACAGCAGCACATGCAGTGAAGGTCTTCTCCTGTTGAAGGTCAGGAAACAAGTGAAGAATGATTTAGAAAATGGTGGCCACGTCTGCGGCGGTGCACACCGTCACCGCTGGAGTACATCCCCATTGGCCACTGTACTCCAAAGGGCCCAATGTTATCCAATGAAGAATTGCACGGCGGTTCACGATCACCTACCGTCACGACCCCCAACGTAGGCGGAATTACCCCACTTCCACCTGTACCTCCACACAAGACAGGAGGTCACCATTTCAGGGGGGGGGGTGAACAGGCCTATTGATAATTGCTGACTCACAGGATAAATAGGCACACACTTAGACATTTACACTGTCCCAATACATTGAAAGAAGGGGGTACTAGCACAACACCTCATATCCAGGTGCCATTACCCCTTAGCATGCTGGTTATCGTAGTACAAATATTCAGCAGTTATTACTGTAACTTTTAAACACACTGGTTTCAAAATTCATCAAAATATTCACCTTATTTGGTGCAGTCATTGCTGTATCTCTAGACACATGTGTTTCTGGATTATTCCGTCATCAGTAGAGAAAGTTCAGGGCTGCTGACCCCTGTGAGGAATACCAGGACAAGGGCTGAAGAATGTTATCATGAGGCACATGGGCGAACCAGAAGGATCATTGTGAGGACCTTGGGCCTCCGGAAGTCCAGGTTCAGGTGCCTCCTTCTGACAGGTGGATCCCTGTGCTACTCACCCGAGAAGGGGCTGCCAGATAGTAGTGGCATGCTGCATGTTGCACAACCTGGCCCTCAGGCGCCATGTACCTTTTCTGCAGGAGGAGGAGACTGGGGATGCCCCTGTGGCAGCAGAAGACCCTGAGGACAGTGAGGATGAGGAGGCAGAGGATGAGGATGTGGACAACAGAACATCAGTTATCCATCAGTACTTCCAAAGACACACAGGTGAGCCAGTTTCTATGACTATCGGTGTATTCTGTGTGGCTGTGGCATGATGGCACTACCCAATTTTTACCTCTACTTACTGTCACCTATGGATTATCATTTTACAGATGTTGGTGATATGACAACAATGTCCTGATGTGATCACTACAGTCAGCTACAGATTATTCTTTCTATGCTCTCACAATGTACAGTTCATTTGCAAAGGATGTAGCTGTTTCAATCAATACAAATTTACAATACCTGAAATACTAGTGGTCGAGTGGTGTCCAAAGGTGTTTATTTTAGAGATAACAAATTGAGGGGAAAGTGCAATGGAATGGGGTGATGATGGAGGAAAGTCCAGGGTATTGTTCCAGTCTGTTTGTAGCACAGGTGCAGTGTCCAAGGGGACATAGGAAGGGGAGCAATGAAAGTTCAAGGTGGACAAGGTGACTGAGTAGGACACAAGGGGGACAATCAGAAGAGTCTCATTTCCTGGTGGTGGTGTTGGCAAGTGTCTCTGGCTTCTGTCTGGGTCGCAGGGAACGTTTGTGGGGTGGTTCACCTTCTGCAGGGGTAGGGGTGCTGGTGGCCTGTGGGTCCTGTGGCGGGGCCTTCTGCCCACTAGCGACAGCAGAATTGGAGGGCTGTTTAGTTGACTGGCTAGTGGTAGGGGCCCACTGGTGTGTTGTTGCCTCCCTCATGATGTTGGCCATATCTGCCAGCACCCCTGCTATGGAGATCAGGGTGCTGTTAATGGCCTGCAAGTCCTCCCTGATCCCCTGATATTGTCCCTCCTGCAGCTGCCTGTTCTCCTGCACATGTTATGTTATAATGTTATAATAGTTTATATAGCGCCTAAACTGCCCAGAGGCCTCGTAGCGCTTATACTGCCATAGCGGAAATGTACTGTATATGTTCATGCAGGAGTTTAAATTTTGAATAGCCAAGTCTTCAGATCCTTTCTAAAAGACATCTCTTGTGGATTTTATCTTATCTTGAAAGGAAGGCTATACCAGAGCAAGGCACCTTGATATGCTAGTGATCTTCCTCCCCATCTTGCTTTCCTCGCTGTTGGCACTATGGCCAGGTTAGCTGAAGAGGATATGAGTGGCCTGGCTGGAATGAAGACCTGTGCCAATGTTTTAAGCATTTCAGGACCATTATCAAATATGGCTCTATGAATGTGACATAGGGCCTTGAACTGAATCCTTTCCTCCACAGGGAGCCAGTGTAGAGATGCGATTCCTGTCCGTATAGAGTGGTGTCTAGGAGTTTTTAACAGCAGACGTGCAGCTGCGTTTTGTACCCTTTGTAATCTTTGAATCACATATTTCGGTGAACCTATAAACAAGGCATTGCCATAGTCAATCCGAGAACCCATCAGTGCCTGAATAACCAGTATTCTGGCAAAAAATGGTAGAATAGTTAAAACCTTCCTCAAGGTCCTGAGCAGGGCGAATGCAGTTCCTGCTATTCTATTAGCATGTTGGGCCATTGAGAGTAGAGGGTCCAACCATATACCTAGACTTTTAATGAGACATTTAGGGGGTGGAAGGGTGGGCACCCCTCTCAATAGGCTAGAATTAACTAATGGCATTTTATTTCCCAAAAACATAACCTCAGTTTTGTCGTCGTTAAGCTTCAGTTTACTTCCAGACATCCAAGTCGCAACTGCTTTCAGACAAGGACCTAGTGCCGTACCCATATCTGGGTGGGTATTGGAGAAAGAGACGACCAGTTGCGTATCGTCTGCATAGGACACCAGGTTCAGTCCAAATGGCTCAACTATTCCTGCTAGTGGCTGCATGTAGACGTAAAAAAGTAGCGGACTCAGAGCCGACCCCTGAGGGACACCACAACTACTGAAAGTGCGCCTAGAGGTATATGATCTATCGAGTACCTGAAAGGACCTCCCATGTATAAATGAAAGAATCCCTTCTAGTGCGACTCCGGCAATTCCACATCCCCGCAATCTGTCTTTGAGGATATTTAAATCAACTGTGTCGAATGCCGCACTCAAGTCCAAGAGGATGATCGCGGTCTCAATACCTTTATCCAGCCTCTTCCTTGCTTCTTCTGTAATGGCAATCAGTGCGGTTTCTGTACCATGTTTAGGCCTAAAACCCATCTGGGTAGGATGTATACGTTTTTTTTCTTCCAGAAGCGTAGACAACTGAGAATGTACATGCTTCTCCGCAAGTTTAGCTATTAGAGGCAGCAATGAAATCGGTCTATAGTTGCTCAGTATCTTAGAATCCAGATTAATTTTTTTTAAGAGAGGCTTGACAATAGCCTGTTTCCATGGGTCTGGTACCGTGCCAGAAGCTAATGAGGTGTTAATAAGTTTCGTAATTATCGGGCCTAAAACTGGTGTTCCCATGGATAAGATCTGGGGGGGGCAGGATTTCGTTAAGCTCAGTAATTTAGTAACTCTGTCCAAACTAATGGGAGTAAAGTTTGTAAGGAAAATTTCCTCCCCGGTCTCCTGGTTCATCATCCCCTGATCTTTGATAGGGGAGTTGGGGAAGGCTAAATAGATGTTCTGAATTTTACTTAAAAAGAAGCTTGCCAGATCCTCTACATGTTGCTGTGGGGAGTCCCTAATTTCTGACTCCTCACTTGGATGAATAAGATCTTTTAAGGCGTTAAATATCTCCTTGGGTGAATTAGCTGCTGCTTCAATTTTATCAGAATAGTATGTCGCCTGAGTTTTTTTAATTTCTAAGTGATATTCTTGAATCATATTCTTGTAGTCCATTTTCACAGAGTCATCTTGGGTGTATCTCCATTTCCTCTCTTGCTTCCTACATTCTCTTTTTTTCTCAAGTAGGCTTGCATTGAACCAGGGAGCCGACTTCTTTCGAGGAATGTTTTTAGTAGAAGAGAGGGGTATGATCTCCTCTAGGCTATCCTCTATCCATTTGTTCCCAGAGTGCGAGAAGTCTGTTATATTGTTTGTATTTATATTTCCTGGTCTATTTTTCTCCAGTGCGGTAATGAACTCTGTGGCCTTTAGTTTATGCTATTTCCTTCTACGTGGAGGTGCCCCAGTATGAATGCTCTTATAATGAGAGATGGATAGTTCTAACTCTAGAAGGAAGTGATCCGACCATGCTAGCGGGCGTGAGGATAGAAATTTTATACCTGGTACATTAGAAAATACCAGATCAAGTGTATGTCCCTTATTATGAGTCGGTCCCTGAATTAGCTGTACCAGGTCACATGCATTCATGTCTGCTATCAACATCTTAGTGGAAGCATTATCTATATTTTCTGCATGTAGATTAAAATCTCCCAACAGTAGGAAATTTGATTTAGTATATATTAGTTGCGAGATATTTTCTGCCAGTGAGATCATGAAATCTCCCATGGGACCTGGTGGACGGTAAATCAGAACACCAGATAGGGTGTAATGAGGGTTCACACTGATAGAGAAAGACATACTCTCACAGTCTTTAATTAGAGTGGGTGCTGTAGTGATCTTACATGTATCTCTGTAGATGACTGCAATACCACCCCCTCTATTAGGTCTATCAATTCTGCTAATCTTATAGCCTATGGGGAGTGCCATCACAACATCTGGAGCAGAGCTTTCATCCAGCCAAGTTTCTATCAGAAATAAGGCAAGAGGTTTAATTTGTTCCACCAAAAGGTGAATATCCATTATATGAGCTCCCAATGAGCGACAGTTAACTAAAAGAATGGCAAGTTTATCAGAGTCCTTAGCTAATTGATCCGTATGCATTTGGAAGGACCATGCACACGAAGGGCATCTATATTTGCCAATATAAGGATCTGTACTCTTAACACACAGTTTATGAGATTTAGGCGGTCATTCCAACTTTGGCGGGCGGCGGTAGCCGCCCGCCAGGCTGGAACCGCCAATCGGCCGCCATGCGGCCAAAAGACCGCAGCCGGCATTCCAACATTCCCGCTGGCCCAGCGGGAATGAGGCCGCAACACAGAAGCCGGCTCCGAATGGAGCCGGCGGTGTTGCGGCCGTGCGACGGGTGCAGTTGCACCCGTCGCGCTTTTCACTGTCTGCTAGGCAGACAGTGAAAAGCTGGCCGGGGCCCTGTTAGGGGACCCCTGCACTGCCCATGCCAGCGGGCATGGGCAGTGCAGGGGCCCCCAGGGGCCCCAGGATACCCCTTACCGCCAGCCTCTTCCTGGCGGTGAAAACCGCCAGAAACAGGCTGGCGGTAAGGGGGTCAGAATCCCCAGAGCAGCGCTGCCCTGGCGGATTCGCCCAGCCGGGGCAAAAACGGCGGGAAACCGGCGGCCCCGGTTTTCCGACCGCGGCTTTACTGCCGCGGTCAGAATGGGCTTGGAAGCACCGCCAGCCTGTTGGCGGTGCTTCCGTCATTCTGCGCCCTGTCGGTCCAAGACCGCCAGGGTCAGAATGACCCCCTTAGTGTTGAAGAGGAGTAGTTCTTCTTTGGAGTAGGTAATGGTTACCTTCTCTGAGGGGTATCGGGCATAGTTTCTTGGCTCTTGGCTCGGTCTGGCGCAGACGGGCTTGCCCTTGGTGCGCCCGCTGCGCGCCGCGGTCATGGTGTCTATAAATAGCTCTCTAGCAATGCGAAGCTAGAGTGCTGACCCAAAAAATGGCGGCGGTTTTCCGATCTGTCAAGGATCTGGCCCACTGTGTCCTAGGAATGTTGGTAGGCTCCCAGGATCTCAGAAAGTGTCTCCTGGAGAGTCGGTTCCCTGTTCCTGTCCTCCCCCTGGTGCACAGCAGTCCTTCCAGTTTTTCTGTGGGCCTGTGCCCCTGTCCCCTGAACGGTGGGCCCACTGCCACTGACCCCAGGTCCCTGATTGTCTTGGGGACGAGGTTTGGCCTGCAGTCCCTGTACAGGTGGGCACACTGCTGATTGACGTGTCCTGGGGACAGAGGTTTGGGTATGCTGGGTGGGTGCTGTGGTGTTGGATCCTTATAGGGTAGGCTCTGTGGTGGTCTGTGAATGTGCTTGGGTGACCGGCTGTCCAGTGCTCCCTGATGGGCCAGGTAGGTCCTCCAGATCCTGAAGTCCAGAGTTACTGTCATCCCTGAGGGGCTCTTCTGTTGGGGGACTGGATAGTGGTGGCACCTCCTCTCCACTGACATTGGCTGGGGTACCTGTGAGGATGTAAGTGATGTATTATCCTTCATGTGTGTGACATATTGTACATCTGTGGCTTCCTCTCCATCATTGGTGTTGTCCTGACAGCTTTTGCTTGTGTATGGTGATGTATTGGAGGATTCTTAGTTTCCCTATGCTGTGCATGCTTTGGTGATGGGTGTCCATGCAGAGCTGGGAGGGGTGTCCATGAATTGGTATGGCATGCAGGGCTTGGCACTAGGGTTAGTGAGATGTGTAGTGTGTGGGTTGGAGTGGAGTGATGGGAGTGAGGGTGTGGGTGTGAGATGGCATGCAGGTTTGGGGGGGTGATGATTAGTAAATGTTGACTCACCAGTGTCCAGTCCTCCAGCTACTCCAGCGAGTCCCTCAGGGTGCAGTAATGCCAGTACTTGCTCATTCCATGCTGTGAGCTGTGTGGGAGGAGGTAGGGGTCCACTGCCAGTCCTCTGTATGGCAAGCTGGTGCCTTGCTGCTATGGAACGTACCTTCCCCCGTAGGTCATTCCACCTCTTCCTGATGCCGTCCCTCGTTCTTGGGTGCTGTCCCATGGCGTTGACCCTGTCCACGATTCTCCGCCATAGCTCCATCTTCCTTGCTATGGATATTTGCCGTACCTGTGCTCCAAAGAGCTGTGGCTCTACCCTGACAATTTCCTCCACCGTGACCCTTAACTCCTCCTCAGTGAAACAGGGGTGCCATTGTGGTGCCATGGGTGTTTTGTGATGTGTGTTGGTGAGGGTGTGTTGGGTAATGTAGTGGGGTGTGTGATGTGGAGTGCGAGGGGTGTATGGGTGTGAGTGGTGTGTGTGTGTAGTGGTCTCTGTGCTCTTATTCTCAGTCTCCTGGTGGCAATTGGTGTTCATAAGGGGTTGTGGGTAATGTTGGTGTGTGTTTTATAGTGGTTGGGTGTGGTGTGTGTATGGGTGTCAGGTGTGTGTATTTGGTATTGTTTTGTATGTGGGTGTCCATTCTGAGCGCGGAGATATGTACAGTCAATGGTTTACCTCTGTTGAATGTCCGCTGTGGTGATTTGTGGGTCATAATGTGATAGAAGTCATTTTGTTGGCGTGATGGTATGGGTTTTGGGACCGCCACTTTACCACTGACCTTTGTTCTGGTGGATTTGTGTATGTGGCCGTATTCTGTCGGACTGGTGTGTGTGTGTCATAATATGGTGAAGGGATATCAACCTCCGCAGCGGTATGTTGGCGGCCATCAGCGTGGCGGTAAGCGGGATTTACTGCCAATATTATAATGAGGGCCTATATCTCCCACTTGTTAAATAAGAAGACAAAACAAAAGATATGAACAGATAGCAGCAGTACATTTCTTCAGTAAGTCATCTAGATGTTTGTACAGTTTGGCAAGACCATGTGGTATTAGGTAGTTGAGCTGTACCTGGGATGGACCCCAACGTACAGGGTCTAATGTCTGAACAGAGTCTTCAGGTGGGGCAGTTTTCTCTGACACTGTAAGGTCTGATGATCGATGAGACAGAATTCTGTAGTGGGATGAGTCCCTTCTGATGGCTATACGGCGATGATGTGCTATTATCATATGCTCATTTTATGTAACAACTTTTAAAGGTTCAACATCAAATGGAGAATCTGTCTTTCACAATTGCTTGACGAAAACAAAATCACCCTCATTGAACATGATCTCTCGAATTTGACGACGTCCATCAGCATAAGTCTTCATCTGATGCTTCAGAGCAGCGTCAGTAGTATGAACCACATCATCATGTAAGGTTCACTCAGAAGTCCACTGTGGTAGTTTGGTTCTCATGGCTCTCCTGAACATCAGAGTAGCAGGACTCTCACTTGTAGTGGAATGAGGAGTTGAATGAAAAGTACAGAGGGCTCAGGAGACCGTCTGACTCAGATCAAATCCCTCTATCTGTGCATGTTGAGTCATCCGCTTCAGGGTCCCCAGAAATCATTCCACAACACCATTGGCTTGGGGCCACAAAGGTGTGCTTTTCTGATGTTTGATGTTAAGACTGGCTGGAAACTCGTTGAATGGTGGACCATTGTCAGACTTGCAAATGACAGGTATGTCCCACACTGTAAAGATGTTATCTAGGCACTCAGTGACTTAGTTGTGGGTTGCGAATGACATGTCTTCAACCAGTGGAAACAATGAATGCTCATCAGTGATCACCATAAGGTGATGTCCCTCGGCCAGAGGCCCAAAGAAATCAACAGCAGTTCTTTCCAACGCATATGCAGGGAGATCCGACATTGTCAGGGGATGCTGGGTCAACTTGGGAGACAGGCAGTTGCATAAATAACACTCCTTTAGTTCCCTCTCCATCTTTCTCGTGCAGGCAAGGGAACCACACGCAATCCCTAAATGCCCTCTGGTGGCCACAATGCCACAATGGCCTTTATGGGTGAGTTCAATAACTTGCTGTCTCCAACTCGCAGGTATGGCAATCCAGGATCCTTTAGTGTCAGACAATTCTTCTTGGACATTGCTATATCTTTGAAATTCAACATCGTCACTTAAAAATCGAACACTCTGTCTCCAGCACTGGGCTGCAATAATGACTTTAAATGCACACATGTCTTTATCAGCATTGATAGCAGCAATGACCCGCTTAATGGAGAGAGCTGAAGGCCTTTACAATCCAGTTGATGTTCTTCTTAGCAGTTTTTTGATGTTGAACTGTGCCGCTGCTGGGGTACTCATGAGTAATAATCTGCAGGGTTTTGATTCTTGCCTGTTTTTTGCATGTTAGAAATGGGGTCTTTGGTTGGCAGTCAGGTTACCCCCTGTCCAAGCAAGGACCCTCACTCTAGTCAGGGTAAGTCACACACAATCCAAATTATCCTGGGCCTGCCCTCTGGTAACTTGGCACTGAGCAGTCAGGCTTAACTTAGAAGGCAATGTGTAAAGTATTTGTGCAATAAATCATGCAGTAACACAGTATAGCACCACAAAAAATACACTACACAGTGTTTAGAAAAATATATAATATTTATCTGATAAGATGCAGGTCAAAACGATTAAAATGCAATAAGTATATGTTGATATCACTGTAAAAGTGATATACAGTGTCTTTAGTCTTTAAAAAGCAATAAATGTCTCTTTCAAGCACAAAGTACCTGGTTCATGTTCAAAATCTCCACAAAGAACCGCAGAGAAGGATATGGTTGGAAAACAAGGGGATGTGCGTCGACTTCTCGGGCTGCACACGGCGATGCGTTGTGTAGTTTTCACGCAGGGACGGCTGCACGTCGATTTCCAGCGCTCGGTCGTGGATCCTCTTCGGGTTGCAGGCTTTTTTGACACCCCGGGGACGATGCGTGGATTTCAGGGGCTGACAGGATGAAGTCACAGGGGCTGCGTCGATCCGGTGGGTATTGCGTGGACATTTCTACCGCACGCAGGCGCTGCGCCGATTCCTCTCTGGAAGTCAGGCTGCGTCGATCCAGTGAGCTGTGCATCTAATTTCCGGTCGCTACGCTGGCGCTGCATCGATCTTCTCATTGCGAAGTCGGGATGCGTCGTTCTGGTTTGGCGTGTGGTGAATTTTTCACCACAGTGCAGGCTGTGCATCACTTCTGGAAGGCTGCGCGTCGATTTTTGCACACAATGAGTCATTCTTGTAGAGATGAAGTCTTTTTGGTCCTGAGACTTCAGAGAACAGGAGGCAAGCTCTATTCAAGCCCTTGGAGAGCACTTCTCACCACAGCCAGAGAGCAGCAAGGCAGCAGGGTAACGGCAAGGCAGCAGTCCTTCACAGAAAGCAGTCAGGTGAGTCCTTTGGGCAGCCAGGCAGGTCCTCTTGGCAGGATACAGGTTCTGGTTCACGTTCTCTTCTCCAGGAAGTGTCTGAGTTGGTAGGGGCAGAGGCCCTGTTTAATTACCCAAATGTGCCTTTGAAGTGGGAGAGACTTCAAAGAGTGGCTTGGAAGTGTACAAGGTCCCCTTTCAGTTTAGTCCTGTCTGCCAGGGTCCCAGTAGGGGTGTGGCAGTCCTTTGTGTGAGGGCAGGCTACTGTCCTTTGACATGTAAGTGTCAGGCCCTCCACCCTCACAGCCCAGGAAGACCCATTCAAAATGCAGATGTATGCAAGTGAGGCTGAGTGTCCTGTGTTTGGGGTGTGTCTGAGTGAATGCACCAGGGAGCTGTCAACTAAACCCAGCCAGATGTGGATTGTAAGGTACAGAAGGATTGATTTAAGTGCAGAGAAATGCTCACTTTCTAAAAGTGGCATTTCTAAAATAGTAATATTAAATCCAACTTCACCAGTCAGCAGGATTTTGTATCACCATTCTGATCATTCAGATCAGCAGCTACCACTCAAACAATATATGAGGGTAGCCCCAATGTTAGCCTATGAAGGGAGCAGGCCTCAGAGCAGTGTAAAAACGAATTAGGAGTTTTACACTACCAGGACATGTAAACTAAACAGGTACATGTCCTGCCTAATGCCTACACAGCACCCTCCCTATGGGTTACCTAGGGCATACCTTAGGGGTGGCTTATGTGTAGAAACAGGGGAGTTCTAGGCTTGGCAAGTACTTTTAAATGCCAAGTCGAATTGGCAGTGAAACTGCACACACAGGCTTTGCAAATGGCAGGCCTGAGACATGGTTAAGGAGCTACTTAAGTGGGTGGCACAATCAGTGCTGCAGGCCTACTAGTAGCATTTAATCTACAGGCCCTGGGCACATATAGTGCACTTTACTAGGGACTTATAAGTAAATTAAGTAATCCAATTGGGTGATCCAATGTTACCATGTTCAAAGGGAGAGAGCATATGTACTTTAGCACTGGTTAGCAGTGGTAAAGTGTGCAGAGTCTTAAAACCAGCAAAAACAGTATCTAAAAAGTGGAGGGAGGCAGGCAAACAGTTAGGGGGACCACCCTAAGGCTGTCAGGTCTAACAGTGCACAATTGTATAGTTGTACTCTTGTAGGCGCAACCCCCATCTCTTGCTCCGAGGAGGCATCCTGGCTTTCGGACTGCTGAAGATGGTGAGAAAACCTGCTGGTCAGTGACAACCGTGAAATGCTTTCCATACAGAAACATGAAAATGTTCACAGGTCAATACCACTGCCAGAAGCTTCTTTTCTGGCTGAGAATAGTCATGTTCTGTGTCAGACAAACTTTGACTGGCCTATGCCACAATGTGCCTCTGAGCATTCGGATGTCTACTATGTTGAGCCCAGGATCGCTCTTAACCCCACCTGGCTTGCCTCAACAGTGATCTCAGCGTGCCAGTTAGCATCAAAGTAAGCCATCTCAGTCACATTTTCAATTGCATTTTTTATATTTTTTAAACTGTGGTCGCATTTAAAAGACAATCGGAACCGACTATTTAGTTTTTTCAGGTCTCACAAAGGGACACTCACTGTGGGAAAGTCACAAATGTACCTCAAAAAATAGCTGGCCATGTCTAAGAAATACCATACCATGGTGACGTCTTGTGGATGACTAGTGGCTGATAGCGCTACTAACTTGTTAGGCTCAGGAGTCATGCCTCCATCAGCCAATATATGTTCCAAGAACCTGATATTTATTTAGTGAAATTCACACTTTTCAGCATTTAAGGTATGGCGGCCTGCATCTGTTAGTAATCAACACACTTGTTTAAGGGCTTTATCATGCACCTTCCATGTTGCACCATATACCAGTATATCATCACTGTTATTGAAGGCATGTGTCACAGGCTGAATAATCCTACTTATAACAACTTGGAATATTTCTGCGGCAGAAGACACTCCAAAGCTTAATCTTTTGTATCTAAATAAACCAACACAAGTCAAAAAAGTGGTAATGTACCTGCAGTTCTCTTCCAATTCAAGCTGCTACTAGACCTTGTTCAGGTCAAGATGGGATAAAACCTTAAATTCAATAAATTAGCAATGTTTGATGAGCACATCAAGTCTTTCAACAAACTCATCCATTGTTTCTCCAACTTGTTGTCTTGTTTGATTGAAAATGTACCTTTCATAGTCGACGTTTGGCATCGGATTAAACTTGGCTCCTAACTCTTCTTTGCTCTGACGGTATTGCATTGTCTGTCTGTGAGAGTTTCTTTATCAGTTCTTTCACTCCATCACCAGTGAGACTATTTAAGTAGTTAATGGTTTTATAATCACTTACTTCTTCCAGAGCATCTATGAAATTATCAAAAGCCTTGATCCACGTAGTCCATCTGGCACAAATATTCTCTTGTTTAGCAGTATGGAATGCTGGCGGAGGTTTCTGGAAAGCAGCTGCCATGTACTTCGTCTTCTAGCATTCAGAGTATGTGCTGTTCAGGCAGTGCTAGTTGTGCACCTGATTCCACGCCTTCTGGAAGTACCGCTCCATGCCTGAGCATGGGTTTCCAGACCACATTAGTGGCTGTACAGCACCTTCGTCACTGTTAATGGTGAGTGCCTTTTCCGTTTTTTGCATGCTCTAGTCTTTGCTTTCATCTTTTTGTTTTGTTTGAGTCATTTCTTTCTGCTATTTCAGCTGCTTTCTATTTCGGGCCCAACTCGTGACTTAGTTAACAGTGGGCCATGTGTCTGAGCCGCCACGCTCAAGGCAAGATTCAGAATGTAATGGATGTTACTTGCTACTTTGCACAGATAGGCCTCTCCAGCAGGTCCCAACTGGTGTGTCTGATGCTTCAGTTGTGAGCCTAGGTTTTACTGGTGAGAATATATTTATTTCTCATACCTGTTTGTTGCTGCCTTCTAGCGTTATATCTGGTTGTCACTGCCTTTACTGTTTTCATTGTATAACTGATGGCTCAGTGTTGTGCTGTTTTTCCTTATCCTGGTGCGCCTTCAACATCTAAATGAGGCCTTGTATGGGCTGGAGTGGCGTTTGAACTTCACATATGCCAATTGCAGGCTTCTTCATATCTGCTTGGGCACAAGTGGCACGCACAAGCAGTTTGCTATTTCTTCAAAACTCTCAGGGAGAGCACTTCTATTTCTTTGGGTATAGGAAAGCACCCTCTTTGGCATGGTTAGTCCCCCACTTTTTGCCTGGTACCTGAGGTAATTTTGACTGTTAGTGCACTGGGTCCCTGCTAACCAGGTCCCCAGTGCCAGAGCTCTTTCCCAAAACAGCACAGTTGTTTTTTTACAATTAGCACACTCTTTAGCACCCACTGTAAGTCTCTAGTAGATGGTACCCCTGGTACCTAGGGCCTGGGGTACTAAGAAAGGTCCCTGAGGGATGCAGCACTAGTTGTGCCACCCCATAGACCCCTCACCAAACCCACACAGTGCTGCCATTGTAGACTGCGTATGTTGGTGCAGGTCAAAATTGACAACACGACCTGTCATATACTCCTGTGTGCCAGGTCCCCTACCACCGCCTGTGCCAGATGTAAGTCATCCCTAAGGCAGAGTGCATCCTGACATGTGAGGGCATATGTGTTTGAGCACATATGCCCCTGCTATGTCTCTGCTGATTCTTAGACATAGTAAGTGAACAGAGAAGCCATTTTAAATGCCTGTGCTGGACACTGGTCGCTACGTGCTTCCCAGCTACATGATGGCTTCTCTGAATATAGGGATGTTTGGTATCTAACAGCTCAGATGAATAAACCCTCACTGATTCCAGTGAGGGATGTATTAATAAATGCACCCAAAGGGCACCTTATAGGTGCCCCCTGAAAACCTACCGGCTACCAGTGTGTTGACTGACGGGTCCTGACCAGTTTAGCCACCATAGACATATTTATTCCCCCCCCCCCCAAGGTGAAAGCTTGTGCTCTTCAGGGCCAGAAACAAAAGCCTGCACTAGGTGGGGGTGTTAGCACCTCGTCCAGGCAGGATGGACATTCCAGGGCGAGGAGCTTCAATAGCCTAGCTGCCTTTGTAATGCGACCCAGGTTTCCCTAGATGGCAGAGATGATTGATCCCCCTGTCCTGACCTGACTTTTGGTGGCAGAACAGGTGGGAAAATTAGTCAGATTAGGAGGTGTGCCCACTTCATGCCTGTCTCACCCCTAAAATAGCCGAGCTGAAGTGGACACCACTTTTTAAATTCCTCCATCTTGGTTTGAAAGAAATTTGGCCACTAGGGTTAGGGTTATGCCCACTTTCTAGCAGAAGTGGTTATAGAAAGGTGTAGCCACTCTAAAGGTGGTCAGCCCATTGGCTACCACCTGGCACACCCTGTAATGCCCCTAAAATGAGTATTTAGATGGCACCCCTGAACCCTAGAACTCAGATCCTGATGACCTATGAAGAAGAGGGCACAGAGGAGTCACACCTGCAGAAGAGGAAAAGAAGAAGCAGGTGTCCTGGTACCAACCCCACTGGCCTTCCTGCTGACCTTGATGCACTCTGCCCAAAAAGATGACCCGTCCTGCAGCTGAGCCTCCAGAAACCTAGAAGGACTGCCTGCCTTCTATAAAGACGTAAGACTCCTGTGAGCAGCGGACCTGCTCTGCAACAAAGTCTCAAGAAAGGACTCTGCAGCCTCTGACACCTGAAGTGACCACTGTACCCGACATCCATGACCTGAGGTGAAGCAAAGCAACTGTGCCAGCAAGGTTCCCCAGTAACCCAGAGTCCAAATCCATCGTGGTTTTACCCCTCTTGGACTCACCCAAGTTGCCTGCAGCCTCTGCGGTGCCATCGAAATCCCCCAGCTCCCCTTGATGTGTAGGTTCTCATTATCCTAATGAGACGACTGGATTTGGGTGGCAGAATCACTTGTACTGCAGGAGACTGAGTCTGAACCCACACCAGGTGACACCTGTCGGCGTAACCCGGGTTTTGTTCCAGCTAACTCGCAGTGCCTCATCTCCACCCAAGAGCAGGGATGATTGGGCAACCGGGCGCATGACACAAATGACTCCTCAGGGAAATCGTGGTCACTCAGATCTCATCTGTTTCTCTCAGTTACATTAGTCTCACGTATGCAAGGACAATCAGAGGCAGAGTATAGTTCAATAAGGGCTTATTGAAGTAACTGCATCTTAGATAATAAAGCATGTATTGCAATAACTAGGACGATGAAGCACAAGATTAAAACTGTGACAAGGAGAGTGAAACATAAAAATAACGCTACCATATTGTCACTAAGATCGTTAAGAATAGTTCCTACCTAGCCTTTGTTAGAGCACAGCATGTTAAGCTCTAATTCTGGCCTTCAGGTTCCCCCTGGGAAGACATCATCCCTCATACCTGAGCAAGAGGCCTGTAGTTTACATAAGCAGCTGCAGCAAAGCACTCTGCAATCAGCATACAGTCGTGGTCATCTGGCTGGAATCTCCCTTTAACGTACATGGGTCAAAGTAGTGTTTTTATAATAAAACAGCTGATGTTCCAAGAAAGGATCCCCACGTAAGAGTTTGTATGTTTCTGTGAACCTTGGAGACAAAGGGTACCACTTTTGCCGGCAACCTATCTCACCACAACCTTGAGAAAGCACAGAGTGAAAGAAATGTCTTGTTTAAGGACACAGTGCTGACCTAGGCAAAGAACAGCTAGATAGAGAAAATAAAACATGACCGCAAATGTGGTTATTGTTAAAATATTATAACAGAACTGAATACAATATATCTAGGTTAAAGTGCACAGCGGCAGGCCTAGTTTGCTAAAATAACGTGTAAAAAACTATGGCTACAAATGGCTACACAACACCCTGAGTTCGAGTCCACCCTAGTTTCACCCCTGATGGACTCCACAATGACACCTGCAGACTCGAAACGTAGGAACCTCTGACCACGAGCACTCCCAGACGAAGAAACCCAACATCTAAGGACACCCCTGCATCCGTCACCCCTGGAGAAAAAGACCAAAGCTGCATCTACATCCCCTGAGCACCCAAAATCTGGAACCTAGCTGCTTGCTGTCCCCGAATGGCTTCCTAGACAGAGCGCACAGCCTGTTTTCAAGAGGACCAATGCACATTGAAAACCATTGGGGGCCCAAAGCCTTGCTGCACCCCTACACCTGCCCCCCCCAGTGCCGCCCGGAGTGACCTGCTGGTGTGGTACTGACAATACGGCCCAGGTTTACTAACTCTTTGCACTGTGTACGCGTCCCTTTTGTGACACAGACCAGGTAAAAAGCATTAGGGTGGAATTTAGCATTCAATGCAAATCCTGATTTGCATTGGATAGTAACCCGAAGTAATGCAAAATTGTGCTGTGCACTGCTTTGCGTTATTTTGCACCAAGTGGTTTTTACATTGATCATGCATGGGAGTCTCATGCAATCACATAGGGGTTTTGATGCAAATCCCTATCTACAAACATTGGTAGAGTGGAATTTGCACCAACATTTTATGACTGCTCAAAGCAGGCATCAAGAGCACAATTGTTTTAATTTCGCCTCATTTTCCAATTTTGCATGTGTACTGCATTGTACAGCACACATACAAAGTGGGAAAAGCCAAAGCACAGTTTATTGTACTGGATTGTAAACCTTCTAGTATAAAACCTATGCTCTATGGCACAGCTGTGTGTGTGTTGGCGTGTTGCTGGAAAAAGTGCACCAGTGCACAAGGAGAGAAACAATACACCATATCATAGTAGACACTGCAATTTTTCTCTCCCTTTATTGTGACAGCACAGCATATTTGCACCAACGTTGTCTTTGTATCAAAGAATAGTAGATTTGGGCATCACTTTTACACAATCTCACTCATTACCCATCACTGACTCTCACGCACACACACATGCTTAAACATAATGACACAAAGTACTGAAAATATGGAATGTGGAGCTGCCTCAGTGTTCTTGCCTCTGATTTGCCACCTCTTGGCCCAGGGGTCTCAAAACCAGTGCCAGGGGTAGCAAGGGGCAAGCCAGGGGTCACAGCTGTGACCCCTGGCGACCCCTAAATGGTGTCCCTGGTGTACATATCTCTGAACACTGCACAAGTCCATATCAAAGGCGTGGAATTTGGTGGACAAGTCTTGGGTCTTTGTTGGTAAGCAGTAACAATGGGTATGCATGTTTCACTTTGTGTAGCACTAGGACATTTAGAAGCTATCATAATTTATGACTTCAAGTCATGTATTATCGGCTGATCATGAGGATATAAAACAGATATCAAACTAAAAACTACTTAACATTCAAGATATTTAGGAGAATCTCATTTTGAAAGAATCAATGTTTACAAAAAGAAATTTCAAATTTTATTTGTCAATTTCTGTCAGATTCTGTAATCTGCATACTTTCCCACTACCATGACCTTGTTCACAATACAATATAATACAAAACTTTATTTTTTTAGGTTAAGAAAAATCACAATATTGCAGTACACAAAACTACCTAAAATGGGGCATAAAACTTTATGTAATATAATACGTAATTACTAACGGGTTCTTGAGATTAAGACACAGTGAGGTTCAGACCAGCTTACTTTTAGTATGAATTGGACCAACAAACTTCCCATTTATTCAGAGCCATAAATTAATAAGATGTAATCGGCTGCATAGTGCCATGGTGCTGGTAAGCCTATGAGTCATTAAGCTTGTTGACGAATCAATACTCAGGGGCAGCTCCTCCACTATGGGGAGGATCGTCACTCCCCCACCAGCAGCAGCAAAACTTTTATATTAAAAACATGATAAACTCCATTTATTATGTTTTTACTATAAAAGGGGTGATGCCACGGGAGTGACAGGGACCGACGGGGAGTACACAGCACTCCCTGTCAGTGCACATGTATGTCTGGCCGGTCGTCTCGGGCCGGTCCTCTCAGGCCGGCCAAACACACATGCGCACTAGGCTCTCTCCAACCTGGCACTATGTTGCCGGGTTGGAGAGCAGACAGAGGCTCCCACTCTGCCTCGGAGCGCCCTGGCTGGGCGCTCCATCCAATTCTACTGCTGCTTTTACGCTGCTGAAAGCAGCGGTATGATTGGACGCAGTGAAGCTGGGAGCATGTGCCTGCAATGCACGACGGAGCAGAGCGGATTGGAGCGGCAAGCACAGGAAAAAGGTAAGGCTTTTTCTTTTTTTGGGGGGTCCTGAACCTGCATATCTTTAACTTAAAATTGGGCAATCGAACGTCCTATTTATAAAATACCATGGAGTTGATAACATCTAAACTACTTAAAGGTGTGGCCATCACTAAATGCTACCATGCTGGTGCTTTGCAAGCCATCTGGGCTTATTAACGGGTTGAATTCATGTGTCCCCAGGATTTAAAATTTGTTTCCAAAACTTTAAATGCTTGGTTTTTATAGCTTTTGATATAAACCCAGTAGTTTCATCAGTTTTCTGTTAATCTGAGGGTCAAATGCACTAAGGCCTTTTATTATAGCCATCCTGCAGGTTCTAATGCTCTGTTGTTAAAAATGGTTTTCAGTAATAAAGTACGAGCGTTCTAAAAGAGAGGACATATGCAAACCAGATGGGTGAAGTCTTCCTTCACTGCGCCGCATAGTCTGCACAACTTTGGGCCATTATATTTCAATGATGATTGGTCGTCCAAGGATGGCAAACACCTAATCAGATAGCTATCCGTTTTTTCTTTAGGTACCCCGAGTATGTCATGCTTAGGTATGCTGCCGGCTTTGGGTTGTTATAAGATTGCAATCATGAGTGCGGCTGGCTAGTGTGTGTTTTCATTTATGAAGGAATGCAATTTGCAGCTTTATTTATTGCCTGGTGGAGGGCAGGATATCATAGGTTCAAGCTCCATAGGTCAGTAGGGTTTGTTTCTTCCAATGTTGACCACAAGTATCCACTATAAATGGAGTGAGAGTCCCTTTTCAATGACAGCCATAGGGCCTTAAATAGTACTTCTTTGATTTGCCTGTATTTTATACCATGTGTTGATGGCAGAGTATCTTCTCCCTATGGCTTGTTGCATGAGCCCGAATTCCAAACAAACTTGTGTGGGTGATGCATTGTGCAGTACATCAAAACCTCGTGTATACATGTTTGTTTGCAGTTTGTCCAGAATTGCAGCATCTTTACTGTGCATGATGGCACTTGCATATCCTACCGCTGGGAGTAGTTTGGGTTCTGTAACTGCCAACAGTGGTTTGAAAGAGGGGCTGTCCACTTTCTTGACGAGAGCACAAAAAACATATGTCAGTGCATCTACTTGTTCACAATGTAGTGTTTATGCACTTGGAAATGTAATTTCTTATCTATGCACAGACCTAGATATTTATAGCTGCTAACTTTCTCTAAAGTCTCATCCTCAAGCTTGATTGTAAGTGTGGAGCCAGGATAGCTCCAGATAGACATTATTTTTGTTGTATTAATTTCTAACTTGTTTACCTTGACGTACTCTGCAAATTCGGTGAGTGATCTTTGCAGACCCACTCTTGAAAGGCTAAGTAAGACTATATTGTCCACGTAAGAATGGTGAGACAGGCTAGAGGGTCCCAGTCGCGGTGGGTGGGTGTTTATCTCACCAAGCCTCGGGGACAAGTCAGCCATAAACAAACTGAACAGATGTGGGGCTAAGACATACCCTTATTTAAAGCCAGCCTCTGTAGGAATTCTTCTTGAAAGCTTTGTACCATCAGCCAGTTTCACCTGGATCCAGTTACCAGTGTATAACTGCTCAATAGCACAAAGAATTCTGTATGGGAGCCCCTACAGCCTTAGTTTTCGCCGCAGGAGATCTTGACCCACCTGCTCAAATGCTGCTTTGAAATCGATAAAGCATATACAGGGAGTGCAGAATTATTAGGCAAGTTGTATTTTTGAGGATTAATTTTATTATTGAACAACAACCATGTTCTCAATGAACCCAAAAAACTCATTAATATCAAAGCTGAATATTTTTGGAAGTAGTTTTTAGTTTGTTTTTAGTTTTAGCTATGTTAGGGGGATATCTGTGTGTGCAGGTGACTATCACTGTGCATAATTATTAGGCAACTTAACAAAAAAAAATATATACCCATTTCAATTATTTATTATTACCAGTGAAACCAATATAACATCTCAACATTCACAAATATACATTTCTGACATTCAAAAACAAAACAAAAACAAATCAGTGACCAATATAGCCACCTTTCTTTGCAAGGACACTCAAAAGCCTGCCATCCATGGATTCTGTCAGTGTTTTGATCTGTTCACCATCAACATTGCGTGCAGCAGCAACCACAGCCTCCCAGACACTGTTCAGAGAGGTGTACTGTTTTCCCTCCTTGTAAATCTCACATTTGATGATGGACCACAGGTTCTCAATGGGGTTCAGATCAGGTGAACAAGGAGGCCATGTCATTAGATTTCCTTCTTTTATACCCTTTCTTGCCAGCCACGCTGTGGAGTACTTGGACGCGTGTGATGGAGCATTGTCCTGCATGAATATCATGTTTTTCTTGAAGGATGCAGACTTCTTCCTGTACCACTGCTTGAAGAAGGTGTCTTCCAGGAACTGGCAGTAGGACTGGGAGTTGAGCTTGACTCCATCCTCAACCCGAAAAGGCCCCACAAGCTCATCTTTGATGATACCAGCCCAAACCAGTACTCCACCTCCACCTTGCTGGCGTCTGAGTCGGACTGGAGCTCTCTGCCCTTTACCAATCCAGCCACGGGCCCATCCATCTGGCCCATCAAGACTCACTCTCATTTCATCAGTCCATAAAACCTTAGAAAAATCAGTCTTGAGATATTTCTTGGCCCAGTCTTGACGTTTCTGCTTGTGTGTCTTGTTCAGTGGTGGTCGTCTTTCAGCCTTTCTTACCTTGGCCATGTCTCTGAGTATTGCACACCTTGTGCTTTTGGGCACTCCAGTGATGTTGCAGCTCTGAAATATGGCCAAACTGGTGGCAAGTGGCATCGTGGCAGCTGCACGCTTGACTTTTCTCAGTTCATGGGCAGTTCTTTTGCGCCTTGGTTTTTCCACACGCTTCTTGCGACCCTGTTGACTATTTTGAATGAAACGCTTGATTGTTCGATGATCACGCTTCAGAAGCTTTGCAATTTTAAGAGTGCTGCATCCCTCTGCAAGATATCTCACTATTTTTGACTTTTCTGAGCCTGTCAAGTCCTTCTTTTGACCCATTTTGCCAAAGGAAAGGAAGTTGCCTAATAATTATGCACACCTGATATAGGGTGTTGATGTCATTAGACCACACCCCTTCTCATTACAGAGATGCACATCACCTAATATGCTTAATTGGTAGTAGGCTTTCGAGCCTATACAGCTTGGAGTAAGACAACATGCATAAAGAGGATGATGTGGTCAAAATACTCATTTGCCTAATAATTCTGCACTCCCTGTATATAGCTTTATTCTTCAAACATTTGCATTTGTCTGCTATGATTGTTACAGCTAGGATGTTTGTGGTAGTTCCGAATTCTCTCCAGAACCCTGTCTGGTTAATAGGAACCAGATTGCAGGTGTTTTACCATTCCACTAGATCCTCCAAGATTAGCATTGCATAGTATTTAGCTTCTGAGTCAAGGACAGCAATTAGCCTGTAATTGGTGGGGTTAGACCGGTCTCTTCCCTTAAAGACAGGGTTTATTACTGACCCCCTCCAGCTGCTAGGGATTGTACCTGAACCTTCCACTTCTTTCTATTGTGCAGATAACGGGATTGCCCAGAATTCAAGGGAGAGCTTGTAGATGGCCTGCGGAATGCCGTTAGGGCCTGGCGCTCCATCACTTCCTCCTGCCGTTATCACTTTCCCCACCTTAGCTGTTGTGTAGTGGTCATTGACTGGCTCCGTCGAACAGTCTGGGATGCTATGTGGATTGGATAGCTCCAATTCTTTTGCTTCATCAGCCCGAGCATTACAGCTTTGATCCTGCTCAAGATTTTACAACTGTGGGCCCTTGGCAAACATCTTAGTCAGATGGTCTAAGCCAGGCTCCAGGCTTCCTCTGGCATCACTGAGCAGTTAATTACTATTGTGTCTCTGTTGGTGCGATTTACGGTTTCTCAGGAAGCTCTGGTGTTTATTTGTTTGGCGTTTGAAAGAAGTTTTGTCCAGGACTCACTGGAGTTTACTTTCTGGTCTTCCCAGAGTTGCTTTTTGTACCGCTTCCTCGCAGTTTTATTTCATCCCATATACTGGTTGGTGCTGTACATTTAACAATGTATTTCCTAAGGTATTTTAATTGCGGCAAAGAGAAGATTGTGTAGTCTATTATTGAACTTCAGTTAGCACCATGATATGTGAACCTCGGAGGATTGTCGTCCTGAGTGCTGCCATTTATTACTCAAGCCCAGGTGTTCCCGGGCAGTGACTTACTGTTGCCTATTAAGGTCGGGACATTTTCGTGGGTGACCAGCTTGTGGCTGGACGGCCCAACTTGCGTTCTCAGCGGCCAAGTGCTCATCTTCGTCCGGGGTATGTAATAATTGGTGTCAAAGTTGCGCATCACGAGTATTTCCAAGATAGGATTCACAAACCTTATTTCTGTTATCTCTGAGAGTAATTTTTTTAATAGTGCAGTCTTTTTTTGTACCTTGGGGTTCGCATAAATATTAAACCAAATTATTGTTCTGCTAGAGGTTTGTGCCATGTGCCAAACTTGATTACCTACAAGACGGGGCCCAAGAATGGTAATTGCTCCAAAGTGATTTTTAGTGCTATTGACACATACACTGTGAGGCCCCCTTCTGTTCTCCCAAATCAATTAGATTTCCTGGCATCCATGTAATAGAGGATGTAGCCTGCCAGTTGCACTAGCTCCGTCAGCCAGGTCTCTAGAAGTACAATTATTTTGCATTTACCCCAGTTCACCATGGGAACAGCGTCTCGGAGTTCATACTTCGCTCCTGACATATTCCAAAAAATAATACTTAATGAAGTTTCCTGGGGTTTACTTGTCTCATGTCCAGGCAGTCACTCTTTTCTTGGAGTATTTAGAGCTGATGCTAGCCAGCACCACTGGTCCCGATTCCTGACCTTCGGCTGTTTATTTTTAAATTGAGTGCTTGTTTACATTACCTTGTGATTTACTTGTCCCACACATTTATCTCACATCACCCTTTTTGTAATCATGTGACATCCTCCCATGGTCCTTCAACCGTTTTTGTTATAGTTTTTTCGAAATTAAGGTGGTCATTATGAGTCTGGTGGTGTTGGACCGCCCTGCCGGTGGTGGAGGTGCGACCACTGACAGGGTGGCGGTCCGGACCACCGTATTATGAGTCAGGTATAAAAATGTGAGCAGACCAGCCACTACACCAATGCTACCGCCAGAGTGGGAGAGCCGCCGGCGGGGGCCATCTTCAGGCCAGCAGAAAGGCCCTTCCTGCCCACCATAATACGAAACACCACACTGCCAAGATTTCCAGGGCGGAACCACCGCCACACAAAGCCTGCCGGAAGTGAGCCATACATAAGGAAACACTCACTGTACGGCAAAGACGACGCAGAGGCCGACATGGAGCGTGAAAAGGAAATCTTCCCAATGCTGATCCTGGCGACATTCCTCCACGACCATGACTGCCAATGAAGACGAAAACGGTGAGCACAGCCGCCTAGCACACAAGGGAGGGAAGGGGACATTACACACCCACACGCATCCCACACACACCACCACGCCCACACACATGCACACCTACACCCGTACACACACATACCCTCACCACCAACAACCCATGGCACACACCCGCCCCCAAACTAGGCACACAATCTGTACAGGTAGACACTTACCTAACACATCCAAAGAACGAAAATGTGAAGCACATACCTGTGTGCACGACCCTCCCACATTAAAACGCAGGACTACAGAAGAACATTGCACCAACATGTCTGTTGGCCAGATATATTGATCCAGATACTGGAGGCAGCAACATAAGTACATACAAGGCCATGGGCCAGTCCACATCAAATAGTCCCGTTGGGCCCACAATGCCCCACTTGACTCCTACCACGACCATGGCCTCCACAGGGAAGGCGCGTCAATGTGGCAGGCAGGCATCTCAGGGAGCAGAGGTAGGGCATGGTGGGGGTGAGGACTCAGGCTTGGGAGGGGGTTTCCCTAGCTTAGGTTTCGGATTGGGTGGGGTTTTGGACTTGCCCTGGAAGGAGCGGGAGTGGGCTTGGACCGGGGGTGGGATCAGACCTCCTACACGTTCTTTTCCTCCCTGGGGAAGGGGCACGGGACTGTGGAGGTACGACTGGGGAGGATTCTGACGAGGAAGGAGTGGATTTGGTGAGGCCAAGGGAGCGTTTACGGACAAGACAGGATCGGCCAGTGGGTTCAAAAAGGTCAACACGGGATGTGTTGTGCATGACAATAGGGTTTGGGCACATGGTGAACAAAATACTCTGTTACATTTCCACAAGCTGTTGGTAGCACAGGGGTAGAATAGATGGGGCCAATGTGAACTGGCCAAATGGCATTGGATAGTCAACAAGATGGCTCCGTGGCACACAAGGGAGACAGTTCAGGGCAGAGTCACTTCTTGGTGGTGGGCTTGGTCTTCGCTACTGAATTATTGGGTTGTCTGGGTCTCCGGCCATGTTTGCGAGGGGGCTCCTGGCCTACAGGGTAAGTGGTGCTGGTGTCTTGTGAGTCCTCTGGAAGGGTCATTATTCCACTGGCTGCTGCAGTTGTTGATGGCTGGGCTGTGTCCGGGGTAGTAGAAGGGGGCTGCTGGTGGGTGGTGGACTCTGACAAGTTGTAAGGCAACCTCTGCAGCACCCCTGCAATGGAGGCCATGGTAGCATTTAGTTGTCTCCATTGCTCCATGGCCTCCTGGTGGTGTGACACATGCAGCCTCTGTTTGTCCTGCAACGTGGCCAGGATCTGGCCCATCCTGTCCTGGGAATGGTGGAATGCCCCCAGGACCTCTGATATGACCTCATGGGCAGCCGCATCCCTCATTGGCCCACCCCCCAGTGCCACTGACACCCTCCTACTGGGCCTAGCTCTCTGGGCCTGTGTCCCCCTCACAGGTGGGCAAGTCCCACTTGCAATGGGGTCTTCATCGTCCTGCCTGGTGGTTGGTGGTGACTCCAATCCCTGATAGGTGGGAAGACAGTCCATGGTCCGGAGACACTGGTGTGGGGACGTTGGGCCACTGGTGATAGTAGTGGCTGTGCGGTGGTGGTGTCAATGGTGTCCTGGGTGGGGCTTCTGGAGGCTGACTGCCCAGGGCTGTGGGATGGGCCAGGGAATTCCTCTAGGTCCAGACATGCAGTTGCACTCTCCTCACTGGGACCTTCTTTTTCTGGTGGGTGACTTGCACTTCTTGCCATCTCAGGTCGGGTGTCATGGGCTGTGGCACCTGTGTGACATATCAATGAGTATTTAGTTTCCTGCAATGTGTTATGACTTGTGGCTAGTGGGCGATGGTGCAGTGGCTGTGCTGGAGGGGATTTGGCATTGACAGTAATGTCCCAGAGTATTGTTGTCGTTTTCTATGTGTTTGTTTTTTAGTTGTTGCCATTGTCGTATTTCTCTTCTGTTTTCTGCCCCCTATGCTGTCATTGCCATTTCCCTTGCAGCACTAGCCACCTGTTTGTTGTGCTTCCATTCCCAGTCACTTCCATGCAGGGGCACTTCGGGATAGGTGTGATGCATTTTTAGATTAAGGCATTGGTGATGCATTGTGGGGGATGTAGTGCAGCATACATTACATGCAGGGGTTGGTGATTGTGCTCACAGTGAGGTGTCGTGAGTTGGATGGGGTGTTGTAGGCATGTAGGGATTCTGGGTACTGTTGAATTTGGGATGTTGGATGTGTATGGGATAGGGTGTTTAGTGGTGGTGAAAGGGGGAGGGTGAGACATGCATTACAGGTGGGATACATGGTAGGGTATATAATATGACTTACCTGAGTCCAGTCCTCAAGTGAGTCCCTCCAGGATAGCCAAGACCTTCTCCTCCCAGTCGGTGTATTCGGGAGGTGGAGGTGGGGGGCACCTCCAGTCTTCAGTACTGCAATTTGATGTTGTGATGCCATGAACCGTACCTTCCCCCGCAGGTCGTTCCATCTCTTCCTGATGTCGTCACTTGTACGTGGATGGTTTCCTACTGCGTTCACCTTGTTGACAATCCTCTGCCATAGCTCCATCTTCCTGGAGATGGACGTCTGCTGTACCTGTGCCCCAAACACCTGTGGCTCGACCCTGAGTATTCTGTCCATCATGGTCCTTAACTCCCTGTCAGTGAAGCAAGGGTGCTTAGGAGGGTCCCATGGTGTGTGATGTGCGTGGTGTTGTGAGAGTGAATTGGTGGGGTGGTCTGGTGTGTGTGTGTGTGTGTGTACGTGTGGGTCCTGGTTGGGGGTGTGTGGTGGTTGTGTAGTTTGTGTTCTCTAGTGTGTGTGTGTGTGTGATTTGTGTAATATGTTTGTAGAGTGTGTGCGTGGTGTTGTTCATGGCAATAGCTATGGTGCAATTGGTATTGCAAAGGATTGTGGGATGTATGTGTATGTGTCTTATAGTGCTGTGTGGGTGTGTGTGGTGTGTGTAAATGTGTCTCAGGTGAGAGGCTTTTGAATGACCCAATGCATGAGGTTGTTATTGGTGGGTGCCATCACTATCCGCGGTGGTCCGTACCAATGCAAATGGTGATCCGTCGTTGAATGACAGGGGGGCTGATTTGTGGATCATAATATAGTTGGCTGTTTTTTGTTGGTGAGGCGTTGACGGGTTGCTGAGTCCTGCCTTTCCGCCGTCGTTTCCGCCGTCGTTCAGTGGCGCATGCTACTTAGAATTATAACAATCCTGAAAAATGCATAATGCAAGATCATCCACGCCCTTTTCCGCTTCATTTACTTCAGGCACTGAAATGGAAAGTAACATACAGACCCTGAATCCATTTGGAGCCAGGACATTTCTTAAAACTTGATATTTGCATATTCCCTCCTTTATTGCCACTGAATAGGCTTAGGAGTTTAGGGCATTATTGGTTCCCTGGGCCTTCTATAAATGGCAGAGAAGGGGGTGACACATAGTATGTGAGACATATTTCTAATTTTAAGAACCACTAGCCCCACATTAGCCTCATTTTTTTTAACGGTAATCTGGCGTTAGGCATCAAAAATCGCCGTGCCAATATTTTGGCGCTAACCCTGAACAGTACATCAATAGCATCAAAAATGTTGACACTATTGCCCCCTAAACTTCATATTTTAAATATGGCACAGACATGGTGGGGGCAGGAGTGCTCAGGGGCGCAAGAAAAGTTTTCTTAAATCTGCCCCATAGTATGTAACTTAAAAACAATATTCAAAACATATTGTGCATTCTCCTTTTCACACACCATCATTCTATCACATCTGCCTATTGATGCAGGATAAGTAAGTGTACTTCTTGTTAACCAATATTGTTCAATCTGGCATGCTGCTGTCCTGGACTAAGACTTTCATATCCTTCACCAGTGCAACGTAAGACCTTTTTGTATCCTCTTAGCTCCGAGTGAGAATGATTGGCCAGGCTGGAAGTATATGATATTACTGTTGTTAGACCTAGCATCCTTGGCGTTGTTGTAGTTTAGCAGCGATTAGATTAAGCATTAGCAGAAGACATCTTGTATTTAGTAACTATTGTGAACATTTCGCGGAATCCATTTTGTATTCATGGCAGCCATTTTCTCTGCCACATGCTGCCATGTGCTCACCATGTGCTCTGTCCTACCTTTCTGTTAACTACTCTTGAAAATCTGCCTAGTGACAAGTTATATTTAGCATCTCCCACTTTCGCACATGCTCAGTAAGGTCTGCAGCTGTTAGTCCTTGAAAACTGTTAGCCCCTCCTACCTGTCGACTGTGCATTTTCCACATGACCTTACATGTATGCAAGTCTTGCTTCTATAATTGTACCACCTCCTTGTAGCCCCTGCGTGGGTATAAAAGGACCATGCTCTCTCAGTTCAGTGTGCTACTTCAAACATTACCGAAGGGTGCTGTTTGAACTGTAGTACCACCTCATGAGGTTAATAAACTTTGTCTTTTATTTCAGTTTCTGTGCCAACTTCTTCCTACATGGTCTGAGGACTTTGTGCAGAGAAAGGTGAACCCCTTGCACTAGTAGGCCTTGCTGAGGCTTACTTCAACAAATTGGCACCCGAACAGGGACTCATCGGCGACTCGGACGCCCAACGCATTGGTCGCGACTAAGGATTGGGATCTCGCTGCGGACGATCAATGCTTGAGGAGACCCGAGTCTTGGCAACCACGGCGTTTTTCCCTTCTTTCTGATTTGACCATCCAGGTGGCACCGGTCCTCGACTGAGATTCTTTTTGTTCATTCATCATGCAGTGACCATTTGGTCGATTTTAGAACTTGGCAGTTGGAACCTGGACACCCTGTGATTGGTAAGAGCCGTTTTACGGCACTTGCTGTGGGTTTTGATGCCTTTGTTTGGTAATGTAGTTTAGCACTACTTACTGTGGCTCTCGTGTTTTGGGTGACTATTCAATTTGTGTCCTTTGAATTGATATATAAATTGCAATTTATATAGGCAGGTAATGAGGAGAATTTTCTCCAATTTAATTTTGATTTGAACGGCACCTTAAGTGCTACTTTGATTATAATATTGCATATTCTGCACTATTTTTTGGCATGCCTGTTTTTAGCGCACTTCGTAGGATGTGTTGCTTTTGTAATGGTACCAATTTGAGACTGGAAGAATCGCAACCGGCACCCCCAGAGGGGACGCCCAATAGAGATATGTATGTTAAACATGGTCTTTCTTCTATAATGTACAGCACATTATGGAATAAATACACTTGTGCGGATCCTGAGTTACGTTGGCCTATGCATGGGTCATTTGAAAGATTGAGTATGTGGAACAATGTATGTGTAAGCGAAAGTCTAGGCAAGATATGTTTGACTGTGTACGAATGTGGGAGAAAGAAGTGCGTGGACGAGTGAAGCGTGAGCAAGCCTTGCTTGAGAAAGAGCAGCGGAAGAATGTATATGTGAAAGCATCGGAAATGAGAAAGAAAGAAATAAATGACTTAAAGGAGCTAGAAGAGAAAGAACGTAAATTACAGGTAACTGGCCAATATACCGTTAGGCAACCTCTCTATCCTATCCTTAATAAACCACATGATGATTTTTTGTTACTAGATCGCCCTCCACCTCCGTATGTCGTTCCTTCTGCCCCTCATGAGTTAGCTAAGGTCTCCAGTTCGGAGCAACAGAAGATGCGAGACAGTCGCTCTATGTTGCCTGCTGACCGTGCGTCTGAGCTTAGATCTATTGCTCGTAAAACAATTCGTAGCGTTGTCTCTGCTTCTGAACTTTTAGACAACATGAAAGGGTGGACGGAAAAGGAGCAGCTATATTTTACTGAGGCATTTGGCTCAGAAGTTATTGAACTATATCGGAAATATTCTGATGAGTTAGAGCCCGATGATGTAGCAGCTGATCATAAGAAAATGCGTGATGGTCTTTTTGTTTTCTCCCAGGTGGCTGATGCAATCAGGCGTTTGGTGAAATTATGTGTTGTGGCAGTCCGTTTGCAAGAGGAGAAAAGGGCTGTGGACGTAGTTGCATGGACATCTCAGACCGATGGGGTGCAAGCTTCCATCTTCGGAACAGATAAGACTATGATAGTTCACGCGAAACCAATGCGGGAGGCCGCGCCTTTGTATGTTCCTCCTAAAGGATTGGGTACAAGTGATGATAAAACTTCTGTTGATGCTAAGGGTTATTTTATTTATAATTGGGTGTATACTCCTTGGAATAGGGCAGATGTAATGGCACTTAAAACAGCATTACCTGACCCGCGGAAAAATCCAGCCGCCTTTTATGAGGAAGTTGAGGGAGCAATTAGTTCTTGTACTATGACTTTGGCTGACATTGATTTTTTTTTCGGATTGATATTACCGCCAGATATGTGGAGAACTGTTCATAAAATTGATGATCGTGCAGGTTTTGGGGCGTCATGGAAAGAATTAGAACAGATGGACGGGGATAGGGAACCTGTGAAAAAGCCATATCAGTTGATTCTAGATCTTCCTGCAGCCATATTAGTTAAGTTAAAAACGATTATTCCCCCTAAAAAGATAGATTGGACTGTTTTAGCGTCTTGTAAGCAAAAGGCAGATGAATCGGTCTCTGATTTCTTTACACGCTTTGAAGAGGCATTTCATGATTTTAGCAGCCAGTTATTGTCAGATGATACGGGCAGACATTTGTTTGTCGATAAATATGTCGCAAATCTGTTACCAGGAATAGCTAGTCGTCTAAAAGCTAGTGAAAGTTCATGGACTACCTCTACTCCGGTTTCTCTTTTGACTATGGCTCAGTATTATGAACGTCAGGAATTAGAAGCAAAAGGTAGCGAGGATAAAAAGATTAAAGAATTAAAGACGAAGTTTATGTTGGCTCAAGCTTATGGTCTGCCTTTTAGAGGTAGTGATAGAGGTGGACGTGGATCTTATGGTTCTTCTTACACTCGTTCGAATTTGTCTGTTGATCAGTGTGCGTATTGTAAGAAATTTGGGCATTGGGCTGCCGATTGTCCAGCACTACGTGTTCAGCAGTGTTCACGTGGTCGGGGACAAATGAGAAATCACTCAGGATATTCAGGACCTAGAAGAAGCACGAATGATCATGCTAGGGTTGATGCTAATGTACGAGGGCAGGATGGGTTTAACACTTTTGATAGACGGAACCAATACCAGATGTCTAACCATGTGCAGCCTGATTTCCAAGATTCTGCTTATGCATAGGATTGCCTAGGATGGGGTAAGGAATCAGTTGAAGTTCCAGTAGATCAGAGGGGTCCCTATGTTACAGCACATGTTTTGGGTTCCACTGATCAGTTTCTGGTTGATACAGGAGCTACTCGTAGCGCCTTGTCTAAACAATTGATTCCAAGGGCTCCCCTGTCTGGCTTAACCATTACATCGATAGGTTTCGATGGAACACCTTCCCCTAGCCAATTGTCACAACCACTTGCATTCCATGTTGATAAATGTACTGCTCCATGTCTATTTTTGCTTTCTCCAAATACACCAGACAATATTGTGGGTCTTGATATGCTCAAGTATTTCAGGGCTACAATACGATGCTCTCCTGAAGGGGTGCGTGTTATTTTAAATGATAATCATACTGTGATGGAAAGAATTTGTCTTGTTAAAGAGGATATTGCATTAGCTTCACTCCCTAGTACTTTGTGGGCTACTTCAGATACTGATGTGGGACAAATGATTATTCCACCGGTACATATTAGTGTCAAGGAGGGAGCTGTATTGCCATGTTTGCCTCAATACAAAATTTCACAGAAGGGCGAAGAAGCACTCACACGAATTGTGCATGATCTTATTGCAGTTGGAGTTGTTGAGGAAGTTCTATATAATGTTTGTAACAGTCCGATTCTTCCTATTCTGAAAAAGGATACTGATACCAGGATTTACCGATTCATTATTGATTTACGAGAAGTCAATAAGATTGTGATACCACAATATCCTGTGGTATCTGACATCACGACACTTCTTACTTTGGTTTCCCCGACAGCCACTACGTTCTCTGTGATAGACTTGAAGAATGTTTTCTTTCCGATCCCTATTCATCCTGACAGCCGATATTTGTTTGGTTTTACTTTGAATAAACGATCATATAGATTTTGCAGAGTTCCTCAAGGCTATACTGAGAGTCTGAGTATTTATAGTCAAGCGTTAAAACAACAACTTGATTCTTTTGTTTTGCCTGAAGGTGTGGCTCTCATATAATATGTCGATGATATTTTGTTGGCGACTGATACCCCTGAGCAATGTGAAAAGTGCACTTTGTCCTTACTTTCTTTTCTTGCTTCACACCATCATAAAGTGTCACGAAAGAAATTGCAATATTGTAGACCAAAGGTAACCTATTTAGGTCACCTTTTGCCGTGCACTTACATCAGATCGTATTCAAGCAATTTTAGACACACCAGTACCCACTACTCAGAAAGATGTTCGTGCATTCCTTGGTCTTATTTCTTTTTGTATGCAGTGGATATTAGGGTTTTCACACATTGTCAAACCTTTGCTAGCACTTTTGACTAAAGATGCTCCAATGCCCCTCCCATGGACAGATGAAGGTGAGACTGCTTTCCGGCAGCTGCGACAAGCCCTTTGTTCAGCACCAGTGTTAGGTACTCCAGATTACATGAAGCCTTTTGCACTTTACGTACATGAGAAAGATGGATGTGCATTGTCAGTTTTAGTACAGACACATGCCGATAAGCAGCGTCCCTGTGCATATTTTTCAGCAGTGCTTGATCCTGTCGCTCGAGTGTTGCCTGGGTGTTTTCGTTCAGTTGCCGCAACAGCTGTGTCAATACCTCAGAGTGAAGGGATAGTTGTGTCACATAAGCTGTTGGTGTTAGTACCCCATGCGGTTGATGCTCTTTTAAATCAAACAAAGACACAACATTTAACTAACGCTCGCATAACAGGATATGAGTTGACATTGCTGGCTCCTCACATTACACTGAAGAGATGTGCAACACTAAATCCAGCCACTTTGTTGCCATATCCGGTGACTCAGCCTCAGTCACAAGAAACACATGATTGTATATTCCTTACCGAAGAACAGACAAAGGGTCGTATTGATTTACAAGATACGCCCCTTCCAGATGTAGACGGGGAATTGTGGGTTGATGGGTCTTGTTTGAACTTGCCAGATGGTACGACCTCAGCTGCATATGCAATCACCACAATACACACGGTAGTGGAGACAGCTCGTATACCACAGAAGTCAGCTCAAGCAGCTGAACTAATAGCTTTGACACGAGCATGTGAGCTTAGTACTGACTTATGTGTGAACATTTATACAGACAGCCGCTATGCTTTTGGAGTGGCTCATGATTTTGGTTTGCTTTGGAAGGAGAGTGGCTTTCTCACATCCCACGGGATGCAGATAATGCACGGAGAATTAGTGCATAACCTCTTGACTGCATTGACATATCCAAAGAAACTAGCTATTGTGAAATGTAGTGCACACAAGAAAGTGACCGATAAGATAGGGCAAGGTAATGCTCTTGCGGACCGCGTAGCATGTGAGACTGCGATGCAGCGAAGTACTACTTCTATGTATGTAGTGAAGTCACAAGCTGAACGTTGGCATAACGCTAGACAAGACATATTAGATATACAGAAATCTGCTTCTGTGAAAGAACGTGAACAATGGTCTGAAGAAGGAGAATTGGATGATGAGGGCTGTTGGCAGAATAAGCAGATGGATAAATGGAAATTGCCTATAGCTTTTGTACAACCTATGGTTCAGATGGCACATGGGCTGGCACATGTTGGAGCTTCAACAATAACGAAGTTGCTTACGCAAGTTTGGGAGCATCCAGAAATTTCCAGTACAGCTAAGAGAGTAGTACAGTCTTGTTTGATCTGTTTTTCCAGTACAGCTAAGAGAGTAGTACAGTCTTGTTTGATCTGTTTACAATACAATCCTGGAAAAGGGACACGTCCTCCTGCGGGAGGGTTTGCTACACCAACTGCACCTTTTGAAGTTCTACAAATGGATTATATTCAGCTTGAACGCTGCAACAATTTAAAGTATGTCTTGGTGGTGGTATGTGCCTTCAGTAAATGGATAGAGGCGTACCCCACAAAGGATAATACTGCCATTACCACAGCGAAGGTGCTTTTGAAATAATTTTTCCCTAGGTTTGGTGTTTGCAGACTTTTATGGAATGATAACGGACCTCATTTTGTTGGGAAAGTTATTAAGTATGTCCTGAAAGGCTTAGGGATCAAACAGAAGTTCCATGCGGTTTTCCACCCACAATCAGCAGGGTTGGTGGAAAGGTATAATGCTACTTTGAAGCTGAAGTTAGCGAAGATACAGGCTTCCACATCCTTAACTTGGCCGGATGCATTACCGTTGGCATTATTGTCTATTAGGTCAGTGCCACACTCTCGACTCGGCCTTAGCCCATATGAAGTGGTTTTCGGGAGGCCAATGAATATTTGGGGAGTTCCTAAGCCAAATTCTGTATATGATGTACCTTGTGTCCTGATGGATGATTATTTGGCACAGTTAACCGACAATTTGGTTTCTATTCATCAACAGGTTCGAGAAGCACTTCCTTGAAGATCTACAGGTGAAGGCCATGAACTCCGACCTGGTGACCAGGTGATGATTAAGTCCTTTGACAGATCAAGCAGCTTGGAACCAAGGTGGCGAGGCCCAGAACAGGTGCTCCTTGCGACAAGGACAGCAGTTCGAGTGACGAACCGAAATAATTGGGTCCATAGTACTCACTGCAAGAGAGTGCTACCTACCTTGGTGGAACCTGCTGTGCTGACCGATCATCGAGAGATTTTGACTACGGAGAAAGGCCGTGCTATATCACCTGACGAATCTGCAGAGGTCTTCCCGGACCATACGACTTCTGGAGTGTTGCGATATAATTTGAGACCGAGGAAAGAATGTGAATTTCTTTTTTTTAAAACTGGTTGAGCTACCGCCCTGGGTTAGTGAAACAGAGAGCCAATGTGGCAAGGTGGGGGGATCAGCCATGCATTAGAGTAGTGACACCCGTCTTGGCCCGTGGCGAAGAAATCAGCGGCTGCCCAGGGATAAGAGCTCCAACGATTGTTTTTAATTCATTTCTGAAAGGGTCGATTATCACTGTTGCTAAAATGAATAACAAACTGATCATTAGTACTATGGGGTTTGTTGTTGTTTTGGTGATTATAGCAATAATCACCTGGTTTGTTGAAAAGAAGACTCCTGCTCGTGAGTTTTTTGTTGCCACTACTCCAGTACCAGAGGATCACTATTACTTTACGCTTCCCTATCAGGAGCAGAAGCACCGTCAATCGTACTTCAATAATACTTTCATTCAGATGTTGCATCATACTCATAATGCTACAAATACTACCAACTGTTGGGTATGTGGAATGATACCTGCGCATCAAAAGAAAGGAGGAACACCTTTCATTCCTCTTCCTTTTTCACACAATGGTTCTTGTCAAGCTTGGTACACGCTTTTGTTTGCATCTGGAAAACGTACAGAGGGCGGACTTCTTTTTCGCCTTAATAAAGTATGCTACCAAGACAAAGATGGGTATCCCCAAGCCAAAGGAACTAACTGGGAATGGGAAGAGTATCAACCGGACAATGTTTCAATACCATATGTCTTCACAAATATAAGAGACTCTGACAAGAAAGAACAATTTGTGATTTCTGTTACAAAAACTAAAGCAGATTTATGTATACGTAGCATTGGGCGAATTCCAGTAGGGATAAGCGATTGTACCTTGATTTTAACTATTGAGGGTGTAAATAATAGTAGTTTTACAGCTTCACATAATACATATTTTGTTTGTGGTAACTATGGATATTACCAACTACCTGTTGGGTGGTCAGGTGTGTGTTATGTATCTTTTCTATTACCCCCTGTGTTTTTGGCCCCTGCATCGTATCACCGAGATTTTAAACTGTTCAATGACATCATTAACAATAGATATAAAAGGGCAATAAGTACAAATGAGGTAGAACAAACGGATACTAGCCTGCAACAATATGTTGATTTTAATTTAGGGTTATTCCCCTTTGTGGGTGCTGCGTTAAACAGTAGGAAAGTGAGACGATTGACTAGGGTTGTGGAAGCTGTTACCAATCAGGCAGCTCTGGCACTTGGGAATATTACTGAAGAGCTCCAAATTGCGAGGATTGTAGCGCACCAAAATCGTATGGTACTAGATGTGATATTAGCTGACCGAGGTGGTGCATGTCGCATCATCGGTAGTAGTTGCTGTGTTTTTATTCCCGATCACTCACCTTCAGTATATTATGTAATATCTAAATTGCATAAAATTGCTGCAGAAATCCACACAGAGACTGGTACTTGGACTTTTTCTGGATGGTTTTGGGCTCTTGTTTCCGCCTGGGGCTGGAAACTACTGACTATCCTGTGTGTAATGATTGCAATATTTTTCACATGCTGTATCTGTATTCAGTGTGGTCCAATGTGTATTACTGCTTGTATGCCTACCAAAAGAAATATTACAGAAATGAAAGCACAACATATGTTAGATAAGGAAATAGCTGAAATGATGAGCATAAATATACAAGATGAATATTTAGATTATCCTAGAAAGACGAATGTCTTCAGCTAATGCTGAAAGGGTCGTCTGTTGTAGTTTAGCAGCGATTAGATTAAGCATTAGCAGAAGACATCTTGTATTTAGTAACTATTGTGAACATTTCGCGGAATCCATTTTGTATTCATGGCAGCCATTTTCTCTGCCACATGCTGCCATGTGCTGACCATGTGCTCTGTCCTACCTTTCTGTTAACTACTCTTGAAAATCTGCCTAGTGACAAGTTATATTTAGCATCTCCCACTTTCGCACATGCTCTGTAAGGTCTGCAGCTGTTAGTCCTTGAAAACTGTTAGCCCCTCCTACCTGTCGACTGTGCATTTTCCACATGACCTTACATGTATGCAAGTCTTGCTTCTATAATTGTACCACCTCCTTGTAGCCCCTGCGTGGGTATAAAAGGACCATGCTCTCTCAGTTCAGTGTGCTACTTCAAACATTACCGAAGGGTGCTGTTTGAACTGTAGTACCACCTCATGAGGTTAATAAACTTTGGGGGTCATTCTGACTTCGGCGGGCGGCAGAGGCCGCCCGCCAAAGTTCCCCCGACAGAATACCACAGCGCGGTCAAAAGACCGCCGCAGTAATTCTGAGTTTCCCGCTGGGCCGGCGGGTGACCGCCAGAAGGCCACCCGCCTGCCCAGCGGGAAACCCCCTTCCACGAGGATGCCGGCTCCGAATGGAGCCGGCGGAGTGGAAAGGGTGCGACGGGTGCAGTTGCACCCGTTGCGATTTTCAGTGTCTGCTATGCAGACACTGAAAATCTTTGTTGGGCCCTGTTAGGGGGCCCCTGCAGTGCCCATGCCATTGGCATGGGCACTGCAGGGTCCCCCAGGGGCCCACGACACCCGTTCCCGCCAGCAAGGTTCTGGCGGTCAAAACCGCCAGAACCAGGCTGGTGGGAAGGGGGTCGGAATCCCCATGGCGGCGCTGCCTGCAGCGCCGCCATGGAGGATTCCTCAGGCCAGGGGAAAACCGTCGGGAAACCGCCGGTTTCCCTTTTCTGACCGCGGCTTTACCGCCGCGGTCAGAATTGGCCTGGATGCACAGCCAGCCTGTTGGCGGTGCATCCGCGGTCCCCGGCCCTGACGGTCTATGACCGCCAGGGTCGGAATGACCCCCTTTGTCTTTTATTTCAGTTTCTGTGCCAACTTCTTCCTACATGGTCTGAGGACTTTGTGCAGAGAAAGGTGAACCCCTTGCACTAGTAGGCCTTGCTGAGGCTTACTTCAACAGCGTGGTCTCCCCTAACATTTTGTCTCTACTTCCCAGGTTGTTTATGTGAGCTGAACTTATTTTTGCTGTTTTTGTTACTCTGGGCACTTTGCCACTGCTGACTAGTGTTAAAGTGCAAGTGCGCCCTATGTGAAATTGTACATGTAATTGGCGTTTCGATGATTGGCATATTTGATTTACTAGCAAGTCCCTAGTAAAGTGCGCTAGAGGTGCCTAGAGCCTGTAAACCAAATGCTAGTAGTGGGCCTGCAGCACTGATTGTGCCACCCTCATAAGTAGCCCTGAAAACATGGCTCAGACCTGCCACTGCAGAGTCTGTGTGTGCAGTTTTTAAACTGCCAATTCAACTTAAGCCCAAACCTTACCTTTTTTGTTTACATGTAAGGCACCCCTAAGGTAGGCCCTAGGTAGCCCCAAGGGCAGGGTGCAGTGTATGTTAACGGTAGGACATGTGCTGGTGTGTTTTTACGTATCCTAACAGTGAAATACTGCCAAATTCGGTTTTCACTGTTGCAGGGCCTATCTCTCTCATAGGTTAACATGGGGGCTGCCTTTAACTGTCCTTAAAATGTAGTTTCCGTTTGAGAGCAACTAGAAATGTGGAGTTTGGGGTCCCTGAACTCACAATTTAAAAATACATCTTTTAGTGAAGTTGGTTTTAAGATTGTCAGTTTGAAAATGCTACTTTTAGAAAGTAGGCATTGTCTTGCTTCGACCATTCTGTGACTCTGCCTATTTGTGGATTTGTTGCCTTGGTCAGACTGACAGTTGGGCTGTTTGTGCATCTCCACTAGACAGTGACACAAAGGGTGCTAGGGAGTAACCTGCATATCCTGATGGGCCACCTGGGCTAGGCTGGAGGAAGGAGTGATCACTTACACCTGAAAGGGCTGTGCCCACCCTCACACAAAGCAGTCTCCGACCCCCTGGTGTATGTCTGGAGCCAGGACTGGGCAAGGCAGGGTCCTGTAAACAACAGCCACTTTTCTTTGAGGTTGGGCAATTTCAAAGGCAGAAAGGAGTATAAGTATTGAACTCAAACTCCCTTTAGATTACTTTAAGGATTCAAGAGGTACATCTGCCAGGAGAAGAGCTGAAGAGCTGAAGAGCTGAGGAGACGTGCTGCCCCTGCCTTTCACTATGCTTTGTTGGGCTATCCTAGAGTTGCTGCTTCTGCCTGGAAATGGGGACAAAGACTGGTCTTTGGTGTGCATTTCTGCTTTAGAGGTATCTCCAAGGGCTTGGACTGAGCTTGCCTCCTATTTTTGAAGCCTTAGAGACAGCAAAGGCTTCACAAAACAGTCTCTGAGTCTGCATGCTGTGGACTCTAGTTTGCCAGAGGGTGCCATTCTAGTTCCTGGGTCCCTTTAAGTGAATTTCTGGTGAAAATCCTGTGAAAGAATGCTAGACGACTCTGTGTGACTTCGCTCAGGATGCTGCTGCACAAAGTCTGTGAAGCCACCGACACCTGCATCCGTGGACCTCGCCGAGATGACCGCACTGTCAACGTCGGCCCATAGTCGCAGCAGCCCCACAAACTCTTGGGTTGGAGTGTCAGACACCTGACGTTCATGACACCCGACTCCGTTGCAGCTCCTGTGACCCTGTAACTTGACCGCGACCCCGTGAGGTTGCCCCGCAGCATCGTGACTTCACAGGACGTTGAATTTGCCAGAGGTGCCAAGTGACCGACTCCTTGCAATGACGCCGCCTCACCTCCACCGTTCCGCAACAAGGACGTGATGCCTCTTTGTGATGCCTCACTCCTCCACTCCTTCGCCCCATAGCACCGGAACTGACGCCGCATAGGATCGAGTGATGCCTCACTCCCCGACTCCGTGCACCGACCTGTTTTCCACATGTTTTGCTAAGGTACCGTACCTGGGGGTCCATGTGACTTCATAAACAGCGCAAGTGGCCTCACCTTGCGGGAAACGACTCTGTCATGACACCGCTTTAACATCAGATTGCAGCATTCATGCCTGTAGGCACTATTTTGTGTTTTTAATTGCTAAAGTCATATTTTTTAATTGTGGATTTGTATCGTATTTGGGCTTGTGTGGAGTTCATTTTGTAGTGTTTCACTGTATTACTGTGTGTGTTGGTACAAATATTTTATACATTGCCTCTGGGTTAAGCCTTTCTGCTGATGCCAAGCTATCAAGGGGGTGAGCGGGAGTTATCTGGGTGTGTTTCTCCTTTACCCTGACTAGAGTGAGGGTCCTTGCTTGGACAGGGGGTAATCCGAGTGCCAACCAAAGACCCTATTTCTAACAACTGTGTACATATTAGTCTAATTGTTTTTTATTCTATTTGATCTCACTTTTATTTTATGGCTCTGTCATAAACTATATTACTATAACATATTGGGGGTCATTACGAGTCTGGTGGTCACTTGACCGCCAGACTCGCGGTGGCAGTCGGACCACCGCCAATGTGGCGGTCCAAGCTCCACATTATGACCACGGTAGTCGTGCCTTGGTCAAACCACCAGGATCAGAGATCCCAGCGGTCGCAGCAGTCCTATATCCGGACTATGACCTCATTCTCTGCCAGCGATTTCATGGTGGTAACACCACCACGAAAAGGCTGGCAGAGAACGGGTACAGGGGGCCCAGGGGGGCTCTGCACTGCCCATGCACTTGGCATGGGCAGCGCAGGAGTCCCCCTGGACAGCACCCTCGCAATGTTCACTATCTACTTTGCAGACAGTGAACATTACGAGAGTGCTGGTGCACCCTGCATCCTACAGCATTGCCGCCCGCTCAATTATGAGCCAGAGACAATGCTGTAGGGTGTTTCCCACCTGGTCAGCGCTCAGGTTTCCGCCCACTGACCTAGCGGAAAACTCTTAATGGGCCCGACGGGTAGGTAGCCACCTTGGCGGCAACCTCCCCATCGGAAGTTCAGCGTCCACCTAAACAGTTTGCCGAACTCGTAATAAGGCCATTTGTCTGTTTTCTGGCTATTTATTAGTGGCACAGTGTTTCTTCCTTTATTTATTATTTATTTGTTTATTTATTTATAGGTTTACCATGCATGCGTCATTGTGCTTTAGATGTTTTTAACCAGAATAAGAAAGTGTGAATTACATTAAACGAAGAAAACAATGTTTGTGGTGAAATGAGGAGAGAGCAGCAGAGAGCGGTTGATACAAAGAGAGTAGAGAGTGAGTATAATGAAGTTACATGGTGGTAACATGGATTTTATTCAGTTTTCTTGGAGGGATGGTTTAGAGATTGGTATGTGCTGGAAGTCAGTCATGATGCTATACTACCTTCATTCCCTGTGCCACCAGCGTCCCATTTCCCATCCTTGTTCCCTGCAAACCTTGCTTCAGGTAATTCCTTGTCAACCTGGTCCCTTGTGCATAATTGCCATTGACACTATTGGACCTCTGTGTCCCTTATCTTCCTCCCCTAAATACCCTAAACAGTTATGCCACTTACCTTCCATTCTCGTGGCTTCCTGCCTCTTCCTCCTTTATGTCAACCCATAGCTCTGTGCACCATGGGCCAGACGTACAAAACTATTTAGCGGTCGCAAATGGCTAATTTTCCCATTTGCAACCGCTAAATGGCCCTGTCCTATGTACCAATCTATTTTGCGAGTCAGTAACCCATTACCAACCTGCAAAATGGGGTTTGTGAGTCTCTATTAGGAAGGGGCGTGCCAAATGCATCCATTCATAATAGCAGGTTGCGCTTGTATGCAGGAATGTTTAACAATCGGGAATGCAGTCGCGAAACATTCAGTTACTACCAATTTCAAATTGGTGGTAATCCATGTGCAAAATTCCACTTTGCGAATGGGGGCGCAACTATTTCTTAAGAGCAGGCAGTAGTCCCATGGATCACTGCTTACCCTTAAAAAATGAAATGAAAGCTTTTCATTTTTCTTTTTGCAATGCAGCCGTTTTCCTTCAAGGAAATTGGGCTGCATTACAAAAGGCAAATGCTTTATTGAAAAAGCAATCACAAACAGGTGGTCTGCTGACCTCAGCAGGCCACCACAGCTGTGAGTGTAGCCATTAACAATGGGTCGCAAATTGCAACCTGCTTCATGAATATTGATGGGGCAGGGGTGCCAAGTGACCGACTCCTCACAATGACGCCGCCTCACCTCCACCGTTCCGCAACAAGGACGTGATGCCTCTTTGTGATGCCTCACTCCTCCACTCCTTCGGCCATAGCACCGGAACTGACGCCGCATCGGATCGAGCGATGCCTCACTCCCCGACTCCGTGCACCGACCTGTTTTCCACATGTTTTGCTAAGGTACCGTACCTGGGGGTCCATGTGACTTAGTAAAAAGCACCAGTGGCCTCACCTTGCGGGAAACGACTCTGTCATGACGCCGCTTTAACATCAGATTGCAGCATTCATGCCTGTAGGCACTATTTTTGTGTTTTTAATTGCTAAAGTCATATTTTTTAATTGTGGATTTGTATCGTATTTGTGCTTGTGTGGAGTTAATTTTGTAGTGTTTCACTGTATTACTGTGTGTGTTGGTACAAATATTTTATACATTGCCTCTGGGTTAAGCCTTTCTGCTGATGCCAAGTTATCAAGGGGGTGAGTGGGAGTTATCTGGGTGTGTTTCTCCTTTACCCTGACTAGAGTGAGGGTCCTTGCTTAGACAGGGGGTAATCCGAGTGCCAACCAAAGACCCTATTTCTAACAACTGTGTACATATTAGTCTAATTGTTTTTTATTCTATTTGATCTCACCTTTATTTTATGGCTCTGCCATAAACTATATTACTATAACATATTGGGGGTCATTACGAGTCTGGTGGTCACTTGACCGCCAGACTCATGGTGGCAGTCGGACCACCACCAATATGGCGGTCCAAGCTCCACATTATGACCACGGTAGTCGTGCCTTGGTCAAACCAACAGGATCAGAGATCCCAGCGGTCGCAGCAGTCCTATATCCGGACTATGACCTCATTCTCTGCCAGCGATTTCATGGTGGTAACACCACCACGAAAAGGCTGGCAGAGAACGGGTACAGGGGGCCCAGTGGGGCTCTGCACTGCCCATGCCTTGGCATGGGCAGCGCAGGGGTCCTCCTGGACAGCACCCTCGCAATGTTCACTGTCTGCTTTGCAGACAGTGAACATTACGAGAGTGCTGGTGCACCCTGCATCCTACAGCATTGCCGCCCGCTCAATTATGAGTCAGAGACAATGCTGTAGGGTGTTTCCCACCTGGTCAGCGCTCAGGTTTCCGCCCACTGACCTAGCGGGACTCTTACTGGGCCCGACGGGTAGGTAGCCACCTTGGCGGCAACCTCCTCATTGGAAGTTCAGCGTACAGCCTAAACAGTTTGCCGAACTCGTAATAAGGCCATTTGTCTGTTTTCTGGCTATTTATTAGTGGCACAGTGTTTCTTCCTTTATTTATTATTTATTTATTTATTTATTTATAGGTTTACCATGCATGTGTAATTGTGCTTTAGATGTTTTTAACTGGAATAAGAAAGTGTGAATTACATTGAACGAAGAAAACAATGTTTGTGGTGAAATGAGGAGAGAGCAGCAGAGAGCGGTTGATACAAAGAGAGTAGAGAGTGAGTATAATGAAGTTACATGGTGGTAACATGGATTTTATTCAGTTTTCTTGGAGGGATGGTTTAGAGATTGGTATGTGCTGGAAGTCAGTCATGATGCTATACTACCTTCATTCCCTGTGCCACCAGCGTCCCATTTCCCATCCTTGTTCCCTGCAAACCTTGCTTCAGGTAATTCCTTGTCAACCTGGTCCCTTGTGCATAATTGCCATTGACACTATTGGACCTCTGTGTCCCTTATCTTCCTCCCCTAAATACCCTAAACAGTTATGCCACTTACCTTCCATTCTCGTGGCTTCCTGCCTCTTCCTCCTTTATGTCAACCCATAGCTCTGTGCACCATGGGCCAGACGTACAAAACTATTTAGCGGTCGCAAATGGCTAATTTTCCCATTTGCAACCGCTAAATGGCCCTGTCCTATGTACCAATCTATTTTGCGAGTCAGTAACCCATTACCAACCTGCAAAATGGGGTTTGTGAGTCTCTATTAGGAAGGGGCGTGCCAAATGCATCCATTCATAATAGCAGGTTGCGCTTGTATGCAGGAATGTTTAACAATCGGGAATGCAGTCGCGAAACATTCAGTTACTACCAATTTCAAATTGGTGGTAATCCATGTGCAAAATTCCACTTTGCGAATGGGGGCGCAACTATTTCTTAAGAGCAGGCAGTAGTCCCATGGATCACTGCTTACCCTTAAAAAATGAAATGAAAGCTTTTCATTTTTCTTTTTGCAATGCAGCCGTTTTCCTTCAAGGAAATTGGGCTGCATTACAAAAGGCAAATGCTTTATTGAAAAAGCAATCACAAACAGGTGGTCTGCTGACCTCAGCAGGCCACCACAGCTGTGAGTGTAGCCATTAACAATGGGTCGCAAATTGCAACCTGCTTCATGAATATTGATGGGGCAGGGGTGCCAAGTGACCGACTCCTCACAATGACGCCGCCTCACCTCCACCGTTCCGCAACAAGGACGTGATGCCTCTTTGTGATGCCTCACTCCTCCACTCCTTCGGCCATAGCACCGGAACTGACGCCGCATCGGATCGAGCGATGCCTCACTCCCCGACTCCGTGCACCGACCTGTTTTCCACATGTTTAGCTAAGGTACCGTACCTGGGGGTCCATGTGACTTAGTAAAAAGCACCAGTGGCCTCACCTTGCGGGAAACGACTCTGTCATGACGCCGCTTTAACATCAGATTGCAGCATTCATGCCTGTAGGCACTATTTTTGTGTTTTTAATTGCTAAAGTCATATTTTTTAATTGTGGATTTGTATCGTATTTGGGCTTGTGTGGAGTTAATTTTGTAGTGTTTCACTGTATTACTGTGTGTGTTGGTACAAATATTTTATACATTGCCTCTGGGTTAAGCCTTTCTGCTGATGCCAAGTTATCAAGGGGGTGAGTGGGAGTTATCTGGGTGTGTTTCTCCTTTACCCTGACTAGAGTGAGGGTCCTTGCTTAGACAGTGGGTAATCCGAGTGCCAACCAAAGACCCTATTTCTAACAACTGTGTACATATTAGTCTAATTGTTTTTTATTCTATTTGATCTCACCTTTATTTTATGGCTCTGCCATAAACTATATTACTATAACATATTGGGGGTCATTACGAGTCTGGTGGTCACTTGACCGCCAGACTCATGGTGGCAGTCGGACCACCACCAATATGGCGGTCCAAGCTCCACATTATGACCACGGTAGTCGTGCCTTGGTCAAACCAACAGGATCAGAGATCCCAGCGGTCGCAGCAGTCCTATATCCGGACTATGACCTCATTCTCTGCCAGCGATTTCATGGTGGTAACACCACCACGAAAAGGCTGGCAGAGAACGGGTACAGGGGGCCCAGTGGGGCTCTGCACTGCCCATGCCTTGGCATGGGCAGCGCAGGGGTCCTCCTGGACAGCACCCTCGCAATGTTCACTGTCTGCTTTGCAGACAGTGAACATTACGAGAGTGCTGGTGCACCCTGCATCCTACAGCATTGCCGCCCGCTCAATTATGAGTCAGAGACAATGCTGTAGGGTGTTTCCCACCTGGTCAGCGCTCAGGTTTCCGCCCACTGACCTAGCGGGACTCTTACTGGGCCCGACGGGTAGGTAGCCACCTTGGCGGCAACCTCCCCATTGGAAGTTCAGCGTACAGCCTAAACAGTTTGCCGAACTCGTAATAAGGCCATTTGTCTGTTTTCTGGCTATTTATTAGTGGCACAGTGTTTCTTCCTTTATTTATTATTTATTTATTTATTTATTTATAGGTTTACCATGCATGTGTCATTGTGCTTTAGATGTTTTTAACTGGAATAAGAAAGTGTGAATTACATTGAACGAAGAAAACAATGTTTGTGGTGAAATGAGGAGAGAGCAGCAGAGAGGGGTTGAGACAAAGAGAGTAGAGAGTGAGTATAATGAAGTTACATGGTGGTAACATGGATTTTATTCAGTTTTCTTGGAGGGATGGTTTAGAGATTGGTATGTGCTGGAAGTCAGTCATGATGCTATACTACCTTCATTCCCTGTGCCACCAGCGTCCCATTTCCCATCCTTGTTCCCTGCAAACCTTGCTTCAGGTAATTCCTTTTCAACCTGGTCCCTTGTGCATAATTGCCATTGACACTATTGGACCTCTGTGTCCCTTATCTTCCTCCCCTAAATACCCTAAACAGTTATGCCACTTACCTTCCATTCTCGTGGCTTCCTGCCTCTTCCTCCTTTATGTCAACCCATAACTCTGTGCACCATGGGCCAGACGTACAAAACTATTTAGCGGTCGCAAATGGCTAATTTTCCCATTTGCAACCGCTAAATGGCCCTGTCCTATGTACCAATCTATTTTGCGAGTCAGTAACCCATTACCAACCTGCAAAATGGGGTTTGTGAGTCTCTATTAGGAAGGGGCGTGCCAAATGCATCCATTCATAATAGCAGGTTGCGCTTGTATGCAGGAATGTTTAACAATCGGGAATGCAGTCGCGAAACATTCAGTTACTACCAATTTCAAATTGGTGGTAATCCATGTGCAAAATTCCACTTTGCGAATGGGGGCGCAACTATTTCTTAAGAGCAGGCAGTGGTCCCATGGATCACTGCTTACCCTTAAAAAATTAAATGAAAGCTTTTCATTTTTCTTTTTGCAATGCAGCCCGTTTTCCTTCAAGGAAATTGGGCTGCATTACCAAAAGGCAAATGCTTTATTGAAAAAGCAATCACAAACAGGTGGTCTGCTGACCTCAGCAGGCCACCACAGCTGTGAGTGTAGCCATTAACAATGGGTCGCAAATTGCAACCTGCTTCATGAATATTGATGAGGCAGGTCTCTTGCGACCCATTTGTGAATTGTAAACAGCGTTAAAGACACTGTTGCACATTAGGGATTGCGAGTCGCAATTTGCAAATCACTAAAATCGCAAATTGTGAGTCGTAATCTATAGTGGTTGTACATCTGGCTCCATGACTCTTTGCTCCTTGCCACTTATGCCTCTCTACCCATGCTCTTTGTTTCTCCATGTAAATGCACCACTCTACTGCCCCATGCAAATATTCATCATGTGTCACACTATTTCTCCTTGCTCCACCTGTGTTATCCATACAACCTGCCTGCAACACCCACACTCTGCACTGTGACCATAACTTACCCAATGTATATCCCTGGTGCATGCAAGTTCCAATTCTTTTCTTGCCTCCTTATATATCTGCACCACTACATGCGCTCTGCTTCCTGTTCCCTGCCCAGGGTTCCTTCCGGGCTCCCTATATGCACCTTCTGCACTTCTGTGCCACCCGCCCCTCTCCCTAAATATTTCCCTGCCATTTACACTTACTTTTGCTCCTGCCTTATTACCCATGCCGTCTGTGCCTCTTTACCATGCCACCTGCCCCTTGCCTGAATGACCCCTGAAGCACTTTGCCCATCTTACTATACCAAAACAATACTTTATATATACTGCAAAGGAGTCACCTGCTCCTAGTAAAATGAAATGAAGGAACTGTCTCATTTAGTTCTTTTGTGGGAATGTCGCATGGCTGCAGTTTATCTGCGTCCTTTTCCCCCAACTCAAGAAAGAGAAGCCGGCGCTACCCCTCCTACTCCCTCTGTACGTCCTTTGAAGACTTTTTCACTCTTTGGACACTACCAAGTCAGACTCACTGTTGGATTCTCTGCCACCTGCCATTTTGAGTAAAATGTGTCCTTTGCTCCCTACAATCTTGATAAATCTCCTAAATTCTTCTTTATTTGAGGGTTCAGTTCCTAAGTCTTGAAAACATGCAATGGTGGTACCACTACTTAAGAAACCCAAATAGGACACCATAAATTGGGCTAAATATCACCCCATTTTGTTGTTGCTACTTTTTTCTAAAATTCTTACAAAGCATGTTAATCAACAGCTGTCGACCTATTTGGAAACCAATTGCCTTTTACATTCCTCACAATCTGGATTTACTGCTGAACATAGCACAGAAACAACACTGGCAGGCGTTACTGAACACCTGAATACACAGCTTGACAAGGGAGTAACTGCAGCTCATTCTACTGGACTTCAGTGCTGCTTTTGATAGTGTCTCTCACCAGATGTTTCTTCAAAGATTAGAGGCTCTGGGTATTCGAGGCTTGGCTTTGTCCTGGCTATGTTCCTTTCAGATCTGTGTAAAAACGCATAACTATACCACATACATGTTACCTTTTGCAGTGACCCAGGGCTCTGCCCTGAGCCTCATTTTGTTTAACGTCTGTGTGCGGCCACTGGCAGACATAATGGAAGGGTTTGGCTTTACACTTTGTTCATACGCGATACACAAATCATCATATCTCTATCACCTAATTAAGGTTGCAGTTTGTCTGACCTTAATGCTTACCTTGTCACAGTGCAACCTAGATGAGCAACAACTCTTTAAAGTTAAATGGGAACAAGTCCAAAGTTTTATTGATCGGTAACCAACCTCAAATCTGGGTACCTCACTGCTGGACTGCTGTTTAAGGTCTGGTTCTACCCCATGCCAGGTGATTAAGGACCTTGGCTTTTGGCTTGATGACAAGCTTACCATGGACCAGGAAATCACCAAGCTAGTTGCGTCTTGTTTCAGCATCCTTAGGTGTCTGAGGGAAATACTTTGGTTCCTCTCCTATGCCAGCTCAAAGGACGGTTGTTGAAGTCCTGATTATTACAAAGCTTGATTATGGTAGCATTCTCTATTTGGGCACAACAAAAACCTTAATTAGGAGACTATAAGTCACTCACAATGCAGCAGCATGGCTGATTCGCCATCTACTTAAACATTCCTCAGTCTCTCACCATCTTTAGGACCCACATTGGCTCCCACCTGCCAGGCATATCCAGTTTAAGGCGCTGTGCTATGAGAACCAAGCCATGACTAATTCTGGACTGCTATATCTTAGGACTTTGGTGTTGCCATATCTTCCTAATTGGGCTCTTCAATCCAGCAATTTGAATTATGCAGTTGTTCCACGGATTCATAAGGTGAGGCAATAGGGGCATGGTGCTTGGGAGGGTAGGAGAGTGGTTAGAGGCACTAGGGGCATTTGGTGGGGGGATATCGTCGCTAGAGAGAAAGCACATGACAGGTGAGGCACCGGACCCAGCAACGAGGGTTGTGTGTGTGTGTGGAGGGTCTCCTTGGGTTTAGAAGGGGAGGGAAATACAGGTGGAAAGGATAAGAAAGGGGTAGGAGTTAAAGCTGACTTTGTTATGCAATATCCACGAGGGCCGAAGACGTCATTAGGACAAGTACCCATACTATTTAGATAGCCTTGTGTAATGTAATATTAATTAGGCAAATAATAAAATTAAGCTTCGTTCAGCAGTCCAGTGGCTAAAGGAATTGAAATCATAAATAATCCTCCTTCAAGAAACTCATCTTAAGGCTCAAGTAAAAGAAGCAAAGCTACCTAATATTGTTTCCCAAGCATTTTTTTCTTCCTCAAATGCAGCACTACGAGGGTTGGCAGTCCTGATTTTGTGCTATGTAGGGGGCCAAGCAGTGGTTAGGGACACTAAAGCTAGATGGATTTTAGTTAGCTTGGAGATAGAAAGCCAATTACTTCACTTAGTTAGCTTTTATGAGCTCATCGGAGATGATGTAACCTCTCTCAATGAAGTTTATAATCTCTTATCAATGTTGCAGGGTTTTATCATCATAGGGGGAAATAACAATTTTATACAGGATGTCAAACAAGACTCTTCATGGGGGACTTAGATACAAAACAAACCCAGGCAACTAGATTCTTAGCTAAAATTATAAGGGATTTAGCACCAGTAGATCCTTGGCACCAGAAACATCAATTTTTATTAGACTTTACCTGCTTCTCAAAGAGGTTCAACTCGGCATCCTGGATCAACTTTCTATTAGTATCAACTCAAATATCAAGGAAAAATTTATTAATACTGACTAATCTTTTTTCCTATCATTCAGTTCCTCTATTGGATATTGTTATGAAAAAAAGAAAGCAAGATAGGTCACTCGATAAATCACTAATAGTGGATCCAAGCTGGCTGGCAATCATGCACCCTGCTCTCGAGTTTTTTTTTTTACAGGAATAATGATAGCGCTTCTACATTTGACGTATGGGGGGGCATGTAAAGCTTTTATTAGGGGGGAAGCGATTGCCTACCAGCCCCAAATTTACAAAGCAAGAAAAGAATGATCAGACGCCCTGCAGCAGGAATAAGATCATGCAGCTGCGGCCCATATGGTATTTCATACTCAAATGTCTGACATCAGGTTACTACGACAAAACAGACACTAAAAAAACCCTATAAGTTCCAAGAACTAATAAATCACAATACATGTTTCCATAAGTATTATGAAGAAAAAGAACATGTTGGAAAGTTCGTATCTTGGTCGGTAAAGTAAAACAGAAACAAGGCAGTAATCAAGTCCATATACAATGAGGTGGGACGGCAGATGGTGATCCAGCCAATGGAAATCAGCAGGGTATTTCTAGACCACTATACCAAACTATACACCACTATATCTCAGGCCTCCCTAGAACAGGTAAATTAGTATTTAGATTCCATAAGACTACCATTAGTCAGGAACAAACTTGACTCTACAGCAGTGGTCTTCAAACTTTTTAATGCCGCGCCCCCCCCCCCAGTTGAAAAAAAAAAAGCATTGGGCCCCCCTCAGAATTTTTCACAATTATTTTAGAAAGATGGCAATGTTTAAATAGGTCTATACCTATTTAAACATTGCAGTTAAGTACAGTTACCTTTTAAAAACTGCAATAACATGCTTCTGCTTAAAACAAAGGCATGTTATCTGTTTAATATTTCTTTTGGCTAGAGTTTGACGCCCCCCTGGGATCACTTGAGGCCCCCCAAGGGGGGCCCGCCCCCCAGTTTGAAGACCTCTGCTCTACAGCAATACCACCAATAACTTCAGAGGAAGTTAAGGGCACAATTAAAACATCTCCCAATGGGAAGGCTTGCAGGAGCGTCGGGCAGCCAGTTGAACCGTATAAAGTATTTGTGGCCCAAATTTCCAGATTTTGAGTAACACTATTTAAGGAAATACTTGAAGACTTAGAGATACAAAGCTCTTTTACTCTTTTAGTGAGACTGATTGTCAGTTTCTTTAAAAAAAGATAAGCCTGCAGATAGTCCGGTGTCATGTCGTCCCATTAGTCTGTTAGTGATTATGAAATATTTACAAAGATTATAGCATCCAGGCTAACTCCCTCGACACAAGCAGTAGTTCATCAAGATCAATCTGGGTTTTTACCTGGAAGAAACATCAACTTATACGAATTGCCTGCTCCAAGTGATAGACTACTTTTCAAGTAATAAAAACAAGGCGGCCATAATCATGCTGGACACAGAAAAGGCCTTTGATCTGGTTCAATGGGAAGTCCTTTTTGCTATTCTACATAATTTGAATTTTCCTCGAAAATTGGTACGCCTGCTAGAAAATTTATACTGCAGGGCGGAGGCTGAAGTAGTAGTGAATGGGAGTGGGGCTGGAAGTATATCAATCGGTCAGGGCATGCGTCAAGGTTGCCCCATGTCACCGGGTCTTTTCACCCTATTTATTGAACCTTTTAGCACCACCCTGCGTCAGGGCATCCAGATGAAGGCCTTTCTGAAAGATGTAGCTAAGGTTAAACTGGCTGCATATTATATGATAATGTATTTGCTAGCAGAGGAGCAGAACATTGCCAGAGCATTCGAAAAAATTCACATATTTACAGATCTGGGGGGTATAGAGTTAGTCATGCAAAGTCGGAAGCTCTTCTTTTCAATAGCTCTGTGTCAGATCTTCCTAGCACAATGCAACCTCATTACACAGCCTCACAGACAGTTAGATACTTGGGTATACTTGTATCACATAACCTCACAGAGGTATACCAACTTAACTACGTAAATACCCTGCATAAAGCAAGGAGACTTCTTCATGAGTGATAAAATGTGCCCCTTACAAACATTGGGTGTATCGATTTGATCAAAATGATGATTCTTCTGGTACTTCTCATCTTCGCTAAGGCCAGCATTAAAGTCCCCCAAAAGTATTTTAACAAAATAGACCAGATAGTCTGTCAGTTTATATGGCAAGCAAAGAAAGCCCGTACCAAATTAAAGATATTGCAGCTAAGTGTACAAGACGGGGTTTAGAGCTGCCTCATTTAAAGAACGTTATTAAGATGCATTTCTAGACTCAGTGACGGGAGCGTCAATGTCTTCTGACCCCTCTAATCACTTTTATCTCAAATTGATGCTCTTGGGAAATAATATGCAACTCCCCGCTTTCATCAAGATTAACAGGCTTCCAAAACGTACCAGGTATAAGCTCCCGCATATGATACTTTTTCGGTGTGCCCAACTCTGTTATGTTTGGGGGGCCGCCCCACAGTTCCTGGCGCACAGGGGTGTTTGTATTCTAAACCCCGTGCATGACGGAAGGCTTTAATTCCCCTGTTTATGTGAGAGAAATGGTATGGACGCTGTGACGTAAAGGCGTTAATAAAGTGTTTGACTCGGCAGGCGGGAGGGACTTATCCCCCGGCCGTTCAGCGTAATGGTCCACCTGTGTGTCCGGTGTCTATTTTATTTCAACCGCGCATTGCGGCCCGTGTGATACTTACCCCAATAGAAACCCCCAGAGCTGCCAGTGTATTACCCCGCGCGCTGCTCGAGCTAGGACGGAACAAATTGGCGACGAGGCGGCGTTTGCCCGAACCCAGGTGGCGAAAGCGGTGGTGTGAACACGGAAGGTGAAACACGGAAAAAAAAAAAAAGCGCTGAAGCAAATCAGCGCGAGGCACAGTTAATCCTTTCCCTGGCAATACCGGAGTGAGCTACAGCTCCAGCGGAACGCGCGCTCGACAAGACAGAAAGAATACTGTTTTTCAAAGAAAAAACAACGACCCTTGGAGACCGGTCGACGGCCCTCGCACAGAAAGGAGGTGAGAGAGAGTGAGGCTCACAAACGAAGGGGCATAGACATCTGGGCCTAAGAAAAATAATAAAATAATAAATAATAAAAGAAGAGACAGAGGAGTACAGTAGAAACGAAGAAAAAAAAACATAATTGAGCAAACAAAGAAGAACAACAACAAAAGGCAGGAAAATTTGACAAAAGTTAAGGACATAAAGAGGGGGTATATATAAAAAAAAAAAAAAAAAAAAACATGGCTACATTCCCGGTCATAGAGCCTTTTATTATGGAAGGACCCCCATCAGCACAGGCCGCAAAGTGGAAGTCATGGGTGGAACGGTTAGAAAATTACTTCGCAGCGGTTGCACTAGACCCGGATAGACAAAGACCAATGCTTCTGCACATGGGAGGAGCGATGCTGCACGGAGTCAGCAAGACAGTGGCTGAAGAAGGGCCCCCATTCACGTACAGAACGCTGAAAAGGGCAATAACTGCATATTTTGAACCAATGGCAAATCCAGACTATGAACGATTCCTCCTGCGACAGGCCAAACAAAGCTCAGATGAATCAGTAGATACATACTATGCAAGGTTAAAGGAATTAGCAAGCACGTGCACACTGCCTGACCCAGATGATGAGATAAGAGCACAATTCATCCAAGGATGCCACTCAACAAAGTTAAGAGAGCACATCCTTCAGGTCCCAGGTATGACGATGGCGAACATGCTGACGATGGGCAGGTCAAAAGAGCTGTCCAGGGTAAGAGCCGCACACATGGAAACAGCGCTTGCACAAACCATAAAAACAGAACCGGTAAATGTCATAGCATCAAACAGCATGATAAAAAAGAAAGACAGAACAAAAACGACAGGGGCGCAACGATCATGCTACATGTGTGGAGGATCATTCCCACACCAAGGGAAATGTCCGGCTCTAGGGAAACAATGCGCCAACTGTCAAAAACTGAATCATTTTGCAAAAGTTTGTCGATCCAACACCAGATTAAAAGGGGAGAGACAAAAGACAAGTCAAGGAGCCAAGGCGGTACAACCACCAGATCTCAGTCCTGACATGGATGATGATGATGAGCCAGAAGGTACTGTGTACATAATCCATGCAACGAAACCAGGCTGTACAAGCCGAAAAAAAAATCCCAGATGCCAAGTCACAATAGCGGGACACCAGGTTATGGCCCTCATTGACACAGGGGCGTCAATTAATATACTGGCACAATCTGACTTCGACAAAATGCCGCGTCGCCCCCCCCTGCGACGCACCACGGTACAAGTCTTCGCATTCGGATCAACCCGGCCTCTCCCAGTGGCGGGAGTCTTCGTGATGGACATCAATCATGAGGAAGCAAAGGTAAAATCCAAGGTGTATGTCACCAAAATAGGAACCGGAATGCTGCTCAGCTGCCGTACTGCAGAAGAGTTGAAACTGGTGACATTCGCATTTAGCATTCACGTCGGGGAGCTAGACAGTCTACAGGAAGAATACGCAGACATATTCCAAGGAATTGGCTGCCTGAAAGACCGCCAAGTAAAGCTACACATAGATAAATCCATAGAACCAGTCGCGCTGAAACACCGGCGAATTGCATTTCATCTCCGCCCACAAGTGGAGGCGGAACTAAAGAAACTAGAAGAAGCGGACATAATCGAGAAAGTAGAAGGGCCAACCCCATGGGTGTCACCCATAGTGGTCACTAGAAAGCCGAAACAACCAGGGGAGGTACGCATATGCGTAGACATGCGCCTCCCAAACGTAGCCATCAGGAGGGAGCGTCACCTCACCCCGACAGTAGATGACATAGTGGCAGAGGTCAGTGGGTCCAAGTGGTTCTCAAAAATGGATCTACGAGCAGGATACCACCAAATAATGTTGGCTCCAGAGTCTAGAGCTATCACCACGTTCTCTACCCATGTGGGACTACGCCGATACCGACGCCTGAGTTTTGGGATTGCCAGCGCAGCAGAAGTCTTCCAGGACACAATCAGAGGAGTTTTAGCTGACCTGGAGGGAGTCATAAACGTGAGTGACGATATCCTGGTACATGCACCCACAGTGGAGATGCACATGCAGAGATTACGAGCAGCATTCCAACGACTGCAGGAAAATGGACTAACTTTGCATCGCGAGAAGTGCGAGTTTTTGAGAAAAGACATTGCTTTCTTCGGGTATCATTTCTCAGAAAAAGGAGTTCGGCCGGACCTAGAAAAGGTAGCAGACATAAAATCAGCACCACCACCCACTTCAGTCACCGGTGTGCGAAGTTTCCTGGGGATGGTAACTTACTGCGGGAGGTTCATTCCCAATCTAACCTCCCTCACGGCTCCCCTCAGGGAGCTCACTAATGCCCACACTCCGTGGGAGTGGAACGATACACAAGAAAAGGCGTTTCAGGACACAAAACGGGCACTATCAGCAGAGACGACGCTGTTTTTTTTTGACCCAGCAAAAGAAACAGAACTATCAGTGGATGCGAGCCCAACAGGTCTTGGAGCAGTGTTGTCTCAAAAGAAAAAGGAAGGTGACTGGGCCCCTGTGGCATATGCCAGTCGAGCATTGACAGAAACGGAACAAAGATATTCACACATAGAAAAGGAGGCACTAGCAGTTAATTGGGCCTGTCGCCACTATCATCTATATATATATGGTCACCCATTCACGGTATACACCGATCACAAGCCGCTGATACCATTATTCAACAAGACAGCCTCACAGCCTCCCCCGAGAATTGAAAAATGGATTCTCCAACTGCAAGGGTATCAGTTTGCGGTGGTATATCGCCCAGGGGCACAAAACCCAGCAGATTATTTGTCTCGGCATGCAAGACCGCTTACTGGACGGGAAAGTGAGGAGATCGAGAGTACGGAGGAGTACGTGAGGTTGATAGTGGAGAGGTCGAGGCCACTGCCCATGTCCCTGAAAGAAATACAAGATGCAACAAAGGAAGATGAGGTATTGCAATTGGCAATATCCTGTGTCAGCGATGGGAGATGGCATTTATTGAAGCAGAATCTGAATCTAAGAACCAAGGAAGCCAATCACAATATGCAGGCATTGTTTCGAGTCAGGCAAGAGCTGGCCGTGTCGCCGGAAAACTACCTGCTGAGAGGAAGTCGGTTAGTTATTCCGGACCGCCTGAGACAAAGAACCGTTGAGTTGGCCCACAGTGCTCACCAGGGCGTGGTTAAAACAAAAGCTCGACTGAGAAGCAAAGTGTGGTTCCCTGACCTAGACACCTGGGTAGAGAAGATCATAGAGAGGTGCCACGCATGTCAAATGGTAGGGTCGATGGATCCGCCGCCCCCCCATCATCACGAATCTATCCCGGCAACGCCCTGGCAGAGAGCCAGCGCGGATCTTGGAAGTTTACCGGATGGAAGACACATGCTAGTAGTGATCGACGATTTCTCAAAATATCCAGAGGTCGAAGTTTTAGAATCTAGAGTCACGGAAAAGGTCATATCATGTATGGAGAAAATAATGGCTACGCATGGTTTGATGCAGGAACTACGAACTGACAACGGTCCCCCATTTTCGAGCAATGAGTTTGCAGCATATCTGGCATCGCATGGCATCCACCACAGAAAGATCACTCCACGATGGCCTCAAGCCAATGGTGAGGCCGAAAGGTTCATGCGGACCCTCAACAAGGTATTGAGGATTGCGGTGGCGAGAAAGAAAAATATAGACTGCGCGATATTTGAGTTTTTGAGAGAATATCGAATGACCCCTCACAGTACAACTGGTGTGTCCCCGAGCCAGATCTGCATGCCAAGACAAATAAGGGATACCATTCCCCAAGTGGAAACCCTCACAGAGGCATCAGGACACTCAAAGAATAGGCACAAACAAGTGGAAGCGAGACTACGACAGAGACAGGTCCAAAATGAGAGAATGTCAAGGAAAAGGAGAGCGCATACCAGATGTCTGAGTATAGGTGATGTGATACTCATGAAAAATCGACATCTGGCCGGGAAGTTCAGAACAACTTTGAATCGGGCCTATGGACTGTCACTCGAGTAAAGGGGACGCTAGTGACCGTCACCAGAGGAAGCGAGATGGTAACCAGGAACATCTCGTGTTTCAAAAAATACCACGGAGATCACTCTATTCATCAAAGGAGCGAAAATGATCGCAGCCATGAGGTAGAAGATGAAGATCTAGAGCGACCAGGTTTTTTCTTGGGGAGTGAACTTAAGAATAGTCATACAGGCAACAGGGACGATGTCAGAGTGAGAGAACTGGCACCTATGGGGGTTCCAACCCAGGTCGAGGAGAGCCCATCTGCAGAAGTGCCGGTGGAAAAAGACAGCCGGGAGGTGATTCAAAGAAGAGGAGAGGGAAGATATCATCTGAGATCCCGCATATCGCCCCCAGAGCGGCTGAAGGACTATGGGGGTTATTCTAACTTTGGAGGAGGTGTTAATCTGTCCCAAAAGTGACGGAAAAGTGACGGATTTACCACCAGCCGTATTACGAGTCCATTATATCCTATGGAACTCGTAATACGGCTGGTGGTATATCCGTCACTTTACCGTCACTTTTGGGACGGATTAACACTCCTCCAAAGTTAGAATAACCCCCTATGTGTGTGAGTAAGGTGGACAGTTTAAGGGGTGTGTATCACAGTGGTCGAAATGTTAGTTGAAAAGTCATTGTGCGAAACGTTCTAACCACGCCTTCAAGGAAGAACACACCTCTGCCTAGTTGTACGTTAATTTATAGTTGAGGAGGAATGTTATGTTTGGGGGGCCGCCCCACAGTTCCCGGCGCACAGGGGTGTTTGTATTCTAAACCCCGTGCATGCCGGAAGGTTTTAATTCCCCTGTTTATGTGAGAGAAATGGTATGGACGCTGTGACGTAAAGGTGTTAATAAAGTGTTTGACTCGGCAGGCGGGAGGGACTTATCCCCCGGCCGTTCAGCGTAATGGTCCACCTGTGTGTCCGGTGTCTATTTTATTTCAACCGCGCATTGCAGCCCGTGTGATACTTACCCCAATAGAAACCCCCAGAGCTGCCGGAGTATTACCCCGCGCGCTGCTCGAGCTAGGACGGAACAAACTCAAGGAAGAATATCGTTTTCCTCAGTTCCACCCCTCTATAGGTAGGAATCAGACGATTCAGTGATTTCATTGTGGTCGGGAACCCAAAAACATGGGAACAGCTGAGGGTAGGATATTCTGAGATCGCATCCTCATTATACTTTTCATACATACAGATTAATCATTTTATAAAAAGCTTTCAACAGCAACCGATGTTTTGGCCAATAGTATTTCTCAAGCGACTGGTATCATAAACTGTTACAACAGATCTCCATAACACAGGTGCCAGCTGCCCTAGCCAAAACAGAAGCAATCACAGGGTGCAAGACAGAACAGCCAACATGGCATTTTTACAACCAGCAAGCACATAATGCTGTGAGGGGGGCCAACGTTAGAAGAATGGCCTTCTTGGTAAAATGGATGCTCTATTATACACCCGCTCACTTTCACAAGTGGCTTCCCTCAATCCCTGGGGAGTGCTTCAGAAGTGGAAGCGGTTCAGGGGATTGGCTGCATTTATGCTTCACCTGTCCTGCCTTAGAACAATTTTGAATGCAAAAATTTTAGTGGGACAGTGATAAGCTTCAGGTAATGGTAACTCCCGCGCCTATGTAGCTCTCTTTGGTATTTCAATAATGCATACATTATCGATTAGACAGCAACAATTCTGTTTTATAGCATCTCTCGTAGCCAAATCATTAACTTTACAAACCTGGAAATCAGAAAAGGTTGCTTCCTTTGAATCCTGGTTGCATAAAATGGGGAAGAATAAATCCACAGAAAAACTATATGTGCAAAGAGTGGGGGCAATACAGAACTATCAGTCTATTTGGGAGTATGGATTTTACAAAACATAGAGATATGTCTATTAATTAATAAAAATGGAATGGAAGAATTGGGAGTATGTGAGGAGCAATCATTGTGGAAGTAAAAAAAAGAAAATAGTTTTCAAGAAAAGGTGAGTCAAGGTGGTCGCTCCTTTGCCTACCTTGGTCCAAATCTATGGAATTCATTGACTGCCACACTTCAGCTTTGTAATTCTTTTGAAAAGTTTAAAAAACTACTGTCGGCATGGTTTTCTAATTCCTAACTCTTAGCCCTTTCGGTTTATGCTTTAGCACTAGGAAGCACCTTTGGGATAGCCATGTACTTTACAGATCCGAATAATAACAGTATGCTGTACTTGTTCTGAGTGTGAGAGAAGATGGTACTGCTGCATTGCGAGTAGAAGGAGCTCTTGCACCCTAGGCAAAGTGACTTCTTGCTGCCTCCTTCCTTTGCTGTGGAGCCACATTTGATGCTTACAGTGGCTCTCCTCCTAGTAGTGGCCTGCGCAGTGACCTAGTCTTACCCAAGCACCAGCTGCGAAACGCTGCTGTCCACGGGATACCTATGTTTGTCATTCTGAAGCATGGAATGCCCTTTTCAGAATTCAAAAGCCAAAATAAATAACAAATTCCTGAGGTTTTACTGTTAAGGTGAGAGGCCCAGGGCTGGAGGAGAGCAGGGCAAGCACACTTCATGCTGTGCTTGCCCTGACTGGCTCAGTATCATTATTCGCTACATCACAATGAACCCTCCCAGTTTCCTAAGGCGCCACAAGCCTTTTAAATTGTTTTTCATTGCGTGGCCCCATCTCCCTTGGTTGGCTCAGGCACATGCGGATTGGCCAAAAAACAATAATAAAAAAAAAGGCCTACGGCTGGCTTTTCTTCATTGGTCGAATGGTCATACAGCTAATCTGACCCTGATGCTGGAACAGAGCAGCCACTGGGCAATAGGTATGAAATAACATGTGCATCATTCTAAATCTGCCAGCAAAGCAAAATAAATGATAAAAAAATATAACAATAGTGTATCCGTAATGCCAGCTGCACATATGTCAGAAAATATGTGGAACTTGGATGACCTATCTTGCAGCTGCACAGAAATGTTGCTAGCCATGGTTGGTAATGATGTGTTTTTAAGCATACGATTAGAAGGCTATACACACTGAAATAAATGTGCAGAGATGCGCGAGCGAGTGACATGGAAGGTTGATGCCGTGGTGAGTTCCGAGCAACCACCTAAGCAACAGTTTTAAGCAAATTTGGAGCACTTCATTTATTGTGCTGCTGTTTTGGGTTTACCCTACGCTGGTGGATTTTTCCTATGTCCTGGTCTGGCTATTATGAGGTGTTTCCATTCCGAATCAGAAGTTACAGCGGTGAACGATTTCAACATTCAGCTCACACTGAGTTTCCAGTCATTGGAGGTGGATCTGACTAGGCGAGGGGCTCGGCTTGACTCAGTAGCGCCTCCCCAGTCAGCTATACCCTGCTGCACCGGCCTTACTAGCAACACAGCCCCAACCATGCCTAACTGTGTCACTGGCAGCATTTCTTCTCACCCATGTTTCGCTATATTACACAACAGCTATTGTTGGAGTTAATTTTTCAGCAATTGCCTTTTGAAAGCTTTTATTGACTATCTAATTCCTTTCCCCATCTGACATATTTTCGTCAATATTTTAACCTACTATGTTTACAATGAGGGAAGGCTGGCAAACTAACATTCTAATAAGAGGAAATAGGCTGGTTCCTCACTGCCAGGTGAGTCCAAGGTAATAAAAGCTGCTCAATCTTCATTGAACACCATATTGGAAGAAATCCATGCAGTTCATACCAATACTGATAATGCCAATATTAAGGGGATTCAGAAAAATGTAGCTGCCTTATCACCAAAGGTTCATGATAATGAAATAAAAATAAGAGATACCCAAAAAGTATTAACCAAATGTTCCAGTCACTACTAAAATCCTTCCAATGAAGAAACTACTTTTGGACTTAGAACATCGGAATAGCCAATACAATTTGAGAACTTTCATTCTAACAGAAAGCACAGAAGGGCCTGATTGAATGGGGCTGGGGCTGTGACGGGGGCGACACTAGGGCGCTAAGCACATTTGTGGATGCCTGCTGACTGGTGGACACTTGGCGGGCACACATTCTACATTCTCGAGGTTACACCTACTTTTCGCCTCCACACAATAGTTACTCTCGTATAGATTACCTGCCTAAGCACCATGGGGATATTCACAGATTTCAGGATGCTAATATCAGACCACAGGGCATCTTGAATCACTCTTCAGTCGCAGGGACATTACTGAGCACAGTGCGGACTACATCCCTACACCACAGAGTAAGTGTTTGGCATCTTAAAGACCCGGAAATCAAAGAGGCACTAAGGACTGGGGCAGAAACATACCTTAAGGAAAACCTGGGCTCTGTGACCTCTGCAAGTATTTTATGGGAAGCATTTAAAACGGTTATAAGGGGACAGGCACAGGCTCTAATGGGGGGGAAGAGAAAATAATCGATCTTATATTGTCAAGAGCTGGAGGGAGAAATTACACTGTTGGAGTTGAGGGCGCCGTCGGATTGAGATAGCAAACACGGATGCCTACTGCGTCTAAAGCAGAGGGAACTAAGGGACTTGATTGAGGGAGGGGCCTGCAGCTATGCATTGGCCGTTCAGTGGTGCCTCAATGATGTCGGTGACATGGCCAACAAACTACTGGCGTGGCTAGGAAGGAGGGACCAAGAGAGGTCTTGGGTGCTAGAAATAGAGGATGAAGAGGGGACGGTCTGGGGAGACAGTCTGTCCATCGCAAATATATTTGCAAATTACTATGAGTGACTGTATCAATTAGCCACCCACATGGGCGGGACCGAATGCACGGAGCTCCTGAGTGATATCTGTTTAAATGAATTGGAGGAGGAATTGTGGGAGGCTCTGGAGGGAGATCTAACAGTGGAGGAGATAACACAAGCAATGCAGGGGCTCCAATCCGGGAAGGCCATGGGTCCAAATGGACTGCCCATGGAGATGTATAAAGCCGTGGCCTCCAAGGTAGCGCCACACTTACGGGCCATGTTTCAAACAGCACTGCGGGATGGGATTCTCCCAGAGGACCAACGCATGGCTACCATAGTAGTGATACATAAGTTGGGGAAACCACAAACGAGATGCAGCTCGTATAGACCAATCTCCCTCCTGAATGCAGAAACCAAGATTTTAGCAAAGGTGTTGGCAAACAGGCTCCAGACAGTAATAATGTCCCTGATCCACCCTGACCAATCTGGCTTTACGCCTCGGAGGGGAACAAGACTCAACCTTAGGAGGCTCTATGGTGTGCTATATATGACTAGTGCCCCTCGTTCTGAGGCGGCAGTCCTTATGGCACTTGACGCCGCAATGGCCTTCGACTACATTGAATAGTCATACCTCTTTGCCACACTTCTGTGATGCCGCAGACTACCTTTTACGGGTCAGGCCAGCAGTCCGCATTTCAGGACCCCGGAACTGCTGCGGCCCGTTTTTTATGATTGCCTGGCGTTTTGTGCTGCAGTGCGGCCCAGGAGTCACATTTTAGGCTTGGGGTTGCGCCGCGGCCTCTGGCAGCCTTCCTGAATTTCCCTTCCCACTTACCTTTACTTGGGTCCTTTTTCTTTTCTTCTTTTTTCTTCTTTCTTCATGTCTTCTTTCTTCTTGGGTGTCCACATTGTCTTCTTCTGTTGTGGTTGCCTTCCCAGCATGCATTGTTCCTTTTCTACTTGGCTTTTCTTCCCATTCATTTCTATGTGGCTTTTCCCAATCCAAGATGATGTCGTGGATTTTCCTGTTTTGTCACTTCCTGTATAAATGGTATATAAGCACTGCAATTCCCTCTATCCATGTGTTGCAAACACTTCTGTCTTGGTGGTGATCCTCGCTCCTGTCGTCAGTTTTTTTCTACTTGCTTCATCCTATTTTCCCTGCGGATTTGACTTCTATTCTTTTGTCTTCTTCATTGTTTTTCCTCTTTTTCAGGAGTTCCTGTGATAGAGGTTTTTTCCCCATTACTTGGGTTTTACCTCTGGACTACTCCTGGAGGGTACGGTCTGCCTTGGCGTTTTTCAAAACAGCGGCACTGTGGCTACTAGAATGTGTCGCCTTTATCTTGGCCAATCCTGAACCAGTAAGAAACCATGTGTCCTTCCAAGTACTGCAGCCTACAGCGTTAAGAGTTGTGCAGACTGTGACAGATTGCAATGCCAAAAGAACCAGCGTTGCCTCAGAACCATGGAGGGACCACATGAAAATGTCGTAGAGAATGCACAATCCATGCTTCATACTGTGGAACAACAAGCCCAAGAATTACAACTTTGTGCTGAAAATACCGCACTATGGCAAGCCTTGACTTCTCAGCCCATGGATATACCTCCTGTGTCTACCTCGACACCACGACATTCCGGAGATCCTCATGAAGTGAAGTAATTTCTTGAATCATTGACAGTCTTCTTTGCCTTTCGACCCTCCCAATTTTCATCTGACAAGGCCAAGGTGGGTTACTTGATCAGTGCTTTGTCTGGCACTGCTCTAGCTTGGGCGACCCCCTTGGTACCTACTGAAGATCCTGTATTGTCCAATTATCCTGACTTTATTAAGCTCTTTAAACAGATGTTTGAACAACCCGGGCTGGAGTCTGCTGCTGAAGAAACATTATGCGATATACGGCAAGGCAATCAGGATGTATTGCAATACATAACCCGATTTAAACAATTAGCAGCTGAGACCACTTGGGTGGAATGCAATTTTGTAACTCTTTTTCATCGAGGATTGCGAGAAGAAATAAAAGATGAATCAGTGCATTCTATTCAACTAGAATCCCTGAAAGAACTGATGGATCAAGCATTAAACATAGAGTATTGGTTGCAGGAACGTAAGATAGAAAGGCGAAAGACTCGATTGCAGTATCAGTCCGGAATACCCCGTTCCACAGCCCGTCATTCTGATGAAGACCATCCTGAGACAAATAAGTCTACATAAGAAGAACCCATGCAGATAGACCTAGTCCATGGTCCTTTATCTGAAACAGAAAGAGAAGACAGACGACAGACGACGAAAGGGCCTTTGCCTTTATTGTGGCAAGGCTGGTCACTTGATCCAGATGTGTCCTGTCTGTCCTTCCAGACCTACGAGAAACGCCAGCTCCCACCCCCTGTGAGGAGGAAGGGGATGGGAGGAGTTGAATTACCTTCGATATGTTCCTCCAAAGAGAATACCACAGCTGTGTTTATACTGTCCGTTATCCTACAGTGTCCCCATAATCAAGAAGAACAGGTATTTGTATTATTGGATTGTGGAGTAAGCGGTATATATTTGGATGAGACTTGGGCCAAAAAAAGGGGAATACCACGAGTTCCTAAAGAGATGCCAGAACATGTCCAGTTGATGGCTCCCCTCTAACCTCAGGACCAGTGGTGGATACCACACCCACTCTATGTATGCACTTTGGAAAATATCAGGAACACATTACCTTTGATCTGATATCCTCTTCTAATCATACCATGATGTTAGGTATTCCCTGGCTGACTCGGCACAACCCATACATTAATTGGGAAACAAGAACATTATCTTTATCCTCCCAGTTTTGTCAACAGAACTGTTACTCTACGAACTCTGGTCCCCTAAAGGTTTAATCCTTTCTCCCAAAGACACGAGCTGCACAATTAACATTATACAGGGAGTACCAACTTGTTATCAAGAATACTGTGATGTATTCCAGAAGCCTAGCAAGCCCGTTTTACCACCACGTTGGGTTTATGACTGTGTGACTCCTTTGATTTCGGGAATCGTGGTTCCGTTTGGACAGATGTATTCATTGACTGAACCAGAAAATAAGGTTCTTAGGGAATACCTAGATGATAATGAACAGAATGGTTTAATCACCCCCTCTTAATCTCCTGCTGGGGCTCCTCTTTTTTTCGTTCCTAAGAAAACAAAAGATCTGTGTCCCTGTGTTGACTTTTGTGGACTGAACAAGATAACCATCAAGGATCGATATCCCTTACCTCTTATTAGGGATATACTTGACGAAATCTAATGTGCTAAGAGATTTACGAAACTGGATCTGAGGGGTGCCTATCATCTCTCAAGTGTCAAGGAAGGGAAGGAGACAAATGGAAAACAGCTTTTCGTACTCCATTTGGCCATTACGAATGCCGAGACATGCCTTTTAGTTTAACAAACGCTACCTCCATATTCCAACGATTCAGGGACTCCGTGTTTTCTGATTTATTGAATCAAAGTGTGGTAATATAGTTGGATGACATTCTAGTATACTCCTGCATATCTGAGCAACATACTGAGCATGTCCTTCAAGTTTTGGAAAGACTCAGACAAAATCAGCTATACTGTAAACCAGAAAAATGTGAATTTAACAAAACAGAAGTACAGTATCTTGGTTTCTGCATCAATCAGACCAGAATAGCTATGGATCCAGACAAGGTACAAGCCATTTTGGGTTGGCCCTCTCGCTCTTCTATTAAGGAAACCCAATGCTTCCTAGGTCTCTCCAACTTCTATTGACAATTTATACAAGACTTTGCCCATCAACAAAGTTTTATCACCCAAACCCTCAATGGAGAAAATCTTAAGAAGAGATTTCTTTGGACTGAAAGCGCAGAGATGGGCTTTCAAAATCTGAAACGGGCCTTTACCAAAGCTCCTATCTTACGGCATCCAGATACAACCAAAAAGTTTATAGTGTTGACTGACACCTCTGAGAGAGCTATTGGTGGGGTATTACTTCAGAAACAAGAAGACGATGGCCTGGAACATTCTGTCTTTTATTTATCCCACATACTGACAGAGGTAGAAAGCAATTATTCTGTGTTAGAACGGGAATTACTTGCTCTCAAGGCTGCCTGTAAGGAATGGAGGCATTTCCTAATGGGTACTAAGGAGCCGCTCGAAGCACCTACTGTTTCCATCCCACAACCTTTTCTACAGGACCTTGTGTACTAACTCCAGTTCCTGTGGTCACCTCATTTGCTTGGCGACTCCGCCATATTTAGGACCTGATTCATACCACTCTTTTAGCTTGTAAACAAAATATGAAAAGAATAGCTGACAGCCGACGGCGGGCTGCACCATCTTACCAGCCTGGAGACAAAGTATGGCTTTCATCCAAGTTTCTGCCTTTTCATTTTTCTCAAAACAAATTCAAGCCCCACTTTTATGGACCTTTTCAGATACTCCAATTATTGAATCCAGTTGCTGTTCGAGTATGTTTACCTCAGACTTGGAAGGTCACCAGTTTTTCATGTCTCGCAACTCAAGCCTTTTGTTCCTGATCCTTATCATAGGCGATTTTGATGTCCTCCTCTTCTTTCTGTGGATTTCCAAATATTTCGGAACAAGCTTCAATTCTTGATCCACTGGAAAGGTTATCCCCTCAGTGACTGTTCTTGAGAGGATGCTTCTTCAGTCAATGCACCCCGTTTGGTTCGCAGTTTTTTTTCTCTTTTCTCAGACAAGCCCGGGGCCTCGAGGAGGGGGACCTACTGTGACACCGCAGACTAATGCGGCGTTCCTTTTACGGGCCACGGTCAGGCCGGCAGTCCATGCTTTGGTACGCCGGAACCGATGTGGCCCGTTTTTTTGATGATTGCCTGCTGTTTTGTGCCACAGAGCAGCCCAGGAGTCAGATCCGGGTCATGCCTCGGCCCCTGGCAGCCTCCCTGAATTTCCCTTCCTACATACCTTTACTTGGGTCCTTTTTCTTTTCTTCTTCTTTCCTCATGTCTTCTTTCTTCTTGGGTGTCCATATTGTCTTCTTCTGTTGTGGTTGTCTTCCCAGCACACATTGTTTCTTTCCTTTTCTACTTGGCTTTTCTTTCCAGTCATTTCTATGTGGCTTTTCCCAATCCAAGATGGTGTCTTACGTTTTCCTGTTTTGTCACTCCCTGTCTAAATGGTATATAAGCACTGCAATTCTCTCTTTCCTTGCATTGCAAACACTTGGTGGTGATCCTCGCTCCAGTCTCCAGTTTTTTCTACTCACTTCATCTTATTTTCCCTGCAGATGTGACTTCTATTTTTTGTCTTCTTCATTGTTTTTCTTCTTTTTCAGGAGTTCCTGTGATAGAGGTTTTTCCCCCATTACTTGGGTTTTTCCTCTGGGACTCCTTCTGGAGGGTACGGTCTGCCTTGGCGTTTTTCAAGTCAGCCGCACTGTGGCTACTAGAAGGGGTTGCCTTTATCTTGGCCAATCCAGAACCAGTAAGAAAGCAGGCGTCCTTCCAAGTACTGCAGCCTACAGCGATAAGCGATGTGCAAGACCGTGACAACTTCGTAAAATGGGATTCGGACCAAAGTTTAGCAGCTGGATACGCCTCCTCTATCAGTCACCACTGGCAATAGTGAGGGTAAGTAGTACGGTCTCCCGGTGGTCACCTTACCCAGAGGAACGAGACAGGGCTGCCCTCTCTCACACATGATATTCGTCCTGGTTATACAACCCCTGGAGGCCTGATTCCGCCAAGACCGCCTGATATAGGGGATCCCAGGATGTGGAGGTTGAGAAGAGCGCATCTCTCTATACGCCAACGACATCTTATTATATCTTACACGGCCCACCCATTCATTTGACAGGGTGCTGCACATCTTCCAAATATTTGGTGACTATTCCGGATATCGTATAAATTGATCCAAATTGGTCCAAATCAGTGCTCTTCCCACTAACAGAGGGATTGGTACAATTACCATGGCCCATAGAGATATCAGTGGTGCAGGATAGGTTCAAATACTTAGGGATGCATATTACAAGGGACCCCCAGAAATATCTAGGCATGAGTCTCGTCCCAGAGATAGAGCGGCTTAAATCCGATGTCTCACACTGGAGATCATTACCACTATCATTGATGGGCAAAGCGGCCCTATTTAAAATTATGTCCTTTGCCCGCCTACTATACACCCTACAAAATACACCATAACAAATCCCACAGGCTATATTCCGGCAAGAAGACCAGGAGCTCAGACTTCTATGGGATGGGGGACCCCATGCATTGCATTGCGTAAATTAAAACAGGGTGTGTTTGAGGGGGGATTGCCCTCCCAGATTTCTCCAAGTACTACTGGGGCTCACATTTGGCAGTAATAAATGATTGGGTGTTTGCTGACAGAGGCGAGCCTGTTTATCGGATCAGAAGATCTCAAATGGGAAAGAGGGACTATTTAACGGTTCTATACAGGTGCAGCGTAGAGAAGACACTCCCGGTTCACACGCGGACAGTGGTGAGGGCTTGGAGGGAGGCCACGGGTGCTCTGGGGTCACGAGGCATCTTAACAGAACAGACCCCACTGTGGGATAGCAACCTCCTACAAGAGGTGGACAGGCTGGGGGGTTTCACTAAGTGGGAACTACTAGGCATTGAGCGATTGGGTGACATCTGGAGAAACCATGCATATATCCCCTTCGAAAACCTGAAAGAGGAATATGGCATGAAAAAAACTGAATACTATCAATATTTACAGTTAGGCCATGCCTTGAAGTGGCACATCAGGGAGTAGGAACAATTGACATCTGCCACTCCACTAGAAGACAGACTCCTCACAGAACATATACCAGAAAAAAAACATCTCCCTAATATATAGGAAACTTCTGAACAACACCCCAGACACATTAGGTTCCCTCAGAGAAGCATGGATCAGGGATCTGGGTAAATTCACAGAGGAGGACTGGCAGGAGGCACTGCAGAGCCCAAAGGAAATAGCTATCCGAGTCAGGTTCAGGCTAAAACAGTTAAAGCTCCTTCATGGGGCATACTGCTCCAGAGCTCCTCTTCACAAAATTCCCAAAGTTGACACGCCTACTTGCCTCCGGGAATGTGGACAGCTGGGTAAATTTTTTCATACCCTCTGGGCATGCCCGGTAATACAGATCTTTTGGGCAGAGGTCACAGCATGGGTCAAACAGACCTTGGGACTCCAGCACCAGATAACTGAAAAATGGATCCTACTACACATAACGGAGGATGAGCTAATACCCAGATATGCTAGGATATGGGTGATGTTGGCATTTGGAGTGGCTAAGCGAAACACTGCGAGACTCTGGAGTCGCCCAGCCCCGCTAACAGTGCAGCAATGGGAGTCTAGTCTGACCTGGACTGGTGTCAAGGGGCGGAGAGGGTTGTGTATCAGAGCCGGGGTTGCCCTAAAGAAGTGGGAAAAAATGGGGACCCTGGACCTCAGCCAGGGGACACATGAGGCCGGAATCACCACCTGTGCTTACTGGGTGACCTGGGGGATAGCCACTGATTACCCGTTATGTGATAAAGAACCAAGACTTGGGCCGTAAAAGGGCCCAAAAATGGTAAAACCTGGAGGGGAGTGGTAAGTGTGACGGATGTACACAATATCTGCTATGCCAAGCGGAAGTATCATGGTTATACATATGTATTGTACCTTGAGCTGAGTTAAATAAAAATATGGAGAAAAAAACCCTCTCAAATGGAAGAAGAATTTTGATTGACTAGACATAAAAGTGACGCCTGTTGACTACAAGGAATAAATATTGATGATAAGATTCTAGCTTACAATTTTGATGCTAATGCCCTAATGACCGCCATGGAGTGCCATATTGTAAATATGGCACAATCATGGTGTTGTTGGATGGGGCAGGGTCGACACAAGAAAAGTGGCGCACCGGGACTGATGCGTCACTTTCTTGTAAATAAGCCCCTTAGTTTCCTCCCCTTCCATTGGGAATAAAAATTGTGTTGCTAACTTATTCTTTAAAAAGATATGCTTGCAGATATTGGACAAATGATTAGACGGGGAAGGTTTATTTATATATGCTAATGTCAAAATTAGTGACTTTATTTTATGCAGAGCTAATATCAATGGTCCCACAAGAGGTGATCCCTCATTTTGGAGCACTGTAACTTCAGAGGGCCTGATTCACAAAGGTCAACGTACACTTTTATGTAAATTTGTGATTTTTAGCAATTCACAAAGGTATTTTACAGGCAGTAACTTTACACTTATCTATTTTTATGTGTGGCGACTCCACAGTTGAAAAGATACTAATTGTAAAAATTCCTTTATGAATTGCAAAAAAAGATTGTAAGTTTACCTTTGTGAATCAGGCCCTGAGACCACAGGTCTTGATAATGTTCCTTTAATTGTTGGAAGAGTCTTTACTTTAAGACATGATCTTTTATTGGTTAGACTATCTAGTGTTGAATATAAGCCCCTGAATTCTGCTCAGATGTTTAAAGTATTTTTTTTGAAAAACACAAAGCTCACTTATAACTGGAGACTTCATTGATAACTGGAGAGTCCATTTTCCTACACGTCAAGATTATACATTTTTGTTCCAGCTGTCATTTCTGAATTGACTATCCTCTATCACCTAGCACAGCCTAGTATAGGCCAAGAGGTTATTTCTGACCCTGCTATGATTTCTATAATTCCTTAGATTGACAATTGAGCTGCATCTTTACCTAGATGGAGAACAACTACTAATAAACCAAAGATGTGATCATCTATTGAAGATTATTTTCTATGTAACAATACCTGTGCTATAATTTAAGATACTTTTCTGTTAATCATTCAAAGCTCACATTGAAGGTATAACAATCTAAATTATGGCATTTGATACCAAGCAGCTCTCTGCTAAATTAACAGCTTTAGAAAAAGAATTTTTGAAAACTGCATGTCTCTTTATTACATCTAGTAATAACTCATACAAACTGAAATTACAGAAACTTTGTTATGAATATAATTCATTACTTAGCAAATGTGCAGGGCTTTAGATTTCCAGTGAAAAAGCAAACCTTTGTTTTAATTCTAATAAAGCAGGTAGACTGCTTGCTACTTATCTACATATTAAAACAATATAAAACTCAAAATATACGACACAAAAGACAGCAATAGTAATATTGTGAAAACAACCCCACACATTGTTGCTGAACCTAAAAGGTTTTATTTAAGCCTTTATAGTAAACCTTAACCAATTGACTCAGCGGATATTGATATCTTTCCACAAAGTTGTACTCCGACAAACTCTCTGACAAAATAAGTTAAGAGCATTACATTACCATCAACAGAACTTAATATGGCTGTTAAATCTCTTTAAATTAAAAAAGAACCTGGTCCTGATGGGTTATCTGCATAATTGTAGCAAGCTTTCTCAACTCAGTTGACACAGTAGTTACTCCCTCTTTTCACAGTGAAACTGTTGAAATGTTCAGATCATTTCAAGAACCTGTGTTACCCAAAGCTAATAAAGATCTCACTATAATATATAATTACTGACCTATTTTATTAATACATCAAAACTGCAAATTATATGCTAATACATTAGTGGAAAGACTTGTTAAAGTACTTCATAGTATCATTAAGACTGACTGGACTGGTTTGTGAAAGGTACATATTCAGCTAATAATACTAGGCTCGTATGTCACCTTTTAGAGAACATCCTTTTTATATAGGATTCAATATGCATTCTTGCATTAGATGCTAAAAAAGCTTTTGATAAAGTTAACAGACAGTTCTTATTTTCATGTTATGAGATTCTTTCAATATGGTGATAACTTTAGAACAATTATAGCAGTGATATATATATAACTAAATGCTTCTTCTCGTCATTTCTCTTATACAGAGGTACTGGGTGAGGTTGCCCATTATCACCTTTATTATTTTTGCTAGCTATTAAACTTCTTCTCCGTCTCTTGAAAAATTCTGAAAAGTATAGAGGCATCAAGATTAAAAATGTTACACTTAAAGCTTCTGCGCATGCGTATGGTATCTTATTATTTGTAAATGATCCTGATGGTTCCGTCCCCATCATATTAAATCATTAAGTAGTCATTAAGAATTGATTAACTAAATGGTGGTATAGGTTTGCCAAGGTTTCCTAATACTATGAAGCTTTTCTTATTACATAAGGCACATTACATTTTTGAGGAACCTTTATTAATTAATATACCTAAATGTGTCAAAATTAAACAAAATATTGATCAGCCCCTTCCATTACTCTCTTTGTTGTCTATGACTAATTCTAATGTGCTTATTAAATCTCCCTCCAGCATTTAAACAACCAAAGTGGCACTCTTAAATATAGACTGTATTCAAAGCAAGTTCTAAAAAATCATTTTTGTAGTAGAATCCTTTGATTAAATTAGATAATAGACATATGATTTGGCAATTATGGATTAATGAGGACATTTCTACCAGGGAGATATGTTTTTATTCTTCTCTGAATTACAATGTAGGTTTTTATAGCTCCCATCAGATGATAGTAAATATAAAATATTAAATAACACCATTTTAAATTCTTTACAGGTTGCCTCAATTTCAGATCTTGAAACTTATTTGAATATTTTCGATTGCACTGGTCATACTATTTCTAAAATATATAAAAAAATATATTCTGAAACACCTAACATAGCTACAATTCGTCATGTTTGAAATAGTGAACGTTCTTTATTTTTTCTGAAGAAGAGTGGCAAAAGATATGGTTGGCTTGGGCATTGGGCCCACTTCCTCCGATTCTATATCAAACTAATATCTTTATACTACACTTTTATATAAATTTATACTATTGACCTTTTTATGGACTACTCAAACATTATTTAAAGCCAAATTATCAGTGTATGTAGCTGGCTCTGTATATACTATACCAAAATGAGGTATGGTGTGTACAGAGTCCAAGGGTTCCCCAGAGGCTTAATAGAGGCTAGAGTAGATGATACTTCTGCTCTCTTTTGTGGTGGTGTGGTTGAGCAGTTAGGTTTATTAGAAGGTAGTGCAAAGCATTTGTTGTACACACTCAGTGACTAACACCAGGCAAATAGTTTTTATACAGTAAAAATATATTTTGTTACTTTATTACTGGAACCAGAAGATCTTTGTTGCGGGTAAATACAGTTGTCAATATGTATCAAGCATATGTAACAAGTGTACTTTGTTTGTTTTTTGCAGGTAAAGCAGTTTACAAGTAAGCAACACTTTCAAAAGTTAACACAGTGCAATTGTTCACGGAAGTCAAAAGAGTCCAGGGGAGGAAAAGTGTTAGCACAGTTAACAGGTAAGTTATGATTCTAGTCTTCGGGGTTTAGGATGTCCACAGGTCTAAGTTTAGGATGACCGCAAAAGTGCACACCAGCAACACGGGGCCACAGGGTGCAGAGGTCTAATTTGGCATCAGGTTTGCAATGGAATCCTATGAGGACTGTGGGTGCTCTATAGAAACAGATTGCAGGTAAGTACCTGTGTTTCTAAAACACAGACCTGGGGGGTTTAGGTCAGCACGGGGGCACAGGTCCACACCAACCACACACTCTCAACGGCACAGGGGTGGCAAGTGCAAGGTGCAAACACAGAGTTGGGTGCCCAATGCTTTTCAATGGGTCCAGGGGGTCGGTTTCGGGAAACCAAAGGCTGAACAAGCAGGACAAACGCCTGCTGGACATTGCTGGACCATCGGTCGGATCCTCCAAGGACAGGGGTTTGCGGATGCAGGGGTCTCCTTGGGCGAAAGGAATCTTTGTCAGATCCGGTTGCGGTCATGGGGGTCCTCCAGATTCAGGCTGCAGGTGTAGTTGTGCTGGCCAGGACGGGTCTACCCAGGGTGGACTCGAGGTCATAATGGCCTGGGGACCTTCTCTAGACCGATGAGCCACCTGGACTTGGGCCATGGGTGTCGGGTGCAGAGTGGGCAGGGCTCGCGGATCGGGGGTGGTTCTGGAGTTCTTTCGGAGGGTTTCTTTGGGATAGGGCCAGTGTCCTGGGGAGTTTTTGGACCTCTGCTGGCCAGGCAGTCCTCTGGGGGTGTGTAGAGGTCACTGGTCTTGCAGGATGCATCGCCTTTTTGGAACAGGAGTTTTGAAGCTGCAGACAGGCCGGTAGGGTTGGGCCCAAGTAATTTGTCATCTGGAGTCTTCACAGCTGGGGAGGTTGGCTTTGCAGTCCTTGTTCTTTCTTTCTTCATGCTGTGACCAGGAATCTGGTGAGTAAGGTTCAGGGGCGCCCCTAAATACTAGATTTAGGGGTGTTACAGGGGTCAGAGGGCAGTAGCCAATGGCTACTCTCCCTGGGGGTGGCAACACCCTTCCTGTGCCCACTCCCTTTGGGGAGGGGGGCACATTCCAACCCCTGTTGGTCCTTATCCTCCAAAACAAGATGGAGGATTCTGCAAGGAGGGGGGTAACTTCAGCTCTGGACACCTTAGAGGTGGTGCTAGCTGCAGTGGTCACTCCTCCCTGTTTTACCTAATTTTACCACTGGACCTGCTGCCAAAAGTGGGGCTTGGTCCGTGGGTCGGGTATCTCCACTAGCTGGAGTGCCCTGGGGAACTGTAACAGGGGGCCTGAGCCTTAGAGGCTCACCACCAAGTGTTGCAGTCCCTGCACGGGCAAGGTGTGAAGCACCTCCATCCAGAGCAGGCTTTGTTTCTGACCCCAGAGAGCACAAAGGCTCTCACCCCATGGTGTTAGAAACTTGTCTGTTAGTGGTAGGCTGGCACAAACTGGTAAGCTCTGCACTAAAGGGTTGGGTAAAATACAGGGGGCATCTCTAAGATGCCCTCTGTTTGTGTTTTACAATAAATCCAACACTGGCATCAGTGTGAGTTTATTGTGATGAGAAGTTTGATACGAAACTTGCCAGTCTTCAGTGATGCCATCATGGAGCTGTGGATTTCATAATGACAAACTCCCACCCCATGTACTAAATATGGCCACACTGCACTTCCAATGTCTAAGAATGGACTCAGACACTATTGGCGCATATGGCTCATGCAACTATGCCCTCGTGTGGTATAGTGCACCCTGCCTTAGGGCTGTAAAGGTTGCTAGAGGGGTGACATACCTGTGCCACAGGCAGTGGTTTGTGGACATGGCACCCTGAGAGAGATGCCATGTCGACTTTACCTTTTTCTCCCCACAAGCACACACAATCTGCAATGGCAGTGTTCTTGTGATTGCTGAGGGGTCCATTAGGGTGGCACAATACATGCTGCAGCCCTTAGTGACCATTCCTGGTCACAGAGCCCTTGGTACCACTGGTACCTTTAACAAGGGACTTACCTGTGTGCCTGGGGTGTGCCAATTGCGGAAACAATGGTACAGTTCAGGGAAAGTCCACTGGTGCTGGGGCCTGATTAGCAGGATCCCACCACGCACTCAGTCAAGTTAGCATCAATACAAGGCAAAAGAATGGGAGGAGGGTAACCACGCCAAATGGGGCACTTTCCCACAATCAGATTCTTCAACTTGTTGGCATTTTCAGTCTTGAAAAGGGTCTTTTAAACATGTATTATTTGACTTTATGCATTGGTCTAAAGTTTGGAGTATTATTACAAAGATTCTTTATGTAAGAGATATTTTATCATTACAATAATTATATTAAAATCTTTTGCATTAATGTCTCCGCTCTTCACCATCACAAGAAAGTGTTTGATTTTATTAACATCCTCAACTATTAAATAAATTACTTCCTATTGGAAAGATGTCACCCAACTTTCACTTCATAGCTAGTTGTCTTGGATAACCTTTAGAAGACAAAGAGCATCAATTTCTATTGTTGGCTCTGTTAAAATGAATCTTCATTTCAAATGTTTTGGAAACCAATTGATGACTATATTGATATGTTACACTAGTCTGTTTAGAATGGTTTGTATGTTTGAATAATAATATGTATTTCTGAGAAATATTTACTGTGTGGTTTCTTTCTTTTTTTTTACTCTATTTCTGTTTTACTTTATTTAGTTACATCATTGTATCATATTCTGTGTATTATATTTCATTTGTATAAAATATTTTCTTTATATCAATTGCTCTAAAAAATTATTTCTGCATAGTATCTTAAATACTTGTGTACTATATTGGATTTCATTTTTCTGCATTGTCTCTATAAAAATGTATTTGAAATTATACTGTAATACGTGTATTGAACAGAAAAAATATAGGTAATTTGTATCTGGGTGGCCATAAACATGCACTATTGAAGGTCAATGTTCTGTGATATTTTTTCATGAAAATGTCAATAAAATAGTTTACAAAAAAGAGTTTGCACATAATATATGAGATCCCACTGTCAAACTCACCAATAGCACACACCTCAACTTCTACTAATATATATGGATGTGCTCGACGCACACCATGCCAACAATTGTCTAACACTTCAACATATGCAACAAACAACAACATGAGGAAGGAACGCTTGAATCAATCTCAGCCACTGGTATTCGCTCAAAGCTGCATTACACTCCACTGTTTTTCAATCACTGTGCCTTTCTAGACAGAGACCAGCCATACACAAATCAATCTTGGCCCTGCGCTAAAAGGACAGTCCAGTCCAAAGTGCCAAAAAAACTCCCTTTCAGTTAGGGAATATTAGCAAACCTGAAGCAGTTTTGGCCAATTTAGGCTCATCAGTGAGGTGTAACTTGAGATCTAAGGAGCATGGAGCATGGGACCCACATCTTGACATTCTCATATTTCTTATTGCATCTCATGCACCAAACAACAAAGTATGGGAAAGAAGGAATTAGTCTCAAACACTGGAAAATCTCCAGGGAAGCAAGACCACTCATATGTAAATCAGCATGGATCTGCCTGAACAAGAATAGTGTCCTCCAGACAGGAACGTAAGAAACAAACAATGGATGGGAATGTGAACACAGACAATAGGCAGTGGCTGAGATTAATTCAAGCAAGCCTTTTATCACTTTGTTGTTTGTTGCAGTTAACATTTCCACACAGACACCAATTCACTGGTAACATGAAACAGAGAAAACAAAGGACTTTGAAGCAGCCCGAAGTATACATGAATTGCTTTATTGGTAAAGGAAGTGAAATTGCGCTTCCCTAGAGAGTGACTTCCGGTGACAGACAATTTGCAGTGCTGGACAACCTACCACACTTACAACGTCTAAAAAAAAAAAGATGGAAAAACAACAAGCATCATGTGTTGTTTCTTGGATAAAAAATGGACCAAGGGGCTCTAAGCTAGGGTTGCTTCGGTGAAAAGTATTTTTTGTATTTCAAATAGAAAAGATAGAACCAGTCCTTAGAAACATTTTATGGTACAAGCAGCAGTCGAAGGTCAACCCTTACCTTGCTTTAGGTAAGCCAAACTCGAAGATAACAGTGGCCTTTTCAGGCTCCCACTAGAACAAGGACTGTGCGAAGTGAAATGAAACAGTGCCTAGAGAAAGATATCTTAAATGAAGGCACTAGCTGCGAGGAGGAAAAGAACAAGCTAAAAACCTCTCAAGATGAAGCAACCCCAAACCCAATAACTCATAACAATGATGTCGGCCACCAACATCACCTCTCCAAGGCCATAGGGTTTGTGAATAATGTGAATAATCCATGTTGCTTAAGGATTGAGGGCCTCATTATGACCCCCACGTTGGTGGTCCAACAGCCAGAACCACCACTTCTCCTCCACTGGAGAGGTTGGCGGTGCTTTGCAGACAGTGAAAAGGGCGACGGGTTCTGGTGCACCCTGCGCACCGCAGCAATGTTGTGGGCTGTTTCCCTCTGGGCCAGCGGAAACTCTGTTTCCGCCCGCTGACACAGCGGGAAACTTGTAAAGGGGCCCCCGGGAAGGGGACCACACTGGCGGTTACCTGACCACGGGAGTTTGGCGGATGGCCTTTTCCGTCCTCAAAACTCATAATGACCCCTTGAGTTTACCAAATGAGCCTATTTACTGTGACAGGAGAGTCTATGAAAGTAGTGGTTGCACAGTGTTGAATCGTTCAGCGTATTTTCACAATACATTCCAAAAATGCACTTTGGTACAAATCTGCCTCTTATCTGGGGAAACTTTTCCATTAAAACGCTGACCCACACCAGACGTAATGCCCATGGCAAATACTGTGCCCAGGGCAGTAATAACCATCAAATTACTGTGTTACTGTGAAACAAAAAAAACACCAGAAGATCAAATGTGCCAAATTAAGTCTGCCATGAGAAGTGTTTTGTGTCAAAGTCAAATAATGCCTCATAATGCAGCTCTGAAAGGAATAATACTGCACCAGGGAAGTAATTATCAGAATAGAAAAGCAGATCTATAAAAAATTGTGCTGAGGCCAGTGCCAAATAATCAGAGTTTTTAGTCAATGCCAACTCATGCTCTTTAACAAGAATTGACATATTGCTCCATTGTGATGGCATATAATGATTCAATGCCTTTGTTTTACAAGTGGAGGTGCTCTGCTGCAACTGGTTTCTTTGGAAGCAAATAAGAGATACTACTCATTGAATGCAATAACGTTCTAAGGGAAAGGCCTGGACTGGAATTATGGTGTCTGGCTGACATTAAATGATGTAATGTAATAAATAGCCTTATCACTGTGAAATGCAGGCACAGTTGTCACCTGGCAGGTGCCTTGCAGTTCTGGACAAATGCTGATCAGCAATTTTATCTCATTGCCTGGACCTGGACATGCAAGAGGGATTTAAAGACTGGTGCAGACCCCTGCAGTGGGAAGGTGAGCTGAATCCAGCCTGCCACTTATTAACCCAATTAGACGCCAACTATCCAAATTAAGGGCCAGATGTATGAAAGCATTTTGCATTCGCAAACAGTGCGAATGCCCGTTTGCGAATGCAAAATGCCAGTTCAGAATGTATGAAATACATTCTGAACGCAATTTTAAGGAATCGCTAAAATAGCGATTCCTTAAAATTGCGACCCTGTTTAGAGAGTCGCAACTTGCGACTCTCTAAATTAGAAATCGCAAATAAGGATTCCTTATTTGCGAGTTCTGAGCACATGTATGAAGCAATTCCGAAATGCGATTTTGGCATTTAGAAATCGCTAATTACCACCAAGTTGAACTTGGTGGTAACCATGTGCAAAATTTAAAAATGCATTTAAAATGCATTTTTAAATTGTACATGTAAAGCACACATGCCCTTTTGGCATGTGTGCACCTTACATGTCCCCAAACATTTGTTTGAGGTGCAGCAGAGGGGGCCTTAGCCCCCCAGCACCCTGGGGTTTTGCATTTCCAAAACTGTGATTTCTGGTTCAGAATATTTGCGATTCGGTATTAGCATTTGCGATTGTTAAGAAATCGCTATTACTGAATCGCAAATGTGATACATGCCACTTTGCGATTCGAAAATAGCGATTCTTCCGAATCGCAAAGGGCTGTGATGATATATCTGGCCTATAGTCTTTAATGTAATTTTGTGCATAGTATTATCAATATTTAAAGTACTCCTATCTATTATTATTATTATTCTATTATTATTCTGTGATATCTCCTATAACCTAATATTTTAGTGTATGGTTTTTAAAAGTATTTCCTTAATTTATGCTAATTCATTTGCTAAATTGTTTAATTTTTGTAGCAGTTAATAGTATTGTATTGTAACAATTGTAGAGGTCTTACTATCCCTATGTGGGTTGCTGAAGCAGTTACCCACACATATGGCAAGCTAAAGTATGTATGGTTTGTGGCTGGAAGGGTGTTATTTTTATTTTGAGCCTATGTGGGAAGTGTTTTCATGTTATTCGTGATGACTACCATGGTGCGGTTATCATGTTACAGGATGCTGTGCCTGGCAGTTGGATGGGTGAGGGACTATGAGAGACAGACATGCAAATTATAATTATAACAAGGACTAAAGCACATAGATAGCTACTCTGCACTGTACTGGCTATAAGGGCAGTTGGATGTTTAGTGCGTGTACACCAAAAACAGAGGGTATTCAGAGAAAGTCCAGTAATCCATGTGGCTACATATGCCAGCCAGATGGTTGAGCGAACAAAATAATGCAAAATGGCAAGAATGGGAACTGGTGAAATGAGAAGTAGCCATGAACTTTTTTAATGAATACCACAGTAGTTTTATTTAATGCAAGAATTCATACAAATATTTTTATGATACATATTAATGTCAATTAATTGTATACATTTATTTTAAATGAAGAACACAATTTTAAGAAATGCTACATCACTAGTGACTTAATTTTGAATTAAACCTTTGATTAATTTGAATACATTATCTAAAATATTTTTGGAAGTTTAAATTTAAAAATAAATTCCTACCTAAAGTAAACCAAATACATTTTCTTATTATGCATTAATACTTATTAAAAGTGATCTATAGAATTAAAAGTGATTTATTTATATTTTTATTAAATTAATGTTACATTAAGTTATACATTTTAAAAGGGTAACATATTTTATAATTAAATAATAAATATGTTTTATTTTTAGATATTTGTTTTCACAATAACTATTATTTATTAATTTATTGATATTTTTAACTATTTTAAATTAGATAATTTATTTCAACTTTATTTCCTGCTGGGTTTTATTTTAAATCCCTGCCTTTATTCTTTTCTATGGGAGGGTGTTGCAATACTAGTGGTTGGCTATGTGTAGTGCTTGACTTACTACTGTCTCATTTTGGCAGCAGCAACTTAAACCGTTAATTTGTCCAACCCCTTTTTCAGATGGTGGAGACATGTGAGTCTACATTTTGGAGCAGCGTTACACTCTGATTTTGTGATTAGCCAAGTAGTAAAGTTACTCAAAAGTATAAGGATAAACTTCCAGGTGAAAATAACTCACAAGTGTAAGTTACCTTTGTAAATAGTCTAATGAGTTTTCTTAACTGATCTTAGAGAGGGTAATTCTGAAACGGCCTTGACCTTGTGAGGATGCATGGAAAGCCCCTTGGCTAAGATGTCATAACCTAAATGCTCAACATGATCCACATGCAAGATTCATTTTTAGGGGTTACAAAACACATTATGACTTTGCAAATAGGTTAAGACTTGTCAGGCATTATTGACATAAACAACCATGGACAGGGAAAACACTAGAATATCATCAAACTATGAACTGCTGGTTGAGTGCATCCGCAAGTTTTAAATCCATAAATTGCTGGAAAATTGCTAGAGCATTACAGAGTCCAAAAGGCGTTGCTCTGTATCCATAATGCTCAAATGCTGGTCTAAAGGTGGCTCTTCCTGATTTACTGTAAGTTATATTCCCCCTCAAATAAAGCCTACTGAAGACTTGGGCACCAAGTAAGGAATCAAGAATACCCTATATTAAGGGCAACTTATATCTATCCTTGATGGTAACCTTGTGTAATATTCAGTAATCAATACAATGTCTCAATTCAGTAGCCTCATTCAGTAGTGTTCTTTTTAGGAACAAACAGCACATATGCCACATAGGTGCTTTGTATTTTGTAATTAGACCATCTTGAAGATTATCTTGTGGGAGCTCTTTTAGTGCTGTCTTTTCATTCTGTGACAAAGAATACATTCTACCAAAGGGTATGACAGTATTTGGAATTAAATCAATTACATTTCTTCTCAGATATGATGGAAGAAGACTATGGACTGTAGGTTCTTGAAACAAATGTAAAAAACTGTTATAATGTTCCGATATAGTTGTCATAATGGCTACCATGGAAGCTTTATTCATGGTTGTTCTAGAAAATGAGAAGTATAGATTTCAAAAAAGTGTACAGCCAAGACAAGTGAATGTTCAGAAATCTGAAGGCAGGACTGTAGATTTGTTTGACCAATCCATGCAAGGATTATGATAAGTCAATAAGCAATACCAAGGATCAGAAGATGATATGAAGATACCATTACATAAAAGAAACCACATCTTTATGATTGTCTGTCTGAAATTGGAGTTCCTGAACCTCAGTGATAGGACAAGTTTTTAACACAGAACCAACAACAGACTGACCTAACTAAACATGTTGTTTAGTAACCACGGAAATGTTTCTTTCAACCCACTCCTTGTCCATGAACAATGCTGTGGCTCCAGAATAAATCATCAAAGCAGTATCAAGGAAAATATTATGTGGACCAGTAATTCAAATTTAAATTACTAATAGTAACTGTGAAGAGGGTGTAGACAATACTGCAGTAGTATTTATGTTGTGAGCCACTCACCTGAACTCCAGGTGGTTCCGATGGGACGACGATAATCCCCGAATCCCAATGAGAACTGACAGGACAGCAATGAAGAACACACTGCAAACCTAGGAGTTTCCAAGGAGAAGGGGGGTTGGGATAAGAGAGAAATACCAGTACCTCTGCATATTTGGATTTCTCTATTTCGGTCACTGCTGGGCTCAAGAATATCTGGAATCTAGTTCTGGATTCAGGATACTGGGCAAGCAGGGTTATTCAGAAACCAGGGTCTGGATGCAGATTTCCCTGTAATGAAACCATACTTTAAAACAAGAAAGCTAAACAGATCTTTGGCATTAACTAACGTCAAAACAACATACCAATAATTCACGCTAGAAACACTCCCCAGTGTGATTCAAGAATTATCCAGGAATTTTCATGAACTGGAATTATCATGTACAAGGATTTCACTGAGAGAAAATAACTGGGTTAATCACAACAAAACGACTTCAAATTCTTCAGTAGTTCAAGAGTCTCAAGGGTTCAAAGTTCATATGCAAATATGCAATGGCAATGAGATTATAGTTCTCAATTGTCCCAAAGGTCTTTAGAACACCAACATCAGATTCTGATTGAGAAAACACGGATTGAAAACCAACTATGAGCACAATATCCAGGAAGGCTCAGCTATCACAAGAAATACAACTTTTCTCTGATGTCTTTTCAGTCACAAGGCTGAACTGAATATTATTGCTGGCTTTAGATGAGTTTGATTAATCAGCACTGATCAACATTCCAAATTAAACAGAAAAACTTGTGTTACCTTATTTGGGATGACTCATGCCTTTTTGCCAGCACAAGAAAGCACAATGTGAGAGCTGAATTGCAAGCTACCTGCCTTTTCCAGGTACTGTGGTAACTGAGAAGAAGATCGGAAATACTAACTCCAAACTTCAGGAAGAGCGTTGCTGGGAAGAGAAGCCTGTTGCTGTAAGGTATGGATGCGCTGCAAAGAGAGGACTGCCGCTGCGAAGGGAAGGCTGCTGAAGACTGTAGACAGGTAAGCGTCACTTCCAAGTTAAACAAGGCTAGGCAATGTTTAGTTTGAAATGCCGGCTTTTATAGGCACCCGAACCATGTTTCATCTGGGGAAAACAGAATAACTTGTTAGTCGTTATTGTAATTGTGCATGTTTCTGAACTGTTTTTTCCATTAGGAGGATCAATTAAAAAAACAATAGCTGTAGACAGTTGACATGTGTTTTATGGATTACCTGGGGGAGGCCCAGTGGTTTAGAAGTTAATGTGACAACAAGCATTGGTCTAGATCTGCTTTAAACATTGCCATTATGTTAATAACTGAGTTGTCAAATTACACAAGGTTTTGAAGGCATAACATGATTCAAACTGGTACTGTGTTTGAAAAGAAAATGAACAACATCTCTGATATCACTCATAAGGGGGAGGCTAAAGCATGACTAACCCTGCTCACAGTGGGGACGATGACAATCTATTAAAAGATTTAAAAAGGAAACACCTATTCTCTTTTGGATTTGAAGATGGACCGTGTAGAAGAGGAAGGAGAAGGTGAAAAAGGATGACAAAGTATCCTCCATTGTGCTTAGCCTTTCATTCTAATATTCTAAACTCTTTCAGCAATGACCGGTCAATCAACTGTGGAAAAAACAAAATGCTGGATAAGAAACTTTCACTAATTTGTCTTTATTCTCATCCCATACACCCCTTCAAAACAAGACCATTGAGTTTGAATATGCCAATTAAATTCTAAGGCCATCTGACAAAACTTCATAACAAAGAACAACATGAACATCGAGCCTGGTTGTAGGTCTAATAACACCTCAACAGTTGCATGCATTTAGTTAGGTTGGTCAAACATGTTAAAAGCTGTTAAAGTGACGCATGTAATGCCTGAATTAAACTCAACCCTAGTAATTACTTAGGACCCCATCACTGTCCATCATTATTTTGCACACCGTGCCACCTCCGTTTGGGCCTAACCATATGCAAATTATTCTTGACTCTGCTCCAATTTGAACAGTCCAGTCTGAACTGCCATGCCATGTCCACCCTGAACCAGAACACAGGCAACCTAGGCCCAAGTTTTTACCATTGGCTGAGACTAATTCAAACATTTGATCCATCACTTTTTTGGTATAATTTAGTGTGGCTCCCCAAGTAGGATGAGTATGCGTAGACGCAGTGTCGACTGTGTCACTGGAAACAAGCTATACCTCAAATAGGCAAAACAGTCCTGTGTTGCTGGTGTTCTCATTCAGGGAGGAACTGACCTGGCAGTTTGGGCTGATCTGTTTCCATTGGAGCAAGGTCAACACTGATCTGCATATATCTGGCTCCAAATGGAGCTGGCAGAGTGTGCAAAATAATGATGGACTGGGATCCAGCCCAAGTAATTACCAGTGGCTGAGATTAATTCAAAAATTCCATCCATCACTTATTTGTATACCTTGATGCAACATGGTAAGCTGTACTACCTACCACTACCAGCTTGGCCCAAAACATGGTGGTAGATGACTATTTCTAGAGAGAAAGCCTGGAAGTAGTAATGTGGACACTGGTATTCAAAAACCATTAACCAAGCAGGAGGTGCATCATAATGCTACGGGTAGTCTATCTCAGTCATGATTAACACAATTTTACTGTTCATTGCTTTGTTTCACTTGTGTTCTTCTATTTGTTGTTTTGTTGTTGCTGCCTTGCTTGCCGTACACTTCTCTGTTATTGTTTTAGAAAGCTTTTTTTTTTAGCTTTTCTTTTTTTCCTTCACTTCGTGCCCTGTTGTTCCTATCCTCCTGTAGCCTTCTTGCAACTATCTGGCACCTTTTTTATTGGCTTCACATTATAAACTTCCAGTTTAGGAAGTTGGCAGGGTGGTGTCTGTAGAATGTTACACCTATCATCCCGCCAAGCACTGCTGGTACAAGGTAAGGGACAACTTCAGGCCACCAAGTATTTGGTTCTTTATTTCTTAAATGTGTGTGAAACTGAAAAATTCTTTAAAGTTTCTCGTTTACTAATGGTGATCATTATATAGAAAAATATTAGAATTTAGACTGCGACGATTTTTATAGACTACTACCTTCACACTGTTTCGTACTGGAGCAAAAGTGCTCACAAAAAGATTCTCACCTTTAATTATGGTTTGGCAATTTGCCATGGCAAACCGTCTAATTGGGTAGACTTTGCTCAGTGCAGAACTTTTTGTTTGGGTTATGAGAAAGCTCAAAACAGGCCCAACTCTGACTTTAATTTATTCAAGCAAGCTTTCATATGTGAGGGGTTGTTTGTTAATATCTGTCTAATGTTTAAGTTGGCATCTGTGGCAACTTAGGGGGTCATTACTTGTGTGGCGCTCTTTAGCACTGCCCTTGGAATTACAGCTTTGTTATCCTCCAGCCTTTTCATGGCGGTAACACTGCCCGAAAAGACTCGCACAAAACAGGTGCAGGGGGCCACAGGGGCACCATCGCAATAACAGTTAACATTACAAGGGTACTGGTACGGGCTACTGCATTGCTGCCAGCTCAATTTTGTGCCAGTGACAATGCTGTAGCCTGTTTCCCGCTAGGCTGGCCGGGGGAAGCCGAGGTTTTGCCCACCAGCCTAGCGGGAAACTCTTTATGGGGCCTACCGGGAGGTAGCCTGTGTGGCGGAAACCTCCCTGTCAGAGGACGGTGAAAACTGTCGGCCGAACTCATAATGACCTCCCTAGTTTGACAAAAGCTGTTTGATAATGACAATTGTGCAATCTCTTCTGGGAAGAACCACTTACAGACAGCCATTACGAATGTGCAGCTTGACAACCTTTGGGAAGCACATCTACCCCTAATGCTGCAAAAAGACCAAATCATTATAAAACAAGCCAAACATATCTTTTGAAATGAGGACCTTTTAAGGTTTAAGGTTTTCCCCAAATATACTTAAGCCTACCAATGCAACTGGATGAGAAGAATAAGTTTGCAAAACGTTTGCTTCTGTTTCCGTTACACTGTTTCAGAACTGGGTGGAAAGGATTTGATGGTCCTTTGCTCTATCATTTATGTTTTGATAAAAGAAGAGGAACCAGTTTGGCTCCGTTTTGGTGTTAGAAAATGTGTGGATGCCGTAAATGTATGCATAAGTGGATTCAATTCTGAATTAACTGTACCCTTTTCAAATTGTATGCATGAAGCACAATGTTAGATATAGCATAACTGACCCATTACCCAGGCAGTTTATCCTAGGAATAGTGTATTGGACACAGGAATATCCTCAGTATCACTTCTTGATTCCATTCAAACAAGTTTTATCATTTTAAAGGTCGAGTTATGCCTTATTTTTAATTTACAACATAATTATGTATACTGTATACTGTATATTTTTCATATCTCACATACATTTGTATACTTTTATACTCTACACTTGAGTGACATTTTCTATGATTAAATCCCATTTTACTTTATGTACATTAGGACCAATGGAGTCAGCCATTTATGTAAAGTTTGTATTTTATTAATTTTGGTTTTTAAATTGCATTTGGTTTTAGTTAATAATTAAATAAATAAATGTATACAGTAAATATATACAAAAAGATATTTCCTGCTCATAATTTTTCTTGATTTAAAAAAATGCATCTCTGTTTGTGTACCACGCTGTTTGAGGAGATGATGTGCAGTCCTTGTGGAGCATCCCCTTTGCAGTAGCTTGTTGTCACTCTAAAATAACCATTGTATGAAAAGTAGTATCCTTGTACTTTAAAATATTGAGCACATTGTAACTTATCGCTAATGGAGCTCTCTGAAATTGTAACCATATTTTTTTCAGTTGGTTCCAAATAAGGTTTGGAAAACAATTTTTCATTTTTTTCATAATTTTTTATTATAGCAATGGCAAAGAAATTGATATGTTTCTTAGCAAAATTGTATATCTTTGATTTGGGAAGATCAAAAGGACATTTTGAATATAGAGTTTGCACGCAATTATATTTGTGCAAAACAAACTCGAAGCCGAGTAAATGCCACAGTGTTCAGAGTGTGCAAGAGAAAGTTTAGCTAAATTTGGGGTAAAGGATACACCTGTGTTTCCCTTATCTGTAAGAACATATTTTTTGTAAATTAAACAGTTGTGAGTGAAAGTAAGTTTAGCGCATGATAGAATGAGATAGTACCTATGTAGACCTGCATAGGCCAATGGTGAGTAGCTGTGTAGTTTCTAAAACTTTCAATAGATTCTATCAGAGGAAAAGTAATAGATAGAACTCAACTTATTATCTGTTGACAAATAAATTGGTTCTTATGGAGAAAGAAAATCCTCTCACTGTAGTGATAATGGCTGCAGGTTCTTTAACAAATGCTGAAGTAAGTGACACAAGGGGCTTGAGGATGATATCAAATAGTGTGCTAATGGTTTCAATAAAGAGTTGTAGTCTGCAATTTTGGGATGGGATGGAGTCGGAGTCCATGTTTTGAGACCAGTATAACTAGCCGGGACTCTATACTCTTTTACTGACCCAACCTTCCTGGTGTCCTTTCAGTTTTTGAGTCTGGATGTCAGTATTTTTCCTGGGACTACCAGATAATTTCAGAAGTGATTAATGTTCTCTGGTTGTCTACTAATCTCATCTTATTTTTATAAGCTCCAGAACTTGAAAAACAATTCAACCACCAGTGTCTGTGTAGTAATTGAGGTGTTACAGCTGAGAACACAAAGAGCCTTATACTGAAATTCAGGCAGATTATTTTTGTAAAATTGGCGTTGAAGTTCAAACCTGTCTGGTCTAGTCAGTTATCACAAATGTTTAAATGTTATTGCTGATCTCAGAACAATCTAGGTTAACTGTGGATTGAGTACATAATCTTGAAGTACCCAAAGGGGATCATGCTCATTTTCTAGGTTTTATCTTATGAAAAAAATGCATGCCCTCTTACCTAAGCTGGATAAAATCATTTTTTTGTGTTATCATAAAAGACAGTCCTTTCATCAAAACATTCAATTCATATTTACAAAACACAATTTTGCTGGCATGTGCAAACTTTGTAATATGTCAGTTTTTTGGTTACTGGCGGCCTGTAAAATATTTTACAGTGGCAGTACTGACAGCTTGCTGAATTTCACCTTGGGTAGACTGATTTTGAAATTTGTCCTGGCTGTGCCTGATGCCTTGTTGTATAAAAGACTGATCAGTTCAAGTGGATTGGGGCACCTGTACTGTAAGATCTGGATTGCGTTCTGTACAGCATATCAATGGTATATTCTAATATTATGTATTAGGGCTTGAATCAGTGTAATATCCTGATTAGGTTAAGGATAAGTGCCTTATGTAATATAATTGAAATATCATTTGAATTTGCCTATTTTGTATTTAGAGTAAGCTCTTCAATTCTTTAATAGTTGTATTGTAATCATCTAACATATTATTGTTCTTCATTTTTTCTAATTCAATTAGTTGTTTCCAGTTTTGGACTGGACTGTTTTCAAGACAAACACAATCCAATATTGAGAACATTAGTTAACTGTTTTGCTCCGACCAAATCTAAATATTTCATCATCAGAAAAAAGTTAGGGACTTTCTTTATTTGAATGCTTTATTGTATGACATTTGCTTTAGGGCAGTGTTTCCTAAACTTTTTAGAACCATGACACAATTTTTAGAATGACAAACGTTCACAACCCACCAAACTTTAATGGACATGATTCAGGCAACTTTTTAACTAAAGCACTGGATGGCAGCATACTGTCATTTACAGAGAGCACATTTTTCATTGAAATTGTCCATTACATTTGTGCAGACTTTCCGATTTACTGATAAAACCCTATTCCACACAAATGATAATATGTGGAAATCGGCTTTCAGTAAATAATCATTTGTGCATCACAAAGTAAAGTATATTGATTTATTTTGATCCCATTAAAATCTTTGTTTCCATCACACTTCAGAATTACAGAAAATGTGCTTCATATATGCTTTCATACTGCTGAATGTGTTCAGTTCATTTACAGGTATTTACATTTTGCTGTGTGTTACAAAAATGGCATTCTATAGTCTTTCTTTCGCACTCTCTGTACCCCAGGAAGATTGGCACATAATTTACTTTACTTTTCTTTATCTGACTGCAAAGTGAGAAGAACTTGTAAACACCAATACTCATGTTAAATAAAATAAGTAGCAATTTGTCAATAGACATAGCCTGACATTTTACCTCCATCTTTGAAGAACAGCAAATGTAACAAGATAAATATAGAACTTAAAGACATTTTTATATACCCATCCATCTAAATTTGCTCAAGGCCCCCAGTGGGTTGTGATCCACAGTTTGGCAAACACTACCTTAGGGTATTTTGTAAGTAACTTAACATGTAATTGAACAAATACCTACTGCATGTACGTCATTTTTAAAATGACCAGATGTGATTTATTCAAATTGCCATCCCATGTGCATTGGGGTCTGAACGTGATGATCCATTATTCAGTTTCTTAATGTAATTTTCCTAAGAGGATAGAGTGTTCTTCTCAGGCATTTATTTACAGAATGACTGTGGGAATGTATTCAACCATGTAAGCCACCAAATATCTAATTGAGATGGGTATTTTTAAATTGTCAAACAACAATTGCAAAAGCCATTTGTTTTTGTGAGCACATCCAGTCTCCGAGTTAACTGATACTTAGAAACTGACACATTTTATATTCTAATAATTTTTCTATAGAACAACAACTACTTGCTCACAAAAGTGCTCTGTGTAATTTTCAAGGTTGGCCACACCCTGAAGAGCAAATGTTCAATCACACAACTTTGGGGACATCCTTTAATTTAAGGTCACTGAAAGTCTGGCCATTGTTTGGAAAACCATAGAACAGTGAAGTTGACAACATTTATTATGGGGATGTCAAACTGCATTTGACATCATGAACAATTTGCATTCCTAACAGCATTATGTATATTATCACTTACCCTTGTAAATTGGCCTCCATTGACAAGACAACCCTACCAGTTTACAAATGTGTGTGTGAACATGCTTAAAGCATGTGATGTAAAAGACCAAGTACACCTTTAGTAGACCGCTCTGTGTTATCTCAACATAAAAAGAACATACACTGAAAAAGTATTCCCAGGGAGTGATTGAACAGGCACTTTCGAGCTTCAGGTGCACCAATACTGAACATTCCTTAGCATACTGGCATATTAAGGAATCAAATGGATTTTCAAACTGAAAAACATCACTAATGGACTTAAATAATCCATTAATTGACTGCTTGATTCTTTAATGGGTTGCTTTTCAATATGGATGTGTATCAAAAGAAGTTTATTCTCTAATTTGCATTTTCTCCTGGCAAGCACGTGTACTGAAAGCTCACTTCTGAAGCAGCAACATTTTTCACTTACCATTTTACTAAGTAATATTTAGGCACATTTGTGGGGCTACATCATATATATCCTACTCAGTCACAGAACTCTTGAAATACATTATTTCATTACTTTGTATTATTTCATACTTTCATACAACATTAATTGCAAAAAATTTGACATTTTAGAATTTCTGACATTTTTTCTCTTTATCATTGATTTTCTCTCAAATAGCTTCCTATTGGAATCAGTTTTGCCTCTCTTCTATTTGAACTATAAACCAGACGTTACACATGCTCAAGCATTCTTAAATCTTTTTCTATTGAGGAAAGATAGCATGATATTTTCATTAAATATTGTTGTGGCAGGGCATTCGATAATGCAGCCTCACTTTCATGTGAAGTTCCATCTTGCTTCCTGTGTTCTTTGAGGGCATCAAAAACAAGGTGATGATTGGGAATAGTTGAATTTATCTCAGCTACTGGCAATCTGTTAGGCCCACCTCCCAATCCATTGCTTTTCTCCCACCATGCCACCTCAGTTTACATCCAGTCATATGCAAATCAGTCTTGACCCTGTTCCAATTGGAACAGTCCAGCAAGAACTGCCAGGTCCTCCCTGAGCCGGAACACCAGCAACCCAGGGCCTGTTTTGCCTTTATTAGGACTCAACTGTTATGTTATGTTAAAAATCTTGTAAAACATAGACAGCCATCCATCTCATGGGCGTCCCAGTGCGGTAGAAAAGCACAGAACCACCTTTATCCTACAATATTGAGCTAGCACTGAACTAGCAGGTGAGCATTTAATTGCTTTCTAAAGTTCAGCAGGTTACTGTTGGACCGAAGCTTGAGTGGCAGAGAATTCCACAATACAGTGGCCCTGCAGGCAAAGGATCAACCCCCTCCTCTAACTCTCTTGATTCCAGGAAAGTCTCAGAGGGAGAGGTTGTTGGATATAGCTTGCTTCCAGTGGCAGAGTGTACATGGTACCCACATCTGGGTATACTCGTCACGCCTACAGCATTAAAAACAAGGTGATGGATGGAATACCTGAATTAATCTCAGCCACTGCCAATTGCTTGGGCTGCATCCAATTCATTGTTTTTCACCCACCATGTCACCAAAGTTTGTATCCAGCCATATGCAAATCAGTCTTGACCCTACTCCAATGGGAACAGTCTAGCCAAAACTGCCAGGCCATGTCCTCCCTGAACTGGGACACAAGCCACCTGCGACTGGTTTTACCTTTATTAGGGCTCATTAGCCAGGTATAGCTTGGTTCCAGTGGCACAGTGAGCACAGAACCCATGCCTTGGCATACCTGTCACACTTAGGGCATCAAAACCAAGGTGATAGGTGGAGTGCTTGCATTAACCTCATCCACTGGCAGTTGCTTGGGCCGCATCACACTCCATTATTTTTCATCCAGCATGCCTCTTCCGGGGGCACCTGAACTAGCAATTCGGGCCTGTCATCAGATCCTTGACTTGAAATGTAGACGTTTGCGTTATACCCTTTTGGCATTTTGACTTTACTTGCAGAATTATGATGCACGTTTTATATTATGGCTGTTATTTTTCAGAGAAGTCAGTATTCAAAAGGTCTCTGTTATGACCCCCATTTATCTTAACAAGTGTTATCCAGTGACTCCCTCGACATTTGCTATAGGTGAGTGCTACCCATGCCATACAATTGATAGCTTTTAACTATAGTGAACTTTGGACAAACTTAAGTCTCTGACTTCCTTGTATGTCATGCAGCAAAAAAGGCATGTTCTTGCCTTTCTGTTTTAATTCGTCAGTTGGAGCTAATTATTAATTGGTGACATTCAAACAATATTAACTGATTACCTCTATAGGTAAGCTGTGCAGATTTTTTTGTTAAACTATTTAGTACGTCTTTCTCCCTGGCCGTTTGGTGGCTATCCCACTCTTTTCAGTGTTTCCTGTAGGGTCAGCTGTTTTTTCACCAAAACACCTCCTGCCACACTCAAATCATGGGTTTGTTCTCGGGTAAAAAAAAGCCAGTGAACCTGATGCACCGGGTATGGTCTTCCAGTGTGTCATGAACCGTTTTGCTTTTAGGCCGAAGCCTACCAGACAGCACACCTGCCTGGTTTGCTAACAACATCATGAGGACATTCAGAAAGCTTCCCTGGAAATACATTCTGCCCATTGCTTAGCACTTGCTTTTTGGTTTGTACCTCACATTTTTTTACTTTCTATTTGTTCGTTTTATTTGTTTTAGGCTGTCTAGCTTGATTTTTCCCCTTCCCTTGCCCAAACCTGATTTACAGTATCCTTCTGAGTGCTCACTTTCTCTAAACAGGCTTTTGAATCCTGTTCTTATCTTGCATATTTGCTGTGCATTCAAATACAGAGGGCAAATTTCAGCTCAGTCTTCCACCTTGACGTTTACTTTTTTTCTCTGACTTCAAAGTGAGAGGGTTCATGTGACAATCATGCTGGCTACTGGGGGTAATTCTGAAGTGCAGTGGAAACAAATATTTTAATAATGTTTAAACAAACCAATATACTAGGTGATGACATTACCACACATTATAGTTTGTGCACTTTTTTACTTTTTATCAATAAAACTGTATGGCTGTGCAAATGTAATGGTCATTTCAGATGAAGATGTGTTATCTGTAATGGCAGTGCGCTACCACACCCTGCATACTCCACTTTACCTCACTCCACTCTATTCTTCACCACTCCATGCCACTGTGATCTACTCCGCATCACTCCTCACTACACCACTCCACTCTACACCACTCCACACTGCATCACTGCACTCTACTCCGCACCATTCCACTCTACTGCACTTCATTCAACACCTCTCTACTCTACTCTGCATCAGTATATACCAACACACTCTAACCCACTCTACTTTACTATGCACCACTGCCCTCTTCACCATTCCATGCTACACAGCTCCACCCTGTGCCACTCCACACCCCTCTACTCTGCAAACCGGCACTCTATGCCACTGCTCTCTATACCACTGCAGTCTACTCAGCACAACTCCATGCCACTCTAATCTACGCTGCAACACTACACTCAACGCAACTGCACTCTATGCCACTGTACCCTCCCTTGCACCACTCCACTCTACCATGCACCATTCAATTCTACGCCACTTCCCTCCACTCTGAAACAATATACACAGCGTCTCTCCACTCTACACAATTGCAATCTATTATGCACCACTCCACTACACTCCATGCCACTGCCCTCTACTCTAACCACTGCTCTCTATGTCAATGCACTCTACACCACTGCACTCTTCGCCAATCTACCCTTCCCCGCTGTAGTCTACTCCGCTATACCCTACACTGCAACACTCTATGCCACTGCACTCTACACCATTGTACTCTACATCACTGCACTCTACACCACTTTGTTCTACGCTACGTCATTGTTCTCTACACCACCCTACTATGAACCCCCAAATCCACTGCACTCTATGCCAATGCAGTCTAAGCTACTCTATTATATATCACTGCACTCTACAACAGTCTACTCTACAACACTGCACTCTACCACTGAACTCTATTCCACTCTACTCTATACCACTGCAGTCTACTCTGCACCACTCAACTCCACTCTATTTCAATGCACTCTACGTCACTACACTCTTTGTCACTCTATGCTGCATCACTCCACTGTCCACCACTGCACTCTACCTTGTACCACTCCAATGTGCACTGCTCCATGCCACTGCACTCTATGTCAATCCATTCTAAGCCACTCTTACCTACTCTGCACCACTACATCCTACAGCACAGCACTCTACTCTATACCACTGCATCCTACGCTGCTTCTAACCCACTCTATTCTACTCTTCACTATTCTATTCTAGGCCACTACACTCTAAGCCACTGCAATGTACACCACTGCACTCTGCACTACTGCACTCTGCATCATTTAACTCTGCACCACTCTATTGTACTCTGTGCTATTGTACTCTATGACACTGCTCTCTACGCCACTTTGCACCGCTCTCCTCCACGCCACTGCAATTGACAAAAATACAATCTATGCCACTCTACATCACTCCAATCTTCACAACTGTAATCTACTGTGCACCGCTGTTCTCTATGCTACTTCACTCTAATCCTCTGTACTCTGCACCACTCAAGTCTATGCCAATGCACTCTACTGCACTCGTCGCCATTGCACTTGATACCACTCCAATGTAGACCATTCCACTCCACCCTGCAACCCTCCACTCTATGCCACTTTACTCCGAAACAATCTACTCTATGTCTTTGGACTCAATGCCACTCTGCTCTATGTTGCTGAACTCTACACCACTCTACTCTGCACCACTCTGCTCTATGCCACTATGCTCTATGCTACTCTACACTAAGCAACTGCACTCTGCCCAATGCACTCTACATCACTTTACTCAAAACCAATGCACTCTATGACACTAACTCTACGCCAACTACTCTGCACCACTGCACTCTACACCACAATACTCTACTCTGAAACACTCTACACCACTGCACTCTAGTCCACTGCACACTATGCCACTCTACACCATTGCACCCTATGTCACTGCACTCTACGCCACTCTACTCTACTCTGCACCACTGTACTATATCCCACTGCTCTCTAGAGCACTCTACTCTGCAGTGCTCTATGCCACTGCAGTCTATGCCAATGTACTCAGTGTCAACGCACTCTACATCATTGCACTTCACACCACTGTACTCTCAGACACTCAAATCTGCAAGACTGCACTCCCCACCCCTGAAGTCTATGCCATTCTATACCAATGGGCTCTATATTACTGTACTCAACACCACTCTATTCTACTCTGCACCACTGCACTGTACGTCATTGCTCTTCACAGCATTGTACTCTATAACACTCTTCTCTACACCTCTGCAATCTATACCATTGCACTCTACACCAATGCACTCTACACCACTGTACTCTGCAAGACTGCACTCTCTGCCACTGGACTCTACGCTATGCCACACCACTGCACTCTATGACCCTGCACTCTACTGTACTTTGCGCCAATGCACACTATGCAACTACACTCAATGCCCCTCTAATCTACTCTGTACCACTGCACCATTTGCCACTCTACTCTGCTCCTCTGCACTCTATCCTAAACCACTCCACTTTACCCTGCATCACTTCACTCTACTTTAAAACAATCTACTCTAAGCCACTGTGCTCTATGCCACTGTACTATATGCCACTCTACTCCACCCTGCACCGCTTCACTCTACGCCATTGCTCTCTACACCGCTTTATTCTATGCTGCACCACTGCACTCTACTCTGCATCACTCTACTTTACATCACTGCACCATACACTACTTTACTCAAAAGTAATGCACTCTAACCCACTGCACTGTATGCCAGTCTACCTCTGCACCACTTACTTTACACCACTTCACTCTAGGCCATTCCATTCCACTGTACTATCCTCCACTCTATCACATCCTACTCCATTAAACTCTACTCCACTCTATAACACTCTAGACTCTATGCCACTCCACGACTTTTTATGACACTCCATAACACCCCACTGTACTCCAAAACGCTCTATTTTACAACCCCCATGCCACTCTCCTTTATGCCACTATTAGCCATGCTGAACAGCTGCCAAGCTGAGGTGAGCATGGCTATAACAAATTGGCAAAGTCAATAGTTCTTGTGTTGGCAAGACCTTTGCTTGTTTCTGTTTTGGACTTCAGGGTGTGCATGCATGTACTACTTGTATTTGACCACCGACTCCATCTTGATCACTGACTCCATTTTGTGCTCAGCTTTAGGTGCCATCACAGTGGTGGCACTGGTATTTTTCCACAAAGTTTGTTTTCTACATTGAACGTATTTTCGCTCTTCTCACCAGAGCAGGCAACATATTGTGGGGGATGCGGAGGTGATAACAGTGTACCAGGCCGTTCAGGGTTCCCCAGCTTGATGTGGGCAAGAATGATGGAGTCAACCCCCATGATGATTAATTTTTATTCTTAATTATCTAGCTTGGCTGTGTATATATATATATATATATATATATATATATACATACACAACACCAACAATTGCCAAACAATTGATTTGTTTGCACTCCAGGAGAGTTTTATTACTTCTATCTAAAAAGAAGTGTAAAAAGAATGGTCCTTTCCACCCGTGAAATCTGCGCGCCACAAGTTGGACCTTCGGATGGTGTAATATATATATATATATATGTATATATTTTCACTGCATATATTCATTGTTGATGTATTGCACTTTTTATGTCTGTCATTGTTTAACTGATGTGAGTATTTTGCCATTTACATGTGTTTTACTGCATTCAAGATAAATGCTAATGTTCATATGTTTGTGTGCTTTTTGTTTTATTTCTGGTAAGTGCGTTAATAAATTCATTATTCAAACTAGGAGTGCTGCATTCCTTGGCATCATTTTCCTCTTAGTTTAAGCAAAGCGGAACAGCATGGCAGACTTCTCAGGAAATAACAGCTGACATACCACCATAGGGTACTCCTTAAATAGAGTTTTCTAGATTAAAGTGCTGGCTGTGTCTTTGTAGTTGGGAAGAACGCCAATCCCGAACCTCTAAATGAGAGACGGGATGTGAGAGGATAGCTACCAATTTTTGGCAGCTGTCCTATTACATCCCGCCTCTAAATAAAGGCCCTTGTTTAGAAAGCAAATTGATTATAATGTTATTTGTTGTTTAATAGTAGTTGTTTAATAGTAGCACTGTTAACCAATTCATTATGATTTTCATTCTATGACTGATAGTCTAATTTATCAGCCCAATTAATTGCCATTTGTTTGTCTTTATTATTTTGATGATAAAATTCTTTACAGAAAGCTACAGAATCTTGCATTTTGTGGCCTTTATTGATTTACACGAACTTAATGGATGCTGCTCTTTTTCTTGCCTGCAATTCATTTGGCATTCCAGAGAAGCGAGTTTAGACCTTTTCCTGCAAATCTATTTTTCTTTGCCTTTCAGCTGCACCGTTGGTATTACTAGCCATTTTCTAGATCTCCAAGTTTCCTAAACTAAAATATATTTTTTCAAATGTTTAATTTTCAACAACATATTTAATCTTTCTATGCTCTTATAATTCAGCAAAACTACAGCAATTTAATGTTCAAACGTACGAGTATAGGTAACAAACAATGTATATTTGATTTTTTTAAATATATTTTTACAACTTTTAGACTGAATGTGCCTCTTTCATGTAATAATTTTCTGGCTCCAAAGAAGGATGCATAAAAGGATATGCTGCCAAAACTGTAAAAGTATTCTTAAGAAATGGGGATTCATCATAATTACTGAGCGTGACTGCATATTCAGTTCAACTACCACTATCAATGTTCAGGGTTTTCTTCAACTTAGTGCAGTATTTATTTGTTTGTAGGCTAAACCTTGTTGGACTGTTCATTTGATTTTATTTTTTATGGGTGTCCTTGAACGTCTTGCATTTATTAATAGTTTGAAATGCTATTTTCAATAAATCGGTTAATTGTTCATTGTATCTTGTACCTTTATATCTTTTCTGTTTTACTTTTTTCCACCTACCTAGATGGCCAGAAAGCTAACCATTTGATGACAGTTTTCTGACATTCACGGAGGGCAAAGCCTGAAAGAAAGTTGAAGATGGGTACAGGCAGACCTTTATATCTGTTTTGCTCCCATTGAGTTAAGGTCATGTCCCTGTACAGCTTTCGGCTGATGATGATGCCGTTCCATGGTCACTGCTGAGATGTTATCCTGATATAGGAATGGTATGAGCTACTAATCGGTGTGTCTGAAGCGTGAAGTGATTTGGTGCAGTTTATTTTCAACAGGTCACAGAAACCCATTCACTCCTCGTGTATGTGTTGAGCAGCTGGATGGGTGTTCTATGTTTGCTGGGTAGAATCAGGCGAGGTGACAGCCAGGGAGGTGCAAAGGAAAGACACGGAGTGGCTTCTCCATTTCTGTTGTGCCTTGGCTGGTGAGGTTTGTCTGGTTACTCCCACAGGAGATGTCCATCAGGGTGTAAACTTGCAGTAAGAAGAAGGGCCAAAACTTACGCAGCTGCTTCTCAAGCATGCTGGAAAACCTACATCTTTTGCTTCTGCACTTCTCAAAATGAGCTTTTCATAGGATTAATGGACCATCTTTTCATTGCTTGGAATATTCATTTCAGAAAATAGAAGGTAACAATGATGATAATGTTTTGTATATTTGTAGGTGGGACTCCCCTCAAGCACCACAGCAAATTTTTGTTTGGTGATAATATTTAACAGTTTAAAAAATAGTGTTCTGGAGCTTTACTTCTAGCTGTCTTGCTGTTCTTGGCAATGTGTTCCTTTAGAGGGAGGTCAGTGTCAAGGGTGAATCTAAGTGACTTGGCATTGAATGATAATTGGAGGTTCAGTCTGTGTAGGTTCATGTCACTGAGTCAGATTTGGATTAGTGGTTGTTTGATGCTGTTTTTGAATAGGCGGAAATCGACTTAGGTAGGGTCGAGATTCAGTTAAGTGCTGGCCATCAAGGTCTGCATGAGCTAAGGCAGCACCTGAGAGGCTGAATTTCAGGAGCGGAGGTGACTTTCATGTAATTGTGTGCGCCACTGAAGTATTGGTACATTTATGATACTGTTTTTGATTAACATGGTCCCTATGGGCTTCACGTACAGAATGCAAATGACAGTGATTAAGCCCTTGGAAACTCCACACATGAAGATGAGCTTCTCAGATCTGTAGGTGTCCATATGAACGAACTGTCGTTGTTTAGATAAACATGAGGTGAACCAGTGGTATTCGTAGCAAATGAATTTCATTTGAGAGTTCAGTCGGCCCCCATTTCTACTCCGTGGTATGGTCCGTTTTGAAAAGTTATGCTCACTGAGAGGTATGGGGACGCTGACTGAGAAAGCAAGATGCAGCTACTATTGGTGCTTAACAAACCATCTGTAACCTGTGTATTTATGGGTACTTTCCATGCAAAACACCTGGGAGAGCTCAAAGAAGCTGGTGTTTCCACGCACTCGCTTTCGGGCTCTCCTGGCACCTCTCCTAAGCTCCGTGCTGCCGGAAACACCTCTTGTCCCCCAGCCCCCATTCCCGGCGGGCTGAGACAACAATACACCTCGGTCCTATTTTTAAGCACAGCAGGAGGGAGCACCCTACCCAGCTATGTATTCTCACCTCTCAGGTGAGGCGATCCGAACACGACTGGCGGAAAAGGAACCTTCGGGAACCTGACTCCTCATTTAAAGGCGTGATATTGTATATTGTCCACACACATTTTTTTCCTGCTGCTGTCGCCATGGTTACCTCAAGAACAGACTTCAATATCACGTCCACCGAGAATGCTCTAATAAAAAACAATTTAATTGTGAGTGCGCAGCATTTCACATGCATGTAATAATTGTGATTGCGTATTATTTCACAAACTTATGATGGTACATACTTTCATGTATTTTGGTTGTGCTATGAAGTACAGCGCAATTGGGGCAACATTTTAGAATACGGGAAACGAACATGTGAACGCGCCTTGTCTTCCACGTTAGTGAAGTTTAGTCAAGTGCAATAACACACGGCTTTAAAAAACGGCAAATATTGATTTCCAGATTACTTTTTGAAGCGCTACCCTTCCCACCTGAATATCTCACAGCCAAGTGTAGAAACCGTATTATCCAGTTCTGTGAATGCTCCTAGGTTTCAGTGCCAAAAATACCTCTTCTGCCCTGATGGGCACCTCCTCTGCCATGCTCATCCAGCACGCCAAAATCTTTACCTTTTGAGCGGCCGTTGGCGCTGGCCCAAGCTACCTTAACCCCTTTGCTGCCAGGCATTTTCCAACTCAGGTGCCAGGCCTTTTTTTTTAACTATTTGGGTCAGTACGCGCTTAGGCCCTCATAACTTTTTGTCCACATAAGCTACCCACGCCAAATTTGCGTCCTTTTTGTTTCCAGCATCCTAGGGATTCTAGAGGTACCCAAGGTTTGTGGGTTCACCTGAAGGAGACCAACAAATTAGCCAAAATACAGCGGAAATTTCGTTTAAAAAAAAATATGGGGAAAAAAGGGCTGCAGAAGAAGGCTTGTGTGTTTTTCCCTGAAAATGGCATCAACAATGGGTTTGCGGAGCCAAAATCACCATCTTCCCTGCTTTCAGGAACAGGCAGACTTGAATCAGAAAAACACATTTTTCAACGCAATTTTGGCATTTTATTGGGACATACCCAATTTTTACTATTTTTTGTGCTTTCAGCCTCCTTCCAGTTAGTGACAGAAATGGGTGTGAAACCAATGCTGGATCCCAGAAGCTAAACATTTCTGAAAAGTAGACAAAATTCTGAATTCAGCAAGGGTAATTTGTGTAGCTCCTACAAGGGTTTCCTACAGAAAATAACAGCTGAAATAACAAGCATTTACAATGCAACGGGTCTCGCGTTTGCTCATGTTAGAGCTGATAGCGTTGTAAACTCCTAATCTGACTTTTCACCTATCGGCAAAAGTGTATTTATGTAGGTAACCCGAAAAAGTGTAATTAACTGTGTAAAGCGCTCGACTTCTGCCAAGCGAAATCGCGCTAGTAAAATAGAGAAAAAGTAGTCCACGAGCCGGACAGAAAACAGCGAGCCTCGCATGTTTTCTGTACTTGGTCAATGCGCTCGAGTAGGGCTAGCCACCGGAAAAGGCATGAAGTGTGCATGCCTTCGACTAATGAAAGCGAGCGGATTTTAATAGGCAAGCCCACGAACCAATGAAAAACACGGACGTGACGTCGACAGGGCTCCGAGCCCTTTCCTAATAACTAAAGCGTCTCGCTGCGATACACATGCGCGAGCGAATGCAACGCAGGCTCGACCATAAAAACATATTGACATTTAGGTGAAAAAAACAGCAATTTTTCTCCATGTTTTACTCTGTAACTTTTTCTTGCGATGTCAGATTTTTTAAAGCAATATACTGTACATCTGCTGGACTCTTCTGGTTGCGGGGATATATAGGGCTTGTAGGTTCATCAAGAACCCTAGGTAGCCAGAGCCAATAAATAAGCTGCACTTTGCAATGGGTTTTCATTCTATACTGGGTATACAGCAATTCATTTGCCAAAATATAAAAAGTGAAAAATAGGTATCAAGAAAACCTTTGTATTTCCAAAATGGGCACAAGATAAGGTGTTGAGAAGCAGTGGTTATTTGCACATCTCTGAATTCCGGGATGCCCATACTAACATGTGAATTACAGGGCATTTCTCAAATAGACGTCTTTTTTACACACTGTCTTACATTTGGAAGGAAAAAATTTAGAGAAAGACAAGGGACAATAACACTTGTTTTGCTATTCTGCATTCTCCCAAGTCTTGTGATAAAAATTGTACCTCTCTTGCGTGGATAGGCCTAATGCTTGCGACAGGAAACGCAACATGGACACATCACATTTTTACATTGAAATCCGACGTGTTTTATGCAAAGTCCCTAGCTGTAGGTTTTGGCCTCTAGCTCAGCCGGCACCTAGGTAAACCTACCAAACCTGTGCATTTTTGAAAACTAAACAGCTGGAGGAATCCAAGATGGCGTGACTTGTTGGGCTCTCACCAGGTTCTGTTACCCAGAATCCTTTGCAAACCTCAAAATTTGGCCAAAAAGCACCTTTTCCTCACATTTCGGTGACAGAAAGTTCTGGAATGTGAGAGGAGCCACAGATTTTCTTCCACCCAGCATTCCCCCAAGTCTCCCGATAAAAATGATACCCCACTTGTGTTAGTGGGTGTGTGCCCGCAGAAGGAAATACCCCAAAACACTATCTAGACACATCAAAATCATAAAATTCAAAATGACCTGTTTTGGAGGGGGTGAGGGGGCACCTGCGTTTTTTGGTCCTGGCTCAGCAGCCATCTAGGGAAACCTACCAAACCCAGACATTTCTGAAAACTAAACACCCGAGGGAGGTGTGACTTGCCTGTATCTCCCAGTGTTTTCTTACCCAGAATCCTCAGCAAACCTACATTTTGGCTAAAAAAATCACATTTTCCCACATTTCTGTGCACCAGCACAAATGTCCTACCACCCAACATTCCCCTCAGTCTCCCGGTAAAAATGATACCTCACTTGTGTGGGTGGACCAAGTGCCTGTGACAGGGAAGAGCCACTAACATGTCGAAATTGAGGGTGAAACAAAGTGGGCCCAAAAGGGCAGTTTGAAAAAAAAAACATTTTTAGGCTGACAAGTGGGGCAGTATTGTTATTGGTATAGATAAGACAATGCTGGGTGGTAGGAATTTTGGGGATTCCTGCAGATTCCGGAAGGTTCCATCACAAAAATGTGAGAAAAATGTGTGATTTCCAGCAAAGTTGGAGGTTTGCAGGGCATTGTGGGTAAGAAAATGGTGCGGGTGCATGTGAACACACCACCCTGGACTCACCCAGATGTTTAGTTTTCAGATGTGTCTAGGTCTTGTGGATTTTTCTACATGGCAGCGTCCCAAAGTCTAAAAAGTGCAGCCCACACCATTCCAAGTGGGACAATTTTGAGAGTTAGCCAAGCTCTCATGGCCCAAATGTAAAACTTAAACCCAAAGTAATCAAATGTTCTTTTGCTTGCCATGGGAAAAGATGCTTTATTGTGCGGGGGAGAGCTGAAAGACTGTTACCCCCTTCAGTTGGGGTGGGGGCATAACCATGCCCATATTGGTTGGTAGCCACCACCACACTATTTTTTTTTTAATTCCCTCGCATCTAGTAGACTTTCTGCCCCCCTGGGGTGTGGATAGGGGGTAATTGCCCGAACAACTCTGGCCCCATTTATTTGGGGTGGAGGTATGGCCATATCCCCAACCTCTTATTTTGAAAACAAAATCTTCTGTGGTCTCTGGTGGGCTTTCTGCCCCCCTTGGGGCATATGGGCCTTCCAAAAGTAGGCCGATCTGCCCCCAAGGGGAGCGACCCTTGCTCAAGGGGCTGCCCCTCCAAACAAAACACACACATACAGACACACCGATCCCTGGTGCCTAAGTGGTTTGTGCCCCACCCACCGGGGGCAGACCGGCCTAATAGAAATGGGCTGATCTGGACCCAAGGGGAGCATAAATGGCCTAAAATAAATTTGTCCCCCCAGGGGAGCGACCCTTGCCTAAGGGGTTGCTCCCCTTGCGTGAAATTGGCGCAAAAAAAAAAAATCCCTTGTGCCTAGTGGTTTAATGGCCTAAATACAATTTGGCCCGCAGGGGAGCAACCCTTGCCTAAGGGGTTGCTCCGTATATATAAAAAAAATAAAGTAAATGAAAAAATATATATACCCCTGGTGTCTAGGGGTTCTGACCCCATAGGGGCAGAAAAGGCCTACAAATATTTTCCCCCCCCTGGGGAGCGTCCCTTGCCCAAGGGGTCGCTCCCCTCATTCAAGATATAGGGGGTTATTCTAACTTTGGAGGAGTGTTAATCCGTCCCAAAAGTGACGGTAAAGTGACGGATATACCACCAGCCGTATTACGAGTTCCATAGGATATAATGGCCCAGGCTGCTGCACTCTTGGCACATCAATGTCCTCCTCTAACACAGGCCCTTCATCTGCACTGAGAGTAGCTTCCTCATCAGAAGAATACTCTCGGACAGAAAACTCACTTCCAGAATCTCCTGCTTCCTCCTCTGCCTCAGATGCAGAGTCAGTGTCGTAATCATGGTCTGAAGACGACTCAAAGAGCATGCGAACAACCTGCTGAGCGGTCACTTTGCGGCTAGCCATGATCCTAACAACAAATGGATTGCCAACAACAACTAGCACTAAAATAAATAATAAACAAAGTGTAGCTTTATCACAAAGAGTTATGTACTACAAAAAACTATACCACTCACTTGCCTGAAAAAGCTACTCACCAAGCAACTACTCTGTACAGACACAGCAATCACCAATGATATCCCACTAAAAAGAAAATAAAATAAAAGCAAATTAGACATATGACAACACAAACATCACTGTGCTCAAATCTAAGGACAATGTCAAACACACAATACTGCATTTAGTACACCACCTACAAACATGTCATTCATGCATGTCAACAATACTCCTTTGGAGTAAATTGCTTTCACTTACCTAAAACATGCAACTATGCAAACCGAAGGACAACTACTGCCAAAACCACAAAGATCCACAGCAAAGGAAGCAAAAGCGTTGAACTAGAAGAAAAAGAAGAAATAAATTGTTATAATCACAAATACAAATACTTTGCCAGTTGACAAATACCCCACCACCAAGAACTTAGAAGTTGTCCCTGGTACCTAAGTGGATCCTGCCCCCCTCGGGGGTAGATGGGCGTAAAAGAATTGGCCAATCTGCCCCCAAGGGGGGCAGAAATGGGCAACACCTCTGTGCCCCCTTTAGGGGGCGACCCTTCCCAAAGGGGGCACCCCCAGCACAACACAAAACAAAAAAAAAATCCCTGCCGTATTGGTGGTTTCTGCCCTCCTTGGGGGCAGATGGGCCTACAAAAATAGGGGCAGAGATGGCCAATACGAACTTTCCCCACTTTAGGGGGGCGACCGTTGCCCAAGGGGTGCCCCAAAACACACACCACACACACACACACCACACAATCCCTGGCGCCTAGTGTGCTTCCACCCCCCGGGGGCCAGATCGTCCAAAAAATGGCTGGTCTGCCATCGGGGGGGGCAGAAACAGAAGAAAAAAAAATAGCCCCCCAGGGGAGCGACCCTTGCCCAAGGGGTTGCCCCCAAAATAAACAATAAAAACAAAATCCCTGGTGTCTAGTGGATTTCGCCCCCCCCCCTGGGGGCAGATCCGCCGAAAAAAAGGCGATCTGCCCCCAAGGGGGGGGGGGGGGAGGGGGCGAAATACTAAAAAAAAATTGCCCCTGGGGGGGGGGGGGTGACCCTTGCCCAAGGGGTCGCCCCCAAAATACACACCCAAAATAAAATCCCTGGTGTCTAGTGGTTTTCGACCCCCCCTGGGGGCAGAACCGCCGAAAAATCGGTGGATCTGCCCCCAGGGGGGGGGCGAAATACTAAAAAAAATTGCCCCCGGGGGGGGCGACCCTTGCCCAAGGGGTCGCCCCCAAAATAAACACCCAAAATAAAATCCCTGGTATCTAGTGGTTTTCGCACCCCCCCTGGGGGCAGATCCGCCGAAAAATCGGCGGATCTGCCCCCAGGGGGGGCGAAATACTAAAAAAAAGTGCCCCCCAGGGGGGCGACCCTTGCCCAGGGGTCACCCCCAAAATAAACAAAGTGAAGAAAATTCCTGGTGTCTAGTGGAGATTCCTGCTCCACGATCGCGGGCCCTGCCCAAGGGGTCGCCCCCAAAATAAACACCCAAAATAAAATCCCTGGTGTCTAGTGGTTTTCGCACCCCCCCCCTGGGGGCAGATCCGCCGAAAAATCGGCGGATCTGCCCCCAGGGGGGGCGAAATACTAAAAAAAAGTGCCCCCCAGGGGGGCGACCCTTGCCCAGGGGTCACCCCCAAAATAAACAAAGTGAAGAAAATTCCTGGTGTCTAGTGGAGATTCCTGCTCCACGATCGCGGGCCCTGCCCGCGATCGTGGAGCAGGAATCTTGTGAAAACAGGCACAGGGGGAAAGGAAAAACCCTTTCCTTTCCCCCGTGTCTGTTTTCACCACCCCCCCACCCCCCAAAAACGGAAAGGACTCACCTTCTGGGTCCTTTCCCGATGACGCGCTGGAAGCAAATGGCTTCCAGCGCGCCCGGCAACACTAGATGACGTCGGCGCGCTGTGCGCGCGCTGACTTCATCGGATTGCCGTGGGGGGGTCGGGGTGGAAGGGGAAGGTCTTCCCCTTCCATCCCCGCCTTGGGGGGGGGAAGGGGGTCCACGGGGGGCGCGCTAGCGCTCCCCCAAGTTCCCATGTGCCTTGGAAGAGGTGACCTCGTCCAAGGCACAGGGGAACTGTAGCCTTGGACGAGGTCACCTCGTCCAAGGAACAGAACAGGTTAAATGGGCAGCAGACCAGCATTTCACTCATTTCCTGCCTATGTCAGACGTACTCAGGCACTACCCTTACACTTGTATTAGCGGGCTACCTCTACCCTGGACTTTGGAGGTCAATAGGGCCCTGCAAATTCCTACCAGAGGCCAGAATACAGTGACCCAAACTCCGTGAACTTAAACTTAAATTATTGGTAAAGGCTAATGTTTTGTGTCAAATGCAAGCAATGGCTACGCAGAGCAGAGCATGACAACACATGATGTAAATAATTTAGGCACTAAGATCACGAACAGAACCATGCAGTGAGGCTGAGCACTGACCATGTACCCTCATTTAGATCAGCTCAGCCAATGAGACCACATTTGTGCTTGCACTGCCTGCAACTGGACTGAAATAAATGAATAAATCAGCCGAGCACACAGCTCAAAGTACATTAAAAAAAGTATGGGAACAGTGATGCTGCATGAAATGGGGCGGGGTTAAACGTGTAGCTAAAAAAATCAACATATTCTCTTTCAGGTAGCTACATACATAATAACTCATGCCTTAAACGAAAACATAAAAAAAGTTAAGTTAATCACTGTATATTATGAAACCTCTATTACTTAGTGCATTGAAAGGTCTGTGTGTAACCAAAAAACCACAGAATGAAATCTTTGTTCGTGCAATGGAGAATTGTGTGTTGTGCAAATATAACATAGACTGCTACCAAACGTGCAAAAAGATTTCAGATAAAATGGTTTAAGTAATACCCAAACTGAATGATTTATCTTTAACTGCCCTGCAAAACACGCACTGCACAACCCCGCTGGTAATCCCCTTGCATTACGAGTCAAAAACAATAACTCTTTGTCATCACCAACCTTTATGTGATTCCATTCAGTGCTTAATTTGTGCTTGTTGTTTTCGGTGCAGAGCACCGGCACTTATTTTTGAGGGACGGCACTCTTTTTTTTGCCTCAAGCATTTACTGCAGGCAACAAACACATATGGGAAAGACGGAGGAAGGCAAAAATGAAAAAAGCGTCACAAAGGGAAAGAGCAGAAAGCTGCAGGAGTGAGGTCAAATGGCAGGGAGTGGCTTAATATGGATTAAAGAAGCCCGAGATGGCTTCAGGATTACATTGCCTTAGTATTCAGTGTTTGCACATTTAATTGCAGCAGCCATGTGTTACTGAAGAGAGATTTGGACACCGGCACGTTTTTATTTACAAATTAAGCACTGTCTATGCCACACTGGATGCCACTCACTCTTATTCAGTCCTGCCATGCTTTAGATCTGCTGCACTCTCAATCCACAATTATCACCTGAATATTAAAAATAAGGAATACATCTACTCACAAGTCACAAAGGAACAAATTGAAGCACATTTACCTTGGGTTCTGCAGCTGCGCACCAACCAGCCGGACGTCAGTGTAGGGGGGCCATAGGTAGCGCCTACACAACAGGAAGAGGCCAGTGGGGTGTCTCCCCTTTCCCAGGCCCCAATGTCCCACTCTAGGGCTGGCCTTAATTCGGAAAGCGCACAACAGAAGAGATTGGCCCACGGGAAGCCCACCACCACACGTGTTCAGGCTGAGGCTCGCGGCGGGGCACACGCAGAGAAGAGAAGAGTGAGTGAGGAGGAGGGCCCACCCACACACACCAGACACCACCATGTGCGCAGTCAGTGCTCACTCGTGCCGACGCAGCATTTTAAATAACACCGCAGGGGCAGGCAAATAATTTTTGGAAGGGCCGTCAATTGGTCGCGCTTTTGCCCGCTACTAGATTGACGGCCCTCTGCCCCAACAACAAAGTAAAACAATTTCCATCACACACAACGCCGACGTGTGTGTGGTCACTCAAGGACGGTCAGTGGTGATTGATACACGACTCACTCACTCATCGGATTGACATGAGTCGTGACTCGGGACCCCACCCACCTTCACTGCAAACTCTGAGTCAGCAGGGGTGCGTGCCGGGCGCAGCTGCGCGCAGGCCGCCATGCACCACAGCATCGGAGGCAGGCTCAGCGGGGCAGCGTGCTGTGCAGGTTCCCTGCAGACTCAGCGGCAGTGGCACGTTGAGCAGGCGGACTGACTTGTGAACTGTTGTCACAATGACTCGTCGTCACTCAGTCAGTGCAAGTTCATGACTCATGCACCATGATGATGCATGAACTTGCACAGACTGTGAGTGACGAGTTAGACTCGGCAGCGGTGTGAGGCAGAGGCGCCGCCCCAGGTAAAAAGATTTGCCCAACATGTGTTAAGTAGCCCAAAAGATAAGCACCCGCCAGTTGACTATTTTCTTGCACAAATGGGAAAAATTTCACCAATTTGTGCGGGCAATAGCCCAATCTGGTGACACTGCTGGCGCCTCTTCGCAGTACCTAGTTATCGACGTGCAAGGTGCGGGGTTAGAGCTTTCTCCCTGTAGTGTACCATCTCCTGCAAAAGCGCAAGGGTGGTCTCTTAGTTCTCCCTACCTATGAGCGGGGTTTTGGTTCTGCCTGGTGTAGGTTACGCACTGACAATAAGTATAGTGGACGGGGCTACGGGTCGGCAGTTACACGCTACCATAAAACAACATTGAAGCCCTCATTACAACATTGGCGGTAAATACCGCTTCTGCCGTGCAGAAGACCGCCAACACACCACTGCGGCGGCGGAATTCCGCTACAGCTATCACGACTCACAGCTCGGAATCCGCCATAATACAGACACCCACACAAAGTCCGCCACACCAAAGGTCAGTGATAAACTGGCGAAAACAAAACCGCCACCCCAACAGGAATACGCCCACACTATCACGACCCATGAATCCACGCGGCGGTCTTTCAACCGCGGTATTCCATTGATGGTTGTGTTGCTTTCCTTCTTTTATCTTATGACCGAGCTGACAAAACGTCTCTGGAATGCACTTCTTAGTTTAAAGAAGACATTTATTATTATTACTTCACCACAAGGTTCCTGAAAGACGAGATTAGTAGGTTGGAAACACGTTTAAAAGTAGTCACAGCAATGAAAGCAAAATATATCAAAGTACTTCTCAATTGCACTGTACACAGCAAATACATGTGATTATATTATAGCATAACTTCAAAGCAAAGAATAAAAGTCAAAATTGCATCACCATAGGGCCTATCACTGCTCGTCATTCTTCTCATGCCTGCAAGTTGATGACTCCTGTTCAACTGTGAGAAGGAGATTTTCCACCAAAACGGGAGGCCAGGCAGCTGATGTCTACTCCTGACTGAAGTCCTGGAGAATCTCCCCTCGATGCTGCCCAGGGCCAGCGTAAAAAAGCCTGGCCCCTTCCTCTCAGACCTGGGAAATAAAACAAGCCATTGGAGATTGGCCAAATCTCCTAAGCCTCTCCTCTTCCCAAGGCTGAGCAGACAAGGAAAACACCAAATAGACGCTCTCTTATGACGTTAGGGTTCAATTTGAAAAACACAGTTTGGTCTACCATGTGGAAAAACACAGCTCATCTGCAATGTCTCAGCTGCAATGTCTAACTCCACGTTAAAGCCAATAGGCAGCTAACCTAAATACCAATTGTAATGTCTAATGCCATGTTAAAGCCAATAGGCAGCTAAACTGAATACAGAATGTAATGTCTAATGCCATGTTAAAGCCAATAGGCAGCTAACCTAAATATCAAATGTAATGTCTAATGCCACGTTAAAGCCAACAGGCAGCTAAACTGAATACAGAATGTAATGTGCTCCTGATGAACATTGAACAACTAATATGCGCAGTGGTGAAACACAAAGTCATTGGTCAAACACAATTAATGGCGTGACATCTTCACCCTATGACCAACGACTTTTGTTTACATACCTCTTATTTCAAACAAAAACAAAAAACAACAACAAAAAAACATTATAAGCAAATCAGATTTGAATTATAAAAGCAATCACTGTAAAGCAATGGAAATGGATTAACATATTGATCTCATAACCTTTCAAATCAGATGCATCTACAATGAAAAGACTGAAACTTATATGCTCTGATTGGGATAATAACTGATTGAATAGTGTCTCTAAAATAGCAAGTTGATGTAGCATGAGTTCTACTCATGTAAAGGTACACGGTCCACCTGAAAGGTTTGCTGGAATGTAAGTGAAAGTCAGGGTTCCACACGAAAAAACACAGAGAGTTAACTGGCAATGTTGCTTAGTTCCAGTGGAAGAATGTAATCAAACAAGTTGACAAACTTTATATTGATCCCATGTAGAACTTGAACTGAAGGCGCCAGTTGCGCAAAATGGATCAATGGGGTTTGTACTTTAATCAATCAGGTTCAGGTTGGGGGGGGCGGTCCCTCCCCCGACCCCACACGCAAACACCCGAAGGGAGACCACACAGCACACTCATGGTCAGTGGTGAGTCGTGGTAGGATCTGCAAAAGAAAAAAGTATGACTTTTCTTGCAAATAACATTTGTCATCTAGAATGTGCCCTCCTTCTTCCTTTCCTTGTTTTATAATCAGCAGGACGTTTTTGGGGCTATTTGTTATCATTTCTGCAGGTTCTGGAGGGTCACCTGGGGATTCAACCCACACCTTAGCACTGATGTTTTTATCTGCTGCACCACAGCTTCCCTTTCCTTCCACTGTCAGAAGGGCTGGGGCAGACTCCTTCTTTACCAAACCTCCATTCACTGCACTTTGACAAGTTGGGCAATTCTGTCTCCAATCTGTATGAATAAATCAGATTCTCTTCTAGATATCAGCATAATTTTGATTTCGATTTGGTAATCTGCAGCAATCACTCCCCTTAAAACCTGATCAATTTGCCATATCTGTCCTGGTAACTTTCCTCTCCCCAACTGATCTTTGACTGTTTGTGGGACAGATTGCTTTAGTGTGTGCTGACAAATAGGACATTGCAAAATCACAGTTTTCATCAAATCTAGGGGAATATGGATCTCTCTAATCTCTGCACACCTGTAAGTGGCTTTTTCTCCAAGATGTCCACATTTCTGGTGCACCCACTTAGCCATCCGCACCAAGTCAGAAGTCTGGGTGGACACTTCTGTCTCTGAAATTTTGGCTTTAACATCTGCAAGGGAATTGAACCAGTTATTTACAAGCCTTGTGGAAAACCAAACGGCTAAACCATTGGCTGTGAACCAAGAATCAGTGTAAAAATGACACATCTCAAGCAGCTCTTGCTTTAAAGTCTCACACACATTGTACAACTCTGTATATTGGTTATTTTTTCCTTCTCCTGTGGTAGACAACAACTTTTCAGTAACTGGATTGTATGACATTGCTTTCCATTGTCTTTTAGTACTCATGCATTTCAATTAATCATTAGTCAAACAAACACGCTTTCTATCCTCAGAGGACACAAATTCAAATGGTGCACTCAATTTCAGTGGTGACTCTTTTACCTGTGGTACCTTCTGCACCCTCTCCTTATCCTGCAAAGGGGTTTGTGACACCTGTTCATGTAGGGCTGCAGTGACTCGAGCCCTGTTTTGTATGTACCAGATCCAGTGTATGATACTAGCCTCCTGTGCCTGTCCTATACTGTGAGATTTAGGTGAACTAATCACCCACTGCATGATTGATATTTCAGATTTCAGAATTACATTATCATTTAATGTCATTTGCTTAGTATTCACTAGAGCCCAATAACAAGTCAAAAGCTGTTTTTCAAAGGGAGTACAGTGCTCCACAAAGTCAGATAGTTTTCTAATCCAAAGTTTCAGGGGCACTCTTGTCCTCCCCTGTCTCTGCCACATATTTAAGTTGGTATATGGTCCCTGATTTACATGTAAATCAGTATTTCCCTCTTGCACTGCGCACAAATCTAAAGTCTGTTGAATTATTTCATTTGCCAAATCAAAAGCACGCAGCTGCTTCTCATTCCATTTAAACTAATGTTTTTTCCTAGTTACTTTGTACCAAAGTGTTAAGATTTTACTCAAATGAGGGCTATACTGTTTCCAAAAATCAAACAAGCTTGTGAAACTCAGTGTCTCTTGCTTAGTGCAAATAGTAAGAAACTCTAAAATCTTTTGTTTTACCTGTGACAACATCTGTCTATTTTTTGGATTCCACTGAATTCCCAGAAACTGCACATTTTGCGACCGTACTTCTGCCTTGTCTGAATTAATTTTAAACATCGTACTTTGCAAAAGCGGTCTGAATATAACATTCTCAACTTCGTGCTCAGGGTAATCTTTTAAGGAATGCACTTCAACTGCCAACAACCGTGGGCTGTTCTGCACATGGATATCTACGCTCTGCTCAAGAGGCTCACACTGGCCCCCACCTTTTTCAACCTCCTCATTACTGGAATGTGAAAAGTCAGATTCTCCTACAATAGTTTTATAGATTTCAGCATTATCTTGCAATAATTTGTTTTGGCTAAGTTGCCCATGTCAATTCTTATTTTCATGTTCTAACTGCCTACATCTCTCATGCATTTTTCTGTAAGCAGACAAAAGTATCCAAACCCTTCTGTCAAGAACAAAAGGGACATGATTTCTTTCAGAAAGCACATTTTCTAAATATGAAAACACTTTTGCTTTATCCAAGCACTCATCCCAAGACTCACAAAGTCCTGATAACAAGAAAACATGTTTCTCACAGCACCATAAGGCAGTTTAACTTCACATGCATTTTCAAACATGGTCTGCCGTGCTTCTTTAATTCTCTAAACAACAAAAACAATTACACTTTTAAATAGTGCACTTCCAAGCCCCAATTCGACTCCCAGACTGTCGACTAACGCCATAATCTGTTGCTTTCCTTCTCTTATCTTATGACCGAGCTGACAAAACTTCTCTGGAATGCACTTCTTAGTTTAAAGAAGACATTTATTATTATTACTTCACCACGAGGTTCCTGAAAGACGAGATTAGTAGGTTGGAAGCACACATTTAAGAGTAGTCGCAGCAATAAAAGCGAAATATATCAAAGTACTTCTCAACTGCAATGTACACAGCAAATACATGTGATTATATTATGGCATAACTTCAAAGCAAAGAATAAAAGTCAAAATTGCATAACCGTAGGGCCTATCACTGCTCGTCATCCTTCTCATGCTTGCAAGTTGATGACTCCGGTTCAACTGCGAGAAGGAGATTTTCCACCCAAACGGGAGGCCAGCAGCTGACGTCCGCTCCTGACTGAAGCCCTGGAGAATCTCCCCTCACTGCTGCCCAGGGCCACTGTAAAAACAGCCTGGCCCCTTCCTCTCAGACCTGGGAAATAAAACAACCCATTGGAGATTGGCCAGATCTCCTAAGCCTCTCCTCTTCGCCAAGGCTGGGCAGAAAGGAAAACACCAAATGTATGCTCTCTTATCACGTTAGGGTTCGTGTGAATTCAATTTGAAAAACACAGCTTGGTCTACCATGTGGAAAAACACAGCTCATCTGCAATGTCTCAGCTGCAATGTCTAACTCCACAATAAAGCAATAGGCAGCTAACCTAAATACCAAATGTAATGTCTAATGCCATGTTAAAGCCAAGAGGCAGCTAAACTGAATACAGAATGTAATGTCTAATGCCATGTTAAAGCCAATAGGCAGCTAACCTAAATACCAAATGTAATGTCTAATGCCACGTTAAAGCCAATAGGCAGCTAAACTGAATACAGAATGTAATGTGCTCCTGATGAACATTGAACAACTAATATGCGCAGTGGTGAAACACAAACTCATTGGTCAAACACAATTAATGGCATGACAGCGGTACACACCGCTGCGCTCAAAATACACACACATGTACAAAACACAACCACATTGGATAATTCGAAGTACACACACCTGATACACATACACACACCACTCCCACACACCCAATACAATATAAAACACCCACCCACATCACCCAGAAACCCCTACTACCAAAAATTTCGAAAGAAGGCCAGAGAGAGACACCACCACAAACAACACTAGCATCCACAGACACACAACATCATCACTCACACAACATCCACGCACCTCAAACAACACACAACAATACATCCCCTCACACATCACAACACACACCACCTCACACATCACCCACACCACATCATGGCACCACAACGACACCCCAGGTTCTCTGAGGAGGAGCTCAGGGTCATGGTGGAGGAAATCGTCCGGGTAGAGCCACAGCTATTCGGATCACAGGTGCAGCACACCTCCATTGCTAGGAAGATGGAGCTATGGCACATAATCGTCGAGTGGGACAGCATCCAAGAACTAGGGATGACAACAGGATGTGGTGGAACGACCTACGGGGGAAGGTGCGTTCCATGGTCTCAAGACACCAGATTGCAGTACAGAGGACTGGCGGTGGACCCCCACCTCTTCCCCCACAACTAACAACATGGGAGGAGCAAGTCTTGGCAATACTGCATCCTGAGGGCCTCGCAGGAGTAGCAGGAGGAATGGACTCTGGTAAGTCAAATCTTAACTATTATATCCCCCACCCTACCTGCATGCCATCACATACCCCCACCCTCACACCCCCATCACTCCAACACCTCACATATGTCCCACTATCACAACCCACCCATCCCAACACCAAGCCCTGCATGCAACACCAAAGCAGGGACACCCATCACCAAAGCATGTCCACTACAGATACCCACACAGACCCCAAAACAAATATCACACAAGGACCTGGACAAGAATGCAAGCACTGGAGTACAGGGTCACTCACCCATTGCACACGATGGCACACACAGATGCAATAATCATGCCTTTACACCCCTGCTGGACCCCACCAAAAGTCACCAGACAGGAGGTTCCAGACATATCCAGTCCCCCCACAGAAGAGGCCCACAGTGATGACACCATCTCTGCACAACTGGATCAAGATGACCAGCCCGGCCCATCTGGGACCTCAGGACAGTCGGTTCCCCTGACACTGGCACAAGCCACCACAGAGCCTCCCCCCTCAGGAAACACAAGCACAGCACCCACCCAGTGGGCCCATCCCTCTGTCCCCAGGACACGTCAAGCAGCAGTGTGTCCACCACTACAGGGAACCCAGGCAAACCCACCACCCCAAGGAAATCAGGGACCTGGGGGCAGTGGCAGTGGGCACACGGTTCAGGGGACAGAGGGACAGGAAACCAGGGGAACTGGGAGGACAGCTGTGCGACAGGGGGAGGACAGGCCCAGGGAACCCACTCTCCACAAGGCCCTCTCCAACATCATGGGAGCGTACCATCATTCCCAGGAGACGATGGCAACGGTACTGGCCAACTTTCAGGAGACCCAGCGGCTGCAGGAAGAACACTAGCTGGAGATCAGGGAGGAACTGAAGTCCATTAACACCACCCTGGTCACCATTGTAGGGGTGATGAAGGACCTTGTCAACACCAGGAGGCGCACTGTGGCACAACAAGGGGCCCCTGACACTAGCCTGGATGATGAACAGCCCTCTACCTCCGCTGGCGCTAGTGGACAGGAGGCACCGCCACAGGACCACGACACCAGCACCCCACCCCCTGCAGATGGAGAGCCACCCCGCAAACGGTCCCTGAGATCCAGGAACAAGACAGAGAACATTGCCAAGACCCCCGCCAGGAAATGAGACTCCCCTGAATGTCACCCTTCTGTCCCACTTTGTCACCCTGTCCATCCTTCAACTGCCCTTGCTCCACTTCCTATGCCCCTTTGGACAATGCACCTGTGAAACAAATAAACTGGACTCTGCCATGGACATTCCTCCACCATCAACCCTGGCCATTTTACAACCCCCTCCACTTATTTGCGCAGAAAAAAACATACATCAATCACAAAACAATCTGGAGTCAGTCTGAGCTTTCACTAATGTGTAATTACAATAACTATGGAATATAGCAATGTCAATTTAATTGTCCACATACCGATGAAACACAGCTGGAGGGCTGGAGGAAATATAGCAGTGGGCACAAAGTGGGACCCACATCTGTAAAATGGAAAGTCAAAGTGACAAGTCAGGGTCCATACACTGGGTGAAAATGACAGACTTCTGATAGCTCAAACAATAGTATGAGATGTGTGAGGTAGTGACATCTTCTTACCTGTGTCTCACTGGAAGTATCGCTGAATAACGTAGTTTCTGTTGTCGATATCTGCTTCTTCTGCCTCCTCTTCCTCACTGTCCACAGGCTCCACAGCTGCCACAAGACCTCCAGCTGGACCATCCTCCTGCAGAAAAGGCACCTGTTGTCGCAAAGCCAGGTTGTGCAGCATACAGCAGGCCACGATGATCTGGCACACCTTCATTGGTTAGTAGTAGAGAGAACCACCTGCCATATGGAGGCACCGGAACCTGGCCTTCAGGAGGCCGAAGGTCCGTTAGATCACCCTCCTAGTTCGCCCATGTGCCTCATTGTAGTGTTCATCTGCCCTTGTCCTGGGATTTCTCACTGGGGTCAGTAGCCATGACAGGTTGGGGTACCCAGAGTCACCTGCAAATTTCGAGGGACAACTGTTAGACACACACTAACCCGTAGGGACAACCCCATACCCAGACGCCTATTCACACTGTATAGGGTTCTTGTCCTCACCTATTAGCCACACACAGTGCCTCTGGAGTTGCCCCATCACATAAGGGATGCTGCTATTCCTCAGAATGTAAGCGTCATGCAGTAAGCCAGGAAATTTGGCATTCTCATGGGAGATGTACTGGTCTGCCAAACACACCATCTGCACATTCATCGAATGGTAGCTCTTCCGGTTTCTGTACACCTATTCACTCCTGCGTGGGGGTACCAAGGCCACATGTGTCCCATCAATGGCACCTATGATGTTGGGGATATGTCCCAGGGCATAGAAGTCACCTTTCACTGTAGGCAAATCCTCCACCTGAGGGAAAACGATGTAGCTACGCATGTGTTTCAGCAGGGCAGACAACACTCTGGACAGCACGTTAGAGAACATTGGCTGGGACATCCCTGATGCAATGGCCACTATTGTTTGGAAAGACCCACTTGCCAGGAAATGGAGTACTGACAGGACCTGCACTGGCGGGGGTATCCCTGTGGGATGGCGGATAGCTGACATCAGGTCTGGCTCCAACTGGGCACACAGTTCATGGATTGTTGCACGATCAAGTCTGTAGGTGACTACTACGTGTCTCTCTTCCATTGTTGACAGGTCCACCAGAGGTCTGTACACTGGAGGATGCCGCCATCTCATCACCTGCCCCAGCGGACGTGCCCTATGGATGAGAACAGCAAGCAGAGAGTCAGCCTACACTGAGGTATAACAAAATGTCATTTGCACACATTTATTAATCCACAAGGTGCCTGTAACTGTGTGTATGCAAGGTCTAGATAGGTGTGACGCAGTTATTATTAATGCCATGTGGCCCCCTGAAATGGCGGCTGCCTGACCTGTAAGGTGGGACAAGGGGATATGAGGTAACTGCGCTGGTGTTCTACACAGTCGCGGTAGGCTGTCGAAGACCGCAGCGCAATCCTGCATTGGTTAACATTGGACCCTATGGGTCCGAGGAGCCAATGACAATGTACGCCAGCGGTGACGGTACACCCGCCGCGGACGTGACCGCCATTTTCTGTCTGTTCACTCACTTGATACCAGACCTTCAACAGGAGAGGACCTACACTGCAAGTGCTGCTGTGACCTCAGTCCGGAAGCAACAATGGCTCATGTGTCTGGGGAAAGGGCCCCTGCCTTCACTTCGTAGGAGTTGGAGAAATTAGTGGATGGGGTCCTCCCCAGTACACACAACTGTACGGTCCTCCAGACAAACAGGTGAGTACACTGTGAGCATGCTGCATGGGCAAAGCCTGTTTGGAGTGGTGTGGATGGAAGATACATGGGGGGGGGACTGAGGCCTGCATGAGCGGGCAGTGAGTGTATGTGCGTCAGGGCAAGGGTGGGAATGTGAGCCAATGAGTATGACGGTCCGGACGGGTAAAGATCTTCCTTTCCCCCTGTACTATTCCTCTAGGTCAGCGCCCACCAGAAGAAGGGTATTTGGCGTGCCATCACCAAGGACGTCCGGACCCTGGGGGTCCACCACAGACGGAGCACCCACTACAGGAAAAGATGGGGATGGCCTACCAACGTGGCCGTCGTACCATGACCCCACTGATGTTCCAGATCCTGGTGGTGGCGTATCCGGAGGTGGATGGGCGCTTGAGGGCATCACAGCAGCCACAAGGGGGTGAGTACAGTCACATTCTTCTGACTCTGCGCTCATTACGAGGTGTCTGGGTGGGGGAGGTGGGCAGTGGGTTCCCCTAGGCCAGGGCGAGCTTGGTAGGCAAGGTCCCTTGAGAGGTAGGTTTAGTGGAATCCTAACCCCACTAGTGGTTAGTGCCATCTACACCTAGTCAGGCTCCTGTGACTTCCATGTGTGCAGCAATCGGGCTTAGGCCTTGTACCCCTTGGGCATGTGAATAATCTAGGAACAATAAGTGCATGGCATAGTGCAGAGGGCTGTTGTGTCTGTAGTGTCTGCCAACGGTAGTGGTGTTGCATGCACTGAACATGTCTTTCTTCTGTCTTCACCCCCCCTTTTTGTGGTCTCCAAGTTCTTGTGTGCAATAGCATCATCGGGTGGAGGAGCAGTGGCACCGGAGCAGGAGGGAGCTGCATCCCACTTGGCCCTGGAGGGCGAAACAACGGAGTCTGAAGCCACCAGTGGGACGGAGGGCGAGGGGAGCTCCATGGCGGGGACATGAGGTGACAGCAGTGACAGCGACTCCTCCTCTGGTGGGAGCTCCCTTGTGGTGGCGGGCCCCTCTGTGCCCCCGCATCAACAGGTACAACCGCCACCCCCCCTACCAGCACCGCCCTCCCAGCAGCCCCTCAGCGTGTGTCCCGTGCCTACTCACCCAGAAGGGTGGGCATCTCCTTCGCCCCAGGCACCTCAGGCCCTGCCCCAGTCAGCCCTGCTGCCCTCAGTGAGGAGGCTATTGACCTCCTGAGATCCCTCACTTTTGGGCAGTCTACCATTCTGAATGCCATCCAGGGTGTTGAGAGGCATTTGCAACAAACAAATGCATACCTGGAGGGCATTCATTCTGGGCAGGCAGCCCAACAGAAAGCATTTCAGGCTCTGGCCTCAGAACTGATGGCAGCCATTGTCCCTGTGTCCAGCCTCCCCCCTCCAACTTCCTTCACCCAGACCCAATCCCTGTACCTCAGCCTATCCCAAGCACACCATCAGACCAGCATGAACACACCTCAACACACACGGGTAGCTCAGGCAAACATAAGCACCACACATCCCACAGGCACTCACACAAGCATCTTACCCATGCAGACATACCAACATCCACTGCCTCTACTGTGTCCCCCTCCACCACGTCTCCCTCCTCCCTCCCAGTCTCGTCTCCCCTCACACCTGCATGCACTACATCTTCAGCCACTACCTCCATCACTAGCATGCCCATCACCACACACCGCTCACGTGCAATCACCACCCCCACTACCATTCACACATCCCCTGTGTCTTCTTCCAGTTTGTCAGTGAGCACTCCTCCCAAAGTACACAAACGCAGGCACACACCCACCCAACAGCCATCCACCTCACAACAGCCTCCAGCCCATGCACCTTCACCCAAATTCAGCAGACGTACACCTCCTACAACCACTACCTCTTCCTCCACTCCCAAACACCCTCCATCTACCCGTCCCAGTGAGTCTAAAAAACTTTTCCTGGCTAATATTGACCTCTTCCCCACACCTCCCCCCCTGTCCGTCCCCTAGGGCCAGGCTTTCCAGGTCCCAACCCAGCACCTCAGCCACCACATCCCCACGCACATTGGTGCCAGCAACTGCGGGCTATTGGAGTGCGACAACCATCAGGGCTGCCAGTGTGCCATGGAGCAAGGGCAAGGAAATTCCTCCACCTGCCAAGCTAAAAAAGCTGCCTACATCCCGGAGGGAGAAGCAGAAAACACCTGCCACTAAGGGGTCAGGGAAAACAAAAGGGGATAGTAGCAAGACAGCTGCGCCATCATCAAAGGTGGGGAAGGGCCAGAAACTGAAGGGCAGTTCAGGAGAGGGAATGGTGGCACCGATTGAGGGACCAGTGTCACACCTTCTTTCCACGTCGACGCCAACCTGTACGGCGGAGAAAACTGCCACCTGCACCGCTGCCACAGAGCCCGCAGCCAGCACCGCTGCCACAGAGCCCACCGCCAGCACCGCCGCCACAGAGCCCGCAACCAGCACTGCCACCACCGAGCCCGCAACCAGCACCGCCGCCACAGAGCCCACAACCAGCACCGCCGCCACAGAGCCCGCAACCAGCACCGCCGCCACAGAGCCCGCCGCAAGCACCGCTGCCACAGAGCCCACAACCAGCACCGCCGCCACTGAGAACTGCCACGACTGACATCGCCGCAAGCACCGCCAGCGGCCCCGCGACATCCTGAGCCAGTGGCACCACCGCAGACATGGCTGCCATCCCCAGTGGTCAGTCGTCCGAGGCTGGTGGTGAGCTCCAGGAGCCTGGGCAGCTTCCATGAAGCATCACTTTCAGTGGAGAAAGGCGTCCACTACCTCAGTCCTTAGCAGGATGAAGCACTGTGGGCACAAAGCCCCCTCCAGAACCAGTGGAGTATCACATCCACTACCTCAGTCCTTGGCAGGATGAAGCACTCTGGGCACAGTGGAGACTGTTATCCACTTGAGAGACTGTGCACTCCCCAGGATAAAGCAGTGGGCAACCCACCCACTGAAAAGACTTGTGAGACTGTGGCTTTGCACTCCCCAGTATAAAGCAGTGTGCACCCCACCTACTGAAAAGACTTTTGAGACTGTGGCTTTGCACTCCCCAGGATAAAGCAGTGGGCAACTCACCCACTGAAAAGACTTGTGAGACTGTGGCTTTGCACTCGCCAGGATAGAGCAGTGGGCAACCCACCCACTGAAAAGACTTGTGAGACTGTGGCTTTGCACTCCCCAGGATGAAGCAGTGGGCAACCCACCCACTGAAAAGACTTGTGAGATTGTGGCTTTGCACTCCCCAGGATGAAGCAGTGGGCAACCCACCCACTGAATAGACTTGTGAGACTGTGTCTTTGCACTCCCCAGGATAAAGCAGTGGGCAACCCACCCACTGGAGAGACTTGTGAGACTGTGACTTTGCACTCTCCAGGATGAAGAAGTGGGCAACCCACCCACTGAAAAGACTTGTGAGACTGTGGCTTTGCAATCCCCAGGATACATCAATGGGCATGGAGCCCCCTCATGGAGCAGAGGCGTTGTGCGTTCATCAGGCTGAGGTGCCCCCTTCCCCTCCCCCTGGGGTGCCTGTTTCATTTCGATCTGATGCCCCTGCAGTGTTCTCTCCGTTTCCAGTCAGGTATGTAGTGTGGGCCTCGCCCATGCATGTTGGGCCCAGTGGTCCACGTACATTGATTGGTGCACTATCCGGACTTGTGTATTTGGTGTACATAATTGTATATACTAGATTTGGAGTTTTGACTACTGGATTTTTATTGATTACAATCGTTCAAATCAATCCCTTCTGTCCTTGCGTTCTTCCAGGGGGGCGGGGGGTGTAAATGTAACGTTGCAGCATGTATTTGTGTGTATGGTGTTGTGGGTGAGGGTGGGGGTGGGGGTGTTGTGTGTTGTGTGTGTCACTCTCTTTTCCCTTCCCCTTCCCCTGTGTTGTAGGTGCAGTACTCAGAGTGGTCGTCACCGCCGTCGTTGGAGCTCCAGATAGAGGAGCAGGAAGACCATCGCCGGTAGGATCTGCAGTTCTGGCTCCATGGCGTCCTGGTTCCTCGTGGGATGTGGAGAGGTGAGTGATTTTCCCTTCTGTGTACCGTTTCCCCCGTGTTTTTATTCACGTTGGTTCCGCCCCGGAAAAGGTGGCGGATTGGCGGGTTGTGATAGGGTGGGCGGTACATTGTGTTCCGCCTGTCTGTTGGCGGTTACCGCCGCGCTGTTTGTTTGTACCGCCGTGGAGGTCGAAGTGTTAAAGTGGCTGTCTATGTTGGCGGTTTCCACCGTGGTCGTGATTCAATTTTTTTTCCGCCGGCCTATTGGCGGTATTACCGCCACTTTAACACCAACCGCCAGGGTTGTAATGAGGGCCTGAGTCTTTGTGCCTTTATTCCCTGGGGCCGCGCCAAGTGTGTTCGATGCACCCCCCTCAGATTTCTACACTGGCAGCCAGCCTAGACATCATTCTCGTGCCATACATACCTGACGAGTGGGACGCTGGTACAAGCAATAGTCTGACCGCCGGCAGTCGTGTCAGTGTACTGCCTGCCCCGCCAGTTGACACGCAGCCAAACGCATACAGTGCGGCTGTCTCACCTCTGCAAGAGCCATGGGGGAGGTATGGCGAGTCGCTGTCCACACACATAGGTTAGGAAGACAACAAAGTATTCGGGTGCAGTACCCTTTGCCCGCGAGGCCATGCATAAGGTCCCCTTGCATACCAGTCCCCTCTTCGCCCTCTTATCAAGAAGCCAGATACTAATCAAGGCAGCACAGAACGTCTGCAATATACAAAGGCTCACAGGCACCCTGCTGGCCATTGCACATGCACAACTTATCCCTGCCTATTCCCTGGGCATAACGACTGTGGCCAGCTGCCTGCACCGCAGAGGGCCCATTGAAGGGCAGAGAAAAAAAAAAAGAAGGGGTGACAGGCGGGACTATTACGATCACACATCCCAGCAGTGACCACAGAACTTAAAAGGCGCTTGAACAGCGTAAAGCAGCACCATCACATACAGCGCCCATCAGGCAAGCGGCTGTGCTACATGTGGCAGAGACAGTGCTCGTTCCACAAAGCAAAATAAATCACTTTGTTTTATGCCCCTGAAAAGTGAAAGCCTATCGCAGGCCACAATGCCTAAAGAGACAGCATGTCCACAGTTCCAGCTAGTGAACCATTCATGGTTGAAGGGGCATCCGCCTCGTAAGCACCAAATTGAAAAGACTGGGTGGAGCACCTCTAGTTCTATTTTGAAGGTGATGGCATTACAGCAGAGAGAAGTCCAGCACTACTGCTCCATCTGGGCGGCAAGGTCATACACAAGATCTACAAGACATTGGTAGAACACACCCGTAAAACATACGATACCTTGGTCATGGTATTAAATGCACATTTTGATCCCATGGCAAACAACCTACAAGAGGTTTGTTCTCAGGCTAGCCAGGAAGAGTCACTTGACGCATTTCACAGCTGCCTTAAAGACTATGCAATCACATATGGTTTCATGATGTCCCACTAATGGATGCAATGGCAGAGTCGGCAGTGAAGTCCTGCCAGTGGTGCCAAGTGTCTGCTGCACCTGAAGCACCGACCACTGTGCTCACCAGACATGGGCCCCAACAACCATGGGAATGGGTCAGTCTTGTCTTTTGGCCATCTACCGGATGGACAGTACACCCTCACCCTAATGCATGATTACTCTAACTATCCTGAGATCTAGCTAGTGGGGTCTCAGGCAGCACTGAATGTACTTGCCAAGCTGGAGACAATGATTGCAACACACAGGGTGATGAAGGAATTGAGGGCTGACAATGGGCTCCCCTTCCAGGGCAAGAATTTTCTGAATACCTCCAATTCTGGGGCTTCCACCACCGAAAGATAACACCACGATGGCCCCAGGATAACAGGGAGATTGATTGTTTCATGCAGACCTTCAGCAAGTCATTTGCATTGCTCATGTACACCAACAATCTATGGAAAGAACCATATATGGGTTCCTCCGAGAATATCAACAGACTACTCACTCCACCACAGGTCTGGCCCCAGGACATGCCGGCATGGAGTGAGTGGTAACTGACACATTCTCACATCACCTGAAGTGGGTGCCAGCACCTTGGAATGAAGAACGAGTAAGACAGGTAAGGGAAAAGACCAATCATAGGGCCAGCACTAGTCGAGGAGCCCATTCCTCCTCTATCAGCCCCGGTGATCTGGTGTTTGTAAGGGACCGGTACCCTGGTAGCAAGTTCGGGGTGCCCTTTAAAAGTCAACTGTGGGTCATCACTTGGAGGAGAGGCACGATGATTAAAGCCCGGCAAAGGGATGAAGAGGTTACAAGAAACATTTCAGTTATTTAAAAAAGCATGAGGCCTAGCTAGAGAAGACCCCCAAGATTTTCCAGGGCCCAGAACCCTCACCTTGCTCGATGATGAGACACACCACTCAACTTTAAGGCCCGCCCAAAGGGAAAGCTCTGATTACCCTGGTCCTGAAGGACCTTCTGTATCTAGCTCAGATGGCCGTGGTGGTGATAACTCTGCAATAATGTCCTCCACCCCTGGACCCTCTGGTCGTAGAGAGTACCTGAGGTACCATCTGCGAGAACATTCTCAGCCCTCCATGCACTTAAAAAACGTCCTAATGTGAAGGCAGTCCTGTACCTCAGTTCCAGCCAGAGGCAAACTTGTACCGAGTTTCAGATGGCCGTGCATTTACTGTAATGTATGTTTATGTTGTTGTGTTCTATTTGTTTTTCTCATTTGTTGATTCTGGGGAGGGATGTAGTGAACCTCCTCCTGCAACAGCGCACCCGTGGTCTTTTAGTTCCCTAAACCTGTGTGCAAGGTTTTGGTTCTGTCTGACGTAGGTTATGCACTGACAATAAATATAGTGGGCGGGGCTGCGGTTCAACAGTTATGCACTACTACGAAACAACACTGAGTTTCTTTGCCTTTATTCCCTGGGGCTGCATCACGTGTGTTAGGTGTACCCCCCCTGGCCCCTGCCCCCCCCCAGAATTCTACACTCCCATCTGGTGCCAAAAAGCTTTAACTTTCTGCCTGTCCATGTGAGACTCAGGATCATCCCCTTCTTTTTCGCAAAGCCTTGAAGACCAGGCTGTTCTCTGCTGAGCTCTCGTAGGAGCTTTCCCGCTCTTCTCTACACTTGACTTAGCACCATGATATGGTTGTGTATTTGTCGCGCTCTACAAATTGATTTACATTATATTACCTGCTGTAAAACTGTAGACTTCATTTGTTTTCCAGCTGTCTCTTTGCTTTGGTGCTCTTCTTATATCTGCCAGAGGAGGTTTTGAATGTTTGCACCTGAAATTTCCACAATCACAATCTGCTCTAAGGTGCTACAAAGCAGTGTTTACCCTTTTTATGAAGAAGAACTTCCATATGCCCCTCTAGATGTCCATAGCAATCCTCGCTCGTCACCCATGACAAATCGGGACCTTTGTTAGAGCGACGCCTCTGCTAGAGTGTGCTCAGGTACTCTACTGTGACTAAACACCTGAGTTTATTATGTGGCTCTAGTTTCTGGTATCACTATTGCCATAGGGTTGTTCTGTGAGCACCAGTGTGCAAAAGGTAAATATAAAGTGTCAAAATCAACACCTGCTTACCACTTCCACAGGTTTATCATGAAATCCAGCTGCACGCGTGACCACCATCTGCATAGGACTATTTCATCCTGCACACCTCTGTTGTAATGCAGCTTGAAATAGGTCTCAAAAGAGTGTTACTTTTTTGGGCTGTGCATGTTATCCCTGTTTTTGGAACCTTTTTCATAATATGGAATTAATAAATACTTGTTAAGATATATGGTTGAAAACTGATGCAGATGAGATAGCTGCATAATCTCTGTGGGACAGGTCGAGTATCATTTCTTCCTCATCTGGTAACTGAGTACATAACCCAGCTTTTGGTGCCACATTTCTCACTGTTCTCCAGAATTCCCTTCATATGAGTGATAGTGCCTTTTCAGAGGGTTTATAGATTGTCTTTCAAGCCTCTCTTTTAGCACAAGGATATGATCTTTCATTTTCACAGCCAGTTAGCTTTGAGTCACAATTCCAAAGGCCTTTTATCTTGCTTATCTAAATTCTGGGGTGCTGTAATGTCAAATGGTAATTCAGAGATTAATTGTATTGATTTGTGACAGACCACGTGAAGGGTGCCATGGAGTAAGCAGGTGCTTCTAGGCCACAGCAGTGGGGATTGGAGTTGTTTGCCTCGGATGTCCTTGTCACATCCTCCTATGGCTCGGTGTACTGGGTCAAGTACAACCACTTCAGCACTTGACTTTTAGTGATAGTGATGGTGAGCAGTCACAGGCTTCAGAAGGAAGTTATTGTGTGGATACAAAACGCACAGCTCTCAACAGACATCCAACAGCATAATCGCATATTCACTTAATTGTTCACCCGAGTGCTTATCTTTAGAGAAGAGAGAGGTGGTCCTACACATCACATAAGTTCAGGCACTCAGAATCTCTGATGCAGAGCCATTGCCCGTAGGTGGAGATACCCTCTTTGCTCCCCCCTCCACCCACCTTAGCTAAAGGGTAGCCTGGCCTCAGGCACAGGTGCAGTGCTCCCCTCTCCTTTTAGCAAGTATCATGCGCTCAGTCTCTGTGGCTCAAAATATTAGATTCTGTGCTAGGCCGCAACCCAGCTCACCATACTTAAGTTGTGATGCTCCCTCATAGCCTGAAGACTTGCAAGCCACTGTGCATTATCACACTGGCCCAGTCTGGGAAGCAGTTGCAGGGCTGCACAGCAGAGTTCGGAGCAGGTGGCACGAATGCAGCTGCTTTTGGTCAGTACCCCATTTCCAATCACATGATGATGGTTGCAAGCTGGTGTCCACAGGTCTCGGCTGGGACATTTTGGTTAGTCTGCAGTTCAGATTGGCAGGCCTTCCAGGGATGATGCAGTCCAATTTTGGTATCAGGTATGGATGACAACAGTTGAGGTTCTTTTATTTGCTTCAAAGTTCAACAGCGGTGACAGTTTGAGCAAGTGAACTTTCAGTCAACACCTTGACAAATTTACTCAAACATGCAGATGTGCAAGTGCTGCAGGACTAGCCTCTACAAAGCCTGTTAGGGCAGACTCGGGCAGTGCCAGAGGCTTGGCAACAGTTTCTTCTTTCACAGTGTACATTGCTCAGGCACATTGTTGGGCAAGTGTTATGGAGTTGGAAATGGCAGATCTTGACAGGGTGGTCAGCCTGAGCACACTTTGGCAGTGTTGTAAGCCCTCCACTTCAGCGTGGATGAGAGATTCTGAGCCCGATGCTCATCACTCACTCTTCCTTGACTCTTTTAGAGATCCATAGCACTGGGGAGAAAGCTGATCTCCAGATCAGACAGAGACAGGAAGACATTAGTCCCGGTTGTGCAGGAGTCTTCAGGGGACTCTGTGAACCCCCCGTACATTCCCCAGAAAGAGCCTGGAACTGGAACAACAAGTGGATCACAATATCCCATTGTTGCACCTATTCAAGTGACAGCAAATGTGTATATTTATTCTCTGTCTATACTTTTAGAACTGATTTGGGTTACTTCAATTTTCATGTGTCCTTAGGCTGTTGTCCACACTTCAGCCTTTGTTTAGATTGGCGCTCTAGGTTGGAGCACCCACAACAGAGGCATAAAAGTGTGTGCATTTTGCTTCGGCCACACAGCCATACAGGCAGTGATCAGGAAGACAGATAAAAGGCTGGCCTCTTCTAAAGAAGACTTCATACTCTCAACAATAAGGGCTTGATTTGTAGGACCTAATGAGTTTTCTAAGTGGAAGCCTGCCTCATGAATGTCACTAATACACTTTCACTGTCTTGAAAAGGATACTTATCTCTTTGTTGTGCACATGTACAGGCCAAGACTTCCAAAGGAGAGCTCACGGCCTCCTTCACTGTGGTTTAACTCATATGTGTGTAGCACACAGACCACACACACATGCACTCAGGATGTAAGCACAAGGATCCAGGTTTATCTGTAGCAGTGGAACTTTCCATGAGTAGGACAGCAGGCTATTCTTCCAGTAACACAGAAAAAAAGGTCTGGTCACACTAAAATATAGTGCGCTGACACCACTTCGCTATATGCAAGAACCTGTGGCAAGAACAGGAGCTCACTACTACTATGTAGAGCACACTTAATGCACCTTTCCAGGTCCTGGACAAGTGCAGATCATGATCATATCAAAAGACAGGCCTAAGCCTTCACACATACAGTAGATTAGTATGAAACTTTGGCCAAAAATCCAAACAGGATAGCAGATACTCACAGTTGGGCACCTGGGGAAGGGGACATGACTGTAAACCCTAAAGGGGGCTTTCCCATTTCCAACAATTTGCCTTAATTATGTTGATTTGCTTTATCATTTCAGTTGATTTCTCTTTGAGGTCATCCTTTGTAGTAGGTTCAAAATCTACTTCACATTTTTCCCCCTACCTTTTGACCAATCCTTGGTGTCTTTTTTGTGCCTGCATGAAAATGACGAATGATACCAGAAAAAGACATGTACTTTCAGAAAGCAATTACTTGTCAGTCCGAGGCCAATAAGTGCTGCAAATTTCCTGCTCACAACCACCACAGATTATTGCATAGTCATCTGTGGTTGTGTGTGTATATGAACACACAAGACACGACAAATGATCTTAGGAACTGTATGTGAATGTTAAAGGTTTGATAGACAACCTATAGCATGTATGAGTGCATGCAAAATCTAGCAGACATTTTGATGTCACATATATCACTCTGCAGTACCTGAAAGCCTGAGGAACTGAATGTGTTAAAGATACACATACGGAGATAGTATGACTCATGATGACACTGCATCAAAACCTGCTAATTACCCACACTGTAAATCCCCATCTTCAGATTGTATGTTCAAGGTCTTTAGCTTGGTGATGTGTAAGTATGCCAGTATGCCACAAGGAATGGAGCTAACCCTGTTCTTCATTTGGAATGTGGGGGGTCACATGCGGATATAGAAAAGCCTCAAATAGCAAAACAATTCTTAGATGTAGGTGTCCTTTTCCTTTTACAGCTTGAACCTTGTTATAAGTATAAAGTTGAGGTCATAACATTACTGTACATTATGTTATTATGTGATAAGTTATAAGTATAAAAGGTTGGGTATTACATTACCTTATGGTTGTAAATATGTATATATATTATAGTGTAGAGAAATAATAGAGTTATACTAAGATGTACATATTTAATGTCTTATAGGTTAAAGTAGTACGTTCCGCTCACCTTAGAATGTTGAGTTTTGGACCAACCTGGAGTTTGCAATAAAATGTTGAGAGTGTGTAGAGCCAGTTGGTTGTGAGGAGTCTATGAATAAACATCTTCCGTTCCAGCCTCTTAGTGTGATTACTACAGAATAACTTTATTTGGCGACAAGGATGGGATCTGTTGAGATTCATCGTTGAAGAACTGCGCAAGGGCAGTGTGACTCCTCACCCCTGTACCTGATGTTGCTGTAGCTAGATGCTGACGGGCTTGATGACCCTCTGAGGTACGCTGGAAGGCTTCCATCTGCGTTACTTAGACTTCTAGAGACTGTGTAAGGAGTGGAATTGGATGGGCTTGTTGCTTACAACAGAGGACAATTTTCGGGTCTCTGTGTCATAGATGCATAACTATATTCAGGCGGAAGCAGTGCTTATGCCTGCAGTCAAAGTAGAAATTTCTACTCTATTTCATGCCACGGAGATGTGAGTCGGTGCTGCTACTCTGGTTAAGAGGAATTACCGGCTAGATACTGTCACGTCAGCACCACTTTGAATCTACGTGTGAGGGAAATCCCTGGAGTAGCCGTGGCGTAGTGTGAACACCACATCGAACGTGCGTTCCAAGCAGCAGGCTGGAGAGTGAAATTCGACTTTGCGCACAGTCGCAGGTTGGTGCAACACTTCCTCACCCTAATCTGAGGCTGGGTCCAACCGGACGGCTTTATGGGTCACACAGCGGCACTGTGTGACATATCATCGCATCAGCTGTTCAGCGGGAAGCTGAGTCCGATCCTCAGACCCAACAGGTGACGGAGTGTACATTGATGCTGGGGCAACGCTTCTTAGTCTCGCTGTGAGACTGAATCGGATTGTTTTTCAGCGTGCGTCATCAGGAGAATAAGCCCGATTCTCCTGTATTATTTGTCAGCAGCTCGGATGACGAGCCGGTGACGCTCTCCAAGCGTTGCCGAGAGTTAACCCCTGACTGTCCAGAACGGGGTATTCGATTGTGAAGTTTTTTTTAACTGTGAACGTGTCTTCTTTGCTGTCTATGCCTAACGTTAACAATGTTATATTATAATGATATGCGTGCATTCCCAAAGGGTTGTGTACAAATCTAATAAGTAAGTGAAAGGAGCAGAAGAAAAAGAAAAAAAAAATGTTTATATTGGAACATAAGTAATGTGTGTAGACGTATTTGAAGAGTGTCTGGGTGAATGCCTTAGGAAATTTAATTTTGTTTGGTAGATAGAAATATATATATATATATATACTACAAGTGAGTACACATTGAGTAATAAGAACATCTGGCAGTAACGGGTCATGGCTGCAGCCAGTATGTCGCAACCTCCTCCTTTCCTAAATGACACTGGGGGACCCAGTTTACTATGGAAAGACTGGAGACGTTTGTTTGAATCTTACCTCATAGCGATTGGAGGAGAGAAGTTTTCTCCACTAAGGAAACAACATATTCTACTACACAATTTAGGAGTACAAGGACGTAAGGTCTATGAGAATTTGACAGATTTTGGGGAGGAGGAGGATGAGGATGAGGAGCAGGATGTGTATGAAGAGACTCTTAAAAAATTGGAGGGACATTTTGGTGTAAAAGTAAATGTAGTGTTTGAAAGACATACATTTTTCAGTAGAGTCCAAGGGAGGGATGAGAAAGTTTCGAGTTATATAGCCAGTCTTAGGGGTCTGCCTGCGACCTGTGATTTTGGTAACCTTGAAGACTCACTTATCAGAGATCAATTGGTGAGATGTACTAATAATAGCAAAGTACAGGAGAAACTATTAATTATAAGTCCCTCCTTGAAAGAGGCAATTGAGGTAGCTAAGAGCATAGAGCAAACAGCGGAATGCATAAGAGCTTTCAAAAATTCCAACATGGTGGATGAGGTAAAGGAAGTTAGAACAATATCTAACCAAGAAGGCAAGGAATTTAAGAGTAGTGAGGAACTCAAAATTCATGAAATCACCAACAAGAAAAGTAACATTGGGGATGTTAGGAACAGGTGCTACAGGTGTGGTAATGCTAAACATTTGGCTAATAGCTTGGAATGTCCAGCCCATAATTGCATATGCAGGAAATGTGGAAACAAAGGGCATTACGCAAGAGCATGTAGGAGAGAGAGAGATGAGAATTACGGTAGGAAAATTGTACATAAGGTGGAGGATACACAAGACAATCACAGTAAATTTGTATTGCAAGTGAAAGAGAGCAATGATAACACAGTTCCGAAGACTACTTATCCGTCATGTGAAATAAACCTTAACGGAGAACGTATAAGAGTTTTTGCTGATTCCTGTTCTCCATTTACTTTTATAAACTTTGATACCTTTGAAAGTAAATTCAAGAGCAAGGGGTATGAGTTACAACCAGCTGATATCTGTCCAGGTGGTGACAATAGTGATCCTATACCCCTGAAGGGAATGATGTCCATGCATATAACCCTCAAGGGTAGATCGACTACGGGTAAAGTGTATTTTACCAGTAAGGGCTCAAATCTGCTAGGATGGGAGCATCAGCGTGATTTAGGTATACGTTTAGATCCTAACAGGGAGGAACCGGTGTTGCTGGTGGGAAATGCAGATAATGATTATACCGTATGCAATGAGTTCCCAAGTCTTTTCGAGGATAAACTCGTCGATTAGTAGATTATCAACACAAAATCATAGTTAAGGAAGGTGCAATTCCAATTGCACATAGGGCCAGGCCAGTACCACTCATGTTACAAGAACCGCTGAAGCAGGAATTGTGCCGTTTAGAACGGTTGGGAGTTATTGAACCAATTGATAGTGCATTATGGGTTGCTCCGGTTGTGATCACTAAGAAGGCCGGAAGTCAGGGGATACGAGTATGTGTAGATCTGAGAGATTTGAACGCTAATATTTGGGTAGAGAGGTTCCCCTTACCAAAAATCACCGAAATGTTAAGTACAATGGGACCAGCCAAAATATTTAGTGTTTTGGATCTCTCATCAGCGTATCACCAAGTAGAGCTTCATCCATCCTCACGCTCTCTCACCTCATTTATTACAACTTTCGGAGCTTACAGATACTGTAGGATGCCTTTTGGATTGGCCTCTGCTGCGGCTGTGTTCCAACGAATCATGCAGAATATATTGAAAGGTGTGGAACACGTATTGTGCTTCCAAGATGATGTGTTGATTTATGGTAACAGTAAACTGGAGCATGATGACACCCTAAGGAGCGTCCTTCGAGCTTTACACAAAGCAGGAATGACAATTAGGAAAGAAAAATGTCAATTTGGAGTATCATCAGTAGAGTATCTAGGTCATAAAATTTTGGAGGAGGAGGTCAAACCCAAAAATGATCTGGTAAGAGCAGTAAAAGAGGCTTTAGCTCCCTCAAACAAACAAGAACTTAGATCCTTTCTGGGCCTAGCCGAATATATGGCAAAATTCGTACGAAATTTTGCTATAATTACAGCTCCTCTAAGAACACTTTTGAAGAAAGATACCCCATTCCTATGGAGTAGCGAATGCCAACAAGCATTCTGTGACATTAAAGAAGCCATAATTCATTCACCACACTTAGGAAAATGTGTTCCTAAATTAAAAACGTATGTAACGACAGATGCCAGTGGCCAAGGATTAGGAGCAATGATATGCCAGAAATTGAATGGGCAGGAAAGGATTGTGGCTTTCGCTTCAAGAGCATTAAATGAAGCAGAAAGACGATACTCAACATTTGAAAGAGAAACATTGGCTTGCTTTTGGGCCATAACTCATTTTAAATTCTTCTTGTGGGGTTTACCGTTTGCAATCAAAACAGACCACAAACCCTTGATCAATGTATTCACTACTCAAGGCAGGGAACGTGCTACTCCACGGATAGCCAAATGGTTGTTAGGTTTGGAGGGGTATAACTTTAAGGTGGAATATGTACCGGGTGACAAAAACAACATCGCTGATTTCCTGTCCAGATTTACAGGATTTGACAGAGTAAATGGGAAAGATACAGAACAAGAAAAGGAATGGCAAGTAAGTGAATCCATACTGTGGATAGATCTTGCTAGCCTCACACAAAAAGAGTGGATAGAGGAGACAGAAAAGGACCAAACATTGCAACTAATCAAGAATAGAATTATTAATGGGTGGCCTGATAAAGCAAAAGATGTAGAAGAACCTTTAAAAGGTTATTGGAATGTCAGATTTGAACTTCACATTTCAAATGACTTGGTAATGAGAGGCGAAAGAATTGTACCTCCATGTAACCTGTGGACCAAACTAGTAGAACTTGCACATGAGGGACATTTAGGCCGTAGTCTCACGCAAAACAAGCTGCGTGCCACGTACTGGTTCCCCCAAATGGACAGTGAAGTAGAGAGAGTAGTGAGGGATTGTTGGGCATGTGCTGTGAGTGATAAATCTCACTCAACACGTAAGGCTCCACTTTCTCCTGTGAATATTCCAGTGAAGCCATGGGATAAGCTTGGTCTGGACATTTTAGGGCCAATGTGTCATCTAGGGAATAAGGGTCAATACATGTTTGTCTTGGCTGATTATCATTCTCTCTGGACTATGTTCAAAATAGTTAGCCAAATAACCACGACCGAAGCCATTAAATTTCTGACAGAAGCGTTCATGAGAGAAGGTATCCCAAGCACATTGGTGACAGATAATGGTGTACAATTTACCTCGGACAACATGAAAGAGTTCCTGAAGAAATGGGGAGTGTATCATTTTAGAACAGCGTTGTATAATCCAAAAGCTAACGGTTTAGTTGAAAGGATGAATAGAGTAATAAAAGAGTGTATTCAAAGAGCCAAGTTATCAGGTATACAAGGGGAAGTAGCATTGAATGAGATGCTGTGATCGTATCATAATACACCGAACTCAGTCACGGGTTTGTCACCTTTCCAATCATTGAAGGGGAGGCAGCCCGGCACCAAACTGAATCCCAATTGGTTAAGAGGTGGTGAACATGTTTGTGAACAAAGAAATGTATCTACAGAGTGTTTTAAACGTAAACAAAGTAAGTATGCAGAGTGGTACAATAGAAAATTTGGAACCAAAAACAGGTCATGGTAGGTAGGTCAATGGGTGAAAATTCGACTCCCTAGATGTAATCAGGATTGTGGAAGTAAGTTTTCTGATCCTATTAAGATTAAAGAAGTGCATCGTAATGTAGTCAAACTACAGGATGGTAGAGTATGGAGCATGGATCGCATTGTACCTTACCAGGGAAGAGAAGACAGGCCTGGAAAAGAGTCGGTGATTTTGGACAATGCTAGACAGGTTCCGAATACCTCTCGGAGAAGAGCCAGTTCCCATGACCGAAGATCTCCATTGTGGCAGAGAGACTATGTACTCTTTCCGTAAGGGAAGGAGATATGTTATAAGTATAAAGTTGAGGTCATAACATTACTGTACATTATGTTATTATGTGATAAGTTATAAGTATAAAAGGTTGGGTATTACATTACCTTATGGTTGTAAATATGTGTATATATTATAGTGTAGAGAAATAATAGAGTTATACTAAGATGTACATATTTAATGTCTTATAGGTTAAAGTAGTACGTTCCGCTCACCTTAGAATGTTGAGTTTTGGACCAACCTGGAGTTTGCAATAGAATGTTGAGAGTGTGTAGAGCCAGTTGGTTGTGAGGAGTCTATGAATAAACATCTTCCGTTCCAGCCTCTTAGTGTGATTACTACAAACCTGTTCTAAGTTCACATGCAGTGCTTACTGCAAATAAATATTTGTAGTGATGCAGAGTGCAAGTGGTACCAAATAGATTCTTCAGTCTGCCAAACTGTCACCATCTCTCTTGCATAAATGTCTGAACAATCGTCAACTGAGGACCAAGCAGGCTTAAATAATTCTGCAAGAGATACATTACATTACTAATGAAATCTAAGGATGCATCATTCTGTGTTGTAGAAGGTGCATTTCCCCTAATGTGTAAAGCTTTCATCGCTATCAAATAAAAATGGTTTATCAATATTCCAGCATGCAACTGTAGATTTCTTAATTGATTAGCTCATGCTTTGATGTGCAAATGAAATAAAAAGCTGTTTCCTACTGGCCTTTGTCCTGTTATTATAGCATATGATATCAAAGGTATTTAATGTTCTTTCTGTTGACATTTTAGGCTACTGTAATAAATAGGGCAATTCTGTAGTTTGACTGACATGTAAAATAAAAAAAAGTAAATCTTTGAAAGAAACTTTTGAGAAGCCCTTGAACCCTGGTCTTGCATTACTTCAGCTGCTGCCGCTGCCCTAGTTCAGTGGAATTGCCGCATTTCCAGCAGCCCATAAGCCAGCAATTCAAGCCTGATGTCCCAAGGTCAGATGACCTCCTTATTTGGCTTTTTGGCATTCTCCCTGTACACACCTGTTGCGCTGTTAGCCTCTACTTGGCATGAATTGTATTCAATGGTATCTAATTCGATTTAGCCTTAATATCCTTAATTTAGCCTTAATTGTATTTATGTGCATTTAGCCCACTTTACTTTAGTGTTTTTGCCATTGCATTTGGCATTGTATTATTGTATTTCATTTCAGCGCCTTCTACTGTTTTCCTTTCCCGCTCCTCGTTGCTCCCACCTTGCTGCCCTCCCGCCTCCTGGCTAGCACCCCCCTGGAATACTTATGGAAGCTGCTGCATGACATCAATGAGTAGCCCTTGACCTCTGGTCTCGTGCCGCTCTCCCTGCTGCCGCTGCCCTAGCGCCATGGGATTGCTGTGTCACCAGCAGCCCCAAAGCTGGCAGTTCAAGCCTTCTGTCCCGAAGTCAGGTGACCTTCTTACTTGGCTTCTTGGCGTTCTCCCTGTACACAGCTGTTGTGCTGTTAGCCTCTACTTAGCCTTAACTGTATTCTATGGTATCTATTTGGATTAAGCCTTAATTGCTTTCATTTAGCCTTAATTGCATTTAATTGCACTTATCCCAACTGTACTTTAGTGTTTTAGTGTTTTTGGTATTGTATTTGGCATTGTATTATTCTATTTCTTTGTATTTCATTTTGGCACCTTCATGCTGTTTTTCTTTTCCGCTACTCGCCACTCCCACCTTGCCACCCGCCCGCCTCCCAGGACTACTTATGGCAGAGGCTGCGCTGCCGCCCCACAGGCACACCAAAGGCAGGTCGGTCTGCGCCCAGCACCAGGACACCTGGCACTCCCTGCCTCTTCATTGATATTCTGCCACAGACCTTCATGCCTGAATTAAACTGCTGCCCCACATCACCCTGCACCACAGAAGAACCATTTACCTGCCTCTGCTGCTGGTTTACCTCAACCCCAGCACTGAACACCACCACAGCAACTAGCTCCACACCAACACCGGAAGACAAGACTTGCCCCCCCGACAACTCACCTGCCTCCTGCACAATGCCAGATCACTCTTCAAGTGCGCCACTGAAGTCTGGGACACCATCTCCACCTTCACCCCCGACATGACCATCATGGGAAACATGGCTCACCCCTGCATTGATCCCGGACATAGTCATCACAACGTCCATTGGCTACAAAATGAAACACGGTGGCTGCACCAACAGACACGAAGTCGATCACCAGTACCGTCTCCAAAGATGAAACCACACCGCGTATGGAACATATGAGCTTCCAACTCCACACCGATGCAAACACCACCATCAAAGGCACCCTCACATATACACTGACAGGACCATGAACTGGACTCAGCAAAGCCATCACAGAATTCATCACCCCGCTCACCCATGAATCCAAACACTACATCTTCTTGGGTGATCTCAACTTCCACCAGGACGACACAACCAACACTAACTCCACCGACCTCCTAGAAAGATTGTACAACATTGGCATCAAGCAGTTAGTCACAGATCCCACACACAAGCAGTACATACACTGGACCCAATCTCCACATCTAGCAACAGAATCAGATACAGCCAAACTTCAAAACTCACCTGACCAGACCACTCCATTGTACATTTTTCCATTGCCAAACCTGTAAACGGACACCGCACCCCCTTCTGCACCTGGTCCAAGGTCACTCAGCAACAATGGACCAATGCCCTCAGCACCACCACCTTGGATCAGGCAGTACAGAACTTCAGTGACTGGATCACCAAGGCAGCCAACTGAGTGGTCCCCACCAAACCAACCAAAATGCACTGGCTCTCCAAACAAGCCAGCTTGTACACCCCGGAATTCCACACCTCAAAACACCAGTGCAAACAACTAGAAGAAGATGGTGCACAAGCAGGAACCACACCGACAGAGCAACCTTCAAATTAGCCCTCAACGACTACCAAAGGCAGATCAACGCTACAAAGAAGGAGGCCCTGACCCGCCAGATTGACACCAGCTCCAACCAAGCAAAGGAACTCTTTAGAGAGTTCACCTGCCCATCAACCACTGAAAACGCTATCCACGAGTAACAGGAACTGTGACGCCCACCGACAACTTCCATAACAAGATAACAACCATCTATAAAAACTTCAACACGCCAATCTCCTCAGCCACCAATCGACCACCAGCTCGTCGCATGGGAACAACTCAGCACATCGACTACACCAACTCTGATGAAGGCTAGCCACGGAGAAGCACCCACCAACCCCTGCACCCACCAACTCTTCAACCTCAGAAGAGATGAGATCAGCCACCAACTAACCACCATCCTCAACACCTCGATAACCACGGCCACCTTCCCTGACACCTGGAAACACGTAGCAGTCAAACCACTCCTCAAGAAACCCTCGGCAGACCCCAGTGAGCTCCAAAACTGCCATCCCATCTCACTACTCCTATTCCCCACCAAAGTCCTGGAGAAGGCCATCAACCTCCAACTCACCGTGGAGAGAAACAGCCTCAGGCTTCAGAACCAACCACAGCACCGAGATAGCTCTGACGGCTGCAACAGACAACATTTGCACCTTACTGGACAGAGGAGAATCAGCTGCCCTAATCCTGGTCGACCTCTCCGTGGCCTTCGACAGGGTATCCCACCACACTCTCATCAATCGAATACACTAGATTGGCATCACAGATGACGCGCTCAGATGGATGGCATTCTTCCTCGCTGGATGCACCCATAAAGTCAGACTCCCTCCTTTCACATCACAGGCCAAGCACAACATTTGCAGCGTTCCACACGGCTCATCCCTGAGCCCAACCCTCTTCAACATCTACATGACACCACTCATGGACATCGTCAGAACACACAACATCAACATCATCTCTTATGTAGATGACACCCAGCTGATCCTATCGCTCTCAGCCGACCCCACATAGCCGAAGACTAATTGCCACAACTGTATGAAGAACATCTCAGCCTGGATGAGGGACAACTGCCTCACACTCAAAATGGACAAGATGGAAGTTCTCATCTTCGGCAAGCACACGCCCCATGGATTGACTCCTGGTGGTCATCGGAATTCGGATCCACCCCCATGTCAAAAGACCACACCCGCAACCTCGATATCATCCTGGACAGCAAAATATTTATGAAACACCAAGTCATGCCGTCTCCTCAACTTGCTTCCACACACTCAGCATGCTCTGCAGGATCTTCAAGTGGCTCCCCATCAGCACCAAGAAAACGGTAATGCAGACCCTCATCACCAGCCGACTGGACTACGGCAATGTATTCTATGCAGGCACCACCACCAAAGACTCCAGTCAATCCAGAATGCAGTGGCTAGACTGATCCTCAACCTACCCAAGAGAACCCACATTACACACCACCTGAAGCACCTCCACTGGCTCCCAGTTCACAAGAGATGCCACTTCAAGCGCCTAACCCACGCCTACAAAGCCCTCCTTGACCAAGGACTCACCTACGTGAACCACCTCATGCACTTCCACCAGTCACCCAGGAATCTCCACTTTGCACACCTTGCAGAAATACCTTGCATATGCCTAAGCCTCACCGAAGGAGTCTCCTTCTCTTATCTAGCTTCCAAAGCCTGGAACAACCTACACCTCCACACCCCTACATCGCTGATCAACTTCAGGAAGGGACTCAAGACCTGGCATTTCAGCTCAGACTGACAGTAAGCACCTGGATACCCTCTTGTGTGACAAGTAGCGCTCTATAAATACAACTTGATTGATTGATTGATTGAAAACTGAGTGAGTACCCATGCCAACTCTGTAGCTATGTGTTTACAGGTGCAGGGCCCAGGTGCTAAATATCTCTAAAGCAGGGTATTTAGATAATTGAGATTAAAAGAGCCACCTTCAAAGTCAGGCACTTGAAGCAAAGGTTATGCTTTGGATCAACAGGAGGTGCCAGTGAGTACCATATTTAAATTCCATGTGGACAGTGAGGAGGTGCATGGTGGGTTAAAGCATTTGCATATCTTCAGAAAGCCATATACTACTGGCACTCTGAAGTGTGAAATGCTTTCAGACTTAATTATTATTATTTTTTACTTCCTTTATTTCAAGGGTCTTTACATGAGAAAAGAAGAGCCCATGGTATGAACCATAAAAACCCAGAGAACAATCTTGTTTTGATTTCCTTCTGTTTTCTTAGCAACATCAGAAATAAAACTCTGATTAGTATTTTCAGTAAAATACAAATGAGTCCCTTAGACTTGCATTTATTGGCTCCCTTATCTTCTGTCCCACTATAAAGGGAAAAGGGTCGACTTCCTGTAAGCCAATCATAGCTTGTCAGTCTTGGGTCTTGTGACATCCTTTAAGCAATATCTACACCAGACCCTTTGTAGTATGCATTCATCTATCTTCTGCCACTGTTGATTAAATAACCTCAGCCTTCTCATAGTCTCATGGGGGTCCAACTGCATGAGAAAGCAGTATGCTGGCATTTCTTTTACCTCCAGTGTCACACATGAATGCATAGGCCTGTCTTTGATTGTGAGGTCGAGGGATTTTCCAGTGACTTAGAAGGGCAAACCAAATGAAGCATCAGGTTAGATTGTGGACTTCAGCTCCTCGCTTTGGTTCAAAATAAACTACAGCGGGGGCAGGATACTTTATTTCATGAGTATAGTGTGAGCAGACCTTTTTTCCTCTGTGTCAGCGAGAGGGTAGTCTACTGACACCTTTTGTGTAAAGTTTGGATGTTATGTAAAGACCCACAACCTTTTTACATTCTGTGTGCATGTTAAGTGCATGTGTGTGGGTGGGTGTACAGTGGATGTGTGACTACTTTGTGAATAGAGAGAAAGAGTATATGTGTGTACTGAGCCAACAGTATCCATTTTTGATACCATTGGATTAGGATGGAATGCGACAGGACTGACAGCAACTTTTAGAAATTCCATGAAGACTTTGGCCCTCATTACAACATTGGCGGTAAATGCTGCCTATAGCCGTGCTGATGGCCTCCAACATACCGTGACCGTGGCGGTATACCGCTACGGGTATTATAACCCACAAATGGAAATCCGCCACTATACGGACACACACACAAGTCCGCCAGCCCAAAGGTCAGTGATAAATTAGCGGTTCCAAAACCCACACCGTTACGCCAACAGAACTACGCCCACAGTATCAGGACCCACAAATCACTGCGGCGGTCTTTCAACCATGATAAACCATTGGCGGTACACACTGCCGCGCTCAAAATACACACACACTAACAAAACTACACCACATTGGACAATTCAAACTACACACACCTGACACACATACACACACCACGCCCACACACCCACAGCACTATAAAACACACACCCACATTACCCACAACCCTTTCAATTAAAAAAAGATTGCTAACTGAGAGAGAGACAAGCCAGGAGCACTCACTCAGGCTGACCCACAGAACGCCATCACCCATACACCATCCACGGACCTCACAGCACACACCCCAACACAGCACCCCACACACCCTCACACTTACCACTCACACCACATCCATGGCACCCCAAAGACACCCCAGGTTTTCAGAGGAGGAGCTAAGGGTCATGGTGGAGAAAATCATCCGGGTAGAGCCACAGCTATTCGGATCACAGGTGCAGCAGACATCCATTGCAAGGAAGATGGAGCTATGGCGGAGAGTCGTTGACAGGGTCAACGCCATGGGACAGCACCCCAGAACAAGGGATTACATCAGGAAGAGGTGGAACGACCTACAGGGGAAGGTGCGTTCCGTGGTAGCAAGACACCAGGTAGCTGTACAGAGGACTGGCGGTGGACCCCCACCACCTCCCCCACAACTAACAACATGGGAGGAGCAAGTCTTGGTGATCATGCATCCTGAGGGCCTGGCAGGAGTAGCAGGAGGACTGGACTCTGGTAAGTCAAATCTTTACTACTTTCATCCCCCCTACCTGCATGCCATCACAAACTCCTACCCCTACCCTCACCCCCATCACTCCACCACCTCACATATACCCCACTATCACAACCCACCCATCACACAACCAAGCCCTGCATGCTACACCAATGCATGGACACTCATCACAGACCTGCATGGACACCCATCACTAAAGCATGCACATTAGAGAGAATCACCTAGCCCACAAAATCACCACTCACACAAGGCAAAGCTGACAGGACAATCACAACCATACAGGGAAACACACCCATGCACAAGATGGCACATGCAGATACAATAACACTGCATTTACATACCCACAGGACCCCCACTCAACGTCATCGGGGAGGAGGAGCCACCAACATCCAGTCCCCCCGCAGAAGAGGCCCACAGTAATGACAGCAGCTCTGTACGCCTGAATCAAGATGACCAACCTGGCCCATCAGGGACCTCTGGACAGTCGGTTACCCTGCCACAGTCCCAAACCACCACAGAGCCTCCTCCCTCAAAAAACACCACCACAGCACCCACCCAGCGGGCCCATTCCTCTGTCCCCAGGACACGTCAATCAGCAGTGTGTCCACCACTACAGGGACCCCAGGCAACCCCACAAACCCAAGACAATCAGGGACCTGGAGTCAGTGGTCACACAGTTCAGGGAACAGAGGCACAGGACAACAGGGAAGCTGGGAGGGCTGCTGTGCGACAGGGGAGGACAGGCCCAGGGAACCCACTCTCCACGAGGCACTTGCAGGGATCCTGGGAGCATACCACAATTCCCAGGAGACCTTGGGCCAGATACTGGCCAAGTTGCAGGAGACCCAGCGGCTGCAGAAGGGACAGTACCTGGGGATCAGGGAGGACCTCATACACATCCACACCATCCTGGTCACTGTTGCAGGGGTGCTCGCTGGCATGGCCAGTACCATAAGGTAGCCTGGCTGATGAGGGGTGAAACCCCGAAACCGGTCCCAGGATGCTGGTTTCCAGTCCAGGGAAGACCTGGCCTAGCAGTTCGAGCTGGACTGTTCCCATGGGGAACAGGGTCACGACTGATTTGCATATGGCTGGGTCCAAACTGGAATGGCATTAGCAGCAAAAAAACAATGGATTTAGGCCCAGATCACTGTACTGGGGGTGAATGTTTGACAATGTTCAGCATTCCGTCCATCACTTGTTGTTTTTGCTTTGTCACCCTAAGTGGGAAGGGTATGCCCAGACGTGGGTCCCGTGCTTCCCATGCCACTGGATTCAAGCTACCCTGGGTGATGAGGGGTGAAACCCCGAAACAGGTCCCAGGATGCTTGTTTCCGGTCCAGTGAGGACCTGGCTTGGCAGTTCGGGCTGGACTGTTCCCATGAGGAACAGGGTCAAGACTGATTTGCATATGGCTGGGTCCAAACTGGAGTGGCATAGTGAGCAAAAAAACGATGGATTAAACCCAGATCTGTGACTGGGGGTGAGTGTCTGACAATGTTCAGCATTCCGTCCATCACTTGTTGTTTTTGCTTTGTCGCCCTAAGTGGGAAGGGTATACCCAGACGTGGGTCCCGTGCTTCCCATGCCACTGGATTCAAGCTAGCCTGGCTGATGAGGGGTGAAACCCCGAAACCGGTCCCAGGATGCTTGTTTCCGGTCCAGTGAGGATCTGGCTTGGCAGTTCGGGCTGGACTGTTCCCATGAGGAACAGGGTCAAGACTGATTTGCATATGGCTGGGTCCAAACTGGAGTGGCATGGTGAGCAAAAAAACGATGGATTAAACCCAGATCTGTGACTGGGGGTGAGTGTCTGACAATGTTCAGCATTCCGTCCATCACTTGTTGTTTTTGCTTTGTCGCCCTAAGTGGGAAGGGTATACCCAGACGTGGGTCCCGTGCTTCCCATGCCACTGGATTCTAGCTAGCCTGGCTGATGAGGGGGGAAACCCCGAAACCGGTCCCAGGATGCTTGTTTCCGGTCCAGTGAGGACCTGGCTTGGCAGTTCGGGCTGGACTGTTCCCATGAGGAACAAGGTCAAGACTGATTTGCATATGGCTGGATCCAAACTGGAGTGGCATGGTGAGCAAAAAAACGATGGATTAAACCCAGATCTGTGACTGGGGGTGAGTGTCTGACAATGTTCAGCATTCCGTCCATCACTTGTTGTTTTTGCTTTGTCGCCCTAAGTGGGAAGGGTATACCCAGACGTGGGTCCCGTGCTTCCCATGCCACTGGATTCAAGCTAGCCTGGCTGATGAGGGGTGAAACCTATATGCGTATGACATACTGTTATATTTAGCAGAACCGGAGAGCTCACTGAAGAAACTAGGAGAGATATTTAAGATATATGACACATTCACAGGTCTGAGAATAAACATGGTGAAATCCCTAATATTCCCAATGGGCACCTGGATGACTGAGAGTGAACTACCATTAACGCTGAGGATTGATACCCACCACTGTAAATATTTAGGGCTCTGGATCTCAAATATTATGAAGATAATTTAGAATTGCTACTCCACAGGTTGGAACATGATGTTAAACATTGGGTGGGCATCTCCGCTCCCCCTTCTGGGAAGAGCGTTGATATTTAAAATGATAGCACTGACCTGATTCCCCTATTTTATGCAAAATAGCCCCTACACAATCCCAGACGCATTTTCTCAGGCGATAAATAAACTGCTCCAAACCTTATTGTGGCAGAAAGGCTCGCCCAAACTAGTGCTGCCCACCCTCCTCAGATCCATGTATGAAGGGGATATAGCACTTCCAAATATCCGTAGATACTATGAAGCAGCACAAATTAGAAAAGTTAATTAATGGGCATACACCCCATAAGACGATCCAGAGTTTAAAATGGACCAGACCTATCTAGGACAGAGGGCTACATACACATAGTATACGGTGGGCAATTGAGAACTGACACACCAAGGGGCAGCTGCAACAGTGCTGTCCGTTTGGCGTAAACTCGTTAGGAGAATGGGATGGGAAAAGAGAATGACCCCCCCAAACTCCACTGTAGTTGGGAACAAGACTGGGCACGGTAACTGAGTTACCAGGTTTTCAACAATGGGATAGGATCAGACTATTAGACCCTCATTACGACTTCAGAGCCAAAATACTGCCAGTGCTGGCAGTATGGCTGGCCCCCTATTATGACTTTTCCGCTTGGCCAGCAGACAGAAACAGTGTTCCCGTCTGCTGGCCTAGCGGAAAAGTCACATCAACATTGAAGCCGGCTCATAATAGAGCCGGCGGCAATGTTGATGTGCAGCGGGTGCAGCAGCACCCGTTGTGCATTTCACTTCCCGAAATTCGGGCAGTGAAATGAGCGATAGGGCTGCGCCTGGGGGCCCCTGCACTGCCCATGCCAACTGCATGGGCAGTGGTTGGGCCCCCAGGGGCACCCCGAGTTCCCCTTACCGCCAGCCTTTCCATGGCAACAGGCTGGCGGTTGGGGATTATGACTGCCCGGCGGAAGCCTGGCGGTATAGTGGAGGGGCCGGCGGTATGGCCGTGGCTAATGCGCCACGGTCATAATACACTGGCGGAACACAGCCAGCCTGTTGGCAGTGTTACTGGCAGTGTTCTGCCGGCCGCCAGGGTGCTAATGACCCCCATAATGCTTGAGGACATCTGGGATGCAAATGGCATGGTGCCATTTAAGCGTTTGTGGACGGAATGTAGAATGGCATCAATGCAAACTTTCATATATCTCCAACTGCAGCATGTACTGCAGGCGACAATCCCCCAAGATGAGGAAACCTAGGAGGACTCAGAAGTAATATCACTAACCTCGATACAGCCAGCTCAGATTCAAGAGGTTTATTGAAAAGAAAGAAATCCCAGAAAAATCACCCCAGCACAGCGCAGTGCGGCCTGTCCCTCCCCCAACACAACAGCCATCTCAACCGACGCTCGGCTCTCACGTCGTGCAAGCCTGCGCGCAGAGAACCGAAACTCGGAGGAAGAGCCTTGAGCGAGCGAGACTTTCCGCTCCATTGCGCGTGCAGAACAAAAGGCATGTTTCTGCACACACAATGGAGTTTGAGACATTACATTTAGTTTTCCCCCTTTTTTTTTTAAACAGGAAACATTAAACATTTTGCTTTACAACAATACACTGGTAACTGAATACACATGGTTTGCATGCCATAATGTCATATTTTTACCAAAACAATAATACTGGTTTAACGGTACCTCAAAGGTAAGTTATGGGTTCTATGACTTTTCCTAACAGGCAAAAGATTCAACCTTATGTCTACCACCTCGCCGGGATTATGTACACTGGAGGATTTCTTCATTTTTAGATTCTGCCCTACCTCAATCAACGTGTCGCCAGGATGGACGACACTATCATCTACTGAGACTCTCACCACTTTTCCCACGTTCCACCAAACTTGTCCATTCACACGAACAATATTACCACACACTTTGAGTCACCCTTCTTGACAAAGCTAGGCACTTTGACCCATACCCAATCACCAATCGTGAATTGAACTTTATTCACACATCTATTCGTATCATAATATGTTTTTTGTTTAGCCTGAGCTTTCCCTATAGTAGAAGGAACCTTGAGGCCAATGTCTTCCCTACATGTAGCATGTTTCACAAACTTGGATAACCACACTGGTCTAAATAGAGTGGCAGGTTTCCTCTCTCTAAGAGCTTCAAAAGGAGACACCCCCATGCTCGAGTGGGGCATTGTTCTGTAGAACTAGAGCATACTATTCACAGCCGCATCAACTACACACCCATTAGGCAAAGTCCATTGCACACATTCACCAACCACACGGTTAAAACACTCAACCAAACCATTAGTTTTTGGTTGGTAAAGAGAACTCTTCAAGTGTTTGATAGCACATTCATTCAGAAAGCTCTCAGCTTCCGTTGACACAAACTGCACTCCATTATCAGAGACCAGCTCCTTGGGAAAACCCTCCTCCAAAGAAATATCTTTAAGGAAAGACACAACTGACATAGACTTATAGTTAGCATCACCTACAAACCTCACATGAGGCCATTTGGAAAAGTAATCAACTACAACATAAGCATATCGTAATTAAGTGGAAGTGAATTGAATGGAAAGGCCCTATTAGATCAATACCAATCTTTTCCCATGGACCCAATGGATACTCAATAGGTTATAGGGGAAGTTTTCAATGTTTTATCACTGGCTGAACAGATATGACAACATTTGACTAACATTTCAATGTCTTTGTCCATTTTGGGGCCACCAATAGTATTCTCTCACCCTTTTCTTGGTAAGTGTGGAGACCAAGTGACCTTTGTGCGCTTTTTCCAAAATAACAGATCTAATAACTTCAGGAGGAATAATTTTGTCATTACTTAAAAGAACACCATCTTCAATAGATAGTTCGCCTGACACCTTGAAATAAGGCTGAGCAGACAACTCCAAACTTTTCTCATGAGGCCAACCTTCCTCGACGTACGTCCAGACTCTAATGAGTAACTGATCATTCATAGATGCTTCTTTCCAATCCGCTTAAGAAAAGGACCAAACACGTTCCAATTCAATGGCAGCAATAAAACAATTTTCATCTTGAATGTCATCTTTTTCACCAATCTCTCCAGTAATCGGATTCCTAGAGAGATAATCTGCCCTCACATTTTTTCCCCCAGAAATGTGTACAACAGAAAAATCAAATTGCAACAACCTGGCCGCAAACCTTGCAATTCTTGGTGTGCTACTCTTGACGTTATTACCATTCAAAATAGTAACCAACGATTTATGATCTGTTTAGAGTAAAAAATGCCTTCCCCACTTTTGAATTTTTCAACAGCCCACCAACAAGCTAACAATTATTTTTCTATTACAGAATAGTGTAATTCATTCGGTCTAAGAACCCTTGACGCAAAGCCAATAGTATATTCCTGCTTTCCATTGGCCTGCGTCAAGTCAGCCCCAACACCAAATTTGTTTGCATCAATGGTCAAACAACACATTAAATTATGATCAAAAGATTGTAGAACACTTACACTTCCCAACTTTTGTTTATTAGCATTGAAAGCTTCCGCACACTCAGCATCCCACACAAAGTCTGCTTTTGTTTTCAGTAAATCCTAAATGGGTCTTACTAACGTAGCAAAATTTTCAATAAACCGGGAATAGAATTCACACAGTCCTAAAAATGATTTGACCCCCACTTTGTCCAGAGGTGCTGGTGCTTCTATGATAGCTTCCACAAGGCCAGATTTGGGATATACACCTTCAGCTGTCATGACATGCCCCAAATATTCTATAGACGTTGGCAAAAACTGAAATTTTTCTCTTTTCAATACAACACCCGCATTACCAAACACTTGCAAAACCTGTCTCAAAATCTCATCATGTTCCTGAAGATCACAAGCATGAATTAACACATCATCTTGAAAAACACATACTTTCTTTATGCCTTTAAGTAGAGTAAACATAATTCTTTGAAAAACTGACACTGCTGATGCCAGACAAACGGCATTTGGCAGTATTGGAAAGTCCCCCATCGAGAAACAAAGGCAGTGAAATGCCGAGAATCAGGTGTCGATTCTACGTGGTGGTAAGCAGCAGCCAAATCAATTTTAGTAAACAGTTTCGCTCCAGTTATGCAAGAAAGCATCTCACTAATCTTTGGCAGCGGAGGAGAGTCTACCCAAATTTCTCTGTTAAGGGCCCTCAAGTCAATGCATACTCTCAGTTCACCATTTTTTTTCTTTTTCTTAGCCACTACCAAAGGTGACAACCATAAAGAAGCTTCAACAGGTTCCATGATTCCCTTCATTTGTACACTCTAATTCTCTTTTCAATTAATCTCTGACAATTGTACACCTCTCAATTTATGCTTGATAGGAATGGCAATGTCCTTGACTTTAATTTTATGTTTAAATCCTTTTATCTTGCCAAGTTCTCCAGAAAACACTTTGGGGAATTCATTAAGCAAATCTTCTACGTCAGAGCAATCCCTTATAACAGTAACCTGGTCTCCCATGCCTGGACGCAATACCATACCAAACAACCCTTGGTGAAACCAACCTAAAATATTCCATCCTTTGACAGCCATGCAGACCTTCCCAAAAATCCGTTGTCCTTTAAAAACTAGGACATCCTCAAAGAAACCCACTAAGTCAATCTTCCTCCCTTCATGTTATACCGGTGATCTATCTGAAGGGTACAATTTCCGTGTACCCCATGTTTGTTCAAATAACTCCTGTGTATTCATAGTGATCCTGGCAACTGAATCAGCTAACAATCTTAAGTGTTTATCACCTACTTGAACTAAAACGTACAGGTCTATACAGTGATCAGGATTACCACTTCTAATGTCAAGTTCACCCACAACCAGAATCATTTCCTGGATTTCACATATCAATTTATCCATTCTATCATCACTCTCATCAGCGACAACATTGACATTGAAGTTACTACTTTTGACACTTTGACAAACTTTTGCAAAATGTCCAGTTTTGCCACAAGATCTACACTGAACATTCTCTGCTGGACAACTCTTACCTCCTTTCAGATGTGGTGGATAACTACACTGTAAACTTATGTTTGTTTGTTTGAAACAACTTTTTTGAATGCCACCAGCTCCTTTGCTGGAGGAAGCATTGTTCATTTTACACCTGTCGTGTGCTCTTTGAATCACATTAATTTGTATCACTTGTGGATGATCCAACTCTATAGCTGATTTAATCACCATTTCAATACTTTTGGCAATTCTAATAGAATCTGTTAAAGATGGGTCACCCAGGGACAACAGCTTTTGTTTGATGGATTTATCCGAACCGTAACAAATGAACTGATTACGTATTAACTGATCAGCGAAAGCTTCAAAACGACACTCTGAAGAAAGTTTCCTTAAGGCAGTTATGTAAGTATTCACATCTTCTCCGTTTTTCTGTTCCCTCCTAAAAAACTTGTGCCTTGCTATAACCAAACTTGGTGGGGCATCAAATCTGGTGACTAATTTCTTGAGAGCTTCTTCATATTTGTCAAGCTCTTCGCCGTCCTCCAATTAAATGTCCGATAAATGTTTAAACACAGATCTTCCTTCGAATCCTAATGAATGTAACAACAAGCATTTTTTCCTTTCAGGTCTAAACCTTGATGCACCAATAGCACCCAAATACGTTTCAAAGGCATCATACCACTGTTTCCATGGTATAGCTGGCTCACCAGGTGTTTCTAAGAATGGCAGCAGGAAGTTAACAGACTGCATGACCGCTTGTAAGAGTAAAAAGAAAATGTCTCAATCTCCTTTCTAATCTAAGAATATCGCATTATGCACTTTCCTGTAAAAAGCTCTTGAAACTTTAGAAAAGAAACCTGTTTAAAGATGGCCGCCACTTTTCCTTAACAAAGTCTTTTTGTGGCCACACCTTCTGTTAAGTTCCACAAGAAACAAAAACAGCAGAGAGCAATAAAGAGTTCCGTTTTGCCTCACCATACATCAGGTCATCCAGAGGCTCCTCGAGATTGGTGTGATCAACCAGCAACAACAGCGTGTGGGCGGGGGAGGAGCTAGCCTGCTGGCAAGATGGCCGTCACTTTATGAGGCTCTGCCGGACTTAGGGCATTAAACGTTTATTTCTCCTGGCGTGGCGGTGTTTGAGGGGCCCCCTGGTCGGGGAGCCCCCTGGATCACTGTGGTGACTTCGTCTGCTGCGGTGCTTATTTTGCAGGAGATCCCGCTGTGGTGCGACGCGCGGCTGGCTGGGTCGGAGGCGGGCTGGCAGTGGGGCCCTGCCCGCCTGCGTGAGCTGCTGCTCTGCCACGTGGGCGGCCGGAGGAGACTTTCGTGTCCCACTGGAGCGGGGCACGTGGTGGGCAGATACTGGGGGGGTCCATCGGCAGCCGCTTTGGGCCGCGGACCCCCCGCGTGAAAGCTGGCCGGCCCCGGGTGCGGGGCTCCCGGCCTGGTAGTAGTGGCCGGGTGGCTGCGGCCGTGGGTCCTGGCCGGACGAGGTGGGCCTAATTGGGGCGCCATACCGCAGCTCAGTGGAGGTGAACGGGGAGCCCTGAGGGCCTGGCGGAAGCGAGGCAGGCGGTGAGTGGTGCCTGGGGGGACCTTCGGCGGTCGTTTTCGGGCCGCGGCCCCTTCTCTTTCCCCCTCGGGGATTACTTGGCCTGCCCTGGGCTTGGGAGGCGCGGCCCGGCGGTGCTTCCACGTGGCCTAGGTAGCTGACTCTGCCTGCCTTTGGGGTGGCACTGGAAGCGGCCGCGCTGCTCTGGCTTGGTGGCGGCTGAGGGGGCCCCTGGTTCGGCGCTCGTGTCGGGGTGCATGGGGGCTGCCTGTATTTTTTATTTTTTTTTTAATTATTTTTTGCCCTACGCGTTGGAGTCCGCGTGATCATACTGCCTGGTCCTGGGCCTTGCTGAGGGGCCCTGGAGCCTGATTACTGGCTGAATTGGGCTGGGGGGAGCCGTTTGTGATATCAATGCTGCCTTGTCCTTTTTGGAATTTTGTGAGGCCTTCTGTTACTGTGCTGAGTGGGACCTTTATTGACTGTGCTGGCCCAAAAAGTCAACGATTTGCTGATGGCGATAGTGACATGATGGAGTTTTTGGCAGGCCTCTGAAACCTTTGTGGAGTCCCTTCTGCGCATTGTGGTCTTCTGCAACTTACCTGGCTTTAGCTGGTAACTGCCTGGTTGGAGGTTTCTACTGGAGGCCTTGGCTGAGTCTTGAATGCTTTGTTTGAATTGTAGGTGTCCCTGGTACTTGAGAGTTTTCTGGAGGCTGACTCCCTGGTGCTGTGCGGTATGGGCAAGGCGGAGCAGCGACAGACGAAGCTCTCATTTGATGGTGGTAGGCGGAAGGGGGGCACCACGGGACCACCAGCTGATGGGGTACAGATGGAGGAGGGGTCTTCAGATGCGTCGGTTCGGTCCATGTTTTTGGATCTCAAGAGTAGTCTGGCTGGCATTGATGCCAAGCTGGACCATTTGACAGAGCAGATGGATCGCATCCGTGCCCGGGTCGATGAGCATGATGCCCGTTTTGAGCAGCTTGAGTCGCGCACTTCGGAGTTAGAGGACCAGGGGCGTGGGGGGAGAGAACGTCTGCTACAGATGGAGCGGGTGCTGGAGGTTATCAGGATTAAGAATGAGGATTTGGAGGCGCGTTCCCGGCGTAACAATGTTAGGATGCTTGGACTTCCTGAGACGACAGCCATGGGTAGAATGGAGGATTTTATGGAGAAGCTGCTTGCGGACTTGTTCCCGGGTGAGCTGTCTCACATGTTGGTGGTGGAGAGGGCTCATCGTTCTCTGGGTCCTCGGCCTCCCCCCAGAACCCCGCCCCATCCTGTTATTTTTTGCCTCTTAAACTATTGTGACCGTGATAATGTGCTGCAACTTGCCCGGGAGCGCCGCCCAGTGTTATATGGTAACAGGGAGTTATCTTTTTTTCCTGATTATACTCCGACTGTGCAGGCGGCACGCAAGGCCTTTTTGCCAGTGAAGCGCTCATTGAGTTTGACTGCGGCTCGCTTTTCGCTCATATACCGGGCGAAGCTTCGGATCCAGCATGGTGGCACCCTGCATTTTTTTACGGACCCGAAGCTAGCGGCCAAGTTTGTTAAAACGCTACCGCGGCACACTGTAACTGATGGGGCTGGTGATGCTGGATCGGAGCGGGCGACCCTCAGTGACACTGATTGACTGCCCCCGGCGCCGTGGCGCTGATAGAACCTGGATCCTGTAGAATGTGCTTGCCGCATCAGACTTAATCCCCTTTTCTTGCAATCGCTATGTCTATATCTTGTTTGCTCTTTTATGCCCTTCGTCCTTTCTGGTCTGTCCGACTCCGGATGGTCTGGATGGCTAGCTCTCGATCCTTTGATGTGTCCCTTATCTATGTTGTCGACCCCTGTATGTTTGTTTTGGGGGATGGGTGGGGAGGGCTTTGCTTTGACCCAGTTGGGGGGTCGGCGTGGGTGGGGGGTGGTTTGGTCATTGGTGGGGTGTTTCACTGTTGAATGGAGATGTTGTTTTTCTTTTTCTGGAGTGAGTGGATTTGGCGGTTGGCGACGAGCAGCTTACTGGGGGGGCATGGTGAGTGGTTGTTGGTTTATGGCGAGGCCTGATGGCGACAGTTAACTGTATTACATGGAATGTGTGTGGCCTGAATGATCAGCGTAAAGTGCGACTCATGTCTGCTTATCTTCAGCGTCATCATATCGATATATGTATGCTCCAGGAGATGCATTTGGATGGCACCATGATGCATCGATTGCGAGCTGGGTGGATTGGTGAATGCCATGGAGTGGGATTCTCGCGCTATGCTAGAGGAGTGGCGATTCTGATACGTAAGGGGCTGCAGTGGTGAACTCATCGTGTGATAGCGGATCCGCAGGGGCGTTATGTGTTGATGAATGGCACCCTGTTGGATCGGCCTTTTCGGCTGGTGTCAGTGTATGGCCCGAATGTCGATGACCCTGTTTTTTTTTGCGAGGTGTGGCACCTGATTGACTCACTGGGGCGTGGGACTGTGCTTTGGGGCAGTGACTTCAATGTTGTTCTGGACCCTGAGCGTGATCGGGAGAGTGTGGCTAGGCCTCGGCATTCCGCTGCTGCTGAGGCGTTAATGACTGTCATGTGTGATGGTGCCCTGGTTGATTTATGGAGGGCGAAGCATGGGGATAATAGAGAGGGCACTTGTGTTAATTATGTTCATAGCAGCTGGTCGTGTTTGGATCGCTGGCTGGGCACCCGGGATGTCGAGATGTGGACGCGATCGGTGGAGCATTTGGCTCGGACCCTCTCGGATCACTCCCCGGTCATGCTGCGGCAATCCATAGATGGAGCCCCGAGTGCTGCATTTGCCTGGCGCTTGCCGCGGGGGGCACTTCAGGAGGAGGTGTTTCGGGAGGAGATTCGAAAGGCCATTGTGAATTTCTTTGCTGAGAACCGCGGGTCAGTCGAGTCGGCGGGAACGCTCTGGGAGGCTTTTAAGGTGGTCATTCGAGGAGAGTGTCTTGCCAAGCAGCATGGGGTGCTTTGTGCGCTGCGGAGGGAACTGGCTGAGCTGGAGGGGTGGATATCTGAGCTGGAGGTGAAATTGGTGACGGATTGGGCGGGCGAGACGATTGCGGCTCTACGTGAGGCGGTTTCTAGATATGAGGAGGCTGCTCAGCGGGAAGTCTGTTACTTGGGAAGACACTCTAGAGCCCGGCGGTATGGGGAAGGGGACAGGGCCTGTAGAACACTGGCGAATCTGCTACGCAAGCCTTGGGCGAGTGGTTACGTGACCGGAATCAATGGGCAGGGGGGTGAGCGGGTACTGGGCACTGAAGGTGTAATGCAGGTTTTTACATGTTATTTTGCGGATTTATATTCTCCTCCCTCTGAGCACAATCGTGACGCGGCGCAGGCTTACTTCTCCGAGATTAGTTTGCTTTGGTTTGAGGAGGCTCATAGGGCATATTTTGATGAGCCTTTTTCAGTGGAGGAGGTCAAGGCAGTCATCAATGGGCTGCCTGGTGAGAAGGCCCCGGGTTTGGATGGACTCACCCCTGCCTTTTACAAGGAGTATGCTGATATTTTAGCTCCTTATCTGTTAGAGGTATATGCTGAGGCCCTGGAGACAGGATCTCTCTCTGCATCCTTGAGAGAAGCGCTGATTGTTACGATCCTTAAACCTGGCAAGGATCCGTACAGTTGTGATTCATATCGACCACTGTCTATAATCAACATTGACCCTAAACTACTCGCCAAGCTGATGTCGCTGCGGCTGCAGCCCCTGATGCCGCGATTAGTGCTCCCGGATCAGTCTGGCTTTGTGCCGGAGCGGTCGACGGTGCATAACCTTCGTACCTTTTTTGCAGTGTTGGGTGGCCTATCAGCGAGCAATGAGGCTGCTGTTGTGTTCCTGGACGCGACTAAGGCGTTTGATTCTTTGGCCTGGCCATATTTGTTCGCACTCTTGGGCAGGGTGGGCATAAGTGCCCGATTTATTAAGTTGATCCGCTTGCTGTATTCGGGCCCAGTCGCGCGATTTCAGCTGAATGGTTGTATCTCGGAGCCCTTTCCTGGGCCCGGGGTACCCGTCAGGGCTGCCATTTATCCTCGCTCCTATTCGCTATTGCTATGGAGCCGTTGGCGGCTTATCTGCGACAGCATCACAATCATAGAGGTCTGCAGTTCCGGCAGCGACCGATTTTAATTTCGTTGTATGCGGATGATGTTGCGCTGTATGTGCGGGAGCCAGGTGTGAATATAGACATCTTGCTGACCGAGGTCGTTCGGTTTGGCAGCTTCTCGGGCATCACGATGAATTGGTCTAAGTCGGTGGTGCTTCCCCTCACTAGTGGCACGACGCGATGTTCGTCGCGGTATCCGGTAGAGTGGGCGGAGGGCCCGGTCCGTTATTTGGGAGTGTGGCTCAGCTGTGATGTAGAAACTTTGTGGTTTGCCAATTATGGTAGATTGATGGCCTGGTTGGAAGATAGACTGGAGGTGTGGCGCATGCTACCGCTTTCGCTTAGTTGGCGCATTGGCATCGCTAAGATGGTTGTTTTGCCAAAGTTTTTGTATTTTTTTGTTAACCTGCCGCTGGTGCTTACTGTGAATTTCTTGAGGAGGCTTCGATCTGCTTTGGTGCGTCTGGTGTGGGCCGGCTCGCAGCCTAGGATGTCCTGGGAGAAATTGACGCTGCCGTTCAAAATGGGGGGCCTTGCTGCCCCAGATTTGGAGCTTTATTATTATTGTGCGCAGGCCCACTTTGCGTACTTCTGGATTTATCCTATACTGTATTTGCCCCATGCTGCGCCTGAGAGCGTTTTGGTTTGGCCGGACCGGCTGCCGAGAGTTCTTGGCTGTCTGTCTCAGACGTATGTGAGAGGGGTGGATACTGTGGCCTGTACTTCCAGGGCTTGGGCGGCTTTGGGGCGTAGGTATGGAACGGGGGTGTTTTTCGCCCCTGCGATGCCAGTGCTGGATGTAGCGGATGAGTGGATGTCTTGTGCTGTTCGCCTGCGTGAGTTTCTTGAGGCATCTGAGTTGTCATTACTGGGAGCCTGGTTTGTGAATGAGGGTCTGCTTGCGCCAGAGGAAGCGCTGCGGGCGGGTACTGACAACCCGTTGCATCGGGTATACCTATTGCGAGTTTACGCAATGCTCCGGGTGCGGTATTCTGATCTCCCAGCTGTCCCCGAGACTTGAGCATTGGAGTTGTTGTGGCGGGCGCAGTCTTCCCGGAGGCTTATTACGCGATTGTATGGGTGCATGCAGGAGCTGCGGAGGACAGTGGCGGTGGCGGCTAAGGCTAAATGGGAGCTGGATGTGGGGGAGGTGATTACCGAGGAACAGTGGCGGAGCTGCTGTGCGCATTTGCAGCTGCTGTCGCCCAATTATAGGCTGCGGCTCATCCATTTTAAATTCCTGCATCGGATATATTACACTCCTCGTAGTTTATGCGCTATGGGTTTGCGAGCTGATGCATGCTGTGAACGTTGCCATGCACCGGATGCTGACTTTCTGCATCTAGCGTGGTGCTGTGCTGAGGTGCATGCCTTTTGGAAGGATGTGTTCCATGAAATTTCTGGAATGACTGGCTTGGTTCTGCCTTTTTCTCCTGTGCTGGCGCTGCTTGGGATGCTGGATGGGGTGCCTTCGGCTTGGAGGCGACTGGTGGGCATGTTGCTTCTTTTGGCAAAGGGAAGGGTGGCAATGTGTTGGGGAAGGGGTAGGGCGCTGCGTAGAGCTGACTGGTTGCGCGATGCTGCATTCTGTCAGGACCAGTTGTCAATTTTCTGGGAGCTGGCCCCTGCGAATTCTCGTCCTAGAGATATTTGGGCACCTTTCTGCACTTTTTTGGACTCTCAGGATAGACTGGACTGAGATGATGCTTTATGGGTCACGTCGCATTCTGGCTTTCCTTGGATCGGCTGCGATACTCTGTGCATCTTGTACGGAATGTTGGATAGTGGCCCCTGCTGTGTGTGCTTGTTCTGCCGCCTCCGCTTTGTCGGTTGATTTATGTTGGATATGTTTGGGCCCGCGTGAGTGCTCGCAAGGTCTATTCCTGTGGTGTGCTTGATATCGCTATGTTACTGGATGGTCGAGAGGCTGCTGGTGTTCGTCCAACTTCAATGGCTGAGATTCGAGTTTATTGTACTTTGCCTCTGATGGCCTCCTGAGATTTTTTAATACACTAGGCATCTCACCTGTTTATTGTACTGCTCACAGGGCGGTTTTGGTTGTTGTATTGTAAACTTGCAAAAATAAATAAACAAAAAAAAAATACAACAGCGTGTGGGCAAGAATGAAGGTGAGCGCAATGGGGTGATGAAAAAAACAGCTTGTTGCCAAAAATGATGTAATATCAATAACCTCAATACAGCCAGCTCAGATTCAAGAGGTTTATTGAAAAGAAAGAAATGCCAGAAAAATCACCCCAGGGCAACGCAGTGCGGCCAGTCACTCCCCCAACACAACAGACGTCTCAACCGATGCTCGGCTCTCACGTCGTGCAAGCCAGAGCGGCAGAGAACCGAACCTCGGAGGAACAGCCTCGAGCGAGCGAGGCTTTCCGCTCCATTGCACGTGCAGGATAAAACGCATGTTTCTGCACATGCAATGGAGTTCGAGATATTACTGACTCCCTCCTGAAGCGGAGACTCCTGGACTGTTACATGATGGCAAAAGCTATTTCACTTATATACACCACTCTAATGGGGAATATGCAGAGAGACGTTCAGTGAATAAGGGCTCAGTGGCAAACAGACTTTGTGGGGGGACTGGATGATGACAACTGGTGGGATGCTCTACAAGTCCCTTGAGAGGTGGCCATAAACACAACGTCCTGCCTAATCCATCTCAAAATACTGGATAGAATATATTACACCAGAACACTACTCCTGAAAATAGGCAGTACTAGAAATGACACATTGGAGGCAGTGTGGACAGAGAGGAATCTTTCTACATACTCTTTGGGAATGCCCCTGACTCCGACCATTCCTGGAGGGTGTGACATGCAAACCGGAAGAGGCCACGAAGTGACTATCAAAACCCAGGTTATACTGGCAATGTAGAGGAAACTGAGGCCACATATTACAGAAAACTACTTAGCAATCTAGTTTTCCTTCTTGCTAAAAGGGACATAGCAAGGAAATAGGGCAGCATGGTATGCCCAGACCTGCAAGACTGGTATGAGAGAAAACAGATGAACAGTGACCAATACTGACGCAGCCAATATGAACTATTTTAGTATGGTTTTATTTTACAGAGTGTGTGAATTCAAAATTAATAAAATCTATTCCAAAAAAGACTGTCAGCAAGAAGCTGCTGATTACGTCTTCCTGAGCACTGCCATTTGGTGGATGGTAGGAGTGAGATGTGGGACTACAGTTTCTCTTATTCAAAGTCAGGAAGCTTCTAGCCAAGGGCTGACATTTTGTCTGTCCTTGATTACAGCTTCAGCGAGGCTGAAGCCAGAGATATCACACTTCGTAGAGCTTGTGTTTTCTCACATTTCTGCTTGAACTCAGCCCCATTGCTACCTGATTTGAGAAGCATGTCTGTACACAAAAGATGTTTTTGGAAAGCAGCCTGAAAAAAAATCACCCCCTACCAGTGATAGAGCGTTCCGTGCTAGTAATTTACCTGTATTGGGACGCTCTTTAGGCCGATGAATCTTTTGGCTAAGTGGGACCCTCTCCACCCTTAATCAGTCAATTTCATTAAATCAATAATCAATAACGAACATAAGCAATACCCTGATCAACATAACACTTAACAATTAATCCAGAATACATTTCGGCGAACCCTGACCTTTAAGTCAGGAATAACCACACCAGTTTATTCAAAGTTAGTGAATTTATTTCCCTATATTAACAAAGCTAGCACAATATAGATGTGTCTCAACACCAAATGATAAACATAAATGAACATTAATAGCTGTCCATAGCGACGAAACAGGTGCAATCTATGCAGCATTTGAATAACAAGGCATTCGATAATAGCAATGCAAATCACTAATACGATAATCTGTAATGAACTAATTGCATACATTTAGTCAGCATAACAAGGTCTCAAATTGCATCGTGCAACAAAAGGAATCCTCATCTAACCTCAAATTAGCATCGGCATGTGGGACTTCATGCAAAAACAATTTAGCAACATTAATTTAGAAAAACTCCTAGCTAGGGGTCTTATCAAAATCAGCAGTTGGTTACCTAAAAGAAACACAATGCAATTTTACAATGTCCTTTCATATTTACCAATTACGATCAGCATACAAGGAAGTCTTCGTCTCACAAGTACCGTTTCTCGATCAGCATGGGACGGGGCAAAAGGGCAAGGTGGACGGGGCAATTGCCTCACGGCGGCAAGGTAAAACTACTACTTCATGCAAGGGATCAAAGAATCATTTAAAGTCTCTTTCTCTCGACTAGAGAAAGCATCAAAGTCTCTTTCAAAATGGCGTCGCAGCAAGGTGGGCCATAACTGCAATGTCCTGCAAAATGGCGGGTATCGGGCTGGTAATGGCTGTAATGGCTGTAATGGCTACTTTCCTCTCGTGTACCTGGTTTAAATAGACAACAGTTCAAATCCAGTAGGGTCTTCCATTGGAGGGTTCATAGGTTGACTTCAAATTGTCCAATCAAAAACAACATTTCTCAAGCTTTTACTTAAGCATACATTATCCTTGGAGACGGGTACGCAAGTTGCAACATTTTATACCAATTAAATCACTTTCAGAGCTTCCATTGTCCGCACCTGCAGATTGACCTTGGAGTAAAGAGAGAAATATGCCAGGCTGGCACGAAACCTTAAGATAAGCATGTGAACGATCTCAGTGGAAAAGTACAGCTTCAAGCAAAAATACACGTTTATTAGCACATTGGAAAAATACGAGCATCTAAACCGTGAGACCAGGCAACTAGGCCGAAGCCTGCACTAAAGTAATGCTAAGCTAAAACATTTCAAACAAGCAAATCATAGCACACGTTTATGATTATGTCGGATTAGTGCACTTCTAATACATCACGTTATATAAAGCACGCTTATAAATGTTGGCAAACTACTCTGAGGGCACATTTTTGTCCCCGTACAATCTTTATTAGTTCGGTTAAAGTCGCACATGATTATTTCACTCTACGTTTAAGCGCTAATAAATGAAAACCTTCATTTTCTGCTTCATCAATCCCTCCTCTGATGACTACTTGTCATCACACAAACTATTCCCACAAATTTTATTCCATTAAAATTCTGTCAGTTCTCTTTTCCTTTTAATTCCCCTAGTTTTCGCTTTGTATTCTTCTGCCATTCTTTTCATCATTTTCTCTTCTTTCCTTCTTTTAATTCTTTCCATAATCATTATTATTCCCCTTTTTATTCCCCAAATTCCAAATATACAAATCAGTACTATTAATATTCCCTGTATTATTTTTAGTAATATTCCATTCCAAATTCCACCAATCCAATTTCCCACTGAAGCAAGTCCTTTTCCAACCTTCTCCCACACTCCTGGTTCTTTCAGTTCCTTCAAATCTGCACTCTCTTTTGTTAGATTAGCAAGCATAGTTTTAATCTTCACACTATTGTCTGGAATATACGTACAACAGTGTCGTGCACCAAGCATTTTGCAAACGCCGCCATCCTTTGCTAAAAGAATGTCTAAAGCAAGCCTATTTTGAAGAGTCATAGCTCTTTCCGCTGCAAGTTCAGCATCTATCAGGATTATAGCACCTGAAAACTTTGTCAACATGTTATCCACTATAGTAGACAACTTTCTTATTTTGATGGAATTCAACACAACTCCTAATGAAGGAATCATGGCTCCAAATATATCTCCTACCACAGCAGCTGCGGTCTCTCTTTTCTGGATACGATGGGATCCAGATGTCTTTTGAATCATCGATAGGTCATCCAGTTGATAAACCTTTGGGAACACTATACCCAAATAACATCTCCCCCACCATCCCTTTGGAAGACGATAATAGGCATTATACCCACAAATGTAATATACACCTGGAATGACAGGGTCAAGTCCGTTCATCATGAATGTCCATTTGGCCTTAAAGATAAACGTATGTTTACACTCACTCGCTCCTACAAAAATGTTGTCATAATAAGATTCACCTCGATATATACAAAATTTCCCTACATGCCAAGCATCTAAAGCTATTCTCCCTTGTGTTTTTATTGCAGCAAAATCATAATTGTCTACTGAAGTCCTCTTATGTAGCTCTTTTTCTAATTTCGCCTTCATTTGTGCCCTTCTATCATCTGTGCGATCTAAAAAGCTTATTTCTACTGCAGAGAGCGAGCAGGTAAGGTTTTCCCTATGAGCGTGAGCCGTTTCAAAAGGTTGCATTGGCTCGAAAAATTCCCTCATTATTTTAGCATCCCAATCTTTAGCAATCTGGCTTAGCTGCGCTATTATAGGAACATATGCAAAGGTAACATCATAATTTGAGTAAAAATACTGTATGTTAGTTTGACCATAAAATCTAGACATTACTATACTACATGTAATCCCGTATGTAAGAGGCATGTGGTGATAAGTCACCCCTTCCTTTAATGATGTTGGTATCTGTGTACACACATAACAATCTTTCGCATCCATAGTCTCAACATATTCTGTTAGCAAGCGATAGAAAACATTATATGAAAGCTCTTTCTTATCATGCAAGTGTCTCTCATCTAATTCTAGTCTTTTCAGTGCAGTTAGTTCAGTGACAGTAACAGGAGCAAAAGTAGAAGCATCAATTTTCTCATTCTCACCCTTTCCATGCATTGTAAGCACTATTGCCATTATTATTAGTACACATGCAATTATCAAGCCTATACACGCATATTTACAATATTTCTTTCTACTGTTTTGCGTCATGATCTGTATAGAATCAGAGAGCTAGAAGCAACTATAAGAAAAACTATTTAGCAATTCAGTTACAAAGCTGAACGAGCGCAATGTTCACACAGTTTTCTTCAAGAGGCCAGTCACTTCTCGGTTAGCAGCATTCGTCTCAATTCGGCAATATCTCAGTCTTTTATCAGTTCAGCAAAAGTCTCATCCGGTTTAGCAATGTCTCAGCTGGTTGTTTGTATCACGTTGGATTGTAGCAAGCAATATCATTTATTACCCTTTCAATCGACAGAGTCCATAAAACTTTTCTTTTCTATTGGTATCTCTTCTTCTTCGTTCTCGAGGCTAAGAGATACAAACTCGTCAGTCCAATCGTCATGAACTACATATGCCCATTCAGGACCGGAATATCTTCTGTTCGGTATCCTTTTCCTTTTCAATTTTGCTTCTCTTTTCGATTCTGCTTCGCTGGTACTTTCCTCTTTGGCCAAGTCTTTTCCTTCACTTGAGGATGGTACCACGACAGACACTTCCTTTCTTTTCTCTTTTACTTTTGGCCTTTCTCCGTCGTTCAAATTTTCTCTAGTTATTAGTTTTATTGGTGATATACTTAGTCTCCTCTTTGCACCGTGTCCATTTGATGGACCTGCAATCTTTTCTGTGGAAGCTTGAACTGTTTCGTTCTGTTCTACCTTGTCCCCTCCTTCTGGGGAATCAATCACGTTCTCTTTTTCTTTTTCTGTATCGTCTGCTTCTGGGAAAGCCCTCCTCTGATCAGGCTCTCCTGCTTTTTCACCTCTTTCGAGCCCTTCGTCACCGTTACTTTCGTCAGGCTCTTTATCACTTTCAGCTGCTTCAGGTTCTTTGTCACCTTCAGCTGCTTCAGGCTCTTTGCTACCCTCAGCTGCTTCAGGTTCTTTGTCACCTTCGGCTGCTTCGTCGCTGTCTGAGGTTTCTCCTTGGTCTTCCCCAAGTGAGTCTGTTGCTTCGTCCTCAGAGAATGTTTCCCTCTCTTCTGTTCCTGCCTGTTCGCTTTCAGTTCGGTTTTGCTCTGTCTCAGCACTCAGCACTATTTTATCAGGCACTGGCAGTTTCAGCGCTTCAACTTCCTCATCTGTGGGACACAACACTTTCTTTGTGTGACTGGCGTGAATCCAGTTGGGAACCCCCGCACACTTCACAGCGGTAGTTGTCGTCAGGATCACTTGAAAAGGGCCTTTCCGACGGGGTTCCAGACACGACTTCCTCACGTGCTTCTTTACCACGACCCAGTCACCTGCTTTCAGTGCGTGTCCTGGACCTTGGATCGGTGGTAAGGTGGTTGCTTCCACCTGGTGAGAGAAAGAGCGAACCACGTCAGCCAGACCCTTGCAGTAGTCTAACACCATATCATCTGTAATATTCAAAAGCGCGTTTGCGGGAACTGCAGGAAGTCTCATAGCCCTGCCCATGAGAATTTCATGCGGAGACAATCCAGTCTTTCTATCAGGGGTGTTTCTCATTGACATTAGCACCAAGGGCAATGCGTCAGGCCATTTCAAATTTGTCGATGCACATATTTTCGCCATTCTTGATTTCAGTGTACCATTCATCTGCTCCACCAGTCCTGATGCTTCAGGGCGATAGCTACAATGCAGTTTTTGCTCAATGTTCAGCGCTTCGCAAAGTAACTTTATCACCTCGTTATTGAAGTGACTTCCCCTATCTGATTCTAAAGAGATCGGGACTCTCTCAACAATAGCTTTGCAACTGTAAGGCTGTCATTTCTACGTGTGGGGTATGCCACAATCCAGTGACTAAAAATGCACACAATCACCAACACATACTTCAGACCCCCATGCACAGGCATCTCAATGAAGTCCATCTGCATTCGACTAAACGGGCCACTGGCCCTGCCAATGTGGCTCGCGTTCACAACTGTTCCCTTTCCTGGGTTCATCTGCTGGCAAGTGACACATCGATGACAAACTGCTTCTGCAGCTTGACAAAATCTGGGGTTAAACCAATCAGTTTTGAATAATCTTATCATGGCATCTCTCCCTAGGTGAGCTTGCCCATGATAGAACCGCGCAAGCTGTGATAAGAGACTATTTGGCAAAACAAATTTTCCCTCATTTGAAACCCATAACTCGTCTGGTCTCTTTATACATTGTGATTTAATCCAGGAGTCTCTTTCATCCTCTCTGACGCTATTCTGTAATGCTTTTAATTCATCTATTGTATCTACGACCTTCAAGGCAAATGCTTCAGCTGGTTCGAGTTCTGGCTCACTTATCGAATTCCATTCATCCCTGAGTAATATACAGTTCAAGGCACAAAATCTTGCGACTTGATCCGCATATGCATTTCCCAGAGAGACATAGTCCTGTCCTTTTGTATGAGCACTACACTTTACCACTGCAACTTCGGCTGGCATTTGAATGGCGTGTAACAATTCCCTTATTCTTTCCCCATTTTTCACTGGGGATCCTGAAGAAGTCAGGAAACCTCTCTGTGACCATAGTTGTACAAAGTCGTGCACAATCCCAAACCCGTACTGACTATCAGTGTAAATGGTGACTTTCATCAATGCAGACAGTTGACATGCTCTTGTAAGGGCTACAAGTTCTGCTACTTGTGCAGAATAGACTCCTTGAAGCCAGCCCGCTTCCAAGACACCTGTTACAGTACATACAGCATATCCTGCTTTCAAAATTCCCATCCCATCTCTTAGACATGAACCATCAACGAAAACAATCTGATCATTTTCATCAAGTTTAGTATCCTTGATGTCAGGTCGAGGTTTGGTGCAAAATTCAGTCACCTGAAGGCAGTCATGCTCGACGTCTTCAGCGTTCTCAATTTCAGCATTTTCCCAGGAAGCAAGGTTGCTGGATTCAACGTAGTGCACCTTTTCAGCTGCACATTCGGTGAGCCCAGAATTATCGTTTCATACCTTGTGAGTCTTGCTCCAGTCATGTGTTGCGTTCGGGAGCGGGTCAAAAGTATCTCGACTGAGTGAGGGACCATGACTGTTACTGGGTGTCCCATCACTATTCCTTCACTCTGAGTGAGGCTGATACCAACTGCTGCTACGGCGCGCAAACACCCTGGAAGTGCTGCTGCAACCGGATCCAAAGTAGCTGAAAAATACGCTACTGGTCTGTTTATGCCACCATGGGCTTGAGTCAAGACAGACAAAGAACATGCATCACGTTCATGACAAAACAATGTGAAAGGCTTTGTGTAATCAGGCATACCTAAAGCTGGAGCCCTGCACATGCATTCTTTCAACTCAATGAAAGCATCCATCTCATCTCCTTTCAGCTCAATTTCATCCAAGGCATCCTTCTGGGTCAGTTTCAGTAAAGGCTTTGCTAGAGTTGAGAAGTTGGGAATCCACTGACGACAGTAGCCCACCATTCCCAAAAACTTCCTCACCTCCCTCCTTGTCTTTGGTGGACTCATTTGAAGTACGCTTGTTATTCTTTCCTTCATTATTCTCCGTGGCCCTTTCTCTATCTGGTGACCCAAGTATTTCACTTTCTTCTGACAGAACTGCAATTTGGAAGGAGACACCTTGTGTCCATTCCTTCCCAAATGGTTCAACAGAGCAATGGTATCGGCTGTGCAGCCACTTTCTGTCTTTGATGCAATCAGTAAGTCATCAATGTACTGTACTAGGGTTGATTCGAATGGCAATTCTAATGCTTCCAAATCTTTCTTTAGAATCTGATTGAAGATTGACGGTGACTCAGAAAACCCTTGAGGAATTCGACACCAACTGTACACTCTGTCTAAGAATTTGAAACAAAAGAGGAATTGGCTGTCCTCATGAAGAGGCACCGAAAAGAATGCTTGTGACAAGTCGATGACTGAGAACCACTCGGCATCGCAAGGGACTTGAAACATTATCACAGCTGGATTTGGTACGACAGGGCAACACTTTATTATGATGTCATTTATTTTCCTCAAGTCCTGCACAATCCGGACCTTTCCACTTGGCTTTATTAATCCCATGATTGGTGAATTACATGGACTGCTTAACACTTCTTTCAGTACGCCCTGTTTTACAAATTCATCAATAAGTTGGGCAACTTTCATGAGGGTGTCTTGTGCCATGTGGTATTGTGGGGTCTGGGGAAAGGTTGCATTGGGCTTTACAGTCACTTTCACTGGTTCCACTCCTTTCATCAATCCCACCTCTTTCCCTGTCATATCCCACACTTCCTTTCCGACTGTTTCCCGTAATTCGTCTGGAATATCTTCTTCAGTTATCATCGGGAAGAGACTAATCAGAGGATACTCTTCATCGACAGTTTCCATCTCATCCCCCTCTACACTGTCCTCTTCTTCCCCATCACTGCTCGTCTGAATTTTAATTCCCTCGTTCGAACACATAATCGAACAACCCAATTTGCACAATAAGTCTCTCCCTAACAGTGCTATCGGGCTTGAGTCACATACCACAAACTGATGTAACCCTTGATAGTTACCGATGCTGACTGGTACCGGATCTGTTATTGGGTTCGTCAGGTGCCTGTTTGCTACTCCCACCACTTGAACTGTTCTCCCTGAGAGTGGCAAATTTGGTACTTCAATGCTCTTAACAGTTGAACGTGTTGCTCCTGTGTCAACCAGGAATGAGACACGATGACCCATTACTCTTCCCTCCACGTACGGACCCTTTTGATCAACTTCCAAGGATGCTGCAAGCACACAATCTCCTTCCTCTCCTGAACTTTCACTCTCCCACACATTGTTTATTCCACTCTCACTGTGTAGTGGGAACTGTTGTACAGTGCCATTTGTACTCATTACCTGACCCGAGACCTGTGGAGGAACCATCACTTGCTGCTGACTCATTGGTGCCAAAGGTATTTGCATTTGCTGATTAGGTACCATGGGAAACTGCTGTTGCATTGGCTGCATTTGCGTCACCTGCATACGAGGCATCTGCATCTGCTGCGGCTGCATAGGTTGTAATCCCTGCAACTGATTTACGGTCTGAAAATTTGGGTTTGGACCTCTCATTTTCGGTCCCCTCATTGTCTGAAATGCATTGACATCATTGTTTTGCTGACCAACACCTGCACCTTCCTGCACCACCATCGGGCACTCACGTTTCCAATGACCGACAATTCCGCACACGTGACATGGCATCACCTTTTTCAATGCCTGCACACCATTCTGAGTCACAACAGTGTTCAAATCCGGACCATTATTCCCAAAACCTCCTCTGCCTCTGCCTCTCGCCTGTGGCTGTAACATCATATTTCCCTGCATCTGCTGCTGCGGTTGCGGTACCTGCTGTTGGAACCCTTGCAACCCTTGCAAACCTTGTAGACCTGTCTGAGCTGCTTTAAGTTGCATCATCATCACTTTCTCCTTCAACCTTTTCTGTTTCACTTCAATTTCGTCACTACAGTATTTCGCATAATTCAACACTTCATCAATAGGTTTCGATTGCCAACAAATCAAATGCGACTTTATCATCTGACTTATCTCTGGTCTCAGCCCTTCCACAAATCTGAACACAAAATGAAGCATGTCCTTTGCCTCTATTGTTTCCGTGCCGCTGTAGTTCTTGAACGCCATCAACAACCTCTCATAGTAACTGTGAATCGACTCTTTAGCCTCTTGGGCAGTTCGATCGATCTTCTGCCAATCCACATTTTTCGCGGCCACCTTCGTCTTTAAATGCTCAATCACCTTATAGTACAGGCTCATCACCATAGGTGATGGTGCACCCGTCTCCCTTTCTCTCTCTGGTTCACTTGTCGGCCAACCTACAGCTCTTTTGCAATCCTCCCACAAATCTGCCGGAACCACAATCTCAAAGAGGGTATTCAGGTCTTCCCAGAGGCATTTTGCAAGCTTCACAAACCTGTCAGTCTGCTGATACCATTCAATCGGTTTCTCTCTCAGTTTGGGAAAATCATCCGTAAAAGACTGAATGTCGCTTCTGTGCCATGGTACATGTATTAATTTTCCCCCTGCTGTCTCCCTCATTGGTAACATGGTTACTGCATCACTACTCTGTGGTCTTTTCTCGTTGAGCTCTGGGACACTGTCTTTCCTCTTTTCCTTTCTCTTTACCCATCTGCTTTCCCATTTGTCTAAGCACCTCCACACTTGTGCACTCTGCAACAATTCTCTAAGGTGCGCCTTCATGCCTGCTGACCTCATGTGTTCAAAATCTGTGGTCCCAAAATCCAATCTGTAGCTCCTGCTCAAGTGTTTTGTCTTGTCTATATCCACCCCGTTTTTGTCAGCAATTTCTTGCAAGCTTCTATGTACCTTGTTCACTTCTCTTGTAATCCTGGGACATAGATACCTCAGCTCTTCTTCCGAGTAGGACTCTAACCTATTCACACCCATAGTCCCTTCCACCAATTCTTGTGCTTCCATGTTCAACCTCATCCTATTCATATAATCTTCTCCCTTCCCACTGTCTGAGCTTTGTGTGGAATTCAGACTGTTGAACCACTGTGTCAGCTGTTGCGCATTCAACCCCATCAGTGTAGCGTTCACATCGACTGCCATTGATGGTTGCGGCAACTTTTCAGTATTCGATGACAGCGGTATCACCAGTGGGGGACTTGACCTCACCAGTGTTGACTGAGCACATATGGGACTAAACTCCATCAAGGACCCAGATCCATTTGGCTGAGCCGCTATCGGAGTTATCCCTGGAGTGTTTTCTATGCACCTCCTTTCTGTCCCATTCTGCAGCATTGATCCCTGACCGCTCATACCTAAGTTAGGCTGACTGTACAGAGGTACCGGTGGACCTACAGTAATGGGTAGCGCTATCGCATCTGGGTTTTGTCTATTTCCCATGTTCTGAGGCATGTTCATTCCCACACTATGGGTCATCATTGCCGGCATGCCCATCTGACTCCCCGTCATCTGAGCATGTGCTGTCCCCCCCTGCATCTGCTTTTGAGGCTTCAAAAACTGGGTTGATTCGGCTTGTGCCAATGTCAGGTTGTGACCATTCTGTACTCCCCTTACGGTTGGATCTAGAATCATTCCTGCACTGTTGTCACTGCTGTAGTACCCTGGCATCTGCGGCTGATAATTTTCTGCTGGTTTCAACATGGGCACATCTGGATATATTCTCCTAACCTGCGGTATCTGCGGGGTGAACAGTAAACTCGGGTCCTTAGACCCCGATGATGCTCCTGAACTCTGAGTTTCACTGTTCTGTACCGGTGCCTGAGGGGCAGAACTGGTACTTGGACCTTGTCCACTCTCCGCATAAGGTGGTGGACGGTCGTTCAGCAATTGCATTATTAACTCCTCATCCTCTAACTCCTCTTCTCTTCTCAACTTTTCCTCGTCCTCTCTATCCTTGGAACACCTCCTGTTTGTCTTACAGGTAGCTTTCTTACCTGTCTCCTCTTCTTCCTTAGTAATTGCGGGAAACAATTTTATCCCCTGCAATACATCTGACCTCCACACCTTCTGTGCATTATCCCACCTAGCGTCCGCTAGTGTCTTTTCTACCTTCCTTATCCTGGTCTCGAACTTATTTTGCTGCTGCTATCTAGCCATTAGTTCCCAAATTGCTAGAGCCTCAAACTGGGCTGGCCTTGGAGGCACCTTCATGTCGTACATCGCGAATGTCAAATTCTCTAGAATCCTTATATTGAATGTCCCATGGATCGGGAATGCTACGCTCCCATGCTTCTCTGTCAGCTTGTGCCATTGCTTTAGCCAAAGGCACGGAGCTACCCCCTTTTCCTCCATTACAATGTAAGCTGGTGTGCCTTCGGGCGGCGTCTCCTCTCCTACGCTCGCTTTAATGTAAGACTCCCCCTTCATTGCACTCTTTAACGCTTTAAAAAATTTCATTTTCTCGTCTTCTATTTCACAAAGTTTGTAATCAATAGGTGACTTTAATTCCCGGAATACTCTTCGCTTGCCTTTCCCCTTCCAATCGAGCCCCACGGACTGCGTCCAATCCGTGCGTGACCCTTCTCTGCAACCAACCTATCCCAGCGCGGCTCCTAGTGACGTCACACTCACACACTCTGCGGCTGACAAAGCCTCGCGGCTAGTCCTCCTTCACTCAGCTCCTCTCGTAACAACTTCTTGCATGTATCGCGAGCTACCAAAAATATAAAACAGATCTGTCGGTTTACTACAGGAAGGGTAACACAACCGCTTCAGGACCTTAGGGACTTTTCACTAGCCTCGGCAGTTATTCCATCTTTCTCGGTCCCCACTTTCGCAAGCAAATCTGACCCGCAGACTTGTCAATGATCTATTCTAGTGCACTTAGAATTTTGTCAAAGCCCGAAGTCGAAGTTTCTTTCACTCACTTACACACGCACCGACTCGTTGACCACGCCCGGTCAACCTACTAAACCGACCAGACCACAACATAAAACAACATACTCCGGAGTCTCTTGACCTCGCAGGGCCCGTCTCAACAACAACAACCACGTGGACCTTTTTATGCACAAAGCGCCACACGCACATGAAGTTCGACGACTTCCCTACTCTCACACTCGGAGTCGCACCTCCGCTATTTCTATGAAGTTCGACGACTTCTCTACTTCTACACTCGGAGTCGCACCTCCGCTATTCTCTAAAATCCTCGCAACCTATTCACACAATCTGCGGCAATAAGCTGTGCAAGCGCAAAATCCTAACTTCTCTCATACCATCACTAGTACCGCCAACGCCGATTCCACACCTCCATTCTCTCCATTCGCAAGCTCCGAGATCCCGGGAAAGTCGCGGTGGACTTAGACCATCATCATTTTCTCAATCTGTTTTACCCAAGAAAAATCTAATTCAGCTTCTCAAGAGGGATCTCAAAAGTCGAAACCGTTAATTCAACACCATGTACTTTAATAGTACGGGGTCCCAAAAGGCGAAACCGTCCTCTGCTACCATCTACTGATAGAGCGTTCCGTGCTAGTAATTTACCTGTATTGGGACGCTCTTTAGGCCGATGAATCTTTTGGCTAAGTGGGACCCTCTCCACCCTTAATCAGTCAATTTCATTAAATCAATAATCAATAACGAACATAAGCAATACCCTGATCAACATAACACTTAACAATTAATCCAGAATACATTTCGGCGAACCCTGACCTTTCAGTCAGGAATAACCACACCAGTTTATTCAAAGTTAGTGAATTTATTTCCCTATATTAACAAAGCTAGCACAATATAGATGTGTCTCAACACCAAATGATAAACATAAATGAACATTAATAGCTGTCCATAGCGACGAAACAGGTGCAATCTATGCAGCATTTGAATAACAAGGCATTCGATAATAGCAATGCAAATCACTAATAAGATAATCTGTAATGAACTAATTGCATACATTTAGTCAGCATAACAAGGTCTCAAATTGCATCGTGCAACAAAAGGAATCCTCATCTAACCTCAAATTAGCATCGGCATGTGGGACTTCATGCAAAAACAATTTAGCAACATTAATTTAGAAAAACTCCTAGCTAGGGGTCTTATCAAAATCAGCAGTTGGTTACCTCAAAGAAACACAATGCAATTTTACAATGTCCTTTCATATTTACCAATTACGATCAGCATACAAGGAAGTCTTCGTCTCACAAGTACCGTTTCTCGATCAGCATGGGACGGGGCAAAAGGGCAAGGTGGACGGGGCAATTACCTCACGGCGGCAAGGTAAAACTACTACTTCATGCAAGGGATCAAAGTTAAAGTCTCTAGGGCAAGAATCATGTAAAGTCTCTTTCTCTCGACTAGAGAAAGCATCAAAGTCTCTTTCAAAATGGCGTCGCAGCAAGGTGGGCCATAACTGCAATGTCCTGCAAAATGGCGGGTATCGGGCTGGTAATGGCTGTAATGGCTGTAATGGCTACTTTCCTCTCGTGTACCTGGTTTAAATAGACAACAGTTCAAATCCAGTAGGGTCTTCCATTGGAGGGTTCATAGGTTGACTTCAAATTGTCCAATCAAAAACAACATTTCTCAAGCTTTTACTTAAGCATACATTATCCTTGGAGACGGGTACGCAAGTTGCAACATTTTATACCAATTAACTCACTTTCAGAGCTTCCATTGTCCGCACCTGCAGATTGACCTTGGAGTAAAGAGAGAAATATGCCAGGCTGGCACGAAACCTTAAGATAAGCATGTGAACGATCTCAGTGGAAAAGTACAGCTTCAAGCAAAAATACACGTTTATTAGCACATTGGAAAAATACGAGCATCTAAACCGTGAGACCAGGCAACTAGGCCGAAGCCTGCACTAAAGTAATGCTAAGCTAAAACATTTCAAACAAGCAAATCATAGCACACGTTTATGATTATGTCGGATTAGTGCACTTCTAATACATCACGTTATATAAAGCACGCTTATAAATGTTGGCAAACTACTCTGAGGGCACATTTTTGTCCCAGTACAATCTTTATTAGTTCGGTTAAAGTCGCACATGATTATTTCACTCTACGTTTAAGCGCTAATAAATGAAAACCTTCATTTTCTGCTTCATCACCAGCTCTGACGTTTGAGACAGTGGATCACCATTCCATGTCCAGGAAATATGTATAAAAAGTGGGATCCAAACTACCCCAATTTGTTCACAGCCCTAAGTTCTTTCAATCCAAGTAAGGGAGTGCTCCTTGGAGCGCAAAGAGCTCCGAAGTGCCTGACAGTCCACCTCCCAGAGTTGAAAGGACATCTCTTGAAGTGTGTACTTTCTGCTGGAGGAGACGAGAGTCTGCTTAGGGATTAGAAGTCTTCCTTTCATCTGAGAGAGGGAAGGAGTGTAGCTGGCCCTGCAGGAGAAGATATTGTCGAGGAATATAACCCAGCATGTTCTCAGTTTTAGGAACACCCGGAGAAAGCAGACACTCATTACCACTAGGTGGATCTCTGTTGGTCTGTGAGGTTACAACTACATGTTGCTGCTGAATGGAACCCGGTCAGTTTGGGAAGCCACAAATGCCAAAGATGTTGTGTCATGATGTTCGGACCTGTAGTGCTGCAATCATCCATCAACACTTATACAGAAGAGAAACTGCTGTGACGGTGGGAGGCATGGGCTACACCTGTCACATCACCCAATCTGTGAAACCATTGCACAGATATTGCAAGTCTTCATCTGTGACTGGTGCAAAGGACTAAGAGGAGCTTCAAGAAAAAAAAATTGACACTTTCTGCCGAAACTAAACCTGGTGAAAGAGCTATTGAAATGAGTTGCATCTCTTACTCTGTGGGGGGGGGTTAAAAGTGACATATTTTGAAGCTGCATCTAATTCATGACTGCCGCATGACTGTGGCTACTTGGGACACACAGGTGGGGAAAGAATACTGGAATAAGTGGGTGTGACACTTATTGAGACAACTTTGTATTTGTTAATCGAATCGAATTGCGTAGTATTTTGTTCTGCTATGTGTTTAAAGTCGTTATGTAGCATAATACATTCTAGAAAAATGAACATGGAATTATAATATGGTAAATATTGAGTTTAACGAGGAGAGTTAAGATCAACAACTGGACTTGCTGGTGCTGCCTTGTGGTGCTCTCTTGTCATGCATCATACATTAATATTCATCTTCAAACTGTGGGGCCTATTCACAAACTGCATTGTGTAGCATGTCTATTAGTACTACAATAGTACTACTAACATATGACAAATACCATTTACAAATGTACGTGCAGAGGTTCCCACCTCTCCTATCTTTTATATGCGGAGATCTCCACCCAGCTGCAGAAATGTAGGGACACATAGATATACATTTTAGCAGTATATATGGGAAGGATTGAGGGGTAGCTGGCAATTGAGAATATTTACTACTAAAGGAGAGGTATTTTACCTCAAGCAGGGGTTAAGAGAGGGCACTGGAGGGACCACTACTAGTCACAAACTGCACCTCTATAGTTACTAGATCTAGTAATGACCCAAAGCAGTCATAAATGTATTTCTGCTCAGAGCCGATGCAAGTTCAGCACCATCCATGGCCACTCACAGGAACTACAACACCCTCCCATAGAAAATAATTGTGGTAGGGATATAAAATAAAACCTCTTAAGAAATAATGTTAAAAAAATTAATTTATTTACACTTTTTAGAAATATATATACACATGTATTTAATGTTAAAATGCAAATTTAAATTATAATATAATTTCATAATTTAAACTATAAATAAATATTTTATTTTGAAAATAATTTAATTTAAACTAATTCTATACATAACATTTAGTAACTTTTAATACATCATAAATATATATATATATATATATAGTCAATTTACATCAATATTCAACTTACAAATATTTTTTTTTTACTTTCATTATCTTTCCAAAATGTCTTTCTACTTTACCAAGGGAAATCTCCGCCAAGTGTGCAGTACATCAAATGCTGTAGTAAAGTAGCTACTAGTCGTAACTTTATTGTCATATGTCATGTTTTTACTGACTCCACCCCATATTTCAGAGGGAGAGTCATGCAAATCTGACCTTTTACACTCATAAATAATGAATAACCAGGACTATTAAACTTACGGAAAAGTGTAAGAGCATACTTACACGTGTGGATTTACTTATGCGTAAGTTTACCTTTGTGAATAAGTTGTTGTGTCAGTACCTCATTTTACAGTGGTGAAGGCATCCGATCCTATGACTAGCATATCAGTGTGTGCAAGAAACTTCAGGTGTGATGACTGGAGAACAGAGACTTTAAAAGCATTTGGAGGATGTATTTTTAGGAAGAACACCAGATGTCTATTTAACTCTTCATCTTTTTTTTCGGGACTCTGAAAACGTAGGCAACTTTTGTATACACATAAAAAAAAATACTGAGCACTGGAATGTCCGATGCACACCACGTACCGAGTACGTTGAACTGGTGCTAAAGACTCCTGTGCTGCTGAGCAACACAGAGAGCCTGCAGTGTGAAAAATGACTCAGGACCTCATTACGAGGTGGGCGGTCAGAAAACTCCGACTGCAAAGTCGTGGTGAAGAGGCAGCCGTCATACTGGCATCCCCCCCCTAGTCGTGTTACAACATTTCTGCTGGTCAGACTGGATATAATAGTGTTATGGTATTGGCCTCAGCTCCCTTAAGGGAGGCAATACCGTAGCACACCAGCACCCTCGGAATGCTGGGCAGGGGGGCCCCCAGCACTGTATTTCTGCCAGCCTTTCCATGGCAGGGTCTTGCCATGGAACCCTGGCAGAAAGAGGAGTTGTGATTAGCACAGCAGTGTTGTGGCTGACCACGAGTCCGATCGCTGACGGTCCGTCCTTATTCCTGGCGATGACGGCAGTCCCCTGGCGGTCCGACTGCCAGGGTCGTAATGTGGTGGTCGGGCCACCTGAAGTGCGGCAGTCCTACCATCACCGCAAGTCTGGCGGTCCTTGGACCACCAGACTCGTAATGAGTCGCACAGTCATGTGATGGCAACAAGTGTCTATCCTCCGTTACTGGCAAAGAGGGATCACAGGCAAACAGGAAGCATGACATCGAAGCTCGTGCACTGGTACCTGGTTGTGTGGAATGTGCACACATCATCAAAACAGAGATCTGTGAACAAGCAGATCTGACACACTATGCAGGAATGTGTGTTATCCAGAGGACACAAACTTCATCTCAACATCTGATGCAATGGACTGTTGGAGCAGAGCCATTACATCGCATGATTTATCTATGCAGGCACTTAACATGGAAATAATTGGGATAAGAAACTGTAATGATTTGGACCACCCTGTCTGGAATGAAGTGGTGACGTATTGTTTAAAGGCTTTTTTTGTACTACATAAGTGAAGGCTATAACCAGGGGAAGCAATTTGAATATGTGACAATGGAGTGGATCTCCGGATTAAAAAGCATGAATGTCGATTCACCAAAATGCCAGAGGTAGTGGAAGTGACATCACATACCATTTAACCTTTTCTTTCATTCACACGCGCTTGCATGCTTAGACATACACACACATGCACACACTATCTCACCTAAACACACTCTCACCTAAACACACTCTCACCTGCAAGCATGCATGCAACATATATTGAAAAACATTTTTTACTTGCAATAAGTGCTGGGGAGGATCATATTCCAGCAAATTGTAATCTATTCTTTATTACCATAATAGTGAATAATGAAACATTATTTGCTATTACGGTAATAAACTGTTGTCAGACAACAGGGAAAGTGGAGCCCCATAAAGACGAGCTGCCACTGTGTTCCTGGCACTGATTTTGCCACCTCTGAGGCCAGGAATCGCAAAGGCAGTGCCAGGGGTTGCAAGGGGCAACCCAAATGACGTCCATTTAAAAAGTAGAGCAAATAGAAGTGCGACCAGAAAAAGCTTTATCAAATAAAGGAACATTCTTTCTGAGAGCAGAAGGAAGACACAGTACTCAAGAAAAAGTGGTCTTCGGGGACAACTGGAACACTTGTGTATCATATCTGATACAGGGTTTGGAATGGAGTGGTGGTGTCTTAGTGAGATATAATGTGCATTTATATGTGTGTGTTGGTGATATGGAAAAATGCTCAAGGTCAGTGAACTATATTGTAAATAGAAAACCATGCCTGCTCTACCCTTCATCCTAACAACCTTAAGTTGAGTAAATGGAACAACGTTTTTTTCACATTATGAGAGAAAGTAGGGGACCAGTCTCCTGGGAGAAATACCTCTTTAGAAGTGCACCACTTTCTAGATGTATTCAAGAATTTGCTGGGTCTGGAGATAAAATAAGCAGTATGGTTTAAATGACTGTAACATTTGCGTGCATAGAAGATATAAAAAAGATAATGATAGCAAAGGAAAAGAATCAACACGTAGAGAGGGTGAGCATTAAGTACAGCCAGTGCTTAAAAGGAGAATCTCTTAGACTGTAAAGGGAACAAGATCTTTAAAGGGGATTCCTACAGGTCCTGTGAGAAGGGACACATTGTGAAGTAGAGAGAATGCTCTGCAAGCAAAGTTGCATGTACATTCTAGAAGAAAAAAGGGATATTATACAAAATGTTGCTACACTATACAAATAGAGAGGAAAGTAAGTAAAGTCAATGCAGGCCTTTGATCTTCAGGTCAACTGAGAAGTATGTGCGAAACCTAAAAATGTGATAGAGGTAAATAGTGAAAACAATTATATGCTGTTAGAGTCAGATGCATGGTTGACACTGTTACCATTTGACACTGGTGAATCTAGTTAAAATAGCTGGATATAAGTTTAATAAATGTATAGGGTAAGATATGGTGCAAACCAATCATACCGAAAGGATGCTATGAAGCTAATTGCTGTTTTCCCCCTCCCGCGCCCTGAATGACGATGGGGACTCCAAGTCCCAGAAGGCCGCAGGTCAGGGGGCGGCCCCAACACTGGGAGGACATGGTGGGAGAGCGCTCTAAAGCATGTTGGGTCTCCCGCGGTGCAGGACACTGTTTTCGCCCTCCCGCACCCTGAATGATGACGATGAATCAATGAGCTTTGATTGTGAAAGTTGATGTGGCTGTTTACTGAGTTGGCCCGTCAGAAAATCTTCAGGGGTAAAGTTAATCCCAGTGTGACTCTCCAGATTCAGATTAATACGATGGAAGGTATGAAACATATGGAAGTGGTCTTTAAGATGTTTCAAAGGTTATGCTCCCGAGAGTAGACTTAAGAAAGATGCTAATCCATCAATAAGCATAGTTAGAGGAATTCTATGTGCGAGGCACAGAGTTAAGGAATATTTATAAAAACTACTAATGTTAGGAACTTGGCTAGTGGAGTCCACGGAGTGGTTTCTTTCAGAATTTGTGATCCATAAACCTAGGGGAGAAATAAGATTATGCACTGACTTGATTGAATTTAATAAGAATGTAGTTTTAGATAAGTACCCTATGCCTTTTATAACTGAATTGTAACACTCTTAAATGGGGCAGAGATTTTGAGCACACTGTACCAGTCTCAGAATATCACCAGGTCATGTTACATGAAAACTCCTGTGATCTCACGGGTTTTGTAACACCATATTAGGATGCCACCTGGATTTGGTATCTGCTGCATCAGCATTTCAGAGAGTAATAGAAAGGTTATTAATAGGCGTTGAAGGAATTCAGTTTTTCCATAATGACCTGTAATTCCATAATTTCCATAGCTGTGTACAATGTGGAGGGGCACAAGGTATCAATGGTTTGGGATATTCTTTTAAGCAACGGGAGGACACTTAAAGCAAAAGTAATTTTGTTGTGCAAGAAAGGAAACTGAATACTTAGGACATTTAATAACTATAGAGGTGTGAGACCCAAGGAGAGACTTGTTGCCAGTATAGGGAGTTTGGAGAGTCTCTCAAACATACATGATATGGCAGCATTTTACAGCACATTTGAGAGAACTTCACATCTAAAACAACAAATATGAGTCTCTTGCTGAAGAAGGGAACTGAACGCAGGTGGGATGAGGCATGGGAAAGAGAATTCATCAAGATCAAAAAGGATTTGAATAGGCACCTAATGTGCCGGCCTTAGGTCCCAAAATACAGTGCAAAACAATGAAAGATATGATCAATAAAGGGCTTATGGCAGTATTAGTACAGTCCAAAAAACAATAACATTTGCACTGATAGTCCATAGAGAAAATTAGAAGAAAGTTTTAGTAATTGGCCATAGCTTTTGCATGGGCAATAAAGACATTTAGAAACTTTATGTGAGGAACAGTGTTCCTAATTGAAACAGACCATAAACCTCTAAAGGAAATCTTCAATGAGAAAGATGAGAAATTATTTATAAATGGATAGTGGTGTTACAAGAGTATGATTTCAAAACTGAGCACCTTTCAGGCCCGCACAATGCAACATCACACTGCTTAAGTAGATTAATTGGTAATGAGACAGTGGAAGACTAAAATTAAGGTGGAAGTTGTGATACAGAAGAACTGGGTTACAATAAAAAGATATGCTAAGTGACGAAGTTTGCAATTCTAAGGAGGAATGGGTACAAGAAATGTAAAAAATACAAATTGATAATGATGGTCCATGAATGGAGAGAAAGTGGGTGCCTCTCCCAGAAGAAGCTACAGTGATAAGCATTTTGCCTACCGGAAAATGAAAGAACTAACCAAGACTGGCAGGATGCTTGTTTGGGGCGCAAGGATAATTCCACTAAAGCGCCTACAAATGTGGTTACGGGAAATAGTTCATGAGTAGCATCCAGGTATATATCATACAAAGGACAGACTGTAAAATGAAGTATGGTGGCCAGCCTAGATGTATTTCTGTAAAAGATGATTAAGGATTGTTTGGGGTGTCAATTTAAGTGATAAAGTTAGTAAAGTTAGAACATCTGATCTGCAGGGCGTTACCAGAGAGGCCATGGTAGGAAGTCAGCATAGATATTATGGGAATGGTTCAAGGAGTAAAAGAGCTCAGTGAGGTACATCATTGGTTCATCTATTGTTCAGGTGGCCTGAAATGGAGATTTTCTCAATTGTGTTTATCAGTAGAGCGATGACATTTACAAATCAAACGTTTATGAAGTAATGTTTTCCAGTAGTTTACTTACTGATGAAAAGACCACAATTAAGATCAAGAGAGATGGTGGTAATCTTGGTATTAAACATAAGAAGGCACTATGATATCACCCAGGAAATTGAACTTTGGAAAGATTCAGTCACACTGAAGAACAATATGGGGTTAGAAAGGAGTAGTGGATTACATTTGTAAATCTGAGATTTTTATAAAACTATGGGCACACAGTGTGTCCACACAGCACCAGAGGTAGAAGGCCATTTGAACTTTGTAGAGGTAGGTAGCACAAAAGTGTATCTCTTGGTTGGATTACATGAAACATCCAGAGAAGTTGATGGTAACTGAATATTGAAAGAAAAGGGTACATAAAGGAGGAACAAAATGAAGTTTGACACTATGAAAGAAGTGGGGAGGGTTAATATTAGGGTAGTGGAGGGGATTATTGTGAAAGTTCACACAAGACATAGACAACATTCCAGTTTACCAATCTCTTTAAAAGTAGACAAGCCCTTTAGCACAATTGTGAAATCCAGTGTGGGTATAATCTGAAACCTTAACAAAGTGGCTAAATAGACTGAGAGAGAAATCACTGTAGGTGAACAGTGTAGTGGATGAGTCAACTCACAAGCAGAAAACAATTCTGATGCTGGCTTGGAAGAACCTTTCAGAGAAAGGTTTCTGCCAATGAAGTGGTCTACAAAGAACCCAAAATATTTAGATGACTATGGATGTAGATGAGATATTGGGGTTAAGGGTGCAATTAAGATATTATTTTGTACATATGAACTTGTTGACGTATTGTATTATTGTACCATTGCATGAAGAATATACCTTTAGTTGTTAGTAAAATGAGATGTGTGGCATCGTAATGCAGTCTAGAATAAAGAACATAGAATTACACAATCGAACATACTGAGTTAAATAAGGCAAATTCAGAAATACGGCTAAACTCATTGGTGCTGCATTCTGCTCCTATGCAAATGGAAACAGAATAAATTCATCTTCGTTTAATCTTAACACTGTATCAGTATCTTATGTTACAAAGTGTTTTTCCAAAAACACAAGCACTAAACTGTGCATTAAGTTATTCTGTCTGTTAGTTTACTGTTAAGTTCTAACTCTTGCCCCCACACTACCTCCCCGAGAAGACTGCGACTGGTTATTCTCCCTACTGTGAGAGTTGTATTTGTCCCAGTTTGCATAACCCTAGCAAGACATCAGTGAAAAAAACAACCCAAGCACCATGGTAGGAGCCCAGTAACCCCTGTGTAACCTTTGAGCCCCAGAATGAGGAATGACAACTGGCAGCAAGTAGTGTGAGCTCTGCAAGTTCCATTTCCAACTGTCTTGAATAGCTTACACACAGCATAACCTGACCAATAGAATGGCAAATACAAGACTGGTAGACGTAGGCCTTAATACCATGTCATTGGATCATTTAAGGGACCTGTGTTTGGAGAAAGGGAGGAGGGCAGATCCTTGTTAGTTTTGTTAAGGACCTGTTAGAGAAAGTGGTGACAGGGAAGAAACTGTGATGGGCAATGAGGATGGTATGATGATAGGAAGGAAGCACTGTAGCATCGGCTCTCGTAGGCCGTTAGCACAGGGTTTTCCCAGACACAGCCCAAACATGCCCCCATATTTGCTTTCCAATGTTTCCCTGAAATATTCCTCCATTTAATCACCAACCACACTTTCAAGTGTACCACTGTCACCAGCTCCAGGAGGTTTTCCCTTGGTTGGCTTAAGTTTAACTGAAATCCAGAACTTGAATTTGGCTCTCCAGAAAGCTAAGGCTGAGGAAGGGGAAAAGGCAAAAGAATCTGAGAGGGAGAAGTTGAGATTAGCTCATTAGGAACAAGGAAAAATGAGACAGGAGGGACAGGAGGTATGGTCAGAGAGAAAGAAAGTGGGAGACATGGAAGATAGAAATAAAAAGTAAAGGGAGGAAAAAGAGAGAGAGAGGATTAGAGCGGAAAAGAATAACCACAGAGAAGGACAAGCTCTTGATGGTAGCAGAGGCAGATACAAGTAAGAAAGGCGATTTTACATTAAGCTCTTCTGGTATACCATCAAAGTTCTGAAATAGCTCGTGAACTTGTATGGAAAGTCCAGAATATTTTAGAATGGTTTATGAGCTTTGAGAGTGTTTGTAGAGTGCAAGCTTTGAGAGATGTGTCTAAAACAGCCCCTTTAATGAACTGCTTGCTCATATAGGAACAGCTATAGATTCAAAGATTCAAAGATTCAAAGCAAGCAAGAGTGCAGATGATATTTCCATTGCAAACTTTGATTCATGGTGTGTTGTTGAACTGGAATTAATTGGTGAAAGGGACAGAGGCCAAGGAGCTTAAGGATTTTCATGCCCTTATTCAGTTGATGGTGATAAAGCATCTCAATAAGTGTTCCACCCCACTTAAGTAATATGTCTGACTTAACAGAGAAGATTGTAGTGCTGGCTAACAAATGGATAGGCAACAGGATTAACAAATGGGTCAAATAGGTTCAGAACAGCTTGGCTCTATGCCAAATGGAGAGAATAACTGACTGGTTAGACCCTGCTTGAATAAATATACTAAACAACTGGGGAATAAATTAGTTTAAACCCCAGAACTTCCACTGTGGAGCCTCACACAATTTAGAAAGGTAACTAGACACTACAGTAGGTCCATGTGGGGTCAGGCGGGATTTGGTACTGTGGGTGATCATTTAGTGGGTGGAAGTTTTACATCTATTTGTGGATGTTAGTTCTGAGTCGGGCTTGATTGCTAGGCACTTTATGGCACATGCTGCATTGGGATAGCAGTAGAGCAACATGGGCTACTGAGGATCAGTAACCTGAGGTATCTGAGGTGCTGACTTCTATTTTGAGGCTCGAGATCTGTAAATTTGCTATAGAAATGTTTAAAAAAGCAATTTCCCCTGCTTTGCATGTGGATACAAATAGTGTGAAGGAAGTGTGGGAGGCCTCACTCGGTACAGAAATAAGTTATAGTGTGAGGGACAACATCTTCCCATATGTACTGAGGGTATCTATGGATGCCAGTTTCAGGTTCACTCAGGTGAGTTATGTACAAATGTATTTGTCACCCTTCAGGATAGCTAAAACGTATCCTGGGGTGACAGACAAATGTCCTAGATGTGTGCACCCATAGGCAAGATTTTATCACATACTGTGGGAATGTGTACCTATATAGGACTTCGGCCGGGAGTTACTAGTGATGATTAAAGAGGTCTCTGGTATAGATGTTCCTCTGCGGCCATTGCATGTTAGGGCAGATTTTGAAAGTTACCAGACTAAAATGCAGGTTTGTGGATTTGGTATTGATTGTAACTCCGCAGAATATAGCTATGGCATGGAAGACCAGGTTTCATTGACTGGAGAAAATTGTTACATATTATTCTTAAATGAAGCTGAGTTCCGGCAGTTGTGCTCACTGCTCTCAAATGCAGAAATCTTCAAATGCCGCCTTCACTGGACTGGGACACTATCTTAATGGCACTGGAGGCCAAAACAGATGAACACCCTCTGTGACCTCTTTAGCCATGTTCCAATATGGGACACACTAACATTGTTACTTACACAGCGGAAATGTTAGTGGTACATGCTTGTAGCTCATCCCCTTTTCCCCAGCAGGTTCCTTATTACTGATAAGTAATTTACACTGCCTCTCTTTCTTTGCTTATGTAATTGTTTTATTTTTCGAATATGAGTTGCAATATCAGAATAAGTATATATACTATTGTTGGTGTGTCGCCCTTAAGGGCTTTCTTGTGGGTAACCGGGTTTTCTCATCTTCTTTTCTCTCCAGTATTGTGTCGGGAGACCTCACCTCAGGAACAAGGAGAAAGGTATAAGGCGTCAGATAAGTTTATTTTGTCATCTTCGTATTTAATAGGGGTGGGGTAGTGAGGGGCCACCAAACAGCCACTAATATAGTGCACTGTTGATTTATCACTTCTTATGTGCTCCCCAGTGCCTAGTGAGTTTTTTCTAGGCGAGTGGCTGCCCATGCACTCCTTAGTTGTTCTGCACCCCCTTTACCCCCTTTTTCCCATTTTCTGTTGATCCCCTTTCCATTGCAGAAGCGGAACCATACCTGGTTGAGCGATGTTCCTCCTGGAACGTGGCTGGCTGTGGATGCCTGTGGTCCCCTTGAGGCGGTCTCCTCTCTCTCCTCCCTGTCTGCACCAGAGGTCCACTTGAGGCTGGCTCCTTGTCTCTCCTCACTTCACTTTCTCTCCTCAGGCTCCTCTCGCTTTTGTGTCCCTTTTTCCGTCCTGGCTACTCGTGTTCTCTGTCTCATTCCTTTTGCTCTTCACCTCCTCCATCTCGTTGCTCTCGCCTCCTTCTTCCACTCTCCTCTGCTTTTTCTCCTCCTCTTCAGCATTCTCAGTACCGGCTCCTGTGACCTGGAAGCCACTGAGACTTCCAGGTGAGAAACTCTTCATCTGGCCCCGGGGGACTCGTTGGGTGGCTCCAGGACCAATTGGTCATTCTTGGCATTTGTTCCTCCCACTGCTTCCCGGCCTCATAGCATCCCTCCTAAGCATGGCTGATCGGGTTATGAAAGCGGCAGACAGGAGAGAAAATTGGCAGTTGTCTGTTTTTTCCCAAGAATATGCATTGTCTGAAACAAAAAAGGTTGTAGGGCTCAAAAACCATCTTAGAACCCTGGAGTTGGTGTCTTTATGGCAAGCAAGACACGTAAGTGGGGCATGGTCAGTCAGCAGTGTGAAGGAATGACCCAAGAGATAATATTGGAGTGCCTCAATTGCCCATTTGATACATAAGCACTCCTTTTCTATAGTGGGATACCAAAGTTCTTGAGGCAATAGCTTTCTACTGATGTATGCCACAGGGTGAAGATGGAGGGATTCATCCGATTGAGAAAGGACTACCCCCAATTCTAGGTTGGAGGCATCGGTTTGTAAGACAAATGGTATGGTAAAATCAGGGCATCTGAGGACAGGGTCGGTACAGAGGGCTGTTTTAAGTGAGTCAAAACTTTCTCGTTCCAAGTCTGTGAGGTATCCAATTTGTTGGGGTGGGTTTTCTTTAAGAGGTCTGTGAGGGGGTAGCTTTCTTATTAAACTGTGGTATGAATCATCTGTAATACCCGATTAGTCCTAAAAAGGACCAAACTTCTTTCTTGGTGCTTCTATAGAGTAGGTCCCAGATAGCTTGTACTTTTTCTACGTGGGGGCGAATATGTCCCTTTGAAATGTTATAACCTAAGTATTGTATGGATTCCCTGGCTAGATGACACTTCTCTTGGCTGGGTGTTAAGCCTGTTTTGTGAAGGGTTTCCAATACATTTGTTAAGTGGACTAAATGATCATCCCATGAGGAGCTATATGCTGCATTATCATCAAGGTAAGCAGCTGCATGGGTTTTATGTTTTTGTAGTATAATGTCCATCAACCTCTGAAAGTTGGCGGGAGCCCCATGAAGACCAAAGGGCATAACATGGAACTGGTACAATCCAGAGGGTGTGGAAAAAGCCATTTTCTCCTGAATCTCTTTAGTCAGAGGTATTTGCCAATAACCCTTTGTGAGGTCTATAGTTGATAGATATTGAGCGTTATCTAGTTGTTTCACAAGTTCATCTACTCTGGATATGGGATATGCATCGAACTTTGCTATCGTGTTCACTTGGCGGAAACTGATGCAATACCGAACTGTTCCATTCAGCTTCAGAACGATAAGGGAGAACCATGGGCTTGTAATCATTTTCCCTACTTCCTGTTCTATAACTATTTGTCTGCTTTCTGGTATTTGATAAGGTCGTAACCGGATGACCTTACTAGGTTCAGTCTGTTTCTAGTGTTGCACCAGGGATGTTGGTCCCAGTTTAGAGGAGAAGACATTGCAGTGCTGGTACACAAGTGTTATCATCTGGTCTCATTGTTTCAGCGTAAGGGAGGGACCGAAGGTAGGAATGTCGCTTGTCTCTTGGTTCAGGTTAAGAAAGGAATTGGATATCTAAGGTTTGGGTGTCAGTAATCTGGGAAACTGACTGGGGATTGGTTTGTCTGGGTTCTGGTTCCTTCCATTCCTTTTAAGATATTGATATGAAATATCTGTTTATCTCTTCTAGTGTGGGGTATGGATACTCTATAGGTTACAGGAGTGATTTGTTCAGTGACCGTATAGGGGTCTTGCTATCTGGCTAGAAGTTTACTTTCAGAGGTTGGGAGAAGTATTAGAACCTTACAGCCTACATGCAGCTGTCACAACCGGCTATTCTTGTCATAATGCTGTTTCTGTTCTTTCAGACTCCTCTCCAAGTGTTGGTTAACCCCTCCCCCCACAGTGTATGTTTTTGGTCTTTTAGAGCTCGGGTGTAACCTAGAAGGGTCTTCTCCTCATCTTCTTCTCCCTCCCAGTGTTGTGCTGCCATAGCTAGTAATGTTCAGGGTTGCCTCCCGAAGAATAACTCGAATGGTCTATGACCAACAGAGGATTGTACATGAGTACGGATAGCGTACAGTACAAAAGGGAAGTTTTAAGTCCCAGTCCCTCCCGGCCTCAGATATGTTCTACTTTAGGAGGGATTTTATGGTTTTATTGTACCTTCCTATGAGACAATCTGTCTGAGGATGGTATACCGATGTACGAAGGTGTTTTATCCTAGTAAGTGACATATTTGACTCATCAGCTTAGACTTAATTGGGGTCCCTTGGACTCTTAATAATTCTTTTGGGAATCCCACCCTAGAAAAAAGCTCAACCATGGCTTGTGCCACTGTTCTCGTTGTCATACTTTTCAATGGAATGGCTTCCGGATAAAGCGTTACGTAATCTACCAAGACCAAATGTATTGGTAATCCTTGGAGGAGGTTAGTAAGGGTCCTACCAGATCTATACCCACCCTTGTGAAGGGTACCTCGATGATAGGAAGAGGTTGCAAAGGGGCCTTCCGGGGTATATGAGGACTCACCAATTGGCACCTTTTGCAAGAAGCTAAATATTTCCATATTTCAGAATAGACACCTGGCCAGTAGAAACGGGACAACAGGTATTCTTCCGTTTTGTCCCTTGAATAATGACCCCCTCCTGTCTGACTATGGGCTAGATAAAGTACCTGAGAATGATATGGAGTAGGGACTACCAGTTGGGTACGTAAAGAACCCTGGCCTTTTGTATTTCGATACAATAAAGCCCTCCGCACCCTAAAGCAGGTTCCAACCTTTTTGGGAATCTCGGGGACAACTTGTGCCCATGCATGTTTTAGAGTCGGGTCCTCCCTCTGAGAGACACAAAAACTTCCTGGGTTTTCTTTTTCCGAATGCTCTATTGGGGAGAGAGAAAAAACATTAACCTGATGGGTCAGAGGATAGACGTGGTGTTCACCCTTCCCTCCTGAAGTGAAACCTGTGTTTTTTCCTCTTAAGGCTCTGGGTTATTTGTATATGATGTGAGTCTGACCCCTCTTCCAATTGTCTCCTCAGATGATTCAGGTCTCTGCAGGAGCGAAGAAAATCTTTGTAGTCTGCTCCTACCACCAGGTCTTCAATCAGGTGGGGGATGACGCCTATGCGAAGAGGTTCCTTATACCCTCTCCAGTCTATATCCACCCAGGCCACAAGACAGATGCGTGTTTCCTCATGGACACAGGTTATTGCTGCTTTTTCACCTTCAGTCCACTGATCCGGGAACACTAGTGATCCTCTTATAACTGAGTGTCTACACCCCGAGTCTACTAGGGCTGTAATCAGTTTATTATTCACGTATATCTTGAGGGGGAAAAAGGGGCTCCACTCGGGGCCGTACAAAAAAATCCTCCCACATGACAAACCCACTTCTATGGGCTCGGGTCTAGGTCCCTTCTGTGCACAATATTGTGCTATATGGCCCCACTCTGCACAGTGAAAGCACTGTAGTACTTGTCCTGTTTCCCATTCAGGTACTCCAGGTGTTTTTGGGATCTCTGTAACCCTTTTGGGAACATTTTTGGGTATCAGATTCCCTATATGTACTGGGGAGACTCAGTGTGGAGTATCCCTTCTGGAATTCTGTGGAACGATGATATGCACAGGCCAAGTCAATAGCCTTGGCGATGGATATGTCAATGTTTGTCTTATCCAGATTCTGGTAACACTCTGGAAGGCATCAAGGAATTGCTCTAATAATATCTTATCTGTTATGTCCTCCTTGGTTGATTCATTGGGTCATAGCCATTTCAAGCCCATATCCTGAATCCTATATAACAGGCTTGGGAGTTGTCCTGTGACCCACATCTCTTCTTCTGAAATCCTATGCGATAATGTTCAGCATCACATCCAGTCTCTCTAAGATTGCTTTTACCTCACTATAAGGAGTCTAACTCACTGGGGTCGCGGCTTGGTACACGGTCTGCAGTTCTCCGGTTAACAAAGGAGCAATGTATTGACCCCATCTATCCCTGGGTGAAGTAGCAACCCTTTCAAAACTAACAAAAAATAGTCTGTGCCCTCTCCTATTTGGTACTTCTGAAGCACAAAATTAGGTACGTTCAGATGGCGATAGTTTCTGTGAGTTTTTGTAGGGCAGTCTCATGTACTAATTGGTTATAAGCTATGATGGTTGATTGTGATTTTAGGGCCTCCTGTGATTGTTCCTTGTCCTTTTGGGAGGTGCAGACCTGTTCTTCCATCACCAGCTGTAGGTGTCTTTGCCCCTCTGCTAACTGTTGTATCACTTTGTTAAGTAAGACTGAGACCTCCATTTTCTGATAAGCTCTTACAGGCTCCTATTTGGCTTGCCACTGTAGCTGATCCCCTTTTCCCCAGCAGGTTTCCTTATTACTGGTAAGTAATTTACACTCCCTCTTTTTCGTTGCTTATGTAATCATTTTATTTTTTGAATATGAGTTAAAATATCGGAATAAGTGTCTAGATTAATGTTCGTGTGTCCCCTTTAGGGTTTTCTTATGGGTAATCAGGATTTTTCGTTGTCTTTTCTCTCCAGGGTTGTGTCAGGAGACCTCACCTTGGGAACAAGGAAAAAGGTACAAGGCATCAGATAAGTTTATTTTATTATGTCCTGTATTTAATAGGGGGGGGGGTAGTGAGAGGCCACCAAACAGCCACCAATATAGTGCACTATTGATTTTTCACTTCTTATGTGCTCCCAGTGCCTAGTGAGTTTTTCTAGGGGAGTGGCTGCTGTACATGCACTCCTTAGTGTTTCTGCTTCCCTCTCTGTCCCCCTTTCTCGTTTTCTGTCGATCCCCCTTTCCATTCCCCAAGAGGAACCGTACCTGGTTGAGCCGCGTTCCTCCAGGAACGTGGTTGGCTGTGGACGCATGTGGTTCCCCTTGAGACGGGCTCCTCGTCTCTCCTGCCTGTGGGTGCCGGTGGTCCACTTGAGGCTGCCTCCTCGTCTCTCCTCTTTGCTTTCTCTCCTCAGGCTCTTCTCGCTGGTTCCTCTTGTGTCCCTTTTTCTGTCCTGGCTCCTCGTATTCACTGTCTCGTTCCTCTCGCTCCTCACCTCCTCCGTCTAGTCCCACGCACCTCCTTTTTCCACTCTCCCCGGCTTTTTCTGCTCCTCTTTGGCATTCACTGTATTGCCTAGAGTGACTCGGAAGCCACAAGACTTCTGGGTGAGGAACTCTCCATCTGGCCCCTGGGGGACTCATTGGGCGGCTCCAGGACCGCTTCGACGTTCTTGTCATTTGGTCCTCCCACCACTTCCCAGCCACAATGCATTTTTTCATATTCTGTTCTCTTATCAGTGTAAGTTATTGGCAATAACACATGGCTAGTTGGGGAGCGTGTTGGTTAGATAGGACTAGTTTGGGTATGTAAAGGTGTTATTCAGGAGTGCACAAATATAGAGGGTTTAATGATGAACCAGTCTAATGATAAATGTGTAAGAATGTGATATGTTGAATGCTCTTGTGCACTCTTTCTTAAAATGAATAAAGATTGATTTTTAAATATGTGAAGACCCAGAATCTTGTGCTGACTGAAGCCAATGGGATCAATTTGTGGCGCCCCTGGTTTAGCATTGCTCAAGACAGAGGATGACAACAGCTTCCCCAGACAGTGGAAGTGGATTAGCTGCATTCCTGTAGCTGGAGGGTGTCGAGGAGAGAAGAAGCAGGACTGCCTTTAGAAATTCCATGAACGCTCTGTTAGCAAGGAGCTGTTGATTAGCTCTTCTTCAGCACAGATGTTTGCTGGATGATTGGAGCGGAGTGGAACTGCAGTTTCTATTGTTCAAGGTGAGGAAATTTTGGGGGCAGGCCTGCTCTTCTGTCTGTCACTGATGACTGCCTTAGGAAGGCTGATGACAGCCAGATGCAAAGATCTCACACTTTACTGTACTCATGGTACTCCAGCATGGAGCCAGCTCCAGCACTACCTGCTGTGAGAAGCATCACTGTATATAATGCCAGTGTGTGAAGAGGAGCCTCAGGAGGACACTTGAAAGAGAACCATACCAAACTGGTTCTTAAGTTTGAGACTGTACATCCATGTCCCCACATTGAAAATATGTAATAAAAATGGGATCAAATCCACCACACTTTGTTGCAGTCCACAGTACTTCTTGACCAAGAATGGGAGTACTCTGCAGTGTACTTGAGCAGCTGTTGTGTACAAGAGATAGAGTATGCCTAATAGCCAGTCTACCAGATGGGAAAGACATCAGCTGAAGCCTTCACTTTCTGCTGGAAGAGCTGAGGGTCTGCCTGGTGCCCCAAGAGCCTGTCTGTCTGCTGAGATGGAAGGAGTGTGTCTGGCTGCGCAGGAAGCATGACTGTGTGAGACGGGAAGTCCAAAGTGTTCACAGGATGAGGGGCACCAATAGAAAGCACACTGTAATAGAAAGTGAAGCCAAGAGCAACAGGAACAAGAGTGGATCTCCCAGTTCCTGCTAAGAACTGCCCAAATGACTTCCCCAAGTCAAGTGTGGTTATGTCCGCTGACAGCTGCTGCAGACATGAGCTGGTCCCGCTGCTGCCGACTCAAGCAAGAAAGATGATGCAAATGGAACCAGGTTGACCTGGGATGCCTCAATTGCACTTCACCACTGAGTGGAGCCCAGTTGTCCTCAGAGGCTGCAACTGTTGAAGTCATAACATAATGTCTGTGCCTGCTATGCTGTATTCATCCATCAATGCTGGTGCCAAGGAGACACTGCCATGAGGACAAGAGGCATAGGCTGTGCTTGTCCCATCACCTGATTTGCAAGATGATCAGGCAGGATTCGTAAGGCTTCACCTGCAACTTTGTTGAACTCTTTAGCAACATCTGAAGTGTCCCATTTGGAGTTGGAAGCTGAATCCTCCTGTGGAGTTTCAGAGAGCCGCCTGAAAATCCTTCCTAGCACAGATGCCACTGCCCAGCATTTCTCTCCTTGTTTTTAAGGTCTTGAGAAAGAATTGCTTACTGACTTAAACTGCACACCTTGGGGCCTATTCACAAACTACACTTTGTAGTTTGTTTAGTAGTACTACAATACTAATACTTGCATACTTCAAAATTATAGTCTCAAACCTATATGCAGAGATCTCCTCCGCTGACACTCCTATCTTTTCTGTGCAGAGACCTCTTCTCCAGATGTGGCGGTCTCTGCCAAGCGTGTAGAACTTAAAATACGCTTGTAAAGTTACTGGTAGTAACTTTATGGACCTAAATTACAAATATACAGACACAACCCCTAAACTGAGGGGCTGGAATCATGTAAGTGCACACCTAGGAGTAACTTTACAATCGCAAATGTGAACAGCAAGAATTAGTAGAGTTACTCTTAGATGTAATAGTAAATTTACACCTGAATAAATCTACATATGCAAATTTACCTTTGTGAATAGTTAGGCCCCCTTCAGTTCATCTTGAGGGCAAAACCTTAAAGGTATTTTGTCCTTTTGCTGCCTCAAAAAGACAGGTGACAAAAATATCTGAGTGTGATAAGTTTAAAAGTCAAAAACCACTGCCCAGTGAACAAACTTTGACCACAGAAGTGCTGTATTTTCTCTTATTTGGTTACAATGGCAAGTGTACTTCAGAATCCAAGGGCAGAAACAAATCTGAAGGTAACATCTACACTGTGGGGGTATTGTCCCCTTTGGGTTAACGTCTGAAGTTATGATTCATAGATTGTAAATCTAAAATAAGTTCACACTGCAAATGTTGAGCTCTTGGACATGAAAGCACAAGGTCAGGTACGTGGACATCCTCAGTCGATATATCTAAATGTACAGACACTGACAGACAGACTGATGGCATATATATGCATGTATAAAAACTGGAAGATGGTCTGAGGAAATGTGTTAATGTACAGAGTCAATACGATGGCACAGGGCATATGCATGTGAATGTGCAGTCTGGCTAGAGCCTGAATCACATATGTAAATGTACAGGCTTCTGCAATATACGTGAATGCGCAAGACAGAATAGATCACTTACCAGAACCAAGGCGTGATATAAGTTATGTAACACCAGTATAGGTTAGATTGATGTAAAGTCACTTATTTCGCTCAGTCCTCGGGAAAAGACTGCACATTTTTAAAATGTACTACTACGGGGGCTTTCGATTTGCTGAATAACCTTCATGCATTTTCTTCGAACCTAGTGTAATATATCACTATTTTTTCTCAGATGTGTTACCCTCTGTTCTCCAGACGCCATCATCCATCAGAGCCAGCAACTCCTGAAGCCTTCTGCCTGCGGTTTGTTTATCTGCGCCCCGCAGATGGTAAGGTCTGCCCAAGCTCTGCGCCAAGTCATTACTCTTCACTGGATATACAGTCAGACGGCTGTCACTCTGCAGTGGTGTCTGGTGACTATACTTACACCTTCCAGCCTTCCCACGTTCATTTAATAAGCATGATTTAGCTTAGGAGTACCTGTCACGCGCATTAAACATTTTCATGAAAAAACGAGTTAACGAAGAAGCAAAATATCAAATGCAGGCGTCTCCTCAATGCCAGTATAACACACACACTCTGTGGCTTCATTCCATGCCCTCCCATCTTGATGTCTACATTCTATCCCGTGAAATGGTGGTACTTTTGCGGGGTTCCTCTCAACAGTCCAATTCATACTCATAATTTTCGCTTTGTTCTACCCCAAGCCTCCTTCGGCGTCCCCATTCCATCTTAAAATCCTTCATTCATACACTTCTTGCTATCATTTCTTACAACTCTTGAGAGTTGAGTGCACATAGATAGTTCAGTTTGCAATCTGGTTGGATGAGGCTACCCTTAGTGGCAGGCTACAGTGCACCTCGTATTCAGACTAGGCATGTCAGAGTATCATGCTTCCAAGATGGCGGAAATATCGACCAAACAGAACGGGTAAGGCACAAGCACTGTTCTAAATTATGACCCTATAGTTGGATGACCAGATTTTGAGGAGCAAAAACCGGGACAGGTCAGATATAAAAGGAGGACTAAAGACTTTACACTAACTTTTATATCTGGCATGTCCCTTTTTTGCGTAGCTTTGTGAGTGTGTGCCTATACATGTGGGTGTTTACATACATATTTATATATGTACACACACACGTGCACACACATTTAAAAGACTACACATATAAAATTAGCTCTGGCTTACCTTCCACCCTGCACCCCTAACCCGTCCCCACCCACCTCTCTCTGCTCTCCACTCCCTCTCTCTGCTGGGTGCAGACAGGGAGTGTTGCCTGACAGTAACAGATAAATTACTTTAATTATTGCATACTTTGTAGGCCTCTGTTAAAGGAGAGCATACCTTTAACTTATGCTTCCCTAGATAATCTGACCTTTGTCTCAAAAACCGGTACACTTATGTAATGATCTGACCTTTGCCCCAAAAACCGAGACATTTGTTTAAAATTGGACAGTCCTCTGAAAACTGGGACTGTCTGGGGAAATCCAGGACGTCTGGTCACCCTACCTATAGATATGCAGTGTATATAATGGATAGTGTATACGTACATTGGATTACAAAATGTATGGAAATGTTTCTTTGAATACCATTTTCTTTTTCACTCATTTGGTTTATACATTTTTTATGAAAACAAGAAATATTGGGTTCTTTTTGACACATGATCTACTTTACATGGCAGGCTGTGCTTTTACCAGTGGGCTGTGCTTTTACCGCTCTTGTGTAGTCTCCACAGAGCCATATTACTTGTGTCATGGTTGGCAAGCTGTGCCATCCCCAAGTTTGCAATCCATTGCAACAATGTGAACCTTATGGGCTTATTTTACAGTTCTCTACTTTGGAAGTGGCATATTATGGGGATTACACCTCCGACTGCTCCGGAGTAGAACTTATAGATACACACTTTCCTCAGTGGTTGGGAAGCACTTCCAGAAAGATGTCCTCCCCCATCACTTCTGGGTGTCCCCAAAGAGTCATAATGTAACTGGTAATGTTTGGGAATCCATAACTTTGCTGGGTGGACAGCATAGTACTCATGATGATTGGAAGCTGTGTCTTCCAGGGGTTGTACCTCCACCACTTCTGGGTGGACCCTTGATATTCTTATCTCACTTGGTGGTTTTGGGGGACTGCATCATCCCATGGGTTATACAACCACTTCCTTCGGATGGACTGTGTAGGCTTATATTATTCTTGTTCGGATAGACCATGTAGGCTTATATTACTCTTGTGTGGGCTTGTCTGTCGCACTTGGATGGATCTCTTCAAGGAGTAGAGCTTCTTAGGCACAATACCAGATGCTCTCGAGTATCTTCTTACCCAATCATGTAAAGAACACATACATAATTAAATTCAACTCTATCTCTTACCTCTCCCTACTCCCCTTAGTACTTAAATGCAGTGTCAAGTTCACCAAAACAGGTTTGAAGCACCCTTCGATCTGGAAGTGCTTCATGATTTGCCAAGGGACAGAAGCTCTGAAGCACTACACAAACTCACTATTCTGTAACCGTGCAATACCACTAGATTATTCAGACTTAGAGGTGCAAATATGTGCTGGGAACTCTTTGCAAAATATTTGTGAAAATCCATGAAGTAAAAGCCATGTGGGTGTTCACAGTATCTGCATTGATGGGATATTTTCCTGTGAATCCCCATTCATTTAAAGTGTTTCACACTTCGTGAACGACGCACAGGTTAAAACTTTTTAAGATCAACAGTTTGACTTGCTCCAACCAACACAGCCTTGTAATGATCTCGATATACTGATGGTATATAGTAACCACACCATACAAACAAAGTGATATGTGTTTCTACACAATATTAGAAGTACCTGCTACCATTTAGAACTCGAAAAACCTGTTTCCTTTCTGAGATGAAGGACTCACTATTGTCTCTGCACACTTCACACCCATAGTAAATATTAGCCCTGCAACCTACTTCTAAGCACCACATGGAGGACAGTGAGTAGTCATTCTGATGGTCCTCCCTGTCTCAATCTGGATCATTACAGAATAAAGTACCAACTCACTACCTGATCCCTCACCATCTAGAGTATCAATGTAATGAAAGCTCCTGTAGAACTTATTGCCAACTGAAGGACACACATACAGGCTATACCAGCCCACTCAAATAACCAATCTGACCGACAAAGACCAGTGGGATCTGCCACACAATGCTGGTCAAGAGGGCTTTAAATTAGTTCACCATGGAGGCCCTTAATAATCAAATAGTCTGAGAACCAACATCTTATAATGTCATTGATAAAAAATTATGTCTATAAGGAAGTGCATTTTAGCAAATCCGTTTACTTGAGGTCTCATAAGGCCAAACCTACAGAGGACTGTACTGCCGTCTATGCTGGAAGATCTGACCCTCATCACTCTTTCTCTGCACCGGGTTACCACCTACAGAAAACATGATCTGAGTTGATGACCTCCCCCCACGATCAGCTTAAGAAATTTGACTGAGAACAAAGACAAAATTGGAAGCACAGATCTAACAAGAGCTGCCAGCATACCTCAAATATAAAATGCATGTCTATCGCTCCTGCTTCTCATTCATCGCACTGCCAAGCAATGCATCATGACACAATAAATTCACCTCAATGAGCATCGTGCATTATTTTTTTTATTACCAGTATTAAGGAACACATACACTCAGTGGCCGGTAGGGAAATCCAAACTGGAATTACATTTTGTCCTCCTTGTCCAGCACTAATGGGAATACGAGTAGGCATTTTATACCGTTTATAACATTATCAATATTTACTTACCCAACTGCATTCACCCACCAAAGCTAGTCAACACACACACTCACTATTCTGATACTCTCCTCTGCGGCTATACTGACATATCAACAGTGCAGGAGTTGAAGAGTTAGGCTTTAGCCTGCTACAATTTTCAAATTCAGGCCTCTCAAAATAAAGAGGGTGCAAGGTTGAGCTCATTATGCAATGGCGGACCGAAGATTCTGCCAAGTCCTATCAAGGAACTTCTTGAAGAAAGATTTTATAATAAGCCAGAAAGTGAGTGACCTTCACAATAACATGTCCATTTGGCAGCTGTCACAGCCTATTTTCAAAATGGATAACACCTTTCTCTGGGATGCTGCTCCTTGGATCTCCGGCTTACACTGAGGTCCACAAGATGAAGACAAACAGAATCTTTAATAATTCTCCTAGTTCTCAAAGGTACCAACATTGACAAATCTAGGTAAATGAACAATGAATATAACATTACATTTAAATCACACTAGAGACAAGCATTTATTATATATTAAAATGATTCCCTGTAGACATGTTTTGGCTTTTCAAGTGTGATATGTTGCATTCGTTGTTCAGTTACTTCAATTTGTCAATGTGGATGCTTCTGAGAATTTAAATCATTATACCATTGGATAACATCAGATGTGTAACCTCGCTTGCCCAAATTACCTTCCGTCCCTGTTTCTGATAGGACTCTGAAGCAGCTTGGATTATAGAAAATGGAGGAGTTTCCTAAAGTCAAGTGAATAACATGTAGAATAGGCTTCTTCAGAATTCCACTTGTCTAGACAGCAACAGCAAAAACCTACTTTTTTACCAACCTAATCCAAGCAGCATTGGCATAATTGCCTGCAGTTGAAAGTCAGTGATTACATCACCCTGCACCACTCATTGGCACCCCGTGGGAGGAAACTTTGCAACAATTTGACAAATAGATGCTAGGTCCTTTAAAAATGGTTCCAAACTTAGGTTCGGAGTTCTGTTCACCCAGTGTCTTGGTGTCCTTCACCCATGCTATACTCCTGCTCAGTGCAAAAGGTTCACAGAGGAGTTCTGATACTAATTTGCTATGAAAAACACAAGGAAATGAGTCATAAGAAATGTTGGATTCTTGCACTGTTCCACATTTAGGGCCATATGTACGAAAGCTTTTTCCCATAGACACAGAATGGTTAAAATCCTTTGGTACATCTGGCCCTTAGTCCTTATTACAGCATGGTGATTGGCTCTAACAATGCAACTAGAATTTCCTCTTACCCAGTCCTGGTTTTTCATTTAAAGTCTGTCACAACCATATTTTACGTAGAGGTAGGGGAATTATTTCTGATGGTTAAAAATCTAACTGAGTGCTCTATCCTAATTCAACAAATGTAACAGCGATGCGCTTCCTGAACAAAGAAGGTGTGACATCTATGATACTTAAACTTATGGCTCTGAATTTTCACTGGCTTAAAGCCAGCTTGCCTAAAAAAACCTAAGTACCACTCTCTTTGAAGAACATTACAGGGTGCCCCTAGACTTCTTCGTACCTATGACACTGCATCTCATTTCGTTTATCTCTACATAAAAAGACAAATACTGCAAATTCTTTTCCTGGTTTCCATTTGTGAAAGCCAGCTTTTTCTCCCTATTCTTAACTATCTCAGAGTGATGAGCTTAACATTCTAATGTTTAGAAACATTTACGAAGATCCAATTATGAAAAACAACTGGCAAACTGAATAGGCCTGGTCTTGGCAAGCCAACAAAAAGTTTTAGCTATTTATTTTTAAAACATTTGAACTTGGCATTAAAACTTTGGTGGTGTGCATATTTCAACATTTGCATTTCAAAAGGAGCACTTTTGGGGATGCAAGTGCTGCACTACAGAATATCTAAAATGTTATAGGGTGTTTGCTGTTTCTTAGTACAGAATTCTCTACTGGGTTGGACTTAATTTGATCAAATGCTTAATTTTACAAGCAAAGGAGACATGAATCCTCGTCTGTCCAAAATATAATATAGATTACAATCAAAGTACCAGATATTTTGATCCAATAGTAATTATTGCCTAACTCTATAGGAAACAGACAAAAATCTTGAACTAACACAGTTTATTCAATATTTTGTAGGCAAGGATGAATGAATCAATCTCTTGTGAAAGAAGCAGCCAGCCACGCACATGGTCAATGTGCCAGTGATGATGGTGTCTGTAGCTTGTCCCACTGCCCTGTTGCATGGAAGCATCATCCATGGACTGGTTCTCTCTAGGCCCATGATCTTTCATATAAAACCCAAAGAATGTTCTGGCAGCAGAGGAAATACTATGGGCCACAAATCCCCTGACATGCAGAGTTAGGGGAGAGTAGCTCGTGCGACTTGTGACACCCTCAGTAGATTTCTGAAAGGAGTGTTGAGAGGAAGTGGTGGATGAGGGTGGAATCATCTTGTGATCGATTGCAGCAACAGTCAAGGTTAACCCACTATGAAAGACCAAATGGGAAACAGAAGCGTAGGCGAGTGGAAAGCTATCTGGTGAGAGTTCATGTTAATAGTACCTCATCCAAGATAGCTGCATCCACCAGCACTGCCCTTGTGTTAGCCTCTCAAGTGTGTTATATTTTACAAGTGTTGCCAGTTATAAAGACACAAGGAGTATTTCTCATTAGCCGCTGTGGTGCTCCCTGTTTGCTACATCATCTCCTAACTTAAATTTGGCAACATAAACAATACCTCCGTCTCAGATTCCGCCATTATAAAAAAAAAAGGCCTGTGATAGCTCAGTTTATTGCGAAAGACAGCAATGTGTCTCTGAGCCAATAGCTTAATAAGAAGTACTAAAGAATTATTGACAACTTCACCCAAAAAAATGCAGGTCTTGTCGCGCCGCACCGCGCGGCGCGAGCCGAGCGTTCGGCAATAGCCGCGCGTTCGGCTCGGGCCGCGCTTCGCGTCTCTAAGACGCGGCGCGCCCCGAGCCTTTCTTGCACCCTGCGAGGCCCCAGGACTTACTTGGGGCCTCGCGCTGCTCTCTCCCTCCGTCTTGTTGGGGTCTCCTGACCCCTCTTACCTGTTTGGGGCTCCTTTTTCTTCTTTTTCTGTCTTTCTTCCTTTTTGGGTCTGTTTTCTTCCTCTGTCCTTTATGTCTTTTCCCCTTCCCAGGTTACCTCTGTCTTCCCAGCATTCCTCCTTCCCTATTCTCTATGGTTTCTGCTCCAGCCTATTCTATCTACTTTTCCCTATTCAAGATGGTGTCCTTTTTCTTCCTGTGGGTCACTTCCTGTTTTATGGTATTTAAGGGTGGTGTTTCTTTTCCTCTTTGCGCTGCAACACTCTCTGTTTCAGTTAGTGTCCTCGCTCCTGATTTCCTAGCCTTTGGCTCTGGATTTCGCCATTTCTGTGTTACGTCAGTTCCTTTGATTCCTGTTCCTCTGTTCTTGTTCCAGGAATCCCCCGCGAATCTTCTGGGAGGTTTTTTCCTCTTCTTCTGAAGGGGTTTTTTCCCTCTGGCGCTACTTTCTCACGGTCACGGTCTGTCCTTGGCGTTTCCTCGCCTACAGCACCGTGGCTACCAGAAAGAGTCGCCCCTTTTTGGGCCAAAGTCGAACTCTCAAGATCCACGCCTCAAGATCTGCAAACTCCAGGCGCAAGCAGCACGTGAGTCGTGACAGATTGCAGCGCCTAACCATCCCGACGTCTTCTAACACCATGGAAGACACTGTGGTAGCTGCTGCAGATCCGGATCAAGCTCTACTAACTACAATTCAGCAACAAGCTCAAGAATTACAGCAACTATGCAGTGAGAATGCTGCGCTGCGACAGGCTTTGGCTTTCCGCAGTGGTGATGTCCCGACGCTCTCCGCCTCTACCCATCGTTTTTCGGGTGAACCAACCAAGCTGCGAGAGTTCCTTGACTCCTTGACAGTGTACTTCGCCTTCCGACCCACCCAATTCTCCCATGACAGAACAAAGGTGGGTTATCTCATCAGTGCCTTATCTGGTCCTGCCTTGGCCTGGGCAACCCCGATGGTATCATCTAACGATCCGGTATTGTCGGATTATTCCGCCTTTGTGAACCGCTTCAAGCTGATGTTTAGTCGTCCGGGATTGGAGGCTTCAGCAGAAGAGGCCTTATGCGATATTCATCAAGGTTCACAAGATGTCCTTCAATACATTACACGCTTTCGTCAACTAGCGGCAGAGACCACCTGGGTGGAACGTACTTTGGTGACTTTGTTTCGTAGAGGACTCAAAGAAGAAATCAAAGACGAACTCGTACATTCCACCAGAGTGGAAGATCTTCGTGGCCTGATGGATCAAGCCCTCTCCATCGAGTATCGCCTTCAGGAACGGAGAGCAGAGAAGAGAAAGAGCAGAGGGTCTTTTCACCCAAGCACCTCACGAGTTTTTCCGCATCGTTCTGAGGAACCTCGCCCTCCTGTCAGAGACACCGAAGGAGAACCCATGCAGGTGGATACAACTCGAGGCCCTCTCTCCGCTAGCGAACGAGAAGATAGACGAAAGAAGGGTTTGTGTTTATACTGCGGTTCTGCCGGCCACATACTGCGTACCTGTCCAGTACGTCCATCAAGGCCATCGGGAAACGCCGCTTCCCGTCCTCTGTAAGAAGGGAGGGGACGGGATTAGCAGCTATACCTTCCATCAGTTCTTTCAACGACAATACCACATCCTTGTTCATTTTACCAGTAATGTTACAATTACCTGATGGCCGTCAAGAGAAGACTATGGCACTACTAGATTGTTGAGCTAGTGGTATTTATATGGATAAGAAGTGGGCCACCACTCAACAAGTTCCTATACAACCTAAGGAGATTCCAGAACAAGTACACATGGTGGATGGATCTTTGATATCATCGGGTCCAGTAGATACAACTACCCTGATGCTGAATCTACAGATCAGTAACCATCAGGAACACATCTCCTTTGATCTTATAACTTCCCCCAACCATACCATCATTCTTGGAATCCCGTGGTTCATCAGACATAATCCATATGTGAACTGGGCTACCCGGACGGTTTCCTTGTCTTCACAGTTCTGTCACGAGCACTGTTTTGCTTCAGACAAGTATTGGTCGCCTAAGAGGTCAATAATCACGGAGGGTACCACCGGTTCGACCATAAATACAGTCCAAGGAGTTCCTGAACACTATTTGGATTTTCAAGATGTCTTCCAAAAACCTTCCAAACCTGTGTTACCTCCACATCGAGATTACGATTGTGCTATTCCCTTAGAACCTGGCACTATCGTTCCTTTTGGCAGGATGTATTCCCTCACGGAAACTGAAAAGGAAGTACTAAAGGAGTATTTGGATGAAAATATTCAAAGTGGTCTTATTGTTCCATCGTCTTCTCCGGCCGGGGCTCCTCTCTTTTTCGTACCCAAGAAGACAAAGGACCTTCGCCCTTGCCTGGATTTTCGAGGCCTGAATAAAATAACTATTAAAGATCGTTATCCTTTGCCTCTCATAAGGGACATTTTAGAGGCAGTCAGAGGGGCCCAACGGTTTACCAAACTAGATCTACGGGGAGCCTATCACCTCTTACGCATTAAAGAAGGAGATGAGTGGAAAACGGCCTTTAGGACTCCATTTGGTCACTTTGAATACAGGGTAATGCCTTTCGGTCTTACTAATGCCCCGGCAATCTTTCAGAGATTTATGGACTCAGTATTCTCGGATCTCCTGAATCAGACAGTTGTAATCTACCTTGATGATATTCTTATTTATTCCAGAAATCCCGAACTCCATTCTTCCCATGTTAAACAAGTCCTTCAACGACTCCGGGCACATCAACTATTTTGCAAACCCGAAAAGTGTGAGTTTGACCAGACGGAAGTCAAATATCTAGGATATCATTTAAGTACCACCGGAGTAGCCATGGATCAAGAAAAGGTACAAGCTATCCTAGATTGGCCTTCTCCATCTTCTATTAAAGAAACACAATGCTTTCTAGGATTGGCGAACTTCTATCGACAATTCATCGCAGACTTTGCAAAACAAACTAGCCATATAACTCACACTTTAAAGAAGGAAAATCTTATTAAAGGGTTTGTCTGGACTAAAGCTGCTGAAACAGCTTTTCAGGATTTAAAGAAGGCATTTACACAAGCTCCCATCTTAAGACATCCAGATCCCAACAAACGATTTATTGTCGTCACCGATGCTTCTGAAAAAGCCATTGGTGCCGTCCTACTCCAACAACAAGAGGATGATGGTCTTGAACATCCTGTTTTCTATTTGTCTCATATACTCTCTATTGCCGAACAACATTACTCAGTATTGGAAAGAGAATTGTTGGCTCTGAAAACAGCTTGTATTGAATGGAGGCAGTTTCTGATGGGTTCCAAGGAACCTTTTGAAGTGAGAACAGACCATCGAAACTTACAATGTTTACGAAATTTCGTATGCCAAAATAGTCGTCAAGCTCGTTGGACCTTCTTCTTCAGCCAGTATGATTTCTACATTACATATATTCCTGGCTCCCAAAACATTCTGGCTGATGCTCTATCGCGTCGTTATCCAGATTGTACTCCTGTCCCAGCTCAACCCCTACTGGAACCTAGTAAGATCATTGGGGTAGCCCAGTCTTTTCTGGAGGAGGTACAACTGGAGTACCCCAATCTATCTGATGATGAAGTAGAGAACTTAAGGCCTCTTTTACATAAGAGACAAGGATACTATTATTATCACGATCTGTTATTCATCCCCACTAACAGAGTGAGAGAAAAGGCATTACAAATGTGTCATGATTCACCGGTTGCTGGTCATAGAGGCATCAAGGCCACACAAGAACTGTTATCACGATTTTTCTGGTGGCCTACTTGGAAACAGGATATTGAAACATACGTTCAGGCTTGTCCCACATGCGCTCAAGTCAAGATTCCCCGAACCAGACCTGCGGGATTACTCCAGCCCTTGCCGGTTCCGCCAACTCCATGGCACACCATCTCTACCGATTTCATGTGTTCGTTACCACTCTCAGCAGGAAACCGGGTAATCATGGTCACTGTGGACTCTTTTACTAAGATGGCTCACTTCACTGCCTTGAAAAAGCTACCTACATCCCAAGAATTAAGCCAGATATTCATCGAACATATCTTCCGTCTTCATGGACTTCCTCATACTCTTATATCTGATAGAGGACCTCAGTACATTTCCCGGTTTTGGAGGTATTTTTGTAAGACACTAAACATCGATAGAGCTCTGTCATCGGGCTTCCATCCTCAGACCAATGGACAGACCGAGCGTCTGAACCAAGGCTTAGAACAATACCTTCGTTGTTTTTGCAACTCAACTCAAAGCAACTGGAACACTTATCTCCCTATCGCTGAATTCTCTTATAATAACTCAGTCCATAGTGCCTCCAAGACCACTCCTTTTTTCTGTTCTTATGGTTTTCATCCTACCTCTTTTCCTACTTCTTCTCTGTCTCCCACTCCCTTGCCCGCTATTACTCATTTTTCCAAACGTCTTCTACAAATCCATAGACTGATTCGTTCTAATCTCTTACACACCAAGAGATATATGAAGAAAGTAGCAGACAAGAAACGTAGGGCCACTCCGGACTACCATCCACAGGATAAAGTTTGGCTTTCTTCTAAATTCTTACCCTCACGTCTTTCTCAGAACCAATTCACACCTTGCTATTACGGGCCTTTCCGTATTCTCCAGTTGCTTAATCCTGTCACTGTCCGTCTTCACTTGCCTCACACATGGAAGATTCATCCAGTCTTCCATGTCTCCCAACTCAAACCTTATGTACCAGATCCGTATTCCCGTCAGTTTTCCTGTCCTCCTCCTGTCTTAGTGGATGATGTTCCTGAATATGAGGTTCAGGAGATTTGTGACTCTCGTCTTTTTCACACCCATCTGCAGTATCTGATTCATTGGAAGGGTTATCCTCTCAGTGAGTGTTCTTGGGAAGATGCATCTTCTGTTCATGCTCCTCTTCTGACTCAGCGCTTTCACCGTTTATTTCCTTTCAAACCAGGGCCTTCGGGAGGGGGGCCTACTGTCGCGCCGCACCGCGCGGCGCGAGCCGAGCGTTCGGCAATAGCCGCGCGTTCAGCTCGGGCCGCGCTTCGCGTCTCTAAGACGCGGCGCGCCCCGAGCCTTTCTTGCACCCTGCGAGGCCCCAGGACTTACTTGGGGCCTCGCGCTGCTCTCTCCCTCCGTCTTGTTGGGGTCTCCTGACCCCTCTTACCTGTTTGGGGCTCCTTTTTCTTCTTTTTCTGTCTTTCTTCCTTTTTGGGTCTGTTTTCTTCCTCTGTCCTTTATGTCTTTTCCCCTTCCCAGGTTACCTCTGTCTTCCCAGCATTCCTCCTTCCCTATTCTCTATGGTTTCTGCTCCAGCCTATTCTATCTACTTTTCCCTATTCAAGATGGTGTCCTTTTTCTTCCTGTGGGTCACTTCCTGTTTTATGGTATTTAAGGGTGGTGTTTCTTTTCCTCTTTGCGCTGCAACACTCTCTGTTTCAGTTAGTGTCCTCGCTCCTGATTTCCTAGCCTTTGGCTCTGGATTTCGCCATTTCTGTGTTACGTCAGTTCCTTTGATTCCTGTTCCTCTGTTCTTGTTCCAGGAATCCCCCGCGAATCTTCTGGGAGGTTTTTTCCTCTTCTTCTGAAGGGGTTTTTTCCCTCTGGCGCTACTTTCTCACGGTCACGGTCTGTCCTTGGCGTTTCCTCGCCTACAGCACCGTGGCTACCAGAAAGAGTCGCCCCTTTTTGGGCCAAAGTCGAACTCTCAAGATCCACGCCTCAAGATCTGCAAACTCCAGGCGCAAGCAGCACGTGAGTCGTGACAGGTCTAGGCTCCTTCTCAGTGCTGTCCATTCACAAACAAGACTACAAAGAGATTTGCTCAAACTCATTTTAGTTACACCTTACATTAGTTCAGAATATCTGACCATTTTAACAGTTCTATAACAACCATGGGCACACAACCAAACAGCATACTCAATGGATCGATGGAAATCTGAGACCTGTGGGGAAAGGGCACCCCGATATTCAGAAAGCACTGTGTGCCACACTAATGGAGAAGGCTCTATGCAGGTGTGGCTAACATAACACTGCTATTATTACAGCAGAAATATACCCAGAACTCACAAGTTACACATTAGTACCCGTACTGTCTACACCATATTATTTCCATAAATACTCCAAAGCACCAATCCATGATTCAGTAGTCAGTAGGCACTATGTTCTCACTTTTCATTTTCGGTTGCCCCATGGGTCTTTTGCAGTTCTCAGCACTGCTTTCCATTTACCATGTCAATGCTGTAAGTCCTTTTGTTATGATTATGATTACTAAGCTTTTTCTCCTCTAGCTATCCCCGTTTTACATTACACATGTTAATCATTTAGATGTGAATATGAGTGAGGAATCAGGAATGCACATTTATTCTTTGTCATTTCTCTCTGCAATGTGATAATCACGACTGCTTAAATATATCCACAGTATTTATTATAAGTTGATTGATCTGTACTCAATAATTGTTATTGAGTTGTTTTATCGCTTTTGCCTGAACTAAGAGGAAACAATGCCAAAGAATGCAGCACTCAGTCTGTGTAATGAATTTATTAAGGCACTTCCCAGATATCAAATAAAAGCACATGAATATATGAAAATAAGCATTCAGTTCAAATTAAGTAAAATATATGAATGTACAAGAATAATCATAGCACTTAAACAATTTCAGACAAAAGCGTGCAATGCATCAGCAGTGAATATATATATATATATATATATATATATATATATATACACTAAATAATCAAAAGTTCAAATGCATCACCATAGGGGTTAAGTCCGTCATCCTTTCCAGCACAGACCCAAGGAACCCTGAAACAGCCAAGGCAGGAGACCACATGGGATCAAACTTTTCCAGGCAGCATGTCCGCTCCACAGGTGAGTTCCTTTTTTAGCATCAAGTCTCCCTTCTTTTATACCTTAAACAATTTAGGAGAGCATTCTAGAATCCCTCCCCTCTATTATGAAATCAAATGCTGGCTTTACTTGGCCTGTGTCGAAAACATGGAAAAGAACTCACCAGGCCCCAATGTGCATTCCTGAGACAGAACTGTACCTTCCTCTGATTAAAACATTCTCAGCCTTGTGCGTCTGCATCCCCCATAATATGTTCCAGCACGGTATGACCCTGCTCTGGTGAGAAGAGCAAAAACATGCTCTAAGTAGGATACAAGTTGTGTGTGGAAAAACCCTGCGCTGGCATGATAGCAACTGAAACAGAACACAAAATGGAGTCAATGGTCAAGATGGAGTTTGTGGTTAAATACACATAGATTTACACTCCACCCTTTGATCAGTGACTCTCATAACATACTGGTCTGAAAGTAACCCTTCATGGTCTAAACATAGTAATTAGATTAGGAATGCATTGTACACAGAAACATAGCATTATTATAATACAAATTACTATAAGTGTTCCACCTAAAATAGGACGAAGCTGACCAAAATCTGGCAGCCAGTTGAATAACCAGTCCTAGTACCCATTCTCTACATCTTGCTTCACTCCCTTCACCAATTCATGCAAGGCTTCAATGTGAGACTGGATAGATTTAGAATGATCTGATATGTTAAAAAACACATTCCTTCAAATTCTGAGCAGCCATGGTTGTGCTTAAGAAGCAAGTAGTCAATGGCTGTCCTCTTTTGCAAAGCAGCTTTTCTAGTGCCTCGTATATCTAGCAATAGTTCTGCCAAAAGCAATAGATGTATGATTGATATTCTTAACCATCAAACATGCTAACTTGTTAATAACTCCAGTATTATAAACAGCTAATCCTGGAACTCCTGCCATAGAAAGACCTAAGCATACATATTCTGATCTGGATAATAATTGAACTTCAGAATCACAGCCCTCACTTATTTAAATTTTTCCCTTGTGTTTTAAGTATGTAATACGGTGTGTAATGGAAACATCATAAGTCCCAACCGCATGAAAGCACAGGGGCCTCCAGTTATATTTGCAGGAATGTAGGTATATCTGACATTTCCACAAGAAAAAGCCATCCAAAAGGTAACTTGACATGCTTAATGTGACTAGCCACAGACACTATATTCTTGCAAGATATATTATTTATATTTTTACACATTAGATCATTTCAGTGTTGTCAAACTGTGTTGTTCCCATGAGGTGGCTTGAGTCTCTTCAAGTCACATCTGGGCATATTTGCCAATGTTGGTGGCATCACACGTTAAATTATAACACACGTCACCGTCAGTGATATTGAAGGTGATCACCTGTTAGGTTGTTCCATTTCTCCTCAGTAGTTTTTTTGACAAAATCGACAGTACTCATTTGGGTAGGAATGATTGTTTATGTCACTTTCTTCCACCGCCTCATCCTTATTGGTGGTGTTAAATATTTGCAGCAAAACACTGGTGGAAATTGGGATGGCCCCTAAGCAAGTGGAAATGACAAACGGTGCTTTTCATATTCGTCATGCAGAAATCCGATCTGTTAAGCACAGTTTGCGCTAAGTAGATCCAGACACTTTCCGGCTGGTGTAGTAGAGGTGTCAATCGGCGCTGTCAGTTAGTCACGTCGGATTGGGGGGGCTTTCCGTCCCTCCCAACCCCACTGGGACACATCCATACACAGACACCACAGTACCATCATTACAAAGACACATCATAGAATGATCTGTAAAAGAGACAATTATGATAATTCTCGCAAATAACATTTATCCCCTGGTATATATTCCCAGTTTTCCTGTCCTGGTTTCATGACTAACAGAATGTTGTTCTTCTCCTTTGCTATGATTTCTGCTGGTTCAGGGGGACGATTTGGGGATTCTACCCACACCTTAGCACTGGGATTTTTGTCAGTTGAGCCAACGCCTCCCTCCCCATGCACTGTAAGAAGGGCTGGGGCAGTCCCCTTTCCAAATACTCCTCGATACACTGGAATAATCTTAATTTGAGCAATCCTGTCCCCAGGTTGTATTATCAAATCAGTGTCCCCACCATTCAGTAAGATCACTTCTCCTTGGTGGTCTGCATCTATCACTCACTCCAAGACCTGAATACCCTTGATTGCCAGCCCACATTGAGGAGCAATCAAACTGAGATGGTCTGGAGGAATTTGTATCCCAACACCTGTTTCTATGAGCATCATGTCTCTTGGTTCATGTTCAAAGCATGCAAATCAAGACCTGCAGATTCTGGTGTTGCTCGGTTGCTGTTTTTGTCTCCCAATACATAATAGTGGTAGTCACTACATGAGGCTGTATCTGTAATGCTGGGGTAAACATTGGCATCAAAGGAGTCTCTGCATTTGTTAAAGGTCTCTTATTCAAGATCTGAAGTGCTTCATTTAAATGATCTCTCCAATTTCTCAACGTACCATTGGCTAACTTGCATAACTGAGCTTTTAGCAAGCCGTTCATTCTCTCAATCAATCCTGCAGCTTGTGGATAGTATGGAATATGATAAATATATTCTATATTGTGTTGTGAACAATAGTCTTGCACCATATTACCTTTAAAATGTGACCTGTTGTCACTCTGGATTTGAAGTGGAACTCCAGAGTGCAACATCAACAAGTCTAGTGTCTTGATTGTATTGACATGAGTTGCACGTTTACATAGAAATGTGATTAAATAGCCAGAATAAGTATCCACCACCATGCGAGCGTATTGACACCTGCAACTATTTGGTAGTGGCCCAATGTTATCAATCTGCCATATTTGCTCTGGCAACTTCCCTCTCCCTAACTGACCTCTGACAGTCTACGAAACAGATCTCCGTTAATTGTGTTGACAAATAGGACATTGCATGATAACTGCTTTGATCACATCTAGTGGAATGTGCATCCCTCTAATCTGTGCCCACCTTTTAGTGGCCTTCTCTCCTAGGTGTCCACATTTTTGGTGAGCCCTTTTAGCCATCCCCACTACTTCTGTTTCTGAGAATTTGGCTTTTTCATCTGAAAGGGAATTAAACCATTGTTCTAGAGAATTGGTGGGGGAGTGGGCATCTACATGGTATTCAGTGACAGTACTTTGCTCTAGAATTTTCCAAATTTCCTGCCACAATTCTTTGCTCCACACCTCCTTAGAATGTATTTGCCAGTTATGTACATGCCACATGGGGAGCCAGGTCTCTAGCCCATTGGCAGTAGTTCAAGAATCAGTATAAGTGTGACATTTCCCAGGTAATTCTACATATTGACTACTCTTCCCTTCTCCCGTAGTGGAAAGCAGGTTTTTGGTTAGAGGATTATATGACACTGCCTTCCAATGTCTCTTGGCCCCCACATACTTTGCTGAACCATCAGTTAACCATACATGCATCCTATCCTCATGGGACAAGTACTCAAATGGGTCACCCCACCTCATAGGTGACTCTTTGTTCCCCTGGCACCTGCTTTACCACCTCTTCATCATGCACAGGGGGGCTCTCTTTCTTCCCTCCCTGTTTTTGCCACATACTTCAATTTGCATATTGCCCCTGAACTGTCACATGTAACTCAATGTCTCCCTCCTGTACTGGGCACAAGTCTAAAGCCTGTTGAATTGCCTCCTTTGCCAATTCAAACGCACACTGCTGCTGCTCTCTCCCATTCAAACTCATGATTCTTTCAAGACACCTTGTACAAAAGGGCCAAAATCTGGCTCAAATAAAGGATATGCTGTCTCCAAAAGCCAAACAATCCAATGAATCACAAAGTGTCCTGCTTATTACAGGGTGTGGCTAGTTCTAATATCTTTTGCCTTATCAGCGGCAGCAACAACCTATGTTACTGATTCCACTGAATTCTTAGAAACTTCACATTTTGAGAGGGTCCTTGCATCTTGGCTGGGTTTATCATTCACCCTGTGCTTTGAAAATGTTCCACAACCCTGTCCAACTGAATCTGCACCTGTTCTTTTGTTTCACCCCCAAATTATCACGTCATCAATATAATGAGCCAGCTGCACGCCTGGAATGATAGGTACTTCATGCAGGTGTTCTGCCACTAGCCGGTGACATATGGTGGGGCTGTGTACATACCCCTTGGGCAATTTTAACAGCTTAAATTATTTCCTGTTCCACAAGAAAGCAAATTGCTACTAATTCTCAGGGGCCAATGGTATGGTAAAGAAAGCATTGGCAATATCAATTCCGTTGTGAGAAGAGCAAAAACACGTTCTGTGTAGAAAACAAGTTGTGTGTGAAAAAACCCTGCGCTGCCGTGATGGCAACTGAAACAGGACACAACATGGAGTCAATGGTCAAGATGGAGTCGGTGGTTAAAGACACATAGCATTACAGTTGTAAACAAAGTTTCATGGAAAGCTGAGAACTACGTTCTTATTTTTATTCTTCAAAGGACACAATATTATGGACTGAAAATAAGCAAAGTCACCAGCCTATGATCTGCTAATTGTTTACACTGAAAGATTTCACGACGACTAAATAATTTGATATAACCTAAGCACAGGGTGTGAAGAGTTAATTAGGAACTTCGTGCCATGCGACCCAGATGAGACAGGTCATGCAGAATCACATCACCTACTTTTGCTGAAGGCTAAAAGGTAGCATTCAGCCTTCACTTGCGGAGCCTAGCTGCCTGCACAGAATAACAGACTGCTACTATATTGAACATAAAGCATTATTCTTCAAAACATAAAGCCTTATTGTTCAAACAGGTATATGGGTGTGACCCATCTCTGGTACTCAAAGTAGGCTTTCCTTTTGGTGCTAAGATTAGCTTAGTTAGTAGGAGAATGATGATGAGATTATTATAAAGAAAATATATTGGAATATTATTTGTTGTTCATGCTTTTGGTAAATGTTGCAACTACCATTCTGTTTATTTATTGTAGTTACACTTCCTATTGTGTCCACTAGGATAAGATTTTGATTTTAAAATACATTTATTTTAAAATATACCCATTGTTTCATACTGTTCCTGAGTGTGTCTTTCCTTAGTAACAGAAGGTTTGGAGTCCACTAACAATCCCTTTGATGTCTACTGAGATTAATCATTTCCTGAAACACAACTCACTTAAATATTACTGATCAGTTTGTGGGGTGGTTACAATACAACTGGTTTCCTAGCTTGGGTTGGCACACTAATTAAGTCCTTAGGGCTGGGGTGTCTAGAAAGCTGAATTATGGGCTGTATTTTAGGTAATCCAGAAAATTTAGCATTTGGTGCCCTGTCATATAGCATGAATTTTATAAATTTGTGAATAATTTTGGATGACACATTCAAGAAACAATTTATTACAATGAGCAGGGACATCTGTTGTAGTATTGGGTACCTTCTTGAGCTTAGATAAGTATGCCCTGTTTACTGTAGGTTTTTCAGGCACTTGACTTATAAAAGGTTATTCCCCTTTTTATTTCTCTTTTTGAATCTATTGTTCATTGGACTTGTTTGTTGAAAATGGCACAAGCTCCTGTTCTGAAAGGGGTAAACCTCAGGCCATCAGTCACACAACATCTCCGTGCATGGTATGTCCCTAACTAAGGGGTAGGGTAACCTTTGCTGTAAATTCACATGCTGTAGACCCTTTTTAAATATTTTATTAGTACTTGAAAAACTCAGAGAAATATGCATGTGACTGGTCTCTGAAATAGGCTCCTGTGTGGGATAGAAACCAAGTGGGGTGGGGCAAAGAATCTGTCCCACATGTAATTCCTTTGAGGATTGAGCCATAGGGCAGCCTCAATATCCTCTGAAGCCAGAAGCTAGGCACGATAGAAAAGCCATCCTAGATCTCCTACAATATCAAGGTATAAGGGTGCCCTGGCATTCCACCATAAACCACCCTAATTTTCTGGTATCAATGCCTGATAATTCATGTAGAATAGTTTTGGATTATAGAAATGTAAATGGACATACATGTACACATGCTATACAAAATACTAGACTGTACTGGATTACTGAAAACTCTAGCTAGAATCTGGTGAGAAAAAAAGTATAAAGCAGCCCTAAGAATACCCAATGGTTTAAATGTTCAAAATATAGCTTCCGAATCTCAGTATCTAACAGCTTTTTCGTTGGGTGGTTTTCATTACGAGTATACATGAGTGCCTCAACGGTATAAGAATGGCCCTGGGCTTTATGCAACAAGAATTATGGAGATCTCCCAAGAAGATTCCAAGTTGCTGAACAGCTGCCAGAGTTAACCAGCTAATGCCTCTTCTGGCCCAGTATGGATATAAATTCAACTTTAAAAGATCTAAAATGACATATTTAAATCAGATTCTTTTTGGGACACAAGTTGTCTCGAGTGGGTAAAGGCTTGGCACCCACCTTCCTGCAGAAGTGCACTACTTTAAAATCTCCTAGCACATTAAAGATGTTGCACGCCCTTATGGGGTTCCTTAACTTCGGCAGAGTTTACTTGCCACATTATGCTGGGACAGTCAAGCCCTTGTAAGAACTTATCAATCTGATGCTTGGCTGGACAAAAGCACACACAGCTATCTTACACGGACTGTAAGCAGCCATACTAGAAACTAAATATTTACAGACAACAACAAAAACCTAGTGAATAGGGTTGTTCCTTGTACCTCTGTCTACACATACACAGTGTACATGGAAGGACAGATACGTCTCAGTTTACAGATCATATCTGTTTTCCTCTACTGAGGAACACTTTACTCATACTGAGAAAATTCTCACTGCAGTACAGTCAACTATATTGAAAAAAATTCCCTTTGGAGCTGAGGGAACAAACTATAGTTTATTCCATACCCACACTATAAGCCATGAGAAAGGCTAGTATTTATAATGCTCACGCTCTACAACTGTGAAGGATACCAATTCCTTAAACGCTACTGATGCAAAATTTGAATAAGAACCTGCAATTTGCAAGGAAGAATGTTTGCAATATACTCAGAATATACCACAAGCTCCAAATGTTTTACCTACATGAGAGTTCCACAGACCAGCCTCTGCACACCCTGTGGTTGGCATAAAGCAGAGATACTCCACCGCTTGTGCTGCGGAATGCAGGGACATTTTTTAAGATGACAATTTCAAGGTGTTACGCAGACACACAAATGGTTTGGATGATTCCAATGTACAGCTTATGGAAATGCATACCCTGTTACCGACTTTACAAAAGGCTACCTTATCAATTCCTACTTCTAATATGTCACATTCAGCATTCTGTGTTCAAAGATAAGATGTAGATTTACTACATAGGCCCTTAAATGCATTCAGGAATGCAATAGGGAAATCAACAAAATTAAACATCTTTGGGAAAGGTAGCTATACTACAGAATTAACTTCCTTTGGTCCATGCAGAGCACACCGTGGCCCATAAAAGTAAAGCAATTCATGCTAATAAGAACTTTACAGGATATTTGGCTGCAAACACAGGAGTACAAACCATTAGGTGGCTGCTATAGGTTGATCTCAAACTAAGATCGATGACAAACATTTCAGTACCAATACAGGCAATGCTGAAAGGGGAAAAGACTCCTCATAATTTTGCCTCTAAATATTCCTATACCCTCACTAAAGTCAATCTTCCCATATTTTTATACCCAGAGTAGGAAATAGACATATTCCTAATGAGTTGGTTAGGTTAGATTTTATCAGGATAGGTCAAGAAGGGACAGCCTCAGCACAAGTTGAGATCAGCACTACTGGATCAGTGTTATAGCAACAAAATCAGTTAGCCATATTTTCCAAAGCTTACAAAAAATTATGCAGCAAAGCAATATTTGCCAACAGATAAAACATTCTTATGTTTGTAAGGCCAGCATGGACTTCCCTTACTTTAGCTGATTTACATTTCGGGGCAATTTTCCTTGACCATATTGGGCTATTTCAGAGTGTCATTCGATATAAATATATATTGGGTGTGGTCAATTCATTTTGGTTTGGCTTACAAAAGAGTCCCACTACTCAAGCAGTCATGAAAGACTTACAGTGTCTAGAAGCAATGGGAGCAGTTTATACTTTTCATTCAACCAATGGTCCTGCGTTCACCACTAAGGCGTTCATGGGTGCTATATCTGCTCTGGGAGTACAACTGCTATATTCACACCCCTTCAGCCTGGTATTAAACAGGTTGTAGAAGGCAACGATGTGGCATTCAAACAAGCCTTGACTATTAGGGCACTGCATACAGGATTGGTCTGCCTACAAAAACCTGCATGGGTTCAGAGAGCACAAAATAACTTCCATAGAGGAGTTTTAGGTGTTCACACCCCATACAAGATACTCTTTGGAATACCAATGCATGAGCCTGATTTTGATGTCTGGGTGTGCCACTGGAAATGTGGAATGTGGCAGAGTCAAAATCACCCAATGCTTTATCACAATTCAAGCTGTTGTAAAAAGTTCATGAAACTAGAACTAAGTTATCTAGTGTAAAGAACTCTGCTTCAGACAAAGATAAAATTCCTAAAGCTGCTGATGGGTGGAAAGCCAACGTGGAAGAGCTAAAGGAAGAAAATAAACCTCACAAACAAGTTTCCAGGCTATCTTACAGATCACCCGCTCCAGTTCTTGGTGTGGAACACACTAAAAATGTAATTTTGCTGCCACTGACAGGATGGTGTCAATCAATCAACGAAAAAGGCATTACGTGGCTGATTCTATTCAGCAGACCCACACTAACACCACGATGCCTTTGGAATAGATCAGCCCTGCTCTGAAAGAACTATCCCAAGAAGAGTACAGCCATGCTGAAGTCCTGATCCCCACCCCGGGGACCAAGAAGACTGCTGTATCTTCAGCTTTATACCAAGTACCAGTTACAGTGACTGACCCTGATGCTATAATTTCAACAATCCAACTACTGAAATTCCTGCAGTGGTTTATTAAAAGCCAATTTCAGAACCCATATACATTTTTAACAATTTCACTATAAGAGATTGTACTGTTTGAAAACAATTAAGATGCACATTTTGAAAGAAAAGAAATAATCCCTTCTCAGTCGATCAATTTTACTAATAGTTTCTTGTTTGCTATTGGTTTCATGATAGTCAACTTACTACACCTTCTTAGTCACACATCTGGATTGCTATTGGAGTTCTGTTCTTAATGTGGATCATAATGTTGATTGTAATGTTGATTATTGTGCATGGGAACTGCATTTTTGATAGAACAGTGCCATTTCCTATAGTTCAGGAATTGCAGCCACATTCTTCTCATATGGCATGTCTGGTGCATTATGCTGTGAACATCTGTGTATCCTGTGCTAGACAGTGTTGTTTGAGAAAAAGTACTTTATCAGATTATGGGTATGACGTAAATTATTCAAATCCCCTACATTTTGAAAATACCCTGGAAGACATTATAAATCCTGCCCCCTTTGCAAACTCATAGTGCAGAAATGCTGGTAAACAATTTATGTCAGATTTACAATTTTATGATTCTTTAGATAATGAAGGTCTGTCTTTAAGTGCAGAAAAACACCAAGGGATGTTTTGTTTTCATCATTATAGACATCGTTACATGACACAATGTCGGGCCCTGTCCATGAATAGTCACAAAAGTGTCCAGAAAAGGTTCCCCTACTTTAACAGAGATGACAGATAAGACCTATTCGCCTTTTATTATTTCCAAGACCCAGAGAGACATAAATACATTCTAATTACCAATCAAAGATTAATTTACTCTGCACAGTTTGATTCACTTGCTGTACATCATTATGAATATTGGTAAGAAAATATGAATGAAAATACAAATTAAATGTTCAGAAACTTTATTTAGAGCATCCATAAGTCTCAGGGAAATTATATTTCACAACAAAATGATTCAGCAAACAACATGCTTGGATCGTGTGACTACTAGAGACCTAAAGACAAGACGCCATCCATTGCAAAATTAGATTCAGCACCATTCCCAAGATAGCAATGGAAAGAAAACATTATTGATGTTACCTGAATGATAAGGTGCAAAATGAAACACATAGTTTGACTACATTTAATTTCAGATGGAATTGCCTTGTGGCCAACAGATACTGATATGTCTATGAATAGGTTTCTTTCTAAAGCTGCTGGTCCACAAGCAAATTGATTAATTCCCGATACACCATATATATTCCCCTCTGACAATAACCACTTATTGTCCTGTTAAGTTGTGAAAGAGATGTCTAGCATTCCAGTCTAAATGCAGTAGAAGAACACCTGTCAAAGGCACAGGTCCCTTACTCTCGACCGTCAAGAACAGCACATTCAGCAGAGATTATCGATTGAAGCTGTAGATTGTAATGGGTAGCACTTAGTTCATAGTTCTAATGGTGTGTTGCTGCTCTTTATGCAATTTAGACAATTTCAGCCTGCGCTGCCAGGGAGTGCGCTGCTACAGATTTATAATGCTTATTTGGAACTACACTTTGTTCTTGCTTGATTTATTGTATAACATGCGTCATGCCATAATTGCTGGATTGTATTCAAAACCAATAAAGATAATTTTTCAAAAAAAGGTGTTGCCAATTGGCAGGTACAGACTAATCGTTTATAAGTTTCTTCATAGACTATTTCTAACATCAAAGGCCATGGTTAAATACAGCCTCATGAACTGTGCCAATTGCAAAAGATGTGGAGCCCAGAGTGTGGGCTTTGTACATTTGGCATGACTTTGTTCTGGGGTTAATGCACTTTGGAAGAAAGTAGTTGCTGCCATCGAGGACAAGATTTCAGAACACCTCTTGCATGCTATTACTAGGATATGTAGAAATAACATTCTAAAGGAATACCGCAAACTCATAGCGACAGCAACACTACTGAGTAAATGCAGAATGGCAATAGTATGTGGGGGACAGAAAGTCCCTAGCTTTCAGCACTGGCTTAAAAGGACATGATCCTCTGTGAAGAAGGAGAAAGGTGGGGGGGGGGATTGCTATCAATTTTAGGGACATGGTTAAGGTCACCTCCCGTCCCCTTCAGTTACCATACTGTGAGAGCATGTCCTTCTCTATCTTCTTAAACTCTCACTACAGCTTCTCTGGGACCGTAATATATCGTCCCACAGTTCCAGCACAATGTTTTTTTACAAGCGTTCCCCGAGCCGAATTAATCTGCAACAAGCCAAATTTCACTATCCTTGGTGACTTTAAAATCCATGCAGAAAATCAAGATAAGGGCGCAGCCAAACATTTTTTGTCCAATATGAGGGCCTTTGACCTTACACAACTGATTTCGGGCCCCACTCACAATAAAGGGCACACTACTGACCTTGTCTTCAGCAACATAGTTGATCTAACGGCCCTGCCGCCCAGAACCTTTAGCTTGGTTGGACCATTATATAATGTCTCTTAACCTCCCTATCTCAGGATTGGGCAGTTCTTCCCATATTACAACCCAACCCTATAGGCGTTGGAACTCGCTAAAGGTTATTGAGTGGATTGGTGTTCTAGAGAATTCTAAATTGGCCCTAAATGGATTATGGATTATAGGAAGGCTATTAGATGGTTTCATGCGGAAATTAAAACAGCACAAAGGGCCTACTGGCCTACGATATGGCCAAAATAGAACAGAGCACCAACTCTCCTAAAGAAAGTTTTCAGTTATTAAGAGAAATTGCCTTCCCACATCCTCAAATTGAAGACATAGAAGCGTCTCATAAACATAGCAATGATTTAGGCTCTTTTTTCAGAAAGAAATTTCAGATATTTATTCAGCCTTCCCGATAGGCTCCAACAGACCTCAAGACATAGGTGAGCAATGTTTCAAGGGCTCAGTAAGGCTAGCACAAATTCCGCCTGTCTCTCCAGAAAAGGTTCCAACATTACTGGGCACCCTTAAATCAGGATCTCCCCTGGATCCTGCACTGCCATCGACTTTAACACAAGGATTCTCAATAATAGTCCCCATTCTGACCGACTTGTTGAATCTGTCAATGGCTATTAGTTTTATTCCCTCACAGTGGAAACATGCTATTGTGAAACTCCTGCTTAAGAACCCCAACTTAGACCCATCTATACTTAAAAACTACAGACCCATTTCCATGTTGCCAGCTTTCACTAAGATACTTGAAAAACATGTAAACACTCATCTTTCCATCTTCCTGGAAGACAATAACATTCTTCATCTCTCTCAGATGGGCTTCAGACCCTTACATAGCACAGAATCAGCACTGATTGGAGTCACGGAGGAGGTCAGGAAGCACCTAGATCAAGGACTGACTTTGGCAATTGTGCTTCTTGATCTCAGTGTCTCCTTTGACACTGTAGATCATGGTATCTTACTCCAGAGAATGAAGGAAATTGGAGTTACAGGGAATGCTTTAAGTTGGTTTACAGAGTTTTTGGATGCAAGATCTTTTCAGGTACTTGATCAATCTTTCTACTCTTTAGTCCCACGTTGTTCGATATTTATATGTTGCCACTGGCTAAGGTAGTGGAACCTTATGGCCTTTCCCTAGTATCATATGCAGATGATACCCAGTTGGTGGTATCTCTCTCCACTGCACTGAACTCATTTGAATCATCGCTTGCCCCCTGTTTATGGGCAGTATCCAATTGGATGTCTGATTGTAAACTCAAGTTGAATGGAAACAAAACAGAGGTTATGTTCTTGGGTCATTACGCCAAACCAAATCTTACCCCTTACAATCGCTAGGAAACCTTCCATCCCCCAAAGGATACATTAAGAGTCTTGGTGTATGGCTTGACCCATGGCTGTCCACGGACCAACAGGCGAAGAAAATATCTGCCATATGTTTTGGCATATTTAGACTTCTTAGAAAGGTGTTCAAAATACTTCCATTTATCGTGAAGAGACTTATCATACAGGCATTAATAATCTTGTGCCTGTATTATGGGGATGTCTTATTTCTTGGGGCTCCAAATTATGTTAAAAAGAAATTGCAATTGTGCAGAACACTGCTGCCCACCTTCTCTTTAATATACCCAGGCATGAATCGGTCAAGTCTGCCCTCTCAGCTCTGCACTGGCTCCCATTGGAGCAACGGATAAAGTTTAAAGCACTGTGTTGTATCCATAGAGCTCTGTATGTCAAAGGCCCTCCATTCTTGCGAACCATGGGCACTTTTCATAAGCCTGTCAGACATCTTAGATCATCATCGGCAGCTTTGGCGGTAATTCCGTCAATAAAAAAAAGCCAAATGGGGTGGAAGATCCATGTCCTATCTTGGTGCTAAACGGTGGAATTCCTTACCTCGGTCCTTATGTCAAACTGGCAACGAATTATCTTTCCGTCGGCTGCTGAAAACATGGCTGTATTGATTTCTGTCCCTAAGGTATTGTGGAAGATTTCTTTGTAGCGTTGGGAGGCCTTTGGGTAGCTATGCGCTCTATAAAAAAAAAAAAAGAATAAAAAAAAAAGAAAGAATGGTCAGAGACCTATGCCATACTCTAGAAACCTTTGGGCATAACTACATTCTTATGTATCCACTCTTTCAAACACATGATGCCCTGTAATGGGGAAGCTAACAAGTCATTGCCAGTGAGATGTGTTAGCCTAATACTCATGCCATACTATTCAAGAATAGTGTCTGCTAGAATTCTTCCTGCTGGAATGCTAGATACATACAAAATTACTAGATAAGTGCATCATCATGGGATGGACTCACCGCTTTTCTGACCACGGACACTATAATTGTAAAATACCACTGATATTAAGTGTATGTGCCTTTGAAATGCTCATGTTTTGTATGCCTGTATAGCTGAATAAAGTGAATAAAAAATGAAATATAGTTGATATATTTTCTAAAATTAAAATGTCTAAAACTAAAATCTAACTTGTCCTCTATACCTCCTATGTCAGTTATACCAGAGAATAAAAGCAATTTATGGATCACAATAAAGATATACTACAGAACGCAAAAGCTGGCCACTTGTTTCCTTTCAACATTTTACTTTTTTTTAATTAATGTATCCCGATTGCATACAACTGTTTTCACTCCCTTTGGTCTCTTATAAGCCCTTAGCCACTATTTTGCTGTTCCAACCATTGAGCTGATCATCTGTCCTTGCTAAAAAGATGGTCTAGGAGTAGCACAGCAATGAACAGTCTGGACACCTGTTTATAGGGCTTACCAAAAAGTACCAATACGGCACTCTCAAATACAAATAATGTTTCTTTTTACAGTTTTGCGTCCTCAAAGTGCATCTCACCGCAAAAGTCCACTCAATGTTCCTAAAACCCTACATGGAATTATTTTACCTTGACTTAAAACTTCTATTGTTGCCTTCCTTTTTCTTTGAATGACCCACTGTTTACTTTCAGTTCTCTGCACACACCCTCCCTCTGAGTACAGAGACTACTCTAAGTCATGTGCATGTTTGAATTAATCTCCATTGTGGTATTTCTGCAATATGAGTCACACTGTATCTATAAAAAAAAAAAGGTAGAGAGCACCAACCATTTTCAGAAGAGCTGATGTCGGTTATGCATCAGACGGCTGGGGGCAGCGATGGATGTGTGTATCAGATGGCCCCTGACCGTCCTAGCACCCACCTACACCCCCTCCCCCTCAACTAGGGATGGACTCCCGGAGAGCTGATGACATCAGCGCACACATTGCGCGCTTGCATCATCAGAGCAGGCCAGTGGCCCTGGAAGCCATTTGCTTCCAGCACCAATCGGACAAAGAGGTACGTTTTTTCTCCTGGGAGGGGTGGGGGTTTCAAAGAGGCACTGGTATGAAAGTAAAGAGATTTTCCTTTCCCTCTGTGTCTCTTTGAAATGTATTCCTGCCGCACGATCATGCATGGTGTCGCGATCGTGGAGCAGGAATACCACTGGGCCACCAGAGATTTTTGTGTGTGGGTGTGGGTGTTTGCATGTATGGGGAGCAGCCCCTTGGGCAAGGGGCACTCCCCTTTAGGGGGCACATATTTTGGCCATTTCACCCCCCCCCCCCCTGCCCCCCCCCAACCCTTGGGGGCAGATTGGCTTTTTTTTTTAGGCCAAACTGCTCCCAAGAGGGGCAGAATCCACTAGGTCAGCAGAGAGTTTCAAAAGGAAGCGACCCCTTCAGCAAGGATCGCTCCCTTTAGGGGGCATATATTTTGGCCATTTCTGCTCCCTTTAGGGTCAGATAGGCCTATTTTTAGGCCCATCTGCCCCGAAGGAGGGCAAAAACCACTAGGCCACCAGGAATTTAACATTTTGGTGATTTTAGGGAGCGAACCCTTGGGCAAGGGTCACTCTCTTCAGAGGGCAATTATTTTAGGCATTTCTGCCACCTTTGGGGATCAGAACGGCCTTTTTTTTTTTAATGCCCATCTGCCCCAAAGGGGATGTAAAAATCACTAGATCCCAAGGATTAAAAATGTTGGCGATTTTGGAGAGCAACCCTTTGGGCAAGGGTCGCTCCTTTTAGGGGGCAATTGTTTAGGCTGTTTCTGCCCCCCCCCCGGGTGCAGATTGGCCATTTTTTAAGGCTGAGCTGCCACTAATGGGGACAGAAACCACTAGGCCACCAGGGATTTTTGCATTTTGGAGATTTTGGGGCGCAAACCCGCTGGCAAGATTCTCTCCGTTTCAGGGGCAATTATTTTGGGTGTTTCTGCCCGCCTTGCGAGCAGATCGGCCTCATTTTTGGGCCCATCTGCAGAAGTTACTAGACATCAGGGATGTTTTAATCAGTGTGTTGCTGCTGTTGTTGTTGGCAGCGGCCCTTTGGGCAAAGATCGCTCCCCTTTAGCGGGGTGAATGTTTTGGCCATATTTGTAGACCCATAATCCCCCATACCCCCCAGCTTGGAGTGTGTGGACAGGGGTATTGTTTGCATTTGCCATAATGTCTATTTCTCCTTTTTATTATAGTGTAAAGCTTTTGATTCCTTTGCTGTGACTCCTGCTTGCGGTTTCAGCAATGGCAGATCTGCAGTTTGCATAGTTGCTTGTGTTTGATAAAAATATCTTTTTGTACTGTTTACTTCAATGATTATCATTGCCATGCAAGGATGAGTTTTTGTAAATGGTGTAATAATAGCAGCATGTTTAGCTTATATTTTATTGTGTGTGAAATACTTCTTAGATCTGTTCGCTATGTGTATTGTGTTGTCTTATGTATAATTTGATTTTGTTTTTCGTTTTTAGTGGGATATAGTTGGTGCTTGCTATGTCTGTGCAGAGTAGGTGCTGGTGAGTCTAGATGTCTCTGGCAAGTGAGTTGTAATGTTTTTGAGTATAGAAGTCTTTGTGATAAAGCCACACTTTATTAATTGCTTATTTTACACAGTGTTGGTTGTTGTTGACGTATTTGTCAAGTTACTTTTATTAGGAAGTATCATGGCTAGCCATAGGATGACCACTCAGCAGGTTGTTGGTATGATTTTTGAGTCTTCCTATGACCATGGTTAAGAGACGGACTCTGCATCTGAGGCAAAGGAAGAAGTGCAAGATTCTGCCAGTGAAGTTTCTGTCCAAGAGGAATCATCTGATGATGAAGTCACTCTCAGTGCGGGTGAAGTGCCTGTTTAGAGGACACTGATGTGCAGATAGTGCAGCAGCCTGGAGCTGAAAGACTTCTCATTGGAAGATCTGAAATCGGTGTTGCCCCAAACATGGTGCAGCCAGCATTGCCTGCCTTTACTGGTGTCGCAGGGTATAAAGTGAATAATGAAAACTTGCCTATAAATGTATTTGAGTTGGGTCAAGATGGCGGACGCACTTTTATAGTGCTCCAGACCCCTCTGTCATCGGCCTTGAATCCGCCCAGGTCACGGTCGCAGAGGGGGTGCCGAAGCAATTAGAGACGGGGCGCATCTGAGAAGGAGTGATCCACCGCTGGAGCAGTCACGGGCACAGGTACTGAAACTGGGGCCCTCTCGAAATCGGAGATGGGGCGGAGGGATAGACACTGACTCCCTGGGGGTAGAGCCCTCTCCTTGCTGATGGGCCCTTCCTCCACCCCCCTCTGCCTTTTCCCCTCCTCCTTTCGCCCTCCCACCCTCAGGGGTGAGGGGGAAGAGAACGCCCAGTGCCTGGGGCCCCCTCTCTGCCTCTCCTTCCTCCTTTCCCCCCCCTATGCGGCCTCGCGCTTCCCAGACCGGGGCCGCGGCTGGGGCGTGGTGGGGACCCAGAGACCAACTTATACTGCATTAAAAGACATTTGGACGCTCTCCAGGCGAACAGTTGGAGGGGGAGGGGGCCGGTGGCCCTTGGGGACACGTCAAGCCGGGGCCTGGCATTGACGGACCTGCACTGGGCCCAAACAATGAACTGCTAGAGGTAAACAAGAGGAAGGGGCAGGGACCCAAAATAGATTGTTGCAAAGGAGGTGGACATCCGAGGTTCTGCGCCGCACCAGGAGGAAGGGGCCCCAACTAAACTCCGATTCAGACCCCGGCAAAGAAACACAGTAGAAACATGGGCAAAGACAAGGCAACACGACAATCGACAGCCCAAGCGCGCATAGAACAATTCGCCACAAACACAGCTGGGCCCCGAAAAGAGACCCGCACCCCGGGGGAAAAGGAAGACCAACCGACGACCTCCGGAGACTTAGAAACGATCCTTCAAGCCATCCACACTTCCCAGACCGCAGAGGAGGCCAGGGTGGGAGAAGTCAGGGAGGAGGTGTCCCTGGTCCGTCAAGATCATTGCAACGCCACGGCCCGAACGTTAGAGCTATACCGAAGAGCTGAAGATGCTGAGAACAGATCAAGACGCAACAATCTCAGGGTGGTCGGGCTTCCGGAGGCCACAGCCGCGGCGTCTCTTGCCACGTTCTTAGAGGAATGGTTCCGATCCTGGATCCCGAGGGACCGTCTCACCCCATGGTTTGCCATTGAGTGAGCCCATAGAGCTCTACAGATGAGGCCTCCGCCGGGGTCTCCGCCAAGACTGGTGATACTCCGCCTCTTTAACTTTAAAGACATTGACATGATCCTACAGGAGGCCTGCGTTAGGGGAGACCTCCTCTGCAATGGGGTTAAAGTCCTCCTCTTCCCAGACTACACGTGGGACATACAACAAATGAGGCGCTCATTTCTTGAAGTCAAACAAAAACTGAGAGCAATGGATATTCAATATTGTCTACTGTTCCCTGTGAAATTACGAGTGGTCCATGGAAACAAAACCCATTTCTTTGAACAACCAGCCGCGGCATGGACATGGCTAACGGAGGAACTGCCGCTCAGACCGACTGGTGAACATTCTGAGTAGTCACAGAATGGGAATAAAGCCAACAACCGGCCGAAACGACTAAACACTAAGGGACACCGCACGCGGTCGGGGAGGCCGTAGCTCCCGCTCGAACTCCCCACTACTGGCCGCATCTGATAACTCGAAAGACCAGGGGCCATCACAGAGGTCTGAGGAGCACGAGAGAGACTTGGAACAGCGAAGCCCGTCCCGGGCTGGGGCCGATTCGTCAGGAACCACAGATTTATCATGTAGCCCGGCAATATAATTTGAGGCCCGAGGGAGGGGAGAAGATAAACTATGCTGAAATATTAATGTCATAGATAACTAACCATCATTAAGTGCTTTTACTTCAATGATCCATCTATATGGAGGGGTCCACCACTGCTCAACTAGTTTCAGTTACTGTTACCATCTCGCCAGGTTAAAGGGCCCGATGTTCATGGGTAAGGGCGACAGATGCTTCTGGGGGGGAAGTATGGGGTGGGGAGGGAGTTGGGGGGGTAAAAACGTTACATTCTATAATAGGGGGTGTGATACTGTTCAATGTCACGTTGACATGCTTGCTGGTTTTGAATTTGGTTAAAGTACAGGACAACCGACAGACGGATCTAAACAGAGCAATAAGCTCTCAAATGCACGCGGGGATACTGGGGAGGGAGACACCTCAAACCCAGAGAAACTGCACCCGAGGGGCAAAGCCAAGACAAATACATACACAGATGTTAATGTACCCAACATAGGCCATCTGTCAATGGACTGTTAGATAAGATTAAGCGCACTGCAGTGTTTACCTTCATACATAAACACCGACCCGAAGTGCTCCTTCTGAAAGAAACACACCTTGTCGGGAAGCGATGCCCCTTCCTGGCACGAAGAGGGTTTAACAGGGTCTATCATGCGGGGTTCATGCGAGGCTCAAGATGGGTTGCGATTCTCCTACACTGCTCTTTTCCTTTGAAAGTGGTACAGACCTGGAAAGATAAACAGGGCCGGTATGTGGCCATTACTGGTAAAGTGGAGGGGGTGACGATCAACATAGTTAGTATATATATATTCCCCCAATGCTACAACGGGGAACCACTAAAGAGCTGACTCAGCTCCTCCTAGACCTACCCCCGGGGCTAACTATGCTAGGGGGTGACTTTAACGCTGTCCCAGACCCGAAGCTGGACATAGAGGGCCCAGTAACCACTCACAGATGCAAAATGGCAACAGGCCTTGCGAATTGGATGACAGCGACTGGACTCTGCGACGCATGGCGGCTATGGCACCAAAGACATAGGCAATTCACCCAACCTCGGCGGCACATGGTTCACAGTCTCAAATTGATCTGATACTGCTGCTCAGCATAGATTGCAGTGTCCTAACTCACACTGAGATTCTAGCAAGAGGCATATCCAATCAGGTACCACTCCGCTTGGTTATAGGCCACACCCGACAGGCGAATCGCCCAATGTGGAGGCTAAACGCCTGGTATTTACAAGATGAAGAGTTTGTAGAACAGCTGCAAAAGGCACAACTTTACTATTTTAGCCTTAATGATGGATCAGTGTCCTCTCCTGGCACCTTGTGGGCTGCAGGTAAGGCTGTATTGAGAGGATCGGCTAGGGGCCTAATAAGAGAAATAGAGCGCTTAAAAACTCATAATATCGAATCATTAGAGAAACAGCCGGCAGAGCTAGAACACGTACAAGCGAAAGAACCGAGCGAGGCAGGGGTACGACAGCTATCCCTAATACGAGAAGAAATCCAAGATCTATCCCTAGAAGCAGCGAAAGCCCTCTGGCGAGCGAGCACAGCAAGAATATACGGATGGGGGGACAAAACAGGGAAATTACTCCATTGGCTGGTCTCCCACCATAGAGCCTCAGGCATCATCTGCGAAATTTGGGATGGAGACCATGGTAAGGTTGAGAAGCACCAAGACATAGCAGAGGCCTTTGCCCGCTACTACAATGCGTTATATAAGGCCTCGGAATCAGTAGACCCGGCCCACGCTCGTAGGCTATTAGATAGCATCTCCCTGCCCCGGCTGCCCCCCTCAGAGATACAGATCCTAGACGAACCTCTGAGGGAGGAAGAAATAAATGGAGCTATCGCGGGACTGAGAGCTGGGAAGGCTCCGGGCCCGACAGCTTCCCATCAGACTACTACAAGAAATATAGGAAAGAGCTGGTACCCCATGTGATGGCCCTTTTCACAGAAGTGGAACAACGAGAGTTCTTTCCGAAGGGACTAGACGAAGCCACCATAGTGATGATCCCCAAATCGAAACCTCCATCACTGCACTGTGCAGACTATAGGCCGATCTCACTGACAAACTGCAAGGTCAAAATCCTTGCCAACATCCTTGCAACACGTAAAAGAGTCTTACCGCAACTGATCCATTCAGACCAATGCGGATTCATGGCAACCAGAAGCACCAGTCATTGTATCCGTCGCCTCCACGTGGCTCTTGATGAGAGACATAGACGTCCCAGAGATCTAGCGCTGCTCTTTATTAACTTTGAGAAGGCCTTCGACTCGGTGGACTGGAACTTCCTCTTCATGGTGCTTCAAAAGGCAGGACTTGGACCGAGGTTGTGTCGCCTAGCCCGAGCGCTGTATGCAGACGCCTCGGCCCGGGTGCAGGTCAATGGGACCATGCATTCACTCTCTTGAAGTCAGAAGGGGAACGAGTCCACTGTCCCCCCTCCTCTTCGTCCTAGTCATAGAATCTCTGGCCCAGATGTTCAGGACAGACCCGGAATATTGTGGCTGGAAATGGAGGCATGCTAAGGAAGATAGAATAGCCCTATATGCGGACGATGTGCTGCTCTACATGGGTACACCAAGCACGTCGGGACCCCGCAGCCTCCAACTCCATAGAAGCTTCACAAAGGCATCGGGCCTGAAAATGAATTCCGCCAAGTCAGTGCTGGTTCCCTTGGTAAACACCTGTGACTGTTTCGACTGGCAGGACACAATACCCCTCCGCAGGCTGAGTTTTAAATACCTCGGCGTCTGGGTTACCCTCCTACCGGAACTGACCGGGGCGAAGAATGTGGACTCGCTATTGACACGGGTAAAGGCAGACCTACAAAGATGGCAGACACTACCGCTGAATATAATGGGCCGGGTTGCCCTGTATAAAATGATGATCCTACCCAGATTATTATATGCTTTCCAGAATTTCCCCTTTCCAATCCCTCGTTCGTGGTTTCGGACCTTAGAAACAGCCCCAACACAATTCCTCTGGTGGGAGCCAGGCATCGAGTGGCAGCAAAGTATTGTAAGAGAGGAATACACGAGGGAGGCCTGGTGGCGTCTGACCCGTACTTATACTACCTGGCGACACAGGTACTAGTAATTCATGATTGGTTTAATGGAGGGTGGTCGGACCCAGCATACCAGGTGGAACTGGGCATTCTAGGCTTCCCACACATCCTTGACGCGTTATCCAGTACACCTCTCCCCCATTCCATGGGCGAGATAACTAGGGCAGTTCTCCTGGCATGGCGGGCTGCGCTGAGACACACCCACTGGAATGCTATAGTTACTCTACAGACTCCGTTGTGGAGGGGGAGATGGATGAGTGCTACCGCCGCACTGGAGGGATTTGCAGAATGGGACCTATTGGGGATTTCATTGGTAGGTGACGTGTGGAAGGGAGAAACATTAAAATCCTTCCAGGAACTACAGACAGAGTTCCAACTATACCGAACACAGTTCTTCAGATATCTCCAACTTAGGCATGTCATAGGAACGCAGCTTTCGAAGAGTCTGCTGCCGGAATTCAGCCCCCTCGAAGCTAAACTACTAATGGGAAACCTGGGAGGGAAAGGGGTTTCACAGATCTACAAAATGCTAGTTAACAATACACCAGTGGACACGGATTTGACAAGGACTGGATGGGAGACCTGGACAGGTGCTCTAGAAGGCTCGGAGTGGGCAGAGGCACTAGAGGCCCCCAAAACCCTAGCCATATCGGCAGAACTACACACTGTACAGTTTTATTATTTACACAAAGCATATCTGGCACCGGTCAGGCTTCTACGAGCTGGACCGTGGCCAAATAGCCGTTGCCCCCGTTGTGGCAGGGAACACGCAGATTTCTTTCATATGGTCTGGTCTTGCCCGACCATACAGGTCTACTGGGGAAGGGTACTAAACGACTTAAACAAGACATTGGGGACAGAGCTGCAGCTCTCTGCCAGTATGGTACTACTTGGGGTCATTGAAGGGGTAGTGAGATCATGGACCAACCGCGCTTTCATTGGGACGGCCTTGCTAGTGGCAAAGAGAGATATTGCTGCGCGTGTACCTCGCCCTCTGGCCCATCGCTACAAAAATGAAGAAAAGGTGTAGACTGGTGTGCCAATCAAGAGAAACAGTATATGAATCGAGAGGATGTCCCCGGAAATATGAAAAGATATGGGGTCCATGGCTTGGGACATTGTCATAGGCCGGACTGGAACAGTCTCCTCCCCACCGTGCTGATTCAGAGTAACACATACTCTCCCCGAGAAGCTACACATACGAGAGACTAAAATGCATAATACTAAATTGTCTGGTTCTGTCTGTACTAAATGGTTGATGCTATATTTTCTTGAAAACAATAAAAATTTGTTTATAAAAAGAAAAAATGAGTTTTTCATGAACAATGTATTTTTGGGTGAGATTGTTGAGCAGACTACTTTATAAGCTGAACAGTATTTGAGGTACAACAGTGTCAGACTTAGGCCCCATGCTGGAGCTACCCAGTGGACTCCCACAAATCTGGAAGAGTTGAAGAAGTTCTTGGGTTTAACTTTTTTGATGAGCTTGATATGGAAGTTGTCGCTGTCTTCATATTGATCTACCGGTCCCTTGATGGTAACAGCCATATTTCCTGCAATCATGAGTTATGATTGGTATTTGCTTCTGCTTTTGTTGATAATGCTTTAGAGTTGCCACAAGATCACCCTGATTGTGACTGTCTTTATGAGAATCAGCCTGTCCTCAATCACTTTGTAGATCAATTTCAGAGATCTATGTTCCAGGGGAAGAAATAGCTGTGGACGAGTCTTTGGTCGTGTACAAAGGCTGTTTGTTTTTTTAAGCAGTACATTCCTAGCAAGAGGGCACGTTATGGAATTAAGATGTATATGCTGTCTGGGAGAAGTATAGGATATGCCTATAATTTCCAGGTCTATACTGGTAGAGATTCCACTACTGAACCCCCCTGGTTGTCCATCCACATTTGGGTGAAAATTGTATGGGAACTGGCAAGATGACATTTTAACAAAGGTCACCATTTCTACCTAGATAACTTCTACACTGATGTGCAATTGTTTAGGGAATGGTTCAAAGTGGACACTGTTGCTTGTAGCACAGTCCGCTATAACCATAAAGGTTATCCAAAGAAGCTGGTGTGTAAAAAAAAAAAAAAAAAAAAAAAAAACTTGAGAAGGAACAGTGCAGTGCCTTACGTAATGATAAACTGCTAGCTGTGAAATTTGCAGAGAGGAAGGATGTCTACATGCTGACTACCCTATATGATGAAAGTACTTAATCTGTGGCTGTTTGGGGCCACGTTGCTAAAGTGTGCAAACCTGTGTGCATTTTAGACTACAATAAGCACAAGGGTGGTGGAGATAGGCTTACATTTGGTATAAGAAGTTGGCTATCCCTCTCTTCCATTTAGAACCCTTTAATGCTTTTGTTGTGTTCAAGGATTGATCTCCAGGGTCAAAGATGGATGTTCTGTTTCAGGAATCTGTGATAAGCAGCCTTGCAGTAGTGGAACAGGCAAGGGTTCCTAGAGTAGGAGTGGTGGAGTATGTGGCTGACTTGAAAGATTGCCACTTTGCTGATCACATTCCTCCCACGCCTAAAAACAAATCCCTGTAAGTAATGTAGAGTCGGCATGTGGAAGGAGAGTTTTATGCACTGCCCTGATTGCCATTCCAAACCTGGGCTGTGTCACCCGCCTGCTTCAGAACATGCCACACCAAATACATTTCTGGGAGCACTGTGAGATTTGCTTGGTCTGTATTGTATTATATTTTTTGTTTAGTTTCAAAGTTGGCATTAGTGTGATGTATTTAGTTAGAGATGTTGTGTTTGTAGTCTTGTGTTTGCTTACAGTTGGTTTGTGTTTTCTTTTATGTAAACAAAAAAATGTGATGGCTGTTTGCATGGACTGGTGCTTGGCTGACAGTGTCTGTGAGCTGGTGCTTGGCTGGCAGTTTGCTACACACACTGCTAGCCAAACACCAGTCCACACATACTTCGTCAGCTGGTGTGATTGCTGTATCAGTAATGTGGGCATATGAAAGTGATGGGACCTTGAATGGCGCTGTCGATGTGAGTGTTGTAATGTGCTGGGTTTGCGGCTGGCGGCATGAATGGTCTTGTGTGTGTCATGTATGAAAGGTGTGTGAATGGACTGTGAAGTGGTTGGTGCTTTGACATGGTTTTACAGCTCACGAGCTGCAAGTTATTGGTTTAGTTTTTTTAACTTTCAAATATTAACAGTGCATTTCATTTCTGTGAAATCTGTTAATAAAATGTAATCTACTGAACCATCACTCACACTCGTGCCAAATCCAACCAGTATGCGTCTGTACTTGATGAGTATATGGTTGTGCAATAATAATTGTCTGTTCTGTCTTTCTCTGCCAGGGTGTACATTGTCTCCACATGGTATCTTGTTGTGAATGCTGTAATATACTGGGCCTGCGGCTGACGGTTTGAATAATCTTGTGTGTGTCGCATATGAAAGGAGTGTGAATGGCCTGTAAAGTGGTTGGTGCCTTGTCGAGGCTTTACAGCTCACGTGATGTGAGTCATTGGTTCAGTTTTTTGACCTATTAATTATTAACAGAGCATTCATTTTGTGAAATCTCTTGTTAATAAAGTTTTATATATTGAATCATCACTCACTCTCATGCCAAATCAAACCAGTGTGTATCATGGCAAGAAAAGAAAAAAAAACCTCTCCGCTATATTCAGGCGTCGAAGCACACCCCTGACACACAAAGGGCCTGATTACAACTTTGGAGGAGGTGTTAATCCGTCCCAAAAGTGACGGTAAAGTGACGGATATACCACCAGCCGTATTACGAGTCCATTATATCCTATGGAACTCGTAATACGGCTGGTGGTATATCAGTCACATTTGGGACGGATTAACACCTCCTCCAAAATTGTAATCAGGCCCTAGGTGTCTTGGGTGGGACCCAATGATGAACAGGCCACCAACTAGGTTAGTGGTTGAGGAGTCTTTTTAACAAAAACTAAGGGCTTTTCTTCACAATTTGAGTATTTTGGGACATCTCAGAACTAAGAGACTTGGTAGTGTGCTCGCTTCTCATCTATAAAAAAGAAATCTACCAACTCTGGATATACACAAAACTAGACAACCAGGAGTAAAGGGTGGTGTGCCTCTTGTGGATTCCAACACATTTTCTTACCCACAATGCCCTTCAAACCTCAAAATGTGCTAAAATCATACATTTTCCTTAAACTTCTTTGCCATATTCTTCCACAAACAGAAATAAACCAGAAATTTTCTATCACTCAGTGTTACCCTCGGTCTCCTGCTAAAAATGCTACCTCACTTGTGTGGATGGGCCAACTGCCCACCACAGGGAAGGGCCCAAAACACAACATAGACACGTCAAACTTAACTGTTAACTATTACTTTCTATAGGAAAACCTTGAAGGATCTACACAAATGACCCCTTGCAGAATTTAGAATTGTATTTACTTACAGAAATGAATAGCTTTCCAGGATTCACCATAGGTCTGACACCCATTTCTGTCACCAACTGGAAGGAGGTTGAAAGCACAATACATAGAAACAATGGGGTATGACCCAGTAAAATGCCAAAACTGTGTTGAAATTTTGGTTTTCTGATTCTAGTCTGCCTGTTCCTGAAAGCTGGCAAGTTGGTGATTTTAGCTTCGCAAACCCTTCATTAATGCCATTTACACAGAAAAAACAGAAGTTTTCTTCCTCAGCACTGTAATCCCATTTTCCCCAAAGAACCTAAATTTTAGCTGTATTTTGGCTAATTTCTCGGTCCCCACCAGGGTAATCCATAATCCCAGAGCACCTTCAGAAACCCCAGACTGTTGGAAAAAAGGGACGCAAACGGCATGGATAGCTTATGTGGACAAAACGTTATGGGGGCCTTAGTGCGAACTACCCCAAATAACCAAAAAACGGCTAAGTACAGGAGGGAGGAAAAGGTTTAGCAGCAAAGACACTTTCACATAATTTACTTTAATTAGCACATCAATGTCATGACTAACCTTTGTTCCCAAGTACCGTGTTTGATGCTCTTTACATATAAAGAGCAAGTCTACACCCACCAGCCCTGACAATGCCATCAGTCAACAGAAGGAGTGCACACTTACTCCAGTTTATCTGCAATCCAGAGTATCTACGAGTACTGTACTTGTGTTGGAGTACACTTATTGTAGCACTTATACACAGGGATAGTTTGCAAAAGCTAAGAACAATGCAATATTAGTTTGTTTGGGGAACATTAATTGTGTAACCCAGTGCAAGCAAGGTTTTGCAGGGTTAACTGTTTTAGAATACCATGGCATGATTCTGCAGCGAAGCAAGAAGCAAGAAGCAAGGCTGAGAAGTGCCTTGGTATGAGAAGCCAACATTCTTTACATAAGAGGTACCCTTGGAGCAGCAAAAGTCAAGACTAGTCATAAGCAAGATTTCATGTTGTCAACAGTGTAGCTTCATAGAGTGCGAGTATATGGGTGTCTGAACAAGTTATTTTGTGAGTGTATATATATATATCTATATATATATATAGATATATATACACACATACACACACACACACGGGGCGTGGCCAACGATCCGGAGATGGCGAACCCTTAATCCCCTCGCTCTGGAGGGGCCGACACAAATCCGAAGTGAATGCATGCCATCTCTGGGCAATCTGGTGCCCAGGGGTGAGTGGGGGACTGGGGGCCGGTCCTGGAAGCGGCCAGGCCCCCGCTGTGGTCGCGAAGTGCCCAGACCCGGCTGTCGGCCGCGGGAGAGGCTGGTGGCCCGTCCCGGTGCTTGGAGCCGGGACCTCGCGTGAGGCGGTGGGCCAGCCCGGAGCGCGGGAAGGCAGCTAAAAACTACAGAGAGACACCTAGAGGCTCTCTCTGAGGAATCGACGCCAGAGCCCGGGGGTTGCCACTGGGTGAAAAAACAAAAGGTGCTGAGTCGCGCCTGGTCCTCCGGGGGGCGGAGGAGCCCAGCGGTGGCTGGGAGGTCGCGGGGCCTAGGCCCCGTGGCGCTGCGATCGGGAGTGGATCCCGTGAGGTGTGGCGAGTGGTGCGGACCCGCTTCCGGGCCCTGTGGAGGCGAAGGGGCCTGGGGAAGGCCGGGGGGACCCAGGAGGGGCAGCGCTCTAGGGAAGCGGGACGCACCGACGTCCCTGGAGGAGGGCGTGGCCCTGGATGGTACTCGTGCCGAGGGGCAGGGGCTCAGTCGGGGCCCTGGTGGGGACATTCAACACGCTGCCACACTGTAGGAAGCTGCGATAAAAGGCCAAGCTCACCCCCGCATTGAGCTGGAGAAGACGGAGCCTGACCTGTGCAGTTGAACTCTGCACCAAGTGGGAATCGGCCTACTGGACGACCCAAGCAAGGCAACCGACGGAGAACACTATTGGCAGGGTGCCTGAAGCGGGCGGCCCACTGATCGCCCCATGAGCCGGTGACTCCTGAAGTGAGTGACACAGCGGATGGTACACCAGACGGGACTGAAACCTGGGTGTCCTGGAGTGCGCCTAGATTAGCTACTAACGCCGCAGTGAGTACTCGGAGGAGGCGAGTGTGACCCTGCGGCGAACTACTGGACTGGAGCGGAACTCCAGGGGGCCCCCTGGGCCGATGGGAGAGCGGCCCTGCAACGCTGCGGCGGAACTAGTTGAGCCGTGTCATGGGGTGCAAACGTGCAGAGGAACGATAGAAAAGGTCAGGACAGAAGGGAATAATGGTTGCCCGCGGGCTGCCGGCACGGAACCCTCTGACTGAGTAACGGCAAACCGTGGATGGCTGGCGCGCCCTTGGTGGGCCTGCCTCGCGCCCGCCTGGGGTTGTGGCCTGACCTGTGGTGCGGAACTACAGAAGGTGGGAGCTTGCGGCGTGACCCGGGCTTGCGCCCTTGGGGTGCGGACCCCCCCTGCCCTCCCCAATCGATGCCCCCCAAGGCCCGACATAAGCGCAAAATCATGGACACTGCGACACCAGCGGAGCACAAAGAAATGGAAGCACATGGCCACTCTCAGTTCAACGTACAGGAAACCCTGGACAAAATATTAGGTGCGATAGAGGACACAAAGACAACACTGCAACGCGACATCAACCAAGTAGCGGTTGAGGTAGGCTTACTGAGAGCAGACCACCACAAACTGGTGGACAGAGTTAAAGAAACAGAATCCACGCTGGCAGATATTGGGCCGAAACAGAACGATCTAGCGGCCGAGGTGACCTCCCTTGCTACCAGAATGGCACGGCTTGAACAAAGGGCCGAGGACGCGGAGGGGAGAAACAGGAGGAACAACGTGCGCGTGGTGGGCCTCCCCGAGGGGGCCGAGGGAGCCAACAAGGTGGAGTTTCTGGAGAAATGGTAAAGCACAACGGTGGCACCTGGATGGCTGTCCCCCTTTTACACGCTGGAACGTGCGCACCGGATGCCGTCGAGGCCTCTTGCTCCTGGCAGACCACCTCGTGTAGTGATTGCCAAGTTACTACACTACAGAGACGGAGACATTCTTGTACAGAAGGCTAGAGAGATGGGCCTGTTTAAAGTAGCAAACGGAGAGGTGACACTATTTCCGGACTATACATTGGAAGTCCAGAACAAACGAACCTCATTACTAGCAGTCAAGCGGGCCCTAAGGGAAGAAGGGATTCAATATTCGTTGTTGTACCCAGCCAGACTGAGAGTGATACTGGAGGGGAAGACCACTTTCCTACAGTCTCCGGAGGAAGCATGGGAATGGCTAGAGAAAAATGGATCCCAGATGGGGCGACCTGCGAGTGAGGGTGCGACTGGGGGTCGAACTCGTCGGGCCCGAGGGCGCGGAGGCCCGGGAATCGCCCGCGGCTGGCACCAACGCTAACACAAAAAGAAAAAGGCAAAAGGGTGGCCCTGGAAGCGGCAGCCCGAGTGAGTGGAGGTGCGACCCCCCTGGAGGGTTTGGGAGAGGAGTCGGATGACACAATGGTGTCCTCGGCTGGAGAATCGGGCTGCTCGGCGCGTGCTCCCAGGGTGACACCGCAGACTGCCGCCGAACTCGGATGATCCTAACACGTGAGGGCCCGGAGACACAGCACAACGGGTGAACGAGAGGCCCCTCTGGACTTGGCCACCCCCCAGTCCAGAACCTCGCCTGTCCATTCAGGCTGGCGAGAACTGCAGTTATATGTTCGAACAAGTTGCACTGTTGCATAGTTTTCTGGGCTACCTACAGTTTGGTAGGAGCCCTTGGGAGGGGAAGTTGGGGTTTGCAGTTACAAGTTAAATTGGCAAAATGGATGGCGATACCTGGCTACAACATGGGTCCGAACAGGGGAAGGGGTAAGTCGGGGGTCTGTGGGAACCGGGGGCACTGTCATCAGACTATTATACTAAAATGGCAGACTACAATCTCTTAACATGGAATGTTAGGGGGATGGGCACGCCGGCTAAACGACATAGAATTCTCTCCTACTTAAAGAGAAGAGGGGTGCAGGTGGCAATGCTACAGGAGACACATTTGATGGCTGGGGAGGTGGAGAAACTGAGACGCAGGTGGAGGGGACAAGTGTTTGCCATGGAGTACTCAGCGTATGCAAGAGGCGTAATGATATTGGTCAGGGCCGGGGTCCCTCTGGTGATAGACTCTTCCAGCATAGACCGGGAAGGTAGATTCGTGATATTGGAGGGGAGGCTACATTGTACCCCGATTGTTATAAGTTGCATTTATGCCCCCAATCAAGACCAGATCCCCTTTCTGAGTAAGTTATCGAGCCACCTTACCCGCCAATGCACAGGAGAACTATTAATAGAGGGGGACTTCAATGCAATACTAGACACAAACATGGACAGGTCAACTCCGCCACTGCAGGGGGCAGTGCCAACTAGAATAGCCAAAAAGCTAAGTGAATGGTTGGGGACCCGGGGGCTGGTCGATGTCTGGCGGGAGCAACACCCAACAGACAGACTACTCGTATTATTCGGGCCTCCACAGGCTGCATACTAGAATCGATAGGGTGACATGCACGGCGGGCCTTGCGCGTAACATGACCCATTCTGAGTATCTCGGCTGCACACTGTCGGATCATAATCCCTTACTGCTTACGCTAAGAGTTTCGGAGAATAGGCCCCCCATTCCATCATGGAGACGGTCCCCCGCGTCGCTGGAAGACCAGGCGTATAGAGACGCCCTGCGGTCCCACCTGGCAGAATATATTGAGATCAATGGTGGATCCACCTAGTCCAGGGCTACAGAATGGGAGTCACTTAAGGTGGTGACGAGGAGCAGTCGGTGGGTGTGAAGCGCACACTTGAGAGGGAACTGTCTGCTTTAGAGAAGGAAATGCATGTAGGGGAGTTGAGACAGGGCCCTGAAGCCCAGGGGAACGAAGAATATAACCGAGCCCGCAGAGAACACTCCTGGATTGAGGAGCAGCTTAGGTGTCATAGCATGCAAAAATATCTGGCATCACTACAATCAGAGGAAGGCAGATCAGGGAAGCTGCTAGCGTGGCTGGTGCGCCCAAATGGGGGCGGAGAGCCCATTACGAGTGTACAAGATGAAGAGGGACTTCGTAGACATAGCCCAGGCCCAATTAACGACGCATTTAAGGAATATTATATGCACCTGTATAGGAAACCTAATGACCTGGGGGCGGAGGCCTTTGAGGATCTCCTACAGCAAGTCCCACTCCCAAGATTGAGCCAGGAAGAGCGGGATAGCCTAGGGGGACTGGTGACAGTGGAAGAGATAAACAAGGCCATATCACAATTGGCTCCCGGGAAGACTCCTGGCACAGATGGCCTACCAATGGACTTTTATAAAAAAATATAAGACACTATTGGTTCCCTGACTGGCGGAGATGTACACGGAGGCTGCCATGCACGCTCCGTGAGGCCTTGGTGGTGCCGCTCCCCAAGACAAAAAACAGGGAAGCATCAGTGACTGACTTTCGTCCCTTATCAATGCTGAAAAGCGACTTTAAGATCCTTAGTAAGGCCATGGCCGGCAGGTTGCTCCCCCTCATGACCACACTCGTGCACGCGGACCAGAACGGTTTTGTCTCTGGTCGCAGCACGTCGTTGAACTTAAGGCGACTTTTCACTGTCTTACATATGCCAGTAGAGGAGAAGCCCCCTGCTGGGGTTTTACTCGCGGTGGACTTCGAGAAGGCCTTTGACTCAATTAGATGGGACTACCTCAGGGCTGTGATGTTAAAAATGGGACTAGGGGAGGACTGGGTGAAATGGGCTGACCTATTGTACTCATCCCCGCTGGCACGGGTGAGTTCGGGCAGAACGATATCCAGTACATATCTGGTATGTCGGGGGACTAGACAGGGGTGCCCCTGGTCCCCACTGCTATTTTCCCTTGGCAATTGAACCTCTGGCGGCCCAGCTGCGACAGGAGGGAGTGGGTAAAGGAATTAAATGGGGACCAACTGAACATATTATCTCCCTATATGCTGATGATATACTGGTTTATCTGAGAGATGGAATCAGTGGCCTCCCGTGGGCTCTGAGGACCCTGGAGGTTTTCGGTGGGCTGTCGGGGCTTCGCCTTAACCGAGGCAAAACGTTTGTATTTCCTATGCTGCCGGACTGTATACGCCCTGAAACATGCCCGAGAGACGTGAATTGGGCCCCACGGACCTTTAAATATCTGGGCATTCAAATATACCATGAACTGGGCGACCTCTGAGACGGCAACCTAGGTGGGACACTCCGCTCCCTACGGTCCTCGGTGGGGTTCTGGCGATCGCTGAAGCTAACAATAATGGCCAGAATAGCGTTATCAAAAATTATTATGCTTCCCCGCCTCCTCTATTATTTAGTGAATTTACCGTTGTGGATCCCTCCGGCGTGGTTCCGCGAATTGAACACATTGCTTCGGGAGTTAGTGTGGGACGATGGTCGCAGACGTACGGCACTGACGACCATTTGCAGGCGGGCGAGTGCAGGTGGACTGGGGGCCCCTGACTTCGAGGCATATTACCTGGCGTCCCAGTTACAATGGGTGCCCGGCTGGATGATGGGCGGGGGACAGTTGGACTTGTTCACTTCCCACGGTATGTTGGACACAGCACGAATAGTAGGACGAATGGCAAAGAGGAAGATCGCCCCTCTCGGAGACAACCTAATGACCAATGTTGCGATGGCGCGCTGGAAGAGATGCACGAGAAGAGTCGGAGTGGGCCCGCCTTACTCTCCGGCGCTGCCATTGTCGGTCCTAGTCGTGGATCCGAAGGAGATGGGACCAAGGGGCCTGGGTCTGAGACCATGGACGGGAGCAGGGATAGGGACGGTGGGAGAGCTTTTCAGTGAAGGGGTGATGAGGAATTTCACCGACCTAGTGAAAGGGGGGGTGCCCCTGGGTCAATTCTTGCTCTATAGGAAGTTGGTGTACACTCTGAAAGACCATTGGGATACAATTAACGCAGAGCCCACTGTCCACAAAGTGTTACACCTCCTGTTGACGTCGGACGGAGAACCCCATTTGATTGCTAAAATATATCGAGCCCAGATTGAAGCTGCACTAGACCCCCTGCACTCCCTGAGGGAGAGGTGGGAGAAAACGGTCGGGCGTGACCTGTCCGAGACGGAGTGGAGTAGGGCTCTGGCTTATCCCCGGGAGATCTCACGTAACACCCGTTTAATATACATCCAATATATCTACCTACATAGGACGTACCTCACCCCTCACCGACTGTTCCGCATATACGGGGGGACACCTAGGACATGCCCCAGATGTGGCGATGGGGAGGCTGATTTTGACCACATGATGTGGAAATGCTCAGTGTTGCAGGTTGGATGGGGGGCGGTGATAGCGTTCATATCAAGACTATTTAGCACGGAACTGCCGTTAACCCCCGCTATATGTCTACTGGGCCTCAAGAACGGCACCCCTCGGGGGAAAGTCAGGAGTCGCTTTTTGGACCTCGCTCTGGCCCTGTATAAAAGGCTGATCACGAGGGGTTGGGAAGCCCGTAGCCACCCCTCGCTCACTGAATGGAAAAGCGACGTTGCAAAGTGGACTACGGCTGAGTTGCAGGTCCTGAAGGCTGAGGAGGCCAAAGGCCTCGCCCCAGACTGGGAGGACTAAGTGACGAGTTGGGACGACCTAGTGAAGGGACCAACAGCTCCCAACGCGGCACCAGTAGAGACAGGACCATGAGGGGGTGGAGGGCTGAGGGGGCGGATGCACCCAATAGAGTTGCCCCTTGGGGAGGGCTCCCGACACCAGAAACGCAGGCCGACGATTGCACCAGCAAACCACACTAGGGCATGAGCGACAGGGCAGGGATGGCCACGCACTGACACAACAATGTAATGGGAGAGTGAAGGAAGATAGTTTGTCCCTCCCCATATAATACAATCCCCTGTGGAGGACCTCCCCCAGTTAACGCAGGAGCCATCCACAAGAAGCCATCATGTTTATATACAGTTTAATAGTGAGTTGAGCTGCTATGCGGACATATACAATAAAAGTGTAACACAGAATCATAGGGCATAGGACCCACTGAAACAGGAAGTCAAAGATTAGATCTAAGGAGTAATGGAGACCTAGAGAAGGTCAAAATCAACAATAATTCGAGATACAAAACATATGTAAGGATTAGTATATATATGTATCTTTTAAACGATGTGTATGATAAGAACAAGATGTTACCACTGACGGATTTGCATAATGTAAAGCAGTGAATTTTTAATAAAAATATATACTAATAAAAATAAAAATATATATATATATATATATATACACACACACATGTACACACATATAAAATTCTATCTGCTTATTTTTTACTATATGCTTACATTTATATTAAATAATTGCATGTTAAAACTTCTACCCCATAGTTTGACTTGCTTCCTTGAGTTAGGGGCTATTAGATAGCACCTCTACTCAAGTGACTCTGTGTCTGCACTTTGAAGCTACAACTGTTAGTGCGAGGTTGGGTCAGTTTCTTAGTAACAGGCACATGTCGGACCAAATGGATTTTGACTTCCTGACATAAAATTATCATCCATCACCTGCCTAAGACACCACATAATACCATGATTTTTTCCAGCCAAGGACAATGATTTTCTTTCGGCTCTGTCACAAAAAAGTAAGATAGAATCAGTGTATATACAGAGTAATGTTGGCCACCCTCAGAAACCTATTGTTGTGTTGGGTATTGCTTAAGTAGCTTGCGCTAGACAGCACATGCATTGTTCTGTGTTAATGCTCTTAGTTTTTTTTATACAATATTGTAATTTGAATGACACAGCATTTCACTTGTACTTATTGGAGTTGTGGCTGGATCACCCAAGGGCTATTATAATACAAGGTTTTCTGTGTCTCCTTCACTACAGACTTGGCAACGAGTGTAGCCCCAGCTAGAAGGAACTAGAGGCATACTGAATTTACTTTGTGCTGAAAAATTGCCCTTACCTTCAAATTGTATATCCAAACATAGAGGGTTGTGTCCTAATAACCCCACTAAACATGGGCATGAAACTCACTAAACATTAACATGCTATAAAGTAGGGATAGATCATGCAATTCATGAATCCACAATAAAACATTGATTTATCACCGGGATATAAGTATGATTCATATTAAACATCTCATTTGGTTCATTATTGCGTAGTAATCTGTTCTCCTAGTACACAGCACCTGGAGTGTATTTACCAGTGAACGAGAAAAGAAATAAAAAATAGAAAAACAAGAAAACAAATCACCATAAATCTCAACCTAAAAGTTACAGCTTGAAATACAATCAATCCTGTCTTCAGTCTTTCTACAATATTACACATAGGCGGTCATTCTGACCCTGGCGGTAGACTACCGCCAGGGCCGGGGACCGCGGATGCACCGCCAACAGGCTGGCGGTGCATCCATGGGCATTGTACCGCCGCGGTCAGAAACGGGAAACCGGCGGTGTCCCGCCGGTTTCCCGCTGCCCTTGGGAATCCTCCATGGCGGCGCTGCAGGCAGCGCCACCATGGGGATTCCGACCCCCTTACCGCCAGCCTGGCTCCGCCAGAACCTGGCTGGCGGTAACGGGTGTCGCGGGGCCCCCTAACAGGGCCCCACCAAGATTTTCAGTGTCTGCCAAGCAGACACTGAAAATCGCAACGGGTACAACTGCACCCGTCGCACCCCTTCCACTCCGCCGGCTCCATTCGGAGCCGGCATCCTTATGGAAGGGGGTTTCCCGCTGGGCTGGCGGGCGGCCTTCTGGCGGTCGCCCGCCAGCCCAGCGGGAAACTCAGAATAACCGCAGCGGTCTTTTGACCGCGCAGCGGTATTCTGGCGGTTCCCACTTGGCGGGCGGCTCCCGCCGCCAGCCAAGCTCAGAATCACCCCCATAATGTGCTCAGACTCCTTAATTTGTACACAATCCACACAGGAGGTAGTCCTTGAGTGGTATCACATACCTAGGCATTCCCACCCTGAACTGTTTAATTATGTGTCGATATAATTAATTAGTTCTTAAAGTTTTGGTTAACTCCTCCAACAGAACTTGTTGACATTTTTCAGCCCCACTTTACTTTAGAAAATGCTGAGAACTGACAAAGTCACATACTGTCAGATTGAAAATGCTTTGAATCTCAAGTTCAATTCAGTAGCAAACTTTGATTATGAACTACATGTTTTCAGTAAAGAATGTCAAAGAGTTGGTGAAACTATTGTTGAATTTGTGGAAAGACTCGATGCATTCAAACACTGTAAGTTCAATTAATTTAATGCTAAAGAAATGTGTCTTATGAGTTATTGATGGATGCTTGCCAGATTAATTCAGATGACAAATTCTGAAAGAAACTCAGTCTGAAGTAAGTGTCAATGGCTGCCAGAGCTGAGGAATTGCTGAGAGACAAGCTGCTTACATGGAGACCGGAGGTTGCCCGGAGAAATTCAGTCATGGGTGTAAAAAGTAATCCAAAGCAAAAGACACAAATTGATGTCTAGATGTAAAATGAAGTTTTGTTTTAGATGTGAATTTGCGCTTCCACACGAAGGAAAGTGCCCAGCCATTGGACAGATATGTAAAGGCTGTGGGACAGAGAACCATTCTGTGACGATGTGTAAAGCGAAGGAAAAAGTAAGTGCATAACAGCACGAGGACTAAATGGCCGCCAGGATGTTCCAGAAGCAATGTTTGACACACGCCCACAAGGCCAAGCAGCGACATCAGTTGAGGCAAATTGATAGTAAATGAAGTATATCATCACCTAAATCATCATCAAACAGTTCATCCATCTCAATAACAAGTGAAAGTGAAGAAAGGAATTGTGCTATGTCGATGTTTACCTCAGAGAAACGTGCACAAGTTGGATTGGTTGCATGTGAAGAAAAATGGCAAAGAAAAGTCGACATGCCAAAGCAACAAAATTATACAAACACTGTCCAAAGATCAAATTGAAAATAAATGGGTGTTCAGTACCTTTCATTATAGAAAGTGGTGCATCGATAAACATAATACATGAAGAGAAATACAAAGAAGTATCTCCATTACCCCGACTCACGCCATCAAAGACCAAAGTGTATACTTAGGCAGCATCGACACCCGTTAAGAGTTAAGGTTAATATGTAGTGACAGTTAACATAAGACAACGAAGGTACAAGCACTGATGCATGTGCTCCAAGGTACAAACTCAAGTGCCGGTTTATTCATTTTCGACACGGCTGCTGATATGGGACTGATTTCTATGAATTACAACATGAATGTTCATCACGAAATAGTAAGTCATTTCCCTTCGTTATTTCATGGTTTTGGAAAGCTTAAGACTATGAAAGTAAAACTGCATATTAACAAGAACATCCATCCTGTTGCTCAGAGACATAGATTAATTGCTTTTAATTTACATGAAGCAGTTGAAAAAGAACTTGAATCAAAGTCCGCCAAAGTCATTATGATCCACTGCTCAGAATCCGCCGAAATTGAGACACTCACACAAGTCCGCCACACTAAAGGTCAGCGATAAACTGGCGAAAACAAACCCTCCACCGTCACGCCAACAGAAATACGCCCACACTATCACAACCCACGAATCCACGCAGCGGTCTTTCAACCGCGATATTCCATTGGTGCTACACACCGCTGCGCTCAAAATACACACACTCTTACAAAACACAGCCACATTGGACAAATCGAAATACACACACCTGATACACATATACACACCACTCCCACACACCCAATACAATATAAAACACACACCCACATCACCCACAAACCCCTACAACCAAAATACAGAAAGAAGGCCAGAGAGACACTACAAACTACTACCAAGCATCCACAGACACACAATACCATCATCCACATAACTTCCACACACCTCACACAACACACCACTAAATATCACCCCACGTATCACAACACACACCACCCCACACATCACCCACACCACACCATGGCACGGCAAAGACACCCCAGGTTCTCTGAGGAGGAGCTCAGGGTCATGGTGGAGGAAATCGTCCGGGTAGAGCCACAGCTATTCGGATCACAGGCGCAGCACACCTCCATAGCTAGGAAGATGGAGCTATGGCAAAGAATCGTGGACGGGGTCAACGCAGTGGGACAGCACCCAAGAAATAGGGATGACATCAGGAAGAGGTGGAACGACCTACGGGGGAAGGTGCGTTCCGTGGTATCAAGACACCACCTTGCGGTTCAGAGGACTGGCGGCGGGACCCCCACCTCCTCCCCCCCACAACTAACAACATGGGAGGAGCAAGTCTTGGCAATTCTGCATCCTGAGGGCCTCACAGGAGTATATTTACTACTATATCCCCCACCCTACCTGCATGCCATCACATACCCCCACCCTCGCCCTCACCCCCATCACTCCAACTCCTCACAAATGTCTAAATATCACAAACCACACATCCCAACACCAAGCTCTGCATGCAACAACAAAACATGGACACCCATCACCAAAGCATGGCCACTGCACATACCCATACACCCCCCTAAACCATCATCACACAAGGTCACACACAGGAATGCAAGCACTGGGGGACACGGTCACCCACCCATTGCACACCATGGCACACACAGATGCAATAAACATCCTTTTATACCCCTGCAGGACCCCTACCCAACGTCACCGGACAGGAGGGTCCACACATGTCCACACCACCAACAGAAGAGGCCCACAGTGATGACAGCAGCTCTGTCCAACTGGATCTAGATGACCAGCCCGGCCCATCTGGGACCTCGGGACAGTCGGTTCCCCTCACACTGGCACAGGCCACCACAGAGCTTCCCCCCTCTAGAAATATCAGCACAGCACCCACCCAGCAGGCCCATACCTCTGTCCCCAGGACACGTCAATCAGCAGTGTGTCCACCACTACAGGGAACCCAGGCTAACCCACCACCCCAACAACAACAGGGACCTGGGGACAGTGGCAGTGGGCACACGTTCACGGGACAGAGGCACATGAACACAGGGGAACTGGGAGGGCTGCTGTGCGACAAGGGGAGGACAGGCCCAGGGAACCCACTCTCCACGAGGCCCTCTCCAACATCATGGGAGCCTACCACCATTCCCAGGAGACGATGGCAACGGTACTGTCCAAGTTTCAGGAGACCCAGCGGCTGCAGAAGGAACAGTATTTGGGGTTCAGGGAGGAACTCAGATCCATCAATTCAACCCTGGGCACCATCGTAGGGGTGCTGAAGGAAGTCCTCAACATCAGGAGGGACACTGTGGCACAACAAGGGGCCCCGGACACTAGCCTGGCCGATGAACTTCCCACCACCTCCGCCGGCGCTGTGAAATCGTAAGGGAAAGTGAAAACTCAGTGACCATACACTGGGTGAAAATGACAGACAGTAGAGAGGTAGTAGATTTTAATTAGATGTAGTAGGCAGGTTTGTATTCTTACCTGTGTCTCACTGGAAGTATTGCATGATCACCGAGTGCCTGTTGTCGATGTCCTCTTCTTCTGCTTCCTCGTCTTCACTGTCCACATGCTCCACAGCTGCCACAAGACCTCCATCTGGACCATCCTCCTGCAGAAAAGGCAACGGTCATCGCAAAGCTAAGTTATGAAGCATACAGCAGGCCGCAATGATCTGGCACACCTTCTTTGGTGAGTAGAATAGGGAACCACCTGTCATATGGAGGCACCTGAACCTGGCCTTCAGGAGGCCGAAGGTCCGCTCTATAATCCTCCTAGTTCACCCATGGGCCTCATTGTAGCGTTCCTCTGCCCTTGTCCTGGGATTACTCACTGGGGTCAGTAGCCATGACAGGTTGGGGTAACCAGAGTCACCTGCAAATGGCGAGGGACAACTGTTAGACACACACTAACCTGTAGAGATATCCCCAGACCCAGACAACCATTCCCACTGACTTGCTTCCAGGTGTTCATCTAATAGCCACACAGGGTGCCTCTGGAGTTGACCCATCACATAAGGGATGCTGCTATTCCGCAGGATGTAAGCTTCATGCACTGAGCCAGGGAATTTGGCATTCACATGGGAGATGTACTGGTCTGCCAAACACACCATCTGCACATTCATCGAACAATAACTCTTCCGGTTTCTGTACAACTGTTCACTCCTGCGGGGGGGGGTACCAAAGCCACATGTGTCCCATCAATGGCACCTATGATGTTGGGGATATGTCCCAGTGCATAGAAGTCACCTTTCACTGTAGGCAAATCCTCCACCTGAGGGAAAACGATGTAGCTCCACATGTGTTTCAGCAGGGCAGGCAACACTCTGGACAACACGTTGGAAAACATAAGCTGGGACATCCCTGATGCTATGACCACTGTTGTTTGAAATGACACACTTACAAGGAAATGGAGTACTGACAGCACCTGCACTAGAGGGGGGATTCCTGTGGGATGGCGGATAGCTGACATCAGGTCTGGCTCCAACTGGGCACACAGTTCCAGGACTGTGGCACGATCAAGCCTGTAGGTGATGATCACGTCTTTCCTCCATTGTCGACAGGTCCACCAGCGGTCTGTACACTGGAGGATGCCGCCATCTCCTCACATGTCCCAGCGGATGGTGCCTATGAAGGACAACAGCGAGCAAATAGTCAACCAACTCAGAGGTACGTACACACAGTTTACACAGTACCCGATTCATAATCCGAAGTTAGCATGTATGAGTGTTGCGGCAAGGCCTAGGTATGTGTGACGCAGTTAAAAAATAAGCCATGTGGGCCCCTAAAATAGCGGCTGCCTAACCTGTGAAGTGGGACAATGGGATGTGAGGTAACTGCGCTGGCGTTGTACACCGTCGTGGTAGGCGGTCGAAGCCCGCAGCGCAATTCTGCATTGGTTAACATTGGACCCTATGGGTCCCAGGAGCCAATGACTATGTACGCCGGCGGTGACGGTACGCACCGCCGCGGATGTGACCGCCATTTTCTATCTGTTCAATCACTCGATACCTGATCTTCGACAGGAGAGGACCTACACTGCAAGTGCTGCTGTGACCTCAGTCTGGAAGAGACGATGGCTCGTGCGTCTGGGGAAATGGCCCCTGCCTTCAGCACGGAGGAGTCGGTGAAACTCGTGGATGGGGTCCTCCCCCAGTACACGCTACTCTACGGTCCACCAGACAAACAAGTAAGTACACTGGGAGCATGCTGTATGGGCTATGCCTGTGTGGAGTGGGGTGGATGAAAGATGGGGGGAGAATGAGGCGTGCATGAAACGATGGTGAGTGCATGTGCCACATGGCAAGGGTGAGGATGGGGGCCAATGACTGTGACGGTTCAGTTGGTAATAACTTTTCTTTTTCCTCTGGACAATTCATGTAGGTCAGCGCCCACCAGAAGAGGGATATCTGGCGTGCCATCGCCAAGGACGTCCGGACCCTGGGGGTCTATCACAGACAGAGCACCCACTGCCGTAAGAGATGGGAGGACATTCGCCGCTGGAGCAAGAAGACGGTAGAGGCCCAGCTGGGGATGGCCTTCCAACGTGGGAGGGGTGCCCATTGCACCGTGACCCCCTGATGTTCAAGATCCTGGCGGTGGCGTACCCGGAGCTGGATGGGCGCTTGAGGGCATCACAGCAGCCACAAGGGGGTGAGTACACTTGTTCAGCTGATTCAGCACGCAGTGGAGGTGTCTGGGTGGGGAGGTGGGCTGTGGTTTTCCCTAGGCCAGGGCGAGTGTGCTAGCTAGGTCCCCTTCTTCTGGCAGACCCTGTGGCACCCTACCCCACCTGTGTACAGTGCCAACTACACCTAGTCAGGCTCCTGTGACATCCATGTGTGAAGATGTCAGCCATAGCCTTGTAGGCCATGTCCCAGGGATTGAAGAGTGGACCCCAAGTGCACGGCGTAGTGCAGGGGGATTCTGTGTCTGTCGTGTCCGCCAACGGTAGCGGTAATGCATGCACTCAACATGTCTTTCTTCAGTCCCCCACCCTTTTTGTGGTCTCCCTGTTCTTGTGTGCATTAGCATCATCAGGCGGAGGAGCAGTGGCACCACTGCATCCCACATGACCCTAGAGGGTGACACTACGGAGTCTGAATTCACCAGTGGGACGGAGGGCGAGGGGAGCTCCACGGCGGGGACAGGAGGTGACACCAGTGATACGGACTCGTCCTCTGATGGGAGCTCCCTTGTGGTGGCGGCCACATCTGTGCCCCCGCATCTACAGGTTCAGCCGCCACCCCCCCCTACCAGCACTGTCCTCCCAGCAGCCCCTCAGCCTTTGCCCCGTGCCCGCTCACCCAGGAGGGTGGGCATCACCTTCGCCCCAGGCACCTCAGGCCCTGCCCCAGTCACCCCTGCTGCCCTCAGTGAGGAGGCCATTGACCTCCTCAGGTCCCTCACTGTTGGGCAGTCTACCAGTTTGAATGCGATCCAGGGTGTAGAGAGGCAGTTGCAACAAACCAATGCATTCCTGTAGGGCATTCATTGGAGTCAGGCAGCCCTTCAGCAAGCTTTTCAGACTCTGGCCTCAGCACTGATGGCAGCCATTGTCCCGGTCTCTAGCCTCCCCCCTCCAACTTCCTCCACCCAGACCCACACCCCTGTACCTCAGCCTACCCCAAGCACACCATCAGACCAGCATGATCACACCTCAACACACAAAGGAAGGTCAGGCAAACATAAGCACCACACATCCCACAGGCACTCACACAAGCATCACACACATGCACACACCAACATCCACTGCCTCCACTGTGGCCCCCTCCTCCTCGTCTCCCTCCTCCCTCCCAGTCTCGTCTCCACTCACACCTGCATATACAACATCTACAGCCACTACTTCCATCACCAGCACACACACCACCACACCCCGCTCTCGTGCAGTCACCACCCCCACTACCATTCACACGTCCCCTGTGTCCTCTCCCAGTGTGTCTGTGACGCCACCTCCCAAGGTACACAAACGCAGGCACAAACCCACCAAACAGCCATCCACCTCACGACAGCCTCCAGCGCATGCACCTTCACCCAAAGTCACCAAACGTACACCTACTACAACCACAACCTCTTCCTCCACTCCCAAACCCCCTCCAGCTACCCGTCCCAGTGTTCCCAAGAAACTTTTCCTGTCCACCCTTGACCTCTTTCCCTCACCTCCCCCACCCAGTCAGTCTCCTAGGGCCCGACTCTCCAGGTCCCAACTTAGCACCTCAGCCACAACATCTCCGGGACCAGTGGTGCCAGTAGTCACTGGATTCTGGAGTGCACCAGGCAGCAGGGCAGCCAGTGTGGCAAGGAGCCACAGCACAGACCGCCCCCCACCTGTCAAGCATCAAAAGTTGGCCAGTGCATGGCGGGAGAGGGGGAAGACTCCAGCCACCAAAGCCGCTCCCAGGGGTACAGGTGGGAGTGTGGAGTCAGCTGCGACACCTTCCAAGGTGGGAAAGGGGTACAAGAAACCTGGCAAGTCTGGGAAGAGCAGCACCGCGGAGAAGACCACCATCAGCCCCACTGCCCAGGAGGTGACCGCCACCATCCCCGCTGCCCAGGAGGCCACCGCCATCATCCCCGCTGACCAGGAGGCCACCACCATCAGCCCCGCTGGCCAGGAGGCCACCACCATCAGCCCCGCTGGCCAGGAGGCCACCGCCATCAGCTGCTGGCCCAGACAGGACTGCCAGCACCAGCCCCGCTGGCGCAGACAGGACCGCCAGCACCAGCCCCGCTGGCCCAGACAGGACCGCCAGCACCAGCCCCGCAGGCCCAGACAGGACCGCTAGCACCAGCCCCGCAGGCCCAGACAGGACCATCAGTGCCAGCCCGGCTGGCCCAGACAGGACTGCCAGCAGCTGACTCACTGCCAAGGACCCAGCCGCAACAAGCACCGCTCAACAGGACACCTCCACCACAGGCACCGCTGCCAAGGACACCGCCGCCACAAGCACCGCTGAACAGGACACCGCCGCCACAAGCACCGCTGAACAGGACACCGCCGCCACAAGCACCGCTGCCAAGAACACCACCGCCACAAGCACCGCTGGCTCATGAGCGCCAAGGGCACTGACGCTACTGAGTCCGCCACGAGCAGGATGAAGCACTCTGGGCACAAAGCCCCCTCCAAAACCAGTGGCGAAAGGCATCCACTACCTCAGTCCTTGGCAGGATGAAGCACTCTGAGCACAAAGCCCCCTCCAGAACCAGTGGAGAGATACATCCACTACCTCAGTCCTTGGCAGGATGAAGCACTCTGGGCACAAAGCCCCCTCCAGAACCAGTGGAGACTTATCTACTTGAGAGACTGTGGCTTTGCACTCCCCAGGATTGAACAGTGGGCATGGGGCCCCCTCGTGGATTTGGCGTCGTGCACTCAACCGGCTGAAGTGCCCCCCCACCCTTTCACTTCCCCCTGAGATGCCTGTTTTATTGCTATCTGATGCCCCGGCAGTGTTCTCTCCATCATGTTCGGGTATTGAGTGTGGGCCTCGCCCATGCAGTGTGGGCCCAGTGTTCTACGGACTTCAATGGAGCAATACCTGGACTTGAATTCTTGGTGTATATATTTGTTTATAGTGTATATATATTTTTGCGTACAGGATTTTAATAGATTACAATGGTTACACTCATTTCCTTTTGTCTTTGCATTCTTCCGGGGGGCTTGGGGGGTGTAACTGTAATGTATCATGCTGTATTGGTGTGTGTGTTGTCGTGGGTGAGGGTGGGGGTGTTGCGTGTGTGTGTCCCTGTTTTTTCCCTCCCCCCTCCCCCCTCCCCTGTGTCGTAGGTGCAGTACTCACTGTGGTCTTCGCCGCCGGCGTTCGTGCTCCTGGTAGAGGAGCAAGAAGATAAGGGCAGGAAAAATGTTAAGCTCTGGTTCAATGGCGTCCTGGTTCCTCGTGGGGTGTGTAGAGGTGAGCGTTTTCCCTTCAAAGTCCTGTTTCCCCGTGTTTTTTTTCGCGGTGAATCCGCCCCGGAAACGGTGGCGGATTGGTAGGTTGTGATACTGTGGGCGGTACATTGTCTCCCGCCTGTCTGTTGGCGGTGACCGCCACGCTGTTTGTACCGCCTTGGCGGCCAGAGTGTTAAAGTGGCTGTCTTTGTTGGTGGTTTCCACCACAGTCGTGATTCAATTTTTTTCCGCCGGCCTGTTGGCGGTCTTACCGCCGCTTTAACACCAACCGCCAGGGTTGTAATGACCACCTTAGTTTTGGTGTGGCAGTGGCTGCAGAGCCTTTTCAAGATGTCATTCGACATATCATACAGCCTTTTGTGAAGGCATTTAATTATACCAATGATATATTAGTTCTTGGAGCTACACAGAAGGAGCACCACAGAACTCTCACACAAGTATGGTGTTTACTCAGTGATGCAGGATTGACTTTGAATGCAGACAAGTGTGAATTCAACAAGAAAAAACGAATTATTAGGCCATATCTTTTCTGATGGGGTTATGATACCGGATGCTGCAAATGTACAATCTCTGTGAAATGTTGATCCCCCACATGATGTTTCAATGGTATGTTCTTTTCTTGCCATGGGCAGTTATTGTTCAAGGTACATACAAGGCTTTGCCACTGTCAGTGTTCCATTATGAGAGCTGACGAAGAAAAACGTTTCCTTTCAGTGGTCACAAGAATGTGAGAGAAGTTTCAAGAGAATCAAACATTCCATTGGAAAATGCTACTGAATTGGCATACTTTAATCCAAAGCTTCATGCAGAGGCTGCAGTAGATGCTAGCCCAGGCAGGTCAGGTGCTGTACTTTCACAGCATAGTGGACGAAGTAATATAGTGGCCTATGCTAGTAGAAGATTGTCCCAGGTAGAACATGCTTACTCACAACCTCAGAAAGAAAGCTTGGCTGTGGTATGGCTTGTGAACATTTCCATGTATTCCTGTACAGAAAACCTTTTATGCTGGTAACTGATCATCTAGCTTTGCTGATCATCTCCGACGGTCCAAAAGCCAAGATGCCTCCCCGCATCGAACGATGGGCACTCAGATTGCAAGAATATGATTATACAATTGTGCATCATCCAGGAAAGGATCAGAATCCTGCTGACTACTTTTCGAAAGTGCCTTTACAAGGTAACATTATTCCATCTAAGATGGCTAAAGTCTACATTAATTTAATCGTCAAGTACACCAGCTGCTATCTCATTAGCCCAGATTGTAACTGCTACAAGCCATTATAGTGACCTGCTGAAGTTAAAAGAAATAATTACGTACCAGTCATGTAACCAACACAATCAATCTCTCACCAATGATGGTGAATCAAAAATACAAAAATGACAAGGATGAGTTGTTCATAATTCAGTAAAGAGTTATATTGTGAGGGTTGAGAATCCTGATTCTGGAGAGTCTGAGACAGAAAGTAATAGAAGTGGCTCACGAACGACATTCTGGTATTTCTGCCACAAAGAGAGCTCTCAGAGACAGAGTCTGGTTTCCATACTTAGATGAAAGTGTTGAAAAGGAACTCATGGCCTGCCATATATGTAACTGCCTTTCTACCAATGTTATTCAACATATTCTGAAAGTGTCAGAACTCCCTAAACATGCATGGGAGAGAATACTCATCAACTTCTTTGGTCCACTTGATAAAGGACATCATCGAATGGTGATTGTAGATTAATACTCACGTTTCCCTTGGTTGAAGATCTCTCATCTATGACTCATAAATGAGTTACAGAAAAGCTTGATGGCATCTTCAGATATAGGGCATTCCAGGCATTGAGAGGTATGACTATGGCCTACCCTTTAACAATAAAGAATTTCTAGAGCATCTCTACAGAAAGCATCAGAAGAGTACGTCTTAGTGGCCACAGGTGAATGGACTTGTTGAGCATTTCACTGTATGTTAAAGAAAGCAGTGCAGAGTGCAACTTTTGAGAAGCACAATTTAAAAAGCATACTAATTTCTACTCTACAAGCTTATCGTTCAACACCCCCACTCAACCACAGGTGAAAGTCCTGTGACTTTAATGTTCGGGAGATCAATGGCAACAAAGTTACCTTAATGGACCAACAAGAGAGCCCAAAGTGAGAACATGGTTCACACAAGGGTCTTGGTTAACAAGCAGAAAATAAAATCTTATGTAGACAAGATGCAACATGCAAAGAAAATCTATTTTAGAAAAGATTTGGTGATCGCCCGACAAATAAAATCTGATGCTCCCTATGATGCTGAGCCTTTCCAAGTGGTGTCTACCAAGGGACACCTGGTGCCTGCCCAGCACCCTGGAAAGTCGATCACCAGATATTCTTCTCACTTTAGGCCTGTGTGTCATCGGTCTTCAACTCAAAATGCTGAAAGACTGACCCTGAAAATATATATATACATACATACATATACACACACACACACACACACACACACACACACACATATACTCACTGATTTTGCAAAAACAAAAATGCAATGTTTCATTTAACAGAGAAGGAGATATAGTGTCTTGCACATTTTATAACGGAACCCTTTTGGTTCTGAACAGACTCCGTTGCAGTGTCACGTAATCGCTAGTATGTGATGTACTGAAAGCTTGGTTTAGAAAGCAGGGGCTCACAGATACAATAAGAATAAAGATGTTTGATTTACAGCTCCGAATGTGGCATAGTCATTGGCAGGTAACCATGCTGCGGAGGAAGCTATACAGTTTTACAAGCTTTGTTAATAGCTTGGGGTCCTCGACTCCTTGTGCACCTCAAGGCTCCTAGGTGAGGGGGGTTCTATGAGGACGTGGGTCTAATATTACCACAGAGAATGTGGAATATACTCTTTGTGACCTTTAGATTGTAGCACTCATAGGTGTGAATAGTGCAAGTGTGCTTGGGCATAGGATATACTGCGCCACAATGGAGTAATACTGGCAGATGGTATCGGGGGGAAACCGGGAACCCCAAACATCCTAAACTACCAACCGAAAAGCATCAGACTAGGAAACAACAAGAATCAGATCAAATGTCTGGTCAGTCAAATCAGGATGTGACTGATGAGGGCCTCGACATGAAGACACTCCTTAAAAACATGCAATCAAGCTCTACGTCAATTGATAGGAAGATAGACGGAATCAACCTATGAATAGATGCTATGGCCACGAGGATAGATAAGCATGAAGACTGGCTAACGGAAGTTGAGAATGGAATAAACAATTAAATATAGCGCCCACAAAGACACAGTAGCTACTTAAAACAGATAAAGTACTCTTGCTTATACCATCTAAAAACGAAGACTTAGAAGCTAGGTCGAGGCACAACAATATGCACATTCTTGGAATAGCGGAATCAACAAACATGGAGACGTATGTTGAGGAAATATTGCTGTCCCTCTTTTGTGCGGATTGCTTTTTGAAACTATTTGTGGTGCAGCGGGTGCATCGTTCAATGGCAGCCTGCCAGTAGGCAGGTGCCCACACCATATCCATAATGCCAGACTCGAACTTCCACAATAGATACTCAATCCCAAATCTAGCATGTATAAAGAAAGATATGCAGAATAAAGGCAACATTATTTCATTCAACCTTGATTTCACCCTTGCTGCACAGAAAGCTCATTGGGTTTCCACTGCAGTGAAGCAAAATGTTCAGCAGTTGGCGATCTCCTATGCTAAGTTTTATCCCGCAAGATTGAGAATCACCACTGATGGGCAGCTGAAGGTTTTCACAGACGCACAGCAGGCAACCATGTTTGTCAAATCCTGTGAGGAGTGTTGAATGTGAATGGAAAGGGATAGCACTATACAACACATCTTGCGGTTGGATGACGAGCCTCCTTATGAGATACACTAGAAGGAACATATTAAGTGATAACATCATCTTTGCTGTGTGCCTCTACCAATTGTAGGGATTTGTAAATCAGGGAACGTCAAGCTAATTAGATACGAAAAAAAACAAAAGTTCATGCCTTTGGGGAGGTAGGGGAAAGGCCAGGAAAACCCTTGCCACTAGAACAGAAAAAAAACCTGGGCTGCAACCAATATATTCTCCATCAATTATAGTAATGCCAGCCCCTAATATAAAAAAGCTGATATTCAGGAAGTATTCTTCAAATACTTTAGTGAACTGTACTCATCACAATGTACACCCGACTCGTATCAAGAACATAACTACTTAGAAGACAAAGAGTTAGTGTGGTTAAGCATAGCAAAACAAGAGTTTCTGGCCCAATCTCTCACCCTTGAAGAAATCGCTGAAGTCATACATGGCCTTCCTAATGGTAGAGAACCCGAACCAGATGGCCTGCCCACTGAACTATATAAAACCTACTTGGCCATATTGGCCCCAAGACACCTGGATGTCTTCCAGGAGGCGGTAGATAAAGGTGCACTTCAGCTGTCCAAGAGTGAAGCACTTTCGATTATTCTCTTGAAATTGAATGAAAATGCGGCCTGCTGCGAATCATACAGATCTCCTTCGCTAGTCAATCGTGACGGCAAAATATTCTCAAAAATCATTGTCCATAGATTGCTCCTTTTGCTTTCTGAAAATAATGCTCCTGAATCAGGCTGGGTTTGTACCTGGCAGATCAACAATCACAATCTGGGCACCTTTTTTTTAGTTGCTCCGTCAGATTCAACCTTGAGACAGCCAAAGTGGTGGTATTTTTAGACACCATCAAAGCTTTCTACTTGCTTGAATTACATTACCTCATCAACGTATTGAGTCAGCTGGGAAACCCCCATCCTCCTGTCAATCTTGAGACTTATTAGCACTCTGTAAGCTTTGTCGATGGCTAATTTATAGATTGAGCACACTTCTTCCCCAATTTTAACCCAACTGGCGCTCACCTGGGGTGCCCCCTTTCAGTGCTATTATTTGCACTAGCACTCGAACCACCAGCTACTAAGCTTAGGGAACACTACATTCACTGCACTTCAATGACCACCCCACCCCCCAATATCACTATATGCTGATGATATAATGCTATATCTTAGGTTGTCTCAGGCAAGTCTCAACCCCATACTGAGAGAGTTCATGACATTCAGTGGGCTTTGGGTTTCACTATCAGTAGGGACAAATCAGCTTTTTTCCTTTTAACCGAGGGGACAAGATAGGTAGATCTTGACTTCCCACTTGAATTGTGTATTGAACCCATCAAATACGTAGGGATAAGGCTGGTCGGAATTAAAGAGTAAATTACTAGGCTTAATAATACATGTGCGATTGTCCACTTGGAAGACAGAATTGATAGGTGGCCGAAACTACCATTATCCATGGCAGGCAGAATAAGTTTCATTCATAGGGTAATTTTGCTCAAACGTCTATACTATTAGATTAATATACCCATAATACTCAACACACACTTTTTAAAATCTCTTACAACACTGCTCCCCAAACTAGTGTGAGTGAATAAAAAACCCAGAATTGAATGTGAAATCCCAACTCTGCCATACAATCAGGGCAGGTGTACAGTCCCTAAAATGGAACTGTATTACCTATTAGAGCAAGCCCACTTCACACACTGGTGGATTAAACCAAAGCACCGTATGGCCCATCTTGCTATTGAAAAAGATGCAGTAAACCACACCCCACTTTTGAATGTCATATGGAATAAATGCATTGTTGCACAGTAGAAAAATAAACTCTATTCGTACCACAATATTCGGCAAAGGAAAAGCTTAAAAAGCAAAACTGAACTGAACCTATTATGTACTCCTCAGGCCTCCTTACCCCAGCCACAATTCTTCCCCATGATGAACGAACAAAAAACAATATCACAACCACTTATTTGAAAATACAAACCTTGGGAGACTTGTATGAAGGGGGGATAAATTAATCACACTAGACTGTTAGAACACGTACAGTTCTTAGATCGCTTGACTTCTTTCTCAATTACAGAATTAGGACAAAGTGCAAAAAAAATTAAATGGTGTTCCCTAAGGAACCTGAATGTTTTGGTTCCCTGGAAAAAATTATGAATGCTAAATCTCCAACGCGGCTTATTATACTGGGGATCTTAAAACATGCTCTTGGAACTCTTCTCCGGCACACACTTGATGGGATGCAGAAATGGATTCTGCCCTGTAAAACGAAATTTGGGAATACTGCTGCTCTCAGATGGGAGAACTGCTGCCAAGTAGCAAATTACACTTGATTCATTATAGATTCCTTTACAGAATAAATTACAGTGCATTTCCTCTGTATAAATGAACTCTGTGGGCAGACTCATACAGTGACCACTGAGGGGGAAGAGGATACATGGTCCATCCATTTGGTATAGGCTTGCCAAGGTATTTTTAATTGCAGGTAGTAGGCACACTACAGCAAATTATTGAATTCTCCCTGCTGATTTCCCCCTTTGCTGTACTTCTGGGTTGGGTGAAACATATACTTACCCAAAATGCATGTTTACCTCCCTTGCAGCCCCATTCCCTAGAGTACGTCTTTCACCAGGTGGGGTGTGGGGGGGGGGGGTTGGCTTGTTTTTTTTTTAATTAGAAAACAAACACAGTGGGAGAAAAAAGAGCTTTTCCCTTCCTTCTGTCCCTCTTTGAGTGGATTACTGCTCCAAGATTGCTTGTGGGGCCGCGATTATGGAGCAGGAAGTGAACCACTGGACCACCATGGCCTTTTTTGTGTTGTGGAAGCGGCCCCTTAGGCAAGGGTCGCTCCTAAAGGAGGAATACACAAATATCATGTATTGACACCCCCCCCAGGAGGTAATTTGCCTGTTTTGTTTTTGGTTGATCAGCCCCTCTCTCCATGGGAAGGAGGTGGTGGGGGAGGTTGAAAGCCACTAGATGCCAGGGAGGTTGTGTCTTGAGGAGAAAGACCCCCATGGGAACAAGTCACTCCCCTTGGGGATAATATTTTTAGGGGCAAGCGTAAAGCGCTCCGTCCTGTGTTGTAATCTCTCTTTGGGATTCAAACCTCACCCATGTCACGCCAGTCTCTTTCATTGTGGGCTTGCCTTTTAAAATCCGCTTCCTTTCATTAGTGAAAGGCATGCATAAGTCATGCCTTTCCCAGTGTTTAGCCCACCTCGAGCGCAGCAACCAAGTACTAAAAACATATGAGGCTCCACGTTTTCCATCTGATTTCTGGACTACTTTTTCTCTTTTTCGCAGCACGGTCTCGCTGGCCAGAAGTCGAGCGCTTTGCATTACATCAACCCTGTTACATAGTTAATTGCACTTTTGCCAGTTACGTAGATAATTGCACTTTTGCTGATAGGTTTCACTACAAGTGAACTTTTATTTCCTTTTGTGTGTCTGCTTTGCACTGATGGTGGCAGTCAGCTCGCTTATGTGAAACTTTTACATTTCAGTCTATATGGTGAGAAAAGTCCAGTTAGTTATGTGAAACTGTTTTATTTTCATTTTCAATTTATGGGGCAAGAAAGGCCCAGTTATGAGTTTACAATGCTAATTGCTCTAGCTCAAGCAAACGCGAGACCCATTACATTGCAAATGCTGGTTTGTATTCTGTTCCCTCCCTTACCCGAAGAGCAAATCAGCTGTTTTTAGGCTGATCTGCCCTCTGGAAGGGAGGAGGAGGGGTGCGGAAGCACACTAGATGCCAGGAAACATCTATAGAAGGGGAGCGACCCCTTGGACAAAGGTTGTGCTCCTTGAGGGCTATTTTATACTTAACCCTCCCACCAGAGGGTCGATCTGCTGGTTTTATACAAGAGGAACCCCACTAGACACCAGGGAAACATTTGTAAAAGAAGAGCAACCCCTTGGGCAACAGTCACTTCTCCTGGGGGGGGGGGGAAGGGGAGTGATATATATTTTTTTGTATTCTGCACCCCTGCTTGATGGGGTAGAAGAGGAGTGAGGATTGAGTGATAGAAACCTACTATACACCAAGATCGCTCACCACGGGGGGTCATATTATTCTTGCATTCCGCCGGCACCACCTCCCCCTCCCCATGGGCAAACTTTGTTGGTTTTTGGTCTTTTTTTTAGTGGACTGTGCCTCAGGATGGGTGGTAACACTTCAGTCACCTGGGAATAAGGTTATGTATATGGTGGGGTGGGGGCGTGGCCAAGATGGCAACCGGAGCAGCAGCATAAACTGCAGCTCCGATCCCTGGCCCACACAAGTATCCTGATAGAAGTGTCCTGGCCCTCCCTTTGTGGGGAGCGAGGATCACCTAGGGTGCCGCCGAGGGGCAGCGTTGCTGTCCGGTGCCACAGAGGCTGTAAAACGGAATCGCGTGGGAAACACGGAACTGCTGCCATCGGAGCGTGCCTGGCCGACCGCGTCCCTCGTCCGCCTTGTGGCCGCCGCACCCGCTACGTGCTCTTTACTGGATCCTCCGCATCCCGTAGCTGCTGGTCGGGATCGGGCAGGACAACGGTGGTGGACTGCCGGTGCCTGAGCCTCATCGGAGGCACAAGAGGTGCGGCCCTACAAAGGCGGCGCCGGCCGCGCTCTCCCGGTGGTGGCGCCGCCCCTCTTCCCTCGCGTCCTACCGGGGCGAGGTTCCCTGGGCTCCGTCCGTCCGCCGGGAGAGACGGCCACGGATGGGACCGACGCCCGACCTTCCTCCCGCTCGCAGGGGGCTACTTTCAGCGTTGCGGCCGGCCTGGAGGCCGCGCCGCGCACACAGCACTGCCGTGCGGCCTAGCGGGCCGCGGCAGCCATCTCTCCACTTTTTTTTTTTTTTTTGCTCTCTCGGTGCTGTCGGCTCCACTTGCCGGGACCACTGCCCGAGTCGGTGACTCTTTTTGCGACGCCAGGATCGCCTTGGAGACCGTGAGGGAGCGGCGGCCTACGTTGTTGGTGCCCGCGGCCGCGGTGGGTGAGTCTTCCTATCGGGGCCAGGGCCCGGCCTCCCCCCCGGGCATCGGAGACCCGGGGCTGTGCCGAGGGGGCCCGCTGGGCGTTGGGGGGCGCGGGAGGCTGTGAGGAGCGGCGATCCAGCGCCGTTACGAAGGGATAGAGCGCGCCCCCCCATCTGCACTGGAGCTGCCGTTGCGGCATTGGACGCCCGGCTCGGAGATCTGCGGCCGCGTCCGGACTCCTCGTTACGCGGTGCGCCCTCCCCGATCAGCTAACGCGTTGGGCGCCCCCATCAGAGGGCACCGGAAGTAAAACACTGCGACCCCCCATGGCGCTGGAACACTACACTCGCATGGCGGCAGACCGATCGCAATGAGGCAACAGCAGTATAACGAATGAAACCGGGAGGGCTTCCGGCGTGTGAGGTACAGCCGACGGGCCAGAGTTTACTTGGGAGCCTGCCAGGGGGTTCGCCGGTTGGGCCCAGGGTATTTTTGACTGTCGCGGCGTGGTGGACCCACATTTCTCTCGGCGACACAAATCAAGTCGCAATGTGAGAGTGAGGGATCTCTCCCCATTGAGGCCAGCGTAAATAAAGGGAACTACAGTGGAACTTGCACGAGGAGGGCACCACCCCCGGATTATCCAGTTGAGCAGGCACACAGCGTTGTCCCTGACCCTCATTGCATTGGGCAGTCACGGTTTGCCCTCCATTGACCCACGGCAGTTATAGCACTCCGGGAAACTAAACTTGTGCGCCAACAGTCCTGATCGGAGAAGGAACTCCTAGCATTCTAGACGCTCCTCCATTTCAAGCAACGGGCTCCGAGGATATGAGTGCAGGAAGGGAAGTGAAATAGCGGCTCCCCGACAGTACCGGAGCTATTACTGGGCTGTGCGGCGCTGGACTACATCGCGCCTCACCAGACCGCTGCAATCACCAAGGGCACTATCAACGTTCGCACTTTGGGAATCTAGCGTAGTACTGAATTTTGGATCGTTCCTTCTGAAGAGGGACAACACGCACGACAAGGGGCCCAACTGAGTCCTGCTGTGACCAGGAGCGGCGGCTGCTGCGCAGGGAGAATTGGAGAGGTACCAGACTGGGTCTACAAGTCAAAAAGTCGTAACAAGAACTCAGAGAAATCAAATAGACACTGACACTAAAACGGTTACACACTAATCCCTTCTGAACTACTGACAAAGAGCACCTGGAGACGCGCTTAGGGAAGTCTGAGGACGGGGGCGGAAACTCTCGGCAAATAACAAATCCTGGAGCAACGTACTGGCGCAGGCCAACAAAGAAACCATGGTCAAACCAAAACACCCCAAAACGGGGGCTACCGGAGAGGGAGACCCTCTCCAACCGACCGGCCAAGCAGATACGCAATCGTTCACACAGCTACAGCTGCATGAAACATTACGCACACACTCCCTCCAATTTGATAAAATTATGCAAGCTATAATGGACATCAAATCCTCGCTCGAAGGGAAAATTGATGCCGCAGTACAGGAAGTCTCATTGCTGCGGGTCGACCACCGCAAATTAACCAGAAGGGTTCAAGACACTGAAGCGTCACTGAAAATCATCCAACCAGAGGTAGCAGAAATGAAAATCAAAATGCAAAAAATGGAACTAGACATAACTCTACTTCAACGCAGAGCAGAGGAAGCTGAAGGACGCTCCAGAAGAAACAACATCAGATTCCTCGGAATCCCAGAGAGAAGCGAGCAACCTAAGGCAGAAGAGTTCTTAAGAGTCCTGGCTGAGGAACACACTTAAAGAGCAATACCCCAACACATTACCAGTGATCGAAAGGGCACACAGAATACCGGGCAGACCACCAAAGCCCGGAGCTCCACCCCGTCCTCTAATAGGTCGCTTCCTAAACTATAGGGACAGAGACTTAGTCCTTCAGCATTTCAGAACGTCTGACCAGATTATGTTCGAGAACAGCAGAGTAACTGCCTACCCCGATTACACAATGGAGGTACAAAGCAGAAGAATCGCGTATAGCAAGATTAAGCAGCTGTTGCGCGAAAAAGGCATTACTTATTCCCTCATGTTCCCAGCACGACTACGAATCGTCATGGACGAGAAAATCCTAATGTTCCCCACTCCAGAGGATGCATGGACATGGATCCATGCTAAAGGATTGGTCGACCCGGCCAAGGAAGACGCTGTATCTGAAGAATGGTCTGTCGCTAACTCCAGGAAGAAAAAAGGTAAAAAACCCAAAACATCCTCCCGTCCCACAAAAGCGCAAATGGCGCTGGATCGTGCGCAAATAATAAAAGACATGAACTCATTTGCCCGTGGGATGCTAGACGCCAGGAGCGAAACGGATACTAATGACTCCGCATCACATGGGGGAGACACAAGTCCATCCCCCTCTCCATTGTTAGTGGGCCCAGATCTCACACCGCGATCGGCGGATGAACTTTAAAAACAAAGAACTGGCATCAGCGGACCCCCCTCGACAGCGGCGGCGGTTGGGGTGCGACGTGCTACCGGCGCTGGGCCGCTGCCCCTGAGCTTCACAATGCACGACTGCCGTGGCATGAGTGTAGAAGACTGAGTCACCGATCACTGCACAAGACGATTGATACTGAAGTAACAGGAAGCATCCTGTAGGTGGGCCATCCAAGGGATCGACGCCAGGGAATCCACGCCCCACATACCTAAACGGTATCCGAATGGAACTGACCTTTACGGAATTCACTTTAGGCACCGGTTGTGCCACGTTATTTAGCGGACGCATACAGTCTGCAATATCCTTTTTGTTGTTATACCTATCTCTCTTTTTTCTATCTTTAGGCCACTATGGCCCACTCTCTACTCCTCGGAGCCTTTGGGTTGGGATGGGGGGCTGGCGGCCGGGGCTGGGGGGGGGCGGATGGGGGCACGGGGGCGAGCGTACTCGGGCGGTTTGGGCAATCCCCCACGTCTCAATATAACAAATGACTAAGGAACCCATTTATAATATCATAACCTGGAATGTGAGGGGCATGGCAGGGACAAACAAACGTCACAGAATACACACGTTTCTAAAACGACATCACGTACATATAGCTATACTACAGGAAACGCACATTACGTCTACAGAGGCTGCTCGGTTAGAAAAGTGCTGGAAGGGCTCAATATACAGTGCTGGCGATTCTTCCTTTGCCAGAGGGGTACTGATCTGGATAGCGCCAGGTGTCCCTTACACAGTACAACATAGTACAAAAGACAAGGAGGGCAGATTTATACAATTAAGGGGACTGTTGGATGGAGAGGAACTCGTGATAAGTGGGCTGTATGTCCCGAACATTAAACAAGGTGAATTTTTACAAACTAAGGCCTCACAATTAACCCACGACTTAACTTCACCATGCATATGGGGAGGGGACATGAACTGCGTTCCAAACATAGTAGAAGACAGATCACACCCCCCGCTAGTGGCCGCCCCAACAATGAAAAATGCCCAAATACTGGGCGCATGGATGGAAGAGCGGCGTCTGATTGATATATGGCGGCACTTACACCCACATGAAAAGGTGTATTCCTACTACTCCCCAGTACACCTATTACATACCCGAATAGACCTCATCCTAACTTCACAGAGTCTAACACATAAAATTACGAGAGCGGAATATTCCGCCAAGGTAATATCAGATCACTGCCCACTCATAGTACAAATGAGATGGGGCAGACCTCGCTCATGTATTCCTACCTGGCGATTGCAAACACTTCTACTGCAGGATCCCCCTTTCAGGAAGGACATTGCCACACACATCTCAACCTATTTTGCAGCGAACGTAGGGACGGCCAGCTCAAGGGCCATAGAATGGGATGCACATAAGAGTGATAAGAGGGGCATGCATATCAACCACAGTGGGAGTGCGGCAAACACTTACGCGCGAACTCCGAGCATTAGAACAAGAAATACAGTTAGCTGAAGGCGAACACGCTACAGGCTCCGTAACTACAACCACCCTCACTAACATGCGATCTAAATGGACAGAGGCGGATAACCGCCTCGGACATTTTGATTATCGACATTACATGGCCCGTACACACGCGGAGGGTGATAGATCCGGTAAATTATTAGCTTGGCTTATAAAAAACGAACGCCGGAACACCCCCATAGGTGCTATCCGACTGGAATCAGGTCGGGTAGTTAATACACAGGCTGAGATAAATAATGCTTTCAAAGAATATTATAGCTCACTGTATCGGGCCCGGCCGCCGCCCACCAATGCTCAATTAAGCAGCTTCTTCAATGGTGTCACCCTGACCCATCTGACAGATACTCAAATTACAGAACTAGACAGCCCAATACAGATAGCTGAAATCCAACGAGCACTGCTACAACTGGCTAACGGCAAAGCACCGGGCAGTGATGGTATACCCATAGAATACTATAGCACGTTTCAACCGCAGATCTTAGCACCATATCTGGCAATGCTAAAGGAAGCTCTTCAACTAGGCCTACTTCCTGATACATGTCGTGAAGCATTGATAGCAGTGTTACCGAAGGCAGGCCGCGACCCTTTGGATGTCCGGTCATACAGACCACTATCATTACTGAACACAGACTGCAAATTACTCGGCAAAATACTGGCCAATCGCTTGCTCCCATGCATGGCAGAGTTAGTACATCAAGACCAAGCAGGTTTCATACCCGGTCGCAACACATATAGCAACATCAGGAATTTAATACGCCTAATGAGAAATCCCCCGGTGGAAGATGAGTTGCAGGTTGTAGTCTCACTGGACATAGAAAAGGCTTTTGACACGCTGGGCTGGCCTTTTTTAATGGAGACACTCAAACGGATGGGCTTCGGGCAAACATATATTAGATGGGTGAGAACATTATATACTGACCCCAAGGCTAGGGTTAAGACAGGCGATACGATATCCGAGAAATTTAGCATTGGTAGAGGCACTAGACAGGGATGTCCGCTGTCTCCATTGTTATTCGCATTAGCGATTGAACCTTTGGCCGCCCGCCTTCGCATGATGGCCCCCGCATGGGGTGTCATGGATGGCCAGACACATCAGATAGTATCCTTATATGCGGATGATGCGCTGATCTTCCTACGGGATCATACTGTAGCCCTACCGGGATTGTTAGATCTCCTAGAGGAATTTAGCTCAGTGGCCGGGTTAACAGTAAACTAGACGAAATCCTGCATTTTTCCGATGCGCACAGTCCCCGATGCGACTAGAACACCAGCGGGTCTAGGCGGCTTGAAATGGTGCCACACAACATTTAAATATCTTGGTGTAAATATATACCACGACAGTCAGGATCTCAGAGACGGCAACCTTGGCCACGTGATCAGATCAACGAGGGGCTCCCTACCCTTTTGGTGCTCACTCCCACTCTCCCCTATGGGTAGAGTGGCTATAGCAAAGATGATAGTGCTGCCTCGCCTACTTTATTATTTCATGTCATTGCCTTTGGTACTCCCGAGCTCATTCTTTAGACTATTGAATAGTTTATTAACGGATTTAATATGGGGAAATGGCCGAAGATGCGTTGCATTGACAAAAGTGCTCCAACCGCTCCGGGCGGGGGGAATGGGGGCCCCCAATTTTGAAGCGTACTACGCGGCTGCTCAGATACATTGGATATCCACATGGGGCGGTAACCCACCTGGGGCTGAAGCTCAGAAGGTGCTGTTGGAGCTTGGCGGTACAGAAATAATACAATACCTCATGAACCGCACCGACCCAGCACACACTGGTAATGTGCTGCTGCACACAGCACACTGGGCCTGGGGCCGATATGCGATGCAAAGCGCAAAAGGTCAGCAGTACTCACCAAGGATACCACTGTTGGCTCTCTCGAAATTAGCAAAAATAGCAGCCAAAGTGGGCCTGAATGCGTGGGGCAACAGGGGCATACACACACTAGGAGATATTTTCCAGGACGGACAAATCCTAACCTATGAGGCACTAGCCGACAAGCACGCGTTGGGTAGGGGAGGATTCATAGCCTATGGAGCAGTTCGGCAGGTAATGCGTGAATATTGGAGAAATGGCAACTCCGAACCAGATGTCTCTCCTCTCCTACATGAGTTGCTGGAGTGTACAAACGCCCCATCAAGAATATCGAATATATACAACATTCTGACAACCCAGACGGAACACAAACAGGAGCAAGCAAAAAATAAGTGGGACCATGTGCTACCGGAACCACTGTCTATAACTGCATGGGAGCAGGCGCTGGAAATGACACGAGAGGTTTCACGTAATCCCCGCTTTCGGTACACACAGCTTAATTACATGCATCAGACTTACCTGTCTCCGCACCGCTTAACACGCATATTCCCCCATTCACCGCAAACATGCCCCAGATGCGACACTGTAGAGGCCACTTTCTATCACATGAAATGGGAATGCCTCCCGATTCGGAATACATGGATAGAGATAATAACGTTGCTAGCTGAGTGGACAAATACCTCACTAACTCCCACTCCTGAGGTATGCCTGTTGGGTATAACTCCCCGCCCCAAGAAACGCAAACGCACATATAAATGCATTGCCTTGGCGTTGGTGCTGTACAGACGCCTCATTGCCATGAAATGGAAGGCCCCTGGCGCCCCAGCTGTTACCCAGTGGCGTGAAGAGGTAACACGATGGACCAAAGCAGAAATACAGACATTACAGAATTTACTGGAGAAGGGTATACTAGTTAAAGGCCTAGAGGTATGGCAATCATTTTTGTTAGCCATAGAAAACAAAAACGATGAACGCCCTCCCTAAACAGACGAGAATGAGATAATTGACACATTAAGGACCATAATAAAACAGAATCATATCGCTTGATAGAGGGGCACATGGGAGGGAAGAGGAAAAGGTTAAAAAAAAAAAAAAAAAATTGTACTAATATAAACTAAGGTGCTCTTGGTGTATGCCCCTGGGTGATACGTGGGAGCCCCGTGGTGCGCTAGAGGACATGGGGGCCGGGTGAACTTGAAACTTGCTGATTCCTCTTATTGCGGCCAGCTGCCCATGCCCGGCAAAACATGGCGAATGGCTGGCTGGCCCCCTGTGGGCCGGGGACAACAAGATTGAGCGCTGAGGCGATGTAATTGAAGGGATGTACGCGCAACTGTTGTGCGCGGCTCATGGATAGCAGATGTGGCCTCGTTGGTGATTGGCTCTCGCCCTCTCTCTGGGGTCGACCGCTCCTCTCGCCGGTCCCCCCCCCCCCTCGGACTGGGTCCTTCGCTGCCGCCTTAGCTCCTATCTAACTCTTTTTCTCTATATCTTTAGTTTTCTGAATAACCTTTGCACACGTAGAATGTACTTCATGTTTGGAAGCATGGCCTCTAGGCCCGAATCGGGCAACAGTGCACTTGCACTGGACTCGCAAAATGTGTACCCATAAACTCACAAATATAATGTATGTTGGAACATATTGTAACATCATGTATCTCAGTTAAATGTTGCCACTTGGCTGATAAGCAATAAAAATATATTTAAAAAAAAAAAAATGTATATGGTTGAGTATCTGTCTCCTGGGTAAAATATACTTCCATCTGGTGGTGTCCTTTTTGCCTGTGTGACGCCTCCTTTTAGGGGAATGTCAGTGTCTTTTGATTGATATTTCATCATTTTTATTTGTGTTTAAATTTTCTTTTGTACTGTAGAGCCAATCGCTTCCTTTGTCTTGTTGGTGGATCCTGTTTGCAAGGGCAGCTTTGCCAGATCTGTAGTTTGTGGGATTGTGGTTGGTAAGCAACTCATTTTGTAACTATTTCATCTTATGTGTATCAGGGGCCCGTCTATACAACAGTTTTTTACTTCTGTACAAATGATTGAATCTTTAACTTTTTGTGTGATTTTCTTTCAAAGTAACATATTGATGTGTGCACGTTCTATACTGCCTTGTGATATGTGTAATGTGTTTTTCCTTTCCAGTGGGACTTCTTTGGTGCTTACTTTGTCTGTGCAGAGAAGGTGCAGTTGATCCTCAGACTTTGTTGTCTCTGGCAAGTGATTGGTGTTTTTTTAAAATGTATAGGTCTTTGTGTGCCAAGAGAAGGAAGTACAAGATTCTGGCAGTGAATTTTCTGTCCAAGAGTAATGATCTGATGATGCAGCCACTCTCCGTGAGGAGGAACTGCCTCTTTTAGAGGATACACTGATATACCGATAGTGCAGCAAGAAGAATATGGATTGCAGCCTGGGCTAGAAGGCTTCCTATTGGAAGTGCTTAACTCTGGGTTGCCCGAAACATGGTGCAGCCTGCGTTGCCCGCCTTTAGTGGTATTGTGTAGGTTCAATGCTGAAAATCTTTTACTTATAAATTTCTTTCAGTTGTTTATGGACAATATTTTTGGATGAGATTGTTGACCAGACTAATTTGTATGTTGAACAATATTTGAGGGACAACAGTGCCCGACTTACTCCCCCTCTAGAGCTAGCTGGTGGACTCCCACAAATCTGGAAGAGTTAAAGATGTTCTTGGGTTTAACTTTTTTGATAGCTTGATAAGGAAGTTGTCAGTGTCTTCATATTGCTTTCAGGGTGTACACTGGTAGGGATTCTTCTATTCACCCCCCGGTTGTCCATCCACTTTCAGAGAGAGAATTTTGTGTGGGAACTTGGTACAGGACATATTAAAAAAGGTTGCCATTTCCACGTAGATAACTTGTACACTGGTGTGCAATTGCTCAAGGAACTGTTCAAAGTGGACACTTGTTTTTTGTAAACTAGACACCATAGGGACGCCAGGGTAGCTCATGTAGATCCCTCAAACTACTGGAATCTGCTGAGTCTCTCAAACTACCTGCCACCCAGAGTTCCAACATATCGCCTGATAAAAATGGTACCTTACCTGTGTGGGTGGGCCTAGTGCTCGTAAATGTGCAGGGTCCAAGACACAATGTGGCAACATCAACAAAAGGGGTAGCTGCTGTTTTTGGGCATGGGTTCGGCAGCCACCCAAGAAAGCCTACTACACCCAGGCATTTCAGAAAACTAGACACACACATGAATACAGGGTAGTGTGCCACTCATGGATTCTATAATGTTTTCTTAACCACATTGCTCTGCAAACCTCAAAATGTGGCTAATATTGCACATTTTCGTACATTTGTGCCAATCGGAAGTAATACACAACATTCCTACCAACTAGCTTTCTGTTGCTGTGTTTAGATTTCTTTTTATTCACTACAAGATGGCCGCGCTCAAGATGGCCGTGCTTTGTTTTCCTTTTCCAGTTTCTATGTTACTTGGTGGGACCCAGTCCGATGCGTTTCTATGGCAACGGTCGTTTCGTAACGCCATCGGCAATTTGGCAGTCTATTATAAATATGCCCAAACCCTGCCATTCGGCTTACTTGGTTTGCGCTCGATATTTCCGCCGCTGACACTTAACAGTTTATTATGATACTGCCCCATACCACGCGGTAAGTTCTTCAACACATGTGCATTTGTTGCCTTCATTCCGTTTACGTTCTCGATATACGGGGCTTTATTATAACTGTCTGCTTTCTAACCTTAGCAGCAGATGTTTCCACTCATGTCCCATAACGCTCAATCCACAATACATGTAGCTTCTTTCTCTCTTTTATGTCGCTTTATCTTTTGAGGTAGAACTTGTTAGTATACTTGCCTTTGAATTTTCTGCATCTCTTAGGTAGAATATTACTTTTGAATACCAGACGGCGAATTATTGGGATGATTACACTTTTCTCTTTTATTATTTATGTGTTGATCAATGTGTTTCCTGCTTCCTTTGTTTAGCTTCTAATTGTTTATTATGTTTAGTTTCATTCTTTATTTTACCTTGTTATTTTTCTGTTACTATATATCTTTTGTTTAGTTTATGACCTGGTTACGGACTGTCCGTTGGTACGATGTTCACAATGATTCACCAATAATGTCTGGAGAAAATGAGTGACATTTATATCTTGAGGTATGGCGTTTTCTCTTCGTTATCTGTTGGTTAATTGATAAATAGGATTACCCTTATGCACTAATTCTGTATTTTAATTTAAAAATAATTTAAATGAATGTTTCTACTTTCCAATAATCACTTTAAAAAAAAATCGAATTACTATCTGCATATATGTTTTTTATGATTATCTGTGGATTGTTTGTCTTTTCGTAGTTTTAATGTATTTATTATGTTAGTTTTTGTATATTTCATTTCATTTTGACAGTGATTTTGTTTGTCAGTTTTCTTGAATATTTGCACAACTGTTGTCCAATGTTTGTTGTTTGCTGTTGTTGTCCCTTGCCTGCATATATATTTATAAACATTTTTGATATATGTTTTATTGAAATATTTTTTGTATGTCTTTATATATTCTTTGTTTGTATTATCAATAATATGTTTGTGCGTGTATATATATTTAGACACTTTTTTTCTGTTTTTATAATGTTTACAGCCCTGAAGAAGTCCTTCATTAGGGACGAAAGGCGTTGGCTGTTTTGTTTTAACATCTAAGGACACTTTAATAAAGAAAAATCACTTTCATTACAATATGGACTAAACTGATTTGATTATTTTTTGTGGTGCACGTTCAAGAATTTCTTATACTCACAAAAGTAAGGTATCATTTTTATCAGAAGACTTGGGAGAATGCTGGGTGATAAGAAGTTTGTGGCTCCCGTGCAGATTCCAGAACTTCCCATTACAGAAATGTGTGGAAAACGTGTTTTTTTTTTTTTTTTTTTTAGAAAGTCAAATGTTGATGTTTGCAAACGATTCTGGGTAATACAAACTGGTGAGAGACACACAAATCATCCCCATCATGGATTCCCCTCGGTTTCTAGCTTTAAAATAATGTACAGGTTTGCTCAGTTTCACAAGGTGCCAGATGAGATAGGGCCCAAAATCCAGTTAGGCACACTGCAAATAAAGGGTCAGTTTGCAGTGGAAAAATGTGATGCATCCATAATGCGTTTTCGGCCCTTTATCGCGGGCCATTAGCCTATCCATACAAGTGTGGTACCATTTGTATTGGGAAACTTTGGGGAGTACAGAATAGTAGAGCAAGTGTTATTACCGGTTGTATTTCTCTGGATTTGTGTCTTCCAAATCTAAGACTGTGTAAGAAAGAAGACATTTTGAGAAATGCCATCTATATCACAAGATAGTAATGGTACCCACAAATCCAGAGGTGTGCAAATAACTACTGCTTCTAAACCCCATATCTTGTGCCAATTGCAGAAATGCATAGGATACTTTGATACCTATTTTTCATTATTTTTGTTTTATGATATGATACCATACTATACCAGTACACAATGAAAGCCCAGTGCAAGGAGCAGCTCAGTTATTGGGTCTAGGTACCCAGAATTCTTGGAAAACCCACACCCCTTATCCCCACAGCCAGAAGGTTCTAGCAGATGTAATGGTATGTTGTATTAGTAAATCAGCTACCTTAATGAGAAGTTAAGATGAAAACGTTCTCAAAGCACTGCTTTTTCCCTACTAATTGTCAATATTATTTTTTACATTCATTTCCTTGAAGGATCTACACAAATGCCTCCTGTCCTAAATTCAGAATTTTGTCTAGTTTTCAGACATGCATAGCGTTCCAGGATCCACAATGGGTTTCACAACAGTTTCCACCACAAACTGTAAGGAGGTTGGACACTAGGGACAGAAAACAAAACAACTGAGTTCATTGGAATCTGTGCCCAAAGGAACACTGTCGAGTGTTTTGCTCAAACTCCATAGAGAATTAATTTACTAATGTAGGAAAGTGCCCTCTTTCTTGGCATGGTTACCCCCTTTTTCTGCCTGATTTCAGTGTGTTTGACTGTGGGGCTAACCAGGACCCCAGTGATTATGCTCTCTCTCCCCCCCAAAAGTCTGCATTCCACCCACAATTGGCACACTGGTGCCCCAGTGTAAGTCCCTAGTGTATGGTACTTAGATACCCAGGCCATTGGGTTCCCAGGGGATCCCTATGGGCTGCAGCATATATTTTGCCATCCATAGGAAGCCCAAGCAAAGGGTTCTGCAGGACTGCCATTCCACCATGTGTGAAAAGGTGCAAACACCCTTTCACTGCCACTTTTCACTACACCAGGTAACTTAAAATTACCCCTATGGCAGGCCTTCCAGCCCAGAGGCTAGGGTGCCAAGTACCTGTGTGTGAGGGCACCCCCACACTAGCAGAGGTTCCCCCATGAACTCCAAGCCCATTTTCCCAGACTTCATGAGTGCGGGTACGCCATTTTACACGTGTACTGGACATAAGTCAATACCTATGTTCAGCTACAAAATGGTATCTCCAAACATAGGCATGTTTGGTATCAAACATGTTGGAATCATACCCCAAGGCTTTTGTAAGCATTGGTTGTATTATTCCATGCACTCTAGAAGCTCCTTAGAGCAGTGGTTCCCAACCTTTTGACTTCTGTGGACCCCCATTTTATCAATACTGGAGCCCGGGGACCCCCACTGAATCATTATTGGAACCCGGGGACCCCCACTCAGTCATTACTGATATCTGGGACCTAATATTATAAAAAAATGTAAGCAGTCGCGGACCCCCTGAGGAGGCTTTGCGGACCCCCAGGGGCCCCCAGCCCACAGGTTGGGAACCACTGCCTTAGAGGACCCCCAGTATTGCCATTACACCTTCTGAGAATTTCCAGGCAGCCCAAGCTGCTGCCACATCCCAGACAGGTTTTTCCCTTCTGCTGCTTGAAAAGCTCGAGCCCAGGAAGGCAGAACAAAGGATTTCCTTTGTAAGAGGGGTGTTACATCCCTCCCTTTGGAAATAGGTGTTACAGGCTTGTGAGGGGTATCCTCCCCAAGCCAGTGGAAATGCTTCTAAGGGCACATTTGGTGCCCTCCTTGCATAAACCGGTCTAAACCTGTTCAGGGATCCCCCAGTATCTGCTCTGGTGCAAAACTGGACAAAGGAAAGGGGAGTGACCCCCAGGGTTGGTGCTCAGAGCTACTCCAGAGGGTCCCTGGGTTTTGCCATCTGGGATTCAAGGTTGTCTGGGAACATCGGAGTGGCCAGTGCCAGCAGGTGACGTCAGAGCCCCCCTCCTGATAGGTGGTCACTCAGCTAGGTGGCCAATCCCCCTTTCAGGGCCATTTAGGAATCCTCTGCACCCTCCACTTCGACTTCTGACTCTTCAGGCCCCTACAAGCTGCAACAAAGAAGCAAGACGCCTTCTGCAACATTGTAACTCTGGCTCCTTTCAGCAACTGCAACATTTCCCCAGTTGTGCATCCTCTGAGGACAGCCAGTCTTCAGTCTGCATCAGAAGGAAGAAGGAATCTTCCTTGGGGTGAAGGAGTCACTCCCCTGCTTCTGCAGGCACCAACTGTGAAGACGACCGGCTGCATGGATACCCTCTCCTGCTGAGCTCTGTGGATCCTGCATCACGGGTGGTGGACTGAAGAGGTCCAGACGGTCCTCTCTTCCAAAATGTCCAACTTGGGTGAAGGTAAGCCCTTGCCTGCCCACGCAGGACAGTATCCCCATGCACTGCATCCTTTGCAGCTGCGAAGGCTGGTTGGCATCCTTCCTCCAAGATCTTCCGGCATCTTGACCTTCCTGCGATACATAGCTCCCCGAGTGGTTCTTCGGTGGCGTGGGAGTCTCTTTCGTAGTGCTGTGTGGGCTTCTTCTGCAACTCTCCTGTCCCAGTCCTGTGGAGTTCCTGTGGGTGCTGCCTGGGCTTCTGTGGGCTTTCTGTGTTGCTGAGGGCCCCCTCTGACTTCCCCTCCTGGGTAGAGCCCATCTGGTCCATCCTGATCCTCGGCAGCTCCACTTTTCGCTAACTGCGAGTTTTGAGTGTGCCAAGACTTGTTGGCAGAATCCGAAGACGCAAACCCAACTGCATCCTCCAGGAACCCGACTTTGCCTTCTTGGGTGCAGTGCTGACTGTTCTTACTCACCAGTGGTTCACTTCTTGCACCTTCATCCTGGTGGGTAGCGGCTCTTGCCCTTCCTGGACTCCGTGCTTCTTGAGCTTGGTCCCCTTCTTCCACAGGTCTTCTTATCCAGGAATCCACTGCTGGTGTCTTGCAGTCTCTTCCGGGTTCTGCAAAATTCTTCTCCTCGTTTCTGTGTATGTTCTGGGAAAGTTACTGTGATTTACCCCTGCTTTCCTGGTCGCTGGGGTGAGTTGAAGTACTTACATTTGGGCTTTCTTAGTACTCCCGGGCTCCCCTCTACACATTACACTTACCCAGGTGGGGGACCGACTTTCGCATTCCACTTTCTTAGTATATGGTTTGTGCTCCCCCTAGGCCTATTTCTAACTACTGTGATTTTCACTAATTGCACTGTTTTCTAACTGTTTTATGCCTATTTCTGCATACAAGTGTATATAACTTGTGTATTACTTACCTCCTAAGGGAGTATAGTCTCTATGGTATTTGTGTCACCAAAATAAAGTACCTTTATTTTTGTAACACTGAGTGTTTTCTTTCATGTGTGTAATTATTAAGTACATCCACAGCTACCTCTAGAGAGTCTGGCTTCTAGACACCAACTACACTAATAAGGGATACCTGGACCTAGTATAAGGTGTAAGTACCATGGGTACCCACCACACACCAGGCCATCTCCTACAACTACTTCCTGCGTGGAGGTTAAAGTGCCACCCCTGTCGTAAGCAGTAGAACATTTGATGTTAAGCTTGGCTTGACGCTAAGAAACACCCAGAAATGTCACACATCTTTGTACTATGTACAATTTTAATATATTGCTTTACACAAGCAAGTGAACAGATGATTCTCAAAGTCTAACACAACAGTGTACTGGAAGATGACTGGAAACCTCATTAGCCCCCAGAAAAGAAGCGGACACACCAATCTGAAACTTTTTTGCAGTCCTTCAATGATGCCCCTTGTCCTTCTTTGGTGGAAAGAGGGCATACTCTACACCTAAAGCAACTACGAATGCTGCAAACCCCCACTTGAATCCTCGGAAAAGCACTTCTGTGAAGGTGACCGGCTTTGCAAAGCCTCCCATGTACCTCCAGGCTTCGTTGCTGAAAAGAGGTGAGAAAGAAAAATGGGTCAGTGAAGGTGCATTGGACCTACAGCAAACCATATACCTTAATTGCTTCATTGGCTAAGCATCTCAATTTTAGATTGCAAAACAGTTTTATAGAAGAAATTATTTAAAATACACTTTGATACTCCACTTATTAATTATACTGAGGTCAGAATATGATTGCCTACTAAAACCTTCACAATGAATGAGAATGAAAACATCAGATGAACTTCGCACATTTTCAGTCTCACTCACCTATGACATTTTACTAATTCTTTGTCTTGAATGTCATTTTACTAAAAGCATTTAGCACATACCTTTTATCATTTAAGTTACTGCAGTCTCTTTTGTGACAATCTTTTTCCTACACCTGACAAGCAGTTGTGCATTCGCCTCTGATTAATAAAAGATGTAAAATATGCAGTTATGTCTTTTTGTGGACCTTGTGAGCACCATGTGAGGAAACCCACCAGAATGGTAGAAGACGATGAGGTCTTAGCAAGAAGCCGTTGGTTGTATCTATAACACTTAAATTTGTTTTGCCAAATGAGTGCTTCCAATATTCTACTTGCAAACTGAGACATCCATTTGGTGCCAGAGTGGTGTTTTCAGTTATTTAAGTGGTTAGAAAGGGAATATTTGAGTGTGGTTAAATTAAGCTGGACTAGGGGTTAAGGGAAAGACTATAGAGGATGTTAAATGACATTGGGTTATAATGCAATATACAAATGTGCATGCTTGTTTGTCTGGTGTGCATATAGTTTGGCTTTTTGCGTGCATAAGGATCAATGTAATAGTCTTCTTTTCTCATTCTCTTCCATGGGGCCTCCAAGGGAAGCTCCATTCACCTCTCTGCCTGACAACCGCACTTCTCCAGAGAAGTAACTATGCATAGCATTGCCTCATCCCTCTGTCAGCCACCTATCCCCAATAGACCCACCTTACTAAATGGCCTATGACAAGCACAAACAGGTGATTCACTGTCCTTTTCTCATTGCATTCTTTAATTCTGGTTTATATGATGTGTGCAGAGTTCGAAAGCTCAGCAAGAGCAAAGGAGTACCTGCTGATCTGTGTTGGAACATGATCAGAGCACAGGCTTTAGGAGTAACAGATGTAGAAGTGATCCTCCACATGAGCTTCTAAGATGAGTACTGCCACTGCCATCCAACATGGACCTGCAGTTCATGTTGGTGAGAAGCTGGCGGGCATGCTGGACTTCTGTGCTGGTGCACTAAACCATAGGCTGCAAACCAAAATCGACTTGAAGGAGGACCTGGATGTTGAGGTGGAAGCAGTTTGAGGTCACCCATCTAACCTCTACATCAGGATTACAGATTAGCTGTTCCGGTGGGGCATTCTGGGGGCACGCAGATCACTGGCCCTAGGCATTTTGAGACGAAGCTTTGAGGTGGAGGAGAACCATATGGAGATATACAGCTCTGCTAATGCTTGCAACCCACCCAGAGTTAAAAGTGACAAAGAGAAAACCAAAAGAAGAACTGTTATACTGGATTCAGGGCAACATCCAGGAAATAAAATTTGCTGGATGGATTTTTTCACCCCACCACTGCTTTGTGAAAAAGCTACTGATGGCAATGCCATCACTGAAAATACATGCCTGGAGGCTCGAGGGGGGGCGTAAAACGTGGATAATATTGAGTCCAAGTTTGTGGCACTATAGGCCAGGTGGCATTTATGCGAGGGTCACTAGTGCCGAGACTGCTGCACATGGTCATCCCATTTTCAAGTGCGTGACCTTCATATCCTGATGGACAAGATTATGAGACTGTAAAATGGTAAAGGAGCCAGCACAATCAGACTGACTAGGTGGTCTGTGCCTGGAATAGGAAACAAGGGGTAGGGGGCAAGGGACGAAGACTAATTTCTAAGTGTGCAAATGGCCCATGAGAAGAACCACCAGCCAGTCCAGTTGCAGCGAACTGTCAAACTGCCCATAGTGATGGTGAAAATAGTAAACAGGAGGATATAATGAGATATGTGGCCACAAATTAGGATACCTGGGCTGGAGGAGCATTATCTTTCCAGATGGAGCCCAGCCACTGTCCTGAAGAAAAAGGTGTTTCAATAATTTGTTTGGCCGTGCACCATTCCAATGTCTTTTATCCAGCAATACAAAGGGGATGAATAAGACTGGGTCTTTCCCTTTACAAAAATCAAAGCAGGACAGTCATCCTTCTGAAGCATTGTATTTGTGTGATGCACACTTCTCTTTTATCATTCACTGGTTTGTCACTTGGCCTGTATCTATTCAGACACCTTGGTGTCACAGATCTATTTTTGGTCCTGCTGCTCAACAAGGGTATTACATTTAGTGCTGTATACCCTTGTAGTGGTTTATGTAAGTTCTTAACCCCATCATTCCAATGGAGGTGTCCATGCTTAATGGTGAGCCCATCTACCAATTTTTAAAGTTTTCAATGTCACTGTCAAATACCCTCCTCCCAAGACTGTGGTTTCCAGTGTGTATTACCTATATGCCTTTTTTTAACATGCAAGGATGGTTCTAAAATTTGCGGCCAATATCATGTTAAGCACAGCTGAAGGCTGGCACAGAGATGGATGTCTGTGGAGGGTTGGACAAGGCCATATACTGTAGCTAATCCAAAAGGCTGTTTGCGGCACAGGATTTTCCTTTGCTGTTTCATATTTTGTTTACATGCACTTGGGGATATTTAACTAGGATGTGCTGCACTGAGGGGCATGTGATAAAGGTGGTGGGGCCAAAATGTATCATGGATTATTGCAGCTAATAAACTTTTTGGATTCTTGCTTTCAAAACCGGACTTGAGTGAACAGCGTCTTCCTGGAGATAGACCGACAGATAGATAGATACAGACAGACAAACAAGTGTGTTTCACTGGAAAAAAAACCCCACAAAGGTTACAGAGATCTAAAAGTTACAAAATAGAATTAAAAAACCTTAGAAATTCACTAAACAAGCAAAAACAAAGGTTACAGGGACGTTATAGTTAGGTTCAGATTTTACACACACAAAACCATAACAAGGATTTGCAATACAATGGGTCTCGTGTTTGCTCGAGTTAGAGACACTAGCGTTGTTAATTTCTAACTGCATTTTTCTTGCCACATAAATTGAAAATGAAAAGTAAAATAGTTGACAAAAGCAAGTCAATACAAAGCGCCACGGCTGCCATGAGCGAGTGCAAAGAAGAGACAAAAGGAAAAAGAAGTTAACTCACAGTCAAACATATCGGCAAGAGTGCAATTATCCGTGTAACAAGGTCAGTCCCCAAGGCGGTAACAAAACCTCCCCAAAGCGGGACAAACGTAAAGCATTTACCAATGTCATTAAAGGATTTTTAAAAGGCAAGCTTACAAACAAGTGCAAGTGATGGGAGTGAAGTGGGCGTGATTAAAAGCCCACATTGATACAAACACATTGAAAAACTAAGCTCAACCCAACAATTCAGCAGTTATTGTGATCTCAGGTAACTATAACTTGTGCCCTGAGGTAACTATAACTCACACCCTCACCATGAACAGTTTTCTCATCAATTTTATTGCAAATGGTGCAGTGATTATTATCAAGGATGTCACAGATGATGCTATGACTGATGTAATATGTGGGGTAATTAGCAGTGCATGGTGAGAGTGCGAGTTATACTAACCTTACGGCACAAGGTATGGTTTCTTGAAATAAGTATAACAATAACCGATTCATTTCTATGGTATTGTGTGTGTAAAATCTGAACCTAACTATAACATCCCTGTAACCTTTGGCTTCTCAGTGAATTTCTAAGGGTCTTTTGATTCTACTTCCTAACTATAACTGACATGATTTGCTCTTTGCGCTCTCGTGCCATCACCATGGGGCCAAATTGTGGGACTTCCAGACCTTCCTCTGCACGCATATCCTGACTTCCAGCCATTTGGATGCTATTTGCAAATTACCATCCATTCACAATTCATGTCGGGTTTTGTGGAAGCCAGTCTGCTCATGCTTGGAACTCCATTACCTAGAAGGCCCTGCTCACTGCTTCGCCTCCACCCCTGCAGGACAATGATGGGAGGAGGAATTCAGCACACCTGTGACTGGCCAGCTGGCTGCTAGCTGCTAGCCTGCTCACACCGGATGCTTGTGATTACTGTGAGTCCTTTTGAGCCTCAGCTCTCTTCAGCCCAGTGTTGGTCATTGTATCGGTGTTCCGGTGAGACCAACACTTGCTTCCTGAGCCATGGTTATTCCTTGTTCCTGAGCTGTAACTATTCCTTGTTCCTGAACTAGCACTCCCCGTAGTGCTACCTATGCTCCCGAGCCTTAGCAAATCCTTATTGCTGAGCTGGCACTCCCTGCATGCTACCTTGACTTCTGAGCCTAGGCAAATCCTTGTTCCTGAACTAGCACTATCTGCTACTTGACTCCTGAGCCTCAGCTATTTTTGTTGCTTGTACTGTTTCTGCCTGCAGTGTTTCCTCGCTTCCTTGAGTCCTGCACCAGCACTCCAAGGTGTCTGCTCCAAAGACCCTGCCTTTGCATGTAAATCCAATGTATTCGTATTAGCAGTCAGAATCTGTAACAGCAATTGTGGGTGAGGAACTCACAGAGCTTCAGTCTTACTGTGTGGAGCTCCCAAGTGCGAGCAAGAGAGAGAGAGCGAGAGACAGTGAGAGTGACAGAGTGTGTGTGTGTGTGTGTGTGCCCCTCTCTCAAGTTCTGGGGTGTCAGTGTGGGTGCCACATTGACTTTTTAATGGCTGTTCTTTCTGAGCCTCATTTCTTACTCCCTTGAACATAGCTTCCTTTTTGGAACCCCCTCTCTCCTCTGACTCCGTGATCTTGGGCAGCTCTATACCAGTTTTCTGCCTCCTTTGTCTTCCTCTGCCAAAGGCTTGCACTGCACATGGGTTGGGGTGGGGTGGGGTTGGGGCTTGGGCGCAGGGCCCCGCGATAGGCCCTGTGGGCAACCCCCTTCTGCGAATAGCTGTGCGCAGCAACCGATGCATTGTGGTAATTAAATATTACTTTACATCTTCCTGAGGCAGATGTGGAGCCATTTGACGAGTTTGCGGAGCATGCAAAGCGTGTAAAAACAGGCTGAGGTGACAGCACTGACCTGATGTTTCATAGAGAGTTCACAGTCAAGGATGATGCCAAAGTTATTCGGGGTGAGGGCAGGTCAAGAGTTCTGGCGGCCACCAGGAACCATTCCAGAGGGCCATGTGTCTACCGAAGATCAGGATTTCAATGTTGTCCGGAATGAGCTTCTGGCAGTTGTCCCTCATCCAGGCAGATACGCTCTTCATGCAGCTGTGGAAGTTAGTCTTTGTCCTGGTGAGGTCTGCTGAGAGTGAGGAGATAATGTTGATGTTGTGTCCTTTTATTATGTCTGCGAGTGGTGTCATGTGGACATTGAAAAGGATTGGGCTGAAGGATGAGCCTTGGATGATGCCGCAGATGCTGTGTTTGGCTTTCAGGGTGAAGGGGCTGTACTCTGTGTGCATCCTGCGAGAAAGGATCCCATCCATCTATGCGTATCGCCTGTGATCCCAATCTGGCGTAGTCGATGAGTGTGTAATGTGAGACTGTCGAAAGCTGTGGAGAGGTCGAGCAGGATCAAGCTGGCAGATTCTCCACCGTCGGGTATGGGTGTATGATGGTGATGCCGCCTCTGTGCCTGTTGGTGCGGTCGTGATGTTTCAATTTGTAGCCAGTGGGTGCTGCCATGGCGAAGTCCGTGGGCAGATGCTGGTGTGCGCCAGGTTTCTGTAATGAAGGTTATGTCAGGGGTGAGGGTGGAGATGGTGCCTCAGACTTTGGTTTTGTGTTTCCAAAACGATCTGGCGTTGAGCAGGAGGCATCAGAGTTGTTCCGGCGAAGGTCTTGGTTGGCGGGGGTTGGCCAGGCATTGGTAGTTGCGATAGCGGTTGATTCTAGGGTGGACGAGCGCCGGCAGTGACTGCAAGTGAAATGTTCAGCTGTAGTGCATGGTGATGAGAGGCTGCAGTTGTTGTTGCGTCCGAGGTCCAGGGCATGGAGATCGGCAAAGCTGTATCTGTGGAAGAGAAGAGGGCCAGGGTTCCTGGCACTGGGAGCGGTCCAGGCACGGACGGGTGCAGACAGGCTTGCATTTGGCACGCCGGTGGCGCACCCGCTACGATGTTGTGCAGCGACCTCCATAAGTAGTCCTGGGAGGTGGGAGAAGCCGAAAGGGAGACGGGAGGGCGGCAGCAAAATGGCACACACAAAAAAAAAAAAAAGGAGCAGACTAGGCACTGAGCTGGCAAGCAGTAATAGACAATTAGACCTGGGGTCTACGGCACCTACAATACAAAATGCTACCAGAAAAATGAACTGAGAAACAGTACAGTTACCGGGTGTGAATTACCATTAATGGGAAGCCAAATACCAGAATTCAGGCGTGGTGGACCGCAGGACCGAACCGTTGGCCTCGTGCTGCAAGCTAGGCAGCGAACTTGAGATGCTGGGCAGCAGCAGAGGGAGTGGTCGGGAGACCACGGGTCAGAGGCTACATATATTACAAAAATAATTCTACCATATATATATATGGTTACACGTAGCATAATTCACATTAACAATTACCCACATAAATAGGGGAAACCCTCATTGTGTAAGGTGTTCAATCTATATACAGCTGTTAAGAGAAATCCAAAATAGTGAAGGCCAATTCCAAAACAACTGCCATAGTACAGACAGCTTTTATCTATATTTTATCTATATCAAACCCCTGACACACACCAACCTACATTAAGAAATGAATTTGCTATCAGACAATTGTAAACAAGGTTTTCATTCTTTTGGCATTGGCCACCCACTCTGACAACCCATGGGGGGTTTCACTGTGATGATTCTTGGTAATGGTGTTCACGATTCACTTACTTGATACCGTGGAACCACGGAAGATTCAAAGAAGAAGTTTGCATAGTACCTGTATTGCTACATACACTACGTGCATGTGGCAGCACTACGTGCAAGGTAAACAGTGGTGCAGAGTGTGGACCATTGGCCTCTGCTTTCATTGGCCTTCGCTTCCATTTTGGTTCACGACTCCATTTTGTCGAGTCTGGTTCGGTGCGTAAGGCACTGTTCTGTGTTTTTCCACAAGCTTCGGCAAGCTGAAGGGTGGGGTGTTTTTCTGCTCAACTTCGCTCCATCTGCCTGGTACGAAGGGCGCTATTTACATTCCACGAGCTATCAGTGAGAACAACAGGGGGATGCGCCTGTACACAAGGAGGAATGCAAGCTTCACCTTGGAGTCCTCTCCTGGGAACTTGGCCCGTTCTGAGGAGACGTCTCGAAGGGTGAACAAGGTACCGCCGATTGCACAATTTGTAAAGGAGGGGGTCTTTTTCTAGAAAAGACTCCTGGGCGTTAGTAGATACTATAAAAGTTGGGGGCCTGGATGGGCAGGTTTAGGAACTCTCTTCTGGGTTGGACGCAACGCCAGGAGGACTGATTGTCCCGAACAGAGGCTCCCTGTGCCAGCTGATTTGGGTTCCCCAGCTTTGTGTACGGCGGAGGGATGCAGACGCTCTTTTCGGTGAAGCTTTTCAATTTATTAAGTGTATTGTGTGTGCGCGCGTAATATGTACTTATTCTTGCAGTCATTTTCATGCTATTGAGCATTGAAGTATATTGTGTGTGCGCGCGTAATATGCACTTATTCTTGCAGTCATTTTCATGCTATTGAGCATTGAAGTATATTGTGTGTGCGCGCGTAATATGCACTTATTCTTGCAGTCATTTTCATGCTATTGAGCATTGAGGTATATTGTGTGTGCTTGTATTATATGCACTTACTCTTGCAATTATTCACAGAGTGCTTATATCTTTATCATTATTCTCATGTTATTCTCCTGATGTATATATATATATATATATTAGTGTGGTTTAGTTTTGCTAGCTGAGAACTTGCCCCTTAAATAAACTTGATTATTCTACTTACGAAGGTGTTTGGGAGTGATTGCTTTACATTGTGCCTTAAAATATCCTGAAGTGCATAGTTTTGATATTCTGAAGAGTAAAGCAGCACAGTACCATGGGGTGAAGTTTGAGTGGCGAATACCAAGGGACAATTGTTATCATTTTTTATTTTTTACATTGTCAGGGCTGAACCCAGAGTTATGTAATGACAGCTGCAACACTTTACTCTTGTTTCTGGTCATCATGAAATGGCCATGGGAGAAAAAGCTCCCTCATCCAATCAGTGGGGTCTATTACTTTTTTTTTATTTATGGTATCACTTGATTTTTGTGGGACTAATGCTACAGATATACCTAACTTTTCGAATCCTTTGAGCCCAACCCAGGAACATCTTTAAATACAAATTTCTCGAAAACGGTTGAACGGATTTATAGCAAATATCAAAAAGCAAGCTTTGGAGTAAAAATTTCACTTTTTGCTAAATTTGGTGTAATTATGTTCAGCCGTTTTTTCTGTATTGGAAAACAAAATTACCTCTCATTCTTCACGTGAGAAATCAATATTTTTAGAACACCCCCACAGTGTCTTTGCGCTCGCTTGATGGATCAGCACAAAAACTTCCATGAAGGAGCAGCGTTGGATGAACCTTTTTTGAGAAGTTTAATGCAGGTTCATCAAACAGTGCTAAAGTTATTAGCAAAAGAAAAACGCTAATGGTATGGAAAATTTTACCTACCTATAACTACTAATGATGACTGCTACTGCGTTATATATAGTTGTGTCTCACAAACCCCAGCATGGCATATCTTGTCTGCGGGTATCCGCTTTAGTTCAAAGCACAAAATATCAACCATTCTAAATTAAAAATATTGTCCAAAAAATGTGGACTTTCTTTAGACAGGGTGGGTGAGAGTGGGGCATTAGAATTCCCTTAACACTTTAATCTGCTATATCGCACAAGCAAGGAAGATACAGATAGGACTGAGATTTAGAAATCAATGTCTGGTGACCTTGAGAAAAGACGCTGGAGGAGTGCTAATTTGTCCCATCAGTCAGAGGAGGCATCAAGAGGTTTTGAATGCAGAGCGAAGGTGAAGAAACTAAATATAAGTACTCCGCCTGGCTTGGGAGCTCAAAATAGTAGAAACACGATTTATAGGAGTTTTGAAATCCCATGGGAACTCTGTATTGTGTGGAGTTGCCCCTTAGCCTGTTGTGGAAGAGACAGCAGAGGGCTCCTTATTAAACTGCACGTCTTGGTGAATTAGATAGGAGGTGATGCCACTCCGTTTTCCTTTGATATTTCACACTAATAGTGATAAAGCGATCAGCCCAAGAGAACAGGCGTAAAGATCAACTAAAATGAATGATGCAACCATCTGGCTGCCCACTGCCAACTGTCATCCCATGTTTCCCTGGCTCCACCCTGCAAAGCCTTGGCCTCCGGACCGCTTTACGCTTTGGTTCCTCAACAAAACACGCCCTAATTAGTTACTTCTCTTTCTTTCACTATTGTTCGATGCACTCCAACCAGCACGACCATTATTTTTATCTTTCTACTGCAGTCTGGGTCCGTAAGGTGTTCAGCTTGGTGTTATTCATGCTGTCTTGTAGAAAGGAAAGGCGGCTGGTGGTTCTATATGGCTGTACTGTATCTGACAGTTTCTGGAAATATGGAGACGTCCAGTGCTACAAACTAAGGACAAAGTAAAGGTGCATTTTATGATCTGAGGCTCAATTATACGTGTTGGGGTATGATTGTTTTACTTGGCATCACTGATGATCTTGAGAAATAATTTGGTTTATAATAGTTTGGCCACTGTTGTTTCTTCATATTTGTGTCTGCTATACAATTTGATATAATACCATTAAGAGTAAAGTAAAAAAGGATAACCCTCATTTCATTAAAATTATTCTTTGATTTCATAGTTCGTAAAGAAACTTCGTCGAATCTTGGGAAAACTTCATGTGAAAAATATGTAAAAAACATATATTATTTTGAAGCCTCTTGCTCATATTAGTCCCTTGAAATACGGCAGCACAGCATGTTGGTGTGGAGTTCAATTTTGCATTTTCGTTGTAAATATTTATTTAGGGCTGTAAGTAGATTTGGATATTTTGTATGAACTACTGCCAAGATCCTACTAAGCATGTTTATGAACTAGGAAATGAAGGGAAAATTTCTGATGAAGCAAAAAAGATTCTCCCTTATGACCCTAGCTTCATGGCAGAAGATATACCTGGTACTTGGCTGAATGTTTTAAGCAGCTTCAATCACCTTACGTTGACCATCACAATAAGAGGAGGACTTAACGTGATTCTATTGGAAGGTCTAGAGTCGAAGCACTGAATGTTGCGGAGTATGACACTGTAGAGGTCTTCTGTAGTTTCATTTTAGAAATGCTATATGGAATCTTCGTTTAAGTAATTATATTTATCTCTTGCTGCCAGAGGTGTGTTGGTGGGGGCCTGCAAGCTCTAATGTCAGATTACATTATAGTCTTCACTGTAAATATTGGCAGAGGAGTTGTGGGATCTAAAGTCAGGTTAGCATCCGTGACTAAACCCCTGTGGCCATACCATTGTAACGGCTTATATATGTCTCAGGGAACCGTGAGTACGCTAAGAATCAGCACACGACCAACATTACCCTAAATTAACTCTTATACAGATGCGTCACGTGCATTATTTATACTACAACAAAGCATACTGAGTACGTATTAAATATTTATCTCAGCAGTGGAGCCATGAACATTTCTCGAACAAGACACCACTTACTGTGTTCTGATTATAAAGCAGTACGCATTAACAACAAGAATGAAATATGTAAAGAGGTGGAATATTAAAAGTTAAGAATTCAGCAGTAGTTTAGAACGTGAAGTACCTTCTGAAACATTTGAACACAGATAGAAAACTACAATAGTAAACAGGCGAATACTGCACACTAAGCAATGCTTTCATTTACAATGTCTTACTTGGAAGAAAAAATATTTTATATGCCGGCCTATGCCAGAAACAGGAGAAAAGTTGCATTGGTAATTAAGTTAGTGATACCACAAGGAAACATGCTTTTCCTAAAATGAAATAAAATGGTATAAACCGGCATACAGTGCAATAATGCTTCTCAACTTGTACAATTTATCAACGTTTCTACACATACTAGAAATAAGTAAACACGAGGAGGGATAGGTGCAGTCTGTACAGTCATTATTTTCAAGTGGTTGTGAGAGTAAAGATATTTATAACGAACCATCACCCAGACCAGTAATGAAAAAGAATAAGAAGTTAAAAGGAACACACCTGCCAAGGATAATTTACTTTCCACAGACCTCGCAAAAGAAACATGCTCCATCTATTTGGTCCTCTGCAGTAACCTAGTGAGAAGATTGGTGGGCCTCCAGGAGAAGAGGTACTTTACCAGTTATGTTAAGTACACCTTCTACTAGCTGAGTAAATGCCGTTGCCACCCCTTCCGCCCACACCATAAAAGCCTTTATGAGCCAAAGACTGAGCTTTTCTGCAATATGTGTTAGGATGGAATTTCGGGTGGTCTGGCACTGCCAGATAGGTCTGCCTCATGCAGGAATATGTATGGGGTGTTTTATTATGGTCCTGTCACAGCCCAACGGGAAAAAAATAGCCGAAACACTGGCCCATCTGGCAGTGCAAGACTGCCTGCAGTTCCAGCCAAACACTGGCCATCTGTGTAATGCAGGAGATAAAACAAGAACAATTCTTAAGATCTGCTCTTTAGTCTTACCTTGGCAAAAGTATACATTTTGCTGTGCTTTTACTGACAAGTGGGGAGGGGTAGGGAGTAACAAATCACACTCTGGTTAATTTTGCGTGAGAGTGCAAGTAAAGATAGCAGCAAAACCCATGGACTCTCATGGAGTGCAGAATGAAAAAGGAAAAAGTTGTTTCCTAAATGTGAACAGTGGAAGAATAGAAGACAGCCATCAAAAAGGAGTTGAAAAGGCTATGCTCCAAGACAGGGACACAGCACAAAACGAGGAAGGAAAGCCATCAGATAAGAAGTAAACAAATGAGAGTGATGAGACCAACCAATGGTAAGCAATACACAAAATTCAAGTCCACTGAAAGTTTTCGGTATGGTGCTCTCAAGAGGATTTCGCTAACAGACAGCTAAAAGTGGTCTGGTAAGCGAGACCATAAAAAAAATAAAAAAATAACACTGACTGGCACGAGGGGGCTATGGTAGAGGATAACAAACAAAAAGATCACCTTCATGGAATAGTGACATTTTCAGCAGTCCAATATTAGCAGACTAAATGGCTTGTCAGGATGATATCAGTCTTTTTTTGTTGGTTAAAAAAACTTGATTTGATTTTCAGAGAACAGCATTAGAACAGGATCCATTTTCATCATATTTACAGATGAGTACCATACTAATATGTTGTACAATGTGTGGCATGTATTAGGCTTTGGTGAGTAGAATCGTTAATGTTATTATTATGTTCTATATTCTGCAATCTATATTTGAACTGTTGTGGCTTGAAACACGAAGAAGATCCGATACCAGGAGTTGTAGCTGAAGGCATTATAACTGAAAAAAGCAAACTACTAAAGCTAAAGATCAAGTCCCAAGTAATGCGTCTTTACTTGATGGAAACAATTTACCAGAGTTGGCGATGAAGGGATTCAAACCCATGTGCACACATCTGATAGATTTGTCACATGCTGCACATGAATTAAACCAAAGAGAGGTTAAGAAGTGATTATTTGCAGTCAGGTTCAGGCATCCTTATTGAACATGTGGTGAGAGAACATCAGGATTACTGCCAAAGGGACAAAATAAATAAACCCCCTCCCATGGTGTGCAGACAAATTCCTTCTGGACCTTGGGAAGAAGTAATGTTAGACACAGTGGTACCGTTTTCAGTGGGATCAGGTCCCATTTACTTGTGGGTGCTGATGGAAATGTTCTTTAGGTTGCCTGAAGTTGATGTAATGAGAGATTAATACAGCACTGTTGATCAAATTTCTGGTAGACATTTTTAGCAAAGAAACTAATCTCAGAACAATCCTAACTGATAACGGGACACAATTCATGCCACAGGTGGTAGAGGTTTTTCACTTAAAGAGGTACTGGGTATAAGAAGTGTTCCCTCTACCATTCTCAAACTAGTGGGATGGAAGAGAGGTTCAACAAGACAATAAAAGAGGGAGTTTAGCTGTCCAGAAGTTGTGGAAGAGATTGGAAGGATGAAATGTGGAAGAAAAAGGAAGCATACAAATTCACTCCATGAGCTACTATGGGTCACACACAGTGAGTTTTTTTGAAGAAGACAACTTAACCCCTTTGCTGCCAGGCCTTTTCCCCTCAGGTGCCAGGCCTTTTTTTGGCTATTTGGGGCAGTTCGCGCTTAAGCCCTCAAAACTTTTTTTCCACATAAGCTACTCAAGCCAAATTTGCGTCCTTTTTTGCCAACATCCTAGGGATCCTAGAGGTACCCAGAGTTTGTGAGTTCCCCTGGAGACCAAGAAATTAACCAAAATACAGCAAAATGAAAATGTCACTTACCCAGTGTACATCTGTTCGTGGCATCAGTCGCAGTAGATTCGCATGTTTTGCAATAGCTCGCCATCTGGTGTTGGGCCGGAGTGTTACAAGTTGTTTTTCTTCGAAGAAGTCTTTCGAGTCACGGGACCGAGTGACTCCTCCTTTTGTCTCCATTGCGCATGGGCGTCGACTCCATCTTCGATTGTTTTTCCCCGCAGAGGGTGAGGTAGGAGTTGAATTGTAGTAATAGTGCCCATGCAATGGAGTGACTAAGTATGCACCTATTTAAGGTTGAGATGATACATATACAAATAGTTGAAGGTAACTTCCAAACTGCTACAGGCTCCCGGGGAGGCGGGTGGGCACATGCGAATCTACTGCGACTGATGCCACGAACAGATGTACACTGGGTAAGTGACATTTTCAGTTCGATGGCATCTGTCGCTGTAGATACGCATGTCTTGCATAGACTAGTAAGCAGTTATCTCCCCAAAAGCGGTGGATCAGCCTGTAGGAGTGGAAGTAGTCTGAAATAATGTTCTTAATACGGCTTGACCTACTGTGGCTTGTTGTGCGGATAACACGTCTACACAGTAGTGCTTGGTGAATGTGTGAGGCGTAGACCATGTGGCTGCCTTACATATTTCTTGCATTGGGATGTTTCCTAGAAAGGCCATGGTAGCACCTTTCTTTCTGGTTGAGTGTGCCCTTGGTGTAATGGGCAGCTGTCGTTTAGCTTTAAGGTAGCAGATTTGGATGCATTTAACTATCCATCTGGCTATACCTTGTTTTGATATTGGGTTTCCTGCATGAGGTTTTTGAAATGCAATAAATAGTGGTTTAGTCTTTCTGATGTTCTTTGTTCTGTCAATGTAGTACATCAATGCTCTTTTGACATCTAATGTATGTAGTGCCCTTTCAGCTACGGTATCTGGCTGTGGAAAGAACACTGGAAGTTCCACTGTTTGATTTAGATGGAACGGTGAAATAACCTTTGGCAAAAATTTAGGATTGGTCCTTAGGACGACCTTATTCTTGTGTAGTTGTATAAAAGGTTCCTGTATTGTAAACGCCTGAATCTCGCTTACTCTTCTTAGGGAAGTAATGGCGATGAGAAATGCCACCTTCCAGGTTAGGAACTGTATTTCGCAGGAGTGCATGGGTTCAAAAGGTGGACCCATAAGTCTAGTTAGGACAACATTTAGGTTCCATGAAGGAACAGGTGGTGTTCTTGGTGGTATAATTCTCCTAAGGCCCTCCATGAATGCTTTAATGACTGGTATCTTATATAGGGAAGTTGAATAGGTAGTCTGCAGGTATGCAGATATTGCTGCAAGGTGTATTTTAATGGAAGAGAAAACCAGGTTAGATTTTTGTAAGTGAAGCAAGTAACCCACTACATGTTCTGGAGTTGTGTGTAATGGTTGTATTTGATTAATATGGCAGTAGCAAACAAACCTTTTCCATTTACTTGCATAGCAGTGCCTGGTGGATGGCCTTCTGGCTTGTTTTATGACTTCCATACATTCTTGGGTAAGTTGTAAGTGCCCGAATTCTAGGATTTCAGGAGCCAGATTGCTAGATTCAGCAATGCTGGATCTGGGTGTCTGATCTTTTGGTTGTGTTGTGTCAACAGATCTGGCCTGTTGGGCAATTTGATGCAGGGTACTACTGATAGGTCTAGCAGCGTTGTGTACCAGGGTTGCCTTGCCCAAGTTGGTGCTATTAATATGAGTTTGAGTTTGTTTTGACTGAGTTTGTTTACCAGGTAAGGAGGGAGAGGAGGAAAAGCGTAAGCAAATATCCCTGACCAGTTCATCCATAGGGCATTGCCTTGGGACTGTTTGTGTGGGTATCTGGATGCGAAGTTTTGGCATTTTGCGTTCTCCTTTGTCGCAAACAAGTCTATCTGAGGTGTTCCCCAGAGTTTGAAATAAGAGTTCAGAATTTGGGGGTGAATTTCCCATTCGTGGACCTGTTGGTGATCTCGAGAGAGATTGTCTGCGAGTTGATTTTGGATCCCTGGTATAAATTGTGCTATTAGGCGAATTTGGTTGTGAATTGCCCAACGCCAAATATTTTGTGCTAGCAGGCTTAACTGCGTGGAGTGCGTCCCCCCTTGCTTGTTTAGATAATACATTGTTGTCATGTTGTCTGTTTTGACGAGAATGTATTTGTGAACTATTATTGGTTGGAAAGCTTTTAGTGCTTGAAAAACTGCTAGAAGTTCTAGGTGATTTATATGCAGTTTTGTTTGATGTACGTTCCATTGTCCTTGTATGCTGTGTTGATCGAGGTGTGCTCCCCACCCTGTCATGGAAGCATCTGTTGTTATTACGTATTGTGGCACTGGGTCTTGGAAAGGCCGCCCTTTGTTTAAATTTATGTTGTTCCACCACAGAAGCGAGAGGTAAGTTTGGCGGTCTATTAACACCAGATCTAGAAGGTGACCCTGTGCTTGTGACCATTGTGATGCTAGGCACTGTTGTAAGGGCCTCATGTGCAGTCTTGCGTTTGGGACAATGGCTATGCATGAAGACATCATGCCTAGGAGTTGTAGTACCATCTTTGCTTGTATCCTTTGTGTTGGATACATGCGTTGTATGATGGTGTTGAAATTTTGAATTCTTTGTGGACTTGGAGTGGCTACTCCTTTTGATGTGTCTATTATGGCTCCTAGGTATTGTTGTACCTTGCGCGGCAGAATTTTGGATTTTGTGAAGTTAACGGTGAACCTTAGTTTGAAGAGGGTTTGTATGATATGATTTGTGTGATTTGAGCACTCTATTAACGAATGGGCCTTGATTAGCCAGTCGTCTAGATATGGGAACACATGTATTTGCTGCCTTCTTATGTGTGCAGCGACTACCGCTAGACATTTGGTAAAGACTCTTGGTGCGGTTGTTAATCCGAAAGGCAGTACCTTGAATTGGTAATGTATTCCCTTGAATACAAACCTTAGGTATTTCCTGTGCGATGGGTGATTCGATTGCATTCTTTTGCAATAGTGCCTGCACTTCTATCTCCAGGAGATTGGAATGATGTTTTGTCAAATTTTGTGCTTTTGGTGGTATGTTTGGAGGGAATTGTAGAAATTCTATGCAATAACCATGTTGGATAATTGCTAGAACCCAAGTGTCTGTAGTGATTTCCTCCCATGCTTTGTAATAATGACTTATTCTTCCCCCCACTGGTGTTGTGTGGAGGGGGTGAGTGACATGTGAGTCACTGTTTAGTAGTAGGGGTTTTGGGGCTCTGAAATCTTCCTCTATTCCTAGGGAATTGCCCTCCTCTATATTGTCCCCGAAAACCTCCTCTATACTGTCCCTGGTAACTGGACGGTGTTGCTTGTGAGGTGCTGGCTTGTGTGCTCTGACCCCGAAACCCCCCTCTAAAGGGTGTTTTACGGAATGTGCTGTAATTCCCTCTGCTCTGCGGGGAGTAGAGTGCGCCCATGGCTTTGGCAGTGTCCGTATCTTTTTTGAGTTTCTCAATCGCTGTGTCCACTTCTGGACCGAACAGTTCTTTTTCGTTAAAAGGCATATTGAGAACTGCTTGTTGAATCTCTGGTTTAAATCCAGACGTTCGGAGCCATGCATGCCTTCTGATAGTTACAGATGTATTAATTGTCCGTGCAGCTGTATCTGCAGCGTCCATGGAGGAGCGGATCTGGTTGTTGGAAATGGTCTGTCCCTCCTCAACCACTTGTTTTGCCCTATTTTGTAAGTCCTTGGGCAGATGTTCAATGAGATGTTGCATCTCGTCCCAATGGGCTCTGTCATAGCGCGCAAGTAGTGCCTGGGAGTTCGCGATGCGCCACTGGTTTGCAGCTTGTGCTGCGACTCTCTTACCAGCTGCATCGAACTTGCGGCTTTCTTTATCTGGGGGTGGTGCATCTCCAGATGTGTGGGAGTTGGCCCTTTTCCTAGCTGCTCCTACAACGACAGAGTCTGGTGGCAGCTGTGTAGTGATGAAAACCGGGTCTGTAGGAGGCGCCTTATACTTTTTTTCCACCCTTGGTGTGATTGCCCTACTTTTGACCGGCTCCTTAAAGATTTATTTTGCGTGCCGGAGCATACCAGGGAGCATAGGCAGGCTTTGGTATGAGCTGTGGGTGGAGGAGAGTGTGTTGAATAAAAAATCATCCTCGACCTGTTCTGAGTGGAGGCTTACGTTGTGAAATTGTGCTGCTCTAGCCACCACTTGAGAATACGCGGTGCTGTCCTCTGGTGGAGATGGCTTCGTAGGGTATGCCTCCGGACTGTTATCTGACACTGGGGCGTCGTATAGGTCCCATGCGTCTTGATCTTGGTCACCCTGGCTTATGGTGGTGTGAGCTGGGGAGTGTGATGGAGTTTGTGCTGGTGAGACGTTAATCACGGGCGGAGGAGAGGGTGGTGGGGTAACTCTTTTCACCACTTTTGGTTGTGGTGTCTGTTCAGTTTGGAACTCCAACCTTCTCTTTCTTCTAATAGGGGGAAGGGTGCTTATTTTTCCTGTCCCCTGCTGTATGAAAATTTGCTTTTGCGTATGGTCCACATCAGTTGATTGTAGCTCTTCCTCAAACCTATGCTTTTGCATTTGGGAGGTTAGCGAGTGCTCTTCTGTATAAGAGCCTGAAGCTGGGTCGGTTGCAGTTTGTTTCGGGACCGAAACCCTGTCTGCGTCCTTTTTCGGCTCCGCGGTGACTTTTTTCATTTTCGGGGCCGAAACCTGTCGGTGCCGATCTTCTTCGGGGCCGCTGTCTCGGCGTCGAGCCGTGTCTACACCGGCATCTCGGTGTCGATGCTTGTCTCCAGCACTTTCTCGGTCCCGAGAAGGCTGCGTGCGGGTGTCTCGACCGGAGTCGGACGATCTCGGCACTGTTTGGGCCTTTTTCGGTGCCGACGGTCGGTCACCGAATTTATGGGTGGAGCCATGGCCTGGTGGCAGTGGCGTCCCCTGGGCCTTGTAAATCTTCCTCTGAGTGGTTTTCAACGTCTTACTCACGGTTTGTGTATCGTCGAATCCTTCGGAGTCTGAGTCTTGGATCGAGAAGGTACCTTCCTCTTCTTGTTCCTCGAACACTCGGTGGGCTGTTGGCGCGGACGCCATCTGAAGTCTTCTGGCTCGACGGTCTCGGAGTGTTTTTCGGGACCGGAACGCACGACAGGCCTCGCAGGTGTCTTCACTGTGCTCAGGTGACAGGCACAGGTTACAGACCAAGTGTTGGTCTGTATAGGGGTATTTATTGTGGCATTTGGGGCAGAAACGGAACGGGGTCCGTTCCATCGGCGTTCTTCAGCACGCGGTCGGGCCGACCAGGCCCCGACGGGGGATCGAAAAAACTACCCCTTCGATCCTTCGACGCGGTGTTGAATCTAACTACGCCGATCCCGAACGCAACAATACCGACGAAAATCTTCCGAAAGTAGCTACCTTTCCGTTCCGAAACTCGGAGCGACAGGAACACGTCCGAACCCGATGGCGGAAAAAAAACAATCGAAGATGGAGTCGACGCCCATGCGCAATGGAGACAAAAGGAGGAGTCACTCGGTCCCGTGACTCGAAAGACTTCTTCGAAGAAAAACAACTTGTAACACTCCGGCCCAACACCAGATGGCGAGCTATTGCAAAACATGCGTATCTACAGCGACAGATGCCATCGAACATATTGTTTTTAAAAAAGAAATGGGGGAAAAAGGGCTGCAGAAGGCGGCTTGTGGTTTTTTCCCTGAAAATGGCATCAACAAAGCATTTCTGGTGCTAAAATCACTATTTTTTCAGCTTTCAGGAACAGGCAGACTTGAATCAGAAAACCACATTTGTCAACGCAATTTTGGCATTTTACTGGGACATAATACCATTTTTACTATTTTTTGTGCTTTTAGCCTCCTTCCAGGTAATGACAAAAATGGGTGTGAAACCAATGCTGGATCCCAGAAAGCAATGCATTTCTGAAAAGTAGACAAATTTCTGAATTCAGCAAGAGGTCAGTTGTGTAGATCCTACAAGGTTTTCCTACAGAAAATAATAGCTGAAAAGCCATTTTTCTCCATGGTTCACTCTCTAACGTTTTCCTGCGATGTCAGATTTTTGAAAGCAATATACTGTTACATCTGCTTAACGCTTTTGGTTGAGGGGATATATAGGGCTTGTAGGTTCATCAAGAACCCTAGGTACCCAGAGCCAATAAATGAGCTGCACCTTGCAATGGATTCTCATTCTATACCGGGTATACAGCAATTCATTTGCTAAAATATAAAGAGTGAATAATAGGTATCAAGGAAACTTTTAGATTTCCAAAACGGGCACAAGATAAGGTGTTGAGAAGCAGTGGTTATTTGCACATCTCTGAATTCCGGGGTGCCCATACTAGCATGTGAATTACAGGGCATTTCTCAATTAGACGTCTTTTTTGTACACTGTCTTACATTTGGAAGGAAAAAATTTTGAGAAAGACAAAGACAAGGGGCATAACACTTGTTCTGCTATTCTGTGTTCTCCCCAAGTCTCCCAATAGAAATGGTACCTCACTTGCGTGGGTAGACCTAATGCCTGTGACAGGAAATGCAACATGGACACATCACATTTTCACATTGAAAACTGACGTGTTTTTTGGAAAATGACTAGCTATGGATTTCGATCTCTAGCTCAGCCGGCCCCTAGGAAAACCTACCAAACCTGTGCATTTTTTAAAACTAGTCACCTACGGGAATCCAGAATGGGGTGACTTGTGGCGCTCTCACCAGGTTGTTACCCAGAATCCTTTGCAAACCTCAAAATGTGGCCAAAAAAATGCTTGGTGACAAAGTTCTGGAATCTGAGAGGAGCCACCAATTTCCTTCCACCCAGCATTCCCCCAAGCCTTCCAATAAAAATGGTACCTCATGTGTGAGGGTAGGCTTAGTGCCCGCGGCAGGAAATGCCCCAAAACACAATATGGACACATCACATTTTCCTAAGGAGAACAGAGCTGTTTTTTGCAAAGTCCCTAGCTGTGGATTTTGGCCTCTAGCTCAGCCGGCACTTACGGAAACCTACTAAACATATACATTTTTGAAAACTAGACACCAAGGGGAATCCAGGATGGGGTGACTTGTGGGGCTCTCACAGTTCTGTTACCAAGAATCCTTTGCAAACCTCAAAATGTGGCCAAAAAACACTTTTTCCTCACATTACAGTGACAGAAAGTTCTGCAATCTGAGAGGAGCCACAAATTTCCTTCTACCCATTGTTCCCCCAAGTCTCTCGCTAAAAATGGTACCTCACTTGTGTGGGTAAGCCTAGTGCCCGTGAAAGGAAATGCTACAAAACACTATCTGGACACATCAAATACAAAACTACCTGTTTTTGTAAGAGGGGGGCAGGGTTCTGCGTTTTTGGTCCTGGGTTCAGCAGCCATATAGGGAAACCTACCAAACCCAAACATTTCTGAAAACTAGATACCCGAGGGAGTCCATGGAGGTGTGACTTGCGTGGATCCCCCAGTGTTTTCTTACCCCAAATCCTCAAATTCAGCAACAACAAAAAACCCACATTTTTCCAACATTTGGGTGTTGGATCAGCACCGGGACAAAATTCCTATCACCAAACGTTCCCTCGGTCTCCCGATAAAAATGATACCTCACTTGTGTAGGGTGGCCAAGTGCCTGTGACAGGGAAGAGCCAAAAACATGTCAAAATTGAGGGGGAACCACAGCGGATCTAAAACGGCTGTTTGAAAATAAATCGGTATAGATGTGACAATGCTGGGTGGTAGGAATTTTGTGGATTCCTGCAGATTCCGGAAGGTTCCATCACAAAAATGTGGGATTTCCAGCAAAATTGGAGGTTTGCAGGGCATTGTGGGGAAGAAAAATGGTTCAAGGTGCATGTGAAGCTCACCACACTGGACTCACCCAGATGTTTAGTTTTCAGGTGTGTCTAGGTCTTGTGGATTTTTCTACATGGCAGGGTCCCAAAGTCCAAAATGTGGGATTGTCAGATGAGCCTTACCAAAAATCATGATCTGCCCAAAGGGGCACAGAAATGGCCTGAAATAAATACGACCCCAGGGGAACGACCCTTGCCTAAGGGGTCGCTCCCCTTATGAAACAAAAAAACAATCCCTGGTGTACAGTGCCTCAGTCTAATCAATATAGGCCGATCTGTCCCTAGGGGGGGGCAGAAAAGGCCTAATAATTAAATGGCCCACAGGGGAGCAACCCTTGCCCAAGGGGTTGCTCCCCTTCATATGTAAATAAAAGAATGTAAAAAAAAAAAAAAAAAAAAAAAAAAACTCACTGGTGTCTAGTGGGCATTTCTTGAATCGCGATCGGGCAGTCGAAATGCTCAGAATGACCTCAAAGGAAAGGAAAAGCCTTTCCTTTCGTTCAATGTCTCTGCCAGCCTGCTTCTCCTAAGGGGGCACTGGGGTCAGGGGAAGCAATTCCTCTTCCATCCCCGATACAGGGGTGGGCCCGGTGCAGGACGAACTGGTCTCGTCCCCGGCACACGGGAACCGTGGGCGAGGGCGAGACTAGCTCGTCCCAGGCACCGTAAGGGTTAATAGCAATATGTGTCCTTAGGTGAGAAAATCTAGAGTTTGAATATGAATGAATGGGTTGAGCGAGATTAGAGGATTGCTGATACCTGTCTAATAAGAGAGCAGGGTAAACAACTGCAAGGAAAGGTTATAATAGTACAAACACTAAGGTGTAAAAATTGATGTTGTTCACATGGCCGTAGTCAAGTTACCCATACATTGTCATAACAATTCTGAGTTCAGCAAGCCTCTGAGTCTTTAAGTTGTTTCATGGTGGTTGTTTTCATTCCATGTTCCCTTTCCTATTGTACCTTTTGTCTTATTATATTTTGTGCACTTGTTGGGGTGGGAATGTGTGGCTTGTACTAAGCTCCACTGGGAACAATCAATCATATTCTGTATTCTATATGGCAACTGCTTGAAACATGGGGGAAGACTTGATACCGGGAGTTGTAGCTGGAGGTTGGAGTCTTTTTTACCATTGAATAAAGAAACTGTACTCAAGCTGAGCCCTGACTGACCTGCCTTTACTGGATGCAAACTGCAAAATAATCCAGTCAGTAATGTCCATCCTGCCCACACTCTCATCACCAGCATTGCTATGTATCTGGTCATCAATCACCTTTTATACTCATCCACCCCACTTCAGAAACCTCTTCCATGCTCCTCCACCCATATTTTATCACATTTGCGAGGCATTCTCTCCCTTTGTAAACCCATTTTTTGCGACCATACAGTTCCTATTTTCTGACCAGTTTTTAAGTTGTGGAACAGATTGGCTTCCCATAATCATATCACATCCGTCTTCGCCACCATCAGCTCAATATTAGAGAAAAATTTGTCATATTTCAGATATTAAGAAGGTTGCTAATCTGGGGCGATAAGCTTCAGACAACCAACCCTATATAGCCGCACCAGGGAACCATACCCAGCATAAGGTCTCTGCTGCACAGTCATCTGGTCAACCTCACTTTCACCTTTAGTGAAATGTGAAGGGGATGAACAGCATGAACAACATAAAAGCCCATCCAGCATGTAGTCCATTGTAGTGCTTACATCACAAGCTGTCAAGGGTTAATTGCACATGACCAGCTTTGGGAACTAATAATAATATATGTGATTTAGCCACTGTAGATTAAACTCAAACTCAGTCATATGCAAATCAGTTTTGATCTTCTCTAATAAGAACAGTCCAATTTGAACGTCCAGGCTGGGTCCTCCCTGAACAGAACCACAAACATCTCAAGATAGGTTTCGTCCTTATTAGGGCTCATCAGTTATGCCCAGCTTGGTTCCAGTGGCACAGTGTGCATGGGACTCACATACTGGCATACTCATTCCACTTAGGGCGTTGCACAGAAGTATACAAAATAAAGTGATGGATGAAATGCCTGAATTAGTCTCAGTCACTGGTAATTACTCTGGCTGCATGCTGACTGATTTGTATATGGCTGGTTACCAGTGGCTGAGATTAATTAAAGCATTCCGGCCATCACTTTTTTGTATACTAAAGACTCGGTTGGGCAAAGGGTGGCAGAGAACCATGAAAGTTATCAGGAGTAGGTTTTCACAATGGCGCAATTGTCAGCGCCAAATATCTTCCCTCATAGTGAACACCCAGTGATTGAATCTAGATGTACACCTAATAACGAAACAACTATAGTAGAGTTGACATATTGAGGGATACTCCTGATATGGGGTTAAAAGGAAAGATGCAACCCTGCTTTTACAATATTTTCTAAAATGGAGTATCACTAGATTTGATTTTCACCATTAAGAGGAACCGAATTGGTCTTTGCACCACTTTTACAGATGCCAGACCACCTAAATTCAACCATCTCCAGAAGAACCATGTCTCCTGTGACTCTGTACCAAATACAAAGGGGGAATACCAGGCGGACAAATCCAGAAGTGTTGACATTTTTAATGAATCCCAGTCACTGATCTCCAAGACCATCAGCATGACCCCTTAACACTAGGGGCAAGGAGGTCAAATCAGATTGCTCAGGGGGATCTAATGAGTTGCTTCACTGGACTCGGAGGACAGAGATGGCTCTGTGTTTCCAATACTTCATTTTCCCAAGCACCTGCAAGGAGGCAAAATTCTACAGGTTATGCAGCATCCCTTGACCACAAACGAGGAAGGGTAAACAAGTGCAAAGAGGCTCACAATCCTCGAATAAACTCAAATGTCAGCATGTATTGATCATTCAGACTTCATTTTAGATGTGTGCTCTGGGTCGAAGTAAGCCTGCTCAATCGTGGTTCTACTAAATAAAACAGGGGAACACAAAGGTATCCTTTGTTATGAAGATGATGTATGTCAACAGGCTTCACCCATGTCTGTCATTTAAAGAATTGTGAATTAATCAAATGTATAATCTTGTTATAACATGAAATGAAACAAGAGAAAGTGAAAGGTAACATATTTAACCTTGCTAGTCCATGATTACTGGAGTTCAGCTGCAGTCATTTTGAACTTCCAATAACTGAGAATGCAACCAGAAACCCTCTCTATTTGAACTGTCATGCCTTAAATGGTCACCATAGCTTATTCACCTACCTAAAAACTAATGTGTCTTATGGTTGGCCAACACTCAGATAGCCAATTTCTAAGAGGAACAAGTAAAGCGGCTTCCTTGCTAACTTACTGCACCAAGAGCCTTATTACAATTTCTTCATGGGGAGAAACCACAGAAGGCATTGATAATTCCAGACCTGGTGTTGCCCTAATAGTTAACAGGGATCATGATAATCTACCCAAAATAGGAATGAATGAGCTAGACAGTAATTACCAGTTTCATTAAACCAAGTTTTGCACAATTCTGTGGAGTTTAATGATCTATGTCTAAAATATACAATGTTTCATTTTAACATATTTCATACTCGATATTTCAGCCTATACTTTATATCTACTTTCAAGCTCGGCACTTGAACAATATAAGCATACATGTCTTGCCTTTAAATACACAAATAACAGTGATCTAGTTCATTTTTAAGCGTGGAAAAGAACTACAGGAATTGTTTGAGGAAAAAAAGTTATTTTTTCAGTGTCATTCAATGTTTAGTGTGGGGAGCCAGGATTAGAACTTTGGTTACCCAGCGATGTTACTTGGACATGAGTCACTAAATCACTAGAACCCATATTCTCCAAGTAAAGTGGAGGCAGAGTCAGTCACACATGCTTGTTTATTAATTAACTGCAAGTGTTCTGAACATATCAGTATTGCATTGTGGTCCAAAGAGTTTCTGGAGTAAATGGGGTGTGCCTTTGAGGCGCCTTATAGCACATATGCTGTTGACATATTTCTGTGTTTTATAAGATGTCAGCATGCAGCTCCAGGCTAGGCAGCTTGCTATGAATACATCATAAATCATATGACGTATTCAAATACCAAATGTTCTCACATGAAGCTCTTTCACGTTTACTGCTGTGCACGCTTTGCAGAATGTATCCAATTTAGGTAAAGCGACCAGTAGAATACAAGGTTGTCAAATGTGATAGCTAACATTATTAATCATGTCCAAACACTAGATGACATCTCCTTTTAGTTAAGCACTCGACAGTTATTAAAGAAAAAGAGACTATTTTGTCTATCTATGTTGGTATCCGTGAAAGGACAGAAGTGATAGGCAGAATCAGTCACACTCCTTGCCTGGAACATATCTGAAGTTGTGCTAGCCATATCTTTTATTCCATAATGTCCAGTCAGTCTTTGCATAAACAACTGGTCTTCCGTACATGTGTTCAAGAATACAAACTCGGTTTATACAGTACCAGGCTGCTTAAAGAATAATACACCATGAAAAACAAGTGCAATATTTCAGTCCACATGCACATCTTAGTGGAGCACATCAAGCATCTCTGGTTCCAAGTGACTTTTTACGCAGTTCTTTAACAAAAAGCAGTTATAGTAGTTACTACACATGGCTATTATTTCTGAATTGCTTTAGCTACGAAGACTAACAGGGTCAAACCTTGAAGGGAATTCTGGCCTGGGCAAGGGTTTTATGCATTTTATACACTTCTTGGCGAGATGTGAACATGCCTGGACTTTCTTAAATAAAAAAAAGTGATGGGCTATCTTACCGCAACCAAGGATCCCTCAGGCCTCTTCTAGCCAGCCGCTGTTGTACAACCTCCAGAGGCGTGCCTTCTACTTTCCACATCCTGTGATCTGGCAGCTGCACTTTCCCCCCGTGTCCGTGACCAGCACCATGTTCATGACCATGCCCCATTTCTGAAAGAAACATTTCAAAAGCATTTATGAAATCTAAATCACAAACCAGTCTCTATTTGCCTTCATCATAGCCCAAAAAGGACACAACTGAAATCTAATACTAGGAACAGGGGAAGAACCCTGATTTTTTTTTATTTGATGGTAAACTTCCCCCACAGCCACCTGCACAATATTTCTAGCACATGGGGGCAAGGTCCCATGCCCTACACAAGAATTCTAGATAGTGGGCTGCTGTGGGCCAATAACAAACAGCTATTTTCAATTATAAAATATCTGTTCCTGATAAGGCAGGCTTCTACATTATACAAACAAAGTAATGGAGCACTCTAATAAGAGAGTAATGATATTCAAACAATATGATAATATAATTAGTGATTTCAATAGATGTGTGTACTATTGTCTTTTAATTTAACATATCGAATGATAAGGACACAAATACAGTACAAGAGATGAATCCATTTACATACAACCCAACTTTGTAATAACATTATTTAGTACATAAATCCATGAAATAGTAAGTGTTATGCTCTATGTAACTGATCCAGATCAAGTTTAAGAAACAGCCGACACGTGTTTCGTCCCTGATGAGACTTCTTCAGGGCTGATGGTAAAAGAACAATGATGTGTTTTCAGAGTGAATAAACATTACATTGTATTACAAAGTTGGGTTGTATGTAAATGGATTCATCTCTATTGTACTGTATTTATGTGTCCTTATCATCCGATATATGTTAATTTAAAAGACAATAGTACACATGAATCTATTGACGTCACCAACTATATTATCATATTTTATTGTTTGAATATCCATACTCTCTTATTAGAGTGCTCCGTTACTTTGTATGTATATTGTTCACCTAAACAGAAAACCTTTTCTGGCTAGACTTTACACATCAGGGCAACAGGTGTGATGTAACGTATGAGCACCAAAAACTATGTAACAAACCTCTTTGGGGAATACAAATTGGATGTGCATTAACGAAAACCATTGTTGCCTTCTTTGCAATACAGACTTCGACATTACTTCTATAGATTTGCATATCCAGCCCACAAAACAAAATCTTCAAATTGGAGAAAGAAATGCGTTACTCACTTTCGCTTGGTAGCTAACAGGATGACCCATGGGACTCCACTACTAAAACAGCTAACAACTACTGGTCAGGCACGACTGTGATTGGAAAGTTACTCTACCACAGCTACTACTACCAGTGTCTTCCTATCTGAAAAATGCACTACATTGGTAGATGATATCTGGTATATAGCATCTGGAACACTTTTTCTACACATAAGTCTCATTCTATAGTTTTCCTCCCTCTCAGGCAGAACTTGCTAAGAACTTTTGAAGTACATGGCCCAACTTCACAGCAAGCTCTTCTCTTGGGGGAATTCAGTCAAAACATTTCCCCTAAGGTTATCTCAAAAATGAAGTCTACACTTGGGCCTTGTGATAGTATGGCTGTATGTCGAAGACACAGTAAAATATTCTGGCAGTCACAGGTTCTAGAGATCTGGGATTAAGACAATTCGGCACAATAAAAAAACTGAAACTAAATAAATAAAATCACAAGCAAATACATTGTATATGCAGAGGTGTGGAATTTAATAAAATATCTACTTGTCCATGGGACAGGTTGCTTTTTAAATCTAATTGTCTGGTAAAAAAAATCTACTTGTCCTTTTGGTGCCATGTAGTGCGGCGACAAATTATGGCCGCAATCTCATTATGTAAGAGATCTGATAATAGCCTCTCTGATAATGCCAGGGATACTGATGTAGTGGAGCTTGAATACTTGCAATGTCAAACCATACTATAGCAATTTCCTTATTTTGCAAGTTTCCGCAGATCTACATACTGGGGCTGGAGGAAGCAGTAAGCAATAGTTCCAGGGCTGAAATGCCTTTGAGTCTGTAAACCTACTAGCTTGCATATTTTAAGGATTTTCACCAGCTCTTCTCTAATCTTTTCCCATAATGAGAAAGGCTGGAAATGGTCTCCTGACAAGGACAAGTGGTTGGAGGGAAAGTGAACTTGTAAACACTCAATCGATTTTCACATGAGCAAACCTGCACATGCATATTTGCTCGCACTAAAATACAGTTCACAAATATTTTCTAGGAGTACGATTTCCTGGTCTACTTCTGTAAGTTCTTGCGAGTTCATGAAAGCCATTAACTCAAAGACACATACCCTGGGTGCACTTTTGTGACTTTCTTTAAGGATTGGGTCCCTAATTAGGTCTGGTGTTTACAAAGACATTTTGTTTTTATAAAACTTCTATTTCTTTCTCTATCAATCTGCCAGCTTTGCTGTGAGTGATCACATTCTGTTCTTCCACCAGGAACATGTTAGTGTACAAATTAGTTTTGTTCAGTGCCAAGAACCATTGTGACAATCAGTGGTGTAACAAAATTGAAGCCCCCCTCCCCTGCAAAGAACATGGAGCAACCCCCCCCTCAGACTCACTCAGGGTAGGTGCTGTGCTGAGAGGGCCCCCTGGAGGTGGGCTGCAAGGCTTTTGTTACACCACTGGTGGCAGTGTGTGATTGATACCCAAAACCTTTTTTTCTTTATGCCAGTGTTTGTTACATAGTGAGGGCCTGGCAGCTCCCACAACAATAAAGTGTTACAAAAGCCATGTTAAAACAAGACATGCATTGACAAAACCAAAAGACTCACAAAAAATGTTGGATTAGTTGGCTTTGCCAATCCTTGTTTGTTTTCATGCTTTCCATAATCTTGTTGAAAAGGGTTGCATCGATTTTACATTAGGAATATTTTTGGTAAGTACTAGCATGCATCAACACATTTTACTAAATGAAGATTCAAAGAAATAGCACCTAAAATTTCATAGTAGGTAAGTGTTTTTTCCTACTTGCATTTTTTAAAAAAACATTTTATTTTGAAAGCAAATAATTATCACTCTTGCTTACAAGCATCTGCAAACATTTGCAGACAATCAGAGAGCATTCTGGGAGCAATATACTTAGCCTCATATATTGCTAATCTTTACAAATGTGTACACTTTTTTTTTTTTTTAAACAGGAACCCCTGTCAGTAGTGCAGTGTGATCTTAAAACGTTTATTTACAGAGCTCACCCTAATAATGAAGGTTTTTAATTAATGATTGATAAATACAAGTTCGAAAAGCAGTAACATATGGACACACATACCACCTCAACTCTGGACAGTTCCCTTCTCTGTAAACTGGCAGCCAAAGGGTTTGTGCTGCAGAGGGTTGGGCCTACTTGTCCCAATGACAAAATAAACATGAAAACCTGCTGCACTTGACCTCAAACAATATGTCCTGGTGTCGGGTGATAGGAATTACACATCCCTGTACAGGACTGAAACAATAAACTTGCTGGTTTCGGCACTGACCCAGAATTCCTTTAAAGAGATAAACGCAGATACAACCTAAACAAACTAATCTGAAGAGACTGGATTATTTGCTCAAACCAGCTCTGGTTGTTTATTCTTCGTCTCCTACATGCAGTGAGACAGGCAGCTGTAAGTCTTAAATCAGGTGTCCAACTTTTTCTTTAAGGCAAACTACTTCTGATTAAGGACAACAGTCCAAAGCTACTAATAACTTGGACAACTGTTGCAGTAGTGTCCACATCAGAGAATCTGGATAGTGAGCACACCTCACAGGATTAATAATAATGATCACCTAGGTGATTGTCACAACAACAACCATCCCAGTACAGAAAACAGAGTTCTTAACACCAATGTCAGGCAGGAAAAGCTTTATCGTTATAAAATAACTCCTCATGAACAATGAAATAACCACAACAGCAGCAAGTGGCCACAGGCACAAAGGAAACAGTAAAAGCTATAATTCTCCAAAATTCAGTATGAACTATCATTAAAAGAGGAGCTTCAAGAGGATTTTGAATCATTTTATTAATCATTAGCATGCCCGTTTCTCAAAATACAAGAGTGTCTATCAGATACCCACTTTCCATTTTGGATTAATATATACAAAGAAAATGTTTTTTTTCCTCAAACAAACTCAAGTTTTGCCTCAAAAATAAGATTTCATGCATCATCTCTAAACTTCAGTTTGTGACTTCCCTAATACAAATGTATAATAATATAGACAGATTCTACCCTACCTGTCTAGGTTTTACTGTCACACGCCAGCGCTGCCCACCATAATGCCAGCGATGCGTATATTACACCAAGGGTGCCTACCATTTTGTCCGGCCCATAATTGTGCACTGCTTTCCATTATACCTGTAGGGCCTCCCCACCCCACCCCCACATAACATGTCAGCCATGGCTATTATTCCAAAAATATATACACTTATGTGATAGATGACCATAATTGGTCCAAGCATACTCACAATACAGCGAGGACAGCTGCTATTATACCATTATTAGTCCAAGGGTGCCCAGCATCTGTCAAGATTAACCATTATTTTGCTAGTGTCAACATTATATCAGATATAGACTTAACTGTACCAGAAATAAATCTCTTATATTTGGGGTATCAGATGTAATTGGTGTTCCCTGACAACAGGAACAGCTAAAAGTAAAAAATTAAAATAAAATAAAAAGTCTTTCAAGGAGGACACAATGGCAGAAACAAACAACACATACATAAATGTACATGTGTACATATGCACATAGAACTATTTTTAAAAATATACATACGTGCTTCCAAGGTATCAGCGAGCTTACCTGCAGATCACAAGATACCCAACTGAAACCCCTGTCCTAGACAGAATTGACAGCACACCACAACCTGATCATAACTGGGAGTTTGTTGATATCATAAGCCCAGAAGTCAAAAAAGTTGAGGCAAAATTTAGACTTCTGGACTTATAATATCTGTGAAAGACTGAACAGAAATAGGGCCTTGGGGTGTTGGGTAGAGAGGAGAATGAGATATGAGAGGAGAGAAGAGAAGAGAGAAAAAAAAATAAAAAAAATAAAAAATAAAAAAAAATAAAGAGTAGAGCCTAGTATCCTGGTTACCAATGTTGTGGTAACAGAATGCCACGTTGGGGAAGTTCTGGAATGGTGGGGCGAGAAGGAAAAGGGAGTGAAGGATGAGTGAGGTGATGGTTGCGGAAGGTTGTCACTGGCCTGCTCTTAAAAAAGATATATATAAAACTTACCATTACAAGTGAATTAATCTTACAAATTGACGACTGAGGTGGTTTGTTTGAACCCAGGATGTAGCCTAAGCATCAACTAGCATCTGGAGTAAGAGAGCAGGGCGGCAATTCAAGGACTGCTGATGACCCTGAATAGGACACGTGTTGAGACAACTAGAAATCTTCTTTTAAATCTGTTTATTTGTATACGTTTTTACGATACAGCCCGACTCCGTTAACCTCTGTCTCTTCCCGTTGCCTTCTCCACTACATCTCATCAACACATTCTACATTCCGCATTCCACTTCGTCATCCATACAACGCATTCTAAACAAACGTAACTACCCATGTATTTAACAACACGAACCAGGATACTGCATAGCAAAGCGCCAGAGCAGACTGTCCTGGAGCAGTGCGGCACTCAATCGTGAGTCATACTTGAAAATGCAGGTATTGAAATCACGACAGTTTGGACAAGTGCATGAGGAACTGCTCATGCTAGAGCTTGCGCTCCGTTGTAAGTGCTCGCGCTCGCACACTGGGGAAGCAGGAGTGCAGTGAGGAGGAAGTGATGTCATAAGAGTCATGGTGTCAATACATGAAGACGCTAGGTCACATACTAAAACACCATTTTGTAACAGGATCAATTGAAGAATCTTCGAACTGTGGCGTGTCTGGTGATACGCACACCATTTAATAGGAATCATTTTGGAACAGGATTCATTAAGGAAATATCGCTCTGTAGCACACCATTTTGTGGGAATAATTCTTTAGTGAGAATAATAGCGCATTTGGTGATGCGCACACCACGCTGCAACAATTTTAAATATTGACAAGTCACTAAGATACACAACACTTGGAAACAATAATAGCAGTGCACTCGCAAAGTGCACACATATGAGCAACGATTGTGGAAATTCCAGATCCTTGAGGAAAACAAAGTTGTGAGTAACTTTGCTGTCCTACGTGCTCAGCCAGCAATTAACACGACCACTTAAGGCATAATATTATAAACGTTATGGCGTGCATTACGGTGACACGCACACCAGTTCAGTATTACAATTTTTACTATCAATTTCAAACATATATAGAAGCAAGCAATTGGATAGTACATTAATATACAAGTAATTATCTTTATTCACTTTATTTGTGTTTCATCATGAGTTCACAAAACTGTGGACTCACGCCATCAGTATCATTTCTTCGACAAACAGGTGATCCTCAGTTAAAATTGTCTGACAGGAAGGAGTACTTCTTAAACTATATGTCAGCACTGGAGGAGGAGAATGATGAAGAATTTACACCTTCAAGGAAAAAGAAAATCCTTTTACCTAGTTTGGGCCAAGAAGGGTTGCGTGTGGACAGCCAAATGGACAACAAAGTGAGGCCTATAGGAGTGTAGATGTTTTCAAAGAAGCATTGGAAGATTTAGATAATCACTACCACCCTACAGTAAGTACTTCAATTTATAGATATAGTTTTTTCCAAAGGAAGCAAGCTGAGGCTGAAACTGTAGAGGACTATGTAGCAGTTTTAAATAAACTTGCTGTCCCTTGTAAATTTGGACCATTACCCAATGATCTTATAACGGACTAACTAGTAATGCATTCAAATAATGTGGGGATTCAGAAACAAATTGTGGGTGTGTGGTGATTTCCCTTTGACTTTAATTGTGGCTACTATTAAGAAAGCAGAAATGTCTAAAAGGTGTGCAAAGACAGCCACGAAGAGCAATAGTGAGGGGAATGTGGAAGAAAAACATGTCAAACTCTAAAGAAGTAGAAAGAAGCATTTGCAATGCAATGGGGGTCTCACGTTTGCTCGAGTTAGAGCTATTGCGTTGTAAGTTCCAAACCGGACTTTTCTTGCCACATAAATTGAAAATGAAAAGTAAAATGCAGAAATGCAAGTACTCAGTGTCCAGAGTACCAGTTTACAACTCAGAAATTCAGGTACTCTCCCATTAAATGAACTGTACCGTTGCTGAGAAGACCCCCCACCCCCCCAACAACTTCAATTTTAAAAAAGTGCAGGTACTCAGTAGCCCCAAAGGAGGCAATGGCTGAAGTACAGGTGGAACAGGAAAGTGAAGTATCACTCACCAAGCTGTGTGTGGAAATCACTAAGTCATGGTCTATCTAACGAGAAATGCCTTGGGCGCCAAAAGTTTAGGGACAAACAGCACTACCTTCACTACCACTGTATGACGGCAGTAGTATCGGCGCGTAAACATACTTTATCAACTCTATCAATGTAAACTAAATAGACAAACATGCAGGCGTACACATGCAAGATACAGCCACAAAAAAAGAAAATCAGTTACACAATGGGCTTACTAAGGGTTAAAAATGCACCTGCTCGCCACAATGTCACCCTAGAAAACATACAAAAAACCTAATGCAAATGCACTTCCAGCTAAAGACGGTCACTACGAGAAACTCAAGGACGGATGCTCAGAAACGTGCAAGGCTACGCTTCGTACCAAACGCATAAAGTCAAGAATGGATACACAGGCAAGGTCCATTCCACACACATACGTTCACATGGGGTTACAGTCACAGGGGGGAAGGAACGAGCACATCCCCCCAGGTAACCTCAAAAAGAGGGCACAAAACCCTAGTTTCACACAAGAGAAGAGATATTTGCAGGGTTACAGGTTAGAGACAGGGGTACATAGGCCTTGACTTCAGAGCAGAGTGCTCAGAGAAAGACACGCCAACAGATACTGCTCAACCCCACAGCAGTAGAGACACCGGGGGCACCAGGTCACTCACAGTCCGCACCACAACTACATACGGCAATACCTCACACCAGAACGGTCCTTCCACAGAGACTGTCACCTACCTCTGCAGAGACTGCTCACTGTCCTTCCTCTGGCCCTGGGCCAGGCTGTACCTAAACTTTGGCAACTCTCCAGCCCCACCTACCCACAATAACCAGGAAACATGTCGCTCTGCCGTAGGTTTGAGGGGAGGAAGAGGCCAGGCTGTGGCAGGGGGTAGAGGGACACCCCCGCCTGGGCCGGACAGGCACCAGTATGGCCCAGTCTACAGAGGAACAGGAGGGAGAGAGGAGAGGCCACAGAGGACAGGCAGGATTACTGGATTGGAGGAGGGAGGTAGGGACAAAGGAAGGGGGCAGTGATACAGAGGGCAGGAAGAATCACAGGATGGGTGGGACAGAAGAGGGCCAAGGAAGAGGAGGGTGGTGCAAGGAACCTTAGTACACGGGAAGGGGGAAGAAGAGACAGCTATCACAACACCTGCTAGTTATAAACCTATACGGAAGACTGCAGCAAGCAAAGTGTCAACAACACGTTCAAAGCATCTCGTAACTGTATGCAACAATTAACTGGGGCACCAAGGTGCTTGCGATGGAGAGAACGAAGACAGGAAGAGGATGGAGAGCCAGTGTGGAGGCGGAGAGTGGAGCCTGGGGACAGAACCAAACTTCAGTGGTGAGTAGTCAGGCCGGAGCATGAAGGACAGGGTCTGCCAGCAGCAGAGATACCCGGGAGAAGCACCCTTCCTCCCTCTATAGTCCGGGGCACAGAGACCGCTGGGAGGGACTTGTGGTGCGCATACTGTGTGAAAAAAAAACACACTCCCAGAAGAGGCAGAACTCCGCTGCGTACTTGGAGGTACACACATGCACGTGAACAGGGATGCAAAGTGCGTCCCTGCCTCCCACAGAAGTGACATGATGATCCGGAAAAACAGGCCGGGGGCCTCTGACAGCCTGGAGCCCAGGTGCAAAAAAAAATATATATATATATATATATATATATATATATATATATATATTTTTTTTACAAAAAACCTATTTGCAATGCAATAGGTTTCACACATTTTGAACAAGTTAATTGTCATCTTTTGACAGCAGCGCCCACAAGCAAAAGCAAAAAAATAAAGCCAAAACAAATGTCACCGACATGGGATGGGATGAAATTGGAGGAATGGAATGCTGTAATAAAACACAGGCAGCTACCAGCCTAGAAGGGAGCACCAAAGAAATGTCAAAAATAGTCTGTCACAGCAAAAGATAAATAAACCAAAGTGAAAGGATACAGTACTAGGTCACTGCTCTACAACAGAAAAAGAGGGAGAAAAAGGCACAACTGATCACCAGCAAGCAGGACTTTTTGAAGGACAAAGCAACAGACAAATCAAATTGCTTTAACCCACAGTATGAGTATACTCAAGTATACACCAGGTCGAACACTAATGCTCGACCTAAAAAAGAAAATTGATAAACGTAGTAGTAGTAAAGGGTGGAAAGGAGTGACTAAAAATAATACAGAAATTGATGACAAACATCCCACATGTTTTAGATGCAGAAATAAAGGACAAATGGCCAGGGGTAAGTGTTGCCCAGCAATAAAATCGAAATGTGCACACTGTGGTAGTATAGGCCATTTTGCCAAGGTATGAAGAAAGAAGTTGTACAAGGTTGATAAGAAAACTGTAAAGTGTGTACCTGAAAATGAGGAAGAAGGGGAGGAAGAGAATGAATCCACAAGTGATGATGGGGTTCTATGCATTGAAGAGTTTGTTTCTTTAGAAGAAACTATTCTAGACATGAGAGTTAACTTAAAGAAAAAACCTGTATGTGACATAACTATAGGGGGAGTTCACATTCAAATTGTTTAAGATTCTGGTTCACCGTACACCATCATTTAACGCATGGTATGGGAAGATTAAGTTTGAAAGAGTATTTGGCAATTGCTTGAAACCGACAGACATACATCCAGTTACGTTTATTAGGGAGGAAATTCCCATGGTTGGATCTGTAGAGACCAAATGTGAATTTTAAAAAAGGTCAGCACAGTGAAAGTTGTATGTGGCAGAAAAGAGACCCTCTGTATTGGGGTGGACTGATCAAGGAACCTTGATCAACAGGAAGGACCAAGTTAATGCTACTCAGTGAACATACAAAATCTATAGAGATAGAAATTAAAAAGCAGTTTCCTACTGGTTTTTTCTGATGAAGTAGGGAAAATGAGTGGATTTGTACACAAATTCTACTAAAAGAGGGAGCTACACCCATATGTCATGAAGCAAGAAACATTACTATAGGCATGAGGGATAGCTTTATGGAGGAATTAGATACGTTAGAGGGCAAGGGGATTATTGAACCTGTGGATAGTGCAGAGTGGTTGGCCCATTTAGTGGTAGCATGGAAACTGGATGTCAGGTTTGAAAACAAATATTGTAATCAATAAATTCCCATTACCGAGGATAGATGAACTGCTTTCACAACCCAAGGGGATGAAATGGTTTTCCACCATAGACTGGACCACAGCCTACCAACAGGTGCAATTGCATCCGGCGAGTAGGAACCTTGCAGCGTTCATCACTCCTTTTAGATGCTATAGATTTATATGCATGCCACTTGGCCTTGCATCAGCGGAGGCAGTCTTCCAGCGCTTGATGCATACAATCTTTAGAGGGATTAAAGGAGTGACATATTTGCAGGATGATATTTTAGTGATGGGCCGAGATAGATTAGAACACAATTCAAGATTAAAATCAATTCTAGAGAAACTGGCAGAGAAAGGCTTAACTGCAGAGTTAAGAAAATGCAAATTTGCTGTAAACGCAGTAACATATCTAGGCCATGAGGTGGGAGGTAATGGTATATCACCAAAGAAGGAAATAATTGAGGCAGGTAGTAACGCCCTGGCACCAATGTCCAGAGAAGAAATTAGGTAATTCCTGGGCCTTACAACAGAATTTTATTCTAAACGTGTAACGAATTTTGCAATGAAAACACACAGCTTAAAACAGTTGAAGGTGCGACAAGAATTTACGTGGAGTGATAAACTAGAGAGATTTTGTAAGGATCAAACAAAAATTAAGTACAGCTCTTCCCTTGCAAGGTTTTAATACAGAGACAGACAGCAGAACAACAAATGATGCTAGCGGAAAAGGGCTATGAGCTGTATTAACGCAAGTAGCAGATACTGGAGAAGAGTACACAGTAGTGTTTGCTTCTAGGTCTTTGTAACCATCAGAGGAAAAATGGTCAGTTATGGAGAAAGATGTTGGCTGCAGTCTGGGCTATGGAAAAATTCAGGCACTACATCTGGGGATTGTGCTTCACCTTATGCACAGACCATAATCCTTTAGTGAAGGTTTTGACTTCTGATAGCATAACCAGAGCTACACCAAAGATATAGCTAGAATGACCTTACAATTATTGGATTTCATGTATGATGTGAGTTATCTGCCAGTGAAGAAGAGGAAGGTGGCTGACTACTTGAGTCAGTATTAATGAGGATTGGGAAGATTTCAGTGTAGCAGTGATCATGGACAGTAGCAATTCCATAATGAAGGAAGAATGGGAGGTGGGGTATAGAAAGGATGAAATATTAAGTAAGGTGAAATATTTAATTACCAATGGTTGGATTAACAAGAAAGATTTACAAGAAGAATACAGAAGTTTGTGGGAGGTCAAGGATGAATTATCCCTTAATGATGCAGGTTACATTTTTTAGGGGTGATACCTCCAAAAGAGGAGAGACCCGGAATTGTAAACATAAATCATGAAGGACATCTAGGCATTATAAAATTAAAGTAAAAGAGTAAAATCAATGTATTGGTGGCCTGGGATAGACAGAGAAGCAGATACATTTGTGAAAAACTGTCAAATGTGTGTCGAATCAGACAAAACGCAATCTGTATTGAGATCACTACTAGGAAACAGGAAGTGCCCGGAACATCCGTGGAAGGATTTAAGCATTGATTTATTAGGCCAAATATGAAATTACCAAGGAGAATCCAGGCATTTTATTGTTGTTATGGTTAATTGCTCCAAATGACCAGAAACTGATGTAGTAGAAAAGGCTCACCCAAAGTTATAATTACTTTTCTAGAAAAAATATTTTTAAGGGAAAGCATTCCAAAAACCATTTTGAGTGATATTGGTCCATCACTTCCCATTCTCACCTGTCTGTAGGATTGCTAGGGCTGACACATGGTATTTGTTTGCACTTTGTGATGAAGCTCTCTATTTCTGGGATGGCATGGAATTAGCTCCGAGTGGATTGGTGCAACTACACTTGTGACATGCCTCTCCCATGGCTGAACAGGCGCAGTGGTGCATACCCGTTGGTAACGTGGAGTTTAATTCATTCTCCCCTCTCTGAGTGCGACCTTTGTGTAGCTGAGCTGTTGCCCCATCAGACAGCTTGCATGGTCTCTTGCTAGCACTGTGATTTTTTTATGATCACTGATACAGGAGGCACTGTTTGTGCTGCTTTCCTCCTTTCACTGTCACAGTAATGCCCATGTTCCTGGTGTGGCCTCTTATTTCTAGTTAACTCTTTGTACCTCTTATTGTCGCCTTATGCACACCATACATTGACATCTTGGTTTTATTAATGAGCACATTAAGGGTCGATTCCACTTCTTTCAGTGCCTTGTGCAGTTTGCACATAGCCATGTCTGGACAAGCCTGGATGAGGCACCATTCATATGTTCTGCTTTTTCAGTGCGGGAAAACATATGCATAGCTGCTTTGGTAGGGCTCAGATCTGTCCCTGATTCCTTGGCTCTGCATTACTGCTGGAGATAGTTGAGGTGGGGATATCAGGTTGGTGAATGAGTCCCTGCCGAAGGCAAGCAGATGTGCAATCATCTTTGTCACCAATGTACTGTCTGCCAATGCAGACAAATGTTTTCTAGAGGTGTGGCTGAGGAAGCAGTAAAATGAACACCACCATACTCCATTGGCACCTTTGGACTGGGCTCAAGGACGCCAGATCCACTTTATCTATCCCTTTCACCCTGCCCAGGTCTGGGTGTGTGCAAATCTCAATGTAGGCAAAACAGGTGTCTGGTGGCACACTAGAGACCAGAGAAACTGGAGGTGGGAGAGGCAGCCCTCCTCCCCCTTTGCGGCACCAGCGCCAGAATGATGGCCATTAGTCACAAGCAGCCCATTGCTAACAGATCTAGCAGAGGCCTGGCAGAGAGCAGGAGTCACCCTGTAGCAAAACGGTGGTGGAGCAGGGTGGCAACCTGAATTACAATAATGGAAGTCCTGAAGTGAACAGGTGTTGCAGGGTTTCTTTTTCCTCCCTGGATGACTGCAGGATGTTGCTGACAACTATGATTGGAGGGCTGACTCAATGGGCCAAACAAAGAGAGATCAGAGGCTGTTTTACACAAAGGGCCAGGGGGGCAAAACAGACATTTGCACCTATATTATTCGGCCTTGGGGCACTCTGGTATCACAGAAGAGGCCTCAAGTGTTTGGGCAGAAACGTATCTAACACAGATCATGGTGGTGCCATCTAAAGCGAGAGTCATTCTTAGTGGGCATTCCATCATTAGGAAGGGAGCCTGACCTAATACCTCTGCATCCTCGACATCTGTAGACTTTGTCACAGAGGTAATGAATTTGTCAGAAGGTGCACTGACTATGCACACAGAGGTAGCACACAGTTAGTGTGCCCGTAAAGAGTGACCACTGCATGGGGTAAAATGGGTCTCATGGACATCCCAAGACATCCCCTAGCAAACGGGTGCATTCACCTACAGCTTCTGGGGTATCTTTGTCCTCCTTTAAATTGCAAGTTGGGTATCACCCAAAGAAAGAGTAGCTGCTTCAAACAGCCATACCACCTTTCACTAATGTGCTGCCCCCACGGCAGCTGTGATTTCACAGTTGCCCTGGGCGGGTTATTGACTATTAAAGGACATACTGCCATGGTCTGTGCCTGCTGCACCCTGGTAAAGGTGCGGTCGGTGCAAACCAGGGCTGTGGCCCTTTCCAAAATGTGGCCTCAGGAGGCCTTGAGGTACCAGCAGGCATGATCCAAACCACAAAAATATGGATTGGGCAGTAGACCAATTTTGTGGTTTCTTTTGTGCTTGCCCACGAAACTATATACAAAGACATTACCTAGAACCCTTACATGGTCCCAAAGGCATCCAAATAAAAGAGGTGAGAGAAGAGCTGGATTATCTTCCCTGAGATCGGTGCCTCGCAGGAACAAAGTTGTGATCCTAGTATCACCTCCCTTGCCATGGATCATTATCTCCTCTCTGACCTCAAAGACCTTAGAGTAACAACTAAAAGAACATACCAAAGCACCGGCACTTAGATTATATATCCAATATGGACTCTCATATCATGGAAGTGCAAGTAAAGTTGTCAGGGCAGGGGAATGTTAAACATAGGGAGAATACATCAGAAACAGGATCAGTTCCGCAATTTCAGAAACAAAAAATCGTCCTAATATACCTGCTACTTACAGGCCGCCACTACATCACCCAACTCAATGTAGCATTCTGAAATGTTGGTGATTCCCAGTTCACCTCCACTCATCTGAGTCCATCTTCCGGACAGAAACTCCCTTGCTCATTTAGGTGGCTGTATGCATTTTGCCCTTGAAACTCATTTGGATCATTGAAGGGAGCTACAGTGAGGCCCCATTCCTCACCCAACTTCTCCTCCTTAGTACTTCAACGGTCTGACCTCCACCTCCGTTATCCGAGACTTAAATCAGGAAATATGTTCATTCTGCTGCTCCTAAAAGAAAGGTCATTACTGTTCCTGCAGCCTCTGTTATAGCCTCTCTTTGCACTGGGTCTGCAATGAACATCAAGACACTTGGATCTAAGGGCAGGGGAACTTTAGGGAACCATGAAACTGGATACAGAGAAGTGCAAATAATTGTAACAATTATAACAAGGACAACAGCATTTTTTGCACCCTCGATCTGAAACGATATCCTTGTATTTATCGGGATAGCCCTGATTGAGAGCTGAAGTCGCACTTCTTTAAAGTACATTTTACCATGTCAAAGTAACAGTGGATCGCCACTACTATTAAAACCCAGCCCCCACTCCATTTATTCAGTTACTGCTTCCTTACCCTTCACCCAGAACAGTGCTTTGCTGCTTCGGCCAGGTTTGTGCTGTACAGACGATACAAACCTACTTTTATAAATTCTTCAATTCTGGTCGAGAATTGATTGGTGCTTGGGTTGAGCAGAGTTTTGCTGAGATATAACCAAGAAGTGTTTATTAAGTTGGGAAGAATCCACCCTTCCAAACTCAAAAATCCACTTTCCGACGGCAGACTCTCTTTAAAGTATCACAAATGCATTCATTTCAACAGCTACGTTAACAATGTTCTTCGTTTAATGAGACACTACTATAAAAATTGTAGCATAAGAAATGTGTAGCTGGTTAACAATCCTTGCGTTTCCTAATGTCTATTTATTACATAAGGCATTATTCAATGTACATAAATACATGCAGTAACATTTTGGCATAGATTTAAATATCACCTCTAATATTTATTGCTGCTTACAATTATCAGCACTGTTGGGACAGAAATGTCTCATGCATAGTAAACAGGTATGTAATCTTTCGGTTAGTCACCAACCTGCATGTGAAACTGGTACCCTGATTTTTGTTGGCACAGCTGACAAGCTAATCTAGCATGCGCGCAGAGGCCTAGGTCTCTCCATGACAAATCCAAATTACGGAACCTGGTCTGTGATCTTGAGGGGGTGCACCAAGTGCGCTCTCTTACAGGCATGAGAGTACTGGCATTGTCCTAGGTGGTTGACATTAAGAGATGGTAGAAGTATACCAATATTTGTGTGTGTTGCTAGTACCGAGCAGACTTTTTTCAGTTGCAGTAGAACTCTGGTACACTGGCCTCATTCGTGTAAAGTTCTGCTTAGATGCAACACCTAGACCACTGCAAGCACATCCCACGTGCGTACTGAGTGCATGCAAGAATGATGTCGATGGTAGCAAGACTCTGTATTGTGGTTAGAATCTGATAGCTTGGGCCAGTGGATCCATCTGAATAGTCCGTGGTTTGACACAGAACAAACTGGAGGATAAGAGAAGCTTTCTCAGTCAGTGGAAGAGCGCTGCGTGCATTTCTGAAGGTACACACTCCACCGCCTCCTTCAACAAAAGGCCCCTGAACACGGCCGCCACTTGTGAGCCTCACAAAATGTGTGCCTAAATCCCCCGACAAGTGAGCCAGGCCTAACCACCAAGTGAACCCCCAAGTATGTATTCCTCCTGTTCAGGTGCTCCATGTGTCAGCTCGCAAAATGTCCAGGTCCAGCTATGAGTAGGTTATCAAGCCCAGGATGTTTCTTAAGACACGTGGGTCTGATTACATGAAGGGATCAAAAAAAAAAACTACAAATTCCAAAAAGCAAGTTTACTGGTCTGAATGAGCTACGCATGAAAGTAACTTAGGATCTTCAGAACTCTGCGAGCTGACCGTCACGTAGGGTGACCACCCGTCCGTAAATTTCACAGACTGTCCGTAATTTCGCCCTGCCATCCGTCGTCCGTGATGAAACCTTAAAAGGACAGCATTTGTCCGTAATTTTAGCCTTTCACCTAAAGGGCAACGGAGGCAGGGCGAAATTATGGGCAGATGAGTTTCCCCAGCTGGGCTGGAAGGCAGGGAGTCTCCTGTGCTCAGAGGGAGGGGCAGACAGATAAGAATCAGACCTTCTTGCCAGGGGGTCTCCTTCCCTAAAGACATGCAAATGTGGGCAACTGGTAAATCTGCAAATACAAAGGGGCTTGAAAACCTGCATTGACTTTCCTTAAAGGAGTCACAAAGTTTTCTGGTGGCAAAGATATTTCTTTTAGAGAGGTACTGTAATGGTGAGCTGTAGAGTGTGTGGTTTTAACCCCTTCGCTGCCAGGCCTTTTCCCTCTCCTGTGCCAGGCCTTTTTTTGCCTATTTGGGACAGTTAGCGCTTAGGCCCTCATAACTTTTTGTCCACATAAGCTAACCAAGCCAAATTTGCGTCCTTTTTTTCCAACATCCTAGGGATTCTAGAGGTACCCAGACTTTGTGGGTTCCCCTGAAGGAGGCCAAGAAATTGGCCAAAATACAGTGAAAATTTCGTTTTTTTCAAAAAAAAATTGGAAAAAGTGGCTGCAGAAGAAGGCTTGTGGTTTTTCCCCTGAAAATGGCATCAACAAAGGGTTTGCGGTGCTAAACTCAGCAGCTTCCCAGCTTTCAGGAACAGGCAGACTTGAATCAGAAAACCCATTTTTTCAACACAATTTTGGCATTTTACTGGGGCATACCCCATTTGTGCAATTTTTTGTGCTTTCAGCCTCCTTCCAGTCAGTGACAGGAATGGTCATGAAACCAATGCTGGATCCCAGAAACCTAAACATTTCTGAAAAGTAGACAAAATTCTGAATTCAGCAAGGGGTCATTTGTGTAGATCCTACAAGGGTTTCCTACAGAAAATAACAGCTGAAAAAGAAAAATATTGAAATTGAGGTGAAAAAACCATCAATTTTTCTCTACGTTTTACTCTGTAACTTTTCCCTGCAATGTCAGATTATCGAAAGCAATATACCGTTACGTCTGCTGGACTCCTCTGGTTGCGGGGATATATAGGGTTTGTAGGTTCATCAAGAACCCGAGGAACCCAGAGCCAATAAATGAGCTGCACCCTGCAGTGCGTTTTCATTCTATACCGGGTATACAGCAATTCATTTGCTGAAATATAAGGAGTAAAAAATTGCTATCAAGAAAACCTTTGCATTTCCAAAAAGGGCACAAGATAAGGTGTTGAGGAGCAGTGGTTATTTGCACATCTCTGAATTCCGGGGTGACCATAGTAGCACGTGAATTACAGGGAATTTCTCAAATAGATGTCTTTTTTACACACACTCCTATATTTGGAAGGAAAAAATGTAGAGAAAGACAAGGGGCAATAGTACTTGTTTTGCTAATCTATGTTCCCCCAAGTCTCCCGATAAAAATGATACCTCACTTGTGTGGGTAGGCCTAGCACCCGCGACAGGATATGCCCCAAAACACAACGTGGACACATCACAGAAAACAGAGCTGTTTTTAGCAAAGTGACTACCTGTAGATTTTGGCCTCTAGCTCAGCCGCCACCTAGGGAAACCTACCAAACCTGTGCATTTCTGAAAACTAGAGACCTAGGGGAATCCAAGGAGGGGTGACTTGCGGGGCTCGGACCAGGTTCTGTTACCCAGAATCCTTTGCAAATCTCAAAATTTGGCTAAAAAAACACATGTTCCTCACATTTCTGTGGCAGAAAGTTCTGGAATCTGAGAGGAGCCACAAATTTCCTTCCACCCAGCGTTCCCCCACGTCTCCCGATAAAAATGATACCTCACTTGTGTGGGTAGGCCTAGCGCCCGCGACAGGATATGCCCCAAAACACAACGTGGACATATCACAGAAAACAGAGCTGTTTTTAGAAAAGTGACTACCTGTAGATTTTGGCCTCTACCTCAGCCGCCACCTAGGGAAACCTACCAAACCTGTGCATTTCTGAAAACTAGAGACCTAGGGGAATCCAAGGAGGGGTGACTTGCGGGGCTCGGACCAGGTTCTGTTACCCAGAATCCTTTGCAAACCTCAAAATTTGGCTAAAAAAACACATGTTCCTCACATTTCTGTGGCAGAAAGTTCTGGAATCTGAGAGGAGCCACAAATTTCCTTCCACCCAGCGTTCCCCCACGTCTCCCGATAAAAATGATACCTCACTTGTGTGGGTAGGCCTAGCGCCCGCGACAGGATATGCCCCAAAACACAACGTGGACATATCACAGAAAACAGAGCTGTTTTTAGCAAAGTGACTACCTGTAGATTTTGGCCTCTAGCTCAGCCGCCACCTAGGGAAACCTACCGAACCTGTGCATTTCTGAAAACTAGAGACCTAGGGGAATCCAAGGAGGGGTGACTTGCAGGGCTCGGACCAGGTTCTGTTACCCAGAATCCTTTGCAAACCTCAAAATTTGGCTAAAAAAACACATGTCCCTCACATTTCTGTGGCAGAAAGTTCTGGAATCTGAGAGGAGCTACAAATTTCCTTCCACCCAGCGTTCCCCCAAGTCTCCCGATAAAAATGATACCTCACTTGCGTGGGTAGGCCTAGCGCCGGCGACAGGAAACACCCCAAAGCGCAACGTGGACACATCCTAAATTTTGGAAAAAAACAGAGGTGTTTTTTGCGAAGTGCCTACCTGTAGATTTTGGCCTCTAGCTCAGCCGGCACCTAGGGAAACCTACCAAACCTGTGCATTTCTGAAAACTAGAGACCTAGGGGAATCCAAGGAGGGGTGACTTGCGGGGCTCGGACCAGGTTCTGTTACCCAGAATCCTTTGCAAACCTCAAAATTTGGCTAAAAATACACATGTTACTCACATTTCTGTGGCAGAAAGTTCTGGAATCTGAGAGGAGCCACAAATTTCCTTCTACCCAGCGTTCCCCCAAGTCTCCCGATAACAATGATACCTCACTTGCGTGGGTAGGCCTAGCGCCGGCGACAGGAAACACCCCAAAGCGCAACGTGGACACATCCTAAATTTTGGAAAAAAACAGAGGTGTTTTTTGCGAAGTGCCTACCTGTAGATTTTGGCCTCTAGCTCAGCCGGCACCTAGGGAAACCTACCAAACCTGTGCATTTCTGAAAACTAGAGACCTAGGGGAATCCAAGGAGGGGTGACTTGCGGGGCTCGGACCAGGTTCTGTTACCCAGAATCCTTTGCAAACCTCAAAATTTGGCTAAAAAAACACATGTCCCTCACATTTCTGTGGCAGAAAGTTCTGGAATCTGAGAGGAGCCACAAATTTCCTTCTACCCAGCGTTCCCCCAAGTCTCCCGATAAAAATGATACCTCACTTGTGTGGGTAGGACTAGCGCCCACGAAAGGAAAGGGCCCAAAACACAACGTGGACACATCACATTTTTTTATAAAAAGCAGTGCCTACCTGTGGATTTTGGCCTGTAGCTCAGCCGACACCTGAGGAAACCTAGCAAACCAGTGCATTTTTGAAAACTAGAAACCCAGGGGAATCCAAGATGGGGTGACTTGCGGGGCTCTGACCAGGTTATGTTACCCAGAATCCTTTGCAAACATCAAAATTTGGCCCAAAAAACACTTTTTCCTCTCATTTCGGTGACAGAAAGTTCTGGAATCTGAGAGGAGCCACAAATTTCCTTCCACCCAGCGTTCCCCTAAGTCTCTCGATAAAAATGGTACATCACTTCTGTGGGTAGGCCTAGCGCCCACAAAAGGAAATGGCCCAAAACACAACGTGGACACAACATATTTTTTCACAGAAAACAGAGGTGTTTTTTGCAAGGTGCCTACCTGTGGTGTTTGGCCTGTAGCTCAGCCGGCCCCAGGGGGGGGGGGCAGAAATGCCCTAAAATAAATTTGCCCCCCCAACCCCCACCCTCCCCCGCCGGGAGCGACCCTTGCCTACGGGGTCGCTCCCCCTGCGTGACATTGGCACCAAAAAACAAATCCCAGGTGCCTAGTGGTTTCTGCCCCCTTGGGGGCAGGTTGACCTAAACTCAGCCAATCTGCCCCCAAGGGGGGCAGAAATGGCCTAAATACAATTTGTCCCCCAGGGGAGCGACTTTTGCCTGATGGGTCGCTCCCCATCTCTAAAAAAAGAAACAACAAAAAAAAAAAAAAAAAAAAAAAAAATTGCCCTGGTGCCTAGAGTGTTCTGCCCCCCCCCCCGGGGGCAGTTCGGCCTAATAATAGGCCGATCTGTCCCCCGGGGGGGCAGAAATGGCCTAAAATAAATTTGCCCCCCCCCCCCCCCGGGAGCGACCCTTGCCTACGGGGTCGCTCCCCCTGCGTGACATTGGCGCCAAAAAACAAATCCCCGGTGCCTAGTGATTTCTGCCCCCTTGGAGGCAGATTGACCTAAAATTGGCCAATCTGCCCCCAGGGGGGCAGAAATGGTCTAAATACAATTTGCCCCCCCAGGGGAGCGACCCTTGCCTGATGGGTCGCTCCCCATCTCTAAAAAAAGAAACAACAAAAAAAAAAAACACCAAAAAAAAATTGCCCTGGCGCCTAGAGTGTTCTGCCCCCCCCCCGGGGGCAGTTCGGCCTAATAATAGGCCGATCTGTCCCCCGGGGGGGCAGAAATGGCCTAAAATAAATTTGCCCCCCCCAACCCTCACCCCCCCCCCCCCGGGAGCGACCCTTGCCTACGGGGTCGCTCCCCCTGCGTGACATTGGCGCCAAAAAACAAATCCCCGGTGCCTAGTGGTTTCTGCCCCCTTGGGGGCAGATTGACCTAAAATCGGCCAATCTGCCCCCAGGGGGGCAGAAATGGTCTAAATACAATTTGCCCCCCAGGGGAGCGACCCTTGCCTGATGGGTCGCTCCCCATCTCTAAAAAAAAAAAAAACAACAACAAAAAAAAAAACACAAAAAAAAAATTTGCCCTGGCGCCTAGAGGTTTCTTCCCCCCCTGGGGGCAGATCGGCCTAATAATAGGCCGATCTGCCCCCAGGGGGGGCAGAAATGGCCTAAAATAAATTCCCCTCACCCCCAGGGAGCGACTCTTGCCTAAGTGGTCGCTCCCTTTGCGTGAAATTCACGCAAAGAAAAAACTCCCTGGTGTCTAGTGGTTTCTAACCCCCTTGGGGGCAGATTGGCCTCATCAAAATAGGCCAATCTGCCCCCAAGGGGGGCAGAAATGGGCAAAATATAATTTTCCCCCATTGGGAGCGACCCTTGCCTAAGGGGTCGCTCCCCACCAAAAAAAAAAAATGGTCCCTGGTGCCTAGAGGTTTCTGGGGTCAGATCGGCCTAATAGTAGGCCGATCTGCCCCAAGGGGGGGCAGAAAAGGCCTTCCCGAAAATATGCCCCCCTGGGAGCGACCCTTGCCCAAGGGGTCGCTCCCTTTTGTCAATAACAATAAAAAAAAAAAAAAATCCCTGGTGTCTAGTGGTTTCTACCCCCCTTGGGGGCAGATTGGCCTCATCAAAATAGGCCAATCTGCCCCCAAGGGGGGCAGAAATGGCCAAAATATAATTTTCCCCCAAGGGGAACGACCCTTGCCTAAGGGGTCGCTCCCCACCTCAATAAAAAAAAATGAAAAAAAAAAAAAAAAAAATGGTCCCTGGTGCCTAGAGGTTTCTGCCCCCAGTGGGGGCAGAAAAGGCCTTTTCAAAAAAATGCCCCCCCTGGGAGCGACCCTTGCCCAAGGGGTCGCTCCCTTTTGTCAATTTCTAAGAAAAAAAAAAAAATCCCTGGTGTCTAGTGGGGTTTCAAAAGCCGGATTGCAAGCAATCCGGCTTTTGAAACCCTCGGAGGGACTTCAAAGGGAAGGAAATACTTTTCCTTCCCTTTGAAGCCCCTCCGGGCCTCCCAAGTGATTGAAAAAGAAATGCTTTTGCATTTCTTTTTCAATCGCGCTGGAAGCAGAGCTTCCAGCGCGACGAGGGAGGCCCCTGTGACACATCAGCGCGCGCGCTGAAGTCACAGGGGGGGTGGGGGGGGTCGGGGGTGGAAGGGGAAGGTCTTCCCCTTCCATCCCCGACTTGGGGGGGGAAGGGGGGTGCACGGGGGCGCGCTAGCGCGCCCCCAAGTTCCCCTGTGCCATGGACGAGATGATCTCGTCCAAGGCACAGGGGAACTGTAGCCTTGGACGAGATCATCTCGTCCAAGGCACAGAAGAGGTTAATGGAGTGTTATACATTTTTTTTAGTACTAGGTATAAACTGTATATTATTCAAATCTGTATTTGAGAAGCACTTTTTTTTATTTAACCAAAATGTATTTGCGTATTTTGTAGCAGCCTTTATTATGATGTAATTGTATTTTTCGCAGTTCTTTCAGGTACTTTGGTACCTCATAGTACTAACAAACATTGGCAAAGTAATAGGTCTCATCTGCGAAAGAGTTATTGGCTTTGCTAATGTGTTTTAGCCATTAGCCATGTTATACACCAGAGTAGCTGCTGTTCAGCATGGCTTAAAGTTAGTGGCATAGTGGTGTGGAGTGGAGTAGAGTAGCATAGGAGCAGTGGCGTAGAGCCCAGATGTGCAAAGTACAGTGCAGTTGTTTAGAGTGCGTTAGCGTAGAGTGCAGTGGCATGGAGTGCCATGGGACAGAGTAGAGTGGCAGAGAGAGCAGTAGTATAGAGTGGTGCAGTGGCATAGATCGCAGAGTAGACTCATGTTGCAGGGAGTGCAGTGGCATAGTGTAGAGTGGTGCAGAGTAGAGCAAAGTGCTGTAGAGTGGAGTAATGCAGAGTAGAATGACATAGAGTGCAGTGGCATAGAATGCAGTAGTACATAGTACATTGGTGTATAGTACAGTGGTGGAGAGTGCAACGCTGCAGAGTAGAGTGTCAGTGCAGTGATGTAGAGTGGAGTAGAGTGGCACAGAGAGCAGTGGCGCAGAGTACAGTGGTACAGAGTAGAGGGCAGTGGCGTACAGTGCAGTTGTTTAGAGTGCATTGGCGCAGAGTGCAGTGGCATAGAGTGGCATGGGGTAGAGTTACATAGAGTGCAGTGGAGTGCAGTGGCATACAATAGAGTAGCAGAGAGTGCAGTAATGCAGAGTGGTGCAGTATCATAGAGTGCAGAGTAGACTCATGTGGCATAGAGTGCAGTGGTGTAGAGTATAGTGCCTAGAGTGCAGTGCCATAGAGTAGAGTGGTGTAGAGTGCAGAGTAAAGTGTCAGTGCAGTGGTGTAGAGTGGTACAGAGAACAGTGGCATAGAGTACAGTGGTGCAGAGTAAAGGGCAGTGGCATACAGTGCAGTTGTTTAGGGTGCACTGGTGTAGAGTGCAGTTGCATAGAGTGGCATTGGGCAGAGTAGAGTGGCATAGAATGCAGTGGAATAGAGTATATTGGTGCAGAATGCAGTAGTATAGAGCAGAGTGGTGTAGAGTATAGTGGCGGCCAGTGCAGTGTTGCAGAGTGTCAGCTTGCAGTGGTGTAGAGTGCATTGTACTAGAGTGCAGTGGTCAGAGTGGTATAGAGTACAGTGGCATAGAATAGATTGTTTCAGAGTAGAGTGCAGTTGCATAGAGTGGAGAGGTGCAGGGTAGAGTGCAGTGGAATAGAATGCAGTGGCACAGAGTGCAGTGGCATAAATTAGATTATTTCACAGTAGAGTGAGGTGGCTTAGAGTGGAGAGGTGCAGGTTAGAGTGGAGTTGCATAAAGTGGCATAGAGTGTGATGGCATAGAGTAAAGTAGTGTAGAGTGCCGTGGCATAGAGGTGCAGAGTAGATTAGAGTGATGTACAGTGTATTGATGTAGAGTGCAGGGGTATAGAGTTGAGTGTTACAGAGTAAAGTGCATTAGCATAGAGTGTATTTGCTTAGAGTGCAGTGGCATACAGTGTAGTGTTGCAGAGTGGCAGAGAGTGGAGTTGTGCGGACTAGATTGGTGTTGCTTAGATTGGAGTGGTATGGCGTGCAGACGAGCAGAGCGCAGTGGTGTAGAGAGGCGTAAAGTGCAGTGGCATAGAGTAGAGTGGTACAGAGGAGAGTAGAGAGGCATAGTGTGAAGTAGCATAGAGTGCAGTGGCATAATCTGGAGTGGTTCCAAATGGAGAAGAGTGCAGTGGCATGGAGTGGAGTAAAGTAGAGTAATACAGAGTAGGGTGCAGTGGTGTGTAGTGGTGCAGAGTGGAGTGCAGTATGGATGATATGCTAACACACTGCCATTACAGACAACACATTTTTGATTGAAATGACCATTACATTTGCACAGATATACAGTTTTTCAAATCAAACTATACTGTGCACAGACGATGATGTGTGGAAATTGCATCACCTAATGCAATGATTTGTTTTAATCATGTAAAAGGTATTTGTTTCCAGCACAGTTCAGAATTAACAAAAATGTGCTTGATTTGTACTTCTAATTCCGATATATTCTGAAGTTTATTTAAATGTTGTCATGTGATAGAAAAAAACTCTTTCCTAACCCCAGTATTCAGCAAGATTGTCGCATAAATCCTCTCACTTTGAAGTCAGAGAAAGGAAAGTAAACACTAAGTTCCCACCGAAGACAGAGCCTGACATTTGACTTTGTTCTTTGAATGCACAGCAAATGTGATGACATAAGAACAAGACTTATAGGCCTGTTTACAGAAAGGGAGCACTCAGCAGGATACTGTAAATAAGGTCTTGGCAAGGGAAGGGATGAATTCAAGCTGCATAGCCTAAAACAAATAAAGCCAGCAAATTGAAAGCAACAAATTGTGAGTTACAAACCACAAGGTCAATGGCAAGCAACGAGCAGAATGCATTCACAAGGAAGCACTATGAATTTACCTAAAGTGACAGCTGTGGGATACTTTGTGGGGAAAGTCCAGTATTTTAGTCCATATCTTGCAGAGGTTTGGCTACATCAATCACCCAGGTAGTATGATGAGAAGACCTGGAGTGGTTTCCATGTTGCAGGATAGGTCTGTACACCCATTCTATCAGTTTGCCACCATTTCCTATGGTACAGAGCTTCTGGCACACCTCTTGTAGGGTTAGTGCTAGGTGGCAGACATGAAATAGGGCATTTAATGATTATTTAAGGTGTTTGTAAGTAAGGAGTTGACTGGGGTGAAGATGGTAGCGTGCCACAAGGGTTTGGAAATTTTGTAGCTCACTGTTCAGAAACAAAGTCCCCAATTTTAAGACACCTGCAACATGCCACTGATGGAGTTGCTCTGAGCACAGCCATCCTGTGCGAGTGGGAAGGCTTAGCAAAGGTAGTGCAGGAGCATAGGGTTTCTTTGTGTCAGTGAGTTTACAGGTTCTAGCAAGGCAAGAGAAAGCCATGCATGTTAACCCCGGGTGGTGATCCGTAGAATGGTCAGTAGGAAACAATGAGCAGTGCATTAAGCCCTCCTTAAAAGTTTTTACTGATAAACCCCATCTCATGCAGGGAGATGGGCAGAAAGCCAGCGTGCCACCCATTGGACCTGTGCAGCTGAATAATAGCATTCTAAGTCCAGAAGACCTAATCTTCCCGCAGTCACAGTTAGCTTTAGAGTGGAACGAGCTCCCGATGGCACCACAGTGACCAAATCAGATGTGTGGCCTGTCTGAAGAAGGAATGAAGGACGAGCAGGGGAAGGTTTGCAAAATAATACTATCATTGGGGTAGCACACCATCTTCACTAGTGCCACGTGGCCTTTACAGAAAGCAGAAGAGAGGACCAAAAAGCAAACTGGGCTTGGAGGGACCGTTCGCTCTGCCGAGATTTTCATCCTGAAAATCAGTGTAAGAATGGTCGATATTAATCACTGGGTATCAAAAGGTAACTGGTTCCCAGTTCAATCTGAGATCTAATTGTATATGAACGCGAAAACAGTGCCATATGTTAAAGAAACACTAATTACATTTTAAAATTAGAAAATTTTGTTTGTGCAATTTACATCCCAAATATTTTGAAGATTCTATGTGTACTTGACACTTAGGGATAACCCAGAACTCTAGTTTGGCTGTTGCTCAATTTCAAAACCATATAAAGGCAAGGACAAAGAGGCCAATTGCCTTGCACAGCCTTGCAAGGGGTCTGGCCCCTGCTCACCCTTCAAAAGCACTAGCAGCGGACCATTGCACCAGAAGAGTTTGCCAAGGTGGATGGGTGTTGCTTGTTCAACCACTTGACAGTGCCCCTTCTGTTTTGCTCCTGTGTGCAGAGACAACTCCCCAGGTACCCAGTACCTTCGAATAGTCTTGGTGGACCCATCTTGTCTGATTTTAGGAATTGTCCCACCTTGTTCTTCTCTTCTTTATTCATCCAGTTTTTAGCAACAACCCTTTGAATTACTTGCCGTGGATCTCCCATTTAATCTCAATTTCATCCTCCTCTTTTATTATCGTTGATTGGTAGTCCGGGCTCCCATTTCTGAGATAAACGTAGAGTCCCAGTCATACAGTCTAGTGCAGTGAGACTACAGACAAGTTATGGGTACATCACATCCTGACATTAGGTGTGAGACTGTCGCCCACACCATCTGCCCTGCCTCTTTAAAAAAAAAATTAGGTTGAAAGTCCATGGGCGGTTGGGGTAAGCCAGATGTTTTTGTTCAATTTGTTTATACTAGCATAAGGTTAATTACCTTAATGTTTCCCAAACTGTTTGCCAGGGGTTTTAAAATGTTCAGAAACATAATCAAAATGTTGCTGTTACTTTCTCTTCAGGAAAGATCGGGTAGATTTGAATAGGCATGGGCGTAGGAAGTGTGGGGGACGCGGGGGATATGTCCCCCAAGATGTTGAAGTAGGGGGGACATGGGGGACAAGGGTGGGGGGGACGAGGGGACAGAAGAATTTTCCCTTCTCTTCTGTATTTCACAGGGCCATTAGCGCATGAAAGCTCTACCTATACTGGCCCTGCACTTGACCTGTGACCTGCCTCCAGGACACTTGCCCTCCTCCCTTTTGTTGTGCTGCAGCACACAAGGGATTCTTTCTCACCTTGCCGCCACAGCTTCTTACACTTCTGAGAACAAAGGGAGACGAGAGGCCCTTTGTTGGTTGCTGTCTGCATCCCGTCCCTCCTGAGCCCTACCCTTCCCTTCCCTTGAAAATCGAACCCTGAAGACAGCAGCAAGACATGAGAAGATAAGGAGGTTTGGGTAATTAAATAAAGTATTGCCAAATAACTCCCTTTCTTTTTAAATACAGTGCTGTGTTGCAGAGTATCTCCCTTTCTAAAAACAGTATTGTTGAGTTACTGTGAGATATGAGCAGGGCAGGCTTTAGCGCGCTAGTGGCACCCTGTGTGCCAATGTTTGTTAGGGCCCCCCTTTCTGTCTCCTCCGTCTCACTCTCTTCTCTCCTCTTTCTCCAGCTTGCCTGCCCCAGTGCTAATTATTGTCCCCTAAGTTGACATCCAGCCCTCCCTCCAACATTTTAGTCCCCTGTCTCTCCCTAAGCCTTCCTGGTATTTGCGAAAGCCCGCTCTAAAGTCCAAGGGCTGTCTGTAAATCTCATTTCCTGCCAATGGCCTGTGGATGCGAAGCCGGCACTGTGGCAGCTCACAGGCTTTACAGGACTTCACAGGCTGTGGTGGAACAGAGCCTGTCACTGCTGGATAGACGACAGAGAGACTAGCACACAGCATGGGTCCCAGGAAGAACCAGATGGCCTGAGATATGTACAGTGCTAGTAAGGCATCAGGGCCAGCTCTAGGGCGATGCAACCGGTGCCGCTGCACTAGGTGCTGACTTAAGATGGGGATGCTGCGTTTGCAAGTATATTGTGACTTTAAAAGCACCTGCTGGGTGTTCCTTGCCAGCAACAGTTTCAGGCAACAATAAAAATCTCAAGATAATTCTGGTGATTAATGGTGTTCCTGGAGATAGATTGAAGTTTTGTCTAGTCAGAGTTTTGACTCATCATAACGTACAGGGTTACTATGCCTGCTACAAAGAACGTCTACATGCAGATCACAAAGTGTATATAATGTGAATAGGTCAGTGGGTTACTGCTTTTGTCAGATGCAGGAAAGTACCCTCTTTTTGGCATGGTTGCCCCACTTTTTGTCTGTTGTCAGTATGTTTTGACTGTGTTCACTGGGATCCTGCTAACCAGGACCCCAGTGCTCTCTCCCATTACATTTGGTTGCTTGGACCACACACACCCCACATTTGGCGTACTGGTGCCCCTTATAATTCCCTAGTATATGGTACCCAGGGCATTGGGAGATCAGGGCTTCCCCAGGGGCTGCAGCATGTATTATGCCACCCATAGGAGCCCATGTAAACTGTGTCTGCAGGCCTGTCATTGCAGCCTGCGTGAAAAGGTGCTTGCACCCTTTCACTTCAGGTCACTGCACCAAGTCACTGTAAGTCACCCCTATGGCAGGCCGTCCTAGCCCAGAGGGCAGGGTGCAAGTACCTGTGTGTGAGGGCATCTCTGCAGGAGCAGAGGTGCCCCTACAAACTCAAGCTCCATTTTCCTGGACCTCGTGAGTGCGTGGACGCCATTTTACACGTGTACTGGACATAGGTCACCACCTATGTCCAGCTCCATAATGGCAACTCCGAAACCTGGGCATGTTTGGTAACAAACATGTCAGAATCATACGCCAATCCTATTGTCAGTATTGACTGTATGATTCCATGCACTTTGGGGGCTCCTTAGATTTCTGCCCTCCTGCTGTTGAGCAGCTCATGCCCAGGAAGGCAGAACAAAGGATTTCCTTTGGAAGAGGGAGGCAACACCCTCTCCCTTTGGAAATAGGTGTTACAAGGCTTGGGAGGGGTAGCCTCGCCAAGCTACTGGTATGCTCTGAATGGCACATTTAGTGCCCTCCTTGCATAAACCAGTCTGTACCAGTTCAGGGACCTCAGCCCCTACTCTGGTGCGAAACTGGACAATTGAAATGGGCGTAACCACTCCCCTGTCCATCACCACCCCAGGGGTGGTACCTGGAGCTCCTACAGGTGGCCACTTGAATCTGCCATCTGTGAGCATCTGAGTGGCCAGGTCAGGCAGGTGATGTCACAGCCCCATCTTAAGTGGTCACCCTGCTAGGTGACCAATCCCCCTTTCTGGGCTATTTAGGGTTTCCCTCATGGGTGGGTCCTCAGATTCAATGTGCAAGATTCCAGCAGGACTTTACTTTGACTTCTGGCCACTGGAACTGCAACTGGACTTCACAGGAACCTACAATCTGCAGCTCCAGCAACGACTTCGCCCTGCAACATTGCTTCTCCGGCTCCTTCCAGCAACTGCAACATTTGCCCAGCTGTGCTTCCTCCGATGTCTGCATGAGAAGAAAGACGGAAAATTCCTTGGAGTGAAGAAGTCACTTACCTGCATCCGCAGGCATCAACTGCAACAATGACAGGCTGCGTGGATGTCCTCTCCTCCTGAGCTGCGTGGATCCTGCATTAGGGGTGGTAGTCTGGAGTGGTCTCCTTGTTCATCTCTACCAGCTGTCCAACTTTGGAGTCGGTAGGTCCTTGCCTTTCCATGCTTTTTGTGCCAATTTCTGATTGCTACTGTACATATTAACAGTGTGCTACTTACATCCTATTGGGGTATTGCCTATCTAGTTTTTTAGTGTTTGTGGTACCTTTATTTTCGTAACACGTGTTTCTTTCATGTGTGTAAGTGTTGTGTGACTACAGTGGTACTGCATGATCTTTGCATGTGTCGTAGATAAGTCTTGGCTGCTCATCCACAGCTACAGACACTGTCTACACTTAACTAATAAGGGGATACCTTGACCTGGTATAAGGTGATAATACCATAGGTACTCACCACACACCAGGCCAGCTTCCTACATCAGAGAGCCAACTTCTTTTTTGTCCCCTGCTATTTATAAATTAAAACTGAAGATAGAACAGTGAGCAATGAACTCATCAAAGAGCTGCATGCAAACATCAAGGTATAGATTAGAGCGTTATGATTTCCCCCCACTTTTTCATTAACTTAATGTTGCAAAACAAGTTAATTTGAGCGTAAATCAATTCTTAATATTAAAGAGAGCCCCCAACCATGGTGTTATGTTTTAAATTCCGAGTTTGCGCTTCTCCAGATAAAGCACTCTTAAACTATACCTGCTACCATTATGGATGACCTATGACACCTACACCTTGTAGTCCTCTGTCCTATGTAACATTTCATATACACTGATATACACTGATTTACACATATATGATGAATGTCTCTGCGTAATGTCTGTGTGATATAAAGTGCTTTGACACCCTAGACTGGTATGAGGGCTGAATGATGGAACAACACATGCCTATATTATGCATGCCTTAACACTGCGGTCTCAACAACGACCGTGTCTTTACTACTCATACCTTTACAACAAATTGAATGGTGCTATAAAACGAATGAAATGCATCTGAGAGAGAGTTGTGATGGATTGTAATGAGAGAATCCGTGGCAGAGGTGGTCACTGCGGGGCGCCAACAAACAATGTCGCACAGGGCACCACCAGCACTAAGGCCGGCCCTGTCAGACAGCACAGCAGTTCACAGGAAGGCGGCAGCACAGAGACTGCCACTTGACTGTCAGCCAAGGACCCAGCAGCAATCATAGGCCTTACTGACCTTCACAGGCAGGCGGGAGGCCAGAGACTGACACAGCCCGACTAGAAAGAAAGCTCCCAACAGGCAGCACAGTGCATTGGAGGCAGCACAGGAATCGACAGGAAGCACTGCGCCCAGCAGGCAGTACATGCCTCTTAGGACTTCACACAGGCGAACAGCAGCACAGAGCTTGTCGCTGCCTAATAGGCAGCCAGGGGCCCAGCAGCCAGGGAATTGCAGGCCACGCAGGACTCGACTGAAAGCGATGCCTCTTCCCAACACCCCCCTCCTCCCCCCACGGCAACCCTTCTGGGTGCAAACTTTGTGCAGGGGGCCCACCTCAAGGTTGTCCCTGTCCCCCCCAGAAATGTTGTGTCTCCTACGCCCCTGTGGGTAGGGGTGATGGCCTTGCCGTAGTACTGAAGGTCATTAAATTACTACTGAACAAGGACGTAATGTGACACCTGAATGTAGCATACCAGGAGGCAATCACAAAAGGTCCACAGTGAATAAATAGTGCTAGGTTAAAAAAGAGTAAACAAATGCACTGACAACATAGTGAGGCATGACCTCTCTTGCGTGTGTCTGTAAAACTGACGTTTTTTCTTGAATTTTTGTCCTGAATGTTGACCCTTTGTCCTGAATTTTTTACAGTCCTGTCCAGAATTTGCCTTAATGCCAGGTGTCACCCTACCGTCACGCTCAACATGTCCTTCGTGTGACCGCAGCACTAAAAACGACAGCCAGCCTGCACACGCCCCCTATGTGATCGCCCCCTTCTATGTGCTTCTTATGAGCCACCCAAACTCAAATCCACACTCCACGAATATTTACCCAGTGGTGTGACCTCCTCCACAGAAGACTTTCAACTCCACCAGAGGAACCGGAAGCTGTCACCTAACTAAGTGCAGCGTGAAAAGGGAGGCGTGGATTCAGGCCCTGGGACGCGTTGTGTAACCGCGTGAATGAGGCGGCCATATTGGAATGCCGCTGAGTACCATTTTAAACTACAAAATTCTACTACATATTAAATAATTAAATAACTATACTGCCAAATGATTCTTCAGATGATTAAAGATTGAAATTAAAAAACTAACCTTCTCGGCTTCTAATAGTAGTAAGCGTATTTTCTTTTTAATTAAACGTTCTACGGGTTCCATGGTGCTCTGGGTGTGAAATGCAATGTCAACCATGAATTAATTATTTAATTAAAATGTCAAATACGCTTTGCTTGATTGTCTGACGTTTGCGAAATTGCACGGGCTCTCTATCTGGCCACTTTCCATATGGAGTTTGAAATCGAGAGACGGCTGGCACAACTGCACGTAAAAGTGCTGTTCAGACGTTTTTGTATCATTGGTCTTGTTTTTGTTGTGGATTTGCTGTGTTACATTTTAGGGTTATTGTGGGTGTGGTGTATCCAAAGACTTTGGAGCACTGTACAGGGTCAAAGATAATCATAACGTCTACAAGTGGTAGAAGTGCTGGTTTTGAGGACTGAGTTGCCACCTGGCCGTCTATTTTTAACCTGCAAGACCAGTATTTCAATATTCCAAAATGTGGAAAATCACCTAAAGCTGTTTTTACCTCTTATCATTAACTATATATTCAAAACAGTAAAATATAATACAAAAGCACTTTGAAATCAGCTCTGGCAAATATCCCAGGTCCATTCGTGATGTGCTAATCCAGTCCAAGATTTACCTTTAAAATACAGACAATTCTATATAAAGTTTTATGTAAGTGTCATCTCCAGGCCTTTGCAGAACCTTATAACAGAAACAAACGGTCAGTATTTTAATCTGAGAAAAGTGGCAACCGGGTTAGTGCATTGCGATATAGTGTTCTTTAAAGAAGGGAGTCTTTAACTGTTTTTTAAATTTGAGCAGTTTTGGGGAAGTGTTGATGGATACAGGACACGGAGATGTTGTGCTGCAGATGGAAAATGCCTGCTGTCTTTTTTTTCTTCTTTGCACCTCTTAGTCTGCAGTCTGATGCGGTCCTGGCTGTGTGTGTGCCAGGGATGGTGATTTTGTCTGCAAGAAAACCAATGGTGCTGTTTATGATGGATTAAACCCAGATCTGTGACTGGGGATGAATGTTTGATTTGTTCTGCATTCCGTCCATCATCTGTTGTTTTTGCATTTGTCGCCCCAAGTGGGAAGGGTATGCCCCGACGTGGGTCCCGTGCTTGCTATGCCACCAGATTCAAGCTAGCCTGGCTGATAAAGGGTGATTCCCTGAAATCGGTCCCAGGATGCTTGCTTCTGGTCCAGGGAAGACCTGGTCTGCCAGTTCGGGCTGGACTGTTCCCATGGGGAACAGGGTCAAGACTGATTTGCATATGGCTGGGTCCAAACTGTAATGGTATGGCAAGCAAAAAAACTGATGGATTAAACCCAGATCTGTGACTGGGGGTGATTGTTTGATTTGTTCTGCATTCCGTCCATCATCTGTTGTTTTTGTCTTTGCAAATGATGCAGCTAGTTTTGAAGCCGGTGTTTACAGGCAAGGGGAGCGTATTGAGTTTTTTCAGGATGGGGTTGATATGATCATACTACTTGAAGCCCTGGATGAGACATGCCTCAGTGTCTAAGATGCTTTGTGTGCCAGTGACATCTGAGAGGCCATGGAGCAGGCCGTTACAACCATCCAGATGTGGGAGTACAAGGTCTTGAATAGCAGTTCTGAGTTGTTTTCTTAAAGAAACAGTTTCAGGTTTTTTTTTTTATAAGAGAGAGCTGAGGCCAGCTTATCTTTGTGTTTGGCAATGGGTTCCTTGAGGGTGAGGCTGGTGTCCAGCGTGATCCAAGTGACTTGGTGTTTAGTGAAAGTTGGAGTTCAAAGTCATCAAAGTTCATGTCACTGAGCCAGATTTATACTGTTTGTTTTCCTTGGCAAATAAGAATTCTGCGTTGGTTGGGCTGGTCATCTAGGTCTGGAGGATGTAAAGGTTGTGTTTGAAGTGTTGGACATCTGCGCAGAGAAGATTTTCAAATAGAGTTGTGTAGCATTGGCGTATTGGGGACTCTTGATGCTGTTATCTGTGAGTGGAGATCCAAGTGACTCCATGTAGAAGTTGAAGATGACAGGGGACAGTATGAAGCCTGGGAGAACCCAAAGGTGATAATGACATTTTAGGACACAGAGGTGCCCGAGTGAAAAAACTTGTTGGTTGGAAAAGTAGGAGGGGAACCAGTGAAGGACATCACAGATTAATCTCATGCGAGGCTCAACAATGCTTATGAGGGTAGTGTGATCTTATACATTTTTACTGCATTTAGTATCCAGGGTGTCCTCATTCCCTAAATATTCAAGCTGGTGTCTAGAATGAAGGATTTAATAGACTGCTGATATGTGGTGTGCAGTGGAAGCTAGGAGATGAGGGAATTGGAGGGAGAATGGACCCCTGACAAGGACCTACCTGCTATTGCTGTAACCCAAGGGCCTAATGTCGAAAAAATAACTTAACTGCTACCGGAGTGGCTCCAAATTCTTGTAAGAAGACCCTGCTCCCCAAATGCCACATTTTGGGGATGAATTGTTAAGCACCTGCATGAAAATGGAGCAAAACTCTGGTGGCAGTTGGAAGCCAATTTTAGCAAGGGAGGAGGCATGTCATGAGAAGGAAGATGGACCTGTGACCATGGAAGACTAATTTGGGGCTGCCCACTCTCACATCCACCAGGAAGTGCTGTACGCTCAGGTTGCTAGACAGGAGAAGCCCAGTGAGAAGGGTGGGTAAGGACAATTACCCAGCTGAGCAGACAATAAACTGGGGCCAGTGTCCCAGCGTACAACTCTAAGTTTAGTGACAATGCTATGAAGACAGTGTTGTAAGGACAGTTCTGTGAAGATAGTACTGTGGAGAAAGTGGGAAGAGGCACTGTATCTCCTTTACAGAAAGCATAAATCTGATATGGCCCATGGAACTTCAGACAGTAATACATTCAACAGTGACATAAGGAGCAGCATTGGTGAGTGTGCAGAATGTTTTCTCATTTAAGTAGACCACGGCACAGGCTAATCATGCTTTTGCAGAGGCCTGTGTCCATTCTGCATATTTTATGCACTCAGTGCGGAGTGACCAGAGGAGGTGATGTGGCTCTGCTAGCTCTCTGGTCTATGCGATAGTCAGAGGTCTTGAGACAATGTGCAGCACCAGATTAATGGAGACGTTCTTCTCCAGTGCAACTCAGTCAGCGTCGGAAGAAGAGGGTGTGGAGTTTGGAGGCATAGCAGCACAACCTACTCATGAGAGAACTTTACCAATGTCTTGGATTCCAGGCCTGGGTGTCAGAGAGATGGCACTGGCTATGTAGACTTTATGAAGGTTGTAAGCTGATATTTGATTATGACACATCTGAAGACATTGATGAAAGACTACCCAAGGCCTCCTGGTTAATTTAGAAAGATAAAAAGGGCTATCTCCAAGGACATTGGAGATAGAAATGAACTTGTGTTGTTAAAGGATACACTGTGCCCTAAAGTAATGGAAAGTCTAAACATCGCCTGCCTGGCAATTCTCTAACTTAGATGTTAGACTATGATGCTGAGTTATTTGGCATTCATTGAGTTAATGTTATTATATTTGCTACCGTTAAACAATAAGCCTTGTTTTCCTCTAACTGTGAAGTTCACTAGATTGGGGAACAGTTTGGTTGCTGATTCTTGAGTGTTGACATGTGCCATATACACCTTATTGTTAATACCTCTGTGGAAATTGCAATTTATGTTAGTGGTTGTTGTATGTTGTTGCTTACTACTGAAAGATGGGTTGGGAAGTTTAAGATATCCACTTATATTTTGTTTTCAGAGTATAGTGTGAGCTTTTACGTTCCACTCCATAAGCAGGCTAGTTAGCAGTTTGGAGAAGAGAGTGTAGTACTCATCTGCATGTTGTTGTGTAGATATGTGCTGGTTTAGTATGTTGCAGATATAGGGAAGACTAGTACCCCACCACAAGAGATATGAGTGCAGTACACTTTATGCTATCTGGGGAAAGGGCAGTGCCTTGTGGCTCAAAGTTGAATGTGGGAGTACCCACAGTGCTCAAAGTTGTGGAAGATTAGCAACCTGTTGCTCAAGTTTGTATGTGAGGTTTTCCCTGCAATAAATGAAATTGGAGAAGTGTAATCTCCTGTTGGAAGAAGTTGCACAGGGGCGTACCCCGTGGTCAGCTAAGTTGAGGTAGTGTAGTACCCTGTTGTGAAAAGCTGCATGGGAGAGTAGCCCACGGTGTACAAAGTTGGGGAATATTGTGCCATGTATGAAAAGTTTCATGGGTGAGAAGTTGCATGGGGTGGTACCTAATGGGTGTGGTATGGGGGAAGAGAAGTGCAATGTCAATAGATAGTATAGCTAGGGAAGTACCCAGTGGAATGAAAATTTGGGTAACTGTAGTACCCTCTGGTGTTGTGGATGATGGCCACAAGTTTTATTCACTTTGAGTAAAATTGAATAGGTCAGGTAATGAATGGTAGGATTTGATGGAGCTCTCTTGTATTGTAGGTGAGCAATTCTGTACCTGTTGACAAAGTTAGAATCAATGGTTGTATTGCTCTTGTGTTTGATTGTTGTGTCAATATATTTTCAATATCTGTCTACTGGAGGCTACAATCATTGTGTTCAGATGTCTTGACCTTTTCTGAGGGAGTTGTACTGAGTGCAGATAAAGTGCATTCTTCGGCTTGATATCTGGTTATATTAATTTGTTTAGCTAGTTTAACTAGGTGTGGAGCATTTTGGAGTTCAGGACTGCACCTTTGTGTGTGGTGTAGCGTGTTCTCCTTATGGGGATGTGTGTTGCTTGTGGAAGATGCACAAAGTGTAAGAGTTTGCTATGCTATACAGCATAGAAACATGATATGAATGTCTGGGGTTTTGTTTTGGGGTCTGGGCCAGAGAATTGTGAGTTGAGGTGATGTATGGTTAAACATTCAATTTTTTGTTTTGTTTTGTGTTTTAAGTGTATAAACTTAAGGATGACGGGGAAACCCCTGTTGAAGGAAGCCTATGAGATCAGTGCCCTGGCTGCTGTATGACAGAGTGTCCATGACTGGGTGTCCTTGACAACGTCATGTGTGCATTCATGTTGTATGGTCTCTTTGTGAGTGTACAGACATCATGATATGGTTTCATGTCCAAGGTTTAAAGACTTCCGTGGCTTGGACCATTGTGCAATGGTAGTCACTATTTGTGTTTCTTTGTTTGACATGAAGTGTGGGAAGCCATATGTCTTGACCCCTCATAGACTTTATGTGACTGCTATTTGTTGTCTTTGTGTGTCTGCATGGGGATTCAGGAATTGTACAGGTAGCTGTTTGGTGAATTTGTAAGCTACACATGTAGGGGATTGAGTGATTATCTGTACTTGATATTTAAGGGTGACTGGCTAAGTAAACCTATTTATTATTACTACTGGAAATGAATAAAGCTACCTGCTTTATCGATTATCATGTTAATCCCCAATGTGTATAAAAAACAGTAAGTAACTACAATAACTGTGCCATGTATGAATTTTCTACAAAGAACACTTAAAGGGGGTGTAAGAGGTTTTCATTGTGGATTTCCTTATCTACTCGATCTAAAATATACATTGTTGCTACATTTAGCAGGAACAAATACCAGTAATGTGTTACTGTTCTGAGATTCTAGAAAATCTAGAAGCAGACAGTATTACAAAATAGGGGTTAGGTCAAATCATCTTTATTAATATTTTTATATAAAATATGTTTGTTTTTATAAGGACTAGTTTAGGAAGTTCCAAAATACTTTTGACGTAATTTCCACTTGTATATACTCTTTCAAATTCTCAAAAGATGAAACAAGTATGGAGTATGCCAAATGTTCCAGTTGTTACAAACCTTGACATAAAAATATCATTCATGCCAGTAAAATAATGGTGAGCTATTAACACCAGCAATAAAATGTGACCCTCAGATTCACACAAAACCTTTCTTGTTGTAGGACAACAAAATAGAAGTAATGAAAGACACAGTGGTGCTAGAACAGAATTTTAAATTCCCTGGTTTTCTCTTCTGAAGGTTTTCAGTTCTATTGAGGACTCTCAGGTGAGAATTATGCTTGCATTTCTTTAAGTTATATACTCATCAGTGAGTTAAAACAGTACAGCAAAGACAAAAAAACACAACAACTCTCTATGGCCCTCATTCTAACTCTGGCGGGCGGCGGTTGCCGCCCGCCAGGCGGGAAGCGCCATTTGGCCGCCACGCAGCCAAAATACCGCTTCCCGCATTCAGACATTCCCGCTGGGCCGGCGGGCGCTAAGCAAGTTAGCGCCCGCCGGCCCAGCGGGAATGAGGGCCGCAACACAGAAGCCGTCTCCGAATGGAGCCGGCGGTGTTGCGGGGGTGCGACGGGTGCAGTTGCACCCGCCGCGCTTTTCACTGTCTGCTTAGCAGACAGTGAAAACCGCCAGAAACAGGCTGGCGGGAAGGGGGTCAGAATCCCCAAGGCAGCGCTGCTTGCAGCGCTGCCCTGGCGGATTCGCCCAGCCGGGGGTAAACCGGCGGGAAACCGCCGGCCCCGGTTTTCTGACCGCGGCTTTAACGCCGCGGTCAGAATGGGCTAGGAAGCACCGCCAGCCTGTTGGCGGTGCTTCCGTCATTTGCGGAATGACCCCCTATGTGTCTCAGGAGTTTTCACTAAAACATGTCATAATAAATCAGCCAATTAGGAAGTGAAGAAGTATACAAACGAGTTCTCAGCTATACAATTTGCTGGAAAATGGCCCTCTTTAAAGGGTCATCCCAAACATTATGCCTTCCTGCTCCTCTTTTCTGACCTTGCTTTTGTTGGCTTTAGGGCTCTGAGCACTTTACTACTGCTAACCAGTGCTAAAGTGCATATGCTTCTCCCCTAAACATGGCATCATTGGTTTAAACACAATTGGCATATTTAATTATTTGTAAGTCTCTTGTTAAGTGGTATACCATATACCCAGGGCCTGTAAATTAAATACTACTAGTGGTCCTGAAGCACTGATTATGCCACCCACCGTAGCAGCCATATAAACATGTCTCAGGCCTACTACTGCAGAGACTGTGTGTGCAGTTTGACTGCCACTTCAATTTGGCATTTAAAACCCCTTACCAGGGCTTAAACTCCACTTTCAATACAGAAATGTACCCAAAGTAGGCCCTAGGTAGCCCAAAGGGCAGGGTGCTATATAACTAAAAGGTAGTAAATGTACTTCTAAGTTTTATATGTCCTGGTAATCAAAAACTCACAACGCTGTGTTTCACTACTGTGAGGCCCACCCCTATCATAGGTTAACATTGGGAATTCCATAATGCACTTTTAAGATGTAATTCCTGATCGTGAAGGAGTAGCTATGTCATATTTCATATCTTTTGAATGGCAATAATAAATCCTCTTTACTAGTAGAGTCGGATTTAACATTAATATTTTAGAAATGCCAATTTTAGAAACTGGACATTTCTCTGATCTTACAGCTCTGTGTGCCTGCAGCCTGTCTCCATTACACATAAGAGGTGGGTGACAGCTACACTTTGTGCATTCCCTCTAGACAGCCACAAACACATGAAGCTTAGGTGTGTCGAAGTACTCATATGCATTCTGATGGCTCTTCCTGGGCAGGAAGGGGCTGACACTTACACCTGAATTGACAGTGCTTTTCCCTGCACAAAAGGCTGATTACCCCCCACTGATAGTATAGATATAGAGCTGAAGAAGAAAGGATACTTGGGCACTTCAAAGACCCTTCTTTGAATCCACCTCACATCAAAGGCACAACTGGTTATAAGTGCTGGGTCTCTGGCCCCCACCAAATCAGACACTTCTGGACCTGCAACTGGACTTTGTCAGAAGAACTGCTGTGCTGCATTAAGGGCTGTTACTCTGCTGCTGACCTGGAAGGACTGATTTTCTGCTGTGTGCACTGATGCCTGCTGCTCTCTGAGCTTGCCAAAGGAGAGTTGGACTCTGCCTTGCATCCCGAAGTGATCTCCAAGGGCTTGGTGGGTTGCCTCCTGTTGCCATGGAGTCAGGGATAGCAAAGTCTTTACCCCTGCTCCTATGCCTTGTTCACTGGAAGTAGACCCAAATACTTGCATCAGTGAAATCGACGCATCTTCTCCCTCCTGGAAGTGTTGGTTGGTGTTGCAGCAGTAGAAACTGGCACATTGCACTTGGGGTCTGAGCAGCACCTCGGGAACCACTGCATGGACTGCCACATCCTCTGCCTGCTTGAAGCAGCTCTCAGCGCATCGGCATTGATGCAGCACTAAAACTACCACATCACCACTATCGCTGAAGGAAGATCGACGTATCCCTTTGATAGCATGGAAAAACCCGGCGCATCAGCTTCATAAACAATGCCTCGCAGCTTCGACCCACATCTTTGGAAACCAACGCATCGCTATAAATGCATGTGAAAAATCTATGCATCCCCTTGACTCTACCGCTGCATCATCCTCACATCTTGTGTTCGTGACTGGGGTCACGGTAATCTGTTCCCCAGGCCTGTGTGGCTCCTGTAACCGGTCTGCACTCCATCGCAGTCAGCTTGAACTTTTGACTTTGGCCTGGTCCAGTGCAACCTCAATTAAACCCTTAAGAGCTAGTTGCTTCGAAGCGATATAACTATTTTATTCTTCTAACCTACATATCTCAACTTTTACTCATTGAATTTTTGTCGTTTTAGCCTTGATTTATTTATAAAATTATTGTCTATTTTTCTAAACCTGCGTGGAGTCTTTTTGTGGTGTTTTCACTGTGTTACTGTGTGTGTGTTGCACCCATACTTTAAATATTGTCTTTTTAGATGAGCCTGACTGCTGTGTGCCGAGCTACCAGAGAGTGTGCACAGGTAATGTCTAAATGTGTATCTGACTTACCTTGACTAGAGTGGTGGTCCCTACTTGGACTGGATGTATACCACTGCCAACTAGAGTCCCCATTTCTAACACTGGTGACCAGCGGTGAGGATAGGACTTGTGTTTGTGCAGTACAATATAGTAACTCAGTCTTCACTACAAACTCTATACAAAGACCAATACAAGTTCTCCTTTTTTCTCAATTGGTAATTTTTTCTAAATTTGACTCTTGCTTCATCTTCTACACTTGTGACTTTGTTTGGTTGTTGCACCAGTGATACCAGGAATGAATAGGAATAACTCTGGATTTCATGTGCATATTATCCTACACTGTAAAGGAGCTAAAGGATTTCTGCAAGGAGGGGGGCTGGCTATAAAAAGAGAACGCACGCTGGCTAGAAGCACCAATAGATGAATCTGAGGAGGAGGACTACTTTGTAGCTTTAGGACTAGAGCATGCAGAGTCCTGGTGCTACCTAGAGGATCCCAAATCGAAGCCCAAGAGAGAAATGGCCCTGAAAACTGAAAAAAAGTAAGGGGGAAAGAAAAATGACTTTGCAGAGGCTCCAGAGGAGAGAGGCAACCTAGCAAAAGGGAGTCCCTTGCTGGATCCATTGCAAGAAGCAATGTCTTCTTCCAAACCCTGTCTCCTGAGGAGTTAAAGGACAGGCAGGTTGAGAGAGACCTGAGGCTGCAGCTGGGCCAACTGGCTGCAGAGGAGAGAAGAGCTGAGGCTGAAAGGGCCTTAGCCAGAGAGAAACTTGCCATGGAGGCAGCTGAACCATGGAAGAAAGAAAAATATTGTGGCTCATGAACTGAGTCTCAAGGAGCTGGACTTGAAGGCTAAACAGGCGGCAGAGTCTAGCAGAGATGGGGGCAGCAAAACTACTGTGCCAAGTGTGGAAGAAAGAGTCCTCATACCTAGGGACGTGGTGCCTGACATGAAGAAGGGGGATGACATAGACAGGTGGTTTCAAGGATATGAGGTAGCTCTAGACGTGCACAGGATCCCTCAGGAGAATTGGGGAGCTGGCATATGGAGTCATATTCCTGGTGATGGAAGGGATGCACTACTGGCCCTAGAAGAAGGGGGACAGGCTGAGGTATCCCACCATGATGTTGACTCTTGGTAAAAAGTATGGATTCACCCCAGAAGAGTGAAGGTTGAAATTCAGGGGCAGTCAGAAACTTTCTCACCAGTCCTTGGAGGATCTTGCTGGGTACTTTTGCAAGGCACTGGATGGCTGAGTGAGGGGTAGTATGGTAACCATGTTTTTTACGGTTCAAATTGCTTTATCTGTATTTCTGCAATATAAAAATGGCAAAATATGGAGTATTGCAGCACTCCTTGCAATTACCTAATTTGTCAACAACAATAACCCGAACAGGAACCACCCCCCTTCATACCCACTCCCCATAGCACTCATCCTAATAATGCACAGACGTTATGGCTCCCCATCACCTGTTGGCGATCAGACTATTTTACTGCTGCAGATTGTGTTGGGGTGGCATCATCGGTTAAACCAGTGATACTCATAGTACGGCCCGGGGGCTGCATGCGGCCCTCCTGGCCTTTACATGCAGCCCACCGCACTGGGCTGCTCTTAACTAGACTCAGCACTGACATTTAAAAAATGTAAATAAACAGGCAAGCATTTATTTAAGGTGAGTTGAAGGTAAAGAAAAGAGATAACAGAGAGTGTTCTGTACAACGTAACATCAGAAACACCGTCATTTTTAAAGACATATTCGAAGCACAAATGTAACGCATGATCTAGTCGGCTCAAAATTCAAAAAGTGTATTTCATTAACACGCAGAAACTTTACCTTAGTACACCAGATTATATCTCTGCATTGAAGAAATATATATTTTCAAGGTGATAATTTTCTAACTAGAATGTAGAAACATTCACTCCTCCATCCCCCACCCCAACAACAATGCTTTTGGTGAGCTAAGAAGCAAGTCAGCTCTATGTGCACTCTTTGGGTGGCCTAGGTTTCAATTATACAAGAATATTATAGTTTATTAAATCAAACACAAGAAGGTTTTGTGCAGCACGCATCCTGAAGTCATGCGAGGTCCTCATGTGATAATGAACAAAAAGCAGGGAAAGTGAAATAAAACATTTGCTTAGGATCACACAGTTTGGTTAAGTGGAGAAGCTGTGATTACTCCCAAGTTTATGGTTTCACCTTGTGCTATTCAGACATTAGAAGTATATGCTTTGCTTCCCCCACACCCACCTTACTGCCAACCCTGCTGCCATCAGTGCGGCCCTCAGTCACATCAAAGACCAAACTCTGTGGCCCCCGGGAAAATGTTTACGAGTACCCATGTGTTAAACGTAAGAGGCACAGCACCATGGGGACGCGAGCTCTTGGAACTCCACTGTGAGTAAAGTGATGTATGGGCTCCAAAGCTCCCTATAAGAGTTACCTTGTGCTGTGAAGATGAGTGTAATTCTTTCGAGCCCTAGAATATGCCATAGATCAGTGGTTCCCAACCTGTGGTCCGCGGACCCCCAGGGGTCCGTGACACATTCACCAGGGGTCCGCAGGCCTGGACTGGGAGGAAGGCACTTCTCCAGCTGGAGCCTCTGACAAACACGAGCGTGCGCGTTTTCATATTTATTACTTCCTTTGTTGAGAATTTTTAAACGCACTGCAAAGCTCCTTGTACTATAAAAATAAAACCATCAAGCTAACTCAAGTGATTAATGTATCTGCTGAAGAGAGATGGGAGTTGTGTGCAGTGGCAGTTTTGACTCAAAGGTAGCGCAGATGGTTAATATGCCTGCTGCACAGAACGTGTATCATGCAAAGAACAGAATTTTATGTGGATGGCACAGTGGGTTACTGCTTTTGTCACAGAGATTCTTTTGTTACTGTGCAGTTCATAATCGTAATCTAGCACAGTGAGCTGTGAACTGCCATTAGAGAGCTGCATGCAAACCGCATGGCACAAATTAGAAAGTTGTTTTTTTCCTAGTCTTTCATTTTCCTTATGCTGCTAAAAAAGGTTTGCTTTGTAGAAATGCATTCTTATTGCTAACGCAGTGCTTCATTTGTTCTTGTTGTTTCCGGTGCTGAGCACCAGCACTTATTTTTGAGGGCTGGGGCTATAAAACAAATGAAGTACATGTGACAGAGAGGCTAGGGAGAGATGAGAAGCCCTTATGGTTTACTTCCTTTCCCCTTCACTTATTTATGTGAAAAAGCTTTCTCAGATCTTGCATACCTAAAAAATAAAAACTGAAATTGCTCCAGAAATGTAGAATCTGACCTGAGGATTCACCTTTTCTAAATAAAACCAAACATTGAAAAGGTAGTTGCCAAAATGCAGCGCCAACCTTCCCAATAAAATGTTTCGATTTTTGCATATTTTTTCAATATAAAAGAATTTTATCCTTAGTAATTTGAATATTTGTTTGGTGTGTACTTGTTATATTTTTTGCGAATTACTGTTTTAATGTTTGAAAATTAAATCGTACAAATTGCTGGGGGTCCTCGGCTTCCAGTAATGATTCATTGGATGTCCTCAGGAGTCAAAAGGTTGGGAACCACTGCCATAGATGATGTAGCCACCCTAGATGCATTGGGGTGTGCCCTGTGACCCAGTGTGTTATGATGTTCTGTAGGGCTGCACTCAGGGCCAGCCCTATCTGACACCCTTGTGGGATTTGAGCTGGAATGTGAGTGCATTCAGGAGCCCCAGGACTATATAGGCGGGGAACCGTGGAAGCTGCATATCTAAATGTGTGTCAATAGCATCTAAGATGGTATTACTGTATTTCGTAGGCTTGGGCAGTCCCACAGCAAGTGGAGCAGCGTTCCAGGGGATCTGCAGCCCCTCCAGCAATCAGCCATCCTTGCTGGATTACCCTTCTGTAGGCACATTAGGGTAAAGTATCAGTTTATAACTATCTTGGTAGCGGTTTTCATAGTGGCTACATTTCATGCAGTGTGTCGCACTCTAGAGTACACCTCCTCCCACTCCTTTTGTGTTAGTTGTCTCCCAAGTTCCATTTCCCACATCCTCTGGCCCACTGTTTTAATGAGCAGTGTAGTCTGCTCAGGATGCTGTATGCCTCAATGACTGTCTGAAGCCTTCATCACCAACCATTTCTCAAAAGGTGTTAGAGGTCTCTGCCTCCCTGGTCAGATGGTCAGGTGAATAATCCAGTGGTGAACATGGAAGTAATGCATCCTGTCCAGTTCAGTTGTAGTTGACACTGAGCTGGTTGAAAGGGAGCACACCATCCTCGTCAAACAGATGCTTTACAGAGCAACATCTCCCTTGTTGCCATGCAGAGAATGCCACTTGATCCATGCCGGGGTAAAATCTGTGTTGCCGATGGCCGGTGTTAAAGGGGATGGGAATGAGAATAGATTTTTCTGCAAGCTTACTTGATCCCATATCTCCGTGGTGGCTCTAGAGACTGGGGAAGATTTTTTAAGAAAGGGGATCTTCCATAAGTGCTGTCCAGCTAATTCCTCGTCCATGAATAGCCAGGATTTCTCAGATTCCTTCCTACCCCACTCTATTAGATACCGAAGTTGTGCAGCCTGATAGTATTGCAGGAGATTCTGGATACCCACTCCCCCCTCACATAGCGTTCTGTAGCTATGTTCCTGCTGCATTTGTGGATGGCCTCCAGCCCAGAGAAAGCAGTTCATTTACCTTTGAAGGGATTGGATCATGTCCGCCGGAGGCATCACCGGTAGAGCCTGGAATAAAAATAAGATCTTGGGCAGAACGCTCATCTTGAGGGCAGCCACCTGGTCAAGCCAGGAAAGCCGGAAGTGTTTCCACCAGGCTAGATCTTGTTTAGTTTGGTAGAGCAGGGGCCCGTAGTTAAGGGAGGCGGCCACTGCAACTGAAGGATCTAAGTGATTCCCCATGTAAGGGATGGAATTAGTCACCTATTGGATCAGGTACTGCCTTACTAGGTGTGCTACTGTTGCTTGAGAGACTGAGATGTTCAGTGCCTGTGATTTGTTGACATTGACTCAGTACGCTGCCACCTGTCCAAAGCTCTCCAATTCTGCCAAAAAGCCCAGGAGGGCTGTGGTTGGGTTGTCTAACACCACCAAGACATCATCTACATTGAGGCTAATAGTGCAATCCACTTTGCTGAACGTGTCCCCTGTGATAGCAGGATTATCTCAGACGTGTTGGGCCATAGGTTCCATGTAAAGGGCAAAGAGCAGGGGCAAAAGAGCGCACCACTGCTGCGTGCCTCTATCTATGGGTGCCAAAGTGTGCCCTTTGACTCTGACCGTCACCTTGGGGCGGCCATAGTTGCTGCAGAATCATGTAGGGAATGCTCGCCAATGCCAAAGTGGGCGAGCATAGCTTCAAGATTAGACCAGTGAACATGGTCAAAAGCTTTTTCGGCATCTATAGCCAAGAGCATTATTCCCCTCCGGGAGCACTATGTCCTTATCCATAAGATGTAGGATGCGTTTAGTGTTGTCGCTACACTGTCTGTTGGGGACAAATCCTGCCTGATCTGGGTCAATCAGGAACCTGCATGAGGGGTCCTAACCGGGCAGCCAAAGAGTTTAATATCCACATTAATAAGGGATATCGGGCAGTAGGATCTACATTGTTGCTTGTCCTTCCCTGGCTTGGGAATGACTACGATAGCAGCATCCAACATCGGGATCGGGATCGTATCTGGACCTGCAATCGAGTTGAATAGTCGGGTCAAGATAGGAACCAGCATGGAGCTAAAGGTTTTATAAAGGAGGGCCTGGAAGCCATCTGGCCACAGCGACTTTAGGAGTTTCTGATGAGCGATGGGCGAAATGACTTATTCTATCTGTATCGGGCAGTCAAGGGTGTTTGCCTGCTCGGGCGAGAGCCATGACATGTGCTCACCTATAAGATAGAGGTTTGGCCCATCTGGATCTATATCCTGCCCCCTTTACAGCTGTTTATAACAACCCTGGAAGATGGATGCGATGGGCCCGTCCCCTGTAATTTCCCAGCCATATGGGGCTCGGAGGGAGTGTACCCTGGCGGCCTGTCATTGTGCTTTCAGTCTATTAGCCAGCAGACGTCCACATCTGTCTCCCACGACGTAATAGGAATGTGGAAGCCATAATGTGGCATATTCGTCCGTATCGAGATCGAGGCCTGCCAGCTGCGCATGGGCTAATTCAAATAGTCGCCATATGTTTACATATACACTCCAGTTCCTGTACTTGCTGGTGTAAGCACTCCTTTTTTATCCCTGCAAAGTTTATTATTTGCTGCTGAAACGGCAATAAGTTCCCCTCGCATGACAACCTTTAGGGATTACTAGAGAGTGCTGATGGTAGTGTCTTCTGTGTTATTTCTTTGTAGGAAGTCCACCATGGCCTGCTTGAGCCTATCTACCACTTCTGGCCTGTGTAACAGCATTTTCTGCATCCCCCACAATCTTGAGGGACGTTTTACCGGGGGGAGATCAAGGGTGAGAGATACTGCAGCATGGTTGTAAAGAGAGGGTAGCTCGATCTCTGATGCGGTTGTTAAAGTATGAAGCTCTTTTGTCCCCATGAAGTGGTCAAGGCGGGCATATGTTTTGTGGGTGTGTGAGTAAAAGATGTAATCTTGCGTTTGTGGTTGTTGTTCACACCAAATGTCTCTCAAACTCATCTCTTGTTGCTATTGTGCGCCCTCGCATTACGGGGCCCCTGTGTTGCTGTAACGCTCCGCGAATCTATCTAGGTCATTATCGAATACTAAGTTAAGGTTCCCCCCCAACTCCCCTTCTCCCCAGAAGCACCAACCTGTCTTGGGTAGACATCGTCTCAGCCACCATCCTGTGGAGGAAGCTTTCCTGGCTGTCATTTGGGGCGTAGCGGGGGCCATGGGGGATGGCTTGTCTTCTGCCTTTGACGGATTCTTCGATGCCAAGTACCCAGCATACCTCCAAAAGCGATCGGATTTGGTGGAGTTTGCCCTCTAGATGAAAGATGATCCAAAATGAGTGACCCCAGGGGTATGAAACACCAGCATTCCTCAGGTGTGTATTCACTGGACGGAAGTCGCAGTGCTTGTGCAAGGTGTGTGGCCTCTGAAATGGACCAGGTGAAGATCGTGAGCCTTACAAAGTATACTTTCCTTCAGCTGAGAATCGTGGACACACACTGGTATATCCACTGGGGGGCCTTCTCTGGTTTTACTAGGCCCACGCAGTGAACCCAGTCAAGCTTTATCACCTTGTACGCTGGTGCTTCAAGGATGTATAGGAAGAGGACCCTAACATATTCATCCAGATCGGCCCCTTCTGCATTTGTCCGCACCCCTCTGATGCATATGTTATTTAGTCTCAATTTATTTTCCAGGTCCTCAGCATAGGCCTGTAGGTCAATCTGTTGTTCCTGAAGTCGGATCGCCTCCTGCTGGAACTGCTCAATTTCCTCAACTTGACTGGATTTATGGTTTTCGACGGTGCAGGCCCTGTCGCCCATCTCCTATAGGTCCTGGTAAATCCCTTGGAGCTTATTTGATTAGTCTTTTTTGATGCCTGGAGATTGTCATGCAGAGATGCAAACAAAGCCTCAAGGAAGGACAGAGTCACTGGCCCTTCTGTGTCCTCAGCCTCCAGCGGGTGTTCTGAGCCACCTATCGGCAGACAATCACCAGAGTGGCTCCTAGTTGGGTTAGTCAACTTGTCTTTCAGGGTGCAGTCTTTCTGCACCTTGGCCGACGCCATGGCAACACAGTCCGCAGGGGCACAATCTGAAGCAGGTGCCTGATCAGTGGCTTTCTTTGTGCCTCTCCCTACAGGGGGACTTGCTCACAGTATCAAGTTCGCCAGAGGGGTGTGATAGGAGCAGTGTCTATAGACTCAGGCTAATCTAGTGTCCTTTCATCTTGCTATACGGGCACGGGCCCGGCTGGTGCCTGACTAGTTCATAGTCGGTGTCCAGACTGCTGTAGGCCCAGCATGTCCTGAGGGGAGGCCTTCCTGTACCCTTCCACTGCAGTCAGTTAGCATGCCCACTGGTTAGATCTCGCTAGGGACCCAGCAATCCACCAGTATTTTCAAGGGCTTCCCTGGTCCCCCACTCTGCACTGCTAAATTACTGTGTCCACGCATACCTGGCCGCAGTGTTCCTGATGGAGAAATAGTGCTCAGGCTGGTCAGAGTCAGGAGGGGGCCGCAGGTTCACTGCTCTTTGGGCAGTGCTAGGCCGAAGCCTGACAAGGTAGGCCTGGGCCACGGAGTAGGCCGTGGGCGGCTGTAGGAAGGGCAACTCACCTCCTCCAGTGCTGCACCTGCTGTGGAGGCCAGCACACTTTTCTGGGCTTCAGCCAGTATATGTGCTGCTAATGACAGTCTTTCAATAGGGAGTCAGGTTTTTCAGGGTCCGGCCGTGATGTGGGCAAGCCACCAGAGGGACTGCCCCTCTCTGCTCATCTGGCTTATATGTCGCTGTGCCTCTTCTCCATTGTGGCTATTGGGCTTCACTCACTTAGCCCAAGGCAGGTTACACCCAAGTCCAATCTCACCAGGGCTCCTACAAGCGGCACTGTTCTCCCAGGAAACCAGTGGCAGCGCCCAAGGACTTCCCATCTTCTTGCCCAAGCCGCTAGGGGTCCCGGCAGCCGACAAGTGCAGTGTGGCACTTGTCTGGCAGCCCAAGATCTCATGGGCCATCTGCTCTTGTTCTGGGCCTCAGGAGCTGTCCACTGCAGTGCTTTAGGACCAGGGTGAGTTAGATACAGTAGGCCTCCCCTTCGTTGCATCTCCAGCATGCACTCTTGGGGACCTGCCACTCTGCCTCAAAGATGTTAGTGTTGACTCAGTTGCAGCATGTGTCCGTGCTGCTGCATCGATGTTCAGGCTTGAGGGGGAGAGGCTTCAAGACGAGCAGCAGTCAGCACAATATGGCAACTTCCATTTTACTGCTTGCGGCCTCTGACTCCCGTACTCAGCTCTCAACAGGACCTTCTTTTAGTGCCCGGGGCCACTGCAGGCTCTTCCCCCAGTGCCTTGTCACTGTCACTATGGTGTCGAGGCCATGGGGTAATTTTGTGCAGCAGGCAGGGTGTTCAGCAGAGCTAAATTGATGGCTGGCGATGGAGAGACGGAGAAACACGTCTTAACTGTCTGCTATCTTGGACACACCTCTCCATGCCTTGGTAACACTTTTGAGGGGCTGTACAATTTGATTGGAGAGAGCACAAGTTGTCACTGTTTTCCAACGCTTGGGTGATTGTAAGTTCTCTGACCCCATGGAACTTGCAAATGAGGCAGACCACTGGGTAAGTACCAGAGTGTCTGAGAAGGCATTTGGGAGTGTTCCCCTCAACAAAGTGAGAAGGAGGTACGCAGTGACCCAGACAGGTCCCAGTCTAATGAGAGAAGGGGTGGGGGTGGTACCATGTCCCCTCTAAGAGAAGGAGGAGAGGTGACGGGGGCAGAGACCCAGGGTCCTTATTCCCAGCCCCAGAGCTTGGGTTGTTTCCAAAGGGAGCACAAGGAGGGGGACCTGGTCTATACCATGAGATCAACCACTGGTCCTACAGTGTCAGGAGAGCTGGGTGGGGCGATTGCAACAAGCGTCCTACCAGTTCTTTCTTCTGGTGGCACCACTCAACAGCTGAGGGTACAGAGGCCCAGTTGGAGGGGCAGGAGGTGGAAACAGTGGTAGGACCAGTGGGGTAGGGGTTGCCAACTCTGAGATCAAAGAACCCCAAGACTGATCCTGGTGAGGTCACAGGAACATAAGGATGGAGACGTGCACCAAGCAGACTGTTGTACAACACATGCAGAATGTGTTTCCCTTAGGGGTAGTTGTACTCCCCTGGAAGTCCTGGCATGCCAGGCACATGTTCAGCCAGAAGGTACAGACCCTGGGTTGAAGGACCGGTTTCAGGCTACCACCACTGAACTAGTGAGAGGTAAAGTAGAGAAAGGGTACAAGACACCTGGGGCTACAGCCCCCCCCACTTTGAGAAACCACAGAGGTCAGAGACCACTGGATGGGCTGAGGCCTGGCTTTTGACACTGCCAGCTATCAGTGGCCTTTGTTGGTTGCTGTCCTTATGGACAGAGGTTTCATTGGATTCGGGACAGAAGTCTGATCCAAAGAGTGGAATGGGCCACATCATTTTGTTGGCCACGGTGGTACTGTCTGCCTACTGGGATGCATCTGTGAACAAGTTAAGGTTAAGTGCTGCACAGATGGGGTCCACAGGCGAGGAGAACGGTTCCCCATGGGTCAGCTCAGTTGCCCAGGAGAGTATAGACAGAGGGATCCAACTGGGGTCATAGAGGCTTAGAACTGGCAAGTGCCCCTGCAGTAATGTAAGATTGTCCATGTTCTATCACCCTAAGCAGGGAAGTCCATGAGGGTATTGATTATTTTACCCTGGCTTTAGGCTGGAGGGGGGTCATGTTGGAAAATGGCCCTTTCTGAAAGGTCGCCCCAAACTTTTTGTCTTCCTCCTCCTCTTTTTCGGACATTGTTTGTGTTGGCTTTAGGACTCCGAGCACTTTTCCACCAATAACCAGTGCTAAAGTCGCCTGCTTCTCCCCTAAGCATGGTAACATTGGTGTATACACAAGTGGCATATTCAAGTTACTTTTAAGTCCCTTTTAAAGTGGTATACCATATACCCTGGGCCTGTAAATTAAATGCTTCTAGTGGGCCTTTATTCACTGATTGTGCCACCCACTGAAGTAGCCCTTTACACATGTTTCAGGCCTGCCACCGCAGAGCCTGTGTGTGCAGCTTGGCTTCTACTTCGACTTGGCATTTAAAACCCTGCCCCAAGCCATAAAATTCAATTTAATTAGATATAAGTCACCTCTGGGGTAGGTCCTAGGTAGCCCATAGGTCAGGGTGCTATGTAACTAAAGGTTAGGACATGTACTTTTAAGTTTTACATGTCCTGGTAGTGAGAAACTCCCAAAGTAATTTTTCACTACTGCGAGGCCTATTCCTCTCATACGTTAACATTGTGAATTCCTTAATACACTTTTAAGCCATAATTCTTGATTGATAAAGAGTAGCTATATCATGTTTCAAATCTTTGGAATGGTAATGATAAATCCTCTTTACTAGTAAAGTCAGATTTAGCATTACTATTTTAGACAACATTTAGCCACACACTATCCTATATGGCCCACACCATACCCATACACCAACATACACTGGGTGTGAACCAGGGCTCACCTATAAGCCACACCCTGTGCCTCTGTAGTTGGGCCATCACATTTGGGATGCTGCCATTCCGTAAGACAAAGGGATCATGCGCCGACCCAAGATACTTAGGGCCTGATTCTAACTTTGGAGGACAGTGTTAAACCGTCCCAAAAGTGGCGGATATACCACCTACCGTATTACGAGTTCCATAGGATATAATGGACTCGTAATACGGTAGGTGGTATATCCGCCACTTTTGAGACGGTTTAACACTGTCCTCCAAAGTTAGAATCAGGCCCTTAGTATTGACATGGGAGATGTACTGGTCCACCAAGCACACCATCTACACATTCATAGAGTGGAAACTCTTACGATTCCTGAACACCTGTTCATTCTGGCAGGGGGGGGAACAAATGCAATATTTGTTCCATCAACCGCCCCAATTATATTGGGGATATGTCCCATTGCATAAAACTCAGCCTTCACAGTGGCCAAATCCTCAACCTAGGGGGATGCAATGTAGCTGCACATGTATTTTATCAGGGCAGACAATACTCTTGTCAGCACTATTGAGAACTTCTGCTGTGACATTCCTGCTGTCAAGCCCACTGTCACTTGGAAAGAATCAGTTGCCAGGAAATGGAGTACTGCTAGCACTTGCACAAGAGGGGGGATCCCAGTGGGGTGACCCATAGCAGATATAAGGTCAGGCTCCAATTAGGCACACAGCTCTGTGATTGTGGCCCTGTCCAGTCTGTAGGTGAGTATCATGTGCCTGTCCTCCAGTGTAGCCATGTCCACAAGGGGTCTGTACACGGGGGTATGTCTCCATCTCCTATTCATCCGCAGCAGTAGGAATCTATGGGACAAAAGAGTGAGGAGCCTGTCACAAATTGAACCATGGAGCCACAACAGTAGTTTGCATTCTGTAAATATGTAATGGGTCAGTGTGATTTGTCCAGTATGTGCCTATTTCTCCTGTGACGCAGCATTATTCCATAGGGCTGCCCTCCACCCGAAATGGCGTCTGCCTGTCCTGTGTGGAGGGACAGGTGGAAGTGAGGTAATTCCACAGATGTTGTGCGCCATGGCAGGAGGTGGTCGGGAACCGCCGTGCAACTCCTCATTGGTTAATAATGGGCCCTATGGGTTACAGTGGCCAATGGTGATCTACGCTGGCGGACGTGACCGCCATTTTCTATCATATTCCTCACTTGTTACCTGACCTTCCATAGGAGAGGACCTACACTGCATGTGCTGCTGTGACCTGTGTCTGGAACCTACCATGGCCCGTGTGACCAGGGAAAGGGCTCCAGCCTTCACTTCGGAGGAGTTGGAGTGATTGGTGGTAGGGGTCCTGCCCCATTACGGACTGCTGTATGGGCCTCCAGACCAAAAGGTGAGTACACTGTGGGCATGATTCATGTTGCATGGATGCATGGAGATGTGTGTGAAGGCATTGTGTAAGGGGGGATTATCTGTTGGCGGTGTACATGTTGTGAGCTGGGCTATGAATGTGCCAATGGTGATGGAAAGGGGTATGGTGGGCCATGTGTGTTACAGGCTGGACTGTTTGTCTAATGGAGTTCTCTGCAGGTCAACGTCCATCAAAAGACGGGTATAAGGCATTCCATCGCCAAGGAGGTGCTGACCCTGGGGGTCTATGGCAGGCGGAGCACCCACTGTCGCAAACAGTGGGAGGACCTGAGACGCTGGGCACGGAAGACCGCGGCGGCCCAGCTGGGGGTGGCATCCCAACAAGGAAGGGGTGCCCGTCGAACCCTGGCCCCTGATGGCCCGCATACTGCCGGTGGCCTATCCAGAGCTGGATGGGAGCTTGAGGGCAACACAGCAGCCACAAGGGGGTGAATACAGTGGCTATCATTACAGCTTACATCTCGTGGGGTTGTATCTGGGTGGTGGTTGTGTGTCAGTGGGTGCCCCTAGGCCAGGCCAGACATAGCAGCGTAGGTCCTCTGGTGGCTAGGGGTCTGAAGTGAAAATAATGGCTACCTAGCTTGTTAGCATCCACTACTGGCCAGGGCTGCATGTGTCCCAGGTGTGCTGCAGTTGGCGGTGTGTGCCCCTCCTCGTGCCTTGGTGGCTAGCAATATCACTGGTAGTGCAATGCATAGTGCGTAGGCCTGTTCCCTGTGTGTGAGGGTGCTGTGTACGCCAACGGTGGTGTTGGTGCAGTCACTGACCCAGTGTATCCTTTGTCTCTCTCCCCCTTTCTTGTTTTGTCATCCTGTCCTTATGTGCATTAGCATCATCTGGCGGAGGAGCAGAGGCAACGGCGACGGAGGAAGCTGCATCCCACAAGACCCAGGAGGCAGAGTCCACCGACGCTGAGGACACCAGTGGGACGGAGGGCGAGGAGAGCACCGCTGCGGGGAGTGGAAAGGACAATACAGACTCAGATACTTCCTCCTATGGGAGCTCCCTGGTGGTGGCAGACACCTCTGTGACCACCACAGCTACAGCTGCCACCCCAGTACCAGCACTGCCCTCCCAGCAGCCCCTCAGCGAGTTGCCTGTGCCCACTCACCCAGGACGGTGGGCATCTCCTTTGCCCCAGGCACCTCGGGCCCTGCCCCAGTGACCTCCTTAGATCCATCTCTGTAGGGAAGTCAACCGTTGTGAATGCCATCCAGGGGCTGGCAGCCCATATGCAACAATCTAATGCATTCCTGGAGGGCATTCACACTGGATTGGCGGCCCAACAGAGATCGATTCAGGCTCTGGCCTCCTCTCTGATGACAGCCATTGTCCCTGTTTCAACCATCCCCCTCCAACTTCCACTTCCCAGGCCCATTCTCCTCAATCCCAACCCATCCCAAGCACACAGCCTGACGAGCACGCACACAAGACAACACCCAAGAGTGTCACAGGCACCACACTTCATCCCACAGGGACTCACACAAACACCATCCAGCTGCAGACACAACAACATCCACTGTTTCACTGTCTCCCCCTCTTCCTTCTCCTCCACCTCCCACCCAGTTACGTCCACAATCGCACCTGCATGCACTACATCATGATCCAGTACCTGCATCATCACCACACCAAGCAGAACACACACCTCACTGGCAGACACCGCCATGCACACATCCCCTGTGTCCTCCCCCACAGTGTCCATCCCCCCCCCAAGGTACACAAACGCAAGCACTCGGACACCCAACAGCCATCCACCTCACAACAGCATACAGCCCATGCACCTGCACCCAAATCCAGCAGACAAACACCTCCAACAACCACTCCCTTATCCTCCACTTCCATAACTTGACCCTTTTCCCACCCCAATGTCCCTAAAAAGCTTTTCCTTACCACCATTGACCTCTTCCCTTACCCCCCACCCCTTCCTGCACGTATAGCCAGGGTATCAAGAACCGAGCCAAGCACCTCAGCCACACAGTCCACGGGCCCACTTCCATCCGCACCTACTCATGGTGGAAAGGATTCCAGGCCACAAATACTCAAGGGGAAGGAGCCGGCACCAGCCAGCAGAAAGGGGAAGGGCCCTGCCCCAGCCAGCAGAAAGGGGAAGGACCCTGCCCCAGCCAGCAGAAAGGGGAAGGAGCCTGCACCAGCAAGCAAGAAGGGGAAGGAGCCTGCACCAGCAAGCAAGAAGGGGAAGGAGGCTGCACCAGCAAGCAAGAAGGGGAAGGAGCCTGCACCAGCAGCTGTCACAAAGCGCCCACCACCAACCGTGGTTGTGCATCCATCAGTGAGTGCAGGGGCTGAGCAGGAGCCTCCCACAACCTCCACCACCACCACATTGCAGCCATCGCAGGTTGCAGGGGCTGAGTAGGAGCCTCCCACTACCACCACCACAGTGCAGCCATTACAGGGTTCAGGGGCTGAGCGGAGCCTCCCACTACCACCACCACCACAGTGCAGCCATTGCAGGGTGCAGGGCTGAGAAGAAGCCTCCCACTACCACCACCACAGTGCAACCATTGCAGGGTGCAGGGGCTGAGCAGGAGCCTCCCACTACCACCACCACCACCACAACCACAGTGCAGCCATTGCAGGGTACAGGGGCTGAGCAGGAGCCTCCCACTATTACCACCACAGTGCAGCTATCACAGGGTGCAGGGGCTGAGCAGGAGCCTCCCATTACCACCACCAGCACAGTGCAGTCGTCACCGCCAGCGGACGCAATGTGATTCAGCCTCCATGGGCTGCTATGTGGCCTGTCCCCTCCAGAACCAGTGGGGAATACACCCACTTGATAGACTGTGGCCTTGCACTCCCCAGGACCAAGCACAGGGCATGTTGCCCCCTCCAGAACCAGTGGGGAAGACACCCACACAAGAGACTGTGGCCTTGCACTCCTCAGGACCAAGCACAGGGCATTTTGCCCCCTCCAGAACCAGTGGTTTTGTTTCTGCATCCAGCTGAGGTGCCCCCCCATCCCCTGAGGTGCCTGCCTATTTGCCAACTGATGCCCCTACAGTGTTCTCTCCGTATTGATGCAGGTATCAAGTGGGGCCTTGGACTTTGCCCTGTGGCCATGTGGCCCATGCAAACTGAGGACTGGGCAGTGTCCCTTTTTTGTACATTTGTACATATCTGTTGTATTGGCAAAATTATTATTAATATTGTATTTATCTTATTACAATCACTTTAGTCAATTCCTGTTGTCCTTGCATTATTCAGCCGATTTACGAGGATTAACTTGTTTTCTTGGGCAGCTGGTTGTGTGTATGGTGTGTGTGTCTGGAGTGTGTATGGTGCATGTGTGTCACTCTCGTTTTCCTCCCCCCTCTCCCTTGTGTGCTAGGTGGCTGTACTCACCGTCGTCGTCTTCACCGGCGTTGGTGTTCGTGGTGGAGCATGACAGAATATCATTAGGAAAACTTGCAGTTCTGAGTTCTGGCTCCATGGCGGTGTGGTTCTTCCCTGTGTCTTCAATGGTGAGTCCTTTCACTTCTGTGCAGTGTTTTCACCAGACTTTTGATGGCGTTGGTACCGCCCCGGAAAAGGTGGTGGATTGTCTTGTCATAATATGGTGGGCGGAATTGTGACTTCCGCATGGCTGTAGGCGGCTACCGTCATGGTGCCTGTTATTTCCGCCCTGGTGGGCGGTATGGTATATTGGCTGTCTTTGGAAACCTTTCCGCCATGTTCATAATTTGGCAGTAGTTACCGCCAGCCTGTTGACTGTATTACCGCCACTTTATCACCTACTGCCAGGGTCATAATGAGGGCCATAGTTACCCTGTCAAAGGAGTCCAAACAAGAGATGCAGTGATGGCTAAAGCATTTTGACGCATGGACCACCCGAGAAATTTTGTCTTTCTTCTGGACTGGTTGATAAACACGTGTGAAAAATCAACATATCCCCTTGACTACGGGAGTGACATTGTTGCATCTACCAACACATTGTCCGCGCATTTTGTGTTTGCAACCAAGATCAATGTACTCTGTTCCCCGGACCTGCGTGGCTCCTCTCCCCAGCCTGCACTTCATTGTGGTTGACTTAAACTGTTGACTGTGCCCCGGTTCAGCTCAACCTCCAGTAACTATTTGCTTCTAAACACTAGAACACTTTTATTCTCCTAAATACATAGCTTGACTTCTACTCATCAGTTTTTGGTTTTTTTTTGGTCTTGATTTATTTATAAAATTATTGCAATTTTTCTAAACCTATGGGGAGTCTTTTTGTGGTGTTTTCATTGTGTTACTGTGTGTGTGTTGCACAAAGACTTTGGGGGTCATTACAACATTGGCGGTAAAAGCCGCTTACCGCCATGCAGAAGACCGCCAATACACCGCCGCGGCCACAAAATTCCGCCACAGCTATTATGACCCACATCTTGGAATCCGCCGAAATTCAGACACCCACACAAGTCCGCCACAACAAAGGTCAGTGATAAACTGGCGAAAACAAATCCTCCACCGTCACACCAACAGAAAAACGCCCATACTATCACGACCCACAAATCCACGCAGCGGTCTTTCAAACGCAGTATTCCATTGGCGGTACACACTGCTGCGCTAAAAATACACACACATCTCCAAAACACCGCCACATTGGACAATTTGAAATACACACACCTGATACACATACAAACACCACTCCCACACACCCAACGCAATATAAAACACACACCCACATCACCCACAAACCCCTACGACCAAAATTATTGACGAAGGCCAGAGAGACTGCACAGCATTGACAACCCCACCACACAGAGGCACACAACACCATCACCCACACAACATCCACGCACAAAACACCACACACCACTACATATCACCACACTCATCACCACATACACCACCACACACATCACCTACACCACCCCATGGCACGGCAAAGACACCCCAGGTTCTCCGAGGAGGAGCTCAAGGTCATGGTGGAGGAAATCGTCCGGGTAGAGCCACAGCTATTTGGATCACAGGTGCAGCACACCTCCATAGCTAGGAAGATGGAGCTATGGCGAAGAATAGTGGACAGGGTCAATGCAGTGGGACAGCACCCAAGAAATCGGGAGGACATCAGGAAGAGGTGGAACGACCTACGGGGGTAGGTGCGTTCCGTGGTCTCAAGACACAACATTGCGGTACAGCGGAATGCCGCAGACCCCCACCCCTCCCCCACAACTAACAACATGGGAGGAGCAGGTCTTGACCATTATGCACCCTGAGGGCCTCGGGGGAGTCGGTGGAGGAATGGACTCTGGTAAGTCAAATCTTAACTGTCATATCCCCCACCCTACCTGCATGCTATCACAGACCCCCACCCTCACCCCCTCTCCTATCACTCCAACTCCTCACTAATGTACTAATAACACAAACCACACATACCCACACCAAGCCCTGCATGACACAACAAAGCATGGACACCCCTCACTAAAGCATGCCCACTGCACATACCCATAACACCCCCCCAACCATCATCACACAAGCCCCCACACTGGAATGCTAGCACTGGGGTACATGGTCACCCACCCATTACACACCATGACACACACAGATGCAATAATCATGCTTTTACACCCCTGCAGGACCACTGCCCAACGTCACCAGACAGGAGGCTCCAGAAATCTCTACCCCACCCACAGAAGAGGCCCACAGTGATGACAGCAGCTCTGGCCAACTGGATCCAGATGACCAGCCCGGACCATCGTGGGCCTCGGGACAGTCGGTTACCCTCACACAGGCACAGCCCACCACAGACCTTCCACCTTCTGGTAACACCAGCACAGCACCCACCCAGCGGGCCCATAGCTCCGTCCCCAGGACACGTCAATCAGCTGTGTGTCCACCACTACAGGGAACCCAGGATAACCCACCACCCCAACAACAACAGGGACCTGGGGGCAGTGGTAGTGGGCACACGGTCCAGGGGACGGAGGCACAGGAACACAGGGGAACTGGGAGGGCAGCTGTGCGACAGGGGGCGGACAGGCCAAGGGAACCCACTCTCCACTAGGCCCTCTCCTTCATCATGGGAGCATACCACCACACCCAGGAGACGATGGCTACGGTCCTGGGCAAGTTTCAGGAGACCCAGCGCATGCAGGAGGAACAGTATTTGGGGTTCAGGGAGGAACTCAGAACCATCAGCTCCGCCCTGGGCACCATCGTAGGGGTGCTGAAGGACATACTGAACACCATGAGGGACACCGTGGCACTCCAAGGGGACCCTGACACTAGCATGGACGATGAACTGCCCACCACCTCCGCCGGCGCTAGTGGACAGGACGCCCCGCCACACGACCACCACACCAGCACCCCACCCCCTGCAGACGGAGAACCACCCCGCAAGCGGTCAGGAACAGGACAGAGCACGATGGCAAGACCCCCGCCAAGAAATGAGACCACCCTGATTGTCATCCCACTATCCCACTTTGTAGCCCTGTCCATATTGGAACTGCCCAAGCTCCACTTCCTATGCCCATATGGGCAATGCACCTTTGAGACTAATAGACTGGACTCTGCCATGGACATTCCTCCACCATCACCCCTCACCATTTTACCACCCCCTCCAATATTTAGCACTTTAATAAACACCCTTGAAGGACAAAACAATCTGGAGTCAGTCTGTGATTTCGGAAATGTGTATTAGCTATGACAGTGACAAAATCCGTTCTCAAATGTAATGTCAACATACCTATGTCACACATCACAAGTCCATGAAGAATGTAAGCAGATGACACACGTTGGTAACCACACCTGTGAAACCGTAATGGAAATGTACAACTCAGTTACCAAATACTGCTTGAAATTGACAGACAGGATAGAGGTAGAAGTGTGAAAGTACTTGTAGTAGGCAAGAATGTGTTCTCACCTGTGTGTCACTGGAAATATTGCTGGATGGCTGAGTCCCTGTTGTCAATGTCTTCTTCCTCTGCTTCCTCCTCATCACTGTCCACAGGCTCCACAGCTGCCACAACACCGTCATCTGGACCATCCTCCTGCAGAAAAGGCACCTGGCGTCGCAAACCAAGATTGTGAAGCATACAGCAGGCGATGATGATCTGGCACACCTTCCTTGGTGAGTAGAATAGGGAACCACCTGTCATATGGAGGCACCTGAACCTGGCCTTCAGGAGGCCGAAGGTGCGTTCGATCACCCTCCTAGTCCACCCATGGGCCTCATTGTAGCGTTCCTCTGCCCTGGTCCTGGGATTCCTCACTGCGGTCAGTAACCATGACAGGTTGGGGTAACCAGAGTCCCCTAATAGCCACACACAGTGCCTCTGGAGTTGACCCATCACATAAGGGATGCTGCTATTCCGCAGGATGAAGGCATCATGCACTGAGCCAGGGAACATAGCATTTACCTGGGAGATGTACTGGTCTGCCAAACATACCATCTGTACATTCATTGAATGATAACTCTTCCGGTTCCTGTACACCTGTTCACTCCTGTGGGGGGGGAACAAAGCCACATGGGTCCCATCAATGGCACCTATGATGTTGGGGATATGTCCAAGGGCATATAAGTCACCTTTAACTGTAGCCAAATCCTCCACCTGAGGGAACACGATATAGCTCCTCATGTGTTTCAGCAGGGGAGACAACACTCTGGACAACACGTTGGAAAACATAGGCTGGTGCATCCCTGATGCCATGGCCACTGTTGTTTGAAAAGACCCACTTGCAAGGAAATGGAGCACTGATAGCACCTGCACTTGAGGGGGGATCCCTGTGGGATGGCGGATAGTTGACATCAAGTCAGGCTCCAACTGGGTACACAGTTCCTGGATTGTGGCACGGTCAAACCTGTAGGTGATGATTAAATGTCGCTCCTCCATTGTCAACAGGTCCACCAGCGGTCGGCACACCGGAGGATTCCGCCATCTCCTCACATGTCCCAGCTGACAGTGCCTAGGAAGGACAACAGCGACCACAGAGTCAAGCAACTCAGAGGTATGTACCCACAATCTACACAGAACACGAAACATAATCCAAAAAGTTGTTTGTATGTGTGTTGAGTCCAGGCCTAGGTATGTGTGACGCAGTTGAAAATGAAGCCATGTGGGCCCCTGAAATGGCGGCTGCCTGACCTCTAAACTGGGACAATGGGATGTGAGGTAACTGCGCTGGTGTTTTACACCGTCGCGGTAGGCGGTCGAAGACCGCTGCGCAATGCTGCTTTGGTTAACATTGGACCCTATGGGTCCCAGGAGCCAATGACGAAGTGCGCCGGCGGTGATGATACGCACTGCCGCAGACGTCACCGCCACGGACGTCACCGCCATTTTCTAGCTGTTCAATCACTCGATACCTGATCTTCGACAGGAGAGGACCTACACTGCAAGTGCTGCTGTGACCTCGGTCTGGAAGAGACAATGGCTTGTGCGTCTGGGGAAAGGGCCCCTGCCTTCACTGCTCAGGAGTTGGAGAAGCTCGTGGACGGGGTCCTCCCCCAGTACACGCTACTCTACGGTCCTCCAAACCAACAGGTGAGTACACCGGGAGCAAGTTGTATGGGCTATGCCTGGGTGGAGAGAGCTGGTTGTAAGAAGGAAAGGGGCAGAGTTCTGCGTGCATGAAGGACTGTGAATGAATGTGCCACATGGCAAGGGCGGGGATGTGGGCCACTCACTTTGACGGTGCAGTTGGTAATGATTTCTCTTCTTCCCCTGTACATGTCATGTAGGTCAGCGCCCACCAGAAGAAGGCTATTTGGCGTGCCATCGCCAAGGACGTACGGACCCTGGGGGTCCACCACAGACGGAGCACCCACTGCCGTAAAAGATGGGAGGACATTCGCCGCTGGAGCAAGAAGACGGCGGAGGCTCAGCTGGGGATGGCCTCCCAACGTGGGAGGGGTGCCCGTCGCACCATGACCCCCCTGATGTTCCGGATTCTGGCGGTGGCGTACCCTGAGTTGGATAGGCGCTTGAGGGCATCACAGCAGACACAAGGGGGTGAGTACACTCTCATTCAGCTGACTTTGCGCGCAGTGAAGGTGTCTGAATGGGGAGGAGGGCTGTGGGTTTCCCTAGGCCAGGGCGAGTTCCGTAGGCTAGGCCCCTCCGTAATGCAGGCCATGTGGCACTCCACCCCACCTCTGTAGAGTGCCAAGTACAGGTATACATGCCCCTGTGTCATCTATGTGTGCTGATGCCCACCATAGCCATGTAGGCCATTTCCCAGGAACTGCATCAGAAGAGCCCAACAGCGCGGCGTAGTGCAGGGGGCTGCTGTGTCTGTATTGTCCGCCAACAGTAGCGGTAAGCCATGCACTCAACCTGTCTTTCTTCTGTCGTCCCCCTCCCCTTTTTGTGCTCTCCCTGTTCTAGTGTGCATCAGCATCATCAGGCGGAGGTACAGTGGCACCGGAGCACGAGGGAGCTGAATCCCACATGGCCATGGAGGGCCACACCACGGACTCTGAATACACCAGTGAGACAGAGGGCAAGGGGAGCTTCACGGCGGTCACAGGATCAGCAACCAGCGACACGGACTCGTCCTCCGATGGGAGCTCCCTTGTGGTGGCGGCAACATCTGTGCCCCCACTTCTACAGGTACAGCCGCCACCCCCCTACCATCACCACCCTCCCAGCAGCCCCTCAGCCTTCGCCGCATGCCCGCTCACCCAGGAGGGTGGGCATCACCTTCACCCCAGGCACCTCAGCCCCTGCCCCTGTCACCTCTGCTGCCCTCAGTGAGGAGGCCATTGACCTCCTCAGGTCACTCACTGTTGGGCAGTCTACCATTTTGAATGCCATCCAGGGTGTAGAAAGGGAGTTGCAACACACTAATGCATTCCTGGAGGGCATTCATTCTGGTCAGGCTGCCCTTCATCGAACCCTGCAATCTCTGGCCTCAGCACTGATGGTAGCCATTGTCCCTGTCTCTAGCCTCCCCCCTCCAAATTCCTACACCCAGACCCAATCCCCTGTACCCCAGCCTATCCCAAGCACACCATCAGACCAGCCTGCTCACACGTCAACACACAAGGGAAGCTCAGGCAAACATAAGCACCACACATCCCACAGGCACTCACGCAAGCATCACACACATACAGACACAGCAAGATCCACTGCCTCCACTGTGTCCCCCTCCTCGTCGTCTCCCTCCTCCCTCCCAGTGTCATCTACACTCTCACCTGCATGCACTACCACTACAGCCACTAGGTCGCGCACCAGCACACCCACCACCACACCCCGCTCACCTGCACTCACCACCCCCACTACCATTTACACGTCCTCTGTGTCCTCTCCCAGTGTGTCTGTGACGCCCCCTCCCAAAGTACACAAACGCGGGCACACACCCACCCAACATCCGTCCACCTTACGACAGCCTCCAACGCATGCACCTGCACCCAAATCAACAAAAGTTACACCTCCTACAACCACTTCCTCTTCCTCCACTCCCAGACCTCCTCCAGCTACCCGTCCCAGTGTTCGTAAGCAACTTTTCCTGAGCAACCTTGACCTCTTTCCCACCAACCCCCCCCTCCAATTCATAGGTCCCATACTAGCACCTCAGCCAAAAAATCTCAGGTACCAGTGGTGCCTGTTAGAGGTATGTGGAGTGTACCGGGCACCAGGGCAGCCAGTGCGACACGGAGCCACTGCACAGCCAGTCCCCCCCCCCCCTGTGAAGCACCAGAAGTTGGACAGTGCCCGGCGGGACAGGGGGAAGACTCCAGCCGGCAAAGCTGCTCACAAGGGTCCCGGGGGGAGTGTCCACTCAGCTGTGACTCCTCCCAAGGTGGGGAAGGGGCAGAAGAAATTGCCAAAGTCTGAGAAGAGCAGCACGGTGGAGAAGCCCGCCATCATCCCCGCTGCCCAGGAGGCCACCGCCAGCCCCATCGTCAGTGGCCAGGAGGCCACCGCCATAGTCAGTGCCCAGGAGGGCAGCCCCATCGTCACTGGCCAGGAGGCCACCGCCAGAGTCAGTGCCCAGGAGGGCAGTCCCATCGTCACTGGCCAGGAGGCCACCGCCAGAGTCAGTGCCCAGGAGGGCAGTCCCATCGTCACTGGCCAGGAGGCCACCACAAGAGTCAGTGCCCAAGAGGGCCCCGGCAGCCACAGCCCCACTGGGCAATTAGGGGCCGCCATGGCAAACACCGCTGCACAGGTCAGAGACAGCAAAGTCAAGTATCGCTGAAGAGGGCAAGCACTGCTGAACAGGGCAAGCACCGCTGAACAGGGCAAAGACCACCATGGCAAGCACCGATGAACAGGTCAGAGACAGCAAAGTCAAGCACCGCTGAACAGGGCAAGCACTGCTGAACAGGGCAAGCACCGCTGAACAGGGCAAAGACCGCCATGGCAAGCACCGCTGAACAGGTCAGAGACAGCAAAGTCAAGCACCGCTTAACAGGGCAAGCACCGCTGAACAGGGCAAGCACCGCCAACTCAAGCACCGCTAGCCCATGTGCGGCAGGGGCAGTGACTGAACTGGGACCGTCACGGTGAAAGTGATGCACTCTGGGCGCCAGTCCCCCTCCAGAACCAGTGGAGACATGCATCCACTACCTCAGTGCTTTGCAGGATGAAGTACTCTGGGCACCAGTCCCCCTCCAGAACCAGTGGAGACATGCATCCACTACCTCCGTCCTTGGCAGGATGAAGCACTCTGGGCACCAGTCCCCCTCCAGAACCAGTGGAGACATGCATCCACTACCTCAGTCCTTGGCAGGATGAAGCACTCTGGGCACCAGTCCCCCTCCAGAACCAGTGGAGACTGTTATCGACTTGAGAGACTGTGGCTTTGCACTCCCCAGGATTGAACAGTGGGCAACCCACCCACTGTAGAGACTTGAGAGACTGTGGCTTTGCACTCCCCAGGATTGAACAGTGGGCAACCCACCCACTGTAGAGTCAGGATACATCAATGGGCATGGAGCCCCGTCGTGGATCTGGCGTGGTGCAGTCATCCGGCTGAGGTGCCCCCCCTTCCCTTCCCCCTGAGGTGCCTGTTGTATTTCTATCTGATGCCCCAGCAGTGTTCTCTCCGTTTTGCTCAGGTATCGTGTGTCGGCCTCTCCCATGCATTTCGGGCCCAGTGGTCCACGGACATTGAATGGTGCATTACCTGCACTACTAATCGTGATGTATATTTTGTTGAATGTGAAATTATATCTGTATATATTTGCTTACTGTATTTTGATATATTACAATGGTTGCACTCATTTCCTTTTGTCTTTGCATTCTTCTGGGGGGTTTGGGGGTTGTTACTGTAATGTTTGGATATGCATTGGTGTGTGTGTTGTGGACGGTGAGGGTCAGGGTGGGGGTGTTGCGTGTGTGTGTCCCTGACTTTTGCCTCCCCTATGTTGTAGGTGCAGTACTCACCGTTGTCTTCGGCGCCGGCGTTGATGATGATCATACAGGAGCAGGAAGACTATCGCAGGGAGTATTTGGAGTTCCGGTTCCATGGTGTCCTCCTTCCTCGTGGAGTGTGTAGAGGTGAGCATTTTCCCATTGAAATGGCTGTTTCTGCCGTGTTTTTATCCACGGTGAATCCGCCCCGGAAAAGGTGGCGGATTGGTAGGTTGTGATACTGTGGGTGGTACTTTGTCTCCCGCCTGTCTGTTGGCGGTGACTGCCGCGCTGTTTGTCTGTACCACCATGGCAGTCGGAGTGCTAAAGTGGCTGTCTTTGTTGGCGGTTTCCGCCACGGTCATAATTCCATTTTTTTTTCCGCCGGCCTGTTTGCGGTCTTACCGCCACTTTAACACCATCCGCCAGGGTTGTAATGACCCCCTATATCTCAATGTCTCTTTTACTTCCGTACTGTTCGTTGCCATGCTACCAGAGGGTGAACACAGGTAATCTCTAAGTGTATATCTGACTTACCCTGACTAGAGTGGTAGTCCCTACTTGGACAGGGTGCATACCCCTGCCATCTACAGTAGAGTCCCCATTCTAACACCATTGTCCTCTTTTCTATGTTAAATAGCGAAACATCGACCTGATGCTCAAGGTTACTCCCGTTTGTTGTCCAAATCTCCAAACAAGTACACATACAAATCTGAAAAATAAATAGTATAGCACCATGCAGGCCAAGAAAAACATCATTACTGAAAAATATCATGGATACAATGTGCACCAATAATAGAAAAATATATCTGCATACTTTCTGTAATGATATACCCTGGGTGGGCAAAAGAGTATAGAAAACAACTTTTAGTGACAAGATCTTTGGGTGGAATAACCCTTGCCTCCTAGTCATTAAATGAATTAAAAGCTTTCAGATGCAAAAGTTAAGACATTTTACATTCTACGTCAGGACCAGAGGTGAGGATTATACCTGCCTCTAAAGAATTCTAAGCCATAGCACCTCTAGTTAGGTGTGTTCCATACACTGAAGTATCTATTCCTGCTTCAGACATGATTCATCTAATCTACCTGAACATCGTGGCAGCTGATACTGTGCTAAAATACCTGGGAAATGAGATCAGCAACTGACCTGTACTCATCTGATCATGAATCACATTCCTTCAAACATCAAACAATACATAGGTATGTTGGGTAAGGGACAGATCTCAAGGTAGTCTTTGCTCTTTTTCCAGTACTGAAAACCAACCCTTCTGCAATAAACATTCTGCTAGTAACATTGAGGGCCCTGACACTTCACACCCTTCCATATGAAATTAAGTAGACTAGTACAAAAATTGTGGCAGATTGCTACTTTCTCATTGCATGGCCAGTGTTGCAAAATCACAAACCTACGTTAACATCTTGAAGTTTATTGTAGCTCTGTTGTGGAGGCACTGAAAACGTAACTCCTTGAGGAGTTTACACACCAACTGATGTTTTGAGGAGACTGTGGAGTGACCCACAGAGATGTCAGATCAAATGGTATTCAGTGATCTATTTGCCATGCCCAACTATGCTCACTTCAAGAAAAGGTTTGCAATGTAAACAATATGTACCTGAATGGAATAAAGATCCCATTCCAGACACTAGCTATGCCAGCATTTCCACGAAATGTTTTACCGTGTGCGAGTGATGTTTATCCGTACACCCAAAATGGAGTCAGCACTTCCCAGAAGCCCTCCAAGAGATCAAAAATAGATGACTTTTCATAACTGAAGGGTAGTGATTGTCTAGAGGGTCTATCTAAAGGATTAGAAGTACCAGCAGAGGAACTGGATAATCACACCAGAATTCCTATCAGAACTGGGAAGCATGCTTGCAAACTCCAATGTGATGCAATCAGGATCAGCTGTGCTGCCTGCATGGAAAATTGAGCTGTTACTCTAGGGAGCATGATGAATGACGGAAAGGAATCCTGGAGAAAGACAATGCCACCTACTCTCTATCTGTCCTCCAAATGAAGAATCTGGGCAACTGTTTATTTGAGCCAGGAGGCAAACAAATCTAGGTGACAGAGACCCCGGTGATTCAACAGTTTCTGGAAGAATTCCCTTTTCAGCATCCAGCCACCGGTCTCTATCATAAACCTCATCAGATTCCCTGCCCTGACAAAAACCTTGTGATGAAAATAGAAATGCCAACAGTCCGTGGTCAGTTTGGCTAGAAGTTATGTATATAACTGCCTGTGTTCAGGGATTTCATTCAAGGATCATCATTTTGATTTGTCCTTCATTAGGGATTTCACAGCAAAAAAGCCAGATAGTAACTCCAGGCAGTTGATGTACATTGTCAATCACTCCGTTCACCATTCCCCTCATAAATATATGGCACCCCTACCTTTTCTGCTGGTATCTGACTCTTAGCAAAGAAAGCTGAAAATTGCTTGGCCGTTCAATGCGTCCAAGTGCTTCAGCCAACATTGCATCTCTTTGTACTTTTCTGACAGGGGAACTATGTCTCCATAATACAGTCCCTATTGCAGCTGAACTACCTTCAGGCTCCATACTGCAGAGGCCCGAGAAATATGGGCTGAATGGAGGCAGAGAAAAAGTGTATTTTTCTCGCTATCTGTTGCAGGGAGGGCAGACCCTTTGTTAAGACCTTCCGGATCTCTGTCTTTATTAAATTTATTTTTGCTTTAGGAAGGGAAAGCAAAGCTTTTACTGGTCTATCTGAAAACCCAGGAAAATTAGTTGCTAAGGTAGGAACAACTCTGACTTCTGAACGTTGATCAGAAAGCCCACATTGGGGGTTGTGAAGGGGTGGCTAACACTGGCAAGAATGGTCACTTGAGATTGAAGCGCCAAGCCTTGTGGCTGCCTCATCGCTATACAAAGGGTCCCCAGGGACGATTTGCAGTTTGAAGCCCCAATGCTGGAGTACCTCAGCAGCACCATAGCACCATGCAAGTATGCAGTGTCTGATCCCAGACAGAGACACAGAAAAAGATTGAAGATTCAGGTGAGTTTATTCACTAACAGTACAGAGTCAAGCTCTCAGCTTGCAAATTTATTTCAGTTCAAATGACAACATTCTAAGAACCATAAATAAACATTCTTTATTGGAATAATATTGTGCATTGAGTAAATGGCATATATATATATATATCAGAAAGCAATAACATCTATATGGATAGAGTGATATTGTGGGTGCGATATATCGATGATTTGTTCATTATTTGGGATGGCACAGAACAACTGCTGTTGGAATACATAAATGTATTAAATAATAATCAATTCAACATTTATCTAGATGCCATCTACAATAGAGATACCATCTCTTTTTTGGATGTCCTACTACAAGTAGAAAACAATCATTTAAAGACATCCATATATCGAAAGCCCACGGCTTGTAATTCTATATTACATGCCAATAGTGGACATCCCCACTCACTAAAATGGAGCATACCATATAGCCAGCTACTGCGGGCCCGCAGAATATGCTCTGATGAAAACCAATATGAGTTGGAATCTAAGGCTATGGTGAACAGGTTTCTAAGTAGAGGCTATCCTCCAAAAATCTTAAATGATGCATTACACAGAGTACGGAATAAAAGCAGAGATGAGTTACTTTTTAATAACACAGTAACTAGTAATGATTTCCAACATTCAGCACCTAGAATATTTCTCCAGTACAATCAACAACATGAGTCACTCAGAACTATACTCCAAAACAATTGGCATGTTTTACAGAACGATCCCATTATTAATGATCGCATAGAAACCCATCCGTCCATAACATTTCGTAAAGCACGTTCTTTGGGAGATTATCTAACCAGAAGTTATTTTTCAGTAAAAACCAATACATCTTGGTTGAGCCAAAAAAGTTTGGGATTTTGGAAATGTGGCCATTGCAAGGCCTGCAAGTATGCTCAAAACACATATAAATACCAAACTTTTGATGGTCGACAGTGCGAGATCAAAGATCGGATTACATGTGACACTGAATTTGTGATTTATGTCATCGAATGTGGATGCCAGAAAAAATATATTGGAAGTACCATTCATAAATTAAAAGTTAGGTTCTTACAGCATTTTAGAGCCATAAAAAATCAGGACAAAACCTATCCTCTGGCTAAACATTTTTGGGAAGTACACAAAGGAGAATGTGGCACTTTAGCTTTCTATGGCATCAAACACATTAAAAACAACTCCAGAGGTGGCAATAGAACACTCGAGCTCAGACAAATGGAATCCAAGATGATTTTATTATTGGGGTCTGAGTCCCCATTGGGGCACAATCTTGATGCTGAGCTCTATGTCCATCTTAGATGAAAATACACTGTTCATTGCTTTTTAGATAGAGACTCCCCCTGTGTTTCAATTCTTAAAAATAGTAGTGCTAATTTGGTAGTATGTTATCTATATTTCCTTTTTAGGAAGATGGGTGATAGGATCTTAATTAACTTAAATGATCGTGCCATGATGTAATCTGTAAAATAGACATGACTTAATAACTCTCCCTAGTTTGAATTCATATCACAAACTGATGAAATATAGATGGAATAAGTTTGTATACAGATTTGTACTGTACCATTGATGATGATGTTTGATTCCATTTTATTCTTCTATAACTTGGCGACTGCAGAAGATTAAATATCATATATAGAGGTATATATGTACATCTAGATTATAACATGGACCAAAAGATCATTAGATCTGACTGTTTTAATTGGAGTTTTTTGTAACACTTCTATGCACTTTATATGCTCTTTTGCACTTATTATTAGCTTAGTTTTTCAGCACATTGCACTTTATGCCAAGGCCTCATTTTAATACAACATATTTATATGTATGTTTATGGAATTACCTAGTATACAGATAAGGACAGTGAGGAACTAGATTTGATTATACGGGCATCCGATAAAAACTATAGTATTAAAACATAACTATTGTCACTACCTAAACATGATTTTAATACAAGATACTAACTAATTATTAATAATTATATGTATATATAACGAATGATAATTTAAACATTGTAAAAATTGAAAAATTGATATTACCGTTTCTTCGTTTATATTTACACTATTACTGTTCTTGTTATTTAATTAATGTTTTTATATGACCAAATATTATGAATTATTGGAAGCAATTGTCCTTTTTCCTATTATATTTATTATTCAATATTTATTCCTTAGGACTGTCTAATCTCAATTTTGATTTTATCTGTAAATATTGGCATCAATGTAGGTTTATTCCTCTATGAATTGTTGTATCTATAATAATTATAATTACACACCTCAAAATGGCCGCCGCGTTTGTAGTACATCACAGTGTTATAGAAATAAATGTAGGACGTAATAGCTATATGTAAATGATGTCGGCTGACTAGCCAAACTGTCCAGTAGAAGGCGTTTTGCCGAAACGCGTTGACAGACATCTCATTCGGGACTCTGAATTACCTGTATAAGCTAAATAAATTTATGAACTAAATACGAGCGCTTTGGACTCAATTGACTTCGACACTTGGGAGATACATGATGGGATCGGTGCAGCCGTCAGATGGCTATCAGTCCATCTGTTGAAGAAATAATTTAAACGTGGTCTCCGGTACGCGAAACGGCTGGCACGCCGGTTGAGTGCGCGTGTTTGTACCACTGGAGGAATTCGAATATTGCAGCTCACGCAGCACCGTGCCTCTGACAACCGAATGAAAACGCAGCCGGACTGACACGGTAGGATTGCTATCGTTCCCCGGGGGGGTTGGAGAACGCCCGTGGGATAATGAACGCGGTCCTCTGAGCAGTCTTGCAAGTCTGATATTAGCGTCTTATCGTTTACATCACCAATTGGCACACGGCCCGGATAACAAATGACAAAACAACGGCAGGGAAGAATTTACTTTGCCTTCTGATATACGGCTTTCCTGTCCTACAAAAGCACACTAACTTAGAATCTGAAATTATTTACAAGCTACACGGTAACCAGCACTGATAGGTATACACTCACACAGAGTCCCGGTTTACAGAACCTTGGTCCGTTACCTTTCAACTTTTTTTGTTTTTTTGTTTTCTTCGTTAAGAGTTACAAATCGGAGATTTGAATAAACTACGAGACATTGTTAAACTCTACGTGAAATGGCTGAACGGAGAAAAATGTGGGAACAAGCAGCAGCCGAGTTGTTTGACAACTCGAAAACCAGCAGTGGACCCATGGGGGTTCAAATACAAACTACCTCAAACATCATACATCAACTAGAAAAAGCACGCATTTCGGAACTCAAAAAATTGTGGGAAATGACCTCATTAACTAAATACATTGAGAGTGGCAGAATTCCTAGAGGTCTACGTATTCTAATTCTACCCACCTTAGGAGACATGGACTCTGATTTACTGGAGGAATGGCGATTGCAAACAACAGATTGCTCAACTAAACTTATGGGAACCTTAATAACTCAAGCCAAGAGACGCATGGAGGAACAAATCACTAAAATTGAACAACTTACAAAAGAATTAGAAAAGATGCCTAACCAACAAGAAATTTCTATTCAATTAGCAAAAATGGAAGAACGGATTAAACACAAGGAAGATTAAATCAAATCACGTAAAGCACATAAATTCAACAGAGACAAGATAGATTACGAACATGGAAGAATCTACACATTTGCTCGAAAATATGACACTGTAAGAACCAAAGATATGTCCAAGATTGGGGCTGAATGTGCTGTACAGCAGATATCTGCAGATGACAGTTCAGAAGTAGAGTCTTCTGCTGATGAAATACCGCGCAATAAGCTGGATTTTCAGGGGGAAATGCGCCTTATGCAAATGATCACGCCACCTCCTGGGCAAAATCGCAGGCGTGGCCGAGGAAGCGGAAGACGAGGAGGGGCAAGAAGAAGAAGCAATCAACTATCAAATTAGAACCTAATCCTGGATCAGTCAATAAATTGAATGACTTGAGTACGGTGGTGAATATTTCCCACAGCACCTTGACAGACAATCAGCTTTACATACTTGATTTAGGATTAAGCTTCTGCCCCAATACACAATGGGATTATGTTAATACCCGTATTGAACTGTACAAATTTGTTCGTAAACTACGTCTCATCAAACACTTTTCAAATAAAGATATAAATCGAATGACAGACAACATCAACCAGAGGGCTGGACTCTCTGGATTCAACATTTCTGATAGCTCAGAATTGATAGCCATCAATGAGTTGGATCATGACAGCGATGAAGCTAGATGTTCTATACATGATGATACAAACAAGAGCACTGATATGCTTAATCAGATGGGATTTACAACTAACCTCTATGAAAAAAGTAATCTAAAATTGTTGAGTAGATTTAATCCTCCACTACCCAGTGGTAACATGATAGATATATTTCATGAGCTAGTGATCAACGATATTGACAAATTTCGCAATAAGAGCTCTTTAAAGATATCGAGAAAGATGAGACCTAATTTTACGCAACAAGATTGGCATGATCTAAACACACTGAGGTCGAACTCTTCTATCATCATCAAGCCCTCAGATAAGGGTGGCAACATTGTTGTCATGGACACAACTGATTACACTAAGGAAGCATATCGGCAATTGATGAATAGAGAGCATTATGAGAAGTTGAAGATCAGCCCCCTATCTCAATACCAAGGGACATATCATGATATGCTAAATGAATGGTATACAAAGCAATTGATGGATTATGATGAGTTTATGTATTTGAAAATTGACCATCCCAAAATTCCTTGTATTTACTTCCTACCTAAAATTCATAAGAACAAAACCCATCCTCCAGGTAGACCAATAGTTAGTATGAATCAATCACTACTTGAGAATACCTCACGATATTTGGACCTGTTTTTATGCACCTTTGTCACAGAATTACCTTCATACTTGCGTGACACCAATGATTTTCTGGCCAAGATACATGACATCCCATGGCATAAAGACTATTTATTGGTCACCATGGATGTAGCATCACTATATACATCCATTAAACATCAATATGGATTACAGGCCTGTAGGTATTTTTTACAAACACGATCCATTGAATTTTTGGAACATACTAACATGCTCCTATCGATGCTACAATTCTGCCTGACACATAACCTGTTCCTCTTTGATAATGAAAGTTTTTTACAAAAACAAGGGACAGCTATGGGAGCATCCTTTGCTCCCACCTATGCCAATCTATATATGGGCTGGTGGGAGAAGGAGGTGGCATGGTCAGAAAGCAATAACATCTATATGGATAGAGTGATATTGTGGGTGCGATATATCGACGATTTGTTCATTATCTGGGATGGCACAGAACAACTGCTGTTGGAATACATAAATGTATTAAATAATAATCAATTCAACATTTATCTAGATGCCATCTACAATAGAGATACCATCTCTTTTTTGGATGTCCTACTACAAGTAGAAAACAATCATTTAAAGACATCCATATATCGAAAGCCCACGGCTTGTAATTCTATATTACATGCCAATAGTGGACATCCCCACTCACTAAAATGGAGCATACCATATAGCCAGCTACTGCGGGCCCGCAGAATATGCTCTGATGAAAACCAATATGAGTTGGAATCTAAGGCTATGGTGAACAGGTTTCTAAGTAGAGGCTATCCTCCAAAAATCTTAAATGATGCATTACACAGAGTACGGAATAAAAGCAGAGATGAGTTACTTTTTAATAACACAGTAACTAGTAATGATTTCCAACATTCAGCACCTAGAATATTTCTCCAGTACAATCAACAACATGAGTCACTCAGAACTATACTCCAAAAAAATTGGCATGTTTTACAGAACGATCCCATTATTAATGATCACATAGAAACCCATCCGTCCATAACATTTCATAAAGCACGTTCTTTGGGAGATTATCTAACCAGAAGTTATTTTTCAGTAAAAACCAATACATCTTGGTTGAGCCAAAAAAGTTTGGGATTTTGGAAATGTGGCCATTGCAAGGCCTGCAAGTATGCTCAAAACACATATAAATACCAAACTTTTGATGGTCGACAGTGCGAGATCAAAGATCGGATTACATGTGACACTGAATTTGTGATTTATGTCATCGAATGTGGATGCCAGAAAAAATATATTGGAAGTACCATTCATAAATTAAAAGTTAGGTTCTTACAGCATTTTAGAGCCATAAAAAATCAGGACAAAACCTATCCTCTGGCTAAACATTTTTGGGAAGTACACAAAGGAGAATGTGGCACTTTAGCTTTCTATGGCATCAAACACATTAAAAACAACTCCAGAGGTGGCAATAGAACACTCGAGCTCAGACAAATGGAATCCAAGATGATTTTATTATTGGGGTCTGAGTCCCCATTGGGGCACAATCTTGATGCTGAGCTCTATGTCCATCTTAGATGAAAATACACTGTTCATTGCTTTTTAGATAGAAACTCCCCCTGTGTTTCAATTCGTAAAAATAGTAGTGCTAATTTGGTAGTATGTTATCTATATTTCCTTTTTAGGAAGATGGGTGATAGGATCTTAATTAACTTAAATGATCGAGCCATGATGTAATCTGTAAAATAGACATGACTTAATAACTCTCCCTAGTTTGAATTCATATCACAAACTGATGAAATATAGATGGAATAAGTTTGTATACAGATTTGTACTGTACCATTGATGATGATGTTTGATTCCATTTTATTCTTCTATAACTTGGCGACTGCAGAAGATTAAATATCATATATAGAGGTATATATGTACATCTAGATTATAACATGGACCAAAAGATCATTAGATCTGACTGTTTTAATTGGAGTTTTTTGTAACACTTCTATGCACTTTATATGCTCTTTTGCACTTATTATTAGCTTAGTTTTTCAGCACATTGCACTTTATGCCAAGGCCTCATTTTAATACAACATATTTATATGTATGTTTATGGAATTACCTAGTATACAGATAAGGACAGTGAGGAACTAGATTTGATTATACGGGCATCCGATAAAAACTATAGTATTAAAACATAACTATTGTCACTACCTAAACATGATTTTAATACAAGATACTAACTAATTATTAATAATTATATGTATATATAACGAATGATAATTTAAACATTGTAAAAATTGAAAAATTGATATTACCGTTTCTTCGTTTATATTTACACTATTACTGTTCTTGTTATTTAATTAATGTTTTTATATGACCAAATATTATGAATTATTGGAAGCAATTGTCCTTTTTCCTATTATATTTATTATTCAATATTTATTCCTTAGGACTGTCTAATCTCAATTTTGATTTTATCTGTAAATATTGGCATCAATGTAGGTTTATTCCTCTATGAATTGTTGTATCTATAATAATTATAATTACACACTTCAAAATGGCCGCCGCGTTTGTAGTACATCACAGTGTTATAGAAATAAATGTAGGACGTAATAGCTATATGTAAATGATGTCGGCTGACTAGCCAAACTGTCCAGTAGAAGGCGTTTTGCCGAAACGCGTTGACAGACATCTCATTCGGGACTCTGAATTACCTGTATAAGCTAAATAAATTTATGAACTAAATACGAGCGCTTTGGACTCAATTGACTTCGACACTTGGGAGATACGTGATGGGATCGGTGCAGCCGTCAGATGGCTATCAGTCCATCTGTTGAAGAAATTATATATATATATATATATATATATATATATATATATATATATATATATATATATTCACTGAAAAACCCATAGGTTACAAGGACATTATAGTTAGGTTCTGAATTTACTCATACAAAGCCTAAGGCAACTATAGCTCACGCCCTTGCCATGCACAGTTTTATGATCAATTATTTTATTACAAATGTTGCAGTGACAATATAAAAGATGGCAGAAGATATGCCACCAATGATATAATATATGGAGTAATTAGCTGTGCATGGCGAGGACGCGAGCTATAGTTACCTTAGGGCGTGAGTTTTAGTTCCTTGAGAGAACTCTAACTAAAGCTGCTGAATTTCTATGGTTTGGTACGAGTAAATTCACAACCTAACTATAATATCCCTGTAACCTATGTTTTTTTCAGTGAATTTCTGTTTTTTAACGTAAAGTCATTTTTATTGCTATACGTGAATCCAACCACCGCCGCGCACGGCCAATGGCAGTTGGCCACAGGGCCTGGCCGCAGTCAACCCCCCTATAAGCACCCAGCCTTGCACTGTGCAAGGCCTGCTCCCATGCGCAGTAGGGGTTGCTCCCAAGGGGTGGCCTGCAGCCAGTCCATGTGACCAAGCCCCCTAATCACCCAACCCGATGCTGTGCAGGGCCCTTTGAGCATGCACAGCAAAGTTGGTTGCGGCCTCTCTGGGTGTATGAATAGGTATGACAGGCTGTATCTGGGGTAAGAGTGGCTGTCAGAGTGTCTGGGTGTGATACTGCGTACATCAGCATTTGAGTGAGTGTGTCACTATGAGCATGGGTCTGTGAGTGGGTGTATCAGGGTGTTAGTGAGTCTGTGAGTGGGTGTGTGACAGTCTGACTGGGTGTGTAAGTGGGTGTGTAACTGCCCGATTGGGTTTGAGTGGGTGCATGAGGGTCTGACTGGAACTGTGAGTGAGCGCATGAGAGTCTGAGTGGGTCTGTGAGTGGGTGCATGAGTGTCTGAGTGGGTCTGTGAATGGGTGTGTGAATAGGTGTGTGAGTGGGAGAATTGATTGAAAGAGAGACAGAGAGAGAAAGAAAGTGAGAAGGAGAGAGATAGAGAGTTATATGATGTCTGATATACTTAGAATGAGCTATTTGTGTACAATATTAAAATGGAAAATAAAAAAAGAATTTGGTAAAAAATATAACAAATTGTACTTAATTATTATTTTTAAATAAGCTAACGAATCCAGCTGGACTTGAACCCCTAATGCTCAGTGTGAGCTACAGCTTTTTTTTCTTATTCCTTTTTTTAGCCCTTTGTGGGCTATCAGGGACCGCAAGGGAGCCCTAAAGGGCTCCCCCGTGGTACCTCCTTATTTATTTTTTAAAAATAAAACGCCTTTTTCGGGCTACCTGACACTGCGGGGAAAGCCTTAAGACTTCCCTGGCAGTGCCATTGCTTCCGCAAGCAGGGAGCTGCTTTGACAGCAGCTTCCTGCTTGCTGAAGCATTTCATCTCTGACTTCTGCACGCTTGCAGTGGACAGAGATGAAACTTCGATTTTGACAGCGGGACCTGCTTTACAGGTCCTGCTGTGAAAACCCAAAGTGTTTGCTGTTGCTTGGCTTCAGCTGCAACCACAACGAAAAGCTATGTCCCAGGGAGGCACTTCAGGACATAGCAGGAGCCGTCCCTGAAGTGTGGCGGTCCCCAGGGCCATCAGTGGCTCCACAAGGGGGGGTCACGTGGTCCCCCTCTATTGTTTACATAGCCCCAGGGGGTGGTCTGCTGTAGTCCGGTAGGCCCCCCGCACAAAATGTTTAATGCCCCCGGGACCTGGCCCACCTGGGGGCTATAAAAAAACAAGCTCGGTAGCCTGCGCTTGTTTTAAAAAAAAAAATTCCCACAAATGTATTTGTGCAAAAAAATAACGAAAAAAAATGTTTTTTTTGCTCTGGAGGGGTCCCTCTGGGATTCCCCCCCACCAGAGCTAAGGGATCAGGGTGTCTCTCCTTTTATTTTTTTAACTTTTTTACTGGGACTTGGCTGAAGCCGAGTCCCAAGATGGCTGCCATCACTTCCTGGTTTGAAGTGTTGGCAGCTAATCAGAGCTGGGCTTTCCCTGCATGAACTTGTCTTTGTTTGTGAATACTTCAAGGCAAGAGATATACAAATTTGAATTTCCCTAAATTAATCATAAACTACTGAACGGATTTACTCCAAATAATCGAAAGCGGAATCTGTGAACCAACAGCTAGCTTTCTGCCAATTTTGGTGTAATTCTGTCCAGTGGTTCGGGCTGTAGACGTGTCTAAAGAATCATATGAGAATTAATACGGGAAATGCAATGTTTTTTAAGCCCCCGTTTTCTCGGCCTCCGCTCGATGGATCATCCCGAAACTTTCCATGTGCAACAAGAATCACCACAACACTTGGGAACATTTTGTAAAGATTCGTTGAATGGTGCCAAAGATAAAGGCAAGTCAAAAAATGTTTTTTCTATGAAAACATGGTCCTAACTATAACTACCTAATGGCGATTGCCAATAGGTATTATATTATATACATATATATAAAACGTAAATACAACTTCTTCAAAAATGAAAACTTTGGTAATTAATTCTCAGAGACAACACACCTCAAATTAATATTCTTCTTTCTGGCACTCCCAATCATAGAATATTCTGTACTAGCCGAATGGCATTCACTGTTTTGTTACCTTAATTCCCAGGAGTTCTGTCAGAAAATCTCAAGATCACGGTTAATTTTGACAGCCCTTTCAATGTTCCACAGTTGATTTCCAATCACTCTGACAGCACTACCACTCACTTTTCAATCCTGGATGGATTTCCATATTTAGCATCCCCTTTATAAACATGTCCAGGTTTCTTAACATGTATAAGATCTCCTACATGAAGCAAAATTGGCTGATATTTTCTCCTGCTTTTATAGTATTCTTTTTGTTTTACTTCAATAGATTCCAATCTTGTTCTCACACTCCCATCATAATATTTCACAGAAATACCATCCTAACCCACCCAGAAATCCAAAATGATGAATGTGGTGTAATTCTGTAAAACGAGAGCATTGATCTCACTGTACTGACTACAGTGCAATTATTCACTAAAGCCCGCTGTGTACACACTCTCAACACTCTTTTCATCCCTCTGACAAATTCATTAGTTTGGGCATTGTACAAAAAACTTTTTAAGTGCTTAACTTCCATCTTGAAAATGTGGACACTTTTGTAACCACAAACTGAATCCCACGGGCTGATACTAACATACCAGGAAAACTCTCTCTCAAGTAAACATATTTGAGAAAATTGATTACTATTTTTGATGTGTCTTCATTAATAAATTTGACCTGTGACCATTTGCTGTGTAGTCCACAAGTACCAGTGCTGGAACTTGTTGGCAGTAGATTGAAAGGACCAACTAGCTCAATACCGAACATTTCTCATGGCACAGATGGACATTCTAAAAACTGAAAACAAAGTTACTTTAAGACTTTATCGTTATTGTTGCATATGACATACCCTAGAACACTTTGTTCAATATCTTTGTCCATATCAGGCCAACAAAGAACTGATCTAACACACTCTTTGGTCACTGTACAATCCAGATGTCCCTCCTATGCATTTGATACCAAAGCCATCCTCAAACCTTTCAGAGGTATAAAGTTGTCACTTCTCATTAACAGGCCATCTTCTACCATAAAATCTTTGTACATTTTTATAAAACGCTAAATCCTGACTGCAACATTCCTTTCTCTAGGCCACATTAATTCTATGAATCTCATCATTTCTCCAAGTATCTGATCTTCATGTAATGCTGTACACCATTCATTCTCAGAAAACGTTCCCAAATCTACAATATCTATGGCAACTACAATACAACTTCCTTTTTCATTATCATCACCTTTATGTTCAAAAGATTTGTCCTTTGTTGGGAAATGTGACACATAGTCGGCACACCCATTCTTTCCACCTGGTATATATTCTGCATCAAAATTATACTATAATAGCGAAATCAAAAATATTGCAATCCTAGGGCTGCATTCTTTCACATTTTGTCCACTGAGTGTGTAAATTATAGGTTTGCATCTAAAGTCCGAATCACAAACTTCCTTTCCCACAAATAATTTCTGGACTTGGTGATTGCCCACCAACATGCTAATAATTTCCTCTCAATGACCAAGTAATGTATTTCTGCTTCCTTCAATGCTAAAGAAACATAACCAATGGTATCAGCCCCTTCCCTATCTCTCAGAATCACCACGCTCTGTTGGGGCATAGGGTTATAACTTTGTCTATCACGTATTCTTATTGAATAATAAAAGAACAAGCATGCGATTTCTTTCAGTGATTTACGTATTTTGTTATTTTTATTGATTCTTTGCCTGGTTCTATATTTCTTTTTATTCTCCTTTCTTATTGTCTTCCTCTTTTCCTTCCTCTAAGTATCCAAATCCTTTTAATCTTCTTTCCTTGTTATTTTTCCTGGGACATCTCTTCCAGAATTGTTTAGTGTTCTTTTGTTTCCTCTTTTCTTGCAGAGTTTTCCCAGTTCCAGTTATATTGTTCCCGGAAGCGTGGAAGGAAGAAGAATAAGGCGTAGGTAAGTATAATATATCTTGTGAGATACTGTAATTATTCCTGGTTGGGGGGTGAGGTTTTGTGCTTATTAGTGTGAAAATGATATAGTTTGGTGTGCTCAAGTGCTCATAGTGTATAGTAAAAAAAAAAAATCTTTATTTGATTACTTTCTCAATTGTTATTATTGTTCACTTAGGATTCCCCTCCCTCCCCTCCTATAACTCCCGTCAAATATGTGTATATGTTTGGCAAATATGCCCGTACCTGGAATAGCCACGTCCCTCCTGGGACGTGGCGGGTGTTTCTGGCACCCTCCTATTTTGGTTCGTCTTCGCCTGGAGAATTTATCTCCAGAGCCCTCTGTCTTTGTTACTTCTGAGCCGTTCTCTTCTGTCTCCATGAGGATCGGTGTCCCGATCTCTCCTCTCGCGTCTTCCTCCTCCTCTGGGTTTTGTTCCCTTTGTCGCGCCTCTTCTTTCCTTGCCGGTGTTTTCCTCCTCTCTTTTTCTCTCTCTGGCGTCCCCGCGCATCCCTCGACTTCCGGGTTTGCGCGTTTCAGGAGACGCGAGGTACTTGTCGGAGTGTCCCTGAGGTACTTGTTTATCGGCTCCACTCGAGAAGTGGGGCTGGCTGTAATAGCCACTCTGTTACATAAGCTTCCCCTGAAAGAGGGCTGATCAAGTCGTGATTCCAAGGGATTTCAGGATATGTTGTACCTGAAACATAAAAGGTTGCAGTTCCATGAACCATCTGAGAATTCTAGAGTTGGTATCTTTATTTTTAGCCAGCCAAGTTAGAGAAGCATGATCAGTGATTAAAACAAATGGGTGTCCACGTAAATAATATTGTAGGGATTCAACAGCCCATTTGGTGGCTAAACATTCCTTTTTAATTACAGGATAATGTGTTTCTCGGGGCAACAGTTTTCTACTTATATAGAAAATAGGGTGATTTACTTTGTCGTCATCCTTCTGGGATAAGACTGCCCCAATGCCTACATCTGATGCATCTGTTTGTAAATAAAAACGGTTTCGAAAAATCTGGGCAACGCAACACTGGCTTGGTTGTCAAACTCTGTTTTAAGGTCTCATAACTCTTCAACTGGGTGGGTGTGAGCCCATTAAGCTTATTAGGTTGATCTTTTTTTAGGAGGTTAGTCAAAGGGGTGGCCATGGTAGAGTAATTAGGAATAAATGTATGATAATATCCGACGAGTCCTAAAAATGACTGTATCTCCTTTTTTGTCTGAGGGGATGGAACTTTGAGGATAGCTTCCACTTTGTTGAGTTGTGGTTGGATATGTCCCTTTTCAATGATATATCTGAGATACGCAATTGACTCCTTAGCAAGATTACATTTCTCTGGATAAGCAGTTAAACCTGCTGCTGTTAATGTATGAAAAACACTCAATAAATTATTTAGATGTTCTTTCCATGTCTTACTATATATGATTATGTCATCTGAATAGGCGGCTGCATAACCTGTATCTACCCTTAATAGTTTCTCCATTAAATGATGGAACGTAGCTGGAGCCCCATGTAAACTGAATGGGAGAACTGTGAAATGATACAACCCTGAGGATGTAGAATAGGCTGTCTTCTCCTTAGCTTTGGGATTTAGGGGTATTTACCAATATCCTTTTGTTAAATCTAAAGTGGACATGTACCGCGCTTTCCCTAATTGTTCAATTAACTCATCCACTCTTGGTATTGGATATGTATCAAAATCTGATATGTTATTTAACTGTCTAAAATTAATACAAAAGCGAACGGTTCCGTTAGGTTTAGGAACTAATACCACCGGTGATCACCAGGGACTGGTGGAGGGTTCAATGATACCCATTTGTAACATAGTTTGAATCTCTTGCCCTACCAACTTTTTCCGGGCTTCCGGAATACTATAAGGCCTAAGACGTATGACTCTTCCCTCTTTTGTATTGATTTTGTGGCATATCAAAGAAGTCTTACCCGGTTTTAACTAGAAGAGAATTTTGCTCTGTTTTAGGACTTGTAATAATTGCTTTTGTTGTTCAGAGGAGATGTGGGGGTTTATATGAGGAAGACATTCTTTTGAGTTATCCGACTGTGGACATGAATTCATGTCTAAGGGTTTCACCTTATTTATGAAATACCCAGTGTCTAGATGTGAGAAGGAGCTATCGGGCTCTTCCCATTTCTTTAATAAGTTGATATGATAGATTTGTGTTTTTCTAGGCGATTCAGAAATCTTTAGCCAATATGTAACAGGATTTATCTGTTCCAATGTTTCATATGGGCCTTGCTATTTTGCCAGTAGCTTATTTTCAGAACAAGGTAACAGTACAAGAACTTTCTCTCCCACTTTTATGTTTTGTAAGGATGTTCCCTTTTTATAATATTTCTTCTGTTTACCTTGTGATTTCTCTAATTGTATTCTAACATCTTCCCAGACCGTTTGTACGTGGTCTTTTAATTGTTGTGTGTATTACAGTATCTCTTTATCTTCTGTCTCTTTTTCCTCCCAACTTTCAGCGGCCATATCTAGTAGAGTGTGGGGCTGCCGACCAAAGACAAGTTCAAAAGGACTATGCCCAGTGTAGGCCTGTTCATATGGCATACATCACTAAGGGTAGTTTTTTATCCCAATCACGTCCAGAGTCACCTGTGGATTTTTTCAGGATTGTCTTAATGGTTCTGTTATATCTTTCTACTAAACCGTCTGTTTGTGGGTGGTACACAGATGTGCGAAGGTGTTTCACCCCCAACTGTTGACATATTTGTGCCATCAACCAAGACATAAATGGTGTGCCTTGATCTGTTAGTAATTCTCGGGGAAAACCAAGTCGGGAAAAAAAAACAATCATGGCATGTGCCACGTTCTTGGTTGTCATACTAGAAAGAGGAATTGCCTCAGGGTACCTAGTTGCATAATCTACTAGCACAAGAATATACATATTTCCTATGGATGAAGGAGTTAGAGGTCCTACCAGGTCCATACCCACCGGGAAAAAGGGATATCAATAATTGGCAATGGATATATGGGAGCCTTCCGTACTGTCCCGGGGTTTATTAGTTGACATTACGGACAGTGTGCAGAAAATCTCCGGATATCTGAAAAGACCCCAGGCCAATAAAATAGTTGGAGAATATATTCTTCTGTTTTTTCTCTTCCATAGTGCCTGCCCTCTACTTGAGTATGTTCTAAATGCAATACCTGGTTACGATAGTGATTGGGCACCACTAATTGTTTCTTTTCTAAATGGTTATGTCGTGTCACCCAATACCGTATTCCATTTTGAATGATAAAATGTGAACCTACCTGCCCAGTTTTCTCTGTTAGTGCCAAGGCCCAAGCATGTTGCAAGATGGGATCATCCTTTTAACTAGCTCGGAAGGTCGGTATCGTAGCCAGGACAGGCTTCTCTGTCAGAGGGGAAGGTACAGAAGGAGAAGTAGTGGTTAAACAGTGTATTCTCTTTTGTTCCCTTTTTTCAGATCTGCTTAATTTTACTCTTTCCTTACCCAGACTAATGAGTGTCTGATTACAGGGGGCCTCTGATAGCCATGGATCTGACATCTCTTTACATGTTATGTTATTTAACAAATCAGGAAAAGCATTGTAGTCTGTTCCTATGATAACCTCCTCCACAAGGTGTAGTATTACCCCTAATAAGAGGGATTCTTCTTTTCCTCTCCACTCTATTTGAATTTTGGCTAAGGGATATTGTCTCATGTCTCCATGAATACAGCAGATTGAGACAAATGTATCAGCTTTAATTTGCTCCGGAGTTACTAAATCCACCTTGACTACTGATTGACTGCAGCCAGAGTCAACTAGAACTCTAGTGGATTTCTGATTTACTAACATTTCTTTCATATATTGTGTTATTCCTCGTGCTGTACATAACACCCTTCCTCGAGTAACGCCTATTTCCATTGGTTCAGGCTTGGACATTTTGTGAGGACAGTTACGAGCGATATGGCCCCATTCTACACAGCTGTAACATTGAGGCACCTAGTTTGGTTCTCAATTTGGGACATGCATACTAGTACCTTCTTCAGCCTCTCTCGTTACCCGTGGTTTGAAAAAGGTTTTCCCTCCAAGGGAGGAACTCTTTTGTTAACTAACCCTAATTTCAGGGGCTCTATGAAATGCGCAGGCTAAATGTATGTCTGTGGAAGTATTGACGTTAGGATGTTGTTTTATCCAGTAACGTGTTTGTAATGGAAGAGCCTCTAACAATTGTTCTAATAATATAACTTGTATGACTTCCTCCCTATTTGTTCCTATTGGCCCTAACCATTTTAATCCTAAGTCCTGTACTCTATAATAAAGAGCTCTAGGGTTCTCCATGGAAGTCCACTTTGTTTCGCAGAACTTTATTCAATAATATTGTGTATCATAGCCCACTCGCTCCAGAATAGCCTTTTTTATCTCAATATAGGGAATTGTGCCTCTGGGATTCACAGCCTGGTAGGCAGACTGTAAAGTGCCTGTCAAAAGGGGGGCTATATTTTGACCCCATAGTTCTTGGAGCCAATTCGCAGAAGATGCAACTCCTTCAAAATTAGTGAAAAATGCGCTGGGATCTTCACTGAAATAGGTACATTTGGGTGTACTATAGTGGTAGCGATAGTATCTGTTAATTTTTTCAGAGTGGTTTCATGTACCAATAGATTGTTAGCAATTATGGTTGCTTGACTCTTTAGTGTGTTTTGTAAGGTTTCCCTGTCACTCCGAGCTTCTCATACTTCCCATACCATCTGAAGGTGTCTCTGTCCTTCTGCAAGTTGTTGGATAATTTCTTCCAGAGAAGGCTTTGTATCCATGTTTGCACTCCCGTATGGGGAATTTTATCCCACTTCTGACACCAATATGTTGGGGCGTAGGGTTACAACGTCGTCTATCGCATATTCTTATCGAAAAATAAAAGAACAAGCATGCAATTTCTTTCAGTGATTTAGGTATTTAGTTCTTTTTATTGATTCTTTGCCTGTGTCTATATCTCTTTTTGTTCTCCTTTCTTATTGTCTTTCTCTTTTCCTTCCTCTAAGTATCTCACTCCTTTTAATCTTCTTTCCTTGTTATTTTTCCTGGGACATCTCTTCCAGAATTGTTTAGTGTTCTTTTGTTTCCTCTTTTCTTGCAGAGTTTTCCCAGTTCCAGTTTTATTGCTCCCGGCAGCGTGGAAGGAAGAAGAATAAGGAGCAGATAAGTATAATACCTCTTGTGGTAGGGGACGGGGTACGTTTTTGTGCCTATAAGTGTGAAAATGATTTAGTTTGCCGTGCTCAAGCGCTCATAGTGTATAAGAGAAAAAGAAAAATCCTTATTTGATTACTTTCTCACTTGTTATTATTGTTCACTTAGGATTCCCCTCCCTCCCAGCCTTTAACTACCGTCAAATATGTGTATATGTTCGGCAAATATGCCCGTACTTGGAATAGCCACGTCCCTTGGACGTGGCGGGTGTTTCTGGCGTCCTCCTCTTTTGGTTCATCTTCGGTTGAATTTATCTCCCGAGCCCTCTGTCTTTGTTACCTCCGAGCCGTTCTCTTCTGTCTCTGTGAGGATCAGTGTCCCGATTTCTCCTCTCGAGTCTTCCTCCTCTTCCGGGTTTTGTTCCCTCTGTCACGCCTCTTCTTTCCTCACCAGCGTTTTCCTCCTCTCTGTTTCTTCCTCTGGCGTCTTTGCACAACCCTCCTCCTCCGGGTTTGCGCGTTTCAGGAGGCGCAAGGTACTTGTCGGAGTGCCCCCGGGATACTTGTTTATCGGCCCCACACGAGTAGTGGGACCGGCTCTAACAGCCACTCTGTTACACGCTCCTAATTCAATATTACTGACATCAACAGTCACAATCCAGAGCAAATCTGGTTGAAATGGTTTGAATGCCTCAAAGCTACTTAACTGGCCCTTGATCCAAGTAAACACCTCTTCAAACTCTGAATTCCACAGAAAGGATACGCCTCTTTTCAGCATGTTAGTCAATGACCTCATCTTAGAGACACAGGCCCTCATTACAACCCTGGCGGTCAGTGTTAAAGCAGCGGTAATACCGCCAACAGGCCGGAGGTAAAAATAATGGGATCACGACCATGGCGGAAACCGCCAGCACAGACTTTAACACACCGACCGCCAGGGCGGTAGCAACAAACACTGTGGCGGTCACCACCAACAGCCAGGCGGAAGGCAATGTACCGCCCACCCCATCACAACCCGCCTATCCGCCAGCTTTTCCGGGGCGGTACCAACGCCATCAAAAGCACAGCGGAAACAGTATTTGGAAGGGAAACCACTCACCTCTCGACACTCAACAAAGAACCAGGATGCCATGGAGCCCGAGTTACAGGTCCTGCCCATGCTGGTCTACCTCCTCAACTACCAGGAATACCAAAGGTGGTGGCGACAACCACGGTGAGTGCTGCACCTAGTACAGAGGGGAGGGGAGAGGAAAAGAGAGTGACACACACACGCAACACGCAACACCCCCACCCCCAACTCCACACACACAAACACATGCAGCAACATTATGTTTACACCCCGTAACACCCTGGAAGAACGCAAGGACAAAAGGAATAGAGTCAAATCAGTGATATATTAGAAATAGGCAGATATACGTACTGAATATAAAAACAGTATTTACAAAAATTTACAATATGTACAGAAGGCCGTACATTGTCCTTTCCAAATGTCCGTGGGCCACTGGGCCAAAACCCATGGGCCAAGCCCACACTTGACTCCTGTCTCAATACGGAGAGAACACTGCAGGGGCATCAGGTCGAAAACATACAGGCACCTCAGAGGGATGGGGAAGGGGGGGCACCTCAGCCAGAAGATGGAAAAACGCCATTGCTCCTTGAGGGGGCTCCATGCCCACAGCGATGTTCTGGGGAGTGCAAGGCCACAGTCTCTCAAGTGGGTGGTCTGCCCACTGCTTGGTCCTGGGGAGTGCAAAGCCACAGTCTCTCAAGTGGGTGGTCTGCCCACTGCTTGGTCCTGGGGAGTGCAAGGCCACAGTCTCTCTAGTAGATGGCTTCTCCACTGGTTCTGGAGGGGTCTTTGTGCCCAGTCTGCTTCATCCTGCCAAGGATAGGGTGAGTGGATGCATCTCTCCACTGGTTCTGGAGGGGGATTTGTGCCCAGTCTGCTTCATCCTGTCAAGGATAGGGTGAGTGGATGCATCTCTCCACTGGTTAACAGAGGGGGCTTTGTGCCCAGTGATGCAGCACTTATGGTGTGGCAGTTCACATTACCTCATCTGGGTGTCTGAGGCATGAGATTTGCAGGGACCCGGTTGCATGATAGTTCATGAAGGCAGGGCTAGACTCTATCCTGCGGATCTAAGGCTGCAAACTGGTGGTAGTACCGGTGCTGGTGGGGGTGCTGCCAGTGGTGGTGGTAGGCTCCAGCCCTTCTCCTGCAACCTCGGACGGCTGCCCACTGGAGCTGCTGGTGCTGGTAGTTCTCCTATTGTCAGTGGTGCTTGCGGCGGTGCTTACGGCGGGGCAGCTGGCGGTGCTGGCCATGGTGCAGGTGCCGGTGCTGCCAGTGGTGGAGGGAGGCTCCAGCCCTTCTCTTGCAGCCTCGATAAGCTGCCCACTGGGGATGCAGCTGCTGACAGTAGTGGTGCCAGCGGCTGTGCAGGTGGCGGTGCTTGCGGCGGGGCTGCTGGTGGTGCTGCCTGTGGAGTAGGTGGCGGAGTTAGTGGTTCTGCTGGTGAGCACCAGACCTTCACCTGCAGCCTCCGACGGCTGAAGTGCCTTGGGTTTTCTGTCCCTTCCTCACCTTGGAAGATGCTGTTGTGACCTTAGCTCTGGCAGCTGGAGTTTTGGAGGAGGCCTTGCTGGGTGGGTCATGCTCCTTGACCTTGCTGCATGCTGCTCCCTTCTTCACCTTGGCAGGTGGCGGAATGGTTTGGTCCTTTGCATGGGTTGGTGGCACACTGGCTGGCCTGATGGGTGCCCCCTTTGAGCCTCTTGGAGTTGCAGATACCACAGCGGATGCAGACTTGGTGGCTGAGTTCCTGGCCTGGGCCTGGACATCCTGGCCCGAGGGGAAGGACGGGGGTGAGAGGGGTAGGGAACAGGTCAATGTTTGCCAGGAAAATCATTTTAGACACACTGGGGCGGGAACAGGGAGAGGGTTTGGGAATGGAGGAAGAGGGAGTGGTTGTAGGAGGTGTTTGCTGAGTTTGGGTGAAGGTGCATGGGCTGGATGCTGTTGTGAGGTGGCTGACTGTTGGGTGGGTGGGTGCTTGCGTTTGTGTACTTTGGGAGGAGGGATCACAGACACACTGGGAGAGGACACAGGGGACGTGTGAATGGATGTGGGGGTGGTGACTGCTCGTGAGGGATGTGTAGTGATAGGCGTGCTGGTGATGGAGGTAGTGGATGCGGATGTAGTGCATACAGGTGTGAGTGAAGACGATACTGGGAGGGAGGTGGACGAGGAGGAGGAAGGGGACACAGGGGAGGCAGTGGATGATGGTGTGTCTGCATGGGGATGGTGCTTGTGTGAGTGCTTGTGTGATGAAGTGTGGTGCTTGTGTTTGCCTGAGCCCCCTCTGTGTGTTGATTTGGGTGAATGCTGGTCTGAAGGTGTGCTTGGGATAGGATGGGGTTGAGGGGTTTGAGACTGGGTAGAGGAAGTTGGAAGGGGGAGGATAGACACAGGGACAATGGCTGCCATCAGTGCTGAGGCCAGAGCCTGAAATGCTGTCTGTTGGGCCACCACGCCAGAGTGAATGCCCTCCAGGTATGCATTTGTTTATTGCAAATGCTGCTCTACACCCTGGATGGCATTCAGAATGGTTGACTGCCCAACAGTGAAGGATCTCAGGAGGTCAATAGCCTCCTCACTGAGGGCAGCAGGGCTGACTGGGGCAGGGCCTGAGGTGCCTGGGGCGAAGGAGATGCCCACCCTCCTGGGTGAGCGGGCACAGGAAACACACTGAGGGGTTGCTGGGGGGGCAGTGCTGGTACTGGGGTGGCGGCTGTACCTGTTGTTGGGGTGGGCACAGAGGTGTCCGCCACCGCTAGGGAGCTTCCATCGGAGTGGTTTTCTGTGTGCTCCCCTCGCCCTCCGTCCCACTGGTGCCCTTGTCGTCGGTGAATTCGGCCTCCAGGCCCATGTGGGATGCAGCTCCCTCCGTCACCGGTGCCTCTCCTCCTCCGCCAGATGATGCTAATGCACATAAGGACAGGGTAACACAACAAAAAGGGTGGGGAAGAGACAGAGGATACACTTAGTCAATGCCAGCAACACCACTACAGTTGGCGTACACAACACACAGGGAGCAGCCCTATGCACTAGGCCATGCCCAACTATTTAGTAGGCTAGTCACCAGCCCATGGGGTACAATGCCTAACGCCATCAGCTGCACACCAGAAACCCCCAGGACCCTGTCCAGTAGTAGATGCTCACTAACACTATTGGGGTAGGAGTGCTTCAGAGCCTGACCAACAAGGCACCTACCCTGCCATCTTTGCCCTGGCCTAGGAACACCCATAGCCCACATCCCCCACCCAGGTACCTCTTAACTTGCGCATAGTCAGGATTCAGATTCTGTACTCACCCCCTTGTGGCTGCTGTGATGCCTTCAAGCACCCATCCAACTCCGGATAGGCCACCGCCAGGATGCGGAACATCAGGGGGGTCATGGTGCAACGGGCACCCCTTCCTCATTGGGAGGTCAGCCCCAGCTGGGCCTCAGCTGTCTTCTTTGCCCAGCGGCACAGGTCCTCCCACCTCTTATAGCAGTATGTGCTCCGCCTGTCAAAGACCCCCAGGGTCTGCACCTCCTTGGCGATGGCACGCCAAATACCCTTTTTCTGGTGTGCGCTGACCTGCAGGGAAAAGACAGCAGAAAAGGGAATAAGTCAACCGTCCGGACCGTCAGACTCATGGCCCGCCAGATCCCTCCCATCCCCTGACACACATACATTGACTACCTTACATGCTGCACTCTGGCCAGGACGCCTCTGTCCCCCCCCACGTGTGGCTTGCATACACAGTACTCCATACATTCATGGCCCACGCATCATGCTCACTTCTTACTCACCTGTTTGTCTGGAGGACCGTAGAGTAACGTGTACTGGGGTAGGACCCCATCCACCAGTTTCTCCAACTCCTCCGCAGTGAAGGCAGGGGCCCTTTCCCCAGATACATGAGCCATGGTCGCTTCCAGACCCAGGTCACAGCAGCACTTGCAGTGTAGGTCCTCTCCTGTTGAAGGTCAGGTAGCAAGTGAGTGAATAGATAGAAAATGGTGGTCACGTCCGCAGAGGTGCATACCGTCACCGCCAGCGTACATCGCCATTGGCTCCTGGAACCCATAGCGCCTAATGATAACCAATGCGAAGTTGCGCGGCGGTCATCGACTCTCTACCGCGATGGCGCACAACGCCTGCGGCATTACCTCATTTTCACTTGTCCCTCCTCACAGGTCAGGCAGCCGCCATTTCAGGGGGGCACAGGCCATGGCACCTAACTGCTTCTCAGCAGAAATCGGCACAGAAACAGTTTTTCAGATTCACATACTGGTTCTGTAAAGGACGAAATTCATCATTAGTGAAATCAATCTGTGAATATTACCCTCTGCTCACCGTTTTCTTTCACAGACTTCGACCGCTGAGGCTGAATATGAGATGGCGGCATTGTCTGGTGTACAGACCCCTGGTGGACCTTACGACAATGGAGGACAGACACATTATCATCACCCACAGACTCGATCGTGCCACAATCCAAGAACTGTGTGCCCAATTGGAGCCAGACCTGCTGTCAGCTATCTGCCAACCCACAGGTATTCCCCCTCTAGTGCAGGTCCTGTCAGTGCTCCATTTCCTGGTAAGTGGTTCCTTTCAAACAACAGTGGCCATGGCATCAGGGATGTCACAGCCTTTGTTGTCCAACGTGTTGACCAGAGTGTTGTCTGCCCTTCTGAAACACATGTGCAGCTACATCGTATTCCCCCAGGTGGAGGATTTGGCCACAGTGAAAGCTGACTTTAGGACCTGGGACATATCCCCAACATCATTTGTGCCATTGATGGCACACATGTGGCATTTACCCCCTCCCCCCACTCCCCAGAGGAATCAAAAAGTGTTCAGGAATAGAAAAAGCTATCACTCTATGAATGTGCAGTTGGTGTGTCTGGCTGACCAGTACATCTCCCATGTGAATGCCAAGTATCCTGGCTCTGTGCATGACACCTTTATCTTGAGGAATAGCAGCATCCCATATGTGATGGGCCTACTCCAGGGCACCGTGTGTGGCTAATAGGTGAGCCCAAGGTCCCCGCACAGTATAAGTTGGTGTCTGGGTATGGGGTTTTCCTAAGGCTTAGTGTGTGTCTGACAGTTGTCCCTTGATGTTTTCAGGTGATTCTGGTTACCCCAACCTCTCATGGCTACTGACCCCTGTAAGGAAACACAGGACAAGGGCAGAGGAACGTTACAATGAGGCACATGGGCGTACAAGGAGGATTATTGAAAGGACCTCCGGCCTCCTGAAAGCCAGGTTCCGGTGCCTCCATCTGACAAGTGGATCCCTGTACTACTCACCCAAGAAGGTGTACCAGATCATCGTTGCATGTTGCACAACCTGGCCTTGAGACGCCAGGTGCCTTTTCTGCAGGAGGATAAGCCTGGGTATGGTTTTGTGGCAGCGGTGGAGCCTGTGGACAGTGAGGAATAGGAGAGAGAGGAAGACGATTTTGACAATAGAAGCAACACAATACAGCAGTACTTCCTGTGACACACAGGTAAGACACTGTAACTTCACTTAACTTATCAGTTATCTGTTGGACATTGTACATGGCAGCCTGATTTCCCTATGTCTATGGCCACTTACTGTACCCTTTGGCATCTCTATTTTCAGATCCCTGTGGCCCACTCTGGCTCCTGCTATGTGTACTGCTGCCCAGCAAAGGTCATTCCAAAGTATAATTCACTGTGCATTTGAGTTGCAATGCTTTGATAATGTTGTACTAATACATTTGTGAATAATTTGACAGACTCCTGATTAGTATTTGTTCCAAGGGTGTTTATTTATGTGCTCATAAGTATAGGGGGATGTGCAATGGGCTGGGCTGATCGTGGAGGAAAGTCCAGGGTAGAGTCCAATCTCTTGGTATCACAGGTGCATTGTCCAATGGGGCATAGGAAAGGGAGTAATGGCAGTTCAAGGTGGATAGGGTGACAGAGTGGGACAGAAGGGTGACAATCAGGAGAGTCTTATTTCCTGGCAGGGGTCTTGGCAATGTTCTCTGGCTCCTGCCTGGATCGCAGGGACCGTTTGTTGGGTGGTTCTCCTTCTGCAGGGGGTGGGGTACTGGTGGCCTGTTGGTCCTGTGGCGGGGCCTCCTGTCCACTAGCGCCTGACAGTTTACAGGACAGATCTCTATTGTGTGTGTAGACAAATAGGACACTGCATGATCACTGCTGTAATCAAATCTAGGGGAATATGCATCCCTCCAATCTCTGCCCACCTGTTAGTGGCTTTCTCTCCCAGGTGTTCACATTTTTGGTGTGCCCATTTAGCCTTCCCTACCACCTCAGGATCCTGCGTTTCCACTTCTGCCTCTGAGATTTTGGCTTTGTCGTCTGCAAAGGAATTGACCTGTCATTCTAGTGAATCGGTGGGACAGTGGGCATCTACATGATACACAGTAACAGTACTTTGCTCTACCATTTCCCAAATTTCCTGTTACAATTCTTTGACCCACACCTCCTTGGAACATATTTGCCAGTTATGTGCATGCCATGTGGGAAGCCAGGTGGCTAACCCATTGGCGGTGGACCAAGAATCAGTATAGATGTTACATGTCCCAGGAAGTTCCTGTTTTAACGCTTGATATTCTGCTTATTGACTACTCTTCACTTCTCCTGTAGTGGAAAGCAGCTTCTTGGTGACTGGGTTATATGACACTGCCTTCCAATGTCTTTTGGCCCCCACCTACTTGGCTGAACCATTGATGATCCATACATGTTTCCTATCCTCCAGGGACAAGGATTCAAATGGCTATCCCCACCTTACGGGTGACTCTTTTATCTCTGGCACCTCCTTCACCATGTCATCATCCTGCATGGGGGCCCGTGCCACCTGTTCATGCACTGCTGCTGTTCCTGGCTGGTCCCACTCGAGCCCTATCCTGTATGTACCATTTCCACTTGATGACGCTTGCTTCTTGTGCATATCTGTAGGTGAGTTTTAGGTGAACTCATCACCCACTACATTATCGGGATCACAGGTCTCAGAATCACATCATGCCCTATGGTAATTTGCTCAGTATCCACTAGAGCCCAGTAGCAGGCTAGTAACTGTTTCTCAAAGGTAGTATATGCCTCTCCAGCATCTGGTAGCTTTTTGGTCCGGAAACCGTGGGGCACCCTCTTTCTTCCCTTTTTTTGCCACATACTTCAATTTGCATATTGCCCCTTAACGGTTACATGTAACTCAATGTCTCCTTCCTGTACTGGCCATAAGTCTAACGCCTGTTGAATTGCAGCCTTTGTCAATTCAAACGCACATTGCTGTTGCTCTCCCCATTCAAACTCATGCTTCTTTCTAGTCACTTTGTACAAAGGGGCCAAAATCTGACTCAAGTGTGGGATATGCTGTCTCCAAAAACCAAACAATTAAATGAATCACTGAGTCTCCTGCTTATTACGGGGTGTGGCATATTCTAGTATCTTTTGTCTTGCCTGTGGCAACACCTCCCTATATCCCTGATTCTACTAAATTCCTAGAAACTTCACATTTTGAGAAGGTCTTTGCTCTTATCTGGATTGATCGTCCACCATTTGATTGCAAATGTTCCACAACCCTGTCTAACTAAGTCTGCACCTGCTCTTGTGTTTTTTCCTTCTGAATAATCACAGCATCGACATATTGAGACAACTGCAGCCCTTGAATGACAGGTACTTCATCCAAGTGTTCTGCCACCAGCCAGTGACAGATGGTGGGGATGTGTACATACCCGATAGGCAAAGATAGCATCTTAAATTGTCTTCCGTTCCATGAGAAACTGAATTGTTCCTGACTCTCAGGTGCCAATGGTACGGAGAAGAAAGCATTGGCAATACCAATGGTTGCATATCAGGTCCGTTAATGTTTTTGTATCCTCTCAATCAAAGTGATGGTGTTGGGGACTGCAGCAGTCAAAGGGAGTGTGTATTTGTTCAATTCGCTATAATCAATTGTCATTCTATAGCACCAATCCACCTCGCGTATAGGTCACAAAGGATTGTTCCGCTCCGTGCTGAATGGAACCACCACACCTGCCTCTATCAACTCCTGTATAGTCTTACTTATCTCCTCATGCCCCCGGGATTTGGTACTGTTTCAAATGAACCACCTTCGTGGCTGGGGGCACCTTTACTGGGGGTATCTTTAAACGACCCACTCTCACTGCTGCTGCTGAAATGCATTGCTTTGATCCAAACATCATCATCCAAGTATGAAGCCATCCCCTTCAGAATGTCAATTCCCAGTATATACTCTAGGAGGGGCACAATCAAAACAGTGTATTCTCTTTTTGGTGTTCTCCCTATTTTCATTTGAACATTAGTCTGCACTGCAGGGGTTTGCTTTCCATCCAACCCTGTGATGGTGTACTGTTGACCTGTGAACTTTTTCAGATTTCGATTTATTAAAGAGGCCTCCGCTCCGGTGTCCACCAAGGCCCGAACCTTTTGAATTTTTTTATTCTTCTAGTGAATTTCTAAATCAACATGGGGTCTATTATCTTTGCGAGCCCATCACTGTACCGGAGTTTGGCCTATTTCCTAATCTTGGCCTATTTCCTAATCTGGTTTAAACCTGTCGACTTTGACCCAAGTCAAATCCAGATATATGCTCTCCTGTTTGCAAGGAGATTCCTCTCCTTTCTGTTTTCCTCAGTAAACTAATCAGTATTCAAATCTTCCTTCTCCTTGCCCCTCGGGGAAACACTTTTCTCTCTTTCTTTTCCTTTCTCCTGCATCTGTGACTTGTCCTGACTCACTCGTTTGTTATCCTGCTTATTTACTTTTCTACTCTCCTCCTTCTACATCCCCCATGTTATGTTCCAACATGGTGGAACCCGGTGCTGGTGAGAAAAGCGCAAATATGTTCTATGTGGAAAACAAGCTCAGTGTGGAAAAACCCTGCATCACCGCTGTGATGCACCTGAAGCTAAGCATAAAAATGGAGTCAGTGTTCAAAATTGAGTCTGTGGTCAAATACAGATAGATAGCATTATACTAGGTTTAGAACTTTAACACACTGTTGCAAAGTGGTCTCGTTTGTCGCAGAATCTACATATTGCATTCCTAACAGGACATGATTTACCATTCTTTCCATCGGGTTGAACCATATGTTTTGCTGTGGAAAAATATACATTTTTTATTTGCTCTAGTTGTCTTTTTGTGATCTATTACCCTTAACAGCAGTCACAAGGTCCATTTCCTTATCGTCCAACTCTCTTACTTGAGAGGTTTTCACAGTTTTGATAGTGTCTTCCAGTGGTGGATTACCTATAGACAGTAATTTTTGTCTGCTGCCTTTATCTAGACAGTGGCTGATGAAACAATACCTAACCAATTGATCAGCAAAACTTTTAAAATAACATTCAGCAACCAGACTACATTGATGTAAGATTCAACTTCCTCACCAGGTGTTTGCATTTTTTTCCAGAATGTGTTTCCAAAGACAACTAAACTTGGTTGCACATCAAACCTGTTTTTGGGTTTCCTTACCGCCTTCTGGTACTCATCCAGTTCCTCATCATGATCTAACACAATGGGCCTTGTTTAGATTTTGGCGGGCGACCTGTCGCCCTGACGGAGGTGCTGCCTGTCACATTTATACATGCCCACTGGCCCAGCAGGCATTTGTAGTATTGACAGGAACCAATATAAAGGCGATTCCTGCCAATGCATTGTGAGTTTGACAGACGGCTCCACCATCGTGATTGGAATTGTTACTTGGAAGTAGAACCAACCGCAACATTTTTCCATGTTGGATGTTTAGGTGGGTTAGGATGATTTTTCAGTGAAACATCTTAATAGGAGGGTGAGTACACGATTAGAATCTACCCAAGTAAAGCAAAAAGAATATTATGATAGCAGGAAAAAATATCAAGCCAACTTTACATCACGTAAGACATCATATACATGTAAAGAAACCTGTACGTGTTTATAAAGGAGATACTAAACAGGATTTCTTTTTTAAATAAAAAAAAAACTTGCCCCTCCCCCTTTGCTATTGGAGGAAACTCCCATGGCACTTTTCAATGCTCCTTACCACCAGGATTTTCCTGGAGGTGACGGATATTGAAAATTGTCTGTCCATCAAAATTAGGTGGGCTACCGTCAGAGGGGTTTGACCACGGCGGAGACAGCCACTGTCAAATCTACCCCTGCGTGATTCTCAGGCTAGCGGTCCATAATGTTGGCGGGCAGGGAAATCTGTCGTAGTTGCAGTGGAGCTACCGCTCAGCCAACATTTAAATCATGCTCTCTATCTCAAAGGTGTTTGAATATCACTCTAGTAGTATTTGCAGCTTTCAAATTTCTACATGCTGCTTGGTGTGTAATAAATAAGGTGGTGGTGAGAAGCTATGCCATCATGCTGAGGTGATATGGTGTAGCTATTTATTGTATATGTTAAGCGGAAAGATGATTAACTTGTAGTCAATTTTATATTTTAAAAAATGTGGTTTTAAACTTTTAATCTGTATTATTACTAATTGCTTATAATGTTTTGTCAATGGAGCATTGTATCCGATCTGGCTAACCAAATCCATAGTGAGTGCAATAGTAAGAATTTTGTCCTTTTCAGAAAAAAAATGTAAAGCTCCTATGACACTTAGATAGGTTTTGAAGGTATCAAACCATTGTTTCCATATCAGGTATCTCTTAAAAATGAGGTAGAGGATTAACTGGTCGTATACTGATACTAAAACAACAGAGTAACTTCAAGAATGAAAATGTAAAGATGAGTAAATGTCCAATTTTAAATAATCAGCCGTATTGAAAATGTTATACTTGATTTTGCAGTGTTAGAGGTGTGTGTTTCTCTAAAATACACACTGACTGAAACATAATTGCGTTGTTGTGTATATCACTGAAGTACACACTGGTGAAACAGGAGTGTTTTGGTATGTGTGTCACTGAAATACACCCAGCAGAGACACAAAGCAGGAGACTGGGAGCCTGTGCAGGCTCTCTCCAGCCCGAGAGCCTACAACGCAAATGTGTTTTGCCGGCCCCAGACAGACAGCCAAACACACATGCGCTGTGAAGGGGGTTGCTGAGCACTCCTCCTCAGTGCACGTCACCCAGTGGCCCCACCCCTTTGAAAGAAAATGATAATAAACATAGTTTATTATTGTTTTCTTTAAAAGGTTTTGCAGCTGCCACTGCTGGCTGGGGGGGGGGGGGCAAAGCTTCTCCACCCAAAAGGAGGAGCCGCCACTGGCTGGGAGTTAGCTTACAAGTGCTTTTCACTTCAAATTACAACATTCTACTCACGTTCCTAGGACCATAAAAAACCATGCTCGTTGGAATACTAACCAGAAGTAGATATAAAGACAAAATAAAGATCACTACATACTGCAAAGCAAAAGGGCAGGCCCTGTTTGTCAGCAGACTTTTAACCAGGCCTGCGCAGATGGCGGCAATGCAGTCCCTCAAAGGTCTGGTAGCAACAGGAGCTGCTGGTAAGACTGAGAGCCCACCCATGCTGCCATGTAAGTGTGGCAGCTGTCTGGCTCTGCGTGCTGTCTGAAAGTGGGCCCAGCATGGGACAGGAACCACTCATTTAGATGCACTCTGCTTGTAACTCCAAGAAGGACAGCCCAAACTTGTGGAGCAAAATGCAGCCATTATGTGGAAAGAAGAATCTTTGACAAGGTAAGTACAAAAGAATGTAATTTATTAAATTACAAGGAGAACATGTTTGTCACTGCTCACCAACAGAAGATGTTCAACGACTGCTGAGCCAAGGGTCAAGCACTCCTGGAAGTGTCAGGCATGAACATGGAACCACAACCAAAGAAATACAATTCCATTGAATGAAAACATAACAAGCACAATGCAAGAGCACAAATATCAAATATAAACGTGTATCTGTCATCAGCACAAGCTCGAGTACAAACATGCAAATATCATTACTACATCACCTTCCCCTTTTTCAAAACAAATAAGCATAAAACATTGAGAGAAAAGATGAAAGAAATAATTTGTGCAACCAGAAATCCGTAAATCTTGTTGGAAGATTTACTGTGCATTGAATAATTTCCTTGTCCAGAGAGCGATTAGATTCTTCCTCTGCAAGAATTAATTGATCATCAGCAACCCCTCTTAGAGAATCTCCATCATCTGTCAGAGCAGATGATGCCAGGGAGTTGGAAGAAGAAGCATAATTTTCATTTGAGCACAACCACCATGAACCATCCAGCATATTAGATAGCACTTGAGGCTTAGACTTCAGCAAAATATTGTCTTGGTCTTCCGTAATTTTTACCAGGAGTCTTTTGCTCCACCATCCTTTGCCATCAATTAAGACAGCACCCTTGGAAACTCTGATAATTTCCATAGGTAGCATGAACTTAGACTTCCCTTTTCGTATCTTATGTGTATTTTTTTTTAGAATTACCCAATCCCCACTGTTAAATACAAGTTATTTCAACTTGTTTATACTATCGAAGGGCTCCTTAGAATGTGTCTGACAAGCCTGGGCTGAATTTGATACTTCATTATGTACTTTCTCATCAATGTTAGTCGAAAACTTAGGTTTTAACCAATCAGGACAGACATTTTACCTAGGATTATGCTTTTGTTAGACCTGACAGCCTTAGGCTGGTGATCACCAAACTTTTTACCTGCCTCCCTCCATTTTTTGACACTGTTTTTGCCAGTGGCCTGCCTTCACCCAAAGGACTGATAACCCCCCACAGAGATCGTGGTAGACAGAACTAGGCTGAAAGGGGAACTTGTGCAAATTAAAACCACTCCTTGAAGTTTCCCCCACTTCAGAGGCATTTTTGGGTATATAAACTGGACCTCTGACCCCACCAAATCAGACACTTCTGGATCTACACCTGAACTCTGTCAGAGGAGCTGCCTGGCTGCCCAAAGGACTCATCTGTACTGCTTTGCTGAGAAGGACTGCAGTCCTGCTTGTTGCCCTGCTGGTCTCTGACTTTGCTGAAAGGACTCTGCCTTCCCCAAACATGCTCTCCAAGGGTTTGGATTGAGCTTGCATCCTGTTTTGAAGTCTCAGGGACAGCAAAGATTTCACCAAATTCAGCAACACCAGAAACAAATTCAGCAATGCCAGCACCGACGCTGCAGCCTGCTACCGCTCCGTGGACATTGCAGATGTCACACAGGTTCATTACGACACTGCGTAGTTAACACATCACATCTTGATGAACTGGATCCATCGACCCCGCCGGGTCACAAGGGAGTGACGCATCGGCATCGACACCGCACCAGCTTCCCCTGCAACGAGATGGAACTGATGCCTCAACGCCTCATCTCCCCCGATGCTGTAAGGGACTGACGCCTCACCGGCCCCAGCGACGCATCATCTCCCCGACTCCGTGCAACGTCTTTGTTTCTTCCTTTTCAAAAGGTACTGTACCCGAGGGTCTGAGTGACTCTGTGACTGGTGCCTGTGGCATTGGATTATTGGGAACAACACTGTGATAGCCTCATATGGAGTTATTGTGTTTGTAAGCGCTTTAGTGGAATTAAGGGGGTCATTATGAACACGGCGATAAATACCGATGTGTTCATGCTGGCGGTCTTTTCATAGACCGCCAGCCCCCCTGAGACCCTGCAAGCCGCATAAAGAACATTCTGCTGGGCCAGCGGGTGGAAACATTGTTTCCGCCTGCCGGCCCAGCAGAATGCAGGGCCAGGACATTGCCGACGGCTCCACAAGGAGCCGCCGTCTATGCCGCTGTACGGCGGGTGCAGCAGCACCCATCGTGCAGATCACTGCCCGTAAATCGGGCAGAGACCTGCTCAACGGGGCACTGCACAGGGGCCCCTACACTGCCCATGCCAAGTGCATGGGCAGTGCAGGGGCCCCCAGGGGGGCACCCGGGCACCCCTTCCACCAGCCTTCTTCTGGCAGGGGAACCCGCCACGGAAAGGGTGGGGGAAACAGGGCATATTGTCTGGAGGGCAGCGCTGCTTGCAGTGCTGCCCTGTCAGATAATGTAATCCGCCATCGTCAGGCTGCCTGTTGGCGGTAGCCTGGCAGTGGCGGAGAGCCGCCACAGGCGGCCCTCCCTGTGTTAATAATATAGCGGTTCAGATCGCCATGCCGGTGGCGGTTTTTTCCTCCGCAGCCGGCATGGCGGTCTGAACCGCCAAGTTCATTATGAGGGCCTTAATCTTTAAAAATTCATAACTCTGCTTGGGTACATTGGATATTCATTGTTTCAACCTTATTTTATGAAAATTCAACATTATCTATTTCTCTAAACCAGTGTGGTGTATTTTTTGTGGTGTTTTCACTGTGTTACTGTATGATTTATTGCGCAAATACTTTACACATTGCCTTCCACGTTAAGCCTGACTGCTCAATGCCAAGCTACCAGCAGGTGGGCACAGGATAATTTGGATTGTGTTGTGACTTACCCTGACTAGGATTATGGTCCCTACTTGGACAGGGGTGTATACCTCTGCCAATTAGAGAACCCATTTCTAACAACTTCCTTATGAGTTTAAATGGAGAGACACCAGTGATGCTGTGAGGTCACCAGGCAGGTCGCTCCCCCCATCTGGCATGCAGCCCCCTGTGGGTAGAACCTCCGTTGCCGCTTTTGCCGCCTGACTACTCGCTCCCTTTTTTCTGTACCCCTGCGCTTGGCTTCTGTGCCATTTCGTTTTTTCATTCTGTGCCCCTGTGTTTTGCTTGTCCCTCTCCCGCCGTCTTTTCCCGCCGTTTTTTCCCCTGGTTTTCCCCTGGGTTTTTCCCTGGGTTTTTCCCTTGCTGCTGAGCCCCTGCTGCCCCGCCCCCTTCACTCCCATTGGCCGCCCTCTCCCACCTCCCAGCTGCTCCTCCCTCCCTCTGCCCTCATATGGAGGCCGCGAAGCGGTGGTAGAGAGCGACCTTTGACCCTGTCACCAGGCAGGTCGCTCCCCCCATCTGCCACGCAGACCCCTGTGGGTTGAACCTCCGTTGCCGCTTTTGCCGCCTGACTAATCGCTCCCTTTTTTCTCTACCCCTGCGCTTGGCTTCTGTGCCACTTCGTTTTTTCACTCTGTGCCCCTGTGTTTTGCTTTCTGTACCCCTGTGCTCTGTTGTCCCTCTCCCGCCGTCTTTTCCAACCGTTTTTTCCCCGGGTTTTCCCCTGGGTTTTTCCCTGGGTTTTTCCCTTGCTGCTGAGCCCCTGCTGCCCCGCCCCCTTCACTCCCATTGGCCGCCCCGCTCCCACCTCCCAGCTGCTCCTCCCTCCCTCTGCCCTCATATGGAGGCCGCCCGTCCGCGCCTGGACCGCACCCAGCACCAGAACCCCTGGAACCCGCACCCCCGCAACGCCAGACTGCACTACAACGCAAGCACCCTCCACGCACTCAACACCAGACGAGACCACCCCTGCTACCGGGCCACCCCGAAACGCACCCAGGGGCCTTTCACCTGCCGGAACTGCAGATTCACCAGCATCCAATCCTCCACACCACCAGCCAGAGAACCCAACCACCTCCGCTGCCTCCTCCTCAACACCCGCTCCGCTCGCAAGCACGCCATCGAACTTTGGGTCCTCCTAGACTCCACCACCCCGACGTCGCCTTCCTGACGGAGACCTGGCTGAACGCCACCTCAGCACCAGACATCGCCATAGCCATCCCACAGGGCTACAAGATCTCCTGCAGAGACCGCACCAACGGAGTCGGAGGAGGAATCGCCATCATCCACAAAGACTCCATCAAAATCTCAACGAACACCGATGACACCCTCACCACCGCCGAGCACATGCACTTCCAGATCCTCATCAGCACCCACGCCCTCGCTTCCACGGACTACATCCTCCTCGGGGACCTGAACTTCCACCTCGAGAACAACAACGACGCCAACTCCACCGCCCTGATGGACAACCTCGCCAACCTCAGACTCAAACAACTCGTAACGACACCCACTCACGCCGCTGGACACACGATCAACCCTATCTTCTCCACAAGCCCCCACGTCTCCTTCAACCACACCACCGAACCACACTGGACCGACCACAGATGCGTCCACTTCACCTTCAGAAAACCCACCACACACCACCGCACCCAACAGCTACCACGCTGCTGCTGGGGCAAGGTCACCGAGGACCAACTGACTACCGCCCTCGCCCTGAGACCACCCACCGACCCCACCGACCCAGACACCGCCGCGGCCAAGTTCACACAGTGGATCAACGACTGCGCCAACACCCTCGCCCCTCTCAAGACCTTTACAACCAACCACACCAACAAGAAAGCCGCCTGGTTCACCGACGACCTCCGGATCTCCAAGCACACCTGTCGGAAGCTGGAGAAAAAATGGCTCCACGACCGAACACCAGACAACCACACAGCCCTCAAGAGCCCCACCCGCAGACATCACCAACTCATCAGGACCGCCAAGAAGACCGCCTTCAAGGACTGCCTAGACAACAACGCACACAACACCAAAGAGCTCTTCAGCATCGTGAAAGAACTCTCCAACCCCAGCTCCATCACCAACGACATCCCGCCATCTCAAGACCTGTGCGACTCCCTGGCCACCTTCTTCCACCGCAAGATCACCGACATCCACAACAGCTTCAACCCCGACCCCCCCGCACCCACCACTCAAACCTGTAGGTGATGATCAAATGTCTTTCCTCCATTGTCGACAGGTCCACCAGCGGTCGGTATACCGGAGGATTCCGCCATCTCCTCACATGTCCCAGCGGACGGTGCCTAGGAAGGACAACAGCGACCACAGAGTCAAATAACTCAGAGGTACGCACCCACAGTCTACATAGAACACCATTCATACACAGAATCTGGCCTGTATTTGTGTTGTGGGACAAGGCCTAGGTCTGTGTGACGCAGTTGTGAATCAGGCCATGTGGGCCCCTGAAATGGCAGCTGCCTGACCTCTAAAGTGGGACAATGGGATGTGAGGTAACTGCGCTGGCGTTCTACACCGTCGCGGTAGGCGGTTGAAGACCGTGGCGCAATGCTGCATTGGTTAACATTGGACCCTATGGGTCCCAGGAGCCAATGACGATGTACGCCGGCGGTGATGGTACGCACCGCCGCGGACGTGACCGACGCAGACGTGACGGCCATTTTCTAGCTGTTCAATCACTCGATACCTGATTTTCAACAGGAGAGGACCTACACTGCAAGTGCTGCTGTGACCTCAGTCTGGAAGAGACAATGGCTTGTGCGTCTGGGGAAAGGGCCCCTGCCTTCACTGCAGAGGAGTTGGAGAAGCTCGTGGACGGGGTCCTCCCCCAGTACACCCTACTCTACGGTCCTCCAGACCAACAGGTAAGTACACAGGGGGCACGTTGTATGGGCTATGCCTGTGTGGAGGGGGCTGGTTGAAAGAAGGAAGGGGGCACAGTTCTGCGTGCATGAAGGACTGTGAATGAATGTGCCACATGGCAAGGCTAGGGATGTGGGCCACTCACTTCGACGGTGCAGTTGGTAATGACTTCTCTTCTTCCCCTGTACATTTCATGTAGGTCAGCGCCCACCAGAAGAAGGATATTTGGCGTGCCATCGCCAAGGACGTCCGGACTTTGGGGGTCCACCACAGACGGAGCACCCACTGCCGTAAAAGATGGACATTCACCGCTGGAGCAAGAAGACGGCGCAGGCTCAGCTGGGGATGGCCTCCCAATGTGGGAGGGGTGCCCGTCGAACCATGACCCCCCAGATGTTCAGGATCCTGGCGGTGGCCTACCCTGAGTTGGATGGGCGCTTGAGGGCATCACAGCAGACACAAGGGGGTGAGTACAACATTCATCAGCTGACTTTGCGCGCAGTGAAGGTGTCTGGGTGGGGGAGGAGGGCTGTGGGTTTCCCTAGGCCAGGGCGAGTTCCGTAGGCTAGGCCCCTCCGTAATGCAGGCCATGTGGCACCCCACCCCAACTCTGTAGAGTGCCAAGTACAGGTATAAATGCCCCTGTGTCATCTATGTGTGCAGATGTCGACCATAGCCATGTAGGACATATCCCAGGAATTGCATCTGTAGAGCCCAACAGCGCGGCGTAGTGCAGGGGGCTGCTGTGTCTGTATTGTCCGCCAACGGTAGCGGTAAGCCATGCACTCAACCTGTCTTTCTTCTGTCGTCCCCCCCCTTTTTGTGGTCTCCCTGTTCTTGTGTTCATCAGCATCATCAGGTGGAGGTACAGTTGCACCGGAGCACGAGGGAGCTGCATCCCACATGGCCATGGAGGGCCACACCACGGACTCGGAATACACCAGTGGGACGGAGGGCAAGGGGAGCTTCACGGCGGTCACAGGATCTGCAACCAGCGACACGGACTCGTCCTCCGATGGGAGCTCCCTTGTGGTGGCGGCAAAATCTGTGCCCCCCACTTCTACAGGTACAGCCGCCACCCCCCCTACCAGCACAGCCCTCCCAGCAGCCCCTCAGCCTTCGCCCCGTGCCCGCTCACCCAGGAGGGTGGGCATCACCTTCGCCCCAGGCACCTCAGCCCCTGCCCCTGTCACCTCTGCTGCCCTCAGTGAGGAGGCCATTGACCTCCTCAGGTCACTCACTGTTGGGCAGTCTACCATTTTGAATGCCATCCAGGGTGTAGAAAGGTAATTGCAACATACAAATGCATTCCTGAAGGGCATTCATTCTGGTCAGGCTGCCCTTCATCGAACCCTGCAAACTCTGGCCTCAGTACTGATGGCAGCCATTGTCCCTGTCTCTAGCCTCCCCCTCCAACTTCCTCCATCCAGACCCAGTCCCCTGTACCCCAGCCTATCCCAAGCACACCTACAGACCAGCATGCACACACGTCAACACACAAGGTAAGCTCAGGCAAACATAAGCACCACACATCCCACAGGCACTCACGCAAGCATCACACACATACAGACACAGCAACATCCACTGCCTCCACTGTGTCCCCCTCGTCGTCGTCTCCCTCCTCCCTCCCAGTCTCGTCTACACTCTCACCTGCATGCACTACCACTACAGCCACTACGTCCCGCACCAGCACACCCACCACCACACCCCGCTCATGTGCAGTCACCACCCCCACTCCCATTTACACGTCCCGTGTCCTCTCCCAGTGTGTCTGTGACGCCCCCTCCGAAGATACACAAACGCAGGCACACACCCACCCAACAACCATCCACCTCACGACAGCCTAAGCGCATGCACCTTCACCCAAAGTCACCAAACGTACACCTCCTACAACCACTACCTCTTCCTCCACTCCCAAACCCCCTCCAGCTCCCTGTCCCAGTGTTCCTAAAAACTTTTCCTGACCAAGCTTGACCTCTTTCCCACCCCCCCTCCAACTCATAGGTCCCGTACTAGCACCTCAGCCAAACAATCTCCGGGACCAGTGGTGCCTGTTACAGGTATGTGGAGTGCACCGGGCACCAGGCCAGCCAGTGTGGCACGGAGCCACAGCACAGCCAGTCCCCCCCGTGAAACACCAGAAGTTGGACAGTGCCCGGAGGGAGAGGGGGAAGACTCCAGCCAGCAAAGCCGCTCACAAGGGTCCTGGGGGGAGTGTCGACTCAGCTGTGACTCCTCCCAAGGTGGGGAAGGGACAGAAGAAATTGCCGAAGTCTGGGAGGAGCAGCACGGCGGAGAAGACCGCCATCATCCCCGCTGCCCAGGAGGCCACCGCCAGCCCAATCGTCACTGGCCAGGAGGCCACCGCCAGAGTCACTGCCCAGGAGGCCAGCCCGATCGTCACTGGCCAGGAGGCCACCGCCAGAGTCACTGCCCAGGAAGCCAGCCCAATCGTCACTGGCCAGGAGGCCACCGCCATAGTCACTGCCCAGGATGCCAGCCCAATCGTCACTGGCCAGGAGGCCACCGCCAGCCACAGCCCAGCTGCCCAGGAGGGCCCCGCCAGCCACAGCCCAGCTGCCCAGGAGGGCCCCACCAGCCACAGCCCAGCTGCCCAATGAAGGACCGCCAGCCCCAGCCTAGCTGGGCAATGAAGGACGGCCTTGGCAAGCACCGCTGAACAGAGCAAGCACCGCTGAACAGGGCAAGCACCGCTGAACAGGTCAGAAACTGCAAACTCAAGCACCCCTGAACAGGGCAAAGACCGCCATGGCAAGCACCGCTGAACAGGGCAAGCACCGCTGAACAGGTCAGAAACTGCCAACTCAAGCACCGCTGAACAGGGCAAAGACCGCCATGGCAAGCACCGCTGAACAGGTCAGAAATTGCAAACTCAAGCACCGCTGAACAGGGCAAAGACCGCCAACTCAAGCACCGCTAGCCCATGAGCGGCAGGGGCAGTGACGCAACTGGGACCGTCACGGGGTGAGTGATGCACTCTGGGCACCAGTCCCCCTCCAGAACCAGTGGAGAAAGGCATCCACTCCGTCTGTCCTTAACAGGATGAAGCACTCTGGGCACCAGTCCCCCTCCAGAACCAGTGGAGAAAGGCATCCACTCCGTCTGTCCTTAACAGGATGAAGCACTCTGGGCACCAGTCCCCCTCCAGAACCAGTGGAGACATGCATCCACTCCATCTGTCCTTAACAGGATGAAGCACTCTGGGCACCAGTCCCCCTCCAGAACCAGTGGAGACATGCATCCACTCCATCTGTCCTTAACAGGATGAAGCACTCTGGGCACCAGTCCCCCTCCAGAACCAGTGGAGACTGTTATCCACTTGAGAGACTGTGGCGTTGCACTCCCCAGGATGGTACAGTGGGCAAACCACCCACTGTAGAGACTTGAGAGACTGTGGCTTTGCACTCCCCAGGATGGTACAGTGGGCAACCCACCCACTGTAGAGACTTGAGAGACTGTGGCTTTGCACTCCCCAGGATGGTACAGTGGGCAACCCACCCACTGTAGAGACTTGAGAGACTGTGGCTATGTACTCCCCAGGATGGTACAGTGGGCAGCCAACCCACTGTAGAGACTTGAGAGACTGTGGCGTTGCACTCCCCAGGATGGTACAGTGGGCAACCCACCCACTGTAGAGACTTGAGAGACTGTGGCTTTGCACTCCCCAGGATGGTACAGTGGGCAACCCACCCACTGTAGAGACTTGAGAGACTGTGGCTTTGCACTCCCCAGGATACATCAATGGGCATGGAGCCCCCTCGTGGATCTGCCGTGGTGCACTCATCCGGCTGAGGTGCCCCCCCTTCACTTCCCCCTGAGGTGCCTGTTGTATTTCTATCTGATGCCCCTGCAGTGTTCTCTCCGTTTTGATCAGGTATCTAGTGTGGGCCTCGCCCATGCATTTTGGGCCCAGTGGTCCACGGACAATGAATGGTGCATTACCTGCACTACTAATCGTGGTGTATATTTTGTTTAATGTGTATATATATATATATATATATATATATATATGTATTTATTTGCTTACTGTATTTTGATATATTACAATGGTTCCACTCATTTCCTTTTGTCTTTGCATTCTTCCGGGGGAGTTGGGGGTTGTTACTGTAATGATTGGATATGCATTGGTGTGTGTGTTGTAGTAGGTGAGGGTCGGGTGGGGGTGTTGCGTGTGTGTGTCCCTGTATTTTGCCTCCCCCTCCCCTATGTAGTAGGTGCAGTACTCACTGTTGTCTTCGCCGCTGGCGTTGATGATCCTCGTATAGGAGCAGGAAGACTAGTGCAGGAAGAATATGGAGTTCCGGCTCCATGGTGCCCTCCTTCCTCGTGGAGTGTGTAGAGGTGAGCGTTTTCCCTTTGAAATGGCTGTTTCCGCTGTGTTTTTAACCGCGGTGAATCCGCCCCGCAAAAGGTGGCGGATTGGTAGGTTGTGATACTGTGGGCGGTACATTGTCTTCCGCCTGTCTGTTGGCGGTGACCGCCGCTCTGTTTGTCTGTACCGCCGTGGCGGTCGGAGTGTTAAAGTGGCTGTCTTTGTTGGCGGTTTCCGCCACGGTCATAATTCCAATTTTTTTACCGCCGGCCTGTTGCCGGTCTTACCGCCACTTTAACACCGTCCGCCAGGGTTGTAATGACCACCATTGTCATTTGTCCAGTCTGCTGATCTCAGAATGTCCTCAAGTCTGGAACCTGCCCAAAAGGCTCGAGAAGCCATAGCTCCTTTGGATGAATGATGAATATATCTGTTGGAAAGGAATTGATGTGTTTTCCCAAACACCAGTTAGCCCATAGAGGCCACGCTGATTTGTAGGCTTTGAGGTCCCAGGAGCCCAGGCTTTAACAATGAAGTCCGAAACTTCTGACGAAAGTAAATGGGACTGTTGGGATGACCAAAAATTTCCAGGCCGCCATAGTTTAGGAGCCATCCAGGACCAGGGTATGAGGAAGAGCCAGAGGATCCAATAGAAGACACAGAAATGATGGGATCAAGATTGGGAAATCGTAAGACAGATGTAGAGGTTGAGGAAACCAAACCTGGGACTGCCAAAAGGGGGTCACTAGAATTAAGAAGGCTTGTTGTCACCTCGCTTGAGCTAAGGCTCTGTTGATCATGGGAAAAGGAGGAAAGGCGTAATTGATTAATTGAGACCAATCCTGTAAGAACACATCTGTGGCTAGAGCAAGAGGATCTGGATGCCAAGTGGAGAAACGAGGGAGCTGAGAATTTAGATGGGAAGCAGAGAGATTTATGTGAAAAGGACCCCATTTGTGAGATAGTGAGCGAAAGACAGAGGGGTGAAGTTTCCAATCGCTGAAATCCTTCAAGTGACAAAAGTGTCAGTCCGCTATGGAGTTGAGGGAGCCCGGAAGATATTCTGCTTGGACTGAGATTTTTTTTTGTAAACAAAACTCCCAAAGGCTCTTTGCTAATTCTGCCAGAGGTTTGGACTTGGTACCGCCCAGAGGATTTATGTAGCGGACTGTAGAAACATTGTCGATTCGCAAAAGGATAGAACATTGAACCTTGTCTTTTGCTAGGCTTTTGATCGCAAAGGAGCCTGCAAGCATCTCCAAACAATTGATGTGCAATCTGGACTCCTCTATAAACCATGTACCTCCAGTTGAGGTTGTACCACATTGAGTACCCCAACCTGTCAGGCTTGCATCTGGTTCTAACACAAGCTCTGGGGCTGATGCGAAGATAGTCCTGCCGTTCCAAGCGTCTAAATGGTCTATCTGCCATTGGAGTTCTGATTGAGACTCCAGATCGATCCTTATTCAGTCTGCATATGTGAGACCTCTGCGGAGATGCCAACTTTTTAGTCATCGAAGAGCTCTGTAGAAGAGAGGACCCAGAAAAATTGCCTGGATGGTAGAAGAAAGGAGACCTACTATTCTTGCTAAGGACCTGAGGGATATTTGAGAACTGTGACAAGTATGAAGAATCACTTGTTTTATGGCCGTGATCTTTGCTTGGGGAAGATGAAGAGTAGCGGAAACTGAATTTACTAGAAAACCGAGAAATTTGATTTGCTGGGAGGGTATCATTACAATTTTTTCTACGTTGAGGAGAAAACCGAGATCTGAGAGGGGAGTGCATGAAAGATGAAGATGTTCTTGTAAGGTTTGAATTTCTTGGGTCATGAGAAGGATGTCGTCTAGGTATATAATTAGTCTGACACCTAGAGACCTGAGAAAAGCTACAAATGGTTTCATTACTTTTGTGAAGCACCATGGTGCTAAGGAAAGACCGAAGGGAAGAGATGAATAATGGTAGGTTTGGCCTTGCCAATGAAACTGAAGAAACTTTCTGTGACGGGGATGTAGGGGGATGGAGAGATAGGAATCCTGAAGGCCTAATCTTACCATCCAGTCATGTTGCTGTAGAGAATCCCTGAGATGAATTATCGTTTCCATTTTGAAGTGGCGATAAACCACAAACGAATTGAAGTATCTGAGATTGATGCCTGGATGCATCTTTTGAACTAGAGAGATGGAGCTAAAAAACCCAGATTGATCCGGAAGGCAAATCTGAATGGCTTGTTTTTGTAACAGGGAGCGAATCTCTGAAGAAATTAAGCTAGACATTGCTGAAGCGAATTGTGGAGGAGGAGGAAAAACGCTTTGTAACGGTGGACCATAAAACTCTTTGCAATAACCTTGAATAGTATCTAGAACCCAAGGATCTGCTGTTATCGATTGCTCTTTGTTAGAAAAAACTGAAGTCTGCCCCCCACAGGAGGAAAAATGGAAAGACAGCTTACCTTGATTGTTTTGTCTAAAGCCTCTTTGGCCGCGACCTCTGAAGCTGCTGCTCCTCTGTGGTTAGAACTGCGGTTTAAACTCTTGGGAGTTATAGCTGTTATTGAAGGAGCCTCCAGATCCTTGGTTGTGAATTCACAGCCGGTAAAGTGGCTCTTGCCTCTACGGGCCCTGGCAAAAACACGTCGGGAAAATATATTTTTCAAAGAAGCTTGTGCCGTGTCGATTGACAAAAAAGTTGTCACGTACCTTCTTAAATCTTTAATGAATGACTCTCCAAAAAGTAGTCCTTCAGCTTTCAGGCCTGGGTCTATCGTCGCTGAATTAGCTAGTTTAGGGTCTAGCATGAGTAATAGGCCTTTTCAGCATTCATGTGTAATAGCATAGTTAGCATTGCCAAGAAGGCAAAATGCTCTTTGAACCCACATGGAAAATTCGTGAAGGTCAATATCCGAAGTCTCCAGTCTAGCTGCCTCCACTATATCAAAGATCAGGGCCAGAGGACCAACAACGTCCAGCAGTTATCTTGGCAATTGACGCAAGCTTTGTCGACACCCTTATGAGGATCCTTACCAAATTTTGAAAATAAAGTAATCAAAGCCGGTATGACAGTGATATTGACGGAAAGTGAAGGTCTTGGACACTCCAACTTCAATTTACTCTGTGTCTGTTTGTCGAGAGGGAGAAAGATTCTAGAGGATATAAAATTCCCCACATGAGCCACCGGCAGCCATTCCATGGAATTAGGGTGTCGAATAAGAGAAGAATCGAACATGGGACAACCATCCGGATACAGGATTGTCTTATTAAATAAAGAGTCAAATCTTTATTTCTTTTGTGGAGTAGAGGGGGAGGGGGAATTGTATAATACATCATTGGTGTCATCCATATCACCCATATCGTCATCTGTATCCAATATGGCAGATATTACAATTTGTTGGGGAATATTTTGTGCATTTTGCATATTTTTAGATTTGGCTTTGTATTTCAATGGGTTTGGAGTTCCCCTCCTTGGAAGGAGACCTGGGAGGAGCACAGTCCTCAATCTGTTGTGAGATAGACTCACCAATCGTAGGTGCTAAATCTGTGGATATTGATTGATTGTGCGTAACCAAAGTAGAAGACTTTAGTTATCTGCTTTCCCCAGCAGAATGGGACAATATTTTGGATATTAAACTCTTCATAGAGTTTTCAATATTCTTTCAAAAAATTCCATTGAGGCTGAAACAGCCTGTTCCACAGACGAGTGAATAAAGTAATTCAAATCTTTTTTAAACGCTTCCCCTTCATCAAAATCAGGGTTGGGTAAAGGAGACCTATCTATCTCTAGTGCCTATACCCAAAAAATCCAGATAAGAAAGGGTTAAATGAAGAGAAGCCAGGGGGGAAGGAAGCAGGCCTCACAGCCCTCCATAATGGGTGTCGCAAAGTGGAGGAAAAGCCCCAAAGGGGTGGTTCTGTGAAAATATAATCCTCGTCAGGTGCTTTCAAACGAAAGCGAAGCGAGTACGAGGAAGCAGCGAATGAAAAAACAAGCCGCTAAAGAGGAGAAATTAGATTTAGAACAGCAAGCCAAGAAAAACCTGTTGTTAGCACTGTGCAGGCAACTGAGAAAATGGCAACAGGAAGAAAAATGGTTGAAAACCAGCATGTATGAAACGTGAAGAGAAAAACAAGTGCGAGGTGTTCATTCTAAGTCAGCAAATACCACACATTCAGGGAAGTAAATGCAATAACAATAAAAATATATTGATGTAAGCTTAAACCACTCATAAAAACAAACGTATAAAGTAGAGGGGACTTATCTTGACTGAAAGCTGCAAAAAAAGAGGGCTGTTCGCAGTCAAGTTGGGTGTTGTAAGGGACGATGGTTCCTATTGGCTGGGGAGATTGTACTACTGTTTTTTCCCATTGGCCACTTTTGTTTGGCCTCATGGGATTTGTAGTTTGTTTTCTTGACTGCTACTATTTTCTTGACATAAAATTAGCTGCTGCCTCTGCAATCCTCTCCGTAATCAGCTGCCGTCCTCGCGATCCATAGTAGGAGATAACAATTATGCCCATAAACCTCCACTCGATAAAAGGCAGAAATCACAGCGGGAGGTGCTAATTAAGCTCTACATGTGCTTTCCATGGTTAGGGCAAATAGACACTGCAGCTCTGATCACAGCTTTATACTCCAAACATAGCGGAGCTCCATCCACAAACCAGCAGGAAGCTTCCCACAAATGTGCCACAGGCTTCGCTGCAGCGTTCCACGGCACAGCAATTAATTTCAAGTGTCATGGGATGTGGCATGAAACATTTCTCAAAGAGCTACTATAGTTCAGTACAGTGTGTCACTATGATCCCTCTACACTGCAATCAATTAAATTGCTACTGACTGCACCAGGATATTTCCACTAAATTGTTGGCAAGCACAGCTAAAAGTTATCCTGTTAAGTGGAACTTTAAAATAAGTAAATTAGGAACAGTGGGCTCCCCAGGATTTAATCCATCATCACCAAATGTGCTAAGAGGGTCTTTAGCCAGGTAAGTACAAAAGGATGTAATTTATTCAATTACAAGAAGCTCATGTCCATCACTGCTCACCCACAGAAGATCCTCAACTTACTGCTAAGCCAGCAGTCAGGAACTCCTGGACGTGTCAGGCATGAAACTGCAACCACAACCAAAGAAATACAATTCCATTGAATGAAAACATGACAAGTACAATGTGCGAGCACAAATATCGAATACAAACACGTTTACGTCATCAGCAAGAGCACAAGTTTGAGTACAAACATGCAAATGTCATTACTACACATTACTTAGTACCTGAGGTTAGCCAGGAACCTTTCTGAGTTGCGTGCTGAAAATTAGTAGAACACCACATACCCATCCATAGCAATGTGGAATATCCTAGGCCTGTTCTGACATAGAGTGTCAAGCATGGTGACTTTTGGAGTGGAGGGAATCGCGGCACTGTACTTGCCTGATGCCTTTATATGTCACAGCTACTTGTGGTGGGTGGTGTTCTGAAGATTCTCAGTGACACATTGATGTTCCTTGAAACATGTGCCACATAAGATTAGCCAGCTGCTAAGGTTCACTCATGTAGAGTAAACACTGGGAAGCGAGGAGTGTTTCCATTAGCTCACTAGTGCAACATTTTGGGGCAATCGGACGGCAAGCAAGTTAAGCTCCCCTTTGACACCAGAAGGCAACTGAAGCTAGCAGGATGAATTAATGATGAAGATCCCATTAATTGTCACCTTATGCTGGGATCCTGAAGGATGACCTGAAACGGCTGCTACTGAAATGAATAACAGATTGGCAGCTGTGAACAGCAAGCTTGACACTATTTATCAGGATAGACTATCTGAAAGACCGGGTTGACAAACAGACCATGAAAATCGACATGGCAAAAAGCAGGGTATCAGAACTTGAAGGCAAACGCATCACCCATGGCCAAAATGTATCCCACCTAGAAAACCTTCTTAAAAATGTAGGGGCTAAAAATGATGATTGAGAAGCAAGATTGTGGAATAACAACATACGCATAATGGGTATGTTATGAATAACAGCAGTAACCAAACTTGATTTCATTGTAGGGACTCTGCTGAAAGATCTTTTGGGCAAAGAGCCTTTTTTTAGGTGTTAGAGAGGGCTCACAAAGTCCCCTAGAATTCTACCAGGTGTGCGTCCTTGTTCCATTATTGGTCTTCTGAAGCCCAATAAAGAAAGAGGTATAACAATGTGCAATGCCAGAGAAAAAAGAGGTCTTGAATTCCAAGGCATGAAGATAGCCATATACCCAGACTTCACACAAAGTGCTCAGTTGGTGAGGCATACATTTGTCCCAGTAAAAATAGTTGCTGAAAGAGCATCAGGACCATACTATGCTCTACCTAGCCCAACTAAAAGTCACCCTGAATGGAACATTAAGAATATACACTGACTCTGCAAAGGCACTGCAGTATGTTAAAGGATATCTCTCCAAGTGCAAAAGAAAGAAGAGTTGAAGGACAGCTGTTACATATCTAATGTGAAAGATGCAGGCCTCAGTGATGTGAACTACAATGGGTTAAGAGAGTCCCATTGGAGCACTAAGAGCTGCACACTATTAGGGAGAACCAGTCTTGTTTAGGTAACAATGATCTGATGTTCCGATGTTGTGTGGGCTGCATATCAATATGTCAACATTTATGTTTTGTGCCATGACTCCTTACACTCCCTTCACCAATAGCGCTGACACTAGAACACCCAATTAATACATAAGCTAAGGAATTATCAAGATTCCCCAAGACAGATTGGCCGTACACTCCTCCAAACTAATACACATATGCCAGGCCCACTCAAAAACATGCACCCTTGGTTAAAGTCCGTACCCACATTAGTTGTGCACCTCTTACCCCCATGCACCCCAACGACAATTTCAATGTTCAAAACGCCATTACGTATACATGCATAAAAACTACAACCAGAGTGACCACAGTTATATAATATATAGTTTTTCTTTTTTCTCTCCTCTGTTCTCTCTTTCTATTAGATGCATATCATTAAAGGCTTCTTGTTGACTACGAAGCTATATGAGCTAAGAAGCAGCATACTCCTCTGAAACAATTGTATTGCATTGTCAGTTTCTATATCTTGCTTAATAAACAGATTTAAAAAAAAAAAAAAACATTTATGTTTTGTGCTGTCTGGGGATTTTACAATCCTTAACGTTGAAGGGTGATAAACTAATCGGGTTGGGGCAGCGTCAGGGTGAGGAGGGAAATATGTATTCCCAATGTTCAATTCATCAGCTAACAGGATTTTTCTTTTTCTTTAACTTGTTTGGTTAATTATTCATGGGGAACACAATGCTCGGTTTGAGGGACAGACTGGGTGGGAAATGTAAAGCCCTTTCATGGTTGCAAACTGACAACTAGGGGGAACTTGAAGATAAACCTGCTATTGTGGAAATGTAGAGGGCCAAATAATAACAAAAAAATCGGAAACATTTTGGCATAGAAGTCATAGAAGCCAATCTCCTACTGCGGATGGCAGAAAAATGAGCAACATAGTAACGCACAACAAACAGACTATTACCATACTTAAAAATGTAGGGCATGATTTAGATCTTGGCGGTAAAGGTCCCACCATCAATTTTCTGCTAGGTTTCCCATCAGCCTACTAGGCAGTCCGCCATTCTGTTTAGATGTTGGTGGCTCCATAGACGAAAGACCACTGACAAACCGCCATCACCGCCATGAATCAACACCCGTGTCGACGGCATCATAGGCAAAAGCGGCTGGCAGCTGGACTCTAGCCACTTTTACTGTCCAGCCAAGTGCCTTCCTGCCGATGCAACTGTGGCGGCTATACCTCCACACCTGAGTTGGCGGATTGGGAGGTATAAAAGGACAAAACCCACCCTTTTCAGAGATTTCTCTTTTCCTACTGCCATGAATCTGGTCATACAAGTCCTGCCGTTGCTGCTGCTCCTGGACCAAGAAGAAAATCAACCCTGTTGTCGCTGGAACAGAAGGTAAGTCACTGAATTACCTGTCATCCTCAGAATTGTTAGTATACATTAGCACTAGACTCGTGAATGTTTAAAAAAATACTTCAAAGCAATAATACAATGATGTGCAAAGCCCATGTGTGTAATGTTGTAGCCAGAAAAATGCTTTAAAAAAACATTGAGATATAAGTAACACTTGCTAATCTGGTACTAACTGCCTTCATGGCAATTGACCCCTCACAATAAGTCACAGCAATCCTAAATAGAAATGTGTCCATACAAGCGTGTGCAATAATTATCCCTAAACTACCATATCATGTGCATAACCAGTATTCCCAATAGAACCTACTCAGATTCATGATAATGTAGCAATTGTACTACAACATGCTGCAAGTGGGTATACACAGAATGTACAACCAATCTGACCTCTAAACTGCAAACATGTCAGAGAGGAATGAAGGTCACATGTCCCTTTGGGTTGTGCAGGTCACAACAAACCTAAGATGCCATTTCACTGTAAAGTATTATGTTCTCTGTGTAATGTACATGTGCATATCATAGACACATCATGTCAAAATAAACACACATGCATTCCACAGTCACAATATTAGAAACACATATAATTTGGGTGTAAGTGTCCAGTAACATGATGAATGTTTGCACTAAAATTAACAAGTCCATCACAAATGCACACACCTATGTATGCATTTAAAAAAATAACTAAAATATACAACCTGTGCTTGTCACTGTCACAAATGAGAGTAAGTGCATGGCACACACATTAGCAGAAATAACATAATCAGCAAACAATTAGTAACAATCAAAAAATAAGGCCAGGACAAAGGTAGCCTCAAAATATTTGTTTTTATATAAACAAGATACCTCTCATAAGTATAACAAAATAATTGTTCAAAGAAAAAAACAAAGGCACTAGGCCATGACTTGCAGTATGGGTTGCATTCCCATGACTTGCCTCCTAAATGCAATGCCAAAATAAACCTCCTTTGGAAGGGGCATCTATGGGACAGAGAGGGGGCACCTCAATGATCTTTTTGGGGGTGTTCTTTGGGATTGGGAGGGGTGGGTTTGGATCTGGGAGAAGTTGGTTTGGATTTGTGAGGGGTGGGTTTTGATTTAGGAGGGGTGGGTGTGAATTTGGAAGGGGTGGGTTAGGATGTGGAAGGGGTAGGGTTGGATTTGGAAGGGTGGATTTGGATTAGGAAGGGTTGGGCTGGGATGTCAAAGGGGTGGGTTGGGGTTGGTAGGTGTACAGAGATGTTTGGGTGGGGTGGTCTGGGGTGAGGAAGGGGTCAGGGCCAGGGCAAACATTAGGTCCTCCATGGGGAAACAGGCACAGAAACAGGTGTGCGGGAGGGATTTGGGCTTGGGAGGTAGATGGAGTGGCAGTGCCTGGTGTGCATGTGTCTGTTGATGGTGGTGTTGCCTGAGTGTCGGGTGTATGTTTTGCTTTGTGTTTTTTACTGGGTTATCTCTTGTGTGGATGAGTGTGGGCATTTGTGTACAGTATGTGTGTGTGTGTGTGTAGGTGTATGTGTAGGTGTAGGTGTGTCTGCCTTGGAGGTGCTGTGTGTGGTTGTGGTGCCTGTGGGTGTGCTGGTGCATGTGTGTATCGTGGTGGGTGTGGTGTCTGCAGGATTGGTAGTGGGGATGTATGATGGGACAACGCATGCGAATATCAAGGATGCCTTCACAATGCGGTCTCAACAATGACTGCATCTTTACCACGCATGCCTTTACCATTAATTTTGTGTTTGGTAAAGGAACATGTGCGGTAAATTCTCCTCTACCCTTCCCCTTACACCTGATACCATACTCCACAACGCCCAAGCCCTTAAAACTGCCCCTTCCACCCCCTGCCCTGAGCCCTAAACCCCTCCACCCTGAGCCCTAAAAGTAACCCTGCCCTGTCATAAAACGACCCCAACCCTCGCCACACCCTGAACCCTAAAAACTATCGCTCCCTTTCCTAAAAACGACCCCAACACCCTACCTCAGCTCTGTACCCTAAAACCTACCCGCACTGTCCTAAAAACTACCCTGCTCTGCCCTGGCCCCTAAAACCTACCCCACCCTGTCCTAAAAACGACCCCAACACCCACCCCTGGCCTGAAGCCTAAAATCTACCCCTCCCTGTCCTAAAAACTACCCCGACCCCAGCCCTGAACCCTAAAACCTACCCCTCTCTGTCCTAAAAACTACCTGACTCTCCTACCTCTGCCCTGACCCCTACAACCTACCCAACCCTGTCCTAAAAATGACCTCGACCATCCAACCCCCGTCCTGAACCCTAAAACCTACCCCGCCCTGTCCTAAAACCTACCCGAGGCCCTGCCCCGCCCTGAACCCTAAAACCTACCCCGCCCTGTCTTAAAAACTACCTGACTCACCTGCCCTGTACCCTAAAACCTACCCTGCACTGTCTTAACAACTAACCCAATACCCTGCCCTGAACCCTAAAACCTACCCCACCCTGTCCTAAAAACTACCCAACACCCCTCTCTCCCATTGAACCCTAAAACCTACCCTGCCTTGTCCTAAAAACTACCCTGACGTGCCCTCCTGCCCCCACCCTGAACCCTAAAACCTACCATGCCCTGTCCTAAAATCTACCCAGACATCCCGCCCTGACCCTTAAAATGTACCTGCCCTGTCCTAAAAACTAGCTTGACCCCCCGCCCCGCCCTGAACCGTAAAACCTGCCCTGTCCTAAAAACTACCCCAAACCCTAAAACCTACCCCACTCTGTCCTAAAAACTACCCGTCCACCACCCCCGGACTGCCCCCCACCCTGTACCCGAAAACCTACCCCACCCTATCCTAAAAACTACCCGACCCCCCCAACCTGAACCTTAAAACCTACCCTGCCCTAAAAACTACCCCATGCCCTTGCCCCCATCCTTAACCCTAAAACCTACCCCGCACTGTACTAAAAACTACCTGACACCACCGCCCTGCCCTATACCCTAAAACCTACCCCGCACCGTAGTAAAAACAACCACGTCCCCTCGCCCTGATCCCTAAAACCTATCCCTCCCTGTCCTAAAAACTACCCTGACCCCAATGCCCTGAACTCTAAAAACCAACCCCATCCTGTCCTAAAAACTACCCGAACGACCCGCCGCCCTCTATCCTAAAACCTACACAGCACTGTCTTAACAACTAACCCAATGCCCTTCCCTGAACCATAAATCCTACCCCACCCAGTCCTAAGAACTACTGACACCCCTCTCTCCTCCTGAACCCTAAAACCTACCCTGCCTTGTCCTAAAAACTACCCTGACCTGCCCGCCTGCCCCCACTCTGAACCCTAAAACCTACCCTGCCCTTTTACAAAATCTTCCCTGACCCCCCGCCCTGAACCTTAAAATGTACCTGCCCTGTGCTAAAAACTAGCCTGACCTCCCACCCCGCCCTACCCTGTCCTAAAAAGTACCCAAACCCTAAAACCTACCCCACCCTGTCTTAAAAACTACCCATCCACCACCCCCGCCCTGGGACCGCCCCCACCCTGTACCCGAAAACCTACCCCACCCTATCCTAAAAACTACCCTGACCCCCATGCCCTAAAAGCACGAGGTTGGGGTGGGTGGGAGGCTGCAGTCAATGAGGAGGCCAGACCCTAGAATGACCGTTGAAGGCCAGACATGGTGAATGCCATTCAGGTAAGCCAGCATGCAGGTCATCAGACCACTAAGCATCTCGATGGCATTCAGAAATGCGGTCTGGCCTACAGCAATAGTCCCCAATAGATCATTAGCCTCCTCATTGAGCGCAGCCTGGGAGACAAGGGGCGGGGAGGTGCCTAAATCAAAGGTGACACCACCCCTTTTAGGGAAGTGGCTATGACTAACTGAGGGAGGAGCAATATTGACAGAAGAGATGGAAATGCAGGTGGTGGAAGATGATGCAGGTGGAGCTGTGGCAGTAGAGTCCACCAACACTAGGGATTGGTCATCTGTGGAGGCCTCTGAAGATGATGTTGATTTGCTCATGGCCTCTGTGCCAGTCCTCTCACCCTCGGTGGCACTGGGTTGCTCGGTGTTAGTGGTGTCTGCACCAGGACCACAGTGCCCAGCTTTCTCTCTGACGATGTGGCCGCTGTCACCTTCGCCCTGCCCAGATGATGCTGTAAAGACAGATGCAACAGTTTGAGAGTATCTGGTAAATATATTTGAACATGAATTTTGGTCACAAAACATTTGCCAAGTTTACATATTAAACTAGTTTCAAGAACCTCAAACTTAGCTTCTTAATCATCAATCTCTCATGCCTGTAGGGAAGAATTCCACAAACCGTTTGTTCACAGTCTAGAAATTCCCCATGCTAACTCCCATACTATATATGCCTTTTGTTTCTCATCCACTTTTATATCTCTGCATGACAAATGGCTTTCGCAGCATTAGAAATATATAGGCCTGGATAAATTCCTCAACCACTTCAGTACAGAGCAAAAACTTTTCCATATATCCAAAAGAGACATGTTTTGGGCCTGATATTGACTCGTTAAGATGGGATACTCCAACATCTATGTGAATGAACCTTCCATCTGCAATGGTCATTTCAAGTATCACTCTGCTCATCATCATTGCTTTCCATCTGGATATAACTAAGGACACTTAAATGTCATTTAGGGTATAAGTAACTGTCACCATTGTGGACACATTTTTGTCTGTTTCAATCAATACATTCCGGCATGAAAATTCATGTTGGTTGACACAGACTGGCTTACATGCACATTTGGAAAGGACTGAGGCTTCCTGACAATTGGCTACTATCTATATGAAAATAATAGAATTTTGCTATTGAAACATTTTTCAAACAGATTTCAGAAAAAGAATGATGCATTTGTACAGGTTTCCAGTCCTTTTGGTGCAGAGGTGCATGGACATATTTTCATTGTACCAACTTACCAATATAAAGACTGAAACAGCAACTGTCTCACAAATGCTTACTATGCTATGTCATCAGTAATAGGGCCTACATTGGCTACATCACACCTGACATAATCCTGAAATGGGCATGTTTGGTACAAATGTCCTTTATAACATGGAGTAAATGCAGGTGCCCCTTTTTTCGCATGCTGCCATGTGTCTGCTCAAAACAATACTTGGCTTGTGATGAGGAATCTAGTGACAAACTTTAGCACACAACTATATCCCAAATACATCATCAGACACCATCTGAAAAACTTACACCTCCAGAAATCCTCATCTGCATTGGATTGTGTCAACCGTCATGCTGATGCCAAACAATATTGCTGTAAATAAAAAAGGTTAAACAACAAATGTAGTTACATACAATAACTCTCCCCCTAGATACTGCTGTCTGGTCCTCAACTGCCCATCAAGCTCCAGGTAGGCCACCACAAGAATGCAGACCATTGGGGGGGGCAGGCTGTGGCACACGCACTCGCCTCATTGGGAGGCCTTGCCGAGCTTGACTTCTGTTGACCTTCTGGTCCAGCATTGGTGGTCCTCCCACCTCTTCCTGCAATGCAGGCTGTGCTGCTTAAAGACCTCTAGGGTCCACACCTTCTTTGTGAGGTCCTTCCTCATATCACGCTTCTAATGGGCATTGACCTGTATGGTGAGAACAAATAACAACAAAGGAGTTTTTGAGTGATTTTGTTTGTAGTGCAGTCACACAATTTAATAACAGCTCTTGCTTGCATTCCCAGAACAGTCACTACAGATTATCCACAAATATTTCAAGGATTCTGAGAAACACTAGTTTGCAGTGATCTGTGGATTAGCCTCAACATTGTTTTATCTCATAGGGCCCAAACACCATCTTAGCCAGGGATAGGAAACGTGTCATATAGTGGGACCTGCTTCAGATTAGTCCAACTCATTGTGAGCTACAAAAGGCTAAACAACCTGTTTATTATTTAGACATAACCACACTCACAGCTACATTTTCTTCATTGCTAACAATCTAATATCCGGACCCCGGCGCATATCTATTCTTGGGTAAATGTCGAGAGGATGCTTTGATGAAAGTGTGACTATAAGCTCACCATGACCACCGGTGGATCCATGAAGCAAAACAATTGCCCAAATAACATGACAAAGCAGTGAACACCAAGTAGGTATAATCGCTTTCCTATATGCAGCATGCAGAATAATTGAGAGCTATCAGCGCCAACATAACTGCAGCAGTGGAATCAAGGAGGAAGATCCTTGGTCCTGATGAAAAGCCATGGGGATGGCTTGAAACATGTCGACCCTTAGAAAGGCAAATACATAGTTATACACTTCTTCCTTTCTATGTTTTTAATCATACGGACTAGAGGCCAGAATAAATAATAATGTACCTATTAGTGAGGTATTTCTAAGGTTTCCTCTCAATATAAAGTTCACACCCCTCTCCTATTTTTTTCATCATTTTACGCTGTATTGACACGTCTATAGGGGCTCTGGCATAATTTGTAGGTCGCAGGATGCTCCGTCCCGCAACAGACTGGGATGAACCTCATGATGAAGCATGCCTCCAAGGGGAAACTCTGGTGGGTGAGGGTTATATAAGATAACACGTGTGTTTTCTTTACCTTGTGTAGGGTTAGTTCTTAGCAGACTGATTGGCTCCTTTTGTTTTTGTAACTTATTGGTAGGAGGACAAGCCTTTCTGTCCCTCTGTTTCCTCGTTTATTTTACAGTTACATTCTAAGAGTCAGATACTTTGGATTGCACTACCAACAGTGGCTAAGGACACAGGGCTGCCATGTGTCAGTGAGAGCATGGTTTTGGGTGATGTATGCACAAGTGTGTGTAGAAATGTGACACACTTGTATGGCTGATTGAGAGCCTGTGTAATTTAGACTGGCAGCACACCATATGTGGCACCTGACATGTTTAAAACAAAAAGATGTTCCAGTTCTAAACTATGGTCTGTACCTTCACTTGACAGAACAGTATCAGACAACTCCATAACTTTGAAGATTCTACTTGGAATTTAGATGTCCACCATTTTGAACTGGGCTGCATATTTCCACTTAAACTAGTGGTACGATGTACAATGCCTACTAGGCACTGGAAGTAAGGGACCTGCATTTTGTATTATTAAACCTGAATTGTGACTAACATGCATGGAAAACTCAGCCAATTCTTACAGGTGCAGAGACATTTCTAACATCCTCAAACAAACAATCAATCAATCAGGATTTATAAAGTGCAGCTAATCACCCGATAGGGTATCCAGGCACTTCCAGATCCCTGAGGTTTATTCGAACAGCCAGGTCTTGAGGGCCATTCGGAATTCCGGAAGTGAGATGTTGGCCCGGAGGTGCATGAGGACGCTGTTCCAGGTTTTTGCAATGTGAGAAAATGAGTGTCCTCCACTTCTGCTTCGGTAGATGTGGGGAGTATTGGCAAATGAAAGGGAGGCATAGGGTAATCTTCTTGACAGTTGGTGGAAGTTCGGGCAGTGGTTAATGTACACGGATCTTTGGATGTGTAGAGCCTTGTGTGCGTGAATCAGCTGCTTGAATTGGCATCTCTTCTGTAAGGGGAGCCAGTGGAGTTGCTTGAGGTGAGGTGTGAGGTGGGTCCGTCGGAGAAGGCCGAGGATGAGTATGGCTGAGGTGTTCCGTATGGTCTAAAGTCTCTGTAGGAGGTGTGTGGTGATTTCTACATAGAGAGCATTGCCGTGAGCCAGTTGGCTGGTGATGATCGCATGTGTCACCGTGCATCTCCTGTGTAGGGGTAGCCACTTGAAGATCTTATGTAGCACGCGCAAAGTGAGGAAGAAGGCGGAGGAGACAGTGCTGATTTGTGCATTCATGGTGAGCTTGTTGTCAATGATGATTCTGAGGTTCCTGGCATGATCGGAGGGAGGGGGTGCAGGTCCTAGGTCTGATGGCCACCAGGAGTCATTCCATGTGTTGCTGCTATAGCTAAAGATCAATACTTCAGATTGCCTGTGTTCAGCTGCAGGCAGTTGGTCTTCATCCAGACAGTGACGTTTGTCATGCGTCTGAAGAAGTTAGTTCTGGTGGTGGAGGGGTTGTTGGTTAGTGAGAGGATGAGTTGAGTGTCCTCTGCATAGGAAATTATGTTGAGACTGTGGGATCTGACAATGTTGGCCAGTTGGGTCATATATGCATTGAAGAGCGTGGGGCTAAGAGATGAGCCCTGGGGGACACCGCATGTGATCTCCTTGGGTTCGGAGGTGAAAGGTGGGAGGTGGATCCTCTGGGTTCTTCTGGTGAGGAAGGAGGTGATCCATCTGAGCATGTCGCCTTGGATGCCGATGTAATGGAGCATGTGGTGGGATATGGTGTCGAAGACTGGTGAGAGGTCGGGGATGATCAAAGCTGCTGTTTCTCCTCAGTAGAGGTGGGTTCGGATGTCGTCAGTGGCTGTGATCAGGGCAGTTTCACTGCTACGATTGTTGTGGAAGCCAGATTGGGAGGCGTTGAGTAGCTGGTTCTGTTCCAGGTATGTCATGAGTTGCTTGTTGATTATCTTTTTCAGTACCTTACCTGGGAATGGGGCAGGGAGATTGGCCGGTAGTTTTTGGGTTCACTGGGGTTGGTGGAGGGATTTTTGAGTAGTGGTATTTCCAGGTGTCAGAAAATATTGAGGTGGTGATGGAGGTGTTGAGCAGGGTAGTGAGTTCCTGGCCGATCCTTTGGTTTCCAAGGTTGAAGATGTGGTGCGGTCATGGGTCTGTTGGAGCCCCCGAGTCGATGGATTTCATGGATCCTGGGTGGAAAGGATGTTCCATGTGGTCAGTGTGTGGTTCGTTGCGGTTACGGTGGTGGCGTATCTATCGAGGAAGTCTGTAGGTGTGGATTGGGGTTCTAATTTTCTGTATATGGTTCTGCGCCATCTATTGCACAACACCCTGTACCCAGCTAAATCATTTAGTTCACTACCTTCCAACCACAACAATTTACTCATGAACAAAATGGGACAAATAGCCTGGGGACAAAAAGGGAACGAGTTACTTTGGCAAACATTTCCCACTCAAATATGTACCTGTTCCTCTGGGTTTCCATACAGCTGACTGTAAAAGGGATAGGGCCTCCCTGATGAGGAGCTCCAGCTCCTCACGGGAAAAGGTAGGGGCGCTGTCACCTGTTTTGCTCAGCATCCTGGCTCCCAGAGGTCAGTCACAGCAGTAAAAAAAAGAGGAGGTCCTAGTGGCTGCAGTGTTAGGAGGCAACTGAGCTTTTTTTCAATATGCTGCATACAAGTACGTGGCGGATGCGATCCGCAGACAGAGATGGACGCAGCCATTGGCTTTCATGAGTAGCCATTATAGATGTTAGTCTATGGCAGGGTCCGTCGTGGAGTGTTCCACTTACTACACTTTCAACTTCTGCTGACAGCCATCTGGTAGCCAATGTCCTGATGGCAAGGTCAGACAGCTGCCATCTTAGGGAGTGAAGCTGTGTATTTTTAAATTGTTTGTGTGTCACTAGCATTCAAAATTGAGGCTAGTGTTTATACAAATGTCAGAAACAAACAACATTGTTTTTGCAAGCTATGACACATGAAAAAGTGAACTGTGACTGTGTTTGACATCAATAGTACCGCGGGGAAGTAATACCTCCGCAGATGGTATATTGAGAAAATATTTTTTTTTTATCAAACATTATGTGCAAATAATACATCTCAAATGTATTATTTGCACATGATAAAAAACAGACATGTTAAAAAGTGATTTTTAAAGTAAAAAATAATTTGATAACATTATGTTTACATATACAACACAATGAGAATCCTAATGTTACTAAGACATAAGATGTGTGTTGATTATCAAAGTATGATGTGACCATTTAAGCTGATATTTTCTTTTCCATGCATGCAGACATTTGAACCCAGGCGTAGGTAGGAAACAATGGCCTCAGAGTTTCATGCCATTTCCGGGCCTTGCCACCATGGAGGAAAGGGATGTTATTAAGAAGATTTGGTTATATAGGCAAACTATCCTGGATTTCTGTCACCAGCTGGAGCCTGATCTCCTGCCTCACATCAGGAATACAATAGCAATAACACCAGTAGTGAAACACATGGCAGTACTTCATTTTGTGGCCGCTGGCTCTTTTCACTACACTGTGATAGTATTTGGAGGCATGTCCCAACCTACTTTTAGTGGTGTGCTACAAGAAGTCCTTTCTTCAATGCTGAGACACATCAACAGCTACACTTAGTTCACACGACAACAGGATTTGGCCACTGTGAAGGGAGACTTTTACGCTTTGGGTGGCCTACCACCCAAAGCATAAAAGGAATAGATGGCACGCATATTGCCTTGGTGCCACCACGTGCAAGGTAACAGGTCTACCACAATTTGAAGAACTTCCATTCCATCAATGTGCAAGGTGTCTGCTTAGCGGATGTTTACATCTCCAGTGTGTGTGCCCGCTTTCCTGGGTCAACACATGATTCCATACCCCTGCAAATTTGACAACTTGGACTTGAGAGGGCCTGGCTTGTTGGTAAGTCCAATATGACTTGAGTATTATTTGCTTTAATCCTAGTTTAAGAGGGTTCAATGGCTTGATATGATATTAACCTATTGATATATTGCTTCCATGTATGAGACTCAGCTTATCCTAGCATGGTTGTTAGCACTGCTGAGGATTCCATCAATATCTGCTTTAATGAGGCCCATGGAAGAACATGGAGGCCAGTGGAGCGGGCTTTTGGGCTCCTGAAGGCCAGGTTTAGGTGCCTGGACAAGACCGGCAGAGCCTTCTTCTACTAACCTGATACATGTGCCAAATCATGGTTGCCTACTGCATGCTGCACAACATCGCCCTGCAACAGAACATCCTAATCATCGCAGAGGATGGAGACCGTGCAAGGTCAGGATTGTTGAAATAGCCAATGAAGATGACAGTGGTGAAGAAGAAGGAACTGGTCTACGATAAGATGTTATTGACCACTTCTTCAACCTGAGAGTAAGTGTACCTTTACATATTGTTACCTCCAATGTTAGAACAACTTGTGAGATAATGAACATATCAGTCTGCAATGGTAATTTGGTAGTAATGGTCAGTTCTGGAAAGTCCAAGGCAAAGATGTTTGTGGACCAGGGTTTCCCTACATTGACTACTGTGTTCATTGACATAGACTAACTTTACTTGTTCTAAGTATATGTGTCATTCTAACTTATCATTTGAGTCAAATTGTATCTGTGAAATCATAGATTTCCCCTTGTTATTCTGTTTAAGGGTTCTTCACCATGTCATCTTCATTCGGACATTTCAATGTTGTGACATTTCCAGTGACATGTTGCTGTTGGAAAGTACATAATGAACATGTGTTGATCCTGGGACAGACACCCACTTGGAATGGCCAGATCTTGTACGTACAGAGACAACTTGCACTGTGACTGAATGGGAGTTCTTGAGATTGTATCAGATCTGTTTTCTTTGGGCTGTTGCCATCAAGGCAACATGTACTACTTAACTTGCTCAAACCACATGTGTATGTCAAGCCATAGCATACTGATCTTCCTTCACATTGGCTAAATCTTCAATTTGTGTTCAGTGTAGGAAGCTGTTGTGTCTCCTCATAGTTAATAGAACTTGTTTTTAGCACACCGCTTAATGGTGGTTGTGACATTGCACCAGATACAGCCACAGTGTCCTGTAATGGTTATATGGCCTCAAACTGTATTACTACAATGTTGTAGACTACTGGTTATTGGTGTAGGATTCCTATTGTGAGGACAGGGAGTCTGCCTCCAGCTGAGGTCATGTATCAATAATAGTTTGCTTATTTAATTTGATCCCATGTAGTATTTTCTTTCTTCCATGGTGCAGAGGTTGTGAAGTGTCAATCTCTAAATGGCACAGACTATTGGGAATACGCATGGTTTGTGAAACTCACCTCTGATTTCATCAAAGACATTTTACCTACAAATGTATGATTCCAATACACTGGGATTTTGATTTGCTTTGTTTGAATGAAATGGGTAACACATTACCTCTTTGTCATATCTAATTTTCCTTTGCAATTAACTGTTTAATAGATTTGACAAAATGATGGTGGAAGACAGACATGAAACATTAAATACCACAATAAATGCAACAACAGTCTTGGAGTTTGTGTCATTGTCATTTATTTACATGACACCAAGGAACTGAAGAAGTGTTTCAAACAATAAAAAAATTAACAAAACCAAAAACAGTCTATCATGATGGATGAAAGTATAGCAGCAGAGGCAAAAATGTTTGGAGTCCAATGTTCAAAATACAACTGTCCTCAAAAAAGGCAAATGTGTCCCTGAAAAGTCCACAGAGTGAATGCTAGTCACACGCTGGAGGAAATTAGGATCTGCTTCTCTTGGAGGTGATGTTGGGGTTCACAGGTGCAGGGACTGGGGTGGGAGGAGTAGGCTCCTCATGCGGCAGGGTCTCCCTGTCTGTGGCTGGCATTGGTGTACTTGGTCCAGATGTAGAAGGACCACAGACAGGAGCAGATGATATGGGAAAAGTCCTGCACATGTGGTGATAGATATTGAAAAGCACCCCAGTGAGGGAGCTCATTTTGTCATTATGGTTGCGGATTTCCAACATGGGCTCTCCATGCACCTCCTTGATCTCCTGGAGCTCAGTCATGACCTGGCCAATCACGTCTTGAGGCTCGTGTACTATTCCCAAGACTTAGTCAATGGTGGTCTGGCTGACAATGACACCAGTGGACTTACTTTGCTGGCCCACAGATTCCCTCCAACTACCCATCCCCACTAACCTGTGACCTGGAGGCAGTGTTCCCCATCCCACTGGGTCCTGGCACAACTGGAGGCGATGTTGGTGCTGTCTCAACAGCAGCCAGGACTGGGGGGGCACAAGATTTGTATGACGTTACTCTGTACACAGTAAGTGGAGGTATCCATAGGCTGAAATGTTGTTTCAGCTGGGGTGGAAGGTATAGGTGTGGGCCAAGTGTGACTCACTGGAACCAGACCAGATGCACCAGACTGCTCCAGACGTGCAGGAGTGGAGTTTTCACTGAAGGCTTGATCCTGGTCTGGAGTGGAAGAATCTTGAGTAGCAGACAGTGGTCCACTGGCCCAGGGTGTTGGGCCGGAGAGGAATGCAGACAATATGAAATTAATGTCTGGTTTGTACCTCAAATGTGTCTTTAGCTACAAATGGGGCAACTTAAAAAAGTAAAATCAGACTGATAGAAAGATTAGGCCTTTGTTGTTTTACACATGCAGGCTGATTTACACCGATGCAAACTCCAGTGATGGTGTTATACAGATGTCCTGAAATGCAAAATGTTATTTCTGAAGTGTACATTACAAGTACCAGACATTCAACCCAACACAGTATTGAGTACATTAGAGTCCTAGACCATTCCAAAGCCTAGCAGGCATTAGACAGACTGTAGTTCAACTTACTAGAAAAACTAACATTGGTCATCATATGAACACTGCAAAGTAAATTGTGTGTGGATACTACATCTATTCAGCATGCCATATAACATGGTAAGACATCTTGGATTCAACAGAATATGAATTATGTGAGCAATTACATCAACTCAATGTAGCTATGAGAAGTATCAGCATGCTTGATGAACACAACAACTGACATTTTCATACATGGCATGACATGGTGACTGTCAAATGCACAGGTATTTTAGATTTGTGCACATGTGGAGGTAAAGGAAGGTATATATTACATTGAACTATTGTTTTGCAGATACAAAATGGTAGTTGTAGTCATCTCGACACCATAGACAATAGTTGGTCAATAGTGAGTTACACATATCTATTTCAATAACTATAGTGGAGATTAACACACATTTCCAACATGTACACACACATATGGGTGTGATATGAATATGTGAAAATACAACTTGCAAGCACTATACCTTCATGCGCAAATGGAGGGATTTTTCATGGATTTTTCAGACCTGTTTTCTGGAGAACAACATAGATAGAAAGCAAGGGAAAGCAAAGGATGGTCCATGGGGAACAACACACAATCAAACCAAAAAGAGAGATACAACCATGATGCTAGTAATTGGGATGAAACAAGATATTTTGTGGAGTCACGTTTATATATATCTGTTGTAATAAGGGTGTTAAACCATTTTGAATGGCTAACTTAAGGGCAGAACTCCATTTGTGATTGTTGAGACATTGCTATGTGCAACTTATCACTCTGCATTCAACCAGGGATTCCGGTCAAGCCTTCAGGATGTAGGATCTGCAAGATCTTCTCCTCCCAGAGAAAGAGTTGTAAGTGGGGGCTGGGAGAACCACCACCAGTCCTCTGGGCCCCCAGGTGATGCTTGGAGCACAGTGAGTGCACTGCCCCCCCCCCCAACTCTCCCAGGTCATTCCAAATCTTCCTAATTTCCTCCTGTGTGTGCAGATTGTTAGCAACAGCATTCACTCTGTCCACTATCCTGATCCACATCTGCCTTTTCAAAGATATGGTTGTATTTTGTACTTGTGCACCAACCAATTGTGGCTTTACTCTAATGATTTCATCCACCATAACGGACAACTCTCCCTCTGTGAAACCTGGATTTCTCCGCCCTGCCGTTGTGATTAATTGTGAAAGAAATAGTGCCCAAAAAGATGAAGGATAATCAAAAAACAGTAATAGTAATGAAATACACAGAGGGAGAAAAACACAGAAAAACAACGTGGCTCCTGTGTGGCAATTCTTGCTTCCAAATGGTTTGCTGCAGTGTTATGGCAAAAGATCATGGTCTGAAATGGAGTGTGTTTTATAGTGTGTTTTGTAGATGTTCACAATTGTCCCATATACAACAGGTGTGGGCTGCTATCATCCAACCAACAGCCATACTACTACACTGAATGGGCTCCGTGACTGACTCTCACCAACATGGGACCACTGCGGATACAGCGCTGGCACAACTGTGTTATCTAAATATCCTTGGCGGGATGTGGCTGTCAAGACAGCGATAGAGTGCTAATCGTCAGCATTGCAGTCCGCTGCATCAGCTGTGGACTGTAGCTGGCACAACAGAGTACACTCCATCGACGCGGGCGGCCACTGACCCACCATAGATCTAAATAGGATGGGTCGCCCGCCGTCAGCTTGATGGTTTCTTGGGACCACCGCCGGTATGGATTAGCTGTAAGACCATCAAGATCTAAATCAGGCCCTAAGTCAAGACTCTCAAAGGAGCAACTGACAAAGTACAGAAGGATAATACAGTAAATCAAACCAGACTGGAATACTTCAAAGGTAGATCACACAGAAATAATATCTACATCGTAGGAGTGGCTGAGTAGGTGAAAGACAGGAGCGCAGAGTTGTTACTCGAGGATTGAATTATGAACATGCTGAAATCTAAGGGACTATCCAATTGTTCTCAGTAGAAAGTGCACACTATATTTTGATGCCTCTGCTGAAAACTGGGGCACCGCTTAAAACAATTATAGAGGTGTTTTCCTAAAGGTAGCTAGTAAACAGGGGCAATTACAATTCTAGTGTTCAGAGCTTTTTTCATTCAACTCTACCCGCTTATTTGTTCTATTTCTAGCCTGGACCTGGTCATCCTCAAAGAGGAGGATGAAGTTGAGGGGCTTAGGGGGCGGTGGGACACAGGTACCCTACAAATTGGAGAAGCAGGCGTGTAACCATGTGGGTGTGGAGGAACCACTCCAGACTGCGTTATAGTCTTAAAAACAAAGGAATTTTATTGAAGATATTGAATGTGGCGTAAAGCAGGTAAGTTTGTTTCAGTATTGAGTTGCTGGGTTTTAGGTGGTGGGATGTTCTTGAGGTTTGGTTTTTACTCGTCTCTTTCTGTCTCTCTTGTTCACAGGTCGTTCCCCGGGAAGCGCATGTGGAGAGAAGAGAATAATAGCTGTAAGTGACCGTGATACTAGTATCTCTTTTGTTTCCTTATACTTTCTTTGTTGTCCCTGTCTTACTGTTCTTGACAAGGTTAGATTTCTCACATTAGCTCAGGTTAGTACATGCTTTTTCCTTCTGTTTCTTAGTGGTCTAATTCCTATTCTTTCTGTCTTTATATTTTCCTTCCAGCGCTCAACCGTTCCTGTGCTCGGGTCTTGGCTGGCCCCTAAAAGGTGACGTGGTCTATGGTGCCCGAAGGTAAGTTTTTTATCTCTCCCTTGTCCTTGTTCGTTTCTCTCTCTCACCCCTTCCCTTTTCCCCAGTGCTCGTGCATTTATGTTTTCTCGGTTTTGTCCGTCCCCCTCCCTTCTCCCTGTGTTATCTTTTTCCCCCTCCCCACTCCCTCACTCCGCTCCTTTATCTCTTTTGTACTTGCACTCATTCAGGGACGTAGTCCCACGCACCTGAATGGCCACGCTTCTCCTGAAGCATGGCGGGATGCTGCGTTTCGTCCTCCCGGTCGCCTGGAACAGGGGTGTCTGGCAATCGTCTTCCGGTTTCTCCTCCGATACCCGGACGGTACCGCCGGCGCTGGTTCACAGGTGGGCTCCGCTCCTCGTCTTCCTCCGCTGGCTGGTTCTCGGCAGTTGTTTTGTCACCCGCTTTCTCCTTCCAACCTCTGAACGCCGCAAGTGCTGACAGCGGCACATTTGACCTTCTGGCGTCCCGCCACTGCGGATCTACCGACCAATCACGGGCAGAGTGACCAGGAAGCTTCGGAATAACAGGGGCAGAGTCAGCACAAGTGAGAGCCATGTGTGGGCGAACTGGTTCCAGCCCATCACATACACTCTCCCTAGAGAGCGGCCTGTCGAGGCGCTCCAAAGCCGGATAACGGGAAAGGAAATCCGCGGCCACCATATGTTTCCCTGGCAGATGCTGGATCCGAAAGGAGAATGGCTGTAAGGAAAGGAACCAGCGGAGAACACGGGACTTAGTGTCCTTATGATGGGCAAGCCAGGTCAGAGGAGCGTGATCAGTAATCAGGGTAAAAGTCCTGCCCGACAGGTAATATCTGAGAGATTCAATCGCCCATTTAATCGCCAAACACTCCTTCTCTATAGCTGGATAATGACATTCCCGCGGTAGAAGTTTCCTGCTGATGTACAATACTGGGTGGAGGAAATCATCATCCTGCGGTTGGGATAACACCGCCCCAAGCCCCACGTTGGAGGCATCAGTCAATAATATAAAAGGTTTACCAAAATCAGGACAACATAGCACAGGTTCAGACGTGAGAGCGTTTTTTAGCTGATCAAAACTACGTACTGCAGTCACAGAGGGGGGTCCAAGGGTGTTGGGACAGGAGTTTTTTAGCATATTAGTAAGAGGTTCTGCAATTGTGGAGAAATGAGGAATAAAGTGCCGATAATAGCCAATCAAACCCAGGAAAGCCCTAATGTCTTTTTTCCTCTTGGGAAATTCCATTTTAGAGATGGCCTCTACTTTTTCTACTTGTGGGCTAATCCTACCGTTCCCCACAATATAGCCTAGATATTTGATACTAGTCTGTCCGAGTTTACATTTGTCAGGATTGGCGGTTAAGTGGGCCTTTCGTACAGCATGCAATATGGTACCTAGATGTGTCATGTGCTCCTCCCAGGTCTTGCTATATATAACAATGTCATTGAGATAGGCAGCAGCATATTGCTGAAAAGGTCGTAGGATTTCGTCCATGAGCCTTTGGAAGGTGGCGGGGGCCCCATGGAGCCCAAAAGGGAGGACAGTAAAGTGATATAATCCCGAAGGGGTAGCAAATGCTGTTTTTTTCTTTGTCTTCCCTTCTTAGGGGTATCTGCCAATAACCCTTTGTGAGATCTAGGGTGGATAGGTACTTGGCTTGGCCTAATCTCTCAATCAGTTTGTCGATTCTAGGCATGGGATAGGCATCAAAATAGGTTAAGTTGTTGACACCCCTATAATCTACACAAAACCGAGTACTGCCATCTGGCTTGGGTACCAATACGACTGGCGAGCATCAAGGGCTGGTTGACGGCTCTATGATAACCGCTGCCAACATGGTTTGGACTTCTTCTTCAATTATCTTTTGCTTTGCTTCAGGGATGCGGTATGGCCGCTGTCGTGAGACAGTATTCGTTTTCAGGTGGATGGGATGTTGGACTAGGGTGGTTCTACCCGGATATTTAGAGAAGACATCTTGATTGTGCTGTACTAAACAGGTTAGTTGGTTGTGATATCCTTTAGTAAGATTGGGATTGATCCATGGTTGTACCTGGTTGGACCGATCCTGGGGAGTTATCTTGGGATACGGGATGTCGTCAGTAATCTCGGAGTTGATAAAGTGAACAGAATTGTCTCCTGTGGGATCTAGCCATTTTTTAAGTAGATTGATGTGATATATTTGCTCCCTACCACTCCCTTGGGGAATGGCTAGCTTATAGGTGGTGGGGTTGATCTGTGCTATCACTTCAAATGGTCCCTGCCATTTGACCAATAACTTATTGTCAGTGCTAGGGAGTAAGACTAGAGCTTTGTCTCCTACTGATAAGGTGTGAACAGTACTTTGGGTATCATATCTTTGCTTCTGCTTATTCTGTGCTTCCTGTAGGGCCGTATAGGCTTCTTCCCATACTGTATGAAGATTTTCTCTTAAATCCCTGGTGTAGGTTAAGAGGTCTTTTACTTCCTCTTCTGTGTCCTCCCACTGTTCGGCTAACATATCTAACAGTGTGCGTGGCTGTCGGCCGAACAACATCTCAAAAGGACTATGGCCTAGGGACGCTTGTACATGGGTACGGATAGCATATAAAACCAATGGTAGTTTCTTTTCCCAGTCCTTCCCAGCCTCAGATATACTTTTTCTGAGTAAGGATTTAATGGTTTTGTTGTATCTTTCTACTAGCCCATCTGTTTGCGGATGATATACTGAGGTACGGATCTGTTTCACCCCCAGTAGTCGACATACTTCAGCCATTAATCTGGACATAAAAGGAGTCCCTTGGTCAGTCAATATCTCTTTCGGGAAACCCACCCTGGAAAAGAACTCTATCATAGCCTGAGAGATAGCTTTAGTGTGTATACTGGGAAGGGGTATGGCCTCGGGATATCGTGTGGCATAGTCCACCAAGACTAGCACATACTGTCTACCCCAAGTGGAAGGGGTAAGGGGACCGATAAGGTCCATTCCAACCCGGGTAAAAGGAATATCAATAATGGGAAGAGGTTGAAGGGGAACGGGTTTTTGTGGAGAGGGGTTGTACAACTGGCATTTGGGACACTCGGAACAATGCTTACGTATCTCGCCATAAACCCCTGGCCAATAAAATCGTCTAAGGACTGCTTCTTCTGTTTTCTCCCTTCCCAAGTGCCCTTCCCCATTATCCCCATGTGCTAATTGCAACACTTGTTGACGCTGACTTCTAGGTACTACTAATTGTAGGTAATTTCCTCTTGTGGGCGTGGGATTTCTATATAAGATATTATTACGAATCGGGGACCTACCCCTTGTGCTGCCCCGGTCTCGGCCTGCTGCCGTGCGTGTTTTAAGGTAGGATCCTCATTTTGATTCTGCCGGAAATCTCTGGTGATTGTGCAAACCTTCCCAATTCCAATAGAACAGTCTTGGGATGGGTTGTTCTGTGTATAGGAACGTCGTTGCTCTCTTTTTTGTCTCCTGCTGAGGGCAATTCGTACCCGTTTGGGTTCCTCTGTGACCATTCCACTAGGTACTTCCGTCCACCAATCCCTCAGAAGGTGCTCTTGTCCGGCTTTCTCTAATAAGGAGGAAAAATCCTCATAATCTGTCCCGAGGATTATATCCTCATCGAGGCTGGAGAGCACCCCTACCCGGAGGGTCTCACTCTGTTCTCTCCATTTCAACTTTATTGTCGACATGGGGTAATACCGTTGATCACCATGTACACAGGTAATGAGGACCTGAGTCTCTGTATCTTCCTGCCCTGGCAATACTAAATCGTCCCTGATCACGCTCTGGCTACATCCAGAATCGATTAGAGCCATCCTTTCTACTTCATTGACGATGAGAGGGAGGGTATATTTAGGTTTCTCCCCTCCAGTCCAGAATACTCTTCCCTTGGTCAGGCCTATCTCCATGGGCTCCTCTGTATCTTTTTTTTTTAGGGCAATGCTGGGCAATATGGCCCCACTCTGAACAGTGATAACACTGGGGACCATGGCTTGTGTATCCAGAGGGACCTGGACCAGCTGGTTGTGATCGGTCAGTTCCGGGATTCCCTACAGGCCGCGGCAGATGCATTCTAGGTATGGCCGGTCGGGCCGGAGGTGGAGGGGCCCGACTAACGGTAGCCCGGAAGTCCGAGCCTCTATGATAAGCACAGGCAAGCTCTATGGCTGTTTCATTCGTGAGTCCAGGATGTTGTCGTACCCAGTTCCGGGTGGCAGGTGGTAAAGCATCTAAGTACTGTTCTAAGACTATGATGTCAAACATGTCTTCTCTTGTGTTCTCTGTGGGATGTAACCACCTCCCGGCTGCATGTTGGACTCTATAATATAAGGTACGGGGGTTCTCCTGATGCTGCCATTTCATTTGTCTAAACCTACTCTTTCTAAAATGGTTTTCTTAAGGTCTTTGTATGGAAGATTACCACTCGGGTTAATAGCTTGATATGTTGTTTGTAAATGGCCGGTGAGTAGGGGGGCGATATACTGACCCCATTTATCCTCTGGCCAGTTAGCAGTGCTGCCACCCTTTCAAAGTTTGTGAAGAAAGAGTCGGGGTCTTCCTGCTCCTGATATCGTTGCAAAACACTACTTGGTACCGTGGGGTGTACTTTTGTATGAGCAATGGTATTGGTAAGTTTACCCAATGCTGTCTCATGTACCAGTTGGTTATTGGCCATAGTCGTTGCCTGGCTCTTACGGGCTGTTTGTAGCGCCTCTCGTTCCTCTTTGGCTTCTTTCATTTGTTGTTCCCATATTAACTGGAGATGTCGTTGCCCTTCTGCCAACTGAGCGATTACGTCTGCCATTGTTGCCTTTTCTTCCATGGTGGCGGTGTCTCCACAAATCCCACTTCTGACACCACTTGTAACAGTGTAGGTGTGGAGGAACCACTCCAGACTGCGTTATAGTCTTAAAAACAAAGAAATTTTATTGAAGATATTGAATGTGGCGTAAAGCAGGTAAGTTTGTTTCAGTCTTGAGTTGCTGGGTTTTAGGTGGTGGGATGTTCTTGAGGTTTGGTCTTTACTCGTCTCTTTCTGTCTCTCTTGTTCACAGGTCATTCCCCGGGAAGCGCATGTGGAGAGAAGAGAATAATAGCTGTAAGTGACCGTGATACTAGTATCTCTTTTGTTTCCTTATACTTTGTTTTCCCTGTCTTACTGTTCTTGACAAGGTTACCTTTCTCACATTAGCTCAAGTTGGTACATGCTTTTCCTTCTGTTTCTTAGTGGTCTAATTCCTATTCTTTCTGTCTTTGTATTTTCCTTCCAGCGCTCAACCGTTCCTGTGCTCGGGTATTGGCTGGCCCCTTAAAGGTGACAGTGGTCTATGGTGCCTGAAGGTAAGTTTTTTATCCCTCCCTTGTCCTTGTTCGTTTCTCTCTCTCACCCCTTACCTTTTCCCCAGTGCTCGTGCATTTATGTTTTCTCGGTGTTTGTTCGTCCCCCTCGCTTCTCCCTGTGTTACCTTTTTCCTCCTCCCCCCCTCACTCCGCTCCTTTACGTCTTTTGTACTTGCACTTATTCAGGGACGTAGTCCCACGCACCTGAATGGCCACGCTTCTCCTGAAGCGTGGCGGGATGCTGCGTTTTGTCCTCCCGGTCGCCTGGAACAGGGGTGTCTGGCAATCGTCTTCCGGTTTCTCCTCCGATACCCGGACGGTACCGCCGGCGCTGGTTCACAGGTGGGCTCCGCTCCTCGTCTTCCTCCGCTGGCTGGTTTTCGGCAGTTGTTTTGTCACCCGCTTTCTCCTTCCAACCTCTGAACGCTGCAAGTGCTGACAGCGGCACATTTGACATTCTGGCGTCCCGCCACTGCGGATCTACCGACCAATCACGGGCAGAGTGACCAGGAAGCTTCGGAGTAACAGGGGCAGAGTCAGCACAAGTGAGAGCCATGTGCGGGCGAACTAGTTCCAGCCCATCACAAGGCGGTTATAGGTTAGTAGCATGGGGTGGCAGTGGGACACAGGGGGGGTGGGATACATATGAGAACACTGAAGAGAGAAGCAGAGACACACACTCACAAAATACATTAGGGAACGAAAAGCAGAACTTACAACCTTTGAACTTAGGCCTTCTATCCTGGAATGTAAACGGTCCTGGTAACAAGATAAAAAGAAGGGTGGTTCACCACTATTTTCCAAGACAGAATCCAGACATAATTTTCCTACTAAATCCCACCCGAAGAAGACTAATTGTCGAGTTCTGGATAAAGGTGGATGAAGGCTATTGGAACATTGAGGATTCACAACAGGTTCTAGAGGGTTGACAGCCTTAATAAAGAAGGTGATTTTTTTCACAGAAAGAGACAAATGGACTGGCCCCTTTAGGCGGTATGTGGCTGTGTCTGGAACCTGGAATGGATTACTCCTTAACCCGGTGAGTGTTAACATGCTACCCAAGCTGCAACAAACAATGCTGATTGGTCCCTTGTTCAGACAGCTGCTACAGAGAATATTAATACTGGGTGGGGACCTACATTTGGTGCTCTCCACTGACTTGAACAGACAAGTGCAATGGTGAACAATAAAAAAGCACCCTTACGAGGGTTCCTAGATACCTTTGATCTGGCAAATATATGAAAGGCTCAACATCCATTGGAGAAGTAATACTCTTTCTATTCAGTACAACAGTCCTTTTGGTGAATTGACTATGTCCACACACAAAGACACAGCTTTGGCAGAGTTGTAACATCCCTGTATCAAGCGAGTGGAATCTCAGACCATTCGCCACTGAGTGGACCTAAAAGATGAAGGTACAGGACCATGTAATGGGTGGACGTAAGATGCCTGGACCCTAAAAGGTAAAGGCTTTAGGCAGCATCAAGGGGAGTTATACTTTAAAGAAAACAGTGCAAGAGTGGAATCCCAGGTAAAAATATGTTTAAGATAGTTATCAGGGGATAAGTGATATCTTTAGTGACTGCCAAAAAAAGCAAAGAGGAAGGAAGCAAATCATACTGGATGGGAAATTATAAGTCTTGAAGCTAAGTATGCTGAGGAAGGGACAAATGCACTGGGTATCTACTTGATATTAAGTAAGAAGAGTACAAGCAGAGCCCTTTGCTAAATTCAATAAAAACCTCTATAACAGAAAGACCAGGGTAGGGATACAAGAAACGTAGTATTTATTAACAGATATCTAACCTGCCTAGATTGTAAGGAAAGCATAAAAAACCCTGGAGGAAGAGTTAATGGAAATGGAAATTTGGGCAGCATTGAGACTTGAATTGGATAAGGCTCAGGGTCCTAACAGATTTCTAGTAGAGTTTATAAGGCCATTACGAGCAACTTAACTCCCCTCTGCAGGCGTGTGTTGATGACAGAACCAGGGAGGATAGGGTTCTAATGTGGGACCTTACTACGGCCACAAAAGTAGTAATACTGGGATACCTACAGGCCGATATCACCACTAAATGTTGAAACTAAAATACTTGCTAAAGTATTGGCCACCCGACTACGCTGGGTGATTAAAACACTAATATTTCCTGATCACTCTGGGTTTATGCCACACATTAATACCCACTTTAAACTGAAATGCCTTTTTTGATGTCTTGCTTAGATAAGGAACGTGCAACTATGAACAGCAGTGGTGTCGTTAGACACTACTAAAACATGTGACACCCTAGATTAATAGGTAACTAGGTAGCAGATCAGATGTCTTCCTCCAGTCTAAGGACCGCCTCTTGTAAGGACCCTAGGAGTAAACAAGATACATATTATTAAAAAGGAATAATAAGCATTGTAAACAAATCTAAACAACAAAGCAGTTGTAATGAGTGTTCTCTTGTATCTTAAGTGTTTTCCCCATCCCTCCCTCACTGCTTAAGCCCCTCTCACGCTTCCCTGGGTTATATGGCCTGCCTCTCTTGTCTCGTACCCCTGTTTTTAGTTCCCGCCTTTTTCCTATTCTTTTGGGGTAAAATATACAGGTTTAATTGATGGAAAAAAAGAAAGACAAGAACAAAAAAATCTGCCTCCCTTCCCACAGTTCTGCCAGCGAAGTACACACATGGGCAGTAACAACCTTCCCGTGTGTTGTGGCGAAGCTGGGACATTAGGAGATCAGGTCTCAGCGCCTGCACCTCCCTTTAGATCTAAGTTATTAGTGTGGTATAAAAAGCAATACTCACTTTCTCTGATATGGCTTCTTTGGGCTCCCGTCTCGGGTCTGTGGCGATCTCCTCTGCTCAGGTTTTTCCCGGTTGCTGAGTACGGTGTTCTCTATGCTCCTTGTCTGAATCTGCAGCTGGTGTTAGGAAGCATTTATTCTGCTTTGATTTTTGTCCTTCCTTGTACTCATCGAACAAAAAGAGGACTTCCTTTAGTTTTCTATAGTCCTTCTTCAATGTAGATCGTATCCTGTCTGTCTCCTTTCTCTTTCCTTAGGATTTCTTCATCTATCTCTAATCGTGTGTGTTTTCTTTTCTCTACGGGTGATGAAGTTATAGCTGCTCACTGGCCCTTTACGCTGACTCAGGGTAACTTTACACTGCACAACAACTGCCTTTACGAGGAAATAGGATCCATACAGTGAAGGACAGGAGAATTAAAGGTGGCTGCTATCGACATGAAGAATGTGACATGTGAACAAGAAGACCAAGGGCATGTGAAACTAACCAAAAACCTAGAAGAAGCATTGGTTTTAGAAAACCGCTAGCCTGATTACAGCTAACATCAAAGACTTTAGTTTGGTACAGTTATTATACCCTCCTTACAGAACACCAATCCAGCAGCAGCAGCTACCATTATTTCCTTTGCTGGTGCAACAGCCCTCATTGATCCCCTCATTGATCCCATCCTCATCACCAGTGGAATGGACAAAGAGGGGGAGACCAGTGTTCCAGGTCCAGAAATTGAGTGTGAAGCAGCAATAACCATGGAGGTGCATGTTGTCATCACAGAGACATATTGTGTTTCTGAAGTGGAGATAGATGTTTCCATAAAGGCCTTGCAAAGGTTTATCACAGGCAAGTGGCCACAAGAGCATACACCAATAGGTGAGCTTTAGGCTATTTCTAAAATACACAAGGATCTTGATGTACAGAATGGTGTTTTGGTTAAGGATGGCATAATTGCCACATTGAGTAGTAAGAGATGGGCCACAGAATACTTTCAGTGGTCAAATATGGATGTGCTCCTTGATAAATGGGTGCGTGAGTGCAGTCTGTGCATCCTCAGGGACAAGTCTGCTGAGGCTTTTGTGATAGAGGCTCAGTTGGTGGACTTACCAGTGGAACCATGGCAAAGGTTTGGAATCAACATATTTGGACCCTGTTCTGTAGTACCAGGGCAAGAAGCTATCAGCATTATCTTAATCGACTATTCTTCATAATGGCCGGAGGCTAAGATGGTAGGAAAAGTTACATCAAATGCTATGAATGACTTTCTTGATGATGTTTTTTTGCCGAGAAGGCTTTCCTGAAGAATTTGTTTCACACTCACAGTAGTAGATATGTACATTTACTCACATGTATATTTACCCATGTGTAGATTTACTCCCACACCTTGTACTTAAGAATTGTACTTGGCCCCCCTCTTACTATTGGCGACATTGTAGTGCTTTTAGCCCCATGCGCCCCCCTTTGTGCAGACCTTCCACGCATGGTTTCAGTGGAGTCATGTTACTTGTCTAGAGGTCTTTTGATCAATAAATCCATTGCGCCTAATGCCTCTGTTATACTACTGCTCAGCTTACCTGTAGGACATCTGGCGAGTAGTGAGTTATTCCTATGGGACTAGACTGGCATAACAACACTGGGCAATTTATTTTGGGATAGGAACCTCATGCAGTCCCCAGACCTGGTGGAACAATGTGGTCTTCATGTAGGCCAGTTCCTTACCTATGGTCTAATACGTAACACCCTCAGACACATATAGTCCAAGGCTGAAGCAGAACCATTCAAGAACAAACTATTGAACTCCTTACACACCATAGGAATGAGTCACAGCAGTGTTACTTAGCTCGGTAAAGGCCTTGGTTAATCACACACAGGTATCACTGAAAGCCACACGGGAAACCTGAGAGGGCAAATTTGGCAGGGCTGTTCATGAGAAGGATTGGGCTCGGGTGCTAGAATTCCTGCACAGTTTCTCGCACTGCCAGGTTGCAACTTATACAATTTTATATCTTTCATATAGCTTACCTTCACAGGCATGTATTTGTAGGATATTTCCTGGGGCAATGGACTTGTGCGCTAGATGCTCCTCGCCAGCAGCTGATTTCAAGCATATTCTGTGGAATTTCCACTTTCTCTGTAATTACTGGTCAGAGGTACTAGGGCGACTCGAGGTGATCACTCTGTTGCCCATCTTGAACTCTTGGGAGTTGGTTGCATTAGGCATATATCGGCACCCGAAGAAATACAAGGTAGCACCCCGCTTCCTTAACTTGGCATTGGGGCTTGCAAAAAAACATGATTATCACTCACTGGAAGAACCCTTGTCCCCCCTCAACACCTCTTGGTGCCAGTCCATGAAGGTATGGGTGGAGGCAGAAAGTGTAGCCCTCCAGAGGCCAGAAGACTGCACTGGTTGCCAATAGCTGCTGATTGGGATATCCTGATGTCCAAATTGACAGACACAGCTACAGATGAGTAGCCTTCCTCTTGACTCCACCTCCCTTACCTGGGTCATACTGACCCACTCCACAGGCCGGATCACCCCTCTTTGGTCCACGGTACCATGGCACGCCTAGGTGCGTAGCCAAATGTGCTCTCATTTGTTAGTCACCTTGCCATATTGAGGCTTGAGACCCCCGGTCCCCACAATGGGGACTCCAGCTGTGTGCATTTTTGTTCCAACCCTGTTGCTCCTTTTTCACTGTTACCCTTCCAGGTTAATACATTGAATTATCCCAAATCCGGAGTTCCGGTGCTCTACGATTTGCATTTGGCCATCTGACACTGATGGCAGGCCTACCCCTTCCTTATGTGGGAATATCCCTAAGGCTAGATATCACATCAAACTTGAGCTGCGACAATTAGCACCAACTGTATCTACCACATCCGGCGATATTGGCATGCACGGTAATCAATGCAATTGTTACCTTATACTTTGCTATGTGTTCTCATTCTTTTAAACAAAATGATTTTAAATAGGTTTTTAGTCAGAGAAGAAAATATTATTGTTTACTTCTTTTGAAGCAGAGTGTTAACATATTTCGACCATCTACCAGAAACAAAGCCTCTGAATAAAGACTTTGGAAAATGGATTAGAACTCAGAAGCTGTGAAAGGACTGGAGCAACATTCTTTGAGGCTCTTTGCTGTACTAAAAAAACATCTGCAATAAGTGGTTGGAACTTTTCCACCAATTTTTTTATGAAGGGTCTCTGATTTTGCAACTGGCGTGTCCTATTAACTTAGTTCATAAAATCATCATTCACAGGGAGCTGCAGAACAACCTGCCTAATGAATGCTAATTGTCAGGCTACAAACACCTGGACAGGGGCCTGCAAGGAACAGCAAACGCCACTCTCCAGCCTGGGTTCCTAAAAGGGACCAGTACAGCTTAAAAAAGTTTCCTGCTTAGGAAAATATCAGGGCGAGCTGATAGTGGTCTTTTGGACTACTGCCAACTCACCCCAAGGCTTCCAAAACCATTCATTCCCAAAGGGGAAGTGGGCCCTCAGTGCAAATCAGTTACCACCTCCTTTGAAGAGTCAATACTGGTCAATCGTTTGCAAACGGAATTGCAGTCACAAACCACTGACATATGCCATAGCAAATCACAATTTTGAATCACACTTTTTTCACATCCCAATTGTGATTGGTGATGGGTCACAAAACCTATTTTATGAGTTGCAAAAAAGTTTTTGACTTTTTGCAAATTATAAAAGGGAATTCTGCGGTTCCAATCTAAGTGATTTTGCGAATTGAAGAGTTTGTAATCCCAGGATACTTTCCTATATCTTGCTTCAAGTTTTAGTGTTGAGAGCATATTTTTTAAAAGAAGAAAGGGATGTCAAGAAACACCTTGGAAGTTTGTGGAAACGTTATGTAGCTTTGCAGATTTTTTTTAATTTGAAGAGCGTATTGACCCAAATTTATGTGACCAAATTATGGTCAACGGTTATTTTAAAAAGGTTCTAGAAATATTACTATGCTAAAGGAATCTCAGTTTGGACAAAACATTTACCACAATTAAGCGTACCGAAGGCTATTTCAGTCAATGCCTCAATGTTAATTCTGGAATAGAAAAGAAGAGAGAAAATTTAGAGAGGTTGGTAACAAATCAGTGTTATCAATGCAAGTGTAAAACACACAATCTTGGTTCTCCAGCAATTGGTAAAAGGTGCAGTAGCTATAAAAATAGGTCTTTTTTTGAAAGTTTGTAAGAGTGGTGATAAAATTGTGTATTTTAGCAGTTGAGGAAAAACAACTTTTGTCATGGTATGTATTGTCTAGTTTAACAATGGGACTGGATGGTACGGCCAGTTTAGTGGCTAATAGTAAAGACTATTTTGTGAACTATAGGACAAACTGACTTAATCATTTAGGCTGACTCTGGGTTCCCTTTACTAAGATGTTGCATGAAAAATTGCACATGTTTTGGGTTAGACGTTGTTTGCCTGCTTGAGATACTAATCCTGCTGTGGAACACATATGAAAAGTATAAATAATATTTTGAAGTGCTTTGAAGATTGTCTTGTGTTTATAAAAAAGCGTTTTACATAAAATTATGCTGACAAAAACAGGACGAATATCACAGAGTGAATGTACTGGGTTAAAAAGGCACTGTTTCGCACCTTGGAACCATTAATCATGTGAGGTTAATTTTGGTGTGGATGAGTTGTTGAGTAAGTTTAGTGAAGTTTTGATGGTAAGGTGGGTTGCATACAGGGATTAGAAAACATGATTATTCCTAAGAAGGTATTGCTTTCTATCACACAAAGAGTGTGGAGTGCCACCTACTATGAAAAAGGATTTGGAAGAATTGTAGGATAAAATGTGGATATGAAGACTGAGAATCAAAATTCAAGGTGACCTGGTTTGACAATAAATGGCAATTAACCACAAGATTCGTATTCAAGGAGAGCAATGGCGTGATTTAGAGTTTGTACCTGTCTGAAAATCTAAATCAGTCAATTTCTCTCGTTGAATAAGAATATTGTGGTAACCTGCCACCAATTGCCAAAGATACAGGATATTCTAACAGTGCTGGGTTAGGCAAATTATTCTACTATGTTAGAATATCACCAGGGCAGCTTAGATTCTGATTCTCAAAGCTGTGCTACTTTGTTAACTCCTTCTTTAGGTTTTTGCGGCTTAAGAGTATCATTTGGAGGAGCATATGTGCTAGTGGGTTTCCATAACTTATACATGACATTTCATCTATGTTATCACACACAAAGAACACTATTATTTTGACTAAAGTGCTACCACTCTCAGAGAAAGAGGTGTGGTAGAAACGATACGTGCAATAAGTTGTTGAGAGGCCATCAAGGAGTGTAGGCAAACCAGAACCACTACTGAACCTGCAGTCTCCGCAACACACACATGACCAACAAGTCTCCCAGAGTTTAAACAGTGGGAGACTGAAACAAGGAATACTTGACTAATAGTGAATATATTGGTTAAGAATGCAGCACAAGGAACGTGAACAATAAACTCACCCTCCAAAGGCGAAGGGGCACTGTGGTCTGAGGAGAGGCTCAGAAGGCTTCCAAAACGAGCCAGGGTTGTGCAGAAAAAAATCAAGGCAAGGTGGAGAAGAGTGAAAGCAAGCAAAGAAATAGAGAACGATTTTCTGAAATCTATTGTTCATGCTTCTGCATTTTCTGATAAAGATATTGTAAGATCATTTATTGTTTTTAGTAGATATTATGCAATGTTTGAAAGGGGCTGTTAGCAGAAGCGCTAAAGGGACTCTTGAGAAAGAAAGAAACATTGTTTTGGAGAAAGAGTGACAACAAAGTATCTGAGGAAATTAAGAAACTAACTCTGACTGCTCCGGCTTTTAGGGCAGGTATGAAGAGGATGATGACAGTGGATGCTAGAGCCATTGTTTGGATGCTATTTTGTCTCAGTAGGTAGACGGTAGGAAGAAAAAAGTAGCTACAAGGGAACAGGAAATTGTAGCAACATTGATTTTACATTGCTATCCAAGGTCCTAGCCCCGTTGTTGAGTGAATGCAAAGTGAGAGTTAGTTGTGTTAGTGATCACAACCCCCTCACTTTATTATTAAAACTACGATTTGCAATGGTAGACACCTTGAGAGATAATGTGGCCATTGACTACACCAAAATTAAGGGCTTCAGAATTAAGTGGGAACAAATCAACAAAGAAGAACTTATGAATCTAGTATTTAGTGAAAATAGAGATGGTGTTGTGGTTGCTACCTCCACAGAGGAACTCCCTAGGACTATTATTGAAACTTACAATTCTATATGTATGGCAGTTTCTGCCATGCTGTTTACTAGTAAGCTCCCTAAATCTAGATGATTGTATCCTCGTTTAATCATGGATGCACTGTCGCTCACAAACATCTGAAATTAGGTCTATGCACCTTCCCAAGCTCTAAATCTGATATTGTCAAGGCATATAGGGCTAAAAAGGAGGTTTTAGCCCTAAGGAAGGCAGAGATTAGGGCAAACATATGGGAAGATACTGACGTAATTGGGAGGTGCTAAGATGCAGCAGCCTTTTGGAAAATTGTCAACCTTCCTTTTTTACTAACTGTGATAGGCCGCAGACTGAATCGTCCATAGACTCTCAGACGTGCGTTGAACACTTTTCTGGCATAATTGATCCACCCTGTAATGTCTTAGAAGACCATCCTCCAGATAAAGCAATTTTTGTAACTGCTGTTGTTTTAAGAGATGCAATCTCTGTAAAAGAAGTCGTCCACGCTATTATGAAATGCCATTTGGGCAAAGCCCCCATCTGGACAGAATCCCAACTGATCTTTCAGTCCATACTCCTTTGATTACAGATGTTTTTAGAGCTGCAATCAAAGGGCAATTTACTCCGTCATGGAAGGAGGCTGCAACGGTCCCTATTTTTAAAAGGGGAATAGAGATCTTCCAAGCTGCTATCACCCGGTTTTGCTGCTGGATGGCACTGCAAACATTTTAGGGAGGGTACTACTGCAAACGATGGAGAACTGGGCTGAACAGAATAAGGTCCTCTCTGATGTCCAGTACTGATTTTGCCTGGGGATGGGCACAGTGGAGCAAGGGCTATATTGTACCTGATCTGTGGGAAATATGTAAAGGACAGGAGAGGGGACATCCGCTTGGCCTTTATGGACCTCTCCTGTGCCTTTGACATGGTCCATCGCTCCAAGCTGGGGTACATAATGGAAAGGCTGTGCTTTGACAAAGGACTAAGCGATCTATTCTGCTGCTTGCATTGGTACACCTCTGCAAAAGTTTGATTTGGGATAAATTGGGACCTGACACCAAGTATTAATGCTTACAAAACTGTGTCATGGCTCTTTTCTTATTCCTTGTTTACATTAATGATTTGTCTATTTTTTTAAACAAAGTAGGGAAAGACATGTCCAAACTGGATAAATGTACATTACAAGTTCTTTTATATGAGGATGACGTGGTTCTCATTGTCAGAACTGCTAACGGCCTCCAAACACTTTTAGACTCTTTTGGTTCCTTTATTTCAGCTTTGGGGCCACAGATACATTAATCTAGATCTCACATATTGATGTGTGGTCCTAAGAACAAACACGAAAACAAAGACATTCCTCATTTATCGAGGTGGCTAAAGTCCAACATTTCTGCTATCTGGGGATTTCTTTTGATGCTCCCTTAACCTTGAACCATCTGCTAAATTGAAGGGCCCACCAACTCCAAAAGCCAGTGGACGCCATCTTTGGTTTTTCATCTAGATTAGGACATAAACCAGTGAGGGAGGTATTGTCATTTTTTATTAGTAAGTGCCAAGGGATAGGCACTTATGGTGGGAGCAGGGGCCTGGGGGGGATACGCAAATGCAACACAGCTACAAAGAGTGCAAAATAGTTTTATTCGACAACTGTTATCGGTCCCTCAATCTACCTCCACCCTTATGTGTCATTCTTAGGTAGGCCTAGGTTACACTAAAGACTGTATTAAATTGAGTCCATTGATATTGTGAGGGAATGTTTGGAGCTAATCCGAGGCTGTTTTGTCTAGATTATTTCTGACTGTCTGGCGATAGACAATGTGCTTGTAATACTGTGGTTGGCTTATATTAAAAATTAATTAATGAATTTAGAAATTCCGGAGTTATTCACTAACCTAGACTCTATTAGCATTGCCACGTGTGACCTAGTCAAAGGGCTTTATCTTTCTTTTCTTTATGATTATCAGATGACAAGCTCCAGAACCTACAGACATGTTGTATCTGCAGTCATGTTTGCCAAACGCCCCATGTTTTACCTGGTAGCCATTGAGAATACCTACTATAGATATCTTCTCACCCGTTTTAGACTCAACACTAAATTTGTTACTTGCATTCCCAACCAAGTAATGATATTCCTGGACATTGTACTGTGCACCTCATTTTGTTTTGCTCTTTGTACACTTCATGCAGAAAACAGTTTTTAATTCCCCTCCTGCATGAAATAAAGGGTAGAAATTATAAAGAAGCTTTTAACTATTTACAGCAGATAGACATCCTTTGAGCTTGTCTCACTGATTTAAATTGTGTAAGAAGTGCTCTATTAGGAAGAAATATGGGATAATGGTAGTGGATTAGTGGCTTTTAAAGAACTGGCTGCCAGGTGTATTTACTGTCTATTTGCAATGTATTTTGTCTGATTGTACTTTTTTCGATTTTAATGAGTTGTAATAATAAACCATTCTGTAGCTTTGTTTATTTTATGTTGCCTTGTCATACTAATGATCTTACACCCAAATCTGTTCTATTCAGCTCTTTAATTATGGCTCGATAATTTCTGAATTTGTTGAACTTTTCGAATCATATAAGGCCACGAGTCATTTCGTATTATTAGGATAAAAAAGATGCATGGAGGATTTGATTACATCTAACTGTTCCTGTAGAGCTATCTGATAGATGTTCTTGTGCTCAATACAAATATGTTTTATTTATCATGGCACCTTGAAGTTGTAATGCCTTTTTAAATTCTCCCTTTGGTTATTGTATGTATTTTTAATTGTGATCCCTTTTATGAGATGTTGTATACCTCTATGGATAGTTTTCGCTGAATAAAGATCATCTGACTGACTGAGTGGCATTTATCTCACAGACGTTGATGTGGAGACACATTATAGCACTATTTATTGAAAGAAGCCTGTGAACGGGCAGTTGATAAACTGAAAACATAAATATGGGGTGGGTCTTCTTTCAACCTGTATAAGGCTATACACCTTTTATATTCCTGTTAGGTGAGAATAAATAGGCAATGCTACTTCGAGAATTATTAAAGTTGAAGTAGTGTAATTTTGAGGTCAGGTATTTCACACATATGTGAGTGTCTACATTGCCTATTTCTAAAAGCAATGAAGGAAGGATGGAATCTGATATGAAATGTGTGATAGCATGGGTAACCCCTGTAGAATGAAGCCGAGGTTAAGATTCGTTACAATAGAGGCAGAAATCGTTTTGGCAAATAAGCAATGTAAAACCTGTAACATGCCACTACATAATATTCTGATGCCTGTTGGTTCGTGGGAGAAGGTGGCAGTTGGTTTTGCTGGGCCTGTAAACCAAATACCAGAACATCTGCAGTATTTGGTGGCTTTAAATCATTTTAGTAAATAGGTTCCTTATTATTTTTGCGAACAACAACCAATTCAAAGACGGGATTGGAGTTTCTATGCAATAGTTTTGCTTTTGCAAGGTGTTACGAAAATTCTAATCAGAGATAATGGTGCAGAATTTGTATCCAAACGTACGAAAACAATTTTAAATATATGGATGCTGTTTATGATAGAGTAGTTTGTACAGCTGTTGTTGCTGAGAACATAAATAGGATTTTGAAAGAAGGTATTCAGACACTTGTAAGTATTGGAACGGAAGCTGTATCACTGAATATAAAAGGTGAATTTATCATATTGTCGATTCATCCAAGGGGTGGGTCCTTTGTGCTTGCTGACGTAGTGATGCTAATAGCACATTGATTCCTGGATTATTTTATGTTGCAGGTGTTACTAAAGAGCAGCACAGCATTGCAGAGTTTCGAAAGCTGGTGGAGTTGAATCGGGGACAGATGCACAGTAAGGAACAATTTTGCTGAGATGGTCATCGTTTGGTGAAGGTGACAAAAGCACAGTGCTGATGGAAAATGGGAAATGGTGTGGAATGCTTAGGTCGGTCAAGGTTAAGGAGTGTCAACTTGATTTGTTGTTCCAGACCAGAGGTGAATGTAGAGTTCATCTTGTCATCAGAGATTCAGTGGTAGCAGAAAGAATCAGATTTGGTTTGACAGTTTTTATTATTTATTAGTTTTGTTGTTTCGAAACAGGTAAAATGTGTTGTATATCCTTAATTCCTGGTTATTTACCCTTTAGCCTTTGTTGTGGTTGTTTGTCATTGTGTAATAATTACTATTGCTTACGTCGTGATTTCCCATGGCCCCATGGTCTCCCTGTTCCTTCTCTTTCAGTGCTCAAAACTAAGTTTCCAACTGGACAGTTAGTCAGGTTGGAGTCCAAAGCAGTTCCGGCTAGCAGGTATGGGCGGCCCCTGTTGATTGTGCAATAAAAAGATGGCCTTCATTCATAATTTGCAGCTCCTATTTGTCACACTTCCAGGTCCTGTAAAAATACGTATAAGACACGCACTGTGTAACAAAACATTCTAGGAGTTTATATACTCATGTCTGTAAAGTTTGACAGTGGCCTTCAGTTGAATGAAAAATAGTTCAAACACTTTGCCAACAGCATAAGCTTTCATCACAGGAAAAACAGTATTTTGTGGTCACGTTCAAATGCCACAGTAGAGCTTTTTAGGGCCACCCTAAAAAATGTCGGTTGCCAGGGCCTTTAATGTATTCACAGAAGATCACACCTAATGTGAGTCCTATTACTGCCCTTGTCCTTAGGTCTGGCTCTGGTATTCCTTCTTTGTATGCTGCCACAATTATAACTGCTGTGTGCCAATGGGAACAATGTCAAGGCTTGCCTTGTTTAATGCTTTACCAATAAGACTCTTAAAGTGGCATGTAAATTAAAGTGACTCATCTGCATGCCTTAGCAAAGCATGCTCCTGAAAATTCTAATGTCAGCAGAGGTGCTTAATAGGCATGCCGGGCAAAGCGGAGTACCGGTATGGTAAAGAAGCCTTAACCTATTTTTCATTTTGTGTTCAGTCTTTAACTGAGCCTCAGGTCCCGCCTCACTATTTAGGCATCAACATCCCCTCACCCTTTCTCAGCATGTAAGTGCATTTCGGTATTTCTAGGATGACTTAAAATGGCAAACGGATATCCCTCTGCTAAACTAAAAATCTACTTGAGCCATTCAAGGCTGTCCTCAAATAGTGTATCTTAGTAGGAACTGTCACATATTGCAAACTAGTAAAATGTGCCACCACACCCCATTGTGCCTGTACTGTACTTCCATTTTTCCACCTTGGTGTGCCCCACACAAAAATATTTTTAGCACCAGGCACTATGATGAGGACGAGTAGGAGTGAGTGTATATGATTTCAAAATCCAGGCATTCCCTTTAAAGAGATGAATAGGATAGGATTGTGACACCACACTCCATGTGACATTGTTGCAAATTGCATATGCTAATTTTTGCCCTAGACCAATTCAACCACAAATTAATTCCTCTGCAATGGATACTGTAGATTTATGGGACTATTAAGCTGAACAGCACGTCTTCCAGTGCTGTCACAGTATGTTTAGCTTTTTAGTTATCAATGGCTTGATAGCTATCCTTATATCTCCACTCCAAATGTTTTATTTCTATATCTACTATGTGACTACTGTCCTATTTCTTTTGTTTTAATTTTCTTTTGAGCCACCCCCCCCCATATCTTCACCGACTGCTCCAAATGTGAAAGGTGTGGTGTGTTCCAGAGTTACCTACATTAGTTTTTGCAGACATTCAGCTGGAATTCCCTATATCCTGAATCCAGGAAGACAAGAATAAACAGTTATTGACATACAGGGTTTACAGTCTGTTCAGTAGGAGAAAAAATATTTTTTGTTAAATGTAGCAACCATATTTCATTGGGCCCGTGATTGACATCAGGAAATGATTTGGAGGATTTTTTCTTACAAAGCATCTTTCACACAAAGTTCTTCATATCTGGAGAAGAGAAGTACTTTGAGGTTTTTTCCCCAGACGAGGCACACTTTCCATCCCATTTGGCTCTGCTGTAGAAGTCCCTGTCACAAAAGGTGTAACCTTTTTTGGCTACAGCTTTCAGGACAATAGGCCTTCTTGTGAGCTGTAGTGCATGGTTGGCGTGCCAGAAAGAGACTGACCATCAGCAATTTGGACATCCACACACTTCCCACTCAGGTGAGTGGGGGGGTGCTTTGATGCAGTGGGCAGCTCTATAAAGGTATTATGTTCTTGAACACTGAGCAATGCAGGCTTGTGCCTAATAAATGAGAATATGAATCTATTAGTCCCCATTTCAGCAGGACCAATCTAGACTTCCAGAGCCATTGATTTTAAGTCTACAGCAGCTTATGTAAAGAATTAAGAAAATGATTGATAGGAAGTCACACTTGATTCTTGTAACAATCATCTAGACATGCACATCAGAATTGTTCACAAATAAGGGAGAATGTTTACAAGTTATTCTTTAGGGAGTGCATATATGGTCGTGGAATTAGTTCAGAGAGTTTGTAAGGAGATTCTCTCAGTGATCACGGATATAGCTGACGTCCAACCCTGTAGACCTAAGTATAATTCTTCTTGTTGATGCAGACAACACTGGAATATATACCTTTGAGTTATAAGCTTTTCATTATACACTCTCTCCTGCTAGATTACCATTTCCCAATTTCAGAAATACCTGGATTGGCAACTTTATGTCCTTTGGTGGTCCAAAATTAGGAACTTATTGAGCAACCGTAGGCATTATACACCATTTTGATTATGATGTTTACTGTCAATGTTCTGTATCAAGTGGACAAACTCGTACTCACAGGTCTCTATAGAATATTGTTTGACTGTGTTTTCACAGGCAAGACAACAACTTTCACAAGAATATCAAAATGTTGTTTCAACAGAAATGCCCAAGTCCAAGGTTTTACCTAGCTGTCTCAGCAAAATCGTTCAAATTATAGCAATGTTTTCGTACAGGTGGTGCCCGTGAGAAACTCTATGTTGTAGAATCACGAGAGACTTTTGAAATGTATTTTCCTGCAACTGTTTCACTCTAGTAAATTATGATTGGTTTATTTTGTGGGAACTGTGTTCAAAATATTAAATCCTGTTCTAAGAACCCTATAAAAAGACAGTATTTTTGGATGTGTTGGAGACCCTATTCCAAATGACGTTAGGATGCGAATCCATGGAGGATTGCTTTCCTATTTTATACTCTGTATTTTGCCGACCTAAATCTTGCTGAGTTTCTCGACTAATTCTACATTCTAACTGAGTAGTGCACTCTGAACTAATGAATAACTGATTTTGAACATATTAGCCGATTTCTTTATGATTTATAAATTGAAAATAACCTTTTATAGTTTAAATGTCCATGTCTGTTATTTTTGCAGGACCACATTTGTTAAAAGTCTCTAAACTGAAATTATAATTGAAACTGTTTTATAGAGAAACAGTTCCAGCAGGAGCACCAAAATTTGCTACAGGGTTAACACCGCTCTCAGTCCTTCAGTCGCTCAAGAGACTGAGGTGGAGCACCAAGTCAAAAGCTTTGTTTCTGTACTTCTTTTCGAAAGCAGAGGAAAGACCTAACAATAACCACCAACCATGCAACACTAGAATACTTTGCCTTTCCATTTCTGGTCCAATATTATGTAAGGGAAGTGTATTTTCTGTACCTAAAACATACTTTACCCCAATATTCTAGGACTGAAGTTAGATTAGTAAATTATACCGTTTTTCAGTGCTTTCCGTTCTTGTTAGGAAGCACACAAAAAAATCCAACTTTAATATAGCTGTTTTGTACGTCCCCGTTCGCTTACTTAAAGCCGCAAATAAATATTCTTAGCCCACATAATATGGCATGTACAACAGGTCAGTGCTGCTTTGCAGAGACACCGAAATGTACCCTAACCTTAAAATTGGCATTCGGGAGTATTTCTAGGTCTCCTCCTCACTTCCGCAATGTATCAAAATACAGGGGAAAACACGGCGAGGTGGCATATTATGGTGGTCACGTGATAGCGTGGTTGCTACGGACGCCCAACGTGACCATTCTTGTAATAGGAGCAATACTCCATCCGTGAACGAAGCCACTAGAATCGATATGCAGGTGACGCTGGATTAGGCCAAAGGGCTGACCTCGACGAAAACCTACTCACGGGAAGACCCGCGGTGCGCGAGAAGGAGCTCAGAAGGAGGACACGGGAAGCGACGTCTTGGTGACGTAAGGTACAGGCCGGGTGGCTGTTGTCGACGGAAGTCTGCTCATCGAAGCCGCCGTGTACTGGAAGGGGCAATAGTCTTCTCACCCCCGGAGCCCCGTTGGCATGGCTGGGTGACAGGGGTCATTTAGCAGCCCGAGGTCTGGACGCCGCTGAGAGGAACGGACAGAAGTACGGACTCGCTTCAGGTACGTTTTGTCATTCCGTGCCAGCGTCACCTCTATATTGAAGGGTATTTGCATTTGTGTACCGTTTCATGCACCTGACAAGACGCCGAAGCGCCAGCAAGGAGGACCCCGGCGTCCCACACACACCGCGGGAAGCCGCAGTCTCCCACCCACACTGCGGCAGGCCTGATTCGGGCAGCTGCTGCAGTGATGTGCATGAGTACTCTGCCCGCCCCCACCTGCTCCGGGCAGAGCACTGATGTCAATGTCACGCCGGCTTCACACGGCGAGGCCGCCGCAGGCACCAGTCTTGCAGCTATGTAGGATTAGACACCATGACAAACATTTCACTTACGGTCGTACCCAGTGTCAAAGCGCATTCTCTATAACGTGTACCGTGTAAAGGGTTTTTAGAGTGCGTGACTTCCTTCAGAGTCCCTGCCAACTAGCGCCAACCCCAATGTGCTATATTGTAATCAAACAGTGGGTTGAGGTTTTTAGTGATATGACGTCTTAGTGTGACAGCTGATTCTTCAAACTGTTTACGTTGAGAATCAAGGTCTGTCTGGGTTCACCTTGGGATCTCTAACTGTATTGACCCTTCTGATGCTTCTTGACTAGGCAAGCCGCTTCCCCATGGTAGGCAACTTCAGAGACGTTAAAGGATTATTTGTTGCATCCATCCCACACTGTACTTGCATAAGAGATTAAAATAAATCACATGCAGACTGGGTGATGGACGTTGATATGGTTGAGCCCTGCGGCATTTTGTGTCATAGACGGGCTAAAACGTCTACCTGTAATCACGGGGTGAGCGGCAAAGAAAACTCTGACATGTTTGTTTGTATAGTATTAATGTTAACTAATAGCATTCTGTCAGCTTTGGGTAGGCGACACGCCAGTTCTCTCTCTTTTTTTTTGTTAAACATTAGATGGTGTTATTTCAGTCTTTTATGCTACTACTAACGAGCAAAAAAAGACACTGCAGCTTTGGACTGGTCGACAGCAAAGTCCATGTAACGGTACCCATAGGTAAGGGCGACAAAGATACACATGTAAGATATACATTATGCTGTGTTCCCCCTTCATCTACTTGCCTGTGAAATTCGATGTTTCAAAATCGGCCTTTTAAACATTTACCAGATAACCAAAGTATTCGGAGACGACCTGGTAGTGATTGTGAACAGTATGGGAGAAAACCTGAAATACCCTAAGTTTAACAACCCGTTTGTATTACACTTCTGCCCTCAGAGAAGTAGGAGCAGTGTTTGAGATTCACCTTTTAACAATATTGAAAAATGATTTCACTGTTACAGAGCAGTCTGGAATGTGGCATACTAGAGTGAACACCATATGTCTAATTCGGAGACAGAACATGGAATTTAGCAGGGCTGGTGTTTTCTTTTTGGGTGGCTAAGCAATTTCGCAACAAGTTAATATTTATTTTCTTCGGAAAGTGCAAACTTGCCGAACAGTTAGGCTGTCGGGTATGTGAACATAATGGGCGTTTCAGGGTTGGCAGGCTGTGGTTTTTGCCATTCAACGAGGCTATATTTAGCAATTACAAAGTACGTACTGAAATGCGGGGTTTCCCGTACAGGGTTTTAACCATATATAATGTTTTACAAACTTGTCATTCTAAATGTTTAAAGTGCAACAACGGACTCTCAAAGGAAGTGTACCGACTTCTGTAAAAGAGATGGGAACGGTATATACTTATCACGGAAGCCTGTATTTAGCGTTGTGCTGGTTTTGTGCTTCATGCAATTGTCGTGTTCTTGTTTTGAAATCTCTAACCTATAAATCCAGCTTGTTTTGAGACAGGACAATCTTCATGAATAAAGTATCCCAACGAATCAGACGTGAAGAGTAAAATATTTCCCGCATTGGTGCTTGTTTCTTTGATGAATAAATTACATTTTAAGGTGTATACGTTTATAGAGGAATGCAAGCTGTTAACTGTGTTATTTTTCCACGGGCAGTTTTTGCACCCAGCATTTTGCATCTTTGCAGTACCAAACGCAATGTTATGCATGCCTGGGTGCTTATGAACGTATTGAACGTTTAGGAGTATAGGGAAGGGGGAGGGAGACGTCGCACGATCAGAACTAGATAATGTAGGCACAGAGTCTGACTCAGTTTAGGAGTGCGTCCTCTCAAACTAATTTAAATAATTACTAATTTCGAGACAGAACAATTTTCAATGTGACTATACTTTAGCACATCTGAGTTTAAACTTTAAACCTGTGCCCGCTGTGCCCAAGTCTTGTACGCCCCATTTAGGCATCTTATGTTTCTCCTTTAAAAAAATAAAAATCTAACTGTATGCGGCGGCTTTTGAGGTAGATAACCTGCAGCAGGATATGTTGGACAGAGACTCTTTACATCTGAGTCACTCATTGTAACAACAGGCGTGGGCTTGCAGCCAAGTGCTATTTAAACGCATGAATGGCCTTAGGGGCAGGCTCCTTCAAATATGTTGCTCATGTCACCTTTTGTTGAAAGGCTGTAACTATGTTGGCCTTTCTTTGACTGGATGCAGGTATTCAATGGAATGCACATTCTTATGATTTGCAGTGCTTAGTTGGAACATGAACACAATTCAGTATTTGCAGAAATACGAACCCCCAAATGCCAAGAAAGAAAATCCCAGAATCACCCTAACAAATTCCCATTTTAGAATTCACTCATAAAACCTGCCTAGCCGTTTCATTCTTTGAGGCTTATTTTGAATAAGGTGTTGTCCCCACTCAGCCAGCAAGATTCAACAAGCAGGCTTTGGTATTGGGCAGGTAAAGCCCTCACAGACCCGTTTAAAGTAGCTGGTCTGATAACATGCTTTAACACCTAGTAAACCTCTGCCTGCTTGTCTTCTGTTCCAGCAAAGGCGGTTCATGTAGGCTGTTCTTGTATAAATGTTATTTATAAATTGCAAACCTAGCTGCAAAACAACAAAGCCCTTTGCATGAATCAAGTTTACAGTATATGTAGTCTAGGTCGTGCCCCCTCGGAGACAGCTGTAGTATAGGGAGAGTGTGTTGAAGGTATACCTGCTAGGTCCAGAGGAGCCCAGGTAACACGGGGCAGAGGCTGGGTGAATGGGTGAGGAAAAGAGGGAGCAGAAGGAGAGGGTGAGTATCACAGAGAGTGGTTGTGGGGGTTTATGATGCAGGGCAGTGATGCTTGAATAGATGAGTCTTCAGTTCCACCTGCAACAGGAAAAATGTTGTGACCTCCCTGATCTGAACTTAGATGGTGTGTCATAAAAGTTTTCTTCTCGTATTTTCGATGTTGAATTTACTCATTTCAAGCCCAAATGTGCTGCTGCTGTGTGTTATCCTTGTTCAATCAGAGCCCCTGATCTTAGTTGCTTTGTTTGACGGGGTACTATGATAGCTTTGTAGATGATGTAGCCGATCTTCAATGGGATATGTTCAAGCAGTGGTGCTAGTTCTAAAAAGATGGGTCATACTGGTGCGGTGGTTCTTTGTGGGCAACTTGTTTGAACTGACCTGCTATATCTGAAACCCTTTGTGATGAGCAAATTTAGGCAATGGGCACCTTTTAAACTACAGAACCACGTTAGCAGTTTGCTTGAACTAAACACAAGCATTGGCAAAGCCAATAGGTCTCACTTGTACAAGAGATTGGCTTTGGCAGTGTATTTTGCTATGTTGTACATCAGTGTGGCTGCTGTCCAGAATGGCTAAAAGTTAGTGGTGTAGAGTCGGATAGTAGAATGGATTTCTTGGAGTGTTGTAGAGTGGAGTAGTGCCGTAGAGGGGAGTAGAGTTCAGTGGCAGAGTGTGTCATAGGATGGAGTGGGTTGAGGTAGTTGGGTGGATTGGAGTAGAGTTGGGTGGATTGGAGTGGGTTGAGTGGGGTGGATTGGTGTGGACTGGATTTAAGTGGGGTGGACTGGATTGGAGTGGGGTGGATTGAAATGGTGAGGTGGATTTGAGTGTGGTGGATTGGATTCAGTGTATTGGTGCGTCTCTGGATTGGAGTGAAGTTCCTTGTGGAGCACTTTTTCCGACCCTTGGGTCACCTCCGAGCACTGCAAGCAACAGGAAAGATGGGCTTCAAAGAAAATTGGTATGCTGTTAGGACTTATTTAGGTTACTTGTATAATGCTTAACACCACCCATTAGCCATTTCACCTGTGAGAAGTATAAAATAAAATGGGCTTTTGGTGCTGGCGAAATCTGTTGCAGACTTGCAATGGGTAATTCTCAACCAAGTGCATGTCCCAGTCTGCCCAGGTTTGTTTTGTTTCAACCAATGTGTAATGAATTACTGGTTGGTTTGGCGTAAAATGACACTGTGCCTCATTGTTTATTTAATTGCAAGAGTATCCATAACATGAGTTTACCCACATTAGTTTGTATCATTTGTAAACAGTGTTTTATATTGTTTTCCTCGACACCCCTGTTATTGAGTGTCTTCTAACTTGTGCATGTTATATAAAGCCTTTACCATATAATATTTCTGAATGGATTTCTGCAGTTTCTGAAAGTAAAGGAGGGACCCTCACTCTTTCTCTATATGGAATTGGTTTAAACTTTTTTGTCCCTCTGGGAGAAAATGCAAACAGAGCTCCAATTCAGTCGGTTCTTACTTGAAGGTAGAGAGTGTTCACTGCAGCAGCTGGCATATAATAAAGTATAGTAACTTCAGTGGCATAACAATAGTCCCCGCAGCCCCTTTGGTGCAAGGGTATGGGGGGCAGTAGCTCCAAGGACCCCCTCTTTGGTACTGTGCACTGGTGGCGAGCCCCTGGCCTGAGAGCTCCTGACTGGGTCCAGAGCGTGGGAGGGCCCTAAAGTTTCGTCATGCCACTGCGTAACTTGTTGGTAGTAAGAGGACAGAAATAAGATGAGTGTTGCACATTATAAATCAGCCAGAGTCTAATCTTAATTTTGCATTTCTGCTGGGTTTGAGCTCCACTCACCTGTCATTGCCACTTTCCATTTACAGTACTTTCTCAGTGTGAAGTGGGGGAAATTTATCCAGCAGGGATTGTAGAGAGGAAGATGTGATGAGAACTGATGTTGATGCTGTTGCTAATTTACAAAACTCCAAATACATCCAAATTCCACATGGAGAACAAATGGCAGGAGCGGATATGTGTCTACTTGGAGGAGGACATTATGGTTTCAATTTTGGCAAAATATCACGTGATGCCGTGCAGTGATAAACCAGCCGAGCCAGTAGTTAGTGCAGTCATGGTGCAGGATTGACAAATGGAAGGGACATCATTGCCTCAAGGGCTGTATTGTATTCTAGTACCACAACTATACCCCAATGGCTCTTTTGCAATAGGGTGATGGAAATGACGTTGGAACACTGGTTCGACATCGTGATATCCTACTTAGTGTAAAGAAAACCTATACAGTGGATTTCAGTCAGGTCTATTTGAGCTCTGTCTCAACCCACTATTGCAATTCTGATGCTGTCTTATTCTCGGGGATGACACCTGCATGTATAATGCTAATAGTAGGCAGAATGATGTATCCGAACGTCATGTCCCTATTACTCCACATCAAGTGATACATTCCCTTGTCTTAGATGTAGTTTTATGTTTTTTTTTTTTAAATACCTCTTTATACTTAAGCTTTCTCTCTATTGGTGTCCTGGCAGGATTGCCTCTCTTAATTCATGAGTCCTTCCTCTATTTAACAGCTCGTATTGGTGTCTGGTGAGTGAGGTGTGTGTTTTTTTCCCCTTCATTTACCTGGTCCAGGTCTCTTCCTGCTCCTGGTCAGCGACATCCTGTCTAACAGCATATGGTGGGAGAGCGCCAGGAACCAAGGAGTTGCGTAGCAGATTAGGCAAGTCCATTTAATGTGGGGGTATCTAGAAGCAGATGCATGTCAAACAGGGTTGTTTCGGAACAGCATGAATTATGGAACAGATTCTTGAGATGATGACTAACTGCCACACAGATTCTCGAGAATCTGAAGAATGGAAAGAATCACCTATAAAGCTGGGACCAGTGAACCTCCGCGAGTGTGGGTAAAAGGGGGAGTGAATTTTAAAAGGTGTGGGAAGCCACAGGAAATCCTCGAGTAGTAAAGATCACCAGGCATGCTAAGCCGAACCACCTGCAACTCTGCTTTTCAAACCCAGGTGGGAAATCCTTGCAAGGCAGACACATGAGCACTCTGCATAGGGGCCCCACAAAAGCATGGCGAACTGATACATGACCATGGCACCACCAGGTGGGGCTAGTAGTGAAAAACGTGTTTAAGGAAGGAGTCCCAATGACTTCTTCCGTAAAAACTGTCATGCTCTTTTGTGACTGGTTTTACAGTCTCTGTTTGTTGAATTGTATCCAAAGCAAGTCTTGTTTAGCTACACAGCACAGACCTGTTGGTGTGTCAGAAGATAACCCACTTGCAGGAGCTCATATAATTAAGAGAGGCGAGGCCCTGCAGCTAAATCCCAAAAGCTGTTGTCAGAAAAGGCCTGCTTAACATGGGGTTCTTTCCCATGGGTCTGTGGGTGCAGTATACACTTAAAAATGAAATCTGATGAGTGTGCAAACCTTAAATTGGCTCAGTGAATCTTAAAGTCCAGGACTAGCACAAAAACATTGCAGCAAAACGTGGTATCTCAGAAGATTTATAAATAAAAGTTGACGGTAAGATCGTTTGTGTTTACGACATGTTCTTTTTTTACTTGGAAATAAAACAAAATAAATTCCTTGAGGTTGTTTAGTAAGATCCTATTGCCTTCTGCTGTGAATTGGACTCCATCTTATCAGACAATCCCAGGCATATCAAAGTGGATATTTCTATTATATATAGATCCCATGCCATAGCCCGAAGGTAAGCAAGATCACTTTGTTGACATATTTGTACAATTTGTCAATTTGTGTACAAAACTGGTCATATTGATTCCACCTTTGCCCCAGATAAAAAAATAAAATAATCGACTATGCAAAGGCTCTATACGGAAAGAGATACTTCAACTTTGCAAAGGTTTCTTTCATTTTAAAAGATAAAGCAACTCCAGTAATTGTGTCTAGGCTTGTTCCCTTCACAATGCACAAATATGTGAGGTTGCTCACATGTCGAAATGCTTCCCACCAAACGTAAGAGTTAATGCCAGTTCAGTCTAGGGATGCCAATCTATGCAACGTATGTATGTGGTATTTCTGTGGTGTGAACGTAGCCAAAACAGCATTAGTGCGCTCTACAGGTTGAAAGACAAGCATCATGTCAACAAGTCATATACATAACTGTTTGTGGATGGGTAATGCATTGTCGTGTAGTGTTCTTCTAAGAGGTGCGCCTTTAACCCTGTTTTTCCTAAAATTGAGCAGCATTGGGGTTGTCTTAATGGATACAGGGACGTTGTTCCCTGAGCGCATAGATGGAAAAGGCTACTGCCATGGTTTTTCTTTTTTTTTACACTTCTTTGTCTGCAGTCTAATGGTGTCCTGGCTGGGCTATGCCCAGAACCACTAGAGATGGTGAACTTGATACTTTGGGTGCGGATCGTGATGGCTTTGTAAATTATACAACTGTTTTTGAAGCTGGTGTGTGCCGGCAAGGTAACCCAGTGGAGTCCCATCAGGATGGTGGTGGTGATCTGATTGTATTTTATCAGGCCGTGGATAAGACTTGCTTCAGCATGTAAGTTGCCCTTAAGGAGTGCCACTGTAGAGTTTGGCAGGCTAGACAAAGGCTTTAACAGCAGCTCTGATTGTGCTTCCTGGAAGATTTATTTAACAAGAGAGAAATGCTACCAGGCAACTTATTTTTTTATTTTGACAGTGTGTTTCTTTGAGGCAGGGTTTGGTGTCTAGGGTGAATCCAAGTAACTTGGCATTCAGTGAAAGTTGGGGTTCGAATCTGGCAAGGGTCCTGCAATTGAGCCAGGTTTCTTGTTCTTGGCAAATAACAGGAATTCTGTCTTGGTTGGATTGAGCTTCAGTTATGCACTGAATATCCTTGTCAGGATGATGTGCAGGCAGTGTTTGAGGCATTGGATGTTTGAAGCAGAGGAGGCTTTTCAGTAGAGTTTTGTATCTTTGGCATACTGGTTAATCTTGATGCTGTTATGTGAGTAGAGCACAAAGCAGCTCCATCTAGAGGTTTAAGATTATAGGGGATGTTATGGAACCCTGGGAAACGCCATTGCAATAGGGATCTTTGGGACCTGGAGATGTGTGTTGCTTGGCATCCCACACATGTTTCACCACACCCTCATTCATGTTGACTCAGAATTTCTCTCACCATCACTCTCATACATTTACTTAGACTTACTCACCCCCTCTCAGCCACTCTTTACTCATTCCCTCCCACTTAGTCTCTCACTTATCTATTCTTTTGGCCACTCTATTAAGCATTTCCCTTTCCTTTACATCCTTTCATCATCCCCACCTCCACTTTCATTCACTGACAGTCACACTAAATTTCACACATGCACACTTGCTCCCACTCATTTTCACTCATTGAGTCCATTACTTTTTTTCTCACTCACTCACCTTTTTTTATTCCCTCTCAACTAGGCTTTCACTCACTCTCTCACTTGTTCGCTGTCTCCTACATTTTGGTTCTCTGACTGTCTCTCACACTATTGCTTTCACTCCCTCACTCTGCATTTAACATTCACCTACTTGCTTTTTCTCAAATTCTAATTTTCACTCACTCATTGTCAGCCTTTCCTTTTTTACTCGCCCACCATCACTCAGTCTGTACTCATCAACTTTCATTCAGTCCCTCAGTCACATTATCATTTGTCCTCACTGATGCACTTTCTAACTCAATCTGTTAATGCCAATTGTTCTCTCTGACTTGCGTGCTCTCTCTCATCTACTCACCCACTCACCCACTCACTCCCTCTAACTCATTTCCTCTTTTTGCCCCTCACTCACTCTCATTCACTTTGCTCATCTTCTGCACTTTCACTCACTGTCACTTATCACCCACAAAATAAATAATGTATATATTTATTTTTATAACGTTAAAGTTGGTTCTGAAAGGCACAGGTTCACTTTGCAGGTATTTATAAAACTATATATAACCGAAGAAAAAAACATGTTCTGAAAATTTTGTGGTGTTCCTTTTTTTTTTTTTTTTTTTTTTTTTTTTTTTAAATCTGTTTTTATTTTCCTAATGAAAGATTAAAGATCAACATAAAAATCAACACAGTGCAGGTTCAGCAGAGTAAGATCACAGGCATATAATGATACCCAAGTGGGCGCACACAGCATTGCATCATCGATGAAGACATCACCAGACCCCCCCCCATCCGGTCCTCAATCCCAGGAATCAGCACCACAACTAAATGAGACCAGACCGTTAATAACATAAACAGATCAAGATAGATCTACTCCACATTTGAGCGTCACATGTACTAAGAGGAAGAGTGTGTTTTCCCCATCAATCACCACCACGTTACTGCTCACAGAGCAGGCGTCCTCCTCATGAGTGAACCATTCTAGAAGTGCACTCCAAGCAGCCACATCAGCAAGTGCCCTCTCATCACTAAGTGTCATGCGCGTGTGCTGCTCCTCCGCCGCTCTCCACTCCAGTAGATCCCGCAACCAGTCAGAGACCAAAGGGGTCCGCACGCTCATCCAGCCGATCGCTACTCTACGCTTGGCTAGTACTAAAGCCAACACTACCATCCTGTAGACAATCCCTCTACCCCGTCGCCTGCGCACCACACCCAGGAGACACATCAACGGAGTGACCTCCAATTCAAGCTCAGTGACCTCAGTGATCGCCGCCGTCACCTCCTGCCAGAAAACATGTACAGCTCTACAGGGCCATGCCATATGTAGAAAAGAAGCACCAAGCTCACCACATCGAGGACAACTGGCCCCTCTACCTGGGTCTATTTTATTTAGTTTCCTAGGAGTGATGTCTGTCCTGTGCCCAAAGTTGAAATGCAACAATCTGAACCTAAGATTACATGTGAACGTTCAAACCAGTTATCAGGCCGCATCCCAGTCAGCATCCTCAATAGGTTGCCCCAAATCAGCATCCCACGCCTTATGTCCTGCGCTAATCACGGCTGGTTGATCCTCCCGTAATGCCCTGTAAAAATGAGCAATCAAGTGCGTATCCTTGCCGCAATTAAGAAGACCGTACAAAATCAAGGAGGCCCTGGGAGCTAACGGGAAACCATCCCAAATCTCACAGGTTACACTCTCAAGTTTTGCATATTGCAGAAACTGGCCAAGCCCACCTCAAACAAATCCTGAGCCTCAGAAAATGAGAGAAATTCACCATTAGAGTACATATCACCGACCACCTCGCAACCACCCAATTGCCAGGGCTTCATCGACATTGTCTTTGCCAAATCCCGAAACGGAGACAGATCCCATATTCTTAATTCCCTATCAAAGGGAGCCTGCCGGAGCACCCGCTTCACCACCTGTTCCCAAATCCCGGCAGTAGTCCTCACCAGATGAGGCGCAGCGGGGTCTGATCTGCCCCCAGACATGAGAATGTACGCCAAAGATCGCCCATCGCACACACCAGCATACAATCTCTTTTCCCAATTATCAACCTCTGACAACCATTTCGCTGCACATTGTGGCTGCGCTGCATAATAATAATGTCTGATGTTGGGGATTGCCAGCCCCCCATCTAGGTCATTCTGCAACACAGACAGCGCCCCCCTGCTTTGCCTGCCTGCCCATACTAGGGAAATCAATAGGCTATCCAAGCGTCGGAAAAGCCGAGGAGGCAGAGGGTACAAGGAGTTCTGTACCAGATAAAGGCACCGGGGTAAAAACACCATCTTCGCTATTGATGCCCGGCCCATAACAGAGAGGGGCAACTTATTCCAAAAAGCAACCAAGCGCTCCAGGCCCGCCACCACCCGCTCAGTATTATGAGTGTTTTACACATCCACTGAGTTAGCGACCCAAATACCCAGGTACCGACATACTCCACCTCCCAGCGCAACACGACTTCAGGGAGCCCGACTGGAGGAACCCCAACAAGAGACCCAAGAGGGAACAGAAGTGATTTTTTCATATTAATCTTGAGACTGGAAACAGCCCTGAATACTGCCATCTTCTGCAACAACTCCGGCACTGACACGCGAGGATCCCGCACATAAACCAATTCATCATCAGCATACATAGAAATGACGTGCACGGTTCGACCCACCAGGATCCCCCACTGCACCATCTCTTCACGGAGCCAAATCGCCAAGGGCTCATCTGCCAGGGCAAATGGGAGAGGCGAGAGCAGGCACCCCTGTCGTGTACCTCTGCCAATCTCCCAGACAGCCAATGTCTCTCCCCACACACACAATGTCGGGGCAGTGTACAATAGTTCAACCCATGCGCAAAAGCCAGAGCCAAGGCCCATGCCCCGCAACACATCCAATAAATAGTCTCACTCCACTGTGTCAAACGCTTTCTCCAGGTCGAGAGACACCAGTGCCAATTCCAAATCCTCTCCCTTAGTCTCATGCAGAACATGCGCTAAACGACACAGATTAAAGGACATACTGCGCCCCGGCATAAACCCACATTGGTCTTCAAGCACCAGACCCCGAATCACTCCTTTAAGTCGAGTGGCCAGGATCTTACAGAGTATCTTAACATCACAGTTCAACATGGTTAGCGGCTGATATGAAGAGGGATCCGCAGCATCCCCCCCTCCCGGCTTGAGCAATAAACACACTATACCTTGTTGCATGGTTTCTGGTAACCTACCGCACCACTGCGCCTCCTCAAATACATCCAACAGTCGTTCCCCAAGTGTGGAGGAAAAAGCCTGATACAGCTCCACAGGAAAACGTCACCGCCAGGGGACTTGGATCTTGCCAAAGCCTTCACTGCCTCTCCCACCTCCTCTGCAGTGATCGGGAGGTCAAGCGCATCCCTACTCTCCGGGCCAACCTTGGCAATCGCAACCACTGCAGAAACCGCTCCGCCTCCCCTGCCGACGACTCAGTGCCAGCTCTAGATACCTTTTGAAAGTGGGACGCCAATTCCTGTAGAATGTCACCACGCCCCGTTAGAAGCACTTCCTCGGTATCCATTATGCCTAGTATTGGCGGAGCCTCCACCTCCCGCTTCAGGATCCACACTAGGAATTTGCCTGTTTTGTCACCTTCTTGATGCAAACGCTGCCTATACCCTCTCAGAGTAGTTCTGCTCAGTGTGTCCCAACAAGTGTTCACCTCCTTGTACAACCTAAGTTCCTCCTGTTTAGCGGTGCTCAAGTCAGGAGGCAGCCGCTGTACCTCCCCCACTTTCACCTCTAGGGCCGTAAGATCCCGCTCCAGTTGTCTGCGCACCTCACCTACAATGCTTATACACTATCCCCGAATGACTGTATTCATAGCCTCTCATTCCAAGCTGCGGGACGCAGTCGTGTTCCAGTTTATGTCCCAATACTGTTTAATGGTATCACCCACTCGTTCCTGACACCCCTGATCAGTCAGCAAATCCGAGGGCATACGGCAACCTCGAGCCGAACGTGGAGCTGTCTCTCCCCACTGCAACTGGAGCTAAACCGGCACGTGATCTGACAAAAACCGACCCAGATGAATAACCTCCAGAACCTGCGAGCTGTCAAGACCTCCCAACAAAAACCTGCCCAATCGAGAGTGTGTATCATGTGTCCTAGAATGACCGGTAAATTCCCTCCAACCGTCCCAGAGACCCAAGTGCACCATCACATCTCTAAGGGATTGTGCTATTAATGGTTTGGTTCCCAGCTTTGGTGGGTGGCGATCCAATTCCCCATCGATCACTCAGTTATAGTCACCTGCCCAAACCAAGGGCTTATCCACGCTGTCCCCCAAAATCTCAGGTATTCTGGAGGAGGGATCATCCGTGTTGGGCGCATATACATTAAGGATCACAATGGGTAAACCATCCAACATGCCCTCCGCCAAGACATAGTGACCCTCAACATCTACCTCGCTGTACACATGGGTAAAGGGGACCCCGTGGGCCACCCAAACTGATACCCCCTTGCATATGAAGAAAAGGAGGATGAAAACATCTGCCCGCCACTTCTTGGCCAGTTTAAGTGCTTCCTCGTCTGTCATATGAGCGTCCTGGAGACAAGCAATATGTATCTTATGCCTACGAAGGAACGAGTGCACCCTATAACGTGTTTTGTATAACTATTCAGGCCCGAACATTCCAAGTCAGCATATTAATTAGGCGACCCATAGCAATGGTAGTGGATGCCCCCACCCAACGGACACAACCTGCTGCATGCTACCCCCCACCCAAGATAAAACAGAAAAAGACAGACCGCACACCCCGCTCCAGCACCCGCACTGTAGAGTAAACTGTAAACATAAACATACCCCCCCACCACCCTGTCCCACCCCGGAAATACAGTAAAACAACCAGAACAAACCATACTGTAAGACCAACCCGCAGATGCTGCCAGGACCACAGCCTAAACCCCACCCTACCACAATAAATGGCCTACCACATCTGTGGAGTGACCTCTCCGGCATGAAACACAAAACACTCAGCACCCCCAAACCTAAGACCCGAGCACCCATAGCCCTGAGGGTCAGCCCCCACCCAGTCCTGCATCCCCTCCTCAGAACCAACGAGAAATAACACGCAAAGGAATTAACAGTCAGGTCATTGCGGCATCCCCGCCCGCCTCCAAATTCTGCTCCGAAGCTGTGCACTCATCCGGGTTAGCAGACACCACTGCCATTGTGCCATCCTGCTGTATCTCCACCCTGTGGTAGGACTCTGCAAGGCGCTCAGAACCATGTGATCTCCAGTCCAGTCCTCCAGAGCCAGAGGCCCGCCGAGCTGTGCCTCCAAGCCCCTCTGGTCTACCGGGGGCCACCTTATCCCACATCTCCAGCCAACGCCACATCTCCTCAGGAAAGTCAAAAAAGTGAGCCTTGCCACCCGACAAGACCTTTAAACGTGCCGGATACAGGAGCATGTATCTGACGCCCATGGCTCTGAGCTTCGCCTTGACCTCCATAAATCCTTTACAAGAGTTCTGCACCTTATTTGTGTAATCAGGATGGATCGAGATCTCGCAGTTCTCATACAACACCTTATCCGTCTCCCGTGCAGCACACAGAACACAGTCTCGGTCCTTGTAACTAAGCAAGTGTGCAATGATGGCCCTGGACGGGGCACCAGGCTGCTTAGGTGCAACGAGGGCCCGATGGGCACGCTCCACCACAAAGACTCTAGATAGCCCAGCCGGCTGCAACTCGTCCTTGATCCAGTTCTCCACAAACGATTCCGTGGCAGACCCTTCTGCACGCTCTGGAAAGCCCAGCAACCTGATGTTGTCCCGCCGGGACCACCCTTCCACGTCCTCCACCGTAGATGTGGCCTGCAACATCTGCGTCCGCAGTGTCCCCACCTCCGACTGAAGCTCCGCAATGGAGCCCTCCGCCGCCTTCACCTTGTCGGATACCTTCCGCAGATCTGCTTGCAGCAAATTGACCTCCACCGCAACTGTCTGTATCTTGCCCTCCAGTGCCACCCGGGAGCCATGGATGGCCGCAAGTAGCCCCGATCACGACTGCTCATCAGCACTCGATGGCGCATCGGCCACATCTCCACTCACCTCCGATGTAGCTAGTCGCTGCGGGAGAGCCACCGGGGTAGTGTATTGTTCCATGGTGTTACCCTGTGAGGCCTCCGTCCGCTTGTGACGTCCCATGCTGCTCCACACAGGCAAGGCGACTGGCCACCCCGCTCAGATTCCAGACAGCAGAGCTCCACCAAAACGGTATTCGCAGCACTCCGCGACTTGAAAGTTCAGTGCCCAGCGAATCAGGAAAATGGGCGCCAGACTCTCCAGCAGTTGCAAGGCAAACAAATAACTCAGCCCAGCAGTGTCAGAACAGGAACCAAAGCACATCAGAAGCCATGGATAATGTAGAAACGGAGACGCCAAGACTCCTCTATCAGGAGGACCTCCAGTCACCTTCGCCGCAATTCTGGCTGCCCATCAGCGCAAGCCGTAGGCCTGTCACTCCAGGGCCCCGGGGGGAGGGGGAGGGACACAGCAGCACACCTCCTAGCACGAAAGGTGAACCGAGCCCGCAGCCACTTAAGTGCAGCAGCACCACAATCCTCCTTGCCCACAGGCCAGCCCAAGATCAAGGCCAGATGGTGGGCCCTTCGTCCTGGCCCCGTCCCCCCACGTCGCAAACCAGGTTGCAGGTCGCTCCTAGCCCTTCAGCACGGGCTGCAGAAGATGACCCCTCCTGTGCCCAGAGAGGGGGCCACCGATGTTCTTCCTGCCCCCCCAGGACCTCCTTGGGCAAGCCTAAATGGGATCAGGCCACGCGGCAAACACCACTCCAGCTCGGCCGCAACCTGAAACTGGGTCCCGAATGCACCTGCGACGTCCAGACCTCCTCCCGATCCAGGCACTCGGCACCCCCAGCCCCTGGGGGGCCTCAAGATCGCGGCAGGATTTCATCGGGGACGGGAGCGCACTAAAAGCGCGTCCCATTGGCCATGTTCCTTGGCCACGCCCCTATCTTCTGTTGTTCTTTAATTTGTTTGAGCTGGACATTCTTATTTTGCTCACCACAGCAGGTGACACTCCCACACATCAAACAATACAGTCCCACGCTTTCACAGGGATCAGTAGCTTCCTGCTTTTTTTAGACAATTGAGCTCCAGCGTAGACGGCATATGGCACAGTTGCAAAGATGTACTTGCCTCTTTGGCATCCCTCTTCTTGGTCATTTTATCTGCAACCAAGTGTCGTTCATGTCGTGCTTTAAGATGTGTGTGCATCGATATGGTTCAGAAGGTGCATTTTCCTTGGTTGGTGGTCTGGAATCTTTAGTATCCCCAACTTCCGGTTCTTCTTTCTCTGATTCAGGATTTCTTTTGTCCTAACTTTCTTTAAATTGTTTCTTCAAAAAGTAATGTACCACAAAAGTGTAAAGTCTCCATTGCTGCAGGACTATGCCAAGGCAAGGAGTCAAATGAACTGACAGATACCCAATAATTCTTTGAGTGCCTAGCAATACTTCCTCAAGAAACAACCAGACTATAGCACTGGTCTGCATGGTTTAACAAATCCTCTGCAAACCTCAAAAACAAGGCGGGCGTGGGACTTTCACGCTCTGACTTTTAGATACTTGGTAAAACCTTAAAGGGCTTAAGAATGCAAACATTAAAATGAAAGTGCATACTTGTAACTTTTTGTATGATCTTTCTTCATGGCTCTGTTCAATAAAATAGGACAGTAGGTTTTCCTATCAAGCTAGATGAAAAGAAATCTGCGTGTTTTTCTTAACTCGTTTTTTGGATCATACTCAGAAAGGAAGCCCCATCTTTGGGATCCTGTGGTAGCCATTAATTTAAAATCAGTACATTGAGCCATTAATGCTGAGAAAATATCGACTTAAAAAACAAATTGCACATATGTCTCTTTTGTTTCTGTTCACATTAGGACTTGAAGTTCCTAAAATGATGAGATTCACAGTTCTCGATATGGCGACACTTGGAACGCAAGTTCTGATTTCTATTGACAGGAACTGCGAATGCTTTTAGATTAAAACAATGAAAATCCATCACTGATTGGATGAAAAGGTTTAGACATGGAACGGGAAGCCTACTTCCTATAAAAAAAAAGTGCATCCCCACCTTCCACATAAGTGCCAGTTTCTGTTTCGCTTTGCATTGAGTAGAACATTTGGAAATAGCGACTTACAAAATGTTGCAGCCATAGTGAGCAGGAAAACCAAGAGGAATAGGAGCACAAGAAGAGCAGCGCACCCAGCAGCAGTCACTGGCCTTGCTTGCGGTTCTTCAGTCACCTTATGTGGGTGGGTGGGGTGGATGCAAGGAAGGTCATTTCAACACTTGTGACCAGTTGCTCTAGAAAGGACCTACTGGTACGATTATATATCTTTGTGCTATTCACCCAAATAAGTACTCTCAGGCAGAAATAGATCAACAAACTATGGAACAGCAGGAAGAGGAACACATTCTTGTGGAAGTTCTTTAAGCATAATTGGAAGAGTGCAATCTTCGAGTGTACATATTTGCTCCCACTGTAAAACAAAAAACAAAACAAAAATATTTTCCCTGGCGAACAACATTGAAGAGTGCTTTCAAGTGCTACAACAGGCAACCAAACATCAGATTCTTTTGCTTCCCTAAAAAAAGAGTTACTAGTTCAGATGAATAGTTAAAAAACACATCTGCTTTAAGAAAAAGTTTACAACAACAAAACATGGTTCAATTTAGAATCAAATAAATGAATTAAAGACATAGAAAAGGTTAATTTGAAGAGCTAAAAATCAGGCACAAGTCTTTGGCCACCACAGCTGGTTGGGTACAGTGCTAAATTTGTAAAAATAGAAGTGCCAGGGCCCTGGTCAGGAGGCCACTGCTGCTTGCACCATCCATTGCTCCTCCCAATGCTGCAAATAACCATACCAACGCAACTACCAACCTTGACACCCACACAAGTGTGACAATTCTGACTATTCCAGGCAGCTATAGGAATGGCTTGGGCAGCTGGTGTTAGTCATTTTTCATATATAGAGAACTGTTTTTATGCTCATTCCAAAATTAGACATCCACCATGTGGGGGCTGTTATTAGTGCAGGTGCCAACAATTAAGTGCAGGTTTCGAGCACCTGAAACCGCCAGCTCAAATTAAGCACTGGTAGTGGATAGCCATAGAGCAGGCCATTAATTCAACCCCTGCCAAAAGAGTGTGGATTGATTGCTCACAGATAGTTAGGAACAGTGGCCCGGTTCTGCAGCTAAATGCATAGTTTTGGTACCTCCACATGCTGTCATCAGTGAGTGGTGTCCTCAACAGTGACTTTTTTTTTTATAGCAACGCATGAGTGATGTCATATATGGGGTCATACGCATTGCATGACAGTGGTGCGAGTTAATTTACCTAACATTAACTGGTGAATTTATTTTCTTTGGTTTTGTTTTGAAACCAGGACTGCACGTTTACTGTGATTTTTCAGAGGTGTTTTCTTAAACATATGTTAGAGTCTTTTAAGCAAAGGTGACATAATTTTATCTGTTTTCAAGATTACTTTCTGCGTAATCCCGCCTAGTCAATGTATTTGAATGCTTGCATGTGCTGGCGATAAAGCTGAGGGCGTACTCCTTGCCTGCACAGATTTCCCCATTATCTATTTTGATTGGGTCCAGCAATTAGATCCATATCTTACACCAGTAGATGTGGGAAGACATTTTCGTGCAGATTTTAATGAGATGCTACACTTTCAACCTCCGGTGCAGTATCCAAGTCTTCACGACATAGCCAGTATTCTGTATCAAAAAATGCTGTTTCAAATTGAACATCAGAGTTTTCATACAAGCTGAAACCATGTTACAGTGACAATTTAGGATGACTTTTTTTTAACATCTCTTGGAAGCTACTCTCTAACCCACAGTCAGCACAAAATAGAATGATTAGCTTCATCTTCCTTAGGAAATATGATCATTTGACTAAGTGGAGTTACAAATTTGATCGACTGGATGTTGATTAATTAATCCAAAATCCATTTGATGATTTGGAAATGAATTAAAGCACCACCATCGTGATAAGCAGGCAAGGTCACATCTTGCCATGCTCCTGCTAGGCTGCTTCGATTCAGTGATGTTGCAAAGTTTACGATCTACATGATATATCGGTGTTCGGCTTTTAAATGAAGCAGTTAAGTCTGCAAGTGCCAAGTTTCTGGATGATTTGCAAAGACTCCTGGAAGACAATAACTCAGTCTCAGGGTTATTGATATTTTGTTTGTGCACCTTGAAGCTATCTTTGGCAATTTGTAGTGATTATTACGGTAGTAAAGGATTTTGTTTAAGAGTCTAATGATTGGTTAACAAAGCAAAGGGCATGGAGACCCATACCAGTTTCTAGTAAGAAAGACCACCCTGCTCTCATGCCATGATTATGATATTAATTTGAAATGTTTATTTTGGGTATGAGCAATGCAAATTGCAGCTTTAAGAAACAATCTAGGAACATTGTGAATGGGGAGCGCTTATTTATCCATTTAAACATTTATAGAGCATGGCCCGAACAAGCAGGGATGTAGTCCTCCAAATAATATCATAGAGTAGTGGAACATTTACAGCCATGGTATCTCCTGAATTCCCTTATAAAGTCCACATAATGAAATTGCTTACATACTCAAAGTCCTACGTTGATCAGAAAACTAACCTAAACAGTCCAATTCATAGACAGTCTGTCCATATGCCAAGCCTGTGAATCTTTACATGTTTAACAGAAATAGAGCCTTGGCAGATTTCTATGAAATGCAAGAGGCGCTTTGCTGTAATCTAAACCTTGAACTAATATGACCCTTGACATGATCAAAGAGGCTGTTATCATAATTTGCCACCTCACTGCATGAGTTTTTTTTTTTTTTTTTTTTTTTTCTACAGGACAAGGACATTTCTTAAGCATCGTATCCCTTGAACAGATAGATATGTTATGGTATAAAAGTCCACACTCTTGGACTGTTGTGTTCCCCTTTGGTGTTATGTGATACTATCCAGTGCTTGAAATGGAAAAATAGAAGTGCAGGTACTCTGTACCAGAGTACCTGCTTGTTTCTGAGAAGTCCCTCTCAAAATAAAAAAAGTGCCAGGACTCGGTACTGAACAGTACCGGTCCATTTAAAGCACTGACACTATCTGAACAGACCAACTGTAATAAAGCTGAAGTTTTTGGATGGAAGTGATTGTGGTAAAGTGCATTTGCTACTGGTCGAGTGAGCTGTGAAAGGGTGGTCGGTAGAGTACTGTGAAAAGAAAGGTAGCAGGCAGCGTGGCATGAACCTTGCACTGAAATGCATTTAACTTTTAAGTGGAGCTGAAAGGTAAGGTAATGCGTGCAGATGACACATGTATCTGCCATAAGGTTGAAAAACCTCGAAGGAGCAAAGAGAATTGATGAAAGACCTTTACAACACATAATGGAGGTGACTGATAGCATTCATTATTGCCAAGTGCGAGTTGTATTTATAGAGCACTTTGTTGCAGGGAGACTACCTGAAGAGGGATTGTCATCTAAATGCTACACAACTGGGAGGCGGGTCTTGAAGTTACATATTCGAATTAGCTAAAACTGGATTGATAATGTGGTAAGCCAGCAGAGAGAGCAAGAGGAATGTTGAAAAAGATTTTCGTTGCACCCGCATCACGAGCAGTGTCCATTTAGCAACATTTACACATGACATGTATAGTTAGCTTGTCATTTTGTTTTACACTGCACATTTGAGAGCATTTCAGTCTGAAACTTCTGAGGGCATCCTTTCAATTGACCTAGTTTGTATTCTTTATTGTTTCTGCTTTTGAGGAATATGTTAAATTGCACTATTTCCTGAGCACTGTCTTCCTCTGACAAGAAACGGCCCTGAGCTTTGAATGTCCACCTATTAAATAAGAAATTAAAAGAAAACTACCTGACCCTAATGGCGACAACAATTTTCAAAATATCTAATCTCAGTATATATCCTGTTGTTCTTTATGGCCTAAAATAGACAGTTCTTTGTGTTTGCTTCCCCTTAATATTTGGCAGTCATTTCCTTTCCACTTCCTTTCCCAAAAGGCGGGCATATGCACATTTTGTGGCTTCAGTGTTTCTTCATGTAGTGAACCTTGAAGCCCTTTCAGCTTTGTCAACCTTTTTCTTTATTTCTTATACTTAATTTCACCTATATATCTGTAGCAGGTACTATGCGAAACGTCGAAATACGTGGAAAAAGTTGAACGTGTTGAAAAATTCAGAGATTAGTTGACAGCATAATAAAAAAAATAATATATAATAAATTTACAGGTGATGGTAACATTACACGTGTAAAAACAGGAACCTCAGATTGGACGCATGTAGCTACTTGGACTTTTCAAATCATTATACCAGTGAGATTTCGTAGTTGGTCCACGTGTACAAAAATTCTGCATGTCATGCAAAGGAACAAAAACATTTTACAGCGAACGCTAAGGGCTCTGAGAAGTGCCTGTGGAAAAAAGTAAAGCTTGTGAGCTCCTTCTTAAGAGTAATGCAGATGTGATTTAAGTCTGTATTTTTGCATTTTTTTTGTGTAGAGACCAACGCCATAGATTTACATTTTATAGATTTCCCCATTGAAAGAAGTTTAGCTTTAAATTTGAAAAATGTGATCCTTGTTTTATAGAATGTGCCCCTGGAGTAGTGTTCTACTTTTAAAAACATCAACATCATTAAAAACATTGCTTAAACAATCCTTTAGATTTTTCACTCTTGACAAACGCCTCGCATGTGAAATGTAGGACGTTTTACTTGGGCTACTTATAAACTAAATGCCTTTCGTCATAATCGTCTTTGTTGGCTGTGGCAAGCAGAGATAGAGCGGGTGAATGAATCATTGTCAGGTATGTGAAAGATAAATGACGCTGCAACGTGTATGTATGCAAGTCCAGAACTAAACTCGTGCAGCTAGCTCCTGCAAAGATTGTGAGAGCAAATACATTGCTGTTTTCGTATGCAGCATTCCGTTTGGTAGAAAAGGCAACCTGAGGCTCCCAAAATATGCTTGTGTTCTCCTTACTGAGAAGTTGAGGCACAGTGCAACAAATGTTTCACACTTTTTTCCCTAATCTCCTCTCTGGACAAACATTCTTGACCCACCTAGCTTTATTCAACAAGCGGCAGGTTTTTCTTTAAATATTACTAAGGAATCGTGTGGTAGCTCACTGTCCTTTACAAAGAGCACAATTTCAATTGAAATGGCCACTACATTTTCAGAGACATACAATTGTACGGATATAACTATATTGCACACACACGATAATGTGTGAAAATATGGTTTCAGTGAATATGTATCATTTGTGCATCACCAAGTAAAGTGTCTCGATTTGTTTTGATCCTAATAAAATCTTTGTTTCCATCACAATTCAGAATTACAAAAAAGTGCCTCACTTTTGCTTTAACAGCTCAATGAGTGCAGTTCATTTACAGTGATTTGCATTTTATGTTACAAAAGATGGACATCCGACAGCTTTTCCTTTCTCACTCCTGTACCACAGCAAGATTGTCACATAATTCACTTTACTTTTCTTTTCTTTCTCTGACTGCAAACAGAGTGAGTTCGTAAACACCAATTCCTGTATTAAAAAAATAAATAAAATTGTCAGAAGACATAGCCTGGCATTTGACTTCTGTCTTTGAACCGCACCAAGTGTGACTAGATAAATGCAGAATTTAAAGACATCTTTGTTTATGCTTAGACTTTCGCAACTCACTGAAAACTGACTTGCAACCCACAGTTTAGGGAACACTGGTTTAGGCTATGGCACGTGGTCAATAGATAGTTCACCTGTTCTGTGCCCTGACCTTTGTTGTTCGTAGTTGAATACTTTGTACCTGTTGTAAGTCAAAATTTATTGTTCAGGTTGTAGTAGTTGGTCAGTAGTTACTTTGTATTTAAACGGACCACCCTTCCTCCACTACTGTTCTCAATATTCTTTTCTTTGACATCACAAACTAATCCCAATTCCTGATCACGTCATGTGGAATTTAAAAAGAAAAATCCTGCGTAAACAGCAGGAAATTGACCGAAATGGGTGCACTTGAAACACTTGGTTGAGTCTTCCAAACCTCTAGGTAAGCAGTGCAGAAATGTTCAGCTGGATGCAGGCGTTTCTAAGAGCTTCCATGTAATTGATTGTGACAGTTATGCTTACATTCTGGAGGAATTGCGTGTGAATGTCATAGTCAACCTTTCAGTTTAGACAGCACACTTTACAGCTGAATATTCTTTATTTAGAACAGTGCGAGCCACAATTGTCATAGCTCATGTTTTTAATGATAAGTAATGTATGATATTCGAGAAATGACATCATTCATGTGATCACACAGTATTTGAGTATGAGGAAGAAATATTTAGAGATAATTATTAGTGATGTTTCCAAAGTGGTGTAGGTTTGTCAGAGGGATGATGATCAAGTCGCTGTTCAGTGCTGACAAAGATAAGTTTCTTCTTCCCATACACCATGAGAAGAGGTAATTCCCACTATACAGTGTATTTTGCCTGCAAATGTATGGTTGTGAATGAATACTTTGTTAGTTTGTTTCTTCCTTTGCTTGGGAAACTTATCAGGTGTACTTAGAAGGCAGTTAAAATCTTTATATCAGGACAAAACAAGAAAGTGAGAAACTCCCAACCTGTTGTCTTTAAAAATGCAAGAAGGTGAATTTGGAATGCCGAATTCTAGGAACTATTTTGCCTTATTTTTCACTGCTTGCATTGGTCTAAAATCGAACTATTTCACCTCCCTGTTTTTAGTGGATGGGGGGATTCTTGTGGTTAGTTCAGCCTGTGATCCTACAAAAGTATGAATCCTAAGAGATTTGTTTTAAAGATGTTAATTAATATCGGGTGTGTTAAAAGATATTCCTTGAGTAATCTGCTTGAAAAAATAATTATGACTACATTGGAAATGCTGGATAGTGGTTTGTATTGTTGTAGCTGAAAAGTTATGGCTGAGGAATTTATTGGTTGACTTTGAGTTTCTAAAGTTTAAATATAACTCATATGAACAAGAAAAACGAAAACAATTGATTTTTAACTTTATTGTTATTGAATTATTATGAAGGTCTATTTAACAGGAGTTAATCACCAAAACAATTACAACGTCTCACAGAAGACATCCTCTAAAGTAGCTAAAGAAGAGTACAAAAGAAAGAATAACAAGCCACAGTGATCGACCCTCTCCAAACCCTTTGTGCAGTGCCAGACAAGTAACCTTTACAAGTTGTGCAACTGTTCATTATCCAAGCTGGGCCAAACACATTATTCATACCACACTTTGCATGCATACAATACACTGTGTGTAGTGGGTAGGAGGGCATAGAGCAGTTTAAGCAAATAGTTCTAACACTCACAGGGATTGTGTTGAAGCTGTGCTAGAATATCCCTCTGACATATAGTCCAGCAGTGGCTTTTGGGCTGCATTAAATTTCAGATGTTCTGTGCTCACCTCTGTAATGAGTGTGTCTGCAGCCAGAGTGGTAGGGATGCTATTTCTTTCACTGTGTTGCAATACAGTTAGCCAGAATGAAACACTGCCAGATTAGTATGTGATCAGACCAAGTCACAACTGAACACTTGGTTGGCCTCTAACCATTAGTACCACCACAGGGTCCTCAAGTATAGTATTTCCCAACAACATTCTGAGTGCCTCCAGTACATCTTTCCAGCAGGGTGCAGTCACTGGGCAAATGCTGTATGTGTAGTGCATCGCCTTTTTGACCACATCCTCTCCAAAAAATAGATGGAGTGCGAGGGAAAATACAATGGAGCCTGTCCAAATTATAGTACCAGTTATGCATTATTTTGTGACCTCTGACCTCTTTTTGGTCTTGAGCCCGCTCCCCCACGCGCGCAGCACCACCTAGCTGTGCCCGTGTCCCTAAACCCCGCCCACCACCCACCCCCCGCAGGCTCCTGCCTGCGCCTCATCCCTGGTGTCTAGTGGTAAGCGTTCCTAGTGTTGTGCCTTGGTTCTGTACTTTTTGCTGTATTTTCTTTTATTGTGCCTTAAATTTCATTTTTGTGCTGCTTTCTGCCCCATTGCGATATCTGCCCATTTGCTGCGTTTCTCAGCCCCCCCGGGCCGTTCTACTTTCCGCCGCTGCGTCCCTGCGGCCTCGCACCCCCATTCGCTTTCCCCTCCGCCTCCCAGCTGCTCCTCTTGCCCTCCCTCCTCCCCTCTTAAAGGCGGTCGCGCCAAATGCAAGCCCACCTGCGCCGGTCCACGCCTGGACCGTGCCCAGCACCAGTCCCCTGCCCCGTGGGGACCCCGCTCCACCATACGCCGTTTCACTGCCAGCGACCTCCACGCCCTCAATCCAGGACGCTCCTCTGCCTGTTTCCAGTCCACACCGAAGAACACCAAGGGACCCTTCTTCTGCCAAGCCTGCCACTTCACCTGCACCCTAACGCACAACGACAGACCTGCCGACAACCACCTCATTCTACACCGCTGCATTCTACTCAACACCCGCTCCGTTCACAAACATGCAATCGAACTCTGGGACCTACTGACCTCAACATCACCGGACATCGCCTTCCTCACCGAAACCTGGACAAACTCTGCCTCGGAACCCGACTTAGCCATAGCCATCCCTGAAGGCTACAAAATCACCAGAAGAGACCGCACCAACAAACCAGGAGGAGGAATCGCCATAGTCCACAAAAGCTCCATCAAAGTCTCGACTAGCACCCAAGACACCCTCAACCTCGCTGAGCACCTCCACTTGAACATTCACGTCAACACAAACCTCAAAGGAACTCTGATCTACAGGGCCCCTGACCCCAATTCTGCGACGCCATCGCTGACATCGTCAGCACCCAGGCCCTCGCCTCAACTGACTACATCCTCCTCGGGTATCTGAACTTCCACCTAGAAAACAACATCATCATCAACACCACCAACCTGCTGGACAACCTCACCAACCCCGGCCTCCAACAACTCGTAACATCGCCCACTCACCCTGCAGGCCACACTCTCGACCCCATCTTCTCAGCCAGCCGCTACGTCTCCTTCAGCCACACCACGGAACTCAGATGGACAGACCATCGCTGCATCCGCTTCTCCTACCAGAAACCAGTCACTCACCACCATTGCACACAACCCCCCCAACTCAACTGGAGCAAAATCTCAACAGAACAGCTGATCTCCACCCTCGTCCAGGCCCCACCACTTGGGATCCCGGACCCCAACACAGCCGCCAACAACCTGCATCGATGGATAGAAGACTGCGCCAACACCCTCGCACCGCTCAAAAAACTCTCAAACACCCTCCACAGCACCATGGCCAGCTGGTTCACCCCAGACTTACAGGATTCCAAATGGAACTGCCGCAGAATGGAGAAAACCTGGCACTTTGAACCTACCGAATCCAACCACATCGCACTCAAGACTACCATCCGCTAGCATCGCCAGCTGATCCGCACCACCAAAAGGACCCACTTCAAAAACCGCATAGACACCAACACCCACAACAATAAAGAGGTCTTCGGCATTATCAAGGAGCTCTCCAACCCAAGGCCCTGCTCCAACAAACCCCCTCCATCACAGGAGTTCTGCAACTCCCTCGCCACCCATTTCCGTTGAAAGATAGAAGAAATCCACAACAGCTTCAACCCCCAGACCCAGCAGCAGACTACAGACACCCGCGAACCCAACGCCCCAAGCAACACCAACCTTCTTCACACCTGGACCCTCGTCAACAAAGAAGACACCACCAACGCCATGGCCTCCATCCACTCCAGCTTCCCATCTGACCCCTGCCCACACCATATCTTCAATAAAGCAAGCAACATCCTCGCTCCCCACCTCTGTGACATCATCAACAGCTCCTTCGAGTCTGCCACCTTCCCGGAAAGCTGGAAACACGCAGAAGTCAACGCCTTGCTGAAGAAACCCAAGGCGGACCCAGATGACCCCAAGAACTACCGGACAATCTCCCTCCTCCCCTTCCCAGCCAAGGTCATCGAAAAAATCATGAACGGCCAACTATCCCGCTTCCTAGAAGACAGCAAGGCACTCAACACCTCCCAATCTGGATTCTGCAAAAACCACAGCACCGAGACTGCACACATCGCTGCCACAGATGACATCCGGATCATGCTCGACGAAGGCGAAACCGCAGCACTCATCCTCCTGGACCTCTCCGCAGCCTTCGACACCGTTTGTCATCACACCCTCCTCACACGCCTCCACAACGCTGGAATCCACGACAAGGCTCTCAACTGGATCTCATCATTTCTTGCCGGCAGAACACAGAGAATCCGCCTTCCACCATTCCTGTCCGAAGCCTCCAAGATCATCTGTGGCGTCCCCCCCCCCCCAGGATCCTCCCTCAGTCCAACGCTGTTCAACGTCTACATGGCCCCACTCGCCAACATCGCACAAACCCACCACATCAACATAGTATCCTACGCAGAGGACACCCAGCTGATCCTCTCCCTCACGAAAGACCCTACAACCGCCAAAATCAATCTTCACAATGGACTTCACGTCATCGGCAGCTGGATGGAATCAAGCCGCCTCAAGTTAAACACAGATGAAACAGAGATCCTCATCTTCGGCACCGACCCCTCAGCATGGAACGACTCCTTGTGGCCCACCTCCCTAGGAACCGCACCCTCGACTACCACCTACTCATGCACCCTTGGATTTATCCTGAACTCTACACTCAGCATGACTCAGCAGGTCAACGCAATCTTCTCCTCCTGCTACAACACTCTTCGCATGCTCCGCAAGATCTTCAAGTGGATTCCCGTCGAAACCAGGAAAACGGTCACCCACGCCTTGGTCAGCAGCCGTTTGGACTACGGAAACGCACTAATATGCTGGAACAACGACCAAACTCCAGACGAAGCTGCAACGAATCCAGAACGCATCCACCCACCTCATTCTGGACGTCCCACGCCGCAACCACATCTCACCACACCTGAGAGACCTACACTGGCTACCCGTATCGAAGAAGATCACCTTCAAACTCCTCACCCACGCACACAAAGCCCTCCACAACACAGGCCCAGCCTACCTCAACGACAGACTCAACTTCCCACTCCCACCCGCCATCTTTGCTCCGCCAGCCTCACCCTCACCTCCGTCCCCCGCATCCGCCGCACCACTGCCGGAGGAAGATCCTTTTCTCACCTCGCCGCCAAGGCCTGGAACGCCCTACCGCTCCACCTACGCCAGACCCAGGACCCTCTGACATTCAGGAAACGCCTCAAGACATGGCTCTTCAACCAGTAGCTCTCCCTCTAGCCCCCCCCAGCACCTTGAGACCCTAACGGGTGAGTAGTGCGCTCTATAAATCTCATGATTAATTGATTGATTGATTTTGTAGTAGACCACTCTTTTCACCACACACAACATGCTTTTATGTTCAGTGTATTTGTAAAGCACACTATCACCCTTGAGGGTATCCTGGCTCTGAGCAGGTGTGTGTAGCCTAACCTTGTCTAGGGCAGGGGATAATCAAAGAACCTTTGCCTTCTTGCAGAATTAAGGAAGCGAAGAGGAGGTTCTGATGTAAGGTGAAGATTGATCCAAGCTTTAGAAGGGATGTATAACAATACCCTCCAGCTCTATTTCTATGTATGCGTGGAGTGTGCGCAAGCAGGAGTCTGGAGGAACAGGACTGCCTGAGTGGTTGGTGGAAGGAAATGTGACTGTTCACGTAGGAGGGGCCTAAGTTGGGCAGTGCCTTGAATGTGTGAGTAAGGATGTTGAACTGAGGACATTTGTGTATTAGGAGCAAGAGGAGCTCCTTGGCTTGTGGTGTGATGCAAGATAGTGTGGGAGTTTGTGGATGAGTCTGGCTCCCTAGTTCTGCATGGTTTGTATGTATTCTTCTAGTGAGTTTCTTGGTGTTTCTTACATAGAGGGTGTCCCCATTGTCCCTTAGTCCAACTTGGTGGTGATGGGGGCCTGAGTGACGTTTTTTCTTGTCTTGCTGGGGAGACATTTGAAGAACTTCCACAGGCTCTTCAAGTTGTGGAAGCAGGATGCTGTTGCAGTGTTGACTTGTGCACTCATTTCCATTCTGCTGTAAGTGATGATCCTGAGTTTTCTGGCATGGGTGTGGGTTCAAATTCAGCCGGCCACCAGTTGTAGTCCCATGGCAAGGTGTTCTTGCCGAAGATCACAACTGTTGGCTTGTCAGTGTTCAGCTTGAGACATTTGGATTTCTTTCAGTTGGCTTCTTCGGCCATTCTGGCAGTGGACTTGTTTCTTGTGTCTGGGTTTTCTCCAAGAGGGAGAGTATGAGTTGGATGTTGTGTGCATAGATAACATTGGCCAGAGAGAATAGGCATGTGTTGAAGAGGATGGAGCTGCGGGGAGTGCTGTTTCTGTAATGTGGTTGGGTCTGAAACGACTGTGTGGCGTTGAGCTGGTTGTTGTTGAAGTGGTTATTGTAGTGTTGGTTGATGAGCTTCTATAAGACCATGGCCAGGTATGGTAGGAGGGAAATTGGAATGTAGTTGGCAAGCATGGCTGGGTCATTGGAGGTTTTTTCAAGTTGATGAGTGATGGTGGCAATTTTTCAAGCATCTGTAAAAAAGTGGCAGAGTGGTGGTGTTGAGGATTGGTGTAAGAGCTTTACTGATTGGTTGGAGTCTTTTGTTGAAGGCGTGGTAGGGGTCAGCTGTGGCCCCGAGTGGATGGACTTCATGGAAGCAGTGGTTTCATTTGTGGTGATGATAGGCCATGAGGTCAGGGTTCGTTCTTCAGCTGTGAAAGGAAGTAGAATTGCGAGGGCTTCTGGGTCCAGTTGGGAGTGAAATTGCCGTATACAGAGATGATTTTGTTACTGGAGATGTACCTTTTCATAGTGTTTCCCTCTCTTTATTGGTAATCACTAAATTAACACTTTACTCCCATCTATTTTTGTACATGTCAGAGCAAGTGGAATTAGATTGTAACAGGATCCCATATAGTTTAGGTAGGCTCCCCTTAAATGTTTTGAGTGTAGGGAAGAATTTCTCAAACCTGTTCTGGCTCTTAGAGATGTTTCAACTAAAGGCGGCTATATCATCCAGTGACCGGATCTTGCTGTAGTCAGGGCACTTAGATTAATCAGTATAAAAGTCTGTCTTGCATTGGGTACTTAAGTTTATAACGTTTATTTGCACTGTTCCTCTCCTAGGACAATTGTTTCTCATAGGCTCCATGGTCAGTGTGTTCCTCTTGTTTTGGATGGTGGACCAGATACAAGACTGCTGCAAAAATGCTTGGCTGTCCAGTTTAGTGGGCAATATGTCATCAAAGGTCTTTTGGTCTCTTCAGTGGGGGGTGTCACAAAATGCACCGTCTATCTGAGCTCCTTTTCAGCCCTTTCCAAATAGTGGCAACTGATGTGTTTTTGGACATTTGGAATCTCACATAGGTAATCTCACTGCCCAAGGGTTTTGGTCTTTGGAGAAATCATTCCATAGAAGTATGTTGTAGTTGAGAATGGTTAATCTTGCACTGAAATACTTTCTTCCATTTATCAAGCCAAACCTCCTCGTTTTTTGTTTTTTTAAATATGACACGTTCACTATGTTCTGTCTAAATAAGCAAGAATGGACAAGATTCAAGGTTCTCTCTCTGGGAGCTATGATGATTTGACATTGGTTGCTAATAAGGGACATTCAGCAGAGTGGGATCCATTTCTCTGACTGAAAGCTGTCATGTTAATTCTTATACTATTCGAGTAAGACAAATGAGTCTTAAACCACAAAGTGATGGGATACATCACCTTTTGCTGAGATGAACCAGACATTGACTTGCTTGTGACAAAATGTATGACTCTGTGTTTCAGAAGCGTGAATCCTAGAGAAACTGTCTTTCAGTTATTCAGCTAAGAGGATTCCATTACTCTTTTCCTCTGAGTCCTTTCCTACCAAAATGATCACCACATTCAGACTTGGCAACTCGAAGATATTTTTCATTTCTCCAAATGGGACCTTCAAATGTCCTTTTCCTCTCATAAGAGACTTCTGAATAGGCCAGATGTATTCTCTAGACTCTGGGTCAGATACGTCCATCCCATCCTTCCACCACTGAGCTTAACTGCTTGGTGCCTCACTTTTTGCATTATGCACTGCATGTCCATCATGAGGGAGGCAAACATGCATAACACACAATTGCTGTATGCTCTTTAACTGGAAAGGGGTCCGCCTTTGCTGTGTCACAAAGGAGTCAGACTCGGGGACATGCCAGGTAAAATGGTACTATTCCATCTTCTTTATCCAGTTAAGTCCGGCTTACAGTTATTCTCTATCAGATACATTTGGCTCTCATCACTGCTTTTTGTAAGTCTCCTTTTCAGACATTCTTATCACTATTCCAACGATTAAGTATTTCTTTGAAGAATTTAGAAACATTTTTCAACAACTAAGAAGCGTTTTCCTCCTTAGGGCCTTAGTATTGCCCTTTCTAATATAATGGAGCCTCCTTCTTAACCAATTCCCAAGTCAAATTTACAGCATCTTTTTGCAGATCTGCTTTCCTGATGGCTATTACGTCAGCCAAAAGGTTGAGGAATCTTTAAGGTCATTGTACAAATGAACCATACAGTGTTCTTCATAAGAATAAAGTATCCCTAAGGATACTTCAGGACATAATTAATGATTTCAGATTAATGAGACTGTTTCCTTGGTGACCTTTTTCCTCAATCCTTCATCCCCAGAAAGGCAAACTGCTTTTTGTTAAGAGTAGGCCTATTTGTACATACCTAATCTAAAAACACTTACCAGATGATTCAGTTTCGCCTATTTTTACAAGTGAAACACATTACCTGATAAGGCTAGGGTCCTTTCTGCTAGGGGAAATTCAGCTGCTGCTGTGCTGATGAGGATAGTCCTTATTGCTGATATTTGTAAAGTTTCCACATGGGGTTGGTCCATACCCTTGGTAAGCATTATTGTCTGGACTCTTAACTGTGAAGCAGATATCTTGGTGGGTGAGTCTTCAGTGAGGAATTTATTTGCATGAGAGTTCATGGTTAGTCCCTGCTTACACTTTTTGTATTTTAGATTTTCAATGACACATATATAAATAGTGACAGTCTTAGTACATTGATGTTAATGTAAACAATATTGTTCAGGTTAAAATACAGCATGGTGCTTGGCATCATTGTCTTAGACTTCTTCCAGTATCAATAATCATTCCTTTCATGTTGCTGCTGTTTCATTCCTCAGGTGCTCTTCCAAGTCTTCTATCCTCTTTGGTACTTATCCTTTGTTGTTGTTGGGTATGTTCTGAATCTCTGGCCATGATGCCATGGGGAGGTGCGAAGCTTGTGTGCCCAAAACATTATCGCTTGCTTACCTTCTGTCCAAATTATCTCGCGTTACTAGAGTGCCATAAAGTCCATGAACATATGTATAATGTACTAAATGTTCCATTGACATTTTCTGTGCCTGCGAAATAGTATGTCCACTGCTCATCCAGAAGGACCTTGTTCAAATCTGTTCAAATCTGTGTCCCGTTGTAAACTTTTAGGCGGATCCTTTCAGGAGCATCCCTAATTGGTCTAGTGTTGGATTTGATGCTGTATGTGTTGGGAAATGGTATGGGTGGGTAACGCCACACTACTTGTAAATGTCAGTCCTTTAAATGTCAGACGTTTTCTCAGGGAAGTCTTGGCAGTTTCAAAATAGCGTGTACATATTCCCCATCTTCATTAATATCAGACTAGCTATTTATATACATGTTTGTCATTCAGTCATTCAGTCATGACAAGAAGGCAGGGGGTGCGTAGCTGCACATTCCTGATAAGTATAGTTGGTTGCTCCTACTTTAATACGTTACATGCCCATTTAGTGCAGTCTACTCTGTTACTCCACAGAGCCAATCTTGTTGCGGAGCCTGCCACTCTTCAGCTGCTATTTTTACACTTACAAATGCTCCACCAAGTTGTGCCAGTTGATATCAGCAATATGCAGAGTGGGCCTCCCAAAATTCTGCTCAAATTCCGGAACCAACAAGCAACGTTGTCAGTAATTACTATTTTTACCTACTTCTTTTCAATGTATTTTTTATTTCAACTATTCGTTATTTTGTTAAAATCATGAGCATTGTACACAAATAACCTCTTGATGAATTCAGAACTTTGTCTAATTTTCAAAATACATATAATTTTCCGGTTTATCACACCTGTGTCCCCCACAAACACAGGTGTGGTGGGGGACACAGTAGGTTGTCACTACGAAAAATGAACGACCAGTTCAAAAAATGCAAAAACTGTGGTTAAAAAAATGTTTTTCTTTTATAGTTTTGAAGGTTTCCGAAAAATCGGAAGAGTATGATCTTTGCACCACAAATCTTTTGTTGATGCCATTTCTAGAAGAAACAGTTAGGCTATTTGCTCATTTCACTCCAGAAAAATTTACAAACCATGGACACTTTTAGAATCCCCAGCAAAATGTGAGGGGGGAAAAAAGGACGCAAATTAAACCCCAATACATTTTATGGTGAAAACGTTAAGAAAGTTGAAGTGTCCCAAACATAGGGCTGAACGCTATGGTGGGAAAAGCCTCAGCAGCTAGAGGTTAAAGGTAGTGTTTTCGCTTACCAGGCTGAACTACCTCGATGTTCAGCCCAGAGCTACAAGTGGGTTGACATGATGAGTTGTATTGGTAGTGTGGCTTCATGAGTGAGTTCAAACTTCCTCTTTAGTACCAAACAACCTGCTGTGCTGCTTCTTGAAAACACTTTTGGCACAATTTCAGCAGCCGTTTGTGGTCTTCCAAACACTTTTCACCACTTGTTATATTTTGCAGCTTTCAAGAATACATGCTCTCGGTCTCCTAATAATTCAGGTAAACTGAAGATATGCTGTTAGCGATGTTAACATCTCCTTTACAAAAGAAGCTTCAGCTCTAACATTATTTTCAAAATATTCTCTTCTATTTTACCTGTGTTTGTATGAATATGAACATGTGTGCTCTCATGTTATGGTCCTAACCAGACATTCGAAGTTTTTTTTTAATCTGTCACTATTTTCTGCCCAGTAGGGCAAATTTTCATGAAATTTCCAAAAAAGATGCATATTATTAAGATCGTTCTTGACACATTTTATGCACTTTAGTCCGGGCATGGGTGGAGAGATCAGTTAGAGAAGGTGTCCCAAATTTTTTATTTCCCATTCATAGTCCCGAATGAGACTTCCCAAAATGATTTATAACCATCTTGGAAAAGAGGTTAGGTTTTCAGTGATTGAGAAACATTCACAATAGAATGTTTTATCTGTAATTGAATCTGTTGAGGAGCTCAGTTTACCTCTGGTGACCATAGCACAGTTCACGAACTGCATCTCTCCATGTATAGGCCCCTCCAGTGTGAAAATATATGGTGGTGCCATGTGAGTCAAAGCGAACACCTCAATAGTGGCGTTTTTTCCCAGGTTCCCAAACATGTACTCACATTAAAAATGTATTTCACTCTAGGACGCCTTAAACGTGAATCATGAAGACCATTGAAATGGGGAAGGAAGCTCAGAAAAAAATAGAACTTGTGGGGTAGGACCGAAGAAAGTGATTTGCACCCAGTGCCCACAGGTTAGCGCCCTTGGACATGCTCTGGGAGCAGAGAGCCTAGCTGCATGGTGGCATGATGCCAAAGCTGTAATCCACCTAAGTACAGCTCAAAGCAGGACCAAGTGGTCTTTCAGAGTTTGGGATTCGAGTACAAGAGTTAATCAAAGGTGTGAACTGCTTGACCTATGCTTTTAAGGAGATTATGGATATTTTCGTTATAATGATGAGCTCAGATAGGGGTTGTAGCAATTGTTCTGTGACCTCTATTCTCTGCCTCAGACTTTGCATGTTTCTTTTAATTTCAGGGATGTCTTCCCGTGTTCTTTTTCGAACTTATGGAGACCCTCAGCCAATGATTTATCAAAGTCACTCTTAAATCAGCTGGGGAGGATTGGAAATCCTCTTTAGACATTGGTTATGCATTTCTGTTCACCAAATCCGAGCCTGCTGTGCCCGTCCTTAAACTCCTCAATATCAGGTCTATCCCACCGGGACGTAAAAGTGTAGCAGTGTAAATACTTTATTTGGTTATCGATGACCATCAAAGTGCAAATAACATACATTACATTGAAAACAAATTTCAACAATATAAGCTTAAAAACCTTGTTTAAAAACGCAATGTTCCTTAAAAGGCGAGGAATTTCCCTAATACACTCTCTTAATTCTCTCAAACCTTAAAATGCCCCAAGCCCCTTTACCCTCGGCAGAACTCAATGATTTATGATTACCGAGAAACCACAAGAAAGTACATTAAGTTGTGCAACACAGTCGACGGGTGTCAAAATAAATAAGATACAATTTTCCAGTTAAATAATAATCATTTTATGTTAAAAACGTGAAAAATGTCAGCAACAATCTGCTGACTGAAAATAAAATTGCTTCTGTTGTATCATATTTTAAGATTCTTAAGGCTTGCCGGTGGTGTGTTATCCCAAGGTGCAAGCAAATTGGATGAATCCATCTCCTACGTAGCTCACTGTACTCTAGGCATGTGAATAGGACATGAGTTTCAGTCTCGTTTGCTAAACCACATGCAGGGCACAAACTCAAACTAGTGCCCTAAGCCACCTGCTGGTAAGGGGACGTAGAAGGAGGGTGCCAATCCTAAAACAAATATACAAACTTTTGGCAAGAGTGGGAGTGATCTTATCGAGAAATGATTCAATACATGGGAACAACTTTATCTCGAAGAAACTGCTCGTCAGAGCACCATGGGTATCTATCAAAACTTGTTGCTCATTTATATACTCCCAGTAATGGTTTTTGAGTTCATGAATTATCAGCTTTGCGTAAGCAATCTGGCTCATTCCAAAATCTATCCAGGTTCAGTCTACTAAACCAGTCACGCACTGACTTCATCTAGGCAATGCAGTTGATGTTGGCTGGGATAGTCAAATCCCTTAGGAAGTCCCGCTAATGGCTCAGTTCGTTAGTGGACCACAAGCGAACCCCGTAGGCCAGAGGCTTTAGAGCTGCTAAATTAGCTGTTCTGTGTAGGTCCAAGTGAAGATGGGTCGATGGAGTGCTTGCAAGTAACTTTAAGAGTTTCCTTACAAATTTATTTTCTGCAGTAGTTAAACAGTCCATATTTCTATGTCCCCACAATTCTCCACCAAATAGGGCAGTCTGTGTGCCATAGCTTGATAGACTGCTAAGGCTGGGGAAACAGATTGCGAGCTGGTGGTCTTATGGACCCTTATTGGAACAATGATCAATTGTTAGAGAGGACTTTGTTAACTGAGGCTGCCATTTTAGATCGCTGGTTAATTTGACCTCTAAGTAGTCAAAGGATTGAATCCTCTCCAGTAATTCACTGCCCACTCTGATTGGCCTTATCCTTATTCCCCTTTGTCCAAAAATCATATATTTAGTCTTTCCTACATCCAGCTCTAGTCCTCTAGAATTACAGAAATACCTAAGTTTATCGATGAGGACCTTGTGCCCACTGGTAATTTTGAAATTAGTAGGGAGTCGTCAGCAAAGAGTAAAATAGAGATTTTTACATTATTCACTGTAGGGGAGTCGTTCTCCCAGTCAAGGAATTCCTTCCCCACGCCCTTAATGAAGAGCGTAAATAGTGTGGGGGCAAGTACGCACCCTTGACGCACACCATATCTAATGGCGAAACCAATCTGTCAACTATCCCCTTTTGCCCCATCGCACCTGAGCATAGTTCTTCGAGTATAGCCTGATGATCAATGCAAGCACATATGTAGGGACCCCCATATTCAACAGTACTTGCCACAGCGTGTTGCGTGGGATGGAATTAAAAGCAGCCTTGGGATCTACAAAGGATACGTAGAACCTTTGTTTTGCTAGTAGCACATATTTCCAATACAGACCCACCAACCTGAAAACCTGATCTGTGGTGTTGGTCTTGGGGCGGAAACCTGCCTGTGATGGGGTCAAAATGTTCTCGTCTTCAACCTACAGTAGCAATTTCTTACTTGTTGGGCAAAACATTTCTGGAGGTTGTCGATGAGACTTATTGGTCTGTAATTTGAGGTGCAGCAGGCGTCACCTTTTTTGTAAATCTGAATTATCTCAGCACCCCTTCATGTCTCAGGCATACTCCCTCCCCTAGAAATTGCGTTAGATAATAAATGCGTGTAGCTACACCAGACTGATGTCTCAACTTTGTATAGGTCGCCTGGGATTTTATCTGGACCAGGTGCTTTGGCACATTTCATGGCATTAATTGCTCTGACTGTATCACCTAGGCTAAACGCTACGGGGCCCGCCCGTCCCCCTTACTTCCTGCTCAAAGACAAACTCCCCTGTGGGTGCTTCGTCCTTGTTACGTTTGCACTCAGAAGTACCCTCAAGTGCATAGGGAGTAGTAAAATGGAAGACCCAACTGTCAGGGTTTATGACAGTGAAGAGGGTTTGTATTATCCGACCCTGCTGTGACTGCCAGCTTCCAGAAAGTCCATGCGTCTCTCTTTTCTGCCGCTTTTAATGTATCACACCAGATCAAGTCATCCCTCTCTTTTTTTGTAGTGTGGAGAACTCTACCATATTCTCGCCTGGCTTACATTATTCCCTTTGTATCACCCTCCTTTTAAGGCCTTTCTCAGTTAGGGTCTTGCAGTTTTACAATCTACATTGGACCAACTAGTTGTTTTGCTCCTTCCCGTGATTGTCCCTACAAAACAGTTCCTTCAGTTTAATGATTAACTGATTATGCACTTTTAGAATCGGGATGTCTGAGGGTTGATATCCCTCATATCCAGAGAGATGGAATACAAAAAGATCATAGATCTTTAGATACATGTTCTGATTGGACATCACCGCAGGCCAGGAGAGATAGCGGCCATTGCTTGCCACAACTGGCTCGGGAACCGTCATCTCATAGATGTCGATTGCCTTCCTCACTTAGTCCCTTAATAGCAATAAAAACAAAGAATTATGGTTGCTAACAAAGCAATTTTTGACTTTCCTGTCTCCTAGGAAAGCCCACAATCTCTTATCTAGTAAGATGGAATCAATGACACTGGAGTGGTTACCCCTCTTAAAAGTTTTGGCCATCCCAGGATCAGATACTGTGCGACCAGTACAAGTTCTTAAACCACTACTAACCATCAGGGACACTATCTTAAGGGCAGTGGCTAAATGGTTACTGCAGAATTTCCCGGCTATAGGGGGAATGTTCCACAGTTCATCTTCTGAATCAGTAACCTCCTTCAAAAGTGGGGAAGGCTCAAATGTACTATTAAATTCACCTGCCAGTATAATCTTTACGTCAGTGTTAATATTTTCTAATGTCTCCTGTAGTGGAGATAGGGTTGGGGCCTCATTGCTCCCTATTCCCTGTCGTACATAGATATTAATAAAAGCGATGCGTGCACCAGAGGGAAAAGTTATAATAACACCCAAAATGTCAGTTGAGTCTGTTTGCACGATCTTATGGAGGCTAGGTAAATCATTCTTCAACAGAATCAACAAACCCCCACTAGCCCTTCCAAACTTTGGCGGTGGTTTCCTCTCTATGCCTCTAGGAGTTGAAGCCATTAATAAGTATTTTTTCTGTGGCCCAAGTCTCTTGTATCATACAAATATCAAATTTCTCTATGTAAGATAACAATTCAGCATCAAATAATTTGTCTAATTCCAGCTAAGTTCGATAACATCAATGTAAGCTGACTACTAGGGGTGACATTTACTTCCCCACTCGGGTTGCTTCCCAGGTTGGGGACAACCTGATACAGTTGTGGCTTCGTCGACTCTCCCAACCCGGGGGAGTGGGGGCTGTCAGAGGCGCTTTGTAAGGTGACCTCTTGCGATGCAAATGGGTGGTTTGTAATAAGCCCCTCCCTCCCCCGGTGTAGTCCTCAGGAGGTTCTAGGACTCCTTCGTCAGCTGCTTGCACATTGTTAATAGCACCAGACCAGTCGATGGGGGAATCATCAAAATCTGGTCCCTCCTCAGGCAAGCCTTCAGTGTTCGTCCATATCTACATTGGGCTAGGCAAGTGTGAGTTGACCTCTGTCAACCCCTGTACAGTCAATCCACTTTGTCAAGGGAAGAAGGCGCGAGGGGAGAAGCACTTGGTTCAGGGTTGAGTAGTTCCTGTGGTGCGCGCAATATGACACCCCCTTCGCATTTTTCCCCTGGTCCAATATCCAGAGGGAGCAGTTTCAGGCCATCCTGAGATGACCTGTGCATAGCTCAAAGCTTTTAAGATTGTTAGCCAGGGCATTAGGTCTCATCTGCACTGTGATGTAATCATTTGTTGCCTGTTTAGATGAGAATCTCTTGGTATATATGATGTCAGACCTTATTACAGACAAGCAGTTGCGTTGGTTCCCAAGCCAAAATATGACTTTGTTGATCAAGGACTCCGTGTTCTCATAAGAGCCCTCTTTTAGTTTGGGCACCTGGGTTAAGTTAATTAAGTCCCTGCAGTCTGCAAGGTCATTCATTGGCCTTTGATGATGTCTTCTGTCCGGAGCATGATGTTCTTCTGGAGAGTGATTCCCCAAGTCAGAATTTTGTTTTGGACTTAAGCAGTCTAAGGGATTCATTTTCATTGGATAAACATTGGTGCCTGAGTTGCCACTAGATTTAGCACAAACTTTTTTTTTTTCACTTGTTTATTTATGCTTAGAAAGGGACTCATATAACTATGCACTACATCATAGCATATTACATTGAAGAAGATATACTGTCAGTCGACCATCCAACAGCTGTACCCAATCGAGGTCCCCACCCAGGTGCACGTATTGTGCATTGACCTAGTAAGCATAAGGAAATAACCATTTATAGTATCCGACAGGGTCGAGTCCATCATCATCAACATAATGGGCACATCGGTTAGTGACGCCAACCACTATACAATTCGTGCAGTGCATTTCAGTCCCACAACTATCAAACAAAGCAGAACACTGTGATTATGATGAGCACTGACAGAACAAATAAAGTGAGCAACAACGTCCATATGACATCGAAGGTACCATGCACACGCAGGTGGGGGGGGGGGGGGGGGTCAGAAACGACCGGGGTGGGGTGCCACCACAAAACAGTCCATATAGAAGTTAGTGACCAGGACAAGGAGGAGTTCCACTCACGACAACCCTCACATCAACGGCCAACCCTGGCGACACACCCACCCTGATAGCTTAAAACTCGTAGCCATGCCTCTATAGCCGCGAACCTTATTCCGTGCATAGACGAACTGTATCCAGAGCTCAGCAGTTAAAATCGTCTGACAAGGGGTCCTCCCCTTCACTCTCCCGCCGCCCCACCCTCCCCGATAACTCAGTAATCAAGTCGTGCCAGCGCTCTATGTCTTGGGCAGCATGTTCATCACTCGTACCCTACGTAGACGACATTCCTCTAAGGTGGCCCATTCGGACAAGTCACTCAGCCAATCAGCATGCAGCGGGGGTGGGCTAACCCATCGCATCGCAATACGCCTTTTTGCCAAGATAAGCCCCAGTTGTACAAATCTGTATGGCATCTTACGACCTTTCTTAGGGACAGGGAGCAGACCCAGTAAAATGTGTTTCATTGCTACCTGCACTCGCACAGCCGTGACCTCCCTAAGTGCCACCACTACTCGACGCCAAAAGGGTTGAATAGACCTACAGACCCATGCCATATGAACAAAAGAAGCCGACGGCATCCTGCAACGGCCACATCTGTCAGGTCTCAAAGGGAATATTCTGTGCAGGCGTTGGGGCGTCAGGTATGCTCAATGCAAATAATAGAAGTGTGTCAATTTAAACCTAGCATTGCTAGTCACATCGTGTACCAACGAACAGGCCCTATTCCATTCCCTGTCCGTGAGCGCTACACCCAAGTCGGTTTCCCAGCAGCCCCTGATTCTCTGCATCCCAGTTAGCCTATCTCCCTTAAGAGCTTTATACATTCAGGACAGGAGACCGCGTTCACCTCCCGGATCCAGAAGAGTCACCAGGAGGTGAGATTCAGCCGGCTCCTCTGGAAAAGTCACCCAAATCTCTCTGGCCGTACGCAAAATATTCCCATACTGTAGGAACTGCCCCCTGCCCACTTCGAACAGGGATTCCGCTTCTTCCCTTGTAATAAACGTGCTGTTTTGGTACAGGTCACCCGCATTATTACAACCCCCTGCGTGCCACTTCTCAAAATCCATCACCTCAGCAGCTTTAACAGAGGACCGGACCCACCATAACGGTAGCAGACGCACGTATGGGGCCCTGCAGAGCACTCGCACAACCGCACTCTCCCAGGCTCTCAATACTTGTTCTATAAGATAAGGTGTACCCAGCGGAACCCTAGAGCCCCCCATCAGTATATGAGGGAGCTGCTCCACCCGGATCGAGGCAGTCAACAAGTCTTTTTCCCAGTTAGGAGTATCCTCACACCACCGGACTGCATACTGAAGTAATATATAGGTAATAAGTAATAATAGTATTATTATTATTAATAGTAATAATATAGGTAGAGATCCAGCAGTCCCAGACCCCCACTAGCCTGGTCCAGTTTCAGTAACTCCAAGCGAGTTCTGCATAACATACAGGCATCTGGGGAGAACAATCATTTTGCTAAGTGCGACTCTACCCATAACCGATAATGGAAGGGAGGTCCAGAATTGAACAGAGGATTGGAGGCCCTCCAATACTCTCCCCATGTTTGACGTAAATTGCAGCTGCGGGGAGTGCGTCACTTGCACGCCTAAATATGTAAAGGACTCTGTCTCCCAAGACTGCCCCAACCTTGGTAGTTCAGGAGTTGCCGCTGTCGACAGTCCTGCCATTGGAAATAATATCGTTCTGTGCCAATTGATTCGGAGGCCTGACATCTGACCAAAAATATCCATTATACCCAACAAGAGGGGGACAGCTCGCTCCAGATCAGTGACATGCACCAGGGCATCATCAGCATACAATGATATTATATATGCGTTCTGGCCCTCACATGGATGCCTCACCCATCCAACCCAGATTGCAGTCGTATGGCCAGCAGTGGCGATAAGGGACTTCCCTGCCGTGTGCTGCGCTCAATAGTATAGGACTCAGACACTATCGCACCCATACGCACTCTTGCCCGGGCGTTGTATATAAAAGACGCACCCAGGATAGAAAGACTGGGCCAATGCCCATCCGACGCATCACCTCCCATAGGTATTCCCAGGATAAGGTGTTGAATGCTTTCTCCATATCAAGAGCCACCAGAGCTGTGGGAAACGCGGAGTCGCATGTCTTGTGTAATATATGTGCTAGGTGCTGTATGTTCGTATGAATCCCCCTCCCTGGTATAAATCCAAAATTGATCACTCTGTACCAAATGAGTCACCACTCGACTCAAACGAGAGGCCAAGACCTTGGCCAACAACTTAATATTCACATTCAACATAGAAAATGGCCTATAGGACCCTGGGTCGTCCACTGCCTTCCCAGGCTTCGGCAGCATGACTATCAGCGCATATTCTCTGGTAGAAGTCCCGCACCACGTGCCTCATGAAGCATCTCCAACAGACGCAGCAGAATCGCAGCGCGGTAAGTATGGTAAAATTCAACAGGTAGCACGTCAGGACCAGGTGCTTTCCCGGACGCCATTCCTCCCAGCACCTCCGTCAGATCGTCCAAGGACACCTCTCCCTGGGTCCTTGTAAGGCGAGGCAACCGCAGACCATCCAAGTATTCCCCTATCCGGGTCACGTCTACACCACATGGTGCGGTATAAAAAAAACACAGGTGTTCCCGCAAGTGCGAATTCACCCATAGCTGTCCCAGAATCAGTTCACCGGGAGGGCCACGGAGCATCTGAATAATAGTAACAGGGCCTTCCTGTCGAAGGAGCCAAGCCCACATACGCCCCGAACGGTCCCCCTCCCGATACAGCTGCTGCCTATATTTCTGGCAGACAAAACTATCCAGTCTACCCCAGAGTTCTACAATTCTGCGACACACCTCAGGGCACGCCGATTCCGACCCATCGCCATTATCTATTTGGCGCTGTAGGGCTGTCAATACATCCTCCTGCCGTGTGAGTTCCTGGTCCAAGAGCTTCCTAATACTATATGTTTTACTAAGGCTTTCCCCTCTAATAACTACTTTCAGTGCCTCCCATTCAACGCCCCGGGCTGTGGCCGTACCCCAATTAGTACTAAAATAACCATGCCGCGCACCCTGGAGGTCTTGTTGATATTCAGGATCACTCAGTAGGTCTGGCTGCTGACGCCACAAGGGGATCACCGGCTTGGGCATGTGTGTTTCACATTCCAGAAGGAGAGGGGCATGGTCCGATAAGAACTGGACCTGATAGGTAATATGGTGAACGTCAAACAATCTGTCGTTGGCTGGGAGGAATCGATCCAGGCGGCTATAAGCCCCATGTGTGGGTGTGTTACACGAAAATATTCTGGAGGTTAGGGTACATGTCCCTCCACACATCCACAAAATTTAAATTTCTCATAACCATCCGCAACTTGGCAGTCATTTGCGACTTAGTATTTAGCTTTGGCTGGTCCCTATCTAGAGCCCTGTCTAGGACACCATTAAAGTCACCAGCCCACACAATAGGCATCCCTGTGCCAGATATTAATTCCTGTTGAAGCTGGTGATAAATCCCTCCTCATTAGTGTTGGGGGCATAAATATTCAACAGACAGAGCTCCCGGCTATCAAATACCCCGTGCAGGAATATATATCAGCTTTGAACATCCACCTTTAAGCTTCATAATGTAAATGGAGTCCTGGAGGCAATCCATACAGCCCCCCCCCCTAGCGTAGGAGGAGTAGGTTGCCGAATAAAACTGCCCCCTCCATTTTTTCTGCACTTTTTGCGCTTCACTATCTATCAGATGCGTCTCCTGCGGGAGTGCAATGTGCACGCGAAGCTGCTTAAGATGTGTGTACTCTGTAGCGCTTCACAAAGGAGTTCAAGCCTCTAACATTCCATGTAACTATACATGTCTGGGTACTAGCCATATTTTGTTCCACACCACCTGGACCCCTACAGGGCTCACCCGCCCCTCCCCCCAACCCAACCACGGCACCCGCGGAACCCAATGTTCCCATACCTTCCCAGTAGGAGAATGCTCACAGTGCTCACCTTATCAAAAACAGAATACCAACACCAACTAGAACCCAAATAACACTCCCCCATCCCACCCCGTGTAAACACCACCCTCAACTAGTGTCTGCCCAATCGTGTGTGTACCCCGCTATCACTTCCAGTGCCCAGAAGTGGGGAACACTCGCCGCTCCCACTCGATAGCCAGTGTCAGGTCCGGACTACACTACACTCTGCCACCTCTCGCAGATGTCCAGTCCGTGCACCCACTTTGCCCTACAAATAAACTAACAACGACGGGGGGGGGTTCACAGGCTCACCACTCTGCCGCGGCCCCCAGCCAAACGCCCAACCCGGACCCCGCTTCCCCAGCATCTAAAAAAGGTAGCAATTGACAGGAGGAAAAAAACAGATGCAACAGAGCCAGAGGAGAGCCAACAGCTGGAGGACCCCAAGCATCGAACCCAAACCAAAGTACTTGATTCCAATCACAACAAAAGGTCCAGTATATCATTCAGGTGACCTCGGCCTCCCCCTCCGGAGACAGACCACTTGCGACACGGGGAGCCGGAGCGCGAGGAAGCCTCTGACGTGACAGGTTGTTCCAACAGTTTTGCCACTTCCCGCTCCTGTCTCCTCTGCTCAAGGCTTAGAGTACCGTCCGGGCGCACAATCACTCAGCTTCCACTGCCGGCACGATGGCGCCTGATACTCCTGCATGCTGCAGTACGCACTTCCTCCGGCCCCAGGGGTCTCCCACTACTCTCCCCCTGCGGGGACTCCGGCGGTCCTGACCCATCTCTCCGTTCCAGCCAGTCCCACACTGTTTCAGAAGATTGAAAGAAGTGAGCACGGCCCGCATGTAGAACCTTCAGTTTTGCTGGATACAACAACATATAAGTATAGCTCAAGTCTCTTAGCTTACGCTTAACACCAGCATATGAATGTTGTTGGAGCTGCACCGGTCTGGTGTAGTCTGGGAAAAAACGAATAGTGTGATTTTCAAATGTGGGATCTCCATGTTTGCGTACTTCCTGCAAAATTGCGTTGCGGTCTCTGTAGTTAAGGACCTTGGCTATGATTGTACATGGAGGGGCCCCCGGCGGCAGCGGCGGCAGGGCCCGGTGCGCGCGCTCCACCACAAACACAGCCGACGGAGGAGCAGCAGGCAGAGATTTTCAGATCCAGTCCTCTAGAAAGGCCTCAACATTCGCCCCTCAACTCGCTCGAGGAAGCCCACTACACGGAGGTTACAGCGTGTTGCACTACCCTCCACATCCTCGACACGCGCCTCCAGTTCGCGTGTTTGAGCCTCAAGGGTGGCCACCAAAGCCTTCAGTATGTCCACATCTGACTGCATGCAAGTCACTTTTTGCTCAGTGGCAACCGATCATTCCGCCTCTACTCTCAGATCAGCTCTCAGCAGGTTGACATCTACTGCTATGGCAGCAATGTGAGACTGCGTTGCCCGGCTATATGACTCAATGGCAGCCAGGATCTGCTCCCCGGTGGGCTATGTTGCTTTCTCCGAGGTGGCAGGAGGGCCCCTCTGCAGACTCGCTCCTGCATTCTGCGCCGTGTATTGATCCATCTTTGTTTGCTGCGTTCCCTTGTTCGCCCTGTCCTTTCACATGGTGTGCACCAGATGGGACTCCCGCTACAAGTTGTTACTCACAATGTCGTGCCTCACACCACCAGGAGTAGAGCAGTGGTTGAATCTCATGTCCTAGCCACACACCACCGTCTGGTTCCCAACTGTCACGCCCGCACCAGTTCACCACGGGGTGATCACTGACGTCAGCAGGATCAGCACCGCCGCTCACTCCGCGCAGGCCAAATTTCCTCCTCAGCTGCTCAAGGAACGACACCCTTCGAAAGTCAGGTCACTACGAGGGGCCTACAGAGAGGGCACCTCCAGTTGCGTGCAGGGGGGAGGATGGGGTGGCACAGCGACCAAGTCTTGCAAGCCCCACCCAATTGGGTCACTCCCCCTGAACTGCGCCTCACTTTCTCTGCAAGCAGCCGAATTTAATTGCTGCTCAGAAACATGCCAGCGATCACGGCCGCAATTATGGGGTCAGGTGCTCATCAAAATGTGCTCCCCCCGCGGCGTGATCGCGGCGCCGAACTCCGGTTGCCGATGGTCCCACCACCCCCCTCCGCCCTGGGGGGGAGGGGAGGGTTCTCCATGTCCACCATCGACTCCACAGCAGACCGTTACAGCCTACTCAAGCCGCAACCTTGCCCGCGGCCGCCATCACAGGGTCAGGTGCTCACCTCGTGTGCTCCCCGCATGGCGCCCAGCTCCAGTCATCGGTGTGCTCCCTGCCCTCCCCTCCGGGGGGCTCCAGGACCCAAATGCTGGGTCCACGGGGCTCCGGGTGGCAGGATTACAGAGGATTTCTGATCAGAGCACTTCCCTTGCCGGCCACGCCCCCCTTAGTACAAACTTTAGCCCTCCCCACAGGATGTGAGTTTGACTTTAGTTCAAGTGATTTATTTGTCGCCACGGAAACCATCCCAGAAATACGGCTGATACCTAGGCGGGCCCCTTGTGGCTTCTCCTCTGGGCTTGTGCCTCGCTATTGGATCATTGCAGCCATCCCGACATACACAATTCCAGTTTTACTGCCGGTTATCCATCCTGCTAACTAAGGCAGCAAACGGTGTTTTGAGTTAATTTAATTCATGATGTAGGTGTACGCAATCAATACTGTGCTCTTTTACTGTTTGTCCCGATCTCTTGTGGTTATGGCAATACTGTCAGTTATAGCCAAGGGGAAAAACCTATTTGAGTAGTGTATAATCTTATTAAATGTTACTGTTGGAGAGAGGGGAATGCTTGGCGGGCTCGTGTCTGTATTAGGAGCCTCAGCTACTTCAATCAGATCACAAGGGTTATTGACATTAAGCAATAACGGGGCTTCAGCGCCAGCTTGAGCGATTCTTGATTTAATAAACATGTCAGGGACCTCACTTCTTGCTCCATTCCTTATCCCTTAAGTCAATTTACCATTCAGCAGTGTTTCCGTCTCCCGAGAAGGTTGTCCATGTCCGAGAGCGTGCCTACATCGGCACTCAAAGATGACCCCGGGTTTTAAGTTGTGTTGGCTTTTTTTTATTTCTTAGAGCTGCTTACTGATGATTCTATGTCCCCTGCCTTGCACTTGCCCATGTTTATCACCCCGCACTCCTGCGACTCTCCTGTGAAACCAGTTACTCACTTGTTAAATGTCCTTTCGGCCTTTCTACCTCCTCACAGCCAGAGGGCTGAAAGAGGGTAGGTCCAGCCTCTGCCAACTGATGATGGGCGAAGACGGGCCCAGTCTTCGCACGGGCCCGGGTGTGTCCCGTGCCGAGGCTGTGTGCCTGCTGTATATAGCACCTCCTGCTACTTTGCCTGCTAGGAAATGTAGGCGAGTTCAGGCTCCTCCCTGGTAGTTCAAAGTTAGCGATTCCTGCGCTGCTGGTGTGTGTTTCTGCTGTATATAGCGTCTCCTGACACTCTTGGCGGCAGCATGGCCCTCCTGCAGCTCTGCTTGCTGGTTAATTTAGGCACGTTCAGGCTCCCCATTGGGAGTTCAAGGTCAGCGCTTAAGAATACAGCTTGTTTTCATTAGAATTCCTCCTTGATGTTGATATGTATTGGACATGCTCTGGGAGGAGAGAGCCTAGATGCATGGTTGGATGATGCCAAAGCTCTAATCCATCTAAGCCCAGCTCATAGCGTGGCCAAGTGGTCTCTAAGAGTTTGGCATTTGAGTACAGGAGGTAATCAAAGGTGTAAGCTGCTTGACCTGTGCTTCCAAGGAGATTATGGATATGGTTGTCACACGGCTGTGCTCAGATAGGGATTGTAGTGACTGTTCTGTGGCCTGTCTTTTCTGCCCCAAACTTTGCATGTTTCTCTTAATTTCGGAAATGTCTTCCCCTTGTTCTGTTTCGAGCTTCTGGAGTCCCCCAGCCAATGATTTATCAAAGTCAATCTTAAATCAGCTGGGGAGAATTGGAAATCCTCTTTCGACAGGGGTGATGCATTTCTGCTCACCATATCCGAGGCTGCTGTGCCAGTCGTTAAACTCCCTGCCAGCTCTTTTGCTTCACTTGTGTAGACCGAGTAGCTGTTAGTTCACTGTTTGCAGTGGAAGCCGCACTGTACCCCAATAGTGGGATAATATCAGTTATATCCCAAGTTGGTATTCCTGGTATTTTTTGCCCATCCCAGGTGGAGGAACGTATGTTTGGGGCCCTGGGAATCAACCATGCACTTAGACCTCTGGTGTTGTTCCTTTGTATGATACCCTTTGGCCTAGATTTGTTGCTGTTTGGGAAATACTCCCCACTTGTTCTTTACAGCCTGGTGCCGGTTATCTGTGCATCCAAAACAGTGGCCACAAATATTATGACAGTCCCCTCCTCTCTCCTTTGTGATGTCTATCGTGCTCTGAAGGCGCCTTTAGTACTTACTGGTGTCAGCTTATTAGGTACACGCTTTTATCCACATTTTCAATACACAGCACTCTTTGTTCTGGCCCAACTCCCATCCTGGGGCAAGATGCACTCTTTTAATTTGCTGATTGGAGGTATCTGCCCGTCCACCACCCAAACAGCTGCGTTCTTTCCATAACAAAGTTTCCTCTGTCTTTGTCCTGAATACTCTCATTCACAGGTTCAGATGTGCACTGCGCTCAGTGACAGCCGTCATCTTTGCTTCAGGGCATCCTCACCCATCCCTATTTTATTCTCCTGTTGCATCCGTTGCCATCCACACGTTGCGGGGAGCGCGCAGTTAGAACTCGTCAGTCACCACCCTGGGAGGCTGCAGCGATGTGGTATTTGACATTTTTACAGCTTTTGGTGGTCTTTGGCTGTACAGTTTAGCCTACTCCTGTGCCATCCTGGCTCCTCCACTGGAAAAAAAACATTATTTATAAAACAAATGTTTACTATTGTAACATTTATCCATCATTTCATCTGCACTGTGCCACATAGAAAACAAATGACTCATTTCCCTTTCCTCGTTTTCCTTTTTTGTGAATTGATTTATTTTGACTTATTTCATTTGATGCAAAATTACCAACTATGCAAGAGGATGAAAAAGATGGGAGTTTAAAATTACTTTACTTCAAATTGGTGCATTGAAAGTATGACTCATAAAGTTAAAGAATTTTTGCATGCTCATAGACTCACAATATCCAACATCTGATGTAGTGTTTTAAGTCTTGAGAGAACCATTGATCAACGTGCATCGTGGAAATTTATCCAGTAGAACACTATGAAGGACCAAGAGGAACCGTAGGGCTTTATATCCATTGACGGACCTTGACGAACTCTGTTTCAAGATAGGCGCCATCTTTGGAGGCTAAAAGGGCAACTCCATTTAAAAGTCTGCTGCCTGAGCGTAGTAATATGATGTGGAGAACAAATCAGTGACCTCAGTTAGTTGATTTGACATTCATGCTAGTCTGCCGTTTTGCTACATAAATCTGAGCCTGTCAACTTCCTACTTGATAAGGAAGAAGCTCCTGGCTGTAAGGCCTTACTCCCTTAGCTAGGAGTCTGCTGGCAAGTACCAATACTCTGTGTGTACTGCGAGTCTTAGAAGGTGCCTCTCCTCCCTTGTTAGAACTGAGTATCTGCGATTGTTTGGAACAGCTGTGGCACAATGTAGAAAGGGAGACAAATGCTTCAGGGTTTGTAGCAGAGTGGACACTTGGACATGGGCACAGTATAGGCTGAGCCAGTGGATCTTAGACACCAATAATTGAATGCCAGAGTAATAAAGTGAAAAAACCTTAAGATAGGAAACTTTGAGAATAATCTATTCCCAAATTAGTCACACTAACTTTATGCATTGACAGGACCTGTAGTTGATGATAAAACCAGATTGCGGGTCTTAAGCAGAGGGGACACCTTACATATTAGTTTTTGAATCCAGAGGAGGTCAAATACTTTTTGAAGGAAGAAATGCTGTAGAGTATATTCCGAAACCTCAACTGATAGCATGTCATTGACTTCATGTTTATCAAATGATGAGACTGACCCTTATGAAGGTTGAAGAGGGTGAACCTTGTGTCAGATGCAGTGGCATTGCATTGAAAGATAGGTAATACGCTATATTGATCATGGAATTGGAAGCCTGTTATTTGGTAACGTCCCTCTGTTTTCGCCTCCATCCCCTCACACCTGGTCAGTTTGTGGTTCTGTTTAAAGGTCACTTTAATCTAGTCAACCTGGCATATTTATCCTAATCCACAGAACAAGGTACAACTTTGTCTATTATTATTTGTAAAAAAAAAAAAAAAAAAAAAGGACTTGGCTGATCATGGTGTGCTTCAAATGGACACATTGTCTATGTTGTTGTAAGCTGTAGTTGTTCCAAATTAATAGCACACAAACAAATTTAAATCTGAAACAAGTGACGCCTCCTGTGTCAGGAAAAACTAGCGACGTAGTGTTTAACTAGTGGTCCTTGTGGTATCTAGGAGCCAACACCTAACAGTGATTCCATTCTGGAATGTCAACAGCGGAATCTGTTGAGTGTGGCAGTTGGTAGGAGACTGGGAACTGGAAACGTGTAAACTTGCTCTCCTAATAAACGTTGCACATCGTACCTGTTGGTAGGCAGTTATTCTATAATTTGGTGACAAAGGTGCCCAGAATGCAGAGGAGTGGAGGAGCTTACGTGTAGCGACGATGGACATGGGAGCTGAAGGAGAGCAAGTCTGAAATCTTGCTGCCGTTCGTAACTGGTGAGAGTATACAAGTCTTGCCCTAGAAAAATTCTTCAAGCAGACCTCCCAGGATCTATATGTTGAGAGTGGTGAGAGCTTTAATTGATTATTTTGGTAGAGACTCAAGCTTGTTAGGGGTGCACGAGAGGTGTTACGAGCTTTGCTGTGTTCGCACTGCTTGCACGAGGCTGTGTAGCATTAGCGATGTGACACATCACTTGCTATGCTCCCTGGATCGTGTGTCTTTGTAGGTGTTTGTTTTCACAGCGCCATATTTGAGTCAGGAAATTGTTGTAACAAAGACATACTGAAAGTTGTACCCAGGATTGGTGATGCGCACTGATTAAATTTAACTACCGGTAACATGTGCACACCAGTACCACGCATAGCAGCGCAACTAGGAAGCATCCACTGATTAAATTTGAACATCGGTGATGTGCACACCAATATCACATGTAACTGTTATGTGCATTTTGAAAATACTTCATTCTCAGTGATGTGCACACCAGTTATTTACAAGGCACACCTGAAATCTTCACCTACACCCATCGGAGAGTACTATTATTCGGGTTTTATCAGTGAAGTGCACTTCACCCAAAACATAGAGTACCAGGATTACAGCACTGCACAACAACCTCTTGCATTTTGTTTAACATTTTAGTAATGGTAACTCTCAAATTAGAGCTTGAGATATTCAAGTTGTAAACATTGTATAGTTGTTAACAAGTAATCCTGGAACAACAATAAAGGGTAATTTTTTTTGGTAGTCATGTGTGCACAAACTTTTTCACTTACACCTCCAGTTCCATTTCGTCTAAAGACTGGCGAACCATCAATGAAATAGTCTGATTGGAAGGATTATTTCCTAAAGTATATTGCCACTATTGAGGATGAAGGCAGAGAAGAATTTCCCAGTGTCAGGAAAAAGAGAATAGTTTTACCAGTTTAGGACCTGAAGGGTTAAGAGTGTATACACAAATGGAAAAGAAAACAAGGGCCGCAGATGACACAGACGTATTTAAGCATGCGCTGGAGGATCTGGATGGATATTTTCAATCCTTAGTTTGCGCTGCCATAGACAGATTTTTTTCCTGCGTAATCGAAATACGAATGAGACTGTAGAAGACTATGTTTCTGCCTTTAAGAAATTAGCGATCACATATAAATTTGGGCAATTACATGATGAACTCATTTGTGAACAAATCATTGTGCATTCCAGTAATGCTAGTGTGCAAGAAAAGTTGTGGGGATGTGGTGTTGCTTCTCTTAACTGAATATTTATATAGTTTAAAAAAGCTGAATTGTGCAAAAGCTGCCATAAAGAATGGAGGTGAATTAGTGTCACTATGCAAAGTAACTGGTAATCAGAGGAAAGGTGGAAATGTTAGGAATTGTTCACAAAAACTTGTGACAGAAAAAAATCAAGCAAACGCCCTGTGTGTTTCAGGTGTGGGACCAAGGGACACATGGCAAGAGTTAGAAATTGCTTAGCATTAAATTCCAAAGGTTCCTTTTGTGGAATCGTAGGACATTCTGCCAAAGCATATAGGAAGAAGGGTGGCAATCCTATAGTGAAATGTGTTTTTGATGAGCAAGTGGTAGATTCTCTTGCTAACAACGAATTCAATGGTGAAGACTCTATTTTAAGTATTGACAATGCTGTGTTACAAATGGAAGAGATAAAAAAAGAAACAAATGCGTGACATGAAAATTGGTAGTGTATAGATACAAATTGTAGCTGACTCTGGGTCACCTTACACAACTGTTTGTTGGGATGTATGGAATCAAAAATATGCAAATGTCTTAGGTGACCATCGAATGCCTTCTGACATTCATCCGGTCATGTTTACAGGTGACAAAATTCCCATGCTAGGGTGCAGGTCACTAATTTTTTAATTCAGGGGGAGGAAGACCCAGAGGAAGTTATATGTGGCAGAAAAAGGACCTTCGGTTTTGGGTTGGATAGACCAAGGGGCTTTGGGCATCATACTAGATCCTAACAGTGATGGTCAAGTATTATTGCTGGAAGAACCTGTGAGGCCAATAGAAGAAGAACTACACAAATAATTTCCTGAAGTATTTTAGATTTAAGCAGAAAAGTGTGGTGAAAGAGGGAGCAATACTGGTGAGCCTCTAGGTGTGAAACATTCCTGTGAAAGTGAGAGATGCTGTGATGCAGGAATTGGAAAAATTAAAAAGAAATGGTATAATTGAACCCACAAAGAGTGCAGAATGGTTAGCCCTCTTGGATTTTGCCCATAAGAAGAATGGTCAGATCAGGCTATGTGTGGATTCAAGAGAATTGAACAAAAGCAAAGTGATAGACAAATTCCCACTTGCCAAGATTGATGAGATTTTAGGAAGAACTAAAGGTATTCAGTGGTTCTCCACTGTAGATTTAACCTCTGCGTACCATAACATTTATTTGCATCATTCTAGTAAGGAACTAACAGCCTTCATAACACCTTTTGGATGTTATAGATTCTCATGCATGCCATTCAGACTGGCGGCGGCTGCAGTCTTCCAACGGCTAATGCACGTATGGTTTAAGGACCTTGAGGGAGTTACATACTTCTAGGATAATATACTTATTATTGGGAAAGACAAGAAGGAACATGATCGGAGATTGAAATAAGTTTTGGAAAAACCAGCTGCTAATGGCCTAACCGCTTAGCTTAAGAAATTCAAGTTTCCCATGAGATCTGTGACATATTTGGGGCATGAAGTTTGAAGGGAAGGTTTTTTATCAAACATATATATATATATATATATTGGGAAACCAATTAGTAAGGTTCAAGCCCCTGTATCTAAAGAAGTGAGGTCCTTCCTAGGACTAGCAGAATTTTACTTCAAATTTGTGGAAAGTTTTGCGACTAAATCATATAAGTTGAGGCAGCTACTTAAAGATAAACAAGAGTTTGTGTGGAATGAAGGATTGAATGTGGAATTTGAGCTGTTTAAACAAAGTATCTGTACAGCAATTCCGTCGCAAGGTTTCGAAATTCAGGCGCATAGTATTTTAACCACTGATGCTAGTGGTAAGGCCTCAGTGCTGTGTTGACACAAATGTCAGATGAAGGATTTCAGAGCACAATAGCATTTGCATCTTGTGTTTTAACTCTAGCTGAGCTCAAGTTCTCAGTAATTGAAAAGGAAATGTTGTATGCTGCCTGGGCCATGGAAATGTTCAGACAGTATTTGTGGGGATCAAGATTCAGCCTGAGGACTGGCTACAAACCCCTAGTAAAGGTCCTGACCTCTCACGAGACAGTCAAAGCAACGCCCTGCATCGCCAAAATGACATTAAAATTGTTGGACTTTGTTTACGATGTAGAATATTTACCGGGCCACAAGAACAAAGTAGCTGATTTGTTTAGAGTCACTCACTGTTGCCACAAGATGAACACTGAGGAAGGGTATGACGTTTTAAAGTGTTAAGATTGGGAAGTACCCCATGGGGAAGATTAAACCTTGAAGGCAGTGAGGGAGTTTGTTACAAGGGGTTGGCCAAATCAAAAACAATTGACGAAGGAGTGTCTAAAATTGTGGGAAGTTAAAGACAAATTGTCATTCAACGATGAAAGGTTTCTCGTGAGAGGGACAGGATTGTTCCACCAAAAAGTCTTAGGGAAAGAATCCTTAACATCACGCATGAAGGCCATTTTGGCATAGTCAAATCTAAAAGAAGAGTAAAAACATCATATTAGTGGCCTGGTTTAGATAATGGTGTTGAAAGAATGGTATGTGCTTGTGTTATGTACACAAATGCTGAGAAATCTTTGACAGTTTTCAGACCTGATTTGGGGGAGAACAGGTGCCCTGACAGCCCATGGGAGGACCCATTTTGGACTCATGGGGAGTTCCAAAGTATGTAATAGTCCTACTTGGTTTGTAGTCCAAATGGCCTGAACTTAAAATCTGTGTGAAAGTCGATACTTCAGTGGTAATTTTATTTTTGTCTAAGGCGTTTTTGAGGGAAGGTATTCCTAGATTGATATTAATTGATAATGGTCCTAAAGTTTGTTTCTGATAAATGGAAGAACTTTTTGGCAAGGAGTGGCATTAAGGAAAAAAACACTCCTGTGTACCATCCTGTGGGTAATGGAGCCGTAGAATGGTTCAACCGGGTGATCATGGGTTCTGTACAAGCAGCCATTAATGCTGGTGTTGATTGGGAAAAGGAATTGGCAAATATGGTGTGGGTTTATAGAATCGCTCCCACCCTGACAGGTTACAGTCCCTTCAAAATACTAAGAGGAAGAGGACCATTTGCAAGAGACGGTAGAGCATGGATGAAGATAAAGGTACAGAGTAAGTGGTCTCCCTCTATGGTTAACAGTAATATACTGAAAGCACAAAGGGTATACAAGTAACACTATGGCAAGAGACATGGTGTGAGGGATGTAAAGTTGTCACCTGGAGACTGGGTGAGGGTAAAACTGGGAATAAAAACAAAAAAGGGGGTGGGGGTACGTTTTCTCATATTCAGCATTGTTGAGCGATGGGAAGGTTTGACACCTAGGAAGAATGGCAAAGTGTAACAAAATTTTAATGTGGAAGGGTGATGATGGAATACATTGAGGTGTGCCTCAACAAATGAGTGGTTGTGGTCAGATGTAGATCATGATATTGAAGGAGTTTATAGGAGTAGAGAAGGTGCAGAGGAAATCATGGGAGAACGTATACACAATGATGCGAGAGCAGAATAGTGTGGTGGAGAAGGGTATGATGAAGAGAATGTCACAGTTAATAAAGTTATATCTTCCCAATATGGAAGATTTATTGTACTACCAAAAAATATGGTGAATTTGTCATGAAATTATTAATTTATATTGGAAAACACGTTAGAACCGATTTATAATTTTTGCCATAGGATAGGCCTTAGTTTTAGTTTTCTGTATCAAACATTTGAATGTATTGTCATTATTAAAGGGGAAGGATGTGTGGTATCTAGTAGCTGCCACCTAACAGTGATTCCGTTCTGGGATGTCAACAGCGGAGTCTGTTGGATGCAACAGTTGGTAGGAGACTGGGAATTGGAAACAACATGTAACCTTGCTCTCCTAATAAACATCGTACCTGTTGTTGGGCAGTTATTCTACAGTCATCATTCATGCTGGCTGCTTTTTGTTGAGACTTTATTTCTAGAGCGGGGTGCTGTTTTATCCCTTCAAAACTGTCATCTGGAGGCACTGCTCTCTTTATTTCAGATCTGTGGGCACTTCAGTACTAGTAAATATAACAGCTGCATGATCTTGGCGTGTTCTGCTCAGGCGCAGAAGGGGAAATCTAATGTAACAGCCATTTTAACAAATGATGCATGATGAAAATGAAGCAAGGAGCTAGTTTGGAACTGCTTTTTGTTGTGAAGCTAACATGGGTTATGTTGTTTGCAGCCACATTCTTAAAACAGGGGTTGTAATCTGTTTTGTAGAGCATTACATGCATGTGATTAACTCCTTCAGTGTGCTTCTCTCTTCTGTTCGGTGCGTTTATTTCAGTTATATATGCGCTTAGTGAATGATGTTACAAGCCTAATTATCCATCATGGAACAAATAGAAGTTCTGGAATCCATGTTGCTGGTGTCTTGGAGATTGAAGCAGAACTGTTGTTTCTTTTTCCTGGATAACCTTCTTAAGAAACACTAGTGGCAGAGCATAGGGTGTTGCCACCAAACTGATTTTAAACAAAACATAGATGGCATCCAGCAGAGAATGCAGTGGTTTCTGCCATGGGCAAGGTTGTATTGTTACATTGAAGTCATGCTCGGATGGTGCCCCAAACAGAAAGTGAAAGCAGTGACCGATGGGAGGAAAGGTAAGGCTAGGCACACTTATAGGAGAATATTATAGCGCTGCAACAATGTGAGGATCTGCTCTCAGAATACCATGCTTCCGTTGTGTAACCGTGGGGTGCTAAAAAACATTTGAGTTCCACATGTGCTGCATTATTAATGTATGCTTCAGTCAGTCTGGATTTCTGTAGTAACGGATCTCACACAGAAGTAATGAAATAGGTTCCTTTATTTCAGGACAACCTCCAGTCACAGCACTTTCCTTCTGGACCCTGACCTGCTCAAACATTGCCCCCCAAAATTTCAACCTACCTACATAAAACTTAATAACATGGAGCATTAACCAAACATTACACTTAACACATTCCACATAATACTACACCCCATTTCCCCAAACAAAACAGAAATCAAAATCCTTAATTTGATCAAAAGATACCAAAAAGGTTACTCAAGATCATGCATTTCGAATTTTCTTTGGTTTTCTAATCCATCTTCCAAATGGTGCTCGCTTTGACACTTTGTTCTGTAATACGAGGAGAACCATTTCTTTCATCTGATTCATGTTCCCTTAACCCGGAAGAATCAAGTAAGTTATCTGAATTCTGAGTGTGCTTGTCATCCAAATTGGTATAGTTGTTCTGCAAAGCATTCAACCACCAAAACTTACTCACAGATTTCACATCATAGTAGTTTGATCAACACATTAATTTTGCTGTTTAGCTTAGAATGATTGAGTCGTAGTGCAAATGCTTCCATCATCTACCTCCACAGTATAACTCATGACTTTAACAACTTTCTTAAGAGAACTAAATTTACTCTTACATTTAGCAACTTTTCTGACTGATTTGACTCTGACCTATTGCCCAACTTTAAGATGTACCTCACTTACACCATGTTTGGCATCAACATACATCTTATTCTAGTTTTGGGACGCTAGTGTGCAATCACTTATTCTGCATCCCATCTCACCAGTCTACCTCTTTTCATCCATCCAGGATTGACCTTGGAGTGTGGTATCCACCCTCTCATTAAAACTGTAAACTGAAAACTTTGGCCTAAGCTCCAAATTCCAGTTTTTGTTACCCAGATTGGCCAACTGTACAATACCTTTAATCACTCTGTTTGCTCTCTCGATAAAACAGTTACCATTGGGATGATAAATTGCAGTGACATTTTGTTCACAACCATCAAATTTCCAGAAATTTCCCACCTCCCCGATCTGAAGTCGAACCCCATTATTCATTAAAATAGATGTAGTGAAGAACCCTTCTCTCAAAAGCACCTCATCCAGAAAAGTAATCAAAGTTTTTGTTTCCACTTTATTCACTAAACTCGATTCAATACACCCTGAAAATATGTCAACCAACACAGTGATGTATTTACAACTACCATCATGCCACATAATGCGAACCTTAATGTCCAAAGCTACATCATCCTAAGATAATTCAGTACAACCTAAGGAGTGCATGGGATGATTTAAATTGTTCTGTGACTTATCGTTTCTTTCACACTGTATGCAAGCCACTCAGTCTCCAAATCCACTTTTGGCCACCAAAGCAAATACTTAACATTGTGTTTAGTGTGAGTAATTACAGAATGCCCTTAACACCCTTTAAAATCTCACATTTCTCAAAACGCTCTCAACTCACCCAAAAGATTACCTTTAACTCCTTTATCCCAATCATTAACTATAATCTCTTTCACATCCTTTAAAAGGCCATCTTTACTCTAAGCTTCAAGCCAGTCATCCTTATGGAAACTGTTAGTAATGTCAGTGACTTGAAAAATCCCAGCTATACAGAAATCATTCCAAGGATCTTTGTCAGTCTGCTTAAAAAATCAGCAATTATATTCTTGGCTCCAGAAACATACTGCACCCCATACAAGAAATCCTGGAAATTCTAGCAGAGGGTCTGAATAGCCCCCCTGTGCTCAATACTTTTGTCAAATGCTTGTAATCAGACCTTAAAATGAACTTCTATCCCACAAACATTTCTGAAAATGCTCCAGGCTCACACATAAGCTAATGTTTCTCTTTCAGTCGCAATGTACTTTCCCTCGTTGGGGAGAAAGAGAACGAGAAGCAAACAAATCACTTAATTTCCAAACTTGTCTTTTTGCATCAGTACACTTACATTACCACTGGCATCAGTGGTCACAATAATAGTAGGCAATGGATCAAAACCTTGTAAAATGTATGCCTTTCTGATTGTCAGAAGTCTTTTGTGGAAATTAAGTCTGCAATCAGTAAATCATTTACACTTAGATTTATCTTTCAAATGTAAATATATAGCGTGAGTTTTACAAGAAAATCTTTCCCCAAACTTTTAGTAGAACTCCGCCAATCCCAAAAAAGATCCAAGGACCGCCTTGGAGTTAGGTAACCGAGCTTCAACTATGGCTTCAAAGAGTTTATCTCTGGGTTTAGTCCCACACTAATTTTACTCATGACCAAAATAAGTAACTTTTCTCTCAGCAAACTTACATTTTGTGAACTCACCAGTAAAACCCTTTTTTTAAAGAATTTTCAAAACATTTAATAAAATCTCACCATGATCCTTCTTGTTATATCCTATTAGCTAAGTGTAATTTTGAAAAAATGCCACTCCTGAAAGATCACCAAATAGCTGCATCATAAGGCTTTGAAACCGTGCAGCAGGAGATGCTATTCCAAAAGCCATGCACCTGATTTGAAAGCATCCAAACAGTGTACAAAATGCTGTGAGATGTCTACTAGAGGGTCGTAGGGATATCTGGTGATATGCCGCCGATAAATCTAAAAGGGAGAACCACTTGGCATTTATTGTAAGAGAAAACATCTCATCAATTCTACGCAGCAGATATTGATCTACAAATATATTGTTGCCTAAACATTGTAAATCAACCCCTAACCATACTTTCCCATTTGCATGTCTAGCTAGCTGTAAAGACGAAATCCACTTTGATGCTTCATTGTGTTCAATTTAGGCTTCTTGTAGTTTCTCCAGCTCCTTTTTACCTCTTCCCTAACAATGAAAGTAATATTGGAGGTTTTATGTGTCTTTGATGCCGCATTGGCCTTAAATCTGATGTGTATAACCCTTCAGTTTACCAATTTTCGCATCAATCACAGTGGGGCATTCTTTCCAAACCAAATCTCTAGTATTCTCGTTGTAACAAGCAACCAGAGCTTGTCCTGGATTGTTAGGATCCAAGATTATATCCAATCATCTTTGATCCTTCCACCCCAAAACTGACGAATCATCCCCGTAAATGTATAGCCTAAATATAGTGTGCCTGTTCTTAAATTTGAATGTTAGTTGCCTAAACCTATCAAACCTATTATGTTACTGGTGTAACTTTCTGGATCAATATCAGGAGGTCCTAAATCTGTGCCCATCGCTGAGATAAAGTTGTTTTTCCTTACAGACTGTGCAATAATAGTGTAAGGTGAACCAGAGGCATCTGCCACCTGCAATGAAATACTACAAATCACCACCTAACATAGTGGTTTGTTACTTTCACCTCCTTGATATTTAATACAACTCTTTTTTTTAAAGTCACGCTTCAAATTGACATCTTCCAATGTTTTATCTGACAGTGAGCCTGTTCTGCTTTCTGCAACACACGCCACACTACTGTTGTTATTTTCTTTTAATTTTCTTTCATTCTCTAGCAAAATTACCAATAATGGCATTCTCTAAACACTGGACTGTTTTGGCTGGTCATCTATCATATTAAGCATAGTGTCAATTACTTCCACAACAGAAAAAACAATGTTTAAACTCATTCTGTGGTTGAACGTGCTCCCTTTGAGAGCATCCTTCCATTGACCAGCTCCTCACCAATTATTTTGTGTCTAGATTTTTCCCTACTGGAATTTGTTCAAGAGTTAAAACTCTTTTTTTGCTCTTGATGGAAAGTAGCCTTGGCACAACACTCCGAGATCTGCCTTTTTTACTAAAGCAATTTATTCTTCAGAATGGATTCTCCTTCCACCCATAACCTTTCTTGAATGCCCTTATTCTTTGCATACATAACAATTTGATCACAAATTATTTTATTATGCAAGTTGCCAACATGACGTGGCTGTTTTTTTTGGTTTTTAAGACGACACATAGTAATCAATTGTTTCACACGTCTCTTGTTTCCTTTGGAAAAATGCATGTCTCATTACCTCAGTACACACAGTAGGTGAAATATGCTTATCGATGTCTAAAATGGTGTTCTTGAAAATATCAGTGTCACCAGAATTCCTTTTCATTTTCTGTGTCTGGTTATAAATGTGCAAATCCAAAGGGCCTAACCAGTGCATTAAAATACTATTTTTCTCTCAGCAGATAATGCTCCACCATTATCTTCAAGACGTGCCATATAATTAGGGAAGTGCTCTTTCCACTCTACCCATTTAACAGGAGGTTTAGCAGGAACTGATAGAAACTCCTTAGATGTGCAGAGATTCAAATAGATATAGTTACCTAGTAGCAGAAGAAATCTATCTTGTCTCCATAAATGATGCACAAATTTATTTTCAAAGAGAAGAGAAAGTGAAAATCGTGCCTCTTTTCACCTTTATTATTTCCACCTTTGTATCAGAAACACTTGACCTGTGAGTGAGCTGTGCGAAAGCAAATAAGGAACATGCGTGCAGACTACAGGATCCCCAAAAAATAGCCGCATGTAAAGTTGCATAACGTGACCCATCGGGATGACCGCCATCACCTCAGTGACACGTAGGAAAGGATTGCTGCAGCATGACTGTCTTGCAAGGAAGGAGTATGCAGCTCAGAACTTTAACATTGCTGTAAACCACTGGGCTTGCTAGGCCACAGAGAGTAACGGACAACTCTCAGTAGTCTGGTGAGCATGAACCAAATATGAAAAAAGTGGTTGTTGTTGACCGAAGGCAGCCCAGATATAGATTGTTGGAGGTTTTTTGACTTTGTATGATAAAAGCTATCTATAATATTTTTATTGGGGGGTTGTGTGATGGTTTCGAATTTTGGCGTTGACAGTAATAAGGCGAAAAGTAGTTATTACCCAAAACCAATGTCACGGTTCTACATTCATGTGATTTTTGGGTGATGTTTTGATGGTGAGCATTTGTTCCTCGGTTGTCCTGCGGGAGAAGACCACAAGGAGGTTAAGTACAATTTTCAGTCACCGAAACACAAATCCTAAGGCACTGATACAGGTTAGGGTTCAAGACAATAATAGATACTAAATAAGTAAATACAATGGTCCTCTCAGCCATTAATATGGGTTGCTTTCTTAATCTGAGTGCCCTATTCAAACGTGGTAGGTTGGTGCTGAAAGTAAGAGAATCCGTGTGGGCTGTCCCTTGAGTGTCAGTTTGCTGAGAGAAATTGTGCCTGCGACAATTTCGCCTAAATAAAAAGATAATTCTGAGAAACAGCATGCTAACCGAATCCTCCTTACCATCATTTGCACAATCCCCCTGTTGACAGAGCACTTCCTAATCAACAGCACTGTGTCATACCAATATACACTCAAGAAAGCAAATTCTATCATCAAAATAGCATACCCTTACCACATTGCATAAGACACCAGCCTCAGTTGTGACTGATGTATGAAGAACTATAAGCCTGGTCAAGAAAATGGACAATTTTCTCCCCCGATTGAAATAAATGAAAAGTCTTTCACAATACTTATTATATTAAAATAATTAAACTTTTTTACTTTATACATACCCCAAAAAGGTTTTGTATTCTTTGGGTGTGTTTGTTTTTTACACCTGAATCAATACAACGATTTGACGACAAGCAGATTTGTGTTTCCACACTTTTGCTTTATCTTCAAGTCAAGATCCACTAAGTGCAAGCACTTGCAGTGTTTTCATGAAAGCAATAATCAATTAACTACAAGGTAATTTATTACTTCGTCAGCAAATTACATCATCACAAGCTGGTGAGTCCTCAGTGCATTTTGGTTGTCAAATCTTCAAATCGTGGCTAATTCAGATTCCCCAATTGTCATTCTTTCTAATATTACCTTCATAAAAGATTTAGCAAGTCACGTACTGTTTCTGATGCCAATCCTAAGGCATTTGGAGATCTCTTTAAACTGCAAGCTTTGATTGCATGTGTAAATAATAGCACTGTGTCGTTGAAAGATCGAGGATGGTGGAATAAAGGAACTGGTATCAATTTACAACCATATCAAAAAGAAGTTATAATGAGTGGTGAATTAGGAAAATTATGAGAGAAAAAAATTATGGTCATGAGAGAGAATGTTCATGTGAGTTGTTGCTTGATAATTCACAGGGCGTTTTACACACTAATTCTGCTGTCATTGATATTAACAATATCAGTAATGTTTATTCTGATAATTATAAAAGCTCTGAAGACCATGAAGAAATAACATGGATGAAGATGTTAACTCGAAATCCAACAGAAGAGGTGTCAAATTACGTGAAAACATATCTGACTGTGTATTGCACTGATTTTCTTATACATCTATAATTTCTATGCACCTGACTGTGTTGTGTTACCTTGATGGTTAATTAGCTTGTTTTATAATATGGTTATTTGTGGTAAGGTAGATATTTTATGGTGTCAGTAGAATAGAGAATTTCACTTGTAGGGGTTCTTATGATGAGTTGGGGTTCTCTGGCTCTAATATTGTCAGGGTGTTCAAGCAGAGTTTGCTGTGCTTGCCTTGCGGCGACTGGAGATAGCGGTTTCTTCTTTGCACACTTGTTTTTTTGTTTTTTTTAATCTAAGCTTCAAAACAATGTATGACATATGATTTTGTATTCTTTTGGAGTGTCCATGGTGCAGCTGGATCGATACAACAATCCCTCAGGAAATAGTTTAACTTTCTTACATGCTAATGCATCATTTGCTGTTGACCCACTGGAACTAGTAGAAAAAATATGAGTTCGGAGAGATAGCACCTTGAGGTAAACATTTATTGTGTTATCACAGTGGTCACCTGGATGCCTGCTGCCTGATTGTTTCTATAGAAGGACTTTCTGTGCTATATCCGTAGTCATGTTATCAGCTAGAAAAAACAGTTGGCGATAGCCGAGCACCATAAGAGAACCCTTTCTCATATTTTGTTGCCCATTGACAAAACTCATTTAATTTGTTTTAAGAGGCATACAACAATAAAAAAAAATCAAATTTGTAATACTAATTTGTTTTGAGTTAAAAAGGGCTTTACATTGCTATACCTAATGATTTTAGCATCGAATAGGGTTGCTGACTCAGTCCTTGTATGAAGGCACTCATGTTTATGGTTCTTGAATTTGATTTAACAAACAAGATTATTGTGGGGTAAATTGTAACATCACAAAATAAAATAATGGACTGAGTGTTGAAACTTTTCAAAACACTCACCCCCAGTCACAGATCTGGGTTTAATCCATCGTTATTTTGCTTGCCACGTCACCCTAGTTTTGAGCCAGCCATATGCAAATCAGTCTTGACCCTGTTCCCCATTGGAACAGTCCAGCTCCAACTGCCAGGCCAGGTACTCCCTGGACAGGAAACAAGCATCCTTGGACCGGTTTCAGGGTATCACCCTTTATCAGCCAGGCTAGCTTTAATCCAGTGGTGCAGCAAACAAGGGACCCACGTCTGGGCATACCCCTGCCACTTAGGGCACACAAAGCAGCATCACAAAACAAAATAAAATAATGGACGGAGTGTTGAAACTTTTCAAACACTCACCCCATGTCACAGATCTGGGTTTAATCCATTGTTATTTTGCTCGCTACGTCACCCCAGATTTAAATTGTGGACTTAATTTGCTTCAGTTGGACTAATGCAATTGATGATAATTATTTGTAAAAGAAAAGTCCAGGACTGAATACTCGGTATTTGAGGCGCATAGTTGCGATCTGTCTAAAATAAGTTTGTCAGGGGTCAGTATTAAAGGAATTAATGTACTTAATTGCAATGCTGCTTATGTGTGATGATAGGAAAGAGCCTGAGGATGGAATGGGCAAGCAGAAAGCACTGCATTTATTATGTATATGTGATTATTCCATAGAGGACAAAGATTGATTATACAGAGAGACTGAAGTGTTCTTCAACCATTGGAAGTGATTTCTGCAAAGAGACGCCAAGAATTAACTAATCATGGACCCCTCTCTATTTCAAACTGAATTTCCCCGGCAAAGGGCTTAAATATTAATTGGACATGAAACCTGCATCCATCATTCCATTCCTTCCATCCGCCCATCCCTTTCTGTCTCTCTTTCTCTGTACATTGCTGCTAGTTTGTGTGCTATACCTGTTGTGAAGGCCGCACTGTATGTAGGCATTTTTGGTGGTTTTTAGAGATAGGTACCTGTCTCTCTAACAGTTTACCATGTTCAACGTTCATGGTGCGTTTCCTTCTACTTTGTTTCCTACTTGATTTTTACTACTTTCTCTCTCCTGTTTTCTCCTTCCCTTTCCTCCTTTCCCTCAAGACATCTCTGGTTGGCCATTTGTTACCACCTTTTAGTGCAAACACATGTTTTGTTGTGATCATCCGTTTTCGAAGTTCCACCCTCTTGTTGTCTTCTCAGTCCTCTTCTCTTACTGCCTAGTGCCTCGATGCCTAATTTGAGCCAGTGGTTGCAGGTGGGTTGATGGGCACACATTTTTCGTATTAGTTCTTATTTTACCTCACAGACTTTGATCGAGAACAAGAGAGAGGAAAACACAAAAGAGGAAAAAAGGAAAAAATAAAGAGAAAAACCGTGACGAAAGGAGAATGCAGGGATGAGAAAGAATCTACAACAGTGAGGTGAAGAAGCAGGGAGTGTTGTGGTGGAATAAAGAGGCATGAGGTGCAATCAAGGATAGGCAGCCTCGGTGTTCGGCATCTCGCCCTTTTGTAGTGACGACCGTGGTCTTCTGAGCAAATGCTTGAGCCCCGACACTTACTACAAACTAACCAGCGGAGGCGGCTTTAGAGCAGAAAGATGCACTATGCAAGCACCCAACACATATGATGTGTTCATTTGGTATGTTTTTGAGCCTTTTTGCCAGCCGGTCTCCCTGCGTGTTTGTGTTTGTGTTTCAATATGCTCTTATGCGTGTGCATGAATACAAGTGTGTGTTCATCTGTCTGCATGTGTGCACCTGTGTATGATTTTGGTGAATGCCTGTGTAGCTGTTGTGTGTCCGTCTGCATATGTTTCTAAACATATTAGTTTCTTCAGTGCTTAGTGAATACGTGGTAGGGTCCTTTTACCAGCTACTTAAAATGGGTTTGTAAAAAAGGAGCTGCGTGGAAATAACATGGCTTATCTATATTTTAGAGCAAAAGGTGAGCAATGTAAGGCTGACACTGGTTGTGTATAATATAATGTAAATATCATATACAGAAGATGCGATGGCGCACGGCAGGCACAGAAGTGTCTCACTAGAGCTGCTCACCAAAGGCCATGGATCGGTGCTGTGAGAGTGTGAGGGCCTAGGAGATGAGTTAGATAGTTGACGATGAACGGAAGCTAGGCGTAGTAGATGCAGGCCCCAGCTCTACACTGATGAGGCCGTTTTATTGAGATGCTGAAATATGCTCCAGTTTGCTAACGTTGCATTTTACTGGAGGATTACATAAAACTGTAGGCATTCATGCATTACTTTTCCTGATTAAAGCATGTTAGCCATGCTGATAGATTTTGTAATCATATAATCTTTGAAGCTTGCTGAACGGATTGCTTTTAGAGGGAAACAATTGAATGCAGTGACAATATCATTTCTTCTGTACACGATCATTATATAAAGTCTGATGGGTGTCAAACCTTAGGATCCCTTCAGCATTCACTTGTTGTAACAATTTATGTGTATCATTAGGTCTGGTGCTTATAACAGAGGCCAATTAGTGTGTTAGGGTCGCATGTCAGTGCAAATGGCACATGCAAACCTGTTTTTATTTATCTTTTAGTGCTACACTTATGCAGTTTTTAGCAGGAGCAGCTCACTGGGCTTTATTGGGGTGGTGCGGGCTGAATTAATTAAAAAAAAAAAAAAAAAAACATTTTTAAAATCACCTGCTTTGCCGCAGCAGCCTTCCCACTCCTCTCCTCTCCTGCACTGCAGGCACACAGGCTCTCAGCTTGCCCTGCAGCCAATCCTGACGCTGCTCAAAGCAGCGTTCGGATTGTCTGGGAGTGCCCAGACAGGGTGTTCCTAGGCAGACTGGGAGCCTGTGACTGCTCTCTCTAGCCCGGCAACTGTGTTGCGTGCTGGAGACAGCCTACTGCGCATGTATGTTTGGCCGGCCCGAGACTGCCGGCCAAACATACATGCGCACTCCCCCTTAGTTCTCATCATCCCTAATGCCCTGCCCCTTTTACTACAAAACAATAATAAACCTAGTTTATTATTGTTTTGTAATAAAAGTTTTGCAGCTGCTGCTGCTGGCCTGGGGGCAACGCTCCTCCACCATAACAGAGGAGCTTCGCCTGGTTTTCAGTACTTTAACTATCAGATATTGCTGTTGCCCAATTATTGCTACTCCATGTACCAACATCAAACTGGTGAAATGTTGGTCATCCCTGATGAAATCGAACTTGCAACCTGCAGATCACAACAGATGACAGAGCTAACTCTTCTTGCAGGCTATGTGAAGTGACTATAGTGTCTTATGGAAGGCTACTACAAGTCTGTTCTCGAGTACATCAGAGAGACTTAAAAAAACAAAAACATGAGTGGGACATGAAAAAATGATTGATCACGCGAGTAAATAGAAGTTGACTAACTGATTATATCAATCAGTCACGGATATTTGTAGAGCGCAAACTTGTCTCCCCAAGGGGACTCCAGGCGCTGGGCGGAGTCTGCGAGCCTTGGATGGCTGGTGATGGAGGTTGAAGAGCCAGGTCTTGAGCTGTCTTCTGAAGTTTTCCAGGGAAGGGAGGTTCACAGGTGGAGGGGGAGGTCGTTTCAGTACTAGGCAGTGAGGTGGGAGAAGGAATGGCCTCCGAGGCGTTCCCGAACAGATGCGGGGACGTAGGAGAGGGCACGGTTGGCTGAGCAGGGCTTTCTGGTAGGTGGGTGGAATGTGATATGTTTGTTGATATAAGCAAGTCCAGCGTTGTGGAGGGCATTGTAGGTGTTTGTGAGGAGCTTGAAGTGGCAATTTTGCTGGACGGGGAACCAGTGGAGGGCCCTAAGATCGGGAGAGATGCTGGCTCTTCTGAGGAGGTTGAGGACGAGTCTCACTGCCGCGTTCTGGATGGTCTGGAGGTGGTTCAAGAATTGCTTCGTGGTTCCAGCATAAAGTGCGTTGCCGTAGTCGAGGCGGCTGGAGATGAGGGCGTGGGTGACTGTCTTCCTGTTTGCGATGGGGATCCATCAGAAGATCTTGCAGAGCATGCGGAAGCAGGACGAGTAGACATCGTTCATCTGTTATTTCATGGTGTGTTGGGTGTCCAGGATAATGCTGCAGTTACGTGCTTGGTTGGTAGGGGTGGGAGAGGGGCCTAGGGCAGAGGGCCACCATGTGTTGACCCAGGGTGAGGACTTGTTCCCAAAGATGAGGATCTCTATCTTGTCCGAATTTAGCTTGAGGCAGTTGGTCCTCATCCATGTGGTGACTTTGGTCATGGTGTTTTGGAAGTTCATTTGTGTGGTGGTGGCAACATCAGTGAGGGATAGGATCAGTTCGGTGCTATTGGCGTAGGAGATGATGTTAAAGCCATGGGTGTGTGTGGTGTCAGCCAGTGGAGTCATGTAGGTGTTGAAAAGGATGGGCCTGAGGGAGGAGCCCTGGGGGATGCTGCAAATGATGTCTTTGGGTGCGGAGACGAAGGGGGGAGGAGGATCCTCTGCGTTCGGCTGGAGAGGAAGGAGGCGATCCAATGGAGTGCATGGTCTTCGATGCCAGTGCTGGGGAGTCTGATGATGAGGGTGTGGTGGGAGATGGTGTCAAAGGTTGCCGATAGGTCGAGGAGGATGAGGGCCGCTGTTCCACCTAGATGGAGGAGGTTTCCAATATCATTGGTTGCTGTGATCACAGCAGCCTCCGTACTGTGGTTGGACCAGATGCCTGATTGGGATGGGTCGAGCAAGACATTGTTTTTGAGGAAATCTGTGAGCTGGAGGTTGATGGCTTTTTCCAAGACTTTGGCGGGAAAAGGGAAGAGCGGGATAGGGCAGTAGTTCTTGAGCTGTCTGTGGCAGATGGGCAGGAGAACTCTGACAATGCTGAATAATTATTTGGCGTGGTTGGTGCTGGCCTCGATGCAGGTGTTGAGTTTTTTTTCTTGGTCTCCCTGATCCAATGGTGGTAACTGTTGTGGGCGGACCTGAAAGAGTCGGGGTTGGTGGGGTTCTTGTTGCTGTGCCCGTGTCACTCTAGATTCCTGCATTGGCGTTTAAGGCTAAGGAGTTCCAGGGGGTGAGCCTCTTGGCCTACTTTGTGGGTTTTCTGTTGGTGGTGCACTTCAGGGGGGCTATGGTGTCGGCGGCTGAGAATATCTAGTTGAAGAAGTTTTGAACTTGGTGTTCGAGGGTGTCTGCAGGGTCGGATCTTGCTTCTTTGAGGGAGGAGATCCAGGTTGTTTCCGTGATTTTGCTCCAGTTGCAGCAGAGCAGGGTCGGGGGTCTCAATGGGGCTTCAGGCTGTCCCTCGCAGGTGAAGTGGACGATGTGGTGGTCAGACCATGTTACCTCAGAGATATGGGAGAATTTGGCTCTGTCGCTGTTGGAGAAAATGGGGTCCAGAGTGTGTCCTGCACTGTGTGCGGGGGCACTGACAAGTTGAGAGAGGCCGATGATGCTCATGTTCTCGAGGAGAGAGGTGGAGTTATTCATCCGGGTCCTCTAGGTGAAATTTGAGGTCCCCCTAGGAAGATGTGGTTAGAGTTGATAGCAAGAGGGACAGTGAAGTCTGGGATGGAGTTGCAAATGTGGCGAGAGCCCAGGGGTCTGTAGGCTAGTGTTCCTCTGGTGGTGGAATCTAAAAACATTCTCAGTTTAAATCATAGACATCTTTGTTATGACCCATCATTTGTTTGTGCTAGCTACTAATGTAATTGAAAATATATACTTTATCAAAAAACTTGTCTTCACATCAGGCTGCTGAAATAGTATAGCTGCTATGTGTGATGTTGCTGGTGCCTCTAAGGCATACATGCCAACGGGGCCCAGCAGTGGAAACTGCATAAACCCCATGCATGCAAGTTACTGTGTGCCTTTCTGACATTATCAATCTGATTTAATGAAGCAAATGATGCAAGACCTCCTTGGATAAGCCCAGTGAAAGTACCAATGACTTGCGTGTATGTTTTTTTGGGGGTGCACACTGTGCAAGAGTGAAAGTGCTGAAATCTGATTATTGATAGATCGGCTATGCCCAGGACTGAACGTCTACCTACTTGCAACTTGGCCAAGTAACTAATATTAGCAGATGACCTTCTTGGAAGCATCCTTATTTAAAAAAAATGACAATTTGAATCTTTGCAGAGCATTGGCTCCATTCTTTCCGTAGGGTCTCATTATTTCTACATGTTTTTAGAGTACTGCTCTTCTTCCACTTCATCCAAATTCGTGTTTATGATGGCTCAGGTGCTGCTTATCAAATCTCTTTAAATGGAATGGCTTTGCTCTTGCCTATACTTCTTGTTTTCAATGTAGTGTGGATACATTTTTTTGTTCATACCACAATGGAAAATTAAGTTGGGATAATCACTCATTTTAGAGTTGTTGTGTCCATCCTTGGAAAACAAACTTGCTGTCCCTAGCAGGTTTTTAACTTTATTCAGTTACTTGCTCTCTTATAAATTGCCAAAAACATGTTTGCAGTACCTTGTTCCTTTTTGCCATAGTGGTACTTTGTGGGTAAGGATACTCAAATACTGCTGTGGTACCCTTAAGAAAAGGGTTATCACCAGGCAGTAGATGGATTCATTATGTACCCTGAATTGCCAGGAGACCGTCATTGCAGTTAATCATTGTGTTACTTTGAGAATCTAAGCTAAGTGTGGGAACTGAATGCCCAATTTCAGTGAGGAGGGATAATCCTCGCCTCAGTATCCTTAACAGAATTGAAACTTTCCTTCATGACTGCTAGGAAATGTTTCCTTCTGTGTCAGTACCAGAGGCAAGGATTATGCTTGTTCAAAGCTTATTTATCACCAATGTGGATATGTTCACAACAGGCTTAAAATAAAACGTTGATTCTGAGGACCAATCCACTTTATTCATAATGTCCTGCAGCCTTGCTTCTATAACAAATGCCTTGGACACCATGGCACCATGGTGTGCCTTGCCAAATGGACCCTAAGCATTTTAACACCAGTGCCCATTCCTGCATTACCTGCCTAATCCATCTGTTGATAGTAGGAAATGATATCACCCTGAATGGTTTGCGGTTTGATGTGAAGAATTATCATTCTCCACCTGGGCTGAATTTACTCGCCACACACTCATATTCGTTCATACATTCCACCACACAAAACCTAGGAGAACGTCTGAAAGCTGGGTAAGATATCACTCTAATATGTGCCTTAGTACTCTTACAACCAGTAGAGGTGACCCCATCAGGAGTATGCATCCTACCTGTGATGAAAAGGGCCCCTACATTTGGCCCCGTCCTGCAAGAAATCAAGCATAACAGCATTGCAAGCTTGCCATTTAACTCCTTCCTGGTAAAATGCTTATTTGAAGGCAAAGAAAATAACATATTCTGAACTCTTTCAGCATTCCACAATTCTGCATATCTGGATTTCAGAGGAAGAGATAATCAGATATATCGGAGGAGTTTACATGCAAGTAATGTTGATCTACCTCAGTTCCATCGATGTATGTTTGTCCTGCTGAAATATCTGAATGACCGGTAGTGCCCGACCTGTAGGCAACACCCTGGAGCACCAGGTCAGCCAAGAAGTTCAGAACATATGCTATACCAGACCCTTTGTGATCCAAACGCCATTGCACACACCAACCAAACCATCTTTGCTAACCTGCTGTATACCTCTTGGCTGGGTTTTGAGCCCATGCCCTGTAGATTCATCTTTCAGCATGTTTCTATAGTCCTGAGACTTTCCAGCATCTCCTATACTCCTCCATGGCATCAGATGGAGGTTGCCTGATATTACCAATAGGTATACAAGACCTTCTAAACTCATCATAATCTGATGATGCCTGTGGTATAGATGCATTAGAGAATTCTAGGAAAGTTTAAGTAGAACTAGAAACCATACTTGTAACCTCCAACTCAGGGTGATAATTACCAGGTCTACTCTTAGCCTCCATATCTGTGCCAAAGTTTGTGTGAACATAGCAAAGAGGGGACAGGCGTAACTCTTCTCTCAATGCCAATTTTGCAGGAACACATCTGTTGCTTCCAGGTCTGGTCTCCAACTGAAGAAACTAGGTAGTTGATATCTGAGATGGGAGGCAAACGGGTACACCGAAAAGCGGCCCCATAACCTTCATAGTGTGTGAATGCTGTGGTGTCTAGCATCCACATGCTAGTGTCCTGGAGGTATCTTAAATTCAGCTCTGCTATCATGTTGGCTTGCCCACCACTATCTGATTTTCAAGGTAGAACTGCCAATATTTGTGAGGGCTTTTAACAGTGCACTGCCGACACGGTTTATGTATGTCACTGCTTTGACATTATCGATTTTCAATAGTACACAACATTGGGCTTTCACCTTTGTCCAACATTTGAACGTGAAAGAGCCTGCTAGAAGCTCCAAACAACAGATGTGCATCTGGTGCTCCTGCTCTAACCATCTTCCTCCAGGAGGTGATTCTCCACATCTGCTTCCCCATCCTTTTCAGCTGGCATTTGATTCTATAGCGAGGGCTGGGTCTGAACCAAAAATTGCTCTCCCATTACACACCGCCAGGTGGTTTAGCCAACATTTGATTTCTTCCTTGGTGTACCCTGGCAATGGTTTCAGCTCAGAGAACATCAATCTCCCTCTCAAGTGAGAAGCCTCCAGGTGTTAGAAAGCCCTGAAATGGAATGGCCGGAAAGATTGCCTGGATAGAAGAGGACAAAAAGTGCATATGGGCTGCTGGTGTGGAAAGATGGGGAGGGGGAGCTGGCGGTTGCAAGGGTTCTTCTGACCTCTTCTTGTTTGGGTAGCTTAGCATTGCCTTTACTGAATTGGTCTCAAACCCCAGAAAGTGAACTGACTGGGAGGAAGTGGTCAAGGACTTCTCCCTGTTAATGAAGAACCCCATACTCTTTAAGAGGGTGTTTGTGCTTCACACATGGACCTGCAAGACCTTCGTTGGCTGGTCCATGAGGAAGATTTCATCCAGATAGACGATCAAATGAATCCCTTGCATTCTGACACTCTGTCACCAGTTTGAGCACCTTTTGTGAAGCACTTGGTTACTGATGAGAAGCCAAAAGAAAGATTCTTGAGTTTGAAAGCTCAATGCAGATGAACTGCAGCAACATGTGGTGGGGTCCATATATGGGGCTTGTGAGAAAGGCATCCTTCAGATCCAGTTGTACAAACCAATCCCCTGGTGGTAGTATGTCCTGCAGAGGTGAATGACCTCCATTTTTGAAATGGTGATAAACCAGCCTCTCATTGAAGTCTCACAGGTTTATCACCAGTTCAAATCCCTTGTCCTTTTTCTCCATCAGAAATAAATTGCTGACAAAGCCTCTTGGGGGCAAGGAACACCTTCCTGTAGCGTTTTTCACCTCTAATTTTGCCACTTCCTGGTTGTTAGGATGGAAATGTGCCTCAGAGAAGACCAAAAGTCGGGATATGACTGGTTGAAAGGGGACCTGTAGACCTCTATGTAAAACCATATGGAGCACCCAAGCATCTGAGATTATTTGGAGCCTGTACTGTGGGGATCTTGCAAACTTTTTCCCACAAGAGTGTTGAAGGATTAGACTTAACTGGAGTATGAGCCAGCTGAAGAGGTGCCTCTCGATGCTCATCTGGTGTTCTTTGCACGTCCACCACCATGAAAAGGAAAGAGGTCCTCGAATCTGGATTGATCCTGCCCGTGGCCTCTTCTGGAATACTACCTGCTTTGAGGAGTGTTTTGGAGTGGACTGCTGGCCGAGAGCACCTTTATTTGTCAATCCTAAGGAAAACCCTAGTAACAAACACTGTATTGATGGAGGCCTAGTGTTTACCTAAGGATGTAGCAGTTGAGATAGATTTGCTGAGTTCCTTTATAAATGGGTTTCTGAATTGGCCTTCTAGCCACTACCCCTGCATCAGAGGAGGCTAGGGTCCTCTAGCTTGGGTCCTAGTTTGATCAGCAGGGAGCAGCGACATTCTTCTGAAATTGTGCAATTCGTGTTCCCCAGGACAAATTATCACTTGTAGGGCCCATCCTGGCACGCTATAGGGGTGAAATTAGGGGAACAAGACTGTTGACTTATGCCATGTAAGGGGACCCACTATACCCAGGAGATTATCCTGGCAAGAGAATTGGGCCAGTCAATCCCTTTTTTGGTGTCCTTGATGTATTTGGCTATAGTACGATAGGGGGTGCTTTATTTTCCTGGCTACTTCCTTGGTTGGATCCTTTAGTTTTTTTGTATAGACTAAACAATGCGACTGTTGTCTGCTCGGTCCTCCATATGAATAATAACAACAATGCCATAATATTTCTCACTTAACTTTCCTTTTTGATAATAGAAATTCCATTATGGTATGATCGTTTACATAAATGTCATCAAGCAGGCTTTTAAGGCGCAAATAGTTCTTTGCTGAATTGCTTTATTAGGTCATGGGGTTCCATCATTAGTGTAAAATGCAAATAAGCATTACACAGCTCTTGCCTAGACTCTTTCACAGACAGATGACACTGGAGATGGAAACTGATCGCATTATTGCAGGGTTCAGGGGTCATCATTTGACAATGAGCTTTCCGCCATTATACACTCACAGTGGGTGGGGTTTACAACAAGAAGGAGTAAAATAGAGGGGGAGGGGAGGAACTGGTAAAAACACTTTGAGTTTTATGTTGCACATATGCGACGTCATTGCAGTTTTGCTGCCCGAGACTGCTTGTTGGTGCTAACAGTAAGCTTTTTTTACCATGATACTGGAGTGAAGCAGCGCATGTTGCTGTAGCATTTTGTTTTGCCAGTGCGTCAGCGTGAACCTACATGGTCTCAATGGCATTGGATGAGCATCGGTGGTCGGTGGACCTCTTTGGTAAGCAGTAGTCATGGCACATTTGAGTCAGTCTCCAAGGTTGTTGATACTTTCCCTTTGAGAGAAAGTCTGCGATAGTGTACTCTCCATTTTTTCCAGGCCTCCTTGTCTAGAGGTTTCAGTTGGTGACCTGCCACGTTAGCGGCCACTTTATCAGCTAGGACCCATTCAGTTGAGCGGGGTGATAAATATTCTTGGACACTTACTCATCTTCTATGGAGTTTCCCCCAAACCCCATGTCCCCAAACCAAGATATCAACAAATTTTTTTTAAACAAACATCCTTCTCTTTTCCCCTAAGTTTTGCTTGGCCTGCCTAGTGCCATAACATATCCATTACATCCCAACAAAGAAAGGGCCATAATGATGATGCTTGGTGCAGCCAAGCAACCTATCACATCCAAATGGAACACAGATGTAAGACCTCTCCACATCAATTGGCTACACAAACTCTGGGACATAGTGGCCACGGAGAACCTCACTGTCTCTCTCAGCCATAAACTGCCAAACTTTGACAAAATGTGTGGCTATTGCATCACATTCCTTTCATGCGATTTCTCTGTGAACTCTCTTGACCCTTGTACCTTGTCCGACTCGCAGGGGCCCAGGGCACAGCTGAACCAAAGAACACAGACCGTGACCCTTTCAGTTCAGACTGCCCTTAAAACCCGATCTTGGGACATGGAACATGCTGCAAGAACTACTGCCTTTGGAATGGACAGGCTTCCCCTTCCCCATACCCCCAGTTTCACCTGTCACTCCAAGCCCTCCTCCCCTCCATCTCTCCCCCCCTCCCCTCCAAGTCAAAGTCCCTCCTGGAACTACCCCCTCCGCTGTTATCCTTCACTGGCCACTGGTTGTAGGTGAGGGTATGTGATTCTAAGAAATTGAATAGAAAGATTTGAACCATAAATATTATCTGGGTCCAGCATGTCAGTTGGGGCCTTTGTGAGAAACATCATTTGTCCTGTGAGGGATGGGTGAGATTTAGGGTGCCACACACTAGGGGAGCCTGGGTCACCGTCTTAGTCTGGGGAGTCGGGGCATAGCCCATAAAAAGAGGGAGGGGGTGCTCAGAAAATGGTGGAGTGGTATCCGCCGGGGTCCATACCTACTGATCTTTGTGAAGGTACTCTGGATTTGGTTGCATTGCCGCCAATAGACCATGCATAAATATGCAACAATGCGTAGCAGGGAAGCGAGGAATCTGGGTGGCCCTGTGAGTGTGCGCCCACTGGCGGTCGGACAACCGCTTAGCTCCAACGCAGGTCACGCTAGTGTGCACTACTAGCAACTGGGAGTCGGAAGCAGATTCCGCAGCCCTCACGTGTGGAAGAAAAATATTAACCTGGCCCCACGGGCTGAGCAGTAAACAGTAATACAATGTCAGCATAAAGCCTTAAGAGAAAAATACAGTCCCAAAAGCAACGTACATCGCATATGACCGAGAAGATGAAAGAAGCCCTTATCTGCCTCTGAAGCAGTGAAGAAAAAATTGTAATGAAGGAGTCACACTCGTTAGGATTGCAGGTTGTTTATTGGAAAACTCTGTGTTCTAATTCCAGTGGTTCGACTGAAAATGTTGGTTATTGGTTTTGACTTGATTATGAGCTGCTGGATGGAAATAAAGAAGGAAGATGTGCATAATCCTCGTCTCTAGTCCTGACATAGAATTAGGACCGTACTATTACCATAGCACTGCTCTTACTCATGTTGTACATGCGCTATCTGGGTTTGTGAAGATTCACAAACCCAGACAGCGCACGTACAACATATTTCTACTATATTTCTACTATTCAAATTGCAAAAATGACAACCATGGCCAATGCTCGATTTGTGTTTCAGGAAGTCCTGTATTGGGAGAACTTTCAGAAATGTGAAAAAATATACTTTCTGACCAGTGTCATTTGATCTAGAATGGTTTATGGGTGGCTTATATTATGCTGTTTGCTACAGTGACTAGTTATAACAGTTCAAAGGAACCTTTCAAGTAAGTAACCAATACATGCATATCTGCAGAGTATACAAAGTAAACCAAACCAACCTAGTCCCAATTACATTTGTATTTTCACTATACCCCAGAAAAAGCAGACATTATTGAAGTCATTATGGCTTTTGGTGAAGTATGGGGTTTGGTGGAGTATGCTGTTTGATGTCATAAAATAGGTTTGTTTCCTCCCAATTGCTGAAAATGGTGTAATTAAGCCTCAAAGTTCTGGGATCTAAGGAAAAGTTCAGCCAGCAGACAAAGGGGAAGTGGACCTTCATTTTTCCTGTTCTTAGGTGTTGTTTTGAAGAAATGTTTCTTAAATACGCCAAGTGACACATTTTTGAAGGCCTATAATGAACAAGTTACTTACCTGCAGTAACACCTTATCTGGTAGAGACATAGGCGATTCATTACCTTAGAATTCTCCCCAGGTGCCAGACTGGATCCAGAAAAATTCTTCAGCAGTACCTCTGCGCATCGGTCGAGGGCGCCATGCGACTCTGTATCAACATCAACCTCCGGATATGACGCCGACGGAGCCCATGCAATCCCTGCTCTGATGTGCTGACGTCAGTTTCGTCTGTGACTAGAATCTGCACAAAAACGCAGAGCCACTATAAAAACTGCCAAAGGAACAGCGTACCAACAAGAGAGGTAGATGTAAATTTGATTTACAACTACTAAATTGAAAAGCATAGCAAACAGTGCCAAGAAAGCAAGATAACACGGTCCGCAGGGAGGATGGGTGGGTCGGTAAGGAATCTGCAGCTAGTCTGTCTCTACCAGATAATGCGTTACCGAAGGTAAGTAACTTGGTTATCTGATCTAGACAACTAGCCGTAGACTCCTTAATTTATAATTTGATACCAGAGCAATATCAACCCAGGAGGAGGGTCTGCGAACACATTCCACACAAGTTTTCCATATAAACAACTGGTCTAATTGAAGAAGTAGTAGACCAGACATGAGAGAGACAAAGGGGGGGAGAAAAAGCTTCATTTCACCGGAAGAGCAGTGGACGACCCACCAAATATTATAAGAAAATATGAAACGCCATGGAGTCAGAACGTATGGCAATGAAAAGGAATCTGTTGGTAGAGAACAACAGAAAAATAACATGGAGTGCGCTAAAGTAGGAGCTTGAACCGAAGAGAGGCTGATGAGGAAGGTGCAAAAGTGCCCCACCAGTCATTAAGATATTAGGAATGCTACACCCATCAAGGGGTACCCCTAGAGGATTTGAAAAAGGGAAAAGCGATGCATGTATGCTGCTTCCACCAGGATGTATAGGCAAAACCTGCAAGAAGCAGGAGCTTAATGCGTGTAGGGAGAGAAACTCAAAAGACAGAAAGTACATCTCCAGGAACACCAGGTGGTAAACCTAAAGAGAGGTGTTACAGAACTGTGAGACACATATAGCGAGTCCACAGGAGACATGAAAGGTATGCCACATGTATGACATACAATGGTTAAATGAGGAGGTCTAGAAAATACATGCCCAGACACCCCTAGGCATATATATAGATGTAAAGAAATGGATGTGTTAATCCGTATGTAGCCTTTAATATGCATAGGGCCAGGTTGACACACATACAGAGACAGAAATAGAGACAGAGACCTGTGAAGCAGAAATGATACATAGATATACATGCCTATATACATAATATAGAGAGGAACATAGAAAGAAACTGCAGATCAACAACAACACAGGAGTAACAGAAAAGAGGGAAGAGAGAGAGAATACAATAAGCTCCTCAAGATAGAAAAGCCAGCCAAGCAGGAAAATCAATGCTAGCGGACTAAGAGTTAAAAGAAGTTGGTAGAACCATCTGCTGATAGAAGCCAATATAAACCTTGCAGTACATGAAAAAGATCAACACAAGGCAGACAAATACCACTGGAGTAGATGCCAGCCATAGACAGGGTAAGGAAATGGCAATGACAACCCAGCAGACAGAAAAATGTTGCTGACAAAAGGACCGAAGGAGCAAGCAAAATCAAGCAATGAAGACAAAGGAAACATAAATATCAGAAATTCCTCCCATTTAAGCAACGAGAAACTCTAAGAAGTTAACTGCTGCAAAGCACCAGAAATGAAAGGGCACTAAATGAGCTTTAACTAGCCTTACACTGACTGGGCCCCAGGCTCCTCCCTGGCAGTCAGTCAGCACTGGCTGAGGCCGCTCTCTTCGTCCCACGTGGGACCTGGGCCAAGGAGTCTGAAACAGTGAGAGGCCCCAACACTGATCTCGTCTCATCTGGCTCAGCCTTCATAACATAGTCAGTGAGTCGGCTGACTCGCAGACTCCGTTGACCGCCGCAGATAGACTCACACAGCAGGAGCTAGCCTCAATGAGGTGAGCCTGAGGCACTGCACACAAGTCACACAGCCCCGTAGGCTGTATTATTTCAAAAAGACACACTGACATGACTGAGTTGTAAAAAGTACGACTCTGAGCGTTACGCCCACTTGCTTGACGAGTGTCAGCAGGACGGAGTCGGACCCGTGACTCACCCCCACCTATTAAACTGTAAGTCTCAGAATTTCACTCACTCTTAGTTACTGCTAGTAAAGCAATTGGGCACGGACTCTGTGCCATGCCTGCATTTACCACAACACATCTGGCCTAGTTGTGTGCTGATATGCCAGGCAGTATGCTCCTGCCTTCTTTAGTGATTGAAGCCTGAAACAAGCTTAATAGGTTTGGAGTAGAATGTCCTGAAAACCTCTGTGTTAGACCATTCTGCCTTCAATACTTCTTCCAATCTTCCTCCTGCATGAAAAAAACCTTGGAGCCCATTTTCCCTCTCAAAAACATATTTTATGCTTAGTAATATGTACTCCTGCCTCTTTCATTACCATCTTAACCCATCTTGCAGTAGTTGCTGCAGATTCTACTCCATGTAGTCTAACATAAAAAGTTAACAACAGACTCATACCTTTCCTTTTCTTCTCCTGTACTCTTGAATCATATTCTTGAATACATCTTACCACACAATTTTGGATATTCCTCACAATTTGGATAAAATATTGATCCAGACATCGTCTTAGTCCTTCCTCAAATTTCTAAAAACACTCCTGATTGATATTTTAAATCCAACCCTTTGACATCATATACCTTGTTGAAGGAAATAAAGTAAAGCAGCTCATTTTCATATTAACTCTCTTAAAGGTAAAAACCTTTTAATTTGGCCAATTTATATATAATTTGAAAACAAATTTGCCATCCCAGATATACTCACAGCGTGACTTTGGAGATCTCTTCAACCTAATTCTCTTTATAACACTGCATATCAAAGGGGTTCTACCAATTGATGTACCCTCTAAGAGGGATGGTCCTGCTGCTATAGCTGATCTATTACAATTAATTGTCCTAAAGGTCAAACCATTTTCAAACAGATTAGCCAAGAAATTAGTAACTTCTATCTTGTTAGTCTCCTCAGGCTCTAAATCCTTTGCTAAGCACCAACGTAATCAGAGATTCCAAGCACTTTTATATATCTTTCTCATTCCCCCAGAGCCCATGATTTGTTGAGGAGCTCTGAAGTCTTTTGAGAAAATTCAGTGAAAATTCCTCATATTCTCTAGACTAAAAGGCTGAGCACACCTGACTCTACTAAAGGATGCTTCTCCCCTTCTATGCCTACTACCAGCCCTCTGCAAGGGTGAAAAGGTGTTTCTACTGCCATCTACACTACTGATGGAAACCAAATTTGAGTTATCCAAAAATATGTCACTAAGATTATTTGACATATCTGCCTCCTTACTTGAATCAACACCCTCTGAATCATCACAAAAGGAGGGAAAGCATTGCCTTTGATTCCTTTCTAATTCTGAGGGAACACATCTGCTGCCATGGCCCCCGGATCCGGGTGCTACTGAAATATTTCTTTACCTGAAAAGTCAAATGGGAAGCAAACAAATCCACCTCTAAATATTAACCACTCTAGTAAAAAATTCTGCCCAACTCCCATTGAATTGAAAACGTTTAGTATGCAAATCTTCAAACTGTCATTAGTAGACCACGTGCATCAGGCTCCCTCTGACCTTGCAGCAACAAGACTCAATGTGCTAACAAGCCCTACTGCCTCTAAAAAATGAAGTATGACAAACCAGGCTTATCACCTTGTGAAAATAATGTGCATCGCTGAAAAATGTCCATCATCTGAAAAAATCTTTTAATGTTTGGAAAAGCACTTATTCAAAATGGCCATCCATACCAACAATATTAATGAAGATTTTTCAGGCCTAATTGGTCCGTTTTCCCTTACCTGAAGGTTTTGCTTCCAACAGGCACAACACATCTCTTGAAAGAAAGCTTGTAAACTCAAAAGTTGCAAATTAAACCTTCCTACGAGGTAAGCGCCTTAAAATCTTTCTAAATTCACCTCATAGGTAGCAAACTTATATTTTTAAACCAAGAGAATTTTAATTCTGGTTCTTTATAAATTAGAAGTTTAAATGTGGATTGTAATATTTCCCAAAATATTTGAAATCTTTAAAAACCTTACATAACATGCTCATTCTCATGAATCAACCCATAATTTGGGTTTCCACTCTAAAACTATTATTTACAAAGGCCTAGAAATTGTTCTATCTTCTGAAGTATGTCCCTTTTCTACTTCCACTTGCTGTAATTTATCAAATGATACAAATTCCATTCTGCCATCACATTTTCTTACTCTGGTAAATACTGTGCTTTCAATTCTACTATGTGTTTTTGTCCCACGCACCATTTGCAATTTCCAAACGTTTCTTTGACCTGCTTCCACCCAAACGGTTGATATAAGTCACTGTTGTTAGATTGTCCATTCTTAACAAAACTGAAAATCATTGCATCTGCTACTTAAAACTGTTAAGAGCAGACCCACTGTCATGTCCCCAAAAAAAACAAAAAAAAGATTAACTTGCCCTGTCCTCTAAACTCCATCTTCCTTCAGTTTCCTGATCAGGGTTTCTACTTTTCTTGCAGGACATTGCATATGATCACTCCCCTGTTCTTGAATGCACCCTGAAGTTCAGGAGACTGGCCACAGCACCAGGTTTCATGTTCTGAAACCTCCTCTAAGATGGGTTGCCAGTTTGAAGTGAGTACATGGGTCAGTTTTTAAATTATTGTTAGGAACGCTGTGCACATACAGCAAGCCAATGTCAGTGAAAAGATGTAACACCTTCAGATATCCAAAATCCAAATTGCAAGATACAAAAGGAGGAGGCACTGACTAGCCTAAGGTTTTTGAATTCTAGGTAGTAAGGGTCTCATCTTCTCTCACAGCTCTGAGCTCCACAAAAAGGCCTAGTCCACAGTAATTTGTACTAGGGCCCGCACAATCTAACATTTTGGCTGCTAGCAAGCTATCTCCAAGCACATCTGGAAGTAGATCTTCTCCGCTATAAAATCTTTGTCTTTTTGTTTAGGTAGCGCCCTGGGCTGGACATAAATTTAATCCAGAAATCAGATAATTTAGAAACTGCTATATAGTTTCTTCCACAGAGCTCAGGATTGCTTGAAGGATAGAAATGCAAAAATGATCTTTACCCTATGATCTTTACCTTATCTTTGTGTTGTGCTAGCTCAGAGGATACCGTTCATAGCGCACACACACAGTCTACGTTCACAGAATATAAAAACACGAGAGGCTGCATGGATTTATAGACTCCAGTAGACTCCTCCTACAGGGTTATGAATAGAAGGTCGTCTCTATGTTTATCAGTCAGCTGCTGCCCACAGCCTGGTGAGGAAACAGTAGGCACCCTCCACTATGGATGGGCCACGCTTTAGGTGAATCCAAATCCAAAAGAGTCTCGTATTGATAAAGAGGTCATAAAATTACTGTGGAGCACCCCCAGTGGTTCCGTGATTCCGTGATTCATGGCCACAGGGGCAGCATAGAGTAGACAAAAAGAAGGCAGAGTGTCGCTCGACCGCTCGGGAGTGTTAATGGTGCCTGTTGTCCTGTAAGCAAGCCATTGTAATAGATTGAAGGGTTGAAGAAGCCTCTGTAGAAGCTTATTCTTGGTACCTTTTAGAAACTGATATTCCAATGGCATTTGGGCTTCGGGATTTCTTATTTTGTCCCAAGTTTCTACCCACATTACCCCGTAGGTTTATCGTAGGCAAACCTGCAAAAATGGTTCCCCTTCCCCCAGCTGTTGCATTGTGCATGCCTTTTCCCGTACAGGTTACAATCGTACTGTTCACTGTACTTGGAAGAGGTTTCTTTATGATGACTGGAGCAGGAATCCGTTCGGGAGAGACTGTTGGAAATGGTAGAAGCTTACCCATCACAGTGGGCTTTATATGTGCACAAACGCACCTTGTACATTCGTGCCTTTCACACACAAGTGCAGTGTTCGGCGCTGACTCACGTGCAGCCACGCCTGTGCGCGCGGGCAGCAGCGGCGCCAGGAGCCACGAGCCGACCTGGGGCTGGGTGGGAGGTGTGTCGGCGCCGCCACAGGAGGGTTTTGGCTCACATGTTAGATCACCGTTGTCAACAAACATCGGAGCAGCGCAACTCTGTTCCTCTTTGTGAAAGACTTATAGCGGTCACCTTCCTGTAACTGTGTGTTCAAGATCTAGAATAGAGATAGTGGGAGGCCTAACCTTTGTGACTGTGCTCCTACTTCTGATGAACACTAAAGCTGATGTCCTGATCTCGAAAGTGTAGAAAAAACATAAGGGTACTTCACTGCTCGAAATGGGAAGTAGGCAGCTGTGCACTACTGCGTCTGTGAGTGACCTTCGGAAGTCTGGGGGAAGCAGCGGGGTAGGTGGGAAAATACTGGTTTCTGAACTCGTAAGAAATAGTTATAGGTGCCAGTAATGAACTTCGTGAAAAAGAATTTAATCGACTTCACATGTAAGTAAAGCTGCATCAGCCCCCTGGGATTTGTGCACGTGACCTTCCGGCTCAGCACAGTTCCCTTCAAGAGGCACGAATCCATGTGTAATACCTGACCAGAGTTCTTCACTTTTGAATTGTTGCATTCACTGCGCCTCATTTAATTCTGTCTGTCTAGTGCATATAAATGAACGATAGATCGGTATTTAAAACGAGAAGTTTTGATTTAATTAGCATTTACGTTCTTTTCTGTCAGTGTTTTAATGCTTTAAAAAAAAAAACTTATTACAACTGCTAATACAGCACACCTGCTACCTCGTGCTACCCATTTCCTTAAATTTGGCAAGGATGGAAGGCTAATTTTCCCTCCTGGGATTGAAGTTATAAACTCCAGAATATGCACAGTTATCTGCGCGAGGTAAACAAAGTGATTCTTGGATGAGGTTTTCTTCATTGCTAAATTAGGCAACCACGGACCAAGACACCACGAGGATTGTGTATTTGTGAGTTTACTAAGTGATGCCACATTTTTCTGTTTATGAGATCCACCAGGCTATTTTTATGCATGTTTTGGTAAATGGATACCAATAAACTCATAATCTATGTGGAAGATATTCAATAAATAAACTATGAATTTAGTTTAATTTTTAAAAGTCTGAGCTATTGAAATGTTACTTTTTAGTCATATTTTTCTGTTTTTTTATATTACAAACCTAAACACACTATAAAAGGACAGTTCATTCATACACATACAGAATACATCTTGACCAGATTTCGTGAAAAACAAGCATTCCTTGTGGTTTTTTTTTTTGTTTTTATTTCCTTGTGTTTTTGTAATTGTATGTTTTGGAAAAAAAAGTGAAAAATAACCCATCGCAAGATATATTTTAAGAAACATGAAGTAAAAGAAATCACTGCATAGATTGACCCACCAGCCCTGTCACTGAAGCGAAGTACTTTTAGGTGAACGTGTACCAACATAATGGAGCCACTCCCACTGATGAGAGCCAGTGCCTAAAGCGGGCCGACCTGGTCATTGCCTCATGCTGTGTGCTTTGTTCGGTGGAAGCAAAATATGAATGACATTTGATCAGATCAATAGTTGAAGAAGGCATGTCACTTGGCCCTGTGCCTAACACACTGAGGGTGCTGAATCCTCAATGCAGAGATTTGGGCGCAGGGTGGCCAACCCTAGCTGCGCTTAAGGGTTTGTCAGGCCTTCTTATTTTTTTTTTATTTTTTTACTTACCTAGTAATTTATTTTGGATTTGTGATTCCCCAATAGGATTTAAAAATCCGAGGCCAAGGGGTATTTTGAGCATGTCTGGGACATGAGCTGTGTAGACCTTGTCCCATTGCTTGCATCTAGCTTATATTTCATGGCCCGATGCAAGTATGTTATGAATTGCATTTTGTCACATGTAGTACAAGACTATTTCGTTTAATCAAAGACCAAACCTAGGGTACACTGAGGAATTATTAGATTTGTTTATTAGTTAAGGAATGTATTTCTGGTTTGGTTTGTTCTGGGTGGTTTTCTGAGCCCTAAATGCCTATAGTCTTCGAGAGATGGTTAAGGCGGTCATTCCAAAATGATGATACCTGCACTCTGAAGCGCCCCTCCACTTAACTGTCTCTTGTTTGGAAACTGACGGCCAATAAACGTTTGGTTAAAGATTGAGCCGTTGGACTGAGTTGAGTGGCAGTGTGCTTGTGAACAGGGCTCTGGGAACTTATGGTACATTCTGCACGTCTTTTAATTTAATGCACCTGAAAAAATGAAGCCAATATGTAGTGGTCAGTTTTGGGAAAAGAAAGGCAATCCTCACAAACATACGTGGCAGCTTTATTCAGAAAACCATATACTAAAAAATGTTACAGTGAGCAGGGGAAAGGGATCAGGCTAAATGATGCCCATTTCAGCTTATATAACTTTTTATGACAAAGCTGTGCAATACGACTGGAGAAAGCGGCAAGGTGTGCATGTCAAATGTGCCACTAGTCTGCTCACCTCACAGGTTGAAAAACTAGCTGGTGTTTTGTATTATTATGGATTATAAACTGCAAGTGCATGATCTGTAATGAACCAAGTAAGCCTAGTTTCTTTCTCATTAGTTTAGCACCATGACAAACTCAGACCTACTATATTGTGCTTGCACTTTCCCGCAAGGCAGCCATCATGCGTACTTTTATAAAACTGCAAACGTGTACAAAATTAGAGTAGGCCAAACATTCTGCAACCTTTCATAAAATGGGTTTAAAGATTATCAGTGTCCAAATCTTCTACACCTAGGATTTGTCATAGGGTGTGGTCATCACAAAAACCCTTATTGCAAAAACACTGACTCCACTATGTAATACAGTTAACTATATCCTAGCATCATCGTATTTAAACAGCTATTGGCTGACATAACTTTTTAGTATTTTAACAGCATTTGTAAGGTGCGCAAGTTGCAAGGGAGGGACATCCAGGCGCCATAGAATGAGTGAAGTGCGCAGTCTGCGAGGTGCCTAGTTGAAAGGCCATGTTTAAGATTCCTTCTGCATTCGAGGCGGAGGCTGATAAATTGTCAGAATGCATCTCTTCTACCTCCACGGCTTGTCAATGGAGTCTCCAACACTGAATCCCTTGGGGATTTTATCTAACACAATGCCTATGTTCAGGTTTAAACGCAGTGCAGTAACATTTCACTCTTAAATACCTACTGCCTAGTAGCATATGATTTTCACAAATATATCCAGCCTTCTGTACTAGTCAGACCTTTTCATGATATATATTAGGCCTTATGTTTTGATCATTGCCTTGCCACCATAACCAAATTACAGCTGTTGTATTCAGCATAAGCTTTCCACTAGACAAATATTGCAGTAGAAGCACTCTTTCACTGGACGCACACAAGGTCTTCCCAGTCACATGCTGTACTGAAGAAATTTCAAGCGAGTGCAATCAAAGCCCCTCTGTTAGTAGTACTTCCCAAAGCCCCTCTGTTAGTAGTACTTCCCAAAGCCCCTCTGTTAGTAGTACTTCCCAAAGCCCCTCTGTTAGTAGTACTTCCCAAAGCCTCTCTATTAGTAGTACTTCCCAAAGCCCCTCTGTTAGTAGTACTTCCCAAAGCCCCTCTGTTGGTAGTACTTCCCAAAGCCCCTCTGTTGGTAGTACTTCCCAAAGCCCCTCTGTTGGTAGTACTTCCCAAAGCCCCTCTGTTGGTAGTACTTCCCAAAGCCCCTCTGTTGGTAGTACTTCCCAAAGCCCTTCTGTTGGTAGTACTTCCCAAAGCCCTTCTGTTGGTAGTACTTCCCAAAGCCCTTCTGTTGGTAGTACTTCCCAAAGCCCCTCTGTTAGTAGTACTTCCCAAAGCCCTTCTGTTGGTAGTACTTCCCAAAGCCCTTCTGTTGGTAGTACTTCCCAAAGCCCTTCTGTTGGTAGTACTTCCCAAAGCCCTTCTGTTAGTAGTACTTCCCAAAGCCCCTCTGTTAGTAGTACTTCCCAAAGCCCCTCTGTTAGTAGTACTTCCCAAAGCCCTTCTGTTAGTAGTACTTCCCAAAGCCCCTCTGTTAGTAGTACTTCCCAAAGCCCCTCTGTTAGTAGTACTTCCCAAAGCCCCTCTGTTAGTAGTACTTCCCAAAGCCCCTCTGTTAGTAGTACTTCCCAAAGCCCTTCTGTTAGTAGTACTTCCCAAAGCCCTTCTGTTAGTAGTACTTCCCAAAGCCCCTCTGTTAGTAGTACTTCCCAAAGCCCTTCTGTTAGTAGTACTTCCCAAAGCTCTTTTTTTCTTATGAACGTTTATTCATGGATTTTCTTTTTCTAAGCACAAGGAAGAATACATATTTACATTGTTTCTGGGTACTAAACAACAGATCATATGATGGTCCTCATTTGTAGGTTCCCTGTAGTGTCGAGCTCATTTAATCTATGCAAAATATATTTGATTAATAATCAAACAAAGACTGCATCAAGAGACAAACAAGCATCGGCAGAGCCGGTAGCTTTTGCCTTACTGACCTATTGGCTTGCCATTGTGTTTTGTGATGCTGTGCAGCATCGGTAAAAAGCGAAATACTTTTTGCTGTTGCTGTGTAGCATTGGCACAAAAAAGGAAAAAAGGGCACAATAACATGGTGCATAATAAAATGGCCCCCAGTCCTTGGGCCGGGCATGCATTATCAAGTATGTGCGCACCTAGGGAATAATGCTGCTGCGTCTTCATGCCTTTCTTTTCTGTTTACTGATCCAAGATGACAGGAGCCACTTGGATTGATAAATTTACAAAACAAAAGAGCTTGGAATAACTTTTACTCTGGACTTTCGCACTGCTAAGCAGCCTGGCAACAAATGGCAACGGCCGGGTCCACCAAAACCTAAATAAAAAAAAATAAAAAAATAAAAAAAAATGGTTAGTGGATGGGAAGGAGAACTCAATTGATATTTGGAGGGGGTGGTAAGCAATGGAGTGGAGTAAAAGGAGAGAAGGAAGCAGACGAAGGAGAGCGCAACTCTGATTGTGGGGAGTGCATGAAAGAGATGCACACTCGGGTGGTGGTGGGGGAGAATCTCTCTAGAGAGATGCAGCACCTGGGTAAGAGAGAATATCACAATGGGAGAGCAACAACATATAAACTTTCATAGTGTGCTTGACTAAAAAAATAAAAAAATAGCTCTGCTAAAATGGGCAGTGGAAGGACACAAGTAAAGAAGCTATGGTCGAGAAGAAAGACAGATACAAGACTGGTGGGGAAAGTTGTCGAATAAGAACAAAGTAACAATAAAGCGAATCGGTGGGAGAGGCCTACCTACCCATTTTCCCTCCACACATCAGTGCCTCTGGAAGTTAGTCTTGTCGGGTATACACATAATCAGTAAATAGAAATAAATAAAATCAAATCGTCAAAGTATAAATTACCTCACATAATAAAACACTCCTCGTGGCATTGCAAATCATAGCCATCCTATATGTATTCCACCTTTTTTATCTTAAAAAAATAGATACTTTCAGTTTGGACTTTAAAATGTTTCTCAAGTGCAATGAGGTGGAATTCCACCAGGTCTTTGCCTTGTTCTTCCAGTTTCTTCTCTGTTACCCTGCTGTTGTCATTCACATCTTTGTGTGAGAGAGTGTTACTCTTTTGCAGCCTGAAAAATACTTTGAGTACACAAACACCCAGAAAGTTGGCATGGTTAACACTTGTACTGTTTGTTATTCTAACTGAAAGGACAATATATTTCAAATATTTTTAGTCAGCTCTGTACTGTGCATTCCACAATGAGGTTAACTTTGTAATATGTGGCTACAGCGGTTATACCAAGAACCAGTTCTGTTGTGAAGGGCAATCTGTGTTCAAGTGGAAAACACTGATGCATCTGAAGACCTCAAAGCTCGACAGCTGTGGTCTCTGGTAGTTCTGGTGAGCTCCGTGGCTTCATCAAGTTTGCTTGTAAATAATATGATTATGAATGTCATCACACAGCCTGGATGTGTATTTTTTTAATTATTTTATTGAAAACGTGACAAAAGTACACTATAAGGTTATATACAATCATCTTGTTAAAACTGCTGTAGAGATCATCGATGCATATCAGTTCTCGTTAACTATAATTACTATCTTTTAGAACTAAAACCTTGAAACAATGTAAAGCAGGCAGAGCAAAAATGAGGAAAGAGTATAAGGCGTCTGTTTAAATCATATTGATCAGACAGTGTTACCATAGTTGGATATCAGCCGGTTTGAGTTTGCTAATCATGAGAATTGTGTTAGCACATACTGAAAGTATTTTGCTAAAGGAGACTGGGCAGATAAATTAAAATGCTAATGTAATATCTGAGCTATTATACCAATATGTATAAAGTCGTCCTCAAGACTGTAGAAAAAGAGGAAGGAAAAACGTAGCCACACCAGACCATCCTGTTTAGGCAAAGCTTAATATCGCACATGTTATACTGCAACGTGGTGAAATAGTTATGGGTTATGTGGTTGTATTATATAGTCCTAGAGTTGTTTGGGTGTATACACCAATAAATCGCCTATGCACTTTTTATTTATAATGTGATTAGTGACTTGAAGGCTAGTTGAGCTGCTGTGTAAAAAACTTCAAATTGATCTCCTAGTTTAATTCTGTCAGAAGTGAATGATCTGTTATTAAGTTGTCCCTTCACTATGCATAGTAACTGAGGCCCACTGAGATGCTACAAACGTTTGTGATCATTTTACAAGTTCATGACATGTTTTTAATAAGTATTACCAAAAGAGTATTCAATACCATATTATCACTTTCCTTTATTAAGGGGGTAAGGTCAGTAGTGTAAACTGCTAAGCAAAGAATTGGTGTATTGATTGTTAAATTGATCTGAAAAATTATACATAGTACCAGATGTTCATCCATGAGAAATAAATTTGAACAAGCTGAAAAATTAATTTACATCCAGGCCTTTGGTATTTTAATGTGAGCATTTGCCTACATTTATCTTGTGTACTTTTTGTAATGTTCATGGGGTGCAGTTCAGTGTTAGCAATCCTGAGCATGTGCTGAAGTTTTTGACTCGAAAAAAGATAACCATATTTTTGACCATTTTTCCTTTGAGGAAAGTAGGGGCCCTTCTGTTTTCAGGATTTCGTTTCTCATTGAAGAATGTTTTTTCTTTCAGCATTTGCCTATTTATGGAGAAATTAAGTTATAATTATTAAATACTTTCTGGTGTCCTACAATGGCCTTCCTTAAGTTTGGCATTATGTTGTTATTTAGCATATGTTAAGGAAGCAGAACCTAACATTTAAAGGTGAATTCTATAACAAGGGACTTTTGCCTTGTTTTTGGGAGAAGGTGGGAGTAAGTATGTACCATGATTTACATCTTTTGATGAAGGAAATATCGTTTTTTTCATTTTGCCACGGCCACCATTGCAAAGTTTGTTTTTCAGCTGAACACCAAGCATACCACAGATATTTCAACTACGCCTCAGCATTCCACAATGAGGCGGACTTTGTAAGTTGTGGTTGCAGTGTGTAAATCAAGAACCAGTTTTGTTGTGAAGAGCAACCGGTTTTGAAATGGAATGCACTGATTTGCCCCACTCCAGAACTACAGCACAGAGGAAGGCCCGTGTGTGATCTCAAGACCTCAGAATTGTAGATCCTTGCTGACTGCTGATTCTTGTGTAGCATGTGGCCACGTCAAACACGCGCACAATTCCGATTTTTTAGACTGTCCTCACATAATATACGTATTTATTGAACACTGGAGAGCAGGACTGGCCCCACCTTCGCAAAGCCACGCATAAATACTTACGCTGCCTCTGCCTTTTAATGCTAAAACACTGTTTTTTTTCCAGATGCATTTGAAGGATGTGTTTATTAACCGTTTCCTACGAAACTAATTATATTCAGTTGTCATTCCCACGCCATGTGAAAGTGTGTTGCCTACTGTTACCTAAATCCCACATTTAAAAGGAGCAACTAGACCCTGACCCCTAAATCTCACTTACCTAGTAGCAACAAGCTGGTCCAAAGAATGTCTAAGGTTTCGTTGTTGATCCTCTCACCAGTATATTTTAACCACAATCCTCTATTTAAGACACACAGCGCCTAAAGATTGACAAGTGTTGAAACCTATGAACGCTAGTTGATTCCAAGCACTAGTAGGGCACAGGTTGCAAACTACACTTTAGAGACCAGTTGCAGCGGCACCCAGTTTCCCTTTGCTAAGTTCAGCGTCACCCACATGTCCCGGGGACCACCCCCGGGCAAACATGTTTTTAAGTAAATGGGGGAGGCCAGATGGCTTCCCCCACAGCCCCGGGGCCACCACCTCCCCGGGGCTATCAGTTTAATTAATGTGTGGGGTGGGGGGGCCTGTTGCCCCCCCAGCCCTGGGTGCCACCACCCCCTGGGGCAACACTTTATTTAGAATTTAGAGCCGGGGTGCCACACGCCTCGGAGGCCCCCATCCCCTGGGGCAAAAAGCAATTTATTTGCGGGAGGGGTGTACACGTGCAGGGGACAGGGATGAAATGCTTCAGCAAGCACATTTCTGCTGTCAAAGCAGCTCCGTGCTTGCTGAAGCAATGGCACTGGCTTAAGGCTTCCCCTGCAGTGCCTAGTAGCCCATAAGGGCATTTTATTATAAATAAATAAAAAAATATGTAGGGACCGTGGTGGAGCCCTTGAGTGCTCCCTCGCGGTCCCAGAAAGCCCATAAAGGTCTAAAATATTTTTTTAAAACAAACAAACCCCCAGTAGCTCATTGTGAAGGTCACAGACCTTCACACTAAGCTTTGGGGATTCGGGTCCAGATGGACTAATTACCATTTTTTCTTTTAAATAAATGAAAATTATATTTAATATATATATATATATATTTTTTTTTTTTATTTTATTTTATTTTAACTTGGATATTGAGATATCTTGCACCCATACAGACAATCTGACAGCCACTCTCACCCCCAGATACGCCCTCTCACACCTATTCTCAACCCCAGAGAGGCCACGGACAACTCCTGCCATGCACAACCAAAGGGAAATGTGCAGCATGGGTTTGGGTGGTTAGCGAGGTTGGCTGCAGGGCCTGGTTGCAGGCCAGGTCTTGTGGACAACCACCGCTGCACATGTGTGAAGGCCATGGAAGGTGTAAGGTTGCGCGGTTATAGGGGGTTGGACACTGGCCCTGTGGCCAATTGCCGCCGTGTACGGCCGAAAGCTGTGAATGGCGTTGGTTGGATTAATGTATAGTAATCAAAATCACTATACGTTAAAAAAAACATAGAAATTTACTGAAAAAAACGAAAGTTTATTAGGACGTTAGAGTTAGGAAATAAAACTTTTAAAAAACATAGAAATTCACTGAAAAAACAAAGGCTACTGGGACGTTATAGTTAGGTTTAGATTTTAAACGTACATAATCTTGATAATTCACCAGTTCTAGTTAGTCATCTTTACTAACTATAACCCGTGCCCTAAGGTAACTATAACACGCCCCCGCCATGCACAGTTTTTTCGTCCAAAATGTTACTGCAAATAGTACATTGATATTATCAATGATGTAATCAAAGATCTCATAAGTGCCATCATTTGTGGGTGATTACCAGTGCGTGGCGAGGGTGCGAGTTATAGTTAGTTGAGATAACTATAACTGGCGAATTTCTAAGGTTTTGTATGTTTAAAATGTGAGCCTAAATAGAATGTCACTGTAACCTCTGTTTTTTTTTTTTTTTCCAGTGAAAAAAAAAAGAAAAAAAAAAAATATATATATATATGGCGCCGCCAACGTTTGGTCTGGCTCTAATGTTTAGGTCCGACTGACTCTCTAGGTCTCATATATATTTTGACTCCTCGGTTCCGTATACGGAGACGTCCGTGGGGCTGAGTGTTTCCACCGCCACGGGATAGGTGCTTCCTCTTGCTTAGTGGTTGGTTGTTCAAGCTTGAACTTTGAAAGGAAAACCCCGATATTGGTGTGCCTTCTCTGACCTAGAGCTATTTTTTATAAATGGCGAATCCTAATGTAGTGAATATAGCAATTAATATGCGTCACCCGCTCACAGGACATCTGTTGGCACATGGTCTGACGGTCCAGGGGGGTCCAGTCACTTTTGTGGTGGACGCCCATGCAGCCTATAGAACAGAACTTTTTTATTCTTGGGTCGGATTTTCAGCAGTGGATGGGGGTACAAATACTTTTCACGAATACACTGTTGCGAATGTCCCTGGACAATACAGGGCTTACGCTTACTTAGAGATACCTTTATCTTATCAAGAACACCATAATTGGCTTTATGGCGCCCTCCCACACACAGTTGCACAAGTTAGGTTAGGTCCACTGAGTAATGATGGTCCTACCTGGCCTTTATTGGCTACATATACACCTCATCCTGCGGTTGCTCAATTGGCAGTGGTTGAAGTTCGTCGTTTATATACAGACTTAACGGCTACATATAGACGATTAGTTCAGTTTGTCATGCAGACACTAAATACAAACGCAGCGCGTGCTGCTCCGGCGCACCCACAGGCAGTGGTTCCTGGTATTAATCCGGCCACTGTACACTCAGTTATGGGTAAGGTACCGGCTAAACGAGAGGGAGATTCCGACCAGGGAACCACAACTAGACGCTGACTGCCTCGTTGCAGATGCTGAACCAAGATAAATAGAACAAGCAGAGGGAGAGTAGGAACTGTTAGACAATATGATAGCTTTGTTCTTATGTTTTACTCTCCTGGTGACTATTTCAATACTACTGTGTTGTATCGTTCTGGTTATTGCGGCTCACGCCTTAATATCTAAAATACAGTCGTTTTATTAAAACATTATATAAAACTTATACTGTCATTGTATATGAGATCATATTGGAAATAAGAGAGTTGGTTTGGATCTGAGTGACCACGACTTCCCTGAGAAGTTCCAAAGATGTCATGCGCTCGGCTGCCTAATCATTTCCTCCCCCTGGGAGAAATGAGGCACTGCTAGTTAGCCGGAGCAAAAACCGGATTTAGGGTGACAGAGTTCTTTACACGTGGCTCAGACTCAGTCCCCCACACCGTTATCGATCCTGCTGCCTTAGAAAGCCAGGAGTCTCATTTAGGATAATGAGAGCCCACGCGACATGGAGTGCGGTCGTTCGTGAAGTATTTCATGAATGTTGTTGATATATATTCTTTGTTGTGTAGTATCTAATTTCCAGTCTCTTTTCCAACCCACGTTAACCATTGAGTGCTCAACCACACTTTCTTATGGCAAGTCAGGAGCCATGCAGAAAAACGTGGACCCAGTGCTCAATGGAGTAGGATCCAAGGCTTTACGGCATAAATGGTAGTTACAGATGCTCACCAGAGGGCTGCCCAGTAATCATTGACTGATCCAGGACCTGCTGAAGAAGCGTGCCAGACAGCATTAAATCCTGGAGAGCTAGAACTGCTAGCAATAAACCACCAATAGCATGAACTTCATGCTAGTTTGATTCATGTAAGTTTCGGATCAGTTTTTGTCTGTGATTTACATTTGTGATTTTTGGACTCGGTCGTGGCCTTAGTCCTAGTAATTGGTGGGCACTTGCTGTTTGTAGCTGCAGTTCTAATCCTAGCGATATTAAACAGATTTTAGTTTTTCTGTCATACCACCATGTAGTATTAGATTAAAATTTGCGCACCTTGTGATTTTTTTTTTTTGTTCACTGCTAACAAGGTCTCGCTTGACATAATGAAAATGGATCATTTTCCTGATTTCTGATTAGACCGTGCTCTCTGAAGGAAAATGCTTTGCTGCTGCTCCTCCAGGGTGAGCTGATTGCATTTTTTATGACACCGTCCAAAGTTTGATTTACAGCATTCATTTGGCAGCCTTTGCTTTTAATGGTTCAATTTTAGCAACCTGGTCTAGTTTTTAACTTGAAGGAGAGATGTTATTCTGTTTTGTGGAGTTTCCTGAGAATTACCGCAAATTGTTTGGTACGCTGGATATGTTTGGTTCCTGTAATCTTTGTTTTCCTCTTTTGTTTGCTATACTAGTTTTTTTTTTTAAAGTGATAGTAAAATTGAATTTCCCCTTCTTGGAACTTTAATTTTTTGTGTTTATTTGGGGGGGGGAGGGAGTAGCAGTCTTGGTATAATCACCTAATGCTTTGCGCTTAGCATAGAATCCATGGGGCTTTGCATTAATACTTCCGCTTGTAAAAATTCTGAACCAGCATAAATTAACATGTGCCATTTTGAAGATTTAACAAACTGAACACACAATTGAACCTAAAAATGCCCAGCGTGTCCACTGTTTGGTAACTTAAAATGTCTGTGGGCGGGGAAGCGTTTTTACACTAGGTTTGTTTGTAGATGGGACTGACCTTTGTTTTGAACAGAAAAATTTGCAGCACTGGAAAAAATCCTACAGGTTCACATCATTACACTCACCACTCCTTCACACCCACTTTTCAGGCATAGGTTTTTGACCCCCTTAATCATTTTTTCTGTTACTTGTTTTCTTTTTAGGTCCCTACTGCTCAGTAGAGAAGCGCAAATCTGACTTTACCCCTACACTTTACAGAAGTAACACAAAACGTAGCTGTAATCAACAGTATATATTTTGTGTGACATAACTTTGCTAATGTAAAGTGAAGCATCAAACTGTATTATTGAAGATGTATTAACTGTTGGTATTATAGTTTCATATATATGTGTGCTCTAATGTTTGAATTTAACATGATGATTTGTAGTTCTTATTTACGTTTACACTTATATTCTGATGTACTGCATTTACTGAATACCCATTACATATTTAATCATGGATTTACTTGTTCATATTTGAATTCATTCTAACATAACGGTTGCAATTGTATTTGATTATTAAAACGTGCAGATTAACAATGATTTATTAAGTTAGCATGAGTAGGCCATTCATATTAAAATGAAATGTATAGGCTGTGAGCCAACCATGTTATTGATACCACTTGGAGGGGTGGGTTCTAATATGATTTATTGGCAAGGCATGGATGCCTACAGATGGAACATATGTGATAGCAAATCATAACTCTTTGCCTTTTCTGAATTACCACTCCATTCCTGTGAAAATCTTTGTTAGAGGCAGCTTAAGTAAGGAACCACATTACACTGTTAGACATTGCGAGAAATGTGGAAAGCAACACTGTTCCCCAAGTATTTTACCACAGGACGTGTCGGAGCCTTTTTACTATGAAGAGAGATTTACAGACTGTTAAGCGAAAAGCTGAAGCAAGTGTCAGTGATGATGCTGGAACGAGTGAGTGCGCAAGTAAATTAAACAGAAGGACATCATTAAAGTTAAACATGTATGCTGAAGAATGTATATTTTGTGGAACGTCAACGCATGAGAAATTAATCAAAGCCTCAGAGCTTAGAGTTGACTAAAGGCTTCGAGAGCATGCAACCATTAATTGTGTTTAAAAGATCTTAGCAGTTTGTACTAGGGACATAGTGGCTGCAGAAGCCCATTATCATGCATCTTGTTTTAGGAAATATACAAGAGTTAAAGCAAAGGAAGATGATGATGCATCTAGCATTCAAATTGATGATCACTGCAAAAATATAAGGGAATGAAGCATATGAAAAACTATTTCAATACATTAGAACTATGATTATTCCTAACAAAGTGGTAATACATGTAACAACTCTCACTGAAAGGCTTGAAACCCTCATGATACACAGAGGAATACAAGGAATGAACGAATCAATCAAGAAGCACAGTAGAAGAGAATTGGACTCTGAGTTCGGTGATAGCCTCCACATATTCCCAGACAACCAAGGAAAGTTATTGCGTCAACCTGATAGTGTCATGCTACAGAATATTGTAAGAGAAAACCAGAGTTTGAAAAGAGAATTATCAGTTTTAAAGGTTAAGGCAACAGACATGAACAAGGTCATTGATCAAACATCATTGCACATAGGAATAATGATTAAAACACACTTGACATCAACACCATGGCAATATCATCCATCAGATGTTGATAAAGATTCATTTACAGTGCCTGATTACCTTAAACGGTTCCTATTAGGACTTCTGACTGAAGATCCAGAAAACACAAAGACATTATATATGCAGTCACAAATGGCCAGCAGATCCCCCATCCAATTGTTGCTCCCATACGGCGTAAAAATGCTGACAGGCTATGTTGAAATTATTGGCATTGTAAACAGACTTGGTAATGGGATTTCATACTCACAAACAGAGGAAAATGGTACTGCCTTGTGTCTTCAGAAACTTGCTGCTAGGTTAAATGAACAAATTGTTCTTCCAGTTGACATTCAGCCTTGTGTCTTCACTAACTTAGCATGGGATAACATTGAGAGGCTGGAAGAGACTCTTACTGGTAAGGGGACAACTCATCAAGTCAACAGTTTAGGTGTGCCGCCCAGGTTGTTTGGACCACAGTCTTTTCCCAAACATTGAGAAACAAAAGCAAAGAACATTGACCACCACAAATACTGAAGAATTGTTCATGTATGTTTCTGGTGTACTAGTTGGGCCTCAGCCATTGATGACAAGTAACAAAGTCATGCCAGAATGTGTTGCTCAATTGAAGCTTGCACAAAATAAGAACATAATCTGGGTTGTTACAACGCAAGAAGCGAGCCTCGCACAGATAATACCAAGTTGGACAGGATTTAACATCAGTACTAGAGACCTAGTTAGTTTATTACAGGATTCAATTGGCTACTTATTCACCATTATTGCCCCTGCTACTGAGTTGACAACAGTTTCTGAAATTTTGAAACAGTCAGAGATGATAAAGAAATCACTGCATTTGGCAAAAATTGTAGTGGTCATGGATGAAGCTGTCTATCCAAAAGCAACTGAGATCGTGTGGAAGCATAAAGCAACGTACAATGGAATCATTCTTTGAATGGGCACTGTAGGAGGCTGGACTGGCTTGTAGTGAGTATCAAGGGGTACTTGCACCTTGCACCAGGCCCAGTTATCCCTTATTAGTGTATAGGGTGTCTAGCAGCTTAGGCTGATAGATAATGGTAGCTTAGCAGAGCAGCTTAGGCTGAACTAGGAGACGTGTGAAGCTACTACAGTACCACTTAGTGTCATATGCACAATATCATAAGAAAACCCAATACACAGTTATACTAAAAATAAAGGTACTTTATTTTTTATGACAATATGCCAAAGTATCTTAGAGTGTACCCTCAGTGAGAGGATAGGAAATATACACAATAGCAAAAATATGCAGTATAGTCTTAGAAAACAGTGCAAACAATGTATAGTTACAATAGGATGCAATGGGGAAACATAGGGATAGGGGCAACACAAACCATATACTCCAAAAGTGGAATGCGAACCACGAATGGACCCCAAACCTATGTGACCTTGTAGAGGGTCGCTGGGACTATTAGAAAATAGTGAGAGTTAGCAAAATAACCCTCCCCAAGACCCTGAAAAGTGAGTGCAAAGTGCACTAAAGTTCCCCTAAGGACAAAATAGTCGTGTTAGAGGAATAATGCAGGAAAGACACAAACCAGCAATGCAACAACTGTGGATTTCCAATCTAGGGACCTGCGGAACAAGGGGACCAAGTCCAAAAGTCACAAGCAAGTCGGAGATGGGCAGATGCCCAGGAAATGCCAGCTGCGGGTGCAAAGAAGCTTCGACTGGACAGAAGAAGCTGAGGTTTCTGCAGGAACGAAAAGGGCTAGAGACTTCCCCTTTGGTGGACGGATCCCTCTCGCCTTGGAGAGTCGTGCAGAAGTGTTTTCCCGCTGAAAGGACGGCAACAAGCCTTGCTAGTCGCAAATCGTGCGTTTGGCGTTTTTGGACGCTGCCGGGGCCCAGGAGGGACCAGGAGGTCGCAAATTGGACCTGAAAAGAGAGGGGACGTCGAGCAAGACAAAGAGCCCTCACTGAAGCAGGTAGCACCCGGAGAAGTGCCAGAAACAGGCACTACGAGGATGCGTGAAACGGTGCTCGCCGAAGTTGCACAAAGGAGTCCCACGTCGCCGGAGACCAACTTAGAAAGTCGTGCAATGCAGGTTAGAGTGCCGTGGACCCAGGCTTGGCTGTGCACAAAGGATTTCCGCCGGAAGTGCACAGGGGCCGGAGTAGCTGCAAAGTCGCGGTTCCCAGCAATGAAGCCCAGCGAGGTGAGGCAAGGACTTACCTCCACCAAACTTGGGCTGAAGAGTCACTGGACTGTGGGGGTCACTTGGACAGAGTCGCTGGATTCGAGGGACCTCGCTCGTCGTGCTGAGAGGAGACCCAAGGGACCGGTAATGCAGCTTTTTGGTGCCTGCGGTTGCAGGGGGAAGATTCCGTCGACCCACAGGAGATTTCTTCGGAGCTTCTGGTGCAGAGAGGAGGCAGACTACCCCCACAGCATGCACAAGCAGGAAAACAGTCGAGAAGGCGGCAGGATCAGCGTTACAGAGTTGCAGTAGTCGTCTTTGCTACTATGTTGCAGGTTTGCAGGCTTCCAGCGCGGTCAGCAGTCGATTCCTTATCAGAAGGTGAAGAGAGAGATGCAGAGGAACTCGGATGAGCTCTTGCATTCGTTATCTGAAGTTTTCCCAGAGACAGAGACCCTAAATAGCCAGAAAAGAGGGTTTGGCTACCTAGGAGAGAGGATAGGCTACTAACACCTGAAGGAGCCTATCAGCAGGAGTCTCTGACGTCACCTGGTGGCACTGGCCACTCGGAGCAGTCCAGTGTGCCAGCAGCACCTCTGTTTCCAAGATGGCAGAGGTCTGGAGCACACTGGAGGAGCTCTGGACACCTCCCAGGGGAGGTGCAGGTCAGGGGAGTGGTCACTCCCCTTTCCTTTGTCCAGTTTCGCGCCAGAGCAGGGGCTAAGGGGTCCCTGAACCGGTGTAGACTGGCTTATGCAGAATTGGGCACCTCTGTGCCCAACAAAGCATTTCCAGAGGCTGGGGGAGGCTACTCCTCCCCTGCCTTCACACCATTTTCCAAAGGGAGAGGGTGTCACACCCTCTCTCAGAGGAAGTTCTTTGTTCTGCCATCCTGGGCCAGGCCTGGCTGGACCCCAGGAGGGCAGCTGCCTGTCTGAGGGGTTGGCAGCAGCAGCAGCTGCAGTGAAACCCCAGGAAGGGCAGTTTGGCAGTACCAGGGTCTGTGCTACAGACCACTGGGATCATGGGATTGTGCCAACTATGCCAGGATGGCATAGAGGGGGCAATTCCATGATCATAGACATGTTACATGGCCATTTTCGGAGTTACCATTGTGAAGCTACATATAGGTAGTGACCTATATGTAGTGCACGCGTGTAATGGTGTCCCCGCACTCACAAAGTTCAGTGAATTGGCTCTGAACAATGTGGGGGCACCTTGGCTAGTGCCAGGGTGCCCTCACACTAAGTAACTTTGCACCTAACCTTTACCAGGTAAAGGTTAGACATATAGGTGACTTATAAGTTACTTAAGTGCAGTGTAAAATGGCTGTGAAATAACGTGGACGTTATTTCACTCAGGCTGCAGTGGCAGGCCCGTGTAAGAATTGTCAGAGCTCCCTATGGGTGGCAAAAGAAATGCTGCAGCCCATAGGGATCTCCTGGAACCCCAATACCCTGGGTACCTCAGTACCATATACTAGGGAATTATAAGGGTGTTCCAGTAAGCCAATGTAAATTGGTAAAAATGGTCACTAGCCTGTTAGTGACAATTTGGAAAGAAATGAGAGAGCATAACCACTGAGGTTCTGATTAGCAGAGCCTCAGTGAGGCAGTTAGTCACTACACAGGTAACACATTCAGGCACACTTCTGAGCACTGGGGCCCTGGGTTACCAGGGTCCCAGTGACACATACAACTAAAACAACATATATACAGTGAAAAATGGGGGTAACATGCCAGGCAAGATGGTACTTTCCTACACAACCCCCCCCCCCCCAAACGAAGGACAATAAGACTAGCCATGACCTGATGAGTCTTCATTGTCTAAGTGGAAATATCTGGAGAGTCCATCTGCATTGGAGTGGCTACTCCCAGGTCTATGTTCCACTGTATAGTCCATTCCCTGTAGGGATATGGACCACCTCAACAATTTAGGATTTTCACCTTTCATTTGTTTTAGCCAAAGTAGAGGTTTGTGGTCTGTCTGAACAATGAAGTGAGTGCCAAACAGGTATGGCCTCAACTTCTTCAGAGCCCAGACCACAGCAAAGGCCTCCCTCTCAATGGCAGACCAACGCTTTTCTCTAGGGGTCAACCTCCTACTAATAAAAGCAACAGGTTGATCCTGGCCCTCAGAATTAAGTTGTGATAGGACTGCCCCTACTCCTAATTCAGATGCATCAGTTTGGACATAGAATTTCTTAGAGTAACAAGGGCTTTTCAGGACAGGTGCAGAGCACATGGCCTGCTTCAGCTCCTCAAAAGCTTTCTGACAGTTTGCTGTCCATAATACCTTTTTAGGCATTTTCTTGGATGTGAGGTCATTAAGAGGGGCTGCAATGGAGCCATAGTTCTTAATGAACCTCCTGTAATACCCAGTGAGGCCTAGGAAGGCTCTCACCTGAGTCTGAGTGGTAGGGGGAACCCAATCAATAATAGTTTGGATTTTCCCCTGAAGTGGTGCAATCTGTTCCCCACCAACAAGGTGTCCCAGATAAACCACCTTACCCTGCCCTATCTGGCACTTTGAAGCCTTGATAGTGAGGCCTGCCTTTTGCAGGGCCTCCAAAACTTTCCATAGGTGGACCAGGTGATCATCCCAGCTGGAGCTAAAGACAGCTATATCGTCCAAATATGCTGCACTGAAAGCTTCCAGCCCTTGCAGGACTGTGTTCACCAACCTCTGAAAAGTGGCAGGTGCATTTTTCAAACCAAAAGGCATTACAGTAAACTGGTAATGTCCTCCAATGGTAGAAAATGCAGTCTTAGGTTTAGCATCTTCTGATAATTTGATCTGCCAATACCCTGCAGTCAAATCAAAAGTGCTTAGATACTTGGCGGATGCCAGTGTATCTATAAGCTCATCTGCCCTGGGTATAGGGTGAGCATCAGTTTTGGTTACCAAGTTGAGACCTCTATAGTCTACACAAAACCGCATTTCTTTCTTTCCATCTTTAGAATTGGGTTTTGGTACCAGTACCACAGGAGAAGCCCATGGACTGTCAGAGTGCTCAACCACTCCTAGTTCCAACATTTTCTGAACTTCTTGCTTTATGCAGTCCCTGACATGGTCAGGCTGCCTATAGATCTTACTTTTGACAGGTAAACTGTCCCCAGTATCTATAGTGTGCTCACACCAAGAAGTGGTACCTGGCACAGTAGAGAAGAGTTCAGAGAATTGATCTAGGAGATTTATGCAATTATCTTTCTGCTCAGCAGTAAGACAATCAGCCAAAACTACACCTTCCACAAGAGCATCTTGTTCTGTGGAAGAGAAGAGATCAGGTAGAGGATCACTGTCTTCTTCCTGTCCCTCATCTGTTGCCATGAGCAGGGTGAGATCAGCCCTGTCATAGTAGGGTTTCAGGCGGTTGACATGGAGCACCCTAAGGGGACTCCTGGCAGTGCCTAAGTCAACTAAATAGGTGACTTCTCCCTTCTTTTCAACAATTGTGTGGGGACCACTCCATTTATCTTGGAGTGCTCTTGGGGCCACAGGCTCCAAGACCCACACTTTCTGCCCTGGTTGGTACTGAAACAAAACAGCCTTCTGATCATGCCATTGCTTCTGGAGCTCTTGGCTGGCCTGAAGGTTTTTACTGGCCTTTTTCATGTACTCAGCCATCCTTGATCTGAGGCCAAGTACATAATCCACAATATCCTGCTTAGGAGCTTTTAAAGGTTGTTCCCAACCCTCCTTTACAAGTGTGAGTGGACCCCTAACAGGGTGTCCAAAAAGAAGTTCAAAGGGGCTGAAGCCCACTCCTTTCTGGGGTACCTCCCTGTAGGCAAAAAGGAGGCATGGTAGAAGGATATCCCATCTCCTGCGGAGTTTTTCAGGGAGTCCCATAATCATGCCTTTGAGAGTTTTATTAAATCTCTCCACCAGTCCATTTGTTTATGGATGATAGGGTGTTGTGAACTTGTACGTTACACCACACTCCTTCCACATGGCCTTTAAGTATGCAGACATGAAATTGCTTCCTCTGTCTGATACTACTTCCTTTGGGAAGCCCACCCTGGAAAATATTCCCAGGAGGGCCTTTGCCACTGCAGGAGCTGTAGTGGTCCTTAAAGGAATTGCTTCAGGATATCTTGTGGCATGGTCCACTACCACCAAGATAAACCTATTGCCTGAAGCAGTAGGAGGGTCAAGGGGGCCAACTATGTCAACCCCTACCCTTTCAAAGGGAACCCCAACCACAGGCAGTGGGATAAGGGGTGCCTTTGGGGTGCCACCTGTCTTGCCACTGGCTTGACAGGTTTCACAGGACTTACAAAATTCCTTTGTGTCCTCAGACATCCTAGGCCAATGAAACAGGGGAACAAGCCTGTCCCAAGTTTTCATTTGTCCTAGATGCCCAGCTAAGGGAATGTCATGTGCCAGTGTTAGGAGGAACTTTCTGTACTCCTGAGGAATCGCTAATCTCCTGGCAGCTCCAGGTTTAGGATCCCTATGCTCAGTGTACAAGAGGTTGTCCTCCCAGTAAACTCTGTGAGAGTCACTGACATCCCCATTAGCCTGTTGACAGCTTGCTGTCTGAGACCCTCTAATGTGGGACAGGTTTGCTGTGCCACACTCAGCTCCTCTCTGGCAGGCCCCCCTTCACCCAAAAGCTCAGCAGTGTCTGCTTCCAGCTCCTCTGGTGTAGGTTCTGCACAGGGAGGGAATTCTTCTTCCTCAGAAGTTGAATCCACTGTAGAGGGAGGGATAGTAGGAAGTGGTTTGCTTCTACTAGCCCTAGCTTTAGGGAACACTTGGTCCATTGTTCCAGGATCCAAGCTTCCCTGTCCTTTTTGCTTTTTGGCCTGAGCCCTTGTCAAAGCAAAAATATGCCCTGGAATGCCCAGCATTGCTGCATGGGCCTCCAACTCCACATCTGACCAAGCTGATGTCTCCAAATCATTCCCTAATAGACAGTCTACAGGTAAATCTGAAGCTACCACAACTTTCTTTGGACCAGTTACCCCCCCCCAGTTGAGATTTACAACAGCCATGGGGTGGCTTTGTGTTATGTTGTGAGCATCGGTTACTTGGTACTGGTGTCCAAGTATGTGTTGTTCAGGGTGCACCAGTTTCTCAATCACCATTGTGACACTGGCACCTGTGTCCCTGTAGGCCTGGACCTCAACACCATTTATTAGGGTTAGTTGCTTGTACTTCTCCAAGTTATGGGGGCAAGCAACCAAAGTGGCTAAATCAATAGCCCCTTTAGAGACTAAAGTAGCCTCTGTGGTCTCCCTAATCAGACCAACCCCAACTAAGTTACCAAAAGTGAGCCCAGCTACTCCCTTGGATTGGCTATTAGTAGGTTTGCTCCCACCACCACTGCTATTAGTAGGGACACTAGGTGTAGCAGTAGGGGTTGTAGTGGTAGGAGCAGTGGTGCCTTTCTTTGGACAACTGGGATCTGTTGTCCAATGGCCTTTTATTTTACATAAATAGCACCATGGTTTCTTTTCCTTGTTCTGATTAAAGGAGGATTTGGACCCACCCCCCCCACCAGAGTGTTTTTGTGGGCCTGATGAAGACTCATTTTTAGATTTGTCCCCACCCTTGTCAGAAGACTTACCATCCTTCTTTTTGTTGCCATCTTTGTCACCCCCTGTATGAACTTTTCTGTTCACTCTTGTTCTGACCCATTTGTCTGCCTTCTTTCCCAATTCTTGGGGAGAGGTCAGATCAGAGTCCACCAAGTACTGGTGCAACAAATCAGACACACAATTATTAAGAATATGCTCTCTCAGGATCAAGTTATACAGGCTGTCATAATCAGTAACTTTACTGCCATGTAACCACTCCTCCAAGGCCTTCACTGAATGGTCAATGAAATCAACCCAGTCTTGTGAAGACTCCTTTTTAATTTCTCTGAACTTTATCCTGTACTGTTCAGTGGTTAAGCCATAACCATCCAGGAGTGCATTCTTAAGAACTTGGAAATTATTAGCATCATTTTCTTTCACAGTAAGGAGCCTATCCCTACCTTTTCCACTAAATGATAGCCATAGGATAGCAGCCCACTGCCTTTGAGGGACATCCTGTACAACACAGGCCCTCTCAAGTGCAGCAAACCACTTGTTAATGTCATCCCCCTCCTTATAAGGGGGAACTATCTTGTGCAGATTCCTGGAATCATGCTCTTTTGCAGGATGACTATGGGGAATACTGCTGCTGCCACCATGGGTATCTAAACCCAACTTCTGTCTTTCCTTCTCTAATTCAAAAGACTGTCTATCCAAATCCAGCTGTTGCTTTTTAAGCTTCAGTCTGGTTTGTTCCACCCTCAACTTATTGAGTTCCCTCTCTAACATTCTGTCATCAGGGTTGGTGGGAGGGACATTTCTAGAAACAGAGCTATGATGGGAATGAACAGAAGGAGACCTGTCCCTTACAGAAGCCACCCTAACAGCTTGGTTTACAGAAACATTACTACCAGTATGGTGAGAATAAATGCTTTTGCTATGATGTGAGACAACACTATTTATTTGGTGTGGCTCATCATCATTACCATCTATGCTAGATTGTCTAGTAATGGGCAGGCTAGGAAGTTTCTTTCCTGAATCTTTTCCTGGGGGAGTCCCTGAATCAGATTGGGAACTATTAGGTACTTTTTCAACAGATGGGGCACCTATGGCCTTATCCTGTTCTCTAAGCATGTTAAGTAACAGTTCCAAGGAAGGATTTTTCCCTACACTCAAACCTCTCTCTATACAGAGACTCCTTGCTCTTTTCCAGCTAAGGTTGTCATATGCAAGTTTGGACAGATCAACACTTTGGCCTGTGCCAGACATTTTTAGAGAGAGTTAAAGTGATAGAAAAAGAGAAAAAAGTTTTCAGAACTTTTTGGAAAGACAGAAAAAACTTTTTAAACTTTTAAGAACTTTTTGAAAGTTTAGAAGTACTTTTCAGCACTTAGAAAAGAGTGAAAAGAGGAAATGCAAAACTTTTTGGCTATGTGTATATACACTGACCTTGTTTTGTATATTTTTCTCTTATGAAAAGTACAATGACAAGAGTGGTAAGTAGTCTCAAGCACTTATCCCACCACTGCACAACCAATGTAGGAGGCTGGACTGGCTTGTAGTGAGTACCAAGGGGTACTTGCACCTTGCACCAGGCCCAGTTATCCCTTATTAGTGTATAGGGTGTCTATGAAAACCTATGTGACCTTGTAGAGGGTCGCTGGGACTATTAGAAAATAGTGAGAGTTAGCAAAATAACCCTCCCCAAGACCCTGAAAAGTGAGTGCAAAGTGCACTAAAGTTCCCCTAAGGACAAAATAGTCGTGTTAGAGGAATAATGCAGGAAAGACACAAACCAGCAATGCAACAACTGTGGATTTCCAATCTAGGGTACCTGTGGAACAAGGGGACCAAGTCCAAAAGTCACAAGCAAGTCGGAGATGGGCAGATGCCCAGGAAATGCCAGCTGCGGGTGCAAAGAAGCTTCGACTGGACAGAAGAAGCTGAGGTTTCTGCAGGAACGAAAAGGGCTAGAGACTTCCCCTTTGGTGGACGGATCCCTCTCGCCTTGGAGAGTCGTGCAGAAGTGTTTTCCCGCTGAAAGGACGCCAACAAGCCTTGCTAGTCGCAAATCGTGCGTTTGGCGTTTTTGGACGCTGCCGGGGCCCAGGAGGGACCAGGAGGTCGCAAATTGGACCTGAAAAGAGAGGGGACGTCGAGCAAGACAAAGAGCCCTCACTGAAGTAGGTAGCACCCGGAGAAGTGCCAGAAACAGGCACTACGAGGATGCGTGAAACGGTGCTCGCCGAAGTTGCACAAAGGAGTCCCACGTCGCCGGAGACCAACTTAGAAAGTCGTGCAATGCAGGTTAGAGTGCCGTGGACCCAGGCTTGGCTGTGCACAAAGGATTTCCGCCGGAAGTGCACAGGGGCCGGAGTAGCTGCAAAGTCGCGGTTCCCAGCAATGCAGCCCAGCGAGGTGAGGCAAGGACTTACCTCCACCAAACTTGGGCTGAAGAGTCACTGGACTGTGGGGGTCACTTGGACAGAGTCGCTGGATTCGAGGGACCTCGCTCGTCGTGCTGAGAGGAGACCCAAGGGACCGGTAATGCAGCTTTTTGGTGCCTGCGGTTGCAGGGGGAAGATTCCGTCGACCCACGGGAGATTTCTTCGGAGCTTCTGGTGCAGAGAGGAGGCAGACTACCCCACAGCATGCACAAGCAGGAAAACAGTCGAGAAGGCGGCAGGATCAGCGTTACAGAGTTGCAGTAGTCGTCTTTGCTACTGTGTTGCAGGTTTGCAGGCTTCCAGCGCGGTCAGCAGTCGATTCCTTATCAGAAGGTGAAAAGAGAGATGCAGAGGAACTCGGATGAGCTCTTGCATTCGTTATCTGAAGTTTCCCCAGAGACAGAGACCCTAAATAGCCAGAAAAGAGGGTTTGGCTACCTAGGAGAGAGGATAGGCTACTAACACCTGAAGGAGCCTATCAGCAGGAGTCTCTGACGGCACTGGCCACTCAGAGCAGTCCAGTGTGCCAGCAGCACCTCTGTTTCCAAGATGGCAGAGGTCTGGAGCACACTGGAGGAGCTCTGGACACCTCCCAGGGGAGGTGCAGGTCAGGGGAGTGGTCACTCCCCTTTCCTTTGTCCAGTTTCGCGCCAGAGCAGGGGCTAAGTGGTCCCTGAACCGGTGTAGACTGGCTTATGCAGAATTGGGCACCTCTGTGCCCAACAAAGCATTTCCAGAGGCTGGGGGAGGCTACTCCTCCCCTGCCTTCACACCATTTTCCAAAGGGAGAGGGTGTCACACCCTCTCTCAGAGGAAGTTCTTTGTTCTGCCATCCTGGGCCAGGCCTGGCTGGACCCCAGGAGAGCAGCTGCCTGTCTGAGGGGTTGGCAGCAGCAGCAGCTGCAGTGAAACCCCAGGAAGGGCAGTTTGGCAGTACCAGGGTCTGTGCTACAGACCACTGGGATCATGGGATTGTGCCAACTATGCCAGGATGGCATAGAGGGGGCAATTCCATGATCATAGACATGTTACATGGTCATTTTCGGAGTTACCATTGTGAAGCTACATATAGGTAGTGACCTATATGTAGTGCACGCGTGTAATGGTGTCCCCGCACTCACAAAGTTCAGTGAATTGGCTCTGAACAATGTGGGGGCACCTTGGCTAGTGCCAGGGTGCCCTCACACTAAGTAACTTTGCACCTAACCTTTACCAGGTAAAGGTTAGACATATAGGTGACTTATAAGTTACTTAAGTGCAGTGTAAAATGGCTGTGAAATAACGTGGACGTTATTTCACTCAGGCTGCAGTGGCAGGCCTGTGTAAGAATTGTCAGAGCTCCCTATGGGTGGCAAAAGAAATGCTGCAGCCCATAGGGATCTCCTGGAACCCCAATACCCTGGGTACCTCAGTACCATATACTAGGGAATTATAAGGGTGTTCCAGTAAGCCAATGTAAATTGGTAAAAATGGTCACTAGCCTGTTAGTGACAATTTGGAAAGAAATGAGAGAGCATAACCACTGAGGTTCTGATTAGCAGAGCCTCAGTGAGACAGTTAGTCACTACACAGGTAACACATTCAGGCACACTTCTGAGCACTGGGGCCCTGGGTTACCAGGGTCCCAGTGACACATACAACTAAAACAACATATATACAGTGAAAAATGGGGGTAACATGCCAGGCAAGATGGTACTTTCCTACAGGCACCTTTCACACCATTTGTAATGTCATGTCCATTCTTGGAAAACGCTTTCAAGACGCTGTTCTGCTCGTCTTCAGACTGAGAGGGAACAAAGGGAAAGGAATGCAAAGAATGCAGCACTCGTGGAATGAGTACGGAATTTATCAAGGCACTTCCCTTGTTACATGAAGAAAATAACGATAACCTGGGCACTTACTGTGCATGCAGCAATACGCGTGCAACTCATAAAATAATCAAAGCAGTCGAATAATAATGATCAAAGAATATGCAATACATCAACAAACAATAAATATACATCTACATATATGCAATTCAGCTTTTCTAGTACCTCGTATATCTAGGAATAACTTAGCTAAAGCAATAGAAGCGTGGTTGATGTTCTTCACCATTAAACATGCTAACTTGTTAATAACTTGAATATTATAAACCGCTAATCCTGGAACTCCTACAATAGAAAGACTTAAGCTCATATATTCTAATTTAGATAACTGAATTTCAGAATCACAAATGTCGCTTAATTGAACTGTTTCCCTTTGACAGCGAATATGTACAGAATGAAATTGAAACATCATGAGTCCTAATCGTGTAAAGCTACACGGTCCACCTGTTAGATTAGCAGGAATGTATGTAAAGGTGGTATTTCCACAAGAAAATAACCATCCCACATGTAGTTTGACATGCATGATGTGACTAGTAGAAGTCACAATGTGAAGACAAGACAAGTCCTTATCCATTCATTTGCAATGTTTATTAGTTCGGTAGTAACATAGTTTGTTGTTCCCACAGGATCTCTTGAGGAGACCCCGTTGTTGCCTCTAGCCGCAGTTGAACACATTTTCCTATTTTGTGAGAATTAGAGGTCATTTGGTTGCATACATCATTGATGGTAATGTTGTAAGTAATCACTTGAGTAAAGTTCTCCCACTTTTCATCCACTACTTCTTGGCAAGATCTACAGTACTTGTAAGGACTAAAATGGGATAACACATCACTTTCTTGAACATCTCCATCTTTGTTAGTGACATTAAAAATGTCAAGTAAAATCTATGCAGGCATCGGAATGGCCACCAAGACAGGTGGATGTAACATCCACCGTACTTTTCATGGGGGCCATGCAAAAATCTGACCTGTACTTGTGCCAGATGTGTCCAAACATTTTTGGTCAAGTGCTGTTAAGGTGTTGATCGATGTGGTCGATCAATCATTTAAAAGCTGGGGGCTTTCGGTTCCTCCCGACCCCACATGCCCGAAGGGAGACCATGTAACACAGCTAGCACACAGACACCTATTGTCTGTGTACTAGCTGATCATTCTCACAAATAACATTTGTCAGCTAGTATATACTCCCACTTTTCTTTTCTTGGTTTCATGACTAACAAGACGTTGTCATAGCCCTTTGCGATGATTTCTGCTGGTTCAGAAGGACGATTTGGGGATTTTACCCACTCTTTAGCACCAGGGTTTTTGTCAGTTGAGCCAAAACCTCCCTCCCCACGTACTGGAAGAAGGGGTAGGCAGTCCCCTTTTTTCACAAGTCCTCCATACACTGGGATAATCACAATCTGCACAATTCTGTCTCCAGACTGTATTATCAAGCCAGTGTCTGGATATATGTTTTCATATCCGAGAGCAAATTCCTCCTCTTCCCTCTTCTCAGCAGTTAACCGCTCTCTGTCCAACTCTTCCCCCTCTTTCACTCGTGAAGAAACATTTTTCTCCCTCTCCTTTCTGTCCTTCTGCATCTGTGTCTGGACCTGATTCACGCATTTATTATCTTTGTTGTTAACTTTCCTGCTACCTTCCTTTCAGCCCAACCCTCTCTTATGGTACATCTCCCACAAGCTTATGGTATCCATCCCATCAATCTGCTCCTTGTTGACACCATCCTTCACTAATGCTATAAACATGTCTTTCCTAGATACTCTGTTATTATCTGTGCGACCCTCAGACCTTGAGGCGCTCTCGGGTTTTGTCTAATCTCCAAGCTCTCCTAGCTTGCGAACCTCCTCGTGCATGTCTTTCAATGCCTGCCCTGTCTGAATAATTAAGAGAGCCATTATTACTTGCTTGCTAGCTGGAGGAGCAAGACCAATGATTTTATTTCGTACTGAAATTGTCAGTGGCGCATCTAACAAATTGTGAGCTTCATCCAAGAGAATAGCAGTTTTCATACTTTATTCTTTAATTCTTTGCATAGCATCTCTCAACATGTACAAAGGATTATTATTTGGCAGCCAGTCTGATTCAGTACAATATTTCTGACTACATCCCATAACTGCCAATTGCAATAAATTAGTTGCTCCTTTATTCCCATAACTTCTAAATTGTTCTTGTATTATGGGGTCAGTGCTAAGAATACAAATCTTCCTTGAATCTCCCTCATCCAGTGCCACACCAGAGGCACCCGTGTCAAACAACCTCACCATCCACGTAAACAATGCTTCCCCAGACTTCTGCTTGAATCTGTCTTTAATATAATTGACTTCTTACTGGTCGTAATCTTCCAGGGAGTGCATCTCAATTCCTCCTGGGTTCTTTGGAGTGCCCTGTATTTTCCCTTACAGTGCATAGCTTTGTGCGAACACCGTCCTTTTATTTCTAAAGACTTCTACTGGAGTCTTTGCAATGATGACACTCATCTTACTGTGTCCCAAGAACCTTGAGACCCTAGCCTCATTAGTTTAGAACTTAGCTTAGATGTCCCTAATCATCCTCTTATTGATGAGGAGCAATCAACATTTCCTTAAAGAAACCTTGAAAATTGTCAACTTTTATTTCTTAGTTTTTGCATTTCTGTGACTGTAATCTTCATTTGCCTTATGCTATTGAGCATGAGAGTATTCCAGTGTTTTAGTTTGGTGGTTCTGATTTTGAATCTTTACAATTTGATTCTGCTGTGCACTTATATTGGATAGATTACTAATTTGTAATAAACCCCCTTAATTCAATATTGATTCCTGGTCCTTCTTGTGTTGCCAAATGGGCTTCACAGAATTGTTAATTTTATCTATGATGCTAACTCCTTTCCTTCCCAGTACACTGAAAGGTCCTGGAGAAAACAGGCCACTGCTTCCATGTATGATCTTGCAACAATGACCAGCTAACATCAGCCTAGCTTTGGGCCTATACTTGCTGCTCAGTCATTTTGTTTTGACGAAATGTGATGCAGCAGCATTCAAATCTCTTATTGATTTGGGCAACAAGATAACTTCCCACGGAGCCTACTTGATACTGCGCCTTAGAAAATGCAGAGGCAACATCTGGCACATATCAACAAACCTGGTTCTTTGACCTTTCTTCTTGGAAGCCCTGACACAGGAAGGACAGGAAGGTCAAGGTAAAACCTCCATGTTCAGATGACTGAAGTGTTTTCTTTCTGCCTTCTGACATTTCTCATTCTGCAGATACGACTATCCAAGCATAAAATGTGAGTAAAGCACTGAACTGAAAGTTTTGAGCCTGGTGCCATGTTGATGTGCTTTCTTTTAGAGTTGTCCCTTTATGCTTTCCCCTGCTTTTGACAGTTACAGGTGTTCGTTGGTTTAGTCTAAGTATTGTCACTTTGATCCTTTGCTTAGTGCTGGCAGAACCACTGACAGCAACAACCGCACCAGGAAGAGACACCACTGTGTGACCGGGGGAGGAGGCAGACACGCCCCCTCTCAGCTCTTCAAAGCACATTGTGGGCTCCCGCTGCTCGAGGAGCACTGAAAACAGGACTCTGAGGCCCAGCAACAACTGCGCCAGGAGGAGGTGCCACCGTGTGACAGGGGAAAAAGGCAGACACATTCCCTCCTAGCACGTTGTGGACTGGCTCAGGCTAAGCCTATCCAGGGATGGGAGGGGAGAAGGGAGGGGAGGACTATGCCTGGCCAGGCAAGGCTGGGCCACCCCTCTTGGCTTGAACATTTCCACAGCCTTTCAAGCACTTACTGCCACTGCTGAACTATGAGTAAGTGAGTGCCATTACAGCCTGTTCTAATGATCACCGGGTGGCTGGGTCAATTACCAACTACCTGACTACCGCTATGTCGGCCATTTACTCTGAAATTGTATTGGTGGAAGAAAGTCTAGAGGTTAATTGAAGATCATTGTTGCTTTTAACAGGTAACGAGCATACCCCTACCCCCCAAAAGCGGACACAAGTGTAAGCACTAGAATTAATGCTGAGGGATCTGTTAATGAAGCTGATCCACACCCAATCAAATTACTGATCCATTGACATCTGTCTTAGATATGATGTTAACAGGCCAGAAAGAGAATCATGTAATATTGTGGGATGGAGATTTTAATCTCAGATTGTGTCATGTTGTCGATAATAATGTCTGTGGGGTAATGGATAATGATTTTTGCAATCTCTGACACTTTGAACATAACCCATGTGGCGACAAACTGAACAGGTTTTTGAAGACCCATGACTTCATACTTAGTATAGACTTAGCTGCGAAAGAAGTGTCTAGCCAGGTGTTGTGCAGAGGTAAAGGGTACCTAATTGATTTTATCGCACTGTCCTAGACATGGGTCAGAAAGGTTTGCAAGTTCTGGATTTTAGAGAGTGCTATGGGTGACCACAACCCGTTGGCTTTAAGCCTTAATTTAGGACTGTTGCTGGTGACTTTGAACAAGATGGTAACTTCGATTAAATACACGAGAAATGGGGGAGTATTCCGCAAACGGCAGGATGTTGAATCAAAGGTCTTTTTAGCTCAGCTTGGGGAGAAGCAGAGGGAGCATTTTGAGATCTGTCTCGGTGCTGAACTCGACCCCGGAAAGGTTTTACAGGCGTTCTCTGAAATTTGTAGGAAAGCAACTGAGCTCCTAATGGTAAACCAGTTATATCATGCCCTGAGGTACAATAAATAGTACAATAGTCATGCTCACGAACTCATAGCAGCCTTTTACATGCTCTTAAAAACTCACCAAGGGTCTTGCCAGAAATTAGAAATTGCAGGAAGTTATATAAATCAGCCATCCAGCTAAGGAAAGAGGGGATCAGAAGGGAGGCTTTGTGCTACAAATGATGCAACCCAATTTTGGAAGGAAGTTAGTGCACCCTTCTTCACAAGAAGTTCTACTACTGCTGCTAGCATAGACGTGACTATCCCTGAGCACGTCTGGGTCAAGCACTTCACAAATCTGTTTGATTCTAGTGAATCAACATTAGTTGAGCTCAGTAAGACTGAAGCTTTAAATAGCCCAGGGATTACAGACCACTTAACAGTTACCATTGGGGGCGGCATCTGAATAGAACAACAACGTCCTGGCACCAAATTGGGTCCCTGTTGATCATTTTTAGGATAATCTCTCCATCTGGCAGTATGGACCCCTATACTGGTGAATGTGCTCCTGAGTGCGTGCTTTGCTGACACCTCCCCACGCCCACAATTATTGGCTCACTCTTCAAAAAAAAAAAAAGGGGACAGGAGCAACCTCCACCTTACTACCGGCCAATATAATTAATTCATTCTACACCTAAGGTATTGGGTCTTGCTGGGGCAACTTGAAGACTGGGCAAATGAGAAGTGTGGCCTTACATCTGCACAGTATGGCTTCAGACGGGGCCTAGTTACTGTATATCAGTGCCTAAATTTACACCTAATACTGAGCAAATATCTTTTTTGGTGCGCGGTCTAGTTGTTTATTTTTGGAAGCCGGCTGAGTCTCCCGCATGCCAGTATTTAATGACGGACGGGCGCCGGCCGTGCAGCAGTGTGGAATTGCGAGTAGGCTTTTATAATTTTGACCTGATTTTTAATGTTTTTTTAATGTTTTGAATGTTTTATATTCTAAGCGCCTCTCGCTGCTTTTTAATCTGACTTCTATCTGTGCGATTCAATTTTTCTGTCCTGAGCGCCGGAGCCCGTGTTTAGAGGCTACCAGCTGCTCTGTCTCCCCCTCTTCCGGGTGGGGACATCCGAGACCGCCATCTTTTTTGGTGCACGGTCTAGTTGTTTGTTTTTGGAAGCCGGCTGAGTCTCCCGCACGCCAGTATTTAATGACGGACGGGTGCCGGCCGCGCAGCCCGTCTGCACCCGTCCGCACCCTGGAGCACCCAGAGATACTGCCCTTTGCACCCCCAACAGGCTAGTTTATTCTTCCTCGCAGTTGCAGGCAATCAGAACCACTGACCCTTGTCCTTCCCTCTATAGTAATATGAGACCCCTTCCCCTCCTCACATGCCCAAACTGTTCGTGGACTGTCCTGCAATCGACGTCCTCTGACGTCCCCCTCCCTCACCTTGGCAGAATGATGTTACTTAACTGCCGCTCCCTTCCAGCCCATTCCTTAAACACTCATACTCTCTTGAAGAACTCCTGCCCGATGCCGTATTCCTTACGGAAACATGGTTGGCCGATGATTCCACAGTGGACATTTGTAACTCTTTGCCCTCTCATACTCTATGCTACATCTGGATAGACCTGTCACCAGGGGTGGGGGAATAGCTATTATTCATAAAACCACTATTAAATGTACCATTTCACCCTCTGATATTCCTGATTGTGAGAGCATGTTGTTTTTATTATACCTGTCCTCTACCTTCACTTTTTCGGGAATCCTGTTCTATCGGCCTCCTGGACCTGTTTCCTGCTTTCTGGACACTTTACCCGAGATTGCAGCCAGCCATTTTTGTAAATTTTCTAATTTAACTATCTTAGGAGATTTTAATATTCACCTTGATAAATTGGACTGCCCCTCGGCCAAATTATTAGTAACCCCCCTCTCGGCACTTCAATTAACCCAGCACGTAATTGGCCCCACGCACCTGAAAGGCCATACGCTAGATCTTATTTTTAGTAATATTGTTGACCTGACTGCTGCACCCCCTTTGCCGCTAGTATGGACCGATCATTCCCTTCTATCCTTCATTCTCCCTTATGATGTTGTCCAGGAGCAGCCCCCTAGTCCTTTAACATCTGGGCGTATTTGGTCAAAATTGGCCCTGGAGGAATGGCGTAGTGCCCTCTGGGCCCTTTGTACAACCAGTAACCCTCTCGTTCCAGAATCGGCAGAATCATTTGACAAATGGGTTTTGTCCTCCCTGGATGCTATTTTGCCTATCAAACCTAGAGTAAAAAAAATCTTCTCATAAACCCAAACCCTGGTTTTCTCCCTTCCTTCTTGAACTTAGGAAGAACTGCAAAAAGTTAGAGAGGCTGTGGCGAAAAAACTACAGTCTCTCTGCTAGAGATATTTACAGGGAGTGCAGAATTATTAGGCAAGTTGTATTTTTGAGGATTAATTTTATTATTGAACAACAACCATGTTCTCAATGAACCCAAAAAACTCATTAATATCAAAGCTGAATATTTTTGGAAGTAGTTTTTAGTTTGTTTTTAGTTTTAGCTATGTTAGGGGGATATCTGTGTGTGCAGGTGACTATTACTGTGCATAATTATTAGGCAACTTAACAAAAAAAAAATATATACCCATTTCAATTATTTATTATTACCAGTGAAACCAATATAACATCTCAACATTCACAAATATACATTTCTGACATTCAAAAACAAAACAAAAACAAATCAGTGACCAATATAGCCACCTTTCTTTGCAAGGACACTCAAAAGCCTGCCATCCATGGATGCTGTCAGTTTTTTGATCTGTTCACCATCAACATTGCGTGCAGCAGCGACCACAGCCTCCCAGACACTGTTCAGAGAGGTGTACTGTTTTCCCTCCTTGTAAATCTCACATTTGATGATGGACCACAGGTTCTCAATGGGGTTCAGATCAGGTGAACAAGGAGGCCATGTCATTAGATTTCCTTCTTTTATACCCTTTCTTGCCAGCCACGCGGTGGAGTACTTGGACGCGTGTGATGGAGCATTGTCCTGCATGAAAATCATGTTTTTCTTGAAGGATGCAGACTTCTTCCTGTACCACTGCTTGAAGAAGGTGTCTTCCAGGAACTGGCAGTAGGACTGGGAGTTGAGCTTGACTCCATCCTCAACCCGAAAAGGCCCCACAAGCTCATCTTTGATGATACCAGCCCAAACCAGTACTCCACCTCCACCTTGCTGGCGTCTGAGTCGGACTGGAGCTCTCTGCCCTTTACCAATCCAGCCACGGGCCCATCCATCTGGCCCATCAAGACTCACTCTCATTTCATCAGTCCATAAAACCTTAGAAAAATCAGTCTTGAGATATTTCTTGGCCCAGTCTTGACGTTTCAGCTTGTGTGTCTTGTTCAGTGGTGGTCGTCTTTCAGCCTTTCTTACCTTGGCCATGTCTCTGAGTATTGCACACCTTGTGCTTTTGGGCACTCCAGTGATGTTGCAGCTCTGAAATATGGCCAAACTGGTGGCAAGTGGCATCGTGGCAGCTGCACGCTTGACTTTTCTCAGTTCATGGGCAGTTATTTTGCGCCTTGGTTTTTCCACACGCTTCTTGCGACCCTGTTGACTATTTTGAATGAAACGCTTGATTGTTCGATGATCACGCTTCAGAAGCTTTGCAATTTTAAGAGTGCTGCATCCCTCTGCAAGATATCTCACTATTTTTTACTTTTCTGAGCCTGTCAAGTCCTTCTTTTGACCCATTTTGCCAAAGGAAAGGAAGTTGCCTAATAATTATGCACACCTGATATAGGGTGTTGATGTCATTAGACCACACCCCTTCTCATTACAGAGATGCACATCACCTAATATGCTTAATTGGTAGTAGGCTTTCGAGCCTATACAGCTTGGAGTAAGACAACATGCATAAAGAGGATGATGTGGTCAAAATACTCATTTGCCTAATAATTCTGCACTCCCTATATAGACAATCTATCAGAGTATACCACCACAATATCAAAATTGCCCAGTCCACTTATTACGGTGCAAAAATAGAAAACTCCTCCTGCCCCCAGAAAGAAATCTTTCAAATTTTTAAAGAACTCACCACACCTCCTATGTCTGCCTCTATGATTGAGGCTCCTGTCACCCACAGTAATCTACTGGCATCATATTTTCAGGATAAAATCACCAATATATACTCTGGGTTCCCCACAGCATCGAAACTGCTACCAATTTGCCAGGTTATGGATCCTCTCTCTGAAGGAGTCTCATTAACTACTTTTACCCCTCTTACTGATGTGATAACTGCTGATTTTCTGTCCAAAATTAAATCTGGCTCTCCCTTGGACCCTGCCCCCTCCTTCTGTTCTTTTACGGGTATCGGATATTATTGTCCCTCCGCTTACTAAAATTTTGAATTATTCCCTATCTTCTGGTTCCCTCCCTCAGTCTTTTAAACATGCTGTTATTAAGCCTCTTCTGAAGAAACCCAAACTTGACCCTACTCTACCAGAAAACTACAGACCCATTGCCCTCCTCCCTATCGCCGCCAAGATCCTGGAGAAGCATGTCAATTCTCAACTAACCTGCTATCTCGAGAGCCATGAGCTCCTACATCCCACCCAAATGGGCTTTAGAGCCTTGCATAGCACCAAGTCAGCCCTTCTCACTGTAACTGAGTCGGCTTGTCAGCTTTTGGATCAAGGGACTCATGTGGCTATCATTTTACTCGATCTGAGTGCAGCCTTCGACATGGTCGATCACGATCTTCTTTGCTGCAGACTCTCAGAAATAGGGGTAAGAGGATCTTCTCTGTCCTGGCTCTTCTCTTTTCTCAAAGGTAGATCCTTCCAAGTTCTGGACCGCACCTTTTTCTCTAATATTCTCCCATTGACCCGTGGAGTCCCCCAGGGTTCTTCTCTCAGTCCCACTCTTTTTAATGTTTATCTGTCCCCGTTAGCTAAAGTGATTGCTTCCCACAACCTCTCATTGGTCACTTATGCAGACGACACTCAATTAGTGGTGTCCCTCTCCAGCTTTGGAGATTTGTCTGTTGCTAACCTCTCTTGCTGTATGAGGGACATCAGTGATTGGATGGTTAAAAACTTAAATTTAACAACGGGAAGTCGGAAGTTATGGTCCTAGGCAATGTCCCCCCTGCTTCTCCCCTCTCATCATTTTTAGATACTTTTAACAACCTTCCCCCTCCCAAAACACATGTTAAGAGTCTTTGTGTGTGGCTCGATCCTCGGCTTACCATGGATTTTCAAGCCAACAAAGTCTCCTCCACTTGTTTTGGTCTCCTATGAGCTTTCAGGAAGATTCTTATTCTTCTTCCTCCCACGGCCAGAAGAATTCTTATTCAGACTTTAATTCTTTCCCGGCTTGACTACGGGAATTCTCTGTTTCTTAGCTCCCCGCTTTACGTAATAAAGAAGCTGCAGAGAGTGCAAAATGCAGCAGCCAGGCTTCTTATTCAATTACCAAAATATTCTTCTTCTAAACCAGCTATCTTGACTCTCCACTGGCTCCCTATTAAGGAGCGGATCCACTTTAAATCACTTTGCATTGTTCACAGGGCCCTACATGGTAGTGGTCCAATTTTCTTAAGAAAACAGATTTTCCTATATACTCCATCTAGGAGCCTACGGTCTTTCTCTCTTCGGAATGTTCATATTTTCCAGCCCAAGAGAGCCTGGGGTATTAATTCCTTCTCTAGTAAGGCCGCCCGTCTCTGGAATGCTCTTCCCTCAGAGCTCCGCCATGAATCCTCAGAGCGACTCTTCAGAAAAAAACTTAAAACCATTCTTTTTTTCGACTAACTCACCCCTTTCCTCCTGTACGTAACTTCTGCTGTTGTTAGCGCTGGGATGCCCTTGGGTAACTATGCGCTCTATAAATCCAAAACTAAACTAAACATCCAGCATTGAGCCAGACCTGCTTAAGGTTCCCAGCCACCAGAGATTTTATTTGATAAGATTCAGACTCATCCCAGCCCATTTTCTGGTGTCCTATCCCACTAATGTGCATACTGTGAAAGACTTGGTATTGTGCCCCTGTACTTCATCAGAGCCTCAGTCTCAACACTTTATGTTCTTTTTTTTTTGCGAGTTGTATATAGAACAGAGAAAACGAATACTGAGACCTCTCTTGAGGCACCTAAATATCAGAAATGTAAAACTGCTTTGGAGCATCTGCAGTTGCTCCAAACTGATGAGGTATGTCAAACTGTTAATTGATTTATTGCCTCCACGGATAAACATAGGAGAGTATTTGGAAAATGGAGGGATTCTAATGATCGGTTTAAATTGAAATGTTGTTCTTTGATTTTAACTCCTGTTGAGTATTAAGCTATCTTATTTGATGGCAGTCCATTTGAATATATTGTGAGATATTAATTCCAAAATGAATTATACAGTCTGATTTTATCTTCTTCTTGCACTAAGACACTACTCAGTAATTGCACAATATCTCATCTGAATATGTTGTATGATTGATACTGTTTTTATAAGATTTTTTTTTTTTTTGTTTTAACGGTTTTGTATTTTATATTTGTGCTTTTATGGTTTGCCATAAACTGAATAAAGGCCGTCATTAAGATCCTGGCGGTGCTGGCCGTCCTAATCTGCCAGGGCAGCGCTACCACCCAGGGGATTACAAATCCCCCTCTCTGCCATCTGTAATCCCGCCATGTAAAGGCTAGCGGAGACTGGGAGCAGGTTGCCCCAGAGGGGCCCCTGCACTGCCCATGCACTTGGCCTGGCAGTGCAGCCCCCCCCCCCCCCCCCCCCCCCCCCCCGGCCAGCACCCGTCTTGTGAAGTTTACTGTCAGTGAACTTCGCGACGGGTGCTTGTGAACCCTATGCACTGCAGCATTGCCGCTGGCTCTGTTACGTGCAGGCGACAATGCTGTAATGCATTTCCCGCTGGGTCACTGTTGGCAACCTCCCCGTCAGAACTTAAGCAGATGGGCTTTTCCGGCCATCAAAGTCATATTGACCCCCATAGTCTTTGAAACTGAAACTAGTGTGGACATTGTTCTTTGATGCTTTAGTGGCTCAATAACTTGCCGCGCACTATCAAGGAACTCTCCCCCTTCGATTAAAATATTCAAATTGCTTGCTTGGTAGTAATCTGGTGGGATGAGGGGTCGGCCTTAATAGAGCCCCACAGTTCAGTCACAGTGTGATTTGCTACAACTTGTTTTACCCTTCCATCTTTCTTCTTTATTGACTGAATGTATCTGCAGGTTACTTCACTTTTCCCACTTGGACTTAGGGTGACTTTCACTGACTACTATTTACTGAAACCATTATAAGGCAGTGATTGAAAATAAATAACATGCGTAAGTACAAACTGTTAGTTTGGCACTATCTCTCCACCGCTGACCCTAGCATACCTTATAGACTGTGCTGGTTGTACCATGTAATAATGTTCTCAGCACAACAGCACCAGCACTTGCTCCATGTATGTGCACTGGTGCCCTGTTTACTCCAACTCCTTGTGGATAGCTTGCACATGTTTTGGATACCTCTCTTCACCCTTTCCCTATGACCTATAATTAACATCTAATCTAAAAGTAGCTATCAAAATGTGCTCTTCTGGACACTGAGAATACAGCAAGCACAGTTATATCCATAAAATGTACTGGAGATGAAAGTGGTCGATTGCTTGAGAACTGGAGACCAAAATCCACCTTTTCCTTGTGCTTTGTAGTATTGTGGTGGACCATATCTGTGCTGAATTGCATCTTGTTGATTCTGTGTAATAAGAGAGAATGAAAACCATTGTTGGAGAATAGGAGTGTTTTTTGAGATACTTGGGGTGTGCTCTTAACCTTGTCGTATGAAAAGCTATCTGCGCAAGGAAAAAGTGAGTTTAATCTCTATTTATATAGAGCTTAGACACACCTAGAAGGCAGCCTCCAATATGAGTGGTGATTTACCTATCAAAGGGTGATTGATTCTGCCATACACTAGCCTCTGGGGCTCATCCACCCTGTGAGTGAACCTGGTTAATTCCCTCTGAAGAGAACGTCTGAAAATGGGATGTCCTCATTGTGGACACAGTAGGATCTGACCAAACTGCATCAAGTAGCTTAACCCTTTTTTTTTTTTTTGTTCTATTCCTAAACTTTTCCTACCATCTTGACAACTTGTGATTGTGCCCAGTATTTACCATTTCACATCAATGGTGATTTCTAACTCAGAAATGCCTTTTGTACCTATCCGTCCCATAGACTTTGTAGGTCTTTCAACAGCTCATAAAGTGGCTTTAAGGCACTTTGAAGAATCCACTAGCAGGGTGATATAGCAATCCAGTTGGACAGGCTTCTCAGGGTTTTTAAATGTTTCAGTGGATGTGCTTTCAGAAAAGATTCAGGCAATGTAATGACTCACATGATGCAACTAGTGGTCATCTTGAGAGCATAGAAACTTTAGAAAGCATTTTTGCCTGTGATTTGCCAAGAGCTGCCAAGTTGCATCATCAAATTACGTGAGGCAACATGGGTGTTCCTAGTTTTTTTTTTTACCCTCGAGCTGTGCCTTTAGAGCAGTACTCTGGGCAATGCAAAATTACCACTTTTTAACCCTCTCCTTGGTGTTTCATGTGCCTTGTCTGGCTCTGTAGCTCCATCATTTCAACATCTGTGACCTGTCTTGAGTCTCTTATTGGTTGCTTTAGTAGGACCATCGTTTACCTTGTGTTAGTAAACAGCAAAGTAAGTGCACGTCTATGGGCACAAATAAAATAAGCATGGGTGTACTTTAGGCCTAGATGCTTTAAATGTAATTATTTAGGATTTGCCTGGGACCTAACTCTGAGTATTTCATTGTAATGTAGTGCTGACACCGCCCTTAGACGATCACTAGCATTTTACATGACTTGCAGCAGGGATACTTCCTATCACCCTAATAGGGGAGTCAGATGTTATGTTCACTTCTAGGTGCACCTCATAATTGCCCCTCTCATATTAGTGCCTCCTGTAAAACAGACAACTGTACATATATACCTTTAATTTTGAGATCTTATTTGCAAGGTGAAGTTATCTGTGCCTTCTGGGTAAACTGACAGCTAAAGTCGTAGGCTGTTGGTTGTGCCTCATAACATCACCCGGGACACATCATTTTCTCAGAGTAAAGAGGGATTCAAGGATTTGACCAGAAATACATTTCCAACCAAGCTCAGCCTTTTTTGCCTCCCTAGCACTTTAGTTTCTTTGCAGCTCGCTGACATTGGCGGGCTACTTTTGACCTTTCTCTAACCTTGCAGTAACCCCTGCTAATCAGGAAAACCTTTCATTCATGCCACCTGGAAGTAAACGGGCCTTCTGAACGAAGTGGGTTCCCCAAGACCAACCTCCATAGTACTTGTTTTCTTCTACGCAACGTAAGCATGTAATACTACTTCGCCTCCTGAAAACTCTCCTGCTTCACAATACATTGTGACTGTCTCTTGTTCACATATTGTCTTCTTCAGCAAAGATAATGTGCTGTTCTTTCCCCACTTTCTGCACCTAGTGTAAGTTAGAACATCTGATTTCGTGCACCAATGAGTTTGTTCATTTGTAAAAACATGTACACTATTTATGCCGTTACAGATGTGTGTCTCATAAATATAAATGTACCTTTCATCTCAGGAAGGAAGCCAGAGTCTGTGCTATGTGCAAAAAAGAGTGGGAGTTTTAGGTGGTCACACAGTAATCGCTGGTCTCAGATTGAAATCCGAAAATTATAGAGATAATAATCTCTCAACTTGATCCCCACTTTCTTGTCGAACACCTGGTTGGCTAGTGTTCTGAATACAGCTGGGAAGACTGGTGTTAGCCAGGTGTCACAAATGCCACACTCAAAACGAAATCTGACTTCTGAGGTTCCAGAGGATAGTGAACTATTTAATGTTTGAGGGGCAGCACATGAGCTTCTGTTATACAGTTTTTGCAGGTAGCCTGTGGTTTCATTTCATACTGGCGTTTCTTGTTTAACTTCACCTAGAGGATGACTTCTGATACTGAGTTAATGGTCTAGGTACTACACCCGTTTTCAATGAACGTGTGGCGAAATCCGCCCTCAAACCTTTCCTCCTCACCACACATGCACACACATGTAGCCTATTAGCTAAGGCCTTCTCCGTTACACACACACATTTACCCTGTTAGGTAAGGCCTTCTCCGTTACTTTTTTGGGTTGACAGATTGTCATTGCAAACATCCTTGCGCATGTATGAGTAACCTTTGTAACCACGTGAAAATTCCTAAAATAGCAACAGGAAATATGCATCTTTTGTTCCTTACCCAGTTTAGCACTGCAACGTTCTCTTGTCCCCTCGCATAGGCTTTAAAGAATGTTTTACCCTTGCTGCTTCACCCAAATCCAGGTCCACCTCCCTAAAAGCAGCTGCCCTTGGGGATTGCTGAAGGTAGAAAAGACACTCAATGCTTAGAAGATCACCAATGTCAAAAAATGCTGATGTTTACAGGGCTTCTTCATTAATTGTTCACCTGAAGCTAGAAGGATGTTGCGGGTTAAGTCCCTGATGACCTATCTGCATCGGTCTAGTTTTGCTCACACATTCAGGACTAACCTTAGGGCATGCACCTTAAATCACAGGCATCTACAGGAGGTCGAGAGGGTCTGTAACTGTGCCAGATCTTCAGGATATCCTCCTAAAATATAGTGTCATACAATGTGTAAATGGTAGAGATACGCATAAAGTTTGTGGTTAGCCTGAAAATTGGACATGATCCTGGCCCTTCTGGACCTATATTCTGGGTTCTTAGCTTTCCTTAATTTGTGTGTAGTGCTCACGTTCTAGAAGGAGACCTGCCACCCATGCATGTGTTTTCAGTTCCTTTTACTATTCAGAACATTATTCTAGTATTAATGAGCCCTACTCCCAGGACGCCTCATTTGAGAGTAGTCACTTATCTATTATTGACTTTGCTTAAAGTCGTTAGTGCTTCATTACGGCTGCGGTCTAACTTGTTTATCTTCCCATTATACAAGGTGAAGAAACGAAAATTAAATCCAGTCAAAGTCGTGATACTGTTTTCTATTTCTACTAGAGTAGGGAGAAGGAATGGGGAAGGAGGATGAATAAAACAAGCTTTTGCAATGCAGTGGGTCTTTCATTTGCTCGAGTTAGAACTATTAGCGTTGTAAACTCCTAACCGGACTTTTCTTGCCGCATAAATTGAAAATGAAAAGTAATACAGTTTCACATAAGTGAGCCGATTCAAAGTGCCACGGCATCAGCGTGAAGGAGCACACAAAAGGAGAAAGAAGTTCGCTCCCAGTCAAACATATTGGCAAAAGTGCAGTTAGTCATGTAACTGGAGCGTGATGTCCAAGGCTGTAACTAAACCGCCCCATGGAGTGACAAATGTAAAGCACTTACCAACGAAAATAAAGGATTTTGGAAGGGCGAGGCCATGAACAAGTGATAGTGATGGGCGTGCGGTGGGCGTGGTTAAATGCCCAGATACATACCACCACGTCCAAAAAGCAGCACTTGTGCGCGGCTATGCTCGACCTAAAAATGGGGGAAAGAGAAAAAACAGCAAGGGTAAAGGCAATAGGTAGCATGGAATAATCAGTAGGGGACAAAAGGTAGGAGGAGTGCAGGGTTTGGTCCATAAGACACGAGGGTCTGTGGATATCATGGGAGAAAAAACGTGAATAGGGAAACGTATGGGAGAAGAACAAAATAAGAGACAAGGTACTCCTCCTCAAAGAGGAAGGAAAACAGGCTTCAACCATGACAGAAGCATTACTTGGTCCAAATTTTGATTAATGGATTTTCTTTGTAATGTTTCTTTAGGTTTTTCATACACTGGCCTTGTACCCCTAATCCTCACACTGTCTGTGAGCCCCGAGGTCTGTCAGAGTCTTTAGGCCCTTGCCAGCTTCAGGAGCTGTGTCAGCATTAGTCGTGAGTAGAAAATAATGCAATTAATCCATGAACTCCCTTGTTATAAAGCACCCTACCTGTAGAGTTCAAGAGCACTGTTAAAGCGCATTCTTTCAATGATTATGTGTCTCTCTCAATGCCTGCTCATTTTAAGTAATTTGCTTTTTGAAAGCTGTGCTATATGCCCCTTCCAATCAATTAACAGTCAGAATAAAGACAGCCAGAGTTCTGAAATGGCATAGTTCACTTCAGTGCATTACATCTAAAATAACTTTATCGCACACTGCAGATACTGGCATGAATACATATGGCGTATCAACACTGGTACATCGGGTTTCTGTGTTTTTGGAATACGCTCGGCTTTTCTCCAATCCGTGTGCTGCTATATTTCATAATAGACTTGCGAGTGAATCAGTTTCGCAAACGTTCAGTCCAGTGGGGAAAAAAAAATTCTAGCTTGCGCGTCAAGAATTTTCGGTTCTATTATCGACACGGATGCGAGGATTATGCTTTTCTTTCTTTCCTTTTTATACCACATCAGCCAATCCCAAAACTTTTTGCTTCACCTACATTTCACATCTTGGACAGTGATACTTCACACCACCCACGAATCACAGTGCCACACCATCTTCAAATATGATCAGTACCATATCTCTGCCTCTTTGTTTGCTAGCTCATTGATCGGTATTAGTGTCTACTGTTCAACAAAAAAAAACATATAATCGCAACTCGATCATTCCTTGGTCTGACCAGTCCATCACAAAGCGATTCTGACTTGATGCCGGCCTTCTGAAGATGAACTCCTAACTGCTGCAGCTGCTGAAACTCTGAAAACTCCAAGAATCAACCATACTCTTAACTCCTGCTTCTGTTCACCTTCTAGGATAAAAGGTAAAATCATAAACCTTGCCTACAGCAGTTGGTAAAAGGCAACTTCTAAAGGGAGTGTATATGTGCAAATTCAGTAATCACGTAGCATCATTAGCTGTCTCAGTAGAGAATAATCCTCGCCTTGGTGTCCTTAATAGAATTTTAAAATCTTGATGCGTTGGTTAGAATTTTTTTAATTTTATGTCAGGACCAGAGACTTTGATTATGCTTGTTTGAAGGTGTCCCACAACAACAGAAGTCACATTGAAGGTGTCCCACAGCAACAGAATTCACATCTACCATAAGTATACAGTAAAAGGCGTTAGATGTAGACCCTGAGGGGCCATCTGCAGTCCTCATAATGTCTTCCAAACAAGAGCCTAAAGCAAAAGATTTTTATGCCATAGCTCAGCTATTAGAATGGTCTCTAAAAATACATGTATCAATGCTTGCCTCAGAAACAGCCACTGCACCTATCTAACTAAAGTAGCCACTGAAACTTGCCAAGACGTTTTCTGGAGTGCAATAAGCAACTGACCTCCAGAATCTTGCCTGCTCTATCAGTAGCATCCTCATAAGCCTTCAGCCAACACGCCACGCATAATTTATAAATATTCAGAAAAGATGGGTACATAGTGCATTTTGAATTATATTTAGTATGTGTAAAAATGTAAAACATCATTCCGTCAGGAGAAAATAACCTAACTGTAATGTCCAGCACGCATGCATCTGACACTCTCCTACACAAAATTAGGCACATGACATTATCAATTAAGCTGATGACTGTTTTTGCAAAAGATCTGAGTTATCTGGCCATTGTTCCAGAAACTGTAATACAACTGACACATCCCATAAAACTGTATAACGTGATTGTGGAGGTTGGGCAAACCTAATCCCTCTCATAAGCTTTTAGATCAATGGTTGTTATCTCATGGGTTTACAATCCACATTATGGTGCCCTGCTGAAATGGCTAACTGGAAATTGTTTACCGATCTGTAAGACAGGCCACCAACCACTGTTTCCCCTAAACAATTCACTTTGAGGACAAGGTGTTTGCACGAGATCCACACCTCATTTGTTACACCAACATAACCTCTTGACCAGGCTGAAGAGTATATCTTTTGGGTACTATCGACCATGCATTTCTAATGAAGGAAAAAGACTGGCATGAAAGTCCTGGCATTTGCCAGCGACTCCTGAAATTCTCCATGCTATCAATCCCATCTGGTCTGAATGTGTTAAAGGATCGACCAGACTCACCAAATCTGTCAGAAGGTCTGGAAACTGCTGAAGCTTCATCATAAGATTGCAATAGATTTCCAGAAGAACCAGAGACCACGACTAAGGCCTCCATATCAGAGTCACTAGACTGAGTCTGCCTCTTGTCTATCACCAGAGCTGCGACCCTCCGAATTATCATAAAGGTGGGAATGGATAATGCAGATTCCCCTGCCAATTCTGTAGGAATGTGTCAGTTACCAAAGCTGCAGAGTCTGGCCTCCACCTGAAGAATTTCCCCAGTTCAATAGTCAACTAGGACGAAAACAGGTCCATATGACATGGACCCCAAACTTGACTCGGGTCTTGAAACACCTGCAGGTGGAATATATAGTGGGTATTGCCTCTCAAATATGTGGGTTTCCAATCTGCCACCACATTCCTTTGTCCTGGTGTGTTTTGTGCCACCACCAAAATCTGATGTTGCAGACATTAATACCATATATCTTTGGCTATGTCCATTAAACACACACAACACTGTTCCACCCAGCTTGTTTATATAATGAGCTGCAGAAATGTTGTCCATTCACAGAAGGATGCAACAATTGGCTTTCCAAGGTGGACAATCTGATGGCAAGGGAGCCTGCCAGAAGCTCCAGAAAATTGATTTGAAGCGACAACTCCTCTTCCAACCATCTGCCCCTGTGGACACCGAGCAGCAGCATGCTTCTCACCCCTCTCTGCTGCCCTTTGGTTCTATCATCACCTATGTCATACTCCTGAAAATGACTATGCCATTCCATGCCTTCATATAACATAATCCCCAAGAGAATTCTGTGCTTGCCTCCTGGGATAACGTCACCTGATCTGCCTGGGATAATGTCACATGATCACTGTATGAGAGACGCTTCCTAAGGCACTAGATTTTCAACCGTTGCAATCACCTGAATCGAGGAAGCCAATAATCCTATAATCCGTGCTAAGAGTCTCAACATCACAGTCTGCCTGGACAGAATTTATCCCAGTTCCTTCATGAAACTCCGAGTTTTCCAAGCAGGAAGCAATAAGTGAGCTTGAACTGAGTCAGCTTCAAAACCTAAGAACTCAATGTTCTGTGATGAGGTCAACAGTGATATCACAACTGATCACAAACCCTAAATCCAGTAGTAACAGATTTGCCTAAGAGAGGGGAGTCTTTATCGCATTTTGGTCTTGGACCAGGATAATCAGATCATCTAGATGAATTATGAAATGCAAGTCTCTAGTATGAAGAACTTCAGGTATTACCTTCATAACCTTAGTGAAACACCACAGAGCTGAAGCTAAGCCAAACAGTAAAACATGCTTTTCGTACTATTGATCTCTGCACTGGCACTGTAGAAAACATCTGTGTGTGTTGAAATTTGGAATGGTCAGGTAAGTGTCTTTCAGATTCAATCCGGCCATCCGATCCTGTCTCTGCAATCCTTCTCATAACAGACCTACTTTTCTTCCATATTGAAATGTCTTTACATTGTCCAGGCATTGAACTCTCTCACACTAACACCAATCTGACTCTGCCACCTTTTTTCTGAACCAGAAAGACATTGCTGCAAAACCATCTGGCATGCTGTTGCAACCTGCATATCGTCTTCTTCCACTGAACTCTGATCAGTTATGGAAAAACTCAAAAGTCTGGGCAGTATCCATCAAATCAGAGTGCCATAAAACCAGAATTAGTAGCCCTGAATAGTTTCCAACACTCAGGCATCTTGTTTTAACCTTTGCCAATTGTGAAGATAATAGCGTATTCTGCTTCCCAATATTGTATTGCATAAAGGAATAATGTTTACCTGTGAAACTGATTTTTGAGCCTCCTGGGGGTGAACCCTTACATCCGCTTCTGGTATACATGTTGTGGTTACTTCGCTATCTGGATGAGAAGGTGGTTTTGCCTCTGGACCAGTCACGCCATCACCCATGTCTACCAACCTGAAAACCTCTCTGTGGGCCTTTGAATGAAGCTTGGCCAAACAGTTTTGTCCCGAAACGTTCAGTGTGACCAAAAAGGCCAGGCTTAAATACTTTCTTGAGAAAAGACTGGGCCTTGTCAAGTGGTGCGGAGACATTAACAAGCTTACGGAGGTCCTTGACAAAAAGGGTTGTCGAGTAATAATCATGCGCCACTGAACCCACTTCAGCTGAGGCTCACTCAGTTAGCTTGGAGTCAATGCCCATGAGCATAGATATTTTACTTTCTGAAAAAATGGCACAGTTAGTGTTCCCTAATTCACGAACAGCCTGTTGGGCCCAAATTCATGAACACGTCCAAATCAATGAGCGCCCCGGTCTTCTTCACTTTGACTTTCAATTTTTTTGTGAGAGGACCAGACAGGTCCTGAAGCTTATCCTGAAAAGCCCATCAGTATCTCTCTAGCCCCTTCTTTGGATCTCTAGTGAACTTTTTCATGAAGGTGACCAATTTGAGTCTACCGACTGGGGTCTCTACCACTTTGTTAGAGAGAACTGGCATTTTTCTTTTAGTCTGTTATGGACATCATCATCAAAGCCCTTGCGTAACCTGGTTGCACATAAATTTGGCACTTCTGTCAGTGGCATGCAGTTGGACGAACATGAATGCATAATGTTTTGGGCAGTTGAGCCACATTGCGTGACTTATGCTTTCTCTGTCCATGTCCAGAAAACAAAGGTTCCTGTGAGGTGTTAGATTATGTAGGATGGGAATCTACATTGCCCTGTACCTCTGGGGATTTCGACCCCAACACATTCTGCAGGGCCACTATAGCCATGGTCTAACAAGTAATTATTTCAATTTTTTTTAGTACTGTTGAGTGTATCCAGTTTGACATCCTTCCTGCCTCACCAGGCCCTACGTCAGAGGCACTTGTCACAGACCGAGATGGTTGAATTTGGTCTTCATAATTGGCCCTGATGTAGCACCTCAGTTGCCTGGTAAAGGGTTGTAGGGCCGATGCCAAAGCTCTTTCCATGGACTGATGTACCAAATGATCCAACATTTCCACACAGTCGTTTTCTAGGCAGCCCTCAGCATTACCCTTGCAATCCTGGTAATCATCCAAGTCTTCGGAATGTGATTCAGACATATTCAGTGCTGTGTGCCAACCAAAGGGTAATTGGGAGGACCAACCCCACAGAAGGCCTTCGTATGTAATGTAATCAAACGTGGAAGGAGATGCCTTCAGTTCCTGGAATGTGTTCCCTGATAGAAGTAGCATCTCTACAGTGCAATTGCTTCTAAAGCGTCCTGAGTGGGTCAGTGCAGGCAACACCACAAGCCTAAGCGCCCCCACAGATAGCGCAGATCAGGATTTTATTATTTAAGCCTGAGCGCTGGTGTGAATTTTCTGTGTTTAACCTGCAGAGCTAAGAAATCGTGCATGCTCAGCTGTGGTCTGGTTAATACTGATAAAGAGGACTGTGTGCAGCAGGCAATCAGCACGCAAACAGCCAACCCTTCAATCTCCTGCTGTACTGAATACAGTGGTTAGAGACCCCGTGAAATGAGCAATAAAAAAATAAGTCCCCAAACACCATGCATGGGATGGACCGCAAAGAGTGCTAGACCGCAGTCAACACAGAGCAACTTGGCCTGGTAGGAACGCCTCTCTCCCTATAAGCAAGTGCCTGAACAGCACACGTATCTCTAAGCAAACTGAAAATCATAATGCAAATCTTCAAACATCCAGCAATACAACAGCAGTTATCTTGTCTGCGAAGCAGCAAAGAAAGAGGCAGAGAGATGGTTCTGATTGTGTTTCAGGATGGTGTAGCACTGTGATTGGTGGATGGTGAGAGGTATCACTGTCCAAGATGTTCATGGGAAATGTAGTTAAAGTAAAAAATGTTATTGGCTGCGTTAATGTAAGTAATGTAAAGAAAGAGAAGCCTAATCAGAGCCTCTGGTCCGGACCTAGAATTCTGACCACTTAACTTGCTCTCAGTACCCTCTGTAATGCGGTGTGTCAGGAAGGACACTGAATTCGACACACGCAGGCCACACCCTATGACGATGCAGTCTGGTGTCCCCACGATGAGCTTTGTTTATTTTTCACGGGCGTGCAGGGGCCATAGTGTTTAGGTTTAGTGCATATTTTGCTTAGGGGTCCCCCATGTGTAGCTCAGAGGAGCCTTCTGTTTTTCTTTAAATACACACCTAACAAGACTGATTATTCATTTTGGAAAAATGACAAAGGATCCCCGAAGCACTTTTTGTGTTGGGCTTCATTAGCTGCAAATTATTCTAGCACCAGCTCACCTTAATTTAGGTCTCGCCTACCAGTCAGCGTTTGCGAAAGGCCTATTGTACACTTAGAGTGGGCTTAGTGCCCACCCATTGCATTCCAATGGTAGGCTTAATTGTCACTCAGTTGATAGCTTATTATTTAATAGCTTGCCTTCCTCATCTTATTTTGTCCCTCTCCTGGGTCATAGCCTCTTTACGTTCCTTTTAATTGGCTGATGTGTATCCTTCCACCGTCCACATTTAGGGAAATACTTTATTTTTTACTGAGCACTTCATGAGAATGCATATGTTTTTCAGCAATCTCCCTCTTGTGCTCTTTCTACTCCCAACCCAAGTACACTCCATGCAAGCTATTTTGCTCCCCACCCCTCCCAATTTGTCTGTAAAAGCACTTTAACAGGAATATTTTTGCTGGGTATGCCTGAAGAGCAGAATTTAAGGGTTGTTTGTGCCTCATCTCATGCGTTCTGTATATTTAATAAAAGCAGGAGGTATGACTCACATAGGCTTTGATTGCGCTGTGGGAAGGGCTATTGGCTGCACTCACTCAGCAGGCCTCTTTGTTAGAAGGTGTACTTAGCATGGAAGTTCCATTGAGTCCTATAAATCATCTCTCTAGGCTACTGCAGAACACCAATTTCCTGTGCACAGTAAATTACCCGTTGGCAAGTCTTCCTTTTACATTCTTACACCTTATTCTTTTTAAATTATGTTCAGAGTTTCCCGAGAGAAAACTATTTGAAAAATAAAACATGCCATTTATAAAGATTGAAAACGTTGAATTTAATATACAGTTTTGAGATACAATAAGATGTGTTTGCTTTTCCCAGACCTGCCAATCTCCAAAAAACCTTCACTTTGTGGGAGGATGGGATGGGACCTTGCGCGCATTACCTTCCCGTGTAAAAAAAAAAAAAAAAAAAAAAGCTTAGGATGGCCATGGCCAATGAGAGGGGACTGGACATTGTTCAGGTCACTGTCTGTAAGCAACTCCCTCCCCAACCCAGGCCCCCTTTACGAAAAAATAAAAAATGAGCTTTCAAAGGCTGGAGCTGATGCCCTGGGAGGTTGCAAAGGCACGATGGATATCAGCTGTGCTCAGCCTCCAAACAATGTGAGGGGGAAACACTCTTTGCAGGGGTTTCCAACTTACATTGTCTGCCTCTGTGTGATAGATGCTCCTCACCGGATAACTGTGTGAAAGGAGCCTACATCTTGAGACACATGGTGGCGCTGTGTGAGTGGGCAGGTCTGTTTTCCTCCAGTATTTTGAAATGTTATTTCTTTTACTTTTTTAAGCAATGCTTTACAGCCAAATATTGGCAAAGCCAATAGCTCTGCACTTGCATTAGAGAGCCGAGAACTATTGGCTTAGCCAGTGCTTGTTTCTCTCATGCTCTTCTGTTGCCAGAGCACCACAGTCTGTTTTACCCCACTTAAGGGTTTTTCGAAGCGCAGACTACACACCTTAGTACCGGAGCACTGTCCAGTAAGTAAAACACATTTTTTTCAGTCTTCTGGATAAGCAGTTTCATAACGTGGAGACACACAAGTGTATTTTTATGGATGGTTTATAGGGCCATGCATCTTAATCAGGGCAGAATCGGAGATGTTCAGGTGGTGAAGTGGGGACATTTTAAAGTGGGGTGGCCTGAGCTGCTGTTTTGCAGGCACCAGAACACACGATGAGCTGAATCACTCACAAGAGCCCTATTGTGCTCATGAAAGGTGAGTCATTGAGGACATTTCTGGCTTGTCACTGGTCATCTCATTGGCAGCAGACTCGTAAGCCTTCAAACAGCATACAAAAACACCCCAAACACTACTAATTCAATGGATAAGACATTGTCATTCAGCCATTTAAAATGACCCCTTAATTGGGGTCAGTCAGCTTGGCTAGAAGATGGCGGCAGCACTGTTTATAGGGCTGCATCTAGATGAAGGTAGACGGGAACGGGTGTGAGATGGATGTCTTCCTGATGGCGGTTGAGCAGCTCCACAGGTGTTGTTCCACGAACCCTGAGGATTCTGGCGTCCCACCTGCAGATCATAGCTTTTATCCATGCCACAGCAACTAATATGGCAGGACCTGCGATGCTTCACCTGGGATCCCATTCCTGGCTGGGTGAGAATGCTCAATGCCCTAAGCTCTACTGTGAGGTCCTGGGTGGGAAGAGAGGGTTTGTAGTGCAACTGGCACCATGGAGCTTCTTGTTCTTATCAACCTCAGCTGTGGCAAGTGAAGGGGAAGAGGTCTCCGCTGCGTAGAAGGGGTGAAAAATGACTTGTGAATGTTAGCCCTCTACTCCATGCTTGGTGAAGCAGGTGCTTTGGTGAGGACATTCTTCTAGGTGATTTCATGCTACAGAAGGTACAGAGACTAAAGTCATGAAAGAATAGACAGGATTTACGCCCCCCGAGTTTGGTGCTCCCATCAGCATGCTGTCATGACTCTTGGAGGAGGCAGAGGCCTCTTTAACCCCGGGGAAACGCTGATTATGAAGACCTTCAAGATAATGCACAGTGTAACGAAGCACATTTTGTCATGAGTTCCCCTCATAATCCAATAATTGCCTCCAGTATGCCAGGACCTGTGGCAGCTTTACAAGCAGAATACACACACTCGCTCATTTGAACGCTCTTAAACTCACTCACACTTGTTAGCACTCATACACCCTCACCCTTATTGTCATTCGTTTATTCTCGCGCACTCTCTTACGTGCTAAACCTACAAAACATACTATAAGTTTTTCTCCTTTTGCTTACCTTCAGCTGCCTAAGCTGGTCCCTTCGTGCTCGTCGGGCTGTTTGAGTTGGACCGACCCGGAGGCACACAGCAGAAACAGGAAACCGAAAGCTGAAACTTATCCAGTACCCTTGATTGGGTGGGAGGATAGACTGCCTTCTACCACTCTTTACATAGCATGAGGGGGGGAGGGTCCGCTACGCTGAGCCACTCTGCTGTTCCCGGCCTGTCCGCCCCACCTTACTAGAGCAGGTGAAGCTTTCCTCCCTCATGCTATGTAAAGAGTGGTAGAAACCCGTCTGTCCTCCCACCAAATCAAGAGTCGTGGAACGCCAGCTACTCACGAGAACGAGGCTCGGCTATTTTATTTACCACTTATAAAACGTATTGTCTGATCTTTGTGGGGCCTCTGTAGCACACGAATGGCTTATTTCCAGTATATCCCTTGTGTCCCGTCCCTCTGCAATCCAATCATTTTCTAGTAGTATGCACTTCCAGAATCTGGTGAAATGGAATCGTATAAATAATAAATATATCAAGTCTAGAAATATCTAAACTTTAATTGGTGTGCAGTTAGAGGAGGAGACAGCGAGCGCTATGAAGGGCTTCCTTGGACCTCTTTAATTAAATCGGCAGACTGCACCGGGCCTGGTGTGTTTTTGTTTTTCCTGCTGCGATGGCACAATGACTTTTTTTCTGTACGTTGATTTTAAAGCGTACAAACACTACATAAAAACGTTTTAATGAATTTCTTAATTTTAGCGTGACGACCCTCGGAACAGACGGCAGTAGAAAGGCTTTTCCAATGTGAGGAAGTAGGTGCACGTCTCTGTTTTGGGCGCTGTCTGGAGGATTTGATAGCTTGAACGAAAAAGATACCGTGCACATATCGCACGGATGTATTCCTGGAAACGGCAGAAACTATTCCCAAAATAGAACTGTGAATGGTGCAAACAGTCTTAAAACCAGCCTAGACTGCCACGGGCTGCAAGGCATGGATTTCAGCCAGGGAGTCACAGGTTCCCACCTCTGCGCCCAGCATGGAGTCGTGCAGCTTTTTGAATCATCAGTAGGCGGTGCAGCAACTCTTATGAGTCCTTAAATAGAGTAGGTTGCAGTGATCTGACTAAGAATGTACCATAATCAAACCGGCGATCCTTTCAGGAGATGCAAGACAAATCAAAGAAGTCCTTTGTATATTACTATGAACCCGCAAGCATCGAAGTGCTTGCGCGCAACCTCTTAGTATGATATAGGTAGGATGACAATTAGGCTTTGAATGGGGGACAGGTTGTTAGTTCATTTAGTAAAGGGATGTTGTTAAGAGTGTTGATTTCACAGATTTGAGCCAGTTACTGATATGGTTTTTCTTCCCCAGAAACTCATTGCTGACCGCCAGCTAGGGTCACATCTCTTGTACAGTACAATACGGATTTGAAGAGCACGGTTAATCACCCATGAGAAGGTCCAGGCTCTGAGATTTTAGCTGCTCAGGAGTTCAGTAGAACAGCCAACCCGCGAGTTCCTTCCTGAATTCCAAAAGAGAGGATAAGGTCTGCAGGTGAAGGGGGAGCTTGTTTCAGGATTTTGCCGCAAGGTAGGAGAAGGAGTGTCCTCCACTGTTGCTCCTGCAGATACGGGGATATGTGCAAGGGATATAGAGCACAGGAGTCTGGAGAGTTAGTGGAAGTTCAGGCAGTGGTTGATGTATGCAGGTCCTTGATCTCGAACAGCTTTATAGGCATGGATCATCATCATCTTGAATTGACATCTCTTCTGGATGGGAAAGTCAGTAGAGCTTCTAGACATGGGGGGGTGTTGTGGGCCTGTTTGGGAAGGTCGAGGATGAGTCTGGCCGCTGAGTTTCTGTATTGTCTGTAGTTTCTTCAGGAGGGGCAGAGTGATTCCTACGTAGAGTGGGTTGTCGTAGTCCAGCCCGCTGGTGACTAGGGCTTTAGCATCGGTTCGCCTGGTGTTGGTGATGAGCCATTTAAAGAGCTTACAGAGCTTGTGAAGTGTTAGGAAGCAGGAAGAAGAGACTGCATTGATCTGGTTTTTCATGGTGAACTTGCTGTCCAGGATAGTGCCAAGGTTGCGTCCATGGTCTGTCAGAATGGGTGCTGGTCCAAGTTCTGAAGGCCACCAGGGTGTTGTTGCACGGGAAGGTGTTGTTCCCAAAGATCATCACTTCCGTTTTGTCTGTATTGAGTTTTAGGCAGGTGTCTTTCATCCAGTTGGCGATGCCAGTCATGCACCTGATGAAGTTGCCCTTCGTGGTAGAGAGGGATTTTCTGATATGCTGATATGGATTTTCTGACGATGTTGGCCAAGGGGGGTTATGTAGATGTTAAACAGTGTGGGGCTGGGGGATGAGGCTTGAGGGACACCACAGATGATGCCCTTGAGTTCTGAGCTGAAAGATAGGATGGGGATTCTCTGGGTTTTTGAGTTCAGTGAGAAAGGAGGCGATCCACTTGAGGGCGTTTCATAGGATTCCGATGTGATGAAGCCTCTTGATAAGGGTGTGGTGGGATATGGTGTTGAATGCTGCTGAAAGGTCGAGGAGGATCAGGGCTGCAGTTTCTCCCCATGTCGAGGAGGGTTCTGATGTCCTCAGTGGCAGTGATCAGTGTGGTTTTGGTGCTGTGGTTGTTGTAGAATTTGGATTGGGAGGGTTCCAGAAGGTTGTTGATCTCCAGGTGTTGTGTGATTTGGCAGTTGATGGCCTTTTTAAGGTCTTTGGTGGGAAAGGGGAGCAGCGAGATGGGGTGGTCGTTTTTGAGTTATCTGGGGTTCTGTGGAGGATTTCTTGAAAAAGGGGTTGACTTCAGTGTGTTTCCATAGTTTGGGGAAGGAGGCAGTGGTATGGATGAGTTGAAAATGGCAGTGAGCTCGCTACTGATCACTTTGCTGCTGAGGTTGAAAATGTGGTGGGGAGAGGGGTCCATGGAGGCTCCTGAGTGGACAGAGTTCATGATGGCTGTGGTGGTGTCTGTGTGAGCTGGCCCCAGGCAGTGAGTATGTGGTCAGAGATCGCATCAGGGTTAGTCTCTGTGGGAATTAGGAGGCTGAGGGTGTCGGCGGCAGTGGGTTGGGGTTCAACGTTTTTACAGTTTTTGTAGATGTTGGAGGTATTGTCATGGAAGAAGTCAGCCTGGGAGTTGTAGAGTTCCTGAGAAGGGGTGATGCTGTTTTCAGTGGCTGAGGTATTGGAGAACTCTGACAATGTTGGAGAGTTCCTTACTGTGGTGGGAGCTGTTTTCGATGTGGTTGGCTAGGACGTTCCTTTTCGTCTTTGTCAGTAGTTGGTGGTAGTGGTTGAGGGTTGACTTGAATGTGACTCAATCTGTGGGTTTCTTGCTGGCGCGCCATTTTTTTCACATCACTTGCAGTTGCATTTCGTGTTTCTCAGCTGTATGGTGTACCAGCTGGCTTCTTTTGTGGATCTCTTGTGTTTGGTGGGCTTCATGGGGGCAACTCTGTCGGCGCACTCGGTCATCCAGACGAAGAAGTTCTTGTCAGCCAGTTCTAGGTTGGGTGCGGTGTTGGGACTGGGAGGTGCCAAGGGCATCAGTCCACTGGCTTTCTGCTACTTTGGTCGAGTTGCAGTGTGAGGTGCTAGGTGACTTGAAGGTGGTGTTGGGGGATCCTGTGATGGGGATGTGGACGATGGGTGATCTGTTCAGGTGAGCTTGGTGATCTGGCTGTATTTGACTTTGTCACTGGCCTTGAAGTTGGGGTCAAGCATGTGTCCTGCATAGTGTGTGGGGCTGGTGGCTGGTTGGGTGAGGCTGATGTTGGTCATGCTCTTGAGGAGGCTGGCGGTCTTAGTGTTGTTAAGGTTGTTCAGGTGAAAATTGAGGTCTCTGCGGAAGATGTAGTGTTTGGGGTCGATGCCAAGAGGTGCGATGAATTTGAGGATGGTGTCACACAAACTGGAGCGTGGTCCTTGAGGTCTAGGCAATGGTACCACTGACAGTGGTTTTGCCATCGATTTGGAATTGGACATTGCGGTGTAACATGATCTGGGTGCAGTAGATAGTTTCTGTGTGGATGATGGCGATTTCACTTCTGTTTTTTGTTGCGGTCGCGGTGTGCTATCTTTTAGCTGTCTGGTGTTGTTGGTGCAGTAGATAGTTTCTTTGTGGATGATGGCGATTCCACCTCTGTGTTTTTTGATGCGGTCTCGGTGTGCTATCTTGTATCATCTGGTGGTGTTGAGGTGATGTCAGTAGTGTCTACATCGTTGATCCAGGTCTTGGTGAAGAAGATGACGTCGGGGTGAGGGAGGTGATAGTGTCACAGATCTTGGTGGCATGCTTGAAATGTGATCATGCGTTGAGGAGGAGGCAGTGAAGTTATTCTGGAGCGGTGGTGGTTGTCGTGTGTTCACGTGTTTTGGTGTTGTGGGATTAGCGACAGTGCCGGCAGGAAAATGGTCCTACTGTTGAACAGGGAGAGATTCGGCGACAGTTGTTAATGTGGGTCCAGGATTCAGAGTTCAGTGACAGTGTTTCGGTGAGTTAGGATCTCTTATTATAGAGCCAACCTAATACTGTTCTGTTAGTGTAATTTTTGGCTTTTGGAGTCTATTAATTTACTCAATGCACCTAAAATCAGAGCTTCCCATCAACAGTATTATTTTAATGAAAATACTTCAATTGGTTGAAGCATGAAAAAGAGACTGCTGGGCTCTGCAGAACCCTGGGAAGACAATGTCCCACCTGACCTTATAGTTGCTTACCTCTGCGACTGAGGTAAGTCAAGCACATACACTGATAGCAGGGACTAACACTGTTACAGATGCAGCACACAGGTTCGAGAGTAACCTGGTGTTAGCACTACATTCTCCAGTTACTGCCGCAAGTATTCGTTAGCAATGCCCTACTCTCTACAGGACACATGGAGGGCTCACTCTTTAAAGATCCCCGTCTGGTTTGTGGAGAGCTGGTGGGAAATAAACAAGGGGCAGTTTAGTGACACTTCATACCTTGGAAGGCATTGTGAAGAATGATTTCTAGTAGTTTGGGTCTGATATTGTCCATCACCCATTTGTATTGACCATGATGAGGCGCTGAGATGTCTGTCATACAAACTTTTTTCTGTAGTGTTTCATGACACTTTTTTCCTGTTTCTAACCACTGTAATTAACAGGTGTTACCATTACCTATTTTCATTTCACTCAGTGTACTTCCCTCAAAGATACAAGCCTGAGTCGGCCTAGCTGATATTGCACCTACAGGTCTGTGGCAGGTATAAGTTCACAAAGCCTTGATCTCGGCAGTTGACTGATTTACTACTAACTCAGATCGTATATTTTATCCCTGTTTGTGGTGCATTGCTAATTGGAGCAAGTACTTGTTACAAACATCGCAGAGAAGCCTGCTATCCCATGGATTCCTAGCTGTTGCATCAATTATTAAATACCTAAATGTTAGGAGGGCATACTCAAAAACGGATGTATGTCTTCTTTTTGTCCTCTCTATTCTGTTGTGTTGTAGCTACAAACTCCCTTTGGTGTAACCGCGCCAAGTATTAATGATGGAGATCCCACACTGCAGCATTCCTGCTTCTGTTGCTAGCTAGCGGACTTTTAAACTTTCCTCTAATTGAGGTTTCACTATTTTGCTTTCTGCTCTCCAAGTGTAATGTCATGCCAACAGATTCACTTAATAACCAATGTAGTAAAAACAGAATCTGATTTTTGTCGCGTAACCCCCCATTGTGCAGGTCTATCACTGAAATGCAGTCTTCGAAAGTGTTGAGACCTGATACGATGAACAGAAAAAAAAGAGAAACCAGTCACTTGCACAATGTATAAAATGATGGCTAAAAACTATGACTTGGTTCAAGATCTGCGTGCTTTTGAAACTTGGTAGATCAGAAGCTGTGTACATAGCCCATTCCTCCCCCATGCTCTAGTCAACACTGGATGTAGTACGTATTGGTAACAAGTGCCTTGTACAATGTCTCCTCTTTTGATGAGCCTCTACTAGAAATGCTCAGCATAAGTAGCACAATGCCGCCCATTCACACAACATTGAAAATATTGAGATATTGAAGATGATGCTGCACTGGTTAAGGCTCATATCTAAAGCAAGAACCAACCAAAACACTTTAGGCTTGAGTAAGCTCTTCCAGAAGGGATAGACAGTTCTACTCCCCTTGCTTGCATTTGTGAGTTATGCGAAATTTCAATGTATTTGGTGCACCTGCATCGGAGTTGCTAAGGTTCACGGAGACAAAATAAGGACGTGAAGACTTCCTTAATCTGCAAAAGGTGTTTATCCAGGCACTGATTTGGTTATCAAAGATTTACCAGACTGAGAAAAGCCTAGTCTTTTCTGTGTGGCTCGTCTTTCTCATGCATCTCATTGTTCCGACAAAGAAGATAAGTGATAAAATAACTTTTGGTGCATAGCGACTTCTTGCACAAGAACGTGTTCCTTGGCTATCTGGTACAGAGGAGGGGGCCCCATGTGCCTTCCCTGCGTGCACAGGTTCAAGCACAGAGGTCTGGGTTTAGTGGCAATTGCTTGTTAGTAAACCCAGTCTCAGTATCTTTCAACCACCCAATAATTGACACACCTCAAATCACCAATGCGTGTAACATTTGTTAAAAATTGTATCTGCTCACGTCATCCTCTGTGCCACATTCCATTGGCATGCATGTGTGCTGGTTCTCTGTCCTCTGGAGTTGAGCTCTAGACTAGGGAAAGCTGTATTGATAGAATAACACTTTTAGGACCTTTGCATAATACTAACTGGTTTGTAATTTGATTATTTTATATATTAAGCACAGCCCAGTGAATTGGAGTCCTTATTTCATGTTGATTGTGCCGGGGTAAAACTCTATTTCAGGTTTCATGGTTTTCATTGAGTTTCCCCCCTGTACAGCAAGGCTCCTAACAGCTACACATTTTGTTGGATTGCCTCTTGAAGCGCTCATTGCCCTTGGCCAACTGTTTCCCAAATGGGTTCTTGTATCTTCCTTAGACTAATGCCGACATCAAATCTATAGCTCTTCCAAGATGGAACATAGTATTATTTAGTTGGAGCAAAGATACTTGAGCACAAATATCCAAGTGGGTTTATAGGAGGAAGGTGTACCAGTGGCGTTCTTCCGGATTGTGTGTGCATTGTTGATGCATTGTGTGTCATCAACCATATCCAAAGGATGTGCAGGATTCCTAATTTCTGGTGTAGGGTGAATATTCTGCCTATCTATAGAAAGGGAGGCTGGTTGATTCCCTCGAATCACACCATTTATCTCTCCTTAATTTTCTTTAAACCTTTCTGGAATGTATTTTGTAATCGACTGAAAGTTCTCAAGGAGAACAGATTGGTTGAGAAATTGCAATCCTTGACAATAATGAAGTGTGTCTATTAAAAATGGAGCAGGCTGTTAAGGGCATTGTCGAACCTCATGTAAGTAGCTTCCAATAACATTGATAAATTAATCTTCACAATTAATATACTTTAATATGCAAGATTTTGTGTATCTCATATTTGTCCTGCATTCTGTGAATTCAGTTTGTCAGGTATGATACTATAGGTGACTGTGTTAAAATATATGAAATAAATATAAAGACAACACTTTAAAAGAAAAGTGTATTAACAATTGAGTAGCATATCTTGCTACTGTTAATGGTAAATTTACAATGAGTCTGACGACAAATCATTACTGATCTCACCAACTGAATATGGTCTTCAGTGATTGATAGCTTACTTTGAGAATTATAGGCTTGAATGCAATTCCACAGTCACTCACGATACCAAAATCCCTGGTTGTCATTCTCAACAAAAAGCTCATTCTTCAAACACAAATCAACACTGTGGCAGAAGTGTGCACTTTCAATAGCAATTGTTCTGTGGGGGGTCACTGGTCTAGTAGAGTCACTGTTGCTGTCAAGAACAGACTGTTGAAACTCTCTCCTCAGCGAACCTTCCAAGGGGCATCTCGCTCCCTTGAAGGATGTTGTAGCATTCTTAATTTCTGGCTCGCAAAGGCATGACCACATCCCACCGATACTTTTAACTCTCTGATGGCTTCCTGTTCAACTTCGAGCTTTAAATAAAACAGCCTACATTACTCAAAGGTCTTACACACCTCCACTCCAAAATACCTAGCAAAGACATTTTAAATATTTGGCAGGCTTAGATCCTCAAACTAGTGCTCAGACTGCTTCAGCCACCGATTTTGAAAAAGAATGCACACTGCTGAATTATTTTCGGGTAGGGCTACCAAAGTCTGGAAATCTTTGCCCAAGGCCTAGGAACTACTGCTTCATTGCCTATATTCACGGCCAAACTGAACACCCTTCTCTTCTAAAGGTATATTTAATTAAGCCCTCTTCTCCTGCTTCCTCCTCAGCCTGCTTCTTTCTGGACTGTTTCTTAAAGGCACGTGGAATATCTCTTTAGGACTTCCTCCTGACTTTGATGCCCTTCTTTCTCAGCTGCCCCCTTCTTCTCTCTGGCGTGGCACATATTACTCCCCCTCTCTAAACCGGTGGATATTTGCTCAATGATCACTTTAGCTTCTCACAGTCTCTACTCACCACTGTCTCACACCATAAGTTAACAACCTCCAACCTTATCTAGTCATAAGAAGGCTGGGGACTATTTTTGATGAATGTGCTATGTTTATATTTATGTGCCATGTTTATATTACTAGCCTTAGCCTTACATACATGTTACGTTATGTAAAGCTTGTGTAACTTTGCACAAGTATGTAGCTTGCTTCTCCATATGTAATCCTTGTGCAGCTTCCTATCTGTGTATAACTCTTTATGTAATGCTTGTGTAGCTTTTTACCCATATGTGTGACACACTTCCTATGTAAAGCGCTTTAACACCATTGGACAATGAAAGCACTATACAGGGAGTGCAGAATTATTAGGCAAGTTGTATTTTTGAGGATTAATTTTATTATTGAACAACAACCATGTTCTCAATGAACCCAAAAAACTCATTAATATCAAAGCTGAATATTTTTGGAAGTAGTTTTTAGTTTGTTTTTAGTTTTAGCTATGTTAGGGGGATATCTGTGTGTGCAGGTGACTATTACTGTGCATAATTATTAGGCAACTTAACAAAAAAAAATATATACCCATTTCAATTATTTATTATTACCAGTGAAACCAATATAACATCTCAACATTCACAAATATACATTTCTGACATTCAAAAACAAAACAAAAACAAATCAGTGACCAATATAGCCACCTTTCTTTGCAAGGACACTCAAAAGCCTGCCATCCATGGATTCTGTCAGTGTTTTGATCTGTTCACCATCAACATTGCGTGCAGCAGCAACCACAGCCTCCCAGACACTGTTCAGAGAGGTGTACTGTTTTCCCTCCTTGTAAATCTCACATTTGATGATGGACCACAGGTTCTCAATGGGGTTCAGATCAGGTGAACAAGGAGGCCATGTCATTAGATTTCCTTCTTTTATACCCTTTCCTGCCAGCCACGCTGTGGAGTACTTGGACGCGTGTGATGGAGCATTGTCCTGCATGAAAATCATGTTTTCCTTGAAGGATGCAGACTTCTTCCTGTACCACTGCTTGAAGAAGGTGTCTTCCAGGAACTGGCAGTAGGACTGGGAGTTGAGCTTGACTCCATCCTCAACCCGAAAAGGCCCCACAAGCTCATCTTTGATGATACCAGCCCAAACCAGTACTCCACCTCCACCTTGCTGGCGTCTGAGTTGGACTGGAGCTCTCTGCCCTTTACCAATCCAGCCACGGGCCCATCCATCTGGCCCATCAAGACTCACTCTCATTTCATCAGTCCATAAAACCTTAGAAAAATCAGTCTTGAGATATTTCTTGGCCCAGTTTTGACGTTTCAGCTTGTGTGTCTTGTTCAGTGGTGGTCGTCTTTCAGCCTTTCTTACCTTGGCCATGTCTCTGAGTATTGCACACCTTGTGCTTTTGGGCACTCCAGTGATGTTGCAGCTCTGAAATATGGCCAAACTGGTGGCAAGTGGCATCGTGGCAGCTGCACGCTTGACTTTTCTCAGTTCATGGGCAGTTATTTTGCGCCTAGGTTTTTCCACACGCTTCTTGCGACCCTGTTGACTATTTTGAATGAAACGCTTGATTGTTCGATGATCACGCTTCAGAAGCTTTGCAATTTTAAGAGTGCTGCATCCCTCTGCAAGATATCTCACTATTTTTTACTTTTCTGAGCCTGTCAAGTCCTTCTTTTGACCCATTTTGCCAAAGGAAAGGAAGTTGCCTAATAATTATGCACACCTGATATAGGGTGTTGATGTCATTAGACCACACCCCTTCTCATTACAGAGATGCACATCACCTAATATGCTTAATTGGTAGTAGGCTTTCGAGCCTATACAGCTTGGAGTCAGACAACATGCATAAAGAGGATGATGTGGTCAAAATACTCATTTGCCTAATAATTCTGCACTCCCTGTATAAAATCGTATAAATAAGATTGAAAAAAATAATCGTTGCTGTAAGAAACATAAATTAAATGAGAACTGTAAAATTTTGGTTTTTGAGAAGGACTGAGATTTAGCAACAAAGGGGAAATTGACTAATTAAGTTGTAAAGAACCCTCTAACATTGCCCAAGACAAGCCATGTCCCATTCCACTATACTTTTCAGATGAGCAAAGATTTTTCATTTAGCTTGGACTGTGTACGGAAACAGAGAGACTCTGTTTCCGTACACAGTCCAAGCTAAATGAAAAATCTTTGCACTTGATGAGACTTAAGTATGGAATCATTGCAACTCCCAAAATAATCTCTTGTGGAAAATAGGAAGCCTTCCTACTCCTCGCACCTCTTACTTTTTTGTGGACATAGCTGCTGTAAAACCATTAAGCTTTTGGGTACGGCTATAGTCCATTCTAGATACTTAATTCTTGTAGGAGGGACCTTCCGATGTCTTAAAATTTGAGTAAATATATCCTTTTCTTTAGTCGAGATGGATAAAACAGACCAAGATGAGTTCTAGACTGCTATCCTTTTTGTCTGAACAGGAGGTAGTAACCAGGTTACATATGGTCGTAGTGAAATTCCATTTTTGGAAAGTGGCTAACGTACATGATTAAAAAATTGTCTATTCCTGCCATGTCTCTTCTTTCCTTCAATATAAAATTAGACCAGGTAGAAAGTTATATTTTGATTGGCTCATTGCACCACATAAATGCTCCCTGTGCTTGAGGTTCAGGTTGGTGCTTTAGCATTAAAGGGGTTTGCTAGTAATACAATTCCCCAAATTTTGTTTTTAGAGTTAGTGAACTGCAGAGAAAATTTAACACATTTTGTTCTAAATTATTCCTTGTTTCTAATATTCGTCTTAAACATTTAGAGCCTATTTGTAGAGGTTAAGGGCCAAACTTTTGTCAGAATGTGATAAATATATGTAAAGATTCTGCTGATCCTAAATTAATATTTTGTGTTATGAATTATTTATCGAGGGCATGGAAAAGTAGATCCATGTGTTGTGTTTTTCCAGCTTAGCTCGTGAATATCTTGTACTTGAAGAACATCTAATTACATCTTTGTTCCGTCTTGTTCCGAAATTAAAATACTTATTGCTGTAGATTGACAAGAAAGTTGTGATGAAGAATAAATGTACATTATGGTGATTAATAGGTCCTTGTCCAGTGTGTCTCTTATTATTAACGTGTGGGTGCCACCACTTAGTGGTGGGCATGTGCGATGCTTCTACTGCTGTTTAGAGTTTGCTTGGTTGGTACCATTTATGCAGCACAGTGTCATAAGTGACTCTACCTTCTTCTCCTGCACAGTTGCACAGCCTTCCCAGTTCCCTTACATAAAAAGCCAGTCATGGATCTTTGGATCTTTTCTTGGTTGATGGCTGATCTGACTGACATAAGAACATACATAATGGGAAAGAACCCATGGACTGTAGATAGTGTACGCAGGAAAGGAAATAGAGAAAGAGAAAGTGAAGCTCACATTAGGCAGACATGGCCTAAACCAGCTGATTTTGCAGAGCCTCCAGCTAAATTGTGCTTCGCTTTGGGATGAAGCTTCAAGAGCATGATTCTTTTAATATGTATGGAGAGTGCCTCACCTAGCTGTCTTGTCTCCCTGTGAAATACTGCTGTAGCTGCCTTGACTTTTGTGGGTTGTACTCGGACACTGAATAAAGGTTATTGTCAATGCAAGACATAGCAGTGGGAGACACCTTAGCAACTATCTAGCCACATTCTCACCCAAGGCTACTGACAGTCTGTCTGTAGAATGTTGAGCATTAGTTCTGCCAGGATAAAATTGTTGATTGAACCAGACTTCAATGTTGTGCAGTGTTTCCTCAGTCAAGGAACTAATGGGTGGAAAAACTTCAAGAGGAACATTTTGTTGTTCAGACTGAATTCCATCAGCACAATGGAACAAATGTAGTCTGATTGCTAAATACAAACCTGTCCAGCTCTAACACTGTGTATTGTTTTCAGACACATAAGGTCCGAAGCTTGCATATGTGTGTGGTGGAAGTGACAGTATCTAGGATGGAAGTCTTGCAAGTGATTAGAATGGCCATTTTGCGGTTCTCTGTACTCTTTACTAAAATCCAGCGTAAACAAAGTGGTCCTGACAGTATGTTTTAAACAAACTAATGTTGAAATATTTTTTGATCAAGAATGGGTTTCACCAGGTTGACAATACCAACCTGGCGAACGTTTTTCTTGGCGAAACATTCCTTTCTTCAGGCAGTTTTTTTTTTTGGCTCTTATAAGGATGGCGCCCCCCTCTCTAATAACACCCCTCCCCCCCCATTTCTTCCACCCCCTTTTTTGAGACCCTCTCCCCTGCCTTCCATGTCCCTGGTGATACTCCCTCCCTCTCCTGTTTTACTCGCTGTTTTAATTAAACCCATTACTGCCTCTGTCTCAACTCCCATTATTTATTTACAAAACTGGTACTATCTCCTCCTTCCCCCTCCAACCTGTCACTGTCCTGTATGTACACTATCCTTTCCTTTCTTACCTCTTTGCCATTCTGGCCTTAAAATGGAGTATTAACCTTTTCCACAAAAACATATTTATATCACTTTAACTTTGCTCAAAATAAAGTTTCATCAGTCTGTTTTTATCAGGCTGACTTTATTCATTTTAGACATTTGTCAGGTTACAAGTTTTTAAAGAGGCCAAAGGCTTACAGGGTTTGTTTGTCAAACTGAAACCGGATTTAAATCCTAGGTAATTATTTGTCACTCAAGGTAATTATAATACGTATATGCCAGCCCAGTGCCACTCTTAACCTAGTTAAGAGTGGGAAAGCCCTGGTCTATTTCTATAATCCCCAATAGCTGCCATGTATGTTTTGCAGAGGTCAATCTGGACAGCAGTACCATGTGGCTCGCTTAGTAAGTAAAGGTCTTGATGTTCTCTGTAGCAAGATCAAGTAGCAGAGCTGAACATTTGTTCTTGGACTGTGCTCTGATGGGGACGTCTGGGAACTGCCTGGATGCACATGTTCTCTGGCGAAGGCTAGCGCTTAAAGTGCCCAGGACTGAAACAGAGCATGGTAAGAAGTGATCCAGAAATATCTCTCCCTCCTTATACACAGGGTTCACCCCCTCTGAGGAAGGGATATGTTCCCTCCAAAAAAGATACAGTATAGTATGCCTAGGACATAGGTCAGGCTGGAGCCAGCACAATGTGAATGACTGAGCATTTCAGGCAATCACATTGCTACAGTCTTATTGCAGTCTACACAAAATAGTGAGGAGTGTGTGGCCATTTGATTTCATCAGCAGTGTTGTTTTTGTGTACTTTCTTCACAGCGGATCTGCCTGTTTAAAGGAAACTCATGAGGAGCACGAAAATTGGTTTAATATGTGAAGCAGTTGTGTGGAATGATGTATCGGGTCCGGTCAGTCCCACGGGGCAGTAATGGAGTAATCTCTATAGTGTGCCACTCCAGCCAAACTGAGTTGTTTGTCACCGTGATTTTGTGGCTAAGGCAAACATAAGTGTACACTCAGTCAAAAGATAGGAAGCACTGACTGACTATCAAATGTTCTTTTGAGGGAAAGGAGGATGGGGACGTTCTTAAAATAGTGGTCCAGCAAATAATGTGTGTGTGCTGTGGCAGGTGGAGCTGCAGGGCTCCCTATAGTAGTGCTTAAGGGACCTGCAGGGATGCAGAGCCTGAGCAACAGGAGGCGGATGTCAGGGGCTTGGGCCAAAAGTGTGAATCATACAATTGCTGGAAGGAGGATTGTGCTGTGTTGTGTACTAATGGGATGGGCTCAGCAGTTTGAACATGACCGAGCATGTTTTTACTGCTGTGCGACCTTTGTTGTTGGATTGACCGAGGGACGTTCGAGCATGTTTTAGGATTTGGGCTCAATGAGTGCTTACTTTGTTTGGGGTTGAAGCTACCATGGAGCACAAAATGTCAGTTCTCTAGCAGAGGAGTCAGAATATTGATGGGCGATGTCTAGAGTACCTTTGCTGACACCTATATGTATTGCATGCTTAGGTGAAACTCCTTGTGCTCTTCTGGACAGACATTACCATTATTGTCCAGATCTACTATGCATGCGCTATTCCAAGGAGAGGCCTGAGATATAGATTGACTAGACCATCATCTGTCCACGATTAACTAGAACAGATAGCTGGATTGGTGCTTGAATAGTCTGGTGATATTTAGATTGGAAATGGCTGTCAGTCGACCAGCAGAAGTGCAAGGCCTCCACTGTTGGAAGTTGTAACATTACTGCTTTGATCTATGAAACCACTGACCTCAAAGTTGCGGGAGACACCTTTCTGGCTTTCAGGTTGGCGCTGAAGGCATGCAGAAATTAATCCCCGCTCAGTATGAAAATTGTTGGTCATCCGAGCCTAACTGTGTTGGACCTTTGTGGAGACAGAAACCACCAATGTGTATCTCTGAAATACACCCCTGATACCACTTCCAGCAAATTTTCTGGAGCATGTTTCTGTTCACTTCCCATGGGGGCCTTTCTGCTAAGGAACTGCCCCCTTCCCTTCACCTTTACAACTCCATCCCATTCAATCAAGGTATTTGATGCCGGGGGAAACTGGTAGTTTTACCAGATGATCCTTCATTCCCTTTGGACTTTTTACAAAGGGTCATTGAGTGTGACCCTTCACTTAGATCAGATATAGATACCCAACATGGTTGTTCGCTGTCTCACTGCCGAGAAAGAAACTCAGTATCCATCTTCTTGTTCTTAACTTGATTTCCTTTCTTAGTGATGAAACCCGCTCTAGGGTAAAGTATGTCTTGATCTTCATGTATACAAGGCAAACAGTTTTTGAGGCATGCACACCCCTGAAAGCACAAAAAGTGCAGGAGTACTTCTGATGGTTATTATCCAAAGCTGAAATACAAAAGGTACGCAGGTCACCTGCTAGAAAAGACGGATGGGATCTGCATCTGTGTTTATTATTCCTGAACCATGCACTAAAATTAAGCGTGTGCCATGCTTCAGATGGGGGCATTGTGTAGTTCCAAACGTTGTTGTACCTTATAGTATTTGATCAAATCGAAGCCAGTGCACTGAAGACCAGACAGGTGTGATGTGGGCCTGTTGATGTAGCCTGTTTTATATCCTTTAAAGTTTTCCAGTGTGTATTTTCAGGCATTCCCATGTTTAAGATGTTTTTGCAATTTAAGAAACCCATTATAGCCTTAGAACCCGCTGTAGCGGGCTCTACCGGCTATTAAAGGCCCGCTCCATTCAGCTCGGGCATTTAACAACGGAAAGGGCCTTTCATAGCCGGTAGAGCCCGCTACGGCGGGTTCTAAGGCTATTAGAACATTCTGCCACTCAGGGCAGAATGTTCTATTAAATAAAACAAATTGCTCACGGAGCCCGAGGGGATTAAAATCCCCTCGGGCTCCGTGAGGCTTTGTTCACAGCTGTTGCTGTGAACAAAGCGAACATTGGAATGTTGGCGCTGCGGGCTTTTACTGGCCAGTAAAAGCCCGCAGCACTCCATTGTCATGTCACCCTGACTGTTTAACCTAAACAAGCACAACTGGAAGCCAACTAACCAAACACCAGCATCTATACACCACATCCACCTCTCACTGTAGGGCAAGTCCCATAGCTGAACAAACGTCATGCAGTACCTAGACCAAAGCAAAAGAAAATTTGACTAAGGAAAGCTACTCGTAAAATAGGGAATGTTACCCGTGGCAATTGCTAAAGAAAAAAAAAATACATTTCCTTCACTTAACCATGCCTTCCTGGGAAAAGCCCAAATGCAAAAATTAAAAATATATGTATCATACATGCCTAGGCACACTGATCCACTCGGTATATAAATTGAACATGTTTCCCTTTGAAAATGGTTGGAGAAGTTCTCAGACTGCTTCACTAAATCTATGAGTTATAACTATCTTTATAATAATATAGCCTTAGAACCCGCCGTAGCGAGCTCTACCGGCTATTAAAGGCCTGCTCCCGCGTTAAATGCCCGAGCCGAAGGCGAGAGGTAGATTAGTGCGGGTGGAGGGCCCGCACCACAGGTAGATTTTCTTCCATTCAGAGAAACTAATCAACTGATTTTCAAAATAAGTTTGACGTTTAGTTGGCTGTGAACAGATGGCAGTTTGTGTAGCTGATCCATAGCAACAAATAATTATTTTCGGTTTCTGTGACAAGAGCATATGTGACCACATTTTACGCCTAGACGGCAGTGAGAAACATGTTTTCAGATCTCTCCACACTGCTCGCCGCGTCATCACGTTTGTATCACCCTACGCTGCCATGCACCGTGTCCCGTTAGAGGAGGCCAGTGGGGGAGTGATATTAAATTCTACAAGAGAAGGCCTTCTGCCTAAATTAAAACTTGGTGAGTTTGAGGGAAGTAGCTTCTGCTTGGGTCAGGGAAAATAATGACTTGTTCAAACAGTGCACAATGAAGGAGACGATTAGTTTTGCTCTGTGAAGCCGGATGATAGTATATCTGATATTAATTCTTATTAATCCCACAGTAAGTCTCCCCTCCTGTCTCTGCACTGTAGCTTGGATGTTTCCAGGAAAGGTCGCGGGTGACGCAGCATCAGAGGATGTGATAAAATGGGTTTCAAGGGCGTAGCAGGACATCCTTTGAAGAGAATCTCGCACCTAGATGGTGTTGTGTTTTTTGTTTGTGTGACTTTAAAATAAGAGTATTAGTGGCATTTGTATAAATCCCCATAATTGGTGAAACCCTGAAGCGCTTCCAGGTGCATATGTAGGCAGCAAATCTTTTCGAGTGTGAGTTTATTGTGTAGCCTTTGTGGGAGGACTTTTGGTGTTGTGTGTGTGTGAGGATTCAGGGAGATTCCTCTCGTGTGTGGAGCTCTGTAGCCCTGTTAAAACATAGAGTAAATAAAAAATAAGTGATAGATAAGGGCCATGTCTGCTCATACATGCCATAAGTTTGCGGGTGATTGATTCGCCCATCCTGGAGGCAGTCTGGGTCCGACGCTGGTTCTGTGGTATTTACTGTGCAGCATCAATTGTTTGGGAACAGCCATGTTTTTACACTGTTTTTAATCACAAAGTTTGGTTCTCTTGGAGTCATTTGTTAAAATGTGTGTTTGCAGGCAGTAGGACTAGCCAAAGAATTGTGTCCTAAGGTAATTGTAAGCCAAGCATTGGCATTCACATTTATTGTAGAATAATACAGAAAAGTGTGGCTTTGTTGTGAGGAGTGCTGCACTTCCTGTTGTCCCACTATGTTTATGAACAGTAGAGTTCAACTGATAGTATCACTGAACTACCACACAGTGTTAAGTATACAGGGAAATCCTTACATAGACAAATATAGTAAATACTAACAGGAACAAAGAAAATTCCTGATAGTATTTACTATGTTGGCACACACATTGATGTCCCAAAATCTCTCTGCGGTCCTCATAAAGAGGCGACCTTACTTGTGAAGTGAAATACATTTTACTTTTATGTGGCCCTTCTTCCATTTCTGGTTTGGTATACTAAGGCAGAGGTTGCACCACTCCAGTCCACAACACTAGTGATTTCATAATGTATTCCACTGGTTCACCTGAAGTAGGGTGAGAAGCACCATGCGACAGAGGAGTGTGTCTTTTCTTAGAAGGCCACAATTTTCTAATCAGAAAGGGTGAGCCACCATCTTCAATCCCGAAAAATACCACACCACATAACTCTTTCATTCTTTGTCTCTTTCTTGCTCTCTATTTGGACCTGATTCTCTTTTTGTCTGAGTTTTTCCTCAGTCTATATGTTTCTTTTTTCATTTTATGTTTTCTCACAGTTCCCTCGCCCCTTACCCTGTGTCTTGTTTGTTAATCCCAATCTCTTTCCCTCACTCTCTTAACTCCTCTGATTTCCTTCTCTCTCCATTTTTTGTTTTTCTAGCTTTCACTTTCTTCTATGATTTTCTGACATGTCTACCTTATGCACATTTCTATTATACACTGTTGGGAATTTTCTCACAGCTGCTTCTTTTTTTCTTATGTCTGGATTATTTTTCTCTCTTGATCTCATGTGTGTGTCCTCTCTCTCACTCTCTGTCTTCTATATTTCTTGCTCTCTCACTTTCTTTTTCTTTCTCTTACCACCATCTCGCAATCAGTACCCATTATTCTTTTTTTTTTTATTCTGATTTTGTTTTTTCTCTCCACATCACCATTTCTCTCTTTCACATTCCCTTTGTGGCTGTCTGTTATTTGTCACCTTTTGTCTTTAGGCGGAAGCCTACCAGAAAGTGCTGCTGTCTGGTGTCCTTATGACTTCTTGTGGGCATTATGAAAGCATCCCTGAGAATACATTTTACCCATTGCTCACTATTGCTTTTGTGATTTATAACTCACAGTTGTTTGCTTTCTATTTGCTTGCTTTCTATTTGCCTATGGCTGTTAGCTTGAGTTTGTCCCTCCCTTGATCCATACTTACCTTTTGTGTCCTTCTGAATACCCACTTTCTGTAAACAAGCCTTTTAAATCTTGTTCTTATCTTGTAACATTTGCTGTGCATTCAAAGATAGAGATCAAATGTCAGGCTATGACTTCCTAGAAAGCTTGATGTTTACTTTTCTTTCTCTGACTGCAAAGTGGGAAAATGTATGTGACAATCCTGCTGAGTACCCATGTGAGAGGAGAGGATGTAGGATGTTAATTTTTTTAGTGCACAACAAAAATGAACTGTTAGTGTTGCAGAAAATACCAGAATTAGAAAAGTAAAAACATTTTTTTAATTCTGAAGTATGGTGCAAACAAATATTTGAATACTATCAAAAACACAATACAATATGTGATGATATTTCCATATATTGCTTGTGTGTAGTAAACCTGTACGTCGGTGCAAATGTAACGATCATTTCAATTGAAATTGTGTTGTCTGCATTGGCAGTGCACTACCACACCATGCATTCTCCACACCACTCCATTATATGACACTCTGCTTCCCTCCACTCTATGGCACTCTGATATGTCACTTGACTTCATGCCAGTCAACTCTACACCACTCACTCCCCGACACAACACGGCATGTTACTCTACGCCCCTCCATTCCCCTTCAATCCTCTCCACTACACACCATTTACCTCAATCTATCACACTCCACTCCAGTATACCCTGCTCTATCCCACTCCAATCTAACACAGTCAACTTCACTCTACCCCAGTGTACCCAACCTCACTACAGTCTATTCCGATCTACTCCACCCAATCAACTACACTCCACCTAGTCTACCCCACTCCACTCTGCCCAATCTATGCCACTCATTCCAAATCTACCCCACTCTGCTCCAATCTACCCTACTTCAATCCAATTTACCCCATTCCACTTAAATCTACCCCACCCTACTCCCACTCCTCCCCAATCTACCCCACCCCAGTCTACTCCACTCGCATCTACTCCACTCTACTTCAACCTACCCCCAATATATCACCCTCTACTCCACCCCAATCTACCCAGTCCAATCTACTCCACTCCAATCTGTCCATCATCTCCACTCCTCTCCAGCCTACCCCACTCAATCCCAGTCTACAGCACTCCACTCAGATCCACTCCAATTGACCCACTCCACTCCAGTCTACTCCACTCTACCCCAATCCACTCCACTCCAATCTACCCCACTCCAGTCTGCCCCACCCCAGTCTCCTCCACTCCGCTCTACCCCACTCCAATATACCCCACTCCATTCTACCTTTTCCAAACTACTCCACCCCACTACAGTCTACTCTACCCTACCCCTCTACAGTCTACCCTACCCCACTCCAATCTTCCTTATTCTAACCCACCCAATCTTCCCCACTCCAATGTAATCCACTAATCCCAGTCTACCCCGCTCCACTTTACCCCAGTCTACCCCACTCCAATCTATCCCTCTCCGATCTACTCCACTACAGTCTACCCCACTCCAGTCTACCTCACTCTACACAAATCTATCCCACTCAACTCTACCCCAATCTACTCTACCCCCAATCTACCCCACTCTACACCACGACTGTAACTTTTAACCATGCTGAACAGCAGCCACACTAATGTACAACATGCCTAAAACACATTGCTAAAGCCAATAGCTCTCATGTAGGGGCGATCGATTGGCTTTGCCAATGCTTGTTTTATCTTTTTTCTATGTTGAGGGTGCCCCAGTTCCACCCAGGTCTCCCACAGCCTGTTTTTTTGTAAATCTGTTGCCAGTGTAGGCAGCCCAATCCTGAGCTGCCAAGCCAGCCCCCTGCCTGCCAGTACAGTAAGTTATTGCACAGGAGCAAGCACCTTTCCATGAGGGCAGGGAGTGTATCTGTGGTATGCCCCTGCTCCTGCTCACGGGAAGTGGGAGGGCATACTGTAATGTGGCGGGTGCACAGCGGCACCCCCGTTTCATGTCCTTCAGAGGGATGGAGCCTCGAACGTGTTACTCTGAAGGCCTGGGGGCAGGAAACACTTTGGGGAGGGGGTGCGTGCCCTCCTCTCCCTGAGCCTTATAAGGCCGTGGGGACACCATCCCAGGAGTTGTGATTAATTTAAAATAGAGGGGGTGCAGGCCCCCCTCTCTCAGTCTAGAAAATCCTCTGGGGCCCCACTCCCCTGGGGCCAATACTTTAAAAAAAGGGGGGGGAGCGCACAGCCTCCACCTCCTCCCTGAGCCTCAAAGGCCCTGTGGACCTCATCCTCAGGGTCTGCTATTTTCAAAGGAGAGGGGGAGTGCAGCTTCTTCTCCGAGCCAACAAAGGCCCTGGGGACCCCATTCCCTGGAGCTAGATTACTACTCTGTCACTGGGAGCCCGCCTCCCGAAGCACAGTTTCCCATCCCGCAAGAGCAATGGCGGGGAAATCTTGACTGCTCCCCCATGGCAGGAGCTACAGAAATGTTCCCAGTGAGTGGGAGTGCACGTTTGTTTCCTGGAAATACCTGCTGGGTGGTAGCAATGCAGGCTTCCTCTGCACACAGGATGGGTGCATTCGCTGAGCATGTTCGGGGCCCTGTGGCTCCCTCCAAGCCCCCAGTGTTGTTTGTTGTGGGTACGCCTGGTGGGCACCGGGGCACCTACATTAGGCCTCGGGGGATGGGATCCCTGGTACTTGTAGAGGTTCACAGAGGGGAACCACATGCCTCCCTCCCCATAAAAAGAAAACTGCCCTTGGTCATGGAATCCCTGGGGCCTGTAGAGGCTCAGAGAGGGGGCTGTGCTTCCTTTCCCGTTAATAAATGAATACGGCCATGGGGTATGGGTTCCTCGGGGCCTGTAAAGGATCTGGGCGAAGGGCCTCACTTCATTCTCCCCCATAACTACAAAAACAAAAGTTGCACCAGGAAACCCAAAAGAATAATAAATGAGTGGCAGAAGATGCTGATTTATTATTCACTGCTTCTTGAAGAAGGCTTCCACAGTGCCCTGCAAGGACGCTTTAATTTTTTTATTTTAGCTTGGTGATGTCCCTAGAAGAGGCATTTGCCTGGCGGAGAGGTGGGATACAGATAAAGCTGGAAGTCGCAACTGCCAGTCAACCGTTGTAGTGTCTTCTTTCAAGGGGGTCTAGAAGTAACTTTGTCCAGTTGACATTGACTTCCCCATACATATTTACTATTTGCAGGATGGGGGAGGTCCTGAGGCAAGTGGGCAGCCTAGGAAAATGAGGATGTTGGCATATAGTGCAATGCGGTCTTCGAAGCCTGTCTGCCAGTGGAATCCCCGGAACTGTGCATCGCACTCGATTTCTGTCACCAGTGGTTCAATCGGTAATGCAAACAAAAGCGGGGAGGAGGGGATATCCCCATGGATGTCATTTAGGGGTCGCAGCTGTGACCCCTAGTTTACACCTTGGTACCCCTGCCACTGCGAAATCTGGCCTCAGAGGTGGAAAAATCAGTACCAGGAACAGCTCCTTCTTTTTTAAGCTATTGATTGGGACTCCACTTCCTTGTTTTCAATCCATTTTTATTACACTCATATTGAATAACAGAGTATTCACGATTAGTGTAACAAAAAAAGTGGAGTGCCCTTTAGCTGGAATATGACCCTATTTGGTAGCTGATGTAAGGAAAAAAAAAACGCTTTTATAAATATGTTGTGTGCATGCTTGTGGTGAGAGTGAGCTTATGTAAAAGAGAATGAGTGTATAGTATACCCGTGTGTTTGTGTAAGCATGTGTGTATGAGTGAAAGTAAAAATGAAATGGCGTGTGATGTCACTTGGAACACCTCTGGCATTTGGGTGAATTGAAGTCCATGGGCATCCTTGTCTGGATGTCCGGTGGAATATTGGCGGGAGGGTGCCCTTAACCCTCGCGTGAGGCTGGTGTTGGGCATAGAGCACTTGAATGAAGGACATAAAGCGGGGTCCAAAAACCAATCGGCGGAGGGCTTGGAACAAGACTGCCAAGTCCAGGGAACTCCCCGAAGTCTAGAAGTAGGAGTGCGGTGGGGTCAGAAAGTGTTGAGTAAGGGCAAGAGCAGCAGGGACCTTGTGAGGACAGTGCCAGGTGTTGCAGAGTGGCATCAAGCTGCATTGTTCAGGGTGAAGTAGCGCGGTAATCAGCCTTAGAAGTGTATTTCCCATGACCTTGGCCTATATATTCAGCTCCGAGTTAATCGGGTTTATCACCCCTTTTTAAGTGAAACAGTGTTTACTAATTTTAAATCTATCCTTAAGGCAAATTAGGACATTAAATGTGTTACCTGCGACGCAAAGTACCTCAGTATAATAAAGGTACTGAAAACGAACCTCCGTATACTTACCTGTGATGTTCAGACTAGAGGTACTACTTGCGCCGCACTCACTGTGATGTAACTGTAACATACCTTAAACAGTGGTCACGCGGTGCGAGTACCAGTAAACTGGGATGTAAAACCTTTTTGTATGGTGCTTAAAAACTGCGGTGTAAAGACCATCATAAAACAAGCTGTACAGACCACCCTAAATAAACAATTGCGCATTCAGCATAGTGTAGTTGTGCATGCAGCGGGGTTTCACGTCAGAAACTAATGGGATGTCAGGTGGGGGTACGCCTCTCGTTTACCTAAAGTAGGGTGACCAGACGTCCCGGATGGCCCCGGACAGTTCCGGTTTTTAGAGGACTGTCCCGGTGGCCCGACGCTTCTCTTAATTTTAAATAAATGTCTCGCTTTTTTGGGATGAAGGTCAGATCGTGTAGGGAAGCATAAGTTAAAGACGTCCACAAAGTATGGAGGAATTAAAGTAATTTATCTGGTACTGTCAGGCAACACAGTCCCCTATCTGCTCCCAGCAGAAAGATGGAGTGGGGAGCAGAGAGAGGTGGGGTGGGAGGAGGTGTTGGGGGTGCAAGGTGGGAAGTCAAGCCATAGCTAATTTTATTTATGTCGTTTTGTAAATGTGTGTGTATGTATGTGTGTATATATGTGTGTGTGTATATATATATATATATATATATACACATACACACACGTATAGGCACACATTCACAAAACTACGCAAACAAACGGACAGGCCAGATATAAAAGTGAGAGTAAAGTCTTTAGTCCTCCTTTTATGTCTGACCTGTCCCGGTTTTCGCTCCTCAAAATCTGGTCACCCTAACCTAAAGTCTTTAGTTGGGGTGGGGGTGAGGCTTCGCTGTAAAAAAAAAAAAAAAAAAAAAAAAAAAAGCGCTTTTACCAAGCACTTGCCTTTTTGTTCCTTAAGGCGTGCACACTCATCACTGAATGTGAATCCACCCCTTCCGTTTAATGCCTGTATCTAGATGCACACATCAGAATGATGCGTGGCAGGTATGCTGTGATAGGGTTGTGACGTGCTGGCAAAGAGGAGCCTTCGGGCTTGGCGGGAGATTTGGCTGACGGGGAATGCTCGCGTGCACAAAAGTGTATTATGGAATATAAGCACTGGCGGCGTCGCAGACCTGTTCAGCATGGCTCGGCGCCAACGCCGCCAGTAACGTTTATTGAGAATGTTGTATTTGTTCCTAATTTATCCTTCTCGCTGAGATGTCGTGGGAGTCGGGACCGCTGCCTTACTTTGAACGATTAATGTTAACACTATCATCTGTGACTCAAGAGCTCGAGCAGGGCTGCAGCTGTCTGTACAGTGCGTTTTTCCACAGCCCACTTCCCTTTCCTTCTCATCGTTGTTAAACTCGATGGTCACAAGCAACCATGTGTTATACCTTTGTTTGTCCTAATTTTTTGTAGAGGGCGGGTTGCGGTGACGATTGACAAATGCATCCCAGAGTTCGAGCGGGCCACATCCCTCCTCCGTTTTCAGAGGACTGACTTACTTGAAGCAAAGGTAAGCGCGAGCTCCCGCTGCTAATGGTGCCAAGGAAGGGCTTGCCATAATCCTCACTGATGCGTTTCCTCATTTTAATGACCGTCCTCCTATTGCTTTTAACGATCGGTCGTAATTTAGAGCTCTGGGCTCTGCTGACTGGGAGCCAGTTCATTATGGTGAGAGCTGTGTTCCTCTTGGCCCTGTGCCCAGAGCATCTATGGACTTAGAAATATGGGGCGCGTGGAAATGGAACAAAGGGCTGCAGGTTGGCGAGCCAACAAATCAACAGGGAGAGCCGAGCCAAGACTCTGGCCTGGCTCTTAGCGCCTGCGCACGAGCCGACCCCTGAAAATATTTGCTTGCAATGCGTAATATGTGATGAATCTCTTCAAACATTCGAAAAAATGTATTTCTTAAATATGTGGAAGCTTTAAATGTAACACGTCACATTACACTGAGAAGTACTTCTTAAAAGTGAGAGGCACGACATTTGTAATGTAAACCCTGTACGTGACCCATATTATTATAGATGAACACTATATTTTATTAAATCAAACACAATAGGGTTTGAACAGCTGGCATACTGCGCTCACATATTTGAAAGCGTTTTCATTCGCGATAGTATAGAAAAATACTTTTGTTGAAATAAAATATTTGCTGAAGATCACGAAATTTAAGCAGAGAAGCCTCAATTTATCCAGGTTTTCTGTTTTTACTTTCCATGTTTGTTAATGCTCTGGTTTTACGTCCTTGTGCATTTTCTGTAGTTTTTATATAGCGTGATCTCGTCGCAAAGTTACTACATGAGTACCACTTACATTATTCAAGGTCACATTCCGTTTCTAAAGAGATTATGTGATTTGCCCCAAGATATTGAGCCAACGCAAAGGTTCTAACCTGGTTCCCCCGTTCCAAAGTCGCAGCTCTGACCATAGTGCCACATCCTGAATAGATGGAGGGCAACAGGCAGATGCCACTTGAAAGCTCGGCTCGTTGATCCAACATTACCGCGAGCTGAGCCAGAGCCGACTTTAAGGTTGCAGCTGGGCTCGAACTTTCAGTGGCTCGCCCCTCCATAAAGGACCCCAAATGATTATGCTGCCTTGATTTGAAGGGTTGATGAGATTCACTGTTGAGACATTTAATACATGAAACTAGGTTCTACAACTGCAGACGTGCTTTCTTAAGGTTTCACCAGTGACTATGCCATTTTAACTAGGAACAGAGCCACAGGTGGCAATTAGTCAAAATGCTAGAAGTAGCGGAAATTACATCACATATTCCACCAGATGAAAGGAAGTTGTATCACTTGATATTTAATTTCGGTGGTATTATCTAAAGTGGCACCATGAAGAGGAAAAATACAATAAACAGTAATAGTTAAAAAATAAAAAAAAGCTTGTGGATAAAAGTATATTTCATGTACCACCATCTATATATGAAGTACATCCTGCATAGCCAGGATCACATCTATCAGAGATCAAGTGCAGTCACCGTACTGGGAGGCATAGCTTCATGCTCAGGCACAAACTTGTATGATCAGGGAGCAGCATCATTTGCCAATCGCAGCCATCATTTCTCGAGGATCAGCCTATATGTAGCTTCAGATACACAAATACATCCTCAAAAGCACAAGCTAAATCTTTATATTCTAAGGCAAATCAGTGTATGCACAGGCATAACCCCATATGACCAATGCTATTTCAGTATGGCCTAGTTCTCATTCAGGGCCAGCCTTGGCGTGGGTGAGTTGTGGCCAGGCCAAGGCCGCCGGCTTTATAGGGGCTCACTGAGCTTGCTTAGCAATTTGCTTTTAATTCTCTTTTTTTAGAAAATTCCTGACTGCCAATGACTCCAGGCACTTGCTCTCTTCTGTAGTTTCCCTTTATAACCCACTCCTTTCTGCTCCCTCCCTACTGGGCTCCCACTTCCAAATTGTGCACCACTGGAAAGGAGCTTGAGTGTGGCTGTGGTATAAGTCATTTGGATGAGGAAGGATGGGAAAATGTGTTCCCATGTCAGTCACTGCTCTGTTGCAATCGGCATGGCCTCCTCCATGAACACAGAAGGGTCCCACAGAGATCACACCTGGAGCAGAGCGACAGAGGAGTCCAAAGATAAGGTAAGCGGCATTGATGGTAGACAAAAGTAGACCTTCCCTAATTGTCCATCACGCACAGTGATATTGCCCCTTTCAATCCTCTAGCTACACTCCACGGGTGGGCAGCTTCTAGTCCTGATCCTCCTCTTCCCACTGTTGGGGGGTGGTTTCTAGTTCTGCATCATTGTAATGAAAGATGTGTGCGTTCTTATACCAGTGATGAGTACAATACTATCCACAGCCAAGACTGCAACAGTTAATGTTTAAGTCGTGCTCGCATAACAGGTACAACCAGGCGTGGTAGGAGAGGAACGAGAAACAGGAGAAAAAAATCTTACCTCACTTGCTGCCTCCGCCTCCCCGCTCCTGGGTCCTCACAAACAGCAGGCACAGGCTCCCAGCTTGCGCTGCAGCGAATCCTGACCCTGCTTTCATGCGGGTGGCAGCATGAAACAGCATTAGGATTGGTCGGAGCGGCCTGGCTTGGCGCTCCCAGGCAGACTGGGAGCCTGGGCCTGCTGTCTCCAACCCGGCAACACAGTGCCGGGTCAGAGAGAGCACGGTGCACATGTGTGTTTGGCCCGCCCGAGACTACTGGCCAAACACAGATGCATACTGAGGAGAGTGCACAGTGCACTCACCCTATATGCTCGGCATTCCAGTTGCCCAGCCCTTTTAAAAAATAAAACGATAATAAATATAGTTTATTATCGTTTTATTTTTAAAGGTTTGCAGCTGCTGCTGGTGTGGGGCGACGCTCCTCCACCATAGTGGAGGAGCCGCCACTGGGTACAACAGGCCAGACATTAAAAAAAAATAGTGCAGCAGCTGTATTAATTTCTAGTAAGTAGTAACTCCTGTTGTACATAGCACTTAGAAAAGGGTAGGTGGGAGCAGAGGGGAGGAGGATCACAAAGGGCGCCAGTTTGGTTCTACAGAGTGCTATCCAAGCAAATACTGGTACTGTACTCATCAGTAGAGGCTGACCCTACGTGTCTACTTATCAGGGCCAAGCTGCACAGTGGCTGAGCAGACACAGCCAAAGGCCCAAGTGTCTCCATCCATAAATTTAGATACTCAATTCACAGACCGATTCTTCTCCTATCTGTTTACATGACCTGGGTACAGCATGTTTAATCACGGATTTATGGAGCATATAACTAGTCTGTGAGTGCAAGAAACTATAATTACTTGGTTTTATATGTACTTCTAAGATGTATACATTCACCTATTTTGGACAATCTGCGTGTCAAAAACAGGTGAAGGAGAGCTGATCCGTGTCGGAGTTTCAGGATAATCACAAAGTATGAATTGCATTTAGGTTAATTTCAGTACATGCATTTTAAGTTGAGGTCATTCAAAATCTGGCGCAGATCCACCCTTCTTGACCTACCTTGGAAACCCTATACGCATACACTAATTATGTTAGCTAAGGATATAGCAAAGCCATAAACTGAATTATTTCACAATACTTGGAATAACAGGTGTCATGCAACAAAACACATTTTATTAACTCCAGACCGATGATTCACCCCTTCAAAGGCCCTGTTACCAGCATGTTACAAGCAGATCAGTATCAAACAAAGGAGAATCTCTACTTTCCCACGTGTTGTCTGTGTCTTGTGACTTTGAAACTCTGTGTAAACAGGTTTCTAAACAAATTTTGCTGTGCTCAGTTCGTAGATTAGAGGGAACGCCCTACAGGAATTGATCGACTGGCTGCATTATTAAAATTGCAGCACTGAACAACCAGCTTGCAAGCTTCTTCAAATACAACCAGAATGTGGATTATGTGGACTCTGGCAAATTGACAAAAAAACCAAAATGCTTAGTATAAACATGTTTTTTTTTAAAGAAACTTTTATTGTTTTTCTACCTTAGTACAGTTCAGCATACATCGCACAGTTCAACTGTCTCTACATATACAACAGAAATATAGGTATATGTCCGAAATTCCAGACCTGCAAGTGGAACTGCATATTCATATATTATTTAACAGTATTGGAGAACAACAAATTCCTACCCTTCTCTTCCTCCCTCCCCACCTCGCTTCCGTCAATAAGTATATGAGTGAAAGCCATCATGTGCCTCGCAGGAGTACCTCTACTAGAATAAGGGGGTGGGCATCATCTGTTTACAAACATCACCACCCATTGTGGGCCTTATGTGGAAGGCCCAAACAAAGGAGCTCCTTGGTTCGGTGTTAGGTTAAGCCTCATCATATCTATTCTCTCTCCTGCTGCTGCTCTCCTCGGTGCTACCAATCCTGTGCCTCATTCTGGGCTCTTAACACCTCTTCTAGTGTGTCCCACTCGAGAGATATTGGTTTCTTTCTCAACCCCGTGTATTCTCCTTTCCTAAGAGCTGAGCTTTCAGCCTGGCTCCAGCGTAAATCTTCCTCCCTCCATGAATTGATGGTTGGTGCATGGGGGACTTCCAGCGCCTCATTAGTTGTCGTTTTGCCAATAGCATAGCCAGATTCATGAATCATGAAGTTATCTTAGAGCTACGTCTGCTAGGTTGCCACCTCAGTAGGAAATAAGAAGGCGCCAGTTCCACTGTCACCTTTGTGATCTCCATCAGAGTGGCTCTGATAGTAGCCCAGTACTGTGAGAGGGACAGACACGTCCAGAGCATATGGACAAGGTCAGCATCAATGGTATGACACAGAGGGCATTGTGCCGTTGTTGTGTGATAGATTTTATTGAGCCTATACGGAGTGAGGTATGCCCGATGGAATAGGTAAAATTGGATCAGCTTAAATCTAGTATGGCAGGATACTTTTTTAGCATATTGTAAGTCCGCTCCTTATCTGTAATGTCCCTACCTAAATCAGTTGCCCACTTAGTTTGCAGCGTATCTAATGGTGTTTGTAGGTGTCCCTTGGTATAACCATCTAATAAGATGTCTGCCGTGACCCATTGTGTGTAGCGTCTGAAGGGCTTTGTGTGTTACTGGTTCAGCTCCCTGTGGTGCCCATTAAGTGCGTACATAGGTCAGTATTTTAGCATTAGTTAAAAAAAAGAGTATCAGGTAGCCCGTGTATTTGTACAAAGTCCGAGTGCGTCATTGACATACCATCCTCAAACAGGTCCCCTAGTGTAAGCGGTCCCTGTTGTTCCCACATTCTAAGCATAGCTGCTGTGATCGTTCATGAGGGGGTAGGGAGACCGCACAAAGGTATGTTGGGTGTGTAGGAGGCTGATGAAGGTGTGTATCGTGTAGCTAGTTTCCAGTAAGCCAATGCCGTTCGCAGTTGTAAGTTAGCCCTGGGGTAATTTTGGGGACCCCGGACAGAGCAATCGATGTATGAAACTTTCGTCTATATTACCATTGTACAATTTATCTCTTCCAGGCTATGACCAGCCAGCCAGTAGGACAGCCACTGGAGCTGGCCCGCCACACAGTATGCTTTGAAGTCCGGGGCTCCCAGGCCACCCATATGTGGGGGTAACTGTAGTTTCGACAGGCCTACTCGACAGGGACCCTTCCCCCATACTAGATCAATTAATAAGGAGTTTAATATGCAAAATATGCAAGGTGGTACCGTGAGCGGCAGGTTAACAAAATTGTATAAGACAAGGGGCAACAGCACCATTTTCGCCAGTGCTACCCTCCTCGTCACCGAGAGGGGTAAAGTGGTCCAGAAATCAACTTGGGACCTGAGCGATGTAATCGTATGGCCTAAATTACCTTCTAGCAAATCTGCCTGGTCCTGGTATATACGAATACCTAGATAATGGAAGGATACAGATGTGATTGCAGTGGTCATGGGACTAAATCGGATCGAGGGTTCCGGACACGTGCCCCGAAAGGAACATGCATAGGATTTATCGGGATCAGTTTGAAGCCCTGAAAGGAGTGCAAATCAGGAAAAAATCTGTGCGGCCCTCTCTGTATCCTACTGCAAATCCCTATAATAGAGTATCATATCATCTGCATATAAGGAGCAAGCATAGGTAGTGGGGCCGAGCAAAATCATCTGGGCTGTAGCGAAGTTGCTATGCCAAGGGCTCCAATGCTAATACAAATAAAAGGGGGGAGAGTGGGCACCCCTGCCTAGTTCCACAGTACATGGGGTAAGAGGCAGATATATGCGCTCTGTCTTGGCTCTAGCAGTCAGGCCGTATATAATAGATTCACCCACCGTATGAAATCTGGAGGTATGTCATAGGCCTCCAGATAGGCCAGCATGTAGTTCCAGCTGAAAGTGTTGAATGCTTGCCACATATCTAAGGAGGTGCAGCCAGTGTGTGGTTACTTGTGCTTCGTCTCATCTATTAACTGAAATAGATGGCGGATATATGCATAGATGTACCACGACGTGAAACAAATCCACATTGGTCCGTGTGTAGTAATCACGGAAGGAGTGGGAGCAGTCTGCCTGCTAATACTTTACTGAGGAATCCACCTTTGGCCCTACATTACGAAGACTCCTTACATTCACCACCCATACATCAACCCACTGTCGCAAGGCTCTGGCCTGACGGACTGGCAATCGAGGAGGACATCCAGTACTGAATTTGAGTCCCAACCCAGATCCCAAGGGAGTTTAGCCCAGTCTGACAACACAGTAGATAAACGTGCATGGAAAGCTTTCTGTTCTTGGTTCGGCGCATAAAAGCAACCAAGCACTATTTGCTCTCCGTCTAGGAGTCCCTTAAGAAATACATATCGCCCCTGGGTGTCAATTTTCGTATCTTGGACTAAAAATGGAAACCCTGCCCTTATCCAAATGGCTGCTCACCGGGCATACGCCGAGAATGAGGCATGAAACAATTGTCCCCTCCATCTGCGCTGCAGTTTTAGGACTTCTGATGTAGTAAGGCGGGTTTCCTGCAGGAAAGCAAGGTGAGCGTGGCTTCTGTGCAGTGGTGCCAATACCTTATGTCGTTTGTAGGGTGACCCCAGTCCCCTAATATTCCAAGTAATTATACTGTATGATTTAGTGACTGTGGCCATTACATTGAGTGTGGGGTATTTCGTGCAGTTTGAACACCATAGCTTTACTCTATTCTCCCTGTGTTTCATTGATGACGGAAGCATTTCAATAACAAAAAACACCCCTACCCAGTACATGGTCCAGCGAGGAAAACTGTGCTCGACCAATTTAACAATTACAACAAAACTGTGTAAACATACGGATAACCAGGCTTACGCTAGTGGGGTATTGTGGACCAAACGTCATACTATATAGTTGCTCAGCAAACATAACTCGTACTATTGGCCTCGACCCAGGCCTCTTCTGTTACATATTACTCACATAATAGTTCACAGCTTGAGGCTAACAAAACTAGGATATCACTCATTGATAAATTAAGTGCATGTGCAATGATGGTCATGAACCTCAATGTCAACAGACAGGGATCAGTGTATTGGTCTAGGATACAGTGCCGAGTGATGTAGTTACTCCCCAGCATCGTTCACGGGATCTTTGAAGTGAAGACGAGCATTCAACAAAAGCAGTCTTCCAACTCTTCAGAGTTCATTAGCGGTCTGTGGCGTAATAGTTGGAAACAATGCTACACTGCCCTAAGTTTCAGTGTCTGAGTCTCCAACCAGGGATGACTCTGTGCTGGACCTGTGGTTGGGATCCCACAGAGTAGTAGCCAGTTGGATGGCCTCCAGTTGACTTTCACATGCCTGTTGCGGTGACAGACCTCCACCACTGCCGGTAGCGCTGTCCTGCTTACGACAGGCGCGCCGAGTCCGGCGGTTCGATTTCTGGGATGCAAACTCATGTTGTTGGTCACTCCGTGTGCTCTGAAAGTTCTGGTCGAGCCACTCCCTGGCTGCCGTTGGTGAATCAAAGAAATGAGAACGTCATTCATGTAGAACTTTCAATTTCGCTGGAAAGATCAATACATATACAAGGCCGTATAGTCTGAGGTGTCGTTTGACTTCTTGGTAGGAAGCCCGGTGACGCTGCACCAACATCGTGTAATCGGGGTAAAGAAACACTCTGGAGCCAGCCACCGTGATCGGTGCGTGTCCCATGCCGCCTGAAGTAACGCATCCCTGTAGTTCTGTATTTTCACCACTGTTGGCCGCGGCAGAGTCCTTGGGACCAGTTTCTTGGTAGGCACACAGTGTGCCTGCTCCACAGTGTAGAGGGTGGATAAACCCTTCGGCGCTACCTTTGTCTGTAACCAAGTCTCGATGAACTGAGTGGGGTGATCTCCCTCGGCACCCTCCGGGAGTCCCTCTATACAGATGTTATTTCTGCGCATTCTGCCTTTGGCATCCTCAGGACATTCCTGGAGCTGTTCCACATGTTTGCGCAATTCTTTCCACATTGAGTCATGTTCCGTCTGTGCCGGTTGAAAGGTGGACAGTGCTTGCTCTGTTGATTTGACTCTTTGCGCCAATTTATGATGGTCATCTCTCAGCAAATTTAAGTCCAAAGTAATAGCGCCAAGTTTCTGTTTCATGATTACTCTTGAGTCACAGATTTCCTCTAGGATAAGATCTATGTTATCCCTTGCTGGCTCTGCTCTAATGGGGGGAACACAGCCAGAGGGTGTGGAGACAATTAAGTCCTCCAATGTTGGGGAGCGCGTCTTCGCATAATCCTCCATCCTAGGAGGCCTGGTTTTATTGTGCCCCATTTTGTCGATACACGGTGTCTGGAAGGTTGGAGGCCACCGTCCTTGCTCTCGATGCTCACATCCAGTAGCCTCGTGGGAGTCAGCCTGTCACTGCTCAGCACACAGTCCACAGCACGGTTTCCCAGTGCGCCTTCAGTTCCCACAGGGGATGGTCAGCACGAGTCAGCCCGTGTCCGGCCTCGCCTCTCTAGTGTCGTCTGGTCCAGTAGGCTCTCGGAGCTTGCTTCCCACCACCATTCGCCACCCTGTCCACTGTCTCGTCTCTGTGGCTGTCATGGTTCCATTTAAAACCACTAGGTCTTCCTTGCCCCCAGTCGCAGTCACAGATCTCCTCCAATAGGCCATGTCGTAGCTCAGCGCCTTATTACTTTTTGCAGGCCTCGGTGCCGCCAGGCAACCCCGCACTCCTTAACATGCTTGTGCTATCTTCCAGACCCTCAGCGCGCACATCTTTGCAGCTTCCAGGGGAAGTACTGACCACTATTTATCTGGAACATGTCTCAATCCTTGTGTCATATTCCGGCCTCCCCACAATCCTCACCATCACCTCCATAAGCTGCACCAGGCAGTGAGGCTGCAATCAGGCCACTGCTGGTATATCTCTGCTGCAACCACCACAAGTGTAGGTCCTCCACCTGCCTGCCGATAAAGGCTGTCTTTATGGGCAGGCAGCCGCTATATCACTAGGGAGCGCAAACAGGCCACAGCCCTGAGCGTGCGAAGACCGGCGTCCTTCAGCGGGCCCTCCAAGTGCCAGGCCAGCTGCACGGGGGCCTCCAAGACGCGCAACCGCCTCACTTCACCGGCGCCGCCAGGCCGCGATGCACCGCACCTGGTCCCTCTGGTGTGGTCACTCACCGCCGATGTCTGGTCACACTGGCCGTCCCCGCCAGCCTACAGGGTCGCCTGGCTTTTGAGGGAATTAGGCAGGAGGCCCAGCAGAAGGCCGCTGCCGAACCCGGCCTCTGCCGTATCAGCCTTGCTCCGCCACAATCTGGGCACTGCTATATGCCCAGTTTTTACCTCCTTTTTTCCTGGTATGTGATGCAGCACCAGGACGCCTCTGGGCCTAAAGCTCGGGCAGATTTGCGGCCCGGGTCCGGAGCCTCGGAACTAAGCGTCCGCCATGTTGGATGCTTGGCCACCCCCCCCTTATAAATATGTTATTAATATGATGTGAGGCCACATTAAGAGTGCACTAGAGAGGGCGGTGTTGATTCTCCAGCCCAGGGTTAACAATAGCCTGCATCCTTTGATTGATTACAAGTTGAATCCTGAGAATCCCCTAAGTCAGTGGTACATAACCTTTTGACTTCTCTGGACCCCTATTTTGTCAATACTGCAACCCGGTGACCCCCACTGCATTATTATTGAAATCCAGGGCCCCACACTCGGGCCTCATTATGAGGCTGGTGGTCATGAGACCGCCAGCCTCGCATTGTCAGTCCTACTGCTGCGGAGCTGGCGGTAAGGACTGCCACATTACGAGTTGTGAGGCTTGGCAGACGCCAAGCCTCCACAACTCCACCTGGACCGCCGGTGCAGTTGCTCCGCCTCGGCCAGCGGAGAGCATCTCCAATCTGGCGGCAGGCCCCAGCCTGCCGTCCTTATTACGAGGCTGCAAACTGCCAGGAAAACCCTAACAGTCATGCACCCGGTGACAGGAATCTTCATATCTGTCGCCGGCACTCACATGTCCGCACACATACACCGCCCCTCCCCACTCATCCACACCCTCACACATACACCCTCCCACACTCATTCATGCACGCATGCATACACACCCATTCATCATACACACACACACACACACCAACTCACTCCCTTTCATCTACAGACACTCCCATTCACGTGCACATACATGCACACATTCAGCACCCCCTCCGCAAACATGCACACACGCACCCAAACACACAGACCTCCTACCCCCTCCTTTCGGACGCCCACTTACCTCCTCAGTCAAGGGGGATGTCCGGGAGGGGATGGGTCCTGACGGTCTTCCCTCACCGCCACCACCACGCCAGCAGGACTCAGCCAAGCGTATTACGGCTTGTAATACGACGGGCAAAGTCCTGCTGGCGTGGTGGTGCCGGCGAGGGACCCGCCTCTGCAGCACCGACTGCCAGCACGACTGCTAACTGCTTCCCGCCTCAATGATGGCGGAAATCCGCCAGCACTTGTAATATGGTGCACTGGCGGTCTTCTGGCGGGTTGGGCTTTGACAGTCAGGGAAATTGACCGCCAAAGTCCAAAGGAGGGCCTGAGTCATTTCTGGAAGCTGAAGACCCTGGCCTAAACTTTTTCAATGGTTTGAACAGGAAAACAATATGCAGAAAATACAGAAACAAGCATTCATCCAACAAATAACGACATAGTTAATTCACAAATATAAAACATAAACATTTTAATAGGAAGGTTGGAGCTTTTCTAAATTTGAGGCCACCCATATCCCATACTATAATCTGTTTGACACACTTCCACTGCCCCACAAATCAGTCTGATACTAACTTAATTTTTGTCCTCCAATTTCGAATACCTTCACATTTACAGGACATTTCAAAAAACTTCAGTTGCATATTGTGCTTCTTTACTTATAAACACTTTATTAATCTGTTAATATTTTTAAATTTTCTAAGCAGTTGCAGACCCACTGAGTGGGCTTTGCAGAACCCCCAGGCTAAGAACCACTCCCCTAAGGAATGAGTTATTACTGGGTGACTCGGTGATTGTGGCTCAGATTTTCCACATAATTCTTTATTTATCCTCCCAGTTCCCTGCATATATTTTGACTTCTTTCAGCAGCCAAAATTGTTGGGGGAAACATGTCAATTCAGGTAATACCTGATGGAGCGGGTAACCCTTGTACTGAACCCATGATAACATCTAGGCAATTCGTAATAAGTGCCCTGTTGGTAAAAAGGGTATTTATTTCTGTTGAAATTCAGATTAACTGGAGCATCTAAACAAGCATTTGTAATGCAATAGGTCTCACATTTGCTTGAGTCAGAGCTATTGGCATTGTAAATACATAACTGGACTTTTCTTGACACATAAATTGGTCAACCCTGCGGCATAATTTGGTCCTCTGTACCACGTAATTCCAGTGGCCCTGGATATAACTAAAGCTCTTCCGTTTACCACCTTCTTCTGTCTACAGCAAAAAATGAAAATATTGTCATTATTTTTATTTAACCTAGTGTGGGGACCCAGAGATGACCTAGACAGAAAGAGCACATCGTGCTGACTGTTTTGATGGTAGCTCCATTGTCCTAGGGCCACCACACGATGAGTTATGTGCAGCAATATTTTTTAAAGGAATGCCCTGTAAACCATTATGAGGCAAGTTTCTGAGTACAGCGAATATTGTAGTATCTTAACTGTAATGCTCAGAACAGCCACTCGTGGGCACCTCAATAAAAATAGCATTTGTAAAAAACGTGGCCATGTAACCATACAGTCAGCCCCTAGAGGGCATAATCACATGAAAATAGAACGGCAAAAAGCAATACAGTGAAACCATATGTTTAGCCCCTACTGGACTTAGTGCCTTATTCATTTTCAGGGCTACTAGGCCTACTGCAATAATATTACAAACAAGGCCCTTAAAAATACAAAATTCTCTCACCTGTATAAAAAAAAAAAAATACACTAAATGGTGGCAGAGGTTACTATTTGGTCCCCCTGGTGTGGGGACCCAGAGATGACCTAGACAGAAGGAGTGCTTCGTGCTGAACGGTTTGGTGCTGGTCTTACTGTCTTAGGACCACCACAGGCTGAGTTATGGGTCAAAATGTTTTGTAAAAGAAATGCCCCACAAAACATTATGGGGTGAGTTTCCCAAATGCACTAAATATTGTCATAGAGAGGATTTCTGTGTTTTTTTCTGTTTAAAATTCTCCAGTTTGTATATTTTTAAACTGCTAAACTTGTACGCTCTATCTGAAACTTCACTACAGAGCCTGAAGCAAAGAGGCAAAAGAAAAAAGTAATGCGCCACACTAAGGTATATGGCTGATTTTGAAATAATTCATATAACAGGGTCAGTCTCCAAGGCTGTAAAAAGCAGCCTCAAGGCGGGACAAACATAAAGCAACTACCTATGAAATCAAGGGAATTTTGAAAGGCGGGCCAAGGAACAAAATGAAAGTGATGGGTGTGAGATGGGCATGGTGAAAGCCCACAGAAGTAGATTATAACATTTTGAAAACAGCGCATTCGTGCTGCCTAGGCGCGACCTAAAAATGGTGTGCCCGAAAATTTGCTGTAATCCTTTACCTGATGTTATTACACATAAAGTGTTGTGTTTCTGATGTTTTCATGATGACACACATTTCCACGTATCTAAATTAGACTCCAGTCTGCATTTGAAATGTATGAAACGTCAAAAACCGGACTGGCAGGAGGAAAGGAGCTCCATGCTGCAATCTTAGTAGATTGTGCGCTGTACACATTGTTGGTAACAATGGCTCTTATGAAGGAAATTGTACTATGTTGTTAGTGCATGGAAACACACACTACAGTAACAACTACATTTTACATGATTAGGAAGTTAAACGAACGCCATTTCTTATGTTATGGCCTCAGTTGAGTCAATCACAAATGAAAAAATAATTATAAATATAGCTGTAGATTTCCTATATTAGGAAAAAATGTGTAACTCTTTTTAAGTTCCTAAGGACATTACGTAGCGATATACATAAAACAGACCCCTTTCGCCAGAAACTAGCAAAAATATGTGAAGCCAAAATAGAAATGCTTAGTGTACCGTCCGTTTTATTCAGCACAGCCGGATGCCCCCATAAACATAGATGTCGCAAATTAACTACCAGGGTTTGCAAGCTGAAGTCCAGAAGTCGCAACTGCGACCCATAAAGATGTTCTAGGGTGGAGCTGTGACTGCTGGTGCTGTTACTTTATCAAGTTTCATAACTCCTTATCTCCTTTTCATACATACTTTATCATTTGAGTGAGAAATATTTCCTAGAAATATATCCTCCTCTTCCAAAACTCTTCATATGAGGTGCCTCTACACATCTTTATCTTCTTTGTGCTCTCGTCTTGTGCTTTATGCTTAAAGTTAAGCCCATCGGATTCATACCTTGAACCCTTTCAGAAACCACATCACAATCCATAGCCCTCTGACCCTTTTTATTTCAACCAAGTCGTGTAACTTCTGGGTCTCATCAAGTTATTTTGCCTTACATGCAACCCTCTCCAATCTTTGCCGCCGTCCTGGCTCTTCACTTGTCCACATTGTCAGCCTCAATTTTTTACATTGAATTTAGTGACTTCTACTAATATTATTTAAAATACAAAACAGTTTAGAAGCCGATCCGAGTCATTCAAATAAGTGAAGAGGCTCATCCAATGCCAATATTAACGTGCAAAAAAAGGGAAGAGTAGTGGCCATGATGGAAGAACCATTAAAGGGGCAGCAGCTTTTGATGATGCAGCAAATAAGAGTATTTGTTTATTTTAGATTGAGTTTGAGAAACTGGAAAGACATCAGGCCTTTACTGCAGAAAGAATAATGATATTTGTGCCTGGGGAAAGGTGAAAAAAGAAAAGTTAAAATTTGAGAAACATCCGCCTAGAAATAGAACTTAAGGCAGTATGAAGAAATAATCGTATATGGCAGACTGCCATACAAAGAGAATAACAAAGGACCAAAAACAGATCCCTCCAATACATTATAGTAAACAAAGTGAGGCGCAGAGCTGGAACGTTTCCAAGAAACAACTTTATCATAATCAAAATACTTTATTTGGCACATTTCATGCCATAAAAGTCAGATAAAACAGAATACATAACATTTATAAATTAAAATACAAAGAAAAAAATGTAAAACAGTAAACAGATCTTAGAAAAGTTAAACCACAAAAATCCTGTAAACGCTAGGTGCATACAGCCAAAACCACAAAATATTTGGTGCGTATAGAGAGAGAGGTTTACCTAGTGAGCCTTCAAATTTGAAACGGGCCTTAATATCTATAGCGTACCTTCAGGGCACTGAGTATATCATTTAAAACAGCATGAGTAACCCTTTGCTTACCCAGCTGTAGCAAAAATGCAAAGGCAACTGCATGCGACTTAGTGCCAAAGGCACGAATTGCCTGTTGCAGAAATTGCCGTCTCTGGGGTGCATAAAAAGAGCAAAACTATACAAAGTGCAATGTGCTTTGTGGTGCTGGAAGCTGGCAGTGACAATAAGGAAGGGAAGGAAACCAAGAACCTTTTTGGGGGAAAAGCCACTAAAAAATTATTTTTTTGAAGTTTGAACCGAGTCAGTAAACATGTGTGTCGTTCATTATGAATAATTTGCAAGTACTGGGTGCACGGAAAGGTCATGGGGCGACTAATAGTACCTTCACTAATTGGGTAGGACAACCACCATCATAACCTTGGTTAAAAAAGTACTATGATCACTTGAGCCCAGATGGAAACTAAACTGTCAGTTTCAGAGTGAAAAAGAGGGGAAGCCTAGACTTTCAAAACTAGTCTTAATGTAGTTAAGCCAGGGAATATCTTCTCCAGGATAATTAACAAACAAATCTCTGCATGGGTGACATTGTGATAGTGAGTATTGGGGCAGGTGGACTATATTCCACATTAATTTATGGTCACAAGTAGAGGGTGCATCTTTTATTGCGGGGTTCTGATCCGGCTTTTGGGAGAGATGCTTATTCTTCCCCCCATTATTTAGCTTCTCCAATTCTAGACGGAGACTATCTTAACGAATCTGTAATAACATTTTCAAAGTTGTAATACTTTTTTAAGTAAGTTGGATTTCTTCTACTTTTTTCACCTTTTTTTTTTTTTAGTTTCATTCGCAGTACTCATCTTCCTGCATATGTCTAAGAAATGTGTTTGACCCTCAGTGTTGTATTTTTATATGTAGTTTTCTGTATGACTTTTTTCTTTGCATTCGCTAAATCCCAAGAAAGTAAAAAAGCTTAAAGAGCTTACGTTTCTTCTGGCGTTTCACCAAGTGTATGGATGACCTTAACATCTTCTTTTGGAAACTTCAATCCTGTGAGATGCGTGTTCCTAAGTCAGTTCTTTTAGTGCCAAACAAACTCTGTGACATTTACCTAACTAGTGAAAACCAACTAATCCCTGTATGATGAGGCAAATTGTGTATTTTTAAAGGTCACGTTGCATTAGTAACCGTACTATCCTCTAAAGGTGGTCTGTGCACGATATCTCCGGTTACCACCATAAAGCCATTCACCGTTTGATCATTGAATTTAGACATTAGGATGTCACTAAGACCACAGGCTTTTGAAACCTGGTGCCAAATCGCTTACTATGATCATGGGTGTTAAAACTAACTGCACCCCCCGAAGTGAAAAAAATGTTTTTTTTTTTCCTCTAGATTTTCATAAGTGAGAGTCAGAAACGCTAATCATGCAAGAGTCCAGTGCACAGTGACTGATCAGTCGTGCTCGAGTTGCAGGCGGAAAACGTTCCTGCACCGCTGAGTGTCAAGCTCACCCATTCCAGGTGTAACAAGCTGCTCACTGCAGGCCGGGAGGCAGCTTTACCTCCTTGAGCAGGATCAGCATTATTCAGAGGAGACAGCAGATCAAGAGATTTGACAGATTAGAGCGAACGAAAACGTGCCCAGGACAGTTCTAGCAACACCTACTTTCGAATGGCCTATATTCTAGGAATGACTGAAATACCTTTTAAATAGAAGTAATGTTTGCATTGGTATAAATTTCTACGTGGTACAAATTTCTACGTGCTAGACTGTAGAAGCATTCAGGCAGTATGTAAATAATTATATATCCATATTGTATCCATATATTTACTTACTTACACACACACACACACGATTTTGCTTGTGCCTACAGCAAATCCCACTGAACGGTTTCATGCTCAACTTGGCGTGAAGTGTGAACTTTACTCCTGCAGAGTGCTCACATTGCTTTGCTTGTAAATCCATTCAGTTGTTTTTGAGATGTGTTTTAAAAAAGTTGAAAGGTAAGCTTGAAATGGTTAGCATTTAGCATTTAAAATCACAATTTAGAAAATCATGAATTATGTCAATCACATTTGACTTTTTTCTCAGATGTGTTTGACTTAATGGGATTTTTTTTCCGCCATACTGAAAAATCATATATTTTTTTTTTTTTAGAAGCCTGATTTTTCTTGCTGTGCATACAAAAAAAGTTCCACATCTGTTGAACCATGAGAGCTCTCTGACCCCCATGGCATGTTTGAGTGCACCCAGAGGTGAGGAAAAATATGCCAGCCCTTCAAAAAAAAAAGGGTTCAGGGTGCTAGAATCATGAATTAAATGAAAATCACGACTTTGCAGCCACCATATTGTGAATGGCAAAAAATACATCATTTTATGCTCAAAATCTTCATTTTCATGAAAGTTGCGATTTTGTTTTTAACTTAAAAAAAAAGTGGGGAAATGATCTTGCTGCCTTATTTCTAACAGCATTTCGTGTATAAGTTATGGTTTGCCTGGCTGTTATTTGTTTTATGGATTGTGCTCCTAACCATAACTTACAAATGTTAGTGGTTTTCCTGTACTAATTAATAACTGTAGCTGCAATTGAATTTTTAAGATTTCAATGGAAACCTATAATACAATATTTGTTATATACTTTCAAGCTAACATAGTGCACAAATTCAAGATTAACAACTCTTGGTGCCCCCAAATAAAACATGTAACATAACTGCCACACCCACTTCCTCCCTTTCTCACACAGATATGCAAGTTTTGAGTAATTTACATGGCTCATTATAGCGGCATTCTCTGTATGGCTGTACACTGACGCCCATCTTATTATTGAAGAAGTAAGCTCTTTACTTGAACAGATCCATTGCTCTCCATCTTTCAGGCAGAGAAAGCAAAGCTTTCCCCATAGACATCTACTCAAAAAGCAGTTTCCAGCGACCTTCAGAGGAGATTCTGTACTCCTTAGCTGCTTATTAGTTTTCCCAAGGCCATTAATGACCAAAGTCTGTGAAACCACTGTGTTAACGAGGTAGGTCCCTCCTCCTTCCACTTGAATGTTATGGCAAGTTATGCTACTCATAAGCAAAGCAATGCCAAGTACTGTTCTGATTTAGAGATGTTTACTCTAGCTGTAGTCAAAAGTACACACGTTTGTGGATTGAAAGGTACTGGGAAATCTAGCACCTCTCAATATTTCTGGATATCTCTTGCAGAAGGGCTGAAGCTGCGCACAACCTCACCAGATGTGCAAAGTGTCTCCCACCTCCCCTTAACCCTACCATGATAGATGTGAGTCTTCAGGGTACATATGATGAATTCTCCTTTGGGGTGCAATGCCATTCCTACATTACCTTTAAGCTAATTAACATGTGTGCGTGTCCCTCCTAAAGCTCTCCCTATCCCATCAAGAAACTCATGGTTTTAGGTGCTTTTTTAGTGTTTCATGTGGAGCCAGTCCTCTTTTCTGGTTGTCGCCCATTAAAGTAATATATATGTTTGAGATCACTCCTTTTGTGCCCACCAGTTGCCCAATTATTTCTCAATCCTAGTCCTCTTACTTATATCCCCCTGTTTAACTCTTTGGTGTAAAACCGAGTGGAGAATTTAGTTACATCTTATTCTCTCATCTTCAATTTATGTTTGTGATGCTTAAATGGTTTGATCTGTGTCCTGGATGGCAACATAAACTATACGGGAATTCCTCCTTCTTCCGTCCCTCTAATGGGCCTACGTACCACGCCTGTGTAAACATTTCATTAAATTGAATTGTTGTTCGTGGTGATGGCAAACTACTGAAACACATCCTTTTTTTGAACCCATCCCATATTGTTAATGTAGTTCTCATTGTTATGGCGAAATTTGTTTTCTGGGGTCTTTCATTTCTATGGAGACAAATAATATCACATAGTGGTTCACATTGGCCTACAATTTGTCCGTCTTTAACTTAGCTGTTCAATAATAATTTTCAATTGGACAGCCACATATTGTGTAGAAATCCGACAGTGCCAGGCCACTTCTGTCTCTGGTTGCTGTAGTAATCGAAAAGGTACACTGGGTCTAGCTTCTTTAGGGTTTTTACTCTTTGTTTTATCTCTTTCTTGGCGATTGCCACATCTAATCTTTCTATAACTAGTACTAACCTTGAGTAGTGAGATTTCAGCTAAGAAATTGATTTGTTTGCAGTGCGAGCTTGTAGATCTTTTGTACATTTCATAGTATTGCTATTTGTGTTCGCGTTCTCATGATCTTTGGGCAACTCTTCCCCGTCTCGAAGATTAAATCACCTTAGTGTATTCTCATTCTATCTACCCTCTCTGTTGCCTTGCCAAGTGTTTTTCGGTTTTATTTTCTGTTGCATAGGAATGGCTTCTTAAGTATGACAATGAAAGTTCTGGTGTGAATAGTTCTCAACTTCCCCTGACATGCATCACTTTATGCAGGTAAGCAGGAGATGGATTTTCTTGATATTTTTTCTCAGCTTGTTTTAATTCTTGTTGCAATTTCTGTATTCTTTATTTCTAACCTTGCGTATGTGCGCACTAAGCATAGTATATTTTCACTTTATTAATGTCTTGAAGATGTCACAAATGGCATCCCACGTAGCTGATGGCTCTGTTTCCCCATTTCCGTTTAATTCAGAGTATCTGTTCTGCTAGTTCCGACCTAAAGACTGGACTGCTAAGAAATAATAAGTGCATGTGCTAGAGGGGCGCTCCTCTTGTCTTTAGGTACAAGTTTGTTTCCACCCATACAGGACATGGACTGAGACTGCCATCTGACCTATATTTGTTATCTCAATTAACAACGTCAGGGGTTTATCAACTAGGTTTAGGTCGATTTGTGAATATGTGCGATGGACATGGCAAAAGAGGGTAAATTCCCTGTCCTGTAAACAGGCATCCCCTTACCCATCCCTGATGCTTACTTCCTTTAATCTGAATTTAATCAATCAATCAATCAATTAGCATTCGTATAGCGCAGCACTATCAGCCCTAGGGGTATCTAGGTGCTGATGGTGCTGTGCCTCCATCGAAAAGCCACATCTTGAGTCTCCTTCTGAAATCTGCCAGTGAGGTGTTGAGTAGGTGGTTTCGCTCCAGAGGTGAAGGGTCAAGTTGTTCCAGAACTTGGCTGCAATGTAGGAGAAGGAGCGCCCTCCGCTACAGCTACAGTGAATGTGGGGGAGGTGGAAGGGTTCAGGGGGGTTGGGGTGGTGAGCGAGGTGGAGCGCAGGTGTCTTGCGAGGAGGTGAAAGCTTAGTCGATGGTTGATGTAGAGCTTTGTACTCGAGCGTGAGGATCTTGAACTGGGATCTCCTCTGGATAGGGAGTCAGAGGAGGTTTCTGAGGTGAGGGGTGATGCTGGTACGCTTGGGGACCCTCAGAATGAGTCTGGCTGTGGTGCACTGTATTGTCTGGAGCCTTTTGAGCAGCTGGGTGGAAACACTGGTGTAGAGAGCGTTGATATAGTTGAGGCGGCTGGTGAACAGGGCGTGTATGACGGTCTTTCTAGTGTTGGTTGGGATCCATGTGATGTTTCGACAGAGCACGTGGCGGATGTAGAAGCAGGAGGAGGCGACTGAGTTTACATGTCTTTTCGTAGACAGTTGGCTGTCGAGGATAATGCTGAGGTTGGGTGTGTGGTCTGATGGCACGGGTGTTGGTCTGAGTTCTGCTGGCCACCAGCTATGGTCCCATGTGGAGGTGTTCTTCCCAAAGACTGGGACTCCAGTTTTGGCAGAGTTTAGTGTGAGGCAGCTGTCTTTCATCAATATTGCTACATTGGTCATGGCATTGCAGAAGTTGGTTTTGGCATTGTGGTGATCCTCAGTAAGCGAGAGGATCAGATGAGTGTCGTTGGCATAGGAGATAATGTTGAGACAGTGGAATCTGTCATTATCTGCAAGGGGAATCATATAGATATTAAACAGGGTGGGGCTGAGGGATGATTCTTGGGGTACGCCGCAAGTGATGTTCTTGGGTGCAGAGGTAATGGGTGGAAGGCGGATTCTCTGAGTGTGGCCAGAGAGAAACCGAGACGATCCACTTGAGAGCGTTTTGCTGAATAACGATGTTGTGTAGTCTTTTGAGGAGAGTGTGGTGGGAGACTGTATCGAACGCAACAGAGAGCTCTAGCAGGATTAGGGCTGCCGTTTGATCAAGGAGGGTCCTGATGTCATCAGTGGCGGCAATCAGTGCGGTCTCTGTGTTGTGGTTAGCCCAAAATCCCTTTGTGAGGCATTGAGGAGGTGGTTTTGCTTCAACTATTAAGTGAGCTGTTGGTTAATGGCTTTTTCAAGTACTTTAGCTGGGTAGGGAAGCAGGAAGATCGGTTTGTAATTTTTGAGGTTGCTGGGGTAGGCGGAGATTTCTTTAGGAGGGGTCTGATCTCCACATGCCTCCATCTATCTGGAAAGGTTGCCATGGAGATGGAGGTGTTGTGAATGCTGGTTATGTACTTGCTGATAAGGGTTGGTTCTGAGGTTGGAGAGCTGGTGGGGACAGGGTTCAGTGCCCTGGAGTGGGTGGATGACATGATGGCTGAGATGGTCTGCGTGGTGACTGGGGACTAGGTGGTTATCATGAGTCTGCTGGTTGAGAGAAGTTGTCTAGGTTGAAAGTGGTGGTTTGGGGGTCAAAGTTGTTGTAGATGGTGGTGATCTTGCTCTTGTTGTGGAAGTAATCTGAGAGGGTGTTGCAGAGCTCCTGGGATGGGTGGATGGTGGTCTCTGTGGTTGTTGGGTTGGAGAATTCCTCGATGATTTTGAGGAGTTTTTTCGTGTGGTTGGCTGTGGTGTTGATGCAGGCAGTGATTGCTGATCTTTCTTGGCTGCCTTGATGTGGTTGTGGTAGTTGCTGAGGGCTGCCTTGTGAGCGGCTCTGTCTGAAGGGTCCTTAGAAATGCGCCTGCGCTTCTCGAGTCGGTGGCAGTTGCGTTTAGTGATTCTGAGCTAAGAAGTGTAACTTCTGGCTTGCTTGGAGGTGTTGTTGGATTTTGCTGGTTTTAGAGGGGCAACTCTGACAGCGCATTCGGGTATCCAGGCGGTGAAGTTCTGGACGGCCGAGTTGAGATCTGCTGTGGGTTTGGGTTGTTAGGTGCCTAAACCATAGGGTCTTGGTTACCCTGCACTAGCTCCGGTGGGGGGGTGTTGTGGTGTTTGGAGATGGTGTGCTGTGTGTTAGAGATGGTAAAGTGGACGATGTTTTGGTTGGTCTAGGTGAGTTCTGTGACGTGGGTGAATTTGATTCTATTGCTGGAAGTGAAGATGGCGCCAAGTGTAAGTCCGGCTTTGTGTGTGGGTTTGCTGACCAGTTGGGTGAGACAGAGGTTGCTGAGGTTCTCCAGATGGGAGGGAGAGTTGATGTTGTTGAGGTGAAATTGAGATCGTCGAGTAGGACATAGTGGAGGGAGTCGATGGTGAGGGGGGTGATAAGGTTGGCAATGGTGTATTCCTGCGGGTCTGGAGACGCGGGTGCTTCGCAGTGTATTTTTGGCATCGGTCTGGAGTCGGAAGTTGAGGTGTTCCATGAAGGGCATCGGGACGTTGTTGGTGATGGTGCATTGGATGAGTTCTTTGAAGATGAGGGCGATGCCACTGCTGTGTTTGTTTTTCAGAATTTAACCTTCTTCAAGAAGCCTCTAGCAGGGTTTCTGCCTTGTTTTGATCTGTTCAGTTGACCTTCCGGAAGCGAGTTTAAATCCCCAGTCAAAATCATATCCCTCTTGCAAAGCCTCTTTAAAAAGTTACATTTAATAAAAACATGTTTTATCTCTTATTCAGGGCATGGATAGTGGCAATTGTCATTGGGTGGCCTACTAGGAGGGTGTGAAGAATAACGATCCTCCCTTCCTTGTCCATATTCATCCCTTGATCCCTCCTCAAAGGAATTGCCACCACATTATGTTTTTCACAGCTCTTGACTGAAACAGTACTGGATAATTTTTGTATTTCAACCATTTCTGGTCAGATCTAGTTAAGTCTATAAAATACATAGTGTTTTGGGACTATGGGGGTCATTTTGACCCCGGCGGGAGGTGATAATGTGGCGGTAGCACACCCAACAGGCTGGCGGTACTTACTGCCACATTATGACCGTGGCGGTCCCGCGACAGTAATACCGCTGATACCGCCAGGCTGCTGCCAGCCTGCAGCCTGATGGTCCCAGCGGTTGTAATCCGGCAGGGCAGCGCTGCAAGCAGCGCTTCCCTGGGGATTACGAGTCCCCATCCGCCAGCCTGTCCATGGCGGTAAACACCGCCATGGAAAGGCTGGCAGTATGGGTGACTCAGGGAGGCCCCTGCAGTGCCCATGCAGTCAGCATGGGCACTGCAGGGGCCCCCATGCACAGCCCCATCGTGCATTCCACTGCCCGAATTACGGGCAGTGGAATGCGTGACAGGTGCTGCTGCACCCGACGCACCTCAACATTGCCACCGGCTCCATTACGAGCCGGCTTCAATGTTGTGGTGACTTTTCCGCTGGGCCAGCGGGCAGAAACACTGTTTCTGTCCGCTGGCCCAGCAGAAATGTCATAATGTGGTGCCAAACATACCGCCAGCACTGGCGGTACGTTGGCGCCCGCGGCTTCAGCGGTCTTTTCAAAAGACCGCAGAAGTCGTAATGAGGGCCTATATGTTTGAACATCTTTTCATAGTACCCCTTTTCTTTGGGGCATTGAGGCTTTTCTCAATGTTTTCCACATTGCTATCTTGCTGAGTTCTCCTTTTGTAAGATGGCCAGGTCCCATCCTTTTATTGCAGTTTCAAGGGTGTTGTCATGTGTTGCATTACACTTCGTTAGGGTCCAAGAATATTCACTTCAACCTTTTTATTTTTCAGTGAATTCTTTGTTTTATTGGTCATATAATACATCTAAGCGTTACTCATGCCCAACCCACAGTGGGCAACCAAACCCTGCTGCACATGGACTTTGCTGTACTCATCAAGGTTGGTCGCAGAGCCTGGCCATCCCTCAGACCCTGCACCCTAACTTTCCATAAGCAACCAACTCTCATCTGGGGCCTTGTGCATCGGAGGTTGACAGAGGGACCAGGCCCTGCACCAAACACTCAACTGGCTGCCAACCTCATCTTCACTCTGCCTTTGGCTGTGTGCAGAGGGGGTTGGCCACACAGTCTGGACTTTAGCCAGGCCCTACTCTGGCCCCCCCACATACAGATAACCTGCATGTGTGGCCGTTGGCTAAGTGCAGCAGTAGTGCCCTGAATACTGTTTTTTTTTTTTTAAATAAGATTCATCAATCCTGAGGTCCAGGATTTGCAACTTCAGCATAGGATTTGCCAAATCTGCCTTTGGCTGTGTGCAGAGGGAGTTGGCCACAGGGCCTGGACTGTCGCCAGGCCCTAGTCCGACCCCACCATGAATGGAAAACCCCCATGTGTGGCTGTTGGCCAAGTGCAGTAGTAGTGCACTGAATACTGTTTAAAAATAAAATAAAAAATTAAAAACATTTTTATAAGGCTAATCAATCCTGAGGGCCAGGATTCGCAAATTCAGCATAGGATTTGCCAAATCTGCTATAAAACCTCTTTTGATCATTATTTTAGTATGACAGTTCCTTTGTGGCCCTCTTCACATGAGAAAAGTTACAGCTGCCCTTTATTCTTTTTTGCTTGTTGACCCGTGCTGGGTGATGGCGGCTGCAACAGATTTTTTTCTGTGATGGCAGCCAGAATTTAAACTCTTCATACCAAGACTGGTAATGCTTTAAAATGTCAGTTTTTCAAATTAGTAAGTAGATTTACTCAAAACAAAGTCAAGGCACTTTCTTGAGTAAATTTAATTTTGCATACCACATTTGGTATAATTCCATTCAGCATTTTTTGTGTATTCAGGAGTAAACAATCCTATCCTCAACCATCCTCAGTCCATCTCTGCCTCCTCCTATTGTTGAATTTATCCATATATTTGACCATGTACAGCACTCTGCTGCCTTTTGGCTAGGTTTGCGCTACAGAAGCATTGTATAGATGCATACATCCATGCTGTTTGAGTTAAGAGATGTTTGTCTGCTCCCCATCCTGATTGTTAAGGCGGCTGCTTGAGAGATCTGCACGGATCTTGCCTTGCAGGACTCAAAGTTGATTTACTGTGTTTTGTTTTGTAAGGATTTGTGCAGATGCGCTAAATGGAACCAAAGTTATCAGGAAAATAAAAAATGCCTGGGTTACAGAGGTATGTTTCAAATTACGTTGTGGCTTAAAGCCAAAGTCTGTTGCTAGAATATCTGTGAGAAAGCCCAAAGCTTCTGTTGACAATAGATTATACAACGGTGGATATATGGACATGTGTCTGTATTAAATGGTTGTAATACAGCGCTATAAACAAATTCTGTGTAACAAGAACATTTATAATGTGAGAATATGTATTTCCTGTTCGTTGCTGAAGATTTTGAGGAATCGCTATTTTGATGTGGTCAACGAGGAATGACCACACGGCTTGGCCTTTAGCCGGGCGCTAGGTCCACACCTCCTAAGTCGGCCAACCGCTGCTGCGCATGATCTTCAGCTTTGCATGCCAAACTCATATTCCCTTCTGTTTTTGTCAATTTTTTGGGTACTGCGGGACTCACCGCACAAACTTCCACTCCATGGTATTGCAGCACATCATGATTTTGTCATGATTAAGTTCTAGAGGAGATATCCACTGGAATATATCATCACAGTTGAGTCAAACCAGGTTTGTTTTTGTTGTCATATGCCCCGCACAAATAATGTTAACCACCTTGTGAAGGGATCAGTTGTGGACCTGCTGGTGTTGCTGTGATAAAAATAGTGGCATCAGAAAGCTGCACTGGAACAGTCGCATCCTTGTGGAAGAGTGCAGCTTTACTTCCACCCCACTCACAGACAAGCCACCGACTGGCACCTGACAAGATAGTCAAACTTTTGATTATGTCTAAGCTAGCCTGCTGATCATTTTTGGAGCTACTTGGGATACAAATGTGCACCTACAAGAAGAATTGAGTTTGTTGCAGATGTTTCCCAAGAAGATCCACCCCGGTGTAAAATCACCTCTACAGTTGCCACAAATTCACTCCTGGCCATTACAACCCGATTTTCACATTATATTAATTTAAAAGAACAAACGAGTCGTATTGCTTGGTCCACAATAAAGAAATAGCATGTGTGAATGCTCTTAAAGTAGGCATTAAGATTAATAGCACAAGCGGGACTTATTTATAATATTTAGCTTGGTTAAAACCACCACTATGAATGCAATGAGTAGACTGTTAATACAGCATACAACAACTGAATTTAGTTCGGTCCAAGGTAATCAAATTAATTTATCCTACAGCACCGTGCATCAACAAACATGACTTTGAAAGGTAAAATGTTGCTTGAACAGAAAACTGTTAAGTGCGTTGCATAATATTTCCAGGGAGCATTAAAAAATAACAATATTAATTAAGGAAGACAAGGCTAAATAATCCACTTTGAAGCCGGTCAATAGAATTGTGGTGTTGCCCAAAATGTTGTACATGCAGAACAGGCTGCATGTTGACATTCAAGAAAACACATACAGGGAGTGCAGAATTATTAGGCAAGTTGTATTTTTGAGGATTAATTTTATTATTGAACAACAACCATGTTCTCAATGAACCCAAAAAACTCATTAATATCAAAGCTGAATATATTTGGAAGTAGTTTTTAGTTTGTTTTTAGTTTTAGCTATGTTAGGGGGATATCTGTGTGTGCAGGTGACTATTACTGTGCATAATTATTAGGCAACTTAACAAAAAAAAATATATACCCATTTCAATTATTTATTATTACCAGTGAAACCAATATAACATCTCAACATTCACAAATATACATTTCTGACATTCAAAAACAAAACAAAAACAAATCAGTGACCAATATAGCCACCTTTCTTTGCAAGGACACTCAAAAGCCTGCCATCCATGGATTCTGTCAGTGTTTTGATCTGTTCACCATCAACATTGCGTGCAGCAGCAACCACAGCCTCCCAGACACTGTTCAGAGAGGTGTACTGTTTTCCCTCCTTGTAAATCTCACATTTGATGATGGACCACAGGTTCTCAATGGGGTTCAGATCAGGTGAACAAGGAGGCCATGTCATTAGATTTCCTTCTTTTATACCCTTTCTTGCCAGCCACGCTGTGGAGTACTTGGACGCGTGTGATGGAGCATTGTCCTGCATGAAAATCATGTTTTTCTTGAAGGATGCAGACTTCTTCCTGTACCACTGCTTGAAGAAGGTGTCTTCCAGGAACTGGCAGTAGGACTGGGAGTTGAGCTTGACTCCATCCTCAACCCGAAAAGGCCCCACAAGCTCATCTTTGATGATACCAGCCCAAACCAGTACTCCACCTCCACCTTGCTGGCGTCTGAGTCGGACTGGAGCTCTCTGCCCTTTACCAATCCAGCCACGGGCCCATCCATCTGGCCCATCAAGACTCACTCTCATTTCATCAGTCCATAAAACCTTAGAAAAATCAGTCTTGAGATATTTCTTGGCCCAGTCTTGACGTTTCAGCTTGTGTGTCTTGTTCAGTGGTGGTCGTCTTTCAGCCTTTCTTACCTTGGCCATGTCTCTGAGTATTGCACACCTTGTGCTTTTGGGCACTCCAGTGATGTAGCAGCTCTGAAATATGGCCAAACTGGTGGCAAGTGGCATCGTGGCAGCTGCACGCTTGACTTTTCTCAGCTCATGGGCAGTTATTTTGCGCCTTGGTTTTTCCACACGCTTCTTGCGACCCTGTTGACTATTTTGAATGAAACGCTTGATTGTTCGATGATCACGCTTCAGAAGCTTTGCAATTTTAAGAGTGCTGCATCCCTCTGCAAGATATATCACTATTTTTGACTTTTCTGAGCCTGTCAAGTCCTTCTTTTGACCCATTTTGCCAAAGGAAAGGAAGTTGCCTAATAATTATGCACACCTGATATAGGGTGTTGATGTCATTAGACCACACCCCTTCTCATTACAGAGATGCACATCACCTAATATGCTTAATTGGTAGTAGGCTTTCGAGCCTATACAGCTTGGAGTAAGACAACGTGCATAAAGAGGATGATGTGGTCAAAATACTCATTTGCCTAATAATTCTGCACTCCCTGTAGTCCACCTCTCACTAACTTTTAATGGGAGATGAAAAAGTCGGATATTTCTTTCAGAGCTTCCAAACACCTGCTGGATAAAACCGAATCCGATTCGAGGTGTACCGAGCCAATCCAGATTGTGTTTAAATTTGCAAAATATCAGACATAAAGCAGTATACAGGCGACATCTAGAGAGCAAGAACAACCATAATGGAAAATTCTGGAACTGGTGTTCAAGAAGCCAGCTTGGTATGGTGAGCCTCAATCTCAAATAACGCAAGATTCACAGAAAATGGTCGAATACTAAAAATGATATAACTGGATTGAACTGGTCATATGTTGACTTCAGAGGAATTCCTTAGCTACACAAGAGACTTGATAAAATATGGAAACTGAAGCTGTTCAGAAAAGTGATGGCGTTGTATTAACGAACATAACATAGAAAAGGATACAAACAAGCATATGTTGGACTGTCCACAAATTGAAGAATTATGTGATGATATTCTGCAATTAATAAACCTGACCGAGTCTGATACCCATGAAACATCATCAGAGTGTCACTTCGGATTCCACATTTTATCCAGAGCCCTTACCTTCAGAACCGTGTATCATGAAGGCCTTCGATGCGGGAGACTGGAAATCGACCTGGAAACTGTACATTGAAGCTTGGGTTTTAGAGATGGTATAATTAGCTGCGCTGTAATGAGTTCATTTGAAAGCCAGGGAATCAAAGTGAAGTTCCAGAAAATATGGTGAAGCCTCTTAGGTCTGACAAATGAATTTTAGTTAAATCGATTTTATAATGATTTATTCATACCCTTAAATGCTTATACAGAGTGGAATGTACTTAATAAAATATGAATATCTGTTGTACGTATACAAATTATTGATAACAAAAAGAGCAATTTGATTGAAAAGATGAGATTGGGTTTGCATCACTCAGTAACGCTGTATGGCCACTCTCCAATTGCCTGTGAAACTACTACAGTAGTATTCGGATTGCATGTCCATTCAGTGTCCCTGACGAGTACCCATACTCCCCAGAATTAATAATAAGTGTTCATGTTTTCAAGAATCCACGTACGCGGAGCCACAGAGAATATGCTTAAACATATTGTATATCCACTAACCAAACACAACATTACCATGGAATATACACAATTAATATGGAATAAAGTGTTCTCATATGACCAGAAGACAAACAAGCACTGGCGTAACCAATAGGTCTCGCCCATGGGACATTATAAGTAGCTATGCAGCACAATAAACCTTTGTCAGAAATACACTGTGTTTGTGCATTCCTTCGTAGTCTTGGCATTAGACTGTAACGGTCAGAACATCCCCTGGAGGGTACCACAATAAAAATAACATTTGAAAGAAACATGGTCATGTAACCATATAGTCAGCTGCTAGAGGGCATAACCACATTAAAACAGAAGGGCAGAGAGCATTGCAGTTTAACCATATATTCTACCCCTAAAGGGCATAGTGCATTACACATTTTCAGTCCTATCAGGCCTGTTAGAATATTATTACAAGCAAGGCCCTTAGAACATACTCCCAGCTGTAAAGCAAAAGTTCTAGCCATTAGAGAACTTAAAAAGACATTGAGTGCTGAACATTTTGGTGGTGGTCACATTGTCCCAGGACCACCACAGGCTGAGTTATGGGCAGAAATGTGTTGTATGCAAAGCATCATGGGCAGAGTTTCCTGAGCGCAGTCAGTATTGTAGTATTGGCTCTCCCGCTGTGCCAGGGAGAGCTGCATTGAGAGTTTCCCTTGTGTTTTTTTTCTATTTAAAAGGTGCCAGTTTGTATATTTTTCAACTGCTAAAACTTGGGAAGAATTTAGGAACGGGCTGCAAAATTAACCAGTGCTCATGTAAAGCAGTCCAATCTTCCGGTCAAGTTGGCGCTATATAAATAAGTAAAAAAGAATCCCCCTCCAGCTTGCAGCCTATGTCGGGTGCAGACACCGCAAAGAAACAGCGAGGTGCCATAAGAAGAAAAATACAGCCACGAGCGCGAAGCGGCTAGGCAAAAGAAAAAAGTAGCGTGCCCACACTAAGTTATATGGCCGATCATGCAATAATCCATGTAACAGGGTCAGTCTCCAAAGTGGTAACAAAACAGCATTAAGGCGGGACAAACCTAAAGCATTTTCCTAACAAAAAAAGGAATTTTGAAAGGCAGACAAAGAAGCAAACAAAAGTGATGGGCGTGGTGAAAGCCCACAGAAGTAGATTACAGCATGTCGAGAGACAGCGCAAGCACGTTGCCTCGGCTCGATCTAAAAATGAGGCCTCAAACAAATGCGTATGACTGAAGCATAGAAAAGGGAGTAGTAATCCCTGCCAATAATATGGATTTGAAACAAATGAAAAGGAGCTACCATCAACTAATAATAAAAAATCTTAAAAGAAATCTCCGATCCTTAAATGTCAAATTTCATGAATGACTTGCAAAACAGCAGCCATTCTCAAAAGACACCTCTCACTAATAACTAAAAGTGTTCAAGGGTCCAAAAGTTGTCACTATAGATCAACAGATATAAGTAGGGTGTGGTTTTTTCATTCACAGCATCTAATCAATGGAACATTTACAACATTCATGCTGGCACTAAACACTCTAAATGCTATATTGCCGACTGATTTAGATATGTAGGCAGACATGTAGGACCCACACAAGTCAGAATCCACCGGTAGTTATTGACTAGGAAAAGGAGGTAAAACGTATATGCCTCTTGATACTGACTCAGAAAAAAGCCCTCCTTAGCAATCTAGAACTCCATATTTTGGTTAACTGCAACTATAAAGATAATTGATGCAATTTATTGGTCCCATTATTAGTTCATACTGACTATAGACCTCACACGATTGCTTCCCAATTAGCGTTCTTTATATTTAAAGGCCCAGAACTAGAACTGGGAAGGTACATGGATAAAATCACAATGGGGGTCTTGTGTTCATATGAAGACAAACACAGAAAACAGCCACAGGGCCAGTTTTATTGTATATGGCCCTATTTTTTGTTCAAACATACACGTCCGATTGTGTAACGGAAAGAGGCAGGTTAAGTTTTAATATTGTAAGTTAACATGACTGGTTTGAACTAGACCATACCTCACAGACAATTTTTACTTACAGTAGTAGATTTCCTGCACGGACTCAACACTTGCAAACTGTTCATCAGACAAAAGGGTCAACAAGCAGTGTTGATAGAGTGGTCCTGCCAGGCTTCACATGGAACAGCCTGACCAAATGCCTCCAACGTATCATGTTTGCAGAATACTTGGGATGTTGTTTAAGAGGCTGTCTAACTGATACTGAGGATGAAAAGATGCTGTGAACAGAAAAATACACTTGCAGTAAAATATCCACTGACAGTCGATGTTATGAAATGTTCTGTTCTGGACAAGGGTGCAAGTAAATTGGTGACTGAAGGCCAGGAATAAAGTTCTCTAATAATTAATCTAGTGCTATCAGCGTCTTAAGTTTAACTTGCCAATAGCTTCCTCAGTAGGGTACTTGAGTTTCTATTAAAACAAAACAAGCATTAGCAAAGACAGAAGGTCAGGGTTTAATGTATTAGGGCACCATACACCCCAACGTTTTCAAAGAAGAAAGTGGGACTTTAAAAAAATAATAATCAGGAGAATGTATTTTCCCATCGACTTTTATAGGAGGAGAGGCAATTTAAGGCGGGAGACAGTCAAAATAAAGCTGTTTTGCTTTAGAAAAATGGGAGTCACCCATCTGAACCTGGTCTATTGGCATGTATGCAGCACAGGCATATACAAGTATACATATCTGATTTTGTTATGAGCTCTTTTAAATACAGTAATATTTTATTCAAGTTTTAATAAAGCACTATACATTTGTAGGAAGCAATCTCAACTTGAGGAGGCAACCCCAGACTCACTTACTTAACAGAAGCTGTGTGTTTATTCCTTCAGTTCACATAAATCATCTACTCTAGATTAAAAGTGTTCAATTTGAAGTGACATGGAAAGAAGAGGCTTACCCTTTCTTAGATATGGTGGTGCTGTGGGTGTGAGCATTAACTAGTAGGCTACAGAAATGCGTAACTGAAAGTGAGTGTTTGTGTGCTAGAAACAGTATGTCTCATTAGATGATAAAATAGGGAGTCATACCAACATGGCGCATGCTTTCCACCCGTCTGCTGTTGCTTGAATAGCACACAACTAGAGATTCTTGTGACGGGCAACAAAAAGAACAGAACATTCCCATTCCTTTGCCCTTGTCCATGGGAATACTCCTAGTCCCAAAGTGACAGAAAAGGACGAAATCTTAAATTCAGAAGTAAACTCAATATTTAAAAGGACACACATCTAACTACCCCAGCTGAACAATGCCCTACCATCACTGCAGACAGACCTTTCAGCGTAGCGGACAAGAGCATGGTTACAGTATGAGTGAACAATTTCAGTATAGTCTGCAGTCTTCCCATCAGCTGAGGATCATATGTCTGTGTGACACAAAAAATGCATTGATGCCCGTTCACCACACAACTGGCGCTAAAATGAGGTTTTGTAGACGTCAAGGATCAATCAATCAGTATTTGTAGAGCGTGGCCCGGGGTATCTGGGCTTTAGGGTGTGAGGTCTTGGTCAAAAAGTCAGGTCTTGAGCTTCTTTCTGAAGTCCGCGAGGGAGGGTGCTGTTCGGAGGTTAAGGGGCAGGTTGTTCCAGGTCTTTGCTGCAATTTAGGAGAAGGAGTGGCCACAAACGATTCGGAGTGTGTGCGCGAGGGCTAATGAGGAGGAGGGTAAGTGTCTGGCGGGTTAATGGAAGTTCAGTCAGTAGTTGATGTAGGCCGGCCTTGTAGGCATGTGTGAGCATCTTGAACTGGCATGTCTTCTGGATGGGGAGCCAGTGGAGGTTTCCAAGGTGGGGGGTGATGTGGGCCCATTTGGGGAGGTCCAGAATGAGTCTAGCTGCCTCTTTCTGTACAGAGATGGGTTTCCTGGTGATCACTGGGATCCACCTGAAGATTCTGCAGCTCATGAGGGGGGTGTGGAAGCAGGAGGAAGCCACAATGTTAATTTGTTGCTTCATGGTCAATTTGCTGTCTAGAATGATGCTGTGGTTGCGTGGTCTGTTGGCTTTGGAGTGGGTTCGAGTTCGGCTGACCACCAGCTGTGGTCCCATATGGATGTGTTTTTCTCAAAGATCAGTATCTCTGTTTTGTCAAATTTGAGGCAGTTTGTTCTCATTCAGTTGACTGTGTTGGTCATGGGGTTGCAGAAGTTTGTTGTAGTGGTGGAGGGGTCTTCGGTGAGCAATAGGATGAGCTGTTTATTGTCTGTGTAGGATATGATGTTGAGACCACGGGATCTGACGCTGTCGGCTACGGGGGGGGTCTTGTAGTGTTGAGCAATGTGGGGTTGAGGTATTATCCTTGGGGTATGCCGCATATGATGATCTTGGGTGCAGAGGTGAAAGGAGGCAGCCGGGTACACTGAGTACATCCTGTCAGGAAGCAGGCAATCTCTTTGAGGGCTTCTCTGGTATACCGATGTTGTGGAGTCTGTTGATGAGGGTGTGGTGGGAGAAGGTGTTGAATGCACCTGAGAGATCGAGGAGGATCAGGGCAGCGGTCTCTCTGCGGTCAAGGAAAATATACAGAATATCACTGATAGAACATGGAGGAAGCAGAGTGTGAGCATAATATGTTTGTACTTGGATCTGTCAAGCAGCCAATTATTTTACTATATGACACAAGTGAACCAAGTTGACAGGAAACGTAGCACATTGAGATTTTAGGAAGTATAAATGTGTTGGTGGTGTTAATATGTTAGTTGGCTTTTTAAATATGTTATTATTCAAGGGATCATGACGTCATATTTACTAAGAGTTATTCTAAAAGAGACAACCATGAATTCACAAATACCCATAGAAGCATAGGAATGATGCCACTTTATTGCACTTATTTATTTGCTTGCATCACTGGTACTGCAATGAGATAACATGTACAAAACAAATTAAACGTGTGTTTACAATAAAAGTATAAACGTCTCTCAAATTTGGACAATTAATGCTTCACGTAGGTGAAGAGTTAGAAATACGCGTATGCAAACCTGGCTGCATATGTCACATGCCTACCCTTTGAAAATTTGTAATAGTCAGTTTATCATTTGTACAGCCTGGCCTGTGGTACTAGATAATAATGCATATTGCATGTAAATGCAATGATTATGCGCCCAGGTGACCGAAAGGGGATTGGTGAGCTCTGAAAGGCAAATGAAGGTGGAGCGGTCGATTGCTTCATGGTTGTGACCTCCCCAGGTGGCGGGGGCAGGGTCTAAAGAGTTGGCAGATGTACCCTATCCATCTCCAAGCGTGCAAGTGAAGCTGGTACAGGTGGAGTAGGCCACAAGGATGGAATAATTTCTTTCCTGGCATGCACAGCAAAAGCAGAACAGAGGATGAGGGGGGGAGAATGTGACGGAACATTGCATAAATGTCCTCACTCCCACATTGTCTCTTTTTTCTTGAGTTCGGAGCAATACTCATTAATACTTCAAATCAAGTTCTCTTAATCTTTGCAGTCTGGTTGTGATATCCTACATACTCATTAGATGATGTATAAGTGGTTGCCATATCCTTTTGAGCTTCTTGTGTTGCTCTTTGATTTTATATGTTATTTTTCTACCACTGATGGCATACATTGCTTGGAGTATCATCTCAACAGTATGGGTGTTTCATATTTTTCCAGTCTGCTGCAGTTAGTTTTTCAGCAGTGATCAGCTGGTGGCTTGCCAGTACTTTTGTTGCTCACATCAACATCACTCTCTTCTCCCGGAGTTGTAAGATTATTACCTTTAGTGTATCTTGTATGGGGAATTATATTGAGTGTATCTTTCCAAAAGTGTCTCAATTTCATACATGACCACTAGATGTGCAAGGCTGAGCCATCCAAATCCCTACATCTCCAACATTCTCCTACTTTGTTGGAGTAGATCTCCTTCAGACTATGTGGAGTAAAATAATAATTGTACATCAGTTTATACCCCTGGTCCCTATATACAACATCTTTATGTTTGCATACTATGTTGTGCCATCGCTCTGCACCTTCCCTGTCATCTATTTCCCTCTGCATCATTTTCTCCCATTTTGCTTGGTAGACCCATTTCTTAATTTTCTTACCTTCTTGAAATACCCTTTACATGTTTGAGATTACTCTCTCTGCAGTGTGACATGTTTTTTACCTACTTGTTAAACTTTGTGATTTACCTTGCGTCTCCTAGTTTCACACTTGGGTACATAGCCCAATGTTGCAAATGCATGTAGGGCAGTCTATCACTTTGTTAATTCGAATTCTGATTTACAATGCTGGCTGGTTTTAATTTCTCCTTTCATAAAGAGATCACTCAACATGCAGCAATCACATTTTTTTCCAAATCTGAAACCTCATTCCCTGTCGTGTTGGAGTAAACTGTTGATTGTTGTGTATTGTTGTAAAAGGGGATTAGATCTGTTATTAATATGTCTTTTATCTGTGGAACCCCATGTCTGCATCATAATGTTAACAGCACATCTTATGTAAAGCATTTGTGGCTCTACTGTGGTTGTGTGGCCATACAACATCCCAAGTGGGGCCAGGGAGAGGTGTCTCCTCATCACTGCCCTATCCATAAATACCCATTTTTTATCAGTTTCTCTGGCTGTCCACTCCCAAAGGGAAATGGGAAATCCAGCTGCATCTGGAGGAAATTCTCTTGTTAGAGGGTGAGATTGAAAATTTCTAATTTCTCCGTATTTATTTCAAATCCTGCCAACCTTCACGATATTTTGAGTTGATGGGTTAGGGTGGTTAATGATTATTTAGTCTCAGTCAAAGTCCATAGGTCATCGTTACCAAATAGACTAAGTTGATGTTGTCAACCTCCCTGCCCCTTACCACCCCCCGAAGTTTACCTGATAGATTGCGGGGTGTTCCCTTATTGTAAATACGAAGGACTCTATAGTGAGCACGAAAAGAAACAGTGACAGAGGGCAACTTTGTTCCTTCCTCCTTCACAGTTTAAGTACCTTTGACTTGGCATCATTCACCAGGGTACTAGCTTTGGCTGAACCCAAAGCTGAGTAATGATGACTTCAGGAAGTCCCAACTCACTCGGTCAAAGGCTTTTTCTGGGTTAAGGGCAAGTAGTGTCAGTGGGATTCTTTTTTCATGTTTGCCTTTTCTGTGAGGTGTGTTGTCCATCTTATATTAACATGTGATTGACATCCTCTAATAAATCTTGATTGATCAGCATTGATTTCGCATATTTTTATATAGCCTGTTGGCCAATTTAGTTGTGAAGATTTTGGCATCTAGGTTTAGCAATGGCAGTGGCCTATGTGATGTCCATTCCCTGATGTCTTTGCCTCGTTTTGGGATCAGTGTGATGTTAGCTTCCCTCACCATGTCTTCCGTAAAGGAGTTGAAGAGGCTTGTCAACGTGGGAAGTAGTATTCCCTCTAAGGATCTGTAGAAGGTCTTCGTGATTATTCTTTAAATGGTCTAACCGCCTCCATCATCTCCTGGTCATGTATAGGTTTACTTAACTATTTGTTCCAGTGTGAGCCTTAGTAGGTAACATTTCTGCAGATTGGCTAACCTTCTTCCTCATTTTTCTTGGCCCTCTATGTACAGATGTTAGTGAAGTCCCAGAAGTTGCCCAAATTCCCCTCCTCGTTCTTTGAGTTCTTCTTGTGGGTGGTAGATCTCCGAGATGTATTGTTTGTCTTTTTGGTGTAAGGCCAAGAATCTGTTTTGTTGTTTTTAGTATAGAATTTGTGTTGTAATCGTAGAAGTGTTTTGTCTGCTCTATTGGTATTTAGTGCTGTCAACTTTCCCTTCAGTCTTTTTATCTTCCATACTCTCCCTGCCATGGTGTCGGCTTTAAGCTGCTCTAATGGGCCTCAACCCTTTACATGGCTTTGCTGCAGGTATCCCTCTCACACATGCTTTTAGGGGGTCATATTTCAACTGTACGGACATTTGGTATTCTGTGCATCAATTAACTCTAGTGTGAATTTATTGTCTAGTAACTAGTTCTCTAAAGATATATTCTTCGACCCTCTATCTCCCCTTAATACAATGTGGAATTCCTGCAGAGTAATCCACCAGTATGTGAGTGTAACCTGAAAAGACGATATCTCTCATGCCTGCCTCCCTAACATCCCAATAGTCTATTTTCTACAAGTGTATATACCTCCACGTATCTAGGACACCCACATATTCTAGTGGAGTCTTCAGTCACTCTACGTATATGTCCCTGGGTGTTAGATCTATTAAGCTCGCTGTTCCATACCAAGTCGAAGTCTTACCTCATCTTTCAGAAAATGCCAGCTGCTGTAGCAAATGTATTAAAAATATGTAATGGTCCACGTTTGGGGCATACTTGTTAAAAATTGGCGTTATTTGTCCCTTATGTTCTAGCTACACCTGGATATATCTGCCTGTGGTATCTTTTTTTTGTCACAGTGCCAGTAGCTGACATGGTATATTTCGCCAAGGTTTTCTTACTGGCTAATGAATAGATTTTATAATGTTTTTGTTTGTGTCTCTTCTGTTCAGCTGCTGTTAGGTATGTTTCCTTTAGCATAATGAAAATATTTTGTACGATTCCATAATCTTTTTCGCTCATTTGGTGATTTAGGAATATTACGTTCAAAGTTATTATGTTAAGCATGCCTCAACCTGGTTGCGTCAGATTTCCTTTTGCTCTGTCTGCCTTTCAGAATGCTCTGTCAGAAGAAGGTGTGCCCATGAGTGTCCCCGCCTATCCCCCAACCACTCCCACAATTGTGAAATCAATAATTACCACAATAATTTTCTTCAAACAAAAACATTTCTGTATTATTAACCAAACCCATTACGTAGTTGGGTAAAGTTGGGGCCCTCTTAGCTCCCTAAGTGACTGGATAGCAGCATTGGTACGCTTTAGGAATAAAGAGCAACTAGTGGGCCACATTTAAAATTTGTATCCCTTGGTGTGTTTACGCTGGCTTTGCCACTGCAGCATATTTTCCTCATTCACAAATTGACCTCCCTTCATAGTTTCTTATGTATTTCCTTCCCAATAAGTTACTCCCCATATTTATCCTATCTCCTTGGCCCCTCTTATTCTTTCCCTTGATGCTTTTGGTGGTTAGAGCTACAGAGTAGAATGTTAATACATCTTTTTTGTTCTTTTCATATTTTCCTTTCATTCAGGTAGGTGTTTGCACCCTTTCTACCGTCCCTTATGTTTTTCCTATAGTCTGGTTCTTGTGCGCTGTTGTCGCTGTCTTGAATGTTCAGGATTTCTTTCACCTTTGAGTCAACTGTTACCTCCCTACCTTTCCATTTGAACGCCATGCCTTCTGGGAACAGCCATTGGTATCGAATGTGTTTTATGGCAAGTGCCTCCACCACCGAGCAGTGTGATCGGCTCCTCACTCAAGTGGTGGGAGCAGAGTTATGCAAGATTGTGATTTTGCTGTCTCTTAATTGAATAATTTTCTTTGAGAGTGCAGCTCAAAGTATTTGTTCTCCCTGATTGGGTGTGTGGGAAGTTTCACCCAAATCTCTCTAGCTCATGCTCCAGTCCAGATTCCACAAAGCGTCTCCTCATTTTACGTTATCTCTGTGTGCCCGCTTGGCCGTCCTCATCTTTTTGCTTTTCGGGCACCTCGTAGTGAGAGGAACCACATTTATCCATCACCATGTGGCCCTTTACCAGTTCCCCATTCCCAGCCTTGTTATGTAGTTCAGGCTTTACTCCTTCCCTCCCCTCCCCACCCCTCAGTATCTCCACATGCTGGTGCTCACTCACTATCCATGACTTAAAAAAGAAAGTAATTTCTTAACAATGTTCGGAAGCAGGTTCTCTTCAAACAAAGGTCTGTTCCAGCTAGAATAGCTAATTCTGCTGTGATAGCTTTCATACTGGCTGCAGGAACATTTGCAAGACTTTATTGGTGTCACTCGCACCAGTTCTTCAAAAGCTCTCATTACCAATAACAGGACCTTTTTTCCCCATCTGATTCTTTAAGTGATTGCCATTTCTGTTTGGTTGAATATAACTTTTGCCTTACCTTGAAGTACCTTGGACATTCATCGAATTATCGGTGAGGGCGGATTTCTGTTTTTGGCATGTGATACCTGGATGTGCTGTACATCACACTGCCGGAGCACCATACTCGTTATGATTTTGCAGCACATTTTGAAGGAAGATTGTTATTGGCCCATCACCCAGCGCAGCAGCCCAAAGACAAGGATGTATAATGTTATGCCATCTGTGTACAGTGGCACTGAATATATAAGAACAAGCTGAGCAACCTCCGGCGTCCTCAATGACATATATCTAATACTGTGAACGCATCATTTCTAGGAAACATGACCAATCATGGTGGGTGGCTGTTCTCAAACCATACAACCCAGAACTAACCACCTAAATGCTGCGCCAGCCCCCAGGCACAATTAGTTTGGAGCAGGATTGGATGAGTGAAACCATTGGTTAAGAGAGGAAGAGAGTGGCTTTGGTGTGTGTATGACCGTTTCAGGGACTGGTGGATGCAGAATAGGTTAGCTATCCTGAAACACCCAAGCCACCTTTGTTATGAATCTTTTTGCTTCACCCCTAAAGGGCAGCCACTGCAGACCGACATAGCCTCGCTGTGACCCAGCACTGTCGGCTGACAGAGCTACACAGAACCTGAACATGTATGCCATATTCCACGAGGTTGTCACTTCAGGCCCTGCTTACTCACATGTGAGGTATTGAGCAGGGCTGGCTACAGGATTGGCTAGCAGCAGGCATAGATACAGTGGGTGCATTATATGTAAATGGGGGGGCTATGCTCCTTTGAGGACCTGAGGGCAGAATAGGACTTTCCAATGGGACAGTTCCTATTATATGGTACCATGACCTCAGTGGTGAGGAAACACTGGAGAAGGCATGACGCTGTACCCGCGACGCACAAGATTTGCCAATTCCTTTGTGACACTGCAAACACTCGGAGGCTGGTATTGGGGCTTTATGGAGCATTTCGGTCGCACATGATATTGCCACTCACGCTATTGAAAGAAAAGTACGTGGTAGAGTTGGGGAAGCCCTTAACTGATGGCGACTGGGTCAAAGCATGGGAGGTAGCGCCAAAGATACCCTGCAATGCTCACTTCAAACTCATACAGTTTCTACATTTTACATAGAGCATAACGCACACCTCGAAGACTTGACACCTACTTCTCGCTCAATTCCCATGCATGTTCTAGGTGTCACTTCTAGAGAAAAGGCTTGCTTCACATGATATGGGGCTGTGCACATCTAACCTCCTATTGAACAGAGTTGTTACGCTTACTCTCTGATGTCACAGAATGCTCTTTAGACCTCACCCCCAAAATGTGTATATTGGGATCTATCCCGATCCGGCTAAACATAAAGTGATGTCCAGACTTATTGACGTGGCCTTGATACTAGCCAAGCGGCGTATAACAATGCAGTGGAAAGCTTCTGCTGGTTCCAAGGTGGAACGGTGGAGAGCTGATATGCTGATATGGGTGGAACTGAGTAGGGGGCACACTGCTTATGGAGGCCTGTCAGGGCAGGGCTTGTCGGGTGTAGACCAATAGATTTGCTAGAGGTTGGGTGGCGTTAACTGACGTACTAAAGCAGGGGGATGAGGAAGATGGGACCACTGCATCTGAAAAGTTGCCTTTCAGATCCACAAGGGCACAGAATGGAATCTACGGGGGATCATAGGTTTGGTGGCTGCCTAGTCCCTCGATGACGGCCTGGAACTAGGGAGAGTTTGCTACGAAATATGGTACCCGAAACAGACCACTACTGTGATATAAAAGATGATGTCTCATTCCACACTCACCAGCAATGCAATAGTCTGAGAGAGGGCGAACAAGACACCACAGGGGGGCGGGAGGGAAAGGAGGGTGATTGGTTTGTTAAGTTTGATTCTTAGGAATGGACTAGTAGCAGTAGTGTGTTGAGTGACTGGAGGGGAGAGGCATTGACTGAAATACACGGCGTGGCTCCCAGCCCCACTCATTAACCACTGCTGTGCCAATGACCCTGTACTGGTATGGAATGGAGGAGCCCCTCAGGACACATTTCATCCTATGTATTATATCAGTTTGATGCTCACTTGAAAACCCAATTAAATTTGTTTGCAAAAAAAAGAGAAGAAAAGCTGCTGAGGAGACAGAGAAGAAAATGAACGATAAATAGAAGGGAGCCAGACTGAGGTAGAAATACACCGACGGGTATGCACTGAAGGAGGTTGAGAAGTGGGTGAGAGATGGAATTAAAAATGTAATCAAGTGGCTGGGGAATTAAAGAATGAATAGTGATTTAATAGGGTGGAGATGAGGCGGATAGTGAGGTGACCTTGAGATTGGCAGGAATGAATATAAGAGGTCACGTGTGGGAGATAAATGACAGTAAAAGATTTATGCCAAGGGTATCAGAGAGTGATAGAGTAGAGAAAACAAAAGAGGTCGATGAGGTGAGTAATGCTCTTTAGATGGAGTGGGAGTTAGAGAGGAAGTTAAGTGAGAGAATCAGAGGTGGTAATGCTAGTGAGGAAGAAAAAGTCAGACAATGTATATAATATGAAAGTAAGAAAATATGCATGATACTATTAAAAATGATGTGGGAAAAGATGGATTCGAGGAAGGCGGGGAGAGTTGCATCTGTGAGATAAAGGTGAGTAGGACGCTGAGGAGTATGCAGGTAAAGAAAAGTAGAAAACCCTGGGTATGAAAGAAGGAAAGGTGGGGGTGAAAAGAGCATGAGGAAGAAAGCTGAACATTACTTCTACTTTGTACTGTCTTCGCAAACACTTTCCATACAATTTTTAACAAATTATTTAAACGTGAGCCAAAACAAATCCGCTTTTAATCAGTACCACAAACAATTAATCGCATTGTATTGATGGGAAATGCAAGCTAGGTTGCAGCCGATTCTAACCCCAAATTGTGCGTTTTCTTGGCACTGATTTTGTCAAGTGCATTCTAGGCCCAGTGAGTGTAGAAGGGCACGTGTCTTGGTCCAGGTCAATCATTCCAGGCAGTAGATGGAAACGGCGACACCGCAAGTCTGATCGGAGTCAAGGGGTAGCATGTCTGTGGGTAGGTGGCAAGGCGGAGCACATGCTAGAGGGAAAGTCCACAGTTCTGACGAGGATGAAATTGCTAGTGTGTGTCTGGTGCTTGTTACTTCAGTGTAGTTGTCGCAGATAGAAGATATTTTATTGATTCACATGTTCTTATTACAGTAACATACAAATCTAGGAGACAAACATGGCAAGCCTCTTGCAGTGGTTTATTTGAATGTCTGCCGAACTCTGGGAGAAAGTGTACGCACATAGGTTATCCTTAGGTGAAGCACGTGAGAAGTGTGTTAGCTAAGTGGATTCGAGGTTTAAATGGATTAACCTAAGCCACCCACAGTTTGAATTTACACATAAGACGCCTTTGTTAGTTGGAGATTGAGCTAAACTCCTTATCCTGTGTGTGGGAACTTGATCCAGTAATTTCCTAGTGCCGGAGGATCGTGGAAGCAGTGTGTCTGTGCCGCGTGCACGTGTACGACTCTTGTGCCGGGGGCGCGTGCCGCAGGCTGAGCACGAGGACTTGCGTGGAGAACATGGCCCTCTGGTGCTTTGTTTTTGCCTAAGTGACTATGCTACGGCCCATGAAGCTCAGCTTTCGCGTTTCAGGACCTCATCTATTTTTTAAATCTTTTCCTCCTGCTCCCGTTGCAGGGGAGGCTCGCGGGCCTATCTCTTGCACGTTCGGCCCTGAAAGAGCCGGGGATCTTTTTACCTCTATGTTCCCAGCACACGCTGAAACACGTTCTCAGTGGCAACAATAATCTTCGGTGGTTTTGTGTTACCGTTTCTTGTGTAAGGGTTAGTTTTGTTTGGGAGTATATTAATTACGCACATTCCATTAATAAAAAAAAAACTGATTTATGGATTGTTAAGGTAGAGCAGGGACTTGGCACTGTATTGGGTGGAGGACCACTGTTTGAAGGCCGCATACAACGTTCCCATGTTAGTTTTTGCTCCCAGGTGAAGCAAAAAATGCTGGTAGATTTACACAGGCACAGTGGAGAACCCTGTAGCATATTCCCCTCAAGTGCACCTAAGATCCCTTGGGTAACGTAGCACTGCATAAATAGCCATTAACGTTAGCTATTAGTGAGCCCCCCCATCACGGTATACAAAGACATTGTGGAAGGTGGCAGAAAACTGCGACAAGAGGGATAGGACTGAATGAGAAAGTGGCATGGCACACCTTGGCTGAGTTCAGTCTCCCAAGCAAGTCCTCGCTTACCACCACGGCAGAAAATCCCTACAGGAGAGTATTGAAGTCTAGTGCCACATATTGTGTTAGTACCAGATGTAGGCGGGTAGAGCAGAGCGTACTGCAGGAAACAATATACGGATGGCTGTCCCTGATACTGCGTCGGCTCAAAATAGCCACCGAGCAAGTCTGCAGCACAGCCCATTACATAAATCCAGCAAGTGGTGAGCGGGGCAGGAGGAATCCCTCACCTAGTTAGCTGGTGGGTGGATGTTCCCCTCTCTTCTAGGCGGCAGTGGAGATCTGCGTTCACTGGCCTGACCAGTGCTTTTCTGTGGGTTCCTGGTCTCTGAAAGTGGAGCTGAGTAGGTACGATGAGAGGCCTGGACGTCGTGCTGGGCCTGGACTACAGCATGGATGTCACGGAGCTGCCCTTTCTGGGCTTTGTGCGAGAGGGCATGATAAGCATGCCGGAGCATAGACAAGTGTAATCCCTTGAGGCATCTTAATAAAGAGCAAGTCCACAAACTGAATTAATGATCGGTCAGAATTGTGCTGATTCCTGGTGTCTGCTCAAAGCCACATTTACAGCAACAGATCCTCAATGGCCTCTACCAGGAATAAACCCCCCAAAGTTACTTCCATCAAGGACATGGTGTCCAAGACTGCAAGTAAAAATGTGACAAATCCACAAAAGGTGATACAACACTTGTCATAATCTTTTTAAAAAAAATAAAGTTTTGCCTGCAAAACCAATTTGGCGAAGGCAGTCTCTGATTTTGAACATTCAGTCCAAAGAGCCAAGACATGACTTGATCAAGTCGAGACCAATCTTATGCAACAAGGACAAGGGAAAGATAAGTTAACAGACAGGGTGGCTGCACTTGAGACACAACAGACGTTTTCAGTTGAGTAAACTGAAGATTATGAGACTCGTACGCCAAGAAATAACGTAAGGGTCAGAGATTTAAACACCACTGTGAGTAACTAGGGTCTGGTAAAGCATGTATAATCTCTGACGGACGACAGTATCATCTTGGCTCACATTCAGCATGTGTTCTTGGCCTTTCAACAATGTAAGCAATTGACGCCAGACGTACTGACAAGAGAAACTTGATTCCAAACCAAAGAAGAAATTCTCACAGCAGCTAAAAGGGTTGATTCAATCGAATTCAAAGATGGCGCTATCACCATGTTTCAGAACATTGTGCTGGTCACTCTCTCCAGTAGAAGAGACTTTAAGGAGGCGACGACTCACTTTTGAAAACAAAATATCCCTTCCTGGTGGGGATTCCCTATTTCCTCAGTCTTTACAATGTCTAATAAACAAATCTCAGTTAAGACCCCTGCAGAAGCCAAAGGAATTTTGAAATGAAATCCTCCTACGATAATGGCATTAAAAGGAATGTTTGCGACACATTCACAGTAGGACGATCATCCTGTGAATGACAGTAAATGACAGCAGGTCTTTACCTCAGTGGGTGCAGAATGAGGCAGGGGTTTCCTCTGTCCCGGGTAGATTTTACATTAACAATAGAGCCACTGATTTATAAAATCAATGCCAGACAAGACATCAAGGGTATGACAGTACATTATAGAACATTACAGATTGGTATTATTCTCACACAATATGCTGTGCTTCTTGACGAACCCAAACTCATCGCTAAAATTATTGTTGGAAAAGCTCTGAAATTCCGAAGCAGTCTCAAGCTTTTGAATAAGTTAGAACAAGTCACAGGGCATGTGAGTATCAGATCCAACAGGCAACTCCATAACCATACCGGACAATTACAGCCTGTCATGGCAGGTAAATATGTGAAATATCTAGGCATCTACTATTAAACTCTTAAGATCTCTATAAATGCAGCATGCCACCAGCTTTAGACACCATGTTTGAGGATCTCTCTGATGGAGCAACTTGGAAATCTCTTTCCTGATCAGGATAATGACTGAACAAATAATCCTTCTGCATAGACTTTATATAAGCAACACAAACCCTTGCCCTTTGGTTTCCCAAAGAGAAGGTAACACAAATTCAAACCACAATTATGAGGTTTGTATGAAATAATGACACATCTAAAGTGAGTAGGGCTGACCTGTTAAGAAAAAGGAAGGATTGGCAACCTCCTACAACATTGATGCTAGCAACTCTAAGAATCTCCCGACTGGGAGGACTGTGTACGCGAGAGAGTGAAGAAGCGGGTGAAGGGATGGACATTTAGAGAGACTGACTTAGGTGGCAATTGAAAATTTCAAATATGTATGGACTTCTGGTTTGTGGTCTTCTTTCTCCTTCACCTTCTCCCTTTCATGTTAATTGAACATGATCTTGACAAGATTATTTGACTCTGCGTTTTGCCTGATGTGACAGGGTTGTTGTCCTATGCCCTGTGCAAAACCCTAAAATAAAAGGTTAACAAATCTGCAGGTCCTACTGGTTTCATTTACTAAGTGCTGCAAATAGAAACTATTTCCGCTCAGGATTAAAGATTGAGGGAGTAAGTATGTGAGATTGTGTGTATCAGTGGATGCATGTGAGTAAACATGTGAGTGCGTGTTTGTGTGGGGAACGTTCTCCTTTACTCTCTCCAGGCCTTCCCGATGTTCAACTCTTTGGCCCCTCTCACACAGGCTTTCCTTTCATGGGTTTGGGTTGTGGACAGCAGGGAGGCAATATGGTGTTCACTGGCTGGGAAACAAGCTATATGCCAGTCCCGTGTGCTTCTGCCAAGTAAGGCCTAGAAGCATCTGCCAAGCACTCATTCTCTCTACCTTCCTCCACTGTCTCTATCTCCTGCCATAGATGGGCATCTCTGACACACAGACAGGTGAGGTGTGTGGGAGCAGGTATGGTATTGAGGAGCGTATCCGTACGTGTGTATGTCAATATTGTCCAGCACATCGTTTTGCATTATTTTCCTTGTTTTTGCTCTGCAGTCATTGCCATGTAATCATGAACGCTCAATTCAGGACCAGGAACCATTGAAAACAGAAACCTAAAATATCATATTAATGTTTTGTTGGGGGGGAAGGGAGGTATACCCTTCTCTAGTAGGCCATGTACATGACAAATAGTGACCACCTTGTGACCTTCAGACTAACCCTTACATGATGCCCTATTGGTGACATTTCGGAGCCTTCTTAGGGGCATCATAAGTAACCCTCATATGATGGCCCAAAAGTGACATTCCTGGGTATTCTTGGGGAAATGCCGGCTACCCCTGACATGACGGACACTTAGTGCCATATTTTGTGGCATTCATGGGACTTGCTCTCTAACTCTGACGTAAGGGCGCATAATTGACATACTTCTGAGCATTCTAGGGGGCCTGCTGGCAATCACTGTATATTAGTTGGAATCAGTGTCATTGATGTCGACAGCATTCTGACTATCCCTGACGTTATAGTGACCCTCATTGCCATATTGTTGCAATTCCTGACATAATTTTGGCTGTCCCCGCGATAACAGTGGTCAAAAATGTTGTCACATAATGAACATCCTTGCATTTAATGATAAATTAACATGAAAGGCCGTATCTATCCATGTGTGGGCGTACTATGGGATAATGACACCGATCAGCTGGTGGATAGGTACCCAACATCTGCTTACCAAAACAAGTGTTGTTTTTCAGGACAAAAAGCTGTTTCAAATTACTGCATTTCTAAATTATATTTAAAGCTGATATTGAACCTACAATTCATGCTGAGTTTGGGAGACATTTTAGTTCCACATTACCAATAGGCCCTTTTGCTATGGTTGTAATTCGGTGACTTGTGTGGAGGCATGTATCATCTTTATTGATAAAACGTTTATGATATCATCACGACTGCTGCTGTCTGAGCCCTGAGCATGTAAGACTGCTGTGCCCTGTTTGCTGCCTTAGCCTGTGATATCTAACGGAGAAGCAGTATTGCAGTCTGAGCCTGTATATGTTTAGTGCTGCTGTATCCATCCTATGATTGTGAGATTTGCATAACCTTAGACGTGTTTACCCTGTCCCTTCCAAGTAAAGACAGTCATAGCAACAGACTGAGAAAGTACTTGGAAGGGACTAGGTAGAAAATCCAATGAAGAAAGGTGCTATACTCATTCTGAATAACAATAGGTCATATGATGTATTATAAGCACATTTTAACTGCCTATAGTAGACATTGCCCTTTAGCCAACGTTTAGGGGTAATTATCGTAACAATCAACTGTTTTGCCGTCATTTTTTCCAGACTATTTTTACGGTTGCTATTAAAGGAAACCCCTTAAGAGTCTCTGGAATTTTACCCACTTTATGCAAGTATTTTGCAGTAAAACGCAACATTTTGCCTTGGTTTTTCAACATTTTTTTTAAGAGAGAACCTCTCCAATGGAGTTGGAGCTCGCTCTGTTACTTGTTCAAACTAGGGGAAGACATTTCCTCTTCCCACATACCATGTTAACCAGTAGCCACTGCCTGGCATGAAAATATGACTATGTAGGTCATTTGTGTAATTATGTGTAAATCCCTGAATTTAGAGTTTCTAAAGAAAGTATACTTTTACATCAGCCATATTATTATTTCTGTATTGTTATGTTTGCAAACCAAACCAGTTTGCGGGCTTTGGTTAAGGAAGTAAATTGGGATTTGAGTGGCTGAGACCACTTTTGGTTCACTAACCCACAGGGCTGGCTTGCAAACCAAGCTTTATCTTGGAGAAGAAGGAACGAGAATGAGCACAAATTATGTGCTTTTTAAATATGTATTTACTGGTTTATTAAGGATGTTTATTCGTAGAAAGTAATGCTTTACTATTATGATGTGGGGAACAAAGGTGGAGTGCATTGGACAATCGAGGAAGAATAGAACTGAATTCTCCAAGCATTGAATCCGTTTCTGTAGTAATTAATACTCGCCCCCCTTGCTAAATAGATATGGTTTAAAAAAAAAAAAAAAAAAAAAAAAAAAGCTCTATTCAGTGCTGTTAATAACTGAATTGCAATCCTAAGTTCCATGTCCATGGGTTAGTAAAAATTTACACATACATCAGTCATTGAATTTACAAGAGGATCGTCACTAATCCTCTCTGATTTTGGAATACCAAATAACTGAAGTGTGGATCATGCGAATGTCAATTCAGTATGACCATAAGGGGGAGTCATCCCCATTATGGCGGAGACGCATCGCCCCACTGCTGAAAGGCAGCAGAAACCAGAAAAGTAACATGATAATGAAACGATTTTATTATCATTTTATTTTTCCTCTTATCAAGTCTGCCAGTCTAGGGTGGGCCAGGGCCATCCCATGCATCAGCAGCAGGGAGGAGGAGTGGTAGGTGCAATATTAAGTGCTCATGTCGGTTTGGCAGCCATCTTAAGCCAGCCAAACCGACATGCGCACATAGAACCCTCCACCTAAGCTGTGTTGCACAGCCGGTTGGAGAACCAGCTCAGGCTCCCAGTCCCCAACTGAATGGCATTTTAGCCACTCAGACCAATCCCGGCACTTCTCTCATGCTGGGTAATAGCATGAGAGAAGCGTCTGGATTGGGTGGGGAGGGGAGCAAGCAGAGAAGCGTAAAGGCGGCAAGGAATACCAAGGCGGAATCCAGCAGCCACAGGTAAGCGTTATTTACATTTTTAAATTATCATTCTCGACCTCCACCCACCCCTGCACCCTGCCCAACCAAGTGTTATTGACAGCAGCTGCTGCCCATTAATTATAAATGATTCAGATAATCCTAAATCAAAAATGTTTTTAAGGCGTGCTCTTTAATTGGCTGGACCCAAGAGGCATCAGGCATACTGCAGAATTGTTTTCTCAAATTTCTGATTTAAAGGTGACTCTCTCATCTGCCTTCTGTGTTAGGTATTTTGTTCCCATTATAAGAGTTCCCTGCCGGGCACGTTGGAGCATTTCTCTGGCATCAAATAATGGCTTCCCACACAGTGTTTGAATATATTATAGGTGAATTTAAAAAAAGAATCTATTGTTTATAGTCGTATACACCAAGGTCAGCATCAGTAGAGGAAGTATCAGCCCCCCCACTGAGTACCTAAGAAGTGGTTGAAACATACCCTTATACTAAATATGTACTCACCTCTTGTTGTCCCTAAAGAGACCTAAGGATACTATTCCTTTTTAAATTAAAAGAAGTTCTCACTAGCCTGTAAAAAGTGTGAAAATTATGGATCAAACGAGAGGGACTAATTCTAGCGAATCTGTGCTAAAAAGACTGGTATAAATAAATGAACACTAAACGGAAACCACCATTTAAGTGCCGAGCCATTTGTCTTTTTAATGTCCCAAGAGGCTTGGTCTTAAGTGTATATAATGAATACAGAAAAGTCTGCAGTTTATATATCTAAAGAAGAATTATGCCTATATCATAGAGTAGATAATCAAGGGAAAGAATCTAGAAAGAATTTAACCATGAATAGATTGAGAATCATGGCAATTTGTAGCCGTATTCCAGAACTTACTGCAGTTATGTCCAGTGATATCAAGTTGCTTTGTTTTGTAAAGAATATTTCAGGTAGCGCCATAAGGAAAATCATGTCATGTTAATCATTAGCAATTCTACAATTAATGTGCAAGAGGCTCCGCTTAAAGGAGGGATCTGGATTCTACCCAAGTCAACCTTTTTTTAAAGTATTCGGAAATTACTCATTGTTGTAATGCCATGCAGGGTTTGCTTGCCGTCAATTTCAGTTAGACATCAAAGGCATGATAGTTTACTTTGTGAATAATATAAAATGGACAAGGGTTGGTGTTGTCAGAAGCCGTGAAGTAGCGGACTTAGGGTGGTGATACATAATAAATATTCAGATGCACATATTTCACAAGAATTAGATGAATAGACTATTTGTGTACCTTCTATGGCCATACATTACTAGGGAGTTTGAGGTACTGCTTTGTTTAGTGGCTGTTTCTAATATGATGGGCAGTCCTGGTTTGGAACTTGCATGGTTTAGCATGATTGATCAACACCCTAGGTTCACGCAGATAAAGGACTGTCATGCAATAATCCTTTTCAGGAAAGACAGATGCTGGATTGTCTTCCATTTCAGGGCTTCTAAATATCTGAAAGTTAACATAAACATCTGAATGTGGCTCTGTTTTAGCTGGTAACATGCAGCATTATGGAGCCTTAGCTGTATGTATGGATATTTACTGCTCCCATAACTGAATACAGCAAATTAAAATTGTCTTTGCAGTTGAACACAAAGCCTGATAGCTGAACAACTGCTACTGATTGAGTTGGACCTTCTTGCACTTAATGAAAGGTTCTGGACTGAAATTATGAGTGTAGTCGGCAATCTCCATTTCATATTCACCTTCCAGAACTCTGATGTGAATTGTATAACGCTCGACATGGCCATTATTGATGTCAAGAACAGAAAATAACCTGTTGAATGTCTTGCTAGAATTCAACTTAATTAGCCAAAATGGATGTATTTTTCTGTTTCACAAGCTGGCTGCATCTTTAAACATGGGAATTGTTCCCTTCCCAAGAGAAATAAAACTACTGAACATGTTAAACGAGCATGGGCAAAGCCAATAGGTCTCGCCTATGCAAGAGGTATTTGCTATGTCAATGTGCTTTAGCCATGCTGTGCAACAGCGTGGCAGCTGTTCAGCATGGCTAAACGTTAGTGGTGTAGAAGAGAGTGGTGTGGCATGGCAAAAAGTGAAATATAGTGTTGTAGAGTGCAAACAGTGTCATGTACTGCAGTGGCATAGTTTGGAGTTGCGTAGAGTGGCATAGAGTCGAGTGAACTGGTGTAGAGTGCACTGCCAATAGTGTTGCAAAGTATAGTGGCATAGAGTGCAGTGGGATTGAATTCAGTGGCGTATAATGCAGCGTCGTAGAATGCAATGGCGTGGATTGGAGTGGTGCATAGTAGAGTAGCACAGAGTGGAGTGGCGCAGAGGGCAGTGGTGCAGAGTAGACTCAAGTGGCATATAGTGCAGGGTAGAGTCGAGTGGCATAGAGTGTAATGATGGTGAGCAGCCTAAAGTAGTGCAGAGTAGAGTATATTGCCAAAGAGTGCAGTGGCGTGGAGTACAGTAGTGCAGAGAAGAGTGGCGTAGATCGCAGTGTTGCAGAGTAGAACTTCGGAGTACAGTGGTGTAGAGTGGTATAGAGATCAGTGCTTAGAGTACAGTGATGCAGAGTAGAGTGCAGTGGCATAGAGTGCAGTTGTGTAGAATGCATTGGCACAAAGTGCAGTGGTTTAGAGTAAAGTGGCACAGAGGGCGTGGCGTAGAGTACAGTGGTGTAGAGTAGATTGTTTCAGAGTACAATGAAGTGGCTCAGAGTGGAGTAGTGCAGAGTAGAGTGCAGCTGCATAGTGCAATGGCATAGATTAAGGTGGTGTAGAGTGCAGTGGTGCAGAGTAGATTATAGTTGCATACAGTGGATTGGAGTAGAGTGCAGGGACATAGAGTTGAGTTGTGCTGAGTAGATTGGTGTGGCCTAGACAGGAGTGGTGTAGAGTGTAGTGGCAAAGGGTGCAGTAGAGTGACGAAGAGCATTTGCATAGAGTGGAGTGGTACAGGATAGAGTAGAGAGGCATAGCGTGAAGTGGCGTACAGTGAAGTGGTGCAGAATGCAGCGGAGTGGTGTAAAGTGGAATGGTGCGGAGTAGTGTGTCATGTTGTGGATTGGTGCAGAGTAGAATGGAGTGGCGTAGAGTGGAGTATTGATGGTGTGGTAGCACACTGCCATTACAGACAACACATTTTCAATTTAAATGACATTACATTTGCACAGATATACAGTTTTACTAATAGAACCATGCAGTGCACAGACGAAGATGTGTGGAAATTGCATCACCTAGTGTAATGATTTGTTTTGATCATATTAAAGTATTAGTTTCAAACACACTTCAGAAATAACAAAAAATGTGCTTCATTGTGTTCCTAATTCTGATATACTCGGAAATACTTAAGTTCATTTAAATGTTGTCGTGTGCTAAAAAAATAACTCTTTCCTACCTCCAGAATCCAGCAAGATTGCTGGAAGATAAATCTTCTCACTTTGAAGTAAGAGAAAGAAAAGTAATCAAGTGCCATTGGAAGACTGCACCTGATATTTGACCTCGGTATTTGAATGCACAGCAAATGTGATGAGATAAGAACAAGATTTACAGGCCTGTTTACAGAAAAGGAGCACTCGGAAAGATACTGTAAATAAGGTTTTGGCAAGGGAAGGTATAAACTCAAGCTGGACAGCCTAAAGCAAAGCCAGCAAATGGAAAGCAAGAACATGTGAGTTACAAACCACAAAGCAATGGCAAGCAATGGGCGGAATACATTTCTAGGTCAGCTTTCTGAATGTCCCCAAGATGTCTTTAGCATACCAGACAGGTAATGAACAAAGTAATATTGGCTGGTGATTGTAAGAGGTATTGGCTAATGGTAAACAACAGCTTATTTGGCAAGATTTTGTATCAAAAGTAGAGAGTTCTGGTGAATAATTGTTATTATAATAATAAGCTTTTTAATTGGTTGGCTTGGATAATCAAGTTTCATGAAAAGGAAGACAATTTTAGAACTGAAACTAACAAGAATGAGGTCCTCAACAAAGGCCCTGCAGCTGATTAGGTAATAACTTGGATTGGTACGCTATATATAAACAGGGTGCTGTTTGCTAGATTAGGTTTACAAATTAAATTCCTAAATCATTGTTAAGTGCAATTATTAAACAGATAAAAAGACCTGAGACTGACAATTTACCAGGCTATAGTTTTATCTTATTGAATTGCACAGCTATGCTCTCCATGCCACACCTGTTGTGCATGCTTTTTTAGTGGTCATAATTAAATAAAATTCAAATTTGAGGAGGTAGGCTTTAGCAGGCATTTGATGATGGATCTTTGTTTTTTCTTTTGAACACTTGTCTGGAGGCAATTTGTAGTGTTACTTTGTCAATTTTTGGTCTATGTATCTTCTGGTGGATTGTCCACTCAGTGAAGTAAAAGTTACATACATACATCTATATGTATTTTAAAAAAAACAAAGGTTACAGGGGCATTATAATTAGGCTCACATTTTAAACGTACCAAACCATAGAAATTCACCTGTTATAGTTAGAATTATCCCAAGTAACTATAGCTCGTTATCCTAAGGTAACTATAACTTGTGCCCATGCCATGAACATTTTGTCCGTCAAAACAATTACTGCAAATATTACATTGATATTATCAATTAAGTTATCAAAGATGTCCTGAGTGCCGTAATTTGTGGGCTAATCGCAGTGCATGGCGAGGGCGCAAATTATAGTTACCTTACAACACTGGTTATAGTTACTTGAGATAACTCTAACAGGTGAATTTCTATGGTTTGGTACGTTTAAAATGTAGGCCTAACTTTAACGCTCTTGTAATCTTTGTTTTTTTCTGTGAATTTCTGTGGCTTTGTTAACGTCTAATAATTTTCATTTCTATACGTTAATCCAACCACCGCCATTGTCTGCAGGGCCTGGCCTGCCGCCAGGCCCTGATGCCAACCCTCTATAAGGATCCAACCTTGCTTCGTGCACTGCCTTTGGCTGCGTGCGACGGGGGTTGCCTGCGAGGCCTGCAGCCAACCACCCAACCCCCACGCTGCACACAGCCCTTTGTCTGTGCACAGTGGGAGTTGGCCACGACCTGTCTCTCTGGGTGTGAGAATAGGTGTGAGAGGGTGAATATGGGGTGAAATTGTTTGTGAGAGTGTCTCTGGGTGTGAGAATAGGTGTGAGAGGGTGTATATGGGGGTGAAATTGTTTGTGAGAGTGTCTCTCTGGGTGTGAGAGTGGGTGTGTCAGTGTCTTGGTGGGTGCATCACTGTCTGTGGGTCTGTGAGCGGGTGTGTGAGGGTTTCACTGAGTGTTTGAGTGTGTGTGTGAGTGGGCCTATGAATGGGTGCGTAAGGGCCTGAGTGGTTCACAAACTGCTAACCCCCTGTTTGGAAACTATACAGAAACCAATGATATGAAGTTTATGAAAAACATTTTCATGAAGTACTCCGGTTAAGACAAAAAGAGGGAAAATCGGTGAAATTACTGCATATGCTTATAGAACACCTCGAACCATAACGCAGTCACAGGCAACCTTGAATGAATGGAAGCGTGGTGGGTGCGGCACAGAAAACCCTAATTGACCAATTTCATTGTTTTTTTAGTTTTTATCTGACCCATAATGTCCCTTAACAGTCGTTTTTTTCACTGTGTTTTATATGCGCTTTTTATTGTGTTTTTACATTTTCCCAGTAAGTCTACCTCACACTAAATCTTAGTCCGCCTTTTATTTTAAGTCGCATGCTTGGCCTTCGTAGTTCTCAAAAGTTCCATTCACCTTCCGGTGTTAGCCATATTTTCTGCTGATTATTCCCACCAACCAAAAGAAACATGTTTTTCTGTCTTACTCTCTTTTTCTCGGTTCCTCCCAAATTGGCACAGTTTCTAAATTATTTCACTTCCTCACACTATTTGGGGTCATCTGACTGTTGTGGAGCTTTTCATGCAGACATCAGAAATGTTAGGAAGCATGGTGAATATGTCTGAGCAAGACACTATGATTTAGTATGTGCCTCTTAAAAAGCACATCCTGTCATCATTTGTGCAAGTGATCTTAATGTGCTTTGTGCTTGTGAGACCTGAGGATGATGTGGTATGTCTGTGTGCTCGCTTGATACACTAGCTGTTCTAGGCAGGTACTTTCTAATGTGTCGGATGGAAACTGAAGCCAGGGGCTGAACATTGTGTCACCGTTGCTCCTACTGTTCTATTTTATATGTGAAAATAACAATTATGGTACTGTGTATCAGCTGCCTCTGTATCTGGTGATCATTGTGCAGCAGGCTTTCTTCTGCTGCCACACAGATTGAGTGAAATAAGTTACATGATATTTGGTTTATTCATTGTTCCTAAAGTTCAACGTTTACAAAGTTGGGTTATCTGTCCGATTTGTTGATATTGAGAAGTGGGGGTTAGAGGATCTCCACGGTGCGATTTGGCAATGAATGTTTGAATTTAGCCTTCATAGAAGGGAGCTTTTCTATGAAGACGTAATTAATGATGTTACATGTGTTTATTGACGGAGTGTTTGGCAGGTCTGGGGTGGACTGATGCAGTGCTTAAAAGTCATGACAAGTGATTTGCTTCTGTTGATCACTTCACTGCTAATAGTTTTAAGAATGTGGCTTTACTTGTGATGACAGATATGCAGGCTGTCTACAGGATTTTTCAGGGTTGTGTTGTAGAGGACTGTTTTGACGACCGATGTAAACTGGAAGGAATTGGGCAGTTTCACGAGTTCCTATTTAGGGGCATTCATAGGGAAGTCTTTGAAGGGGCAGAATTTTTTTTAAGGTGATCTCAATGCAAGGGTGCAGTGGGAATGATGGAAAAAAGGAATGACGAAGTAATGTATCCAGTCTGGGCTACTGGAATTTTGCAATGCACAGTGGGAGAGGCTAACAGCAGTTGCATTGCTGTTAAAGTGGATTAGCTCAGTGGTGTGCTGGTTGATGTGCTGGTTGAGTTTTAGAATGCAACTAATGTATAGTGGGATTCTATGATTGTGTTTGTACTGGAGTCACCAGGCAGGTTAAAATCTCAAGGAAGCATGGGGGTGGTGTTCTCAGTAGAGCTGGAGGTGATTGTGTCACATTTCTTCTATAAAGATCTTATTGGGTCCATAAGTCAACAAATAAAATGAAATAAATGTCATGAAGAGATGTGGTTGAATGTGAGTCCTCCTCCTCGGTTTGTGGGTGAATTATCTGTGTTGGATGCTGTATCCTGCAGAGATGACAATATCTAGGATGTATGTGGAGGTGCATGTGAATTAGATTTCTATGATGCATTTAGGTTGTGTTGAGTGGTGATGACAGCCATCAGGATCACTTGTTTGCTGTTTTGTGCGTTGTGTACATAGTTGAATGTTTGTGCTGAGGGTAGTGTATATGTGCAACAGAGTGGTATTTGGAGGAAGTTGCTAGTGTTTGATATCTAGGAAAGCTGTTTATTTGTGTTGTTTACATAAGCATGTGGTGAGTTGATTGGCCTGATCGGAACAGGTGCAAAGGGTTGATACCCTTGTCTTTGGCTGCCCCTTTGCTGTAGACGCCGAGGTGATTGGACGTTTCACTGTGAGGTTGAAATAAAAGCATGGGGTTGGAAGATTGATTGTGTTATCACACTATAAGAAAGACTTGACAAGAACCAGCTCACATGAATAGAGGAGCCTTGAGGTACCTCAAGATCCCAGCCATTTAAGGCTGAAAAGTGGAGAGAGTCTCTCTCCTGCTGCATCACTCGCCTTGAAAACACATTTTTAAGCCTTCAGTTACAGACCTTTGATTTTGAATCATTTTGTTGGAACTATGTATTGTTTCTAAACTGTACTTCACTGATTTAGTCCATCATTTGTGTTACCCTAAATTCTTCACCTAGGTCCTCGCTCTCATTGGCTCGAGAAATGGCTCACCCTCAGTATTACTGATATTAGGAGGTACAGGTAATCCTGAGGGGAGGAGAGATACAACTCATTACAAGTTGGACTGTGGGGTCCACGCAGTGAGAAATTACAATAGGAATCAGTCACTCCGGGTCCTATTTCTGCTGATAATTACTCATTTTGGCCGGGATGTTCAACTTTCTCCACTTGGAACATACAGATCGTATTTCTAAGAATTTCATAATTCCAATGTGACCGATAAGTGCCGTTACCAGCCCCTTCGGACTGACGCAGGCACTAGTATAGCTGTCCTTAGTGGGTTATTACTAGTCATGTATTTTGTGACCATTCACGCTGTTACTTTTTGAGGTTATCTCCCAGAACTGGCAGTACTGCTGGGCCTTGAGGGGCACCGCATTCTGCACCTGTTCAAGGCTTGGTGGATTGCAACGGGTGTTGCAAGTGCTGCCTCTAAATCACACTAACCTCTAGGCTGAGAGGATAGGTCCATGGAGAGGGATCACAGCACATTGTTTTTACTTTTTAACCCCTTTGCTGCAAGGCCTTCTCCCCCCTCAGGTGCCAGGCCTTTTTTTGGCTATTTGGAGCAGTTCGCGCTTAGGCCCTCATAACTTTTTGTCCACATAAGCTACCCATGACAAATTTGCGTCCTTTTTTTCCCAACATCCTAGGGATTCTAGAGGTACCCAGAGTTTGTGGGTTCGCCTGAAGGAGACCAAGAAATTAGCCAAAATACAGCAAGAATTTCGTTTTTTTTTAAAAACATGGAGGAAAAAAAAGGTCTGCAGAAGAAGGCTTGTTGTTTTTTCCCTGAAAATTGCATCAACAAAGGGTTTGCAGTGCTAAAATCACCAGCTTTCAGGAACAGGCAGACTTGAATCAGAAAACCACAATTTCCAACACAATTTTGGCATTTTACTGGGACATACCCCATTTTCACTATTTTTTGTCCTTTCAGGGTCCTTCCAGTTAGTGACAGAAATGGGTGTTAAACCAATACTGGATCCCAGAAAGCGAAACATTTCTGAAAAGTAGATCCTACAACGTTTGCCTACAGAAGATAACAGCTGAAAATAAAAACAAATTGAAATTGAGGTGAACAAAACAGCCATTTTTCTCAATGTTTTACTCTGTAACTTTTTCCTGTGATGTCAGATTTTTTAAAGCAATATAGCTGAACCTTGCAATTGGTTTTCATTCTATACCAGGTATACAGCAAGTCATTTGGTGAAATATAAAGACTGAAAAATAGGTAACAAGGAATCCTTTGCATTTCCAAAATGGGCACAAGATAAGGTGTTGAGAAGCAGTGGTTATTTGCACACCTCTGAATTCCGGGGTCCCCATACTAGCGGGTGAATTACAGGGTATTTCTCAAATAGACATCTTTTTTACACACTGTCTTACCTTTGGAAGGAAAAAATGCAGAGAAAGACAAAGTGCAATAGCACTTGTTCTGCTATTCTGTGTTCCCCAAATTCTCCTGATAAAAACGGTACCTCACTTGCGTGGGTAGGCCTAATGTCTGCGACAGGAAACGCAACATGGACACATCACATTTTTACATTGAAATATGACGTGTTTTTTGGAAAGTGCCTAGCTGTGGATTTTGGCCTCTAGCTCAGCCGGCACCTAGGGAAGCCTACCAAACCTGTGCATTTTTTAAAAGTAGACACATAGGGGGAATCCACGATGGGGTGACTTGTGGGACTCTCATCAGGTTTTGTTACGCAGAATCCTTTGCAAACCTCACAATTTGGCTAAAAAAAACACTTTTACCTTACATTTCGGTGACAGAAAGTTCTGGACCCTGAGAGGAGCCACAAATTTCCTTCCACCCAGCGTTCCCCCAAGTCTCACGATAAACAGAAAAAGGCCAAAAACCTGTAGAGTTTGAGGGGATAGCACAGCGAGTTGATAAGCACATATTTTTCTTTTATACATCTTTAGGCTGACTCTGCTTTGGGGACCCACACAAGTGAGGTATCATTTTACTTGGGAAACTGAGGGGAAGGCTGGGGGGTAGGAAATTTGTGCCGGAGCGGTGATCCTACGAAGAAAAGTAGGGAAAATATTATTTTTTAAGTACATTTTGAGGTTTGCAGAGGAGTCTGGGTAGGAAAATGTTGTGGGATCCACGCAAGCCACTCCTCGCTAGACTCCTTGGGGTGTCTAGTTTTAAAAAATGTCTGGGTTTGGTAGGTTTCCCTAGATAAAGGCTGCACCCGGGACCAAAAACATAGGTGCCCGTACCCCCCAAACACGGGTAGTTTCGTAATAGATCATTTGATGTGTCCACGTACTTCTGTGTTGTTCCAAACACAAAAATTGTGAAAAGAAATGCACTTAGGATATGTTAAAAAGACCCCTCACCCACCAACCAAGTTGGTGGCATGCTTCATCATCGGGGTCTCACCTGAGACACCTAGCATGTCACGGGTGTGCTGCGACGCCTGATTACAGCAGAACACGTTTTGTCATTTTTACCACACATACTGGTTGGATTTGGCACAAGGGTGAGTGATGGTTCAGTAGATCAAATTTAATTAACAAGAGATTTGACAAAAATGAAATGCACTGTTAATAACTGAAAGGCCAAAAAACTGAACCAATGACTCACAACTTGTGAGCCCTAAAGCCACGACAAGGCGCCAACCGCTTTACAGTCCATCCACACACCTTTCATACATGACATGCACAAGACCATTCACGCCGCCAGCCACGGGCCCAGCACATTACAACACTTGCATTAACAGACAGCGCTACTCAAGGGCCCATCACTTTCAGATGCCCACATGCCTGATACTGCAATCACACCAGCTGATGGGAGTGTGTGGACTGATGTTTGGAAGCGCCACTCCATGCACACTGCCAGCCAAGCGCCACTCCACTCACACCGCCAGCCGAGCGCCACTCCACGCACACCGCCAGCCAAGTGCCACTACACGTACACACCATCACTTTTTTTTGTTTTTAAACACAAAGAAACCACTAACTAATTATAAATAAGTACAAAACTACAAACACAAAAGCTCTAACTACAAACAAGACAGAAATGCGAAACAGAACATATGGAAATATGAAACAGGCAGTTTACGCTCACAGTATTTCCCAGAAATTGTTTTTGGTGTGGTCACTCTTGAAGCAGCCGGCCACACACAGCCCAGGCTTTGAAGGGCAATCAGGGCAGTACATTCGGCTCTCCCTCCGGATACCTCTTCCGGCACAGACTCAACATTTCTTAATGGGCAAGTCTTTTTTGGGGGTGGGAGGAATGTGATCAGGAAAGTGGCGATCTTTCAATCTAGCCACATCCTCCACCACTGCTACTCTAGGAACTCTTGCCTGTTCCACCACGATAAGGCTCTCTATCACTGACTCCTGAAATTTAACAAATTTCATCCTTTACTCAGGTGAACAATCCTTGAACACAAGAAAAGCATTAAAAGTTGCCAAATGAAATAAATGTATGGCCAACTTTTTATACCACACTTAAGACTTACGAAGAGCAGTGTAAGGTTCCAACCTCTGACCTACTCTATCAACACCACCCATGTGCTTATTGTAGTCCGAAATGCACGCAGGTTTGCGCACTTCGGCAACCTGACCCCAAACAGTCACAGGGGAAGTACTCTCATCATTGATGGTAGTTAGCATGTACACATCCCTCCTGTCTGAAAATTTCAGAGCTAGCAGCTCATCATTCCGCAAGGCACTGCACTGTCCCCTCAAGTTTTTTACAGACAAGCTCCCTTGGATAGCCTTTCTGGTTAGAACGGATTGTGCCACAAGCTACAGTGTCCACTCTGAACAACTCCTTGAACAACTGCACTCCAGTGTAGAAATTACCTACGTACAAATGGTGACCTTTGTTAAACAGTCGTCTACAAAGTCCCCACACAATTTTCTCGCTAACTCCAAAAGTGGGCGGACAACTAGGGGGGGGAAGGGGTCAATACTGGAATCCCTACCAGTGTAGACCCAGAAATTATACACATATCCTGTACTACTTTCTGACAGCATATACAATTTAGTTCCATACCGTGCCCTCTTGCTAGGAATGTACTGCTTAAAAACCAAACGCCCCTCGAACAGGACCAAAGACTCGTCCACACTTATTTCTTTGCATGGAACATACACCTCTGAAAACCGATCTACAAAATCATCAAAAACAGGCCTAACCTTAAAAAGACTGTCACAATCAGGGTAATCCCGTGGGAAGGCTAAAGCATTGTCAACAAAATGCAGCGTCCAAAGAAGCAAATAGCGATTACGAGTCATGGTTGCAGGAAATATTGCCTTTGCCATCAAGGGACTAGTAGACCAATAAGAAGCCAGTGACTGCTTCCTTATCAACCCCATCAAAAAAGTCAAACCTAAGAAGTTTTACATCTCTTCCAGATTTGTGGGAACCCACTGGGTATCTCTAGACCGAGGCCTAAGTCTGCCAGCGTTGCCCCTGAAAAACTGCTCCGCATACAAATTAGTCTGCTCAACAGTCTGTTCCAAAAATACATTGTCGATAAACAACTCAAAGAAATTGACAGGCAAAAAGTTTTCCGTATTTACTCTACACCCTGGGAGACCAGTAAAGACAGGCAACTGTGGCTGCTCCATGTTTGGGGCAACCCAGGTGTTAGGTCTTCCAAAGGGAAACCTTTCATCCCCAACCTGCTGCACTGTTGGCACATCAGTGTCCTCCTCTAAAACAGGCCCTTTATCTGCACTGAGAGTGGCCTCCTCATCAGAAGACTTCTCTCGGACAGAAAACTCACTGCCAGAATCTCTCACTTCCTCCTCTGCCTCAGGTGCAGAGTCAGTCTCATAATCATGGTCAGAAGACGACTTAAAAAGTATGCGAACAACCTGCTGAGCGGTCACTCTGCGGCTAGCCATGATCCTTTCTTACAACAAATGGATTGCCAACAACAACCAGCACTTTCTAAAACAAGTAATAAACAAAGTGTGGATTTATCACAAATAGTTATGTACTAAGAAACTATACCAGTCACTTGCCTGAAAAAGCTAGACTCACTGGCAACTACTCTGCACAGACACAGCAATCACCAATGATATCCCACTTAAAAGAAAAAAAGAAAAGCAAATTAGACATAAGATAACACAGATATCATTGTGCACAAATCTAAGGAAAATTTCACACACAATCCTGCATTTAGTATACCACCTACAAACATGTCATTCATGCATGTCAACAATACTCCTTTGGAGTAAATTGCTTTTACTTACCTGAAACATGCAACTACGCAAACCGCAGGTCAACTACTGCCAAGCCGCAAGGATCCACAGCAAAGAAAGCAAAAGCTTTGAGCTAGAACAAAAAGAAGAAATAAACTGTTATAATCACAAATGCAAATACTTCGATAGTTGATAAACACCCCACCACCAAGAATTTACAATTTTTCCCTGGTGCCTAAGTGGCTATGGCCAACAGTTCTGTGCTCTCTTTGGGGGGCGAGAGTTGCCAAAGGGAGCGCCCCCAGCACAAAAAAAACAAAGGGAAAAAAATAAAATGTCTGGCGTCTTGGTGGCTTCTGCCCCGGCCTGAAAAAATAGGCTGATCTGCCCCCATGGGGGGCAGAAATGGCTAACACTATTGTCTCCCTCATTTGGGGGGGGGGCAACCCTTGCCCAAGGGGTGCCCCCAAGACACAAGAAACACACACACACAATCCCAGGGGCCTAGTGGGTTTCGAAACATATAACAAAATATTGCCTCCAGGGCTGCGACCCTTGCCCAAGGGGTCGCTCCCCAAAACAAACTGTTAAGTACATCCCTTGGTGCCTAGTGGTGGATTCCTGCTCCACGATTGCGGGCCTCGCCCGCGATCGTGGAGAAGGAATCCATTGAAAACAAGTACGGGGGAAAGGAAAAACTCTTTCCTTTCCCCCTGTGTTTGTTTTCCACCCCCAACCGCCCCCCAGGAGAAGGACTCACCTTAAATGCGTCCTCTCGCCACTCACGCTGGAAGCAAATGGCTTCCAGCGCATCCTCTGCAGCATTTGATGACGTTGGCGTGCTGTGAGCACGCTGACGTCATCAGATTGCTGAGGGGTGGGAGGGGTTAGGGGTGGGAGGGAAAGCTATTTCCTTTCCATCCCCGACTGGGGTGTGTGGGAGGGAAGCCCACGGGAGGAGCTCTAGCACTCCTCCTGTGGCCCGGGTGCAGGACAAGCTGGTCTCGTGCGAGGGCGAGACCAGCTCGTACCGGGCACCTGAGGGCTTAAATGTCTGTTTAGACATGTCCAACTGCTGCGGCTTCCGTTGTTAACGTCTTTTGTAGCATGTTGGTTTTCCAAAGAGTGTTAATGGTGTCCCATCAGCCAGGATGCTCATGTCTGCATTTAAAAGGCTATCTCTGCCATCAGCCATGATGCTCATGTCTGCATTTAAAAGGCTAACTCTGCCATCTGACCCACTGGGCTGTTTAACCCATGATTACCTACAAGAACAAGCACTGGCAAACCCAATAGGTCGGGCATTCACTACCAGCTGTTTGGCTTTCCCAGTGATTGTTTTTCTTTGTCATAGCTTTTTTATAACTTTGTTTTGCTGGGCCTTTGCAACACTAAACAAAATATTGTTTTAAGCCAAAAATCTCTTTTTGGCTCCAAAAAGGTCACATTTCCATAATAGCCCACAGACTGAAGGGAACAATTTTGCGTATGTATGCGCTCATTGAGAAAGACGAATGCCGTCACTCACAGTGAAATTTGTCTAACCAGGCGTCTTATGCTGCATGCAGTTGTGGGTATAAGAATAATGTCAATGACACAATGGATGAAAAGGACTGGCCAAAAGTCCTTGAGGAGTATTTTTATGTCAGCAGCATGTTGTATTGTGGGGGTTTGCAGATTTGCTTTTAAAATTTTTATTATAGGCTCCAAACCCAGCATGCAAAGTGCTGCTGACTAAAATCTTAGAATTGGCCGAAGGTGTTATACATGGCATGGAACCACTTGTGAGTGATGTTGTAAAAATTTTACATATTAATGTGTAGATGATTTTTAAATATGCTTTTTCCACATGTAAAACTAAAATTAAACTATGCTCTAGGAAAGTTGCCTTTTCTGCACGGTCACCTTGGATATTTAGCTTTTCGCTGGACCTTTTATTTCTGGTTGCCTTAGGATTCTGTGCATTTTAACCCTGCTAACCAGTGGTAAGTTGCCTTTGCTCCTTCCTTTATATTTGGTCAGACTGGCATATCCTAATTGGCATATTTAACTTGCCCATAAGTCCCTGGAATATGGTACAAAGTGTACTCTAGGCCAGGAAGCTAAATGCCACTAGTGGACAGCAGCACTTATTGTGCCATCTACTACAGTGGCAGTGCAAGCATGGCTCCGGCCTACCATTGCAGCCTGAATGTAGCAGTGTAAAAAGTGCAATTTAGCCTATCAAAATAGACCCTTTGGACAAGTAAAAACCGCCTTTTTAAATATTAATAAGTCAGCTGTATGTAGGCAATGAGGCCCACAAAGCAGGGTGCCTGGTATTTAAAAGTAGGACATGTAGAAATTCAATGTTAGCATGTCCTTACAGTGACTAGAACTCACAAGCTATTTTCACAATGGCAGGCCTAGCTGTCCTATGGAGAAAAACAGATTACAGATTAACATATTAATACTGAATCTCGGGAATAGGACCCACTAAGAAAATAATTATACAGCTATTTTTTACAGTTATTAAAATTCCAATTCAGTGGTGAGGTAGGATTTTTAATAAATATTAAGGAAAAGTAACTTTAGAAAGTAACCATTTCCCAGTCTGAAGTTCCTGGAGACTACTTTCCATTGGCTTTCTAGCTTCCCCCAGCCAGTAATTAGTCTTGGCATGCCTCCTAGGACAGAAGAATAGGCTGACTTGAATGAGCAGAGACGACTCCCTTTAACCCCACCTAATATGCATGGTGGGGGCTGTGGGCATCCTTTTTTGACACTATAATATCAAATCCTGCTTCCTGGGTACACATATAACCTTTGGGGCACTCTTGAAATGGGAAAGAACAGGATGACAAGACAGTTCTTGTGGATCTTGTCTTTGACCTGAGAGGAAAACTAAAGGTCTGGACCTGCTCCCTGTTATATCCAGGACAAAGATTGTGCCCCAAGGGTCAGTTCCCTGACCTCCTATTCAAGCAACAGGGATACAGCAGGATGCCTTTTCCTGGAAGTATCCAGCTGACCAGTGGCAACTGAACCTAGACTAGATCATGCTGTTGACCATTGCCTGATACACTGTGAGTCTCTAAGTATCTCCCCTGAGGGTCTTCAGGGCTTTTGAAGTATACTACATTTTAGTATGTGTATTTGTATAGTGCACAAGAGGTGTCCTAGTGCTGAAGCAGGAGTGGTATAGGTTGAGCTAGGATTGGGGCTGGGTGAAGAGCAGGTCTTTCTTTTTTTTATAGTATTCAAGAACTGAGGATGAAGCTCTGATGTGTAGGAGCAGGTTATTCTAGATTTTTGTAGCAAGTTAGGAGAATTGGGACTTAATGGACTTAATCAGAAGGTGAAATACTTGACCAGGATGAACCTGCCATTGGTACAGTCTTTTGTAGCACATCGGTTTTCTAAAGAACGTAAATGTTAGCCCATTAGCCCGGATGCTATTTGACATGCAGTCCATTACAGTCAGCCTTGAATTGCGCCTAGGACCCAGTGTACCGCAACCATTGACTGTCATTGACACTTTGTGCTTTTTGGTGCTATTTTTACTTAACTTTAAAAAGTCATATCTCTGGTCTACCATATTGGATTTTTGTCATTTAGTTTCATTTTGTTTATTAAATTTTACTCAGTTTTTCTAATGCAGTCTGGTATTTTAATTGTTTTGCATGTTGACTTTATTACTGTTTTGGTATGTGCCAGACCTTCCAGGTGGTTGAGCTCAGGTTAATTTTGTGAGCTTGAGAGTTAACCTTGGCAACGGTAGGCACCCACCTCAAATAACAATACAATTTCTTATATCTGCTCACATAATAATACACATCTGTTCACATATTTTGTCACGGTGCACTCTTTCATTCACATCATGCATTATGCCTCAAAAACAAGCATCGGCAATGTGAATCATTGCCCCATTTTTATAATGGAAAGTTTACACTGAAGTTCGTAAAACAATAAAGGGGAAACGTGAACGAAAGCCTAGCCTTCCCTGCCACAAATAATAAGTAACTGTCGTGGCAGTTGCAGAAGGAATGGCACACGATCCGCTGTCACATACAGGACTGTTACAGTCCAGTTAGCTAACACACTGAAAGTGAGTAAGATGAGTTAAATGATCGTTAATTGTGAAGGTTAAGTAAAGTTTCAGCGCTGGGAGACAGCTCAAAGTATTGGATTTAGCAGTGCTTGCACGTTTTTTGCGTTCCCCCTGCCCATCCTTTCAGAATTGCCTGTATGTAAAGGTGAGCTTTCTAGGCAGTGCGGCGTTGTGTCTGAGCAGCGCTGTCAGACTTCCTTCATAAGGAGAGATTGGAAGCTTCTCGTGACGCGCAGATTGTCGATCCCATTCAGCATTAGCAGCGAAATTACTAGCTGGCACGTGACTCCCCCCTTCCTTGCAGACGCCGTGCCTCGCGCCGAGCTGGGTGAAAGCACAGGATATGGCTGGTACATTGGCCTCCTCTAATGTGCCGCCGGGCCCCGGGCACAGAGCCCGCCTGCTCTCTGAAACCCAGTCCCTCGCCGCCGGCAGCTTCCAAGCAGTTATTAATGAACCATTACAAAAAGTTGTATGATTTTCAAACTTTGCACAATTATAGGTTTGCCGCTCACTCTGCTAAAGCTGCTTGAGAGACTTAAGGAGCAGCTCGTTAGTCAGCTCATGTCCGTTGACCACCTTCACTTCTGCTCTGAACTATACCTTTTCGTTTGGCCCCCGCAGGTGAGAGAGGCGGTGAAGCCCTGAGAAGATGCTGGCCTCCGAGCGAGGCGTGGTGGAAGAATGGCTCTCCGAATTCAAGGTAAGCCGCGGAGGTGGCTTCCGTGAAAGATGGCACGTGTTCAACTCGTGGCTCTCGTGTCTGAGCTGAGCATGGCGTTGATTTTCTCTGTTTATGTGATTGCGGAAGACCTTTACTTCGATTCATGTGCTGTGTTTTTTTTAATTTTTTATTTGTGAATCCGAACTCATCCACTGAATGATCCATGGTTATTCTGGGGGTATAGCCAACATCTTCGTTAAATTTTGTGGCCTAATTTTGTCTCTTTAAACTTGATACTGCCAGGTTTGTTGTGCGAACCCTTGGGAAATCCCATTCGACCTACCCTCTCCGCACTCAGGGAACCTGTGCCAGAGGGGAGTTTCCAACGAGCGGCTTGCACCAGCCCGACATATAGCTGCAACGTGACGTGCTGATAACGGCCCACTGCTAGAGGCGATATTCGAGTTTTTACATTTTAAGCCGTTCACTCTTTAGGACAGATTGTACGAATATCAGGTGTAATTTCAGTACATGGAACAGTATTGACCGGACTGTATCTCCGAGGGCCCCAGATTAAGGTCTGCTGTTGGACATCCTATGATATTTTGATGGGATGTTTCAGCTACGAGACTTTGCAGCAGCAGGACCGGACTCCTTGCCACAGTCTTTCCATTTTAACTTTTCACTGCCAAAAGGTCATTGGAAGAGAAGGAGAATGGAGAGTATAAAGTACTTTCTCTTTTATGCATGCCCTGTTACCGAGGTTACATGTATTTAGATGGCACGTTGTGCTTGAGTATAGGCTTTGCACAAATTGGGTGAAAGGTGTCATTCAGTGAATGATTTAACAATAGGCCTCAAAACCCAAACAGATATCAAACAAAGGAACATCCCGGAATAACGAGTGTTGGTCGTTACTAGCAATACACGACTTGGTAAAGAACCCTTTTTTTTCCTACCCTGTAGATATGTATTCTTTACAGCAGTGGTTCCCAAACATTTTGATTTCTGTGGACCCCCACTTTATCAATACAGGAACTCGAGGACTACTCTACGGAATCATTATTGTAATCTCAGCCCCCCTCCCCCACTCTCTTCCCACTGAGTCATTTTTGAAAGCTGGTGGCCAAATCTGTTAAAATGATTACATTTTCTAAGTAGTTGTAGACCCCCTGAGGAGGCTTCGTGGACCCCCAGGGGTCCCCGGATCACAGGTTGGGAACCACTGCTCTGTAGTTTCCAAAGGTTCAAGCAGCGAGGCTAAATGTACACGCTTGTCCAACCCTACCTCGGTGAATGTCCCATGCGGATCTCAATCAAGAATTTATCTGTTTTCTCTGGAATATAGGTTTATGGGTGGGCTTTACAGTAAAGGATTTCGGGTTATTGGCAGAGTATATTGAACATATTTTTTTGCTCCAGTAGCAGCCACTTTTATCGCCAATGGATTGAAGTATTGTGATTTGTGTTTATTGGCTTTTGGCTTAGTCTTTCTTCAGTCTTTGAGGTTTCTGCAGTTTCTCTTATTGGGAAGCCCATAAACTGAATATTATATTATAATCTATAAGGGACTGAATTGATGCTCTAAGGTAGTGAGTCTTAACCTGTAGTCCGTTGTACTTGGGGAGAACGTGACACCTGCTCAGGCGTCGTCAGCTGTTTAGAAATGTAAATATTAATACATACATCAAAAAAGCAGACTTTAAAACTGAACACTTAAAACATTCTCAAATCAGTTACAACACTGTTATGGGCTGACAGTAAGAGAGCATGCACTAGGAGCAAAAAAAGTTAATGATAAGCTAGAGTCTAGCACAGTGGTTGTCAACCTTTTGACTTCTGTGGACTCCCACTTTATCATTATTGGAACCCAGGGACACCCACTGAATTATTATTGGAATCCGGGCAAACACCCAACCCCCCCACCCCGGGTCATTACTAGAAGCAGAGACCCCGGCCTAAATATTGTCAAGGTTTTGTAATGCAAAACAATACACAAAAAATACAGAAAGAAGCATTCCATCAAACACATTCACAAATGGTAACACATTTTATTTAATTTGCAAACTTTAGTACGTTTTTTAAATTATAATAGGAATATTGGAGCTTTCCTAAATTCAATTGAAGCCACAAATTGGTCATGATATATTCTGTTTCATGCACCTGCTCCCACAACTCAGTCTGATACTAATTTAATTTTAAGCCTCCAATTTCAAATTGGACATGCAGTCCCTGAAGCCAACCCTATGTTGCGCACAACCTTGGGTTCGCTGTTTGCGTGGAGTTGGATGCCGACCAGGCCCTGCGGTCAATTTCACATATTCGACCATGCGTGGCAGTAGTTGGCTGTCCGAAGGGTGCTAGGGCAGTACCTGGCCACAGGCCAGATCACTTGGCCAAATGCCGTGCTTAGCGTGGAGTTGGAGCTACATGTGGTTATAGCATATTACTTTATGTTAGAAGTAACAATAGAAAATCACAAAAATAAAAGAAAAAGGTTAAAGTTTCAATATCATTAAGTGTGGTAATAATATCTTAATTTGCGTTAAACATTCACTGAAAAAAACAAAGGTTTAAGGGATGTTCTAGTTAGGTGAAAATGTCAGTTAAAATATATTGCTTTAAACGAACAAAACCATTGAAATTCACCAGTTACAGTTATCTCAAGCAGCTATAACTCGTGTCCTAAGGTACCTATACTTCACACCCTCGCCATGCACTGGTATTACCCCACATATTACATTTTATGACATAATTGATAATATCACTGTAACATTTGCAATGATGTCATTGATGACAAAACTGTGCATGAAAGAACTCACTGGGAGGAAGTTGGAGGCCCTCCTCTAACGTCTCCTGGGCCGTTTCACAAATGTGGGGAAGAAATAGTTGAAGAAGGGAAATCAGCCTCAAGCCCTACCATCCTGTGCGCCTTGGATTTGGTGGACCCAGTAGCCAGAGGGGTGAACACCTTGGTGATCCTCTGGCACCACTCCTGGCTTATTGTGTCCAGCTTCAAGCCAGAGATGCAGCATATTGTCAATTTTCCTTTTGATTGTGAAAACTTGTTGGGGCCGCAAGATGACAATATGCTAGAGAAAATAAAAAAAGGACAGTGGAACCGCAATGTCAATGTGTGCCCCCCCCAAGCGTCTTTCCCGCAGGGGCTTCTTTCGGAAGTGTTAGGTAAGAGGTGGGTTGAAAGCCACCTCTACCAAACCAAGCCAGTCCTACCAGCGGCAGTATCAGGGCTATCACCAGCAGGGTGGCAGAGGTTACACACAGGGCTCCTTTAGAGGGAGCCATGTCACAGTTGGAACCACTCCAATGCTAACCTTTCCTAGGGTCTGTCCTACACAAGTGGTTGATAACGTTTACCCCAGTGCCCCAAGGGTACTGACTTCCCAATAGCTTCTGCCTCTTTTTCAGCTACTTCATCCTCTTCCATGTTGCACTGTAAAACACCTTGTTGGCATTATGGCATATTGTATTTCCATGGTGTAGGAAGTTGGCTTTCTATATAGTGCACCAAAATGAAGAACACTGTGCAGAGAGTCCAGTGGATCCCCAATTTGTTTTGCAGAGGCAAAGGTAGACAGGAGTAATGCTCTATTTTGTGGTAGTGTGGGTGAGCAGTTAGTCCTATCAGAGGGTAGTGCTAAGCAATTATTGTACTCACAGAAGCAATAAATGAGACACACACTTGAGAAATATATCCGAGACCAATTTAGAAAAATAATTATTTTTATGTATGTTTCAAACCCAAGAACTTTGTCATCAGGTAAGTAGACTTTTAAGCATAAATACTTTGCAGTTTCAAAAATGGACACTGTGTACTATTCAGAGTTCACTCAAGGTTATCCTATAGAGGAAAAACAGTGTTCTGCAAACATAGGGCTAACAACGACTTACAAAGCCAGTCTCGGGGAGTTAAGGTAAGTACTGGGCACTGATCAGAACCACACCGACAGGTCACACTGAGCGGCACTGGGGCAGCCGGTTGCAGGGGTGCAGCAAGGCGTTGAGTGCCCAATAGTTTCCTATGGGAGTTTGGTCCCCTTGAAGACAGGCTGCAGGCTCTGGCTAGGAAGCCATTCAGGGACAACAAACAAGTAGGTACTAGACTTGGGGTGCTCAAGGACATAGGTGCACCTTTGGTCCTCTTCTCCTGTGCCCAGTGGCGACGGATGCAAGGGTGTCTTTAGACATCTGTTTTTCACATCCGGGAGCACTCATGGCTGGGGGGTCCCGTGTGTTGATGCTGCAAGTAGCATCGGGGAGTCCGGCAGGGGTGGACGCGAGGTGGACTTGAGCTCTTAGAAGTTGGGGACGTCGTTGGCACCGGTGACCCACTTCAGCTGGAGTCAGGGGTCACGGGTGCAGTGGTTGCTGTAGCTGTTGGATTTTCTCTCTCCACAAGCCTGTGGGAGAGGTTGCCTGTGTGCAGAGGCTACAGGTGTTTTGGGAGAGCCAAGCTGAGTGACACTACACTGGACTCGTTCTCTGGGCAGTTGGGGACCAGCGTTGGCTCCGTCGGTTGGCCTCACTTCGGTTCGTAGATGTTAGGTGCAGTGGTTACTTCTGGTGCCTGGTTTCCGGGATCCCTTCTTATGACCACTTCTACTGGGAAGTGGGCATAACCCTAGTGGCCTATTTCCTTACAAACAAGATGGAGGATTTGAAAAGTAGTGTACACTTCAGCTCGTCCACCTTAGGGCTGGGACTGGCATGAAGTGGGCACTCTTCCTAATTTAACTAATTTTCCAGCCTGTGCTGCCGCTAAAAGCGGGGTCAGGATATGGGGGTTGGTCATCTCTACCATGTGGTGAGACCTGGGTTGCATCTCAAAGGCAGCAAGGCCTTTGAAGGTCCCTGCATTGGAATGTCCATCAAGAGTGCTGGCTTTCACCTTCAGGGGCCAGAAATGCGTATGTGGTGGCTGAAATGGTGAGGACCAGTCAGTCAGCACACTAGTAGCTGGTAAGTTTAAAGGATGCACCTCTAAGGTGCCCTCTGAGTGCATTTCTTTAATAAATCCATCACTGGAGTCAGTAAGGGTTTATTATTATGAGATGTATGGTACCAAACTTTCCCGGGTTCACAAAGGCCATCATGTAGCTGGGAAATTCGTAATGACCAATGTCCAGCACGTGCATTTAAAATGGCTTCCCTGTGCGATTACTATCTCTCGGAATCCGCAGAGACATAGCAGGGGCATATCTGTTCATGCATATATGGCATCCCATGTGCCTGGATGCACCCTGCCTTAGGGTTGACTTAAACCTGGCACATGCAGTGATAGGGGGCCTGACACACAGGTGTGTGCCAGGTCGTGTTTTCAATTTAGCATGTACCAACACACGCAGTCTGCAACAGCAGCACGCATGTGAGTTTGGTGAGGGGTACCTGAGGGTGGCACAATTGGTGCTGCAGTTCTCAGAAACCTTCCTTAGTACCCCAGGCCCTAAGTACCAGGGGTACCATTCACTAGGTGACTGTCAGTGGTAGCTAAAGAGTTTGCCAGTTGTGCAAAACAACTGTGCAGTTTAGGGGCAAGAGATCTGGCACTGGGGACCTGTTTAGCAGGGACCCGGTGCACTAACATTCAAAGCCATATAAAAAAAACATGCAAAAAGTGGGGGCTCACTGTGTCAAAAAGGGTGCTTTAATACACATGATGCCCCACTCATGGCTCCATAAGCACCCGCTTCAGTAGTGCCTGTCAGGACCGTGGTCACAAGCAGAGGGTCAGTTGGAAGATCATCATTGCTCTCTGCAGTGGTGTAAGAGTAACAGTCTCTTGTGAGACAGGCCCTTTACTCACCCAGATCTCTACAGCAACCACTTTGAGCTGTGAGCCATTCATCTAGCCCTCTAAGCCTTTCTTCAACAGATTAAAGCAAGGTAGTTCTTGTGTAAGCAGACATGACTGCTATGTTCTACCTGCAGCAGCATGGGTGCATGCACACACTCCCATCAGCTGTCGACCCTAGCACAGCGAATCTGGCGCTGGGCCATCCACCACCAAGTACATCTCCTAGCAGGATATCTTCTAAGGGTGGACAATGACTTTGCAGACCTGCTGAGCATAATGTAGCAAGAAGGCCTCAAACGTAAACTCCACTCACAAGTACTACTCCCTTATTTTCCGAGATGGGTCACCCCAAACATAGACATTTTTTGCCATTAATGAAAACTCAAAATGCCTTAACTTCACCACCAAGATTAATTGCTAAGGAATCTTTGTATACACTTTTCCTCTTCTCCCACTGATTCCCAAAGTGGCTAGGAAGCTAATGAAAACATCCCTTACCCTCATCCTGGTTGCCCCAACGTGGGCCAGGCAACCATGGTTCTCAGCCCTACTGGAGATGTCCATCGTCCCTCACACAAAGCTCCTCAACAGGCCAGACCATCTAATACAAAACCACTTCAAAGTCAGACACCCAGACCCAAAGCAGCTCAACCTGGTGATTTGACCACTGAGGTCCTAGAGTTTTGTTATCTTGGCTTACCTCACAAATGCATGGACATACTCAGGGAAGCTCAGAGACCCTTTGCATGCACCTGCTCTGCTACTAGGTGTAAGCGTTTTGTTCACTGTTATAATCAAAACAACATAAACCCTCTTATGACTATAGTACAAGACATTATTTGTTATATCCTACACTTAGAAAATTATGGGTTAGCCTACATGTCAATTCGGCTACACCTATCCGCTATTGCTGCTTATGTGCAGAACAGGGGATACTCCTTGCTCCTCATAATCCCTCTAATTAAGCTTTTATGAAAGGCCTTAAACATGCCATTCCACTAAAGGTATATCTAGCCCCAGTCTAGAATCATAATATTGTACTCGCCACTCTTATGAGGCACCCTTTCAAGCCACTACATTTTCGTACTGTGTAGTTGAGTTGCTATATTTGTCTGTCTGTCTGTCTGTCTGTCTGTCTGTCTGTCTGTCTGTCTGTCTGTCTGTCTGTCTGTCTGTCTGTCTGTCTGTCTATCTATCTATCTATCTATCTATCTATCTATCTATCTATCTATCTATCTATCCAGTATTGAACCTTTTCATAGATCCATAGTCTTGAATTACCCCTGTTTTCGACCTTGGAGTACCACTTTAGACTTAGTGAGCTGTACAATGTTGAACATACACAGAAAGGCTTTAACATTATCACAGCAGTAGCCTATTCACATTCATTATAAAAGATCCAAAACTGAGCCAAATATCAGCAAAACACAATCTTCATCTCTCGCCACCCGGGCCCTCATAGTTCACATTTCTACCACACAGTGTGTGTAAAGGAAGTCCCCTTGAGCTTTGTTCAGCCAGGTAAGTACATTTCCTATTATCCATTTGCACACCACCTTGCACTCCTCCCTCCTCACAGGACAGAAAGGAAACCACCACTTGTGTGCCAAAGACAAGCCCATTTGCGCCCAGACCATGCATAGCCCCAGGAACCCTTGCCCACCTCTAACCTACCACTACCCTGCCGCACTCATCCTTGCTTCCAACCCTGACTGCTGATCACCATACTGCTGACACATCATACCACATAAAACAGAAGGAACCTTCACATGCTCCTCCTGTAATTTCTCATGCAGTCTCCCATACCCTACATCCACCACTCCCACACCAACAGCATCCGGTACCCCACTCACTCACACTGACATGAACCAGCCACCTTCTCACCACTCACTGACCAACGATCACCCACCCAACATGCCACACTCACATGTATGTTCCTCAACAGTTGCCATGGAGAAATGGAACTAGCTGCACAACCACATTCTGGACCTACTCTTCCTCACAGAAACAGAGCTAAACTCTGCACTAGATATTGCTACAGCCCTCCCCGCCAGGTCCAAGGTCGCCAGGGAAGACAGCACAACCCCAGATGCGGGATTGCCATCTTATTGAAAGGCACCATTAGCTGCACCACCTACACAGACACTCCCACCAGCTACATGGAACACCTCACTTTCAAGATGCACATCACAGCCAATATATGTGCTGCACGTCACAGCCAACGTATGCCCCAAAACCTCATTTACAGACCACCAGGACACTGCATCATTTTCAGCAGTGGCATCACGGACTTCGTTGCACCTCATGTTATTAGCACCAGTACCTTCATCCTCCTTACAGACCTTAGGAAATGGCAAATGGAGTGCAAACAGAGAAAAAGTCAAGCTAAAATAGGTAAAGGCAACTTCAGATACGCCCTAAGATGCTACCACTTGCAGGTAGGGAACACCTAATGCACATCTCTTGCAGACCGCATCAACAGTGGCACAAACAGCACCAAGGAAATCTTTGCCATTCTTAATGATTTCATTTCGCCTTCTGGCACCTCAAACAGTATCACACCCTCACAAGAGGTTTGGAATTTTCTCTCATAGTACTTCAGTAACAAACTCACCACCACATATGTTAACTTCAGCCCTCAACTGGACCTTTCACCGTTGCAACTAAGCATCCCATCATGGCTGACAAAAGAACCCTGAACTTGTGGCCCTCTGTCAGCACAGATGAACCTGCAGTTACCTTGAAGAATGTTCACTTGGTGGCCCCAGCTGCCCCCACTACGTCTGTATCAAGAGACCTTTGCCAATCAGCGAAGCACTAACACCCATTCCCAATGCCTCCATCAGCTCTGCCACATTTCTGGACACCTGGAAAAACACTACAGTCACCCTCAGTTCAAGAAACCATCTGCTGACCAAGCCACAGTCTCCAACTACAGAGGTATCTCTCTCCTACAACACTCTGCCACGGTCCTAGAGAAACGAATCAACTGACATCTCACTGATAACCTCAGTAACCACCAGCTCCTCAATGCCATGCAATTCTGATTCAGGCCCAACAAAAGGACAGAAACAGCATTAATTGCCTCCTAAAGATGACATCTGTATGATCCTTGACACAGGATACACAGCAGCCCTCAGTCTCATCTACCTCGGCATCATTAACATGGTCTCACACCTCATCCTCATCAAGTACCTGCACAAGATTGGCATCCAAGGTCCTGCTCTCAGTTGGATCTGCTCCTTCTTAACAGATAGAACACAAGCTGTCATCCTGGCACCTTACTGCTTGGAAGCCCACAAACTCATCTGCAGTGTGCCTCAAGGTTATTCGCTTAGCTCCATCTATTTCAATGCATACATTATCCCTCTGGCCAACATCATTCATGCACGGGACATCAATATAATCTCCTCTGCCAAGCATCTCATACTTTGCCTTTCTGACAAGACCTCCAACACAAGAAGGAAGTGCACCGCCTTCATGATTAAAGTCACTAACTGGATTAAACCCAACTTTCTCCAGCTCAACACCTCATAGCCTTTGGAGACCTGGCCTTTTGGTTATTGAACCTACCATAGGCAGGGCTAGCGCACGCACTTGCTCAATGCCAGGATTCAGCTGAACTAAAGACTAACTCTGACTTGCCCGGGCACAATGTTTAGTTTCCTTATAGCACATTTCGTGCACCATTACTGGGAGGTGCCTGGCTGCTACAATGCAGGCGCCATCTTAGCTAAGAGTTTTGACCACTTTTTAATGATTTCATGGTTTGTTTTCACACTATTTCTTTGGTTTGTATTAAGTTACCAATATTTTCCTCGAACAGGGAACATTGTTACCTGGATTTGGGGTTGCTGGACCCCGCTTACTGTTTATTTTTTACCCTCTGTTTTCTTCTTTGTCTAGCGCCAAGCACCCTAACCGCCCGCGCCCCACGCCACACTCCCTGTCCATGGCGAGCTATTTGAAAACACTCAAAACACGGCCGTGCAGCTCAACTGAAGACTAACTCGGACCTGCCCAAGCACAACATTTGTTTTCCATGTTGCACTTTGTGTGCACCTTTACTGGGAGGTGCCTGGCTCCTACAACGTGGGACCCATCTTAGCAAGGGTTTTGACACATTTTTAAATGGTTTTATGGTTTGTTTTCACACTATTTCTTTAGTTTGTTTTGAAGTTACCAGAATTTTCCTGGAATAGGGGAGCCTGTTACCTAGACTTGCGGTTGCTGGACGCAGGGCCTGTTACCTGGACTTGCGGTTGCTGGACGCAGCGCACTCAGTCTGCTGGTTTCAGTTGAGCTTAAGCACCAAGACACCTTCAAGCATACGTGGGCTCAATAAATCAGTTTAACACAACCCTCACCTGTGATAGTGCAGTTTACAAATCCATATAATACATTTCTCAGCATTCTGAAGGAGTTAACATTTCCTCATCAGCTTCCCAGTCCTTTAAGCCTAATCTGTCTGGCCATGTCTGAATCGTCAAAAAAGACATGTGGAGCAAGTGGAAAAAAGAGGTTCTATTCTGAGGATATCCACAAGGAGTGCTGTTAGACCTGTCAGCTCTTGGCGTTGTTTCCCCTGTGCTTTTTGCTTCTGACCTCCTGTTTTGATCCTGTGCTGAATTTCGTTTTTGCTGGCTTTAGGTCTCTGGGCACTTTACCACTGCTGACTAGTGGTTAAGTGCAAGTGCTCCCTGTGTAAATTGTATTGGTGATTGGTTTCTCCATGACAGGTACATTTAATTTACTAGTAAGTCCCTGTTAAATTGCACTATGTGTGCCCAGGGCCTGTAAATCAACTGCTACTTTTGGGCCTGCAGCACTGATTATACCATCCACATGAGTAGCTCTGTAAACATGTCTCAGACTTGCCACTGCTGTGTGGGCAGTATTTCAACTGCCAGTTCCACCTGGCAAGTGTACCCATTTGCCAGGCCCAAACCTTCCCTTTAGTCACCCCTAAGGTAGGCCCAAGGCAGCCTCATGGGCAGGGTGCAGTAAATTAAAAAAAATAGGACATGTACTAGTGTGTTGTACATGCCCTGATAGTGAAATACTGCTGCATTTGTTTTTCACTATTGTAAGGCCTATCTCTCCCATAGGGTATCCTGGGGATTGCCTTGAAGAATCTTTTAAGTGAAGTTTCCCATTGGAAGCAGATAGATATGTGGGATTTGGGGTCTCTGAACTCACAATTTAAAAATGTATCTTTTGGTAAAGTTGGTTTTTAGATTGTAAGCTTGAAAAATGCCATGTTTAGAAAGTGGGCATTTTCTTGCTTAGCCTTTCTGCGCCTCTGCCTGGCTGTGGAATACACGTCTGGGTCAGACTGAAAGTTGAGCTGTTTGAGAATTCACTCTAGACAGTCACACAAAGGGGTCTGAGGTGTGTCCCGCATATCCTAATGAGTCTTCCTGGGCTAGAGTGGATGGAGGTGCAGACACTTGCTCCTGAATTGTGCTGTGCCTGTCCTTACACAAAGCAGTCTCCAGCACCCTGTGGACCAGTGGTCTCCAAACATTTTAATGCCGCGCCCCCCCCAGTTGAAAAATAAAAATCACTGGGCCCCACCTCAGAGTCTTTCACAATTATATTATCAAGATGGCAATGTTTAAATATGTCCAGACGTATTTAAACATTGCAGTTAAGTAATGTTACCTTTTTAATAATGCAATAACATGTTTTTGCTTAAAAAAAAACCACTGTTATCTGTGTAATGCTTCTTGTGGCCAGAGCCTGGCAACCCCCCCGGATCAATTGAGGCACCCCCTAGGGGGGGCCGTCTCCCAGTTTGAAGCCCTCTGCTGTAGAGTGTCTGGGGCCAGGACACGGAGAGGCAGGGTCTTGTGTACTACAAATACTTTCCTTTGAAGTTTGCCTACTTCATAGGCAGAAATGAGTCCAAGTATTGGACTGCTGACCCCACAACTTTAGAAGACTTATGGACTGAGGACATTCTACCAGGAAGAAGAGCTGGATACTGTAGGAGGAACTGCCACTCTGCCTGTTGATTTGCTGTGCTGGCCTGCTGCTTGCTGCCTCTGTCTTGGCAATGAAAGGACTGGACTTTGATTTTACATCCTGCTTTCCAAGATTCTCCAAGGGCTTGAACTGAGCTTGCCTCCTGTTGTGAAGTCTCAGAGACATCAAAGACTTCATCTGCCAGTGCTTGGGCTCCTCTGCTGAGACTCCTGACTTGCTGAGGGGTGCCAAATCCAGTCTCTGGGCCCTTAGAAGTGGAAGCTGGTAACCTGAGTGAAAATACACGCATCGAGCCCATTGCGGCTGAAAAATCGATGTAGCACCTGCACCGTGGCTTACAAATCACCACAGCACCTGTCTCGTGGCTGCAAAATTGATGCATAGCCTGCTTCAGCGCAGATCCATAGTTGGCGTGCATCTGGATTTTCCACACATCATCCCTGGCTGTCATTTCTCTACAGTGATGCTGCTCTGCACCCAGGAATCTGCACATCTCTAGTTCGCCGGGAAAAGAATTGACGCACTGCGAGCCGGGTGGGAAAAAAATCAACACGTCGCCAGCGAAGCAGGAAAAGAATCCACACATTGCCTGTCCAGCGTGAACATAATCAACCATTGCTTGCATTTCGGACGCATCACCTCTTTTGCGGCCTGCATCATCTTTGTTTTGGACGCATCCAATGTACTGTATGTTATAAGGATACAACCACTGATTTCTCAGGATTAAGGCTCTTTTTAACCTTTAAAAAGTGGTCATTTTATGTTGTATGTTGGATTTGTGTCATTTTGGTCTTGCTTTACTCAGATAAATATTGGCTATTGTTTTAAACTGGTGGTGGGTACTTTTGTGGTGTTCTTACTGTGTGTGTGTACAAGTTCTTTACACATTGCTTCCGAGATAAGCCTGACTGCTTGTGCTAGGCTACCAAGGAGGTGAGCAGGGGTTATCTGAGCTGCTTGGACAGGGTGTAAACCGACTCCCAACTAGAGACCCCCATTTTTAATATTGGTGATCAGCTGTAAGGATAGGACTTATATTTGTACTTTTTAAACAGTGGTTGGTATACACTGTTGTCTCAGTGCAGACCATTTTGCAACCACATTCTGTTTTTTTTCCTTTCTGGTTTTCTCTTGCCTTTTTTGAACTTTGCAACTTTTGAGCCTTATCTACAAGCATGTCTCAATCTGGGGAGCCATCAGCAGTTGCTGCAAATGCAGTGTTTGCGGAGGAGAAGTTGGAGACATACCCAGTGTCTCTTCTCACGAAGTTTTAAAGAGCTTCAGTGTTCAATTAAAGGCCTCAGTAATAAGCAGGAGCTGCAAAAGGCGCTGAGGACCTGGTTGGCAAAGGAGGCTGGTGGACCAGCAGAGGAGGAGAATGTTGTGGAGAAAGAGGAGGACAACCTGCAGGATGTGGTGGATAACCAGGATCTGCTTAGGAGGGAGGCGCTCTCCAGGGCACATAGCAGTGTTTCCCCCAGAGTTGTGACCCCAGAGGAGCTGAGGGACAGGTGGGAGACCCAGAAGCATCCGATTGACATGGAAGAACTTAAGCTACTGCAAGAGAGGGAAATTCCATTGGGGCTGGCCAAAGATCAACAGGGATGCAGAAAAAGAGAAGCTTGCTTAGATGAGAGGAAATTGCTTTTAGCTCAGGACCTCAGCTTGAATGAGCCGGATCTGAGAAGCAGGCCCAGCACAGTTGGCAGCATTTAATCAGTGCAGCCTTAGAGAAGAGTGCACCTTCTCAATAATTTAGGGGAAAAAGTACACTAAAGAGGATGACATCCACAGGGGATTTCAGTGCTTTGAGGCAGCACTCCACATGCATGGGATCCATGAGAGAGATTGGGGGGGGGGGGGATGGGAGGGGGTCTGTGGAACTGTTTCACAGCAGAGGGGAGGGACACCTTGTTGGTGCTAGAGGTAGCTAGTGAGCTCACCTACACCAGGGTGAAGGTTGCCCTCATCACTAGTAATGGCCTACCACCAGAGATGTAGAGGAGGAAGGTCGGGGAGAGTAGGGAACTTGACTCTTATACCTGGCTTGAGTGTGTGGATTCCTTCTGCAGAGCACAGGATGGTTAGGTTGAAGGGCACTGAGGGGAAAGATTATCAGGGGCTGTACAGTTTGTTTGTATGGGAGCACTTGTCTTGTCTTTGTTTTCCAGAGCTGTGCCAGCACTTGAGTGACCACAGGCTTACTGACCCCAGGAAGCTTGCTCAGGAGGCTGACTGCTGCAAGAAGTTGTATGTGGGAGACTCCTCAACCAAGGGGTGGGCAGGGTCCCCAACAGAGGAAGGAGGATGGACAAGGATAGAGGGCTCCAAACTAGTTCTCAGGGTAAGTATTCCCAGCCCCCTATTGAAAAGAATATGAGTTGGTTCCCTTCAGGAAAGCCTGCAGGGAAGGGACACCTTAAGTGCTTTGCCTGTAATCAGGAAGGACATTTCAGAGGGAATGAACACAGCCCCCCACCAGTGGGCAGTTATTTGGGGTGGCCAGTGTTGTGCTTGTGGAGGAGTTGGCCCCAGTTAGTGGTGGAGAGCCAGCTGAGATAACCCTAGTCTCCCTTGTAGAGGTGGTCCAGAGAACCCTCATACCTGACAATACTAAAAAGTATAGGCAGTGGGTGATCATCAATGGGGAAGCGGGTGGAGGCTCTAGAGACACAGGAGCCAGTATGACAATAGTCCTCTGTCATCTGGTGTCTTAAGTGCAGGTAATCCCTAATGTGGTCCACAATGTTGTAGCAGTAGACAACAGTGAGTGCCAGTGCTTGGTAGCTCAGGTTCAGTTTGAATGGGGTTGCTGTCTCAGGTTCCTTGAAGGTAGCTGTGAGTCCATCCAAAGCATACACCTAGACGGAGGTGGCGTTCAGGTCACATTCGGAAATGTTGAGATAGCTAGAGTGGGTGTGCATGACCACACAGTCCATGGCTACCAAAGACGGTGATCAGAAGGACTTGGAGCCTGAGACCATGGCCCAGGTGTCTGCCAAACAGAGGAGGGGAAAGAGGAGCTGGAAACCTGCTCCTGAGATTCCCATGGTCTGGGAGGAGGTTGAACCTGAGGGGGGCGCCCTGGAACCTACAGGGGAAGAAGTAGCCAAACTGGGGGACCTGCCTGAGCTGACCCATTGGCAGCAGTAATGAGGCCCTACCAGGGAGGAGTTCTGCGCAGAAAACATGCCTCAACCTTGATGTCCTTGGGAAACAGCCTGAGTCCCAGGCAGCTGGTGACCTCTCTGGATCTCACCTGATTTACTGGGTGTCACGATTCACCTATTCCTTACTTCCTCTGTCAGATGTAGGTGAAGTATGGCTTCGGATGTTGTATGTTCTTGTCTGGCCAAGATAAGGATGACCTCTTCTTGTAGCCATGGTGCTGCTGGCAAGATGAACATTCAAGCAGTCTGTACCCCACAGAAGGAGCTCCCAAAGAAAAAACACCAGGGAAAAACCTCCGTAAAGGAGCTCCAGAAAATCAGAAAAGGCACAGCAGAACTCTGGACTCCAAGAACTGGAACATCAGAAAGCTGCAAGGAAAACCAAGCAGACAGCAATCCACAGCAGGAACAAACAGAAGCGAGGACCACCAAACCAGAGTGTTGGAACACAAAGAAGAAAGAAACTCAAGCCCCTTAGGTACCAGTGAAACAGGAAGTGAACAAACAGGAAAAGAAAAAACGCCATATTACGTTTGGAAAGTATCATAGGACAAAATAGGAGAAACACCATCTGAGAAAGATACTAGTAAAAGAAAAGAGCAGTGCATACTAGGATAGACAAGCATCCTGGGACCAAGAAAGCAATGCCCCTATGACAAAAAGGGCAGACAGCCAAAAGCCAAGAAAACAGATAAGTATTATACAGGTGTCATGGGGTAACCCACGATACAAAGGCAGAGCATGCTGCGACAACGGCAAGATCCGCGGCCCGACCCTGGCTGTCCGCCTCCATGCAAGAGTTGGGCACTGCGGGCGAACAAACATCCAACGGCAGGCCCGATGTGCCGAAAAGCAGACCGCAGGCCTCCCTGCGGGACGCGAATGGGGCGCCACGGGTGGATTACCGACCCACAGTGTAACATTGGGAGAATGATGATCTGTATAGTGAGCCTAAGGTTGCTGAGCCTGGGCCAGCCCGTGTGCTGGTGTACCCTAGTGTTTCAGAGGTTTCCTATTGGGTCTGGCTCATAATTTGCCACTGGTTGGTCATTTGGGGCAGGACAAGACCTCGGACAGGCTTGTTACCCACTTTTATTGGCCTCAAATGAGGAAGGCCTCAGGTGCATCTGCAGGTCCTCTCGACCTGCCAGGCGAGTGGCAAATCTGGGAAGAGGTAAAAGGCTCCTCTCTAACCCTTTCCTGTTGTGAGCACTGCTTCTGAGTGGGTAGGCATTGACATTGTGGGGCCTCTGGATCCCAGGAAAGCCATGGGTAACAGGTTTATCCTGGTCTTGGTGGACCATGCCACTCTGTATCCGGAACCTATCCCCCTGAGGACAGCGACTGCGCTCACAGTGGCCAGGGCACTGATCGGGATCTTTACCCATGTAGGTTTCCCCAAGGAGGTGGTATCTGACCAGGGTACCAATTTCATGTTGCTGTACATGAAGGTCATGTGGAAGGCATGTGGTGTAACATACAAGATCACTACACCTTACCACCTCCAAACAAATGGGTGGGTTGGTTGAGAGATTGAACTGTACCCTGAAGGGCATGATTATGGGTCTCTCTGAACACATGAGGTGGAGGAAGTGGGGCGTCTTGTTACCATGCCTGTTGTTTGATTACAGGGAGGTACCACAGAAGAGGGTTGGCTTCAGCCCCTATTCAGTTTGATGCTGGCATTCAGGAACCAGACAGCTCCCTTCCTCAAACTCGCTCAGGAGAATCTGGAAGCTACCCAGGAGGACCTGAAACACTGGTATGACCAGAATACCACTCTGGTTGTTTTTCATCCTGGCCAGAAGGTGTGGATGATGGCCCCGGTGGAGCCTCATGCTCTCCAGGACCGGTGGTCTGGGCACTGTGAGGTGAAGGAGCTTAAGAGTGATGTCACCTACCTGGTGGACATACAGATTCCTAGGTACCCTTTGAGGGTCCTGCACGTAAACCACCTCAAGCCACACTTTGAGAGGTTTGAGTTAACCAAGCTCTTGGTCACGGATGATGGGGTGGAAGAGGAAAGTGAACCTCTCCCCAAACCTCCTGTCTACCAAAGAGCAGGATGGGTCCGTGGAGGGTGTGAACCTTTCCTCTGCTCTGACCCTAGAACAACAGACGGATTGTCGCTAGTTGCTGGGACAGTTAGACTCCCTGTTTTCACTCATCCCTGGGGTCACCTATTGGTGCACCCATGACATTGATTCTGGGGACAGTCTACCTGTCAAGCACAAGTCTTACAGGGGTGACTGACAGAGTGAGAAACATCATCAAGGAGGAGGCCTCCAAGATCCTGGAGCTAGGGGTGATTGAGCACTCAAACAGCCCTTGATCCAGTGCTGTGGTACCGGTCCCCAAGGCTGCCCAACCCGGTGTCACACCTGAACTGGGGTTTTGTGGTGACTACCTGGGGCTCAGTGTTGTCGCAAGGACTGAGGCACACCCCATTCCTGAGCTGATGAGCTCATTGACTGGTTGTCAGCTGCCAAGTTCCTCAGCACGTTTGATCTGACATCTGGGTACTGGCAGATTGCTTTAGCAGAGGGGGCCAAGGAGAGGTCTGCATTCCCAACACCAGAGGGGCTCTACCAGTTCCAGGTAATGCCTTTGGGTTGAAGAGTGCCTCTGCCACCTTCCAGAGGTTGGTCAACCAGGTCCTAGCTGGGTTGGATGACTTCAGTGCTGCCTACTTGGACAACACTGCTGTCTTTAGGTCTTCCTGGGAGGACCACTTGTACCATCTCCATGAAGTGTTGAGGACCCTGCAAGGCCAGTAAGTGCCAAGTTAGGCAGGGGTCTGTAGTGTACTTGGGACACCAGTACGGGAGCGGCCAGGTGGCGCCCTTAAAGGCACAAATTGATACCATTCTGACTTGGGCCCCCCCACCCCCATACCCAGACTGAGGTGAGGGCCTTTTTAGGACTCACAGGGTATTCCAGGAGAGTTGTCAAGGGGTATGGCTCCATTGTTGCCCCCTTGACAGAGCTGACTTCCAGGAACCATCCCTGTCAGGTGATCTGGACAGAGGCATGTCAGACTGCTTTTGACACCCTGAAGGAGGCCATGTGCACTGCGCCCGTGCTCAAGGCTCCTGACTTTTCCCAAGAATTTGTGGTGCAGACAGATGCCTCAGAGTATGGTGTGGGAGCTGTGCTCTCTCTGCTAAATGAAGAGGGCCTAGATCAATCAGTAGCCTTCATCAGTAGGATGTTACGCTCGAGGGAACAGAGGTGGAGCACAACTGAAAGGGAGGTATTTACTGTAGTCTGGGCACTGAAGAAGCTTAAGACCCTACTTGTTTGGGACTCACTTCCGGGTTCAGACAGACCACAGGCCCCTCCTATATTTAATGCAGATGAGGGGTGAGAATCCTAAACTGTTGAGGTGGTTCATTGCGGTACAGAAAAATGGACTTTACAGTGGAACACCACCCTGGCACTGAACACGCCAATGCTGATGGTCTGTCAAGGTTCTTCCGCCATAGTGATGAGAACACCCATTATTGTGGGTAGTTATCCCCACTTTCAGCTGGGGGATACATGTGTTAGACCTGTCAGCTCTTGGGGTTTTTTCCCCTGTACTTTTTGCTTCTGTCCTCCTGTGTTGAATTTATTTTTTGCTGACTTTAGGTCTCTGGGCACTTTGCCACTGCTGACCAGTGCTAAAGTGCAAATGCTCCATGTGCAAATTGTATTGGTGATTGGTTTCTCTATTATTGGCACATTTGATTTACTAGTAAGTCCCTAGTAAAATGCACTATATGTGCCCCGGGCCTGTAAAGCAAATGCTGCTAGTGAGCCTGCAGCACTTATTGTGCCACCCACGAGTAGCTCTGTAAACATGTCTCAGACCTGCCACTGCAGTGTATGTGTGGGCAGTATTTCAACTGCCAGTTCCAACTGCAGGCTCAGGGACATCAAAGACTTCATCTGCTGGTGCCTGGGCTCTTCTCTTGAGAGTCCCAAAGTGCTAAGTGGTGCCAAATCCAGTCCCTGGGCCCTTAGAAGTGGAAGCTGGTAACCTGAGTGAAAATCCACTCTCCAAGGCCGTTGCCGCAGAAAAATGGACAGGTCTGAAAAATGGACACAGTGCCTGTCTAGTGGCTGCAAAATCAACGCATAGTCTGCTTCAGCGTGGATCCATCACTGCAGTGCGTCTGAATTTTCCACGCATCATCCCTGGCCGTCATTTGTGTACAGTGATGCTGCTCTGCAACCAGGAATCGACTCATCGCTAGCCAGGTGGGAAAAGAATCCACGCTTCGCGGACAGGAAAAGAATAGACGCATCGCCGGGCAGGAAAAGAATCCATGTATCGCCTGTCCAGTGTGAAAATAATTGACGCTTCGCTTGATTTCCCGACGCATCACCTCCTATGCGGCCCGTACCATCTTTCTTTTTGACACATCCAAGGTACTGTGTGTTATAAGGATACAACCAGTGATTTCTCAGGATTAAGACTCTTAGGGCCAGATGTAGCAAAGGGTTTACCCATTCTGTGTCTATGGGAAAACGTGTTTGTACATATGGCCCTTAAACCTTTAAAAAGTGACAAGTTTGTGTGTGTTGGATTTTTGTCATTTTAATCTTGTTTTACTCAGATAAATATTGCCTATTTTGTAAACTGGCGTTGAATAATTTTGTGGTGTTTCACTCTGTGTGTGTGTGTGTATGTATGTATGTATGTATGTATGTATGTATGTATATATATATATATATATATATATATATATATATATATATATATAAATACTTTACACATTACCTCTGAGATAAGCCTGACTGCTGACTGCTTGTGCCAAGCTACAAAGGTGGTGAGCAGGGGTTAACTGAGCAGTGTATCTCCCTTACCCTGACTAGAGTCAGGGTCCCTACTTGGACAGGGTGTAAACTGACTGCCAACTAGAAACCCCATTTCTAACAAGTGCAAATATTGTCTTTATTGAGTACAGGCAAAGGGTAATAAAAAGTGTAAATCATTTTTTATAAAAAATTCTCAAAGGCAAAGATGTGAGGGTGTTATTGTGGCTTTGAAAGCCATAAGCTGCCAATGTCCAGTCTTCAGAGGAAGAAATTGAAGGCTTCCGCACATCAACAGGAACATCTTATAAAAGGGTGCATTCACTCTGAATGTCCTTCAAAGGTAATATCTGAGTTAAAATCTTCAACCTCTGAAGAACCACCTAAAAGGACTTTTAAAACATCCTCAAAGGAAGAGTTCCCATCCTCAGATGTGATGGTTTTGACTGGAAACGCAAGTCATCTCTGCCATCAATGAAAACATCATCAGTATCACTGTCGCCATTATCGTTGAAGAAGAGAGCACTGGCGTTAACACTGACATATGCAATTCCTTCGACAACACAGTCAATCAGTCCGTAAATACCATAGAGAATGACACAGTCGACAAGTCTACTGTAGTTGACAACAAAATCAGTGGCACTGTCGTTGACAGCTTCAGGCACAATACCTTCAGCAACATTCTCTATGGTCAAGTCGTCTTCTGCACTGACGTTGACAAAACCGTTGATGACAACTACACCATCAAAATAGATACTGACAACACCAAAAACCAAATTAGCCCTGATTTCCTATAAGGGTGCCTTTTTTTACTGGCATATTGTCCTTCCACCCTAGTGGTGAAATAACAAGACCAGGAGGAAGCAGAAGAATGTGTATTTGCAACAAATGAGGGTCACAGAGAACCCGGATACCAATGTATTTTATGAGCCTTTTGACGGACATCCGGATGAGGAGGAAGAAGGATGGCAATACTAACTGGACACCTCCGAGCAGACAAGGCAAGCATTACTAGAAGAGATGATGCAGTTGCCTTTGGACTTCGTCAAGGATCTGAGTCTGATACTTGCTGACTACTATAGTATGCTTTCCTGAACCACACGTTTCTGCTAAAGGCAAGCTTTAAACAACAACACTATCTGCCTCTAGACCAAAAAAGAGGTCAGCAACAACTAGTACTCTAGTGCATTCAAAACCCTGCCACAGTCCAGTTACTCCTTCCTCGCATCATTCACCTTTGGCACCACAGTCTATTCTGTCACCTGGTCTAGATGCAGATAGGCAAATAGCCTTGGTATTCTGGCTCAGAATAGGATGAATGTTACTCTTGCTCCAGGTGATATCATTCCTTCTGTGGTAGGGTTCCTACCAGATGATAGTGGTGGATTTCACAACCAAATTGAGAGAACATCAGAGAGATTTGAGATATTGGAGGATATGAACAAAACATATAGTTTGCATTAAGATTTTAAAGTACCAGATTAAAAAAAACTGTTAAATCAATATCCACCATTGACCACATTTTGATAGAGGGATTAAAAGTAATGAAAGCACAAGTTTAAAGTTGTGGAAGTATTCCCACGTTGCAACAAAAATATAAAGTGCCAGAAAATGCTCCTGCTGGTCTCATTTGTCATCCATATGCTCAAACGCTGTCATGTTTACACACTGGGATCTTGATCCTTAACCCAGTCTGCCATGCAAACCTTGTTTTTTTTCAGTCCCTCAGTTCAAACCAAACCACCTCTATATGCGTCATCATACTCTCAAATTCCTTTTGTCACCAGTTTTTATCTGCAGTCTTCCATCCATGCCCTGCGTAACATAGTATTGGGTCTTCTGCCCCTAAATAAATCAAAAGAGACACACCCTAGTGTGGAGTGTGGAGTTAGGCTAATCATTTCTACCCTCATGAACAACTCCTCTTCCCAGTTCTTCCTGGCGGACTTATCAATTTGTATGGCCTCCTTCAGTACCCTGTTCAACCTCTCTGCCATGCTGTTTGCTTCGGGTGATCAATGTCAGTTTGTGAGTGTTAGACCTGACAGCCTTAGGGTGGTCACCACTAACTTTTTGCCTGCCTCCCTCCACTTTTTGGATACTGTTTTTGCTGGCTTTTAGACTCTGTGCACTTTACCACTGCTAACCAGTGCTACAGTGCATATGCTCTCTCCCTTAAAACATGGTAACCTTGAATCATACCTGATTGGACTATTTAATGTACTTATAAGTCCCTAGTAATGTGCACTCTATGTGCCTAGGGCCTGTAGATTAAATGCTACTAGTGGGCCTGCAGCACTGGTTGTGCCAACCACTTAAGTAGCCCCTTTTCCTTGTCTCAGGCCTGCCACTGCAAGGCCTGTGTGTGCAGTTTCACTGTCACCTCGACTTGGCATTTAAAAGTACTTGCCAAGCCTAAACCTCCCCTTTCTCCACATATAAGTCACCTCTAATGTGTGCCCTAGGTAACCCATAGAGCCGGGTGCTGTGTGGGTGAAAGGCAGGACATATACCTGTGTAGTTTACATGTCCTGGTAGTGTAAAACTCCTAAATTCGTTTTTGCACTACTGTGAGGCCTGCTCCCTTCATAGGCTAACATTGGGGCTGCCCTCATACAATATTGAAGTGGTAGCTGCTGATCTGAAAGGAGTAGGAAGGTCATATTTAGTATGGCCAGAATGGTAATATAAAATCCTGCTGACTGGTGAAGTTGGATTTAATATTACTATTCTAGAAATGCCACTTTTAGAAAGTGAGCATTTCTTTGCACTTAAATCTTTCTGTGCCTTACAATCCACGTCTGGCTGGGCTTAGTTGACAGCTCCTTGTGCATTCACTCAGACACACCCCAAACACAGGGTACTCAGCCTCACTTGCATACATCTGCATTTTGAATGGGTCTTCCTGGGCTGGGAGGCTGGAGGGCCTGCTCTCACACAAAGGACTGCCACACCCCCTACTGGGACCCTGGCAGACAGGATTGAACTGAAAGGGGACATGGTGCACTTCTTAGCCACTCTTTGAAGTCTCCCCCACTTCAAAGGCACATTTGGGTATAAAACAGGGCCTCTGCCCTACCTCATCAGACACTTGCTGGAGAAGAAACCTGAACCAGAAACTACATCCTGCCAAGAAGAACTGCCTGGCTGCTCAAAGGACTCACCTGTCTGCTTTCTACAAAGGACTGCTGCCTTGCTGTTGGCCTGCTGCCTTGCTGAACTCTTGTCTGGCTGTGAAAGTGCTCTCCAAGGGCTTGGATAGAGCTTGCCTCCTGTTCCCTGAAGTCTCAGGACTAAAAAGACTTCTCTTTTTCACTTGGATGCTCCATGCACCGAAATGTTTTACGCACAGCTTGTTCCGCGGCGAGAAAAACGCCGCACACCGACGCTGATCAACGCGACGCCTTCGGGACGACCGAAACTTTGACGCACGGCTTCGCAAGGACAACGCCGCCCGACCTCCAGAGGAGAAATCGACGCGACGCCTGGCGTGAAATCGAAATTTTGACGCGCAGCCCCGCAGAACGACGTGCAGCCGGAAAACAAGCAGGAAAATCCACGCACAGACCCGGGACATCTGGTAATCCCCGCGATCCACAGAAAGAGACTGCCCGCACGCTGGAAAACAACGCACGACTTCCCTGCGTGAAAAATAACGACGCAAGTCCGTGTGTGCTGGGGAGAAATCGACGCACACACCCTTTTTCCACGTATCTCTTCTTCAGTGGCTCTCTGAGGAGATTTTCCACTCCAAACCAGGTACTTTGTGCTTGAAAAAGACTTTGTTTGCTTTTTAAAGACTTAAGACACTTTATATCACTTTTCAGTGATATCTCTACAAATTCACATTGCAACTTTATTCGTTTTGACCTACAATTATCCTGATAAATATTATTTATTTTTCTAAACACTGTGTGGTGTATTTTTGTAGTGCTATATGGTGGTGTTGTATGATTTATTGCACAAATACTTTACACATTGCCTTCTAAGTTAAGCCTGACTGCTCGTGCCAAGCTACCAGAGGGTGGGCACAGGATAATCTTGGATTGTGTGTGACTTACCCTGACTAGAGTGAGGGCTTTTGCTTGGACAGGGGGTAACCTGACTGCCAACCAAAAAACCCCATTTCTAACAGTGAGTTATTCCCTTTTTGATAGAAACTCCTCCATATCTTTAGACCCAAACCACATAAACCCGATTGTCAAGGTGTGTAGAAGTCCCTTTATGTAAAAGACCACATTCAAAAATCTTACAACTGTTATTGTTTCAACATTGCTTGCAATGTCAATCTTCGGCCATCTGGAGAATGTGTCGGGTTAGTGCGGTATAGACAAGGACATTTTGTTGCACAATATGTGAATTTTTGCGAGACAGTATTGAGTTTTGAGCTGCATTTTTGTGCCACTTCATTTAATTACAGGTTTAGTTTTGCATGTTTTGTTGGATTTTAAGTTTAAACCATTTGCTGCCAGGCCTTTTCCCCCCTTCTGTGCCGAGCCTTTTTTTGGCTATTTGGGGTAGTTCGCACCTAGGGCCTCATAACTTTTTGTTTACACAAGCTATCCACACCAAATTTGTTTCCTTTTTTCCAGCATCCTAGGGATTTTAAATGTACCCAGAGTTTGTGGGCTCTCCTGGAGGAAACCAAGAACTTAGCCCAAATACAGCGAAATGTATTATTATTTTGTTTTGGAAAAATGGGAAAAAAGGGCTGCTGAAGAAATCATGTGTTTTTTCCCCCCTGCAAATGGCACCAACAAACGGTTTGTGGTGCTAAAATCACCATCTTCCCAACTTTAAAGAACAGGCAGGCTTGAATAAAAAACACACACTTTTCAACACAATTTTGGCATTTTACTGGGATATACCCCATTTTTACTATTATTTTTGTCCTTTGAGCCTCCTTCCAGTTGGTGACAGAAATGGGTGTGAAACCAATGGTTGATACCGCACAGCTAAACATTTCTGAAAAGTAGAAAAAATTCTGAATTCAGCAAGGGGTCATTTAGGTAGATCCTGTAAGGTTTTCCTACAGAAAATAACAGCTGAAATAAAAAACAAATAGTGAAATTGAGCTGAATTCTCCATGTTTTACTCTGTAACGTTTTCCTGCTATAGCAGATTTTTGAAAGCAATATACTGTTACGTCTGTTGGACTCTTCTGGTTGCAAGGATGTACAGAGCTTGTAGGTTCATCAAGAACCCTAGGTATCCAGAGCCAATAAAAGAGCTGTACCTGACAATGGGTTTTCATTGTATAACAGGTATACAGCAATTAATTTGGCAAAATACAAAGAGTGAAAAATAGGTATCAAGAAAACCTCTGTATTTTCGAAATGGGCACAAGATAAAGTGTTGAGAAGCAGTGGCTATTTGCACATCTAACAGATCAACTACCCTATACATCAACAATAACAAACTTGTGATCAAGGACTTCATCAACTGTGAAAGTAGAAATGTGGTGTTCGATGGCATCTGTCGCTGTAGATACGCATGTTTTGCAATAGCTCGCCATCTGGTGTTGGGCCGGAGTGTTACAAATTGTTTTTCTTCGAAGAAGTCTTTCGAGTCACGGGACCGAGTGACTCCTCCTTTTGTCTCCATTGCGCATGGGCGTCGACTCCATCTTCGATTGTTTTTTTTCCGCCATCGGGTTCGGACGTGTTCCTGTCGCTCCGAGTTTCGGAACGGAAAGATAGCTAATTTCGGAAGATTTTCGTCGGTATTGTTGCGTTCGGGATCGGCGTAGTTAGATTCAACACCGCGTCGAAGGATCGAAGAGCTCCGGTGCCCTTCGGGGGTAGTTTTTTCGATCCCCTGTCGGGGCCTGGTCGGCCCGACCGCGTGCTGAAGAATGCCGATGGAACGGACCCCGTTCCGTTTCTGCCCCAAATGCCACAATAAATACCCCTATACAGACCAACACTTGGTCTGTAACCTGTGCCTGTCACCTGAGCACAGTGAAGACACCTGCGAGGCCTGTCGTGCGTTCCGGTCCCGAAAAACACTCCGAGACCGTCGAGCCAGAAGACTTCAGATGGCGTCCGCGCCGACAGCCCACCGAGAGTTCGAGGAACAAGAAGAGGAAGGTACCTTCTCGATCCAAGACTCAGACTCCGAAGGATTCGACGATACACAAACCGTGAGTAAGACGTCGAAAACCACTCAGAGGAAGATTTACAAGGCCCAGGGGACGCCACTGCCACCAGGCCATGGCTCCACCCATAAATTCGGTGACCGACCGTCGGCACCGAAAAAGGCCCAAACAGTGCAGAGATCGTCCGACTCCGGTCGAGACACCGGCACGCAGCCTTCTCGGGACCGAGAAAGTGCTGGAGACAAGCATCGACACCGAGATGCCGGTGTAGACACGGCTCGACGCCGAGACAGCGGCCCCGAAGAAGATCGGCGCCGACAGGTTTCGGCCCCGAAAATGAAAAAAGTCACCTCGGAGCCGAAAAAGGACGCAGACAGGGTTTCGGTCCCGAAACAAACTGCAACCGACCCAGCTTCAGGCTCTTATACAGAAGAGCACTCGCTAACCTCCCAAATGCAAAAGCATAGGTTTGAGGAAGAGCTACAATCAACTGATGTGGACCATACGCAAAAGCGTATTTTCATACAGCAGGGGACAGGAAAAATAAGCACCCTTCCCCCTATTAGAAGAAAGAGAAGGTTGGAGTTCCAAACTGAACAGACACCACAACCAAAAGTGGTGAAAAGAGTTACCCCACCACCCTCTCCTCCGCCCGTGATTAACATCTCACCAGCACAAACTCCATCACACTCCCCAGCTCACACCACCATGAGCCAGGGTGACCAAGATCAAGACGCATGGGACCTATACGACGCCCCAGTGTCAGATAACAGTCCGGAGGCATACCCTACGAAGCCATCTCCACCAGAGGACAGCACCGCGTATTCTCAAGTGGTGGCTAGAGCAGCACAATTTCACAACGTAAGCCTCCACTCAGAACAGGTCGAGGATGATTTTTTATTCAACACACTCTCCTCCACCCACAGCTCATACCAAAGCCTGCCTATGCTCCCTGGTATGCTCCGGCACGCAAAAGAAATCTTTAAGGAGCCGGTCAAAAGTAGGGCAATCACACCAAGGGTGGAAAAAAAGTATAAGGCGCCTCCTACAGACCCGGTTTTCATCACTACATAGCTGCCACCAGACTCTGTCGTTGTAGGAGCAGCTAGGAAAAGGGCCAACTCCCACACATCTGGAGATGCACCACCCCCAGATAAAGAAAGCCGCAAGTTCGATGCAGCTGGTAAGAGAGTCGCAGCACAAGCTGCAAACCAGTGGCGCATCGCGAACTCCCAGGCACTACTTGCGCGCTATGACAGAGCCCATTGGGACGAGATGCAACATCTCATTGAACATCTGCCCAAGGACTTACAAAATAGGGCAAAACAAGTGGTTGAGGAGGGACAGACCATTTCCAACAACCAGATCCGCTCCTCCATGGACGCTGCAGATACAGCTGCACGGACAATTAATACATCTGTAACTATCAGAAGGCATGCATGGCTCCGAACGTCTGGATTTAAACCAGAGATTCAACAAGCAGTTCTCAATATGCCTTTTAACGAAAAAGAACTGTTCGGTCCAGAAGTGGACACAGCGATTGAGAAACTCAAAAAAGACACGGACACTGCCAAAGCCATGGGCGCACTCTACTCCCCGCAGAGCAGAGGGAATTACAGCACATTCCGTAAAACACCCTTTAGAGGGGGGTTTCGGGGTCAGAGCACACAAGCCAGTACCTCACAAGCTACACCGTCCAGTTACCAGGGACAGTATAGAGGAGGTTTTCGGGGACAATATAGAGGAGGGCAATTCCCTAGGAATAGAGGAAGATTTCAGAGCCCCAAAACCCCTACTACTAAACAGTGACTCACATGTCACTCACCCCCTCCACACAACACCAGTGGGGGGAAGAATAAGTCATTATTACAAAGCATGGGAGGAAATCACTACAGACACTTGGGTTCTAGCAATTATCCAACATGGTTATTGCATAGAATTTCTACAATTCCCTCCAAACATACCACCAAAAGCACAAAATTTGACAAAACATCATTCCAATCTCCTGGAGATAGAAGTGCAGGCACTATTGCAAAAGAATGCAATCGAATTAGTGCCAAACACACAAATAAACACAGGAGTTTACTCACTGTACTTTCTGATACCAAAGAAGGACAAAACGCTGAGACCAATCCTAGACCTCAGAGTAGTGAACACTTTCATCAAATCAGACCACTTTCACATGGTCACACTACAAGAAGTATTGCCATTGCTAAAACTATACGACTACATGGCAACTTTAGACCTCAAGGATGCTTATTTCCATATACCAATACACCCATCGCACAGGAAATACCTAAGGTTTGTATTCAAGGGAATACATTACCAATTCAAGGTACTGCCTTTCGGATTAACAACCGCACCAAGAGTCTTTACCAAATGTCTAGCGGTAGTCGCTGCACACATAAGAAGGCAGCAAATACATGTGTTCCCATATCTAGACGACTGGCTAATCAAGGCCCATTCGTTAATAGAGTGCTCAAATCACACAAATCATATCATACAAACCCTCTTCAAACTAGGGTTCACCGTCAACTTCACAAAATCCAAAATTCTGCCGCGCAAGGTACAACAATACCTAGGAGCCATAATAGACACATCAAAAGGAGTAGCCACTCCAAGTCCACAAAGAATTCAAAATTTCAACACCATCATACAACGCATGTATCCAACACAAAGGATACAAGCAAAGATGGTACTACAACTCCTAGGCATGATGTCTTCATGCATAGCCATTGTCCCAAGCGCAAGACTGCACATGAGGCCCTTACAACAGTGCCTAGCATCACAGTGGTCTCAAGCACAGGGTCATCTTCTAGATCTGGTGTTAATAGACCGCCAAACTTACCTCTCGCTTCTGTGGTGGAACAACATAAATTTAAACAAAGGGCGGCCTTTCCAAGACCCAGTGCCACAATACGTAATAACAACAGATGCTTCCATGACAGGGTGGGGAGCACACCTCGATCAACACAGCATACAAGGACAATGGAACGTACATCAAACAAAACTGCATATAAATCACCTAGAACTTCTAGCAGTTTTTCAAGCACTAAAAGCTTTCCAACCAATAATAGTTCACAAATACATTCTCGTCAAAACAGACAACATGACAACAATGTATTATCTAAACAAGCAAGGGGGGACGCACTCCACGCAGTTAAGCCTGCTAGCACAAAAGATTTGGCGTTGGACAATTCACAACCAAATTCGCCTAATAGCACAATTTATACCAGGGATCCAAAATCAACTCGCAGACAATCTCTCTCGAGATCACCAACAGGTCCACGAATGGGAAATTCAAATCAAATCAAATCATTAACATTTATAAAGCGCGCTACTCACCCGTGCGGGTCTCAAGGCGCTAGGGGGGAAAGGGGGGGTTATCGCTGCTCGAACAGCCAAGTCTTTAGGAGTCTCCGGAAAGCGGAGTGGTCCTGGGTGGTCCTGAGGCTGGTGGGGAGGGAGTTCCAGGTCTTGGCCGCCAGGAAGGAGAAAGATCTCCCACCCGCCGTGGAGCGGCGGGTGCGAGGGACGGCAGCAAGTGCGAGGCCAGCGGAGCGGAGGGGGCGGGTGGGGACGTAGAAGCTGAGGCGTCTGTTGAGGTATTCCGGTCCCTTGTTGTGGAGGGCTTTGTGTGCGTGGGTGAGAAGACGGAAGGTGATCCTTTTGCTGACTGGGAGCCAATGCAGGTGTCTCAGGTGTGCGGAGATGTGGCTGTTGCGGGGTACGTCGAGGATGAGGCGGGCCGAGGTGTTTTGGATGCGTTGCAGGCGGTTTGGGAGTTTGGCTGTGGTCCCGGCGTAGAGGGTGTTGCCGTAGTCCAGGCGGCTCGTGACGAGGGCGTGGGTCACGGTTTTTCTGGTGTCGGCGGGGATCCAGCGGAAGATCTTACGGAGCATGCGGAGAGTGAGGAAGCAGGCGGAGGACACGGCGTTGACTTGCTTGGTCATGGTGAGAAGAGGGTCCAAGATGAAGCCGAGGTTGCGGGCGTGGTCTGCGGGGGTCGGTGCGGTGCCGAGGGCCGTGGGCCACCAGGAGTCGTCCCAGGCGGACGGGGTGTTGCCGAGGATGAGGACTTCCGTTTTTTCAGAGTTCAGCTTTAGGCGGCTGAGCCTCATCCAATCTGCGACGTCCTTCATACCCTCTTGTAGGTTGGTCTTGGCGCTGGCGGGGTCCTTGGTGAGGGAGAGTACAAGTTGGGTGTCGTCGGCGTAGGAGGTGATGATGATGGTCGTGCTTGCGTACGATGTCGGCGAGGGGGCTCATGTAGACATTGAAGAGTGTCGGGCTGAGCGATGAGCCTTGAGGTACGCCGCAGATGATCTTGGTGGGTTCTGAGCGAAACGGAGGGAGGTAAACTCTTTGGGAGCGGTTAGCGAGGAAGAAGGCGATCCAGTCCAGGGCCTGGCCTTGGATCCCGGTGGAGCGTAGGCGGGTGATTAGGGTGCGGTGACAGACGGTGTCTGTCCACCAAATTCTGAACACTTATTTCAAACTCTGGGGAACACCTCAGATAGACTTGTTTGCGACAAAGGAGAACGCAAAATGCCAAAACTTCGCATCCAGATACCCACACAAACAGTCCCAAGGCAATGCCCTATGGATGAACTGGTCAGGGATATTTGCTTACGCTTTTCCTCCTCTCCCTCTCCTTCCTTACCTGGTAAACAAACTCAGTCAAAACAAACTCAAACTCATATTAATAGCACCAACTTGGGCAAGGCAACCCTGGTACACAACGCTGCTAGACCTATCAGTAGTACCCTGCATCAAATTGCCCAACAGGCCAGATCTGTTGACACAACACAACCAAAAGATCAGACACACAGATCCAGCATCGCTGAATCTAGCAATCTGGCTCCTGAAATCCTAGAATTCGGGCACTTACAACTTACCCAAGAATGTATGGAAGTCATAAAACAAGCCAGAAGGCCATCCACCAGGCACTGCTATGCAAGTAAATGGAAGAGGTTTGTTTGCTACTGCCATATTAATCAAATACAACCATTACACACAACTCCAGAACATGTAGTGGGTTACTTGCTTCACTTACAAAAATCTAACCTGGCTTTCTCTTCCATTAAAATACACCTTGCAGCAATATCTGCATACCTGCAGACTACCTATTCAACTTCCCTATATAAGATACCAGTCATTAAAGCATTCATGGAGGGCCTTAGGAGAATTATACCACCAAGAACACCACCTGTTCCTTCATGGAACCTAAATGTTGTCCTAACTAGACTTATGGGTCCACCTTTTGAACCCATGCACTCCTGCGAAATACAGTTCCTAACCTGGAAGGTGGCATTTCTCATCGCCATTACTTCCCTAAGAAGAGTAAGCGAGATTCAGGCGTTTACAATACAGGAACCTTTTATACAACTACACAAGAATAAGGTCGTCCTAAGGACCAATCCTAAATTTTTGCCAAAGGTTATTTCACCGTTCCATCTAAATCAAACAGTGGAACTTCCAGTGTTCTTTCCACAGCCAGATACCGTAGCTGAAAGGGCACTACATACATTAGATGTCAAAAGAGCATTGATGTATTACATTGACAGAACAAAGAACATCAGAAAGACTAAACAACTATTTATTGCATTTCAAAAACCTCATGCAGGAAACCCAATATCAAAACAAGGTATAGCCAGATGGATAGTTAAATGCATCCAAATCTGCTACCTTAAAGCTAAACGACAGCTGCCCATTACACCAAGGGCACACTCAACCAGAAAGAAAGGTGCTACCATGGCCTTTCTAGGAAACATCCCAATGCAAGAAATATGTAAGGCAGCCACATGGTCTACGCCTCACACATTCACCAAGCACTACTGTGTAGACGTGTTATCCGCACAACAAGCCACAGCAGGTCAAGCCGTATTAAGAACATTATTTCAGACTACTTCCACTCCTACAGGCTGATCCACCGCTTTTGGGGAGATAACTGCTTACTAGTCTATGCAAAACATGCGTATCTACAGCGACAGATGCCATCGAACTGAAAATGTCACTTACCCAGTGTACATCTGTTCGCGGCATCAGTCGCAGTAGATTCGCATGTGCCCACCCGCCTCCCCGGGAGCCTGTAGCAGTTTGGAAGTTACCTTCAACTATTTGTATATGTATCATCTCAACCTTAAATAGGTGCATACTTAGTCACTCCATTGCATGGGCACTATTACTACAATTCAACTCCTACCTCACCCTCTGCGGGGAAAAACAATCGAAGATGGAGTCGACGCCCATGCGCAATGGAGACAAAAGGAGGAGTCACTCGGTCCTGTGACTCGAAAGACTTCTTCGAAGAAAAACAACTTGTAACACTCCGGCCCAACACCAGATGGCGAGCTATTGCAAAACATGCGAATCTACTGCGACTGATGCCACGAACAGATGTACACTGGGTAAGTGACATTTTCATTATTTGATTGTATGTCCATGCCATAAGGGTTACATTGGCAGTACGATCCGTCCTCTCAAACTTCGCATTCAAGAACACTTTCGAAACATTCTCAAACTGGAGACTCAGGCGCCTCTAGTGGATCACTACAAAACATTTCACCATAATGAACGGCGCTTTGAATTCAGTGGCATACGTCGTCTTACTTCATCCCCACGGGGCGGGAACTTACAATTACGCCTCCGCCAGGAAGAAAGCAGGATGATTACTCAATATGACACAGTGAACAATGGCCTGAATCAAGATCATGAATGGCACTATTGGCTCTTGTAAAAACTTGTCCTGAGTTCAAATTATTGTACTGTATACTTTGCTCTGCTGTATTTACTTTTGATATCTGTAGACCTACTACAAATTTTCCTTCTCTTCCTTTTTATATGCGCTTATTTTTTATCTATTGACTTTCCTTAAGAGTCTATTTGAGTTTCTATATTGGATTTTCCTTTTTATTGGTAAATTTAACTAAGTTCCCCATTTATTCTCTTCTTCTCTTTCATCTGATTATCCATTTCTGAGATTTTGACGCTTTCCAGTAAATATATTTCTCAGTATCTCTTTACCATTTAGTGTTATGTTTGTATCTTTCTCGTTTGATTTTTCCTATGCTTTTTTCTTTCTTTTTTCTTTCTCTCTCCTTCTACCTAAGCTCCCTGTTTTTATTCTGCGCTTTGACTTCAAACATTTCAAATGTTCAATCAGGTCCTATTGTTACTTTAGAATTCGGTATATCGTTCTAAATATTTCTTTTTTAAGTTCTGTTTCCCATTATCTCACCATGATCAGTGCAGCAGCTGCCCTGGCAACTTTTAATATGGCCGCCGTTGTTTTTGTTTGTGCTGGTACCGTCTTGTCCCTCCTCTGTTTCGATACCTCCGAAACTGAGGAGGGACACTCGACCAAGCATATCACACTGCAGTCCGAACGCGGCTGCAGCGTTTGAACGCGGGACCAGTCGGCGATCTCCGCCGCTTTCACCTTGCGCCTACCGCGCATCCAGGTATCATTTTTCTTCGGGTTCACAATTTTTACTTGTGCTATATGGTGAGTTTAAGACTCACGATTCCAGCAAAAAAACTCTTTTCAATAATTCCCATTCATACTTTAGGCTTTTTATATGGCGTGTCCGAGCATTACAGGCATAAACAAGGTCCTGTGGCTCTGTTAATTACTTACATTATTCTTATATTATTCCCAAATGTGATGCCTCTTTACTGTTTTGATGGGGGTATGTGTATATATATATATATATCTATTTCTTATGTGATTCGAGTGGACTTAGAATTTTTGTGCTAATGATGCTTCTGTCTCTTTGGGGGGATCTAAAGGCTCATGACAATGATGGGTTTTTGTTTGATTATGTTAGAGGAGGGTAGTTGTTTTCGTTTTCTTTTTCTTTAAGAACTGAAAAGTTGTTCTTTGTTCTGTATCATATTTTCTGGTTACATAAGTGTGTTGTTACTATTTGGTTTCTACGTCCAGATCTACATCGACATTTGAGACCATGAACGTCTGAAGTCTGTTACTATATTTAGAATTGGGTAACGTTCTTCTATGTTTTAGAAATGTGGATATATCGCATGCTTTAGTCTTTCCTTACACAACTCGATTTTATAACAGCACTTGTTCTTACCTTTTTCCTTAGCATGTATTTATACCACGTGAGTGCCAGTTTGTAACGGGATTCTCTCCTCTCACTCACTACTCATTAACTATCTTATATCACCCTATTTCTTCTTATAATATAAATAAGAACAGCGGACCTCTCCTAACTGATCTATCATCACATTTCTCAATATTTTTGTGAGGTCTCAACTTTTGGGTAACACTGGGGAGACTGTCATGGCACCATCTCATTTTACCTATAACATGTCACTATGAGCAGCACAACTTGTCCTGCATGATATGCATGGAATGCATGCTCACATTTGGGTAAGATCTGACGTAACTTATAACTGTCCACACATATCTTTCACAGCCTTGAGAAAGCCCCCGCTAACTCGCTTATGGGGTGAAACACGTGTTGGCTGTCTTTCATCGAACATTGTTCCTCATCCTTTCTCCATTCTTGACCAACTTTACTTGGACGACAAAGCTGTCAATTTTGGGATTTATTTCTTTTTTCTTTTTCAACTTCAAGAAGTCCACTTTTGGAATTGAAATAAAAAGACTTGGAATGAACGTATTTTGACTATGTGAATTAATCACCATTGAAGCATTGGGCTCAGTATTTCAAATTTTGGAAGTGGGAGCTCACCTCCAATTAAACTCCGTACCTAAACACTTGGGAGGTTTAGGGTCCAGGCCTCCGGTTGGGGCTCCTACAACGACTTCAATCGATTAGGCATTTCAAGGAAATCAATTGGCTGGACCTTCTTTCTTTCTCATTTCCTGCTATTTGCACATCTGTATTCGGGGGTCCCCATACTAGCATGTGAATTACAGGGCATTTCTCAAATAAACTTCTTTCTTACACACTGCCTTACATTTGTAAGGAAAAATGAAGAGAAAGACAAGGGACAATAACACTTGTTCTTCTAATTCTGTGTTCCCCCAAGTCTCCCTATAAAAATGGTTCCTCACTTGTGTGGATGGGCCTAGAGCCCGCAACAGGAAATGCCCCGAAAAAAAACATGGACACATCACTTTTTTTTGTTTTGTTGATAAAGAACTTTTATTGGTTTTGCAAAAACAATAAAATTAAGATACACACAACATGGCACTGGTACCTGGAGACGGTCACCTCCCATGTCCCAAACAAGCCACCATAAACAATGTTTACAATCTGTATGAGGCTGCACAGACATATTCTAATGAAGAAAAGAAGAGAGATAAGGAGGGGGGGGAACCCTCCCACGAATCACTACTGGGGATGGCACCCCACCATCGGGCTGTGCAGCTTATAAGCAAGTTAAGTGCACCACGTGGCCTCCCATTTTCCCCACACTTTATTGTATTTATTTGGGCACCCCCTGGCTTCATATACTAGTTTTTCGCGTTGAGCACACCAGTCCATATCTCGTCTCCATCTGGCCAGCGCCGGTGCCGCCCCAGCCTTCCAGTCCGCCATTATGTCTTTTTTGCCACCAGGCATGCCACTCCCATGAAGATTCGGTCTGCTCTTCTCAGTCCCACTTCCCCCATGACCCCCAACAAGAGTGGCAATGGGGCCACTTCCACCTCACCTTGCAGGACCCTCGAGACCTCCCTCATAACCGCCCTCCAGTAAGTCGCTATGGCTGGGCAAGACCACACCATGTGGAAAAAAAATCAGCGTCCGGGCCCGAGCATCGAGGACAGTCAGCCTGGGGCCGGAGGCCCGCTCTGTGTAGCCTAATAGGCGTCAGGTATGCAGTGTGCAGATAGAGGGTCTGTAACAGTCTGAATCGGGTGGCCATAGTTAGGGTCCGAGGGGCCATTAACGCTTACCTCCAGCCCTCCTCCTCTACAGGGCCCACCCATTCCTCCCACCTCTGGCGAGGCCCATCAAGTGGACGAGCAGTGTTAGCAATCAGAGAAAGGTAAATCTGAGAGACTCCGCCTTTGCCCACGTTCCCCATTAGCACCCTCGTCTCCATGGGACTGTACTCAGGTATGGTCTCTCCTGCTCGGATATGTACCAGTAGTGCATGGCGAAGTTGTAGGTACCTGTGGAATTGAGTCTTGTTCAGTGAAAAGAATCGCTGGAGCTCTTCAAAGGATCGCATGTGCGACCCCCTCCCCACCCCCCCCCCCCCCCAGACGTCTCCCGGTGTGGAGATTCCTATGTTGTCCCATCTCTGAAATCCCTCCAGCACCGAGACCTCTGCCAACTGTTTCCCCTGCCATAATGGGGTCTGCTGCGTAAGGCAGCCCCACCAACCCGACACTCTCTGGGCCTCGCGCCAGCCCACTAAGACCACCTTAGTCACTTCAGGGGTCACTCGGGGATTGGACAACCATACAGTGCATCAAGAACCCTGGGGTAGCCCATCGTTTGGCGCTCCAATCGGTATGCTGGGTCCGTCCAGCCTCCCCCATCCAGTCGTTTATTACGAGTAGGTGCATCGCAAGGTGATAATAATAAATATTGGATATTCCCAAACCTCCATCATAGACATCTCTTTAGCAGGTATTAAGGGCCAGTCTAGGACTGGTGCCGCACCACAGGAATTGAGGTGCTACCGTGTCCATTTCTTTGAACCATTTCCGAGAAACTGGGTATGGGAAGTTCTGCAGTAGGTAGAGGAGCCTAGGGAGGATCATCATTTTATAGAGTGCTATTCTACCAAGCAGATTGAGAGTAAGGGTCCGCCAACGTTGGAGGTCGTCTTTAACTCGTCGGGTAAGTGGTGCGACGTTGAGCGCCCATGCCAGCTCCGGTAGCAGGGCTACCTGCACTCCCAGATACCTAAAACTGTTTCGCCGAATTGGGATGTTTTGTTGCCACTCAATGCAGTCTCTGGAGGGATTTAGGGGGACCAACAGGGATTTGCTGGGGTTCAAATTCAAGCCCGAAGCCTCAGAGAAGAGACCTAGGATTTGCAGAATTCGGGGACCACTTTTGGCCGGGTTGGAGAAGTATATAAGCACATCGTCCATGTATAGTGCCACACGGTCCTCCGGCCCAGCGGGCCATGACCAACCCTCAACTAGAGGGTCCTCTCTCAATACAGTTCTATCGCGAGTGAGACACATTTTTACATTGAAATATGATGTGTTTTTTGGAAAGTTCCTAGCTGTAGATTTTGGCCTCTAGCTCAGCCGGCACTTACGGAAACCTAGCAAACCTGGGCATTTCTTAAAACTAGACACCTTGGGGAACCGAGGCTGGGGTAACTTGTGGCACTTTCACCAGGTTCTGTTACCCAGAATCCTTTGCAAACCTCAAAATTTGGCAAAAACACTTTTTTCTCACATTTCGGTGCTGCATAGTTCTAGAATCTGAGAGGAGCCGCAGCCTTCCTTCTACCTAGCATTCCCCCCAAGTCTCTTGATATAAATGGTACCTCATTTGTGTGGGTAGGTCTAGTGCCCGTGACAGGAAAGCCCCAAAACACAACATGGACACATCACATTTTCCCAAAGAAAACGGACCTGTTTTTTGCACAGTGCCTAGCGGTGGATTTTGGCCTCTAGCTCAGCCTGCACCTAGTGAAACCTAGCAAACCTATACTTTTTTTAAACTGGACACTGGGGGGAGATTTAGAATGGGGTGACTTGTGGGGCTCTCACCAGGTTCTGGAACCCAGTATCTTTTGCAAACATTTGTCTAAAAAGTATTTTTCCCTCCTATTTCAGTGCTGCAAAGTTCTGGAATCTGAGAGGAACCACAAACTTCCTTCTACCCAGCATTCCCCCAAGTCTTCTGATAAAAATGGTACCTCACTTGTGTTGGTAGGCCTAGTGCCCGTGACAGGAAACTCCCCAAAACGCAACATGGACACATTACATTTTTAAATTAAAAACTGATGTTTTTTTGGACCTGTGGATTTTGACCTCTAGCTAAGCCCGCACTTATTTATATATTGGCGCATATATGTACATCCTTCCCTGCAGCATCCTTTGCAATAAAGAACAGTGGGCACCCTCAGTTGCAAGTTGGTTTTATTATGTATTACCCCACATCTTGAATGTGGTCCTGCACAATTCAAGCACTTTGCAGTAGATGGTCCTGCACAATGAAAGGAGTGCAGATATATATATATAAAAAATGAATAATGAGGTGGGCAGAAGAGTTAAACCATATCATCTTACGATTGGAAAATATATTTATATGTATATATTATATGTTTATTGTTTTTAGGAGTAGGCAAACCAACAAATTAAGGAGAGCCAAGCCGGGGGTCTGGCATAGCTTTAGGAGCCTGTGCATGAGCCATTGACATGGTTGACATGCAAGTCATGCAGCAAACCATGTAAAAATAAGAAAGTTATTTCAAAATTCATCAGTGTTTCACCTTGGTACAACATATTACATCACTGAATTGAGAGGCATCTATTGAAAGTGATAGTTTTACACATGACATTCCTGCCCCCACCCTGATGTCTTTGCCACTAGTGAACTGAGAAGCAAGTTAGTTTTCTGTAGGAGTCCTATATTCTTTTAAAACATTGAACAACAGCATAGCTTAGTAAAACAAACACAAGAGGTTTTAGTACAGTGCACATACTCGGTATTTCGATTTCGTTGTGCTGGCATTGTGGTGGTGAAGAAAAAGGGGGTTTGCCTAGGATCACAAAATTTGAAATTCAGCCACAACATGGGTATCCCTCTCTCCTGTTTTGCATCAAGAGCGATATCTTCTATCATATATATATATATATATATATATATATATATATATATATATATATATATATATACATACATATATATATATATTTTTTTTTATTTATCTCGGACGTTGAGATCTGTTTCACAGCTACAAAAGGTCTGGATTCGTAGCTGTATCTCTGAGAGGCACTGGAATATTTCCTCTGGCTCCAGAATACTGCATCGGGGAGGAGGAGGAGGAGTAGTGGTGATGAAGGGAGGAGGAGTGGGGAGGAAGTTGCCTCTCTGCAGCTGTCTGCCATTCTCTGAGATGGTGATTTAGCTCTCCCAGGTCAAGAGGTCAGCTACATTGATAAACATGTTTTATCGCAGCACATGAGTGGAAAATAGCGGGCATCACGTGACTCCTCAAATCTCACAGTAAAATAGCAAATAGCCCAGGGTCTGGATGACATACTGTGGGTGTCTGCCACTATGCAATGGATATTTGATATCCAACTCTGCATCCTCCCGTAGCTTCTCGGATAGTCGCCTCATGATCACTGGACATACTCTGGGTTTGTGCATTTTATTGCTATTGCAAAATCTTTTGTTATTCGCTCAGGATGTAAGTCTGAACCTGGTCCCCAGAAACAAGATTCTGTCTTTTGGTGGCTTTGCAAATCCCCAGATGGCGTTTGGTGAGCAATGTCTATGAGAGCAGGCCTTATACTGGTAGGTAGAAACAATCTGGACTCTCTATAAACTAACCCCTCACACTCAGAAAGTAAGCTTTAAACAATTCAGTATTTCTTGCACTTCGCACTAGTACTGTTCTTTTGCATACAACCTATCCTAATTCATAGCACCAGTTCCTCTAGGTTAACTTTCGTTCTTTTCTATTCATCCTCACTTACAATGCCCTCAGCACCCACATACACCTCACACTCTTCAAGTTCATCCACACATTCTCTTGTAGCCTCTATAATGTTGCAGTCAGCTAACCTAGAGAAGACAGTCACCTATGTAGTTGGTTGTACATGGAATGTAGTCAACATTGAAGCCAAACTCTTGTAGGAAAACCACACACTTTGCTATCCTGCTTGAAGATGATTATGTGCCATTCCTAGTAAACACTTCCTTGAGGGGCTTGTGATCTGTACTTATTTCAAAAGTTTTTCCTCCAAAATTCTTTCATTTTTTTTCTTACAGTCCATACATTATGAAACTAGAGTATTTCTACTCAGAATCTTTAAAAATTCGCAAAATAAACATGATTGTTCTTTCTGATTCAAAGTCCCGCCAACCCCCCCCTCCCCCCCCCCGCAGTATTGCACAAATGCCTTTCGGTCTGACAGCTGTAATTAATATGGATTTGGCTCTAGCATCAAAATCTTGAAGCTGTTGTGCATTTCGATGCCTGGGAATTCCTGATGTCACTCAGAAAACCATTTATGACCTACTACTAGTTTTTTAAATGACATTATTCATATTCTTGGAACGATCTGCAAAGCAAAGTCAAATTTGTTTAAATATTGTGCCATCCCAAAAAACTTCATTAAGTCTCTCTTGGTGGAAACAGACATGTCCCAATTCGATTCGATCTACTCATTTCTATGCCTTATTACTTTCCTTGGCATCGCGAGACCTAAATATGTGATCACTCTGTTTACATTTCTCACACTTTAACATCGCGCCATAGTCTCTCAGCCTACTTAAAACCTGCCTGAGACAGCCTTCATGGTTACTGTTATGGGCCCAAATATCTGAATGTCATCTTGGTACATTCTTACATTAGTAGCACCCTTTAAAATACCTTTCACCGCCCCCCCCCCCCCCGAACAACTGATGCTGCCTATATAAGACCAAAATGCATTCACAGATATCTATGTAACCCAAAGGGTGTTATGAAGGAAGTTATATCTTCAGACTCACCATGCAGCTTAATTTGATGGTACTTTGAGCTTACGTCTAGTTTAAAGATTCTAACATAATTAGTTAACCATAGGAATTCAGAAATATTTTGTAAGCAAATAGCTGTCTACCACTACTTCCTTACTAAGTTCCCTGAGGTCAATGCATAGATTAACCACCACTGGCTTTGCTGGTCACTACCACTAGTGTGAAATGCTCAGTGGTTTTGACTTCTTCTATTTTACCATTAATATTTTTAAAAACATTTTCACTTGTTTGAGCATTGCTTTTCTTTCGTAGACTTTGGTATCGTGGCTGATTTTGCTATGCTTTTATGTATAACTTTTTGAACCCCCTGATTTTTCCAACAACGTTTCTAGCTATTCAGTTATTATCCTTCCAGAAATATAATCTCACAGATGTCTATCACACAGTCTTAATAAGTGGAATGTTGCTGAGGTCTAAGATTAATCCAATATCTCCTTGGTGAAATCAATGTATAATGCTGTCGCCTTTGGTCAGAACGTGCATTTTTCCAGCACATCTCTACTTTTATATTGTTATTCTCCTGTGACATAACCTTAAAGTGTGAGGGGTCCATCGCTATAAGCTAAGGGTCTTATGTCAGGCTTTAATAACCTTGCCTTTTTTTCAATTTTGTTTAGATAAAATTCACTTGCAACCAAAGCTATTTTTGCTCTGGAGTCAAAATGCTTACATACACACTTCCCTATTATCTTCCCTTTATCTTTAGGGTTGACCTTGTTACTACTATTGACTTGTGGCTCAATTTCTCCACAGCTTGCATTTTTACGTTAATTTCTTTCCCTCACTGTCACCTCTCCCAAATTGTTTTTTCTTTTAGTTTTGCAATTTGTTTGCACATTTTCACTTTTTGCCACATACTCCACACTCTACTTTCTGTGCAGCATAATTGTTGGCAAAATGACCCTGGCTCCCATAACTAGCAGTGTCCTTTGAACTCATGCTTGACATTGTCCCCTAATTTAATTATTATTTTTGTACACTATCAAGGCGAATACACTTTTTCATAACCTCTATGTAAACTTCTGAATGTTCAGTCATTTTAGCGGCTACCAAACCTTCATGCGAGTAGGACATTTTTATCCTACAATATTTTTTTTATATTACCTGTGTTGGAACCCATCATAAACTGATCATGTAATCTTTCTTCTAATACTGTATCAAACTTAGATATTGCTGCCAGTTGTTTAATATCTTTGTTATCTGATCTTGAAACACAAAATAGTGTATGCATCTTCCATTAACACATTCAGAGATTTCGGACACATCAGCCGTTCATGCACACCTTCCATATTCCATGCCTTTCCCAGTGGAGCCAGCTCACATCTGACGTAAGCCTTCCTTCCATCACCCTCAACAGAACTGCTAAGCCCCCCCCCCCGCATGTTTCGGGTGACTATTTTCCGTGAATTTGTTACATCATTCACCATGGGTTGTTCGATTTATGGCATACATTTGATGCCCAGAGTCCACACAATATAAATCTCCCAGTGTTTCTCCCAGAATCCCGTCTTCTGCACCTTTTCTATGTTATGTATGTTAGCTTTTGGTGTTCAATCCTATCACACAAAAAGCTTGTAAACCATGAAATCTTCCCACCCTCTTCCCCCAGGCAAACACCTCTGTAACCTACTAACTGATGTCTCCCTGTATTATATCACATAACAGTGAGATGCTGAAACCTAACCCCACTGATTGATATGTATCTCTTTATGTCACTCCACTTCACCTAATCTACAAAGGTAATTGTGTAGAGGGTCCCAGGCACGGCAGGTTTGCCATACCAAGCCCAACACACTATTTCCTGGAATGCTTAGCCCCCAGCCACCCTATGCTAAATCCTACTTTTATATAATCCGAAGTCTACCTGACGGGGGAGATATCTCCTCCACCTGTCCAAGTGGGGACATTTCCTTGGTTCTGTGTCCCAGCGTTTGGCTAAAGCTATGCCTCAGAAAATATTTTCCCTTTATTTTGATGGGCACCTCCTGTTTTATATACAGCAAAATTAAAAAACAATATCTGCCCGTTGTCCCCCTCCTCCAGGATCAATACTAATTAAATATACTAATTCCATCATGTTTCGGGTGTGCAAAGGGCTGTCCAGTGGCTCTTGGAAAGTCTGTCTACAGGCCTATTCCCTGTAAATCCATCAGTTGGGAGACAGGTGCGTTCTAAGTCTTAATGCCGTTCACATAAAATTGGGCTTTGTCACAAATGTTGCTCAGTCCAGACATAGTATGGAATCTCCTATAAGTTCATCAGGCTGTCCTTGCAATTACATTTATCCTCCATTAAGGAAGAACTCCAGTTAATCCATTCACTTGGTCACTAGTGTTAAAGCGTGGAATGGTCCACATCACGACAACTGGGCTGTGCCCTGCCATTTTTTTATGATGTGCTGCATATTTCACCCACATCAGAGTGGCTTTCAGAGGAGCATCTGCCCCTTTTGCTTCAAAAGGTTTAAAGTAGCCATAGAGAATGTTCTGGCCTAGTCAGTAGGAACTGGCTGTTTCCTTGTGCCGAAGAAGGGCGGAGGCCTTCGACCTGTTTTTAATCTCTGTCCTCTGAACACCTGTCTGCCCTGGGTCCATTCCACTGTGTAGTAGCTTTTAACCTGCAGGGCGCCTATTTTAATGTAGCTGTTCGGCAGTCCCACAGACGTTACTTGTGGCTCAGGGTAGGGCAGGGCAATTTTCAATTTGCTGTGCTCCCCTTCGGCTTCAGCCGTGCACAGATGGTCACAAAAGTGATGATATGGTTGGAAATTCCAGTTTGCCCCTACCTCGACGACTGGTTGTTGAAGGTGGGTTCACCAAAGTCAGTCTAGACCACCTCTGATGCCAGCAAACCTACCATTATTGGGATTCACTATCACCGTGCCAAAGTCATGTATGGCCCCTTTGCAGAGGCTCCCTTTCATTAGCACTATATTGGATATGGTAAAGTTTTGGGCCTTCCTTCATGTGTATAGGACTTTGGGCTATGATCCTGATGCTTAAGCACTGTCATTGGTCACGGTGAAAGTGGGTTTGAGGCTTCTTGGCCTATCATCAACTGTGGCTCGTTGCATATGTGGGCTCAGCATTAGAATCTGAAGTCTTAGTGGGCCCACCACCAGGGGAACCTGTCTGATTCCATCCAGGTTTAAAAAAAAGGGGCTGCAAAATATCTGCAGTAGTGGCTACTCAACTCCAATTGAATCAAGAGCTGATGGTGGCGACGGATGCTATGCTGCTGGCTGGGAAGGTTATATCTTAGAGACGTGAAGATCAGAAAACTCTGGTCTCTGGCGGAGACCCGACTCAACATCATCCTGTTGGAGTTGTGGGCCATTTTCCTAGCGCTGAAAGCCTTCCCACTGTCCATCAAATGAAGGCTGGGTCAGATCCTAAAGGACAACACCACTTCAATGTCATAATGCAACAAGGAGGCGTGGAGTAATGGGCCCTGTGCCAGGAGGATCTTCATTCTTGGAACTGACTGGATCATCAGGGCATCTCCCTGCTCTTAAGCCACCTTGCTGGATCTTTGAATGCCAGGACATATTGGACAAACTGACAAATCGCAAATGGAGTTTACACTCTGAGCTGGCACAGGGCATCATCCTTCAGTGGGGAGTGGGTAGCCTAGCTACATCTTTTTGCCACCGTTGAGATTGAGCGGTGTCAAAACGTTTGCACGCTACCTTTTTCAAAAAGACTCCTGTACACCTTTTCACTTCTGCCTTTCCTGTCCAGACTTCTCAAGAATATCAGGAATGACTGGGCCCAAGTCCTAGTGCTCCGTATTGAGCGTAGAGAGTGGTAGCTGTAACCTTTAGGCATGAGCATCTGTCCTCCGATTACCCTTCTGCTTTGTGGGCGATATCCTGTCACAGCAGCAGGGCAGGGTCCTTCACAAGAACCTGCCCTTTCTACATCTTCATGAGTGACGATTAAGCAGCTGCCATTAATTGCGTTTGTTTTTCATTCCTAAGTTGTGGATATCGTTCTTGCTGCCAGATGTCCCTCTTCAAAGACTATATATGCTGGGTGCAGGAATGTTTGTGATCTGTTGTGACACTTGTAAAATGGACTCATTACTGGCCATGCTATCTTATGTTCTGTTGTTTGTTTTATCTCTGGCCCAGCAAGTATTTGCAGCCGGTACCATTAAAGGCAATTTGTCAGCCCAATAGTTTGTTTGTTTGTTTATTTATTTATTTATTTATTTATTTATTTATGTTACATTTGCCGGACCAGCTGTCCTTCATTAAATCATCTGTTGTGACTGGGTTTATTAAAGGTTTGACATTTATCTCCCCCAAGCCTTTTGTGATATCACAGTGGATCTCAATTTTGTCATGGGCACTCCCTTTGAGCAGATGCACAGCTGTCCACTACATCTCCTGAATCTGATGACTGTTTGTTTTCACAATAACTTCAACTTGTTGCATGAGTGTGCTCCAAGCTCTCACTGCAACCATTTTACACCTCAATTGTCTTAACTAAACTGGTGTTGAGGACAAGATTGACCTTTTTGCCAAAAGCCATGACTCATTTTAACATTGAGCAATCCATCATCCTCCCAATGGTGTTTGTTTTGCATCTTTCTGAATTTTCCATTCTTAATAGAAGAACATTTAAATCATTAAGCTGTGGATTACTAAACAAATCATCCTTTCTTCCTATCCCCCAGGCCGGATACCCTATCAACAGTCTTGGGAAGCTATTTCCTGGACTAAGCCATGCAAGTGCTTAATCTTCTTTCTCTGTTGGTTCCATTGCAAGTGGCAAACTTGTAATGTTGTCAAATTCACCTATTTTATAAGGAATACCTGCTTTCAATGAGATCCTCCCTTCTTCAAGGCGGCAGCACAGTCAGATAACTTAGACAAAAAACTTCCTTAGTGAATTATTTTTCAGCTGCCATTCCGGAAGTAATGCCAAGCAACTGTTAATAGACTTACGTTTAGCAAAATGTGCGCTTGGCACAGTCTCATCTCCTTTCTCTCAAATTCAAAGACAACTGTTGTAGAATCTATGACCCTATTGTATTTAATAGTAGACCTGCTACTATGAAAGCACAGTCAGTGGATAATAGGATTTAATAATTAGGAGGTGCGGAATACCATTACTCTGAAACCCTTGTACATTAAGGGGAACTGAGTCTTTCTTTGCACTAAATGAGCCAAAACAAACCCATCAAGGAAGAGGGATTCTCATTTCAGGTGTGCTCGGCTGAAAAGATACAAGACCTGCAGTTTCGGGCCAACTTGACATTCTATGTGTGGTATTATGCAACTGATCTTGAAGAAACCAAGCTCTTCTCCAGTCTCGCCAAACACAATACTAATAGGTTTTGCATGCCCCTTAAATAGTTCCTCTCAATTGCTTCTAACACCTAATGCTGTCTTGGTCAGTTCCGTTAGAGCTGGATTTTAACCGGTAAGTAGGTCTGTTCTTGTGGCAGCATACATGACTGCCATTCTGTCTAGTTTCACCTTGAAGCAAACAGGAAGCTCCTGTTTTAGAATCTTAATGAACACATTAACAGGGAAGAGTCAACTGGCCCGTTGCTAAATGGAGACTGGTGTCATTGCTTGTCAGAAGCACTACAAGGATCACAGACGCATGCGGCAGGGTTGGGAGCACCTTGTCAGAAGAACCCCACTGTCTGCTCCATCACATCCTACCCATGCCACCTGCCTAATTGTTGCTCAGGGGAAGATAAAGCCTCTTCCAGAGGTTGTCTGGGGACATTTGATTCAGGTCAGGTGGGCCCTCGTCTGTGTAGTGTGGAATGCAAACTGCCTCTTGCGCATGACTTTACGTACTCCTTCCCTTGCCGGACTGGGAGGCGTGTCCTCAAGTTCTTGTGTGCTAGGGCGAGAGTGGAGCAGGAAGCAGCGGTGAACAGATGGACCAGCTAGGTCCCAGCTAAGAGGTTGTTGCAGTGGAGGTGATGAGAGCATGTGGCTGGTTGGCATCTGGGGACCTGAGGCAATCACAGGCACAGTCTAGCCATCTTAGGCACCTCGTGGAACGGACTGACCGGCAGAAGCAGCTAGACACCAGGGATTGTTTTTTTTTTTTCCTGTGTTTGTTTTGATTTATAAGGGGAGCGACCCCTTAAGCAAGGGTCACTCCACAGGGAGCAATAATTTTCTTAGGCCTTTTCTGCCTCCCCTCAGGCCATTTCTGCCACCCCCCACCCCCTGACCAGGGGCAGATCAGCCTATATTGATTAGCCCCGCAACCGGGGGTGGAGGGGCTGTATCGATTAGGCTGATCTGCCACCAGGGGGAGCAGAAGCCACTAGGCACCAGGGATTGTTAGGCAAGGGTCGTTCCCCTGGGGGGGAGGGGGCAAATTTATTTTAGGCCACTTTCTGCCCACCTTGGGGGCAGATTGGCCTATTTTTCTTAGGCCAACCTGCCCCCAAGGGGGATAGAAACCACTAAACACCAGGGATTTTTTTTTGCACCATTTTCACGCAAGGGGAACGGCCCCTTAGGCAAGGGTCGCTCTCCTGGGGGGGTCAAATTTATTTTAGGTCATTTCTACCTCCTTTGGGGGCAGATCAGCCTATTTTTATAAGGCTCATCTGCCCCTCAGGGGGGCAGAAACCCCACCAGACACCAGGGAAAATTATTTTTTTTCAGAAAAAGATGGTGGGGCTATGGCCATACCCCCACCCCAAATAAATGGGGACAAAGTTGTTCCACGCACCAGTGGGCAGATGGGGCAATTATCCCCGATCCACTCCCGGGGGGGCGGGAAGCCTACTAGATGCGAGGGAATTCACAAAAAATAAAAAAATACTGGGGTGGTGGCTACCAGTATGGGCATGGTTATGCTCCCCCATCCCAGCTGAAGGAGCTACCAGTCTCTCAGCTCTCCCCTGCACACTAAAACATCTCATCCTACGGCAAGCAAGGGGACATTTGATTATTTGGGGTTTTTAGTCTTACATTTGGGCCATGAGAGCTTGTCTCACTCTCAAAATCGTCCCACTTGGAATGGTGAGGGCTGCACTTTTTGGACTTTTGGTCGCTGCCATGTAGAAAAATCTACGAGACCTAGACAAATCTGAAAACTAAACATCTGGGTGAGTCCAGGGTGTTGTGCTTCACATGCATCCCATACCATTTTCTTATCCACAGTGCCCTGCAAACCTCTAACTTTGCTGGAAATCCCACATTTTGCTCACATTTTTGTTATAGAACCTTCCGGAATCTGCAGGAATCCACAAAATTCCTACAACCCATCACTGTCACATCTATACCCAGGGATGTGGAATTCCTATCGCCCGACGCTCGGGACATATTGTTTGGGGTCAGGGGCAACAAGTTTTCATGTTTATTTTGTCCTTGGGATAGGTAGGCTCAACCCCCTGCAGCACAAACCCTTTGGCTCCCAGTTTACAGAGAAGGGAACTGTCTGCAGTTGAGGTAATATGTGTGTCCATATGTTAATGCTGTTAGAACTTGTATTTATGGTTCATTCATAGAAAGCCTTCATTATTAGGGTGAGCACTGTTAATAAATGTTTTAAGGTCACACAGCACTACTGACAGTGGTTCCATTAAAAAAAAAAAAAAAGTGCACACACAGGTTTGAAAAGTGTAACAATATTAGGTTAAGTATAATGCTCCCAGAATGCTCTCTGATTACATGCATATGTTTCCAGAAACTTGTAAGTAAGAGTGATGATTCTTTGCTTTCAAAATAAAATGTTCAGGAAAATAATGCAAGTAGGAAAGAAAAAAAAAGTTTCACTACTATGAAATTTTAGGTCCTATTTCTTTGAAACGGCATTTAGTAAAATGTGTTGATGCATGCTAGTATTTCCAAAAAATATCCCTAATGGAAAAGCAGTGTAGCCATTTTCAACAAGATCATGGGAAGCGTGAAAGTAAACAAGCACTGGCAAAACCAGCCGATCCGGATTTCTTGTGAATCTTTTGGTTGCGTCAATGCATGTCTTGTTCTGACATGGCTTTTCTAACACTTTATTGTTGTGGGAGCTGCCAGGCCCCCACCATTGTAACCAACACTGGCAGAAAGAAAAAAAAAAAGTTTTTGGTCTCAAAAAACACACATTGCTACAAGTGGCGTAACAAAGGCCCCAGAGCCCCACTCCAGGGGGCTCCCTCAGCACAGCACCTGCCCTGAGTGAGTCTGGAGGGGGGCCCTCCGTGTTCTTTGTAGGGGAGCCCCTTCCAGTTTTGTTACGCCACTGATTGCCACAGTAGTTCCTGGCACTGAACAAAACTACTATGTGTGCCAATATGCTCATTGTGGAAGAGCAGAATACGAAGACTCAAGTAAAGCTAGCGGATAGAGAGAGAAATAGAAGTTTAATAAAAACAAAATATCTTTGTTAAGGCCAGACCTATTTAGGGACTCAAAAGAAAGTCACAAAAGTGCACCCAGGGTATATGTCTTTAGTTTAGTGGCTTTCATGAATTCACAAGCACTTACAGAAGTATGCCAGGAAATTGTACTCCTAGAAAATATTGCTCATATGAAAATCTATAGAACGTTTACAAGTTCACTTTCCCTCCAACCTTGTAAGAACTTCTACCTCTGCCATTGTCAGGAGTAAATTTCCAACCTTTCTTATTATGGGAAAAGATTAGAGAAGAGCTTGTGAAAATCCTTAAAACATGCTGGTTAGTAGGTTTGCAGACTCAAAGGCATTCTAGCCCAGGAACTATTGCTTACTGCTTCCTCCATCCCCAGTATGTAGATCTGCAGAAAGGTGGTGGCAAAATAAGGAAATTGCTGTAGGAGGGATTGAAATTGCAAGTATTCAAACCCTACTATAGTAGTAGCCCTGGTATCGTCAGAGAGGCTATCATCAGAGCTCTTACAGAATGACATTGCTGCTATCATTTATCACCGCACTACATGACACCAAAGGGACAGGTAGATTTTTTTACAGGACAAGTAGATTTAAGAAGCAACCTGTCCCATGGACAAGTAGATATTTTATTAAATTCCACACCCCTGTATACCGATAAAAATTCTGCCCCACTTGTCAGCCTAAAAACATTTTTTTCCAAACTGCCCTTTTGGACCCGCTTTGGTACCCCCTCATTTTCTACATGTTTTTGGCTCTTCCCTGTCACAGGCACTTGGCCCACCTACACAAGTGAGGTATCATTTTTACCGGGAGACTTAGGGGAACGTTGGGTGGTAGGAAATTTGTGCCAGTGCAGTGATCCCACACAGAAATGTGGGGAAAAATATGATTTCTTTTTTAGCTAAATTTGATGTTTGTTGAGGATTCTAGGTAAGAAAACACTGGGAAATCCATGCAAATCACACCTCCCTGGACTCCCTCTGGTGTCTAGTTTTCAGAAATGTTTGGGTTTGGTAGGTTTCCCTAAATGGCTGCAGTCCCCAGGACCAAAAACGCACCTGCCCTCATGGCTCCCCTCCCTCCTACGGAAATACAGGTAGTTTTGTATTAGATAATTTTGATGTGTCCACATAGGGTTTTGGTACATTTCCTTTTGTGGGCACTAGGCCTACCCAAACAAGTGAGGTACCATTTTTATTGGGAGACCTGGGGAAGTGCTGGGTGGAAGGAAATATGTGGCTCCTCTCAGATTCCAGAACTTTCTGTCACTTACATGTGCGGAAAAAGTGTTTTTTGGGCCAAATTTTGAGGTTTGCAAAGGATTCTGGGTAACAGAACCTGGTGAGAGCCCTACAAGTCACCCCATCTTGGATTCCCCTAGGTGTCTACTTTTAAAAAATCCACAGGTTTGGTAGGTTTCCCTAGGTGCCGGCTGAGCTAGAGGCCAAAATCCACAGCTAGGCACTTTGCAAAAAACACCTCTGTTTTCTTTGGGAAAATGTGATGTGTCCACGTTGTGTTTTGGGGCATTTCCTGTCGCGGGCACTAGGCCTACCCACACAAGTGAGGGAGATGTGGGTGAACGCTGGGTGGAAGCATTGGTTTCACACCCATTTCTGTCACTAACTGGAAGGAGGCTGAAAGCACAAAAAATTGTTAAAATGGGGTATGTCCCAGTAAAATGCTAATATTGTGTTGAAAAATGTGGTTTACTGATTCAAGTCTGCCTGTTCCTGAAAGCTTGTAAGATGGTGATTTTAGCAATGCAAACCCTTTGCTGATGCCATTTTTAGGAAAAAAAGCACAAGCCTTCTTCTGCAGCCCTTTTTCCCATTTTTTGTTTTTTAAACGAATTTGTTGCTGTATTATGGCAAATTTCTTGGTCTCCTCCAGGGGAACCCACAAACTCTGGTTACCTCTAGAATCCCTAAGATGTTGGAAAAAAAGGACGCAAATTTGGCATGTGTATCTTATGTGGACAAAAAGTTATGAGGGCCTAAGCGCGAACTGCCTCAAATAGCCAAAAAAGGCTTGGCTCCTGAGGGGGGAAAGGCCTGGCAGCGAAGGGGTTAATAACTAGCCTCTTCGCCTCGTGAGCCAATGTTGACAGAGCTGTTCTAAAGGCTGTAAAAGATGCTAAATGACGTTCTCATTGTACAAACAGAGTTAATCCACTAATTCCAGCTAATTCTCCATGAAATTAAGTTGACTTCCGTCAGAATTGTGAGGGGTAAATGTATTCCGAGTGAGTCTAGTCATATAGCTAAAAACGGAATATCCCAGATACTCCCATCCTTTTGTTCGGATGACACATTCCTAATTTTCATTCTCTTCTTGAGTTTCACTGTCAAGGTTGTGGGTAGACTGCCTGAACTTATGGAAGTCTCAAATCTGGGCTTCATGGTAAGCGGCTTACCCGCAAGGAGCTCACAAGGCTTACTTTGGTGTATTTGTCCACATAAAGAGCTCATGTGCCACACCTAGATTTTGAGTTTCAAAGCCCCTTATTGCTTTTAAAGCATACCCCCGTAAAATAGAGAGGGAGTAACTAATGAATGACACGAACATAGTTGTGCTCTGTGTGAAGAGGTAAAAGGACTATGGAAAAGTCATGTAGGCAGGCAACCAGCCATGCCCTTTGGCATTCATTATGCCAGTCCTGCATAATGAATGCAGGAATCGTGTGAATAACCATTTTGGTAAGGCAATGGCTGGACAAGTGCCTGTAGAACATACAGCAAAGAGCCAGACATGGGTATTTGAAAGACTGTTTCAGAGGGAATAGGTAACCAAATATAAATGCTGTTTGGCTCCCTTCAAAATCAAAAGTGCTGCAGTTGATCTAATGTAAGAAAACCCCTCCATGTGAAGTAAATATTGTCTGTTGCGAGAGTGAAACTGATTATGATTGTGCATGTAGTACAGTTGCTCTGGGGCCAAGATGAAACTGCTCTAATTGCTGCACCCACTTTGTAAAGGCAGTTGTGGGACCCAATTATGATTTGTCCTTTCTTCTCACTTATATAATCAAAAGACTTAATAATTTGTATTTTAACCACACATATCTCTGTTTTGAAGCAAGAAGATGGACATCCAAATCTTAGTAGCAAAACATCTCCATATTGGGCATTCTCTCAGAAGCTTTCCATTATCAACACCTTTTCATTGAAAGACTTTAGTGTCATGGAAAAGTTGGGACAACCACCCAGACCCATGTCTTGAAGTTTGTTCCTTACCTGCTACGCTTTTTAATTGTGATTTGCGACATCCTATGTGAAAGTAGGACCATCTTTTATTAGATAATTCAGTAAGCTTCTGATTGTGCTCAGTAAAAATGGTCAACATCTGAAGCTAGGTAGGTTGGTCTCTGTTATTGAATTTTTTTTTTTTTTTTAACTTCACCAATTCAACCCTTTGAACTTTAAAATCCTGGTACTGTGTGCTGTCATATTTGATAGCAGCGTAAACCCCATCATGTATAAAGATTTCCCATCATCTGTCTGCACAGGAAGTGGCATCACTGGTTTTCCCTTTCATCGATCTGAACAGGAAGTGGCATCACTTGATTTCCCATCCTCCATCTGTACAGGAAGTGACATGACTGGTTTTCCTACAAAACTGCCTGTAGAAGAAAAGGTCAAGCAAGAGGATTCATTTCCCATCTTTCATCTACACAGGAAGTGACATCACTGTATTTTCCATCATCCGTGTGACATTGGTTTCCCGTCAAAGTTGTTCTCACTGAATGATGGCCTCAGCACGGATGTACCAAAGACAAGCCTGTATGTGCCCAGAAGCAGTAATCCTGGTCCATCCACCTCCCCCACATTGCTATTTTACTGCGACCCTTGGCGCCCTGAAACAGTGTCGCATCTCCCAGTGCTGCTGCCTAACCGCCCAGCGTTGAAGGAGCATTCTCCTGTGTCACCTGCCATTTCACATAGACGCTCCTGTGACCTCCTCACTCCTGTGCTTCACACACCCAATGCACACAACCACACAGACCTGACCCCATTACACTACGCCTTTGCCTGTCCTACAGATTGCTCAACACTCGCTTCCGGGCTAAACACGCCATCGGAATATGGGATCTGCTACACAACCACTCAGCAGACCTGCTATTCCTGACCAACACCTGTCTGACTCTCTTGTTGGCCCTTGTCATTGCCACAGGAACACTTAACCATCAAAATAATCATCCCTACCAACGACTCCCTAAGTGACACCCTCGTTTACCACCCCAGGGGCACCATAGCAGATTTTGTTTCCTCCCTGATCCTTGATTCCAGCGTCTACATCCTCGTCAGTGACTCAACTACGACATGGACAACCTCATTGATGACAACACTAATTACTTCCTTGAGGATCTGTACAACATTGGACTCAGACAGCGAGTGGCAGGCCCCACACACGCGGCTCAGCCACATCTTCATCAACTTCAGCATACACCCATCCCACACCATTGCAGAAACACCCTTGTCAAGTTCTCATGACTGGACTAGAACAAGATGTCAGAAGCATCCAGGTCTTATTAACTCCTACACCACCAACTTCAACACAACAACCACCTCCCCAAGTCCACCTCAAACTTCAGTGTCTGAATCACGTCCTGCACAGACACCATAGAGCCTCACTAAAACCAGACTACAAGCAAGCTGGTACACGGAAGTGCTGAGGCTAACCAACTGCCTCTGCAAGGACCTTGAACTCAGATGGAGACAAAGTCAGGATGACACCTACAACAGCACCTACAAATTCGCCCTCAGACGCTACCATCAGCAGATCAGAGTTACCAAATGCTCTGAGCTCACTGACCACGTTGAAAGCAACACACCAGTGCCTGACATCTCAAAGAAACTGCAATCAAGACTACAAAGAATTCAGAATACAGAAGCAAAGCTCATCCTGGACATCCCAGGTACAGCCAGATCGTCTCCCACCCGAAAGCCCTACACTTGCTCCCGGTCAACAAAAGCATCCCTTACAAGCTTCTGACACACACCTACAAGGCACTACACAACATAGAACCGACCTACCTTACCTTCTACGCTCCCAACAGACAACTCTGTTCTTCCCAGCTTGCCTTCCCAGCCATTCCCAGAATCCGAAAAAGCACAGCAGGGGGAAGTTCCTTCTCCTACCTCGCTGCCCGGATATGGAACATGCTACTTCTCAAACTCAGACATACAGCATCACTGAAGCAGTTTAGGAAGGACCTCAAGAACTGGCTATTTGAGTGAGCAGCACACCCGCAACAGCACCTTGAGACCCTATGGGTGAAAAGCAGCGCTATAGAAATATTGATTGATTGAGGGAAAACTTCACCATTCCAGCTGCAAGTTCCACCAATGTAAGCCCCGCTCTCTCCTATCTGGACCTTTGCACCTAGCTGTCCCTATTCTTCTGCCACAAGATCACCAGCATCTACAACAACATCAAGCCCCAAACAGACTCTTCCACCCTTGCAGCCCTCCTACCCATCTTGGCCAACACCCTTACCACCAAGCCCACCAAACACCTCTCAAGAAGCAGGAAACCACCATGTAATACATACACTCCAGAGCACTCTCGAACCCCTGCCCTCACCACATCTTCATCAAAGGACTAGACCCTATCAGCACAGCCCTCACAACAATCCTCAGAGTCTCAGTTGCTAGCCATCCACCAGCTTACCTCCCTGCTACCTGGCAAGAGTCATGGAAAAGATGATAAACATCCAGCCACCCACTTCAATGACAACCACCTCTTCAACACCACTGAATTCATGATTCAGACCCAACCACAATACAGACACCACCCTCATTGCCACCATGGATTACTTCTGGATGATCATGGACAGAGGTGACACCATAGTCCTCATCCTACTGGTTCTTTCCGTAGCCTTTGACACAGTCCCGCACCCAATCCTTATGCAACAGCTTCACAAAACCGGCATCCAAGGACCCGTGCTTCGCTGTATTTGCTGCTTCCTGACCAATGCCCCCAGCCAGTCAGCCTGACCCCCTTTACTTCAGACACCACCATCAAACTTAAATTCGGAGTTCCTCCCTCAGCCTCACACTGCTCAATGCCGAAATGGCCCCACTCATTAGCATCATCCGTGCTCATTGAATCAACATTGTATTCTATGCTGATGACACCCAGCTCATGCACTCCTTCACTGACAAGACAGGGAACACCCACATGAATTTCTACGCCTGCATGACTGAAGACGCTAGATGGATGAAAACCAACAGCCTGAAGCTCAACAGTGACAAGAGGGAAGTAGTAATCTTCTGCAAAGGCACCTTGTTCTGGAACTCCACCTGATGGCCTTCCAAACTCTAACCCACACCCGTCCCAACAACTCACACAAAGAATCTCAGACTAGTAATTGACAACCGACTCATACTGACGGCTAAGTGAACCATAGTCTCTGTCTCCTGCTTCCACATAGTCAAGATGTTGTAGATGATGTTCAAATGGCTCCCAGCCAGCATACTCCGATTCAGCACTGAAACCCTCATCACCAGCAAGCTGGACCACAGCAACTCACTCTCTGCTGGATTCAACATTCAGCTGACCAGAAGACTCCAGACTATACAAAACTTAGCAACTAGGCTCACCCTCAACCTCCCAGCCTGCACTCATATCACACTGGACTCAGAGTTTCACTATCTCCCAATCCACAAACGGGCACTCTTCAAATTCCTTACATTCAAAACCTTAAGTAGCGTTGGTCTGATGTAACTCAACAACCACATGAACTTCCACAAACCTGCCAGATACCTCTGATCATCTGGACTTCTTCCCGCGCACACACACACCCTGAATTCACAGAATTCGACCCAGCAGTAGTGCCTTTTCCTCTCTTGCTCCTAAAGCCTGAAAAAACCTACCTACCCCTGCACATTAGATAGAGCCGCCTGAGTTCTTGAATTCAACAAGAAACTAAAGACTTGGGGCCCTATGTACGAAAGCTTTTTCCCATAGACACACAATAGGTAAAATCCTTTGGTACATCTGGCCCCTAGCTCTTAACCTAGCTCTGTTCCTTGCTTTACCTATACAGCTCCTCCTTCAGCACCATAATACCCCTGGTGAGTTGTGCGCTATAAATACAAATAACATAACAAAAGATGGTATGCTTTTTTAGAATGTTTCTAAAAGACAAACACCACTTAGCTCTCCAACTAAGGAGGTCCCAGAGTATTTTCTCAAATCTATTGTCTTACTTGTCTGATATATATTTTTTTGGCTCTGCGGCTCCCATGCAGACATGATCCTGCAAACCTAGGATGCCAGCAAAGCACTCTACTTCTTGGTGCAGAGCCCATCCTTGATGTTTCGTCGGGTATTCCTAAACATAATTTACATTCTTCTGCATAAATCATTTCTTAGGCCTGAATAACAAAGTTTATGCTAAATGTGGACAGGCATTTCAAAAGGAATGCAGATCGTGAATATCAATTTCTGTTCTGTTGGTTGAATACTGGCTTCTATGGAATTAATCGCCAAAATGGAAAAAATTATAGTTTGAAATCAAGTGGTAGTTGCTTGTAGTAGTTCTCCACGATACTGATCTTTAGTAAAATACCTGATTCCCAGCTATTGGCCGGATCACTAAAAAGACAGATTTCCCGGTGAGCTCGTACAATGTATTTTCCCGTTGAGCTTGTACGATGTGACTGATGTTCCTCCTGTTGTAGAATATTCCTCGTATGTACAGTGGCAGTGCGAGGTAAAATCCAGCATTACAAGTTTTTTTTCTAAACTGTGGCAGTGGGAAGCCCACTCTCCAGACATCCCGACAGAGAGGTGGAACTTGCTTGCTATCCGTGCGTGGTGTGGTGAGGGCCCTCACCCCCTGCCAATAAATACACTGCACACTTTGCTGTCTGCTACCAAGACTGCCGGGTCAGCAGCCTTACGTTTTATTTATTAACTCGGGCTGACGCCCGCCCTCTTGTCCTCAGAGGGCAACAAAGTAAGGGATAGTCCGGGTGGCTCTCTACAGGTGGGGCTCTGAGGCTGGCATTAAAACATTTCCACTGCCGCGAGTGGTGCCATGCGCATTCAAGGATTTCTATTTTGACTGTCGGTCCCTGTGCTAGTTTCAAAATGTAACTTTTTGAGGTAAAGGTGCATATTTACAGGCGTGGTTATGCTAAGCCTTGAAAGGACAATTTCAGTCAAAGTGCGTGCTGAAATAGACTTTTCGATAGCAGGCAGCGTTCGTGTTTTTTCACCGGTTGCAGTTCCCCTGTGAGGGATTTCACTTTTTGTTTCAATTTTGGCTAATGTTCTTGGCACTTGACAGACACATTGATTGGTTACCAATTGCCTGGGGAGATAAACTCGGGCTACTAAAAGTAAATTGCAGTAGTAAGAGCTTGGCACACGGCTCTGCCAGACAGGCTGCAAGGTTTTGTCTCCTTAAGGACAGGAGTTTTTTGGACTGAGGCCGTGGAAAAGTTTACTTAGCTTCGTTATGCTGCAAGAAACGATGGCCTATTGCTGCTGGGTCCAGTTGTTGTATTATTAAAAAATATATATATATATGAATACATTTAGTGACATTTTTTAATGTTGACGTTTTATGACTTATTGTGCAGAAGCAATCTGGTGGTCAGGTGGACCTCTGGTATAGGTGCCAATAATTAAACAGTTTGTGATCACTGTATGGTGGAAGACAGTGCTTTAAGTGGTGCTAATGAATGGCCCTGTATAATTTAAGTGAATTGCTGTGCCTGCTGTAGGCTATTTGGTCGCCGCCCCTATCTCCTCTCAAGAACATTGGGACATGAAATCAAATTTCACATGTGTTGCCCTACATCTGTGCTGAAAACCTACTAATGCCATTGCCTGAAAAAGTTACAAACAGTAGGACTTAAAACGCGATGCATGTTTGTATATTTGATACATCTTTGTCTCTGGAAGTACCTTACATGTTGTGATACGGAAATACTGCCACTGAAGTATCTATCTGGGAGATAAACTGGTATCTGTATTTCTTCGTAGGCATTACCTGAAACTCAGGTGTCTGGTTATTCAGCAACCCTGCACCGGAAAAATACACTGGTAGCTGCCCTCTACAAGGTTATCCAGGACCCCAATAACGAGGTAGGAGCTTGTTCATTGTCAACCTTGCCTTACTCACTGTTGTTCATTAAAACGTGTGGCATAAGTTGCATTTTTCACTATGCACTAACTCTGTGCCCACAGGATCATGAATTCGAAAGTGCATATTCGGTAATTTCAGTTTAGAGTTGGACGCTTCTTTAAGGTGTAGATGTTTGATCAAGTGACTACACAGTCGTATATCTCTGTAACCAGAGGAACCGGGGTCTTGATCCCCCATCCCTTGCTACATCACATTTTTTGGGCCGGCCCAGTCACTCACCGCCCTTAATCTAAGCTGCCTTTTCTGCTAACATTGGGAGTGTTCACAGTAGTGGCTCGCGTGGGGGTGGGGGGTGTTAGGAATAAACATTACATTTTATTTTTTAAAAACCACTTACTTCCTCTGCTGCTCCTTGGCTCTCTACGCTCTTCTGCCTCTGCATGCACAGGCTCCCAGCCTGCCCTGCGCCAATCCTGACACTGCTCAAAACAGCATCAGGATTGTCTGGGAGCACCCAGCCAGGGTGCTCCCAGGCAAACTGGGAGCCTGTGTAGGCTCTTTCCAGCCAGCAGTAAGGATGTTAGGTTGTTCTGCATCATGGTCATAATTGCAATAAGGAGAGATTAATAAAACATATAAAAATATATTGTAAACCCAACAAAAACCTTTATCAGAAATAAACTTTCGCCATTAGACTGTTATGCTCAAAACGGCCCCTAGAGGACACCACAATGAAAATAGCATTTGAAATAAACGTGGTAATTTAACCATATAGTTAGCCGCTACTGGGCATAACCACATGAAAAGAAAATATCTGAAAGTAATGCAATGTAACCATATATTTAGCCCCAGGACGGCATAGCACATTACACATTTTTAGGGCTAGCAGGCCTACTGTAATGAAATTACAAACAAGGCCTTTAAAACACAAACTACTCCCAGCTCTAAAACAAAAGTTACAAACATGAGAGTGCTTAAAAAGACACTAAATGGTGGGAGGGTTTAGTATTTTGGGATCCTCACTAACCTAGTGTGGGGATCCAGAGATGACGTAGACAGAGCATATTGTGGTGAACGTTTTGAAGGTGGTCTCATTATCATAGAACCACCACAGGCTGAGTTCTGAGCAAAAATGTTTTGTCAAGGTAATGCCCTGAAAAGCATTATGGGGCGAGTTTTCGTGTCTGCGAATATTGTAGTATGTCTACTGTAATGCTCAGAACAGCACTGAGAAGACACCACAATAAAAATAGCACTTGTAAGAAACATGATAATGTAATCAGAGAGTGAACCAGAGGGCATAACCACATGAAAAGAGAATGGCAGAAAGTAACACAGTATAACCATTTATCTAGCCCCTAGAGGGCGGAGTGCATTACATATTTTGAAGGCTACCAGGCTTACTGCAATAATATAAAAAACAAGGCCCTTAAAACAAAATTACAGCCAGCTGCAAAACAAAAGTTCCAGCCATAAAAAGAACTTTAAAAAATACAGAGGGCCTCATTACGATCTTGGCGGAGGTGATTACTCCGTTCCAAAACCCCCCAGAGGAATTATACAAACAAAACTGTTACCTAAAATTCAGAAATGGGCAGTAGAAGCTACGGAATCTTCACATGTGACTGAGTGTGTGGAATCACCATGAGGCAAGCAGAGGCCAGGATGACAAACAGGCTACAGAAGCTGGAGCAATGAAGTCCTGGTAGCAAAAGCAAGAGCAATGTCTGAGGACTACAACCATGAATTGGTGGCAGCAATGTTGCAAAAGCGATGAAGGCAAGCAAATACACGAAGGACTAGATTTTTGTTTTACATTGAGCAACATTACAGTCTATTAAATCAAACAGAAGCGAGATATTTGTCCAAGATCACACAATTTGGTCAAACAGGGGTAGCCGGAATTGATCCCAGGCTTTCTGGTTTTACATCATGCAATCCAGCCTCTAGATGGATATCTCATTCTCTCTCCTATTTCAAATCAAAAGTTAATGCTTTGCACTTAATTCTTTGACATGTGAGGTAAGAACATGGGAGGAACTCAGAATCCAGATGAAAGCCTAACATGTATTGGGTTTGAGTGTCCAAAAGGAGTTCGAGCTGAAAGCCAGAGCCAGGCATTTGGGTGCAACCTTCAGGAGTTCACCCACCAATCATTGTCTTGGGGGTTGAGGCGATAGCCGTTATTATTACATCTCACCCAGCCACTCACAAACAGCAAGAGTAAACTTCAACACTACTTACAAGAAAAAGTGTTGACTCCCATCATAATGTAGTTAAGAGATTAAGGTTCAGTTATATGATAAAAACTGTCTAAACTGGAAAGTTGCAGGGGCTCTCTGATGTACAGTTTAGCTTTGCCTAGGTTTGGGGACAGTCGAACAATCATTAAATCTCTCCTTGATTGTCCAACAGTATATCAAGGCTAAAAAAGGCAGCAACACAGTAGACCACCCAAAGCTATGGTCTAAGATTTTAAAGCAAGGGATTGACAGTGCTATTGTTTCCTTGCTCTGTAGGCTCACCTGATCATACCAGAGTTACAGTCCGATATAGCAGGAGCAGGGATCTTACTGAAGAATTTTCAGCACTAACTGGGGTCAGACAAGGCTGTCTTGGCCCTCTTTTTATTTTTGATTTATATAAATTGATTAGGAGAGTGTCTGAGAAAGGTTGGAATAGATATTCCCCAGGAAAACTCCAGAGAAATCCCCGTTCTGCTTTACGCAGATGTTGCCATCCTCATTGCGCGACCAGCCAACGCGCCCCAGCTCCTGTTTGATGCTTTTAATAATTTTATGACTAGTTTAGGCCTCAGGACCAATCGCACTAAGACCTTCCTTATGAAATGTGGCCCCACCCTATCTAAAACGAAAAAAAATTTACTCAGTGGTGAGGAAATTCTGAAAACTCCCCACTTCACTTACTTGGAGATTCTGATTGATGTAGATTTCAATTAAAAGTTCCTACTTAATGTGAGAGTAAGGCAATTTCAACGCACAATAGATGCTGTTTTTAGGTCTTTTTAAGTGGTTGGGCCGCAAGCCTGTGAGAGAAATTCTGTTTATTTTTAAAAGCAAATATGTGCCTGTGGCTACATTTGGTGCAAGAGTATGGGGGTATACGAAATTGTAAAGCCTTGCAAATTGTGAAAAACAAGTTTTTAAGAAGGTTGTTGGCAGTTCCACAATCTACCTCAGCGTTTTTGTGCCACAAAGAGGTTGGCCTCTTCAACATAGATTATGCTAAGCTGCAGATTATGGCATAGAATTTGGAGAAATCCTGAGGCACAGCTGTGTAGAACTGTTATAATGGACTGTATGAATCTGGATAAGCACTTAAATATCCCTTTACTGAATTATATTAAAACGAGCTTTGAAAAGCTCTGGACTCCTGCTTTCTTTTATAACCCCAATAGTTTAGCTTTTATTTCCTCAAGGAAAATCAAAGATTCTTTTAAACAATACATCCGAAGGGTGCGGCTAGAGACTATGGGGGTCATTATGCCCTTGGCGGTCTCCTGACCAACAGTGTAAAGGTGGCGGTTTCACCACCAACAGGCTGGTGGTGAAGACCGCCACATTATGAGTGTGGCGGGTTGGCCTCTGCCAGCCCGCCACATCTCCACTCATACCGCCACGGCGGTCAGAGCCGCTAGCCCAGTGTTGTGCATCTCTGACCCAGCAGTCCTCAGAAGACCACCGGCGGTATTAGGAGCCACCTTTGCATCAGGGTTTCTGCGGCGGTAGCACCGCCACGAAAACCCTGTCGGAAAGGCTACCGGTGACAGGGAATTTCTTCCCTATCATCTGGAGACTCCCTCCCCCGAAGCAAGCACTAAACTCCCATCTCCAGACACGGCGTCCCCCTCCCCTCACCCTACTCCAGACACAGTACCCCCCTCCCCACATACATGCACAGACACCCACACGCACAACACATACACATTCACCTACACTAACATACACGCAATCACTCACATGCATCCATTCACGCATTCACCTCAGTACTCATACACACATTCAGCCATGAATACTCAATCCCATCCAAACACGTATACTCACACCCATCCAAACACACATACTCACACCCACCCAAACACGCATACTCATACGCAGACAAACATGCATTCACACGAACTCTCATTCTCGCATACACACATGCATACACACTTACATGCATACACGCACTCACTTCTCCATTTAGGCTTGCATGCAACCACGCATACACACATTCATGCACACACGCAGACAAAACCCACTCACACATGCGCACACAACACCCCCCACCCTCCCATGCCCCTGTCGGACGATCAACTTGACTGGTCCGTGGAGGAGGTTGTCCAGCAGGGAACAGGTATGGGCGCTTCCACCTCCGGCAGCGCCCCGCCAGCAAGGCACCCCCAGGCTGTATTATTGCACATAAACAAGTCTCCTGGTGGGGTGGGGCGGGGCGTGGAACTGCTCCAGCGCCTCCACCCACCAGCACGACTACTGCTGGATTTGGTGGAAGACCCGCCAGCACAGGCAGTCTTCTGACCGCCAAAGTCATAATGACCGGTGGGACATAGAGCATCCCTTGTGATCTATCTGTGCATCCAGCACTTTATTTACAGATTTTTGCTAATGAGAGATATACTTTCTTGTTGACGAGGTTCGCCTTAAAACAATTAATTTCTTGGTGGCTTTTCCCCCAAAAAGGTACTTGGTTTTCATCTCTTCCCCCTTGCCCTTGTGAAATACAGGCAGAACAGAGCACATTGCACTTTCTACTATATTTCACGTTTTATATTGCTCAAAAAAGACAGTTTTTGCGCCTAGTTTTAGAAATAAAATCACATGTAGCTGCTTTTGCCTGTTTGCACCAGTTAGGTAACAAAACTGTTATATTTGCTGTTTTAAATGTTATCATAAGTGCCCTGAAGATACACTTTAAATACTGAGGTCTATTTTAAATTTTAGGTTGCTTCCATTTTATCTTTTTTAATGCTTTTTATTATGAATTATATTGCATTTGTTTGTATTTGTGTGGCTTTTAAGGCTCAAGTGAGCCTAATAAAGTATTTTGGTGGTGATGCTGATGACAGAAACCATTTTAAATGACTTCTGCATTTCCCAGAAAAAATATTAAAAAAACACACACGGAGAGTACATAAAATTAAAATGTAAACGTTAGTAATGGTTTGTTTTACTTTCTTAGGGGACTGATCATGAGTGCCCCATGAATTCCAGTATATGCATTAACTCCTGCTATTGCACGTGTTAGAATTCAGAGTATTGTATTTTTTTCTGCATGAGGAAATCCCAGGAGTCAGGAGATGTGCTGAAAAAATCGCACCCCTGCATATTTCCTCGGGGACATTTTCACAGTTAAAGCATGGTGCAATATACTGAGTATAATTTCTGGTAAATACAGCTAGGGAAAGCAGCCCAATCTGCCTTTTCCATTGTTAGGGGAGAACACCGAGTAGGTGAAGTTTATCCCACTCAGTAAAATCTGAACCCCGTGGGCTTGGGTTTACTGACGGGTAATAAATGTCTCAACCCACTCTGGGGCATTTGTAATTAGTAATTAGTGTTAGTTCTTCTAGGTCATTCATAACAGGCACACAATTTAAACAGAGAATGAACAGAAAAAGTATTGCATTCTGATGATCAGGTAAGTGGCCATTTGCCTGCCCTTACCATGGGCTTTGCTACCCCCAGTCTCATCCTTTGAGCTCAGCCATGATTTAGTGTACTGGCAGAGGAAATTATGAGCTGTCTGTGCTGGCAGAGGAGATGTTGAACAGTCTGTACTTGCAGAGGAGATGATGAACACCCAGTCGATCCTCTCCCAACCACTAGCCTCTAGCACTGGATCATTCTTTTTAAAGCCAACTGAAACTGTGTGTGTGTGTGTGTGTGTGTGTGTGTGTGTGTGTGTGTGTGTGTGTGTGTGTGTGTGTGTGTGTGTGTGTGTGTGTGTGTGTGTGTGTGTGTGTGTGTGTGTGTGTGTGTGTGTGTGTGTGTGTGCATGTAAGCTGTTGATGTTATTGACTGTGCCAATGTAAAACATTTCAGAGGTGGCTCAGGGTTTGCATTTGAAATGAAGGTGGATCTGATCCTGTGTTGCTCTTTTCTTTGCTCTGATATTTTTAAGTCATTGCCGTGTGCATTGACTGAGCCCAGCCTTTTTTTGACGGTCAAATGGGAGGCCTTGCCCCTTTCCCATGGTCTAACTTTACTTAACCTCTTACCCAGAGCAGCCAGCCAGGGCCAAGGGCAGAGAGGTTAACAGTTTTTTCCCTGTTTCGTCCAAAATGAGCATGCAGGGTTCTGGTGGCAGGGTAGGGTGGGGAGGGGGGAGCTGGCCCTTCCCTATCCTCACTCATCCTGGCCTGAATCCACTCTCTCATCACTCTCTCTCATCCTCCTACCATAATCTCCTCCTCCATGGAATTAATCCTCAGCCTTATTTACCTTGGACCTAGAATCACCCATCCTGTGGATTGCACCAGCATGCTCTTGCAGGGACCAGTTTACCCCTATATCCATCAAACCCACTCAATCTCTTTTGCATTCTTCTCAGTCAACCAAAGATAATTTGCCTCATAGCATTTTCCTTCTAGTTGACACCTGTGCTTCAGGATGCGCTGGTGCGTCATTATGCATTGCCTCCTGCTAGCCTGGGAGAGCTGCCAAGATGATATACTCGGGCTCAAAACCACACCCTCATTAGAGATGCTCCACAACTATGTGGTGTGACCACAATAAACCCCATTATGGCTGCTAGAGGAATGTGTTGCTCCCAGTGCTTTAAATGGGCCGGTACTGAGTACCGGCACTTTTTTATTTTGAGAGGGAGAGTACCGGCACATTTCAAGAAAAACGTAATACTTTTAATAGGAGAGTACCGGCACTTCTCGGGAACAAGCAGGTACTCTGGTACAGAGTACCGGCACTTTAATTTTTCCATTTCAAGCACTGGTTGCTCCCTACCGTTGCTGGTTGAACACCTTAGAGTGCAGATTACAGCATGTTGTTTTAATGGTTGTTTTTCACATTCTCCAGATGGACTCCACAGAGCATGCCAAGGCTGGGTGTCTAGTGCCAATCCCTATGATTTGCTTACTGCAACTTCAGTGTGAATACCTCAGAGCATATTGTATGCATATAGGTATATTGGTTGCTCCTATCTTACTCTGTGGATTTCTCAGAGCAAGTCATATAACTGATATGTTAGAGGTTTCTCTTCAGCCACTCCTGATTGAACTCATCAGAACATATATTATAGTTGATGAAAAACTGCACCTCGGAAGGATGGTGCCATACGGCTCCCAATTTTCCTTTTTTCCATAGCATTGTTGCTAAACTGTATTCTATAGACAACATCAAAGATAGTATGTATTTACTTGTCAGACTGTGCAGCTACATATTTGGAACAGTCTTTACCAAACACTAACACAATCAAATTAATTCCCACAAATGCCACATTGCAGTCACTTACATTCTGACAACATTCTGTCCACCAGTGTGTAACCATCCACGGCTTTTTAACTTGTCTATTTCTCGCTTATTTTCTCTTGAATACACATCTTGTGTCAACAGCAAAACACAACCCTGATCCTCCTAAACACATCTGAACATTACCCATTCAGGCTACATAACAGGCACACAATATTCTATTGAGGCACTCCCATAGTGCAGTCTGCGACCTGTCCACAAATGCTCTTGGGCCCTTCAGCAGGCTTATGAGATGCTATATAAATGCAAATACAGTACATAAGGTTCTAGGACCATAATAGTAACTGCACCCGGTCTCCTGGTGCTTTATTGTAGAGTAATTTAGGGTGACAGGACATTCATTTCAGGAGGCAAGGCAGAGGAAACCAGAGTAAGGTTATGAGAAAAAGGCCTGGCAGGAGAAAGATAATGTGAAAAGGCTAGGATTGCCGATGGAGGAAGTACTCAAGGAAGATGGGTGTGGGAGAGCAGGGGATGAGGAGAGCTAGATGAAGGGAGGAGAAAAGGAATGTGTGGTGGATGATGAGTGTGGAAGGCTTCAAGGGAAAGGAATATGCTGCACAGTTGCTAAGGTATTGGATGGGGAGGAGGAAGTGCTATGTGGACAAGGGAGAAGAGGAATGGCTGTGTGGTGCAGGACAAGGGGATGATGCACTGTGTGGTGGAGATGTGGGAATGGGCAGTAAATGGTAGAGGGATATAGATGGTGTTGTGGACGATGGTGAGTTTAAGGGCAATAGAGATTACAGAATTGTTTGTGGTTTCTTTGATGTGTGACCCGTTAGTTTCCTATCCTGCTGCTGTGTGTAGTCCACCATGCGACAGATAAGAATCTGAGTGGCCCCTAGAGAGAGATCTGGGGAGAAAGAGGATCAGAGGTAAAGACTGAAAGGAAGCTGGAAATTGAGACCCAGAGAGAGACCGCTAGATATAGAGACATTGTAAGAGCAAGAGAAGGAGAGTGAGTAAGAGAAACTTAGTAGTGTTTTCAAGTAAAGAAAAGGCTACCTTTGAATTGCAGCACAAAGGGTCTTTGGCAGTTGGCTGACCAAATATGTTATGTTTGTAATTTGTATAATTCTTTGAGTGGCCATGAGGTCAGTCATTGAGTGACCATGAGGGCACCTCAAAGGGCTGATAGCCAGCACTGGGGACCGGTGGAATAGAAAAGAGACCAAGAGAGAGGAAAGGATGCAATATGAAAGAGGGAATGAGGAAGGAGTGTTGAGAGTGGAGATGGGTGTCTTCCCCCAGGACACTGGCATCTCACCAGACAGAGCAACAGTGGTTCGTGGTTAGCCATCCTTGACCATATGTCCAACGGGCAGGAATGGAAGAGGACAGGACGAAACGAGGGAAGATGGTGAGTGAACTTAGGCAGAACAATAGTTATCGCTATTCAGGAAATGCTAGGGCAGGCACCCTTGGCAAGTATGAGCCTGTTCACCCACTCCACGGTGTCCAACAGCCAGACTGTTCATGAGCTAAAGAGCTCAGAAAAAGAGGGAAATGGTGAGCAGTCGGTCTGGGCCTCTGAGAGGGCAAAGACCATCACGTTGAAGCTATAACGGATTCACAATGACTTAAGACGAGAAAGAGTTATGTTAGTAGGAGGGCAGTGCTTAAAATAGAAAGTTTTGAGAGTCGGTATTTACTGAGCTTTTCTCGGAAAATAAAATGAGATTAGGAATGCTGGACCTATGCATTGTGCTGTCTTCCTTCCTTGCTACAGCAGGACAGACCCTAGGGATTCTGTAACTCGTCGTTTTTTACATTCATTTCTCCCATTTGTCAAACCCTTTTCAGTTATTTGTCTGATTTACCCCACCTTTCCTGTGAGAAGCCAGTTTTCTGCATGTCATTCGTTCTGTATGGACTTATTACTCTACTGCTGAGAAATCTTCCAAAAAGTAGCGTTAAAGATCCATTCACCTTGCACAAGTTACACCTTGGATAAGAACAGTAAAGACAGAACTCTCAGTAATCTTGACTCAGACTATGAACATGGCTCCACCCCACTGTTCAGAATCTTAGTATACTGCCCTCTCCCAAGTTTGGATCTGATTGTGACTCTGGTTTCCTCAGTTTTCCGCTCCTTGTTGCTCCTTGCATCTCGCATGCCCCCAACACCAAGTGTTTTGTGGCAGACTCAGAGCAGCAAAAAATGCAGTAGCACATTATTTATGAATGGCTTGGTTCTTGCTTGTCGATGTTTGTGTGTTGTTTGCAAGTTTACTGTAGCATCTTTAGTTTTCAGTTTATAGCGCAAACCGCTAGTTTTATATCCTAGTCAGGGTATAAATAAATCATACGAAAAATAGTGAGGGGACTAACTAGCATATGTAATTAAGTTATTAAATAGGAAGTGACTCAAAACATGTAATTTCATATTCATATAATATTCCTCACCTAAAATTGAACGGTACTATTTTACAAATACATAACGGAAACATAGAAAAAGAACATTTTTTTAATTTATTTTACGTTTTATAAATCACATATAGGTTTCTAAATATCAGTGGTTAATAGTGCTTGGAAATGGCTGAAGGGGAAATTGTTTTTAAACAGACGCTTGTACCGTTGTAGAAATGTGCAGGGTTTGTGTTTTGTGAACAGTAAAGTTTTCCTCTTGTTTTCCATTGGATGTGATTTCTTAGAAGAAGGACTGTTGAGGCTTTTAAGGGTGCGGGGGGGTGTGGATGTTAGGATGGGCCAGACTCCCATTATTTTATTAAAAAACTATATTCCTTTATACAGTGGGCAAATCTCCTTTCTATCATGGGTGGTGGGGGAAGGAGACTGGTTTGTACCTTTTTTTGGGGCACTCTCCCAAATTGGGGGAAAAACCTTCTACCTGCCCCGGCGTGGCATAAAGACACTATTGCCCCTTCTGGGTAGGGGTTGTATTTTCTCCGTGCCAGGGTAGGCCGCACCCTCCTTTTGTGTGTGTGTTTTGGGTCCTTTTTAAATGCCTAGTGTTTAGTGGACTTTCTGCCTCCCGGGTGTAGCTTGAGCTGTGAATACACCTATCCACCGCTCGGGGGGCTTAGAAATTCTATTAGGCTGCTAGATGAGGGTGAGCATGGGCCCATTCCGGGGGTTGGGGGGGGGGGGGTCACACTCCTCCCCAGAAAATACTGTATAAATGCAGTCTCTGGTGCCTAGTGGGCTTTCGGCAACCCACGCCAGTGGGGGTCAAATTGGGCTAATTGCCCTAATCCTCCATCAGTTGGGTAGAAAGACTGCCTAGCCTCTTGTTGGGCTGTGGTAATGACCATGCCCATGGTAATCTCAAGTCCTATATATTTATTTATTTTTTTAATTCCTTGTGTGTAGTGGGCTTTCTGCCCTCCCGTCAAGGGGTAGAGGGGGAGATTGGGAGTAATAACCCTCATCTGGCCTCCGGGGGGAGGGTACAGCAAGACTGGTTGTGTAGTTTTTGGTGAGGTGGGGGCATGGCCATGCCCATAGTGGACAGCCCCCACTCATATACTTATGTTAAAAACAGACCCTGTTGCGTAGCGCCTTCTTGCCCCTCTCCCTGCATCGGGGGTGGGGGGGACAAATTGGGGCGACAGGAAGACTATTCCTCTATGGGGGTGAGACGAGCACAAACCTTTGCCCAAGGGTGCCGCTCCCCCAAAGTTCCTGGTGTCTAGTGGATAGATCCCTGCTTGGGGATCGCTCTCCTATGGCGATATCCAAGCAGGGATCCACTGGGGGGATAACATTGAAAAGGGGAGATTCTACCCCTCCACAATACCTCTCCCACCCCCATCAGTGCTTGGGGGGGCTGAGATATGCCACCGAAGCACTGATACAGTGAAAGTAAAACAAGCTTATGTGCTCGTTTTCTTTCACGTTAGTGTAGTGAAGTCAGCTCTCCCTGCGTGCCGATCGTCACTACACTAGAGAAAAAAACAAAGACTGTGGCTCATCTGGAAGCTCTTCCCAAGCAGCTATATAAAATAATAAAGGAATCCCCCTGGTACTTTGCACCAGAAGGGCCTTTGTGTGCCTCCCCAGTGGCTGACAGACGCTCTAGGGATGTAGTGCGTGTTTCAGCCATTGGTCGACACCCACACTAAAAGGGTTAATGCATGTTTGTTTTCTGCTAGTTTTCCTTACCCAGCGTCAAGGCAAAAAAGCCTGCATGCTTGCAGATCATTAGGTGAAAGAAGGGTTAATAGTGTGACGTTCCCTTTTACTTCTGTGTAAGAAATTCAAAGATAAACCCCACAAGATCTCTTTCACAAATAAAGTGGATGGTTACAAGTGAGATGTAGGTTTACAAACAGCCTGAGGCCAGGTTACACGCTTGTAGTATTTATAAATGTATGTAGCTGTTGTGGTGGGGCATGATGTGACACCCCTCAGAATCCTTCTGCAATGTGCATGGGGGAAGAAGCCCCCGCTCTAGAAATTGCGGGAGGAGGGGCTCAATGCACCTGACATATCTCCCTACTTGTGCCTTATCCTAGTGAAGGATGGTCATTCAGGTCATGTGAAACTGAGTGTATGACTGGAGCGTGACCCTAGTAAAGAGTGCAACATGATACTTGAAAGAACTGAAAGCATGTAGTTGGCGCAGCACCTGCAAAAAGATCTTTCAAGGGTCACAGTGCATGATGGATTTTCCAGCTCGGTGCTCACTGAACCAGTCAGTCATCTAGAACAGTGGTTCCCAACCTGTGGTCCGGGGACTCCTGGGGGTCCGCGAAGCCTCCTCAGGGGGTCCGCGACTGCTTAGAAAATTAAATAATATTAACAGATTAGGTCCCCATGTTTCAATAATGACTCAGTGGGGGGGTCCCCGGATTCAAATAATGGTTTAGTGGGGGTCCCCGGGTTCCATTAATGATAAAGTGTGGGTCCACAGAAGTCAAAAGGTTGGGAACTACTGATCTAAGAAGTTTCATTTGTCTCTTTAAAAAGCGATGTGTTTTAATATTTCATCCTAGATCAACTGAGCACTCCGTGTGGAAATGTTGCTTAGTTTTAAAAAAAACTAAAGTCGCCATCTGGCTATATCACCAAACATTACTTGCCTTTTTGTATAGTAATGTAATAATGCAAAGTATGTATATATATATGGTATCTGTAGCAGGGTCTTAAGAAGCACAGCCAATTGTCAAGGCATTACAGGATATAATAATGTTTTACCTCATCCTCCATCTTGCAAGGGCCCATGGACCATGCTTATCTTAAAGATCTAGCTACAGACAGGCCACTATGGAAACACATGGGTTGTGGAAATAGGCTTGTGGAAACAAACTTTATACATTAGTGGGACGTGCCTTCAGACCATGTGCCAGTGGTTATTAGCATAGTGCAGAAAAAGTGAAGGGGATCCCCGAGTCCTAAAACCAGTGTCAATCTGGGGCTTGTTTCTCCTAAGCAGGGCTAGTTTGGTATATAGAATTCTTCCATTTAATGAGCATCCACCGTATATAGTTCCTAGCCTTGCATGGCTGCTGTTCCTTTGAGCGCGTGGGGCAGGTCGGATGGTTTCTTCTGTGAAGGGCCCTGAAGGCCCATGACTGGACAGTTAAGCAGTACACCTTTCCTCCTGAGCGGAGAGAGGGTGAGGAGGTGGGCGGTGTTGCTGCCTCCCTGGTACAAAGGCATCATTGACAGTGTGGTTTGTGATGCATTGTCTTTGTTTCAACAAGTGCATCCATGTCCTTGCTTTAGAGGTGGGCAAGAGGTGTTCTACACAAGCAAGGCCCAGTCTTTGACTGTATCTCATGTGACTTGTGGGGGCGCTTTTACTCTGTGCTGTGTCCTGCTCATAGGCACACATTCCCCCCTCATTTGCATTGGACCCAGACCATCATGCAAATATAGAAATACACACTTTGCACTGCATGGACGCATATTTTACAATTATGCAAAGTTTATTAAAAAAAAAAAAAAAGAGTGCAAGGCACTGGTGTGCAGCTGCTTCAGTAATGTCATAGGGTTGCAGCGTGCACAGAAACTAGTGTAAAATACCACTGGACATTTGGACACCTTTGTTATCTCCTTGGCTGACTTTTTGACTTACGTTTACATCACTAATAAAAGTGCGTAGGATGCACTCATGATGTGCATATATCTGACGCCCATAAGCCTCAAGTGACAAGGAAAAAAGGCAAACATTGTAGGAAGTGTTTGGCAGTGGCCTACACAAATATTCCTGACGTCAGGTGGTTTAAAAAGCCCCAGATTCTGCTAGATTTCGATATTCAAAATCCATGGCATGCCGTCTCATACAAACATGGAGCCTGGCTGCTATTAACATTGCAGCATTTGCTGTAGATCACATGCAGTGCACTATCCTGCCATCTGATGTTGGGTTTGGAATACTCAAAAGTGTTTGTATTTAAAGTATTTGTTTTGAAACCAAGCATGTGTAGAATGACTCATGGTCATGAAATATGTAATGCAACAATACACAGTTTCTACCTCTGCTTGTTTTTTTTCCATCATGTGGTTCTGAGCGAATATAGCATGGAAGCTGTGTCTTGACTGGAGGGAAGATTTTAGTTACTGGTTGGACACCAATAAGACTTGAAGTAGCATTCATAGTCCGGATACCGTTGTGTTGAAAATCTGCCAGCCAGGACATCATGTCATATGAGAATAACTTTAAGTTTGAGTAGGTTATGTAAAACACAGCCTTTCACTTGTGCCCCAGATGCTATTCGAAGTTGGTACAGTCTGATCGGGTTCATAATTGAAATCACAAACAAGCCTTCTTGTTCTGCGTGTCAACAATTGAAGTAAAACAACACATCTGGGTCATGATTGTAGAAGGACTCAATACCAAGCTGTGGAACAGAAAAGGGAAATGAGAAAACACCATTTAAAGGGTTTGAGGGTGAAGTTGTGCAGAGGGAACAATAGAGCCCTTCTAAAAAAGCTGATTCCGATAATCGAGGCTAGTCAATTTTAGATTTTCAGGCCTCTGGCCATGGGGAAACTGTGACACCTTGAAGCCCAGCAGCAAGGGAGACAGACAAACACCCCTCCCCCTCCACCCTCTACCTGCCCCCGTCTCTCACTAAGTGGAAAATAAATGAATATGTGAAGACTGGCCTCTAAAGGAGCATAAACTCTAGAACAGTGGTCTCCAAACTTTTTAATTCTGCGCCCCCCAGTTGAATAATAAAAATCATTGGGGCCCCCCCTCCGAATTTTTCACTATTGTTTCATAAAGATGGCAATGTTTAAATATGTCTAGACCTATTTAAACATTGCAGTTAAGTACTGTTACCTTTATAAAAATGCAATAACCTGCTTCTGTCTAAAACAAAGGCATGTTATTTATATAATGCTTCTTTTGGCCAGTGTCTGGCGCCCTCCCTGGGATCACTTGAGGCCCCCCTAGAGGGGCCCGCTCCCCAGTTTGAAGACCTCTGCTCTAGAAGGAATGTCGACTCCAGGATAATAAAAAAGGCGCTAAACAAAGCTTTGAAGTCGAAAGTGAAAAGCCTTGGAACAAAAGGAATTCGAAGCCAGAACAGCCTCAACCTTCAAAACAAGATGGAACTGGAGACCAAGACTTGAAACAGCTCCTGGAGTCCTCAGCTGCTTCTGTCTTGGAGAAAAAAAGTCCTCCAGTCTGCTCAGTCAAAACACTGTAATGATGTCAGTGAGCGTTTATGGTTGGCAAGCAACAGAAGTTAAATGGAGAGATAAGAGATCCAGGACTTGAGATAAAAAAGGATCTGCATAGATACAGGTCACTTAGTCTGAGCAGCTAGAGTACTTGCAGGATACACCACTTATTAGCCCATACACAGCACCACATAAATCTAGCAAAACAAAAATGTCTTTTGAGGAGTCCCAGGGTGTGCATGATTCACAAAAGCTAAAAAATAAAATAAAATAAAAACTGACACTAAACCAGCTTCATTATCTCTTATGCAATACCCAGATTAAGGTAACACAACCCAGACAGGCAAAGCATCAACAGAATAAGGGCAATGATGATGCTTAGTTGGCATAAATGATGGTGATGAGAAGCCTTTCAGAACAGTAAATAACCTTCAAGCCCTCCCCATCAGGGGATCATTCTATAATACAATGACAATGGAGTTAAAGAAATGTATATCCCCATAGAACCTCTTTTATCTCATTCCAAAAAACAATTCACTATTTTTCAAGATAGCACTCAGAGTTAAGGCTTCAGTAAAATCATGTTCTGTCCCTCCAAAAGTGGCCCCTCAAAGTCCTCTGTACATCAGTGGACATGTTTTGCAGGCGTTGGTAGCCCACATGCACAAAAAGTGCATTCCAAGAGTAATCTTTGCACGGTCCCTTTAGCATTTCTGATTACATTTTTTGTTTTTTCTTTATGTGGATGATAAACAATTTTTGTTTACGATTGCTGGAGTTATCAGCGCATGTGCTGAAACTATGTAATCGCTTACACCAAGTCAGTGTTCTCATCATCTGAAACTAAATGGTGGAAAACTGAAATAATACTTCACTTTAGATCCACTCAGATTACGGACCTTCATTTCTGGCCCTCCTTCCTTAATTACAAGCCTGTATCGGCCACATGTATGAAGAATATAGGCTCAAAGCAGCTTGATGTTAGCTTCAGTCTTTTTGATCAGATTAATGCAGTGACTAAATGTTGCTTTTTCCATTTTCCTGTCTTAAAATAAGTTCTCTGTGTGTTCTCCCTGTCTCATTATATTTCAATTATAAATGCTTTTATATCTGCTAGATGGGCCTACAGCAACCCATTATACTTAGATCTCCCTAACAAAACTGTAAAAAGGTGCAGTTAGTCCAAAGTTCAGCGGCAAGACTTGCTCTAAATCTTAAAAAGACTGAGTCTGTTTTCTCTGCAGTCTCATCACTCCACTGGCTACCAGTAAAACCATTTATTGTTTTAAGTCTGCGTCTAGTTTATTAGGATTTGTTCAATGACGGGTCATTTGTTCTGACTCAGAAATTTCAGTTACATCAGCCTAGGCTGATATTATGGGCTTTGTATGTGTTGTGGTTCCTAATTTTACAAGTATAAATATTGATGGAAGATATTTTTCTGTAACTGCTGCTAATTGTTGGAATGAGTTACCAGCAAAGATAAGAAGTATTATTGAAATTTTTAACTTCGAGAAAGCTCTGAAATCCTTGTCATTTCCCAGATAAACTTAAGACACGCTCTGCACTACAGTTTTCAACTTTCCAGCTTTAGTCATTTTTTACCCAAAAGTTTAACAGCAAGATGCCTGTCGATGTTAGGTGCGCTTTAGAAATTCACATAAATAAAATTTAAAAAGTAAGCTGTGCTAGCATACTTAGGTAAACGTATTGATGGGACAGGAAGGAGGGTTGTAATGGGGACGGATATGAATTGGCGAATGACAAATTCTCAAGCTCTCCTTAGCAGATAAGACAAACTCTTGTCAGAGAAGATGGGAGTTTTCCTACAATACTTGCAAGACGCAAACAGTAGGAGAGAGCAACAAATTGTAATTGAGGAAAAGGCTATGTCTAATGCAGGGATCTATTGAGCCCTGGATGCTGTGGCACAGCCTGTCTCAATTTAAACTCATCTCCTTCTTTTGTAGGCATGGCTGGCCATAACTAAAGGAGTTACTAGAAAAACAAAAACAAATGGTAGATCTTTAAGCTAGTGTGTACTTTGCAGCACCAAGGACCATCATATAAAAAAACAGGTGGTACACTATCAATTTAGGATAAGCAGGAGTGTTTTTTCAAATGCATCATCATCCCCGAACCCACCATCACAGTCACAGGTGACCACAAAGCCACTCGTCACCAAGGGGAACTTATTATGGCTACTTCAAAGGCTGTGGAAAAGAATCCAAAGAGGATCCTCTACTCCCAAGGAATGATTCTCACATTGTTCTCGTCGATTACAAGGCATCTGTTGGTGGCTCCTGCTTTCTTGGAAACATAGGGGGTCAGTTTAATTCCAGCATGAGACTGGAGCCATTCATCACCTCCAATTTTACATCTGTCAGTTTTAGGTTTCTCAGGATGCCAAAAATCCACGCACTTCTCACGTTTGATACAGCTAAATTGTTAATACATGTAGTACACTTGACTACTGCACTCCCCCTGCTAATGGAATTTCCCAGTTTTTCAGTGTACTTTCTTATTTCCTATTGATGGTCACTAGATTAGGTCAGAGCATGGGTCAGTAAGATAAAGGCTTACTGGTCCCACGTTCAAATCCCGGAAAAGCTGACTGTGTACCATCCTTTGGAGGATGTTTAATTGAGTACCATTAAATTGGGTAATAGTAATACCTGTTATTTACAGAGTTTAGAAATGGCAGGTGTACAGTATGAAGTGGAATATAAAATATGCACCAGAATGTGTCAACCTATTAACAAATGTTATTTACATGAGTTGTATGCACACATTCTGTTTATCACATCAAAGTCTGCCTGACCGGATTTGGCAATTCTGGTGGAAAGTAATAGCGAAAAAGATTGCTTAGTGCACGCATTGCATATTGAAGATAAAAAAATATAATGTGACAAAGAGTGTGATTAATGAGTGTACTTTTCAGAAGTAAAGAAGTCCCTTGTGCGGTCCAATGGAAGCACTTCCTGGAAAGCAGTAATATACACCAAATAGCCAACAGCAAGGTGTGAGATAATATTTGTCCTCTGGGTGGGAGACTGTGCTCAAACGGTGTATATTTTGGTTTGCATGTGTTAGCAGGGACATAAAGTTTGGGTGCCTACATTTAAAATGTTATTTACGGTTCAAAATGCTCTTGAGTGGCACGTGCTTTGTCAGTATTTCAGTGTTTTTCCACGGCAGTTGTGCAATGCTTAACATATCTGTGCAGCTCTGTGGGATTCCAATTCAAGACTTCATCAGGAACAGAAAACATTTTCAAAGTAATCAATTTAATAAGCAGTTTATTTCGAATTATATAAGCCTTAAAATATATGTGGTATATGTAGTGTAGTCATACACTCATAATTTAAAAGACACATGAAACCTAATTAACTCATCTTTAGCCATAATTTGTAAAAAATAAAAAAATAAAAATAAAAAGGCATGCGCAAACATTTCGCCACATTTCAGTTATACGGGAAACGTCTTAAACAACGAGTCCTGAATGACGCAGACGTTTTCAACGCAAGCGTAACCTTGCTTACCTGACTCATGGCTTTTTCTGTGCCTTAACCATGCATGTGCTGAACTACGCATATGCGTTGTTAAGGCACAGAAAAGGCCATGCAGTGTTCAGGAGAGGACGCTGTGAGGTAAGTGGGGCTGGGGCAGGGATTGAGGTGGAGGGTTTGGTTATTTTTTTAAGGGATTAGGGTGCGGGGTCGGGGTATTTTTTTTTTTTTTAGGGTGGGGGATTTGGATATTTTTTTGTAAGGGATTAGGGTGGGGAGTTGGGTATTTTTTTATGGGGCAGGGGTGGGGGGGGTTTGGTGTTTTATTTAGGGTGGGGTAATTTATTTTTAAAGGAGCGGGGAAAGGTTTAAGGAAGTACGGGAGGAGCGAAGAGGTGGACTGATAGGGAGAGGATGCGTGAGGTAAGTGGGTTTGGGGCAGCGTTGGTGGATAGTTTTTAGCCGTGGGAGTGGATTTAGGGCTTAGGGTGGGTGGGGGTAATTTAGTTTCTGGGGCAGAGGTGGGGGGATAGTATTTTTCAGGGCTTTGTGTGGGTGGGGGGGTTAGGGTAGTTCCCTTTGTGGGGAAGGTTTTAGGGCTCGGCCCTGGTCGAGGGGTGGGTAGTTTCTTTGTATGGGGAGGGGTGGGGGTCAAGGGAAGGTTATTTTTAGAGTTAAGGGTGGGTGGGGGGTTGTGGTACTTTAGCTTCAATGGAAGGGGCGGTCGGTTAGGATAGTTTTTTTTTGTGCTCAGGGCGGGTCACGGTATTTAACGTTTTAGGGGCGGAGTAGTTTTTTTTTTCAAGGCCCAGGGCGGGTGGGGGGTGTCAGGACTGTTTTGTTTGGTGGGGCAAGAGTGGGGGTCAGGGTAGTTTTTTTTTTTAGGGTTCAGGACAGGTGAGGGGGGAGGTCAGGGTACTTGAGTTTCTAAGGAAGGGGGTGGGGGGCTAGGGTAGTTTAGGTATTAGGGGTGGGGGTATTTCTGGGCCTCAGGGCGGGCTGTGTGATAGAACAACGCATGCCGTTTCCACACATGCCTTTACTAGGTATGCTTTTACAATTAAATTTGTTGTAAAGGCATGCGTGAAAACAATGCGGTGGTGGTTCCGACCACGTTGTTAAGGCATGCGTTGTTCTGGCATTCGTCGTTCCATCATACAACCCAATTATACACCTCCCTGTTGGGCTGGAATGGACAAAGTTAAGTTATTACATTTGTACCTTTCAAACTGGGTATCTTCTTACACAGGTACAATATATTGTTGTCTTTTGGCATGTAGTCCTGTGCATGTCAATATTATATTTTTAACTACCTCAATATGGCTAGCAGCCAATCAACACTGACATTGTTCTGAAAGTAAACCCTGGCATTTACCCACCAATTTTAAAAATGAGTATTGACCCATTTAAACTACTTCAACAGTCTTCTCATTTCAGGTTCATTCGCAAGAATGCAGTATGATAGTAAGAAATTTGGCTGCAAATACCATCATTTAAATTGTATATGATATATTAGGGCTTAGAGAGACCTTCCCTTCTTCTGGAGACCATTAATTGATTGCCTTTTTGGATGCATTCTTAAATTGGTTTCATGAGGCCAGGATGTGTCACTGCAGCCATAGGCTCTCTACTGTTTCAAAAGCCTTACTTAGCCCAGAAATTGTGCCCAGAACCTCCCTGATAACTGAAAGGAAGCCATTAGCACTGACATTTTTCATTTCATGTAAAATTGACTGTAGCATTGGGGGGGGGGGAGCAGGGGGCTGGACGTGAAGGAAAATGGCCACCTGAGTGAGAGCTCTGTCTACTTGGCACCACAATCTCTGCTCTGTTGCGAGCCTAACACCCTACCAGTGCTTCTGACACAGGGGGAAGGCTCTGGAACCACTGGGGAATGTAATAGCTCTGGACTACTCCTTGCCTGCACATTACTGCGGGAGATGTGCTGCGGAAGAGGACTGCTCATGGTCTGCTCGGTGCCCGATCTCGGCTTCGGCATGCTGGGAGGAAGCAAGTAATGGTCCAATAGGATTGCAACGAACGCCTACATACTTCCAGGTTGCATCACTGACTTCCTCCATCCCTACATCGTGGAATGATGCTAGTGACATTTTAAACTGATGATGCATATTCGACATACCTGTGCATATTTGACCGAACGGTCCGCATCCCATCCTTATGAGCGAAACGATTATGTTCACCTCCACCCGCTCCCAAAAAAGCACGAGGGACATTTTACGGCAATTAAGCTGGCCTCATGTTTACTTCTCTGTGTGTTCATATTTGGCCTAACGGACTGCACTTCGCCCTTTTGAGCAGAGCGGTTATGTTACCCTCCTCCACCCGTTCCTAATAAAACACAGGCGACACTTCCCTGCAAATACAAGGTGATTGAAAAGGTGGTTGAAGTCCTATCTGGCCTGTTCGGCCCAATCCTCACTGAGCTAGTAGGCAGGCCTCATGATTACTCTCCCATCTGTGCATAATAGGCACAACAGACCTCACTTGAGGCATCTTCCCGCAAATGCAGGGTGTGATTGAAAGGGTGATTGGAAGCTCTAACCAGTTAATTCAGACAAACTTTCATGGCCTTTGGGATCTGGCCATAGTTAATTTCATTGCAGTAACCTTCCTGCATCGTATCCAACATGAAGGGACCAAATTCTGAGCTGCATTCATAGAAGCACTCCCCATTATACTTTCCTGTTACAGGGTGGTGTTAATGCTTCAATTCTCAAACAGAAGGCCTTCATTTCCTGAGACTAACTTTACTTTTTGGCACTGCAACTCTTTGAACCCCCATGTGTTCCTTTCTTACCATCGCTTAACCTCTGAAAGAGACCGCAGAAACTATCTCTACAAGTTTAATGCTGTGGTGACATTTAATACTTAACTGCCGAACAATCCTGTATGTGTGGTCCCTGATTATTGCTTACAACCCTGAACTAAAGCGACTGAGCCTCCTGTCTTCTATGCAGCCCATTTCTTGCTCTGGGGACCGCATAGCGATAAGATGGCTGAAAAAAAGCTTCATGTAGGCACGAAACAGACTAAACCAGAACCTCCTGCCCTAGAATCTCCTATCAAAGGCAAAACTGAACTAAAAGAAACAATGGATACCATTCTTAAAAAGCAGTTGATACTGCAGTATAACTGGCTCAAACAACAAAAATCAGCATGGACCTTATGCAACAAGATGTGGCTGGTATGAGGTCTGACATAACAAATAACTGCCAAACTATCTGTAGCAGAACAACGTATCTGCAGCCTTGAAGACAATTCTCTCTCCACAAAAAAAGACCTAATCTCGTTACACAAACTATCAACATTCATGCAACGCAACATTGCGGAACTTGAAGACAGAAACAGGAGCGGTAACATTAGATTCTTAGGCTCTCCTGAAGGCAGTAAAGGCAAATATGGCTCTTCTATCGCCTTTCAAGAAACTTAGCTTCCTCACAGCACAAATATCTCCTCTGACAAACGCTTCAAACTTGAGAGAGCTCACTGCATCCCCACACGCCTTAATGACTATTCTACCACCGCTGGCCCACCAAGACCAATGATCTGCAAACCCCTGCCCTATCAGTAATGTGGAATTAGTCCTGAAATTCATATGTAAACACAGATCCATCACTTGGGAAGGACACCACATCACCATCTTGCAGGACTACTCCAAGACCTCTGTTTAAGTGAGGAAAGGCTTCCTCTCTCTCAGATCCACACTATGGAATATGAACATTCCCTTTTCCTTTTCAGGTCCTGCTAGGTTCTGCATCACTTTCAGAGGTTCTCCGCATCTGTTCCACTATTATCTGGACTTGTCTACCTTCCTCGACAACATCCAAGAGGCGAGATGGAAGTATCCTCCTTCATTTCAGGAACACTGTAGTTTATTATAACCTTAATGCTCTGCTGCATGCCTTGCCCTTTTGATATTTGCTTAATTACACCCCTTTGTTGTCTTCTACATTTGATAATGATACAGACTCCTCTCCTACAGATGTTTTTGTATTTCAAATAGGTTCACATTACTGTGTTATCAAACTGTTGCAGCCCAGGATTTTTGTTAGGTACCCCATCTTCCAGTCTTAAGGTTGGGAAGACCTGCTCTTCGTGCTGAATGTTTGTTTCCTCGTACACATCAAATGTCAGAAATGCTCATTCACTCGTATTGTTTTCATTACATCCCTGTTGTGCCACACACGTATATTTGCTCATCCGTGCTAGAGCTCGTTTTCTTATGGGTATATTTGTTTTGGGGCACCCATGAGATGTACAGCCTCCTCATTTGGGTTCCATGCTGTACCTATTTCAGGTTAGGTGGGGTGGGTTGCAGAGTTGATGGGCTCTAATTTTATGTTCTCTGTTGTTTTCTTTCCTTTCCCCCATCTTTTTTGCCAGTTGCCTTCCTTTTTATGCAATGCCAAGGTCAAGCCTAATACCTAATGTCCACTCCGTCCAACTCCATCTAACTTTGCTGCACAACTCATTCCCCACAGGTGGTCCCTCTATACAATGTATTGTAACAGATTTGACTAACTCTTGTTTACCCGACATTTCCTCGTATCCAGATGCTGAACACAGACTCCCTCCAGTTAGTCTCACTTAACACAAAAGGGCTGAACCATCCGGTTAAGAGGAGGAAAATTCTTGAATACACATACAAAAATTAGATGTGACATACTTTTATTGCAAGAATCTAAACTTTCTGTCAACCACATTCCCTATTTCCAAGCCTCCTGGATCTCCAAGGTCATAGGTTCACCTGCCCAAAAGAAGAATGGAGTACTCACAATCATAAGTGAAAATTGCAGTTCTAGACACTCTCATGGGTCACAATGGGAGCTGGTTACTCAATTAACTATACAAATCTGGCAAAGAGTTTTATGTGTTGAATATTTATGCTCCTAATGTTAGTGATACAAATTTCTGGAAACACATTGATGAACTGATTGTTAGGCTTCCCAATGACTCTCGACAGATCATAGGGGGTGACTTTAATCTCCCACTTGATCTCGCCGTAGACCGCAGTTCGAGATCCATATTTAGGCCATCCACATCCCACAAATTACTCCACGAAATGTGCTCTAGATACTCTCTATCTGACTCCTGGCATCTTTAATACCCAGACACCAGAGACTATATTTTTGTATTCCTCTTCCCATCAGTTATTTTCCACAATGGACAACATTTTAATTTCTAACAGTCTGGCTAGAATGATCTCTGATTCCACCATTGAACCCAGACTGACCTCAAATCACTAGTCCATTTCACCCTCTCTGGACTAGGCCACAGCTACCCCAACTGACAAATCTAGAAGACTTATTCCCAACATATTACAGGATCTGACCCATATCCAAACATTCCGCTTAGCCATCAACATTTTTCTCCAAGACACTTCACCTGCCGATTGCTCTCCCCAAGTGTATTGGGACACCTTCAAGGCCACTGTTAGAGGTGTAACAATAGGCTTTAGCTCCTACATCAATAAATTTGCAAATACACAGCTGAAAAATTTAGAAACTAAAATCAAGCAATTGGTAATTAGGCACCACTCCGAGAAGGGTAGCCTTCTATTGGACACCCTAAATCAGAACAAATATGAATTTAACAAAGCCCGAGCACCAGGGCTAGCCAATGGGTAACTAAATTCAACTCAATACAATTATGTGCTGGCAACACCTCTCGGAGGGTCCTAGTTCGATATTTAAAATGCAAACAAAGTCACACCCAAATTACCCCAGTCAGAGACAATGAGGGACCACTACATCTGGACCCTCATAAAATCTCCTGTCTCTTCTTAGACTTCTATCAAAACCTGTGTGATGAAAATGCTAATGTTAACTCCAACAATAGTCTGAGATATTTAAATAAACTCAACCTCCCTTAACTATATGCCCAACGCCAACCTACTCTGAACCAGGCCACTACCGATTCTGAACTACTTTCAGCTATTAAATCATTGAAAATGAGTAAAGACCCTGGCCGGAAGTTCTCATTGCCCACTTTTATAAATTATTAATGGAATAATTGCACATGCGCCTGCTGGAACTCTTTCATAACTGTGCTGAATATCGATATATTCGGGGTACTACAGTAGAAGCAACAATGACACTCCTCCCTAAGGAGGCCATGGACCATACTTACCCAAAAATCTATTGGCCGATATTGCTTATCAACTTAGACTGCAAACTGTATGCTAAAATCCTAGCTAAACGTATTGAAGCAATATTACCCTCCTTGATCAGCCCTTAACAAGCTGGCTTTCTCCAAGGGAGACTCTTCAGTGATAATAAAAGACTACTGGGACACATCCTACAACTTGCCAAAACGTCCCCAGTGGACAACTCAATGTTGAAAAAAAACATTCAAAGTTGTATGCCCCTTCTTGAAAGCCATCATGTTTTGCTTCACTTTTATAAGGATGACAATGGCCCTCTACTGAAATCTTAGTACCAAAATTAGAACTAAAGGGGTCCTGTCTTACTCATTTCCAATCAAGCAGGGAACTAGACAGGGATGCCTTCTCTCGCCATCTCTAGTCCTAGCCATAGAGCCACTCTTAGTGTCCCTCAACAAACATACTACTTCAATTGGGCTAAGCGTAGACGGCATATGTTTTAAAGTGGCAGCATATGCCAATGTTATTTTGATAACTGACCACACAGAAATAGTAATTCCTGAAATTATGGCTACAATTGTGGACAGTTCCTTGGTATTCGGCCCTCAATAAGGACAAATGGGAGGTCCACCCCCTTAACATAGCATGTACCAAAGCAGCTCTGGGCTCCTGTAGTTTATCATGGCAATTTAACTTTCTCAGATATCTGGGACTTGTATTCAGTGATGACTTGGTTGAATCCATAAGACACAGTGAGTCCTTGGTCATCCAAAAAAGTCAGGAAATTCCTGGAAGGTTGGTCACTGAAAATTCTTACATGGTGAGGTACACTTGAGTCCATAAAAATGGTCATCACCCCGATTGTGAATTATATATCAAATGTGTCCCCATTTTTTGCTCAGATGAGTTTTTTAGTAGTATAAAAAAAAACATGCTTCTATCTGAAAAACATAAGTCTACATAAGCATCTAGGTGGTACCAATCTGGCCGACTTGAAAAAATACTAGTTCGCTTTCCTGGCAGCCCAGGATGTGAAATGGCTTGATAATGTTCTAGACTTTACACCCCCATGGCTATTCCTTGAAATGTCAATGGTAGAGAACCCCTTCCTGACATCTCTTCTAACAATATTCAAGGACCACCATATCCTTAATAACTATTCTGAGTCACGCCAGGAACGTTCTATTATTCGTAGTCTTCCGCTTCTCTGAAATGCAATTTAGACACTTTCTAGAAGCTTCTATCTGTATAAGAACAATCTCAAAATCGACCTTAATTTCTCCATAGAAGGCCTATGGCAGGTGAAGGGAATTTCTGCTGTTGGTGACCTTGGCTGTAAGCAACACACCCTCTCATTCTCTGACATCAAACAAATATATAACTTTGCCTCCACAACTTCTACGATTTTTTTTAATTAAAAGCAGCCATTACCAAACACAAAGCTTTGCCATTTAAGGAAGCCTCACTACCGATTTTCCTTGCATTAATTAAGAAAGGTGGACATGTGGCTTCAAAAATGTATGCTAAACTCAGGCCTCTTGCTCCTTTGTTACGCAACTTTGCTCACAGAAGTGGTGTTCTGACTGGTCCTAGGACGGACTACTTGAACCACTGTCCATCGAGTGGTCAAGATTGTGAGCTGCCCCATTTCCTAAAAAGATAACACCCAGTCTTGCCCAAACCAAACTATGCATCCTACACAGAACCATCTGGATGGCATGCCATTTGGCCACCGTGGACCTTAGGGACAATAGTAACTGCTGGAGTTGCAACTCCGAGAATGCTGACCTACATCATAGGCTATACAAATGCCCTTCATTGTACACATTATGAATTACCATACATAAAGTTACCAATGACATCTTCCACACTAAACTCCCTTGGACCTTCTCGTTTTCTGTTTGTGGTCCCTTTAGCACCCTACACAATGTTGGACTGCAGAGAGATGATTTGCTGCTCTTGAACTTATTGTTCACTCTGACCTATAAAACTGTCTTATCTTCCTGGAAATTACTGGGAAGTACCTCAAGTAATACATGGCCGGAATGGCTGCAATACATTAGGAATGCTGCACACTTAATTTTGCCCACCCTGTACCCCTGGATCTAGGCCTACAAAGCTCTATAGAAAAATCCGGACTGATAAATAAAATTAGTTAAGAGCCTTCCCCTCTAATGCCCGTACACCTGTGGTGTCTCCTAACCAACACCCAAGATACTCTGATACATGTGGCAGTCACTAGGACTGTTACTGTTACCTCATTTATATGCTGACATTGGTTATTCCACTCTGAGCTGGCCTAAATATGCCTTAACTGTTCATTGTGGCAACCCATCCCTATCCTTCCCTCCTCTTTCTGTTCCTTTCATTTCCCTCATTGCAGTTGGTCATTACAAGATGTATTTGCCTCATTGGTCCACTTGTTAACCGTTTGCTTTTGTCTGTATTATCATTATGTAATACTTCTTCTAGAGTGTTATTGTTAACACTCTTACCTCATGAATGTTTGCCAACCGCTTGTTTGATATTAAAATTCCAATAAAATATTTTGAAATGAAGAACATTGGCTGTAGCACTCTTTCTTAAGCTGAGATTAACCCCTTCGCTGCCAGGCCTTTTCCCCCTCAGGTGCCAAGCCTTTTTTTTTTTTTTACTATTTGGCAGTTTGCGCTTAGGCCTTCATAACTTTTTGTCCACATAAGCTACCCACGCCAAATTAGCGTCCTTTTTTTCCAACATCCTAGAGATTCTAGAGGTACCCTGGAGGACACCAAGAAATTAGCCAAAATAGAGCAAAAATTTAGTTTTTTTAAAATAAAATGGGAAAAAAGGGCTGCAGAAGAAGGCTTGTGGTTTCTTTCCTAAAAACGGCATCAACAAAGGGTTTGCGGTGCTAAACTCACCATCTTTGCAGCTTTCAGGAACAGGCAGACTTGGATCAGAAAACCACATTTTTCAACACAATCTTGGCATTTACTGGTACATACCCCATTTTTACTATTTGTGCTTTTAGCCTCCTTTCAGTTAGTGACAGAAATGGGTGTGAAACCAATGCTGACCTGTTTTTTTTGCACAGTGCCTAGTTGTGGATTTTGGCCTCTCAAACACATTCACACACCTTTCATACATGACATGCACAAGACTATTCATGCCACCAGCCGCAGAGCCAGCACATTACAACACTTGCATCAGAGACAGCGCCATTCAAGGGCCCATCACTTTCATACACCGACATGCCTGATAGAGCCATCACACCAGGTGATGGGAGTGTGCGGACTGGTGTTTGACTGGCACCGCCAGCTAAGCGCCACCCCACGTACACCGCCAGTTAAGCGCCACCCCACGCACACCGCCAGCTAAGCGCCACCCCACGCACATCGCCAGCCAAGTGCCACCCCACGCACACCGCCAGCCAAGCGCCAACCCGCACACACCACCAGCCAAGCGCCACTCCACGCACACGGCCAGCCAAGCGCCACTCCACACACACACACACCCAGCCAAGCGCCACTCCACACACACACCACCAGCCAACCTCCACTCCATGCACACCACCATCACTTTTTTGTTTGTTTTTAAACAAAGAAACCACTAACTAATTATAAATAAGTACAAAACTACAAACACAAAAGCTCTAACTGAATACATGACAGAAATGCCATCAGTGAAACTGAACATATGAAAATATAAAACAGTTTACGCTCACTGTAGTTCCCAGTAATTCTTCTGTGTGTGGTAACTCCTGAAACAGCCAGCCACATACAGCCCAGGCTTTGAAGAACAGTCCGAGCAGTACATCCGGCTCTCCCTCCGGATACCTCTTCGGGCACGGACTCTACATTTTTTAGCGGGAAAGTCTTTTTTGGGGGTGGGAGGAATCTGATCATGAAAGTGGCGATCTTTCATTCTAGCCACATCCTCCCCAACTGCGACTCTAGGAACTCTTGCATGATCCACCATAACAAGGCTCTCTATCACGGACTCTTGAAATCTAACAAATTTCATCCTTGACTCAGGGGAACAATCCTTAAACACAATAAAAGTATTAAAAGTTGCTAGATTAAACAAATGAATCGCCAACTTTTTATACCACACGTAAGACTTACGAACAGCACTGTAGGGTTCCAACCTCTGATCTACTCTATCAACACCACCCTTGTGCTTATTGTAGTCTAAAATGCACACAGGTTTGCGCACTTCAGCAATTTGACCCCAAACAGCCACAGGTGAAGTACTCTCATCATGGATAGTAGTTAGCATGTACACATCCGTCCTGTCTACAAATTTCAGAGCTAGAAGCTCATCATTCTGCAAGGCACTGCACTGTCCCCTGTCAAGTTTTTTTTACTGACTAGCTCCCTTGGATAGCTGTTCTGGTTAGAGCGGATTGTGCCACAAGCAACAGTGTCCACTCGGAACAATTCCTTAAACAACTGAACTCCAGTGTAGAAGTTATCTACATACAAATGGTGACCTTTGTTAAACAGTCGTCTACCAAGTTCCCACTCAATTTTCTCACTAACTCCAAAAGTGGGCAGACAACCAGAGGGGTCAGTACTGGAATCCCTACCAGTGTAGACCCAGAAATTATAAACATATCCCGTACTACTTTCAGACAGCATATACAGTTTAATTATATACTGTGCCCTCTTGCTAGGAATGTACTGCCTAGAAACCAAACGACCCTTGAACAGAACCAAAAACTCGTCCACGCTTATTTCTTTGCCTGGAACATAGATCTCTGAAAAACGATCTACAAAATGATCAATGGCCTAATCTTAAAAAGACGTCACAATCAGGGTGAACTCGTGGCAAGGCTTAAGCATTGTCAACAAAATGCAGCATCCGAAAAAGAAGCAAATACCGATTATGAGTCATGGTCGCAGGAAATCTAGCCGTTGCCATCAAGGGACTAGTAGACCAATAAGAAGCCAGTGACGGCTTCCTTATCAACCCCATCAAAAAAGTCAAACCCAAGAACTTTTTCATCTCTTCCAGATTTGTGGAAATCCACTGGGTAGCTCTAGACTGAGGCGTGAGGCTGGCAGCGTTGTCCCCTCAAATACTGCTCCGCATACAAATTAGTCTGCTCAACAATCTCTTCCCAAAATACATTGTCCATAAACAACTGAAAGAAATTGATAGGAAAAATGTTTTCCGTATTTACTCTACACCCTGGGAAACGAGTAAAGGCAACTGTGCCCGCTCCATGTTTGAGGCAACCCAGAGTTCAGGTCTTCCAATGGGAAGCCTTTCAGCTGCTGGCTGTTGCACCATTGGCACATCAGTGTCCTCCTCCAAAACAGGCCCTCCATCTGCACTGAGAGGCGCTTCCTAATCAGAAGACTCCTCTTGGGCAGAACACTCACTGCCAGAATCTCTCTCTTCCTACTCTGCCTCAGATGCAGAGTCAGTCTCATAATCATGATCAGAAGACGACTCAAAAAGCATACTAACAACCTGCTGAGCGGTCACCCTGCAGCTAGCCATGATCCTTTCTTAGAAAAGTAACTTGACAAATGTGCCAACCAGCACTGTCTAAAATAAGTAATATCACAAAGTTATGTATTCAAAAACTATACCACTCACTTGCTTGAAAAAGCTAGACTCACCAGCAACTACTCTGCACAGACACAGAAATCACCAATGATATCCCACTAAAAAGAAAAGCAAATTAAACATAAGACCAATATATTGGGAGGGGGCGACACTTGCCCAAGGGGGACGGACACACACACACTCACTCACTCCCTGGTGCCTAAAAGAAATAGGCAGAGCTGCCCTACAGTGATTTTTTCCCCCTTTGGGCAGGCGACCCTTGCCCAAAGGGCCACACCCCATACACAAAAAACACAAAGCACAAAACATCCCTGGTGTCGTCATGGCTTCTGCCCCTCCCTGGGGCAGATCAGCCTAAATATAATCTGCCGATCTGCCCCTAAAGGGGGCAGAAACTGCGAAAAACATTATGCCCCCCTAGAAGAGCGACCATTGCCCAAGGGGCCGCCCCTCCCACACAAAAAACACACACAAAAATAAAATCCCTGGGGCTCTCCTCCTCACATGGTCCTGTGCTCTCTGTAGGTAGGCAGTTGCTGGTGCTCCATGACAGATGGCCTTAATTCTTCTGGGTGAATGTTCCCTCACTTAGTAGGGAGCCAAAAGACCTTAGTTCCCAGTCTTGCTCACAACAGGTAGCTGTCGTGCTGAGCTTCTCCACACTGATGTACAACTTCGTTACCCATTTTAGGAGGCTCAGACCCCCCTTTTATAACTCCTTTCCAGACAAAGATATCATTTAATGTCTGAATCTTTGAAGATGTGGGGGTTGCCCTCTCTGAAGTGCCCATTCCTCTGTCATGGCCCTCGTCCAGGAAGCAATCTGTCACAGCAGGAGTGACTCCACATACACAGGCCAATGGAGGAATGATTAGAAGATACCACCTGAATGTAAACCTTGCCGATATATGCTCTCTCAATCTAAAGGCGTTTCCAAGTTTGTCTATCACTAGTAATTAGTCTCAAATAAGTAGATTGTTCTACCTTTTACAACTTGTTGCTTCTATAACACTATGTGTAGTTTTTAAATCTTGACATTGGTTCTTTTCTTTCCGTGCCAGCCTGTGCACATATCCTGAGAGAGCTACCCTTACAGTCTCTTTTTGACTGGCCTTTTCACTTTTTCTCAGTTTTTTTACTTTTGGTGCATTGAGATGTTGTCAAGGAAGACCGGCTTCAAACCCTACGACTCATGTCACAGCATGATGTCGGTGACAGACCCGCACCTGGTGTGTCTGTGTCGCTTAGAGTGCGACCATGACCTGAAGTCGTGCTCCGATTGCGTGCCTTGAGGGAGCGCTCCGTAAAGCTGCTCCGCATTGATCCTGTTCGAGAAGAAGGTCCCGAGACGGCTGCTGAAGCCATCACCACTCCTCCTAGTCCCATTCAAAATTGTCGGGACATTTGGGTAAGCACAAGAAGAAGTCGAAGAAGCACAAGCGTTCTTCGACTTCACCCCGTCGGTCGGACAATGCGACACAGGAGAAGGAGTGTCCTTTCTCTAGGCCTTTGTCTTTCTGGGTCGGCTCCGTGCCTTCCCGAGTTACCGGGAGCCGGAGCCACCCCTGCCCAATTAAAGGAATTTCACAGGGCCAGTCGGGCCTCTTGGATAGCCTTTGGGCGCCGCAGGGTTCCACGCCAGCAGCTTCGGCCTCAGCTCCGAGGGTCTTCCGGATCTAAACTGGCATCAGTCGTATCATTGCAACATTCCGCGTTGACGGTTCCAGCTTCGACACTCCTGACATGACCAGGGCCCGCGGGCTGCGTCGATTCTATACTCATCACCGACATGGAGCCGGAGCGGCGTCACTCAAGGCAGATTCCGACTTCAGTGGGGGCTTTGGTCCCTGGATTGGATCCTGACCCTTATTCTCATGGGTATGACTTCTGTGAGAGTATGGAGGGGTCGCTGGACCCTTTAGAATTCCAGCTTTGAGACCCTATGGTGTGGGCTAGCGGTCTGGATACCTTCCCTAACGCTGGTATGCTTTCTTCCCCAACCGTGGCTACGGAGGATGGGGCTTCTTACTCCATGGTGGTGCAAAGTGCGGCCGAGTTCTTGGGCCTCGAGCTGCCTTCGGTGGCTGTTAGGACCAGTCTCCTGAATGAGGTGCTTCAGCCTGGGGCTTCCACATCAGAACCCCTTTTGCCCTTCAATGAAGCCTTCACGGATGTCCTGTTGGGGTCATGGTCCAGACCCAGCACAGGGGCTCCTGTTAATAGGACAGAAGGCCGCCGCCATAGGCCTGCGCCTAATGACCAAGCTTTCCTGACCCAACACTGCACCCCAAAGAGCTTGGTCATCCAAGTCTCAAAGTCCCAAGGTGTGTTCTCTTCCGCTCCCCTGGATAAGGAATCATAGAGGCTGAACCACCTTGAGAAGAAGCTGTTTTCTTCCTCTAGCCTTGCATTGCGGTCTGTGAACACTGCATGCCTTTTGGGCTGCTACACACATACGTCATAGGATATGGTCGTGCAGGTCCTGCCACAGGTCCCGGAGGAGGCTGTTGCTGATGGGAGAGACACAGCCAAGTTCACAATCAGATGTGGGCTGGATACGACCGACTCTCTGGGCAGATCGGTTGCTTTGACGGTGGCCTTGAGGCACCATGCCTGGTTAAGGATATCTGGCTTTTTAGGGGATGTCCAATATACTTTGGTGGACATGCCCTTTGATGGCACCCGTCTCTTCGGGGACAAAGCAGACTCTGCTCGAGCGCGTTAAGGAGTCCCTGACTACAGCCCAGTCTCTTGGCCTTGCTGCTGCCACTCGCCCCTCAGTCTGCTTTTCGCCTCTTTCATGGCTTCGGAAGGGGGCGTCCAGCCACTTCCGTTCCCTGCGAGCCACTGTGACACGAATGCCACTCAGCCTTTGCGTAACTGAGGACCCAACATCCGTGTGGATCAGGGAGCCAGCAGTCTAGCCTGTCCACCGCCGCCCACCTCAGCTGCAGCCTCCAAACCTTCCTAGCCTGGCGCTTCCCAGTCAGGGCCCAGTCGATGGCAGAAATCTGCCCCGCTGGAACACCATCACATCAGACAGGTGGGTTTTGCAAATAGTCTAAAGGGGCCTCCCCTTCGAGATTACCCTCCCTCCGTGCCACCATCCTACGATCGGATGATGGAGGATCACTTGGCACTTCTGCACAGGAGCCATAGAGAGTGTCCTTGTGCCAGAAGTAGGTTGTGGTTGTTATTCCAGCTACCTTCTGGTGCCCAAAAAGGACAAGGGCCTCTGCCCTATCCTCGACCTCTGGTCCCTCAATCTCTTCTTCAGGAAGGAGAAGCTCAAAATGCTCACCCTAGCTCAGGTCCTATCTGCCCTGGATCCAGGAGATTGGATGGTAGCGTTGGACTTGTAGGATGCTTATTTCCATATTCCCATCCTGCCTGCCCTCAGACATTACTTGCGGTTCGTGGTAGGTCACAAACATTTTCTGAATTCTTCGTGCTCCACTCTGACCTTACTAGCGTCCCTCGGGTGTTCATCAAAGTGATCGCGTTGGTCGCTGCTCATCTGCATGTAATGGGTTTTAGACTTCCCCTACCTCTACGACTGGCTGTTGTCTCCCGTCTCCAGACTACAGCGGACTTCCTGCATTCACTGGAGTTCGTTATAAACAATCCAAAGTCACACCGGACTCCCTCTCAGACGGTCCTTTTCATCTGTGCTGTTCTGGAAATCAGTGCAGATTCGGGCCTATCCTTCTGAGTGGCGACTCCAGGATATTCAGGCTGATACCGATGTTTCAGCCGCCATCCTGGATTTCGGTGAGAATGACTCTGAAGCTGCAGAGCCTCATCGCCTCCTGCATCCTGCTGGTGATTCATGCCAGATAGCATATGCGGGCTCTGCAGTGGGACCTAAAGTTCCCGTGGGCGCACCATCAGGGGAATCTCTCCAACATCGTCCAGATCTCAGAGAGGACTGGGCAAGATCTGCAGTGGTGGCTTTTGAACTGTCAGAAGCAGATCCCTCTCCCTTCCCCAACCAGACGCGACTGTAGTGACGTGTGTCACTCCTGGGATGGAGTGGCCACATGGGAGTGATGTAGATCAGAGGAGTCTGGTCTCCAGCAGAGTCTGAGCTCCATATCAACCTTCTGGAGCTCATGGCGGTCAGTCTGGCATTGAAAGCATTCCGTCCCTCTCTCAAAGGGAAAGGGGTGCAGGTGTTCACAGACAACACCACCGCCATGTGGTACTGCAACATGCAGGGTGGGGTGGGGTCGTGGACCGTTTGTCAGAAGGCTTGCCACCTCTGAACATGGCTGGAATATCAGGGCTTATCCCCGGTGGTTCAAAATCTGTCAGGCTCTCTGAACGTCAGAGCGGACAAACTCAGCCATCAACGCCTGGCCGATCATGAATGGCGTCTCCATCCGGTGGCACAACTTCTCTTTCAGCAGTGGGGAGAGCCTTGTTTAGATCTGTTTGCCTCTGCAGAGAGCATGCAATGCCAGCTGTTTTGCGCGTTGGGAGTTTCCAAGGCGACACTCGCTCAGCAACGCTTTTCGTCTCGAGTGGAACTCAGGCCTCCTGTACGCCTTTCCGCCATTACCACATCTGCCCTGAGTTCTCAAGAAGCTCAAGAACGGCCGGGCCCAAGTAATTCTTGTAACCCTGGTTTGGGCACGAAGAGTATGGTATCCTGAGCTATTGAACATGACCATCAAACCTTCGATCAGACTGTCCCTTCAGGAGGATCTTCTGTCACAGCAGCAGGAGACGGTTCTCCGTCCAAACCTGTCCAGTCTCCGCCTTCTTGAATGGAGATTGAGTAGCTGCAGGTGACAGCTTTTGACCTTTTGCCCGAAGTCTGTAACGTTATCTTGGCAGCCAGGCGTCCCTCCACTAAAACAGTACATGCCTGTCATTGGAACACATTTGTGGCATGGTGTACAGACATGTCTGTTAACACACTCTGCCCCTCTTTCTGAGGTTCTTTTGTTTATTCTTTCTTTGGCCTAGCAGGTCTATTTGTCTGCTATCTCGGCTTTCATCTGATTGCCTGACCAACCCTCCTTGCTTAAATCTCCCATTGTTGGACGATTTCTTAAGGGCCATACCCATCTCTTTCATCCTTCCCATTTCATAATACCCCTATGAGATTTGAACTTAGTTCCTACCTAGCTCAAATGCGCTCGCTTCGAGCTGCTTCACAACTGCCCACTTTGCCTACTTACTCTGAAAACAGTTTTCCTCGTGGCTATTACCTCTGTCCACAGAGTGAGTGAGCTGCAGGCTCTTTCTTCAAAGACACCTTTCATTTCCATCCACCCTGATAAGGTGGTGCTTCATACGAGGGCTTCCTTTCTGCCTAAAGTGGTCACGCGCTTTCATGTAGGCCAATCAATCACTTTTTACGCACCCCACCATCGTGCTAAGGAAGAGGACAGACTCCACCGTCTGGACCCAAAAAGAGCATTGGTGTTCTGTCTTGATTCTACAAAAGAGTTCCAGGTGAATGATCTACTCTTTGTGGATTATGTGGGTGCAAAGAAAGGTCGGGCAGTGCATAAGAGGACTATCTCTAGATGGGTAGCCCTATACATAAAAATGTGTTATGCATTGGCTAAAAACCAATCCCTAAAGGGCTTGTGTGCTCATTTTACCAGAACAACAGCTGCAACCACTGCATTAGCCGGCAGAATTCTAGTCCTGGACATCTGCCAGACAGCAACATGGGCGTCCTTGCACACGCTTACTAAACACTATTGCCTTGCACAATCAGGTCCGAAAGGACGGATACTTTGCCTGTTTGGTCCTGCAGGACTTCCTAGTGTGATCTTGGTTCACAGACCTGCCTCCGGGGATGGTATTGCTTGGGCATCTATTCTAAGATAAAGAATCTGCAACTAGAAGTCTCTATCAGATGAACAAGTTACTTACCTTCGGTAACAAATTATCTGGTAGAGACGTAATCTAGTTGCAGATTACTGTCCCACCCATCCTCCTTGCTCTGCAAAATGATTCATAGGGACAGGGACTTCCCTTTCAGGGCTTTAGTTCTGGCGCACCAGAGTCAGTGTTCTTCATGACTCAGTGCTTCTAACCTGGAAAGTCGTGAAAAGAAAGTGATGTCAGCGCACCAGTGTGGCACCTATATACAACCCGCGATGTCGTACTCGGCGACCTTGACCCCCAAGGACAGATGCAGAATCGACCAACGCCACCTAATGGCACGCAAAGATACTGCTCGAAGAAAAATCACCAGATCTAGACTGACGCCTGGTGGTGTAAGGAATCTGCAACTAGAATATGTCTCTACCAGATAATTTGTTATCAAAGGTAAGTAACTTGTTCTTTGCTACCATATAGATCTTTAATGTTCAACCTTTGTCAATATTTCATGCTGGGCTAGAATTCCTTTTACTAATTAGCCAATGGGAACCAATTCATTTGTGTGAGTTAAGAGCTGTTAGCTCTTTAAACATAAAATTACATTTTCTTTTCATTTGTTGCCTTTAAAAAATAAATAAAAAAAAAAACATCTTGTGCACATGCATACATATATTTTGCATGTGTTCTTTTTTTCCAGTCATCCTTCAAGTGTGTGGTGATAAGGTTTCATTGCGTCATTGTGTGCTCTTGATTTCAAATTACTGACTATTGCATTAGAATGGGTCGGTCCTTCTTTAGTTTGAACTTCATAACAGCTCTGCCACACTAAGAGCATCACTGACATTTGACAGATCAGGACTAACCGACTAATCCAGTCTTCTCAATTTACTTACTATCTGTTCACCACGCCAGACAGACTACTATGTCTCTGCACTATTTGCTTTCACTCAGTTATTTCACCTGCCTTCTGTTTTTTTCTTGTAAAACTGTTGAAAGCCAATTCATCTAGTAAAACCTACAGCACTAGAAAGATGCATAGAGCCAATAAAGGGGAATTATAGTTTGTAACTTTTTACCTTATTAACTCATTTTATTTGCAATAACATTTTGTCACTAACATTTAATTACTCAAGGGTTCTTTACTATCCCCACTCTACTGTATGTACACTCCTTTACTTTTTCCTGGGCCTTTCTTCCTTTCCAACTCACCAGACTTTTTTGTTCGCCAGCTCTCTGCGGAAGCCTTGGGTACCATGAAACATTTTACATGTAGCCAACATAATAGCACGCACCCCCCAAACAAAATAACCGTGCAGTGTCCTTTTCACAGCTACAGATGACCTACTCTCCAATCACAAGTTTTGAAAATTCTTAAAAAATGAAATTCCTGAACATGATAAACAGCGGTCCCTTTTTTCTCTAAATTATGTACATCATTTGGTGAAGCAGTAGCACAGAGCTACACGGCATTCTTGGGGACTTAATAAAGTACAATACACCAAAGTACTGTATTGTTATTTTTCTTAAAGCTATTTTTGTAGCATGGACCTATATTATTGGAGAGCTTCCCTATTAATAGGAACAGAGAAAGAAAGTTTGAATGGAAGAAGTACAAAGCATTTGAGTTTTCTTGGAAAAATATAATAGAAAATGGTAGTTTTGTCAAGGTGGCAGTGCGTGTTATGATGGTGATCGTCTTTATGGTGAGGCAGACGGATTTTGCACATATTTCCAGTGTGGGACAAACACCTTCATGCAATATTCAAGCCATTGTGCACGTTGACTACCTTAGGCATCTTGCCTGATATACACAAAGAAGGGGTCTTAGAAGTATGGCGGAAGAGAGTAGGGGTGAGCAGAGACAGTAAACAAAAACAACCATTACCTGACAGTAAGACATTGTGGCAGTCTGATTACGGGGAAGTGGACTCCATGGATACTATGCAGTGCTTAATTTGTAAATAAAAAGGTGCCGGTACCCAAAGCCCTCCTCTTAAACACACAGCTGCTGCAATTAAATGTGGGAACACGAAATACCGAGGTAGCTAATCCTGAAGCCATCTCGGGCCTCTTTAATCCATTTAGATCCACTCCCTGCACCTTCAGCTCACTCTTGCAGCTTTCTGCTTTCTACAGTTGTGATGCTTTTTCGCTTTTCTCTTCCTCCATCTTTCCCATATCTGTCTTTTTCTCGGAACAAATGTTTGAGGCAGAAGAATAAGCACCGGCCCTCAAAAATAAGGGCCGGTGCTCTGCACCGGAAACAACAAGCACAAATTAAGCACTGATACTATGTGCATTCGATCTGCACTGGGGATCCTGGGATGAGAATCCAGCTCATTGCTGCCCAAGATTTTAAGGACAACAATGTAGGGAATTGCTTAGTAATACATGTTTAGGAATACTCGTTCTGTGGGAGTGAATAAGACTGCCAGTGCCAGTTTTTTGGGATCTTGGTAGAACGTATATGGGGTGTTTTAAAAGTAGATTTAGTGGGAGTGTAAGGGTGAAGGTTCTATGGCATGCACACTTTCACTACTACCCTACCTGTACTTCTGTGCTGATGATGATACTGAGGCTGATGGTGGTACGGAATCAGATCGGGGATACAGAGGCCTTTTGGTACTGGTGTAGACAGTCACACTTCGGGCCTTGTGATAATGGTGTAAAAAGTCACACTTCGAGCCTTGTGATAATGGTGTAAAATGTCTCAGTGGTGATGAGAGTCCTAAGAAAAGGAGATGGATCAATTTGAATATCACTCCTTGTAAATTCAGTGGCAATTTTCAGCTATATTCACAAGTTAGAATCCGTTTTTGGTAACTGACTGAAACTTTCTTCCATCTCCCTTACAGATCCTCTAATTGCCACCCTTATTTCAATTGAAAAACTGGGATCGATGATATATGCAAGGATGGGAATCAAAGTGAATTATTTTCACTGGAACAATGGATGGAGTAGGTGATATCAAGGCTTAGTTGCCGTCTTTGAAGCTATGACTTTGGTGCTCAAAGCTAGTGTATCCACCTGATTGCATTGTGTGATGTGGAGCAACCTATCACACCTCCCTGTGCCTCAGCTGTCATGTGTGCCACAAAGAGCAAGAGTACCTTGTAAATGGAGAGATGCACATACAAGGGTCTTTAACTTTAAATAAACCAGGTGAAACTTGTACAGATACTTGACCTTTGTGATACAGATGGCTGGTGGTGGTATGGAGGCCTTGCAATACTGGAGTTCACAGTGATCTGGGAGGCTTGTGACAATGGAGCAGGTGGCTATATTTGGCCCTTCTTTTAATGAAGCTGATGGTGATGTTATGGCCTTGTGCTAGTAATTGTGATAGTTACATCTTCTAATATTGAAACTGACAGTGATATTGTACCTTTGGGATACTTAAGCTGCTTACTGAGGATAGTGGGAATATTACGGTTCCAAGGACTGCAGGTTTAATGGAGTCAGTGGGACATTAAAGGCTCAGGAGTACTGAGGCTGGCATGGATCTTGTGACTGACTTTTGCATGCACCCTTTCACTACTACCCAGATGCACTTCTATGCTGATGGTGGTAGGGAGGCACATTAGGGATACAGAGACTTTTTGATCCCGGGAATACTATGGTTACGGTCTGCAGGTTAAAGAGGATGTTGATTCTTGTTATCTGTAATCACTAACAGGTGAACGTTTAAATGACATTGTAAAAGCTGCCGGTGTTTAGCCCTTGTAAAGTGTCAAGTGTTTGACATTCTAAGTTCCTTGACCCGATAGAATCATTCTTCTGCCCCAGCCATCACGATGATAATTTGCACCGAACTTCAAAGGCTGGAACTGAAGTGGCGGTATGATATACCTTGTCTACAAAAATCACAACAGGGTATCCTAAGTGAAAAACGAAGATTAGTTGTCACAAGCCCACAACCTTTTTTGCTTGTGTGTTAGATCCTCACACACCCTGATGGTGTCATGCTTCCTCTTCTGCTCTCACCCTGGCCCCTAAAAAACAGGGTGGACTCGAGCATATTCCAGGGGCTGCTTTGGATAGTTTCCTGCCGGTATCTCTGCAATAAAAATACCTCGGCGCACCTCGGTATCCCTGTATTCTTGGTGTTCCTAGTAACAATAAAAAAGTAAGGGGGAGGCGTGCTTGTGGGACTAATGGTACTACACCCTATATAAAAATCGACATGTTTAATCCCTAAGCAGTAAGGCCAAAGGGTCCAAAGCTTTCCTTTGGGACAAATAAATGTAGTGCCACGGTGTAATATCAATTTGAATTATTCATCAACCTAACTCTAATTGAGTCAGCACACACACTACGTACAAACATATATAGCATGCAGAGGGCTGGATCGCCCTTTCCCCACGACGTACTCGTGTTGAGCCTTTGAATTTTCAGGATGTGATGCTACACGGGAGGGTTGCGGGACATGTCCCTGTAGTCACATATTCATCAAGGGTGTTATGTCACTTTAAGAACCTGTTTGGGCTCTCTCTCCTTCCGCTAGTGACTACAGGGGCATGTCCCTCACTCGTTCCATGTACCTGTAGGGTGTGTGATCTCATAACAAACAAAAAAAAGTGTGGACAACTAATCTGTTTTTTTTTATTTGGGTTACCTTGTGATATTTGTTTAAAATGGAAGGACGCACCATAGACTTCCCGCTGTTCCCCATACAGCATTTGAGTGACCCCCTGATCTCGCCTTTATATATTCGTTTGTGGTACCCTGTCTACATTCTTAATAAACTTGTCCGTATTTGCCTGCTAAGGATACATTCTGCCGTCCTGCAAAACACTTTAAGTGTACGATTTGTGGTTAGTTATCAGTCTGACACTACCTACCAACTTAAATTAAAATATTGGTATGTTTTGGATTATGGTGAGAGCCGTTTTTCATCTCCTGAGGTCGATGAATTGAGTAACATTAGTGTAAAACCCTTCAGTTTTTTATGTTAAAAAAAAAAAAACTAGAAATATTTACGTTTGTTTAGTTGTTTTATAAAAATCGCCAAAATAGGTAGCTATGATACTTAAAAGGTAATCCTGATGGAGCATGTCTATTTAAAGTGCTGATTTGGAATAATTTAAATATGTAGCATTAAGTAAATAAGTCAGAAGTCACCCAAACCTATTAATGGGAGGTGTTTTTTTTTTTTTTTTTAAGTGATATTTTTGCTAATTTAGAAATCCTACCTACTTCAGATACATACTACTATACTGAAATAAAAAATCGGAATTACTGGTAAAATCACGACTGGACATGCAGTTTACCATGACGGCCGTCCTATAAGCCCCCTTATAGTGTTTATTTTACTTTGACGTTTTCCATTTCACGTTAATCTATTGTGTTTTGCTTTGTTACATTTCTTTGTCGAGATGAATGTAAATATGTTACAGATTCGATGCAATGTATGCTCAAAGTAGTATATAATTTGCATTGCGTCTTGATTCCGAATGCTCCAGTACATCGTTCAGTCCTTGTGCTTTCTGGCCTCGAAAGTGCCTCTGCCGCGGAGGAGCCACGCGCTCCCTTTCTTGTTGGAGTCCTTGCTGAGGGCAGCGCTAACCCTGTCGCCCTCCTTGTGTCGCAGCTCGTGGAGCCCGTCTGCCATCAGCTCTTCGAGCTCTACCGCAGCTCCGAGGTGCGGCTGAAGAGGTTCACGCTGCAGTTCCTGCCCGAGCTCATCTGGGTGTACCTGCGCCTCACGGCCAGCCGCGACCGGCAGAGCAACGGCTGCATCGAGGCCCTGCTCCTCGGCATCTACAACCTGGTAAGTGGCGCCAAGCGGAAGCGGCCACTGTTGGGCTCTTGAATGAGCGGATGCGCGCCAAAGAATAGCCCAAGGAAGGTCAAGTGGCGCGAAATGTGGTATTGTTGTGCTTTTTATTGTTTTATTCAAGGGCGCTCAGCTGTGTATAAACAATAGCCCAGTCTGTCCCTTTTTTACGTTTCCATCTTAAATGTTTTGTTAGGAAGTGGCAGTAGTACAGTGCCAAAGAGGGTGTTATCAGTTCACCTCTTTCTTTCTTTTTACCTCTGTGGGGGAGACATAGCAGCCAAGTTTTAGGATGGCTTATGTGTGACATTACTATAGTTTCGGAGTGTGAGTGGCATTCTAATGCTAAATGTGTGACACTTTGAGTGACACTTCCTGAGAAAATCAAAGAAACGACTAGTATTTGAGTTCTAGAAATTTCTGTTATTGTACCTAGCTGTCAAAGTACATCAGAAAAAGTATGAGAACTGTGATGCTGCATGCTGGAGGTTGGGGTGTCAAAAAGTGCAATATTCCGTATTTTTTTTTAAATCTTTCACCGTGAAGTAGCCACACATACAATGATGCACAGCTTAAATGAAAAATAAATAAACTTGTTACTTAGTGGGAAATGCACCATAGTACATTATGAAACCTTTCTTAGTTAATGTACTGCAGAGATCTGTGTGTAACCAAAAGGCACAGAATTACATTTTGGTTGGTGCAGTGGAGAGTAGTGACTTGTGTATTTTTACTCTACGAGGTCATAGCCTGTGACACAAAGCACTTGATATGTAAGTCATTATTTTACACTTGCATTACGCAATGCATAAGATAAGACTGCTACAAAATGCTCAAAAAGGTTTGAGATAAATCGGTGCTTCTAAAAGTATAGATTTTAGTAATACCCAAACTGTACGTAATGCGTTTTTTGTTTTACATTGCTATCCCTTCAACACCTCCAGGGGCAGTAAGCATTATATAAATAAGATTACAATTAAAAGCATGCACGTCACAGCTCAGTTGTTAATTCTTTGCACTAGAACTCAAAAGGAATAAACCTTTGTCATCACAAAGCTTCTAGTGATTTGATCAGTTAAAGCCAGTATCAGCTCCAAGCATTATTTACATTTGCAGATTACCCTCTACATTTGCAGATTAAGTGGTAGTGCACATTCACATTGCTTTCAGGCAAGCAGGCACCCCGGCAGAAAGGCTTGTTTAGCTATATGCCTAGATTCGGTTTCACATCACAAGATACCCCCGAATTACACCTAAACTGAAGCATTTTAACTATCGGAATTACCCGTCCTGGGATTGCTGTCTTTTTACAAAAAGTAGGGGGAACCGTTTTTCATAAATAAAAAAAAAGGTATGGTCAAGTTGTGCTCCTTCCCCCTCCTCCTCCCTCCTGGATCCCACCCACTTTGCCCTCTGATTGTACCCAGATTTTTAACACAATAACATATCCTAAAACAAGCAAGATCTGTTGGTGTTGAATGAAAAAGATTTTATTGTGGGTTAAGATTAAAATGTTTTACTTGTGAAAATATTAGACTGAATTAAAAATTGTTGAGGTCTGTGAAAGGGGAGTGGTCTTCAGAGTGCTTCATTCACTCTTGTTCCCCCATTTACAACACTCTCCTCTTCAATTACTCACTTTTACCCATTTAAGTTCTTTCTCTCACCACGTTTTGAAATTTTCCATATCTCACATATCATCTCCTTTATCTTCCCTGTCTTTATGCTCTGCCCATCTGCATGTGCCTACTGGTAACTTCCTCTTCACACAGTGAAGCGCACACACACATGCTCTCCTCGCTCTCTCCTGTCGCTCTCTCCTCTCGCTCTCCTCGTTCTCTCTCTCCTCGCTCTCTCCACCCCCTCTCCTCACTTGTAAACATATTGTCTTTTCATTTAGCGCAGTCCATAATTCTACAACTGTGTAACTCCTTCATAAGCTTTCAAATGCAATGGTTAATACAATTTGCACTTGTATGATAGTCAGTCTGTGAGCTCCGCAGAGAGACCAAGGATTGGATGAGCAGGTAGTGTGACCTACTGACAGGTTGGGTGAGGAACTCGCACAGTCTGGTACTCACAGTTGTGTCCGATCATTGATATTCACCCCCACCCCAAACTCACTCAGACTCCTAGAAGTGTCTTGGTCACAGAATGTAGAGTATGTTGCATGAAAATCTACTGAAACACAACATCTGGTAAAAGCAAATAGTCTTCAGTAAAGCAAGAAAGCAAGATGAAATAAACCATCTGAAATGTAAAGATGGGCTGCACTGCGGACATAGTTTACCTTTAAGGATGTTAGTGAAGCTTGATAAATCGATTATCTGTTCTCTTGGACTTTAAACTACTTGCTAGTCACATAGTGTTTAGCCTGTTGATACTTTGGTGTATAATAACAGTTCTCCAGGTGCTCAGAGGCTGCTGCACTGCTCCTTGTAACTCTAGGAAGTCCCTGCCCCTCCCATCCAACACATGAGGAAATTATCACAATAAGCTAGCCATATATTCTGTAATCGTAACTCACCTGTCAACCTTTGATTCCGGGTTGGGTGTAGGGGGCATTCAACCAGACTGTGTAGAAGAATGTAATTCAATGAACAGAGAAAGTTGTTGTTCACTCTGCACATTTGCTTATTATCTTCCATGAAATGCCTGGATTATTACAGGGCAACAGGAAGAGATATACATTATATCTCTATTTAGGGCACTGCAATGCACAAAAGCACACTGGGCCAGATCAGATTGACAGATGAGAGGGCTGGAGGCCGCCCTTCTCCTCTGCCAGTGTTACAGTAATAGTGTGCTACATTTAATCAAGCTGGGCACATCACATATATAACTCACAGTGAAGTCACAGTGCATGCCACATAACAAGTAGTGTGGTAATCTGACCAAAACTGGGCGGCAGGAACACCAGTGTGCCTATTACGTGTCTTGAGGTAATTTCCTGCAGCACCTTCCTGAGGGCTAAGGGACTTGCAAAGTGATCGGGAAGTCCGTTGAGGTTTCCTCCCCTGTCACGCAAGTAATGCAAACATCTTCTTTCTCCCCCTACTCCCTTTGTTAAGATTTCACCGGCAGGGGAGGCTTGTGCAGGGGGGCAGTAGCCGTGTAGTCCTTCTCGGGCCTCTGCCTCCCTTATGTAGAAAAAATCTAGGAGCCCCGATCCGAAACCGACAGATCCTCTCCAAAGAGTGGTGTGCTCGGCCGCATCCATGGGGGTTTCCTCTCTCTGGCAGTGGCGGCCGACGCAGCAGCAGCAGCAAAGGTTGCCTGGTCTCCCTGGCCACCCAGGCAATGCAGCATTCTCTGAAATGGCCCGGAGGCAAGGGCAGGAGGTGGGTTAGTGCGGCACAGAGGTTCCGGGTGCCGGTTGCCTGGGAGAGCAGGTCTCAGCAAGCCAACGCTGGCCTGGCGTCCTTCATTCACGTCGGAGAACAGCCTCACCTGGGGAAAGCCGCTGACTCCTCTGCGCTACAGTGCCCTGGGCTTAGTCAGTACCCTGGTGGGTTCACCTCCTATCTGTGCATCTTCTGCACTAGTGAGGGGCCCGCTAGTGGGGATTCCTGAAGAGAAATGGCCACAAGAAGTCCGGCACGGTGCATCGAACACTCGGGAAATCCCACTGGGTCTCTGGAGAGAACCCACCTTGCAAGCCCTGGGGCCAAAAAGAAATTGAGAGCACTCTTTTTGCACTGGAGAAAACAACGAGGAGGGCAGACAGGAAGAATGAGGTGCTCTCTTGCACTGGTTTTGAAAAAGGTCCAAGGAGCGGGACGCAGCGCTCCCCACGCACTGTACTCCTTGAGAGGCACTGGAGGGGACACAGAGGGGCAGACAGGCCAGCACACAACCAGAAGTTCAAGTGGCGGTTCCTTCTAGCAGCCCCACAGAACCTTGGCAGTCCAGAGTCAGGGGAAAGGCTGACAGCAAGGTACAATACAAAAAAGCAATCCAGATGAGTCCTTTAGGCCACCGAGCAAACGCTAGGCAGCAGGCCAACAAAAGAAGAGCAGTCCAGATGAGTCCTTTGTGCAGTCAGGCAGTCCCTCTGGCATAGGTTTGGTCCCAAGTCCAAAAAGTGCTCTAAAAATGTGGGGGAACTGCCCCCTCTACTTATACTCATTTTGTGCAGCTTCCACCAAAGGGGGGGGGGGGGTGGGTTTACAATGAGCACTAACCAGTTCCCGGAATGTTCCCTTTCTCCTCCAGCACTGGCTCCAAACATCAGTAAGGGGTAAACAAGGCCTTTGCGTGAAGCCAGGACACAACTTTTACAGATGCAGGTGTGCCCCGCCTCTACCTTTCCCAGCCCAGGAAGACCATTCAGTATGTAGATGTACTCTTGTTACAGCTCCACCCTTCCTGCGTACAGATTATCTGAAAAGTATGCACAAAGCCTAGCTGTCACTCTGCCCCAGATGTGGATTGGAGTCCAGCTGCAAAACACCAGAGTCATAAGCACAGAGAGATGCCCACTTCCGAAAAGTGGCATTTCTACAATGGTAATAAAAAATCCACCTACACCAGTAAACAGAATTTCTCACTATCAATCAAACCATACCAAACATGCCTATGCCATCCCTCATCGATCAGACAATACCACTTAGACATATGTTAGGGCATTTCCAATGCAATCCTATGGGAGAAGCAGCGCTCTCAGCAGTGAGAAACTAAATAGGTGGTTTGTTACTACTAGGACATGTAGAACATAAAGACATATGTTTTAACTTTTACATACACAGCACCCTTCCCTTAGGGCTAGATAGGGCCTACCTTGGGGGTGACTTATATGTAGTAAAAGGGGAGTTCCAGGCCTGGCAAGTAACATTAGATTCCAGGTCCCTGTGGCAGAAAACTGTGCATGCAGGCCCTGCGGTGGCTGGCCTGAGACAGGTTTAAAAGGCTACCTCTGCGGGAGGCGCAAGCTGCACTGCAGACCCACTAGTAGCATTTAATTTCCAGGCTCTGGGTTAATGGGCTACCACCGTACAAGGGACTTATAGGTAAATTAATTGTGTCAATCATGTGTAAGCCAATCATACCAAGTTTAGAAGGGAGAGCACATGCACTTTAGCACTGTTCAGCAGTGATAAAGTGCTCAGAGACCTAGAGCCAACAAAAAGAGGGTCAGAAAAATAGGAGGAGAAAGGCAAAAAGTTTGGGGATAACGCTGTAAAAAGGGCCTGGTCCATCACCCTTCTATTCAACCTGGGCCTGGCTCTGACACTTCTGGGCAACACACACTGAAATGCAATGGGCTCTCTGAAGCTAGAGTTACAGTGCCTTGTTCAGAGGTACTTTTAATTATTATGCGCGATAACACATTTCAACATTTTAATGCAGTGATGCGGGCATTAGCATTAAAATGCATTATACTGACCTGCGTTGCGTGGTACATGGCGGGGCGAAGGGGAGAAGATGTGGACTAATGCCTGAACTGCCAACTTTGTAGCTGTGGAACTGGGTTTGAGTCTTGGCGTCGGCCCAACATCCTGTGATTTATCTGACATACTTAAACTGACTGATAATAAACATGGCAAAAAGTGTATACGTCCACAGTAGACTGACTCATCACTGCCACTGACGACATCAGAGCACTCCTCGACTGCAGGCAAACTGCCGCCCTGATCCTCCTCAACCTATCAGCTGTGTTCAACACCATCTCCCACTACACCCTCATCAGCAGACTGTACAGCATCGGAATGCAAAACAACGCCCTCAGATGGATCGCCTCCTCCTGACAGGATGCACTCAGAGCATATGAATACTCCCTTTCACCTCTGAACCGAAGACCATCATTTGCAGCATACCCCAAGGTTCATCCCTCAGCCCCACTCTGTTCAATACCTAGATGATCTCCCTGGCCGACATTGTTAGATCTCACGGACTCAACATCATAGCACACACAGACGATACCCAACTGATCCTCTCATTTACTGAAGACCCCTCCACCACCAGAACCAACTTTTGCAACGCAATGACTACCTTAGCTGACTGGATGAAAACCAGCTTCCTGAAGCTCAACTCCAACAAGACAGAAGTCCTAATCTTTGGGAAAAACACCTCCACTTGGGACCTTAGCTGGTGACCAGCTGAACTCGGACCCACTCCCATGCCTGCAGACCACGCTCACAAACTTGGAATCATCCTCGACAGTGAGCTGAAGCAGCAGACCAACGCAGCTGCCTCCTCCTGCTTCAACACACTCCCCATGCTCTGCAGAATCTTCAGATGGACCCCAGCCAACACGAGGAAAACCGTCACTCAGGCCCTCATCACTAAACGCTCCCAGCTTCTAAAGAGACTCCAGAGAGTACAGAACACCGCCGCCAGACTCATCCTGGACCTTCCCAGGTGTACCCACATCACCCCCCTGCTCACAAACCTCCACTGGCTTCCCGTCCAGAAGAAATGTAATTTCAGCCTCCTAACGCACGTTCACAAAGCCCTACACAATCAAGGACTGGACTACATCAACTACTGTCTACACTTCCACCAACCCACCAGGCACCTGCGCTCTTCCTCTCTGTCCATTGCACACACCCAGTATCAAACACAGCGCAGCCACTCTTTCTCTTACATCGCTGCCAAGGCCTGGAATGACCTCCCCCCTCCAAACTGCACACTCAATGGCAGACTTCAAAAAGAGACTCAAGGACCTGGCTCCCCGACAGACACATCACACCGATGCACCCATTACCCCCAGGGGTGATAGCGACGCACTCTACAAATGACTGATTGATTGGTTGATTGACTTAATGTTGTAAACCTAAAAATGGTGTCTGGGTCCTATTTCAGGCAGTGCTTGGACACTTCTCGTGACACTGACTTAATAACAATGCAGGCAAAGTTAATGAATTATACTTGAAACATGATGACACAAAAAAATCCAGGTAATTGTTATAGTGCCTAAAACAGGACAGACAACTCCGACCAAAACTCATAAGCATCCTAGATAAGATTCATGTTTGACTTGGTTATATCAAAATTGAACATGTACTGGGGGCCTTGGGATCAGGCATTGACAGGAAGGGAGTTGCTGGCAAAAATCCATAGTCCCACATATTTCCTCAGCCCAGACCTCCAAGTGAATGACAGCTGCGCTGGGCATATTAGTACTAAATTGTCTAAATTATCTTCACTCCATTCCCTCTCTCACCTACGGCAAACCATTGACTCTTTTCTTGCTCACTCAGGAAGGAGAGAGCTTGATGCCTGAAGGGAAGAATGATATAAAGAGGTAAATTATAGTATATGAAAACAATAGCCCTAAAGGGCACATTCAAGTAGATTCTATCAGTTTGTGGGCATGTTGATTGTTTCTGTGTCACCTATTTACAACAACCCCTTAATTGCATTACTGTATTATCGAAATAGTTCTTATTCACAGCAATCATACATTTCCTCATCCCCCCAAAAATGTGCTAAAAAAATGATGACAGTGGAAAAGTGCAGTCATGAAGAAAGTGTGTGTATATTTAAAAATACAGTTGATCGAGGAGCAACTAGAGAGATGAGGAACTGGGTGTTAGAATGCACAGTAATTAATACAAAGTCCATCTCCCCGGTGTGCTTGCATTTATGGGGCTGTTTCTGTAGACCTGGATTTCTAATGTTAGTTTGCAAACTTGACCAAAACTCTGACTTGATTCTGTTCAAATCAGATATAGCCTTGAACCTCAAGTGCAATGTAAATGTAAAAAGGCTGATTAATGTTCATTGAAGAACTGTCCCAAGTATCGTTCCTACCTCTTCCACCTCATACCTTTGATAATCCAGTCTCGGCTGATCCCCAAACACTGTATGCTGTAATATTCGAGATGCTCCTGTTACAATAAAAATGGTCTCCAATGTGATGTGCTACTTTTCAGGAAATAGATCCATTCTGAATGAAATCGTAAAATACATCTGGAGGAACGATGTGCTCTTATCAATGTGCAATTATCAATCCGTTAATGTGGCTTTTAAGATTTGGCCTTTAGTGTCCGTGTTGCAGTTAACGTATTTGCTCAGTGTGAGTTACAGAAATACTATGTTGTCTGGTATACATTAATTGAGTACACAGACTTACAGAAGCAAAATATGTTATACCTTTGGACTCCGCAGAGACGGAAAGTATATAATTGAACATATTGAGTTATTTTATTGGATGAACGCACAGCAGTCACAGCTGTTGTTAAGCCGTGATTGTGAAATAGCTATTTAAATGTTCTTTGAACATTGGCCAAGGGCTGTGTTGGGTGTTGGGTGGTCCCAAGCGGGAACGTTAATAGAAGCTATCCTAAAATGTAGCTTTGTGTTATAACTAGCAATAAAATGTGTCCTACTAAACATCAGAGGTCCCCAGTCAACGCTGCCAACTTTGCTGCAGGGACAAAAAGTGTTTTTCAAAGTTGTCAAAATCATAACCAGCTCATACTCTAGAGCAGCCATCCTATCCCCTTTATACTTCTCTCACCGGCTCTTGCTGTGCAAGACTTGCACTTCATCTTATTTCCCTATTTTTCACTAACTCGTGAGGCTGGAACGTGCTGTGCAGCTTCCTTAATGCTAAAAGGGGTGTTACCTTGAAAGGCATTCGAGACATCTGTTGTTGTTTTGTTAGGACTGTGTATCATCCGCTGAATACAATTAAGAAAACTGCTTGTTTAGACCAGATTCATAGTCCTAAAGCGGAGAAACCTAGGCCTGGGATTCATCACTAGGATGATTACATGGGAGATTCATTATGATTCATTCTGACTTCATTAACCTCTGAATATTAGACTGTCCCTAGCACTTTCTTCAAAAACATTGTGTTTTTGTGCTATCACGATGTGTATCTTTGATGGATTTCCCTGCTTTTTTATGTATTTTATTGCTTTTGGATTTTATCAGTACTACATTTCATATAACAAGCCACAGTAATGTGTGCAGCGAGGACATAGAAAAACAAAGGAAGGGATACATAAGGATATATGAAGCTGTGAGCAATCCCCAAAGAGGCCACCATCCTCTGCCTGCTTATCCCATAGACCGTCACCTCTTGCGTCAGACCTCCACATGTTGTATGATCCATGGCCGAACAGCCTGTAGATACATAGAAATTAGTAGGCACGTTTGCCAATGAATTGTTGTGTATCCCATCTGACAGTAGAGCCGAGTGGGCACTTATCCATATCTCAATTAAAAAATTAAGTGTTATGTTTAAACATCTCAGTTCCATATGAACATCTCTATTCCCTGTACTGAAGACAAACCAAACATCCTTCCTGCAACCGCATATCTATGCGCATAGAAGCCTTGATGCATCCACACCAGGAAAATACTAAACCAGGAAAGTACCCTTTCAAATCCCCCATGCTGTGAAGGGAAAACAATACCTATCGGTTTGAGCAATGGAGCAATTATAATACATTCAAAACTTTGCTGTCAGAGAGGCCACTGGACTGTGTGTGTTTATTTGTGTATCTGAGGCCAGGAGAAACTTTAAATGACTCCAAGTCAAGCAGAAGATCCAGTTTGAAATTTTCTTTTTTTCTTTTTCTTTTTTTAAATTTATTGTTATATAAAGATAAGCATACAACAGATGCCAACAAAAGACAAGCCCTCAGAACAAGAGAGCAAAGGCAATATAGAATTGGTCCCCAACCGAGTACCCGGGCCCGATCCATGGACCAAAATCACCAGCAGTGATCCCAGCCAGTGCGCAACTTCGGAGTGATCCAGTACCACTAGAAGAGCCCCAGCCGCGGCAATGTATACATTACAAAACATAAATCCAAGGACATGCACCTTGAGACTAAGCATTCATAGGGCTAGAAAACTAGTACAGAACCAACAGAGTCAGAAAGAGAGAAGGCAGACAGAGAAGGGACACAGGAGCGCACAAAAGCCAACCAGCTTCGTACTGTGGTCACAACACAGGAGATGAGAGATGGCAAATCAGAGCCTCTCTGCGCGTGGGCATACATACGATGCATACACAGCCGCAGTATAAAGACTCCAAAAAGGAGCGCAGTGGAGCCCATATATCCCTAGGCCGAGACACCTCAGGAGCTAACTCCCAGAAAATCATCAATTGCTCTTGGCAAAAGGAGGCGTAGCGCAGCCAATCAGATCCACGAGGGGCCCGACCCCAGCACATTGAAACCCTGCGCTTAGCCAGCAGAAGAAGCAGGCCCACCAATCTCCTATGTGTCAGCCGCATCTCATCAACACATCCAAGCAGCGCTAATCTGGGGGAAAGGGGCAGCTCCAAACCAGTCATCTCCTAAATCATATGCATTACCTCCGTCCAAAAAGCATGGACTTCGGCGCACTCCCATGCAAGATGGAGAAAGCCAGCATTAGGGACGCGACACTGTTCACAGCACGCGCCTGCGCGCAGGCCCATAGCACATAGGCTGTGTGGTGTACAGTATAGACGATGCAGAAACTTGAAGTGAATCAGATGCAACCTATAATTGGGGGACAAAACTCTCATGTGCGCACAGCATCTCTGCCACACTTCCTCAGATACAGGCTCTCCAACATCCGCCTCCCAGCGAGTTCTAGCGGACCATTCAGTGCCACTTTGCTGATCCTGCATACAATTTTACAATTTAGTAATGAGCTTACGCAGCGACTGAGCGCGGCACAGCACCTCCAAAGCCTGACACACCAATGGAGTTCCCGGAGGGCCAGAGAAGCGTGCACGCAGCATGGCGCAGACACGCAGAACATACAACCGCTGTAGCGCTACCGTCACCGAGCGAATCCCGGGGGAGATCAGTCGACCATCCACAAACCAGTCACCCAATTCAGTTAGATTCGAATCGTGAAGAAAGTCATGCAACCTCACATCTCGGAACATCTCTACATCCGCGACGGAGAGAACTGGCATTGAGGGGGCAAAGTGCGCTTCTCACTCCAGAGCGATGCATTTAAGCAATCCAAGCATGCGCGGTGCACGTCACGGTGTCAACTCTGCGTGTCCTAGGTCGGGATGGATATCCAAGGACACGGGGCAAGCCATCCGGCCACACTGCATTGCTCTCAGGAGCAAGATGAGGTAAGTAGCGAATCGGGCTCAGCCAATAATACGCAAAGTTGAGCCTGAGCACAGAAGTAGTAAAGCTCCAGGTCAGGGGCAGCAAGGCCACCCAGCTCAAATGATAACGTCAACTTCTCCCAGGCAATTCTAGGCTTCCCACTGGCCCAAACCAAACTTATCAAGGTAGAGCGAAGACGCGGCAGAAAGCTCACCGGAAGAAGAGGAGGAAGGTTTACAAACATATAAGAATTTTGGCAATACCACCATTTTTGCAATACGCCCAATAAGCGAGTGCAGCAGCGAGCACCACGCCTCGACTTTATCCTCCAACCACGATATAGCCTTACCATAATTGGCCAACCAGAGAGCCTCCACATCACAGCTCAACCAAAGTATCGTACTGGGCCACTCGACCATCCAATTGGGTACCGGGAAGGGAAGTCCACCACACCCGCCAACAAAGGCATCACCACTGACTTAGACCAATTAATCGCAATCCCAGAGAAGGTGCCAAAGCGCACTATTTCATCCAGCAGAACATCAAGATTCTTACGCGGCTCACGAACGTACAAGCAGAGGATCCAGTTTAAAGCATCATGTATTTTTGCACAAATCTTCTGATGTCAGTAACACAGTGTATCCAGACCATCTCACCAAATAGGTCCCCCAGTGCTCCTTAAGATCTGACACACAGCTAGTCAACCAAGTGCCCAAAATAAATAGAGGATTAATGGTATTACCTTCTATTTTTTTTTTTTTTTTTAAATGTATAAATTTTTTATATCAGATATACAATACAAGCAATTGTCTCACATCATTACAGGATCATATCTATCTGGTTAATGCAACTTAGAAACAACCAAACCCCCCCAGTTGCACACCAATCGAAACATTTTTTACATTCATTACATTTAGTAATTATTTCCTTCTGCTTTGCTCAGATTATTATATTTTTGTCGCAGCTCGGGGAGGCCCTGATTGCGGCCATTGTGGTGCTCTGATTCCTATTTAATCGTGCCTCGGGGATGGTTGAGTGCATTCTCACATGTGTACGTAGTAGGTAGATGGAAGTTATATCTGGTTCTTGTCCATTACCTTCCCCTATGCTCCGGCAATATTGCCCTTGTTCTAATTAGCCGCAGGATTGGGAGGTGTGGGGGATTACGCCCGTTGACTACTTTCTTGTCCTGATGGGCTCCCATTATATTATTTCTAATAGGGGTCCTGTTGTATTCGTCTTATGAGTTCTGCGGCCCCTTTCATGGAGGTTTATTATCGTTTTTTTGTCTCGAGCTTAGTTACTAGTGTTTCCCAGATTTCGCACCCCATATATGTCTGGCCATCCCGTGCCAGTTTTTTAAGCACCTGGTACTCTGTGCGGGCCCAACAAAGTGTGAGGGTATGCCAGGACTTCTGGTCAGGGGCATTTGGCGCTTTCCAGTGCATTGCTATCAATCTTTTATACATCACATAGGACAGGTCTACAAACTTGTACAAGTGTCTGTGTTTTTTTGCTCCGGACCTCACACTCAGCAAACAAGATCTGGGGTCCCTTGTCAGCTCAAGCCCTGTCTATGCTGAAGTCTCCTTCACCACCTTTTCCCGTATTACCTTCTATTATCTGGGTCGTTTGCTCTGAAACCTGTTTCTGCTGAAGCTTCGGAAACATGAAAGCCTCTCTTTACTTAGGAAGGCCCTCTGATCTTTCCTGCTAACTTTTGGAACTGCCTATGTTAGGATCTGTATTTTTTACTCTTTAATGCCATGAAGTTACTTGGAGTGAACACACTTTTTATAAATAAAATGTAAAAACTTCTTGCCTGTTAAGAAATGACAATATGATTTCCACAGCACAAAAGCCAAATGCGGCGCATTCTTGAAGAGCTGCTGTCTATCAATGATGCTTGAGTGGTTGCAGCCTTAGTACTTCAAATATCCTGAGCGACCGCCACTCAAAATCCCATAGGTCTGCATTGATGTTTGGGAACACACCTAGCCTCATTCTACCACTTTACATGGGGGAGAGTGGAAGTATTCTTTCTTAATGATTACTGCATTGAACTCCCCCCTTATTTTTTAAATCCTTTTCTCATTCTTTATATCTGTGCCGAAGCCTTTTCATCTTTTAAAATGTTGATGACACTTAGTTGTTTCTGAGAATCTAGGGCATAGATAACCAACATCACTGTTGCAGCTGCTCTTTACCTGCTCAATCGGGATGTCTCATCTTTTGCTCTTCTATCTAAATTCTTGCTTTGGGGATCCATTGCTAACACATGCTATGCATAGGTCCTGCCATCTAGTGTTGGGCTCGGAGTGTTACAAGTTGTTTTTCTTCGAAGAAGTCTTTTCGAGTCACCGGATCGAGTGACTCCTCCTCTTCGGCTCCATTGTTTTCTTTCCGCCATCGGGTTCGGACGTGTTTCTTTTCGCTCCGGTAGTTCGAGTCGGAAAAGTCCTGAAAACTCTCTAATTCGTCGGTATTGTTTCGATCGCGTATCATCTATCATCGACACTTCGGTAGAAACTCGGGCCAGTTCGGGCAGACCGCGTGGAAGCCTCATGGACCGGATCCCATTTTGCTTTTGTCCTCAGTGCCACGCCAAGTTCCCATATATAGACCAACATCTACTCTGTAACCTTTGTCTACCTCCATACCATCGAGAGGATACTTGCGAGGCCTGCAGATCCTTCCGCTCGAAGAAGACTCTACGAGACAGAAGAGCGCGAAGGTTGGAAATGGCATCAAGAAGCACCGAACGTCTCGACGTGGAGGAAGAGGAGATTATGCATACCACAGTCTCCGTCCGAGGGTCCGACTCCGAGAAGGAGTCAGAGGACGACAGACCGGTCACGGCAGGACAGCACTTGAGTACGCCTACCCCTGTCCAATCGAAGCCCAAACACAAGGCCTCGGGAACGCCACTGCCAGGAGGCCATGGCTCCACCCGCAAAAAGACTTCCGGTGACCAAGTAACAATTGCGGCACCGAGAAAGGCCACGCCACCGAAGCCTTCAGACTCGAGCCGAAGCACAGGCTCTGAAACAGGCAAACACCGACCCATCGAGTCGAAGCCTCGAAAATCCGTTTTGGAGCCGAGGCCAACATCCACTCCAGGCCTTTTGATCCAGAGAAAACCGGCTTTGGAGCCGAAAAGACCCATCTACACAGAGGAGCATGGACTTTCAAAACAACTTAAAGAAAGCCATAGATTTTCGGAGGAACTCACACAAATGGAGGAAATTGAGGAAAGGCAGGCCAGAATTCATATTCATAAAGACACTGGCAAGATCCTAACTGCACCTCCTCTGAAGACTAAGAGGAAGCTAGCCTTTCAAGGACAATTGGACACTGATCAGCCACCAGCTAAAGTGCCAAGGCCTAAACAAAAAACTCTGCCTCCACAATTTTCACCTCATCAGTCTCCTCCTCATTCTCCTCACCTGACTGTCTCTCCACTTACTACTCCTACACCTGCACAGTCTCCAGTACACTGCAGATTCACAACAAGACAATGTCGACCCATGGGATCTCTACGATCCAGATCCCATTTCTGATAATAGCCCAGACTGCTATCCTTCCAAACCATCGCCACCAGAAGATAGCACTGCATACACTCAGGTTTTGGCTAGGGCTGCGTCATACCACAACGTAGCCATGCACACCTAGCCTTTTGAGGATGATTTTCTCTTAAATACATTATCCTCCACTAACACTACTTACCAGTCCCTTCCCATGCTTCCAGGCATGTTGAAACATGCACATCAAAATTTTCAAGAGTCAGTCAAAGCCAGTCACTCCCAGAGTGGAGAAAAAATATAAACCACCTCCCTCTGACCCGGCATTCATTACCCAACAACTACCTCCTGATTCTGTAGTTGTCAGTGCGGCAAGGAAAAGGGCTAACTCCCAGTCTTCTGGTGATGCACCACCACCACCAGACAAGGAAAGCAGGAAATTCGATACTGCTGGCAAAAGAGTAGCATCGCAAGCAGCTAATCAATGGATAATAGCCAACTCCCAAGCACTATTGGCTAGGTATGATAGGGCCCACTGGGACGAGATGAAAGATATCATCCAGCATCTCCCAAAAGACCAACAAAAGAGGGCACAGCAAATAGTCGAGGAAGGGAAGGCTATTACCAATAACCAGATTAGGTCAGCTCTAGACTCAGCAGACACAGCAGCTAGGACAATCAATACTGCTGTTACCATTCGGAGACACGCTTCGGTCGTCAGGGTTTAAACCAGAAATCCAGCAGGCTATTCTTAACATGCCATTCAATGAGAAACAGCTTTTTGGCCCTGAAGTTGATACGGCCATTGAAAAAATGAAAAAAGACTCAGACACTGCTAAAGCCATGGGTGCTCTGTATACTACATAATACAGAGTTTCATTTCGAAAGCCTCAATACAGGGGTGGGTTTAGAGCACAAACATCTGAGGCATCCACTTCACAATCCAAACCATCTTACCAGCCTCAGTACCAACGAGGTGGGTTTAGAGGAACTTATAAAGGCCAATTCACCAGAGGTAGAGGAAAATATCAGCCAACAAAACAAACCTCACACACAAAACAGTGACTCGCTCAACATCTTCCCTCATTACACTTCACCTGTGGGAGGAAGACTACAAACGTTCCACAAAAATTGGTTACCCATTACAACAGACAATTGGGTATTATCCATTATCCGCAATGGTTACTGCATAGAATTCGCACAAATTCCTCCAGATATACCTCCAAAACCACACAAACTCCCCTCCCAACACATCTCCATGTTGCAAAAAGAAGTACAGTCACTATTACTCAAACAAGCCATAGAGCTTGTACCACAACATGAAATAGGAACAGGGGTTTACTCCCTGTACTTCCTTATTCCCAAAAAAGATGGAACCTCTAGACCAATACTAGATCTCAGAACTCTTAATCTTTACATCCTATCAGAACACATTCACATGGTAACACTACAGGATGTACTCCCACTGCTACAACAACAAGATTTTATGGCAACATTAGACCTCAAGGATGCGTATTTTCACATACCCATCCATCGCTCAGAAAATATCTCAGGTTTGTAATACAAGGAAAACATTACAAGTTCAAAGTGTTACCCTTCGGGATAACAACAGCTCCCAGAGTATTTACAAAATGCCTTGTCGTAGTGGCAGCCTACCTAAGAAGGCAACACATCCATGTCTTTCCGTATCTCGACTACTGGCTAATAAAATCCAACAGCCATACACAGTGTTAAAACCATGCACATCACGTAATACAAACCCTACACACTCTAGGGTTCTCTATAAACTACCAAAAATCCCACTTGCAGCCAGCCAAAATTCAGCAGTATTTAGGAACCACACTAAATACGCAAACAGCACTTGCAAGCCCAAGTCCACAAAGGATACAAACATTCCACAATGTATTGGCACAAATTCAGTCAAACCAACAGTACACAGTCAAATTTGTCATGAAACTGTTGGGCATGATGGCATCATGCATCGCCATTGTCCCAAATGCAATATTAACCCCTTCAATGCGGGCGACAGCCACTGGCCGACGCTCCGCACTACCTCCCTGGTGCGGGTCACGACCAGTGGCCGACACCAGGGAGGGTACTAATAAATCTATATTTTTTACTTTCCCCGGGAGACACGGAAGCCCGTGGGCAGGGCGATCCCCTGTGGGGGCAATATTTTTTTTAGATGTTGTAGGGTTTCCCTGGGGGCCATTTTGGCCTCTAGTTTTAAAAAATGCATAGGGTTGGTAGGTTTCCCTAGGTGCCGGCTGAGCTAGATGCCAAAATCCACAGCTAGGCACTTTGCAAAAAACAGCTCTGTTTTCTGTCAAAAAAATGGGATGTGTCCACGTTGTGTTTTGGGGCATTTCCTGTCACGGGCGCTAGGCCTACCCACACAAGTGAGGTATCATTTTTATCGGGAGACTTGGGGGACCATAGAATAGCAAAACAAGTGTTATTGCCCCTTATCTTTCTCTACATCTTTTCCTTCCAAATATAAGAGTGTGTGTAAAAAAGACGTCTATTTGAGAAATGCCCTGCAATTCACATGCTAGTATGGGCACCCCGGAATTGAGAGATGTGCAAATAACCACTGCTCCTCAAAACCTTATCTTGAGCCCATTTTGGAAATGCAAAGGTTTTCTTGATACCTATTTTTCACTCTTCATATTTCAGCAAATGAATTGCTGTATACCCGGTATAGAATGAAAACCAACTGCAGGGTGCAGCTCATTTATTGGCTCTGGGTACCTAGGGTTCTTGATGAACCTACAAGCTCTTTATATCCCCGCAACCAGAAGACAAAACGGTATATTGCTTTCAGAAATCTGACATCGCAGGAAAAAGTTACAGAGTAAAACATAAAGAAAAATGGCTGTTGTTTTCAGCTCAATTTCAATATTTTTTTATTTCAGCTGTTATTTTCTGTAGGAAAACCTTGTAGGATCTACACAATGACCCCTTGCTGAATTCAGAATTTTGTCTAGTTTTCAGAAATGTTTAGCTTTCCGGGATCCAGCATTGGTTTCAAATCCATTCCTGTCACTAACTGGAAGGAGGTTGAAAGCACCAAAAATAGTAAAAATGGGGTATGTCCCAGTAAAATGCCAAATTTGTGTTGAAAAATGTGGTTTTCTGATTCAATTCTGTCTGTTCCTGAAAGGTGGGAAGATAGTAATTTCAGCACCAGAAACCCTTTGTTGATGGCATTTTCAGGGAAAAAACCACAAGCCTTCTTCGGCAGCCCTTATTTCCCATTTGTTTTAAAAAAAACAAAATGTTCACTGTATTTTGGCTATTTTCTTGGTCTCCTCCAGGGGAAACCACAAACTCTGGGTACCACTAGAATCCCTAGGATGTTGGAAAAAAAGGACGCAAATTTGGCGTGGATAGCTTATGTGGACAAAAAGTTATGAAGGCCTAAGCGCGAACTACCACAAATAGCCAAAAAAGGGCTCAGCACTGGGGGGGGGGGGGGAAGGCCCAGCAGCTAAGAGGTTAAACATGCGGTCCTTACAACAGTGCCTTGCAAAACAATGGTCACAAGCACACGGTCAACTTCAAGATCTAGTGTTGATAGACCGCCAAACACACATATCGCTTCAGTGGTGGAATTCCACAAATTTAAACAAAGGGCAGCCATTTCAAGACCCTGTGCCTCAGACCACACTTACAACAGGTGCATCAATGAGTGGATGGGGAGCACACCTCAACAATCACAACATTCAGGGACGATGGGACAACAAACACAAACAACTTCACATAAATCACCTAGAATTGCTAGCCGTATTCCTAGCACTCAAAGCCTTTCAACCTCTTCTCGTTCACAAACACATTCTGATCAAAACAGACAACATGACTACAAATAATTACCTAAACATACAAGGAGGGACCCACTCATCGCAACTGTCCCTTCTAGCACAAATGATTTGGCATTGGGCAATACACAACAACATTCACCTTGCAGCACAATACATTCCTGGGATACACAACCAATTAGCAGATGTTCTCAGCCGCGATCCTCAGCAAACACACGAGTGGGAAATTCATCCCCAAGTGTTTCAAACATACTTTCATCACTGGGGAACACCGGACATAGACCTATTCGCCACCAGCGAAAACGCAAAATGCCAAAACTTCGCATCCAGGTTCCCACACCCTCTATCCAAGGGCAATGCTCTATGGATCAACTGGTCAGGGATATTTGCTTACGCTTTTCCCCCTCTCCCGCTCATTCCATTTCTAGTAAACATACTGTGTCAAATCAAACTCATACTTATAGCACCAACGTGGGCACGTCAACCATGATACACAACACTGTTAGATCTGTCAGTAGTACTACACATCAAACTGCCCAACAGACCAGCTCTGTTAACACAAAACAGACAACTGATCAGGGATTCAGATCCAGCAATACTCAATTTAGCGATTTGGCTCCTGAAATCTTAGAGTTTGGATATCTACATCTTCCAACAGAATGTATGGAAGTAATTAAACAAGCTAGAAAACCCACTACCAGGCAGTGTTATGCAAATAAATGGAAAAGGTTTGTGTTTTACTGTCAATCCAAACACATTGCCCCTCTTTCAGCATCAATACAAGACATTGTAGGTTACTTGCTTCATCTGCAAAAAGCAAATGTAGCCTTTTCGTCCATCAAAATACATCTCACTGCTATTTCAGCGTATTTGCGAAATATACAACATTCCTCTCTATTTAGAGTCCCTGTTATCAAAGCCTTCATGGAAGGACTAAAATGTATCATACCACCAAGAACTCCCCCAGTGCCTTCATGGAATCTAAATATTGTACTCACACGACTCGTGGGTCCACCATTTGAACCTATGCATTCATGTCAGATTCAGTACCTAACATGGAAAGTAGCATTCATAGTTGCAATTACTTCATTAAGAAAAGGTAGTGAAATACAAGCTTTCACTATTGAGCAACCCTTCATACAAGTACACAAACATAAAGTAGTACTTCGTAGAAACCCAAAATGTCTACCTAAGGTGATTTTACAGTTTCATATCAATCAGACAGTGGAACTTCCAGTCTTCTTCCCACAGCCAGACTCTGTAGCAGAAAGAGCGCTGTTTACATTAGACATTAAAAGAGCTATAATGTATTACATTGATAGAACTAAATCATTTAGAAAAGCCAAACATTAATATGTGGCCTTCCAAAAACCACATACTGGTAATCCTATCTCAAAACAAGGACTAGCTAGATGGATAGTAAAATGCATCCAAATGCATTATCTAAAAGCTAAAAGGCAGCTATTAGTAACACCAAAAGCACATTCCACCAGGAACAAAGGAGCAACAATGGCATTTTTAGGAAATATACCAATGACAGAAATCTGCAAAGCAGCCACTTGGTCAACCCCCCATACATTTACCAAGCATTACTGTGTAGATGTGTTAGCAACACAAGCCACAGTGGGACAGGCTGTACTAAGAACACTATTTCAAACAACTTCAACTCCTACAGGCTGACCACCGCTTATGGGAGGAAAACTGCTTTGTAGTCTATGCATAGCATGTGTATCTGCAGCTACACATGCCATTGAACGGAAAATGTCACTTACCCAGTGTACATCTGCTCGTGGCATGTTCAGCTGCAGATTCACATGCACCCTCCCGCCACCCCGGGAGCCTGTAGCCGTTTAAGTTAAACATTAATTTGTACATATGTATATATATATATATATATATGTATATATATATATATATATATATATATATATGTTCGATGGCATGTGTAGCTGCAGATACACATGCTGTGCATTATCCTGCCATCTACTGTTGGGCTCGGAGTGTTACAAGTTGTTTTTCTTCGAAGAAGTCTTTTCGAGTCACGAGACCGAGGGACTCCTCCCTTTCGGCTCCATTGCGCATGGGCATCGACTCCATCTTAGATTGTTTTCTTTCCGCCATCGGGTTCGGACGTGTTCCTCTTTGCTCCGTATTTTCGATTTGGAAAAGTTAGTTAGTTATCGGAAAATTAGACGGTATTGTTCACGCTCGGTACCGGTTTAGTGTTAGCACATCGACACCGAAGAAAGAAGCGCTCCGGCGGCCCTTCGGGGCTTCCACTCTCCAGCTGGGCCTGGTCGGCCCGACCGTGTCCATCTCCAAACCTCATGGACCGGACCCCCTTCCGCTTCTACCCCAACTGCCACGCAAAGTATCCTTATACAGACCAACACTTGGTCTGTAATCTGTGTTTGTCTCCAGAACACAAGGAGGATACTTGCGAGGCCTGTCGGGCGTTTCGATCCAAGAAAACACTACGAGATCGAAGAGCTCGAAGACTCCAGATGGCGTCGACACCAGCCAAGCAGATCGACGTCGAGGAAGAGGAGAGATTCTCCATTCGAGATTCGGACGAGTCCGAAAGTGAGCAGCCGAAGACGCAGCAACAAACTGTGAGTAAAACAGCCCTGGCAAAGACTCACTCAAAAATAATAAAGGCCAAGGGGATGCCACCTCCAACAGGCCATGGCTTAACCCGAAAACACGGTGACCAAACATCGGCACCGAAAAAGGCCTCCCAGCAGCCGAAGACATCCGACTCCGGTCGGGATACCGGCTCCGAACAATCTTGGCACGAGAGTTCGGCACACCAAAAGTCAAGAAGGTTTCCTCGGAGCCGAAAAAGACTGTACAAAAAGCTTCAGTGCCGAAACATGCAGCCTCGGAGCCGAAACCAGGCTCCTATACAGAAGAGCAAGGCCTTTCAAGTCAGCTTCAAGGGCACAGATTTGAACAAGAACTGGGCATGGGAGAGCCAGACCATAACCAGAGGAGGCTGCACATACAAAAGGACACGGGGAAAATCCAAACTCTTCCTCCACTAAAAATCAAGCGAAAGCTAGCATTCCAGGAGACGGAAATGCAGCCAAAAGCGAAAGTGGCTAAAGACAAAACACCACCAAGGTTCTCGCCACAGCAATCTCCATTGCATTCGCCACACCTGTCCCCGGTAGCGACACCCCCAATGATGCAGTCGCCGACACACACGGGGATGTCACAAGATGACCCGGATGCATGGGACTTGTATGATGCACCGGTCTCTGACAATAGTCCCGATTGCTACCCGGCAAGGCCGTCACCACCTCAGGACAGCACTGCATATATGCAGGTGGTTTCAAGGGCAGCCACATTCCATAATGTAGCAATGCATGCAGAGCCCATAGAGGACGACTTTTTGTTTAATACCTTGTCATCCACCCACAGCGCATACCAAAGTTTGCCAATGCTGCCAGGCATGTTAAAACACGCCAAACAAGTGTTCCAGGATCCAGTAAAAGGCAGAGCCATCACGCCTAGGGTGGAGAAGAAATATAAACCTCCCCCAACGGACCCTGTGTTTATCACACAACAATTAACTCCTGATTCGGTGGTAGTGGGAGCAGCCCGAAAGAGGGCAAACTCCCAATCCTCAGGAGACGCACCACCGCCCGACAAGGAAAGTCAGAAATTCAATGCAGCAGGCAAGAGGGTAGCAGCACAGGCAGCCAATCAATGGCGGATTGCCAATTCTCAGGTTCTACTGGCTCGATACGACAGGGCACATTGGGATGAAATGCAACATCTCATTCAGCACCTTCCCAAAGAGTACCAAAAACGTGCCCAACAGGTTGTTGAGGAAGGTCAAACTATTTTGAACAACCAAATAAGGTCGGCTATGGACTCAGCAGACATGGCGGCAAGGACAGTGAACACTGCAGTAACCATTCGTAGGCACGCATGGTTCCGGAGTTCCGGATTTAAGCCAGAAATCCAGCAGGCTGTGCTGAATATGCCGTTCAACCAAGAACAATTGTTTGGGCTGGAGGTGGATACGGCAATAGAGAAACTCAAAAAAGACACGGACACGGCCAAAGCCATGGGCGCGCTCTACTCCCCACAGAGCAGAGGCACTTTTAGAAAGCCGCACTTTAGAGGGGGGTTTCGTTCCCAAACCACAGAGCCTTCCACCTCACAAGTCATACCCACATATCAGGGCCAGTATCAGAGAGGAGGTTTTCGAGGAACATATAGGGGTGGACAATTCCCAAAGACAAGAGGGAAATTCCAGAGCCCAAAAAACCCTCAAACTAAACAGTGACTTCAATGTCACAAACCCCCACCACTCAACACCAGTGGGGGGGAGACTTACCGCATATTACCACAACTGGGAAAACATAACTACGGACACATGGGTCCTAGCCATTATCCAACATGGTTATTGCATAGAATTCCTACAATTGCCACCAGATGTGCCTCCAAGAGCACACAATGGGGGTCATTCTGACTCCCGCCGGGCGCGGTCACCGCGCGCCCGGCGGGAGCCGCCAAAATACCGTACCGCGGTCGGAAGACCGCGGCGGGTATTTTGAGTTTTCCCCTGGGCTGGCGGGCGGCCTCCAAAAGGCCGCCCGCCAGCCCAGGGGAAAACGACCTTCCCACCATGAAGCCGGCTCGTAATCGAGCCGGCGGAGTGGGAAGGTGCGACGGGTGCTACTGCACCCGTCGCGTATTTCACTGTCTGCTATGCAGACAGTGAAATACAAGCGGGCCCTCTTACGGGGGCCCCTGCAGTGCCCATGCCATTGGCATGGGCACTGCAGGGGCCCCCAGGGGCCCCGCGACACCCCCTACTGCCATCCTGTTCCTGGCGGGCGAACCGCCAGGAACAGGATGGCGGTAGGGGGTGTCAGAATCCCCAAGGCGGCGCAGCATGCTGCGCCGCCTTGGAGGATTCTGACGGGCAGCGGAAAACCGGCGGGAGACCGCCGGTTTTCCTGCACTGACCGCGGCCAAAGCGCCGCGGTCAGAATGCCCTGCGGGGCACCGCCGGTCTGTCGGCGGTGCTCCCGCCGACCCTGGCCCCGGCGGTCTGAGACCGCCGGGGTCAGAATGACCCCCAATATGTCCAAACAACACTTAGACCTGTTACAACTAGAAGTCCAAGCATTGTTACAAAAACAAGCAATAGAACTAGTACCCAATCATCAAAAAGGAACAGGTGTCTACTCCCTGTATTTCCTTATCCCAAAGAAAGACAAAACACTGAGACCCATATTAGACCTCAGAACACTGAATCTTTACATCAAATCAGATCACTTTCACATGGTAACACTTCAAGACGTGATTCCCTTGCTCAGAAAACAGGACTACATGTCAACATTAGATCTCAATGATGCATATTTCCACATACCCATACATCCTTCCCACAGGAAATACTTAAGGTTTGTAATCCAAGGCGTGCATTACCAATTCAAAGTGTTACCATTCGGGATAACAACAGCCCCAAGGGTATTCACAAAATGCCTTGCAGTAGTAGCCGCTCACAGCAGGAGACAGCACATGCACGTATTCCCTTACTTGGACGATTGGTTAATAAAAACCAGCACTCAGCAACAGTCTCTTCTACACACACAATACGTCATAGAAACACTACACAAACTAGGGTTCTCTCTAAACTACCAAAAATCACATTTACAACCGTGCCAAATACAACAATATTTGGGAGCAACAATCGACACACAAAAGGCGATTGCCACTCCAAGTCCACAAAGAGTACAAGCATTCCAAAATATAATATTAAACATGTACCCAAACCAGCACTATCAAGTGAGGTTTGTAATGAAACTTCTAGGCATGATGTCTTCATGCATAGCCATTGTCCCAAACGCAGGACTACACATGCGGCCCTTACAACAGTGCCTAGCAACACAATGGACACAAGCACAGGGTCAACTTCAGGATCTAGTATTGATAGACCGCCAGACACACCTCTCGCTTCAGTGGTGGAATCCTATAAATTTAAACCAAGGGCGGCCATTCCAAGACCCAGTGCCTCAATACATAATCACAACAGATGCTTCTATGATGGGGTGGGTAGCACACCTCAACCAGCACAGTATACAGGGACAATGGGATGTTCAGCAAAACAACTGCATATAAATCATTTAGAACTGTTAGCAGTGTTTCTAGCATTGAAAGCATTTCAACCACTAATAGCCCACAAACACATTCTTGTCAAAACAGACAACATGACAACAATGTATTACCTAAACAAATAAGGAGGGACACACTCATCACAACTGTGTCTCTTAGCACAAAAGATTTGGCATTGGGCGATTCACAATCACATTCGCCTAATAGCACAATACATTCCAGGGATTCAAAACCAGTTGGCCGACAATCTCAGTCGAGCTCACCAACAAACACACAAATGGGAAATTCATCCCCAGATACTACAAACTTACTTTCTACTCTGGGGAACACCAGAAATAGACCTCTTCGCAACAAAAGAAAACGCAAAATGACAAGACTTCGCGTCCAGGTATCCACACCCTCAGTCCAAGGGCAATGCGTTATGGATGAGTTGGTCAGGGATATTTGCTTACGCTTTTCCCCCTCTCCCACTCCTTCCTTATCTGGTAAACAAATTGAGTCAAAACAGACTCAAACTAATACTAATAGCACCAACCTGGGCTCGCCAACCATGGTACACAACACTACTAGACCTGTCAGTATTACCTCATGTCAAACTACCAAACAGACCAGATCTGTTAACTCAACACAAACAACAGATCAGACACCCGAATCCAGCATCGCTCAATCTAGCAATCTGGCTCCTGAAGTCTTAGAATTTGGACATTTAGACCTTACACAAGAATGTATGGAGGTCATTAAACAAGCTAGAAAACCTACTACAAGACATTGTTACGCAAACAAATGGAAAAGATTTGTTTATTACTGCCATAATAATCAAATTCAACCACTACATGCTTCCGCAAAAAACATTGTAAGCTACTTACTACACTTACAAAAATCTAAACTAGCATTTTCTTCTATTAAAATACATCTCACAGCAATATCTGCCTATCTGCAGATTACACATTCAACATCACTTTTTAGAATCCCAGTCATCAAAGCATTTATGGAGGGTTTAAAAAGAATCATACCCCCGAGAACACCACCAGTCCCCTCGTGGAACCTCAATATTGTATTAACACGACTCATGGGTCCACCATTTGAACCCATGCACTCTTGTGAGATGCAATACTTAACCTGTAAAGTAGCCTTCCTACTAGCTATCACATCTCTTAGAAGAGTAAGTGAAATACAGGCATTTACTATACAAGAACCCTCTATACAAATACATAAACATAAAGTGGTTCTCTGTACAAATCCCAAATTCTTACCAAAAGTTATATAACCGTTCCACCTAAACCAAACAGTGAACTCCCAGTCTTTTTTCCACAACCAGACTCAGTAGCCGAAAGAGCCTTACATTAGACATTAAAAGAGCACTAATGTATTACATTGATAGAACAAAACAGTTTCGCAAAACAATTGTTTGTAGCCTTCCAAAAACCTCATGCGGGAAATCCAATATCCAAACAAGGCATTGCCAGATGGATAGTGAAATGTATTCAGACCTGCTATATCAAAGCTAAAAGAGATCTACCTATTACGCCAAAAGTGCACTCCACTAGGAAGAAAGGCGCCACAATGGCTTTTCTAGGAAATATACCTATGACAGAAATCTGTAAGGCAGCCACATGGTCTACGCCTCATACATTCACAAAACATTACTGTGTAGATGTGTTAACAACACAACAAGCCACAGTAGGACAGGCTGTACTACGAACATTATTTCAGACAACTTCAACTCCTACAGGCTAAGCCACCGCTTTTGGGGAGATAACTGCTTACTAGTCTATGCACAGCATGTGTATCTGCAGCTACACATGCCATCGAACGGAAAATGTCACTTACCCAGTGTACATCTGTTCGTGGCATGAGATGCTGCAGATTCACATGCGCCCTCCCGCCTCCCCGGGAGCCTGTAGCCGTTTTAAGTTGAATAAAACCTGTAAATTTGTAAATTTGGTAAATACTTACTAGTTTTATACACATTATGTACATACATACTTACTCCATTGCATGGGCACCTTTACTATATACACAACTCCTACCTCACCCTCTGCGGGGAAAACAATCTAAGATGGAGTCGACGCCCATACGCAATGGAGCCGAAAGGGAGGAGTCCCTCGGTCTTGTGACTCGAAAAGACTTCTTCGAAGAAAAACAACTTGTAACACTCCGAGCCCAACACTAGATGGCAGGATAATGCACAGCATGTGAATCTGCAGCGTCTCATGCCACGAACAGATGTACACTGGGTAAGTGACATTTTCCATATATCTGTTCCATTTGCATGGACATCTCTTTTCTTTACACTCTATCACTCCTACCTTACCCTCTGTGGGAAAACAATCTAAGATGGAGTTGATGCCCATGCGCAATGGAGCCAGAGGAGGAGTCACGTGATACTGTGACTCGAAAAGACTTCTTCGAAGAAAAACAACTTGTAACACTCCGAGCCCAACACTAGATGGCAGGACCTATGCATAGCATGTGAATCTGCAGCTGAACACGCCATGAACAGATGTACACTGGGTAAGTGACATTTTCCATATATATATATATATATATATATATATATATATATATATATATATATACATATATATATACACACACAAACACACACACACGGAGGATTCAGTCAAGAAGGCTTCCATTCTCTGCTTCTCTGGCACAGATCCTTTTTCGTTTAGCTCCATGCAGGCGTTGGGCACCTTAGAGGGAGGGAGTGCAAATGCGGCCTTTGCGAAGTAAAGTGGTTGCCGGCATCACAAAGAAACTTCAAAGAAGACTTCAAAGAATCCAGAACACAGCAGCCAGACTCATCCTGGACATCCCCTGCCACAGCTACATCTCCGCCCACCTCAGAGACCTGCATGGGCTCCCAGATGACAAACACATCACTTACCTACAAGGTACTGACACACACCTAAAAGACACTGCACAACATAGACTGGCCTACCTCGACCACTGCCTGACCTTTTACACCTCCACCAGACAGCTCCGATCTTCCCAACTCGCCCTCGCCGACATCCCCAGATTCAGGAAGAGCACAGCCAAGGGCAGATCCTTCTCTTACCATGCAGTCCGGACAAGGAACACGCTCCCTCTCAACCTCAGACATGCCGCCTCGTTGAAGCAGTTCAGGAAAGACCTCAAGACCTGACTCTTTAAGTGAGCAGTACGACAGCAAAAGCACCTTGAGACCCCACGGATGATAAGCCGCGCTCCATAAGTCTCTGATTGATTGATTCATTACAGCCGGAATCAGCTCCCTGGATTGCGAGCTTGTGCGGAGCCCTTATTAGCTCTCCTCCTCTAAGGTTTGCAACGTATTCAAGACGGCGGCAGCCCCTTAGCAACAAACTGCATTATGGCGTTTGGCAGTTGAAGAGCAGTACTGAGCCCTCTGGTGTACCTGCTGAGAGAGGGAACTTCAACAAATGAGTTAGCTCTGGTGCTGAAAGAAATCTTTGATGGGAAAATGTGTGCCTGGGAGAGTGGACAGACCTATCCGATAACCCCCATTCGAGTGAAGGAGTGAGCTTAGAGTGGAAAAAATCTAATGGTGATGCTGAATTCACTGGCACTGTGCTCCTTGGCTGAACTGAGTGTGAGACAGCACATACACTGTTGGAGATGTCTGTCAAGGAAATTAACCAGGAAACCAAAAGAAAAGTGAATTTTCTTGGTACTCAAAACTCCTATCTCTAAAGCAAGAGGAAGAGACTGGTTTGATTCAGGGAGATTAGGCAGTGTTATCAATTCTAAAAGACCCACAACAGTCTACCCAATATTTAGGACCTAACATGATCTCACTGGATTGTGTCAGTATTCTAAAGGGCTAGGGCTGAATAATGGGAAGGTGGTGAACAGCACCCTGAAATGTGAAAGGGAACAACTTAGGTCAGATGCTGCTTAGACAGCAAAGTTTGAACAATGCTCAGTAAAGTCTTTGATCCAGTTTGAGGACAAGGAAGACACGTCAGTGCGAGATAAGAGCCCTTCTCTTTAGAATAGTCGATCTGTCCCACCCCGTTGAGCCCAAAGATTTTAAAATGACTTAGAGATGTCTGTACAAAATTAGACTCTGGACACCGATTCCTGTGTTGAGGTCAACAAGGCAGCCAGATTCCATAATAGGGACTTTCTGAGGCTTGACTCTGGCATTATTCTGGCATGACTTTCAAATCCTAGCCAGTGCAAGTAGAAAACCAAAGTAGTCAAAAAGAAATCACTCGTATGAGTGCTGATAGCCACATGTCATTAGCAGATAGGAACTGTAAAGAGAGTCTCGGAGGCATAAAGATACTGGAACCAGAGTAAAGCAGAGTTCTTATTTGTAATGAGGTTGAGGGTGTAAATGGTAGCAAGTAGTACTCAAAGTAGCAAGGGAAATGAGTGCATGAACCTGATGAGTGGGACACAGGCGGGGTTCAGCTAGCAATTGAGAAGCCCCTAAGGCATTTAAAGCAAAGAGTTGAGTGAAGCATAGGACAGTGCAGCATTCAACAGTCAACCAGAAGCAAATGGTGCTGTTAGTATCTATTACACCACTATTCTATTTTAATTAAAGTTGGGTTAATTACTACACTGTCTCTTTGCGATAAGGATGGAATGGATAAACCATGACCCATCTAGACCCACTCTACAGTTGATCATTTCTCAAGTGTGGCGCACTGATGATAGAGATATTGTGTTTACTTCTACCGCCTGATTCTGGAGCTGGCCCACCGCTACAGGAGCTGTTTGCTGCTGTGCTTTGTTGGCGGGTGTCCAACAGACTTTCTAGTGGCACCGCAGTAGAATGCTGGTGGTTGCCTTCCAGGCAGAACACAGTTCTTGATATAGATATTGCTGGATTGGTCGCTTAACTATGACACAAAGTGGTGCATCACATGCTGCATCCCTCTATCAATTGGGGCAGCACTGCAACACAAGTTGATCAGAGCTGATAAATACGTTCAACTGAATTTGGAGTTAAGTATCAGCATATCATTGGTAAAACACACACCACTGAACAGACCTTTAAGATACTGGTTGCTCCAATGCACAGGTTTAAAGGGACACGCATATCCATATTCAGTTATCCATTGTGCTGAGATGACACTTGATTTACAAGAAATGTAACACATGTGTTTCTGTTATATTTGAGAGTAAACAAAGGGTTATTCTGGACATTAGTGAAAATCGCGGCACACTTACTTACTACAACAGAATAACCATTTCAGTCAGTCATTCTGTTATGTAATATGTTTATTTTTTAGTATATTAAGCAAAATCATTATTCAGGGTATTTAAAAAATCTATACTTGAGTAGCACTCTCTGTGACTTTAAGACACAGTCTAAGACCAAAGGATCTATTCTTTAGATACATTCTGACTGATTAGAGCACTCGATGTACATGGGCTATATAACAAACTGGTTGCTGTGCTCATTCTCACCACTAGTTTTTAAGACTTGCTACTGTGGCATATAAAGTTATTTTAATGTCCTCTTATCCAGACATGATGTGTTCAGTTATTAGACTTGCTTGCATAGCTGTTCATACAAATTTAAGTAGAGTGTATTGTGGTAATTCAAGTTTTCTTCTTATGTAGGAAATTGCTGACAAAGATGGAAACAACAAAGTGTTATCTTTTACCATCCCATCGCTGTCTAAGCCCTCAATTTACCATGAGGTAGGTAAGAATACCAAACGAGGAAAGCTTTTGGGAATGGCACCAAACATGGTACTGGTGAGTTATAATGCCTATATGACTTTCGTCTTTTGTTTGATGCTGAGGTTAAGTATACTAATTAATTAGCAATAGGACATCTGTGGTTATGGCTGCTTTTGTTTTGCTGTTGCATGGCTACAAATCATGGCCTCCAGGCACTTAGTTAAAGGCCACATGTGATCATTGAGCATGGCTGAAAGCAGTGCAGATATCACCATTGCCTGCTGAACATTTCCTGTAGCTCTGTCGAACAGCCACTACGTGTAGATTTACTATGCAATAGTTGCAATAGAAGGAAAAGCTTTGTGCCTAGTATGTGCTGGGCTCAGTCCGCAGAGCTCTGAATGACGTATGCTTTAGAGGAGCCTGACTTCTGCTGTTCTTCTGCTACAGCCGAATTTTCAGACTAATCCTACCTTCTCTACTCCCACCATTTTTGTTAGTGCTCGAACTTTGCATTTATAGTGGCAGAAAGGTAATGGGGAGCCATACATGACATGGCCTCTTCTCTCTGTCCCAAATGTAAAAAAAAAAAAAAAAAAATGCCTGGTCACTTACTGTAAAGATACCTCCGGAGCCTGGTAGTTCAATTCCTGTGTTTATTAGGAGAGCAAACCTACAACACATTTGCTCCATGACTCAATATCTCCCCGCTCGTTCCCCACATTCCCGAACCTCGTGTCCGGTTACTATGGAGTCAGTAACCTAGACACCACATCTCCCTCCTTTAATATCATTCAACATATCATATCAAGTTCACAAACATGCCCTTCCAACATATTTATACAGGACATCACATTACCCAATAATTAAATTCCTTTGGTAACATCTAAACATGGTTAGTGATACTTCACATAACAAAATCATTACATTTCTTTGGTAACCTAACTTCCCTTCCCCTACAAATTGTCTTGGGTGAACGAGAACTTGGTTCATTTGTAGATTGTAGTAAATCATCAGAGGTACCCCCTTGAGTGCCTGGAACCATACCCCTAAACCCAGGCGTGCACCTGTGTTACGTAGTTTTGTTCGTGATGTGATATCCCACAACCAATCCATGTTATTAGCATGTAAGTTCTCCATATTATGGAATTGCTGAGCCATTAGTTAGTTACATTTACACATCCTTCTAAAATGCCAATTAGTTTTTATCGCTTAACACAGCCGATTTATTGTACCACTCACATACACTCAGTGGCGCTGAAAATTTACCCTTCCTTGACCAGCTACCAAGTTTCACTTTAACCCAGTCATCTGGAACTAACCGCACCTCTTCCACACCCTGTTTCCTATCATACTGCACTTTATATGCTTCTTGCATTTTCCTCATGCTGCTCCTTACCGCAGAGGGTGGCCACTTGCTACAAAAAATGTTATCCTGCCAAATTACATTGTCTTTCATGAAGGGTTCTCTACCTCTTAAAATCCTAAAAGGGCTATACCCAATTGTTCCAGTAGGTCTTTAATTCGGATTAATAGTCGCAAAGTACAGTCAAACAGGCACAGCCAACACGTGTTTCGTCGCAAATGTGATTCCTCAAGGCTATTTTGTCAGTAATGGAAAGGAGTACCCTAGCGAAGCATGTAAAAGGAGACTCCTGCGCATGAACAGGTGTAGAAAGGTAGTCCGAATCCGATTGAAGAACCGTCAGTTGTAAGACGACATCTCCATAGTAGTGTCATCCAAAATAACAGATAAGTGTGCCGAAATAACGAAGGTAGGTAGGATCCTGGTAAGTCCGTGAGCCCGCATGTATGTCTCCTGTCGCTTTAAAGAACGAGGCCTGTTCATGCGCAGGTGTCTAAGGTACTCCTTCCCATTACTGACAAAATAGCCTTGAGGAAGACACATTTGTGACGAAACACGTGTTGGCTGTGCCTGTTTGACTGTAATTCGCGACTATTAATCCGAATTAAAGACCTACTGGAACATCAAGAAGAACTTTGAATGATTTATTTACTTACCTGCTACATATAAGATTGTACCTATACACTTACAATTTGTACACTGTGGTCATTTTCTGTACATTCATAACAGTATTAAAGCCAATAACATTCCGATTGGCTGGTGTTATGACCTTATCACAATCCAATATGACGTCACGTACATACTTTGTTTGTGATTCCTTGAGGGAACGCGGCACGCCACGTATGTAATCAGAAATGTGTACCGTTAAAGAAAATCGCTCGTGTGCAGTTACGTGAGCGCAAAACATCCAAATCTGGCACATCGAACCCCGGTTTACAAGGGTGAGTCTCCCTTTCTGACAGTACCCTCACAGCAGATTGCTTGTGTGCAGCACAACAGTTCCCAGAAAGAAACACTGTGCTCTGTTTCCACTTCTCTTCCCAGCTGCTGTGCAAATTCCTCACTGCAGCCTCCTGGTTTGCTCTCCTCTCATCTTGCACGGCATCTCCCACTCGTCCCCATTATGTAAAGATACATCTGGAGCCTGGTAGTTCAATTCCTGTGTTTATTAGGAGAGCAAACCTATAACACTCTTGCTCCATGACTCAACTCTAACTCCCCGCTCGTTCCCCGCATTCCCAAACCTTGTGTCCGGTTACTATGGAGTCAATAACCGATACACCACACTTACCACCCACCCTGTCTACACTCTGTCTTTCATCATCCTGCCCTCCTCTCCCAAAGCTGTGTTCTCTGCTCTTCATCAGAACTGCACTGCACTGAAAGACTCTGAGAGGCATGTTCCGGCAGCCTAGCATTTCTTGTAGCAACAGTGAGAAGAAACAACATTTGCAGTGACTTGGTGTTCACTAAAGTAGCGCTTTTTGAGCGACATACATAACAATATTGTGTATCTTTTTTTCCCTCTGGATTAGTTATCTATCCTGGCATGGTGGCATTCTTTGACCACTGGGCACATCATGGGGCCAAATGCCACATGCTCTCTTCAGTGCTTGCTCGTCAGTCGGCTTTGTCTTGTGCCAAGGGTGCCCTGGGCATTGAATCACAGTTCATGTTAATTGAGCATGAGGTGGGAGTAGTGGACACCACTATAGGCTATGCTGGCTAGTCCTGTTCAAGGATCATGGTTGATGAATGGACAGTGTACACTACTTGCAGGACACAACATAAGGCAATGGCCAGCTAATACTGGAGGCAGTAGTCAAACTTTGCTACAAAACCCATTGAAAAAAGCTCTGATGAAAAATCATAGCTACTTAGAACACAATCATATGTTACTCAAAAAGTCACCTGGCCTTAATTTGATTCAATGTTATAGTTTAATTCAAAACCCATAAAATCCTGTGCATGACAACCACCTCCCCCACTCGTTTTCTACTATTCCCTGCTCCTGGCATCACTAATTATATCAATAACATGGCTAATAGCATCATTCACCTGACATTACAATTTTCATGATATGAAGTAATGACGGGCAATTGTAAGTCTCATTTGGGGACTAGAATTACAAAATCGCCTGTGAGCATATAATACCGTAGCATTTCATACATTAAGACTAATAATAGCACTTTAAAAGAATAACATCTCTTTTCGAGGACGTTTCTGCTCTTCTTTACCATACGATAATCAAGCAGGAATCCTACGATGGTGGTTACGAAGGCAGTGGCAGACCTTTTGTGCTGCTAATTAGCACTTGAGGGTTATTATTCATATGCTCACATAAAATTGAGGAACATTGTCAAAATACACCATATTAGTTTGGTTCAGGGATACAAAAGTTGTTTTCTACATAATGGTACATTTTGGGAAACTTAGGCCGGTTTTAATCTAAAGAAAGCACCATGACACATTTATTACAACAGGAGGCTGAAAGCCATTCAGAAGGCCATCTATTCAATAGCTCTCTCGTTCAGATACTTGCATAACCAAAAACCGCTACTCACTAACTCTTATTTCCATTCCCTCTTTGAGAACATTCATTGTCCTGTGTTAAAAAGGGAATGTAACTGTTGATGTTGTTCTGGGTACTGTTACTGACATCCCTGTCAGCTCTGTGATGACAGACTACGTTCTGCCCCTGAGGTCTGCAATTGAATCCGGCTGTGAGAGGTTGTACTTCTGGGTCATAATTACAATTGGAAAAAGTGCTTCCAGCTACAGAAGCCAATACAAGGTGGCCATTCTTCATACTTCTATTCTACGCGCTCCCCTGACACAAGACACTACATCACCCTCTTCCTTGCGTGCATTATCAATAGCAGGCCAGACTTTCCTCAACTCTCTCTCTCCTACCCAACACATCAAGAGTCTTCAAAGAGAACCACACACAAAGAAGTGCCACAACACAAGACAAGACAGAGTAGCTACTAAACGATGGCGTAAACCCAAAGCAAACTTGTATTACAGCACAAATACATTTTGAATTTTGAGATGCAATCATGGTGATGCCATACTAGGTTATATTACACACATCACTCCAGTACTGTGATTACAGGGACTACATTCTGTTCCTAGCATCGAGACTTGAGCCAGACCTTCAGAAGGTGTCATTTTGTTTCCACAGATATCTGAAGGCATTCATCATCAGTTCCATTTATTTATTATGACCCACACTATTTCAACACTTTTGCAAATATATTATGTATGAAAAGTGAATGAGTTCTGATTACAAAGAATATTGTTGCAGAAAAAAGCGGGACTTTAAGGGAAGGAAGAAAGGTTTAAATCCATAGTCAGTCTCCAGGAAATCTGTAAATAGTACATTAAGTAGCTGTGGTTCAACATCACTGAAGATTTTGTTTCTTTGATAGTCATTTATGATGTAATTTGTCTTGCTATTTGGGAGGTCATGAGCCATGCTTGGCAGAAAGGGAAGTGTTATGATAGATTAGCTCTCTATAACTAGTGAATTTAAACATTGTTTAGGTTTTGAATCATAACCATAACATCCCTTCATCTGAGTTTGTTTTCTGAATTTTAGTATAGTTAACCATAACTTCTCTTTAACAATTTTCTTCAGTGATTGAGTGACACAGACAAACTCTGTCTCTTAATCTCTGACCAAACCCTTCTCTACATCTCAGGTGAAGAGTAAGTTGAAACCTCATTAAAGATTAGTCCCTGTTGTGTTTTAATTTCGTGCTTTTTTTTTTTTTGGATTAAGATGACAGAGGTAATTGCTTTAATAACAGTTGCTAGTCTATTATGTTATATTTCATGAAAGCACCCTTGGGTCTGACCTGGTACCAAGGTTTTTGATAGAGCAAAACTAACAAGCATACAACCAAGCATATGAACATTTGATACACTTTTGTTCAGTGTATTTATATGAGAAGTCAAAAATCTAGTTCTTGTTGCATACTTCTGTTATTAAGTAACGCAACTTACTCCACATTCTGGCAATATCTGTCAAGTGGACTATCGTGCTTGATACATTTATAAATTTTGATGAAGTTATATGGTGCTGGGTATTATAAAGGACATGTTCCTAAGTCAGAATGCCAATCTCTGTGTATTATTGCTGCAGAGGTTGTAGGTTTTACTGGTGGTTTTGGGTAAGCTATGACTATATAAATCTCAAAGGTTTAAAGGTACTTGGAACAAATTTCTGTTTTAAGTGTTCAACCTAGTGTTTCACTTATGCTCCTGTTATAGCTTGATGTTTTGAGCTCAATCTAGTTGTGCACTTTCATTTACGACCGCTGTTTGTTGTTACGTAGCCATCCACAATTGGGTCCATGGCCTTGACGGAAGGAGCTCTAAGCCACCACGACCTCATCAGGGTAGTCTACAGTGATCTGCATCCTCAGAGAGAAACATTTACTGCCCAGAACAGGTGAGTATGTGAGAAAAAGATGTAGTGCTTTTCCACTGCCAATCCATGCTCTGGAATAATAGATTAATGAAGTGAGAAGATGAGGATGGAGTTCTATCACCACAAGTAAGGTCACAATACTTCTTTGACTACTTAAAAGCTGCAGAAATCAGTGCATTAAACTCTGTGGACCATCCGATTAGAAATGGAGGCTATAACGTGAACCTACTTAATCTTGGTAGAGTCTGGGAGAGAATCAAATTGTTTCTATTTTTTCCTTGTCAGAGATCCAGCACAACATCTTACTATCTTTGTGAGCAGTCATCAGGCACTAGGGTAGGCAGGAGTTTGGGACACTTACACCCACAGTTGGAGAAGTGTGGGGTACATGAACATTGAGTGAGGAGCTTGGGGAACACTCATGTAGTGTGAGTTTGTGGACACTTAGATGCCGAAAGATTGTGTGAGCATTTTTGGCCACATGGGCAAACAGTGAGAAGAGCTTGGGATACTCTGGTAAACAGTCTACAGGTCTTTGAGGACAGATTGGCAGTTTGTGAGGAGCTTGGTGTCCATGGGAAGACCGTGTATGGAACTTCGGGCCCACAAGAAGCCTGAAGTCCTATTGCTTTGAGGTGATTGAGTTCACGGTTTATGCACATTTATAGCCTCCTCCTTCACTTCTCAGGATGCTCGTGCTCTGAAGCTTGATTACATTAATAGATGCTCTCCGTGCAATAAAAAACTAAGTTAATAAATGTAGGTTTTGCTTGATCACGAGTAGCATACTTGTCTTTACTGCATTATGATAAAGCAATGTGTGGGAATGTTACATTTTATTTTGCCTTAGCCACTAAGAGAAGGGGAAATCGGATGGCCATCCTAACATTAAAACCAATATTCAAAGACTTTTAGTCACCTCTTCAAGTAAACAATTCTTAAAATACTTGATCTGAAACCACTTTCATTTGCCAACAATATTCTAGAGTGAAAATGCGACTTTAGGAAACCTTTTCCCCAAAACAGCAAACTCCTTTTGCCCAATGCTAATCGTGCTATACCTTATGACACTGCCCTTTAATGTAAATAGAGCTCAGTGGATAATTTTCCACTTTAGCAACCATTCTGTGAAGAGGCGTTTCCCACCTGTATGTTATCTCCTTAGTTTCTAGTTTGAATCTGTCTTTCACACATTACAAATGTAAATAATGTAGTGCATTAAGAAGTTAAGATTTCACTCTACTAGAGGTATGCTATCTTCAAGTAGTTAATTTGTTTTATTTCTTCTATAACCACGCTGTTTTTATACTGATTAAATATTTACAGTGTTTTGAGCTTAATATTGCAGCTGTAACAGAAATGTTCAACAGACCCTTCCTCATGCACCAATATTACCCTACTGATTACAATTCCTCCATGACCAGATATGTATGAACTGGGAACTCGCGTCTTTCCCCGAACTCCTTTGCTGGCGCTTGCAATGCTATGCACAACCACCATTAATTGAAGGCTTCTGTCCCATTCCACCACAAAAGAAACCTTAGAGACTGATTGAATGTTGATGCTCAATACCTTGTCCATTTGCTCGTTGTTCATGTAACATGCCTAGTGACGTGCTAGCATGAACGGTGTAGATGCTCATACATACTCAAATACAATGTGTGTAAAATCTAAGGCCGCAACGTATTATATTGTAGCTTAATAGCTAAACATGTTGTTTTGTAGGTACTGCACCATAAACTTTCAACTTTTTGAACCTCATGTAGTCCAAGCAGTGCATATGCCAATGATTGCACACACAGCTTAATAGAGCATATTGGACACTCTCACATACACACAAGGAGACATTAACACCGCGTAGTTTGTAAAGCAGTCCTCTGACAGTAGACATTCATCACACATCCAACATCTTACAATACTAACAGTATACACAAGGCAGCCTACCTTGCAGCCTCATAGCGCCAAAGTCATGTAATTAGAAAACTGATGGTGTCCCAACAACAAATCCCACTCTTCACTTGCTCACTTCTCACAGACCGAAATGAATAACTTAATCAGACTATTTCACACCCTTAAATACAAGCTATAGCTATTGAAATGATGCATTTACAACAGCACTTTTCATTAGCATCTGTCATAGACAGAGACAGGACATTGTTTCAGTTCTCAATGCCTTGTGGATGACAGAGGTACAGGAATTTTGATTTTCGTGGATCTCTTGGCTGTTTTTGACACTATTAAAAATACGTTGACTGTGTAATTAGAGATAAAGCATTAAACTGGTTTAAATACTTTTCAAGCAGTAGAAAACAGTTGTCACTCAGCTTTCATCAACTTCAAAAGAAATTCAGTATGATGTCCCACATGTATCAGTTTTATCCCCTCTCACTATTTAATACCTATTTGCTCCCGTTGGCATCTATTTAGCATTCTAGAGGAACAAAATTATATATGTATGCAGATGATATGCAGTTAATATTTTATCGGTAACAGAGCAATCTTCAATACTCACTGCACGTTTTGAGGTAACCAGAGGGTGGATGTCTTCTAATTATTAAATCCAAGCAAGACAGAAATCTGTTTGACCACTCCTGTAAGAAATATATCAGATGTTCATTGGCCATCTGTGATGGGTCAGCCATCTGAACTGGCAGCCGCAGTCCTCATCTTCATTGTTTACATGTGATCTAATCTGTCTCATGTGTGCCAAGTTCCTAATGCTACAAAAATGTATTTTTATCAACTCAAATTACTTTGACCAGGTCTTCCTCTTTTAGATAAAAATCAAAGGATTCAAGTGGCTACTGTCTTAATCCAATCTAGAATTGATCAGGGTAAGTCAGTTTTATTAGCTGTCCCAGAAAAACAAATCAGTCACCTTCAGGAGGCCTAAAAAGCACCAACTGGAGTTACCCTGTAACCTGAAAATAATTGCCTGCACCCTCGTGAGAAAAAATGCACTGATTATTAATAGCATTACTTTTAAATCCTTAACCAAATTGTTAGCCAGTGTAGATAAAGCAGTTTATGCCAAAACTTCTTCCTTTTGATCCAGGAGCTTTTCTTGGCATCATCCATTTGAACACTTGCATTCTAATGGGTATTTCTTTTTGGAAATCCTTATGACTCCACCCTCTGGAAACCCTTATGACTCCACCCTCCCCCTATGACGATTGAGTATTTTCAGTGGGCTCTGCTAAGGAATGGAACACCCTGCCACTTCAGATACGTAAACACTCTTCTTTCCTTTTTGTTTCTTAAAAAGCTGCTAAAACTCATTTATGTAAGTAGTTTTCACGCTATAAACAATTTACAACAGTTCTTGATTTCAATCTCCTTAACAATTCGAGCAAGAAACCTATTTGGTGCACTTAACATTTTATGAATAAACTAAACAGAACAGACACAATAACATCACAGAAATCATTTTAATGGCATTCTAAGGGCGTCTAACTATACAACTGGACTACTGTTCACCTTTGTTACATGGAATGGATGGCAGTCTTATGGTGCACTCACCGTGAGACACACAGATCTCATAGATCACAGACGCTATTTATTCATACCAGTAGCATTGTCTGCTTAACATCACTGAACAGATTAATCAACGCCCTTACTTCACATAAGGATACCACTAGAGAAGATACTCAGCAGTCTCTTGCGGGATCAGGATGGAGTCAGAGAGGTATCCCTGATGCTGGGCACCCTGGTATCTGAGGTTCCAATGCAGGGCCCGGAAATGCCACCTAGCATTCAAGATGAGAAGGATTCACAAGACCAGGAGAGTACAAAACTGCAGACCCTTCCTAACCAAGGCCTAGGACTGATCCCAAAACACCGGGCTCATATCTTGAAAGTCCAGGACTCACTGCGGCAGAGGAAAGACCCTGAATGCCACCACGCCAGCATTGGCCCACTGAGTTGAGGTTTTTGTGTCTGGCTCAGGTTGAACTTTAGCTTGTCGTTGGTGAGACCCAAAGATCTTAGGAATGCAGTTGCCGTCCGGAGGAGGGTGGTTTAAAACTGACTAGCAGCAAGTCTTTAGTAGCAAGACATTGAGTTACTGAAATATGTTTGCTCCCAGCCTCTGAAAATGGTCAATGACTACTGGCATCACTTTTGTTAACACTCATAGAGCAGAGTTAAGCCCAAAGAAGAGCACAGTAAATTGGAAGTGTTCCCAGCCCACCTTGAACTACAGGCAGCCCTGTGGGAGTGCAGGACGAGTATATGTAAGTACACGTCTTGCAAGTCCAGGAACGCCATCCAGTCTTCAGGGTCCAGAGCAGATCCATATTAGCAAAACTCAGTCACCTTGTTTTCAATTTGATGTGATCTCAGGGGGCACTCTATTAAAACTTATTGTGAATGTGAGTACCTCCAGTTGCGATCTCGACCTGATCATGGCTAGCATCTCTATTAAGAGCTAGGTGCCCATCTTCTACACTACTGAACTAGCTGAGTGAACATATACCTGGGTGTGAAGAAGTCTTGTACATTGTGTTAAAGTCGGCCAAATTACACCCTTACTGAAGAGAACATCTACTTATTCAGGAGACCTCAGTTATTACAGTCCTGTTTCAGGGCTTTCTTTTCTTGCTAAGATAATTGAAAGCTGTGTTGCCACACAAATCTCTCAACTTAACACTAATAATGTTCATCTGGGTGATTTACGATCCAGTGTCATTCAAGTCTGCTGTACTGAAACAACCTTGTTATGGGTCCTGGATAACACCTTGCTCATCCTGGATGCCTGCAACTCGTCTCTTTTTTTCTACTGAATTATTCTACTGCCTTCAGTACTGTTAACCATTCTCAGATAAAGTATGGGTATCTGATAGACATCTAGTTTCAGATTCCTTACCTTAGAATTTCCCCAGGTGTCGGATCCGGAGATATTTTTCGAGCAGTACCCCGGCGCGCCGTTAGCAGGTGTCGATAATCTCCGCGCACATCGTCGGCGCCAGATATGATGTCACAGGTCCTACATAGGCACCACCCCGGTACGCTGACATCAGTTCTTTTATTTATGCGCCAGCCAGTGCTTATCTTAAGAAAGAACTATAGCTCAGCCATTTTTTGACTGGTCTTTTTCAACTTTTTGTCAAAGTTTTTTTGGAGTTGCTTAACTCCTGATGCATTGGGAATTACTTCGAGGAAGACCTGTTTCAAGCCCTGTGGGTCCTATCATCGGGTGATGTCTGTTACGACGTTGATGCCTAGAGCACGACCACGACCCGAAGTCGGGATCCGAGTGTCAAGCCATGCACATGAAGGCTTTGAGGGAGGAATCCCTGAGCTGATGGTCCGGCGCTCGACTCCGTGGAAGCCTCGGTTGAGAGGAAGGTCTCGGGATCGGTCATAGAGTCCCCCCTCGTCGACGTCTCACTCTAACTCCTCGTGACGATTGGGTAAGTCGAGGTATAAGAAGAAGTTGAAGAAGGCAAAACGTTCATTGGACTTCATCTCATCCGTCGGGCGTCAAGATGAGGGAGAGGGAGCGCCATTGCCCTAGACCTCCATCTTCGGAGCCTGCAACTGGGCGTACTCCGCGCCTCCGCAAGTTTCCGAGGGCCCTGAGCATCCCCTGTTGACCTTTAAAGAGTTCTACAAAGCATGCGCCTCATTTTGGGGCAGTCCGACATCGCTGGCGCGCCCTCAGGCCCCTTCTGGTTCCGCGTCAGCAGCTTCGGCCTATGCTCTGAGGGTCACCCAGGGATCTGTGCTTGGATCCGTAACGGCATTGGTCGTACCACCTCGACCTTCCCTAATGCTGTTGCCAATGCTCCCGGTGCCATCCGTGCCCCTGTGTGGCACCGTCCTCATTCTTATTGCTGACTCCGACATAGATCCGGATGGGTGTCATGCAACGCTGATTCAGACACCAACAGGGGCCTTGCCCCCCTGTGTCGGATCCTAAGCCTTATTCCCATAGGCTAGGTTACGGTGAGGAATGGAAGAGGTCGCTGGACCCTTTGGAATATCAGCTCCAAGAATCTATGCATGTGGCAAATGGACTTGGGTGAAGCCAGTGGTCTGGATACCTTCCCTATTACTGGCATGCTTTCTCCCCCTACTGTGGCTACAGAGGAGGGAGCGTCATACTTTATGGTGGTGAGAAAAGCAGCTGAGGTCCTGGACCTTGAGATGCCTTCAGTGTCAGTCAGGACTAACCTCCTGACAGCGGTGCTTCAACTTGGAGCTTCATCCTCCGAACCTCGGCTCCTGGTCCTGAGGCGCCACGCCTGGTTGAGGACATTTGGCTTTTCAAGACCACCCCTCCATCCATGCCACCGTCCTTCAATTAGATGATGGGTGATCACTTGACTCTTCGCCGAGTGGAAGTTATGGCTCTCTTGGCTTAGGGAGCCATAGAGAGGGTTCCTGTGCAAGAAGTAGGTCGTGGTTGCTATTCCCTCTTCTCTCTGGTACCCCAAAAGGACAAGGGCCTCCGCCCTATTGTAGACCTTTGGTCCCTCAATCTTTTCCGTGGGAAGGAGAAGTTCAAAATGCTCACCTTGGCTCAAGTTCTTTCTGCCCTGGACCCAGGAGACTGGATGGTATCGATGGACTTGCAGGACCCTTGTTCCCATATTCCCACCCTATTTGCCCACAGACATTACTTGCAGTTCATGGTAGGCCATGAGCACTTTTAGTTCACCGTGGTCCCCTTTGGCCTTACCTCCGCCTCCTGAGTGTTCACGAAGGTTATGGCGGTGGTCGCAGCTCATCTGCGCAGGTCAGGGGTTTCAGTCTTTCCCTACCTCGAATACTGGCTTTTGAAGGCGGGCTTGCCCCAGGCTGATGTCTCCCGCCTGCAGGCTACGACCTGACCTCCTGCATTCACTTGGTTCACTATATATGTGCCGAAGTCACACCTGACTCTCTATCAGATGCTCCCTTTCATCACAGGTGTTCTGAACACAGTACAGTTTCGGGCTTCTCCCCCGAGAGGCGAGTTCAGGATATTTAGGCTATGATACCGATGTTTCAGCCTCTATCCTAGGTTTCGGTGAGAACGACTCTTGAGGCTGCTGGGCCTCATGGTCTTCTGCATCCTGATAGTGATACATGTCAGATGGCATATGTGGGCTCTGCAGTGGGACCTGAAGTTCCAGGGGTGACCATCTGGGAGACGTGGAGATCAGAGGCATCTGGTCTCTGGCAGAGTCAGGACTCCACTTCAACCTGATGGGGCTTTGTGCAATCAGACCCTCAAGGAAGGCATTTCTTCCCTCTCTCAAGGGAAAGGTAGTTCAGATGTTCACGGACAACACCACCTCCATGTGGTACTGCAACAAGAAGGACGGGTGGGGTTGTGTACCCTTTGTCAGGAGGCTTTGTACCTCTGGATGTGGCTGGAACATCAGGGCGTTTTCCTGGTGGTTCAACATCTGGCGGGCTCTCTGAACACCAGAGCAGAGGAACTCAGCTGTCAATGCCTAGTCAAACACAAATGGCATCCCCATCCGGAGGTGGTGCAAGGTGTCTTTCAGCAGTGGGAAGAGCCTTGGTTAGATCTGTTTGTCTCTGCAGAGAACGCAGGAAGTCTGCAGTATTGCGCGTTGGAGTTTCAAAGGCAGCTGTCGCTCAGTGACTCTTTTCGTCTTGAGTGGAACTCAGGCCTCCTGTATGCCTTCCTGTCCATGCCACTCCTGCCCAGAGTTCTCAAGAAGATCAAGAATGACCAAGTAAATAATGAAGTAACAAAAAGTCTGGGATCCCGAGACACTGAACATGGCAATCAATCCTTTGATCAGACTGCCCTGTCATGAGGATTTGCTGTTGGAGCATCAGGGGAGGGTTATCCACCCCAACTTGTCCAGTCTCCGCCTTCTTGCGTGGAGATTGTGGCAGCCCGAAGTCTGTAGTGTAATCTTTGCAGCCAGGCGACCCTCCACCAAAATGGTATCCGCCTGTCGTTGGAAGAAATCTTTGCACAGACACATCTGTTGACCCCTTTTCTGCCGCTCTTTTTGAGGTCCTATTGTTTGTCCTTTCTCTGGCCCAGCAGGGCCCTGCTATGGGCACTCTCAAAGGTTTTCTGTCTGACAATTCTGCTTTTTTGCGGTTGCCTGATCAACCTTCCTTGTTTAAGTCTCCTATTGTAAATAGGTTTCTTAAAGGCCTTACTCATGTGTTTTCTCCATTCATTATGCCCCAATGAGATTTGAATTTGGTTTTGACATTTCTGATGAGTGCTCCTTTTGAGCATTTCCACAATTGTCCCCTCATCCTTCTTACTTTGAAGACAGCTTCCTTGTGGCAACTACATCTGTCCACAGGCAGAGTGAGATGCAGGCATTGTCAACTAAGCTGCCTTACCTTTCCATCTATCCTGACAAAGTGGTGCTTTGCACTAGGGCCTCCTTTCTGCCAAAAGTGGTTATGCCCTTCCATGTTGGCTACTTTCCACGCACCACTGCATCCTTCTAAGGAAGAGGAGATATTCCACTGCTTGGACCCAAAAAGAGCTTTGGCATTCTATTTTGATCATACCAAAGAGTTCCAGGTCGATGAAGTCTTTGATTGTTATGTGGGTGTGAGGAAAGGTCAGGCAGTGCAGAAGAGGACCATTTCCAGATGGGTTGTACCCTGCATTAAAATGTGCTACACACTGACTATGAAGCAACCCCCTTAAGGTTTGCGTGCTCATTCTACCAGAGCTAAAGCTGAGATTGCTGCATTAGCATGCAGAGTTCCAGTCCTTGACATGTATCAGGCGGCAACATAGGCATCCCTGCACACATTTACCAAACACTTCTGCCTGGACAGCCAGGTCCTTAGTGATGGGCACTTTGCTCTTTCGGGCTGGCAGGGCTTTCTAGTATGATCTTAGTCTGCAGACCCACCTCCGAGGATGGTATTGCTTGATTATCTATTCTGACGTAAGAAATCAGCAACTAGATTTCTCTATCCGATGGACAAGCTACTTGCCTTCTGTAACTCCTTATCTGGTAGGGACATTATCTAGTTGCAGATTCCTTACCAACCCACCCATTCTCCATGCTCTGCGTACTGATTTCCAGGGACAGGGACTACCTTTTAGGGCCCTAGTTTTGATGCACCAGTGGTCAGTGTTCTTCATGATTCTGTGCTTCTGGTGTGGAAAGTTTTGACAAGAAAGTGACGTCAGCCCGCCGGGGTGGCGCATATATAGGACATGCAATGTCATATCAGGTGCGTACGATGCCGACAACGGATGCGGATTCGATCAAAGCCACCTAACGAAGCCCATGGTTACTGCTCGAGAAAAATCTTCAAATCCAAACTGACGCCTGGGGAAATTCTAAGGTAAGGAATCTACAACTAGATATTGTCTCTACTAGAAAAGGCATTACCAAAGGTAAGTAACTTGCCCATTAAGTGCCATCTCTTTTAGTAGGTTGATTTCCTATCTGTCTAATCGATATCAACAGGTGGTACCTGGCTACTGTGTCTCAAGCTTGACCCTCTTGTAATAGGGTGTTCGTTAGGGATCAGATTTGGCTTCAGCTCTTCTCCGCCTTTGCTTAGATCATCTTATCATTTTTACCATTATTAACAAAAATAATGGTAAAACTGTTACCATCATTATGGTGATGACATACAGCTTTACCTCAAGCTCTCCTCGACTGCTGATGCTTGTCTCCTTGCTTTTAGACTGACGAAAATACAAGGTTGAGTGACAGGCCGCCATCTGAAATAAAATTCCTCTAAAATTGAGTTCCTTCTCATTTCACTGTCTCATGCCAATACATTGGTATAATCTTAGACTGATTCTTGTAACATCCTCAACTGCAAGCCCACCATCCTTTATAGTGCTACATATCCAGGTGTACTTCAAGACCAAGGAATCCATCTTCAATCACAAATCAACTCCATGTCCAAGAGTGCTTGATTCCAGTTAAGACATCATTCATTCTCAAACCGGCGGTTGCATGAAGCAGCAGCTCGGTTTGTGATTGGAAGTAACACATTTACCATATAGCTCTGATCATAATTAAGCTTCAGTGTCTGCCCCTGGAAGCTAGACAACTTGTATTACTTAACAAAGTTATTCACACTGCCAGTCCTTGGTACCTGACAAACTAGGTAATCCAGCCATGTGGCCCAGGCTCTCTGTGCGGCTCAAAAACACAGGATAGCTGAATTGTTTTCAGACAGTGCATCCTGAATCTGAAACTTCCCCCCTTGCCTGCCTTAGGCACCACCAACCACATTGTTGGCAATATTCAAGAAAGATTTCAGGCTCTTATTGTTTCAGATATCTTTGTCCTGAGAGTTATCTGAATGTGCCGCCTTACACTTAAACACTACTAATACTTGCTCTGTGGTTTTTTTCTTATTTCACCCATTTCTGATATTTCACCTCCACTGCCTTTTCCCTACAGCTGTAGGACCCTGCTTCTCAGTGCCATGGGTAACACTCCTAGTCAATGTTCCTGTGCCTTGTATTACTCTGCCTGTAAAATTACCCCACGTTAACTTTTTTCACAACACTGCAATTTACTTTGTGCTCTTCTTGTGTTCATACTTCCTTCTTGCTTTTGCAAAGTGCTCTAATTCACATCAGCCATGTCCGTGCTATACAAAACTGCATAATTAAATAATATTGGTGATGTCAATGTGTGACTGCGTTTTAGTAGTATAATTTGTATGTGCATGTTAAATGGTGAGAGAGTGTGATTGTGTGACTGGGATACAAGTATTGTGTGCAATTTAGTTTGAGGCGGTGTTCACCTGTCCACCATTGCTGTCAGTAGCACACAGTGACAAGCCCCTTACCTGTACTATAGTAGACTGTAGAGAAGGAGACAGTTCTGGAGGCAGGTGTACAATCTGCATGCTGGTTCTCCTCCTCGTTTTTCTCCAATTTGCAACTTGGATAGGCTTTAGCGGGGAAAAAGGAAAAACAGGTATTTTAAAAGTCCTGTCTGCCTTAGGAGCATTCTGCTGCTAACTAGGTAAACAGCAAGGCATAACTTCACCTTCTGGTGTTGCATCCTCTCCCTGTCTCCCTTTGATCTTAGAGTGCTTCTGTAACAGAAAGCACATTCCCGCTCAGCTCTTGTAGGGGAGGTTAAAGAACCTCTTAGAAGCTTTGACTGCATATGCTAAACAGGAACCTGTAGTTTGTTTACTCTTTTCCTGATGTTGTTTGTAAGGACTAATGAAAATAAATTGATAGGAAAGTAAATAAGACTGATGTGGCTTGTAATGTCATTACTTCTGTTTAGCGTGCTGCATGAACATTAGCAGTGAGGCGAGAGCAAGTAAGACATCTTCTGGACTGCTAGAACCCTTGCAGGGCCTCAACAGAGCAGAAACCTTTTCAGCCACTCTGTTTTCCTTCATACCAACATTATATTTATAACTGTCTTGAAGCCAGGAATAGAGTTTGCTCTATTCCCCTTTTCTTTGACCTCTCTGAATCCAGTCATATGTTTTCCAGATTTCTTTCCACAATCCAGACCCTCTGGCACAAAGGACATTGTCATTGTGCCAGCCTGAGATTGAAAGTCAGCTAGGCTCCAACCACCCCGCAACTCAAGAACACCAGAAAACCGGAATATATTTTCAAGATCTATTGAAAATATAAACCGTTTCGTACTACATACAGTGTGAATAGTAACTATTGTTAGAAATGGGGTCTTTGGTTAGCAGTCAGATTACCCCCTGTCCACGCAAGGATCCTCACTCTGGTCAGGGTAAGTGTCACACAATCCAAATTATCCTGTGCCCACCTTATGGTAGCTTGGCATTGAGCAGTCAGGCTTAACTTAGAAGGCAATGTGCAAAGTATTTGTCCAATAAATCATGCACTAACACAGTAGAACACCACAAAAATACGCCACACAGGGTTTAGAAAAATATATAATATTTAGCTGATAAGATGCAGGTCAAAACGATCACGATGCAATAAATATACGTTGAAATATCACTGTAAAAATGATATAAGTGTCTCTTGCAAGCACAAAGTACCTGGTTTGCGTTCAAATTCTCCGCAAGGGGCCGCAGAGGAGGAGATGTGTGGAAAACGGGGAGGTGTGCATCGATTTTCCTGGCTGCATAAGACAATGCTTTGTTAATTTTCCACGCAGGGAAGACTTCGCGTCAATTTCCGGCGCTCGGACTTGGATCCTCTTCGGGTTGCAGGGTTTTCGGACGCCCCAGGGACGATGCATTGAAATCCGGCGCTTGCAGGACGAAGACACAGGGGCTGCATCGATCTGGTGGGCGATGTGTGGAAATTTCTACTGCCCGGCAGGTGCTGCATCAGTTCCTCTCAGGAAGTTGGGCTGCTTCGTTCCGGCTTGGCTTTGCGTCAATCTAGTGGGCCGTGTGTCGAATTTCCGGTCGCAACGCTGGCGCTGCATCAATCTTCTCTTTCTGAAGTCGGGCTGCGTCGTTCCTGTTCTGAGTGCAATGATTTTCTCACTGCGATGCAGGCTGTGCGTCATTTCATGCAGGCTGTGCGTCGATTTTCACATACAAGGAGTTTTTTGCAGGAATTAAGTCTTTTTGGTCCTGAGACTTCAGGGAATAGGAGGCAAGCACTATCCAAGCCCTTGGAGAACACTTCTCAGCACAGCCAGAGAGTAGCAAGGCAGCAGGGCAACAGCAAGGCAGCAGTCCTTCTCAGAAAAGCAGACTGGTGAGTCCTTTGGGCAGCCAGGCAGTTCTTCTCGGCAGGTTGCAGGTTCTGGTTCAGGGTTTCTTTTCCAGGAAGTGTCTTGATGAAGTAGAGTGTCTACCTCAGAAGTGTCTAAGTTGGTAGGGGCAGAGGCCCTGTTTAAATACCCAAATGCGCTTTTGAAGTGGGGGAGGCTTCAAAGAGTGGCTTAGAAGTGCGCAAGATCCCCTTTCAGTTCCTTCGTGTCTTCCAGGGTCCCAGTAGGGGGTGTGGCAGTCCTATGTGTGAGGGAAGGCTACTGTCCTTTGACAAGTAAGTGTCAGGCCGTCCACCCTCCCAGCCCAGGTGACCCATTCAATATGCAGATGTTTGCAAGTGTGAATGAGCATCCTGTGTTTGGGGTTGTCTGAGTGAATGCACAAGGGAGCTGTCAACTAAACCTAGCCAGACGTGGATGGAAAGGCACAGAAGGATTCAAGTGTAGAGAAATGTCCACTTTGTAAAAGTTGCATTTCTAAAATAGAAATATGAAATCCAACTTCACCATTAAGCAGGATTTTGTATCACCATTCTGGCCATACTAAATATGACCTGGCTACTCCTTTCAGATCAGGATCTACCACTCAAACAGTATATGAGGGTAGCCCTAATGCTATCCTATGAAAGGAGCGGGCCTCACAGCAGTGTAAAACTAATTTAGGAGTTTTACACTACCAGGACATATAGAACACACATGTTCATGTCCTGCCTTTTACCTACATAGCACCCTGCCCTATGGGCTACCCAGGGCCTACCATAGGGGTCACTTATATGTAGAAAAAGGGGAGGTTGAGGCTTGGCAAATACTTTTAAATACCAAGTCAAAGTGGCAGTGAAACTGCACACACAGGCACTGCATAGGCAGGCCTGAAACATGATTAGGGGGCTACTTATGTGGGTGGCACAACCAGTGCAACAGCCCACTAGTAGCATTTAATTTACAGGCCCTGTGCACATGTAGTGCACTGAACTAGGGACTTACAAGTAAATTAAATAAGCCAATTGGGTATGAGCCAATGTCACCATGTTTTAAGGAGAGAGCCAATGCACTTTAGCACAGGTTAGCAGTGATAAGAGTGTGCAGAGTCCTAAAGTCAGCAAAAATGAGGTCTGAAAAAGAGAAGGAGGAAGGCAAACTTTTGGGGGTGACCCAGCAGAAAGGCCATTTCCAAGAACTATCAATAAAGCAAGCAAAATAATGGTAATGATACTTACCAGGATGGAGGATAATAAGTGTAGCATTATATCTGTCTCATAAAGCTTAATTTTATTGATACTTCCCAGCCCACCTAACTTTTAGTTTCACCAAAAACTGCCTACTTTGAGTTTCAGAGATGGCACTCACCTGCATACCTCTTCTGAACAATAGAACCACTGTTCTGCAAAGTAGCTGTGCCTGCTATTCTCACCTGCATCAGCAGGAAGATAATCCTGCCGAGTTAAAGGCTGGGTGTGACTTCCTGTACCCTTCAGCAAAGGGAGGTTATTACACCTCTGTATGATCCATACGGAATATATTCAGGCATACTTAATTAGCACATTATTATGCATAACAGCATGAGTAATAGTGCCTTTGAATTGGAAACCAATACCTAAAGAAACAGCATATTTAATCTGCGAAAGGGGTGATATCCAGAAGAAAAAATATATGATGATTATAACACCAGGCAAGTCAAACCCAGGCGTGACATTTTTATTGTGGCCATGGGCATAAGTGATAAAGAATGCAAAGGAGGACTTCTGATTCATTATGCAGGGTCATTATCTTGAGTTTGCTGAAGCTAGTGGTAAAACACAGAGCTTAAAATTAGTCTGTATTGATATGTCATTCCTCAGAGAAATCTGACTCTGAACATTGTTTTCCACTCAGTGCGCCAACCATGAATTATGGCATTGAGGAAGCAATCCAATCTTGAGTCACTGGAGGTTGTAAGTTATCCTTCTTCACACAGGAAGTTTCTACAAAAGCTGGGCACACTGGTAGTTGTTTTTCTGGCCCACATAGTAGACCTTTAAGTTGGCATCATGGACAGATTTGTGCATGGCCAAACCAAGTGTAACTCAATCTGCCAAATTAAAGGCACTGCATAGAGTTTTTTCTGTCTGGTTTTTAATTTCTCTTTGAGTACTTCACTTAAGGTCATTACTGCCATTTATGTGATAATTTTCAGAATGTGTGCATGTCTGAGTGGAATGGGAAATCAGAGTGGAGTTGCTCCTCTTCTGCTTGCTAACCAAAGTCAAGCCCAGTGGCAACAAAACATACCTCCCATAGGTTGAAGAACATTTATCTCCATAGGTTGAAGAAAACTCACTCAGCTGGTCTTCTTCTCCCAGCCTTACAAACAATCTTGTGGATATATCTTTTCAGTAAAAAGCAGTGTGCTGACGGAGTTGGTGCTGACAATTTAAAAAAATGGTCAGAACGTGCCTTTGCTGGTCAGTGTGGAGGCAGTCATCGTTGTCACAGACAAGGAATTTTCTAAACTCGTTAAAAACATTCCCCGCAGGTCTTCTAACACAAGACTCTTTCCCACAGAGTAGAAAGCACCACTTCCATACTGTGGTATTGAACAAAGATAATTAGGATGTCTCATTTCTCAAGCTAAGACTGAAGGGAGGAAATTTGTACACAGTACCATGGGAAGCTGAAAGGTTAGCAAATGAGACTATGGGGGTCATTTTGACCTCAGTGGTCTTTTTTAAAGACCGCCGAGGGACCGCCGTGCAGAAGACCGCCAGTGGTGGCGGTTTTCCGCTCGGCGTATTATGACTGTTGGCAGCTCTCCGTCCTTTTTCGGAGGGAGAGCCGCCAACAGCCATACTGACGGGAAAGTGGAGGTTGCTCCACCGCCACGTCAACAGAACACCGCCCATCGAATCACGTCCTGTGATTCGGCGTGGCAGTGTTCTGTTGACGGTGTGGTGTCGGCGGAGCAGCCCCCATGGCTCCCGTCCCCTCCCGGAGGATCGTCGGACCAGGTAAGTCGATCGTCCGTGAGGGGTGGGTTTGTGTTGTGTGCGTGCATGGGGGTGCACGTGTGTGTATGTAGAGGGGATGTGTGAGTGCCTGTATGCCTGCGGGGGTGTTGTGAGTATGGGAATGAGTGCATGTATGTCTGTAGGTATGTCTGTATGGTTGTGTGCATGTATGTTTGAATGTGTGTGTGCGTGTCTAACTGTGTGTGTGGATGTTGGCATGTATGTCGGTGTGTGTGCGTGTATGTGTGTTGGTGGTGCCTGCGTGCGTGTATGAGTACTGTGATGTTGGGGGTCAGGTGGGGAGGGGGGTCCTTCCACCTTTGGGGGGCTGGCAGGGGTGGTGGGGGGTGTAGGGGAGGGAGTAGAGGTGGGGGTGACCCCTATCAGTGCCAGGGAAGGAATTCCCTGGCACTGATAGTGCTTACCGCCATGGATTTCATGGCGGTTCCAAACCGCATGAAATCCATGGCGGTCAGCCGGGTCCAAATACCGCCGGCGGTATAGTGACGCCCGCCGGGCTGGAGACCGGCGGTCGTCTCCGCCCTGGCTGGCGGAACGGAGAACCGGCGGATGACCATGGCGATAACCGCCATGGTCATAATTCCAAAAAAAAAGACCGCCAGCTTGTTGGCGGTCTTACCACCGCTTCTCCGCCTTCCGCCAGGGTCATAATGACCCCCTATGTATTGATGAGTCTACTGAACTACTGGGGGATCCAATAGGTGGAAGACAAAATTCACAGTCTGTTACAGCAGAACATCACCAAACTGCTCTGAAATTACATTTTGGGTTTCCCTCTGTGCTCCAATGCCCACAAGAGAGTCCTAGGGCAGATAAGTCTTTCAACATAAAGCATCCCAATGTGGCAATCCAGAGAGGAGTACGTCTTACTCTGTGCATACAGGACACGCGTCAATAGCTAACTGGGGCAGAATACACTGGATATTTCTCAGTGATCCAGCGTGTGATACAGGAATTGTGTCCACAAAACAACTGCTGCGGCTGTAAATCTTTTTTTTTTATTTATTTCTTCATAAACATGTGGCAGGCACTCTGCTGTTTAAATGCTTGAAAGGGAATGCTGCAGTCTATATACATGAGAAACTGTTATAGTATGGAGCATTGATATCTAGTGACTGTTTGATTCTTAAAATTCTTAACCAGATGATTTTGAAAGTTCCAGAAACCAGGTTACATTGGAAGGGGGACTGCAGGTTTGATGTTCATTCCCCCGCAGATTTGGAAGTTTGCCACAAGATAATAAGCCAAAGTCCACTTTTAGGGTTTAGAAAAGCAGTCATATCATTCCTTTCTGATGGATCCTTCTATCCAGAGATTTTATATCACTACTTGGAGTTGTTTCCTGAACCCAGGCACCACAGACAAATCTTATGTGGACCAGTGACTGACATCTGCTTTCTGCAGTTGTGGCAAGGCTTGAATCCTGTTGTTTAGTGTGAGGATGTTGCCCTCTAACACACTGTATTGAAAGTTTGGAAGTAGTCGGAAGGCCATACCGAATTTGAGAGAGGAAGTCTGCATTTGCTTCTGAAGGAGCGAAAATAAAGGTACTGACGCCAGTGCACATGGGTGGTGCTTTTATGTGGTGTGGCTCTATTCCATCACTCCTAGGGAGGTATGCAGTCAACGTAGAGCCCCTCAGTGCCACCTAGCACCTCCTGGGATCACTGCTATGAAAAATTTCCAGATCCAGTCAGACACTTGGGGAATATTCTAAAGTGAGGGATCTGTGGTTACAATGTGTACCCACCAGAAAGAGCATTACTGAACGGAAGTCTGTTTATGTTTTTAACTTCCACTGTAATTTTTATTCAAGCTTAAGAGTAGCTAGATGCCATAGGCATTTAATTTTGTTGTATGTGCCAATCAGATATATAAACAAAAAATGTGTGTGTATATATAATTCGAGAGAAGCTCTTAGACGCTTGCTTTTTTATTCATGTTGCACAAATTAAATAAACTACGGCTGGTTCCAGTATGCAGTAGTTCAGAAATTCTATCCGACAAGGCATTGGTACTTTCGGTGTTATGTGCACATGACCTAGACATTCTTTATAAAGTTGCTAGATTTGTTGCTAGCACCCTTATTATAAAACCTAGAAAATAATCCTGATAAATCTGCTAAACTGACAATAAATGGGCGTGGTCTGGTTTCCATTAATCATTGATATGTGCAACAGCTTGTTTTATCGAGGTTACTGTAAGATAATATGTCAATGAAAAGATATGGTTCTATCCTGATTGAGTGTTAAGGGTATAATAGTATGCTTGTTTTAGCGAGAAAATAATAATATTTATCCAGGCATTCTCAACAGTAGGCTTCTGGTGATTAGATATGCACAATGTATATGGACTCTTTTAGTTGCAGGTGATAATGTTCCCCTGACATTAAAACCTCCATTACTCTTAGGAAAATATTAGCATGTTCTTTAGGATTGCTCAGCTCCCACCTTTATTAATTCTTCAGTATTTCATGTCCCTCATGAGAACATCCAGTAAATGACTAGCTCCATTAATTTTGAGTTGAGACATCTACTAATTGTCATTTTTGTTATGATTAAATTAACCTCTTCGTAGACAAGATAAAACAATTGGTAATGTAAAGTAATTAAGTAAAATGGTTTAAGTCACATTAAACACATCTACTCCAAGCAGCTACTGTTGCATTAAAGATTAATGATGCAATAACTTGTGTAATTGAAATTTACCCAAAGTTTTTTAAAGTTTATTTCACCTTTATATGTCAAGGTTGATATGTATTTGTATATGACATTGGATTTGGGGCAAATTATAAAATAATTGAGAATTAAATTTAAATCCTACGCAAGAGTCCTCTTTCTAGCAAAGGGAAATACACACATAATACTGACTCCCCTTTTATCCACGCACTTTCAGTTGACTTACATTATTTGAGTCAGGATTTCTACTCTTACTAATTGGCAGTTCCTCACAGTGAACTCCTCATTATTCAGGGTGCTCAGTGGAACACCTTATGAGACAGTATCCAATGAACGAATGTCAAACCCCATTCGTGGGTTTATGGGGCAAGCAGGAGCTAAAGGTCTTCAGCCATGAGGGTTGAGGTGGTTTGCCTGTGATCTCCAAGGGTCCATCCTGCCGTGGCTCTGCAAATTTGTCCATGTACATCCCACTCAGCACTTAATTTTGTGGTAGTGATGGTGAGCAGTCACAGGCTTCTTAGGAAGGTAATGTGGGGGGTGCTCATGCTCAGAAATAAATAATCACACAGTAGTGCAATACCTGATTGTCCAACCCAGAGCTTTACTTTTAAAAATAAAAGTACTTTAATATACAACATAACTGAATACCCCTCATGCACAATGGTCAGGTACAATTTAATTGATATTAAACATTTATAATTGTGGAGTTTTTCTGACATTTTTAAAGTGTTTGTTTGGTGAATCCTATCGAATATTGTTAAAATATATAAGGGAATCTATTGAATATGTACATTTGTACCTGTTTATAATAAAGAGTGGAAGACAGTAAAAAATAGCATTTTGAAGTATAATTCTGGATGCCTCTTACTCTTATAACAAGTACAAAAGGCATTTGGCTGTCAAGCAGCAGCCATCTGATGGCAATGCACAGCCCCACTTCCGCTTCTGAAAGTGTGAACACGTTGCAGTTCCAGTGCAGTCTCCTTTGGCTGCAGCAAAGTCACAGCTGAAGAACAGCGGTGGATGCATATGACAGAGTGCTCTGAGTTGTAAAAACAGGTAACCCAAAGTTGTGGCAGCCCCACATGGATGGGTCTGTGTCACGGCACATGCTGGCCAGCTTCTGGATGTTAGGCTTCACAAAGGCCCTGCTTCAGGGCAGTTTACTCCTTGTGAAAGTGTCTCCTTTCGGGCCGAGCGACAAACAGACAAGCCTGCCTTCAGACAGTGTAGCAGAGCAAAACAGCTTAAAGAGCTCATTCAGGTCACAGCAATTCAGGTTCTCACAATCTTCTTAAGAGCAGAACTGGGCAGCCTTGATACCTCAGTTCCTATCTGGTACCGTGCATAAGAGTTTTTTGCCCACCAGTGCCTGGGGGGATGCAGATCATTTAGCTTCATCTGGCAAAGTACCAGGATCTTGCTGCCCCTGGCTTCTCCTGGAATCTCACTGTTCCTGCAGGGTTGGCAGGCTCCTTTCCTCTCTCAGTAGGCTGCCTGGCTTCTAGACACTTCTGGTCAGATGAACAGCATCTTCCAGTAAGACAAGGCTTGGGTGATATCCGCTCATCTCTGGGAAGGTGGTTGTGAGGCAGACACCTGCTTTGGTTGGACAGCAGTCCTCTTAGTACTCTGCTGAGTGCTTACTTCCTGGATCAGAGAGAACTTGGACATGAAACAGCAAGTTGGTCAGTGGGTTCCAGTCATAGCAGACAGGAAATGTGAATCCTCTGTCAGCGCCTTCAAAAGCTGTTTTTCCATTCAAGTGTCCTTTCCAGGCTACGCTCCAGACACAACCTTTGTGTGGAGTGATGCTGCTCAACCCCAGGCCAATCTCCAGCTTGGAATAATTACAACAGATCCACAAAGAGATGTAAGATTTCTGCACCTGGCTGCCACAACCACACTGAAGAGTGATCAGCGGACAAAAGGAATAACCTATCCTAAAGGGTCACGTTCACATTGAATAACAGCCTCTGGAGTTCCCCCCTTCGCAACCACCATCTACCAAATGGTAGAGCTACCAGAATCCTACTCTGCATCCCGTCAGCAAACTTCTTAAGTGAATTACTAAAGAAGCCTTGTCTCCTCTCTCCCCGCTTGTTTCTAGGACTCTTTGGTCCAGCTTCAGGAATGTTTAAAATATGCTTCCACTGTCTGGGTAAACAACCTCAGCCTCATATTGTTAAGGCCAGGCCATGGGCTTTAGGAATGGATCACATAGGCCTCCATTTCTATGCCTGACTCATACACACAATGCAGTTATCATGCAGACCACACACAAGAACACACACACTGTACTCTCGGATGTTAGCTCATAGAAGTGGAACTTCACATCAGTGGGTCAGTAGGCCTCCACTCCAGTGACACTCAAAAAGATTTGGTAGGCTGCCACTATTGTGGTAGCTACTTAAACTAACCCCAAATTTGCATAGGTTCTCATTATGCTAATGAGGCTGCTGGATTTGGGAGACAGGATCACATGGATTGTGGGTACTAAGTATGATGCCACACCACATGACACCTGTCGGCTTAATCTGGGGTCTCCGGCTAACTAGCAGCGCCTCATCTCTGAGGTGATTGTGGTAACCGGGCGCATGACAAGAAAGACTATTCAGGGGAATTGTGGTCGATCAAATCCCATTCCTTTCAGTTACAGAAAGTCTCATAGGCAAAGACAACAGAGGCAGAATATAGTTCAATAAGGATTTATTGAAGTAACTGCATCTTAGATGAAAAGGCATGTATTGCAATAACTAGGCACTAGGATGATAAAACACAATAAAAGCAAGCAGGTGACTAACAGAGTAAAACCCTACCATATTGTCACTAAGAGTGATATATATATTTCTCCTACCTACACTATGTTTGAGCACAGCGTTATAAGCCTAATATTCCCTGCGGGTTTCCCCCTGGAAGTACATCATCCCTCACAGCTGGAGAAAGAAGCCTGTAGTCTAGTGTGGATCAGGGGTCGGGCTGTCTAAGCAGGTAACTGCAGCAGAACAGTAAGCATACATTTGTGGTAATCTGGCTGGAGTCTCCCTCTAACCTGTCTAGGACAAAGGGGTGTTTTTTAATAAAACAGCTGTCATTCTAAGAAATAGTCCCCATGTATGAGTATGTGTTTTCTGTGAATGTTGCAGACACAGCATACCACGTTTGTCGGCAACCCTATCTGACTGTAGCCTTGGAGAAAACACAAAGTGAAATAAATGTCCTACTAAGAACGTGATGCGATCCTAGGCGAAAGTACAATGAGATGAAGGAAATAAAAAAGCACGCAAATGTGGCTATTGCTAGAAAAATAAAGCAATACTGAATACAATGTAACTAGATTAAAGTGCACAGCGGCAAGCCTAGTAAGCTTAAAACAACGTATCTAATAGAGACGTCTAGTTGCAGATTCCTTACCTTAGAATTTCCCCCAGGCGTCAGACTGGACCCGGAGATTGTTCTTCGAGCAATACCCTTGCGCGTCGGCAGGTGGCGTTGGATGACTCCGCGTGCATCATTGGCATCGTGGTCGCCGTGATGACGCCAGGAATAGTATATAGACACCGCCCTCACGCAGTGACGTCGGTTATTTTCTTTCCGCGCCACGTGCTGATCCAGAGAAGAGCTACAGTGGCTATTTTTTGGCTGAATTTGACCGTTTTGGAAAAAAAATTGTGAAACTTTGGTGCGTCGAGGATGTCCCCGAAGACCGGGTTCAAGCCATGCGAGGACTGTCATCGTACGATGTCGATGATGGATCCTCATCGTGTTTGTCTGTGGTGTCTCGAGTGCAATCACGACCCGAAGTCGTGCTCCAAGTGCCGGGACATGCACCCAAAGGCTTTGAGGGAGCGGTCCCTAAAGCTTATGGCGGCACACCACTCGACTCCATGTAGGTCCCGGTCTCGCTCGAGAGGAACGTCTCGAGATCGGTCGTGGAGTAGTCACCACTCGTCTTCTTCCAAATCCTCGGGTCAAGGTAAGAAAAAGTCGAAGAAGTCCCATCGCTCTCCGACTTCGTCCCGTCGCTCGCCAGATAGAGGAAGAGCGTCCACGCACAAGGCCTCCGTCCTCGAAGCCTGCGTCTGGGTCGGCTCCACACTTCCCCGAGTTTCCCCAGAGCCGGAGCGACCCCCAACCCAGCTTAAAGAGTTTTATGAGGCCATGCGCCTCATATTTGGGTGGTCTGACCCTGATACGGCGCCTTCAGGCCGAAGGGGTTCGGCTGAGGGGCCTTCGGGTTCTGCGCCAGTGGCTTCGGCTTGGCCACCGAGGTCACCTCCGGATCCGTGCACGGATCTGCACCGGTGCCGGTCGCACCCTTGAGACCTTTCCCGGCACCGGGTCGGTTATCGATGCTCCCGACGTCGGTAGTGCCCACTATAAACGTCGACCCAATTCTTATCCCCAACAAGTTGGAGTGGTGTCGGCCGACGCCGCCTTCGATTTTGATGGGGCTTATTCGCCCCAGGTCGCATTCGGACCCTTTTTCTTATGGGTACGAAAATGGGGAGGAATTGAAGGGGTCCCTGGGCCCTTATGAACACCAGGATGACCTTTCTATGGACTGGACTCAGGAATTGGACAAAGCCAGTGGTCTGGATACTTCTCCTGACGCTGGCATGCTGTCTCCTCCTACAGTGGATACGGCGAAGGGAGCAACTTATGGTATGGTGGTCAGTAGGGCAGCTGAAGTCCTTGGTCTCGAGCTTCCCACTGTTGAGGTCAGGTCTAATCTCCTGACGGAGGTGCTTCAGCCTGGGGCTTCTACTTCAGAACCCCTTTTGCCATTTAATGAAGCCCTCACCGATGTCCTTTTGAGAATATGGTCCAAACCCATCACAGGGGCTCCTGTGAATAGGACTATTGCACGCCACCTTTGGCCCGCTCCGAACGACCCTAAATTCCTGTCCTAACACCCCACGCCTGCGAGTCTTGTTATCCAGGCTTCCTCTTCTTCAGGCGCATTCCCTTCCGCACCCCCGGATAGGGAATCCAAAAGGCTGGAACAGTTTGGCAAGTAGTTGTTTTCTTCCTCCAGCCTTGCGCTGCGGTCCTTGAACACTGCATGCCTTTTGGGCCATTATACCCACTCTTTGTGGGATGTGGTTGCGCAAGCCCTGCCGCAGATACCGGAGGAGGCCAGTGCTACCGTCTCCCAAGCTGTGAACGATGGGAGTGATGCTGCAAAGTTCACAATCCATTGTGGGCTGTACACGACCGACTCTCTGGGCAGATCGGTTGCTACGACGGTGGCCTTATGAACGCCACGCCTGGTTACGTACTTCTGTTTTTTCTGGGGATGTCCAACAGTCACTCATGGACATGCCCTTCGATGACTCCTGTCTCTTCAGAGACAAAGCGGACTCGGCCTTGTAGAGATTCAAGGATTCACAGGCTACGGCTCGTTCCCTCAGTCTTTCCTCTGCCCCGCCCCACCACAGTCCGCTTTTCGCCCCTTTCGTGGCCACGGAAGGGGCTCCCGGTCACGTCATCCACCCAGCCACTGTGCCTCGCACGGTGTTCAGCCTCTGTGTGGACAGGGACGCGGAAACCTACGTGGCCATGGGACAGCGAACCAGAGGTCTGCCCAGTCCACCTCTGCCCCCGCTGCAGCCTCCAAACCCTCCTAGTCCGTCCCCTCACTCCCGTCCAGTGGGTGGCAGGATTCACTATCACCTGCCCCACTGAGAAAATATCACCACGGACAGGTGGGTTTTGCAGATCGTTCGAAAGGGCTACTCCCTCCCTTTCGAATCTGCACCGCCACCCATGCCACCATCCTTCAATCACCTTCCAGAGGATCATTTGGCGCTTCTCCGCCGGGAAGTCACAGCTTTCTTGGTCAAGGGAGCTATAGAAAAGGTCCCTGTGCCAGAAGTAGGTCGTGGTTGCTATTCCCGCTACTTTCTGATACCAGAAAAGGACAAGGGCTTGCGTCCTATCCTAGACCTTCAGGACCTAAACTACTTCCTCAAGAAGGAGAAATTAAAAATGCTCACCCTGGCTCAGGTTCTGTCTGCCTTGGACCCAGGAGACTGGATGGTAGCGTTGGACTTGCAGGATGCTTATTTCCACATCCTCATCCTGCCTGCCCACAGACCTTACCTACGATTTGTGATAGTTCATGAGCACTTTCAGTTCACCGTGCTCCCCTTCGGCCTTACCACCGTCCCTCGGGTATTCACGAAAGTGATGGCGGTGGTTGCAGCTCATCTGTGCAGGTTAGGGGTCTCAGGCTTCCCCTACCTAGACGACTAGCTGTTGAAGGCAGACTCGCCCCAGAAAGTCGTCTCCCATCTTCAGACTACAGCGAACCTCCTGCACACGCTGGGGTTCACTATAAACGTGCCGAAGTCACACCTGACCCCCTCTCAGTCGCTCCCTTTCATCGGAGCGGTTCTGGACACAGTGCAGTTTCGGCTTCTCCTCCCGAAAAGCGAGTCCAAGACATTCAGGCTATGATTCCGATCTTTCGGCCTTGGGTTTTGGTGAGACTGACTCTGAGGCTGCTGGCCTCTTGCATCCTGCTAGTAACTCATGCCAGATGGCATATGCAGGCTCTGCAGTGGGACCTGAAGTTCCAGTGGGTGCAGCATCAGGGGAATCTCTCCGACCTGGTCCAGATCTCGGAGGAGATTGCGAAAGACCTGCAGTGGTGGCTTTCGAATCCGCATTAGGTCAACAGCAGATCCCTCTCCCTTCCCCAACCAGATCTCTCTATAGTGGCAGATGCGTCACTTCTGGGTTGAGGCGGCCACATGGGAGAGGCGGAGATCAGAGGACTCTGGGCTCTATATCAATCTGCTGGAGATCTGGGCGATCAGGCTTGTGTTGAAAGCATTGCTTCTCTCTCTCACAAAGGGAAAGTGGTGTAGGTGTTCACGGACAATACTACCACCATGTGGTACTGCAACAAACAGGGCGGAGTAGGGTCCTGGACCCTTTGTCAGGCGGCACTATGCCTCTGGACATGGCTGGAACATCAGGGCATTACCCTGATGGTTCAACATCTGGCGGGTTCCCTCAGCGCCAGAGTGGACAAACTCAGCAGTCGATGCACAGCCGATCATGAATGGCGTCTCCATCCGGAGGTGACGCAAGGTCTCTTTCAGCAGTGGGGAGAGCCTTGGTTAGATCTGTTTGCCTCTGCAGAGAACGCGCAATTTCAGCTGTTTTGTGGGTTGGAGTTTCCATAGCAGCACTTGCTCGGAGACGCTTTTCGTCTCGAGTGGAACTCCGGCCTCCTTTCCGCCTATACCTCTTCTGCCCAGAGTTCTCAAGAAAATCAGGAATGACCAGGCCCAAGTCATCTTGGTAGCTCCGGACTGGGCACGGAGAGTGTGGTATCCAGAGCTATTGAGCATGTCCATCGATCCTCCACTCAGACTGCCTCTTCGGGCAGATCTTCTGTCGCAGCAACAGGGGACGGTTCTTCACCCGAACCTTTCCAACCTCCGCCTTCATGCATGGAGATTGAGCGGCGACAGTTGACGGCTTTTGCCTTCCACCCAAAGTCTGCAATGTTATCTTGGCAGCTAGGCGTCCATCAACCAAAACTGTATACGCCTGTTGTTGGAATAAATTTGTGGCACGGTGTACCAACAAATCTGTTGATTCCCCTTTCTGCCCTTCTATCCGAGGTTCTTCTGTTCATTCTTTCTTTAGCCCAGCAGGGTTCTGCTTTGGGCACCCTTAAAGGTTATTTATCTGCCATTTCGGCCTTTCTTGGGCTACCTGATCAGCCTTCACTCTTTAAATCTATTGTGAGTAGATTGCTAAAAGGGCTCACCCATTTATTTTCTCCCACTCCATTCATCATACCTCAGTGGGACCTTAATTCTGTACTTACTTATTTGATGTGCACCCCCTTTGAGCTAATGCATAATTGTCCCTCGCGGCTCCTCACCTTCAAAACTGTCTTTCTGGTCACTATCACCTCTGCTCGCAGGGTGAGTGAGCTTCAGGCCCTTTCCTCAAAACCTCCATACTAGTCTGTGCACCATGACAAAGTAGTGTTGCGCACTATGGCTTCCTTCCTTCCTAAGGTGGCTACACCCTTTCATGTAGGCCAGTCCATCACCTTGCCTACTTTCTACGCACCCCCACATCCATCCCATGAGGAGGAGAGACTCCACCATCTGGACCCAAAAAGAGCGTTGGCGTTCTACCTCAGTCGTTCTTAAGATTTCCGGGTGGACGATCAACTCTTTGTTGGGTATGTGGGTGCGAAAAAAGGGAATGCAGTGCAAAAGCGTACCATCTCTTGATGGGTGCTTCTGTGCATCAAAATGTGCTACGCTTTGGCCAAGAAGCAACTTCCTGAAGGCTTGCGTGCTCATTCCTCCAGAGCAACTGCTGCTTCCACTGCGATAGCAGGCGGAGTTCCTGTTCTGGATATCTGCCGGGCAGCTACGTGTGCGTTCCTGCACACGTTTGCTAAGCACTACTGCCTGGACAGTCAGGTCCGTCGGGACGGCTACTTTGGTCGTTCGGTCCTGCAGGACTTTCCAGTATGATCTTGTTTCACAGCCCACCACTGAGGATGGCATTGCTTGGGTATCAATTCTAAGGTAAGGAATCTGCAACTAGAAGTCTCTATCAGATGTACAAGTTACTTACCTTCAGTAACAAAATATCTGGTAGAGACATATTCTAGTTGCAGATTTCTTACCGCCCACCCATTCTCCCTGCTTGCGAACTGGTTTCTAGGGACAGGGATTCCCCCTTTCAGGTCCTTAGCTCTGGCGCACCAATCTCAGTGTTCTTAGCGGCTCTGCGCTTTGGCGTGGAAAGTCGTTTAAAGAAACTGACATTTCTGCGTGAGGGCGGCGTCTATATACTACTCCCGACGTCATCACGGCGACCCCGACACCAACAGCACCAGCGGAGTCGACCGACGCCACCTGCCGACACGCAAGGGTATTGCTCGGAGAAAAATCTCCAGATACAGTCTGACGCCTGGGGAAAATTCTAAGGTAAGGAATCTGCAACTAGAATATGTCTCTACCAGATAATTTGTTACCGAAGGTAAGTAACTTGTACGTCTAAAACATGGCTAAAATAGCTATATAACACCATGACAGGGGCAGTAGTCCACTGCCAGTACAATGAGGACTTTTTGGTGTGCCCTTTCAGGTTGCAGGAAAGGTCTAGGACCTCATTCTTGTCAAGGGAAAGACCTAGGTTTCTCACACACTGGATTGTTAGGCTAGGGAAAAACAAAAGCTGGGATACAAGATACACACAGTCTGGCATTCAAGGCGTGAGAACATGACTGTACACCATACAGGGTAAATTCCCATCCTAACATTGACCTTGTGCCTTAAGTTATGAGTGCTGAATTCACCATTCTGTTTTCCCTTCTTAGAGCTTTAAGCCTCCTGCACAAATCTTCACTACCACGGCTGAAAAGGAATCTGTTCCAGGTACTCTGTCAAGGTTGGGGTGGAAGATGTGCTTGGGGCATTCTGGAATGGAAGCACACCTCTGGATAGCAGAGGAAACCATTTAAGTTCTGGAGAAGAGCCACACTTTTCAAAGACTGCATTTTCCTTTATGCAGTCATTACATTTCAGATGTTTTCTAAGTCATGTAGTAAAGGTTGTTGTGTTTTACATACTGTGCTGCTGGCAATCTTGCAGCTGTGAGCTACGTGTCTGCCATATAACTGTAGTGTGCCACAACACCTGACCTGGTAGCCCATTTTTCTCCATTGAGTCCAAGTATGTCTGCCTCTGCCATGGTTGCATCCTAAGACTCCCATGTAGATTAACTGTGAACAAGGGAACATCATTGTTCCTTGTGTATCACTGAAGAGTAAAATGACCACCTGGTGCCTACACTATTTTTTCAGGAGGACTGGAATTAGCAGGGTAAGGTTGTTGTGATGCAGATTGGCACGTTTGTGCCTCCTATGGTCTTTTCTTTAAAACAGTATTGATATATGCTGCTCCCTGTTGGCAGCATCAGTAAGCACAATACCACAATAAAAAAGTAAAACTCCAGCCTTAACCCTTATTTTATTTTTAGCTATTACAGACCAACCTTTGGCAAAGTCAATATATCTGCAAGAATGCATTTGTGAATGCCTGTGTATACATGCATTAGCAAAGTGTTACCACTGAGGAGCTGTCAAAGGGAGGGAGCTGTAAAATAGTACCCTTTCCCAGTCATGCATGCACACTTTTGGAGCCAGAAAGATGCACCTAAATGGGCAATAGCGCTAGGCAAAAGACAAATACTTGGGTTAAGCCAAAGCATGACTGATGTATTCTCAAGTCTATGATTGAAAAAGCAGATATAAAAAAAGCCAATACTTAAAAGGGGCAGGCTCAGAGACCATTTTATTTACATTGAAAACAGAAGGGGTTTGTTCAGACAGCAGCACAGCCCTAGCAAGCATTGACAATGCCAGCTGGTCTGTATTAAAACTGGAAGTTCATCTTTAGTCACTAATTAGTTTAGGCATTCAGTATTTCATCATAAATCTGCACTACCACGCATGCATCCACTGACTCATTTTAACATTCATCCACTTAATCATCCGTTCTAAAACGCAGCAAAAACTCAACAAGCATTTGCAAGATAAAGTAGAAGAATACAAGTATGAAAATAAATTGCTGCCACCTTAATGGTATGCTTTCAGTAAAAAAATTAAATCAAACAGCAGTGGGTGGCTGTCTTGCAGAGGTATTATACAGTGTTTAATAGTTCCAACAAAGCCCCCACATTAAGAAGCAATGTGTTCACCATCTTCGTACAAAATACAAACTCTGTGGAAGATACCATTTTAAGATGACTGCCTGGTTTAGAAGCAGTCGCCACACAAGATTCAGCATTTTTCAGATAAAATGATCAGCAGCTAGGGGACTAGGAGCACTGTTTGGAGAGCTGCAGTACACTCTAAAATACTAATTACATGTACAAAAGAAGCAAGCAGTTAAAGAGGGCCTTTAAAAAGAAAAAATGCAAAAATAAAGGACTGGCCCACTACTTAGATCACTGAAACTCACTCCTTTTCAGGCAGATATGCACAAGATCAGGAAACATGCTGTCATTCGTTGGCCAATAGAGCCTATAGCTGAAGTGGGTTTTGTAATTGCCCCATGCTATAATTGATGAAGAGAGCACTAGCCCAAAGTCACTCTATGTATAGATATGTATGTACTTAAGTAATTGTATTAATTTGTTTTTATTTCAGGTCTGGCAGACCACTAAACCTTTCTGGCCCTACTAAGGGGGTCAAGTACCAATGTTCCCTCTAATTAATTTTCACTTTCTATGCCTATAGAATGCTTGTAAGTACACATTGTGTAGTCTGTGTGTACAATCGAGGATAGCGGCAAGGTATTATAGGGTAGATCATAGTGAGCAGGTCACGTTGGATGGGGTGGGAGAAAGATTGTGAGGGAAAAGAGATGCATCAATCAAGATTTGTTTTTCCAAGCAATACAATGTTTAGTTTGTCATCTGTTGCTTTTTTTTAAATGTTTGTAGCCTAATGTGTAGTGAACTCATCCCTCCTTGAATGAGTTTACGATTAATATGTAAGCCCAGTGCAGTCTGCTTCTGCAGAAATTCTGAAATCTATCACCTGTCACTTCTCTTTAGTATATTTTCCAAATGGGTGAATGACATTGAAATAAAGCAAAAGAAGCAAAGTAAGTGTGTCCAGAGGTCGTTGGCAGAAGCAAAGGGCAATAACGAAAAGAGCCAGAGTGCATATTTTGAAGACTTAAACTACTACCTCATCAGATGTGCGGGACAGATTGTCACCTAATTGCACTTCAACTTCCACAGATGCTGAGAGAAATTGTTCCTAAACACACCCAGATATAGATAGAGAAACGTGAAGACAGAAAACAACACTGAGAGGCACCTCCTCTCCTGTCCAGGATTACCACCGCCACTTCCATCAGTAAGCTAGGGGACTGATACTACATGCTGAATGTGTGTGAGTACTCAGTACACGGAGAGAACAGAGTTGTAGAAGATGGCTTAAACAGTGCGAAAGAAGGCAGATCTGGCAATACAACAGTGAGGTGATGCAAGCCGGCATTCCATCATACATAGAAATGTGCTGTCATGGGAGGGGGACTATGCATTGTCTGGCATACAAATAACAGAAATACGATTCATCAGTTCTAACTATGCCTTGCGCTTGTGCCTGCAAGCCCTGATACTGATGATATTGACATTTTGCTAGCAAATGAGTGTTACTGTTCAGCAAGGAAGAGAAGAACCGGTTGAATCAAGAACAGCCCATGCCTATATTTTTACATTTTTGTAGTTGGAGGGCAAGCACATGTTGGGTTTTTAGAACTCATTCAGGATTGTTTTACTTTTGGATTCTGCTACACTTAGTTATGGATTTGTAATTGGAATATTAGAACTACAAGTAACTGAAATAATAGTCCTGAAGGAGCCACTGTCACATCACATGGGACCCCATCCCAATTCCGTTTGAAAACTGAACAAAATAAAAATAGCTGAAAACACCTTTCTTTACGGCACAGTAAAAGTTCACTTCCGCACTCAGAAACCAGCTACCCCTTCAGTCACTCATTGACTATATTGTTGCCTTTAATATGCATAGTGCTTTGCTACCTTACATCTATGGTTTGCAATATCCATTTGCCATATACATTCATACCTCTGTGGTCTTGGGAGGTGTTAACACAAATGAGTATCTTGAAATGGCATCTAATGGACTGGCCTTGGGAATCATTGGAAATTCCTAACAGTTTCGGGGGTGTCTGTAAGTTAAGTAAAGCTAGAAAAAATGAGACCTGGCCAACATTTTGCTGTACAGTGCTCATCATATTTGCTACCCCTAGCTACTGTTGTTAACCTGCAGGCATACAGCATTGATTATGCTGTGCCCATACGTGCATTACATGAAAAGGATTATTAAACTCATTTTTATTGCTATAAATGAAAGTGATGGGATTGAAAATTGTTCGATGTCAATGAACTGCCAGTGGTGCTGTAATAATGCTGGTGTGGCATCCTACCAGTAAATTACAAATTTGGATGCTGGTAGCTCTGACGCACCCTTTCATCCTCTCCAGATGATGATAATGCTGACTAAAAGTGACATCAACTATTTAAAGTTACTAATCTTCAGGCCTGTGACATTAAGCACAACAAATAAGTGAGTTATTTTCATCTTTTTTTCAGTTAACTGAACTGTTTTGAGCACTTATGGTAAAATAGCAAGTTACACATTTGACATATGCCAGTGTTTGCTCCGTTTTTCAGCCTTTCGAATTTGACATACAACTACTATTGAGTTACTCACTCACTCTGATGCTTATCGACGCACTAGAAAGAGGAGCTTATGAACTGTGAGGCTTCACGAACAGGCTTTGGGTGAGTTACAGTGCCATAGAGCCTCGAAGGTGATTCGACTTGCTTCAAGACCACCTTGAGGTGGCGCGTATCAGCGCCGCACCAGCCCAGTACCCTAAGTGACTCTGCATCTCAGCACTTAAGCTCCCCTGTGTGCCCAGCCCAGCTCAGCTCCAGCGTGTGTGTGGGGAATTCAGGAGCTGGGGGCCTGAAGCATGCTGTTTCTGCCGGTTTGGCATACCGGTTTGACAGACACACCGCAATACAAATTCAGGAAAGCAGGGAGCAGGGGAAGGGGAAGTCTGGTTTGGAAATGGTGGAGAAAGCAGAGCAGAGTACATCAAGGCGCAGTGAGTTGGCAGTAGTTTCTCTCCGCCTTCATCAGTAAAGGTTTTCTACCCTCTTTGGCAAGGTGCTCAGAAAGGCTTTTAAAAGGCTTTAAATTTAAGACTATAAAACTGCCTAACACCACAGAAGAGTGTGATGGCCAGTGCTGATGGCCCGTTGAGCCCTATTGAGCCCCTTTGGGATCATTGCTATTGAGGTATTTGAGGTTAGCTGATCTGTAGGCCGCTGCGCTGTGGATTGTATCTAGTGGCTCAAGGTGCTGGGGCCGTAGTCGGATACTGCAGAGCGTAAGCCCTGCAGACCCAGAGTAAGCGGCCCCTGGTGGTTGCGGCTTGCAGGTGTCAACAGTGTACCCCGCTTGGATCCTGTGCTGAGATTGTGGTTGTGACCAGCCTCTTCAATCTGCACCAATAACCATCTAAAGTGCTTGATGCGATAAAACCACCGGAACTGCTGGAATGTTGACAATATATTTGTAATTTATTTATTTCTATGCCTATAATACGCCAGCACAAATTAGAACTTTGGAACGTCGGTCTAATTGTGAAGAGAAGCTGCCCCATTTTGTGGGTGTATGGGGCTGCATTTGTGAAACCAGCTACATAATAGTCAAGAAACAGGCTCTGTAAGGTGTTTCAGGCAGCCTAAAGAGGCATACGAAGAAGATTAAGATAAGAAAGGGTGGAGAAGTTAAGGAGAAGCTCAGGTGGAGGAGTAGGAGATGACAGATTTTTGCAGCTCCAATAGAGTGGCTGCTTAACCCTGGAATGAGGCCGGGACGTGTGAGACAAGTACATACAAAAATAAGAGGAGAGGCTTGCAGACGTGGCAAACAGTAAAAACAGCAAAGGCAAATTCTGGAAGGAAAATTTTATCTCTAATAACACCTGTGACACGAATGTTTGAGAAGGCACTGAAAGTGCCAGAAAAATTTGATTTTTTGGAGGATCCAATGAAATTAACTTTCTCAACTCTGAGGGATACAACTCAACTTACAGCACCCATTACACCAATAAAATCCAGCCCTGCGAAAACCAACGATCTAAGGGGAGAGTTGAGAGAAGATTTGTTGGAACCTGGTTTAAAAAAAAGTTTTAAAAATCAAGAAGAGTAGAATAAGGATGAGAAGGAAGATAATGTGATGGCAGGGTGGGCACCAGTCAGTGATGTGGATCTCCTATCAATAATGCCTGAGGTTCCTCCCCAACAAAACACTCAAATTGAGCACATAGTCCCTCTATTGAAGAATGGTTATCCAATGCCAGCAGAAGTTATTGTGGAGATTGAAAATAAGATAGGAAAAGTAAAGACCCCCTCGGTTATAAAAGATTCAGCAGCTATCATTGAAAGAAAAATGGATGGTGCTGAACAATCACGAATAACCTCCGAAGTGTCCCCATTACCTCACCGATGAAACAAGGTTGACAGGAAAAGCAGGCCTTACATGACACTCAGCACAAGAGGATTGATTAAAAAAAGGAGATATTGCCAGAAGTTGATATAGCTACTGTGTGGGAAGGTATGTTTAGAACATCGCAATTGACTCTTGAAGCTTTAACATACCAATAAAATAAAATGGATGCCCAAATAGATTTATTGAATATAATGGCATATTCAGTATCAGTTATTGATCAAAAGCTTGCTGATCTAAATAGTCTGATTACTTGTGCACAAACAATTGCGGCATGATCAAATATTGAGTGTATATGCGCCCCTTTAGTTAACCAACTGAAATCAATACCGGAGATCCTAACTTGATGATTTAATAGTGAACTATTCCGTGTCAAATTTAAAAACACAAGGGGAAACAGAACACTGTAGTATTCTCAAACAGGACGGTCAACAAGCCCATGGATGTAATACATTTTACAAACAAGATAAAAAAGATGAATTTAACAACTCTAATATAGAAACAAAATGCAACGATATGAAAATTAGTGGGAACAACAGAAGCGAATCCATTGTGGATGTTCAGTAAAAAGCTTATGTCTCTGAAATACAATCACCAAATCATTCATGAGACTAGGGATTGACCAAAAAACAGAGAAAAAAGCTGCAAAAGGCCAGAAATAAGTGACAAATAAATCTAGCAAGACTGGAGGTTCCCAATGTGCTGCAGAAGAAGAAAAAACGTTGTGAGATGCCGCTGGTAATAGAGCAACCCCAGACTGAACATGCAAAACTCTTTCTAATTTTTCAAATGCTTCAAGATGATTGCCAAAAAGACTTCAAATGTAAAGTTAATAAAAGTTGACAATCTTCCTATAAGTACAACAGACGTAGATAAGCCTTCAATAACAGTATCTCCGAATGATAGGAAGAACACAGTTTCCCAACAAAGGACTTGTGATCAAGAAAATAAGGTACAGAAAGGACAGCAACTGGAAAGAGTATGCCAGGTTAAAGCACAAATAGAAAAGCAGGACAGGGATTTTTTTGTGATTCAGCTGCTGACTTCATCAAGCAAAATCATTTTTACCCCCACATGTAAGTCGAGAGGCTCACATGGCATTTTGAACCGAGGTAATATATTGAAATTACTGCATGCAATACCATCACTGTCAAAGTTGATCTTGAGTGATATTGTGGCAAGGCAGTTTTGGAAGGTTATAAATAAGCTAAACTGCGCCCCAGCCCCTACAGTCAGCTTCAGCATAGCAGAACAGGTGTGGGTCAGTTATGTAAAAGAGCTATTTAAAATATCATCAACTGGGATGGAAGAAGGAGATTTTATGTAATACAACAGTAGAAAGGGGGGTAGATATTGAAGATTCTGTTCTAGACAGTTTTTCGGAGAACCAGGTAAAGAAAATATTGCAAAGTTGCACTCGGGTTGCACTGCGCTTCGGGTCCAAATGGGTTACCCCAAGCCTTGTTCAAATCCAACGCAGAATTGTGGGCAGCAGTGTTAACTTCAGTTTATAACTGTGTGTTACAGCAGCAGATAATGCTGGATTCATGGTGAGGTTCAATAATAAAGCCTATCTTTAAGAAAGGTAATCGGCACCAACCGGAAAATTATCGACTGATTACTCTTCTAGATGTTGAAGCAAATTATTTTGCAAGTTTATTTCTATGTGAATTAAGCTGGGGCAGATGAAAATAAAATTGTGCCATTAAATCTAACGCAGTTCATACAATGAGTTGGAACCGTGACTGATATATTGACCTTGTCTTTGTTAGTGGATAAGCAATCACTCAAGAAGCAATTAATGTATCTTTGTTTTGTCGACTTAAAATCGGCTTTTGATTCTGTGAATTGGAATTTGCTGTGGAAAAAACATACATTAGGCGTTCCACCCAGTGTTATTAAAGCAATACAGCTTCTTTACACAAATACTTGAGTGAGGATATGAGTTGGTGATGGAACTGCATTGTCAAGGAAAATTTACTCTCATCAGGCACCCAACCTATTTAATTTGTTTGTAGCAGATCTGTCAGCTGAACCTAATGCAGTAAATGCACATGCACCCAGGCTAAGACCCATGAGCATCTCCAATCTGCTTTATGCAGATGATGTTATTCTCATTAGCCAAACAAAGATTGTTTTACAAAGACTCATGGGAAAGTTATCAGATTATTTGCAGAAAACTGGGCTGATAATTAACCTAAATAAGACGAAGGTAATGAAGTGCAGCTGCAGGATTAATAAAAATCACAGATGGTATTTGAATGGAGAGCAGGTGGAGTAAGTTTAAGTTTATAGATATTTGGGAGTATTCTTTGATGAATGTGGATGTTTTATTCAACATAAGAAAGAGCTTAGAAGAAAAGGCATGCCATTGGGCTTAGCTTTTTCTTCCTTAAAAAGATCTTTGACTGGACCTTGCATTTCACCATTATTAAAAGTGATATCAGCTAAATTGGTACCCAGCTTTGCTTATCATAGTGAAGTGTTGCATAGACGAGATGCAGTATGCTTAAGTACAATAATAATAAAAGTATACAGGCCGCTATTCTGCCTTCCGCAAAACGCATCTCCAGCACAAATACGATTAGAGTTTGGGCAAGTCAATCAGATAATAGCCAGGAAAGGGGCCTATGCAAAGACTTGATACAGAATAAGAATGAGTAGGAAGAATAAACTGTGCCAGGTGCTGTGGCAAGAACTTCAAAGAAGCAGGGGACCCCCACCTCCCTTTACCTGGAGCTTGCAATAAATAATTTGGGTTTGTACGACATTTGGGAAAGTGCTCCATATATAGCATGTTTTAAGAGCGTAGTAAACAGTAATATGAAGAGGCTGTATTTGTTGAAAGATAAAGAATTGTTATCAAAAAGATCGCATGCATAGTGGATGTTGAATGATAAGTTTCTTCGATATCAGCTGTACTTTAAAGCGGGATGGTGCTTTGTCTGAAAGATAGGCTTTTTTCATTTCCGATTGGGAAAGCTGCCTGGGGAAACAAATAAGACCTTAAGAGAAAGAAAGACCTTGACGGAGAGTTGTAGGTTATGTAAGGATGGGAAGAGGAATCTTATACACTTCCTTTGTATTTTCCTTGACCTAGTGCAAGAAAGAAGATTCTTGTTAAAATCTCTTTTGAACTAACGGGGCATACGAGCTGGTAGACAACCAGTAATAGCATGTCTTAAACCAAAATGATCCAATGCTGAATTCTCGCATGGTTAAATTCCTAAAAGCGGCAGAGAAAAGATGTTAATATTTTAGAGTATATACTCTCTGGTGCATCAGGTCAGTGAATAATAGCGACATTAGCCTAGCAGATTAATTGCTTTACAAGATCTGCATAAGTGTTAACTCCATGTTTGATTTTGACAACCGCGCTTCATAGAATTGTCAACTGTTTTGGATAAATGGTTTACTTTAACTTAAGATTGTGCAAATCCCGGAAGTCAATAACCCAGCATGTGTTAGATCAAGAATAACTCTCTGCATAGTTGTATACATTAATAAAAGTGCAATAAAACAAGAGAATGGATTGTTTGGTTAAAATTAAAATATTTGAAGTTTGTCTTACTACTACAGATTGTGAAGTGAAAATATTTTTTTCATCCATCTCACTTCTGACCATTAATTAATCTGTGGAGTTGTGCATGCACAATTGCACTTTCCTCGTATGTTAACCAAAGTAGACAATTGATCAGTATTTTTTTTTTAATTGTTCTCTCTCAAAAAAAAGGAATATCCTTACAACGGATATTTAGAGAGGGTATAGGGAATTTATCTTAGAGGGTTGTCAACTTTGTTTGAAATTGTTTATCTTTTAATTTTTTTAAGAGAATGTAATGTTTAATGTGTTTTAATCACGATTGAAATTTATGTTTTAATTGTGATAAATACAAATGTATTTATTTTTTATTTTTTATTAGCTGTACAATAACTATATTGATTCATTCATACTATTGAGTTGTGGAATATTAAATGTCAAAATGGCATTATGAACTCGATAAAGAATCGTGTGAGCTTTTCTTTATCAGCACACACTGTTTACAGCATAGCCACATATGTTGCTGCAATGCTTTGATGGTCTGTATCAAAATTCTCGAAGATGAAAAGATGATGTACAGTTCATCTTTAAGTCATCACCTGGCTGTAACGTAACGTAATGTAAGATTTTTCAAGCTGAACTAGTAACTTTAAACCTTGAGAACAATAGCCACAAAAAAAGTCACATTAAAGGCAAAATTCTGACACCAGGCTGCATGATGTTAATTTTTCTGTAATGGATGATCTTTACTGTTTTAATAAAATGCCAACATTACAGACCCTGCTAATGTGGCTTAGAATATGGCTTGAAACTGCAGCTATCATAGCGTTTTATTGGTGATTTCTTTGCACGTTTGCTAGTACAGTAGACAATTTGTATCTAGCAGTGATCATGGCATGATAATGTCTTTTCCTCTTTACTACCAAAGACACAATTTCAGGACAAACTGCATCCTTCTTCATCAGCCACGAAAAACTCACTCTTCAGTTGAACAACATAATCTTGTAAAGCTGATTTTTCCCAGTCATTTATAGAAAGAAGCATGCTACTTTTCATTTAAAGACTGTTCCACTGTATCTCTTCAGTGTAAAATGAAAAGAAACCTGTATGTTTAGAAAAAGTTTACCTCCCACAGATACTGCTAACAGCAAAGTCATTTTCATTAGCTTTATTATTTCAGTGAATGTGTGCTCTTCAGACGTGTCTGTGCGTGGCATCAAGTGCAGCTGCGCAGACATGCATGTTAGAGGGAACAGTGTCTAGCACTGATTACTACAGTACAAATCTTCCAATTCCACGTTTTGGCAAAAGAGGAAATCAACACCTAAAGCATTACCTACTAAGGGAATGTATGTGCGTCCATGTAACAAATTACCCATCTACTGGCTTTAACTGGGAGGAAAAACAATCTTTAAGACCTAATGTGTTTAGCATATGCCTTTTGCCAAAAATGTGTCATGCCTGCTACTTTGATCATAACTTTCATAAATGATCAGACCTATGGCCTCAGATATAACTATTCTTAGTGAACCAATCAGGCCTATAAGCCTAACCTATAACCAACTCTGGCTTGCTATATTGAGGTTAAGCATCCCCAAAAGACAACCGTCTGCACAAAGTCAAAATTATGAATAGAATCAAAAGTGCAGCTGGCAAAACAATATACAACCTCTTATCAATACCTAACTTTAATTCCCACTGTGCAAATCTTCTACTACTAGGATTTTCAAAGGGAATGACCAACATCCTTGCCTCTTAAGGTGATCTGTGAGCTCCCTTGTAACACAATATCTGTCCTGTTTTTGACAAAGTGTAATGCTAATGCGCCCTGTTTGGGTTGATTTTAACAAATGCTTTGCACTGTTTACTGTCTTTATCACAATAATTCCTAATAAAAAAAGTAATACATATGGCATCTGACATAAACTTTACCAATGAATCTATCAAGCCTTTAACCTTGATCATTAGCTTGTCACCATTAGCAACTCAGACCTACTGATTAGTGAACAGGCTGGCAAACATCAGGCACAAAGTAACAAAATTACAAGTGTGTACAAATTCAGTGTTGGCAAAACAAAATAAAACTCATTCTAAGTGGGTTCATCACAGTGAAAACATTCTACCCCCAGAGGTTGTCAGTGTTTTTTGACAAAACCAAAATACTTGCGTACTACAGCAGTTTGTGATATTTAATCTGACAAAATGCCTGTCCATAGCCTTTAGCACAGTTTAATAACAATCTACCTTTAATGACGTATTGCCTTGAACAATTCCTTAATAAACAATTAAGCCAGGCCACACTGCCTTTGTCATAACTGTTTATAATAAACAGATCAGACCTATGTCATGGGAAACAACTTTTCCCAGTGAACCAGTGAGGCCTGCTACCTTTATAATTGGCGTGTTACTGTAACCAACTCAGACCTATGGTATTGAACGTTGCTTTCTCACAAGGCAACCAGCAAGGCATACAGTGATAAACTACCAAATATACAGAAAATTGCCATTTGCAAAAAAGAAATAAAAGTACAGTCCTCCTAATAGAACCTATAAAGGATTACCACATTGCAAATCTTCTATAACAGTGTGTGACTAGCATCAAAATTCTTACCTACTAAAGTAATCTCAAATTCCATGTAAGAAAACACCTCACTTCAGGAATTGACACTGTTTAATAACTATCTACCATTAAATAACTAGTGGCGTTAATGTATTATTTTCACAATAATTATATCAGCCTTACTGACTTTACTTTAACTTTAAATAATAAACTGATCAAGCCTAAAGCTTTGATCTTTGGATCGGCACTATTCCCAACTCACTCCTGCTGTATTGAGCATAATATTTCCCAAAAGGCGAAAAGTGCAATGCAATTAATGGGTGGGGCCTAGTCCCCTTTCTCAGTAGTGCTCATGAATGCTCTTTTTCTGTTGATCACATAAGGTTTACTACTGTCTAGCCTGATCTACAAAGAACCTAAAGATGACCTGAATGTGTGTTTTAGATACTGAGATCACCATCCATAGATAGCCCCTCTTATACCAGTATTCCAGAGGCATTTTAAGGCATGACAATGTTAACAATTGCCCAGGGCCACCATCCTACAATGGGCCCTCTGGTAAAGGGAGGGGACCGTTACCATCCCTGCCATAATAACATTGCTCATAAAAAACAGCTTCTTTTTTAATTTCACACCGGGCAACCTTTAACAGAAACGTAGGGCCACATTTACTAAGGGTTTGCATCAGGGAAAAGTCACTCAAAGTGACACAAACCAGTGCAAATTCTTTCAAGGGTATTTACATTTCATCTCAAAATGTATTTTGAGCTGGGAAGGTATCCTTTTCTCAGTGCAAATAGTGATTTGCTCTGCTTTGTGCACTTTGAGTCAAGGGACATTCCTTGAGTGGATTAACTCGCGTACGCATAGTTTTTTATATTTATGTAATGGCTGATCTAGAAAAGATAGCCAGACGGGCATCACAAGGGCTTGAATGAAATGGAGTAATAAACAGGTGGCCCCATATTATATATTGCCTCACACATCCTTAAAATGCTCCCTTTGGACATCAGTGAACAATTGGCTATTTTGTCGTTGAGTATTATCAAGCTGAAGTAAGTGTCTGCTACTTTTCTCTCGAGTGTTGGAGGATGAGCTCGGTTACTGGTGATAACATTTTTTGCATTGCCAGTGAAGTGCTTCATTAGAATGGAATATATTTAAGTTTAATATACTCAGGGACCACCACTGCAAGCACGTTGTTCTGTGCCACAGTGCACGCAGTGGCAAGGCCGGGCGATTTTGGGGAACCTCATTGGCAGTTCCTTCTTAAGAGTAAAGGAGAGGCTGAGGTGCACCAAAAGGGTTAAAGGAAATAGGCAGCCTGAAAGATGATCCAAGCTGAGACTATAAGCACAGTGTGCTCTATACTAGAGCATAAAGCATCTCCCAGTCCTGGGCAGGGGGCGCACATCAGAGTGAAACGCTGTGGGTGATATATGAAAGCGATATGTGATTGTAAACGAGCCTTGCCCTGTAAATGTATTCATTTTAACCGATGCACTTAAAACATTATAACCATTTTACTGACGATAATGTAAACTGAGTTGTTTTTAATTCGACTTAAATTGATTTACACTGTCTAACTTATTGTTGAATAATGTTGAGAATTGCCGACCAATTCTGCCTTGTTGTAATTCGCCAGTCTCACCTCCTTAAACCTCTTCTCATGATTATCCTATTTTATTTCCAGATTAACCAGATTGTATGAGATTAGCCATCGAGGGCATCATAAACTAGCCTGGGTACCCTCTCCAGTAAAAGTACTAGTTTGTATTGAGAATGAATTTGACATTCGAGTTGTACCTGTTCAGTCCAGATTTTTGTTTGTTTTTCTTCTGGGATGTTTCTTTCTTTTCAAAATATAAATTAAGAAAACAATGCCTGCATAGACTCCAAGAAAATGCCTCTTTTAGGGCATGAAATTAGCATTTGGACGCTGTTCTGCATCCTACAATGATGAGATTATTCAATCTGTAAATTTGGTACAGAGATGCTGCTCTCCCTTCATTAAGCCATTTCCTCAAAAAAATGTCTGTGTGTCTTTTTTTGTCCATATTCTGGTTTCACAAGGTTAAAGGCTTTCCCAGGGGACAATATTACTTTTTAAATACAGTTCTCGGTGACCTAAATAACATCTTTGACTGTGGCATCCTAATGTTTCTTAACCTTATGAACTCGATCTGCTTCGCCGTTTTAGAGTGACTAAAATGAGTCCTTTAGGAGTTTCTAACTATCCTGTCGGCCTGATATGGCCTGGGTACGAGGCTGTCCCTTTAATTCACATCATCCTAATCCGACCTGTCAGGACTTCTTGCACCAGCTGGTTAGGACATTAGTTAGTAAATAAACATGGTCTCTAACCTGTGAACCTTAATACTGTTATTACATTTTGAATGTCCGCTTAAGTTTAAGACTTCTCCTCTTGCTTTCTTAGAAGTCCTTGGTATCAAATGCGCAGATGAGTTACACTGGTGAGGTTTGCCCTTAGCTAGAAGCCAGTGTGCGTTTAGACTACTAGACTGTCACAAGACGTGGGACTGCTGCCACCTTTTGGTTGGACATAAAACCGCGCTTGAACACAGTAATGCTTTAATGGCCGGGATTTTGCATCAGATTTATGCGACATCTCTGTATGTGCTTAAAGGTGGGGGTCTCACAAGCGTATTTGCACTCCATTGCCTTTCTGTCAGCTGCGGGAGTGCTGAACTTTGTACTCATGTTCAAGAAAGGGACGCCTCTGATACCGTAGACAAGTTTTTCGTATCCTCCATCGTGAGATCTTCACCGAAATTCTTAAGCATTTCAGTAGTCCAGCTCCCGGAGTACCTATTAAAAAATATGGTCACATGAACGCTGTTTGATGAATTTCACTTGCTTTCTGTATATTTAAAATCACCTATTCATAATGTAGAGCGGAAATAACTGCTTGAATGTAATTTTACCAGTTTTTTTTTGTTTTAATTAAAATGTAAAGTAAACGAGAGGAATGCGCGCTGATGTAAGAAGCATCTCTCCAGAACCGACATGTGACAGTGCACCTTTAAGGTAGCCAAGAGGTTCCAACAATCTCGTGATGGAGAACTAGGATTTGTAGTAGCGTTTCTTTCTCCAATGTAGGGCCTTCTCGGATAACCATAAACCTCTGAATGGAGTGGAAAGGTCCACCCCCTTAGAAACACGTAGTAAGACAGAGGATAGTAATAAATCCAAGGCAGAAGTGAGCCGACGGAATAGATTCGTAAAAGCCCCCTGACGTCCTTTAGTACCTGCCCGGAGCTGGGTTCCAGACAGAAGAGTCTGTTGACTGCGCACAGTGCCCTAAGTCACTGCTTAGCAAACACGAGCTTTGAACGCGTGCGTTAATAAAGGAGCCGTGCCCGGTTTGTTACTTGGGGAATGAGCCTTGGGTTTACCAGTTAAAAATGTGTTTCCGTTCTGATAACACGAAGTGGACTGATGGCTTCAGTGCAGGAACACGAGTTTCACTGTTGTTATGGGTTTATATCTAGCCTATTCGCTCAGCACTTCATCCTTCCTAGGACGGTGCAATTAGCACCTTTGAGTTAGAGAACAAAACGCCTCTGTTATGCGCCAGGTGAAATGGTTTGAGCAGGGAGCAGTGCATTTATGTTATAAAATGTGCAGTCTTTTTGCCTTTGTTAAACAGGATGAATTGGTGCGCTTTTCGCATAGCCTCTGCATTTACCGCTATAGCCACAACAAAGGAGTACTACCGTCAGGTCACCCTTCCCTTCCGAAGAGCCTCACTTGGCATGCCACAGGCAAATCTTGCGCCACGATGGTGAACACTTTACCAGAAAGACTGAGAATTTCTAGAGCCGTCGAGTGGATATTTCTTGGGTAGGACCGGTTGCAGGAGCTTGTAGTGAAGATGCAGGACCTTTGCTGGTCTTCTGTTTCAGGGTGCTGTGGCTGGCCCTTCCGTACGCCTTTGGCACACTCAGAAAGCTGCAAGCTTCCTAACTGATGTGTTACTGGCTGGACCTTGCTAATCTTGGAGACTTTTTGGGGTGCTACGGTGACAATAAATCGAGGAGAGTAAACCTTAAAACAAATGTCATCATCATCTATACAGAGCTAGAGGGACTGATCGATGGATTTGTTCAACTGCTGGGAATTTGTGATTGTCTGCAAATAAACTGTGGAGGGAAGGTGAGAAAGGAGAGTGCGTAACTCCTAATTGATTGCCGACTACTTGCATATGAAATTCCATTCTCTTGTCCTCTTCCTTTGCCCGCTAGGATTTTTGCAATCATCATCATTTTGCTTTATTCTTGCTTGACTGAAGAGTTATTTATAATGTAGGCACACATAGTTTAACATCTCTGTGCTGTTGTGTTATTTATACATGTGCATTCTGCTGTTCTCCCACTTCAGCAATGTTCGGTAGCTGGTGCTCTGCATCTTGTCATATCCCAAAGTCTTGTTTAGTGTTATACTATCTGACACCTAAAGGTGACATAAAGTCATCTTCAGATGCTAATGCTGTTAACTGCTCATATTAATCTAAAGGTAAGGCTGACTGGAGATGGGCACAATAAACCCTTCTGGATGAGACGATAAACTGACAACCATGGGAAAGACAGAGATACAGGGGAAGAGCTTCAAGGTTTCTGTTATGCCTGACCTTGAGATCATTCAAGATGTGGGTTTGGTGAAATATTAAATGTTTGTTTGCACGTGTTATCTGGTAAAAACCGTATATAGCTCGGTCTGTTGCTCGAACCTCCTTTTTTTAAGGCTAGCGTTTTTATTCACATCTGTCAATAAAAGTTAACAATTTGCATTTTTTATTTTCTGTAGTCTTCACTATTGAATCTGCATCCCAGTATTTAATACACCTTTAATTATGCTCCTTGCTAAATAATGATATTTCTATTCTAGGTTTGAAGTTTTGAGCTTTCTGATGCTGTGCTACAACTCGGCCATTGTTTATATGCCTGCCTCTTCGTATCAGTCACTCTGCAGGATGGGCTCCCGGTAAGCAGCATCTGTCAGTTTGGGAAGTAGAAGAAATTCCTCTATCTATGCTTGTAACTGGATGTCTAGCTCAGGAGATGTATTTCATGCCTGTCCTCCCTTTTCATTTGCTCGGGGTAACTTACAGGCATTGCTCCTTCTGATTCCAGATTTCCTTAACCGTTGTTTAACATTCGCCATCTTCCATTAACCTAAACTGAACGTCCCACAACCTGGAACATCAATGCATTGCAATTAATTGTTGATCCAGTGTGCTGCCTAACATAATCACCAAAATCTAGAGAAATTAAATTAATGAAGCCGTGATACATATATGCCAGTAGAAGCATGTCCCTAAACATTATTGATAAAAAAAAAATACCCATCAATCAATCCAGTTACTAGATCCCAGTAATTGGCATCACAGTTTACGGACAATGGCCCACAACCTCATATGCGGCCAAACATGTTTTTTAGCCCACATGAGATTTATTGTGATTACATGGCGACTGTTTAAAAAAAAAAAAAAAAAAAAAAGATTAAAATGCATTATATCCCACTGCAAGAAAGTGTATACTACTTTCTAATACAAAGCTGTTATTTCCAATAATATATTTTTTAAATACTTTGTATACATTTTGAACATCCTCTACCCTTTAGATGTATGCAGATCCTATTCCTCCTCATCCCCCTAGATTCTGCTTTTGCCATGCAGTTCTCAAGTGTCATGGTAATTGTGTCTGACTTGCTTTCGACCACCACACAACTTGTGCCAATACCATCATATTATATAAAGCAGTTAAAATAAGGACTAAGCCTGCACACCGCATCACATTAGCTAATTTCCTCATCATGCACACCGTCATATTCCCTTGTTGGTCAGTTCATTTTTGCTTCTCTCGCTGGGGAGTAACATGCTTTGTCGTTTTTTTTCTCCTTTGTGTAGCTTAAGGCCAGGTTTAAAGGAGGATTTTGAAGTTCAGATGCTTTGCTCCTTCACTAGTACATCAACAATAACTACTAATGTTGTTTGGCTAGTGGGTGCCTGCTTTAAATATCTAACCTGCTGCCTGCGCTAAGTGAGGGCCTGGTCATACACAGTATGTAAGTTCTTGTTTGTTACATAGTGAAAACCTAGCAAAAAGGCAACGGAGTCCTATTCTGTGTAAATTGAGAAGAGACAAGACACAGCATCTGAGTGGAATGGTAGCTGATTTCTAAGAGTGAAAGTGATGTAGTGCATGCATTTATCAATATATTCAAAATATTATACTTCCAAAAACAAGCTTGATTCCTAAAGAAAGCATTCCAGAAACATCCTATGACCAATCTGCTGATGTCATTGGGCAAATTGTGGGATCTGGTACCCGTCATCAAATTGAAATTGTTTCACACCCTCTCGGACATCTAGTGGCTATTTAGAGACATGCCTCATCCTCTGCACGTGAACTTACTTTCGGGTTGTGAATTCACAGGATTACTTAATCATTCCCTCAGAACTGGACTAGGCTTTGAGCTCAGATGCTAGTCTGAAGCCCAGGGCCGGCTTGGTGGTGCCCGGTACAGCAATCTTTTTTGCTCTCCCCACCCCATGACTACCTACTCTGATTCCCCTGCTGCCACCCGGCAAAAGTGCCCCTCATCTCTCCATAGCTCCTCTTACATACATTTAATTTAAGGCACTTGTAAAGGCTGGCTTTACTAATTTACTCAACTATCTACTTAAAACATAGTTCTAATCTTTACAGTAGGCACATTAACCCTCTGTGCTACTTTATATCAAGTCAAAACTGTCACTGGACAAAACTCTGGTCTCTCTATCAAGAGTATTAATCACAAGTTATCTGGGTATTTGTATTGCTTCCTGAAGGCTGGACACACAAGAAAGTTTTCATAAGGTGCTTTTAAATCACAAGTTTCCTAATTTATTGCTAAACATAGTGCCCTCCTTAGGTTAACCCCCCCCCCCCCCCCAATCCAGGTCATCACCTGGTGCGGTCGCACTGCCCTAAACTTGGCCCTGCTGAAGCCTTTGTTTGCTGGAAGGGTTAAACAACTTTGATTCCACTTTTAGTCTCTTTCCAGCGTTGGCTGTGAAGGTGATTCTTAGAGCTCCTTCCAAATTGCACAACCGTTTTGAATCACATGTTCAGATATTAATGGAAATTTTGCCTTGTCACCCACTTCCACATTCACAATCTGTTCTTTGCCTCCTGCAAAGGGTAGCATCTAGAGATGGTATAGTCTCCAGGTTGGGCATAACAGGTAACATAATGAGAGTTCTGCTATACTTTGGTACAGTTTATACCTGAGTTTGATAAGGGAAGGTTTGAATCCCTTAGGGAACTGTTTTGAGATGTCTTTAGTTATTCCTGATGTATGACCCCTTGAAATGGCACTTTTATGAGGACAGTGTAGTGATCAATGTCACCAACTACACGTGTACTTTCTATGAGCTACAGTGATCAAAGGGAAAAATCTTATCCCTAGAAAGCAGGTTTACTTCGACAGATAGTAGCTTTTTGAATTGAGATTTTCAGAGGAACTCAAGCTATTACTAGGATTGGTGTCTTAGGGTGTTGTCGAGCCCCTAGCCTTTAAGGAGGAGCTGAGTTCTCATATTTCAGACATGTGTTCTTAAGCCCTGCATCCCTATGTGTGCCATTTTCTTCATAATTTCTCCAGACATACTTTAGATCACAAAAATACTCTTTAGTGCATGTTCCCATTTGTCTGCTGGACCTTACATGACTGAGAAAGAGTTTGATGATTTGGATGCATTGAAAAGTATGCCATATTTCAGGAGATGCCTTATAGGCTGACAGGCAGAAAAGGTGCTCACGTGGACCTTCTTGAAAATTGGAAAGCACCTTCTTTGTAAGTTCACAGGCTCTGAGATTTTGGTGGGACTCATTCGCCTAAGGAGGTACCTCAGGCATATATCAGAATTGCTGAGATTCCTAGTCAATTGAACATTCATATAGTTGATATCTAGGACCCTGCCTACAGGACTATTTGTCGTTCGTTGCTCTTTTTGCCATGGAGATCACCTTAGCTAGTTGTCTCTCATCAAAGCTTGGATGTCATGCTCTGGATCAGTAACAACACCAGAAATTTGTAGAGCTGCTATCAAGAAAGAAAGAAGCATGATGATTGTTTTAGGCCATGGAGAACCTCAGAGATGCCCAGAAAGAGGGTCCACTTTATGCACCATAGCTGCTAGCACCATGGTTTGTGGTAGCTCCTCCACTAGTAGAATGATACTGTGATACAGAGCTTCCACAGCCTCATGGAGTTTAACCTTTTAGAGGCAGATCCCACCCTAAAGACATATCTCCTCTCCATTGTAGACACTGTACTGGATCAAGGATGAGGTGATATTACAAACCAGATGAAGGAACGGCTTAAAGCACATTTTCAGATTAGGGAGCATTATCTTATCAGTCACTGGAGTCCATTCCTGCAAAGATTTATCTGGACAGACTAAATTGTTTGGTGGCAACACAAAAATGGCAGTGAGGAAGCTTATCAACATCTGTTAACTTAATCTTTGAGGAGAGTCTAATTCTCTTGAATTACCACCAAACAAAATCTGGTTGCTCCATGGAAGTGCAAATTCCCTGCTACAGACTTGAATCAGCACCCCTGATTTGTCCTTTGAATATAACCCAGACATGATGCACACAGCCGGTGCCATGATTATGATTTGCACTTCTACTAAGAACCGTCTAGCTTATGCACAAAACCTAAAAGCTGCATGTAAGACTTGCTGACAATATGCAGTCTTGCAAGAGCCCTACTCCCAACTTGTGCATGGGAAATGTGCACTCTTTACAAACTTGTGGAGTTCTAAGTAAACAAAGTTGCCATCATCTCTCCTACATCCATTATGTGTTTTCTGCCAGCTCTGCCTCCCTGACTTTGGTAAACCTTGGACATTATCAAATTACCCCTATCCATTGACTTGTTTGGCATTCGTTATGGAAGAATATTGCAGCAACTGCTAGGAATTGTCAGCCTTTTGTTTAAACTGTGTGCTGTTCACAACACTAAACGTGAATGCCTCCCTTGAACCATCTCTAGACCCCAAACTTCCAGGTAGTTGTCAGCTCTTTTCTTTGTTTTCAATGGTTGCCAACATCTTGGTGTAGATAGTAATCCTCCACCTCCAGAGCTTTGTGGAGTCAGCCACAGTCTTTTAGACTGACTTTTAACTTCACCAGGGCAATTGATGCAGCTTTGCCACTGCCTCAGTATTATGAGACTTGTTTGCAGCTTTTGCCACCTTCAATTATCCATTTCTCCTGAGCCATCTTGTAAATGTTTGCATTAAAGCCTTTTTTTCTCCAGTGGGCTGAATTCTATCAATCATGCAAACTGCAGACAGTATACATGACACACTTTTCCTCTTCATTGGAGTCGTGAGTCCCCCGTGGCATGCCTCTGCCCCCATGGTAATTCATCATGTTTTTGACTGCTTCCTGCTTTTTCTTTTCCTGCACCTTCTGTTTTTACTTATATGTAGTTGCTGTCAAATCCATCTAGGGGTGGATGGCCCATATTGGGAAGGGTTGGGAAAGGTCCTTGCCTTCTTGACCTATCATAAGGGAAAGAAAGGTCAGCATCAAACTGGAAGTGTTGGTAGTGGCAGGCAAGGCTGACAGTGGTCCATGGATTCTGGCTACATATAATGTAACTCTGACCAGCTTAGGTACACTCTGGCTTCAATAAGAACTTTCACCTGTACCAAAGCCGTTGATGGCTCTTGTCTAGTTTTTCGACCTAAAGGTGCTGCAGAACATCTCTCCAGCCTTTCCAGAAGAAGCTGGTAAGGCTGGTACTGTTGCTATTACTGTATCATGCTTATATTATTGCAATTGCGCTCCCAAATTTGTTTCAAAATCGCCTTTCCTCCTGAAAGGTTGTTGCACTCACTAGGCAAATAATATTTTTAAGACTCAAGTATTTGTGAATTATGAATCTTTGCTTACAGATGTATCCACTTTCAGGCTTAATTTAACTGGCAGCACGAAAATTCGCGGAACTAGGGGTAAGGTGATAGAGGCTTTATCCAAGACCATTGGTAATGTGCGATTCTGCTGCTGTGATGTCTTCCACTTATTCATGGAATTGTTGCATTTGCCACACAATTATTCATCTGCTTAATAACGAGCAGATTTGAAAAAAAAAAATTGTTTAGCTCAAACTGATCAAATGTTACTAAAAACACAGCAACACCTATTGCAACCTGTTGAAGCCCCATTGCAAATGTCAACTCGTTACCTTTCACTTGCCCATTGCTGTATTTGAGTTTTAAACTGTTACTAATCAAGTGGAATCTTTGCCCATTGTTGACATGTGAAGACAACAAAATAATGCAGTAATACTGCCACAAAATTTGCTGTAGTACTCCACCTAATTTGCTTTTTCTTGCTGCATAACTTAGTCAACCCTGCTGCATAATTTGATCCTCCCCATTCACTTAATTCCAGTGGCCCTGGCTGTAACCTAGGTAGCTACATTGCAAATGTTCTTCTGAAAGACAGCTTTCACTTAATTTTGTTAATCTGTTGACATTTTTAGATTTTAATGGTCGTCTTCTGTGAGACAAATAAAATCACGTAGAACTAGCATATAGATAGATTTCTCTGTATATGTTTTCATTTTTATAGTTCTGAAAAGCATTAGATTTATATGATTAGCAAAAAGTGCTCTTGGATCCCGTGCTGAGCAGCACCAGTCACTGTTTATTATTTCAGTCAAGATTCTCCTGAAGGAGAGCTAGTGTGACATGTAATGTTTCCTTGTTGCTCACAATCAAAAATGTATCTAGTTTTGTATGCGTCTCCTAACAATATCTGTTCCTGAATAGCTTAGTATCTTCCAGGTATTGAGGCTTCCATAGCAACCTGTTGAATATTACAATAAATCTAGATCTTCAATTCTGTGTCCTACTAGTACACATCTATTAACTCATGCAGTCAACTCAATGGCAGTTTATTGGAAACATGATTGACTCAAATGTTTGACTCCTGATAAGGAAATCTAGTCAGGTGGCTTGTTTTGATCTGGCAGGATTAAAAAAATATCTGAAAAGCCTTGCTTAGCCAGAACATAAGCGGCAAAAATACTACATTCCCCAGCAGTGATAGTCATCTTGTGCGGCTACTTCAGTAAATGCCTACAGGTATCCTCTGCACTTCTACCAAGCCAGATTATTTTGCTTGAATACTCTCCTGGGGTCACACCCACATGGCCTACTACACAAAACCAACAGTACTGAAGGTTTCTAAGATGTGAAAAGAGGAGATAAAAAACATATTCTTTCCACTTATGTTTGCAACATCTGTGACATCTCTTCTTCATACGAGACTTGCCTCCTTGCTCCTGACCCTCAGGAAAGAACACTAAATCCTCTAGCTGTCTTAATTCCTCTTAACCTTCCTGCCTGATTGACTTTTCAACACGTTCTTTGCCTACATCGACTTCATCCAACTTTTGTAGGCAGTGTGTGCCTATTCTGTTGATACTGATTATGTCCTTATGCATTGTCTCTACTGTTGCTTATGTAAACATTTGTTCATTCACCTGTAACCTGCATGCCACAGCAAGTAATTCCTTGACATAGGTAAACTGCTTTGTTACGCTTTGGGGCTACATGTACACTGCAAAAAAACAATACCACTAATAAAAATGTCTAAAATAGCCTAAAATGGCGAGTACTCGGGGACCTGAGGAGACTCCGTTGGTTGCAGCAGATTTTTCATGTAGGTTCTCTTTTTCTCAAACATTCTTGCTTTGCTTAATTCAACTCAGGTGGATTTCCCCGGAGTCCATGGTCAGATATCCAGCAATTTCATGATCATCTTCCTGAGGTAAAGGTGAAAGTCTCTAAAAGGCTAAAGCTAGATTTCTGGCATTTAATTTTCACTAAGTAACTTGTCTAGTTCACCCATCACTTGACACTGTAATTACCTCTTACCTAATACTAAGCCTTATGTATTCTAATTCTGAACCCTTTGAAAATCCACATATTAATGCAGACCTTTGATCCCACTCCCCTCTCTTAACCTTTTGCCATGTTGGTTGACCTAAATGGTATATAAACCTGTGATTTTCATATGAATGTTTGCAGCAGTTGGCATTTCCATTCTGCCTTGCTCAGCACAGGCATAGGCAAGTGTGGAATAACCTCTGACATACATGTGTTTTCTCTGGACTCATGTTTATCTGCATTTGAGACTTATATAGTTGTGCCATGAGTCCACGGTCTTTCTATCCACAGAGACCCAATGAGAATAGGAGTAGGTTGTGTACCATTGACAGTAGTTTTTAAAACAATTGCATTATGTCTTCAAAAAAATAACATATATTTATCAGTCATCTTACTTTACTGATTTGTGACAGGTAAGACTTTGATTTCTCCCTATAACCATCTGGAAGCTGCTGTTTGCAAAATGATGGTCTACAGCTTTACCAGACAAGAAAGGTGCTGCGAGAAGTTTGAAAACTCACTTATAACATTATGGTGTAGAAACAGTCCCTTTTATTCAGGATATAAGAGATGTTTTTTGGTCTTTTCTAGGCTGTGTGTATGTGGGTTTCCAAAGCAACATGAGAAACGCTGGAAAGAAATCTGTGGCAGAGTAGTTCTGGACCCCAGCTTCATGGTGCAGCTGCTGACTGGCGTCTACCATGCCATGTAAGTATCGAAAGATAAAATGAGAGGGTACTAGCTTCAATTGTTATTACTCGACAGGATATAGAACTTTCTTCAGTCTGAAAGATTGTGGAGCTTGTTGTGTGCCACTTAGGTACTTTTAAGCTGTTCATTTTTTTTTTATAAAAGACTTTTCCATATATAGTCCATGTTGGCACTTTTTTTCAATTGACAGTTCATGCCACTGGTAAATTCAGATGTTACTATTAGTTGTTTTGTCCTTTAGCATTCTATCTTTAATTGTTTACTTTTTTGGCTAATCGTCCTCAAAGTCTTCAAGGAATACTACTAGATATTGCAGCCTTGCATAAAGCACAGTACAAAACTGATATTAATTTCACCATAAATATCCTAAACGTTCTTAGTTCTGTTGAATGATTCACTTTCTTTTAAATAGACTTGGTACCTTACAGATGCATTTAATGAGCGTAGACCAATTCTAAGGAGCATTATAGATGCAATTAGTGGGTGGAGATAGTTCAAGGAGTGCTGTATTCTCTCATGTTGATTTATGTTGACAATGTTACCAAGTGAGGGATGCGAAGTTGTAATAAATCAGTTTGTGAGATAAAATTATATAGCAGCGGGAGCTTGAACAAAAACAAACACAGTTGAAATCTGTATCAGTTATTCCTGAGCAGGTAGCAGGTCATATGCCTTGTGAAAGAAACTGAACTTTACAAGTGAAATTCTCACTGACTGTTTTTGCATTGCATGCTTTTTAGCACCAAAGTCGTCAACATGTTATCTTTAAATGCTTGGAGTTGGTTTATGCTTAGAGTATGAAGATATTGATTTATGTAGTATATTGACACATTTATTACTTTAGTGCAGAGACCACATTCCTTAATTGTTCCATAGTACAGTGCAACTCCCTAGAAAAGATTTGGCTTACTTCTTTGCGCATTCCATGATACAGTCACTTTAATGTCTGTTGGGTTGGTGATTGATGTGATTGGTCTAAGACACAATATGTAATATGAGAGTTAAATGCATCATTTAGGAAGTCGCCGTTCAAGATTTTGTAGTTGATCATTTTAGCGGAAATTATGGTTTGAACAAAGGTTGGAACTGTAATTTTGTTTTGAACATATATAATTGTTTTTTATCTTTAGGGTACAGTATGTGACAAGGATCTTATAACAAAAATGTCTGAATGTGATAACTTATATACATCTCAATATCTACATACATTATATATCGAAATATGGTAAAGTATTGGACAACAAAATAAGAATGGGCTTGTTTTCATTCTGTGTTGAACATTCTTGTCAAAGTTAAGGACATTAGTAAGGGAACATATATGGATATATACAAGTGTGCAGAACACAGACTGTTTTGATCTCATCTCTACTTTGCTCTTAATGTCCTTTTTGTAGAGTGCCTTTAACAATATGAGCTGTTTAGTACAGCAAGTTAGTTCAATACGATGCAGTCGATCAGTACCGAACAGCGTAATGTAGCATAACCACCTAACATGGCAAATTTGTTATGTTGCAATGACTGGTATTACTGGTTTTTAATGTATTCCAATTTTATTTTATCAGTTTTCTAAAGGTAGTCCCCTGTCTGAATGTGTTGCTTATCCACAAGCCTCCTCCTTTTCCGAATCAAACGTTTGTGGTTTTCTTCCTAAGACCATCCCTTCATTTTCACTTCATCAACCTGTCTGATTGTATGGATTAAGTGTAAGAATTAATGAGCCACGTTTCATTATCAGCACACCTTCATACTGGCCTTACAGCTTTCATGTTAGAGCCTTACATTAGTGACTGGCTTGGCTATATGCTGATCTGTTCCACCAGGTAAACAAACAGCCGTGAAGACCCTCCAGCAGATGAATTGTTAACTCACTGTCACTGACCTCACAGATGCTGTTGAACCCAAATATTTTGGCCCTGAATTTATACACCAAAAGAGCACCTCAGGGGCTATGTCATTCTTACATTCATGAGATTCATGCAGCGTTCTTGCAATGTATTTACATCCAAATCAATGTAGGGTTGTAACTCTCAGTGCGTCTGTGAATACCCATGCTGCCAGAGATTGTCAGGGACTGCTTGTTCTAATAAGTTAACTTCCATAGTTTTTCTTTCTGCATCTAATTCGACCCCTTTTTGGTCTGTCCCACTAAACATTATTGTTCAAAATTAACCATTCCTAATGTGAATTTAGTTAGTGCTACATTGACCCCACACTACAACTGCCAGAGCCCCACATAAGCTTGAAACACGTTGAGTCTATTATTCTTTGGTAGACTCAGGGACAGATTAACAAAATGTTAGAGCAGCTATAACAAAAATACCATGTTGCTGAGGGCTATCCTTTCCTTTACAAGTGGTGGTAGACATCTCTAGAAGGATATATTAATCTTCAGGGATGGAATTAGAGCTCTAACATTCCTGACTATATTCAGCATACCTATGTGATATATCTGTAAATGCAGATACTTAAATGTAGTATCTTCTCTGCGGCCTCTCATCAGAATTTAAATTTGGTTCTGCTTGCATGAGGAGTCTTGAGCACTGCCAAAGGCCGTTAAGAGTTTTTGTCCGGTAAATCTTGTTCATATTTTGGAAGCAACATCATGAAAACTTCTTTGGGGTAAGTATAAGCCTTTCGCTCATCTTCACTTCCATATATACAGGGAGTGCAGAATTATTAGGCAAATGAGTATTTTGACCACATCATTCTCTTTATGCATGTTGTCTTACTCCAAGCTGTATAGGCTCGAAAGCCTACTACCAATTAAGCATATTAGGTGATGTGCATCTCTGTAATGAGAAGGGGTGTAGTCTAATGACATCAACACCCTATATCAGGTGTGCATAATTATTAGGCAACTTCCTTTCCTTTGGCAAAATGGGTCAAAAGAAGGACTTGACAGGCTCAGAAAAGTCAAAAATAGTGAGATATCTTGCAGAGGGATGCAGCACTCTTAAAATTGCAAAGCTTCTGAAGCGTGATCATCGAACAATCAAGCGTTTCATTCAAAATAGTCAACAGGGTCGCAAGAAGCGTGTGGAAAAACCAAGGCGCAAAATAACTGCCCATGAACTGAGAAAAGTCAAGCGTGCAGCTGCCACGATGCCACTTGCCACCAGTTTGGCCATATTTCAGAGCTGCAACATCACTGGAGTGCCCAAAAGCACAAGGTGTGCAATACTCAGAGACATGGCCAAGGTAAGAAAGGCTGAAAGACGACCACCACTGAACAAGACACACAAGCTGAAACGTCAAGACTGGGCCAAGAAATATCTCAAGACTGATTTTTCTAAGGTTTTATGGACTGATGAAATGAGAGTGAGTCTTGATGGGCCAGATAGATGGGCCCGTGGCTGGATTGGTAAAGGGCAGAGAGCTCCAGTCCGACTCAGACGCCAGCAAGGTGGAGGTGGAGTACTGGTTTGGGCTGGTATCATCAAAGATGAGCTTGTGGGGCCTTTTCGGGTTGAGGATGGAGTCAAGCTCAACTCCCAGTCCTACTGTCAGTTCCTGGAAGACACCTTCTTCAAGCAGTGGTACAGGAAGAAGTCTGCATCCTTCAAGAAAAACATGATTTTCATGCAGGACAATGCTCCATCACACGCGTCCAAGTACTCCACAGCGTGGCTGGCAAGAAAGGGTATAAAAGAAGGAAATCTAATGATATGGCCTCCTTGTTCACCTGATCTGAACCCCATTGAGAACCTGTGGTCCATCATCAAATGTGAGATTTACAAGGAGGGAAAACAGTACACCTCTCTGAACAGTGTCTGGGAGGCTGTGGTTGCTGCTGCACACAATGTTGATGGTGAACAGATCAAAACACTGACAGAATCCATGGATGGCAGGCTTTTGAGTGTCCTTGCAAAGAAAGGTGGCTATATTGGTCACTGATTTGTTTTGTTTTTGAATGTCAGAAATGTATATTTGTGAATGTTGAGATGTTATATTGGTTTCACTGGTAATAATAAATAATTGAAATGGGTATATATTTGTTTTTTGTTAAGTTGCCTAATAATTATGCACAGTAATAGTCACCTGCACACACAGATATCCCCCTAACATAGCTAAAACTAAAAACAAACTAAAAACTACTTCCAAAAATATTCAGCTTTGATATTAATGAGTTTTTTGGGTTCATTGAGAACATGGTTGTTGTTCAATAATAAAATTAATCCTCAAAAATACAACTTGCCTAATAATTCTGCACTCCCTGTAAGTCCACTAAAAGGGGTGGCAAGTTGTCAGTGAAAACCTATCTGACCCTAGGGCTTTCCTTGATGTCAGTTTAATATAGCTGTTTTAACATCTTGCAAGGAAATAGGAATACATAGTGCCTCCCGGATGTCTGGAGGAATACCTGTGGTGCTGCCATCTTTAGATTATCTTCCACATCTTTCTTCTATAGGTCTGTATATTCCGTATATAACACTGAGAACTGTACCTAAGAAATTTCAGGTTGATCTCGATCAGAAAGTGGAGAACAGTTTATTTCTTTTTTTTTCCTGTGCAATAATTAGAAACTCCTTGTCTATCCCTCCGCCAATCATGCTAACACACCCAGTTTAGTACCCTTCTCCATGTATTGTCCAGATATATTGTGTATTGTCCTGTTCCCTCAGATGTTCCTCTACTCACAATAAGTCTCTTTTTATTCCTTGGTAGCCCCACATGCAATTTCAGATGAGAGCACACATCCTCTTCCATTTTTTTCATGTATTGGCGCAATGTTCTTGTTGAGGAATAATTTAACTCCATATAAAATCTTAATGCAGAGTCATAAAATTGCAACTTTGCAGGCTTCCCTGTTCTGTCAGCAGGCACCCTGGGACCCATCTTTATCCTGACAGTTGCCCTGTATCTCTATCTCCTCTGTTGTAGTTCCCTGGTAAGCAGCATTACTCACTGCAGAGGATTGTCGTCTGCACAGAGGTATAGTACCAAAAGTACCCCAACCTAGCAGGATAACCAGTGGATTGTAATCCAATAATACTTTGCTCAGCTATTCACTATTGTACATCTGATGTGTAACTGGAGAATGCAAATAATTTACCAAGCCCTGTATAAATAGCATGCATGGTTGTATAGAACAAATAGTCCCTCCCAAAAGGATAGGTTTCTCCTAAAGGGATCCGTCAATTCCCCGTTTGTCAGACCAATCTCCAAAGCATCCAGCAATTTGCACTTTTGGGGATCCCGGTAATGGCTGAAGTCCCACTGCATATCATGGGCATATGCATTCTAGCTACCATGTGTTTCCTTATTTTATTTATGGATTCTTTCTGGTGTAGAGTAGGAACATAAACACTGGCGAGAAGCAGACACTCCTCATATAGTATCCTTTCCACTAATATATGTATATATTCTGGGTCAGTGATCAATAGTGGTTAAGAACCAGGACACAAGATCCTATCCAGATCAGTTTCCCCCTTCTGTCTGAGTAATATTCAGTACCGAACTGTTCTTCCCTACATTTTTGTTGCAGTTTAAACCATACTGTTTTAGTGAAATATGGTTCATAGTGTACACTTGCCTAATCAAATATGCTTGTATACTATGTGTCTTTGCTTCTAACCTAGAAAATAATTGGCCACTGATAGCATGTTTTGGGTTTACATCATTGTCAGAACCCCTTTCCTAGGGCCACAGAGCAAGCAGAAACCACATGGCCCAGTTATGGGTGTTGAGTTTTTTTTTACACCTGATTTCCCAGAGCCTGACTTACTATGATTCCTGAGGATCTAGGCCAGGTATCCCATTACCACTTAAACCACAGGGGTAGAGCGGACCAAACGTTCTGTTTTTAAATAGGAGGAGGAGTGGGGGATGCTGTGGAGGGCGGTGGTAGATGCATGGGGGAACAAAGGCTCATAACTCAAAGTACATTCAATAGCAGCAATAAATGATTGTCCAATGTAATTTTTGCTTTCATTAAAAATAGTGATCCACCTGGACCAATGTGGCTTTATGCCGACTAGGAGTACCAGGCATTGCCTTAGGCGACTGCATGCAGGGCTGGCTTATCGTGGCTCCCTGACCCCTCCCCGGCACTCCTTCTCATAGATTTTGAAAAAGTATTCGACACAGTAGACTGGACGTATCTCTTCCAAGTGCCGGAATCGGACCTAAATATCGGGGACTGGTGGGGCTCCTTTATTCCAATCTAACTGCTTGGGTGCAGGTGAATGGGGTTGTGTCGGACCCCTTTCCTTGTTGCCGCGGAACCTGCCAGGGGTGCCCTCTATCCCTTCTTCTCTTCGCTCTAGCGATAGAGTTCCTTGCGAAGATTATAAGAGAAGACCCACTGATTGACGGATGTCTTGGCCCACAGGGCGTGAAGACCGTATAGCGTTGTACGCTGATGACGTACCCCTGTGCCTGGCTAACCCTGCCAGTATTGGACCCCGATCTTTGCAACTACTGGGGCTGTTCTCTGAAGCCTCTGGCCTGACACTCAACGTCAGTAAGTCCATGCTGGTCCCATTGCACCCTGCAAGGGATTGCTATGACTGGCAAGACAATATTCATATTTGACGCAATAGCTTCCTTTACCTGGGAGTGAATGTGGCCCTCCTGCCCGAATTGGCCTGGTCGCTCAATGTCGCACCACTTACCCAGAGGATCACAGACGACCTCCAGAGATGGCAGACCTTGCCTCTTAATGTCCTGGGAAGGATAGCGCTATATAAAATGATGGTTCTGCCCCAGTTCCTTTATCTTCTCCAGAATTTCCCCTACCAGATACCCAAGAGATTGTTTAAAGAAATGGATGCAATAGCACGACAATTCCTATGGTACAACACTCGCTCTCTGCTCGCATTCTGCACTTGTCAAAGGGATGTGTATGAAGGGGGGTTAGGAATGTCCAACTTATAACTCTTACTTAGCAATGCACTGGCTGGTGATTAATGACTGGCTGGTGATTAATGACTGGCTGGGGGTGGTTGGTCGGATCCAGCGTACCAGCTCGAACTCCTGACAACGGGCTTTCTTGTATGGTAACTCCCTACCGTGTAAGATTCCGGAAGTGACAAGGGTGGTACTGCTGTGGTGGAGGGTGGCACAGGAGGTGATGGGATGGTGGCTGAGGCTCACCCAGCAGACCCTGCTATGGCGGGGGGCGTGGCTTGGTGAGGTCTCCGCATTGGAGGGGTTCCAGAAGTGGGACCATATAGGCATTTCACGTTTGGGAGACATCTGGGTAGGCTCCCATATGTGGTCTTTTCAGGAGCTTCAGCGGCAGTACTCGCTCACTAAGACCCAGTTTCATAAATACCTACATCTCAGGCACGCCCCTCCCTGAGTTTAGTCCTGTGGGAGCAAAAATCCCTGATGGGTGGTTTGGGCAGAGGGGGAGTGTCTCAGATATACCGCGCACTGGTCACCAACACAGCTGAACCGTTCGATAGGCTTCGAGAGAGGTGGGAGAGCTGGCTGGGTCGAATAGAGGAAGAGGATTTGCGGGATGCCTTGATGGCCCGAGGAACTTAACTATGACTACCCGCCTTTGTGTGGTACAAACATATTATCTGCATACAGCATACCTCATGCCTGATAAAATGCACAAAGCGGGTCTCCGACCCCATGCGGACTGCCCCCGCTGTGCAGGCCCTAACACAGACTTCTACCATATGGTGTGGGTTTGCTCACACATAGCAACCTACTGGCAAGCGGTCACAGCCGAAATATCCAGGGTCCTGCAAGTGGAGGTGGAGGCTGCCCCACTACCACTCCTGTTGGGTGTCCTGGAGGGAGTGGGAGCTAGCAGAGTGGAGCGGGCCTTCCTGGTGGTGGCGTGCCTGGTGGCCAAAAGGGATATCGCAGCCGGCTGAAAGGCGGAGACGGCACCGGCGATTGCTCGATGGCGGCGGAGGGTGGACTGGTGTGCCCAGCAAGAAAAGCTGGTATATGAAGCAAGAGGATGCCCAGCTAAGTATAACAGGGTGTGGGGGAGGTGGACTGGGACATGGGAAATCCGATCAAATGATATGCCTTGTGTGTGACGACATTTGAGTGACGTGTTCCTGAACATCACAATCTGCGGTGATTATGTACGCATGCAAACTAAATGGGATTTGTACACCAATATGCCTATGTGGTGCAGATGTGACCTACTGCTATTAAGTTGTTATGCAAAAACTAATAAAATTGTTTATCAAAAAAAAAGAAGTATTTATATATGAACACAAAGTAAAATACAGCATTGCCAACTAATACTCCCAAACCTCTGAGGTTAGTGTTCGACAGTCAGGTCCTGAGTCCCACTTCCCTGTCTCAAACAGTGATGGTTATTCTCTATTCACAATCAGGTCCCATTCAGGCCCCCACTAGTAGTCTGAGTCTCAGGAGTCCCACTTAGACTCCGTCAGAGTTAAAATGTTCCCACTCTTCAAGCACTATGAGGCAGAATAAGTTCCCTGGGCACGTTGGCCCTGCGATCAGTCTCACCCGCCCCTGTTGGTGTTGCATTAGTGGAGTCTATAAGTGACTTCCACGCTTGAATGTTGCAGAAGCCCGCAGGAGCTGCTTGTGGTGAGTAGCAGTCATAGCTTTGCAGGGGCAGCAGCTGGTTGTCCACAACACTTCCTCCAATGACACAATAAGTTCCTCTGATCCTTCTCAGGTAGGTGGACAATCCCTTGAATTTGGATGCTTCAGTCAGGGCTTGGGCACCCACAGGTCACCACGGCATCCTTTCCTTTCAACATCAGAGAAACCAGGCAACTATCCTTGGTCTTCACAGCTGTTCCCTATAGCATACAGGGTCGCTAACGTTTACTCCACCCAAGGGCGATGGTCCGATTGGCACAGCAGTACTGCATTCTTCACGACAGCCTCTCTGGCCAACGGAGTTACAGAATTTACTCCGCACAGGGGGAACGGCCAAACAGCCTGGTAGTGATGTAGTCTTCACTGCAGCTCCCTCTAGCATATAGAGTTGCTGCCTACATCTTGCACATGGGCACTGACTCAATCAGTGCAGCAACAGCTAGCTTTACGGCAGCCATCTCTGGCATACGTCGCCGGCTTGAACCTGCCCATGGGCAACATCCAGATTGGTGCAGCAGTCACTTCATCACCTTGTGGATGGAAATCTACTCCCCAGAATCTCCCACTGCCCCCTGCTTCCTCCAAATGCTGTCCTCTTCCTCATGGAGCACACTGGTCTTGGCAAGCAGGAAGGCAGTGATGCTTAAGGGTCCTGGTTAGGTGGTGTTAGATTTCCCTGAGTGATGTTTCCTCACTCAGCTGGGAGATTTTCAGAGTTTAGCTCCCGGTCCTGGCTACAGGTAGCAGAGCTTCTCGTCATCTTTGACATACAGCCTGAATGGCTGCTTGGCAGATGTCAATTTTAGAAGCCTCGATTTTCTCTTTTTATACCCCATTTCCAGACACAAAATGTGATTTAGTGCCTGAGTCTTTGATTTTTGTGTTTGGCTTCCTTTTGAAGTGTCCACTCGTCTGCCCTTCCTCCAGAAAGCAGTCTGTCACAGCATGAGCGACACCAAATCTGATAACCCCACAAAACAGGCCATGGAAGTGACTAGAGGTTTACACCTGAATGTCAGCCACAGTGATATGTGCATTAAAGGGTTATCCAACCTCAGGGGCAAGGTCGAAGGAGTTCAACTGCTGCAGCTCAGTCTCCAGGCTTGGAGACTGAGCTGCAGCAGTTGACCTCCTTCGACCTTGCCCCTGAGGTTGTTGATTTCACCTTGGTGGCGAGGCATCCCTCCACAAAAACAGTGTACTTCAGTTATTGGGACAAATTTGTGGCTTGGTGAGCACCTGGCACATTGACACACAACAATCAAGGCTTTCAGACGTTTTGGTGATTGCTTTGTCCATGGCCCAGCAAGGGCTTGCTTTGAGCACTGTTGAAGACTATTTGTCTGCCCTTTCGACTTTTTTGTGGTTGCTGAATCAGCCTTTTATGTTGGAATCACCTCTTATGATGAGATTTTTGAAAGTTTTGCAGCACTTATTTTGTCCAAACCCCTTTGTGATGCCACAGCGGGACTTGAACTTAGTACTCCTTTTTTTTGATGTGCACCCCTTTTGAGCCACCACACAGTTGTCCATTAAGGCTTTTAACGTTGAAGATAGTCTTTCTCGTCACTATAACATTGGCTTGGTATTTGAAGGAGCTGCAGGATCTTTGTGTCAATCTTCCTTACACAACATTCTTCCCAGATAGGTTGGTGTTGAGGGGCCTGGGCTTTCTTTCTGCAGAAAGTGGTCACTCCATTTCATGTCGGGCTGTCTGTTACTCCCGACAGAAGAAGAGAGACTCCAACATTTGTTCCTAAAAGGGCACTAAGCTCGCAGTGAAGAACATCAGGTGCACGATGAGGTCTTCATAGGGTTTTCCAGAGTGAAGAAGAGCAAGGCAGTACAAAATCGGACCATTTCCTAATGGATTGTTCTCTGCATTCGCACAGGCAAAGAAGCAACCTCCTGAAAGCTTATAGACTCATCCCATCAGAGCTAAGGCCGCTACCACTGCCCTAACATGCAGAGTACCAATTCTGGGCATATGTGGGTCAGCTACGTGAGCATCAGTCCTTACATTTACAAAGCACTTCTGCCTCGACAGTCTGATCTGTTGAGAGGGGCATTTTGCCTGGTCGGTCAGGACTTTTTGGTCTGAGGCAGTTCACAGATCCACTACCTGGGGAGGTACTACTCGGATACCTACTCACATGGTGATGAATCAAAGATTAGAAGTATCCATTAGAAGAACAAGTTACTTACTTTCAGTTGCAATCTTTCTGATGAATATTCTATCTAACCGCAGATCCCTCACTAATCCGCCTCCCTGTTCTGGAACTGGGCTCTTTTCCACCTACAAAAGGTCCCAAAAAAGGTCATGTCAATCTGCCAATGGGCCCTGTGTCTGAGGGCACAGTCAGCCTAAGAAAGAAACTGATAGTGCACATGGGTTGTGCTTATATGCATCTTTTCCGAAGTGGAACAGCGACCGTACAGAGCCGCCCAACTCTACCTACCGTTGGACTGGAGTACTGCAGAAAAGTTTCCAGACTCAGTCAGATGCATGGGAGAATGTTCACAAAGTAAAGAATCTGCATTAAGCTAGAGTATCAACCAGAAATATTGTTACTGAAGGTAAGTAACTTGTTCAGGCCTCCTTTCTAGAAAGCAAAACACCGAAGGGTCACCTATGCCTTTCTTTAAAATAAACACATATATTCAAAACAAATGTACTAAATTTGGCCTCAAACGTCATTATGATATATGTTGAATGTACCCACCGTACAATTCAACATGAATTAACTAGAGCCTGATAAAACATAAACAGTGTATATGTTTATTATTAGATTAACATAGACACCTAGAACTCACAGCTTTTGCAAAGCACACATTATGACACAAACATTAAACAATTACAACGAAAAATATGAATAGTAAAGGAAATCATCAGCATCGCAGTAGGAATGTTGTCAACAGGTGTTTCCAAGTTTGATTGAGAGGTAGTAAAGAAGGAGTAGTATTGAATGTGTTCTGTTTCCACATCTGAATGCAATGGAGTTATGAGTCCTGCAGGATGATTGTAATAACTGTTTTCTCCTGTAGATATAATGGAGAGTGGGAGCTTGGCCAGGAGGTGCTCGATGACATTATTTACAGAGCTCAGCTGGAACTATACTCTCAGCCACTTCTGGTAAGAGCCAAGCTAGAACCCCATCATATGGCAACTTATTAAATGCATACAGAACTCTTGTGTGACTCCTGGGGTAATTGTTTTTTTTTAATAGTATTTGGCTCAGAAACCTTTTCGCTGTACTCACTTTGCAAACCAAAGCTTCCTAAATCACAAACTTAACAAAAAGTTAAGAAATACAAATTTTCCTCTACCCTGCTAAATACTCATCCATTTTGTTCCCCCAACTCTTCACTAGCTGGGGAAATGCACAGCATAATTGTAGCCTGGTAACTGACATGACGTGTTGCATGCCCATAAAGTATTGAGTGCCCACAGGTGCTCAGTATGATGCCTGTAGGATGCCAGGACAGGATGTGGTTTTGAATTGTTCTTCCTAACAGTTCCTACGTCACTTATGTAATGGTAGTATTGAATGTGAAGGTAACAGGCCCTTCCAAATTAGTGTTGTATTGATATTACTCTACAAGAGAGTTGATTTGCTATATTAAGTACTTGGTTAACTTGGATTGCTAGGTGTAGGATGGTAGAGAAGTTATCCTGATGAGGTTTAATAGAAGGAGGCTCACTGAGTGAATTGAGATAAGTGAGTATGAGACCAGGAAGAGTGTGCACTACCCAGACTCACAATAGTGGAAACTTCTTCTGCCATTGCCTATCTATAATTTATTCAAGTGCTCTGGGTTGCTGAAAATGAAACAATCAAGAGGAGTGAGATTCCAATAAGGGAAAGGAACTACATGGCAATATCAGCGTTATTACCTCCAACTATTGTATCAATGTTTATACTATACATGACCTACAGGAAATGAAAATACATTTAAAATAAATATTGTGTAAGGAAACTGTTATTCATATATGTTGAAGGGGAAGGAAACAGAAGTAAAGAGTAAATGAAATAAAATAATAGTGACAAGCAAAATTACAATATTATTCTATCATATTCAATAACAGTTGACCAATAACAAATGCTTTTGAGTTTATATTGCCCAGTGGGAGTAAAATAAAGTTCATATATGTCATACTATTTAGGAGGAGAAAATGTTGCCACCATCAACTACTACGTGCTGTGAGACTATGGGCCTCATTATGAGTCTGGCCGTTCATGGACCGCCAGACTCACTGTGGCGGGCGGACTACTGCGGTAGAGGAGGTCTGCCCGCCATATTATGACCATGACGGAGGTACCACGGTGGAAACTCCGCCACCAGGCCACCTGCCGGTCTCAGTGTTTCATATCCAACAGGGCAGCGCTGCAAGCAGCGTTGCCCTGCATATTGAGTCCCTTTCCGCCAGCCTTTGCTGGGAGGTTTACACCGCCAGGGAAAGGCTGGTGGAATGGGAAGCTTGAGGCCCACCTGCACTGCCCATGCCAAGTGCATGTACAGCTGCACCTGCCGCACTGCCATATTGCCGCTGGCTCCATTAGGATCCGGCATCAATGTAAAGGCCCTGTTTCCTGCTGGGCTGGCAAGCGGAAACACTGTTTACGCCCGCCAGCCCAGCAAGAAAATCATAATAGGGCCGTCGGGTGCTTCACAGCACTGGTGATGAAGTGGCGGCTGTACCGCCGCTCATAATCACCCCCTATATCTTGAACAAATATGTATTGTATTTATTACAACAACCTATTAACCTGTTGGGTGCCTGGGACAAGCTGGTCTCGCCCTCTGCCACGGTTACCGTGTGCCGAGAAAGAGACCAGTTAGTCCTGCACCTGGCCCACAGGGGGGAGCGCTAGTGCTTCCCCCCCATCCCTATCCCCCCTCCCCCAAAGTGGGCCTCCTACCACACACCCTCCCCTGGGAACGGATGGAAGGGAAATCACTTCCTCTTACACCCCTCTCCCCCTGTGATGTCTGATCACATCCGCGCGCTGACCTCATCAGAGGCCGCCCCCATCACGCTGGAAGCCATTTCTCTTCCGATCAGGGGGTGGGGCAGGCAGAGAGGCATGAAAGGAAAGGCTTTTCCTTTCCTTTCATGTCTTTCTGAGCTGCAGGAATGCCCACTAGACACCAGGGAGTTTTTTTTTTTTTGGTATTTATCATGAGGGGAGCGGCCCCCTGGACAAAGGTTGCTCCCCAAGGGGGCATTTTTTTTATAAGGCCATTTCTGCCCCAAGGGTTGCTCCCCTGGGGGCTAATTTATTTTAGGCCATTTCTGCCCCCCTTGAGAGGGGGGGGGGCAGAAAGCCTACTAGATGACCAGGATTAAAAAATAAAAAAAAGTGGGGTGCTGGTCAAAAACCAGCATTGGCATGGTTATGCCACCACCCCAACTGAAGGGGGTAACAGTCTTCCTCAACTCCTCCCTATCCATGACCCACCATGTAAACTCTTCCACCTCCTCTTGCTGGCAGACACTCCGCAAACTCCGGAAGATCTTCAAGTGGATCCCAGCAGACTGTCGCTGGACAGTCACCCATGCCTTAGTCACAAGCAAGCTCAACTATGGCAACGCCCTCTACGCCGGTACCTCAACTAGCAACATAAAAAAACTTCAACTCATCCACAATGCCGCCGCCAGACTCATTCTGGACCTCCCTTGCCAAGAACACATCTCCCAACACCTCATGACCCTCCCTGGTTAATCTTTTACCTACACTGCAGCGAAGAGCTAGAACAACCTCCCTCTGCACCTCAGACAAAGCCCGTCGCTCACCATCTTCAGGAAGAACCTCAAGATGTGGCTCTTTGGATGAGGCCCCTTCCCCCAGCACCTTGAGACCTTCCCGGTTGAGTAGCCGTGCTTTCTTAATACTGATTAATTGATTGAGTCTTTCGGCTCTCCACCCACACCCTAAAAGATCTTATGCCAAAGGCAAGCAGGAGGACATTTGATTATATTGGGTTTTGGTTTTACATTTGGGCCATGAGAGCTTGTCTAACTCTCAGAATCGTCCCACTTGGAATGGTGAAGGCTGCACTTTTTGGACTTTGGGACGCTGCCATCTAGAAAAATCTATGTGAACTAGACACGTCTGAAAACTAAACCTCTGGGTGAGTCCGATGTGGTGTGCTTCATAAGCACCCCGCAACATTTTCTTACCCACCATGCCCTGCAAACCTCCAAATTTGCTTGACGTCACACATTTTTTCCCACAATTTTGTGATGGAACCTTCCGGAATCTGCAGGAATCCACACAATCCCTACCACTCAGCATTGTTGCATCCCCGCTTGTCAGCCTAAACACCTTTTTTTCCCAAACTGTTCTTTTGGACCTGCTTTGGTTCCCCCTCAATTTCGACATGTTTTTGGCTCTTCCCTGTCACAGGCACTTGGCCCACCTAAACAAGTAAGGTATCATTTTTATCAGGAGACTGAGGGGAACGTTGGGTGGTAGGAAATTTGTGCCGATGTGGTGCTCCCACACCAAAATGTGGGAAAAATTAGGTTTTTTTTTTTTTTTTACCTAAATTTGAGATTTGCTGAGGATTCTGGGTAAGAAAACACTGGGGGATCCACACAGGTCACTCCTCCCTGGACTCCCTTGGGTATCTGTGTCTAGTTTTCAGAAATGTCTGGGTTTGGTAGGTTTACCTAGATGGCTGCTGAGCCCAGGACCAAAAGCGCAGGTGCGCGCCCGCCCCCCCACCCATGCAAAAACAGGTCATCTTGATGTGTCCATGTAGTGTTTTGGGGAATTTTCTGACGCCGTGGGGGCTAGGCCTACCCACACAAGTGAGGTACCATTTCTATCAGGAGATGTGGGGGAATGCTGGGTAGAAGGACATTTTTGGCTCCCCTCAGATTCCAGAACGTTGCGGCACCGGAATGTAAGGAAAAAGTGTTTTTTACGTTTTTTGTTTTTTTGCCAAATTTTGAGGTTTGCTAAGGATTCTGGGTAACTGAACCTGGTGAGAGTGCCACAAGTTACCCATCCCTGGGTTCCCCTAGGTGTCTAGTTTTCAGAAATATCCAAGTTTGCTAGGTTTTCCTAGGTGCCGGATGAGCTAGAGGCCCCAAAATCCACTGGTAGGCACTTTGCAGAAAACAGGTCAGTTTTCTTTGGGAAAATCTGATGTGTCCATATTGTGTATTGGGGCATTTCCTGTCGCGGGCACTAGGCCTACCCACACAAGTGAGGTACCATTGTTATCGGGAGACTTGGGGGAATGCTGGGTGGAAGGAAATTTGTGACTCCTCCCATATACCAGAACTTTCTATCACCGAAATGTGAGAAAAAAGTGTTTCTTTGCCAAAGTTTGAGGCTTGCAAAGCCTTTGTTGATGCCATTTTCAGGGACAAAACCACAAGCCTTCTTCTGCAGCACTTTGTTCCCATTTTAAAAAAAAACAACTACATTTTAGCTGTATTTTTGGCTAATTTCTTGGTCTCCTCGAGGGGAACTCACAAACTCGGGGTACCTCTAGAATCCCTACGATGTTGGAAAAAAAGGACACAAATTTGGTGTGGATAGCTTATGTGGACAAAAAGTTACGAGGGCCTAAGCGTGAACTACCCCAAATAGCCAAAAAAAAGGCTTGGCACGTGAGTGGGAAAAGGCCTGGTAGCGAAGGGGTTAAAAATATCATGCATGTAAACCATCTCCATTTGTACCAGTTATATTGATAGTATCAAGCTGTGTAATCATAAGTTGTTTTTTTCTGTCCCACCATTCCCTTTATTTCATTTGTGTACAGTTTAAGTGTCAAAGGGTCTTTGGTCAGTAGAAAAAAAAATCCTCCTAAACAAGTTTACTTCATGGCTCCATTTTCTCTTCTCCATTTTGCTTCATCTGCTCCATTTCCGTTTATTTGTCCGCAATATAATTTCTGCTTTTTTTCTCTGTCACTTTGGATTGAGTTATAAGCATTATCTGTATGATTGGAGGTTTGTCTTTATCAGCTTCATTTTTGTTTTTCCTGTCTGTAATATAATGTTCAGCTTTTTTCTAGGTAACATTCGATTGAGTTATAAGCATCTTCAACATTAGAAAAACATTTTTGTTGTTCTTTAATCCTTAGTCTGATAGCATGTAGTAATTAATGTCAGCAACCTTTCTCCTTCTAAAACAGTCTAGTATATAGTGTAAGCCGGAACAGGTTACATAGCTTAGAGGGTTTAAGCATTAGTGCAGGGCCTGGGGACCCGAGTAACAACGTTTTTGCATATAAAGGTTTCATATATTGTCTTAATGAAAATTACCCGTTCCCACAAAGCTTGATCTGACAGATCAACTAAAGAGTGTCTATTAGAAAAAAATGATTTAATTCCCAAGACAATTAGCATTTTATATTTTTAGTTTTCATCTTTGTTAATAAAAGTATACTTGCTTTCCAGAAAGAGGAAACCGTTTTGCATTAAAAACAATCTTGTGTGATTATTCAATAATTTGGCTTTTAATATTATACTGTGTGTCCACAATCTTTTATTACACAAAAATAATTTTTTTTGCAAAATTGATGGAGGCAAAAACTCTTAACATTAGATTTCCAAACAAAATACCGGTCATTGGAAATTAAAGAATCATTAACTGTGCCCACTTGTGACACCAGACAGAATTGTGTTTGTTAAAATAATTTTGAAGTGTACCACAGAAGAAAAAGTACAAGACTCCAATTTAGTCAAAATTAGTGGAAGTTTTATCAGTTGTTGATTTATCTATATACAATTTCAATATAGTCACTTTCATTTATTAGTAATAGAAAAATTATTCTAGTGGTAAATTAAACGAGTGCTAAAGTTATGCAGAGGACTTTGTAGATTTGTTATGAATTATGACACGCAGGTGAGAAATACCCACAGGTGAGAAACATCCAAAATGTTAATTTTGCCACTATATATTTTAGCAGCGTATTTGCCAAAGTAAAACTAAACCAGAATCCTTAATAATGCCCCCCCAAAAAATTGTCAGATTTCAATAATGCTTGTAATTTTGAGAGGATAATAGGATTAGCAGTCTGAGATTGAGGTAATTGAATAGTTAGAAAGGTAGGCATTGCGAAAGGATTCATATTTTGTCTAATGTCGGTCATTGAGGAGTTATAGTATATTTTTTCCAAAGGCTATAATTGGTAATAGTGCTAAAACACACCACCCTTTGGAGCCTATGGTTTGTTGAAAACAATGCTAGGTTTCTTATTTTTCCAAATAAAATAGAAAACCAGAGAATGCCTGTTTTTTTTTTTTTTTAAAGTGGCAAGGCAATGGATAGCATTGTAATTAAGTATTTCATTTTTAGAAGCTATGCTTATTTAACTGCATTTCTCCTAACCCACCAATGTATATAGAGAGGACATTAGCTAAATGTGTACTTCCTCACAATTTAAAAAAATGATTTCTGAAATATCTTTGTTTAATATAAAACCTAACAATGTAATAGATCAATTAAACTGAATCATACCTAAAATATGCCCCATATTAGCAAAATTATTATTAGTGGAAACTTCTTATATGTGTGTATTTAGTGAATAGCCAGTTATTTTAGTGTTCAGGACTTCCATTCAATATACAAGAATTTGTGATTAAAGGATTGGATACTAACATTATCATCTGCATATGCTGATTTGTTATTCTGGGTGCCATAAAGGTCAGTACTTCTTCAGTGGTATGATTTTATAACGTCAATGTTCCAGTGCTAAAAAAACAACAACAAAAAAAACATGCTGAATCTTCTTTAGTGCCACTATATAGTGTAAATGGGACCTGAAGGATCCCTGTATAATATTGTTTTATTTATGAATTATGAGTATAAAATTCTTTAACTGAACATATTAAGAATGTTAATAAAAAGTTAAGCTTATGCATAGTATTACATTTAAAATAATCTAGGATACACAGCTAAAATATTTTTCAGTATCTGTGGGTAAAAGACCTCTAAGATGCATAGAAAAGAGAAACATTTGCTAAAACATGGTACAATTATCTGGTATTATCTGAGAAGCAATTACCATGTTAAAAAAAAAAAGTTTATTTTGAATAAACTATAGTTTGGTCCATCTGTCAATGCCAACCTTTCAATGCATTTTAGTCAGAATTATCTAAAGTTGATATAAACATTGTTTTCTACCAAGTTTTAAGATCAAAACATTTACAGTTTCTTTAAAGGAAACTAAACGTTTAATATGAAATTAACATAAAATGCTTTTAATTTGGCTACTAATGTGTCAGAAAAGGTTTTTAAAATATTGGCCGGGGTACCATCAGACATAGGAGTTTTCCACTATTTCATAGATTTAATATTAACTTCCACCTTAGCTTTCGTGCTTTCAATTTGTAGCCATTCTGCTGCCTGAACTGAAGGTCTTGTCAACTCTACTTTGGAAGTGAAAATAGAAACCGCATCCAGAGATGGATTTTATGAGTCAGTATATAATAAAGAATCAAAAGTTTAAAATTCACCAATGAGAATTTTGAAAGAAGAGCCCAACTAGACATTTTGTAAACATTGTTAATGTTCTAAATAATTAGCAAGCAACTTATTGAAACAAATATTTGCTATCTTATCTCCATACTATCCAGCTATTTACTCCGATCAGCCACAAGAGAAATATGTTCGATGGCATGCTTGAAAGTATTGGTGAAGTACTTGTGGGTGAATTTCCCATTCATGAACTTGTTGCTGCGTCCTGCTTAATAGGTCTGGTAACTGATCGTCCATTCCTGGGAGATATTCTGCTAGTAATTGAATGTGAACCGCCCACTTCCAAATTGTATGAGCTAGAAGGTTCAATTGCGATGAATGTCCCCCCCCCACCTGTTTTTGCAGATAATACATTGTTGTCATATTGTTTGTACGGACTAACAAAATCTTTGTTGAGATGTGTAAAGAATGCTTTGAGTGCCAGAAAGACTGCTAGCAGTTCCAAATAATTGATGTGAAGAGTCTGTTGAATGGGATCCCATTTCCCCAGTATGGTCAAGTTGCTGAGATGAGCCCTCCCAACCTCTCTGTGATGCATCTGTTGTGAGAGTGATCTGAGGCACAAGGTCCTCAAAGGGCCACCCTTTTGAAAGGTTGGTGGGATTCCACCATTGCAGAGAGCGGTAAGTCTGGTGGTCCAACAACACTAGATCCTGAAGATGACCCTCTGACTGAGACCATTGTTGAGAAAGGCTCTGTTGCAGTGGATGCATGTGTTGTCTTGCATGAGGAGCTACGGCTATACAGGAAGCCATCATTCCCAACAGTTGTATCACAAGCTTCACTGTGTAAGTATGATTCTCTTGTAATTGAGTTATTAGATTTTGAAAAGCTTGAATTCTTACTGGGTTTGGATATGCTAATGCTGACAGTGTTCAGAATTGCTCCCAGGTAAGGTTGTATTTTTGATGGTTGAAGATGAGATTTGGAGTAATTTATTAAGAACCCCAAATTGTGTAGAAGATTGACAGTGTACTGAGTCTGTTCCTGGCAAGTATGAATTGTATTGGCTTTTATGAGCCAATCGTCTAGATATGGGAAAACATGTATGTGCTGTCTTCTTAGAAATGCTGCTACTACTGCCAAGCATTTCGTGAATACCCTTGGAGCTGTTTTTACCCCGAATGGTAGTACTTTGAATTGGTAGTGCTTTCCTGCATTGACAAATCTTAGATATTTGCGATGTGCTGGATGTATGGGAATGTGGAAATTAGCATCTTTGAGATCCAATGCTGTCATGTAATCCCTTTGGTGTAATAGGAGAATATCATCTTGTAGAGCAACTATATGAAAATGCTCTGAGAGTATGTTTAGATTGAGATGTCTGATATCTAAATTGGTCTTAATGAACCATCCTTTTTGGGTATGAGGAGGTAAATTGAATATACTCCAGACCCTTGTTGGGATGTAGGTACTGGTTCTATAGCCCCTTTGAGAAGAAGGGACTGTGCTTCTTCCTTTAACATAATGAGATGGTGTTGAGAAAGTTTGTGGGAACAAGGAGGAATGTTTGGTGGAGTGGATATAGGTTCTAGACAATAACCATGTTGGATAATTGATAGAACCCACTGATCTGTGGTGATGTTGGACCATTGTGGATACAAGTTTACCAGTCTTCTCCCACAGGAGATGTATGTGCTGTGGGGATTTGTAGGAGCTCACTGTTTTGCTGAAGTGAAGGAACCTCTGGAAGCAGATGTTTGACCTCTTTCTTTAGTATTAGATCCTCTGCAAGAGCCTCTGAATGAACCTCTGTTATAGAATTGTGACCCTTGTTTCTGTTGTTGCAAAGTGGATGGGTCTGTGGTTGATGGTTTGAAACCCCCTCTAAATTGTGGCTTATGAAAAGTACCTCTAGTGGGTGTGGTGTATAATGCGCCCATATCTTTAGCAGTTTCTGAGTCCTTCTTAAGTTTATTTATGGGGGTATCCACAGCTGGTCCAAATAAATGCTCCTTATCAAAGGGCATGTTTTATACAGCTTGCTGTATTTCTGGTTTAAAACCTGAAGATCTTAACCATGGATGTCTCCTGATTACTGTGCTGGTGGTGACCCCTCTTTCTGCTGTATCAGCTGCATCAGTAGTGCATCTAATTGCATTATTAGAGATAGCCTGCCCCTCTGCTACTATTTGTTGCCCTCTTTTCTGATGTTCTGTTGGAAGAAATTGCAACATCTCTTTCATCTCATCCCAGTAGGCCCTATCACCTCACAAGGAATGCCTGGGAATTTGCAATCCTCCAGTGGTTCGCAGCCATTCTTTAACCTGCTGTCTAATCTTTTACTTTCATTGTCTGGAGTAGGAGCATCTCCTGTAAACTGACTATTGGCACGTTTTCTTGCCACACTTACAAGCTTCGAGTCAGGGGGTATTTGCGCTCTAATAAAAACTGGATCAGAGGGTGCAGGTTTGTACTTTTTATCCAACCTGGGTGTAATTATTCTTACCTTGACGGGGTCCTTAAAAATGTCTGTAGCATGTCTGAGCATGTCTGGAAGCATAGGGAGACATTGGTAGTCCTTGTGTGTAGATGTTAAGGTATTAATCAGAAAATCCTCTTCAATGGGATCTGTATGCAATTGTATGTTGTGATACGCAGCTTACCTAGCTATCACTTGATTGTAAGCAGAGTTATCCTCAGGGGGAGAAATCCCTCGCTGGGTTTATATCTGGGTCATTAGGGGAAATGGGATCAGGATCATATAGATCCCATGGGTCTACATCTTCTTGAACCTCACTTAAGTTGATGCGGATGATGTTTGTGAAGAGAACTGTGTAGGTTAGGGTGAGGGTGGTGTAGAAGGAAGGAGAGGAGAATGTAGTGGTGAAGGCTGAGGTTGTTGTGCAGCCCTTCTTGCTCCTTTTCTTTTGAGACTTTTTTTAGGTGCAGGTTCAGTGTCCAAAGTCTCCTGAAATGTAAGCTTTCTTTTAGTCATTACAGGAGGAGAGGCTATGATCCTTCCTATTTCCTTTTGTATTTGATGTTTGTGCTCCTTAGTGTCCATAAACTCTAATGAGAGTTGTATTGCAGATGATTCCTCAGTAGCTGCAGAATGTTTAGTGCAGGCAGTTTTCAATTTCGAAGGTTTTGTCACAAAATGCTTGACTCGGACTGAAAATGTCAGCTCCAAAAGTGGTGTTACTTTTTCCGGCTCCGAGGTGGAAATGTCCGATCTCCAGCTTAATACCGAAACAGATGTAGCAGTCTGTTTGGTCGATGCCAAATGCAATTTGGTCTTTTGTTTCGGTGCCGAACCCTAAGGTTGGTCATCCTCATCCATTTTTTGGCTCCAACGATTGCGGAAGGCAGTGGAGGACTGATAACCAATGCAGTAGTCTTTTTAATTGCCTTTGTTTGGGGTGATGGGGTTAATGTACTCATGTACTGCGCCGGTGATATAGACGGGCTGTCGACATTAGAGTATGGATCCGAGTCCGAATCTGTAATGGAGACGGGTGTGTCTTCTGTGGACTTGGACGCCATCTCCAATCGACGCACTCTTCGGACCTAGAGAGTCTTTTTCAATCGAAACGATCTACAAGTATCGCAGGTCTCTTCTCTGTGCTCCAGAGACAGACACCGATTACACACCAAATGCTGGTCGGTGAATGGACATTTGGCGTGACACCGAGGACAGAACTGAAACAGAGTTTGTTCCATCAGCCTAACAAGTAGGCCCTAGAAGGTCGAGGTCACCCCTAAGGGTGTGGAATCGACCCCAACGATCGGATCGACTATAAAGTGTAGAAGACGCAATCAAAACTATTCCGACAGTTATAGAAAGTTAAAATAAAGTTGAGAAGATACCCAGCCGAGCTCTACCATAGCAAGAGGAAACACTTCAGAACGAGACGACGGAAAGAAAACAATCTATTAAAGGACTCAATGCCTATGCGCAGTATCACAGAGAGGAGGAGTCACTCGAACTCGTGACTCGAAAAACAACTTGTAATACTCCGAGCCCAACATTAGATGGCGGACTTATGCAAAGCATGTGTATCTACATGCCACAAACAGATGTCTACTGGGTAAGTTACATTTACTCCAGTATTGGAACTTTCATAGATTCACATGCTTGAATCATTCCCCGTCGTCGTGATGGGAGTCCCGGTACAATTTTCATAAGTAATGTTAAAACATATTGAAGAGAAAAAGGCCCTAGGCCTCTTCAATTTGATAGTCTATCAGAGTCATTTTGTGAAAAGGACCAAACTTGATCCTCCACCAATCAGGCGACAGCACCCTTCAGAACCTCCTGAGAGAAGCTCTAGCACCTCAGATTTTCTACCGCACGTCGTGCTAGGGAGTCTCCTCAGAGCTCTGCTCTGTTTTCACACCTTTATTCAGCTCTTTTTCTCTCAGAGAAACTCTTTTATTTGGATTTGTCAGCTATTTTTCAACTATGTCTGACAAGGAAAAGAAAAGTCTCTTTAGAGACTGCAAGACTTGTGGGAAGAAAATACTTCATTCTGAAGATCCTCATCAAGATTGCATTTACTGCCTCTATCCAGATCATTCAGCCAAGGACTGTAAGATTTGCCGTACTTTTTCTTCTAAGACCTTAAAGGATAGAGAAGGCAGATTATTAATATGGCTGCAGAAACTGAAGCATAGAAAGGATCCAGTTTCTGATTCTGAGAGTGAGGAATCATCAACATCCAAGAGATCAACTAAAAGGGCAAGATCACGCTCTAGATCTCCCTCACAAACCTCAAGGAAAGCCCTCAAAAAGACTGCTTCAGGGTCTTATAAGGGTCGCAGCCCATCTTCTTCCCCAACTAAACTCTCAAGTAAAGAGGGGAAAAAACATTCTTCCAGTTCTGAGAGGCACAGGAAATCCTCATCTGTTCCACCATCTGTGCCTTTCAAAAAGCCATCCTCTGTGACTGGAAAAAAGGCCTCGTCGACGGATTCCCCGTCGACGGCACCGTCGGTGGGCGCATTGCCGACGACAACAGCTACTTTAGGTTTTCCATCGTCAACGGCTCCGTCGGCGATATCGTCGATGAGTACTCCACCGTCGACGAGAACTGCAACGACGACATCAGCGTCGACGACCATCTACACCTCATCATCGTCGACGGCGCTGATGTCAGTGTCCGCTTTACCGTCGTCGACGGTAGACTCGTCGGCGAAGCTTGCTGCTATTAAAATAACGGTGCGTCCAGCGTCGACGGCACCGTCTACGACAAAGTCAATTTACACGTCGTCGACGAGGGAAAAATATAAAAAAAGAACAGAAAAATGAACTCCAACCCACACTTCACCTAGTAAGGTATCCTCCCTGGTACCAGTACATCTTTTGGAGGGAGATGAAGATTCAGATGAAGATGGGCCTTTTGGAACAGCCCACAGCCCCTCTGAATTGAATGTAAAATACCAGGAAGAGGAAGAATATGAGGAAGCTTATGATCCCCAGGCTTCCTTGGAGCATCAGCAGTATCAACAGGGAGCGTATATCCCTTCCGACCTGCTTACTGGCCTTAGAGCCATGTTGGTGGATTACAACAGAAGGTTTCCTCCACAAGGAGAACAGCCTCCTCCATCGCCCATTTCTGGTCTTTCTACTCCACATCAAAGACCAACGTCTTTGCATCTCACAGATGTGGCCACCCCAGACATGACAATTCCCCAAGACACTGACATTTCAGAAGGAGATCAGGAAGAAGGAGAGCTCATAGATACTCACTCAGAGTGGGACGAGTATATTATTCCTGCTCCATCTTCTCCTTCTCATTCGAAGGTGGAGTCCTCACCTGAAGACATTGGAGGTTTTCACAATCTCTTACAGAGGGCAGCCAAGTGTTTTGCATTACCGCTACCTACGAAGCAAACAGATTGTTTCCTTTATGATTTTAAAGAGCCCTTCCAGAAGTCTGTGCGCTCTATCCCGATGGTGAACTACCTGTGGGAAGAAGGCCTTAAAGTCATGACTAATCCGGCAACAGTCACAGCAGTTTTACCACGTCTGGATAAGAAATACAAAGCTCCTGATGATGCCCCAACATGCTTGACAGGCCATCCTCCTCCAGATTCAGTAGTAGCTCAAGCGGCTCAAAGAAGATAAAAAAATCCTTCTGCTCCGATTTCCACGCCCCCAGATAAGGAGGGTAGGAGGCTAGATAACATAGGAAAAAGATTCTCCTCTATGGCCAGCCTAGTGCTTAGAGCTGCCAACTCCTTGGCTATTTTGTCTCGATACGACAGATAGCTTTGGGCGGATATTGCACCTTTCATTAATCAACTGCCGGAAGACGTAAAATCAGAGGCAAATAAGACTGTAGAAGAGGCTCAACGCACGTCTGCAGAGCTTATAGACTGTGCAATGGATATAGCGACCACTGCTTTCAGACAGCTTGCAGGTGCTGCTGTATTAAGAAGACAGGGCTGGCTCAAAGCCACCTCATTTCGTCCAGAAGTCCAGAATAAAATCCTAGACTGACCCTTTGATGGCCAAGCGCTATTTGGGAAACATGTGGACGAAGCCCTACAGTCAATTAAAACGGACACGGCAAGGTCATTAGGGACCCTGCAATATCGAAAAGCGTCCTTTCGTCCTAGGGGGCGTGGCCAGCCCTCTTACAGAGGGGGATATCAACAACAGAGATACTCTTCCTATCCATCATCTTCACAACAATATTGGCCATACTACTCCCAAAGACAACCGACTCAACCAGCCTATAGTAGACCGGCAGGCCGTGGACGCTCAACCCGTCCCGCTAAAGATTCAGCTCGTAGAACCTGATGTTTTCGAGGCGCCGGCTACGCCCAGTCCTCCTCCTGTCACCCTGGGCGGAAGAATTTCCTTATTTCTCAGTCAATGGCAAACCATTACGTCAGACAAGTGGTTCCTACAATTAGTGGAATGGGGCCATACTTTAGAATTTGTCCAGAAACCTCCCTCCAACCCTCCCCACAGGACTCCTTCAAGATATCCTCAACAACTCAAAGAAGAGGTCTACAAGCTCCTTCTCAAGGGAGCTATAGAGAAGGTGCCTCTGGATCAACGAGGAACAGGATTTTATTCCAGGTTCTTCATGATTCGAAAAAAGTGGAAGGATTGGAGGCCGATCCTCGATTTAAGGCAACTAAATGTATACCTAAAGAAGCAATCGTTTCGAATGATCAGCCTGCAAGACGTCCTTCTGCGTCTCAATCAAAGAGATTTTATGTCATCGCTAGACCTCAAGGACGCATACTTCCACATACCAATCCACCCTGCCCACAGAAAGTATTTGAGATTTACCGTAGCCGGGAGCCATTATCAATATCGCGTCCTTCCCTTCGGGCTCAAATCAGCCCCAAGAATATTTATCAAATGCCTAGCACAAGTGGCAGCCTTTCTCAGGAGAAGAAAGCACCAGGTCTTTCCATACTTAGACGATTGGTTAATAAAGCCAAAGACTTACACAGGAGCACACAAGTCAACAAGAAAGTGCGTTTCTTACTGACCAATCTCGGATTCACAATCAACTGGGAGAAGTCCAACCCTCTACCAGTACGCAGTATTACTTTTCTGGGAGCAAAACTGAACACGGAATCCGGCATCGCATGTCGCACGTTAGAGAGACAACAAAGGTTACTAACCCTAGGGAGTTTCATACACAAAAGACGAAAGGTTACAGTCCGTCTCTTCAAATCACTATTGGGCATGATGTCTTCATGCATACCTCTGATCCCTCTGTGTCGGCTAAAGATGCGCCCCTTGAAGGAGCAGCTAAACCGTCAATGGCTTCAAGTATCAGGAACTTTCGAAGACCAGATACAAATAACTCCGATAATGATCAAAACCCTCAAGTGGTGGTCTCAAAAGCATCATCTCTCAATCGGTCTCTCGTTTCTTCAACAGCCAGCCCCGTGGACCATAACAACATTTGCCTCACTGGAAGGCTGGGGCTTAGTATTACAGGACCTGAAAATAAGTGGCAAATGGCCAACTCATCTGGCATCAAGGCATATCAATTGGCTAGAACTCAGGGCAGTGCACCTCGCCTTACAAGAGTTTCTCCCAAGAATCTGTGGATCGCGAGTGGTGATAAGAACGGACAACACCACTACGATGCACTATCTCAACAAACAAGGAGGTACAAGATCTCTCACCCTCTCCAGGGAAGCCCAAGCGATCTGGAACTGGGCCTCGCAGCAAGGCGTCACACTATCGGCGGTGCACTTGCCGTGAATAAACAACAAGGCAGCAGATGCACTCAGCAGACAGAAATCGGACTGTCACGAGTGGGAACTAGACCAGACGGTACTAACCCAGATTTTTTCCCAGTGGGGAACACTAACAGTGGATCTGTTTGCGAAGAAGGACAACGCCAAATGCCAGTTCTTCGCAAGTTGGCATCACCAAAAGGGATCTTGGGGGAATGCGTTTTCGATAGTCTGGTCAGACATCTTTGCTTACGCCTTTCCTCCCATTCCGTTGATCCCAAGGGTCCTCACGAAGATGAAAACAGAACCGTGCACTCTCATACTGATAGCCCCGTACTGGCCGCGCCAACATTGGTTCACAGAGCTCCTCATTCTGTCAGTCAAACCTCATATTCCACTGGAGCCGTTACCTCATTTACTAACAATGAACAAAGGCCAAGTTCGACACCCCGATCCGCAGTCAATGCGGTTAGCAGCATGGCTCCTCACCACAGAGAATTTGCGCATTTGAACATCTCGCAGGACTGCAGAAATATTTTGTCACAGGCCAGAGCGGATAGCACTAACAAGGCGTATCGGTGTAAATGGAAAAGATTCTGTGCCTGGTGTCATCAGCGTCAAATCGACCCTCTACTTTCACCACCAGAGGAGATGTTGCCGTATCTCTTAGAGTTAGCTCGATCTGGCCTAGCACACTCGTCCATTAAAGTTCATGTAGCAGCCATAGCTGCATACAGGCGTTCAGATGACACACCCTCGCTCTTCTCTTCTCGTCTGATTAAGAGATTTCTGAAGGGGCTGTTCAGGGTTTACCCTCCTTTCAGACCTCCACCTCCTTCGTGGAATTTGAATATTGTTTTGGCACAACTGATGAAGCATCCATTTGAACCGATCCACCGTGCTTCCCTCAAATACTTGTCGTGGAAGGTTGCCTTATTGATAGCTCTTACATCAGCTAGGCGGGTCAGTGAGGTGCAAGCGCTCTCCATCCAAGAGCCATTCCTGCAGCTTAAACAAGATAGACTACTAATGCGCACTAACCCGCATTTTATTCCAAAGGTTCCGTCAGACTTTCACATGAACGAACCTTTGGTCTTCTAGTCCTTTTTCCCTCATCCATCTACTCCAGCGGAGAGAGCATTACACTCTCTAGACGTGAAAAGATGCGTTCAATTTTATTTGGACAGGACTAAAGCTTTTTGGTGCTCTAATGAGCTATTTGTGGCGTACAATGCTCCTAGGAAGGGGTACCCGCTATCCAAGCAGAGTATTTCTAGATGGATCGCCTCTGCTATTCGCTTCTGCCATCAGGCAGCGGGCAAACCTTTGCAGTCATCTGTGCATGCTCACTCGACGAGAAAAGTCTCATCGTCAGCGGCACTGTTTGCCGGAGTGCCACTACAAGACATATGTAGGGCAGCAACATGGAAGAGCTGTCATACCTTCACTAAGCACTATTGCTTGGAGTACCTCTCGCACGTAGAGGTAGCGGTGGGCCAGGCGGTTCTCAGGATTCTCTTCAGGTGAAGGTGAGCCATTTCTCCTACATCCCTCCATCCTACAAAAGTTATGCACATTGAAGAAAAAAAAAATGTATCTAAAGAGAACGCTATCATAATCCCATAAGTAAGCAGGTTGTCAGACATTGATCAGGTTACATTAGTGTCTTATGATGTGTTATTACTGGTTTGTTATTCAAATTTCATCATGTATCTTCACAGGAATATCTCTATATATATTAGAGATAAAAAGATACTTATATTTATATATATAGATATATATATATATAGATAGATGTGTGTGTGTGTGTATATATATATATATATATATATATATAATAGAGACATATGTCAGTACACTCATATACTTCATCAATTTATACATGATGATAAGAAGGGTTTGTGGTTTAAGATAACTTGTTTATTAAAGATGTTGTCATTTTACAATGTGCATAGTTATTGCTTTCTACTCTGATTCAAGCATGTGAATCTATGAAAGTTCCAATACTGGAGTAAGAAAATAAGTTACTTACCTGTAACTGTAGTTCTCCAGTATTGGAATCTTTCATAGATTCACATGCGATCCACACGCCTCCCCGGAGAAACTCACTTCACCTCTTTCTTTCTATTTATACATATATTCAACATAATATAAGCACTTGTGCTTGGAAAATCTGAGGTGCTAGAGCTTCTCTCAGGAGGTTCTGAATGGTGCTGTCGCCTGATTGGTGGAGGATCAAGTTTGGTCCTTTTCACAAAATGACTCTGATAGACTATCAAATTGAAGAGGCCTAGGGCCTTTTTCTCTTCAATATGTTTTAACATTACTTATGAAAATTGTACCGGGACTCCCATCTCGACGACGGGGAATGATTCAAGCATGTGAATCTATGAAAGATTCCAATACTGGAGAACTACAGTTACAGGTAAGTAACTTATTTTCTTTCTTCATTTCTCGTGTAGCAATATATTGTAGCTGTATTGGAATGTAGAAAATATCTTTGCTATACAATATACAGAGTGTAAGGAAGTTAGTAAGTGTCAGGATATTTGAAAAGGAGGTAGGAGAGGAGGACTTAGGATGAAGGAGCTTATCAGATGCCTGGATAGATTTGTGAATTTATGAAGCGAAGTATGTCAGGTGAGCTAGGATGGAAAACAATAAGGTTGGAAAAATATTATTCCTAATAGAGTTTGTAGGAGGAAGATGGGTATGGTTAAGGGTGAGTGCTAAAGACAGTGAAATTGGAGTAGGTTGGTAAAGGCAAAAGGAGACTGGCCTATGGCAGGGAAAGAAGTGTTAAGACATGGAGATGCTTTGAAAATTTGTAGAAGGTCAAAAACGAAAGGTCAAATTGTCATCTGTATCACGTACCAAGGTCTTTCATTAAGTTAGGGATTGATAGATTGTGGTGTGAAAAGGGAGACAAACAAATTATTTTCAGCTATAGTTTTAGGGAACATTCAGTTCTTTCAAGAATGGGAGTTGTACAAAAATAAGAAAAGGTCAGTTTAGAGAATACCTTTACTTGCACTGTGATATTCGAGAGTGATGATGTTTTTCGTAATATTCTTTTTAATGTTTATTTAGATTTTTTTGCATCCTTTTTAGATCAGCGAGGAGTATTTAAAACTAGGATTTGGATTAATAAAATGATGGAGAGAATTGGAAGGTACTAAGTGTATGAGTAGTAAAGTAAGGTAAAGGAAGAGTAAGGAAAACTGGCTAGCATGTGCAGCCACCAGGGACACCTGTCTAGCAAACACATTCCTTCACTCAATATACAAATATATCAGTAGTAATGAAATTAGCCGTAGATATTATCCACTAATCAGCAAAGACAGAATAAGTTTAAAGCAAATCAGCATGAGAGAATGCATATCTATAAATGAACAGCAAAGTTGTATTTAATTGCGAAAGGATGGATAGAGAAAACCAGGTAACTAGTAATGATAAATGCCTTCTTCAAAATTAGCTAACTCACCCAGAAGAATTGGTCCTGTTTCACTCTCCTAATGAGCAAAGTAGTTCTTGTACAATGCAAGCAAAGTTAGACATGTGGTGGTAGTCTGTTTACAATGTTTAACATACTGGGAAAATCGAAAGGGCACGTACCAATACAGCAGCAAAACCGAGGTGAGACCCCCAACAAAGGGCCTGATTTAGACCTCAGCCGACGAGTTACTCCGTCACAGCAGTGACGGATAACCCGTCCGCAGAAATATGAATCCTGTAGGATATTATGAGATTTAAATTTCAGCATGGTGTTAACTATGATGTCATCTGTTATTTGTGATTTTATCTTTAACATTATATGTGTAGTCATGGGTAGAGCACATTCATGGTGGGAGTTAGATGAGTAGCTTACCATGACGGGTCAATTTCAGATTTTTTAGTGCAGCTGGAACGTCCTCCAAGCACATTGCTCATGACTTCAAACATAATGTCTCAGACAAATGACATCTTTGTTGACATCAATAAATATGCTTTTGAGCACTCTGACAATTGACTGCTACTGCATCTTATGTCCCTGAGATTCCTGCTTTTGCTGTGCATACCACATTTTAGCCACCGACACCCTGAATTCAGAGACTTTTTTGGGTGATCAATTTTGTCTGATTTCTTTTAAAAAGTTTATTTTTTAGCCATGGATATGTTGAATTAAACTCCGCTTCTTGCAAATAAGGAGCTTTTTTCCTACTCCACAGTGATGCTCTATGATTCCATTTGCCTCCACCTCCTTCCCTGTTTTAGTGTGTGCTACCATTTGGCTGCCTGAGATTTTTTTCAGTGGAGTGATGTGAAGGACCACTTGCATCTTCTAATGGTGCACAGAACACAAATTTCATTTGGTTTCATCTTGTGCGAGTTTGTGGTCTGCAGAGTGCATGATATGAAAAAGCTGCATCAGTCAATCATATTTGTTAATCAAAATAAACATGCTTTTTGGATGGGCTGGCTTACCTATTCTTAAACCAACCTGTCAAAATATACAAAGGATGATCTCTTTAAAGCCCCTGTTGACTCATTTTTGGAATACAGATATCTAAAAAAAATACTGAAAAATATGTGCAACAACCCACATGAAAGGCAAGTGTTTTTTTCTACATGAAACTTAATAGACATTTGAGGCATTTGTTACAAGTAAACAAATTTGAGTGATTAATTTTAGTATCCTGATCAAAACAATTTATAAACCATACAATGACAAATGCATGTTCACAATTTTAATAGGACATCATTCCCATATCTACAGTGTGATGTGGCACAAAACTGCATCTTTTTCACAGCCATCAAGATTTTTCTGGAGCACCCTCCTGACCAAAACGAGACTTCCACTGGCCTGGTATTTGTTTGTGTGTGGCACCCTATGCCTCATTAGTAGATACCTCAAAGGTTCAACATCTATTTTTCCTCTGTGGTATGCGGTTTGTGGCCTGGCAGTTTTGTGCAATGAAGAAACCAAATTAATAAGATATTTTTCCTATCTATTAGCCACAAATCTTCCTTAAGATGCAACGTAGCCAAATTTGGTTTGAAAGTACCAGCCATCCCAAACACTTGGGCAGTACCTGCAGAATGATCGCTCAGAATGCCTGTATTACTGAAAAAACTACGCAAAGTGTATGTTAAAAAAGGCTTTTAGACTTGTGGCACAATTAACACATTGGCGTTGAGTATCGCTTGGGCCACGTCTGATTTTAGGTGATGTATATTATATATTCATCTGTAAGTGCCATTAATGTTTCACTCATCAATCAGTGGATAGTGCAGCTAAGTCAACTTCCTGTGCTATTTCAGACCTCTGTTTGGCCTGCACGACCAGGGTGGTTTTATTGTGCTTTTTTTGAGCCACTACCATTTCCACGGCATAGAAGACACTAATCAACCAAAATAATTCTTGTCCAATACTTCATATGTTGTTCAATGATTTCTTTTATTTATTTTGATTTCAAGTGGACCCAGCCAACATGTTTCGTTCCATCCTAGGAACTTCATCAGGGCCTCTTACTTAATCATAAATGTCAGCCACGCCTTTGCAGCTTACATTCCTAATATGAAAAGCAATTCATAATTCTATGGGCTCAAAGTGAGTGAGTCATTGCAGATAAGGGCAAGGCTAATGGCGACATGATTTCATCAGCAACCCGTCTGTTCGAGCTTCTCATAACAGATCATTGCACAACCAGACAATGGCGTCGTACTTGTTCCATATTAAACTTCCCAGGAGCTGATAAAGTTATATCTAAACTTCCAAGTCCATTTCCCTCCACATCATTCACCCCACAGTCCATTTACTGTTCCCCGGTACCGTCTGTAGTCGTCTGCCTGGGTTTCTCCTAGCAAACAAACATTCATTTAGTAGCATCACTTCCACCAACCGTAAACTGTGAATGACCACTGTGTCCTGTCTCTGGTGTGCCCAGCGAGGAAAATTAGTGTTTGCCTTGAAAGAATATGGAACAAGTACCATACCACTGTAAAGGAGTTTGTACTACAGAAGAAGACTGCAGCCTTCCCTTTATCATTTGGACAGTTTACGTTACTATAAACTTTCAACTTGGGAGATGTTGCAATGCCAAAAACTACCTACTTGATGACATTTGATGGTTCCTCTTCATGCTTTTAAAGATATCCCTGGCTTGATAAATAAGTTGCTCAAGGCTCAGATATTAATCTTATCCCTTTTACCATTCCCCCAACCAGAAGGGGCAGTGGGGGAATCCATTGCCTTCTTATGTCTGGCAATATTACCTCACTTATGGAAATGAGAAAATCTGCATCACTCCATTCACATGATTGGTTTGCCTTGATGCCATATATACAACCATCTCTATGATTAGCTGGGAAGCGCAGTAGTAAATTATGACATGCATCACCACTAAGCCCTAGTTATTTGCGGATTTATATGATTTAATCATGGAAACCCAGGGAATTTAGGATCAGATGTACGACCCAGAGTTTTGTGAACTCATAAATTGTGACTCATTTGCAAGTCGCAAAACCACATGTACTTCACACTGTTTGCGATTCCCAATGGGGTCGCAAATGACCTACCTCATAAATATTAATGAGGTAGGTCGCAATTTACGACCCCTTTGGGAATGGCTGCACTCACAGGGATGGTGGCCTGTGTGGGACAGCAGACAACCATGTCTGTGACTGCGTTTAAATAAAGCAGTTTTTTGTTTTTGTTTAATGCAGCCCGTTTTCCTTAACCCCTACGGTGCCCTGGACGAGGTGATCTCGTCCTGCACCTGGAAACTGGGGGAGCGCTAGCGCTCCCCCCATGTGCCCCTCCCCCACCAAAGGCAGGGATGGAAGGGGAAGCCATTCCCCTTCCACCCCTGACCCCCCCCCTGTGACGTCAGCGCGCATGACGCGCTGACAATCACAGAGGGCCTCCTCCCTTTGCATTTCTCTTTCGATCACGTGGGGGAGGCCCAGAGAGGCTTCAAAGGGAAGGAAAGGAATTTCCTTCCCTTTGAAGTCTCTCTCAGCGTTTCAAAAGCCGGGGGGGGGGCAGAAACCTCTAGGCACCAGGGATCATTTTTTTATTTTTGTTTTGTTTTGTTTTTATGAGGCCAATCTGCCCCCAAGGGGGACAGAAACCACTAGACACCAGGGAGTTTTATTTTTATGTGAATTTCACACAAGGGGAGCGACCCCTTAGGCAAGGGTCGCTCCCCTGGGGGGGGAATTTATTTTAGGCCATTTCTGCCCCCCTGGGGGGCAGATCAGCCTATTTTGATTAGGCCGGTCTGCCCCCAAGGGGGGCAGAAACCACTAGGCACCGGGGATTTTTTGTTTTACAGATGGGGAGCGACCCCTTGGGCAAGGGTCGCTCCCCTGGAGGGGAAAATTGTATTTAGGCCATTTCTGCCCCCTTTGGGGGCAGATCGGCCGATTTTTGCTACGCCAATCTGCCCACAAGGGGGGCAGAAACCACTAGGCGCCAGGGCAAATTTTTTGTTTGTTTGTTTGTTTGTTTTTTTAGAGATGGGGAGCGACCCATTAGGCAAGGGTCGCTCCCCTGGGGGGCAAATTGTATTTAGACCATTTCTGCCCCCCTTGAGGGCAGATTGGCCGATTTTCGGGACATAAACCACTGGGCACCGGGGATTTTGATTTTTTGCGCCAATGTCACGCAAGGGGAGCGACCCCGTAGGCAAGGGTCGCTCCCGGGGAGGGGTTGGGGGGGTAGGGGGGAATTTATTTTAGGACATTTCTGACACCACCCCCCACCCCCCCCCGCAGGGCCGGCTGAGCTAGAGGCCAAAATGTACAGGTAGGCACTTTAAAAAAACACCTCTGTTTTCTGTCAAAAATTGTGATGTGTCTACGTTGCGTTTTGGGGCATTTCCTGTCGCGGGCGCTAGGCCTACCAACACAAGTGAGGTATCATTTTTATCGGGAGACTTGGGGGAACGCTGGGTGGAATTTGTGGCTCCTCTCAGATTCCAGAACTTTCTGTCACCGAAATGTGAGGAAAACTTTTTTTTGGGGGCCAAATTTTGAGGTATGCAAAGGATTATGGGTAACATAACCTGGTCAGAGCCCCACAAGTCACCCCATCTTGGATTCCCCTAGGTCTCTAGTTTTCAAAAATGCACAGGTTTGGTAGGTTTACCTAGGTGCCGGCTGAGCTAGAGGCCAAAATCTACAGGTAGGCACTTTGCAAAAAACACCTCTGTTTTCTTTAAAAAAATGTGATGTGTCCACGTTGTGTTTTGGGGCATTTCCTGTCGCGGGCGCTAGGCCTACCCACACAAGTGAGGTATCATTTGTATCGGGAGACTTGGGGGAACATAGGATAGCAAAACAAGTGTTATTGCCCCTTGTCTTTCTCTACATTTTTTCCTTCCAAATATAAGAGAGTGTGTAAAAAAGACGTCTATTTGAGAAATGCCCTGTAATTCACATGCTTGTATGGTCACCCCGGAATTCAGAGATGTGCAAATAACCACTGCTCCTCAACACCTTATCTTGTGCCCATTTTGGAAATACAAAGCTTTTCTTGATAGCTATTTTTCACTCTTTATATTTCAGCAAATGAATTGCTGTATACCTGGTATAGAATGAAAACGCACTGCAGGGTGCAGCTCATTTATTGGCTCTGGGTACCTAGGGTTCTTGATGAACCTACAAGCCCTATATATCCCCGCAACCAGAAGAGTCCAGCAGACGTAACGGTATATTGCTTTAAAAAATCTGACATTGCAGGAAAAAGTTACAGAGTAAAACGTAGAGAAAAATTGCTGTTTTTTTATCACCTCAATTTCAATATTTTTCTTTTTCAGTTGTTATTTTCTGTAGGAAACCCTTGTAGGATCTACACAAATGACCCCTTGCTGAATTCAGAATGTTGTCTACTTTTCAGAAATGTTTAGGATTCAGGGATCCAGCATTGGTTGCACAAAAAATCGTAAAAATGGGGTATGTCCCAGTAAAAGGCCAAATTTGTGTTGAAAAATTGGGTTTTCTGATTCAAGTCTGCCTGTTCCTGAAAGCTGGGAAGCTGGTGATGTTAGCACTGCAAACCCTTTGTTGATGCCATTTTCAGGGGAAAAACCACAAGCCTTTTTCTGCAGCAACTTTTTCCCACTTTTTTGAAAAAAACGAAATTTTCACTGTATTTTGGCTAATTTCTTGGCCTCCGTCAGGGGAACCCACAAAGTCTGAGTACCTCTAGAATCCCTAGGATGTTGGAAAAAAAGGACGCAAATTAGGCTTGGCTAGCTTATGTGGAGAAAAAGTTATGAGGGCCTAAGCGCGAACTGCCCCAAATAGCCAAAAAAAGGCCTGGCACAGGAGGGGGAAAAGGCCTGGCAGCGAAGGGGTTAAAGAAAAACAGGATGCATTTCAAAAACAAAAATGAAAAGTTTTCTTTTCAGTTTTTCAGAGCAGGCAGCGGTGCCTGCTCTGAAATTGTTTTTTTCGCTACCATTCACAAATGGGTTAGCAAATGGGTTAGCACCAGTTGAAATTGGTGCTAACTGCAGTTGTTTTGTGACTGCATACACGGTCACAAAACAATCATACATTGCACTGCGACTCGCAAATAGGAAGGGAAGACCCCTTCATAATTGCGATTCGCAAACCTATTTTGCGGTTCGGTAAATATATTACCTAATCGCAAAATAGGGTCTGTACATACCAAAATCCTTTTTTCTTGTCACAAACGAACCGATTCACAGAATGGGGCCATTTGCAACAAGAAAAAAGCAACATACATGTGGCCCTAAGTTCCTAGAAGAACGCCCTAAAGGCCACTATCTACTATTAAAAGCACCATCAGAGGACCTTGTGTGGATAATTCTGCGTAAAGAAACTAAGGCAAGGATACCATCTTTTACTAGTGCAGTTCTTCCGTTTACAAGTAATGGAAACCGGTCTTAATGATTAAAGTCTCTTCTGAGAATATTAAGCACAGAAAACATATTTCCTGCCAAGCAATTACACACTCCAAAACACCAAACCCATGTGTCTGTCATTAGATCAGCAGAAAAGTCTGCATCATACACCCTCCACTAACTTGGGAGTAAAATAGATTTAAACCAGTTAATGCAAAGCACTGAACATTTCTCAAAGCAATTCAGGTATTCCATTACATGTGGATCTGAGAATTCAGGGTGTCATAAATAGGTAAGAAGATCATCCGCTTACAGCGAGATAAGAGCTTCTACTTCTAGAACCCAATCCAAACCTTAAACAAAGGGGTCTTTGTAAAACCACACTGTGAGAAAACAGGGCTGATTGCAGAGGCCCCCCTAACTTTGTGCCCCCATTTTTCACTTTTTGCTGGTGTTTTTCTGACTGTTGGCGCCCTGGGTACTGCTAACCAGTCCCAGGGCATGTGCTCTGTATAAAATATGTATGCAAATTAGGCTCCTTATAATTGGCCATGTCAACCTACCTATAAATCCCTAGTATATGGTGCACTGCTGAGGTGCCCATGTGTCATTTTAAAGGCAGGCCTGCCTTGGTGGCTGCTTTCAAACTAAAGTTATATGCAAATTCAACTTTGGAATTAAAAGTACTTCCAAAGTCTCAAACTACCTTATTTTTACATAAAAGTCACTTTAAGATGTGCCCCTAGGGTTGGGTGCCATGTAACTATAAGCAGGGACCTTATAAAATAGTTTCATAAGCCCTGTTGAGGTAAAACAGCCAAATTTGTTTTCCCTCGTTGTAGTGAATGGCCTGCATAAGCTAAAATGGGAAGACTTTATTTTAATTAACAAAGTCCCCTTAAGTCTCAGATACCTCAAGTTTGGCATCAAATAAATTTGTTTTATCTGATAGAGACTTCTAGTTGCAGATTCCTTACCTTTTGAAGTCCCCCAGTTCCCTGGATCTGGAGACTTTTTCTTCGAGCAGTACCTCTGCGCACCGTCGGATGGCATCGGTCGACTCCGCAGGTGTCGGTGGTGTCGTGTTCACCGTGACGATGTTGCGGTCGTATATAGGCGCTAGCCCGGCGTGCTGATGGCAGTTCTTTTCTTTCCACGTTAGCCTATGCGCAGATCCGGAGAGGAACTTACCTCAATCACTTTTTCACTACGACAACATTTTTGTCTAACGATTTTGATGAGGTCATGGATGCGTTGAGGGATATCCAGCAAGACCGGTTTTAAGCCATGTGACTCCTGTCACTGAATGATGTCGGTGACTGATCCGCACCTCGTGTGTCTTTGGTGCCTGGAGCGCAATCCTGACTCAGCGGCGCTCACGGTCTAGTTCGAGAGGAAGGTCTCGAGACCGGCTGCAGAGTCACCACCAGTCTTAGTCTTCGAAGTCATCTGGACATTCGGGTCATAAGAAAAAGAAGTTTGAAGAAGAATCAAACGTTCTTCGACTTTGCCCCATCGCTCGGATGATGCAGCGAGGGAAGAGCATCGACATTCTAGGCCTCCTCCCACGGAGCCTCCATCTGGGTTCACCCCGCGCTTCCCCCACTTCCCGGGAGCCGGAGCCACCCCTGCCCAGCTAAAAAAGTTTTATAAGACAATGTGCCTCATTTTTGGGCAGACCGACCCACCTTTGGCGCCCTCGGGTTAGAAGTCATCGACTTCAGCCATGGCTCTGGAAGGCTCCTCCAGATCCAATCTCGGATCTGCCCCAACGCCGGTTGTGCCACAGCGAGCTTTCCCGACGTCGGTTGGGCCCACAATCAATGTCGATCCTTATTCTCATACCCGACGACCTGCAGCCGGAACAACATCGCTCGATGCCGATTCCGTTCTCTATGGGCTGTCCTGGGACCCTTTAGAATACCAGCTTGACCCCCAAATGGACTGGGTGCAGGATTTGGGTGATGGCAGTTGTCTAGACACCTCCCCTGACACTGGCATGCTCTGTCCCCCTACTGTGGCTACGGAGGAGGATGCGACATACTCCATGGTGGTGAGAAGGGCAGCTGAGGTCTTGGACCTTGAGCTACCTTCTGTGGAGGTTACGTCTAACATCCTAACTGACGTGCTTCAACCGGGGTCTTCCACATCAGAAACCCTTCTCCCCTTTAATGAGGCACTGACGGACGTCCTTTTGGGTACTTGGTCCAGACCCAGCACAAGTGCTCCTGTGAATAGGACGATTGCTGGCCACCATCGGCCTGCGCCAACAGACCCGAAATTACTCACCCAACACCCCACCCCTGAGAGCCTTGTGAACCGGGCTTTATCTTCTTCTTTCTCTGGCGCATTCTCTACTGCCCCCTATGGATAGGGAATCAAATAGGCTGGATAATTTGGGGAAGAAAAAGTTTTCTTCTGCCATTCTAGCGCAGCAGTCGGTGAACACCGCATGCCTTTTGGGCCGCTATTCCCATACTCTCTGGGATACAGTCGCGCAGGTGCTGCCTACAGTTCCAGAGGGGACCCGGACTGTCCTCTCCCAAGCGCTCGCAGATGAGAGAGATGCAGCCAAGTTCATCATCCGCTGTGGACTGGATATGACCGATTCTGTAGGCAGATTGGTTGCATCAACGGTGGCACTAAGACGCCATGTCTGGCTGAGAATATCTGGCTTGTCAGGGGATGTCCAGCAAATGTTGAAATGCCCTTTGAAGGCACCCATCTCTTCGGAGACAAAGGGAACTTGGCGCTCAAGCGCTTTAAGGATTCCTGAGCCACGGCCCGGTCCCTTGGCCTCACACCTGACCCTAGACCCCACCAGTCTGCCTCTCGCCCCTTTTGTAGCTTTGAAAGGGGCACCCAACTGCATCCTTTTCCACCGAGCCATCGACCCGTGCATGCTGTACAGCACCTGTGCGGACGCAGGATCCCACAATCTGGGGGATCAGGGAGCGAGAGGGTCGCCCAGTCCACCCCCACCCCTCCTCGGTCTCCAAACCTTCCTAGTCCGTTAGAACACCTGGAACCAGTTGGAGGCAGGATTCGCCATCATCTTCCCCACTGGAAATCCATCACCACGGACAGGTGGGCCCTCCAGATTGTTTGGAAGGGCTACTCCTTCCCTTTCGAGTCTTCTCCAGCCATGCCACCTTCATTCAACCACAAATCGGAGGATCACATGGCACTTCTCCGCGAGGAAGTCAAAGCTCTTTTGGCCAAAAGAGCAATAGTAAGGGTCCCTGTGTCAGAAGTAGGTTTTGGTTGTTATTCCCACTACTTTCTGGTGCCAAAGAAGGACAAGGGCCTTCATCCTATCTTAGATCTTCGGTCCCTCAGTCTCTTCCTCAAAAAGAAGTTCAAGATGCTGACATTGGCTCAGGTCTTATCTGCCCTGGACCCGGGAGACTGGATGGTATTGTTGGACTTGCAGGACGCATACTTTCACATCCGTCTTGTCAGCCCACAGACATTACCTAAGATTCGTGGTAGGCCACGAGCACTTTCAGTCCATCGTGGCCCCTCGGGTGTTCACGAAGGTGATGGTAGTGGTTGCAGCACATCTGCGCAGGTTGAGGTCCCAGTCTTCCCCTACCTCGACGACTGGCTGTTGAAGTCGTCTCCCACCTCCAGACTACGGCAAACCTCTTGCATTCTCTGGGGGTCACTATAAACATGACAAAGGCACACCTGACTCCTTCTCAGACGCTCCCTTTCATAGGAGCTGTTCTGGACACAGTGCAGGTTCGGGCTTATCCTCCCGAAACCGAGTCCAGGATATTCAGGCTAAGATACCGATGTCTCAGCCACTGTCCTGGATTTCGGTGAGAATTACTCTGAGCCTGCTGGGCCTCATGGCCTCCTGCATCCTGCTGGTTCAAAAAGCCAGATGGAATATGTGGGCTCTGCAGTGGGACCTGAAGTTCCAGTGGGCGCAGCATCAGGGGAGACTCTTTGACATAGTCCAGATCTTGGAATGAACTGCAAAAGATCTTCAGTGGTGGCTAACAAATCAAGATTGGGTCAAGGGCAGATCTCTCTCCTTTCCCCAACCAGACCTCACAGTAGTGACAGATGTGTCACTCCTGGGATGGGGCGACCACATGAGAGAGGCAGCGATCAGATGCCTCTGGTCTCCAGTGGAATCCGGGCTTCATATCAATCTATTGGAGCTCCGTGTGATTCGACTAGCATTGAAAGCATTTCTTCCCTCTCTCAAAGGGAAAGCAGTGCAAGTGTTCACGGACAACACCACCGCCATGTGGTACTGCAACAAACAAGGCAGAGTGAGGTCGGGGACTCCTTTGTCAAAAGGCCCTTCGTCTCTGGACTTGGCTGGAACATCAGGACATTTCCCTGGTGGTTCAACATCTGGCAGGTTCCTTGAGCGCCAGAGCAGACGAACTCAGCAGACGATGCATAGTCGATCATAAATGGTGCCTCCATCAGGAAGTGAGTCAAGGTCTCTTTCAGCAGTGGGGCGAGCCTTGGTTAGATCTGTTTGCCACCGCAGAGAACGCGCAATGTCAGCTGTTTTGCATTTTGGAGTTTCCAAGGCGGCAGTCGCTCGGCGACGCCTTTCGTCTCGAGTGGAGCTCGGGCCTCCTGTACACCTTTCCACCCGTACCACTTCTGCCTAGAGTTCTGGAGAAGACCAGGCAAGACAGGGCCCAGGTTATTCTGGTGGCTCCAGACTGGACACGAAGAGTCTGGTATCCGGATCACTTGAGCCTGGCCATAGCTCCTCTGATCAGACTGCCCATTTGGGAGGATCTTCTGTCGCAGCAGCAGGGAAGGGTCACCCACCCAAACCGGTCCACTCTCTGCCTCCTTGCGTGGCAATTGAGTGGCGACAGTTGACGGCTTTTGACCTTCCACCCGAAGTCTGAAACGTCATCTTGGCAGCCAGGCATCCCTCCACCAAAACAGTATAAGCTTGTCTTTGGAAAAAAATCTGTGGCATGCTGTATCGACTAATCTGTCGCTCCTCTCTCTGTACCTCTTTCTGAAGTTCTGCTCTTTGTTCTCCCTCTTGCCGAACAGGGTTCTGCCCTGGGCACCCTCAAGGGCTATCTTTCTTCTATCTCTGCCTTCCTGAGACTACCTGACTAACCTTCTTTATTCAAATCTCCCATTGTAGGGAGGTTTCTCAAAGGCCTCACACATCTCTTCCCACCTATCCCATTTATCATGCCTCAATGGGATTTAAATGTAATCCTCACATATCTGATGTGCACTCCATTCAAGCCGCTTCAAAGCTGCCCTTTACGGCTCCTATCCTTCAAGACTGCCTTCTTGGTTGCCATTACCTCTGCTCGCAAGGTAAGTGAGCTTTAAGCTCTGTCATCTAAACCACCTTTTTTGTCAGTACATCCTAACAAAGTGGTACTCCGCACTAGGGCTTCTTTTCTCCCTAAATTAGTAACACCCTTTCATGTAGGTCAATCCATTACCTTGCCTACTTTTTACCCACCCCCACATGCCTCACATGAGAAGGAAAGACTCCACCACCTGGACCCAAAAAGAGCATTGGTGTTCTACCTTAACCCCTTCGCTGCCAGGCCTTTTCCCCCTCCTGTGCCAAGCCTTTTTTTGGCTATTTGGGGCAGTTCGCGCTTAGGCCCTCATAACTTTTTGTCCACATAAGCTAACCAAGCCAAATTTGCGTCCTTTTTTCCCAACATCCTAGGGATTTTAGAGGTACCCACACTTTGTGGGTTCCCCTGAAGGAGGCCAAGAAATTAGCCAAAATACAGTGAAAATTTCGTTTTTTTCAAAACAATTGGAAAAAGTGGCTGCAGAAGAAGGCTTGTGGTTTTTCCCCTGAAAATGGCATCAACAAAGGGTTTGCGGTGCTAAACTCAGCAGCTTCCCAGCTTTCAGGAACAGGCAGACTTGAATCAGAAAACCCAATTTTCAACACAATGTTGGCATTTTACTGGGACATACCCCCTTTTTGCAATTTTTTGTGCTTTCAGCCTCCTTCCAGTCAGTGACAGAAATGGGCATGAAACCAATGCTGGATTCCAGATACCTAAACATTTCTGGCAAGTAGACAAAATTCTGAATTCAGCAAGGGGTCTTTTGTGTAGATCCTACAAGGGTTTCCTACAGAAAATAACAACTGAAAAAGAAAAATATTGAAATTGAGGTGAAAAAAACATCATTTTTTCTCTACGTTTTACTCTGTAACTTTTCCCTGCATTGTCAGATTATCGAAAGCAATATACCGTTACGTCTGCTGGACTCCTCTGGTTGCGGGGATATATAGGTCTTGTAGGTTCATCAAGAACCCTAGGTACCCAGAGCCAATAAATGAGCTGCACCCTGCAGTGCGTTTTCATTCTATACCGGGTATACAGCAATTCATTTGCTGAAATATAAAGAGTAAAAAATAGCTATCAAGAAAACCTTTGTATTTCCAAAAAGGGCACAAGATAAGGTGTTGAGGAGCAGTGGTTATTTGCACATCTCTGAATTCCGGGGTGACCATACTAGCATGTGAATTACAGGGCATTTCTCAAATAGATGTCTTTTTTACACACTCTCCTATATTTGGAAGGAAAAAATGTAGAGAAAGACAAGGGGCAATAACACTTGTTTTGCTAATCTATGTTCCCCCAAGTCTCCCGATAAAAATGATACCTCACTTGTGTGGGTAGGCCTAGCGCCCGCGACAGGAAATGCCCCAAAGCGCAACGTGGACACATCCAATTTTTTTAAAGAAAACAGAGGTGTTTTTTGCAAAGTGCCTACCTGTGGATTTTGGCCTCTAGCTCAGCCGGCCCCAGGGGGGGGCAGAAATGCCCTAAAATAAATTTGACCCCCCATTCCCCCCCAAACACCCCCCGCCTGGGAGCGACCCTTGCCTACGGGGTCGCTCCCCCTGCGTGACAATGGCGCCAAAAAACAAATCCCCGGTGCCTAAAATCGACCAATCTGCCCCCAAGGGGGGCAGAAATGGTCTAAATACAATTTGCCCCCCAGGGAAGCGACCCTTGCCTGATGGGTCGCTCCCCATCTCTAAAAAAACAAACAAACACAAAAAAAGATTTGCCTTGGCGCCTAGAGGTTTCTGCCCCCCCTGGTGGCAGATCGGCCTAATAGCCCAGGGGGGGGGCAGAAATGGCCTAAAATAATTGCCCCCCCTGGGAGCGACCCTTGCCCAAGGGGTCGCTCCCTTTTGTCAGTTTCATATAAAAAAAAAAGAAAAATCCCTGGCGTCTAGTGGGGTTTCAAAAGCCGGATTGCAAGCAATCCGGCTTTTGAAACGCTGGGAGAGACTTCAAAGGGAAGGAAATACATTTCCTTCCCTTTGAAGCCCCTCCGGGCCTCCCCCATGGGATTGAAAGAGAAATGCTTTGCATTTCTCTTTCAGTCGCGCTGGAAGCAGAGCTTCCAGCGCGATGGGGGAGACCCTGTGACTAATCAGCGCGCGCTGACGTCACAGGGGGGGTTCGGGGGTGGAAGGGGAAGGGCTTCCCCTTCCATCCCTGACTTGGGGGGGTTGGGGGGAACCCCACAGAGGGAGCGCTAGCGCTCCCTCTGGGCTCTGTGCACAGGACGTAATGGTTACGTCCTGGGCACAGCAGCACTGTGCCTCAGGACGTAACCATTACGTCCTGGGCACAGAACCGGTTAATTGTACTAAAGACTTCCGGGTGGAGGATCAACTCTTTGTGGGATATGTGGGGGTGAAGAAAGAGAAGGCGGTGCTAACGAGAACCATTTCACAATGGGTCCTCCTATGCATCAAAGTATGCTATGCTTTGGCAAAGATGCAACCCCCTGAGGGTTTGCGAGCTCACTCAACTAGAGCAACTGCAGCTACCACAGAGTTAGCATGAGGCATTCCAGTCCTGGATATCTGTCAGGCAGCCACGTTGGCATCTCTGCATGTGTTCACCAAGCACTACTGCCTGGACACTCGGGTCCATAGGGACGGCTACTTTGGTTGTTCGGTCCTTCAGGACTTCTGGTGTGATCTTGGTTCGCAGCCCACCTCCGGGGATGGTATTGCTCGGGTATCTATTCAAAAGGTAAGGAAACTGCAACTAGAAGTCTCTATCAGATGTACAGGTTACTTACCTTTGGTAACAATATATCTGATAGATGCATATTCTAGTTGCAGATTCCTTACCGACCTGTCCATCCTTCCCGCTCTGCAAACTGATTTCTAGGGTCAGGAACTTTCCTTAAAGGGCCCAAGCTTTGCGCACCTCTATCAGTGTTCTTCATGGCTCCGCGCTTCTGGCCTGGAAAGTCGTGAAAAGAAACTGATGTCCGCGCGATGGGGTGGCACCTATATATGACCGCAATGTCATCACGGCAAACCCGATGCCTGCGGAGTCGACCAGCACCACCTGACGGCGTGCAGAGGTACTGCTCGAAGAAAAAGTCTCCGGATCCAGTCTGACGCCTGGGGGAATTCAAAAGGTAAGGAATCTGCAACTAGATTATGTCTCTACCAGAGATATTGTTACAGAAGGTAAGTAACTTGTACAATAAATCCCACAACTTAATATTGTTGGATTTAATATAACTTGTTCAGGTAAAGAGTTTTAAACTCTACCTAAAAAGTTGCCAACTTTAGCCCTGTAGTGCTGTGCTCTGATTGGCCAGCCTCTGGCAGCCTGGCTAGGCTGCCTTGATGAAGTGTGAAGTAGCCTGGGCTGAACACAAAGGAATCTGCCTGTGGGGGGAGAACTCCAATCAGCAGATGAAGAAGCAGGAGGGGGGAGGGCTGCCCAACTGGTCTTCAAAGGCAGGGAAGGACATTTGGAGTAGCCCAGCACCTCCCTCACATCCTGCAACCCCAGACAATTAGGTGCCCTCTTGATCTGATTAGGAGAGGGCATGAGAGGGGTGTGTTTAAGATTTTTAGCCACAGAAGTGGGTGGGCTCATCTAGCTGTAACCTCCAAAAATCAGTTTCAGCCATGATGGATTTTTAAAGAATGTTGCTCCCTGGGATTGATTTTTGCCACACTTCCCAGGAAATGGTCATCACAGGGGGAAGGACCCTGCATCTGATTGGAGAACCAGTACACCCGTTTTTCACCCAGGAGCAAGGATAAATATGGCAGAGCTGCACCCACACCTCAGATCCCTACAAGGAAGAACTACAGGAGAAGAAGCACTGTCCTGCTGGACCCTTGACCTGCACTCTGGAGTACTGCACCAACTGCACACTTGGGCTTCACCACAAGAAGGACTTTGCCTGGCTTCAACTGGTTCAAGGAGGAACTCCCTGTTTGCTACAAGTGAAAAATTGGTAACCAAAGTCCCCTGCACCACCTCCTGAAGAAACTGACCAGTTGACTGCTGTCCAGTGGCCAATTTGGAGTTTGCACCAGGTGCATTCTGGGATTTGTAGTCCACACCCTCAAGGAGCAACTCAGAGCTTCTGGAACCTTGGGGTGAGCTGTGGACACCAAAAGAACCTTAAAAGAACATCTGGGAGAAGATCTAGAAGTTTGGAGGACTTTTTGAAAAAAGATCCATAAAGGTACCGACCCGCCACGGCAACTCTAGCTGGCTTGCCTCAACCACGACCCGACCTGACTTGCAGGTTCGTCCCGGTGAAGAAAATCTCTGAAAAAGTGACTAAGTCTGAACGTAGAAAGTTGACCGGGACCTCCACGTGGGAAATCTCCACGAAGGGCTCCCGCAACACGTATCCAAGGAGGAGTTCCGGGAGGGCGGATTGGACTGGCGACTTGGTCCTGCTGAAGAAAATCTTCAAGAAAACAACTAAGTCCGAAGGTACCCTTTTGACCGAGGCCTCCCGCTTGCTGTAGCCGTGCAGGGCTTTATCGTGGTCAGCCTTAAACTTTGACTTTTCCCCGGTCCAGGTGTGACAAGATGACTAGATTTTCGTTTATATGCGCAAGAAAACGGTGATTCTTTAAAAATTATTATCTCCGGTTCCCCTTATCCAATTTTAATCGTTTTGGCGTCATTTTAAAGGTAAAGATATAATCTATTTTTATAAATTGGTGTTGGATCTTTATTGTGTTTTGTGTTTTACTTATTTACTGTTCAGTGATTTTTAAATGCTTTACACACTTGTCTCCCAAGTTAAGCCTTGTCGCTCGTTGCCATGCTACCAAGGGTTGAGCTGGGTTTAGTTTATTGAGACCTAATTGGACCTAAGTGGAGGTTAGTGGCCTATTGCTAAGTGTAGGTACTTACCTGCCCTTACCAATAAACCATTTTCCAATACACACAGTGAGTGATTCAATGGCTAATGCAAATAATAATAACAAAAAATACTCAGTGCCCCTGATGGAGAATGATTCTGAGAGAATGTGGTCAACCCCGACTCTCCCCCCGGATCCTGTGTACAATAAGTGCACATACCTCAGGTTACCCATTGGTAACTGCATCTGTCTGACTCCAAAACATTTTCAGTATCGACCAGTAGAACTTCCAGGTGCAGGCTAAGGTGATGTGATAGTTCCAGTGCATTACGAAGGTGTCAAATCTCATGCAACATGTACACCCCAGCTTGAAACCATTTTACTGTGAGAAAACGTGGGGCTGCCCTCAAGGAGACAGTTTCCAGAAACCTGAGCAAACACCTTTGTCTCAATATTCATAAGTGAAAAGGACCAAGAGGAGAGCTTGTGCTGGGCGAGACTTTATGCAAATCACAAAAGTATTGATACTGAGTTATTGCTTCATTTAATCTTCAGTGATTTGTCCATCTAGGGCATCTCTGGCATCTCTTTTGAATGCAGGTAGCTACATGCACAGTTTATGAGCAAGACATTTTTCTATTGTGTTAATAGTCATTGATGAATCTTGGCTCTACATATTATAACAGTAATTTGCAAAAACGTTAGCCACTCTGTTGTAATGTGTAATAGGTTGGCCCTCATCATCTCTTGCGCTCCTCAACATTTCGATTGAGGTTATCCTTGCTTACTGGGGCAATGTAATAATTTCCCTGACTTATAAGACTGTGAGACACCATTCAGATAACTCTAGCCTTGTCCAGTAATTGCTGTTTCACTAATAATTTACTTTGCTTTAAATCCTGAAGCACCTCTTGATCGCACATGGCCCAGTACTTCATCTCAGGAACTAATACAAGGCTGTCAAGCAGTGCAGGTGCCTCCTAGTTCTCCTTCAGCAATGAAACATAGCCCATTGCTGTCCCACAGGGCTGAAGTCAGTTCTACAGAACTCAAGTTATTTTGGAAACAAGCTTCATCCTTCTTCCTCCGAAAAGTAAGCCATCATGTGTACGCTATCATTTGGTAAACCTTCACACCTCCATGCCCGATGTTCTGAATGTTCTAATCTGCAAATTTATAGAGACTACTCAGAAATACAGATGTGCTCACCACCGGGTGTTGATTGAAACAGTGCATAAAATACTATACTACTATATCTCTCGTAGATACCTCAGAGCATGACTCTCAGAAACCAAACTTGCCATAAAGAATGCTAAGTCTGAAAAACCAAATCCAGCCAGGAAGGCAGCATATCATACATTTTTTCAAAAGACTAATGTAAGCCAACCCTCTCGTAGTGCATCTGAAAGTTGGTCCCACTACATTGGACCAGTGATGGAGTCATGGTCTCTAGGCCCTCTTCTTGATTTACAGAGTGGTTTGAGGTTTTCTGCTTTTCCTACTTCTGCACCTCCTGTCTTTTAGTTTTGCCACAAATGAGCCATTCTGAACCACTATCGCACAGGTCTTGGGTTGATCTTTCTTTGCTCCCCAGTACCATGTCACTTCAGGTATAATAAGAACTTGAGGGGAATAAGACTTTGAGCTTTGCCAGATTCAAAACCTTAATGTTTATGGCTATAAGCTTTGCCATTCTACCAAAAGATCTCTTCTGCTGCTGGACCAGTCCAGTTCAACCAGAAAGAATACCAGGTTCCAAATGGAGTCAAACAAGACTGGATCCTGTCTTCGCCCAGTTTTTATGATCATATCATAATCCATGTAGTTTGGAGGATAGACCTAGAAGGCACTCCTGGAGGAGGTCTCTGTTATAAGAGCATAATGAACTCTTTCAAGATTGAAGCAAGAGGATATGTGAAGGTATTGAGATTGGAATGCATTCTTGGAAGACATGTTGTGGTTGGTGTCCCTCCATTCCCTCAGTGAAGCCCAAAAACAAACTGAGATTATTTGCCAGAACCTTACGATTTGCATCCTCAACACATTCTTCTAAAGTTGTTGATGTAGTCATTAGTCATAAGACCACAGATTTCACAATCCCACAAAGTTCCACAACTCTGAAATTTGGACTTCTGCTCAGTGATTATATTGTGGAGATCTTGGCACAGCAGGCTACCATCTATGCTCTCCTGCAAATTTCCAACTCTGAGGCTGTATGGTAGGTTGAAATAACTTTTGTCAGAAATTGGGTTCTTGGTTGACTGGGTTGGGAGCGCTGGACAAGCATCAACCACAATCCTAGTCAGGGTAAGCAGGAGCAAACCCTAAATTAATCTGTGCTCAATCCTCCTGGCTGCTTGGCACAGAGTAGTCGGGCTTTAACTTAGAGGTACTGTGTAAAATATTTGTGTAAAACTTCAAACAGTAACCAGTGAAAATACCACACAAAGAGATGCCACACCAGGTTAGGAAAATTAAGCGTAATTTAATAAACAAAACAAGACCAAAATGAAAAATATCCAATTAGTAGAACCAGAGATATTGAATTTAAAAGTTTTTAGAGCACATAGCACCAAAAGGTGCATGGGACAACAATGGATGGTCGTGCTGGAAAAGGACAAAGTCACAAGTTCAAGATGACCGCAATGGAGTGCGGGCCGGCTACAGGAACTCTTAGGCCCGCTGAGCAGAGTATCTTAAATCCTGGTTTGCTGAATGTTGAGTGGCTCTGCATCGAGGATCAATTACGCAGCTGAGGTGATGCATGGGTTCCAAAATTTAGGTGTGGTGCGAGGTCCCGTTGCCTCAGCATCGAGGATCCTGACGACAGGGCATGCGATGCGCAGTCCAGCGTCTGGGATGCTGCACACAGTTGGGACATTGCAGCAGTTCTGAAGAGCTGCAAGGCTGCTTTGCGGAATCAAGAGTAGTTACTGAGGTTGCCGTCGAGAAACGCAAGGGCCTGCAGTAAGGATACATCATGCAGCTGCAGTTCCGAATGTGATGCGGGCTGCGGCGGCGATGCAGGTCTTTGGAAAGGATCCAATCACTCAGCAGCATAGATGCGTTGGTTCTGCTCAGGTTTGCGCCGTACAGAGTGGTGAACTTAGGCCTTCTTCCAAGGGTCCAGAACGGGGGGTGGCACCACTTGACAGGATAGGCTCACAAATGGCAGATTCAAAGTGCAGATACAAGGTTGTTAGAAGCCTGTTAGGTCCCTGAGGCTTCAGATCCGGAGGCCAACCAACTAGCCCTTGGAGTCACTCTGGGTTTTGGGTTGAAATTATGCATGTTCAGTCCTTCTCACCCAGGCAAGAGGCCAGCACAGCAGGACAGCAGTTCCTTCAGAGCAGCAGTCCATTAGAGTGGCAGCACAGCAGTCCTTCTTCCTGGCAGCATATCCACCGGTTCAGAAGGGTACTGAAGAGCTTCTAGAGGCATGTCTTTGAAGTGCACAGATGCCCTACCTACCCTGGCTCCACGCCAACTATATTGAGTATGTAGCCCTTCGTGTGGACACAGGACACGGCCTATTCAGATATAAGTGAGGTTGGACCCATCTCTTCCCTCCTATCCTGCCAGGGATTGCCCATCCAGTCACACCTAAGCTCTTATTGTGTGTGGCTGTCTAGGAGGAATACACAAAACCCAACTATACCCAGCCATGTGACCAGAGACCGGCTGCAGGCATCAAATGACTAACGCAAGAAAATGACAACTTTCTAAAAGTGTAAAAAGAACAAGTGATGGACGCAGTGCTGACCAATGTCAAAAGTTCACCCCAGTCAAAGATCTACACCTCAATCCATCACTGTTTTGCCCACCATGTCATTCCAGTTTGGACCCAGCAATATGCAAATCAGTCTTTACCCTGCACCCTATGGGAACAGTTCAGCCCGAACTGTCAGGCCAGGTCCTCCCTGGACCAGAAACTTGTATCCTGGGCCCGGTTTCAGGGTTCCTCATCAGCCAGGATAGCTTGAATCAGTTGACCTGGAGAGCATGAGCCCACATCCGGGCATACCCTTCCCACTTAGGGTGACAAATGCAAAAAGAACAAGTGATGAATGGCATGCTGAACAGTGTCAAGCATTCACCCCCAGTCAGAGAACTGGGCCTAAATCCCCCATGCCCACCATGCCATTCCAGTTTGGACCCAGCAATATGCCATTCCAGTTTGGACCCAGCAATATGCAAATCAGTCTTGGGAACACTCCAGCCCAAACTGCCAGGCCTAGTCCTCCCGCGACCAGAAACAAGCATCATGGGCCCGGTTTCAGGGAATCACCCCTCATCAGCCAGGCTAGCTTGAATCCGGTGGCATGGTGAGCACGGGACCCACACCTGGGTATACCCTTCTCACCTAGGATGACAAATGCAAAACAACCAAGTGATGGACGAAATTCTAAACAATGTCAAACATTAACCCTCAGTCAGAGATTTGGGACTAAATCCATTGTTTTGTTTTTTGCCCACCATGCCATTCCAGTTTGAACCCAGCCATACGCAAACCAGTCTTGACCCTGCTCCCTATGGGAACAGTCCATCCCGAACTCTTTCAGGTTCAGGGAGGTGTTGGGCCTACTTGTATGCTTCCAAATATTCTATTTTCTAAAGGGATGTAAGAGTCTTCATGAACGCAAATGATGCCCAGCTACATCTGATTTTCCTTAAATTAAAAACCTGATACTGCTCATCTTAAAAAACATTTAAGATAGCGGAGTTCCCTGGGGCCCAAAACGGCTGTGGGAGAGGGGGCTCCATGCATGCCCTTTCCCATAATAATAAAAAAAAACAATTGGTTTGACCCCCGGGACCCAGGTCACCCCAGGAGTTATGTTTTTTTTATTTTTTTATTTTTAAAGGATGCCATTTGTTTTCAGAGTGCTCCATGAGAGAACTGCTGGATCATTATAGAAAACTTTTTTTTTTCTTTACTTTAAGCCCCTCTCAGATCCTCATATATATATATCAGGCGGCCAAGTCCCGAGCCCTGTAATGCCGGTCACAACATTTCTTTTCATGTTGGAGCCAGCCAATCAGAGTGTGAGTTCCCACCGGAACTAGGTGGCCAACAGAAGGAGAAAAAAAAATAGCCCGTGGCCAATGAGAACACTGCATTTTTTTTAAGCTGGGTGATTGCAGGACTTTTACGAGTGTCCCACAAAGGCAACCATCCAGATCTTCAAAGTTCTCCAGTATTGGACCTTTTGTAGGTTCACATTCTTAAATCATTCCCTCGTCCTCGAAGTGGGAGTCCCACTGTACAACTAGAGAAGCAGTGTACTGTTAATCCTAGCCTGGAAAGGCTATAAAACCTTCACTTTAGTAACATACCCTTATCTTTTAAAAGAAACCAGACTCCTCTAACCAATCATGTCGCATCCCTCCCTAGAACAGTCCCCTCAGAGGCTTCTGTCTCAGATTTTTATAGCACAAGTGTGAAAATCGAAAAGTACTGAAGATAAGGTAAGTCTCTCAGGGAAGGAGTGTAGGTCGCATGTGAGTCTATGAAAGATACCAATACTGGCGAACCACAGTTACAGGTAAGTAACTTATTAAGTAAGGTAACTGAAAACTTTCCTCCTAGCTATAAATACACAGTGCCGACTGTATATATATAAACCCGAAGCTCAATTAATGGTGGCGGTCCAAGCGTGGATCTACCTATCCACTCATATCATACGCCAGTTCCTCCAAACTACAAAGGACATGCTCGAACAGCAAAAATGTAGTCACATATATTGTTTAATAACAGATGCCTCCTCTGTAATTAAACAATATGTGACTACACTTTTGCTGTCCGAGCATGTCCTTTGTAGTTCGGAGGAAGTGGCGTATGATATGTGTGTCTATATATATATATATATATATATATATATATATATATATATATATATATATATAGACACACACATACAGTGGACGTCCCTTTTGTTTTTTTTTCAGTAAATCTATATATATACATATATATACATATATATATATATATCTAGATAGATTCACTAAAAATTACAGTTATGCTGAGATTTCACATGTTCAAAACTATTGGAATTCAGCAGTTATGGTTACCTGAGCTAGCTATAACTTACTCCCCCCTGTGCAAACACAGTGCTTATGACCTCTCAGTGACTCCACTGATGACATCTCAAATGACATTACTGATGACATCCACAGAACCACTCACACCCCCATACAACCTTTTATACACTTACACACCCACATAACCACTTATATACCCATTCACAGACCCATACAACCACTTACACACCCATTCATTCGTCCATAGAGACACTCACACCGACTTACTCAACCATACAGCCGCTCACACACCCATTCACTGACCTATACAGCCACTGACACAGAACTTACTGTGCGGTACAGCCACTCACACACCAATTCACTTACCAGTACACCAACTCAGACAGCCACTCCCTCACCCATACATCAACTTACACACCCAATGACTCACCGGTAAAGCCATTTTCACAGCCACTCACACACTAACTCACCCACCCATAGAGCAACTCACAGAGCCGCTCAGTCACAGATACAGCCACTTACCCACCCGTACAGCCATCTCACACCCGCTCATTCACCAGTACATCCACTCATATAGCCACTCACCCAAACAGCTACTCACACAGTTATTCTCCCATATAGCCATTCAGACAGTCTCAAAGCCACTAAGATGACATATGTCAGAAATAGTATCACTCAATAGTACAGAAAGAACAGTAATTTTACTTGGGTGGTAGCTTAGTGTATATCTTTGTCTCAGGAACGTTTTCGAAACACACTCACTGCATGATGTCAGTGACCACGTCATGAGTGATGTAATATGTGAAGTTATAAGCAGTGCATTGCGGGGGCGTAAGTTTTAGTTAGCTCAGGTACCTATAACTGCTGAATTTCAATGTTTTTTTTTTATGTGTCAATTCAGCCTTACTACAATGTCCCTGTAACCTTTGTTTTTTTCGAGTGAATTTCTAAGGTTTTTTAAATTCTATTTCCTAACTATAACGTCCCTCTAACTTTGTTTTTTCAGTGAATATATATATATATATATATATATGTTCGATGGCATGTATAGCTGCAGATACACATGCTGTGCATTATCCTGCCATCTAGTGTTGGGCTCGGAGTGTTACAAGTTGTTTTTCTTCGAAAAAGTATTTTCGAGTCAAGAGACCAAGGGACTCCTCCCTTTCGGCTCCATTGCGCATGGGTGTCGACTCCATCTTAGATTGTTTTCTTTCCGCCATCGGGTTCGGACGTGTTCCTCTTCGCTCCGTATTTCGAATCGGGAAAGTTAGCGAAGTATCGAAAAATTTGACGGTATTGTTTGCGCTCGGTACCGGTTTAGTGTTAGTACATCGACACCGGTTGTAGAAGCGCTCCGGGGGCCCTTCGGGGCTTCCACTCTTCAGCGGGGCCTGGTCGGCCCGACCGCGTCCAAGTATCCTTACACAGACCAACACTAGAGCTGTAATCTGTGTCTATCACCGGAACACAGGGAGGATACTTGCGAGGCCTGTCGGGCATTTCGATCGAAGAAGACCCTACGCGGTCGAAGAGCCAGAAGACTTCAGATGACATCGACACCGGCCAAACAGATCGACGTCGAGGAAGAGGAGAGAATCTCCATTCAAGAATCGGACTCAACCGACTCCGAAAGTGAGCAACCGAAGGCACAGCAAAAAAATTTGAGTAAACCTGCCCCGGCCAACCCTCACTCCAAGATTATAAAGGCCAAGGGGATGCCATCGCCAACAGGCCATGGCTTAACCCGAAAACACGGTGACCAACCATCGGCACCGAAAAAGGCCTCCTAACAGCCAAAGACATCCAACTCCGGTCAAGATACCGGCTCTGAACCATCTCGCCACCGAGAGGGCAACACGCCCAAGATAAAAAAAAAGGTTTCCTCGGAGCCGAAAAAGACTGGTCCAAAACCTTCGGTGCCGAAAAAGGCAGCCTCGGAGCCGAAAATAGGTTCCTACACGGACTTTCCAGCCAAATGCAAGGGCACAGATTGGAGCAGGAATTAAGTATGGGAGAGCCAGACCATACTCAAAGGAGGCTGCACATCCAGAAAGAGACTGGTAAAATTCAAACTCTTCCTCCCATAAAAATAAAGAGAAATCTAGCATTCCGGGAGTCGGAAATGCAGCCAAAGCCAAAGGTGGCTAGAGACAGAACACCACCACCAAGGTTTTCGCCACAGCCTTCTCCACTGCACTCACCACAGCTGTCCCCGGTAACAACACCCCCAATGCAGTCACCAACACACACGGGGATGACACAGGATGACCTGGATGCATGGGACTTATATGATGCACCGGTCTCCAACAACAGTCCCGATTGTTACCCGGCAAGGCCGTCACCACCAGAGGACAGCACTGCATATATGCAGGTGTTATCAAGAGCAGCTACTTTCCACAATGTAGCAATGCATGCGGAGCCAATAGAAGATGACTTCTTATTTAATAGCTTGGCATCCACTCACAGCTCTTATCAAAGTTTGCCAATGCTCCCAGGAATACTCAAGCACGCCAAACAGGTGTTCCAAGACCCAGTGAAAGGTAGAGCTATCACGCCTAGGGTGGAGAAGAAATATAAACCTCCCCCAACGGACCCTGTGTTTATAACACAGCAACTGACACCAGATTCGGTAGTCGTGTGAGTGGCCAGAAAGAGGGCAAACTCCCAATCATCAGGAGACGCACCACCGCCCGACAAGGAAAGTCGGAAGTTCGATGCTGCAGGCAAATGAGTGGCAGCACAGGCAGCCAATCAATGGTGGATTGCCAATTCACAGCCTCTACTGGCTCGCTACGACAGGGCACACTGGGACGAGATGCAACATATAATACAGCACTTGCCCAAGGAACACCAAAAACATGCCCAACAGGTTGTTGAGGAAGGACAAGCGATTTCCAACAACCAGATAAGGTCTGCTCTGGACTCGGCAGACACAGCAGCACGGACAGTGAACACTGCGGTAACCATTCACAGGCATGCATGGTTACGCAGCTCAGGTTTTAAACCGGAAATCCAGCAGGCTGTGCTAAATATGCCGTTTAACCAAGAACAATTGTTTGGGCCGGAGGTGGACACAGCAATAGAAAAGCTCAAAAAGGACACAGACACGGCTAAAGCCATGGGCGTGCTCTACTGCCCACAAAGCAGAGGCACTTTTCGAAGACCACAGTTTAGAGGGGGGTTTCGTTCCCAAACCGCAGAGCCTTCCACCTCACAAGCCAGACCCACCTATCAGGGGCAGTACCAAAGAGGAGGGTTTCGAGGGTCATACAGGGGCGGACAATTCCCAAAAGCAAGGGGGAAATTCCAAAGCCCTAAAACACCCCAAGCCAAACAGTGACTTCAGTGTCACAAACCCCCAACACTCAACACCGGTGGGGGGGAGACTTACCGCATACTACCAAAACTGGACAAACATAACTACGGACGCATGGGTCCTAGCCATTATCCACCATGGTTATTGCATAGAATTCATAAATTTCTCACCAGATGTGCCCCCAAGAGCACACAATATGTCCAAACAACACTTAGAGAACACTAGAAGTCCAAGCATTGTTACAAAAACAAGCAATAGAACTAGTACCCAACCATCAAAAAGGAACAGGTGTCTACTCCCTGTACTTCCTAATTCCAAAGAAAGACAAAACGTTGAGACCCATATTAGACCTCAGAACGCTGAATCTCTACATCAAATCAGATCACTTCCACATGGTAACACTTCAAGACGTGATTCCCTTGCTCAAAAAACAAGACTACATGTCAACGTTAGATCTCAAGGATGCATATTTCCACATACCCATACATCCTTCTCACAGGAAATACTTAAGGTTTGTAATACAGGGCGTGCATTACCAATTCAAGGTGTTACCATTCGGGATAACACCAGCCCCAAGTGTATTCACAAAATGCCTAGCAGTAGTAGCCGCTCATATAAGGAGACAGCACATGCACGTATTCCCATACTTAGACGACTGGTTAATAAAAACCAGCACTCAACAACAGTGTCTTCTTCACACACAATACGTTATAGAAACTCTACACAAACTTGGGTTCTCTATAAATTACCAAAAATCACATCTACAACCATCCCAAATACAACAATACTTGGGAGCAACACTCAACACACAAAAGGCGATTGCCACTCCAAGTCCACAAAGAGTACAAGCCTTCCAGAATATAATATTAAACATGCAGCCAAACCAACACTACCAGGTGAGGTTTGTAATGAAACTTCTAGGCATGATGTCTTCATGCATAGCCATTGTCCCAAACGCAAGACTACACATGCAGCCCTTACAACAGTGCCTAGCAACACAATGGACACAAGCACAGGGTCAACTCCAAGATCTAGTGTTGATAGACCGCCAGACACATTTCTCGCTCCAATGGTGGAACCATATAAATTTAAACCAAGGGTGGCCATTCCAAGACCCAGTGCCTCAATACGTGATCACAACAGATGCGTCCACGATAGGGTGGTGAGCACACCTCAACCAGCACAGTATACAGGGAAAATGGGACGTTCAACAAAAACAACTGCACATAAATCATTTAGAACTGTTGGCAGCGTTTCTAGCATTGAAAGCATTTCAACCACTGATAACCCACAAACACATTCTTGTCAAAACAGACAACATGACAACAATGTATTACCTCAACAAGCAAGGAGGGACACACTCGTCACAACTGTGTCTCTTAGCACAAATGATTTGGCATTGGGCAATTCACAATCGCATTCGCCTAATAGCACAATACATCCCAGGGATTCAAAACCAGTTAGGTGACAATCTCAGTCGAGATCATCAACAAACACATGAATGGTAGATTCATCCCCAGATCCTACAATATTACTTTCTACGATGGGGAACACCAAAAATAGACCTATTTGCAACAAAAGAAAATGCAAAATGCCAAAACTTTGCGTCCAGGTACCCACACCCTCTGTCCAAGGGCAATGCATTATGGATGAGTTGGTCAGGGATATTTGCTTACGCTTTTCCCCCTCTCCCACTCATTCCTTATCTGGTAAACAAATTGAGTCAAAACAGACTCAAACTAATACTCATAGCACCAACCTGGGCTCGCCAACCGTGGTACAGAACACTGCTGGATCTGTCAGTGGTACCTCATGTCAAACTACCAAACAGACCAGATCTGTTAACCCAACACAAACAACAGATCAGACACCCGAATCCAGCATCGCTCAATCTAGCAATCTGGCTCCTGAAGTCTTAGAATTTGTACACTTAGACCTTAAACAAGAATGTATGGAGGTCATTAAACAAGCTAGGAAACCTACTACAAGACATTGTTATGCAAACAAATGGAAAAGATTTGTTTACTACTGCCACAGTAATAAAATTCAACCACTACATGCTTCCGCAAAAAACATTGTAAGTTACTTATTACACTTACAAAAATCTAACCTAGCATTCTCTTCTATTAAAATACATCTCACAGCAATATCTGCCTATCTGCAGATTAAACATTCAATATCGCTCTTTCGAATCCCAGTCATCAAAGCATTTATGGAAGGATTAAAAAGAATCATACCCCCAAGAACACCACCAGTCCCTTTGTGGAACCTCAATATTGTATTAACACAACTCATGGGACCACCATTTGAACCCATGCACTCTTGTGAAATGCAATACTTAACTTGGAAGGTATCCTTCCTGATAGCTATCACATCTCTTAGAAGAGTAAGTGAAATACAAGCATTTACTATACAAGAACCCTTTATACAAATACATAAACATAAAGTGGTTCTCCGTACAAATCCAACATTTTTACCAAAAGTTATATCACCATTCCACCTAAATCAAACGGTGAAACTCCCAGTCTTTTTTCCACAACCAGACTCAGTAGCAGAAAGAGCCTTACATATGTTAGACATCAAAAGAGCACTAATGTATTACAATGACAGAACAAAACAGTTTCGCAAAACAAAACAATTACATTATTTGTAGCCTTCCAGAAGCCTCATGAAAGGAATCCTATATTCAAGCAAGGCATTGCCAGATGGATAGTGAAATGTATTCAAACCTGCTATATTAAAGCAAAAAGGGATCTACCTATTACACCAAAGGCACATTCCACAAAGAAAAAAGGTGCCACAATGGCCTTTTTAGGGAATATACCTATGACAGAAATTTGTAAGGCAGCCACATGGTCTACGCCTCATACATTTACAAAACATTACTGTGTAGATGTGTTAACAACACAACAACCCACAGTAGGACAGGCTGTATTACGAACAATATTTAAAACAACTTCAACTCCTACAGGCTAAGCCACCGCTTTTGGGGAGATTACTGCTTACTAGTCTATGCACAGCATGTGTATCTGCAGCTACACATGCCATCGAACGGAAAATGTCACTTACCCAGTGTACATCTGTTCGTGGCATGAGACGCTGCAGATTCACATGCACCCTCCCACCTCCCCGGGAGCCTGTGGCCGTTATAAGTTGAATGAAACTTGTAAATTTGTAAATAAATACTATTCTTATACACATTATGTACATACATACATACTCCATTGCATGGGCACATTTACTATATTCACAACTCCTACCTCACCCTCTGCGGGGGAAAACAATCTAAGATGGAGTCGACGCCCATGCGCAATGGAGCCGAAAGGGAGGAGTCCCTCGGTCTCGTGACTCGAAAAGACTTCTTCGAAGAAAAACAACTTGTAACACTCCGAGCCCAACACTAGATGGCAGGATAATGCACAGCATGTGAATCTGCAGCGTCTCATGCCACGAACAGATGTACCCTGGGTAAGTGACATTTTCCATATATATATATATATATATATATATATATATATATATATATATATATATCAAAACAAATCCCTTTCAGGGTTAGAGTAGTATTTTACATGGTAAGAGTTTTCAGCCCAAACCTTTGTTAAAAAGCATACCATATGGTGAGTTGATTAGAATGCGTAGCAATTGTTCTAATGAAAAAGAAGTACAGTTAAAATACAAGGAGACTATACAAAGGTTTAAACAAAGAGGTTATAATCGGAAAATCTTGCATAAAAACTTAGAAAGTTAATTAAAATGATCACTCGTGATGAGGTACTATTTTCAAAACAGTCCAACACAAGAGAACTGAACTTAGATGAAAATAATGTAAGAATGGTAATGGATTACACCAAGGAAAGTGGCTTAGTAAGAAATATTTTGTGTAAACATTGGCATGTTATATGTAGAGATCCGGATCTGGGTCCCAAAATAGGTGTGTGCCACTGATTACATATCGAAAGGCTCCGTCAATAAAAGATTATGTAGTAAGAAGTCACTTCTCATTAAAAAAAAAAAAAAAATTGCTAACAGAACAACAACTTGGATTTGTCAAATGCAACAATTGTAAAGCTTGTAAAATTGGTAAGTCAACAAAAGTAGTGAAATTGTTCAATGGAGTGGGAATGAATATTAAACACAGAATAACCTGTAATACTAGATTAACGGTTTATGTGATTGAATTCCCCTGTGGCTTAAAATATGTAGGCAGTACAATATGTATGTTGAAAAAAAGAATTCTCTTCCAGGGGATCCTCATCAATAGTCATAAACATTGAATATTCCTGCCCTTGTGCGGGGACCCCGGACCATATATAAAATACACACATATAAAAGTATGAAATATGCACGAAAAATATATATATAGCATTTTTAGTAGACACATTTTCATACTAAACTCATATATATATGTGTGTAAAACAGCAATGCAGACTATAATCATAACCAGGCTAAAATGCTTTATTTCTATGGAGTTTTTTTTTTGTTTTTTTTAAATTGTCCTTTTCAAAATTACAATAAGAGAACATTATATTTACCAAAGCCCCATAACTGGGCCTAGGAAAATAAGCAGTAGTAACATCAGAGAAAAAAGAAGAAAAAAACTACATTGAAAAACAATGGAGCATTCTTAGCCAATAGGCTGCACGCAGGTTAACACAGGAGAACCATAAAAATTCTGGCACCGTGCCTTTAAGACCCTGAGCACCTCCAGTATCCCACCATGCCTCAGGGGTGAAGGAGAGGTGACAGTTGGTTCACAGTTAGGTCAGTTCTTTTTTCCGGCTTCTTCTGAGAGGATCCTGGAGCATAGAGCTCTCAGTTTTTCTGAGTTTTTCTCAGAAAAATACTTCAGAAAAGTGTTTTTTCCACCTTTACTCGACATCTAACATCTTTGTCGGAGTCTGGAAGTTTTTTCCTGACTGAAAAATGCCTCCCCTTTTTGTGAAGTGCCCTTCCTGTGGGAAGAAGAAGGCCCAGTCAGATCCACACACACTCTCTGCATTGTGTGCTTGCCTCAGAGTCACTGCCCTGACACTTGCAAACACTGCAAGAACATGTCAAAAAGAACTCCGAAGGACAGGGAGAAGATCAGGCTTCATGAGAGGCAGAAAACATCATCCTCTTCGCTTCCCAGGCAGCCAACAAGCCATTCTCAGGCGAGACAGGCTAGATCGACGTCAGCAGGTAGGAAGATACCTGTTTGTTCCCCGTCGACGTCGTCGCTGCCACCATCTCACCGTCATAGATCGCCGTCGACGGCGACCCGACCGACGTCGAAGGATACGGCGTCGAGAGAACATGGCCACCGCAGGGGCATATCTCCGTCGACGGCAACCCACCGATCGACGTCGAGCCATCACCGGCGTGCCCATTCGCCGCCGAAGGCCTCGTACCCCTCGACGTCAAGGAAGGCGACGTCGAAATCGCCTCAGCGGCGAGAATGAGCGCATCCGCCATCGGTGGCCCACCGCTCGACGGCGAGGCAGACGACGGCGAGCAGATCGCAGTCCAGGGATCGCCGGTCAACATCGAGGCACTCAACGTCGAGACAGGAACAACCAGCGGCGCTCCCTTCGATGTCGTTACAGCTGTCGACGTCGACACAGGTTTTACCTGTCTTGCAGGGAGCAGAGCATCGGCTTCCGCCGGCGGATAAGACCACTCCAGCATCTCCAGTGGTCTCCATAAGAAGTGGTCCATCTCGGTCGAGAGCTGCATCGTCTGGGCATGTCTCGCCCATCAGTTTGTCACCGAGGTGGTTGGAGAGCCTTAATAGACCAACGGCCTCCCCGGACTCGCAGTATTCGAGGATGTACTCTCCTACTGCCTCTCTCCCGAGAACACCATCACCGACCGCGCGGGCAGGACGGGCTCGTTCTGCTTCTCACCAGTCGACCACAAGGCCTGGGCGCTCTGCTACAGCATCTCGAAGCAGGTCACGCTCCCAGAGACGATCCAGGTCACGGTCACGACACAGAAGGTCGCCCTCTTGGTCATCGTCAGGGTCATCCGTCAGGCAATACTCCCCCACCTTAACGGACTCTCCACCAGCTAGGGTTTCCCCGGTGGACGACATCACTACCTTTAATGAGGTGCTTATCAGGGGAGCACAAAAGCTAAACATAGAGGTTCCAGAACCGTCAACCTCCTCGTCCGTCATTTTTGAAACTCTGCAGCATAGGGCGGTTTCCAAAAAGCTGCTGCCGCTAGTGCCTGGTCTGTTGCAACCAACCATGGACACCTTTTTAGCGCCAGCCACCCTCAAATCAGCTCCTGCTAGGATCTTGAAAAAATATAAAGCGCCTGAACAAGATCCTTTATTTCTCAGGACGGATCCGCCTCCGGACTCAGTCATATTGGCCGCAGCCCGAAAAACACACTCAGTAGCATCATCCTCCACGGTTCCACCTGACAAGGAGAGCAGACATCTAGACACTCTGGGGAGGAAAATGTGTGGCACGGCGGCCTCTATCATGAAAGTCTCCAGCGCTTCTGCACTCCTAGGCAGATATGACCGTTCACTGTGGGACTCGCTGAACAGGTTCGCAGACAAATTGCCTAGGGAGGACAGGCAGGACTTCCAGGAGATCCTACAAGAGGGATGTCTGGTCTCCAACCAGGTCATCAGCGCAGCAGCAGATGGGACAGACTTAGCTGCACATGGATACGCACATGGAGTTTGTGCAAGAAGGTCTTCCTGGTTGAGGCTGACAGGATTAAAGCAGGAAGCACAACAGCGTATCTTAAATCTTCCGTTCAACGGGAACTCGCTGTTTGGTACCCATACAGACGAAGAGATGGCGCGCATGAAGACGGAAGTAGATACCATGAGGGCAGTAGGCCCGGAAAGGAAAAAGGACTTCAGGCGAAGGTATAGGCCTTACGACAGGCGCCCTTTTCAGCAGAGGGTTCAAACCCCTCATTGGTCCCAGAGGCAACAGCAGAGGCAAGGATGCCCACTTTTTCAGTCTCGTAAGGCCACGAGGGACCGAGGGTCAAGTAGACCACAGCAGTCCACACCCAAAGCGCCAGCCAAACAATGAGAACTCGCTTCCCTTAACACTGTGCACCACTCCAGTGGGGGGAAGTATCACAGACTTTATTCACGAGTGGCGTGGTATAACAAAAGACAAATGGGTGCTCAACATTGTCAAGAATGGGTACTCTCTTCTTTTCCGACAACCTCCACCGCACTTGCCACCAGCCAAATGCAATCCGTCTCACGTCAACCTATTGCGCAAGGAGGCTCGCGCCCTTTTACGAAAAAAAGCAGTAGAAAAAGTTCCAGTCGCGCACAGAGGAAAGGGGGTATACTCCCGTTATTTTCTGGTAGCGAAAAAAGGCCGCAAGGGTGTTTTCAGACCGATTCTGGACTTAAGACTACTGAACAAGTACATAAAAAAGCAAAAGTTCAGGATGCTGGCCCTGCACCAGATTTTCCCTCAGCTACATCAGGGGGACTAGATGTGCTCCATCGACCTGCAGGATGCGTATTTTCACATCCCGATCGTTCCCAAGCATCGGAAATTCCTGCGCTTCCGGATAGCCTCACAGCACTATCAGTTCAAGGTGCTACCATTCGGCCTGAAATCGGCCCCGCGCGTTTTCTCAAAATGCGTAGCAGTGGTAGCGGCACATCTACGGAAGCAAAAAAATCTTCATTTACCCATACCTAGATGACTGGCTACTGAAAGCCTCCTCTCCGGAACAGGCGAGAAGCCATCGGGACATTGTGCTCAAGGTTTTCTCTAGGTCTACAAGTCAACTACCAAAAGTCCACCTTGATTCCGACGCAAAATCTCCACTACCTGGGAGCAATACTAGATACAGAGCTCGAAAGAGTGTATCCTTCGGAAGAACGACTATTATCAATAAAGAAAGTGTCAAGACCTGTTGAAGTCCGACGCACCTACGGCCCGTCAGGTGACATCTCTACTGGATTCCATGGCCTCGTGCATTTTCATTGTCCCGAATGCCAGGCTACATATGAGGCCCCTCCAAGAGGCGCTGGAAAACAACTGGAACCAGAGCACAGGCCGCTGGGAGGACAGAGTGCGGCTGCCGATAGGAGCACGACAGTCGTTGCAATGGTGGATGCACAGACCTCACCTGTCAGTAGGAGCTCCGTTTCACCAGGTAATTCCATCCGACACTCTGGTAACGGATGCGTCTCTTCAGGGATGGGGGGCTCATCTAGGTCCCCTTCAAGCTCAGGGCTGTGGTCCGACAACGAAAGGGAGTACCACATCAACCTGCTGGAGCTCAGAGCGGTCCTTCTGGCTCTCAAGTCTTTTGCTCCATCGATTCAGGGGAAATCTCTCCTAATACAGACGGACAATACGACCACAATGTACTATTTGAACAGACAAGGGGGAACGAAATCCCTACCCCTATCTCGGGAGTCTCAAGCAATCTGGCATTGGCTACTGGCGAGAGGAATGTCGCTTACAGCGGTTCACCTACCAGGTCAACAAAACGTGGAGGCAGACTTCCTGAGCAGACACCTCGAGGACGCCCACGATTGGGTCCTGCACGACGAAGTCATCAAAGACCTCTTCGCTCAATGGGGTCGGCCTCAATTGGATCTCTTCGCAGACGAGGTAAACAGGAAATGCCCAGACTTCGCGTCCAGGTTCTACCGTCCGGGATCTCGAGGGAATGCCCTGTTGATCGACGGGTCAGGGATATTTCTCTACGCTTTTTCCACCGATCCCCCTCATACCGGCGGTGATCAACAAACTTTACAGATCCAGCACCAGAATGATTTTCATAGCTCCGCAATGGCCTCGTCAGTTCTGGTACACAGATCTCCTCAACTTATCGGAACAACCTCACAGGAGGCTGCCGTGCAGACCGGATCTCCTTTGCAGGCTGGAGGGCAGGATACTTCACCCCATCCTACCCTCTCTGAGCTTGACAGCATGGCTCCTGAATTCCTGCAGTATGGGCACCTAGGGCTCTCGCGGGAGTGCATGAATATCTTGAAGGAGTCCAGGCGACCTTCCACGCGGCGTTCTTACGCATTCAACTGGAAGAGGTTCTACATATGGTGCCGTCAGCAAGGTCAGAACCCTATACTGGCTCAGGAGGAGGTCATACTATCTTACCTACTCCATCTGGCAAAATCGGGTCTGCAGGTATTATCGATTAAGGTATATTTATCTGCCATTAAAGCCTATCAAAAGTCACCTTCTCAGGAATCCTTTTTTACAAGACCAGTAGTCAAGGATTTCTTAGAAGGTTTGAAAAAAGTTTTTCCACCCATTCGGAAACCCACCCCTCCTTGGGAACTGAACATAGTGCTATCAAAACTTATGGGCCCTCCTTTCGAACCTATACACAAAGCCTCTTTGCAACACCTTACGTGGAAGACGGGTTTTTCGGTAGCCATTACTTCCGCAAGGAGGGTCAGTGAGATTCAGGCTTTGTCCTCAAAAGAACCGTACACAGTCTTCCACGAGAATAGAGTAGTTCTACAAACTCACCCATCATTCCTGCCGAAGGTTGTGTCAGAGTTTCACATCAATCAGACTATTTCTCTACCAACTTTTTTCCCCAATCCGGAGACTCCGGCGGAGAAAGCCTTGGACTCCCTAGATTTGAAAAGTGCTAAAATTTTACCTGGATAAGACCAAGCTAATTAGACACTCCAACCACTTGTTTGTGAATTATGGTCATGTGAGAACAGGAGAGGCAGCATCAAAACGCACCATATCTAGATGGATAGTTTCTCGTATTGTTAATGCATATCAATTGGCTAACAAGCTACTACTTGCTAGACCCAAGGCGCATTCGACAAGAGGAAAGGCGGCTACTGCTGCCCTCCTTTTTAATGTTCCAATCGCTGAAATTTGTAAGGCTGCTACATGGAAGTCTGTACATACATTTACTAGACATTACTGTTTGGACTCAGATGCAAGAGCAGACGCCCAAGTTCGGCAAGCTTCTCTGAGAAACTTGTTTGCATAATACATATCTATTCCGGCACTTCCATTGGACGGTCCGCAGAGTCAAGGGATGGTCTTGCTAATCTATTCAATGTTTATGACTATTGATGAGGATCCCCTGGAAGAGAAGGATAAGTTACTTACCTGGAAATCCTAGTTCTCTTCCAGGGGTATCCTCATCAAAGTCATAAACAACCCACCCTCCTCCCCGGACGTACGTCTCCTAGAAGTGCAGGACAGACTATCTTTCGAATCTGCTGCACAGCTTGTCACCGTAAAAAATTACTGACCTAACTGTGAACCAACTGTCACCTCTCCTTCACCCCTGAGGCATGGTGGGATACTGGAGGTGCTCAGGGTCTTAAAGGCACGGTGCCAGAATTTTTATGGTTCTCCTGTGTTAACCTGCATGCAGCCTATTGGCTAAGAATGCTCCATTGTTTTTCAATGTAGTTTTTTTCTTCTTTTTTCTCTGATGTTACTACTGCTTATTTCCCTAGGCCCAGTTATGGGGCTTTGGTAAATATGATGTTCTCTTATTCTAATTTTGAAAAGGACAATAAAAAAAAATAAAAAACTCCATAGAAATAAAGCATTTTAGCCTGGTTATGATTATAGTCTGCATTGCTGTTTTACACACGTATATATGAGTTTAGTATGAAAATTTGTCTACTAAAAATGCTATATATATATTTTTCGTGCATATTTCATACTTTTATATGTGTGTATTTTATATATGCTCCAGGGTCCCCGCACAAGGGCGGGAATATTCAATGTTTACGACTTTGATGAGGATACCCCTGGAAGAGAACTAGGATTTACAGGTAAGTAACTTATCCTTTTGGAACATATTAGAGCAATTCTACATAATGACTTTACTTATGCCATAGCCAAACACTTTAAAATGCATATTATGATATTTTGGAATAGACCACATTCCTGATCATGAAAGAGGGGTTGATAGAGTCAAAAAATTGAGAACAAGAACTCCTCTTTGATTGAATAATGATGAGGAACTTTTTGTTCACTTATAAATACATAATATATAAAAAATGGTTGCGGTTTATTTGCATCATGTTAAAGGCCGTGAATAAATTATGATATTAATAATTGATCTTGTAAATAATGAGTCTATCTGAGTAAATTGTGAGAAAATGTATGAATCATTCAGCACATTTGGATTATAGTCAACATACGTAAGGCATATTCCATTTTCGAGGTAAAGCACCGATTATTAATTTTTATACAGATTATTATTATGTCTTCGATTTTGAATTTTGTTTAAAGGGATAATCATGTCATGAAATATATATTGATTTAATTGGAATTGTTGAACAGTGTTAAATTATAAATTTGTTACATACCATTTAGTATGCACTACATTGACCAGAATGCATTATATTAGTCATTAGACTAAAAGTGGTATAAAAAGTTAGACAGAGGAAGGACTGTGTAACCAAGATGAAGATTGTTTAGTCGAAACACGTTGTTTTGTTCTTTATTGCGCTGAATAAACTCAATATTTGAGAACGGAGTCCTAACAGAGTGCGTCGCCATTGCCTGTTTGTTTGAACTAATTATTGTGGGCTCGGTCACCCCTCGAGCCTCGCACCAGCTGAGGAGCGTGTCGCTACAATTGACCGCATTGCTTTGGAGATATATATATTTAAATATATATCCTAGTCCAGATTGTTATGGTTAGGACCTAGTTTCCATAGGAAAAGATTTTTTGATTTGCATAAGATTTTACTTTCCCTTCGTTTGTCTTCTTAGGTGGCAAATGCTATGAAAAATTCATTACCATTTGATGCCCCAGATACTTCTCAAAAGGGGCAAAAGGTGCTGAAAGTGGAGGTTACGCCAACAGTTCAAAGGATCTCTCGTTCTGCCATTACTACAGCTTCAATCCGTCGACATCGGTGGAAGAGAGAAGGTAAGCTCTGCTACTCTCCACAATTTTAAAGCCCATGGGACTTACAACGGCATGTCTGTACATGAGTGTTTTCTGGAGTATTGGCAAGAAGGCGGCCCTTTGATAAGGCAAGAGTGATCACTGTTTAGTTGCTGTCTTAATGTAATGCTTGAAAAGACACTCTGGGCAATAGTTGCGAGGAACCATATAGAATTTGATGGCAGATACTAACAATAAAAAAATTCTTCTCTCTGTGCTTTTCCCTATCTCTGACCAACAGACCCTACGTGACCATCTTTTTTGTACCCAGTAGAAAGTTGCTGAAATCTGCAATAAGAAACCTAAGAGTTGTTATTGCCACTTGGTTAGATTCCCAACAGTGGCATTTCTTGGAAACCGTTCCACTCATAATAGAAACTGGAGAGACATGGCAAATGACATTTAAATACAGCTAAGCCCAGCAAAACTACAATGCACACTGAAGTGTCTAGGCACAAAGCTAATGTTATAAAATATCAGTGGAAGTCCTGAATTTTGCTTTTTTCTGTTTCTAGACCAGGGAAGTAATTTGTTTATACTTGAGTGTGGAACCATGACCGATTTGTAGGATATCTGATGGAGATGGATGAATCTACATTGGAATCAATATCCTCCTTGATGGTTAGCCTAAAAATATGTTTTGGATCTCGTTCTCTTAGTCCAGCCTCTGCTATATCTGGTTTAAGTGCAAGGGGTACTGGTCTAATTTGAAAGCAAATTCATAACTGAAGATTTTTTGTAACAATTTTTGTTTGCTTATCGACATGAAAATAAAATAATAACTTAACGGAGAAGTATTGTTATCCAGTATTGGATCTTTCATAAATTCACATGCTTGAATCATCCCCGTCGTCGAAGTCGGAGTCCCACGGTACATAAAATAGCAATCATTAACACATTTAAAAAAATTCTATAGGCTATAATGGAAACACCAGCCACTCATATAGCCTTTCCAAGTCCTTTTGTGAAAAGGACTCAAACCTGCCTGCTGGCCAATCAGGCACCAGCACCCTCTAGAACACTCTCCAGAGAAGCTTCTTCCCTCAGATTTTCTACTGCACGTCGTGTGAAGGGAGTCTCCCTGAGCTCTGCTCGGTTTTCTACTTCTTCAGAAGTATTTTTCTTTCAAGAAAATTCTAAAAATGTCAGATTCTTCTAGAAAAGGCCTTTTCCGCCCTTGCAAGACCTGTGGAAAGAAAAGGCTCCATGTGGATGATCCACATAAAGAATGCTTGTATTGCCTCTACCCACAACACCAGGTGAAGGACTGCAAGATATGCCGTACTATCTCCACAAAAACCCTCTGAGACTGTGAGGGTAGACTTCTGACATGGTTACAGGCAAAATCCTGTACTTCAGGTGAGGAGAGTGGGTCAGAAAGGCCACACAAAAGGTCCAAATCTGAGGACCTGGGCCAGGCAGAAAGATCTAGAAAGCAGCAGAAATTACATCATGGACATACAAAAGGCTTACAAGGTTCAATTTCTTCTGAGCCATCTTCTCCTCGTCAGAAGAAGAAGCCGTCCCGCCGTTCTCCTTCCTCTGAGCCTTCTACCTCTAGAAAGGTAACCATTAAAATTAAGTCGACGACGACACCACCGTCGACGACCGTGACGACGTCGACGGTGTTTACATCTACCATCTCCACCACGTCGTTGATGAGACCGTCGGCGACGACTACATTGACGTCGATTAAACCTCCGTCGACGAGGATTCCAGAAAAGAGAGAGTCGCTGACATCACAACATCGTCGTGGATGACATAGACTACTAAAGCCCCGTCGACTGCAAAACTACCGAGAGCCTCGTCGGCTATCTCACCGTTGACGAGACCGTCGTCGACAAGACCACAGTCGACGGGGCCACTGTCGTGGACACCATCGTGTCAACGAGACCACTGTCGTTGACACCATCGTCGACGAGACCGTCGTCAATGGAAGGATCATCTCTGATAACAGTGCCGTCGACAGCACCATCATCATTGGTGCCTGTGAGCCAGATAGAGGCTATTCCTACCTCTTCCAGGTCTCCTGATCTTCGAGCCATGGTTAAGATCACATCTTTACCCAGATCTGAGATTTATCCTACAGACACGTCACCAAGCAAAGTGTTAACCTTATTACCCAGTCATTTGCCGGACTGGGAGGAATCGGATGAGGGTCCATTTGGAGATGCACACAGCCCATCCCAGTTACATGTTAAATACCAGGAAGAGGACGACGATGATGAGTATGACCAATACCAACCTTATTACTCACATCAAGAACGCTATTACCAGCCACCTCAGCCAAGAGACTCTATACAGAAGCCTGCTTCCTTGATCCAGGACTTACAATCAATGCTGCAGGATTATAGGAGAAGGTTCCCAGTTACAGCAGAAGATCAACCACCCCCACCAGCTTCTCCTGTTACACCAAGGAACGTCCCTCCACCTCCACCTACTCCCAGGATGACTCCTCATTCCGTTTTAGCTGCCCCCCTGGAGATGAAGATTCCACATCAGTGGAAGAAGGGGAGATATCTACGCCACAGCATCCCACTGAGGAATGGGATGACTACTTAGCCCCCACGCCTTCTCCACCACCTCCTCGCCCTTCAGATTCTCCAGGAGGATATAGTTGGTTTTCACAATCTAATGGACAGGGCTGCCGCAAGCTTCAACCTTCCAGCATCTGTTTCACAGTCGGAATGCTTCCTCCAAGATTTTAAAGAACAGTCAAGGAAGTCTGTAAGGGCCATTCCTATTATTGACTTTATATGGAGTGAGGGTACCAAAATCATGCGCAACCCGGCAACAGTCCCGCCAGTGCCACAAAAGTTGGACAAAAAATACAAGGCAACTCAGGACTCTCCGGCATGTCTCACTGGTCACCCTAAGCCGGACTCTGTTATTTCTCAAGCGGCTCAGAGGCGTTCTAAGAACCCATCGACGCCTATCTCTACTCCTCCAGATAGAGAAGGAAGGAGATTAGATAACGTAGGCAAAAGATCCTCCTCCATGTCTGCAATTACTGTTAGAGCAGCAAATTGCTTAGCAGTCCTGGGTCGTCATGATCGACAAATGTGGTCAGATATGCAGCCTTTCATTGACCTCATCCCTGAAAGCAAACAAGCAGAGGCACGGAAGATCCTCCAAGAAGGTGAGCGTACGTCGGAGGAGATAATTGACTGCGCTCTAGATATAACCTCCACCGGTTTTCGTCAGCTTGCTGGTGCTGCAGTGTTACGCAGCCAGGCTTGGCTCAAGGCCACATCTTTCAGACCGGAAGTGCAGTCCAGAATTCTCGACATGCTTCACCACAGAGAATCTCTCTTTGGCAAGCATGTAGATGACGCGCTGCAGGCCATCAAGACCGACACAGATACTGCTAAGTCCCTAGGTACCCTGCCGTACCGGAAACAGCCCTTCAGGGGTTGCAAGAGGAAGAGGATTTACCTCATTTCGAGGTTCCTTTCACAGGCAGTATCAGCAACCCATTATAGGCCATCCTATCAGCAGCGGTATAGGCAACCATCCACTGCCTCATACGCCACACAGGGAGGAAAGAGGAGACCGGGTTCACAAAACCGAGATCAACCCAGAAAGCAATGATCATCACCAGGCACTGGCTATTCTTCCCCAGTATTTACACAATCAACAAGTGTAGGAAAGTACCATCTTGCCTGGCATGTTACCCCCATTTTTCACTGTATATATGTTGTTTTAGTTGTATGTGTCACTGGGACCCTGCTAGTCAGGGCCCCAGTGCTCATAAGTGTGCCTGAATGTGTTACCTGTGTTATGACTAACTGTCTCACTGAGGCTCTGCTAATCAGAACCTCAGTGGTTATGCTCTCTCATTTCTTTCAAATTGTCACTAACAGGCTAGTGACCAATTTTACCAATTTACATTGGCTTACTGGAACACCCTTACAATTCCCTAGTATATGGTACTGAGGTACCCAGAGTATTGGGGTTCCAGGAGATCCCTATGGGCTGCAGCATTTCTTTTGCCACCCATAGGGAGCTCTGACAATTCTTACACAGGCCTGCCACTGCAGCCTGAGTGAAATAACATCCACGTTATTTCACAGCCATTTTACACTGCACTTAAGTAACTTATAAGTCACCTATATGTCTAACCCTTACCTGGTAAAGGTTGGGTGCTAAGTTACTTAGTGTGTGGGCACCCTGGCACTAGCCAAGGTGCCCCCACATTGTTCAGGGCCAATTCCCCGGACTTTGTGAGTGCGGGGACACCATTACATGCGTGCACTACATATAGGTCACTACCTATATGTAGCTTCACAATGGTAACTCCGAATATGGCCATGTAATATGTCTTTGATCATGGAATTGCCCCCTCTATACCATCCTGGCATAGTTGGCACAATCCCATGATCCCAGTGGTCTGTAGCACACACCCTGGTACTGCCAAACTGCCTTTCCCGGGGTTTCACTGCAGCTGCTGCTGCTGCCAACCCCTCAGACAGGCATCTGCCCTCCTGGGGTCCAGCCAGGCCTGGCCCAGGATGGCAGAACAAAGGACTTCCTCTGAGAGAGGGTGTTACACCCTCTCCCTTTGGAAAATGGTGTGAAGGCAGGGGAGGAGTAGCCTCCCCCAGCCTCTGGAAATGCTTTCATGGGCACATTTGGTGCCCATTTCTGCATAAGCCAGTCTACACCGGTTCAGGGACCCCTTAGCCCTGCTCTGGCGCGAAACTGGACAAAGGAAAGGGGAGTGACCACTCCCCTGACCTGTACCTCCCCTGGGAGGTGCCCAGAGCTCCTCCAGTGTGCTCCAGATCTCTGCCATCTTGGAAACAGAGGTGCTGCTGGCACACTGGACTGCTCTGAGTGGCCAGTGCCATCAGGTGATGTCAGAGACTCCTCCTGATAGGCTCCTTCAGGTGTTGCTAGCCTATCCTCTCTCCTAGGTAGCCAAACCCTCTTTTCTGGCTATTTAGGGTCTCTGTCTCTTGGGATTCCTTAGATAACGAATGCAAGAGCTCATCCGAGTTCCTCTGCATCTCTCTCTTCACCTTCTGCCAAGGAATCGACTGCTGACCGCGCTGGAAGCCTGCAAAACTGCAACATAGTAGCAAAGACGACTACTGCAACTCTGTAACTCTGATCCTGCCGCCTTCTCGACTGTTTTCCTGGTGGTGCATGCTGTGGGGGTAGTCTGCCTCCTCTCTGCACTAGAAGCTCCGAAGAAATCTCCCGTGGGTCGACGGAATCGTCCCCCTGCAACCGCAGGCACCAAAGAACTGCATCACCGGTACCTTGGGTCTCCTCTCAGCACGACGAGCGAGGTCCCTTGAATCCAGCAACTCTGTCCAAGTGACTCCCACAGTCCAGTGACTCTTCAGTCCAAGTTTGGTGGAGGTAAGTCCTTGCCTCCCCACGCCAGACTGCATTGTTGGAAACCGCGACTTTTGCAGCTACTCCGGCCTCCGTGCACTTCCGGCGGAAATCCTTTGTGCACAGTCCAGCCTGGGTCCACGGCACTCTAACCTGCATTGCACGACCTCCTAAGTTGTTCCCCGGCGACGTGGGACTCCTTTGTGCGACTTCGGGTGAGCACTGTTTCACGCATCCTCGTAGTGCCTGTTTCTGGCACTTCTCCGGGTGCTGCCTGCTGCTGAGAGGGCTCCTTGTCTTGCTCGACGTCCCCTCTGTCCCCTGACGCAATTTGCGACATCCTGGGCCCTCCTGGGCCACAGCAGCATCCAAAAACACTAACCGCACGATTTGCAGCTAGCAAGGCTTGTTGGCGGTCTTTCGGCGGGAAAACACTTCTGCACGACTCTCCACGGCGTGAGGGATCCGTCCTCCAAAGGGGAAGTCTCTAGCCCTTGTCGTTCCTGTAGAAACCTAAGCTTCTATAGTCCAGTAGCAGCTTCTTTGCACCCGCAGCTGGCATTTCCTGGGCATCTGCCCATCTCCGACTTGCTTGTGACTTTTGGACTTGGTCCCCTTGTTCCACAGGTACCCTCGACTGGAAATCCATCATTGTTGCATTGCTGGTTTGTGTCTTTCCTGCAGAATTCCCCTATCACGACTTCTATGTCCTTTGGGGAACTTTAGTGCACTTTGCACTCACTTTTCAGGGTCTTGGGGTGGGCTATTTTTCTAACCCTCACTATTTTCTAATAGTCCCAGCGACACTCTACAAGGTCACATAGGTTTGGGGTCCATTCGTGGTTCGCATTCCACTTTTGGAGTATATGGTTTGTGTTGCCCCTATCCCTATGTGTCCCCATTGCATCCTATTGTAACTATACATTGTTAGCACTGTTTTCTAAGACTATTACTGCATAATTTGGTATTGTGTATATATATCTTGTGTATATTTCCTATCCTCTCACTGAGGGTACACTCTGAGATACTTTGGCATATTGTCATAAAAATAAAGTACCTTTATTTTTAGTATAACTGTATTGTGTTTTCTTATGATATTGTGCATATGACACTAAGTGGTACTGTAGGAGCTTCACTCGTCTCCTAGTTCAGCCTAAGCTGCTCTGCTAAGCTACCATTATCTATCAGCCTATGCTGCTAGACACCCTATACACTAATAAGGGATAACTGGGCCTGGTGCAAGGTGCAAGTACCCCTAGGTACTCACTGCAAGCCAGTCCAGCCTCCTACAACAAGTAGGAGCAAACATCTCCAATTACATCCGGGAGTGGAAAAACATAACATCAGACAAATGGGTGCTGGATATAGTGACAAGAGGTCATACCCTGGAATTCATACAAAAACCACTGCATCATCCACCAAGAACATCCAGACCGTTCCATCTTCGTCTGCTTCAGCAGGAAGTATTCCTGATGCTTGCCAAGGGAGCTATAGAAAAGGTTCCAGTTCAGCAAAAAGGTCTTGGGTTCTATTCCCGTTTCTTCCTGATAAAAAAGTAGTCAGGGGAATGGAGACCGATATCAGATCTCAGGAAGCTCAACAAGTTCCTTCGGAAACAATCTTTTCGGATGATCACGCTGTCGGATATCCTACACCTTCTCAATCCTGGAGATTTTATGACAACAATGGATCTCCAGGATACTTATTTCCACATACCAATACATCAAAAACATCGCAAATATCTCTGCTTTACTGTAGCCGGTGCCCATTATCAGTTCGAAGTTCTCCCATTCGGTCTGAAGTCAGCTCCACAAATTTTCACGAAATGCCCTGCCCCAGTCACAGGTTTTCTCCGCAACAGGGGTTTCCAGGTGTTTCCATACCTGGACGACTGGCTCATAAAAGCTCCTTCTTCACTACTAGCCTCCAGGGCTACAAACGCTTGCCTGAAGTTATTCAGCAGTTTGGGGCTAACAGTAAATCTACAGAAGTCGGTCATCCTTCCCTCATGCATGAGTCTTCTTGGGTGCAGAATTAGGCACCATCAAAAACAAAGCATACCTCACCCCGGCACGGCAGCAGAAACGAACCAACTTGGCTGTCAGTATTTCCAGAAAAAAGTTTGTTTCAGTACGACTGTTCAAGTCGCTTCTGGGCATGATTTCCTCAGCCATTGTCCTGGTTCGACTGGCAAGATTGAGAATAAGACCGTTACAAGAAGAGTTACAGCTCCAATGGACCCAGTCGCAAGGATCCTTCGACGACTTGATAACTGTTACACCAAGAATTCGCCAGGCTTTGAAGTGGTGGTCTCAGACCAACCATCTCTCCCAAGGACTTACTGTTCTAACGCCAATAACAGATTTTATCATCACTACAGACGCTTCCTTGGAAGGCTGGGGAGGCCATTTACAAGACATGCGCATTCAGGGAAGATGGTCGGATCTTCAGAAAGGAATGCACATAAATCTGTTGGAATTAAAGACAATCCACCTCACGCTCAAGGCTTTTCTTCCACGCATTGCAGGGTCCTCAGTGTTGGTCAGGACGGATAACACAACAAGTATGTTTTATATCAACAAGCAGGGAGGAACAAGATCCCTCTCCCTCTCAAGGGAAGCTTAGTCTCTTTTGGACCGGCTCACACTGCACAATATTCACCTCAGGGTGGAGCACCTGCCATGAGTCAACAATGCCCTAGCGGATTCTCTCAGCAGGATGGATGACAACTGCCACGAGTGGGAACTCAACCAGAAGATACTCAACGGCATCTTCCAACGCTGGGGTCAACTGATCCTAGACTTGTTTGCCACCAACCTGAACGCCAAATGCCAGTTCTAGGCCAGTCGATACCCACTCCCGGGGTCGTGGGGAAATGCTCTTTTGATGAGATGGAACCGGGATCTTTGCCTACGCCTTTCCCCCCCATCCCATTGATCCCATGACTCCTCAGGAAGATGAAGTCCGAGTGCTGCAGGATCATTCTCATAGCGCCCAGATGGCCCAGACAGTACTGGTACATGGAGCTTCTACTCCGGTCCGTGGCCAATCTGATGCGCCTTCCCTGCAACCACGACCTTCTCACGAAGAATCAGGGTCAAATTCTTCATCCCGATCCAACGTCTCTTCAATTGCATGCTTGGCTCCTGAGTTCCGAGAGTTTCAGGGTATGAACATTGATCAGGAATGCAGACGGATATCATCTAGGGAACAAGCGGACAGTACAAATAAGACGTACAAGCTCAAATGGAAGAGATTTTGTGTTCTCAGAACAAATTCCACCCTTTACAGATTAATCCGGAACAAATTCTCTCGTACCTTCTCACACTCTCAAAGGCTAATCTGTGCCATGCATACGTCAAGATTCATTTGGCAGCTATAGCCTCTTATAGGCACTCTGCTGATATGCCTTCAATCGGCTCATCCAGAATTACTAAGCAGTTCATGAAATGCCTCTTCTGCACAGAGTGGCATTTTAATGTAGTCCTGTCCCAGCTAATGAAAGCTCCTTTCGAACCTATTCACAGAGCTGAACTCAAGTACATCACATGGAAGGTGGCAACCCTGCTTGCTCTCTCTTCCACCAGGAGAGTCAGTGATATACAGGCTTTTACTACTAAATAACTTTTTCTGGTTTTTTCAGATGACTTTGTTCTGCTCAGGACCAACCTCAGGTACATTCCTAAAGTGTCATCATCATTTCATCTCAATGAGCCCGTGATACTACGATCTTTTTTCCCAAATCCAACTACAATCGCAGAAAAAACTCTGCACTCTTTGGACATCAAGAGATGGCTCACATTTTACCTCCAAAGTACCAAACAAATCAGGAAATCAGATCAGGTATTGGTATCCTATTCTCTTGGACGACAAGGAACAGGGGTCACCAAGGCCACTATAGCCCGGTGGATTGCTTCTACAATTCAGTTTTGTCACACCAAAGCAGGTAAACCTTTCACTAGGCGCCCAAGAGCCCACTCCACGAGAGCAGTCTCCACATAGGCTGCTTTGTTTCAGGGTATTGCCCTGGATAAAATATGTCGAGCTGCGACATGGAAGACTACGCACTCCTTTACGCAGCACTATTGTTTGGAGTCCTCGCAGAGAACTGACTCTCTAGTTGGACAAGCTGTTTTACGTCATCTCTTTCATTAAGGTGAGACCTTTCCTTGATTGTGTAGAAACTATTTTATATGCAATAGTCTATAATTGCTATCTAATTTAGTTTGACATGCTTTTATATCTATATATATATATATATATATATATATATATATATATATAGATGTTTAAGGTAAATTGTGTGTGTGTGTATATATGTATATATATATATTTAGGTATATTTGTTTAAGTTCATAATACAAGATTTATGAGCTAGCTATTTGATATGTTTTAGAGGATGTCTATGCTCGCACCCTCCATCCACTGCGAGTATAACGTTTATTGACAGTACTGCTGGCTATTCAGATTCAAGCATGTGAATTTATGAAAGATCCAATACTTTTTTTTTTTAAATATATCTTTTATTGCTTTTAACAAAGGATTATAGCGCATAACAAATACAGATACTAGATTAGTCCCAACTGTGTGTTCTAATCCCCCTCACCCCATCTCGCACTTTGTCCGTCATCTAATATTCTTATTACAACATTCCTCTGCTGCCAGGGAATTAATCAGTGTTCCTTGGTGTTTTTATGTCGTGGTAGTAGTTGTCTGTTCGGAGTCCGATTCTGAGTCAGAAGTATTATCCTCTGAAGTGGAAGCATCCATTGTCTTTAGATTATCCAGCAGTGAGTCCCAGTGTTTGGCATTGTCTCTAGGCCTTTGACCTTGCAGTGCTTCTTTCAGTAGTACAGTGCTCTCAGTTTCGGCCCATTTCACTAATGCATTTTGCCACCTGTCCACTAGGGGATCCCCTGGGTCCTTCCAGTGCGAGGTTATTTCTCTCTTTGCTAGTATCAGCGCCAGGTCTATGAACCTATTGGTTACTTTTTGAGCTGAGGGGCGAGGTAAATCCCCCAATATTGCAACTATTGGGTTGGGCGAGATTGTTCTTTCTGTGCTGGAGGTTATTTTCCTGAACACTTCGGTCTAGTACGAGTTAATTTTCAGGCAGTTCCATAACATGTGTAGTAGGTCTGCTGATAGTTCGTCACATCGGGGGCATTTAGAATTATTCGTAAATTGTAAAATTTGGTTAGTAATTGTGGGGTCTAGTAGGCTCTATGATAAATATATAAGTTTATCAGTTTCAACCTTGCGTTCCTGGATACTGAGTAAATGTGGGAGGTGATTCTGGCCCATTGAGTATCCTCTAGAATAGTATCTAGATCAGTCTGCCATTTGGATTTAAGTTTATTCATTGTTAAACAGGTGCCGCTTTGTAGGGATTTATATATTCTCGGTACCTTCCCTTTCTGGTCTCCCAGTGAGCAGAGGAGGTGGCAGTCTTCATGTATGTCTGGTTCACTTGATTTTGTGCCCCATAGTTTTTGGACAGTGTTAATTAGGGCAGTGTGGGTGAGGAACAAGCCCAAGGGGGGATTGAACCGTTCTTGTAGTTCCACGTAATCGCAGAGTTTACCGTTGCTGAACAAATCTCCCATTTTCGTGATATTATACTTTATCATTTTGCTAGTGTGTGCTATGATGTGTCCCCTCGGGATGAGATTTAAAGTTATTAGGGGGATCTCAGGTGTATAGGGGGTTATTGTGCGTGTGCGTTTTAGAAATTGGTCCCAGCAGTGTCTCGGCGCCTCCCATTCTAATGGGAGCTGTTGTTTTGTTTTTTTGGGGTTCAATAGGATATTTAAAATATTTTCTAGTGGACAGTTTAGGGGGGTTTGCGAATTGTTTGTATTTAGGGACTCGCTGATTACCTTTGCTATCCATTGTAGTTACCCAGCCCAGTAGTAGATCTCCAAGTTTGGTGCAGCTAAGCCGCCTTCTAAGGTGGGCCTCTGGAGGGTGCTAAGTACGATTCTGCGCCTGTTCGATCCCCATATAAAATTCGCAATTAGGGAGTCTATGTTTTTGAACACTCTTTTTGGGATTATTAGTGGGATGGTGGAGAAGTAGTATAATAGCCCGGGCAGTGCTATCATTTTTAGCAGGGCAACTCTCCCAAAGGCAGTCAGGGGAAGTGTGTTCCAGAATTGCATATTAGCTTTGAGTCCTCTAATTGCTCTCTGTACATTTCCCTCTAGGAGGTCTTCTACTTTATGGTATATGTTGACCCCCAAGTATTTAAATGTATTCGGGGACCAGGGAAGACCTCTGGTGTCCGCGGGCTCGGGAGTGTCCACAGTTAGTGGAAAGATGGCGGACTTTCTCCAATTAATTTGGAGACCAGAAGCCTTACCAAAACTTTCTAGCATATCTCTTGCCCCCGGTAAACCTGTATCCAGATTTTTAAGAAATAGTAGCATGTCATCTGCATATAGTGCTATGTGGTGTGTTTGATTGTTGATTAATATACCCTCATAGCACTTCCTAGATCTCGCTGTTTGTGCAAGGGGCTCTACTGCCATAGCGAACAGGAGGGGAGATAGTGGGCAGCCTTGTCTGGTCCCCCTGCCCACCGGGAAGGAGTCGGAAATGGTGCTACATGTGCGTACTCTCGCTGTGGGGTTGGTATACAGTAGCCTTGTCCAGCGTGTGAAACCCTCTCTTAGTCCAAGTTTTAGCATAACCATTTCTAGGTAGTCCCACCTTAGGCTATCAATGTCTTTTTCTATGTCTACTGATATTATTGCTGCTTGAGGTATTGTTGTAGTTGAGGGCATGGCATGTAGTATTGAAACTAAGCGTCTAATATTTTGCACTGTGCTGTGCTGTGGGATGAATCCCGCCTGGTCTTGGTGGATTAGTGACATCATGTGGGGTAAGTCTATTTGCCAGTATTCGGCTTAATATTTTATAATCTAGGTTTAGCATGGATAGTGGGCGGTAGGAACGAACGTTCGTGGGTGGTTTATCGGGTTTTAGTAGGGGGATCATTATGGCCTCATTAGTTGATTGAGGCAGTCTATTGTTGTGCCAGGCTTCTGCGTATATTGTGCATAGTCTTGGAGCTAGTAGGTCCTGGTACAGTAAATAAAACTCCATTGGGAGTCGGTCCGTTCCTGGGACTTTACCTCTTGCCATGCCCTGTATTGCTGTTTTAATCTCTGTAATTGAGATAGGCACGGCTAGTGCCTGACTGTCCTCTGCATCTAATTTAGGGAGAGTGAGTGTCTCTAATTCCTGGACCTGAATGTTACTAATAGTGTCCGCTGGAGAGGCGTATAGGGTTGAGTAGTATTCGAGGAAACAGGTGTTTATCTCCCTTTGACCATGAGTACTGCCACTTGAGTGTCTCGATCTCAACTATGGCAGTTTGTTGTTTATGGGGCCTAGCAAACCATGCCAACAGGGCACCTGCCTTGTTACCCTCCGCATGTGTGTTTAAATACTGCTTGTAGTCGAAGCGGGACAATCTGGTGCTAGCTTTGATTATTTTAGTTTTCGTTTCATTCAGGAGGGGGGTCAGTTCGGGGTGTGTTAGGTGCTTGCGCTCAGCTTCTCTGAGGGAGTCTTCAAGCTTTTTTAGTTCAGTTTCGATTGATTTAAGAACGCCAATGCTCTCGCCAATGCAGTTGCCCCTTGTCACTATTTTGAAGGTTTCCCATTCTAGGGCCCTGGAGGATGTTGTCCCTGCGTTTAGTGTGAAAAATTCCTCAATGTTTTTGTGTAAAGTGTGGTTGAATGCCTCGTCTTCAAGTGCCTCTGTTCACAGTCGCCAGGTGGGGATCAATGGCTTTTCCCCGCCCCACGTCAGAGAGATCATCAGGGGGTTGTGATCTGATATAGTACGGCTCAGGTATTCGGCTGTTACTACAATGTGTTGCAGTTCTTGGGATATTAGGAAGGTATCTAGTCTAACGTGTAGGTCATGCGTTATCGAGTAAAAAGAGTAGTCTCTGCAGTGTGGGTTATGTTGTCTCCAACAGTCTTCTAATTGCCAGTGTTGTTGCCATTCCGTAAAGGAGTTGGCAGTTTTTTGAGTTTGTGTGTGTTGTAAAGGAGGGTGGGACCTGTCTAAGTGTATATTGGCTATACAATTGAAGTCCCCACCAAGTATTTTCGGGCCTGTAAGGGTCGGGCCTAGTTCTCGTGATAGTTTATCTAAGAAATGTTTTTGATCTGAGTTTGGTGCATATAGGCCTCCAATTGACACTTCTTTTCCGTCCAGCCTTCCCCTGACCACCACATATCTCCCCTCTTTATCTATGGTTGTTAGAAGTGCCTGGAATGGCACCCCTGGTCGGATCCATATTAGTACCCCCCTAGCAAATGCTGAGTAGTTAGTGGCAAATATGAAAGATCCAATACTGGATAAGAAAACAAGTTACTTACCTGTAACTACAGTTCTCCAGTATTGGTATCTTTCATAAATTCACATGCGACCCACCTTCCTCCCCTTAGACGCTCGCATTACCTCTCAGGTCATAATCCTTTCACTCTCATGCTAGAAAATCTGAGGGAAGGAGCTTCTCTGGAGAGTGTGCTAGAGGGTGCTGGTGCCTGATTGGCCAGCAGGCAGGTTTGAGTCCTTTTCACAAAAGGACTTGGATAGGCTATATGAGTGGCTGGTGTTTCCATTATAGCCTATAGAAAAAAAATGTATGTGTTAATGATTGCTATTTTATGTACCGTGGGTCTCCCACTTCGACGACTGGGATGATTCAAGCATGTGAATTTATGAAAGATACCAATACTGGATAACTGTAGTTACAGGTAAGTAACTTGTTTTCTTTCCATGGCTCAAGGCTTACAGCTGAATTGGCATAGATTTCATAGTGCACATATACAGCATCCTCATATAGTGAAGTCTTTGAAGAACCCCATATGGTCAGGCTTTATATCCATGCATACATCATTATGCTTTTCATAGATAATGATGCTAGAGTCTCATTCAGGATAAAAGTGAACTGCTTTATTCAGTTTGTCCCTTCAGAAGTCTATACATCGAGTTGGAGTATCTCCTGGCCCCCAACCATCTCATACCTTTACAGTATGGGTTTCAACTTAAGATGAACATCTTCATTTTTTCTTTACCATAGAAATGGAGAAACAAATCACAGGCTCCATTGCTGAGGTTAAGCAATCATAACCTCCTCCTCCCCCTCGAATTCTGCCCATCTGCTGCTGCACTATTCACTGTGCTCTAAGCAGAAGAAAACAGCCCATGCTCACACACTCTGCAAAACATGACCCAAAAAAGAAGGAAACCACGCCAATGAGCATAAGCAATCCCCTTCCTATGGCAGCGGTCAAGGGTTTAAAAGTGTTGAAGGCCAGATGACCAGGATTCAAATAGCTATGTTAATATGTACATTGATGCCTCGGTCTTGAAGTGATAGTAATCTCTGATTGGAAAAGCTCTGGTGAGCTCGCTCTTTTAATCACCAGTATTGGTATTACTTCATATGAAACAGCCACAACCAGGGTTTGTGGGACAGATTTTTGTGTTTTTATTCATTTATGTTTATTAATTTCTCAAATTTAGACCATATCCACAGATCGTATACAGCAATACTCTGCAGTGTAAGAGGGGAGCCAAGTACAGTGTCAGAGTTCAATATACATGATATAACAAATAACCCATCAAAGAACAACAATCTAACCACGTGTGTGTAGCATACTCTGCACCGATCCCTTTCCACCCCTTATGTCTCACTCTGAGAACAGTGAGACCCCACCTCTGTCACCCCAGATGTTCTATATGTTGTCCACCATTATTCCCCCTAAGCATGCCCTTCATATATCTGCAGGTATTAAAAGTGTTGATGCGGTAAGCGGTGTTCATGTCACATCAACCAATCGGTACGGGGTCCCAACCACTTCACGGGGAATGATCGTCTGAGTGTACCTCCAGGGTCTTAGTGTAGGTATCCCTGCTAAATAGCAGATCTTCCTCCCTGTCCGCTAGTGTTTCCTATGGACTACCAGCTCTGCCGCAGACCATTTTCTCAGTTCAACACGCCATCCATATATCAACGGTGCTGCAGGTGACTTCCATGCAATTGTTATGCAGGGCTTCTCTGCAATCAGTGCTAGGTTCTGAAACAGCATCAGGCCTCTCGTTTGGCTATTAATACTTCCCACGTCAAGAATACAATGCAACGGATCTAGAGGAACCAAGCTGCCTGTAATTTGGTCACTGTGCGACCTGCTGCCAGAAGGGCGATAACACCACACATGACCACTCCATATATATAAAGTTTGCCGCCTCCCGCCACACCTGGGGCATCTACTAGCTGCCCCAAACACCTATCCCCACCCCTACCCCACCCACCCCCGGTACATTTGTCCAGTCCTCTGTGGCATCAGACGTGCATGATGCAAGAAATAGAATTGTATCAGGCGAAACTGTTCATTTCAAGACACTTGCCTAATTGACTGCAGACAGCGTGCCCAAACCTTGTCCCTTATATCAACATGCATGGTGTCTTTCCACCAGTCTCAACGGCATAGTCTTCCTGCAGAATGACTCCACATTTTAGCGAAGAGATGAGTTATGGCCCCGGAAATATCCCCCCACCCACAATCAACACCATGTTTCAGGGGGCCCCCAGTTGGGGGGGGGCACCCCCTGTCAGCTCCCCAAACCTCGTGAGTCATCACATCCCAGAGGGCAGAATAGAGCAGGATCTGCTACTGCCCCAGCTCTTATTCCTCTGTCAGCTCCCCAAACCTCGTAAGTCATCACAACCGCACATGTTCGAATCCCGACCTCCTCCTAGTCTCCGGTCCCAAATATCCCCTGTTGGCCCTCACATTCCAGCATTGTCTACAACAGGAGGCTTTGGGGGTGGGGGTTGTAGACATTGCGTTGCCGCAGACATAGGGCCACCATATCCGCAGAGCAGCTCCTAACAGTATAACGTCTGCCCTTCTGGGAGCAGTGATGTCCAGAAGTCTGTGGAGGAGGGGCCGTACTCCTAGGTCGTAGAGCACCCTCAGATGTTCCAGCTGTGTTGCCTGAACCAACCATCTCATGGGCCATTGTAGCAGCCCAGCTCATAGTACAACTCGTAGCATGCATCACCCAAACTGCCATCCTCTTAGGTTGCGTATAGCTTACTGAGAACCACGTGTCGCCTGGCGTTACCTAATATTAGTTGTTTCAGCAAACTCTCCAGGACCCAGGAGAAGGACTTCTTCAGGACCATCGGGGTGGCTGCAAAGAAATATAGCAGCCTAGCTAATACCAACATTTTGGGCACAGCAATCGTACCTGTCGGGGACAACGGTAGGCTGGTCCAGAAAGGTAGCGAACAACAAATAGGTACCAACGCTATGCCCAGGTTCCTTTTGAAGTAGGCAGTCTCCTCATGATGCACTTGGACCCTTAGGTACTTCAAAATGTCAAACTGCCAGGGCAGCCCCGTGTCCGGTACTGCGTCTCTCAGAATGTCAAATAGCAGTGTCAGAAGGAACAAGCAAGACTTGTCCCAATTAATACAGAATTCTGACATATCCTGAAGTCCTCCGGTAATGACATTACTTCTAATAGCACTCGAGGGTCGCTTTTCAAGTACATTGTCAGCACACAGGGAAACTAACTGCTGCTGCCCATTTATCATCAAGCCCCACTGCAGTGCCCGATCCCTCAACTGACATGCCAACGGCTCCATTGCTAGAGCAAACCGCAAGGGGAACAAGGAGCACCCCATCTCATCCCCCGGCTATGGAAAATGGTTCAGAAATTATACCTCCGTTTGTTCTGGGGCGACAGTGTCAGCGTAATTACAGTGCCACCCACTTGAGGAAGAGTGGGCCCATATCCATCTGCTGCAGAACCGCCATTAGGTAGGGCCACTTAAAGAGTGTCCAAAGCCTTCTCCACTTCCAGGGATGTCGCCCATCTCTCCGCCCTCGTGCGTCGTGTCTAGTCCATGGTATGAAAGAGTCATCTTAGATTGAGGAAAGAGTTCCTTCCTAGAATAGAACCTTTCTGGTCTCAGTATACTAGTATCCCTACCACCTCCGTCAGTCTGGTGGGCAAAACCTTACAGAGTACCTGGTAATCAAGATGAGTAGAGAGAGGGGGACAATAGAAGGTCACCTTCAGGGGGTCACAACTGGGGTTAGGAAGCACAACTTTCATTGCCTCCCAAGATGACCCTGAGCCAGTGCCACCTCGTATACCTTCAGCAATTCAGGTGCTATGGCTGCCTGGAAATAAGCATAAATCTCAAGTGGAAGCTCATTGGAACCTGGAACTTTTCCACATGGCATGTCTGCAGTCGCCCCCTTGACTTCTTCCAAATCTAGTTTTTGCCTCTGCGGGGGATCAGTCGCAGGAATCTCTGTCCCTGCCAAATACATCCTGGCTGAGCCTGCTGTCACCCCGCATTCTCAGCATGGACCCCCTTGTAGTACTCCTCAAAGGCCGCATTAATCTCATCCTGTAAGTTCACCATGCGCCCAGACCTCAAACAGAGAGCTGCAATCGGGCAGCTTGAGGATACCATCCGAAGTAGCCAAGCCAGTAGACAGCCAGCTCTGTCCCTCTGTTCATGCTGCCTCTGGAGGTACCAGTTATAGGCGAAAATAGAAAGCCTATCCAACAGTGCTCTGTAGTCCTTCCACAAGTCCTGCAACTCCGGTCACCCTGGGCCACTGTGCCCTCCCTCTCGAGCACTCTAATGTGATCTTCCATCACTAGTACTTCCGATGAGAGATCCTTTCCCACCCACACACTGTTTTTAAGCACGAACCTCGTAGTACCACCTTGAATGCCTCCCACACAGTCAGTGGTCCTGAGGCAGTACCCTCGTTATTGTGAAAATAGTTCTCATTACCATTCCCTATTTGGGCGGTGAATCACGCATCTTCCATTACAGGTGTAGGCAGTCGCCAAGTGGGGATATTCTGTCTGGGCCTACCACTTGCGAGAGATATAAAAATTGTGCACCCAAAATATTCAGCCTGTGTGCACTGTGGAATCAATTTGGGGAAGCCAATCATCATATCTAGTTTGGAGTGTAGTAAGTGCACTGGTGAACAGTGTGAGTATTTTCTATCCGTTGGGTATAACAGCCACCAAAGGTTCCCCAGTTGCATTTTGTGTGCCCATGTGCATAGATGCTGCGAAACCCTGCCTGCCTGCTACCCTGGAAGTGTGAGGGGGAGGGGGAGTTCTATCTAATGTGGGGTTCATAACCCCACTGAAGTCTCCGCACCAAATAGTGGCATCCTCAGGGTTCTGTGATCAGTGTAGGAGTCAGGGATGCAAAAAAAAGCCTGCTTGTCCTGAGTTTTGGGCATACAGTGCAACTAATGTCACAGGGAGCCCATCTAAGGTTCCAAAGCAGCCTCCTAGATCTGTCTTGGCATGAGCAACCTTGAAGGGGACTCCCGTGGTCTCCCACACCAACACCCCCCTGTCAAAACCCGAGACGTACCATAAGCACTGCCCCTCCACTGCTTACCCAGCTTAAGTTCCGCCTCTGTGAGGTACGTCTCTTGGAAACTGTCAAAATGTACCTACCATCTCCAGAGGTAGGCATAGACCCTGTGACGCTTGACATAGGAACCCATACTTCTCATGTTCCATGTGAGGAATCTGTAACAAGGCGGGTCGTGTAGCATCTATGGATTTATGTTCTCTATGCACTCCAGAGTGCAGGATGAGAGCCTTGTGTCTCAACTTCACACACACAAGAGCAACTAAAACAATTCCTCTAAGCTCCTCTTTCCATGCCTCCATGCAGATATGCTGTGATCAGCCACAAACCATCCGAAACATAGGAAAGATTAGAAACAGTCCTGTGGATGATATGGGGTAGTGCATAGCAATATTAAGAATACTCCGAGTACTCCATGAGCAGCCCAGCATCATATCAAGTGTATGCCTGTTTCCACCCCTCCAACTTGCTTGCACACCCCCATCAGTGTCCTACACACCATCAGAGCCAGCAGTGCTCATTGTTCCTGAGCCTAAGTACAAATACAATTAAAGCAAGGTTCAATGAGTCACAGAAGGTCGGCTGTCATTATTGTGACCAGGAAACCCCCCAAGCAGGGCCTCCGGAATCTCTTCACGAAAGGGGCCACGCAGCGATGGTGACCCAGTCCTTTACTGGCCACCACATCTGGCACTCGGGGAGCCAGTCCTCTCCAACTTAGTCACCACCTGTACTCGCTCTTATGCCGCCTGTTCCCTGGTTGGTCAGGTCTGCAACCTCAAGCCATCCTACGCCTGTTCCGTACTGTCTTCCATCCCCCTTCAGTCTCCAGATGGCCTGTGGGACGATTCTCCCCTCTGGATTCCAGCCACTCCCAGGCCTCCTGCGCCGACTGTAAGATAACCGCCTTGTCTCCATTGAGGAATTAAGTTCGGCTGAAAGCGTCAGGGCATATTTAAGGTCCATTTGCCAAAGCCTCAACTTCACTGAGAAGTAGTACGGGGGCTCTGTGTTTCTGAACATAGGTTGTGTAATCTGGGAAGATGGTAACTGTCTGGTTTTCCACCTGCCTTTGGTGCAAGCAATCTGCAAGATATTGTCCCAGTCACAAAAGTAAAAAAGTATTGTGACTACTGAGCTCAGAGGTTCTCCAGCTTGGGGGATTGGGGTCTGGTCGGGGGATTGGGGCCCTCTCCACAGAGAAGAAGGTGTATGTCTTCTTCTGTAACACTGTCTGTGCCAGCCACTGTTCCATGCTCGGCCCCTCCATCTTTTCCGGTAAACCCACTACACGGATGTTATTTCGACGTGACCAGCCCTCTGAATCATCCGCTGATCATTGCAGCATTTCTCCCTCCGCTGCAGCGCCAGATCCTGTGTTTGTATCACTGAGACTGCAGTACCCAGTTTTGATATGGTTGTTTCTTGGGTGACCACCACCTCCTTCAGTTTATTGCGTTCATCCCGCATGTGCCCCGTGTCAACAATCAGTATGTCCAACTTAGGTTCCAACATCATCCTAAGGCCTTGGACAGCAGCAGATAGTTCTGCAAATTTGGTGTTAATGTCATGCACCACGTGTTCTGCACTGAGGAGTGCCCCAGTTTGCAAAAGATGCATCTCGTCAGAAGGAGGGTCCTGGAGGCCCTTGCCAGTTTCGAGCCCCTTGGATGCACCATCATGGCGTGCCTGGTGGCTTCCAGGTGGCAGATGCTCTGTCTTGCACTACCACCACTGCTTCTCAGTCCCCCACCCCTTTTGCCAGCGATCGTCATTTAGTGTTCAATGTATCAGCACTACCACCTAGCCTCTTTTTCGGCAGGCATGCCCAGGAACACAGTCCTCCAACGGGCGGCGCCTCTCGTAATTTGGTGGGCATTAAGAAATTGATCATATCAGGGCAATTACACAACCACTTCCACCGTGGCCCAGGTAGCAAAGTCACATTTGATCACCGCCATGGGGGCACATCAGCGTCTTTGCCAGGTGTAATAAAACCCTCCCCCAGGCTGGTGGCGACAAGTACACACATGTATGCACAAAAAGAAAATCCATGGGGTACAGCCACATTTGCGGGAGCCCACCCCACTTCACTCGCCTCCAGGAGTCCACCACTGATTCCTCTGCGAGCCCAGTCATCTGCCCTTTTGATCTGGCCCTTCCCAGGTCTTTTTTATTTTGAAAGGGAAAGTACCTGCTCTTCTCAAGAAAAACGTAATACTTTTAATTGAAGGATACCGGCACTTCTCAGAAACAGAGTTACCTGCACATCAATTTTTCCATTTCAAGCACTGGCTGCAGTGAAGTGCCAGTAGTTCAGGGGAGCAGAGAATGGCCCTGATGGACCCTTCAGATCCTGTGTGAGGAGGCGCGGGCCAAAGGGGGTCCACTGCTGTTCCACCAATAATCACAGGAGGTCCAGCATTTCACAAGGGAACGCAAACATCAAGTCCGTTCTGGCGAACCAGCAACTATCTCAGGAGGCCCACCGCAGAGAGTTAGGGCCGCTGTCCAGGTCCTTCAGAGGTCTGCAGTCCACAACGGGGGAATATATTTGGTGGTATTCTGTACATGTCAGTCCAGATGGCATAGGAGCATATCCTCTCTTTACTTTAACTCAGGCCTCAAATCCCCCAGGATTTTCAGCACCTTGTCATAGCAAGCCTCGCCTCACCTCCTCTGCCATCTTGTAGGCTCCGGCAGGCCTGCTGTCCATGTAGCGGGGCCAGCGCCAAGCGAAGCCTCTGCAGCCCCATCGGTCTCCTTTGCCCTCTTGCTCTCGATGAAAGTGGCGTTCCCAAATCTTCCGGGGCCCAGCAGTGCACCCTGAGGCCCGGGCAATTCCAAGGGGCAGCGCACGCCACCAGTGGCAGTGTCTCACCACCGCCGGCAGGGAGCCGAGTCTTAGTTGATCAACGCGGCGAGGGAAGCTTTGTTTTTCCAGAGCCAAAGACTAGGGGCTCGGGCTTGCACGGCTTTCGGTGGCGTGGTCATCCACGCTCTTTTTCGAGTAGGCACGCCTTTCAACGCTTAGGTATGTGCCTCTCTTTTGCTCCTGTGGTTTTCAGGTGTGCCCGGGGGGGATAGGGGGCGGGGGTAGGGGGGGGGTAACAGATTAGGCAAAATAACAACCCCCAGTAGGCCAGAATAAAGGTGGCACTGGTACGGAGCTCACTTTAACGCGACCATTCTTGCTGCCATCTTGGCCCACCGGACACATCCTTATGTCCTATTGTTGCATTAAAAACTGCAGTTGTTGATTGGACTGTGAAGGTTTGTGTGAAAAGTAGTTCTGCATTGAATCCTTTCTACTGTTTTAATTTTTTCCCTACATCGGAATATAAAAATGACGAGGTTAGAGCCTTGTGGGCCCCAAGATAGTTGTTTCAACTCTGCTTCACCTCTAACTTTGGGGCCCGAGACCCCTCCTGGAGGAGGGGATCGGCTCTCATAGGAGCTACAAAGAGTGCTAATAGTTGGGGGGGGGGGAGGGGCAGAATACTGCACAGTTCACCTGGCTCCTCGGGCCTCCATGACTCATTACGACCCGTCTTGGAGGCGCATGGCCAGTGCTGTTCCAGAAGAACTGGATGCCAAAGATTGCAGTGGGGAGCAAAAGCAGAGTGCGGGAAGAGAGCAGTTGCCTATAATGTGGTGGCAGAGTGCGAAGGACAGGCACATGTGCCCTCTCTGATTTGTTATGTGAAGGTAGGACTAGACTTAATTGTTTCCCATATGTAGTGCCATGCCTTCCAAAGCCAACAAGCAGTGCCCCTACCAGCAATATAAAAAAAGCAATATGATGCAGTCAGTACTGGCCGCGTCTTAGCACTTTTTTTTTTTTTTACATTGTCGGCCATGCTGCTACTGTGCAACATAGCTTAAAAGTTGTCAAAGCCAATAGGTCGCATAGGTGAGACCTTTTGGCTTTTCCGATGCTTGTGCTATATGGTACTGTGTATTGGGTTATAACTCATGGCTATCAGTGCTGAATTTCAGCAATACATACTTTGTGTTTTTTGTCAGTAATGATCAATAAAAAGTGAGTACCTTCACATTTCTTTTTTCATTTCGAACACTGATGTAGAGGAATTCATATTTTTAAAGAGAAGCACTATAATTTAAGAGCTGATTTGTACAGCTTTTCTGTATCGAAGGGAATGTGGGAATAGTACAGTATTTGAAAGGGTAAATAGATTGACTAAAGTTGAATGTACATTTGAAGAATACCTGTTGCATATGTCTTAACTCGAATGGAACATTATTTGTTGTAATTCCAATTCCGTATTCTTTGCACATCTTTGCTGAAGTCCTTTATTCCCATATGTTTTGGGGCACTTTTTTGTCCGTTTGTGCTGGGTCCACAGCAAATCCCATCAAAAAGTAACTCTGGGATTGCGTGCTTTAAAGAACCATGGAGGATTCACCAGCCAGTAAATGTGTTTATTTTAGGACGGGTTGCCACAAGTCATTTTTATGGCCAGTAAGAGGAAAACAGAAGACAGTCTGCTGATCTTGTTTACCTCTGTAAGCAAATGTACTTTAAAATGCAGGGCTTCTATGTGTAATGATAATGGCTTCATCCATTCGGTCAGGCCCCTTTTATCCCACTCAAAAGCTTTGTGTTGGCTCCCGGGCTTTCCAATAAAAGTTTAATATTTACTTCTGTTGTTTTTTAGCTGCCAGCAGGTGTTTTGCCCCACTTTTTGGCACACAGTCAAATGGCTTTTACAAGACTCAATTATATTATGCATGTCCCAACTAGTAGGCATTATTCACTCAGAATAGTTAGGAGTGACATGCCAAATAGAATCAAGCCATGCTACCAGTCAGAACAGACAGCGCCAAAAAATAAATGTTCTCTAAAAACCTACAAGTTAATTATTATTCATTGATTAATTGTAAATCTATGTAGCATAACATCTAGTATCAAGCAAAGTCTAACATATTGGTAACTCTTATATTCATTACTGCATTGTGATGTTTGCATCTTATTAAATATAACTTCGAGCCTACTAGAACATAAAGGGCCCTGTCCATCATAAATGAATACAGTCACCACATGTCATACTGAGCTGCACAATAGATTACGTGGAGTATAAGTTGGGGGCCCTTCATACTTAAAATTGTCTTTTTTATATTCGTTAGCAGGCTTCTTCAGTAGGGCACCTAGGTTCCCAGACAAAGCATTTTCCTGCTTGGGACCAACTTCTGACTATGTGAATTAAACCAACCACACTCAGCACTTGCATGAAACTTGAATGGCACCAAGTTTGGGTGCTTTTGAGATGTCATCTAGGCATTCCTAAGTCAAGTATGTTAGGCACGCTGAAGACAGCTAATAGAGAACCAGCTCTGTGTCAGTAGACACCTAATAGAGGAATGGCTCTGTTCCAATATCCTGCCATCTTAGTAACCTTAAATCATTAGTGCCAGTACCTTGAAATGGAAGAGATAAAGGTAGTTCTTTCAGTGCTCTATGTGTCCTAGGACTAAAACTAACTTGATTGTGGTCACTTTCCAATCGTTTTTCCTCAGAAAATAATTATTTTGCCACCTCTTAATGAAAACGCTGGGTAGGCAGATGGGTTGTTGGCAAGGTGTCAATTAATTGCTGAAGATAGTGATGGGCCAAGAAATCCATCAAACAGAATCCTTGCTTATCAATTTTATAATGGTTGATAATCGCTTTGGAGAGAAGGAGCAACAGATCTTTGATGAGTTTCAGCTCATCAGGTGGCAAGCCTCTCCTTATCTTGACTTTCAAATCTTCACTAATTAGAATGGATGAAAGACGGAAGACGGTTAGCAAGAATCTCAGCAGTTATAGGGTCAAAACTGTCCTAAAAAACATCAAGTTCTAACAGTGGTAGTGACATAGCTCTACCAAGGAAACGGCTATAATAACTTATAACCATGAGACAAGAAACTTCATGAGGCAATTTAACCTCAGTAGTCTGGAGGTTACAATACCCTACCCTGCAGACCTCATTTCAGGATCCACAGCAGGGCAAACATTCCATTGAGGTGCATAGAGAAGGAAGAGGTGGTCTCCCAAAGGCCTCCTGTGCTAACAAGATGCCACTTCATTCCCTTCACCTCGAAGGAAAGTGAAGTCCACACGTATTGGGGGAAGGGTTGCCCAATTCCTGACACTATGGCAAAACATCATCTCAGATGAGTGGTTCCTCTCCATTGTGCTGGAAGGGTACTGCCTCACATTCCACACATAGTCCTTCCAAATATACCACCCCACCGACATGTGCTGAGTTCAGACAATCTACAACTCCTGGAGGACAAAGCACAAGCAAGGGCGCCAAATAACCCATGTCCTCACACCAGCAAGGGAACAGTGTCTATTCCCTTTACTTCCTTTTTCCCCAGACAGTACAACACACTCTGACTGATTCTTGATCTAGGACCACTGGACAGGTTCATTTCATCAGAACACTTTCACATGGTCACACTCCGTTGCTACAAAGAGGTGACTTCATGGCTGCATTAGATCTGAAGAATGCTTACTTCCACATCCCCGTACATCTGGCTCACCATTGTTACCTCCATTTTATAGTAAGCAGAAAACATTGGTAATTTAAATTTCTCTCCTTTGGGATCGCCACAGCCCCAAGGATATTTACCAAGTGATGCAGCTCACCTACGCACACATGCCATCCACTGGTTTCCATACCTAGACAACTTGCTGATAAAGAGCAGCAGCAAAGACCAGTGCCTGGCACACACTCCAAAAGCAGTGTCTCTATTGCACAAACTGGGATTCACTATCAAAACAGTGCTAAAACATTTGATCTCCAACTCAGCAAATCTAACTCTTCCTAGGTCCAGTACTCAACAGTCAAATAGGCAAGGCTTTCCCAAATCCTCAGTGGGCAATGGCATTCCAGCAACCGCTGCCTCTTTTTCTGACACGTTGTCCCATTAGTGTAAAAACTGTATGAAACTATTGAGTATGGCAGCTTCTTGCACAGCAATCAGATTGTATGCCTGATTGCACAGGTTACAGGACTGCTTATTGGGGCAATGGGCACAAGCAGAAAGGCATTGGGAGGATGTAATTTTGGTAGCAATAAGGGCCTAGCATTTTCCCCCCTGGTGGAACAGCAGCATCCTGTTAGCAGGCCTTTTAGAGAACCCCTTTCATATGTGTACATTGCCACAGATGCCTCTTTAATGGGGTGAGGTGCCCACCTTTACCACATGTCAATTTAAGATGCATGTGTTCCTCAGTATCTTGGTCGCCACGTCAACTGCCTGGAACTATCAGCATAAAAGCACATTCGATAGCATGTGTGGCTGTAGATACACATGCTCTGCATGCTCCTGCCATCTAGAGTTGGGTTCGGAGTGTTGCAAATTGTCTTTCTTCGATAATGCATTTTCGAGTTACGGGATCAAGTGACTCCTCATTGGTGATACTGCGCATGGGCATCGGCTCCTGTATTAGATTGTTTTCTCTCTCCCATTTGGTTCGAATGTGTCTCTCTTCGCTCTGTTACCCCTTCGGTCCGGTTTCAAAACCTTTCTTCGGTCTTTCCTAAAATCAATAGTATTGTTTTAATTCGTGCTTTTCTACTAATGCGCTCGTCTCACTCTGTCAGTCCAGGAACCGACTGAATGCCCTTTGGACGTCTTCGCCGATTCCGGCCTATCTCATCGCATGGCACCGACCAGCATGCCGTGCTGAAAATGCTGTTTTGATTCTGTCCTTGGTGCAACTGCAAATTTCTGCACACCGACCAACATCTGGTGTGTAACAGGTGCCTCTCCCCTGACTATCAAGAAGCCACCTGCAGCGCCTGCAGGTCCTTCCTGTCGAAAAAGACACTTCGGGACCGGAGAGCTCGTCAACTAGAGATGGCGCATAAGACCCTGGAGCACACTTCCTCCATCTTCGGGGAGGAGCAGGCTCAGGAGGAACACAAACTTATGGAGTCTTTTGACATCCAGGCCTCTGACTCTGACATCTGGTTGGACATCGAAAGCCACATGTGACATTGGCGCAACCTGTAAGTACAGTGGCCCCTCCTGCCCCATCAAGACTTATAAAAGCCTGTTACTGAGGTTGCTGGACTTCCACCAGGCCATGGCTGGTTCCGAAAACCAGGCACGGATACTCCACCCTCCGGCTCAGCACCAAAACCTGCCAAGGTCAAGACACTGTCTTCCGCATCGACCTCCTCCTTTTCTTCGGTCCGAGACATCGACGCCATTTCAATCTGAACCTTGGCACCAACAGCTTCGGCTTCGAGGCCAGCTTTCACCCTAGCCACTGACAAAAGGGCACCAACCGAAAGCTTCAGTCTCTCAATCTGAAGACTCTGGACAATCCTCGGGCACACCATGGATGCTCATTAGACCCAACTTCACATCCGGGAGGGTACAGGATGCATCATTGCTTCTCCACCCTGTTACTTTTAAATGAAAACTCACTTTTCAAGAGGCCCTGGACACGTCCCGTCCTCCAAAAAGGGCCAAGGATAATGCTACCATTATACACAAGCCTCTCCCTCCCCTCTCTTCCTCCCACTCCATCTTCTCCACCACCTGCTTCTCCTCTACCCCCGTGCCCCCCCCATTCACCTGCCTCTCCTACTGTGGGAGATTTAACACCACAGGGTTCCCCGCTATTCATGGGGGGTGATTTAGATGGGACACAACATGAGCCAGCTCTTTGGAATACATCCCATGTTATCCACAGAGCCAGATCTGTACCCTACACGACCCTCACCGCCAGAGGATGCTGCATCCTACCAGCAGGTAATAGCCCGAGCTGCCGCTTTCCATAGTGTCGACCTTCACATTGACCAAGACCTTTTTTTTGATACCCTAACGTCCACACACAGGGATATCCAGTTCCTCCCCATGCTTCCTGGCATGCTTTGTCATGCTGACGAAATGTTTAAGGAACCAGTTCGTTCTAGGGTTATCACCCCTAGAGTTGATAAAAAAAAAAAATAATAATACAAGCCCACTCCTTCAGATCCACCATACATAAGGTACCAGGTCCTGCCAGATTCCATTGCGGCGACTACCACACATAAGCGGGCCAATAGTCAAGCTACAGGGGACTCTCCTTCCCCAGACAAGGGGAGTAAAAAGATACACTGCAGTTAAAAGGATGGCTGCGCAGGCTGATAATCACTGACACATCACCAGCTTGCAAGCCTTACTTGCAAGATATGATCGGTCTTACTGGGATGAGATGGAGGAGCTCCTCTCCCAGTTAAGCAAAACAAAAGAGGACAACAGATTGTCACAGAAGACAATCAGTAACAACTCTGTTAGATGCTGCAGACACTGCTGCATGTGGCATTAACACTAGTATCATTGTAAGGCAACATGCTTGGCTTAGATGCTCAAGCTTTAAACCTGAGATGCAACAAGCAGTCCTAAACATGCCCTTTGATAAAGAGCATCTTTTCATCCCTGAAGTGGACTCTACCCTTGAAAGCTGAAAAAAGACACTGATACAGCAAAAGCCATGGGTGTGTGACAGACTCCCTTCCAAAGAGGTACTTTTTGTCTCCCCACATTCAGATGTGGTTACAAACCACCATCCTCAGAGGCCTCCACCTCTCAGTCGAGGCAGCCTTCAAGCACCTACTCACGTGGCTTTTATAGAGGCACCTCTAGGGGTAACAACACATGAGGTAGAGGTAGGAGCGCCACCACCCTTGCCTCTACATCAGCCTCTAAACACTGACTACGTACGTCTCCCTCCCCTACACTCTGCACCTGTCAGGGTCCACTTCAAGATTTCCACTCGCAGTGGGTCAACATCACTTCAGACCAGTGGGCCCTCTTCATTATCCAACCTGGTTAATGTCTGGAGCTCATTACCACTGCTCCAAGCATTCTCCTACGCTCTCATGGGCTCTCTCAAGAACACCTTCGTCTTCTCAAATAAGAAGTACAATCCCTTTTTCTCAAAGCGGCCATAGATCTAGTTCTGCTACATCACCAAGGAACAAGAGTATATTTTCTATACTTCTTCATTCCCAAAAAAGACGGCTCTCTCAGGCCCATTCTTGACCTAAGGCCCTTAAACCATTGCATTCTTTCTGAACACTTTCATATGGTCACTCTTCAAGACCTGATTCCCCCCCACTTACAACCGGGTGACTTCGTGACCACCCTCGATCTCAAGAACGCTTACTTCCATATTCCCATCCACACTGCCCACTGTAAATATCACAGATTCATGGTTGTGGGAAATCACTGCCAATTCATAGTTCTTCCCTTTGGGGGTCACCACGGCTCCCAGGGTCTTCACAAAGTGCTTAGCTGTAGTGGCAGCACACCTCAGGAGGCAAAACATACATGTTGGCACAATTCCATTGTCACACTCAGATGACCCTGGAAATCTGCACTAGTTAGCTTTCACTCATCTTTCTCAGATCCCACTTTCAACCTCTCCAGATACAGCCCTATCGAGGAGCTATACTCATTATACAATTGGGCATAGCATACCCCAATCCAGCTCGTATTCACAATTTCCAGTCTCTCCTCCCTCAGTTTCGAGAGAACTCTTCATAAACTGTCAGGTCTGGGATGCGCCTGTTACGGATGATGGCCTCCTGCATTTCCATCCTTTCCCCATGCCAGACTTTACATGTGTCCCCTACAGCACTGTCTGTCTCGTCAGTGGACTCAATCACAGGGTCACTTGGGAGAGCCAATGTTGTTAGATCACCATACTCACTGCTCTCTGCAATGGTGGAACACCACCAACCTATTGAAAAGGTGGCCTTTTCTGAACCCTGTGCCTCAGATCATTCTGACGACAGACGCCCTTATAACAGGCTTTGGCGCTCACGTTCAAGAGCGCTCAGTATAGGGACATTGGGATCGTCATTATCAATCCCTATACATCAACTTCCTAGAGCTTCAGGCAGTATTTCGAGCTCTCAAAGTATTCCTTCATCACCTCTCTTACAAAGTCGTCCTAGTCCACACAGACAACGTGACAGCAATGTACTACCTTCAGAAACAGGGGGGACACAATCGCTCTAATTGTCACAACCTTCTCAGACAATATAGAAATGGGCTCTCCACCATCACATACACCTAGTGACAGAGTATCTCCCAGGAACAGACAACAATTTTGCAGACCTGCTCTGCATGATGAAGCAACAAGTCTAGAATTGGAATTCCACCTGCAAGTCCTTCAAAAATAATTCAGGAAATTGGGCACACCTCAAATAGATCTTTTCGCCACAGCAGAAAACACAAAATGACAAAGCTTCACATCCAGGTATCCACACCCTCTATCCAGGAGCAATGCTGTATGGATGAACTGGTCAGGAATATCTGCCTACGCTGTTCCTCCCATCCCTCTCATTCCCTTTCTAGTGCGAAAGATAAGGCAAACATCTCTCAACATGATTCTTGTAGCTCCCACATAGGCCCGCAAACCCTGGTTCACCACTCTATTGGATATTTCAGTAGTTCCCCACAAGAAGCTTCCCAACAGGCTGCACCTTGTCATGCAAATCCAAGGTCAGGTGAGGCATCCAGATCCCACTTAACCTTGCGATATGGCTCCTGAGGTCATATAATTTGGTTACCTGGACCTCCCTGCAGAATGCATGGACGTTCTCATAGAAGCTCCTAAACCCACTACCAAAGCATGTTATGCTGCAAAGTAGAAAGATTGTTACTGGCAACCGTCACACATTAATCCCATTAAAGCTACCGTCCAAGACATTGTCTGCTACTTGCTTAATCTACAGAAAGCTAATTTAGCTTGCACCTCCATTCGCTTACATCTCGCAGCTATAGCAGCGTATTTACAGAAGAAACAACATACATCCGTCTTTAGGATTCCAGTCATTTAAGCATTCATGGAAGGTCTTAAACGGGTCATTCCACCAAGATTTCCCCCACCACACCATCTTGGAACGTAGACATTGTTCTTACCAGGCTTATGGATCCTGGTTTTGAACCACTTCATTCATGTCCCCTTCAGTACCTCTCATGGAAAGTAGCATTTTGAGTCACTATCACATCACTCAGACGTGTTGGTGAGCACCAGGCCCTAACTCTGGAAGAACCATTCTTCCAAATACACCGGGACAAGGTGGTTCTTTATACCAATCCGAAGCTCCTACCTAAAGCGGTCTCTCAATTTCATATTAATCAATCCATTGAGTTGCTTGTCTTCTTTCCGCAACCTGACTCAGTTGCCGAAAGAGCCCTTCACACTTTAGATTTTAAACATGCATTAATGTTCTGCATTGACAGAACTAAGGAGTTTAGAAAGACTAAAACACTTTTTGTTGCTTTCTCCTTCCCACAAAAATCCAATCCAGTATCAAAGAATAGCATAGGTAGGTGGATAGTAAAATGTATTCAAACCTGTTATGCTAAAGCAAAAAGACAACTTCCTGTTACTCCCAGAGCACAGTCTACCAGGAAGAAGGGAACCACTATGGCTTTCCTTCGAAATATACCCAGAGCTGACATTTGCAAGGCAGCTACATGGTCTACACCACATATATTTACAAAACACTTTTGTGTAGATGTACTTTCATACTAGCAAGCCAGTGTAGGCCAAACAGTGCTAAGAACACTTTTCCATTCAACTGCAATTCCCACAGGCTAGACACCACTTTTCATGGACGGACTGCTTTACAGTTTGTACAGAGCATGCGTATCTACAGCCCACATGCCATTGAACAGAAAATGTTACTTACCCAGTAAACATCTGTTTGTGGCATGTAGTGCTGTAGATTCAAATGCGCCGTCCCTCTTCCCTGGACGCCTGTGGTTGTTTCAGTTATTTTATACTTATATATTGTTGTACTTATGAAGTTACATTTGCATGGACATTGCTTTCTCTATACTTCCTCTACATTCGTTTTCTCACCCCCCTGTGGGAAAACAATCTAACAAAGGAGTCAGTGCGCATGCGTAGTATTAGCGAGAACGGGGAGTCGCTCGATCCCCTGACTTGAAAATGCTTCTTTGAAGAACAACAACTTGCAACACTCTGAACCCAACTCTAGATGGCAGGAGCATGCAGAGCATTGAATCTGCAGCACTACGTTCCATGAGAAGACGCGTACTGGGTAAGTAACATTTTCCTTCTCCCAATTCTTCAGGGCAAAAAGAATACTCCTGAAAACCATCAACAATGAAAACTGTGTTTTACATTCAAAAGAAGGGCAGGTGCACTCCCACAGCTATCAGTGTTGGTACTGGAGATTTGGCATTGGGCAGTCTCCTACACCATTTATTTCTAGAGTTGCAGTGACTTTGCTGCCTTCTCAGCAGGATGGAGCAACAGATACACAGTTAGGAACTCAACCCGTATGTTCTTTATACAAATTTCCACCATTGGGTGACTCCAACAATAGACTTTTTTGCCACTCCTGTAAACGCGAAATGACTGTGTTTCGCTGCCATATACCAACACCCTCAGCCTAAGAGCAATGCACTATGGCTCACTTGGTTAGGGATATTTGTTTACTTATTTTTGCCTTTTCTCCTGATACCATATGTTGTCAGGAAAGTGCAGCAGGTTTCCATGACTCTAATGTTGCTGCATCCCCATGGGGAAGACAACCATATTGCTGAATACTTATAAAGATATCAGTCAGCCCTCAGAAGAAGCTCCCAATATGACTGGACCTCCTCACACAGTGTCAGAGTTGCCTCAGACACTTAGATCCCAGACAACTCAATCCTGCAGTTTGGCAACTGAAGGCTTAATATCCTGCAAGACTGCATAGTCAGTCTGCAAGAGGCTACCTTTGCTTGCTATGCAACCAAATGGAAACGGTTTATGCATAGCTGTGTTTCCAAGCACATAGATCCATTTACAATCTCAGTACAAGACATTATTTCCCATTTAGTGCACCTTTATAATGCAGGGCTAGCATAAACTTGAAAACGGCTACGTCTTACTGCAGTTGCGGCATACCTACATAATAGACGTTACCATTGTTTCCTCCACATTGCACGCCTGGTGGCCACACAGATCCTATTCAACTGCTGCGCATTTTAATTAAATGATTCTGCACACACATCCCACAATTTAAATAAGACTGTTGAAAATCAGCAACATTGTCGTTATCCTGTTTTCCCCTTTAAGTGTTGGTTAGCCCCTCCCTAGCACCAGTGCAAGGGAAATCAACACAGGGCACCATTAACAGCCCTACAGATTGATGGCTCTGTTTTCATCCACTGCAGAAAAGACCTTCAAGTATAAACGATGCTTTTCAACTTCTATACTGAGAATCAAAATGCTTACTTAGAAGCTCTTGTTTAAATAAACACACTGCTTTTGGGAGGTAGAGCGACTAGACAGGAAAGTGGGATAAAGGAACGAAAGAAAGAAAAGTTAGTTTTTCAGACAGTAAATTTTGCTTTATTCAAGTTGTGTGAAGTAGTGCTTTCTTCATGCACTTCTGGATCTAATTTGGCGCTAATTGCACCAGAAAAGGGGTAGAGGCTAGAGGTACCTCTTTACAAGAGAAACATATCAGCCACCTGTTTTCATTTTAACATTCTGCTAAGGCCCAAATATTATTTCTAAGTAGAACCTTATATGAAATATTCTGTACGTTTTCAAATTGGCTTCTCAATCTTTCTTTACTTTAATTATCAGTTAGAGATTGCTAGAGCAGCACAAAAACACATTTTAAATTGTTTTCTTATTACATTTACTGCTAAAAGTATGTATTCATAAGTGGAAAATATACCAACTTCAGGCAATTTTTTATATTCTTGAACTAGCAGATACATTAAAACACCAGCAGTGCCAGTATAAAACCAGCCAGACTTTCCCCTTAGTGGGGGTCCTGTAAAATGATAGACACATAATATTTTGGTTGCTTCCTGGACATAAGTAGGCTGTTCAATGCATCAAAAACATTCACTCTTGTTTCACTTACAATACACTATCAATGGTGTTCAGCTGGGGGAAAAACATGTAGCCAACTGTGTAGAGGTATAAACACTCATCAAAGAGTATCTGTTTTAGCTTCCTTACTAGCAATGAAGTGGAGAACACTGTCTTATTATGAGTGAGCAGCCCCATAAAACAATAGGAGTGCCATAAATTGGATTATGACATGTTTTTTACAGTACTGAGAAACACTATCCATGTGGTAGGTATGGCTATACAAAAGAGAAGTAATTATTCTGACTGATAAAAGGCAGAGGGAATAAGGAAGGGAAAAAAGGATTAAATGGAGGCAGGCCAGTCTTGCTTTTCTCTTGTTTCCTTACATCTAGATAATTAATCAGTCCTAACCAGGCCAGCCCTCCCTTGCTCTTCACTTATGTAAGATTTGCAGGTCCACCATTTCAGTCCTTCTATGCTTTTCTCTCCATCTCTAGTGCTTGCTGGTCCTGTCCAGGTCAGTTCTGCATCTTTCTTCTCCTCTTTCAGAGTATACTGGTCTGTCCAGGCCAATCTCACTTTGTGCTTCTCCCCTTGCTAATGGTGGGCAAGCCAACAAATTAGCAGAGAGAGATGAGCCAGCTAAGGGTCTGGATGGCCTGTTAGTCGATGCACAAGCAGAGTCCTGAAAATAATTGCTGTCTAAATCATGCAGCAAACATCATGTGAAGATATGATTGTCTTTTAAAAAAACACAGAAACTCCAATGCCTAGTGGTAATTGATTATTTATTTATTTATTTATGTCTATGCGTATCATATACGCTCTAGAAGCCTCATGGTGATAATGAATATCAACATAGTGTGTGCTATGTATGTATGCCAGTTAGTCACCACTCCCATAATTACTGTTACACCTGCCATTATTGGTAATTCTGCTGATTAGTCAAATCTAGATCACTTACTGGTAATGCATATTAAGAGCCCAATTGCTTGTGTTGGGTGGAGAGCTCAAAAATGTTAGAGATGCAAAAAAAGGAATGCCATTTAAATTGAGTATACTTTTACCATATGTCAAACTTTATATCGTAAAAGATATCCTATTTTTTAACACATTTGGCTAAAAGTATTTTTAAAGTGCACCATTTTGCACAAAGAAGAACAAAAGGACTGAGAGACAGCTTTCTTGCGTCTAACCCCACACTGAGCATAGCCTCAAAGGAATAGTTTGCTGACCCAGAGCCATAAGCCTTAATTTAGTTTTGCACATGTTTGAGATAAGAGCGCACACATACAGTCTCTTAGAGGGACAATTGAGCAACACTATTCAATCTTTTGAGTGCTGGTTATTAAAGAATTCATAGAAGGGCTGAAGAGAATGAACCCTCACCAGGACACCACTCACCTCACAACGACATGGAACTTACATATTAAACTCATACGATTTGTAGGATCTCCTTGCGAGCCTCTTTAATCGTGTGCATTAGAATATTTATTTTGGAAAGTGGCTTTACTTGTAGCAACAGCTCCTACAGTCCGGGGACCATACATTCAAGTTCACAAAGATACAAATCCCAAATTCTTACGTAAAATTGTCTCATCTTTTCACATTAACCAACCACCTGAGCTACCCGGCTCTTTCCCAAAGCCAGTCTTCCTAGCTGAAAGAGCGATCCAAACTCTTTATTGTAAAAGAGCACATATATATTACATTGGCATAACTAAAGCATTCAGAAAGACTAAACATCTTTTTTTTTGCGGTATCAATGGTACAAAGCAGAGTTGCTTTCTGGAGGACTCTTCCCACTTTCTGTAATAGGCAGAATTGCCCTATCCAAAATGATTGAGCTCCCTCGACTCTTTTATTACTTGGCTAATCTTCCATTATCTTTACCGACAAAATTCTTTCACTCACTGGATGTCATGCTGGGCAACCTCATTTGGAGTAACAGATGTCGTAGTTGCACTGACAAAGCTTAGACTACCCACGGACATGGTAGCATTAAGGGCAACACACTTTGAACATTAGTATCTAACGGCATAGTCACAGTGGGAGAATCACTGACTGGCCCACCACCACTTAAACAACACTGCCATGGTGCACACGCCCAGCAAATATAATGGATATTGCAGCTATTTATCCCTAGTGAGCTCAGCATTCCTCCCCTTACTTCGGCAGATCTGGGTGGCACACTATTGTTTTTTAAGAAGCCTGCGCATCACAGCTGTGACCACGTCTTGGGCACCTTCCATTCTCTTGCTAAGCTTCCCACAAACAAAGGACTTCCTAACATCCTCAGACTTGCAACACTGGCCCTCTGGGGGCATTATAACTACGGGTAACCTTTTTCAGGATGGCAAGTTGCTACCTTTCCGTGAACTTAGAGCAGTTTAACAGTTACATGGGGCAGTTCTTAGCCTACCAAACCATGAACCCCTAACACACAGCAGGCTGGAACTTTATGTTGACGAGCCACAAACCTACACTCTTATGCAATACCACACTGTGGGAAATGGCTGTAAGCTTGTTAGTTGGTTACCCAAGGCCACCAGTGAGCACACCTGAATTTCCTTTGCCAGATAAGTGGGAAACTGAAACCACAAGGGCTTTACATGACAATGAATGAAAGAGGACGTTCGTCTGCCCGGTCACTGTTTTATAGAAATGCAAGTTTCAAACTCATCTAATTTTCTTCTGCATCGGACATATCTCCCTTTCACTAAATTGAATGAGTTTTTTCTTAGAGAGGAAACCTGCTGCCCCTGCTGTCATTTACTTGGCACCAACTTGTTCCACATGCTGTAGTCCTGGCTCAGGTGGCATAGCGAGCACGGGATCCATGTCTGGGCATACCCTTCCCAATTAGGGCGACAAATGCATAAACAAAAACAGATGATGGACAAAAAGCTGAACAACTCAAACCTTCACCCCTAGTCACACATCTTTGTTAAATCCACAGTTTTTTTGCTCACCTTGCCATTCCAGTTTGGACCCAGCCATATACAAATCAGTCTTGACCCTGCTCCCCATGGGAACAGAAGGTAGTCAATTTTAAGGATGCGCTAAGTACTTCCCCAATTTGTGGTCCTACCTATACATTCAGCAGGGCACACCCTAGATGGTATATTTTCCAACCTTTCTAATCTGACAGTGGATTCCCCCAGCTGGCAGGATTGGTCGGATCAGGTGTTGATTTTGTTTAATATCCACCTTCAGCCAGTCAATTTTACCTTCCGATCCCCCTAGCATTGGTCCCCCATACTACACGTAGATGGGCCAAGTTGTTGGCTAATCCTGAGATGGCTAGATATGCATCCACCTCTTCTCCCACTTTGTCAGAAAATGTAACGGAGGATGCTTGAGCTTTTAAGATCTGGATTACTCTGATGACTGATGAATTAGCTCTAGAAATTCCTATAAAGAGGAAACAAATTTCTCATCCCTCTGCCCATGGTAGACTCAGGCTCTAGCAGATTATCATTTCGGCTACAAACAGTTCAAGCGGAAGTGGCGGAGAGCCTATAGTACAGAAGACCTACTTCAGTTTAGAATGGCCCTAAAAAATTACCATGGCCAGATTAAGACAGAAAAAATGGTCTGTTTTTCAGAGCAGATTGATGAAGCCCAACACAATCAAAAATCTATTTTTAAGATCGTCAAATCATTTTTGCAACCAAACGTACTAGCCGGGGAGATTCCCCCATCGTAGACCCTTTGTAACCAAATTTGTTCCTTTTTGAAGAAAACATTTGCAACATTCAATGTGAGTTTAGCTCTATCCCTTCGTCAGGATCTGACTTAGTGGAGAACTTCCTTCCGACAAGAGCTTCCTTATGAGCTTTTCAAAGAATCAGCTTAGCCCAGTCCTGACAAGCAATCTTGTCTTGTAAATTGGGATCTCCTTTTGATCCCTGCCTACTCCCTATCCTTCATAAAATTGTAAGCACAGTGAATCAAGTGATGAACGAGATTTTGAATACCTCATTGGCCGCTGCAGAAGTCCTAACTGATTGGAAACTTGCAGTTGTCAGACCGCTCCAGAAAAAATAGCTGGCGGACCCCTCAACTATCTCAAACCTTCGGCCCATTTCTTGACTTCCTGCCCTCTGAAAATTATAGAAAAATTGGGAAATGGCAATTTTTTGTGTTTTGTTAGAGGATTATAATCTTCATCCTCGACAGTTGGGCTTTTGCCTTAGGCACTCCACAGAGTCCACTGTGCTTGAAGTTGCAAATACACTAAAGTTAACTCTAGATGTTGGTAGGAATGCAGTGCTGATGATTTCATTAGGCTGATCAGCCGCATTTGATACCATTTCCCATGATATCCTGTTGCAACGTATTGAAAACTGTGGCATATCCCATCTTGCCTTGGCTAAAATTGTTCCTTACAGACTGCAGGCAAACAGTTGCAGTAGGACATTTTTTATCCCCTTAAAAAAGGGTCACTTTGGGAGTACCGCAGGGCTCATCACTGAGCCCTGGGCTATTTTACATACATATGACCCCCCTATTGCATTAATCTTTTTTAGAATTGAAACAACATTCAATGCTGATGATACACATCTCATCTTGGCTTTTGATAAAGTATCCACTGGCTCTGAGCTCAACTTTAAACATTGTTTAACTGATGTTATCCAATGGGTGCAAGCCAACCACTTAAAATGTAATACCGATAAGACCGAGATCTTTCTGGTGGGTAAGGCCAACTCCTTTGACTCCACGCTATGGCAGCCTAATTAAAACCTCTGTGTAAAATTTGATGCCTTTTTATCTTTTGACCCCCAAACCCTCGTAGTGGCATGGACATGTTTTTAATTTGATGAAAACGCTGAAAATTGTTTTTGATTACCTCCCCCTTTCAGCAAGAAAGGCAGTGACCTTTGCATTAATAACATTCAGAGCGGACTTCTGCAACAACCTATATGCAGGTGCCACCAACCAAACCATCCAGAAATTGCAGGTGGTAAAACACCGGCCGCCAGGCTTGTGCTGAAACTGCTGCGACGCTCATCGGCTTCAGCAGCTTCTAAAGCACTGACTTTACAGTGGCTGCCAGTGCATAAGAGGATCTTATGCATTGGCAGCATTTGCTTTACAAATGCAATAGTCATTCAACAGTCCAGCCTGAACTGCGAGGCCTGAAACAGGGATCCTGGTGAAACGGGTCCTGGGTTGCTTGTGTTCCGGTTCAAGGAGGACTTGGCTTTGCAGGTCGGGCTGGATTGTTCCTGTTGTAGCAGGGTCAAGACTCATTTGCATATAGATGGGTCCAAACTGAGGTGACATGGTGGGCAAAAAAATGATGGATTGAGATGTGGCTCTAGCGATTGTCAGTGGCTGAGATTAATTCAAATATTCCATCCATCACCTTGTTGTTTTTGCATTTTCTGCCCTTAGTGCACCGGGTATGCCCAAACGTGGGTCCTGAGCTCACTGTGCCATTGGATTCAAGACCGAAACCGGTGCCACAATACTTGTGTCCAGTCCAGGGAGGACATGGCGTGGCAGTTCAGGCTGGATTGTTCCAATGGGAAGCAGGATCAAGACTGATTTGCATATGGCTGGGTACAAACTGGGGTTGTATGGTGGGCAAAAGATTGATGGATTTGGATGTGGACAGAGTAGTGGCCAGTGGCCGAGATAAATTCATGCATTCCAACCATCACCTTGTTGTGTTTGGACTCACCTCTTTTATTAGCACAATCTGTAATGTAGACTTCCTGTTCCTACTTAACCATTCTCTTACCTATTTGTAACTGTATTGCTCGACCAGAAGAATGAGCAAGGCCACTGGAATCCTCAGGCATACAGCCTTGCCCATCAGCCTATTCCTATTGATCTGTACACTGTTCACGCTCACCTGTCTACTCTTTCACTGCCACCATAACCTGATTTAATCTATGATAAGCTAACCATTCTGGCTTGACAGTGATATAAGCTTGTAAATGAAATCTAATGAAAGTGGGTGGGTAGTGTTAACAAAGTCCCCTCAGCGTAGGTAAAAATAAAAATATCAACATATATGAAAATCTATAGTTTATATCAATATTAGATTTTTTTTTTTATCACAGACTATCCCTTAGAGTGCAAGAACCTGATCCCTGTCATCGTTTTCCAAATCAGCAAATCGGATCATGGTTGCTAGTATTGCTTGTGGACGTTTTGTCTATTTAAAATACATCACCATTGACTTATTCAAAGTTAAGTCTAACTTGTTGTGCACCAGACGTTAAAGAAATGATACCACAGTTATCCTTTCCAAAGGAAAGAAGTAGCACTCAGATCCGTATATTGGCTGGTTAAGCTTTAATTAATTTTAAAACAGTATCTTTTCATATAAAACCCTGGCATCTTGCGACCTCACAGTCTTGGTCACAACATTTTGTAAGCAGAGTTTCTAAATAATGTATGTAAATTTCAAAAGCATTGCTTTATATTGCTGAAAGTTTGTTAACCATACAAATAAACATGTTATACATTTTATGGTCAATTCAAGTCAGTGTGGTTGTATAAACCAAAATACATTTTTGATGAAATAGATGAATCATTAAGCAATTGCATAGAAGTGTGGTGGAATAACAAGGATATGGAAGTTGTGGAAGTAGAGTGCTTGATCAGTGGCTGTAGTTTTACACTTTAAAGAGGTACTTTGAGTAATCCAGCTGCCATACAAATTTGTGCAACAAATATATTTGTCTTGTAATATGCTGCTGCATGAAAGTGGTAGAAGGGTCCACGAAATAGACAATATGCATAACCTCTTAATTTGAAAATTTTCTACCAGTTTTAGATGCAGACAGGCATTATCTGACCTTCAGATTTCTAGACAACTGAGGGGCCTTGTAGGTATAGCACAAACTATGTCCAAATTCACACCCATGCAAACCAACTAAAGGTGTGGACTAAGGCTTTCCTTGGTTTTTAGTACCTCGAGGTGCACATCTAAGGTACTCATGTCCCAGTCATATAATAGAATTTGAATCACCGGCTGCTGTCTGACTAATGGGTTAGGAGTGGAGGGCTTCCAGTATAGGAGTCCGTCTTCCCCTAGATTGAAAGTGCCCAGCTGCTTGTGAGTCAGCTTGTGGTGGCAGACACATCAAAGTACAAAAAATGTTTTTGTTGCCTTTGTGAATTATGCTCTGTGCCTATCAGAACCTCACTCTAACAGCATCACTTACCTCTTCAACAAAGTATCTCAGCTTACCTTTGACACCACAGCAGAGTTCTCTGCTTGACAGCTAGGTAACTCAAATGGCACCCCAGACATACTCTCTGATCTAATGGATCCCTTATTGGATATCATCTAGGTGGGCTGTCTGCCACTGTATCAAGACAACATCTTCCTTCACCCAACAAGCCATTGAAAAATAATTCTTACACTTTGACATTCATTTGACAAGGGCAAGCAGGAATTCTCTAACCTGCTTCCACTTTTAATTTATGGTCATTTGACAATAATCAGATTGGTCTGGTCATTTTCATGAAATGCCTCATTTATTATTTTGAAACTAGCATCTGAGTTTCACAATTCAGACAGTCCCTTGTCATTCATGTCTGCATCATACAAGTACTTCTGGGTGTTCTTGTCACTTCACTTAAGAAAGTGGGATCCAGGACCACAAATCCTGAGATGCCAAAGCCACATCAGATAGCACACACCGGTTTCTGACCGATTTTGAACAGATGTTTGCCAGATTGGCTACCTGTACTCCTAGGACCATTCAGTGTCACTTAACGTTATCTCCTATCTGATAGAGACTTCTAGTTGCAGATTCCTTACCTTAGAATTTCCCCCAGGCGTCAGACTGGATCCGGAGACTTTTCTTCAAGCAGTACTCTTGCGTGCCATTAGGTGGCGCTGGTCGACTCCGCATCCTTCGTTGGCGTTGTGGTCGCCGTGATGACGTCTGGGACGAATATAGGCACCACCTCGTGCATGACATAATTTATTTTCTTTCCGTCCCATGCGCTGATCCGGAGAGAGCTACCCTGGTTACTGTTTGACCGGCCTCTACACTTATGTTGAATTTTGTGGTGACTGTTGGTGCGTCTAAGGATGTCCCTGAAGACCGGGTTTAAGCCTTGCGAGGATTGTCACCGAATGATGTCGGTGACGGATCCACATCGGGTTGGTTTGTGATGTCTGGAGCGGGACCATGACCCTAAGGCTTCGGGGAGCAGTCCCTAAAGCTAATGGCGGCCCGGTGCTGAACTCCTCATCGCTCCTGGTCTCGTTCGAGAGGAAGGTCTCGAGACCAACTGCAGAGTCAACACAACACGTCGGGACATTCTGGTAAGAAACATAAGTCGAAGAAGGCTAGGCATTCTTCTACTTCACCCCATCGCTCGGACGTTGCAACACTCTAGGCCTCCTTCTTTGGTGCCTACTACTGGGTCCGCTCAGCACCTCCCCGATTTTCAGGGAGCCTGAGCGACCTCACCCAACTAAAGGAATTTTATGAGGCCATGCTTCTCATTTTTGGGCAGTCTGACCCTTCCCTGCAGCGCTTTCAGGACCTAAGAAGTCGGATGGGGGCCCTTCGGTTCCGCGTCGGCTGCAGTGGATCTGTGCCGGTCGCACGACTGAGACCGGCGAAGTCGTTGACGCTCCCAACGTCAGTTGGGCCCACAATCAACGTCAACCTAATCCTTGACGACCCGGGACGGCGTTGGCTGATGCAGCTTCCGACTTCGATGGGGCCTAGCCGCCCCAGGTTGGATTCAGACCCTTTTTACTATAGATATGAATGTGAGGAAGGGTTGGAGGGGCCGCTGGACCCTTATGAATACCAGCAAGAAGACCCAAACATGGACTGGGCTCAGGAATTGGGCGAGGCCAGTGGTCTTGATACCTCCCCAGACACTAGCATGCCATCTCCTCCTACCGCGGCTACGGCAGAGGGAGCTTCTTACTCCATGGTGGTCAGTAAGGCAGCCGAAGTCCTTGGCCTTGAACTGCCTACTGTTGCGGTCAGGACTAATCTCCTGGGTACCAGAGGTCTGTCCAATCCACCCTGCCCCCGCTGCAGCCTCCTAGTCGGCTCCCCCCCACCTCCAGCCAGTTGGCAGCAGGATATGCCATCACCTCCCCCACCGGGAATCCATCACGATGGACAGGTGGGTTTTGCAGCTCATCCGAAGGGGCTACTCCCTCCCCTTCATGACTTCCCCTCCGCCCATGCCTACATCTTTTGGCCAACTGAAGGAGGATCATTTGGCACTTCTCCACGAGGACGTTGCGGTTTTCTTGGCCAAGGGGGCCATAGAGAGAGTTGCTGCGCCAGAAGTAGGCTGCGGTTGTTACTCCCGCTACTTTCTGATGCCCAAAGAGGACAATGGCTCACGTCCTGTCCTCTACCTCAGGACCCTCAGTCTCTTCTTCAGGAAGGAGAAGTTCAAAATACTCACCTTGACTCAGGTCCTTTCTGCTTGGACCTAGGAGATTGGGTTGTGGCGTTGGACTAGCAAGATGGACTATTTTCATATCCCCGTCTTGCCTGCCCACAGGCATTACCTACGATTCGTGGTAGGTCACGAGCACTTTCAGTTTACCGTGCTCCCCTTCGGCCTTACCCGCACCCTTCGGGTGTTCACGAAAGTGATGGCAGTGGTTACAGCTCATCTGCGCAAGTTGGGGATTTCAGTCTTCCCCTACCTCAACTGGCTTTTGAAGACTGACAGACCCCAGAAAGTTGTCTCCCACCTTCAGAGTACAGCAAACCTCCTGCACATGCTGGGGTTCACTATAAACATGCCCGATTCCCTCTCAGATGCTCCTTTTCATCTGGGATGTTTTGGGCCTATTCAGCAAGTCTGGGATATTCAGGCTATAATTCCGATGTTTCAGCCTTTGTCCTGGGTTTTGGTGAGAATTACTCTGAGGCTGCTGGGCCTCACAGCCTCCTGCTAGTGAAACATGTCAGATGTCATATACGGGCTCTGCAGTGGGACCTGAAGTTCCAGTGGGCGCAGCATCAGGGGAATCTCTCCGACATGGTTCCGTTCTTAGAGGGGACTGCGAAAGATCTGCAGTGGTGGCTTTTGAATCAAGATTGGGTCAAAGTCAGATTCCTCTCCCTTCCTCAACCAGAATTTAGAGTAGTGACAGATGCGTCACTTCTGGGCTGGGGCGGCCACATGGGAGAAGTGGAGATTAGAGGCCTCTGGTCTTCGGTGGAATCCAGACTCCACATCAACCTGTTGGAGGTCAGGGTGATCAGACTTGCGTTGAAAGCATTCCTTCCCTCTATCAAGGGGAAAGTGGTGCAGGTGTTCACGGACAACACCACCGCCATGTGGTACTGCAACAAACAAGGCAGTGTGGGGTCCTGGACCCTTTGTCAAGAGGCACTGTGCGTCTGGACGTGGCTGGCACATCAGGGCATTTCTCTGGTGGTTCGACATCTGGCGGACTCTCTGAACGCCAGAGCAGATGAACTCAGCCGCCGATGCACAGTCCATCATGAATGGCATCTCCATTCGAAGGTGGCACAGGGTCTTTTTCAGCAGTGGGGAGAGCCTTGGTTAGATCTGTTTGCCTCTGCTGAGAATGCGCGTTGTCTGCCTTTTCCGAGTTGGAGTTTCCAATGCGGTTCTCGCTTGGCGACTCTCGCTTGGCGACTCTGTTTGTCTCGAGTGGAGCTCAGGCCTTCTGTACGCCTTTCCGCCAATACCACTTCTTCCCAGAGTTCTAAAGAAGACCAAGAACAGCCTGGCCCAAGTCATTGTTTTGGCTCCGGACTGGGCACGAAGAGTATGGTATCCAGAGCTATTGAGCATAGCCACAGATCCACCGATCAGACTGCTCCTTCGGGAGGATCTTCTGTCACAGCAGCAGGAGACGGTTCTTCACCCGAACCTGTCTAGTCTCGGCCTTCTTGCGTGGAGATTGAGTGGCTGCAGTTGACGGCTTTTGACCTTGCGCCCGAAGTCTACAATGTTATCTTGGCACCCAGGCATCTCTCCACCAAAACAGTATACGCCTGTCATTGGCATACATTTGTGGCATGGTGCATGGACAAGTCAGTTGATCCTCTTGCTGCCCCACTTTCTGAGGTTCTTTTGTTCATTCTTTCCTTAGCCCGTCTCGGTTCTGCTTTGGGCAGGCTACTTATCGGCTATGTCAGCTTTTCTTAGATTGCCAGATCAACCTCTTTTCAAGTCCCCTATGTGGGGAGATTCCTCAAAGGTCTTACTTATTTGTATCCTCCAGCTCCATTTATTATGCCTCAGTGGGACTTCAATCTTGTCCTCACTTACTTGATGTGTGCTCCATTTAAGCAGTTACACAGTTGTCCTCTGCAGCTCCTTACACTCAAGACTGTCTTTCTGGTGGCTAAACCTCTGATCGCAGAGTGAGTGAGTTCCAGGCTTTTTCTTCAAAGCCTCCATTTTTGTCTGTACATCCTGACAAAGTAGTGCTACATATGAGGGCTTCCTTCCTAACCAAGGTTGTCACACCTTCTCACGTGGGCCAGTCCATCTCTGTGCCTACTTTTTATGCACTCCCACATCCTTATCATGAGGAGGAGAGACTCCACGTCTGGATCCAAAAAGAGCGTTTGTGTTCTATCTAAATCGCACTAAAGATTTCCCGGTGGATGATCATCATTTTGTTGGGTATGTGGGTGCCAAGAAAGGGCAGGCGGTGCAGAAGCCTACCATCTCACAAAGGGTGCTTCTCTCTATCAAAATGTGCTATGCTTTGGAAAAGAAGCAACCTCCATAGGGTTTGCGGGCTCACTCAAACAGAGCAACTGCTGCTACCACAGCTTTAGCACGTGGAGTTCCTGTCCTGGACATCTGTCAGGCAGCAATGTGGGCATCCTTGCACACGTTTACTAAACATTACTGCCTGGACAGTCAGGTCTGCAGAGACGGCTACTTTGGTCGTGCAGTCCTGCAGGACTTTAGTATGATTGTGTCTCGCAGCCCTCCTCCGAGGATGGTATTGCTTGGGTATGTATTCTAAGGTAAGGAATCTGCAACTATAAGTCTCTACTAGAGGAACAAGTTACTTACCTTTGGTAACAAATTATCTGGTAGAGACATATTCTAGTTGCAGATTCCTTACCGACCCCCCTATCCTCCCCACTTTCAAACTGATTTCTAGTGACAGGGATTCCCCTTTTAGGGCCTTATCTCTGGTGCACCACTTCAGTGTACTTCTTGGCTCTGCACTTTGGCGTGGAAAGTCGTGAAAAGAAACTGATGTCACTGCGCTGATGCAGCGCCTATATTCGACCCCAATTACATCACGGCGACCTCAACGGCAACGACAGACGCAGACTCGACCAATGCCACCTAACGGCACGCAAGGGTGATGCTCAAAGTAAAGTCTCCGGATCCAGTCTGACGCCTGGGGGAAATTCTAAAGTAAGGAAGCTGCAACTAGAATATGTCTCTACCAGATAATTTGTTACCAAAGGTAAGTAACTTGTTCTTTTGAGGCGTATGAAAATAGTCCTTTCAGTTGCCCTAGTACTGGGTAACCAGTGCTTCGAGCCCAAATGATTTCTTCATCTAGCCCTGGGCCACTTCTTGGATGTGGCTTCTCATCAGCCTTGGAATACCTGCCCCCGGAAAAACTGGTTGAGGATTTCTAATGCTGTTTTTTAGGTAATCTTCCCTCTTATGCATCGCATGGTCACTTTAGATTCACACTGTTCGGTACCCACTGATTTGTTGACAATGGTAGCTGCTTCGGTTCTCTAGTCTTCACATCAACAAGGTGTAACCACACTTAAACTAGACAAACGTCCGTAGGGTGCTCCACAAAAGGAAGATTATATAATTCATGACATTTTGCCCTTTCAACCAGGCATTCAAATTCTTGAAAACACCTTGCATCCAAGTCTCCCATGTTTCTTCACATTTTCGCTGTCTCCTTATGTTTGGAATGGTGCTGAGCAGGGCTCTAACCAACACATTTTCTCTGTTTTCTTGTTGTTTTCTCTTGTTCTAACTCTCAACCTGCTTTATTAACCTGTTACTGACATGTGAAATTTCAAGGTAGGTCTATTACCTTCTCTCACGTACTCATCACAACCACATTCCAACATGTTAAAGCAAAACAAGGCGTCCTTGCCTTTAGAATACTACTCTTCTCTAGCTTAGGAAATGTGAATGCAAGAGATGGTGAGTTAGCCAAGACTGCAATTGGTGGGCAAGGTTAAACTTTGTGTCCTGAAAATTAAACTTTCCCTCGTGGATTATGTGGGGCTTGGCTTACTCTTTCCCATTTACTTCATTATTGGCTTATTCCTCTGGAACGTGCTTTTTATCTGGCTCAGCCAAACATGGCCTCTCTACGGCCATCTTCTTTAGCTGGAGGGCCAAATCGCCTGGGCAAAGAGAGTCTACACAATTGTGGACAGTTTTCTGTGCAAGATTGTTCAAAATACTAACATGTGTCCTTCCACTGCTCATTTTCAGGTGCTCCGTTTTATTTTTGTTGAAGCACTCTACCAGATGAGTCTTTTTCAGTTGGCTCCCTCATGTACTTCTCCCCCTGAATGTTTCTCCCATGCCTTTTTTGGCTTGCCCTTGCTTCTCCGTTGTCTCTGTTGACTTCCCCCAGCCTCCCTCACGTTGTCCGTGTTGCCTGCCGCACTCCTTCCTGTTGTCTGTGTTACCTTGCATGTTGTCTGTGTTGCCTTGCCCCCGCCCTCTCTCCTATTGTTAGTGTCACAGCGCTTCCCCCTCTTCCATTGTCCGTATTACACCTTGCTCCGTTGTCTCTGCTGCTACCACACCCACCATAACAAAAAAGTGCTATGAGTGGGACATTGCTGGCTGAAACATAGCGCTTTTCACCCCCCACCCACCCATCCACGATGTTGCCTCCCTTCCACCAGGAAAAAAAAAGCCCCTGATGCGGCGTTGAGTCATGCCGTACAGCAACCGTTTTACTATACAACATGGTTAAAAAACATTGATGAAGCCAATGCATTGCGCAGGCAAGACCTATTTATTTTGCCAATACAAATAGGAGGAGATGGTCGTCTACCAGTACATAATTTAAAGGATGGCTCCACTAATACTTTCAGGTCAGTGGATGAAAAAGCATCTAGTGCATGACTGTCCTGACCTGAGGCACACCTTAAAGGGTAAAATGCATTTGTCATTTCACAGATAACCATTTGGGCAGAGAAAAACATGACTTACTGCAGATATGGATTTGTATCCAGAAAAACATATCTGCAGTTTCTAGTACTGATTTTTTTCCCTCCTAACCGCTAAATGCATGGAGTAAAGTTTTCCTACTTCAGCATCGTACACGGATTTATTTTCCATCACATAACGTATAGATTTAAAAGGACCAAATCATGCACCATGTCGGACATCATCCCGCTGTTGGTATGTGCTAAAGTTGCCATTTTGTGCCTGTGTATTAATTAATTAATGTCTTTATGAAGCCGTTTTATATTGAGGGCAAGCTCATTTTTGGGGGTATTGATACATGTAAATGGGATTGTGAGTGTATGTCACAACTTGTTGCAAAACTCCTAATTTCATTTTACAGTGTTTTGATGGACGAGCACTGAAGGACTAAACTTTTACTCTATGTTGAATCCCAGATGGCTTTGACTTTACAAATGAAGTTGACGTAAGCATTCCTGGCTCCCCGATCCGGCAAACTTCCACAGACCTAGGGAACAATTTCCGCGAAAGCACGGAGCTGGCTCTGTGCACACTCAACAACGGCTTGCCACCAGAGTCCACCTTTGCAGTGACCACGACAGAGGGTAGGCCAGAACTGTGGAGGCAGAAGTCAATGAGGCAGTTGGCAGAGGAAGATACCAACTCCCAGTCCCCTAGAAATTTGCCTTACCATGCTAGCGTTCGCTTGCACTACCCCTGGGTGTACTTGCTGCTTTTTGCTAAACACATCTCCTAAATCCCCAGCATCAGATCAGGTACTGCTTTTTGATATTGTCTGAGCTGGACTTCGCACCTGTCCTAAATGGAAAGAACAGCTTAGCATGGCTAAAGCCCAAGAGGATGGGGTAGGGGTGGAAGACAGTGGAAAAACTGTGAGATTGCTTGCAGACTTTCCCTTGCTGAGTACGCTCATTCTTATAAAACCTAGTGAGACTATATCCTGCTGGTTGTGCGGATGCTGCAAGGCTGCTGAGCCAGGCCTATTCGCTCACTGTGAATGGGCATTAAAAAGCTTTGTTTCACCACTGTAGCCTTATACTTGATTAACTTTAGATTTTAGGGCTCCAGACACACTGCCATTTCCCCTGTTTGTTCGGTACGTGGTACCTGTCTCCCTGGGTGACCTCATCGCTGCAGTCACACTCTGTAGACTCATAGGAAGTCTAAGTACTACTTCCCTGCAAGTTAATGTTCACATGTGCTAAGAGCTGTGCATGCCCGATCACTCTTTGAAGAAGGGTACCCAGTGCCTCATCCTTTCCTGACTCGTTTTGTTCACTTCCTCCCCATATTTCTTTTCAGGCTCAGTGTTTTCATACCATTGCCCCCACTTTCATGCAGTTGCATCCTTTTTGCCGCTATTAGATTCCAAGGAGGGGCTGTGTGGCAGCAGGTGTAGTAGCATACCAGAAAGCTGTGATATGGATATAAATTTCAAGCCTGGGAGATAATTCATTAATAGGATGTCCATGGGCTCTGTAGATAATTTGTTTTTGCCTTTGGTGAGTCAATATGCAAATAAATGCCATCTAGTCTTTTAGTTAGTCGCCATTTTAGATAGCCTAAATTTATGGGTTGGCCGTGAAGACTTCTAAGGCTGGCAAGCCACCCGTTTGAATAAAAAATGTCTCACGTACATTCCAGATAACGGCAAAAGCAATTTCATGACAAACAGTATATGCATATATACTCCTCATGGGCAGTAGCGCTCTTCCTGTTGTGCCTTTGATATGAAAGTTAAACATTCTATTTTATACTTGTATACATTAAGGAAGCCACAGACTTCCTTAATGTGTAAACTCTGCATATTGTCCACTCCAAAAAGAAACTAGGATTGTTGAGTTTCTTACACATAAAATCCAATTACACATTCTGTCCCCCTGTGAAAGCAGCGTCTTCCTAATTGGGCAGTGTTCACTGGGATTTTCTTTAATAGTCTCATTGGGGCCTTTCTGGTACTGTACGAGAGTGAGCATGCTCAGTAAATCCTCCAGGCCTTGGCGTCTTCTACATGCATGACCTGCATGACCTTTGGTAATAGGGATAAGGGGCATGCCCTGGTGTCTGACAACCTCCTAATCGGCAGCATTCCTCTAGTTATTTATTTCAATTCATTTAATTTCGCCTTGCAAGCATTTCATATATGCTATGTTTGTCGTACTGTATCTATGACCGTCAATTTCCATCATGTTGTCCCTCCAATGTCCTAGAATAATGCTCTCCCTTTGGAGCAGGGCTTCTAAAATGTGAATGTGGACTGATGTTTCATTCTCCGCCATGTAACCACCTTCATACTGAACCTCAATCTGTGCAACTTCCAGTGTGTGGCTCTGTTAGATACGTTGCTTTGCTAGCTGTGGTAAATTGAACCCATGCTTGTTTTTCGTTTGGCCCCAAGTTGTTAGGGCCTGCTAGCTGGGCTTGTTGTGGCTGTTTGGTAGCACAACTGTATGTTATTATCTGTGCCTAACAATAGTGTTACCCGTGGCGCCAGACTAAGGCAAGAGTGCAAGCCTAAATTGCACCCTGTAACCTGTCCTGTAGTCCTGTAAACCTAACATTAATACGCAGTGATTATACTCCCAACACAGTAAGAGAAATACTCCCTGAATTTAGCTCCTGCTTTTACTTGAAATGCTTTACCGACACGTTTAAATCAATGAAATCAGCAGCAGCGTACCAAAAGAAGGCACTTTTTTGTTGTTGTTTCCTAATGTGCAGGAAAGATAGGGTAAAATGGCCCTATAAGATATTTTCCCTGAAATGTATGTTTCAGTGTAACACAAGGAGGCGCTCTTCTATGGGTGCTTCCAAATTTGCAGAAAACAGTTAAGGTAAAATCGCCATTCTCGGTATCCTTACATTCTCATAAATGATAATTTTACCCTAACACAAGGAGTTGCTTTGCTATCGTTGAGTAGACTGTTAGGGTAAAACGGCCATTAGCGGTATTTTTTTAATATATTTTCTTTAATGGCTTTTTTACCCTTGCATACAGGGGCTCCCTCTGTCATTGTATCTGAATGTGGAGCAGATCGTTTTTTACACACTCATAAAAGGCCATTTTACCATAGCAGAAGGAAGCCCTCTGCTGTTGTTACTGGCTACTGTGGAGTATACCGATACTAGTAATCCGGCCCCTCGAGGCATGTTTGCACTCTTGTGAACGGCAGGTTTGCCCTGGCAGCAGGAGGCTCTGCTGTGGTCACCGCTGAATGTGGAGCAGACCATTCGTGTGAAACAGTAACGTAAGTTAGTGTTACACTCCCTACCGCTGTCTCCAACTTTGCTACACAACCTAATTTCAGAGTTGAATACATTGAACTGCTAGATAGTGAAATGTAGATGCGTTTTTATATATAAAATCTTAAATGAGAAAACCGATAAAACCCCCTCTGTTTACAAGGCCTTTGTGGCTGAAAATCCCCCTCAGTTTGTGGTATCTTCTGAGCTTCTGTCTGGAGGGGATCATGGCGAGAAAAAAGCATTATGGTTTCGGTTAAATGGTGAATTCAGGTAACTGTTATTGAGGTGCAACGAGGCGGAGCATGTTTCTCTCAAATAATTTTCTGCATGCCTTTTCTGTGGCATATCTGAAGTGTCCACTTATTTGCACATAACCATCCAATGAATGGATTTCACTAATCTTTTCCTCTCTCCTCCCCATTGAAAGAAAAGCTTAGAGTTATGTTAATAATGGGCATGAGAACTGTTGCAAGTCTGACCTAGTGCCACTGTAGCCATGTTTGTGTTATTCTCGGTATACTACGACGTTGAAATAAAATTAGAAAAAGTTATTAAAAGGCGAATTGGAACATATACTTTCCCTGGTATTGCCAACTTTTAAGATGTGGCTTGTAGATGTTCTTGTATTGTTTTTCATATCATTCAGTAAAGTTAAAACTCTTGTTTACAGCACCCGTTATTTCATACAGCTCGGTTGATCTAATAAAGTCGTTAAAGAAAGTACAAGCTAAGTACAACACTGCCATCCCACATCATCACCTTTTTCTTCCCCCCACATTTGCATTTCCTGTGCCATATGGTTTTTCCTTTACTTTCAGTTTCTTTAGCAATTCAGCTGGTTATTTATTTTTGCTTGCTTCTACACTGATATTTTTGGATACCCTTTGTAACGTTGAAAAATAAATTAGGTTTTGAAAATGCAGAGTTTGCAAGACTCGGATTTCAGTATGTGATCCCCAGAGTCACACCAACTATACTCTTGGATCCAGTCACCCAGAACACTTGTTGCATTTGCATCTCAAATTCTCTCAATTTGTGAGCGGGTTTTGAAGAACTGTTTTCCCTGAGCATTTTTAAGGCCTGGGCTCAGATGAAGTTCAAGAATCAAGGATTTTGTAAACATCGTTTGCCACAAACACATTCTCCATGGCCTGTGAATCAGTTTTCTATTGTGGGCAGTGTCCATGCATCAAGTAAATTTGATGCAAGGGTGGGAGGTTTTGTAAGAAGTAGCTCCTGAATGCTGCCCACCACTTGCCGCCCTCTACAATTCACAGGCCTTTCATGTCTTTTTGTTTTTTTTAAATTGGGTATGGCTGCTGAGGCCCTAGCACCGATTCTGACTGCTTAGTATTTTACAACTCTTATTATAGGTTTCAGGTCCTTCCTCTCTGAAAGTGTTTACCCACGCAAATCTATCAACTGATCCGAAGGTGCTGTCTAGTTACCAGACAGCGTCTCTGCTTCCTCTGCCTGTGTACAAACTGGGACAAATGATTAGCAAGCAGCTGTACAGCTATCTTGAATCCTTTCAGCTTTTAGATGCTGTACAGCCAGGCTTCTGGGTCTGCCCTAGTACTGAAACCACTCTTATGGCAGTTACAGCCAGTTTGAGAATGACGCTGGCTAAAACCGCTTGGCAGCATTTGACACTGTCTCACACACCTCATTACTAGAACGTCTGTTCAGCTTTGGCATCTGCCAACAAGCCGTTAAGTGGCTTGTGTCCTTTTTGATTGACGGAATACAAGTAGTTCCTTTTACATCTAATGTTCATAGGTGAGTACTGTAGGGCACAGCTTTTAATGTCTGTCTGCTTCCTCAGGTTGAGTTAATCTGCTCTTTTGGGTTTGAAACAATCTTATATACAAACAACACCCACATTATTGTCACCAGAGCTAGCAGGTTTATAATCCACAAGCCAGTTTTCAGAATTGTATGAGAAAGGTTGCTGTGGGGAAGCATTTCAACTGCCTCCAACTTCATTCAGATAAGACCGAAGTGCTTCTTTTTGAACAGCAGTCCAATAGCCGCTCAGTGTCAGAACTAAGGGCCTGAGTTAGATCTTGCTAGAGGGACTACTCCCTGACAAATGGGACAGATATTCTGTCCGCTGTTTACAATCCCATTATATCCTATGGGCATCGTAATAGGGCAGATGGGATATCCATCATGTGTGTGAAGGAGGATTCAAGCAGCCAAGATCTATATTAGGCCTCAGTTTGTGGCTCTTTAGCTCACATATCAGGTGAAGGACCTAGGCGTCATTCTTGATCAGGAACTCACCATTTCTCAGCAGGGTACACAAGGTGACAGACACTTGCTTTGTTATTTTAAAAATACTGAATAAGATATTTCATTTTCTTCTGCTGGATGTGCGTAAGATCGTTACCCCTGGTCTCATGTTGTCTACACTAGATTATAGGGATGCGCTGCATTTAAGTGTTTCGGAAGCCCTACCACTCAAATCAGAATAATTCAAAATTTGGCAGGGAGACTGATTCTTAATTTACCAAGAAAAACCCACGTAACTCAACACTTGCAGGATTTTCACTGGCTTCTGGTTCAGAAAAGAGCTCTTTTCAAGACGCTCAAGTCTCTTCCATAGGCCCTTGAGTAATTCTGGCCCTTAGTACTTTAAGGGCACTATCCTCTCATTGCCTTTAGCGTAATCTTCACTCGACTAATGCAGCTGTCCTGTTGGCCACAGGGATCGTCTGTGTGATGGATGTGCTTTTTCATGTCTGGCACCAAAACGCTGGAACGCTTTTCCCTTAAAGCTGCGGCTTAAGACCAGCTTTTCTCTTTTAACGAAAAAAACAAGAAACATGGATGTTCCAGAAAAGTCTTACAGTTTGTGTCCTTTCTTCGCTAAGCTTTTTCTTTATGTTACTAAATTGTTTTAGAGGAAAATGATGTCAGCTCCAGGGCATCCTTTTTTTTTTTTGTAAGTGTGCTTTATAAGATCTGACAACGTAACTCAACACAGATCCCTTCCTGAAGGACATAGACCATACAAATATTCTAGATTACTCGTGTAACCCTTCTTGTAGTGAATCTAAACTCAGGATATGGAGCTCAGACTGTACTCCCAAGAGCTTCAGCCTTTCGACTTCTGAGGGATACTAGTTTTGTTCCTCTTCAGACACTGCTAGAAAGTCCAGTACCCACCTGGACTTTTCACACCTTAACATTTGAAAATTGCTCAGTAGTATTCAGATAAGACCTGGCATGCATTGACTTGCAATTTGTATCTTTGCCTAGACTATAAGAAGTTATTTTGACTTTGTTACCCACCACACACTAGTAAATTCATAGAATGTGTAGAATATGATGGTAGGGTTAGTCCCAGAACTAGTTAAGTGTGTTGCTGGAACTTTAACAATTAAGTTTCTATTGGTCGTGTTCAATTAAGCCAAGAACAATGTCATTTGGTCCATCATCTTCTGGCATTTTCAACTGGGGAATACTTCAGCTGATTTTCAGGTTTCTCCAGCTGATGCTTCTAACCTGAATGTTGTAACAGAATCTGCAAGAATAAACTTAACAGAGTTCCATCTGGAGTTGCTCCCTACTCTGCTGTGGGACACGACTTGAAGAAATCATATTCAGCAGGGCTTTATCACACATCACTTAATTTAGATGGAGTGGAGAGGGGATGGTTGGGATCATCAATGTTATTCTAATTTTACAGCTGGGGTGGGGCTTATAACTAAGGATATATGGTTTCTGTTACTTGGAGAGCAAGTATTCAAACTTCAGCCCTTATCATTGGTCTTCTCTCTCCCAAAATATTGTAATAGGTGGTAAAACCCATGTCACTAGACAAAGTTCATAATTTGAAGTGAGCATGCCATTGTATATAATTGCACTTATAAGGTGCTGGTTTCCATATTACTCTTCTCCAAGCTGGTGTTGTATTGGGTACTCACATTTATCTCCAGAAGTCCATATCCACGCCTAGATGTGGCAACTAAGCATGTTTAACCACACCTCTGAAAATCTGTTGAACCTGCTAATGATGGTATTGCTGTGAGGTCATGATGTGCTAATGGTGCCAAAATACTTTGTATGAGGGATAGTTGTGATCAACAAATAGCCTAAGTATATACATGAATAAAAAACCCTGTTAAAGGTTTCTCTTCTTTGTTGCCGGTGGAATGCACTAATAAAACAACGTGTTGCCTTTAGTCTGATCAGAGTGCAGTGTGTATTAATTAAAGGATGCACCCTAATGGCTGTTCACTTGTGAGAGGAAATGACTCGCATCCTTGCTTTTATAGTTGGCTGATCTGGCTTTTTCACCAAAGGTATCCTATTTATTTATTTATGAAGTTCTATATGTTCGTAAACTTTGGAAAGGGACACAGCCCTACTGTATGACTGAGCCCACCAGCAAACATGGTATAGCCTCGAATGTCAAAAAGACAAGCACTATGATTGATGTTGGTTGGGAAGTTGGCTACCCACCAAAAAGTATATTCTTTATCCAGGAGACTGCTTCTCATTTTCAGGCCCTTCCTTCACCACAAAATGAACATTTCAGAGAATCATGGGTTGCAAGATATCCTACATCCAACAGTCTTACACTTTTTTCTACCGAACTAGAACATGCCCACAAATTCTTTATTTCAATAAAAAATTTACCATTTTATGTTCAAGTACAGGATTATTAAGCAAATGAGCAAAAGCCAAGTTGTACTGCCTGAGTCCTATATAACTCCTCACAGAGCGAAATGACTTCTAGCAGGATTAGCATCAATTTACTACATGTGGGAGTAGCAATAATTACATGAAACAATATCAGCTGTTATGACCAAAAAGTAATTGGCATTAGTAGCATTGAAAACCCTGGGAAGTAGTGTTAGTAATGATGGCAAGCAATATTAGCTATCAGGGAGAAAGATAATCACGAGAAATAGGATTAATTGGCACCAGCCACTTTTAGCATTATTTCCCTCCTTCAACATTGATCATTACTTAGTATTATCATTAATGGCCTTTTTCAGTCTGGTCTGATAAAGTGTTGTCCAGAGATTATGATCACTCCATATCACAAGCATAGTTCTTTGCTCTATCTCATTACATAACACAGGTGGACCACTAACATACAGGCTTGACCTGCATGCACATCCCCATCTCTCTTCCACTTTCTCAGTCCTAATAGTCATCAGAACTGTCCATGCATACCTTCCACCCCACATGACAAAGATACACCACCATTCTTTCCACACCCGATTTAGGCTCTTTTATCCTTTCATCTGTTCCTCACAACACAGCAAGGTACTTTTTCAGTATTCATACCTATACTTTACATCCACCCTAATTGTAACACAAATACAGCAACAGCCTTTATTCCCACCTCAAGTTCTAATTCTTTCCACAACCTTGCAGATCAAAGGGAGCGAACAAGGTTTGGTGACTAAGTTGCTGCATTTTGGAGTAGATGAGCTGTGTTATTAACCCGCCTTCTCAATTTGACCAAACATTTGTGTCTTTTAGCAAATCAATATATTTTGGCACTCCTGTGTAATAGCAAGCCAAACACCTCAACCACAACCAATGGCATTCATCGTTTAGTTCTTGTTTTACTAGATCAGTTCTGGCATCGAGGTTAAAACCCAGCAATTAAAAGACAACAGGAGTGTTGAAAAACAAAGATAAAAGACACTTTGATGATTACCTCCACTAGTATTCTACTTTAGGGTTTGTTTTTTTGTCTGTTTTAGCTCCAAAGGCATTTGTCATATGGCCTTTTGCTATGTAGATCTAGTGACATAGAAGATGGCCTCAGTATTCTACATTCGAGCTTCAGTCATTACCTGCATGAGAACTGTGTTCTGTCTTCATGCTTTGCTTATCCAGGAAGTGGAGTTGATTTTTGACAGAAACTATATATATGTCTTACATTTCTTTTCCAGTTCTTGATCAGAAGCAAAAACAGTTCTTCACAACCTGATTCGAAGGTGTCCGGGATTTTACTGGGAGCAAACTAACATAGTGGCTCTAACCCGGTGAAAGAGGCGGAGAAGATCTGTTGCCTTGCGAGTAACACCTTCCGTATTATAATATTACTCTAACCATGGAGTGCTGTCCCTGTTTGTGATTGATGTTCATTCCCCTAGAATCAAGGTAGTAGAATTACAAAGATATGTTTATATCGATGTGATCTGCAAAACAGCTGCCAATACTTTGTATTTGAGTCCCACAATTTAGCCACTGCTCAGTTTGATCAGTCCAAGGTGAAGAAACGCTTTGGCAGGAACACTGAGGTGGTTGGGGCGTAGGAGAAAAGAGTACAAATATGCCACCACTAGTAGTGATCTCTGTGTTTCCTAATGCCCCTCTCCTGTCCTATGCCCTTCCATCCTTATCTCTGAGTCAACTACAGTGCACCATCCTGTTAGATGGAGAGAAAGAAAATGATATGAGAAAGCTGAATGGACAGGTGTGCAGCACCTGAGCTCATGGCAGAGTAATGTAGGTGTACCGGCAACCCTTTGTCCTGCTAAGGCAGAGGTCTCTGGTGTATAAAGGAACTGGGGCAGATGAACACTCAGCACAGAAAGTACGCTAGCGAGTGGCTCCTTATTTCATTTACGGGCCGTCAGTATTACAGTCTGTTTCCCGTTGTGCAGAAGGGGACTTACATTGAGAGGTGCGCAACAGGCGACGTTGGAGTGTCAGTTGAGGCATTCATGCTACCAACGTATGCCACTGTGATTTTGACTAAGATGGAGTGGAGAGCAGAGCCAGCAGCCTCTGCTTCTCAACCTGTCAATTATGTATGATGGAATAAAAAAATCCAGTATTGACTCTGTAAGAGGTATTCTTGCATCTAATGGTGATCTTACTATTTCATCCCATGACTGCCGTCCTTGAAGATTAAAACCAAGTAATTTGAATGTTCGTTCTCTTATCTATGTGAACCATTGCACGTTTAATGAACAAGACAATGCATAACATTGTGTCTAAAATCTATAACTGAAACTACTTTTCTCGTGCATGTCATTTTCTTTGTTCATTCTTGTTTTAAACACTCCTGCGTACTCAACCAGTACCAGACAATGTGCTGTTGGCTAGAGGCTTTTTTCTGTTATGAATAGCCAAGCGCACCTTCCATACGTTTTAATCTTGTGAGAAATATTTACAATTGATTGTCTCTAAATTTTCCCACTAATTAGTCAACTCAAGATGACATACACTGCTTGCCTCTACTGGAAGCAAGCTGGAATAGTTTGAGCCTTCATGTGACCAATGGCCATTTGTTCTTCAAATGTATTTCAGGTGATTTATTTGCTGCTTGTCATTCTTCTACCCAATATATAGTCTATCACTCATGTTCAGTCATTCATAACTTAGATTTGTCAATCATATTCATAAAACTAATTACCTTTAATGTTTCACACCTTAACTGGCACGCTAATTTTAGGTTTATGATCTTCCCTGAGAAAGCTCAGTGGTTAGCCAAGTTTTGAGTTTTTCAAGATTACAGTTATGATTGAACAGTTAGTGGCTGCATATCCACAAAACAGGGACATTGCCTCCTTATATTTACTTTATTTACAACTTCTGAAAGTCCCTGCCCTCAAGCAGTGCTCGGAAAGGAGAATAAGTCCCCAAAAACAGACGCAGCTTTACACCTACATGTCAAGTGATGTTTCATCACCATTTAATGTTGAGTATCTGATCAGTGGATCACTTTGCTACTTTAAGAGTTTTCAGATACATAATGAAGGCAGTGTACTGCACCAACTCATATCAAATGTGATGAGGACCCTTTGTTTTCTTCTGGATTGTTTGTAAGAGTTTGTGTCACAGTGTGGTGTTAAGTGATGGCTTTTCCATTCCCCTTCGGTTTTAGAAAACAAGCATTGGCAGTGCCAGTAGGTCCGGCTTTCTGTGAATGTTGTATGGTAATGTGAAGGACTGCAAGTAGATAGCATGGGAATGGACATGTATTATTGCGAAAGCAAAGCATTGTAGAATGATATTGATGTAGGTTAAAAGATCAGGTGACGGTTGCACTTTAAAGCCAGCCTTAAAAATCCATATAGGTTAATGTCTTCCCTAATTCCATCTTTTGTACTGCCAGAGAAAAACACCATAAATGACCTAGTTGTAAATAGATTTACAATGTGTGTGTACCCCTGAAAGTTAAAGCTCAGACAGCTGGATAAACAAAATCATCACAGCTATGTAGAGGGCAAGCAGCTGTTTTGTGGAAGCACACAACTGCCCAATCAAAACATGCACTCTTGGCTTCTAACGTGGGTGGAGCCAAAGCCCTCTCTCCTGGTGATTTTCACGTAATTTTATGGCGACTGCAGCACTGTCAAACCAGACCATAACATGTAGTCTCTTTTTTATGTAAGGAAACATAAAATGGATTCCACTTTTTCAACTTGAATCGCATAGTAGATCCTGCTCTGAATCGTGTTTTACAGTAGCATTACATTTTGTGATGGTTAATCCATTACTCATTTTTTTCAGTGTGAAACCCCTGGCGTGATGTATTATTGATCCATCTGAATGTTATTGTAAGTTTTCTATAGGCTTTGGTGTTTGTGTCTTCGATGTAGTTAGGCATTAGTTCACTCCTTCTTGAGGGCCTCAGGTGAAGAGATGTTTTGTCAGATTACACTTTTGGCAGAAAGCTGACCGATTTTTATTTATTTATTCATTTTTTTAACTGTATTTGCAGCCTTTGATGTAATCATGTAACACAGAGTTTTAAACCTAGTTTATACCCATCAGAATCCACTTAAGCCCAGGGGAGTTTGACCTGTCCAACAAGTGAGCATTGAAGTAGATCCGTTCCCGGTGGCTGTATACGATTCATCTGCAATGAAAGGCCATTAAGAGTGCTTTAGCCAGAAAAAACAAACTTGCACTCAGTTATCTAAATACTATAAAATTATTATTTAATCAGTGCCATTGTAGCAGTGTGCAAGATCATTTTATTGGCATCTGTTAATGTACATTGCTTTAATAAGAAAACATAGGCTTGCTGTGCATGCTCTTACTAATTTAAAGTACAACCAGTATCTGCCTGCCTCAAGTATATATTGTGTGCAATCTAGCACTTTAATCATTCTGCAATTTTCGGTCTGTCACTTAATTCCTTCATTGGCATTGGGTCGTGGACACATTTGGTGACCTGCTTTTACCAATGAGCCACGCTGCCTATTGCCTTTCGGATACTTCTGAGCACTGTAGTCGAGCAATAGTATTGATATTGAGTTGCGGAAAGAAAGGAGTTAGGGTCCAATCGGTTTCTGGAGGCTCAACATAATATCCTTCATTCTCTGCTGCCATTTGTAAGGAGTTCCAATAAAACTGTGCAAAATAGTGCAGGGTTAATTTTCAACAGTATGTAATTTGGCTCTGCCCTCGAGCTCTGGCTCCGTGTATTCCACAGCCAGAAACCTTATACTCTCATCAATTTCCCTCCATGTTTCATCCCTTTGTACATTCATTGGGTGACGAGGTTTGGTGTTGATGGATGCCATTTGCTGGTAGAGGGTAATTTGGTAAGTTTTTAAATCTACCCTGGTTCATTAAGCTCTTGTTAGGCCCCTTGGACGGTACTGAGAATTTTTAACTTAGGCCTCCTTTCTGTTGGGAGATACTGAAGGATTAATTTGAATTGTTTGCACTTTCGGGTGTAGTTTGGCACCTTGATTTTGGATCCCATGCAGCTTGTCAGAGAGCTTCTTTGAGAAAGTTGTATAGAACCTATTGCAATAGGCCAGGTGATCTCATGGTATATGATGTTGTCGTCTGAGATATCAAGCAGCATATTGGCTTACTGTGTTATTACAGAGGACCAATAGGAGTTACTCTCTGGAACTTGGTAGGACAGTACTAGTGCCACTGCCTGGCCAAAACCTAGACTGATGCTCCTTCAGGAAGTGCTTAGTTGTAGACGCCCTAGGAGCTGTATTTTGGCCTCCTTTTCCATCATTTAGTTGGGGTGGGGAAAGCTGAAAATTGGCTGTTGTACATGATTTTGGCATCATCTCATGGGTTTTGCAGGGGAGGCTAACAGGTGACATTTTTCAGGGCATTCGGTATGATTCTTTGGAAAAAATAAGCATTGATCATAGATGCCTTGATCTGATATCCATTTCCATTAGGGAGTATTTGCTTTATTCAAGTGGCTGTGCAGGCTGTTTCTTGCACTTCACCAACTTGGAATAAAGGAGCTAAAAGCGTAATGAATCGGGAGTGGGCGGAGTTTAAATAGCATGATGCTTCTGAGCTACTGGCAGTATGTATGTTCACGGATTTTGTTTTAATTTAATTTTAGAGTCAAGCAACATTATGAGGTAATTGCATTTCTTAGGGCAACTGTATTAGTCTCCTGCTGCTGAAGGATGAAAATCTCCCTTTATGCATCACTGATGCATTTGGCGATGTAGGTTTTTTATGCTTTTCATATAGTTCCTTTAATGTCTGTGGCACATAGTCTCATTCTTGACTTAAATGTATGCACTAGTATAAATTGTACATTTTTACCATTTGTGGACTTGATGCTGTTTTGACTTCTTTTGATTTTGAACGGAGTGAACTTGTTCATTGTTATTGTTATGTCTAGGCAGAGATTTTCCAACATGGTTTCTGGGTTATTGCCTTTTTGTAATTTTTTGACTGTGTTGTAGGTTGTGAAAAACTCTTCTGCATGAATGTTTTCATGTCTAGTTGCCATATGCTGCTGCAGGGAGTAGGTTGTCATGGATGATCATCGGGTTTTCACTTAATTTAATTTTCATTAGCTGAATTAGGTGGCAGTTGGTTTGTATTCATTGGTGTCCAAAGCCTGCATTATGGATGAGTGGGTGTTGAGGAGACTCACTTCAAATTGGGTGCTGGTATTTCATCCAAAATCTGTTTAGTCGTGGCCAGCAGTAGGAGAGCTGGTGTGACGTTGCATCGACTGGATGTGTTGTTCATGGTGGTGGTACAAGCAGCAGGTGGTATTGCGCATTACATGCTGATGTTGTTGAGCAGGTGGTTTTCCTGTCATGTCCCGTGGTTACATTGGCAAAAGGCATTTGTCTGTAGAGTTAATGCCCATTTTAGGTAATCTGTGTGAGAGGTAGTGATTCTAAGGCTAGTATAGGTGAGGTAGCTATGCTGTGAAGGTTTTCCTAATTCTACTGTAAATTAATTTGAAAGCTGACCAGGTTTTACCATTAGTCTGGATCATGTTTGTTTGATTGGTGATAATGCTAGCCATTAATTTTATAAGGATATCCATATTATTCTTGTGTTATGTTTCCTATTGCTGTGTGTTCATCTTGTTGTTGTTCAGCTGTGCCACCCTGAAACAGTCTTTGAAACTGTTTCTCCGAACTATTACATTGAATACATGTATAAACAAATCCTAGCTGATGGCACATTTACACCCTACATTGACTGATTCTTCCCATTCGTATTGTCACCAGGATGTGCTTCTCATTTCATCTATGCTGGTGAACAGTGTGACCTATGCCCTGCATTTTGTCTTTTGAACAGTCAATTTTAAGGGCATATGAGCCTTTGGTGAAGTAAAGCATATGTCAAAAAATGAAGCTATGTTTATTTTTCTTGTGTTTTATGCATATAGATTATATTTAATTATGTTTCACGGAGTGTGTGTGAAGTGTATTTTGTGCATGCTTTGACTTCTTATAAAAATAGTATAACTTTAAATGGAAGTAGAAGTGGCACCACAAAATAGAATCTTTTGATGTCTGTTCCACTTAACCATTGTGATGTTTCACACAGTTTGTTTCATCTGCTCTGACCAATCCTAATTACATATATCTTTGAAGATGTTTGCATATTGATTGCACATAAGGACCATGCATTCTGCCCATTCACTGCCTGCTGCAATGCCATACAATCTGCTTAGTTACCACGCTTGTCTTTTCTGACATAATGTGATTTTATATTAAGTATGTCTTATATGAAATAGGCATAGCACATATAGTTGGTCCATTTTCCTGCATGGCCATATGCTGTACTTGATCTTCAGCACACACATTCTAAAATCAACATTATTGATACACTGCTGCTTTACTATCTACAAAAGGACCAACATCATTGCCCTGCCAGACCAATTTTCCCTCTTCCTTTGGGGGTGGTATTCTGTATAAATGGTCTCTCACTTAGCAAGAGCTTGCATCCTACTCAGTTTATGCACTAATGGAGATGGTAAGGCTCCACAGGACACTTTCAGTGACATTGTAGTGGCAGGCCACGAAATATAAATGTAGTTTTTTCGTCACAATATAATAGAACATATAGGGCCTGATTCTAACTTTGGAGGACGGTGTTAAACCGTCCCAAAAGTGGCGGATATACCACCTACCGTATTACGAGTTCCATAGGATATAATGGACTCGTAATACGGTAGGTGGTATATCCGCCACTTTTGGGACGGTTTAACACCGTCCTCCAAAGTTAGAATCAGGCCCATACTTATTTATGTATGCTCTAAAGTGAATCCAGCAACCAACGTTCAACCTCTTCCTTTACAGGATTCTCGTGCACCTGTTGTCGGTTATCAGCCATCCTTATCTGTTTTTGGTTCACAGAACCTTGCTGCCTGGAAAGGTATAGTGTAGTACTAGAGCCTGCCCACCTATTTTGGGAATAAGAAGGTCTGTTTCTAGCTTTAGAAATACAATAATTAGGTTATACCACCATTATCTGATAAATACCACTTGTTCACCGCCATTTCCAAAAACCACCATCGAAAATTATTCTCTCTCGGTGGATAAAACTGCAGTTCATTCAACCGATTGTGCTTGTATAGTGAAATACAGAAAGAGTATGCCCCGTGATCTCTTAACCTATGCTCAGGAAAAAGGCATCAATCAATAGGGTGGGAAATTTACAAAATAGAGGCTAGACCAATGTCACAGAGGCGGTATGATGATCAGATAAGCAAATGTAGAGAATGTCATTCTGAAATACTTCTCTGTATTCGTGAAGAAGACAAAGTATGCATTCGGCAGTGTTTTTGATGGCGGTAACCCCCAGAAAAGCGTATGGCTCATGTGTTGTCAGTGCAGTATCATGCTTCGATTAACTCTGCTCCCTGCCATAAATCAAGATGTAGAGAACAACGTAATTGTTCTGTTATTTGGCAATATTATTTTTTTCCTGTGCTGTTTCTTTGACAAATAATAATAGCTGTGATTAACCATGAATATATATCCATCTCTCATTTTCATGCACAATGCAGTGCAACTTTCAGTTCATCCAAGAAGTCATAGTTTACAAGTAGATTATGCTTCTAATTTCTACCAGCCTATCTCTTTACGAGAATACATATTTTGCAATCAGATCAGTCCCATTTCTACTACTACCCAATATTCAAAGATGTCTGACTCCTTTCAAGAGGAGAGCTTCGACTGGGCTGAGAGTAGAGAATGCTCTACTACTGTTTCATCTCTAGACACTTTTGATCTAATACTTGTGGAATCTTAGCACCAAAATTGTCTGCCATCTTAATCTTCCGTGAACTCTCACAGCAAATAAGTGGCTTTGTAATAACTCCATGGTGAAGGTTCGGATTCTTGCTCTATCGCCTTAGAGAAAATAATTAGTGTTTTATGGCCATTTGCTGGTCCCTGCAGCTTCATGCGTTGCTTGCTTTTTTAAGTTCAGAATAACCATTTCCTGAATCGTGGTAGCAGTGCAGTGTGGGGACTCTCACTTTCAAAGGTTTCAATGTCTATGATGAATTGTCAGCATTGAAATGGTTACAATAAACACCTGTTACTCAGCACAACTGCTTGATTGTGTGCTTTACAAGTGTGTGTGTGTGTGTGTATATATATATATATATATATATATATATATATATATATATATATGTTCGATGACATGTGTAGCTGCAGATACACATGCTGTGCACATCCCGCCATCTAGTGTTGGGCTCGGAGTGTTGCAAGTTGTTTTTCTTCGAAGAAGTCCTTTTCGAGTCACGAGATCGAGGGACTCCTCCCCTTTCGGCTCCATTGCGCATGGGCGTCGACTCCATCTTAGATTGTTTTCTTTCCGCCATCGGGTTCGGATGTGTTCCTTTTCGCTCTGCGTTTCTGTTCGGAAAGTTAGCTAAAATCTCGGAAAATTAGACGGTATTGTTTGCGTTCGGTATCGGGTTAATTACAACAGATCGACACCGAATCTTGAAGAGCTCCGGTGGCCCTTCGGGGTTTTCGATGGCCCTTCGGGGTTTTCGATTCCCCGGCGGGGCCTGGTCGGGCCCGACCACGTGCGTCTTCAAGGCTAATGGAACGGACCCCATTCCTCTTCTGCCCCGAATGTCACAACAAGTATCCTTATACAGATCAGCATCTGGTCTGTAATTTGTGTCTGTCTCCAGACCACAAAGAGGATACCTGCTCAGCCTGTCGAGCGTTTCGGTCCAGAAAGACGTTAAGAGACCGAAGAGCAAGGAGACTACAAATGGCGTCGGCGCCGACAGGACAAAGACACTTGGAAGAGGAAGAAGAAACCTTTTCCATCGAGGATTCGGACTCGGACGAGGTCGATCCCGAACAGACGCCGAAAACCGTGAGTAAGACGTCGATACACAAAACTCACGGGAAAAGCACGAAAGCCCAGGGGACGCCACCGCCAGCAGGCCATGGCTTAACCCAGAAAGTAGGTGACAGACCATCGGTACCGAAAAAGGGCATGCATGTGTCAAAGTCATCCGACTCCGGTCGAGATACCGGCACAGAGCAGACTCGACCCCAAGACACCGGGTCAGAGCAATCTCGGCACCGAGAGGGCAGCACCGAAACGAGTCGGCAACGAGAGATCAGTACGCCGAAGATAAAAAAAAAAAAGTGTTGTCGGAACCGAAAAAGACAGCCGAAAAAGTTTCCATACCGAAACATCCGGCCTCGGAACCGAAATCAAGTTCCTACACAGAGGAACAGGGCCTGTCCTCACAAATGCAAGGACACAGATTCGGACAGGAACTAGAGACAATAGAGCCAGATTACACTCAAAGAAGGCTCCACATACAAAAAGACACAGGGAAGATCAGTACTCTTCCCCCAATTCGAATGAAAAGAAAACTTGCCTTCAAAGAGAAAGACAAGCAGCCACAGGCAAAGGTGGCAAAACAAGTAACCCCGCCACCATCTCCACAACACTCACCACAACCATCACCGGTAGCCACTCCACCAATGATGCAGTCCCCAACTCATACCGGAATGAGTCAGGATGATCCCGACGCATGGGATCTTTATGATGCGCCAGTATCAGATAACAGTCCCGACTGTTATCCAGCGAGACCGTCACCACCTGAGGACAGTACAGCCTACACACAGGTGGTGTCAAGGGCAGCGGCGTTTCATAATGTCACCCTGCATGCAGAACCCATCGAGGATGACTTTTTATTTAACACACTATCGTCCACACATAGCCAGTACCAAAGTCTCCCTATGCTACCGGGAATGCTGAAACACTCCAAACAGGTGTTTCAGGAGCCTGTGAAGGGCAGGGCCATTACTCCAAGGGTGGAAAAGAAGTACAATCCGCCACCAACAGACCCTGTGTACATCACGCAGCAATTAACACCAGACTCAGTGGTAGTAGGGGCAGCTCGCAAGAGAGCGAACTCACACACCTCAGGAGACGCACCACCTCCAGACAAGGAGAGTCGCAAGTTCGATGCTGCGGGGAAAAGGGTTGTGGCACAAGCAGCCAACCAATGGCGCATTGCCAACTCCCAGGCCTTGCTGGCTAGATATGATAGGGCTCATTGGGACGAAATGCAGCATTTCATAGAACACCTGCCCAAAGAGTTCCAAAAGAGAGCACAACAAGTGGTGGAGGAAGGACAGAGTATCTCGAACAATCAGATACGGTCAGCAATGGATGCAGCGGACACAGCTGCTAGGACTGTAAATACAGCAGTGACCATAAGGAGACACGCCTGGCTGCGTACATCAGGATTCAAGCCGGAAATACAACAAGCCGTACTGAATATGCCATTTAACGGACAGCAGTTGTTTGGGCCGGAGGTGGACACTGCTATCGAAAAACTCAAAAAAGACACAGATACGGCTAAAGCCATGGGCGCACTCTACTCCCCACAGAGCAGAGGCACTTTTAGGAAGACACAGTTTCGAGGGGGCTTTCGGGGACAGAGCACAGAACCCTCAACCTCACAAACAAGGCCCACTTATCAGAGTCAATATCAGCGGGGAACTTTTCGGGGACAATATAGAGGGGGACAATTCCCAAAGAGTAGAGAGAAGTTCCAGAGTCCCAAAACTACACAAAATAAACAGTGACTTCAACGTCACAAATCCCCAGCACATAACACCAGTGGGGGGGAGACTAACCAAGTTCTACAAACACTGGACAGAAATAACAACAGACACGTGGGTCTTAGCCATTATCCAGCATGGTTATTGCATAGAATTTCTACAATTACCTCCAAATGTCCCACCGAAAACACACAACATGTCCAAACAACATATGGAACTCTTACAACTGGAGGTCCAAGCGTTGTTGCAAAAAGATGCAATAGAGATAGTACCAATTCATCAAAGAGGAACAGGAGTTTACTCCCTGTACTTTCTCATACCCAAAAAAGACAAAACTCTAAGACCTATATTAGATCTCAGAACACCAAACATCTACATCAAATCAGATCACTTTCACATGGTGACACTGCAAGACGTGATCCCACTGCTCAAACAACAAGACTACATGACAACACTGGACCTACAGGATGCATATTTCCATATACCTACACATCCTTCCCACAGAAAGTACTTAAGGTTCGTATTCCAAGGAGTACATTACCAGTTCAAAGTGTTGCCATTCGGTATAACAACAGCGCCAAGAGTTTTTACAAAATGCCTGGCAGTAGTGGCTGCTCATATCAGAAGGCAGCAATTAGACGTGTTCCCGTACCTAGACGATTGGTTAATCAAAACCAATACGCAACAACGGTGTTCACAACACACAAATTATGTCATAGAAACCCTTCACAAACTAGGTTTCTCACTCAACTACAAGTCACACCTACACCCGTGTCAAATACAACAATACTTAGGAGCAACAATCAACACAACAAAAGGGATTGCCACTCCAAGTCCACAAAGGGTTCAGGCATTTTAAGACGTAATACAAGCCATGCACCCAGAACAAAAGATACAGGTAAAATTAGTGATGAAACTACTAGGCATGATGTCCTCATGCATAGCCATTGTCCCAAACGCAAGATTGCACATGCAGCCCTTACAACAGTGCCTAGCATCACAATGGTCACAGGCACAGGGTCAACTTCAAGATCTAGTGTTGATAGACCGCCAAACATACACCTCACTTCAATGGTGGAACACTATAAATTTAAACAAAGGGCGGCCTTTTCAAGACCCAGTGCCTCAATACGTAATAACAACAGATGCCTCCATGATAGGGTGGGGAGCACACCTCAACCAACACAGCATCCAAGGACAATGGGACACTCAGCAGAGACAGTTTCACATAAATCACTTAGAACTACTAGCAGTATTTCTAGCGCTGAAAGCATTTCAGCCTATAATAACCCACAAACACATTCTTGTCAAAACAGACAACATGACAACAATGTATTATCTGAACAAACAGGGAGGAACAAACTCAACACAGTTGTGTCTCCTGGCACAGAAACTATGGCATTGGGCGATTCACAACCACATTCACCTAAAAGCGCAGTTCATACCTGGAATTCAGAACCAGTTAGCAGACAATCTCTCTCGGGATCACCAACAGATCCACGAATGGGAAATAAATCCTCAAATACTAAAAACTTACTTACAAAGGTGGGGAACACCGCAAATAGACCTATTTGCAACAAAAGAAAACGCAAAATGCCTAAACTTCGCATCCAGGTACCCACAGGCTCACTCTCAGGGCAATGCGTTATGGATGAGTTGGTCAGGGATATTTGCTTACGCTTTTCCCCCTCTCCCACTCCTTCCATATCTAGTAAACAAATTGAGTCAAAACAAACTCAAACTCATACTAATATCACCAACTTGGGCAAGACAACCTTGGTACACAACACTACTAGACCTCTCAGTAGTGCCCCATATCAAGCTACCAAACAGACCTGTTAACTCAACACAAACAACAGATCAGACACCCAAATCCAGCATCGCTGAATCTACCAATTTGGCTCCTGAAGTCTTAGAATTCGGGCACCTAGACCTTACACAGGAATGTATGGAGGTCATAAAACAAGCTAGGAAACCAACCACAACACATTGCTATGCAAATAAGTGGAAAAGATTTGTTTATTACTGCCATAATAATCAAATTCAACCATTAAACGCATCTGCTAAAGACATCGTCAGCTACCTACTGCACTTACAAAAGTCAAAGATAGCTTTTTCATCCATTAAAATACATCTCACTGCAATTTCAGCTTATCTGCAAATTACGCACTCAACTTCATTATTCAGGGTCCCAGTCATAAAAACATTTATGGAGGGTCTTAAAAGAATTATCCCACCAAGAACACCACCAGTTCCTTCGTGGAATCTCAACATTGTCTTAACACAACTTATGGGTCCACCTTTTGAACCCATGCACTCATGTGACATACAGTACTTAACTTGGAAAGTAGCTTTTCTGATAGCTATCACATCTCTCAGAAGAGTAAGTGAAATACAAGCTTTTACTATACAAGAACCCTTTATTCAGATACATAAGCATAAAGTAGTTCTACAAACAAATCCTAAATTCTTACCTAAAGTCATATCACCGTTCCACTTAAATCAAACAGTGGAACTCCCAGTATTCTTTCCAGAACCAGATTCGGTAGCTGAGACAGCGTTACATACGTTAGACATTAAAAGGGCACTAATGTGTACTACATAGATAGAACAAAACAAATTCGCAAAACAAAACAATTGTTTGTTGCATTCCAAAAACCTCATACAGGGAATCCAATATCCAAACAAGGCATTGCCAGATGGATAGTTAAATGTATTCAAACCTGTTATATAAAAGCAAAAAGAGAACTGCCTATTACACCAAAGGCACACTCAACTAGAAAGAAAGGTGCTACTATGGCCTTTTTCGCAAACATACCAATGACTGAAATATGTAAGGCAGCCACATGGTCTACGCCTCATACATTTACCAAACATTACTGTGTGGATGTGTTAACAACACAGCAAGCCACAGTAGGACAAGCAGTATTACAAATTTTATTTCAAACAACTTCAACTCCTACAGGCTGAACCACTGCTTTTGGGGAGATAACTGCTTACTAGTCTGTGCACAGCATGTGTATCTGCAGCTACACATGCCATCGAACGGAAAATGACACTTACCCAGTGTACATCTGTTCGTGGCATGAGACGCTGCATGAGACGCTGCAGATTCACATGCGCCCTCCCACCTCCCCGGGAGCCTGTAGCCGTTTTAAGTTGAGAAAAAATTAGACTTGTACATTTGTAAATTTGTAAATATATTACTTTTAATACATATAAACACATTATGTACATACATATTTACTCCATTGCATGGGCACTATTACTATATACACAACTCCTACCTCACCCTCTGTGGGGAAAACAATCTAAGATGGAGTCGACGCCCATGCGCAATGGAGCCGAAAGGGGAGGAGTCCCTCGATCTCGTGATTCGAAAAAGACTTCTTCGAAGAAAAACAACTTGTAACACTCCGAGCCCAACACTAGATGGCGGGATGTGCACAGCATGTGAATCTGCAGCGTCTCATGCCACGAACAGATGTACACTGGGTAAGTGACATTTTCCATATATATATATATATATATATATATATATCTATATATATATATATATATATATATATATAAAGTGATATTATTACCAGTACCTTCCATCCATTTGGTATACATGTGAGCTTAGGATTGTTCCCCAAAGTTTTAGCCAAGGTAGTGTCCTGTCTACAACACTAGGACATTCAACCTTAAGGATTGTCTCCTGAGCCCTAAGACATGAAAGACACACTCATTAATATTTTTTTCATCTACCCCTCCCCCAAAAAACAAATCGATGCTGCATCCTTGTCAAAGAATGAAGCTCATTAGATGTATGTACAGGTAAAATGCAAACGTAGTGGGAGAGCAAAGGACTACTGAAACAGTAGGCGTGAACCAGACAGTACGATTCAAGACCATTTACAGGGGGACGTTTTTTTGTGTGGGTAAGTAATCCTTATGGGTTTTTCACATTTTATCAAAAGTGCTGAAGGGCAGGAGTCATTCTTATGAAGTATTTTCTTATGGTGAATTTTTCCTCTTGTATTTCTTCTACCACTGCCTTGCAATGTCCTGGCTTCTGGTTTGGCCCTGCATGCTAGTGGTGGCAATGTTTGTTGATCAGGTATGCAGGGGTGCTGTTTTTGATTTTCCTGTAGATGATGCAACTGGTCTGAAAGATGATGCAGGCTTCAAGGGCTAGATAGTTTAGTTCTTTCAGTAATGGAATATGTTTGAGCTTCTTTAAGCCTTTGATTACTCTTGCTTCCCTTCCATCGTGTAATGTAAGGGAGGCAGTTGAACTTCTCTAGTATTGGATCCTTCATAGATTCCCATGCTTGAACCATTCCCCGTCATCGAAGTGTGAGTCCCTCTGTACCATAAAAAGCAGTAGCCCAACACCTACATAGGAGTTAGAGCAAATTCACTTCAGTAGCTTATCCTCATCATTTAATAAGACCCAAAGTCCAGCCAATCAGGCGACAGCACCTTTTAGAACCGTCACCACAGAGGCTTCAGTCCCTCTGATTTTTCTACCGCATGTTGTGTGATCAGAGTCTCCCTGATATCTACTCAGTTGTTCTACAGTTTGCTGTACATTCAAGAAGAATTCTCTTCAGGTAAAGATTTATATCTACCTTTTTATATTCTGACTACTCAACTATGACAGAACCAACTAAGAAAGGACTGTTCAGGCGATGTGGGATGTGTGGCAAAAAGAGACTGTATTCAGAGGATCCTCACAAAAGCTGCATATATTGTCTCCACCCTGAACATACAGTTAAAGACTGTAATGCCACCCTTTTTTCTTCAAAAATCTCTGAAAGACAGAGAGGGAAGGTTGTTGATTTGGCTGCAGAAATTGAAATCCGAAGAAAACCCTATGTCTTAGGAAGGCAATGATGATTTCTCAAAGACAGAAAAATCCCATAAGAGGGATAGGTCTTATGAGAGAGTAGTCTCAGGGTCACCTAAAAAGCCTCTGAAGAAGACCCACCGTGGGTTCTCAAGACATTCCAATAATTCTGAGGAACGTCCACTTGCTTCCAAAATGGAGAAATTATTCTTAGAAAAGGTTCTATCTGAGCCTACAACTCCATCTCTGAAGGAATCTGCACAAAAAGGCTTCAAAATCTCTTCCACCGACGACAAAATCTCTAAAACGGCTACTGCATTGCATTTTGAATTCTCGCCAAGTACATCCTTGCCAACAACACCGTCGACAGTCACCACCACTACGACGACATCAGCATTCACGTCGGCTGCATCATCAATGAGAATCTCATCGTCAACTATAGCAGCGACAACGATAATCACATAAACAATCCTCTCTACAACAGCACTTTAAACCAAAAAGAAGATCTCAAACATTGTCCCAACAACACCACCCCTGGCTCTGTCGTCGACGGCACAGTCGATGAGAACACTGTTGATGCCAACAACATAGTTGAGGGGGCCATTGACATCTCTGTGACAAATCTTGTCTTACAAGGTTGCCAACGACGGCACCGTCAATGAAAATACCATTGACACCACTGATTGTCTGTATCAGTCATTTCTATAAAAGGAAAATCTCCTACAGAAATAATATCACCTCTTCATACGTCGCCAAGTAAGGTGTAACCTTCCCACCTCAGTATTTATTTTATGATTATGAGTCCGAGAATTAAGGCCCTTTTGGCATATGAAGCTTCAGTGTCTGAGCTTCATGTGAAGTGCCAGGAGGATGATGAAGACGACGACCAAGATTATAAGGACCAGTATTATTATACTTCAGTTGAACAACCAGTGTAATATGATGACGAGTACTCCGGTTATGGTCAGCAGCAGCATCAACAACAGTCTGTACAAATGCCACTGACTTTGGTCCATAATCTTCAGCATATGCTTCAGGGCTATTATTGGAGATTTCCAGATCTTCACCAACTGATCCTCCACTGCAACAACCAAGGCCAACGTGATCATGACAGAGCCATACTCTGGTTACTCGCACATCATGTATATTACCAGCACCAGTGACTTACCATCACTGCCAAGTTCATTGGCTGATCCACCAGTGGAGAAGAGGGGGGGGATCACAGACACTGCTTCAGTAGTACCCAGTGAGTGGTATGACTGATGCCAATACCATTTTTGCCTGTGGACTCCACACTAGACGACATCAGGGGTTTCCACATGTTAGAAATGGGGTCTCTAGTTGGCATTCAGTTTGCACTCTGTCCAAGCAGGGACCCTCTCTCTAGTCAGGATAAGGGAGGTACACAGCTTAGATAACCCCTGCTTAACCACTCTTGGTAGCTTGGCACAAGCAATCAAGCTTATTGCAGAGGCAATCTGTGAAGTATTTGTACAAAACACAATCATTAACACAGTGAAAACACCAAAAAGGGCTCCACACCAGTTTAGAAACATAGCCAATATTTATCTAAATTAAACAAGACCAAAACAACAAAAATCCAACATACACAAGCAAAGATATGAATTTTTAAAATAAAGAGTCTTAATCCATAGAAATCAATGGGTGAGCTGTTTTAGCACAAAGTACCTGGTATGTGCCAAAAATAAAGGTGGAAGGGTGACAGTGCATCAGAAAAGCAAGCGTTGCGTCAATTTTTTACTCGCACCGTAGACTGTGCGTCGGTTCTTTTCTCGCAGGGAGGCCTTCAGTCGATTCCGGGTGCGCAGCCTCAGGTCTGTGCGGGATGTTGAAGACTTTGCCAGCCAGGATACATGCGTTTAAATTTCATGCGCACTTTGCAGAGAGTCCCCGGCGACAACAGGCGCTGCGTTGTTTCTCCGGCCACGAGTAAGGCGCTGCATCGAATTGTTAGCCGCGTGATGGGCTGTGTGACCATTTTTCTGATGCGCACACAGCTGTGCATGGATTTTCCACCGCAGGTTACCAGCTTCCACTTCTAAGGACTCAGGTCCTGGATTTGGCACCACTTAGCAAGTCAGGACTCCCAACAGAAGAGCCCAGGGATTGGCAGATGAAGTCTTTGATGTCCCTGAAACTTCAGAACAGGGGGCAAGCTCAGTCCAAGCCCTTGCAGACATTTCACAAGCAGATTTTCAGAAAGCAAAGTCCAGTTCTTTCCCTCTTTAGGCAGAAGTCACAGCGGCAGATCCTCCTCAAGCATCGAGCCTTTCTCCTTGGCAGAGGTTCCTCTTGATCCAGAAGTAATCTGAAAACCTGGGGTTTTGGGTCCACTACTTATACTCATTTCAGCCTTTGAAGTAGACAAACTTCAAAGGAAAGTCTTCATTGTTCACAAGATCCTGCCTTGCCCAGACCTGGCCCCAGACACTCTCCAGGGGGTTGGAGCCTGCATTGTGTGAGGACAGACACAGCCCTTTTAGGTGTAAGTGTCAGCTCCTCCCTCCCCACTCTAGCCCAGAAGACTCATCAGGATATGCAGGACACTCTCAGCTCCCTTTGTGTCACTGTCTAGTGGGAATTCACAAACAGCCTAACTGTCAGTCTGACCCAGACATGGATTCCACAGGCAGGCAGAGGCACAAAATGGTTGAGCAAGAAAATGCCCAATTTCTAGAAGTGGCATTTTCAAACAGACAATCTAAAAACCAGTTCTACCAAAATATGTTTTTTTTAATTGTGAGTTCAGAGACCCCAGACTCCAGATCTCTATCTGCTGCCAGTGGGAAACTCCATTCAAAAGATATTCAATGGCAGTCCCTATGTTAACCTGTGAGATAGATAGGCCTTGCAATAGTGAAAAACTAAATTAGCAGTATTTCACTATCAGGATATGTAGAACACACCAGCACATGCCCTACCTTTTAAATACACTGCACCCTGCCCATTGGTCTACCTATGGCCTACCTTAAAGGGTGATTTACTTATAGTAAAAGAGAAAGTTTGGGCCTGGCAAGTGGGTGCACTTGCCAGGTCGAAATGGGAGTTTAGAACTGCACACACAGACACACAGACACTGCAGTGGCAGGGTTGAGACATGTTTACAGGGCTACTCATGTGGGTGGCACAATCAGTGCTGCCAGCCCACTAGTACCATTTGATTTACAGGCCCTGGGCACCTCTAGTGCGCTTTACTAGAGACTTACTAGTAAATCAAATATGCCAATCATGGATAATCAATCACCAATGCAATTTAGACAGAGAGCTCTTGCACGTTAGCACTGGTTAGCAGTGGTAAAGTGCCCAGAGTATCAGAACTAAATAACACTAATTACAGCACAGAATCCAAAAACAGGGGCAGAAGCACAAAATACAGGGGAAGCCACACCAAGAGCTGCCAGGTCTAACACCACAACTTATGGAAAGGGCAACAAAAAGATTCCAGCTTCCTATAACAATTAAGCAATCTGATTGCTTCCTCTATGACTTTAAAGAGCTCATGTAAAAATCGATCTGAGCCATCCAAGTTGTGGATTTCATATGGGAGGAAGGCCTCAAAATTATGAAGAATCCAGATACTGCGTTGGCAGTGCTGCCTAGACTGGATAAGAAATACAAAGCACCGGATGATTCGGCGGCATGTCTAATTGGTCATCCTAAACCAGATTCGGTGATAACACAAGCGGCCCAGATTCGCTCAAAGAATCCATCAACCCCTATCACATCACCAGATAGGGACGGCCGTAGACTGGAGAACATCGGAAAACGCTTTCCCACCATGACAGCCATTACTCTTAGAGCAGCCAACTCCTTCGCGATCTCTGGACACGCTTGACAGGCAGATGGGGGCAGACATCGCTGCATACATTGACCTCCTACCAGAGGATACAAAAACTGATGCCAAAAAGATTCTGCAGGAGGGAGGACTTCTGCTGAAAAAATTGAGTGCACGATAGACATTTCATCAACCAGATTCAGAGAGCTGTTCTCAAGAGGCAGGGATGGCTGAAGGCAACATCCTTCCGGCCAGAGATCCAGAGCAAAGTCCTGGATATGCTGTATGATGGTGAGGTGCTATTCCGCAAACATCTAGAGGAAGGAAACCTTTAGAGAAGCCAGGGGCAGAAAATCATACTCCTAGAGTAGGCTAACAACCATACAGGCAACAATATCAGCCCTTTCAAAGCCAGTGTCGATCCCAATATTCCCAGCAACAATAAAGACAGCCACCTCCAGCAGCGTACAAACAGACACCCAGCGGTATACAACCTCCCTGTGGGAGAGACATTGCCAGAAAGCAGTGACCTTTCAGTGGTGCCAGTTACCTCCCACAATTCAAAAAGAAAACTCAGGGGTCATATCTCCAATCATCTCTATCAATGGTCCCTTATAACAACTGACAAATGGGTACTAGATGTCATCAAATGTTGCCCCAAAAAGGAGCACCAATTCCCTATCTAAAACAACTTCTGCTAGAGATATCCACCATGCTGAAGAAGGAAGCAATAGACGAGGTCCAGAAGACTCAGAGGGGAATCTGTTTTTACTCCTGTTTCTTCCTGATGAGGAAAAAGTCAGAAGACTGGCGCCTCATCTTAGACCTTAGGAAACTCAACAAATATTTAAGAAAACAATTCTTTCTCATGGTCACCATACAAGATATCTTGCATCTTCCCATTCATGGGGATCACAGGGCAGCAATAGATCACCAGGATGCATACTTCCATGTCCCAATTCACCCAAGGCATCAAACATACCTAGAATTTAAGGTGGGTGGTACCCACTACCAATTCAGGGTTCTACCTTTTGGACTAACATCTGCTTGCTACATATTTACCAAATGTTTGGCTCCAGTAGCAGCTCTTTTGAGGCAAAAAAGAGTGCAGGTATTGCCATAGACATGGTTGATAAAGGCTGCCAAGCCGTGACAGGCAGCATCAGACACTTTACCCTATCTTCCACTCTTCAAAGAACTAGGCCTCATGCTCAATAAGCAAAAAAAAAATCTCACACTGTCAATAACCTTGACTTTCTTTGGAGCAGTTCTAAATACGAACAAGGACAAGGCTTTCACCCCACAAGAAAGGCAATTGAGAATTCACCAGCTGGCATAACATCTAAGCAGAAGAAAGTCTGTTTCAGTTCAACTGTACAAATCGCTCCTCGTAATGATATCCTCTTGTATCCCAGTAACTCCCAATTGCCAACTTCACATGCGACCATTAGAAGAGGAGTTAGACAAAAAATGGCACTGGCTGTGGTTCATCGTCAGTAATGTTGGTACGGGCTTTAGCTGAATGTGGGCCTGTTCTGAGAGGAGCAGGAGGTCTATGAACTAGAATTGTCCGGGCCAACTGGGAGCAATCAGGATCACTCAAGAAGGTTCCCTCTTGAATTTCCTGAGGAACCACAGGATTAATGGGATCGAGGAAAAGCGCACGCAAAGTTCCTGGACCATTTGATCAAAAACGCATTCCCCCACAAACCCTCCTTTTGGTGCCAGTTTGCATAGAATTGGCATTTTCGATTGTCCCCGGTTGCCAACAGGTCCAGGTTTGGTTTGCCCCGAGAAAAGATGTCTTCCAAAATCTGCTGATTGAGTTCCCACTTGTGACAGCTGGTATTCATTCTCTTATTTTTTTATATTCTGCACAGAGCTTACCTTCTGCCTGGCAAGGTCAATAGGTTTTATGCGACTGCTGCTGCGAAATGTCCAAGATGTGGGGAGTTAGGGGCAGAAATGTTTCATATGGTATGTTCCTGCCTATCCTTGGAGATCTGGGAAGCAGTAATGAACTGCGTTAATGAGATAACGTTACAAGCAATCCCTTGTACACCCTTGGTCTGCATACTTGGGGGATACCCTCGCCCCAAAAAGAGGAAAACCACTACTAGATTTATTGACTTAGCATTGAGTCTGGCAAAATGGAGAATGACTATGTACTGTAAGTCTACGCGAGTCCCTCCGATGATTAAATGGTGAGAAGAACTGGCTATATGGGCTGGTCTTGAGAGTGCTGTGTTAGTTCAAGAGCTGAAAAGAAGGCAGGGAATGAGTGATAGGGCTAGAGCATGGGAACACTTTATGGATTGCCTGTTGGCCCCGAATGATGACTTGGACACATCGAATAGCTCCATGAATTGTCAGACGGATCTGGAGGGTGGTAATAACTGAACTTGCATGGATCGTGTTTGGTGGGATTTGGAACAGCTGTGGTGAACTTTGAAGATGTTAACCACTGTGGTGCACTACATATGACAGCTTGGCCAGGGGAATTATAGGTGGGGGAGTTAGTTGTTGTTGTTTACTAGTTAGAAGCTGTAGTGGGCTACTGATACGACTGAATATGTTTTGCACTCAGACTGTACTTGTTTGCTTGTCATTTGTAACCTATTTGATAAATGTGCTTGCTTGCTTGTCTTTGCACTCAGACTATACCTGCTTGCTTGTTATTTTTTACCTATTTATTTTAATACTTTATGTACTTGCTTGCCCACCCTCCTCTCCAAAGAGGCTCCCCTTATTCTCTAGAGTCTTTTATCTCACTTGTGCTAGAAAATCTGAGGGACTGGAGCCTTTGTGATGAATGTTCTAAAGGGTGCTGGACTTTGGGTCTTATTAAATGATGAAGATAAGCTATTGAAGTCTTATGTAGGTCTTTGACTACTGCTTTTTATGGTACTGTGAGACTCCCGCTTGGACGACAGGGAATGATTCAAGCATGTGAATCTATGAAAACTACCAATACTAGAGAACTACTGTTGCAGGTAAGCAGCTTATTTTCTTTCTCCCATCAGATGAGAGAGGAAGAGGCCCTGCACTGTCATTCTGTACATGGTTTCAGGCATGAATAGTTGAAGTTTTTTCCTGAAGGGAGAGCAACTAGTGTACTGTCCTGATTTTCTGGGCAGTGTGTTCTGTGGAGAAAAACTGTATCAATGCTGAATCGAGGCAATTTTACATAACCGTCCAGCTCTGAGGTGAAGCCTGCTAGGTTCATGTCTGATGGCCAAGCTTGAATCTGTGATTATGTGATGGCATTTACAATAGTGAGGGATTCTGTCTTTCTTGTGTCGACCGTTAGGATCGATTCCACACATTTAGTTGGATTAGATTGAGGCACAATCTGAGATGATGAATATCATCAGTCGATGAGAATTTGCGATAAGAGTTAATTTAAATTATGCTGGATGTTATTGGACCTGAGACCTCATACCCTAGCTCCAACAAGCACAGACTAAGGTAGCTATCCAGTGATTTAAATGTCCTGTTGGTATAGATTATCCCTTCCTGTGGCTTTAGAGCATACGTAATAGATTTGCTTGAATCCTCTGTTTCAGCCTATGATGGCTGTACCTCATGAAATGAACTGTGCTTTGTAAACTCTTCCCACACGTTGGCCACTTGCAGTGATGCATATACTTATAATTAAATCTCTTTTGCAAGTTTGAAAATCTTTTTTTTAAACCATATTTTATTGTGGTTTTAAATTTCCATTTGTAATCAGACAATGAAAAATTATTCAATACACCTTACAAAATTACAAATAGCAGATCAATTGTGATACATCTGTAAAATATCAGGCCTAACTGGCCATACACAATAAATTTCTAAATTAGTACTAAACATCAACCTCCCCCCCCCCCCCCCAAGTCCCATCCTTGTTCCCCTCCCTTAGTGAGCCCGTATTGTGTTATAAATCTGTTTGTGGAGCTGCACATGTCATGACTGTCTGAGGTCTGGTATCTGAAGCTAGGAGTAGTGCGCTATTTCTTATTCTATTCTATCGGTCCCATGTTTCAAGTCCCAGGCAGAGGCACCCACAACCATAAGTTCCTGCATCGTATAGGCCCCTAGACCCGTGAGACCATTGGGAGGATAATCAAGTCTGGGTTTCGGCTTTAAGAGTGTCAAGTAGCATCTCCCAGCCCTCTGCAACTTCTGGGGATCTAATTCCTCTCTTAGCCTTTCGATGGAGGATAGTCCCCTCGCTACCTGCCCACTCAGACAACTCACTTTTCCTTTGGCACGTTCTTGGTCCCCTTGGGTTTTTCCAAGATGTCATGATCTCTCGCCTGGCCAAGGAAAAGGCCAAGGCTTGAAATCTGTTGGTGACTTTATTTTTAGCAGAATGTGGAAACCCATTTAAAAGGCAGTGGTCCATAGTACAGGGGATCTCTCTTTCTATGAGCTGCGTCAGGGTTTGGCGCACCTCCGTCCACAATGGTTCTAGCTGGGGACAATCCCAGAACATGTGTTTGAATTCAGCCCCCACCGAGCCACATCGCTGGCAGCACTCAGTCACCTTCCCAAAGTATTTGTTCATGTGTGCAGGTGTCAGGAATACCTGGTGGAGCACATAAAAATGTATGAGCTTGAATCTGGCATTTTGTGTCGCCTTAGGGAGACCTTTCAGAATACGCCCCCATTCCTCCTCGGAGACATCTCGGTTCAGATCTTTCTCCTAAGTTTGTTTAAGGAGGGTCAGAGGGACTGTTCTGTCTGCTCGTATCAGGCCGTAAAGGGTTGAGACTGCTTTATGTTTGCCAGTTGCGGAAGACAGATAAGAGCATGCAGCCTTTGTTGGAGGTTCTCCCTCCCCCGTCAATTCCCACAAATACTGGCCGCAAGTGCCCCATGCACTAAAAAGTGCCCCCCTGGTAGTCCAAATTCCGCCCTGAGGGCCTCAAAGGACATCAATGTGCCGTCCTTAAATAGTGCACCCACCGTAAGGATCCCGGCCTCCACCCAGGCCCTAAGTTCATTCCAAGTACCCCGATGCGGTAAGGTCCGTAAAGAAAAAAGGGGTAGTTCTGGAGAGTAGGGGGTCTCTACTTTGATTTTACGCAGAAAAGTCTTCCAACACTGAGTCAGGATTTTTTATTCAGGAGGGTCTTGTTTCCCATCTCCGGAGGTTCTTAATAAGACCTCGAACAGTCTGGGCTCCGGCGGTGTAAATGCCTTCACACTCTATCCCGCTTCTACTCTGCTCGACATCCATTGCGCTAACCATTGGAGTTGAGCCGTCAAATAGTAGGTTTCGAAATCAGGGACCGCCAGACCACAGTCTGTGGATTGTCTTTGAAGTTTAGCAAGGGCTACTCTCCTCCGTCCTTCTCCCCATATAAATGATATTACCATTTGTAGGAAGTTGGCTCTGTATGTACTATTTCAAAGTAAGAAATAGCATGCACAGAGTCCAAGGGTTCCCCTTAGAGGTAAGACAGTGGCAAAAAGAGATAATTCTAATGCTCTATTTTGTGGTAGTGTGGTTGAGCAGTAGGCTTATCAGAGGGTAGTGTTAAGCATTTGTTGTACACACACAGGCAATAAATGAGGAACACACACTCAAAGACAATTCAAGGCCAATAGGTTTTTATATAGAAAAATATCTTTTCTTAGTTTATTTTAAGAACCACAGGTTCAAGATTTACAAACAATACTTTAAATGAAAGGTATTTCACTCAGATATCTTAGGAACTTTGAATCATCACAAATACATGTACAGTTTTGGCAAAAATGGCAATAAGCTATTTTAAAAATTGACACTGCAAAAATCAACAGTTCCTGGGTGAGGTAAGTATTTGTTAGGTTCACAGGTAAGTAAAGCACTTCCAGGGTTCAAATTTGGGTCCAAGGTAGCCCACTGCTGGGGGTTCAGGGCAACCCCAAAGTTACCACACCAGCAGCTCAGGGCCGGTCAGGTGCAGAGGTCAAAGTGGTGCCCAAAACACATAGGCTTCAATGGAAATAGGGGTGCCCCCGTTCCAGTCTGCCAGCAGGTAAGTACCCGCGACTTGGAGGGCAGATCAGGGGGGTTTTGTAGGGAACCGGGGGGACACAAGTCAGCACAGAAAGTACACCCTCAGCGGCACGGGGCGGCGGGGTGCAGTGTGCAAACAGGTGTCTGGTTCGCAATAGGAGACCCAGGGGTCTCTTCAGCGATGCAGGCAGGCAAGGGAGGGGCTCCTTGGGGTAGCCACCACCTGGGGGTCACTCCTGCACTGAAAGCTGGATCCTTCAGGTCCTGTGGCCTGCAGGTGCAGTGTGTTTACCAGGTGTCGGGTTCTTTGAAGCAGGCAGTTGCGGTCAGGGGGAGCCTCTGGATTCCCTCTGCAGGCGTCGCTGTGGGAGCTCAGGGGGGTCAGCTCTGGCTACTCACGGGCTCGCAGTCGCCGGGGAGTCCTCCCTGTAGTGTTGGTTTTCCGCAGGTCAAGCCCGGGGCGTCGGGTGCAGAGTGGAAAGTCTCACGCTTCTGGCGGGAAACGTGTGGTCTTTAAAAGTTGCTTCTTTGTTGCAAAGTTGCAGTTTCTTTGGAACAGGGCCGCTGTCCTCTGGAGTTCTTGGTCCTTTTATATGCAGGGTAGTCCTCTGAGGCTTCAGAGGTCGCTGGACCCTGGGGGACGCGTCGCTGTTGCAGTTTTCCTTGAAGTGGGGAGACAGGCCGGTAGGGCTGGGGCCAAAGCAGTTGGTGTCTCCGTCTTCTCTGCAGGGCTTCAGGTCAGCAGTCCTTCTTCATCTTCAGGTTGCAGGAATCTATCTTGCTTGGTTCTGGGGCCCCTAAATACTCAATTTAGGGGGGTGTTTAGGTCTGGGAGGTTAGTAGACAATGGCTGTGTAAAGGGCTATTCGATGTCTCTCGCCTCCTGCCAGTATTCCCGGACCTCCCTCTCTGGCCGCAGCTGCTAAAGGTTCCATCGCCAAGGCAAATAAAAGTGGAGACAAAGGGCAATCCTGCCTGGTACCCCGCTCAACCAAGTAACTTTTGGATATTGTCTGCCCCGTGCGCACTCAAGCAGTGGGCTTGGTGTATAATAGTTTCACCCAGGAGATATATTCGGGCCCAAGTCCAAGCCGGGCCATCACAGTATAGAGAAACTCCCAGTCCAAGCTGACAAAAGCTTTCTCTATATCTACCGCCAGGACTCCAGTAAGAGTAGCCATAGATGCCTGGTCTCTCATGATGGCTATCAGTCTGCGGATATTGCCAGCAGTGTTTCGCCCAGGAATGAAACCTGCCTGGTCTGGGTGTATCAATGTGGTCATTAGTGGGAGGAGTCTGGTTGCCAAAATCTTACTGAGGATTTTGTAGTCGAGGTTTAGCATGGACAATGGTCTATAGGCCCCCACCTCCGTTGGATTTTTACCGGGTTTGAGGAGAGGGACTATGACCGCCTCCCGGGTAGTTGCCAGTAATGCGCCCTGTTCTTTGGCAGTTTTGTATAGGCTTTCTGATCTCGGGGATAGTATGTCCATGTTAGTAGCGTAAAATTCAATAGGGAGACTTTTTATGGCCTCCCTGATTTCTGTCTGTGTGATGGACCCTTCCAGTTGCTCTAGGACCCCAGGTAAAAGTGAACTCAACTGCAGCCCAGTTAGATAACCTTTGGCAGATTCCCTGACGTGATTGAGTCTTCTCCTATATAAGCGTTGGTAGAAGGCTGTGAAATGTGAGTTGATTTGTTCTTGCCCGTATATGTGAATCCCTTGTTCAGTGGTTAGGTCCATTATAACAGGGGGGCCTGAGGGATTGAGATACGACCCATGCAAGTAGCCTGCCCGCTTTGTCCCTCTCTCCATGTACCCGAGTGAGATAATTTCTATAATCAAAGCACCGGAGGCGTTCTGTACAATCTGCCGCTTCCGCTCTAAGCTTCAATATAGAGTGCTGTAGGTGTGGGTTCCCGGGTCTGTTTCTCTCAGCCTCCCGCAGCTTGTCCTCAGCCCGTTCTGTGTCCCCCCAAGAGAGCCCTACACACCCCCACTGCCCCCACTATACACCTCCCCCGCACCACCGCCTTAAAGGCGTTCCATTCACTCCAGGGTTTAACAGCGGATGCTTCGTTGTCCTCAAAAAACTGAGTGATATGTTGTCGCAACTCTTCACGGAAGAGCGTGTCCTCTAAAATTTCGGGTTTGAGCCTCCAAGTGGGGATGCGGGGGATAGGGGACCCCCACTTCAATGACAATAAAAGGGGGTTGTGGTCGGAAAGTGTGCGGGTTAGATATTCTGCACTGTGTACCTGTGGGCATACATCTGGGGTGCAGAGGAATGCATCCAATCTAACATGCAACTCGTGTAAATGGGAACTCGGTTTATCCCTCGGTTTATGTCCATTAGGGTTTTTTCAGATGATACAGTATGAAGTACCTGCCGTCACGTCAGGACCGATCCTGTCTGATGAGTGTAAGAGTTCTGATTCCTGCTCCGACTCGGATTGTTCTAATTCTTCTTGGGTCTGTTTATAGGAGCCAAGGTCAGAGCCGCTCAAGGAAGCAGCTGCTTCCATCGCTTTTTGTCTCTTTCAGTATTTCCATATACTGCCGGCTTTACTGTGTCTGCTTTTCCTCTTTCGTTCCGGTCGAGAAATCTCAGATCTGTGATCCCCCCCTCCTCCAGTGTCTGCATGTCGATCCATTGCCAGGTCTCTTCTGCCGTACTGAAGAATTGTATGCCAGTTTTGGTCACCACTCTCAATCTGGCAGGGAACATCATTCCATATTGGATTCCCATTTTGCTAAGTTTTTGTTTGGCATCCCTGAAAGATGCTCTCTGCTTCTGTACTTCTTTGGAGAAGTCGGGGAAGATACGGATCACATGGTTGTCCAGCGTGTTGTCTCCTCTTTTCCTGCTTTGGCTGAGCAGATAGTCTCTATCCCTATAGTGAAGCAGCTTGGCTATTACTGGTCTCGGTGGAGCCCCTGGAAGAGGGGGGGGGGGCGAGCTGGGACCCTGTGCGCTCTTTCAATTGCAAAGAAGGGAGACAATCCATCCTCGGCCACATCTTCTCTGAGCCAGCGCTCAAGAAACTCCACCAGGTTAGATTTTTCAGTTCGTTCAGGTAGTCCAATCACTCGGATATTATTTAGTCGTGATCAGTTTTCTGCATCTTCTGCTCGCAGTTCTAGCTCTCGAATCCGTTTTTCCATTTGTTGTGTCATCTTAGTACTGTCTTTTATTTCAGGTCGTAGTTCCTCCAATTGTTTGTCCGTGGTGGTCACTTTTTCAGCCAGACGGCGGTGGTCGTCCCTGAGCACCGTAAGGTCAGTGGCAAACACATCAATTTTTCCCTCTAGTGCTACACGAGAGGCCATTATGGCCAGCAGCACATCCTGAAGGGTAGGATCCCCTCTCCTCTCCTCAGGGGTGGGGTTTGTGGCATCCCCCAAATCGGTCATCTCTCTTGGGGAGGGCCCGTTCTTGAGATCAGTGTCCCTTCTTTGGCCCGTTTTGCCCATCTTGTGTGTTCACTGTGGGTGGTCCCACCACTGTTCACTGGGACCCACTCGTGCAATAGGTCAAGCTGAGTTGCAGAGGAGTTGGACCCCCTCCTCCCGACAAGCCTCTCCTCTCCGAGCCAACAGGAGAGCCCACCAACCGGACCCCGGGCCACCTCACCGTTCCGGGGTGTCTGTGCTCCACACTCTGCCCCGTCCAGTTCCGACAGGGCCCTCAGTCAGCCCGGCGCCAGCTCCACCCCCTGTTGCCAGAGGGGAATCGCCACCAGAAGGAAAGAGGAGAGAGGGGGGCTCCCTCACCGCGACCCGTAACCACAAATCTGCGGACGGGGGCCCTACTGCAAGGAGGGCCACTCCGGGGCCCCCAGATGGTCGAAGATGGGCAAGGAATCCCCCATCTGGACGTAGCTGTCCGGTTATGGCTTCCCCCGGGTTCCAAGCCGCCCAGTCCTGTCGCTTCTGACTCGGCCCGCGGGGTCAGTAAACCGCCGGCGACCCGATCGCTCGACTCCACTCACCCTACTCCGAAGCCCCGAGGGGGCCAGAGACGAGCGAGGACTCCATCGTCCAGACGCCGCCGATCAGATATGGCTCCCCCTGGGGCTCTAGTCACTCCACGGCCCCTCGCAGCTTCACGGAGCTGGACTCCGCTCTCAATGGCCCCATTTTCCCCACCTCAGTGTCCGTCTGGGGAAGCGCCCTTGCGCTCTTTCATGCGGCGTCTACACTGTTTCTAAGATGGCGGCCGCCATCTTAGGTTTTTCTGCGGCTCCGAGCTGCCCGGTTCTGTTGCGTCTGGCGCAGGCCGCGGGGCACAAAATCGCCGGTGGCGCGATCGCCAGTCTCCACACACCCTTAGTCCAACAGCTGGCTGGGTTTGTGGGGCTACTGGAGTTCAGGATTCCCAGAGACGGGGAGACAAGGACAGGAGCCTCACGGAGAGGCTGCTACCGTCATGGCATCTGGCCACGCCCCCCCCCCACCAAGTTTGAAAATCTTTGAATGGTATTTTCACAGAGAAACAGCAATTCTTTTTTAGGTTGAGCATAGCAGCATGCATGTGCTGCTCTTTTCGACATGTTGTAATCTATTCTGTGGGCTTTAACCATGCCCATCACTTTCATTCGTTCCCGGGCCTGCCTTTAAAAACTCCCTTGATGTCATTGGTAAATGCTTTGTTTTCCCGCCTTGAAGCTGTTTTGTTACCGCCTTGGAAGTTTGTTGCTTCTCACTACATGGCCGTATGTTTCTTCCTCATCCTTGTTTTCAGGCATCTTGCTGTTTCTTTGCGATGTTTGCAAGTTTTTTTTTTTTGCAGATTTATGTAGCACAAACTCAACAACTCGACATGAAAATATTAGAGCGCTTTTTTTTCCTTTGCAGTTTAGTATAGCACGAACTCAATACAAAGGTGTTATAGTGCTTTACGTAAGCACTGGTTACATTACACAAGAACACATTCATTTTTGGTAGCAAGGGGAGACAAAGTGATTTACCCACAATCACAGGATGTTGAGCCGGAGTCAAATCTTGACCTGTGTTCCCCAGGTCCAACGTCAGCAGCTCTAGCCCTTATGCCACATCTTCTCCCCCTGGGTTTTTTGTCTGGTGCGTGCTTGGGCAGTCTGTGAATAACTCCGTTTTTTTTTTACGTAGCGCTTGGTAATACTGGTTCTGCCATTTCATAGCACTGCAAAGCAGGTGCCATTCTTAACAAAAGCACTATAGTTCGTTTGCATCGACCTTGCAGAGATGAGGAGGTGAGAAAGCTATGTCAGGAGTGTAATCTGTGACATTCTCGTTCTGTCAAGACCTCTGCAGTGGGTGCATTAACCAACTGACTTGAGTAGAGCTTAACACTAGGTGATGGCACATGCTGTTGATAACCTCTGGAGGGTCAGCAACCAAGCACATAGGTTAGTTCTAGGCAAGAAGATGGCGAAAGGTGTTGTCTCCAAAATGATGGAAAAGGAATTGTGACTGCAGACCCAAGCACTTCACGGCCTCAAGCTTGATAGCAAGAAAACATCTTGCCTTTGATTGTAAATTGGGCCTCTTCAAATAGAGTTCAGTTAGCATGGTGTTACAGCACTTTACATGAGTACTGTTTACATTACACAAGAAGACATTAATTTTTGGTAGCAAGGGGATTAAGTGATTTGCTCAGAATCACAGGATGTTGAGCCGGCACAGAGACTCCAACCGTGTTCCCCATCTCCAAAGTAGGCAGCTCTGGCCCTTACCCATACCCGCTCCTCTAGGGTTGTTTGTCTATTGCGTGTTGGGGCAGTCTGGGAATAATTCATTTGCAGCTAAGCTGCCTCTTCTGTTATTCTCTTTGTATACAGTCAATGTTTTTAAAAGTAAGATATTATTGCCATTGGAGAGGAATAACTACTTTGAAAGTTTAACACACAGAAATATATGGCTGCCCCCTTTTCTTTGCTCCAAACTCTTTTGACCCCCTCATTCTCTGGGTTAAATGGCATGAAGGTTACTCTTTGTGGCTTGTTTGGTGCTATAAAGGTTTAGGTAAACCCACTAGAAAGGGTTGCATCTCTAGGGTATCACAGCCGGTCTGTAGGAATGAGGCAAAAACATCCCCAAGATGGTGGCCTTGTTGTGTCCTCTATCCCCTCGGCAACAGGCCTGGGAGGGTTGCTGTGGCACCTGGCATACATCCACTACAGTCGAAACCAAAACACATAGGTAAAACACGTCGTCATTTACAAGGCCACTAGCTCTAACTCTCACACATGCAAGACCCATTACATTGCTAATGCTTGTTCTTGGTAGTGGGTGAAAGTCCGTAGGTTCAAAGCACAAGTGTTTCCATAAACGTTTAATCCAATTTGGCAATATTTACCCTGACTAACCTCTCCTGCCAATGTTAGGTTGTGACTGTGTGCTAAGGTGGTCTCATTGGGTTTATCTCGCATTTATATGTGTTCCCCCTTGGTGTGCTTGTTTCCTTTGGTGCATCATGGTGTGATAAAAAGCCAGATTAACAAACGCTGTGCACAGTTTCTGTCGCTGGCAAGTGCCACACACTATCAAAATGTCTCCTTTTAGTCTTACAGCTTGTATTAATTGCTGGCAGCTACAGTGGTGGCAATGTTTATACAGGAGGGTTATCACCAAGATTCTCTGTTGAAGGCCGATCTTGTTCACAATGTGGATTGTAAAGCAGCCAAGTTACCTCTTGACGTCTGAGATTGTGCACTTCCATCTTTAATGAGCTCCCATGCATTCATGTGGAACTTAAGACACCAAGAACATCTGCTCAGTTCTGAATGTCCATTTAAGATTAGTGTTAAGTACAAGAGCACTACAAGAGGCCCTCTGCAGACTATTAACAGCAGCATCATCTAACTTTGTAAGTTTTGCAATTACAAAAATGGACATACAGCTGTTCCTCAGCTGATGACCTGACATACTCAGCGATTTCCCCAGAACGCCTTCAAAATGATCAAATTGGATACATTTTTTTTTATTAATTGACATATTTTCCTATGAAACATGATGAAAACCTAAACGTATTTTCCTCTGCTTTCCAGCTTGCCTTCTGTTTCAGGACATCAATGCAAACTGAATTTACATGTTGTAGGCCACATTATGTACATTTTCTGTCACTAACGCTGACTTACCTAATCATTCCAAGCTTCAAGGATCTGGTTTGTTATGCTTAGAGTGCAGTTTTTCAATATAGTTTTACATAAAACTGTCTGGACAAAGGAAAGCAACGGGCCACTAAAATTAAGTGTTGAGTATGTTTACAGTCTGCCGGCTAGTTAAAGTTGATAAACCATCCAAGTTTATACATGTGACTTGGGAATGTTTAAATAAATGGTGTTGACGGGTGTTCTAGATGAATCTCAACTACTGTTTTACTTATTTTGTCTGGATTTATTTTAGATGCCGATGGAGTGAATGGCCGAGAGGACTCTGTGAACCTCAATGATGCAGATGAGGGGTTTTCATCTGGCGCCTCCATCAGCAGTCAAGCAGTTGGGACCAAACCATTATCTTCTTCAACTCAAAGAACAAGCAGCTTACGAAAAGCAGTAGGTGGACGTCTGATTAAAGAAAAGGAATGCTCCTCTCCTGTGAAACCAGAGAGCCCTCGAGATACAGTTCCTCGTAAACAACCCCTGACTCCAGCTGCTGAACCTACAGGTGAAGTATTGGAGCTCTCACCCATGAAGAAGCACTTGAGCCTTCCTGCCGGCCAGGTGGTGCCAAAAGCAAACAGCTTGTGTCTCATCCGGACTGGCAGTGCTTCTTCCAGCAAATCATTTGACTATGTGAATGGCGGTCAAGCAGGTGCCAGCACCAGCATTGAAGGTGTTACTAATCTAGCAGCTGGCAATACCAACCGGTTTTCAACCATTAGTCTACAGGAGGATCGTCTGGGCAAAACTGGGGAAGGTAAAGATCTTCTGTCCCCAGGAACCCCACTGTCTAAGCAGTCTCGGTCCCCCAGTTTTAATATGCAGTTGATCTCTCAAGTGTAGCTTTAACTTGTGACCGTGTCCACTCTGTGCTCCTTTTAACCAAACTGTGCGTCCTCTGCACAAGAACAGGATGTGTCATCCCACGGTGTGAAACTACTAACTTTTGTGACCTCGTGTGCCCCAATCCGAGTGATCATACTGTGTTTTTGTACTGAACCAGCAATAAGAACCTTCTCCTTCTCTGTCCTTGATCCTCCACCCTTCCTGTATAAATGGGTCGTGAGGCAGTATGGAACGAATGCCTTTCATGCCTTCCTTTCTCCTTGGGTGATGTGCAATCCATTGTAGACTGACCAGTCCCATTTCAACACTGTGAGACTGTGTAAAAGCTAAAGGAAATAGTGAATGTGATACCTTAGACTGCGAAGCTTTGCTGAGAATTAAATAGAAACGGGTTGTTTATCTCAATTGGCAGGACCAAGAAGAACGCTGGAACGTAATTTGTCTCTCTGATCCAGGAGTGCCTCAGAGATATGGTTATAACACTGGATTTCTGAGTATGTGCAATCCATATACTTGCCAACGTCGCTGCTCTAAGCCGTCTTCTTCACCGTACCCCAGACAGAGGGTTGTTCGTGTTTCCACTCTTGTCTGTCAGCTGAACAGTGATCATCCATAAACCAACACACATTCATGTACTAGTTCCTTTGCTCATAAGGTGTGAGCTGGAGTGAATTGATGATGTATCTAACAGGTCACTTGCCCTGGTTCAATAACCTTTAATTACTCTTCAAGGGTAGTATGTCATGCTGCACTTTTTTGTAACCAGCAAGAATAATCCATTTAAAAGAAGTGAAAGAATTGGCAGATGGAGGGAGGGGGTGTTCAATCTTCTTTAATTACAGATCCATCAGGTCCTTCTCAGATGTGAACACAAGAGATAGTGTGTTTCGTCTGGTCAGTGGACAGATTTCCTCCGGCCACCGACTGCTGTGAAAGTACTTTCAGCTGATGTCACCACTGTTTCCTCTCAAGTTTTGCTTGATAAAACATGAGGAGAACACATTCCTTTCTTGCTAGATCACTTTCAAAGAAATTCATCGGTGACAGGAGTCCGCCATTTGCCGGGGAAACAAGCTGCAGATGTGAATAGTATTTATTTTTTATAACAAAGATTGTTGATGAAATCCTGTGCTCCCGGAATCAAGTGAGTTCTTCAGTATTGGGAACATGTAAATGGTTTCTAAATTTCACCTGAAAGCAGGTAGCCGTAAGGGAACGCCGGTTGCTGAGTTTGGATTTCCTCACCGCTTACCCAGACCTCAGGACATCAAAGAAATTCCAGTTGCTGTAAAGAAGTTATGATTGAATGTATATGTTATACTGTTGGGGCAGTTGTTAAAATGTTGGCTACCAGCAAATGATAAACCAGTACATTTTCATCAATTTTTGCTGTTTTTATGTTTGCTCTCAACAAAGTTGATTTGACCACAACGTTGATAAGCCTCCTACTGATAAATTACATTAATCAACATTGTGTTTACATGATCTCTGACCTGAGGATAAGTCTCTATAAGCATTACTCTGCCGGCATTGATGTCCTTATGTTTTGGATGTTTTGTTTTACTGTGAACAATGAAACATGAAGAATATTTGAGTTTTGCAGATTCATAGCATACTCTTTGGTTTTTACCTCTTTAAAACATTGAGCCAATGTTTTACTGTAATACTGTGTAATAGTAAGAAGTAGTTGACCCCTGTTTTGTTTCGTTTTCCTTCACCAAGTAATTTCTGCTGGTGTAAACAACATTCATCATTTGAGTCTTTCTCGTGCAAATTAAGAATTTATGTCAAATTTGCCCTGCGATTTTTAACCAGTACGTTTTTGAACATCCAATATATTTTCTTCTGCAGAGTTAGTGTTATATGTTCACCTGCACGTTTTTTAAGCTGTTAACCTAAATAGTGTGGAAAGGACAATCTATTTGCCAATCTCTATCTTTCTCTTAAAAATTACATATTCAAATACTCTTCTTTTAAAAAAGAAACATAGAAACTCAAAGCATTTGCATTTTGTTCCAGTTACAAAAACACTGATCCTCAAGCAATGTATCCTTGTTTTGCATTGTTTAGACTATATGCATACCCAGATAGTTTTTGATAATTATGGCTCATTGATGCTTGTTGTAGCCTTCTTTGTGCTTACCCTTTGTGTTAGACTCAGGAAAACAAGCGTCAAAATCCCGTTCCGCCTAACCAAGCAGCATGTCATTAGTGTGGAATTTCAACCTTCTAAACTTAATTATGGGCACTTGATTTCAGCTTTCTTCTACATATCTCTTCAGGGGGTAAAATATCCTATTGTATTTGCCACAGGAGTGGGTCGAAATGTGGAATTATGTTTAACTTTATGTATGTGTAATAACACTTTGAAATGGAGTAATGATCCCTTTGTACCCGCAGCAAAGCACCTACATACAGCCAGTTAATAGGAGTGTGAGGTGCTTCATACTTAGAATTAACAAAAGAATTCCAGAAAATTAGAATGCATAATATCCTTTTTGTTTAGTTTAAACATTCTTTTTCTTTTTTTAACTGGTATTACCATGCGTCCGTCTGCTTCAAACTTGGCCCCCTTTCCTGGCAGAAACCTAGGCATTCAAAATTACAAAGCTATAAATACCTGTTCTTTGCAACTTTCCATGTTGCATATTTGTTGACCCAAAAACGTTCCCATTTACGCCATTGCAATATGAAGGCCACAGAAGAAAATGTAACACTGGGTACGTTGTAAGAGGGATGTAGAACAGTGTTTGCAAACCTTTGTATCAAAAGTCATGGTTCCACAACTTGTACAAATGTAATCTTACTGCAATGTTCTTTAGCTTATTTGAACATGTAATTAGCCATTTCCAATTCCACTTTCACTGTATGTTTTTAGTTTTGGTGTAAGAATGTTCATTTTAGGCCAATTCTCTCCTCTGCCAGTCTACATCAGCATATCCTGTGATATATTTTTAGCAGTGATTATAGCTTTTTTTTTTATATACAAACAACAACTCTGCTTATATTTTTCATTCACAAATAGAAATGTCTGGAGTGACTATGGCCCAGAAGGCCATCAGTTGGTTTGCCCAAATTTCTAGCTTCTGGTACTCAAAGAGGAAATTTGTCTCCTTCTGGAAATGCTTAAGAAGCACTTCTCCTTCTAGAAAAAGGTTGTAAGAGTCATAAAGCGTAATTTCAGCAGGATATAATTGTCAGATATATCTACAGTTGCTGAATATTTTTAAAAATCAGCAAAGGTGCAGTTGTCTTTCCACAATGACTACTCTACCACTGGGAACTTGATCTTTCAGATCCCAGTTGGCAGATTGGTGCACTGAGCCCAAAATACTTCGTTTCTGTGTGTAAATGATGACTTTAAGTTATTCTAATTGTTTAATGACATTCTGTAACTGGTTTGCACGTTCATAAAGAGCTCCATTTGCCTTAAATTACTTGAACATTAAATCCTTCCATCAAAAGCCCAGTTCCATTTCTAGTACTTGGTTTTCAACAACCTTCACTAATATGGAGAGGTGAAACTCAAAAGAAAAGTAGACACATATCCCTTAGGTTTGTGGACATTAAAAAGGCAGTTCACAGTCTTCAGACATTCATCCCATAATCTAGTCATCTGTTCAGATTGGTATTTTTGAAGTTTGTCTACTGGTGGATGAGAGAAACTTGACATTCTACAAGTGACTTGGGAAGGAGGTATAAACATAATGGGGAAGGGACAGATATTCTATGTTGCACTCCTCTGAGCATCTGTATTGTTCACTTATTACATAGGCTGCTAGCCCCTGAATTACACATTTGCATAAATGTTTAAACACTTCTCATCGCCAACATGTATTTAGCTATTTTTCTTTTAAATACTTGAGATTAGATCCCAACATGCACATGGTCATGTTAATAAATGCAAAAAAGATTGCATACATTGATTTATTTCAATTGATGTGTGATTGATAGGATGGCCTGTTCTCATTTAGCTATGATTATCACACTTACTATCCATTCAAAACAAATCCCACCAAAGATTTTTGTTCCAAATAATGTATCTGTTCTCTAGAAGTATACCTTGCATTTCTTTTGTTATCATACATATTTGTCCTCATTATGACTTCTGGGGTGGAAAAGCCCATCTGACGGGGAGGTTGCTGCCATTGGGGCTGCCTCCCCACCAGGTCCATTACGGGTTTCCCACTGGGTCAGCAGGTGGAAACTCAGTTTCTGCCCGCTGGTCCTGTGAGAAATGACCTACAGCATAATCTCTGGCTCGTAATAGAGCCAGCGGCAATGCTGTAGTGCGTAGGGTGCATGAGCACCCATTGCAAAGTTCACCATCTGCTAAGCAGACAGTGAATACGTTGACGGGGCTGGCCGGGGGGGGGGGGGGCCTGCACTGCCCAGCCCATGCACAGTGCATGGGCAGTGCAGGGCCCCCTCTGGGGCACCCTATATCACGTCTTCTCCAGCCTTTTTCATGGCATGGTTACTGCCATGAAACCACTGGCGGAGAAGAGTGTCGTAATCCCCAGGGTGGCGCTGCTTGCAGCACTGCCCTGGCGGAGTAGGACTGCTAGACCGTTGTGGAGACGAAAACTGATATTGTCGGCTGTCCGACCGCCGTACTACCGTCGCAGTCGTAATGTGGCAGTCGGACTGCCGCATTGGCAGCGGTCTGACTGCCACCGCGACCCTGGCTGTCATTAGAACACCAGGGTCGTAATGAGGCCCATTATCTCTGCTATTGTCCTGGGAAATCTCTGCATTTTCAGTCTACAGATGCAATGAAAATTATCCTTGCAAGTCTTATTTTATTGTTGGCTATGATTGTATGAACAGCCTTGTTGATGGGCATGTAATACAATGCTTTATGTGAACCTTAGAATTAGGAGCAAGTGTTGTCTCCCTTATCTAAAGCACATATAGTTCAGATTGAGTTGAACAAACCTCATTTGTGCTAACTTTTTGTAATACGTAGGTCTTAGTTGGTTGTTGTTTGATTTCACATTCATCCCAGTCAGCTACATTCTACCTGTTGTGTGGTCCATAATGCTTGGGCCTCTACGTTCGAGTAATAATGAGTATGGAGAACCACTGTTAGGCTTTCAAGAAGTTTAGATTTTCACACTTGAAATTAACCGCTTGAATTCAAAAGGATTCCCCTTTGATTTGGATAGGAAAACTCAGCGCTTGCTGTGCAATCAATAATTTCAATATGTGTAAATATACCTCTAAGTACACCTGGCAAAAGCAGGCTATGTTTGTGCTGAGGCTTTGGAATCTGTGCACAAACCTCAACTGCAGAAGGACAATCAAAGAATGGGAATAAATATATTTATTATTTTAGTTTTTCCTTCAGGTTTGGTTACCTTAAAACTAATTATATAGTACTCACAACAATTTGGTCATGGATATTAGATCCAGATATTTTCAATTAGTCCATTTGGGACAGATGTATTTCTTTGGGAAATGTTGAAAAGGACTCCAAGTGTCATGTTTGCAGAGCAAAGAATGATGCTAACTTCTTCCTTCTAGGGTCTGAGGTGGTGGATGTAAATTCTCCCTCCTGTACAGTGCAAGAAATGTTGGCATATACCCAGCGTGACAATTTACCTCTTCTTGAATGTTTGAACCTGAAAGCAGCACTTTTGGGTTATTAACAACTGCATTCTGAATAGCCTATGCTCTGATGCATGCCTGCCTGTCCAGCTTCCCTCATTCTGAATTTGTTTTTGTTTCTAATATTTGCAAACAGGTTTTCTAGTTCTGAATTAAATGGAGTGGTAAAAATGCAGGAAGACCTATAATTTCTTTCTTTTACTTACTTTAAGGAGCAAGTTAGTCTGGACTGTAATAGTTACAGAGCTGGTGTGGAGTTGGGGCTCCTACCATACTTCTACAAGAGTATTTTTCTAGTGCCCAGTCTGAAATGATTCTATTGCTTTTGGTGTATTACACTTAATAGAGAGTAGTATTTCTTAATTAAAATGGCTTTTTATTCAGATTTCTAGTGACCTTAGAAGTAATACCACAGAGGCCAGAAGGACAGATCTTTCTTAATTTCTCATAGATTAGTCTGTAGTAATATTGTGAGTGTGGCACCAATTAATGTTCATTAGAACATTATGCTAATCCTTGGTCAACCCCACATTTCGATGTGTACAAATAGTCATTAGCAAACCTGTCAACTGCAAGGGTGAGTTTTCTTTTTATCTCAGCCTGTAAATATTGGAATGCTGATACTTCTGGTTTCCCCAAATGGGTGAAGACTTCTGACACAGAAAATACTGGTTTCTGAGGAACTCAAAATTGTGAGTTGTGAGCTTAGTAGTAGAATGGCAAGACCCTATTAGCCAACGCCTTTTCATTTGATATTCACATTTTAGGCTGAAAAAGGCTTTACATTTAAGCTGATGTCATTGCTAATAGCATTTCTTTCTTGCTCAGTTACATGGTTTACAAAATCATCTGAGTTCACTAGAGGCATCAGAAATGAGAAGGCTATAATAATGCAATTATACACATTCAGGGAGTAGTTACTGCCCATATGCTGTAGTCTAGGATGGATTTTGCGTTGTATAACAGCAGGTTCAGATTGTCCTTAAGGTTCCCGTTTTATCCCAAAATATTGAATGTGGTGAATATGCTACATTTTTGCACTAATGGGAGCGTTTACCACCCAATGTTACAATAGATATTGCCAGATCTCCAAGAAATTTACCTCTACTGGTATTGCGTGGCTCCAGTTGTAAGCTTAGCACTCCTACATTCATGGCAGCAATTTAGTGTTTGAGATCAGTGTCAAACAGTTTATTAGAAGGTATCAAAATGTACTACCCAAAACAGCAACTACATTTGGCTGAATAAGTTTATAACAGTGTTTACTTCTCCTCACCAGAGTCCTATTGCATTTAGAAATGTACCTCTGGAGAGAAGCTTGGCATGTTTCCAGTGTAGTTTAAGATACTAATTAAACCCAGTACCCGTTATGAAATGCAGTGCTTTTTATGTTTAGTTGTGAACATTTTGACAAATCTCTTTACTTGCTATCGCCACTGCTCTTTTCTTGACAATACCAGTTTAGCTCTTAATCTTGTTGCTGCCAGTGGTGCCAAGCACAGAAAGTAGAGATAGATAGTATAGCACAAAGAGAAGGCACTTTAGCACATCTATACTGTAAGTTCCATTTTATATCAGTCTCCTTGGAATGAAAATATCAACTGTAATGCAAAACCAGTTCTTGGGAGTCTCTACATTTGCTGTTCACAAGGTTCTTTAAATAAAATGTGAAATTAATTTATTTCTTACTTTTGTTAAAATGCTTCATACATCTAAGTGCTTGCTCACATTGCAAATGGATTCATTTGCAACTCCTCCTGATTCTCTACAAGATGTTCGCTCTATAATACTATACCTTTTAATGTTCTATTTATGAGCCATTCAGGTTTTTTAAATATCATGCATCCTTTGTATCTTGCTCTCGATTATTAATGCTTACATGCACAAAGAGCACTGTTGAATGCTTAGGTTCAACAGTAATAGTTACCATTTGTAGTATCTTTTGCTTTACCTAAATATAATTGCATGGTGTGATGCCTATCAGTATATAAACATTCAACAGTACATAATAAAGTATGTACTTAATGCTCAGCATTCATATTCATATGCAAACATAAATAACTTGAAGTATGATCAAAATAACTAGGTCTAGGCTCAGACCATAATTCCCCAAAATGTGTTCGAGAAACTTAGGACAACCCCTTCTTTATTGACCTTCCAAAGCAGAGAATCCTTTCCAAAATGTTTCTCAGACAGCAATAGCTGTAGTAAATCTGTGCCAAACTGTAGGAGAGACGCGAGGAAAAAAAAGTGGTTAGGACTTGTGGGATATTGTGAGTTTCACCATTTGCGTTCTATCTGTGGTTGTGGTGGGCACTATATAATGTAGGATGGTGTAGTTGAACAGCAGTATTTGCCAGGTAGCACTTGTAGCCCTTCAAACGAAAATTAACTCCCCAAATCACCAACTGATCCACAGAGAGCGAAGTATTCAGAGTAGTATTACTGTGCATTCATTTGTTACGTCATTTGGAAAGTAGAGGTGCAGTCAGGTCGAAGCATTTTTCCCGTCTTTGGATGTACCTTTGCTTTACCACCGTTGCTTTGGGTATATACTTTACTTGACGTAGTTTGAACATTTAATATAAATATTGAATTCTGATGTTGTGGAGCCTGGATCTGTACAAAATGGTTTTGTTTTGTTAGTGTAGTTCATACCCCATGTGCTGTACCTTTCACAGTGGATGTTTGTAAAGCAGTGCTGTATCCTCCACAATGGATATGTCTGTAAAGAAGGGAGGCCTTCCCATTCTGGAGAGCTGTAGTGACATATTACCTTGATATTGCTGCTGTTAAAAAACAGTGTTGAACATTGACATGTAACATTTGATCATTTGTTTGACACATAATGTTTGGTCACCTCTACCCCCTGCCTGTACTGCACTTTTCACTCGATAGTAGAGAATCTTCATCAATAAACAACCTTCCCCTCCCAACTGCCCCTTGCAGAAGGGAAACAAGCACATATTAAAAGAAATAGTAGCAATGTTTGCCTCATTTTTGGTCCTCTCTAGCATCTATCACATGATTGTGATATTAGATCCTGCATCTGCTTCTATGTGACTTTTGTGCAAAGTTGAAATTCTGCAATAAGTCTTAAGCACAACTTAATAAACAATAAATAATAGTTTCATCCACACTACATAGGTAATGTGACATGAGAACTGGAGATAATGCCTGTGGAAGAGTTTCCACTCTACCTAAAAAAGATATGCTAGTATTTTCTTAACATAATTAAATTCAGTTTCAAATTATGCGTTGTTTGTGACATGCCAGTCACCATCTTTCATTGGAACCTCTACGATAGCAGACTATCATGTTACTTGATTTCAGGGGAATGTTGCTTCATTTGTGTTCTCATGATGACTTGTCAATTTTAAGTTGCACGTCTTGAAATTAAAGTTATAAGTACAAATCAACATTACCAAACAGACATTTAATTTGAGTTTTATTTCCTTAGTAGAATTTCCTTTTCCTGCCATGCCCACCTGAGAAGAAACATTGGAAAACTGTATGTATATCACTTACAAAACCTGATCCCCAGAAAAATATGCTTATAAACTATGGTTCTTAATAAAGAAATTCCTGCCTTACAGTGGGCATGTCAAGTGAATTTAAAGGGGGCCACTGTGGTGGGGATTCTAGTACTTTCACGGAGGTCCACTCATTATTTAAAAGTCAAAATGTCTTGAACAATGCTAGCACAAGTGCGACATAGGGGTCAGTATGTGTTTTAGAATTCTCATGGTTTCATGTACAGAATTATACTGGCAAAAATGGTTTCAAACTGCAAATTCAGTGATGCATATGTTAAGAGCATATACATGCATGTGAATGCAACAAATCGCCGAGTGACTCTTTCTGAGTTAGTGTCTCCTATTTAGTGTAATTCGGACTATTTTCACAAGCAAGTTTTTCTTCTCCCAAAAAAATTTTACATTTATTTTTTAAAGTGCTGGTTAAAATTGTTTTATGTGTCTAACTGTATTACGAAAATTGATGGATGTCTTTTCAAAGTGTATATCATTAGATATACAAGCATGTGCCTCTTGTGTTTTTTGATCTATAATCCGTGGATATTATGAGTTTTTGGTAGGTGATGTCAACAATTGCAGGCATGTTTTGATTGTATGTTGAAATAGCCGAAGTTATTGTCAGTGTGAACCCTCCAAAGATATTGAGCACGGTGTGAGGGTTATTACCAGACCCTTGATGGACTTGCATTGCTGGTACATTTTGAATGTATGTTTGTCTGTTAATTAGGCATCAGTGACTCCCCCAACCTTAACTCGTTAATGTATGTGACATATGCTGTTCAGTTTTAAAGTGATGCATTGCTAATACATGCTGCTATCTGCTCTTTAGAACTTGAGGAAAATAAGCATATGTTCTAAAAGGACACACATATTAAAGACACTAATTGTGTGTAATTAATTTTGGCTTTCTAGTCACTATTTAATGTGTGTTTTGCGTCTTCGCATTCTGAGAACTTTTGGTCACTTTGTTGGAGGACATAGGACAATATGCAATATGTGTACCAGTCTACAAAATGTTTGTTTTGAGATAATTGTGCTTGCTATCAATAGTGCATTTATGTTGTTTTCCTAATTCTACTATAGCCTTGGGATCTGGTAAATTTCTGTTAGAAAGAAGGCATTCTCAAACTAAAGGTGCTGCCTTCCTCTAGTTTATCATACAGTACCTAAGTTAATCCTTTCTTGTAGTAATCATCCCTGTTTCAATAATGTGGCAGTTTGCGAAAATGAATAGATGGATGGCTTCCATCAATGGATATTTGTGTCTTTTCAGTTTGAGCTAAAGCTGTCCCTCAGTAATAGAAAACAATTAGGTAAGTTGCATTGGCGCTCCGTTTCCTCCCCACCCCCAAATGGGTCTGTTAAACACGATTAAAAAACAGACTTTTGTCTGATAACCCCATAACCACCCACACAAATGTATTTGCTTGGTTGCAAGTATGGGCATATTTTGAGTTCACTGATTAGTAAATAGGGCTTTTGCTGAATAGAGGACGTTTGCCGATCCCATTAACTATTCATTTTTCTAGGGTGTCGTCCACTACTGATTACTCCAGACATGATATTTTACCATCAAACCACTTTTCAATAGGTGGTAAACTAAAATCATCCTCTAGTTACAACATCTGTTCTTCCTTCTCTTCTGTCTGCACAATCGGTAGGAACATGTAAATGCTCAGTTTGTACACTTAAGGTGTTTTTGCACTCTGTCGGTATTTGTTGACCTGTTGTAAGATCGTTTCTGAATCGCAAACAATAGAAATCAGTCTTGATAAAAGGAGAGAAAAAGGATGATCAAATAATGGTTACCCTGCTTCATCTTAACCAATTTGTGTTTGCAAACCATGTTCTAGTGATCTA